>NC_060142.1:610200483-612700483 GCF_021461385.2 Schistocerca piceifrons | reverse complement strand
GAGACGGCATCGTCCTCAGGTGCATAGAGTACTGGCGCGTCTCCGGCCGGCACTAGAAAGCAGGAAAACAGCTCCACGGCACAGCTGTCTCCAGTGAACCAACACATACAGACGCACGAGAGACGGCATCGTCCTCAGGTGCATAGAGTACTGGTGCGCCTCCGGCTGGCACTAGAAAACAGGAAAACAGGTGCACGGCACAGCTGCCTCCAGTGAACCAACACATACAGACGCACGAGAGACGGCATCGTCCTCAGGTGCATAGAGTACTGGCGCACCTCCGGCCGGCACTAGAAAGCAGGAAAACAGCTCCACGGCACATTGCCTCCAGTGAACCGACACATACAGACGCACGAGAGACGGCATCGTCCTCAGGTGCATAGAGTACTGGCGCGCCTCCGGCCAGCACTAGAAAGCAGGAAAACTGGTCCACGGCACAGCTGTCGCCAGTGAACCAACACATACAGAGCCACGAGAGACGGCATCGCCCTCAGGTGCATAGAGTACTGGTGCGTCTCCGGCTGGCACTAGAAAACAGGAAAACAGGTCCACGGCACAGCTGTCTCCAGTTAACCAACACATACAGGCGCACGAGAGACGGCATCAGCCTCAGGTGCATAGAGTACTTGTGCGCCTCCGGCTGGCACTACAAAACAGGAAAACAGGTCCACGGCACAGCTGCCTCCAGTGAACCAACACATACAGACGCACGAGAGACGGCATCGCCCTCAGGTGCATAGAGTACTGGTGCGCCTCCGGCTGGCACTAGAAAACCGGAAAACAGGTCCACGGCACAGCTGCCTCCAGTGAACCAACACATACAGACGCACAAGAGACGGCATCGCCCTCAGGTGCATAGAGTACTGGTGCGCCTCCGGCTGGCACTAGGAAACCGGAAAACAGGTCCACGGCACAGCTGCCTCCAGTGAACCAACACATACAGACGCACGAGAGACGGCATCGCCCTCAGGTGCATAGAGTACTGGTGCGCCTCCGGCTGGCACTAGAAAACCGGAAAACAGGTCCACGGCACAGCTGCCTCCAGTGAACCAACACATACAGACGCACGAGAGACGGCATCGCCCTCAGGTGCATAGAGTACTGGTGCGCCTCCGGCTGGCACTAGAAAACAGGAAAACAGCTCCACGGCACAGCTGCCTCCAGTGAACCAACACATACAGACGCACGAGAGACGGCATCGTCCTCAGGTGCATAGAGTACTGGTGCGCCTCCGGCTGGCACTAGAAAACAGGAAAACAGCTCCACGGCACAGCTGTCTCCAGTGAACCAACACATACAGACGCACGAGAGACGGCATCGTCCTCAGGTGCATAGAGTACTGGCGCGCCTCCGGCCGGCACTAGAAAGCAGGAAAACAGCTCCACGGCACATTGCCTCCAGTGAACCAACACATACAGACGCACGAGAGACGGCATCGTCCTCAGGTGCATAGAGTACTGGTGCGCCTCCGGCTGGCACTAGAAAACAGGAAAACAGCTCCACGGCACAGCTGTCTCCAGTGAACCAGCACATACAGACGCACGAGAGACGGCATCGTCCTCAGGTGCATAGAGTACTGGCGCGCCTCCGGCTGGCACTAGAAAACAGGAAAACAGCTCCACGGCACAGCTGTCTCCAGTGAACCAACACATACAGACGCACGAGAGACGGCATCGTCATCAGGTGCATAGAGTACTGGCGCGCCTCCGGCCGGCACTAGAAAGCAGGAAAACAGGTCCATGGCACAGCTGCCTCCAGTGAACCAACACATACAGACGCACGAGAGACGGCATCGCCCTCAGGTGCATAGAGTACTGGTGCGCCTCCGGCTGGCACTAGAAAACAGGAAAACAGCTCCATGGCACAGCTGTCTCCAGTGAACCAACACATACAGACGCACGAGAGACGGCATCGTCCTCAGGTGCATAGGGTACTGGTGTGCCTCCGGCTGGCACTAGAAAGCAGGAAAACAGCTCCACGGCAGAGCTGCCTCCAGTGAACCAACACATACAGACGCACGAGAGACGGCATCGCCCTCAGGTGCATAGAGTACTGGTGCGCCTCGGGCTGCCACTAGAAAACGGGAAAACAGGTCCACGGCACAGCTGCCTCCAGTGAACCAACACATACAGACGCACGAGAGACGGCATCGCCCTCAGGTGCATAGAGTACTGGTGCGCCTCCGGCTGGCACTAGAAAACAGGAAAACAGCTCCATGGCACAGCTGTCTCCAGTGAACCAACACATACAGACGCACGAGAGACGGCATCGCCCTCAGGTGCATAGAGTACTGGTGCGCCTCCGGCTGGCACTAGAAAACAGGAAAACAGCTCCATGGCACAGCTGCCTCCAGTGAACCAACACATACAGACGCACGAGAGACGGCATCGCCCTCAGGTGCATAGAGTACTGATGCGCCTCCGGCTGGCACTAGAAAACCGGAAAACAGGTCCACGGCACAGCTGCCTCCAGTGAACCAACACATACAGACGCACGAGAGACGGCATCGCCCTCAGGTGCATAGAGTACCGGTGCGCCTCCGGCTGGCACTAGAAAACCGGAAAACAGGTCCACGGCACAGCTGTCTCCAGTGAACCAACACATACAGACGCACGAGAGACGGCATCGCCCTCAGGTGCATAGAGTACTGGTGCGCCTCCGGCTGGCACTAGAAAACAGGAAAACAGCTCCATGGCACAGCTGTCTCCAGTGAACCAACACATACAGACGCACGAGAGACGGCATCGCCCTCAGGCGCATAGAGTACTGGTGCGCCTCCGGCTGGCACTAGAAAACAGGAAAACAGGTCCACGGCACAGCTGCCTCCAGTGAACCAACACATACAGACGCACGAGAGACGGCATCGCCCTCAGGTACATAGAGTACTGGTGCGCCTCCGGCTGGCACTAGAAAACCGGAAAACAGGTCCACGGCACAGCTGCCTCCAGTGAACCAACACATACAGACGCACGAGAGACGGCATCGCCCTCAGGTGCATAGAGTACTGGTGCGCCTCCGGCTGGCACTAGAAAACAGGAAAACAGCTCCACGGCACAGCTGGCTCCAGTGAACCAACACATACAGACGCACGAGAGACGGCATCGTCCTCAGGTGCATAGAGTACTGGTGCGCCTCCGGCTGGCACTAGAAAACAGGAAAACAGCTCCACGGCACAGCTGTCTCCAGTGAACCAACACATACAGACGCACGAGAGACGGCATCGTCCTCAGGTGCATAGAGTACTGGCGCGCCTCCGGCCGGCACTAGAAAGCAGGAAAACAGCTCCACGGCACATTGCCTCCAGTGAACCAACACATACAGACGCACGAGAGACGGCATCGCCCTCAGGTGCATAGAGTACTGGTGCGCCTCCGGCTGGCACTAGAAAACCGGAAAACAGGTCCACGGCACAGCTGCCTCCACTGAACCAACACATACAGACGCACGAGAGACGGCATCGCCCTCAGGTGCATAGAGTACTGGTGCGCCTCCGGCTGGCACTAGAAAACAGGAAAACAGCTCCACGGCACAGCTGCCTCCAGTGAACCAACACATACAGACGCACGAGAGACGGCATCGTCCTCAGGTGCATAGAGTACTGGTGCGCCTCCGGCTGGCACTAGAAAACAGGAAAACAGCTCCACGGCACAGCTGTCTCCAGTGAACCAACACATACAGACGCACGAGAGACGGCATCGTCCTCAGGTGCATAGAGTACTGGCGCGCCTCCGGCCGGCACTAGAAAGCAGGAAAACAGCTCCACGGCACATTGCCTCCAGTGAACCAACACATACAGACGCACGAGAGACGGCATCGTCCTCAGGTGCATAGAGTACTGGTGCGCCGCCGGCTGGCACTAGAAAACAGCAAAACAGCTCCACGGCACAGCTGTCTCCAGTGAACCAACACATACAGACGCACGAGAGACGGCATCGTCCTCAGGTGCATTGAGTACTGGCGCGCCTCCGGCTGGCACTAGAAAACAGGAAAACAGCTCCACGGCACAGCTGTCTCCAGTGAACCAACACATACAGACGCACGAGAGACGGCATCGTCCTCAGGTGCATAGAGTACTGGCGCGCCTCCGGCCGGCACTAGAAAGCAGGAAAACAGCTCCACGGCACATTGCCTCCAGTGAACCAACACATACAGACGCACGAGAGACGGCATCGTCCTCAGGTGCATAGAGTACTGGCGCGCCTCCGGCCGGCACTAGAAAGCAGGAAAACAGGTACACGGCACAGCTGCCTCCAGTGAACCAACACATACACACGCACGAGAGACGGCATCGCCCTCAGGTGCATAGAGTACTGGTGCGCCTCCAGCTGGCACTAGAATACAGGAAAACAGCTCCATGGCACAGCTGTCTCCAGTGAACCAACACATACAGACGCACGAGAGACGGCATCGTCCTCAGGTGCATAGAATACTGGTGCGCCTCCAGCTGGCACTAGAAAGCAGGAAAACAGCTCCACAGCACAGCTGCCTCCAGTGAACCAACACATACAGATGCACGAGAGACGGCATCGTCCTCAGGTGCATAGAGTACTGGTGCGCCTCCAGCTGGCGCTAGAAAACAGGAAAACAGCTCCACGGCACAGCTGCCTCCAGTGATCCAACACATACAGACGCACAAGGGACGTCATCGTCTTCAGGTGCATAGAGTACTGGTGCGCCTCCGGCTGGCACTAGAAAGCAGGAAAACTGGTCCACGGCACAGCTGTCGCCAGTGAACCAACACATACAGAGCCACGAGAGACGGCATCGCCCTCAGGTGCATAGAGTACTGGTGCGTCTCCGGCTGGCACTAGAAAACAGGAAAACAGGTCCACGGCACAGCTGTCTCCAGTTAACCAACACATACAGGCGCACGAGAGACGGCATCAGCCTCAGGTGCATAGAGTACTGGTGCGCCTCCGGCTGGCACTACAAAACAGGAAAACAGGTCCACGGCACAGCTGCCTCCAGTGAACCAACACATACAGACGCACGAGAGACGGCATCGCCCTCAGGTGCATAGAGTACTGGTGCGCCTCCGGCTGGCACTAGAAAACCGGAAAACAGGTCCACGGCGTAGCTGCCTCCAGTGAACCAACACATACAGACGCACAAGAGACGGCATCGCCCTCAGGTGCATAGAGTACTGGTGCGCCTCCGGCTGGCACTAGAAAACCGGAAAACAGGTCCACGGCACAGCTGCCTCCAGTGAACCAACACATGCAGACGCACGAGAGACGGCATCGCCCTCAGGTGCATAGAGTACTGGTGCGCCTCCGGCTGGCACTAGAAAACCGGAAAACAGGTCCACGGCACAGCTGCCTCCAGTGAACCAACACATACAGACGCACGAGAGACGGCATCGCCCTCAGGTGCATAGAGTACTGGTGCGCCTCCGGCTGGCACTAGAAAACAGGAAAACAGCTCCACGGCACAGCTGCCTCCAGTGAACCAACACATACAGACGCACGAGAGACGGCATCGTCCTCAGGTGCATAGAGTACTGGTGCGCCTCCGGCTGGCACTAGAAGACAGGAAAACAGCTCCACGGCACAGCTGTCTCCAGTGAACCAACACATACAGACGCACGAGAGACGGCATCGTCCTCAGGTGCATAGAGTACTGGCGCGCCTCCGGCCGGCACTAGAAAGCAGGAAAACAGCTCCACGGCACATTGCCTCCAGTGAACCAACACATACAGACGCACGAGAGACGGCATCGTCCTCAGGTGCATAGAGTACTGGTGCGCCTCCGGCTGGCACTAGAAAACAGGAAAACAGCTCCACGGCACAGCTGTCTCCAGTGAACCAGCACATACAGACGCACGAGAGACGGCATCGTCCTCAGGTGCATAGAGTACTGGCGCGCCTCCGGCTGGCACTAGAAAACATGAAAACAGCTCCACGGCACAGCTGTCTCCAGTGAACCAACACATACAGACGCACGAGAGACGGCATCGTCCTCAGGTGCATAGAGTACTGGCGCGCCTCCGGCCGGCACTAGAAAGGAGGAAAACAGCTCCACGGCACATTTCCTCCAGTGAACCAACACATACAGACGCACGAGAGACGGCATCGTCCTCAGGTGCATAGAGTACTGGTGCGCCTCCGGCCGGCACTAGAAAGCAGAAAAACAGCTCCACGGCACAGCTGTCTCCAGTGTACCAACACATACAGACGCACGAGAGACGGCATCGTCCTCAGGTGCATAGAGTACTGGCGCGCGTCCGGCCGGCACTAGAAAGCAGGAAAACAGCTCCACGGCACATTGCCTCCAGTGAACCAACACATACAGACGCACGAGAGACGGCATCGCCCTCAGGTGCATAGAGTACTGGTGCGCCTCCGGCTGGCACTAGAAAACAGGAAAACAGCTCCATGGCACAGCTGTCTCCAGTGAACCAACACATACAGACGCACGAGAGACGGCATCGCCCTCAGGTGCATTGAGTACTGGTGCGCCTCCGGCTGGCACTAGAAAACAGGAAAACAGCTCCACGGCACAGCTGCCTCCAGTGAACCAACACATACAGACGCACGAGAGACGGCATCGCCCTCAGGTGCATAGAGTACTGGAGCGCCTCCGGCTGGCACTAGAAAACCGGAAAACAGGTCCACGGCACAGCTGCCTCCAGTGAACCAACACATACAGACGCACGAGAGACGGCATCGCCCTCAGGTGCATAGAGTACCGGTGCGCCTCCGGCTGGCACTAGAAAACCGGAAAACAGGTCCACGGCACAGCTGCCTCCAGTGATCCAACACATACAGACGCACGAGAGACGGCATCGCCCTCAGGTGCATAGAGTACTGGTGCGCCTCCGGCTGGCACTAGAAAACAGGAAAACAGCTCCATGGCACAGCTGTCTCCAGTGAACCAACACATACAGACGCACGAGAGACGGCATCGCCCTCAGGTGCATAGAGTACTGGTGCGCCTCCGGCTGGCACTAGAAAACAGGAAAACAGCTCCACGGCACAGCTGCCTCCAGTGAACCAACACATACAGACGCACGAGAGACGGCGTCGCCCTCAGGAGCATAGAGTACTGGTGCGCCTCCGGCTGGCACTAGAAAACCGGAAAACAGGTCCACGGCACAGCTGCCTCCACTGAACCAACACATACAGACGCACGAGAGACGGCATCGCCCTCATTTGCATAGAGTACTGGTGCGCCTCCGGCTGGCACTAGAAAACAGGAAAACAGCTCCACGGCACAGCTGCCTCCAGTGAACCAACACATACAGACGCACGAGAGACGGCATCGTCCTCAGGTGCATAGAGTACTGGTGCGCCTCCGGCTGGCACTAGAAAACAGGAAAACAGCTCCACGGCACAGCTGTCTCCAGTGAACCAACACATACAGACGCACGAGAGACGGCATCATCCTCAGGTGCATAGAGTACTGGCGCGCCTCCGGCCGGCACTAGAAAGCAGGAAAACAGCTCCACGGCACATTGCCTCCAGTGAACCAACACATACAGACGCACGAGAGACGGCATCGTCCTCAGGTGCATAGAGTACTGGCGCGCCTCCGGCCGGCACTAGAAAGCAGGAATACAGGTCCACGGCACAGCTGCCTCCAGTGAACCAACACATACACACGCACGAGAGACGGCATCGCCCTCAGGTGCATAGAGTACTGGTGCGCCTCCAGCTGGCACTAGAATACAGGAAAACAGCTCCATGGCACAGCTGTCTCCAGTGAACCAACACATACAGACGCACGAGAGACGGCATCGTCCTCAGGTGGATAGAATACTGGTGCGCCTCCAGCTGGCACTAGAAAGCTGGAAAACAGCTCCACAGCACAGCTGCCTCCAGTGAACCAACACATACAGATGCACGAGAGACGGCATCGTCCTCAGGTGCATAGAGTACTGGTGCGCCTCCAGCTGGCACTAGAAAACAGGAAAACAGCTCCACGGCACAGCTGCCTCCAGTGAACCAACACATACAGACGCACAAGGGACGTCATCGTCTTCAGGTGCATAGAGTACTGGTGCGCCTCCGGCTGGCACTAGAAAACAGGAAAACAGCTCCACGGCACAGCTGTCTCCAGTGAACCAACACATACAGACGCACGAGAGACGGCATCGTCCTCAGGTGCATAGAGTACTGGCGCGTCTCCGGCCGGCACTAGAAAGCAGGAAAACAGCTCCACGGCACAGCTGTCTCCAGTGAACCAACACATACAGACGCACGAGAGACGGCATCGTCCTCAGGTGCATAGAGTACTGGTGCGCCTCCGGCTGGCACTAGAAAACAGGAAAACAGGTGCACGGCACAGCTGCCTCCAGTGAACCAACACATACAGACGCACGAGAGACGGCATCGTCCTCAGGTGCATAGAGTACTGGCGCACCTCCGGCCGGCACTAGAAAGCAGGAAAACAGCTCCACGGCACATTGCCTCCAGTGAACCGACACATACAGACGCACGAGAGACGGCATCATCCTCAGGTGCATAGAGTACTGGCGCGCCTCCGGCCAGCACTAGAAAGCAGGAAAACTGGTCCACGGCACAGCTGTCGCCAGTGAACCAACACATACAGAGCCACGAGAGACGGCATCGCCCTCAGGTGCATAGAGTACTGGTGCGTCTCCGGCTGGCACTAGAAAACAGGAAAACAGGTCCACGGCACAGCTGTCTCCAGTTAACCAACACATACAGGCGCACGAGAGACGGCATCAGCCTCAGGTGCATAGAGTACTTGTGCGCCTCCGGCTGGCACTACAAAACAGGAAAACAGGTCCACGGCACAGCTGCCTCCAGTGAACCAACACATACAGACGCACGAGAGACGGCATCGCCCTCAGGTGCATAGAGTACTGGTGCGCCTCCGGCTGGCACTAGAAAACAGGAAAACAGCTCCATGGCACAGCTGTCTCCAGTGTACCAACACATACAGACGCACGAGAGACGGCATCGCCCTCAGGTGCATAGAGTACTGGTGCGCCTCCGGCTGGCACTAGAAAACAGGAAAACAGGTCCACGGCACAGCTGCCTCCAGTGAACCAACACATACAGACGCACGAGAGACGGCGTCGCCCTCAGGAGCATAGAGTACTGGTGCGCCTCCGGCTGGCACTAGAAAACCGGAAAACAGGTCCACGGCACAGCTGCCTCCACTGAACCAACACATACAGACGCACGAGAGACGGCATCGCCCTCATTTGCATAGAGTACTGGTGCGCCTCCGGCTGGCACTAGAAAACAGGAAAACAGCTCCACGGCACAGCTGCCTCCAGTGAACCAACACATACAGACGCACGAGAGACGGCATCGTCCTCAGGTGCATAGAGTACTGGTGCGCCTCCGGCTGGCACTAGAAAACAGGAAAACAGCTCCACGGCACAGCTGTCTCCAGTGAACCAACACATACAGACGCACGAGAGACGGCATCATCCTCAGGTGCATAGAGTACTGGCGCGCCTCCGGCCGGCACTAGAAAGCAGGAAAACAGCTCCACGGCACATTGCCTCCAGTGAACCAACACATACAGACGCACGAGAGACGGCATCGTCCTCAGGTGCATAGAGTACTGGCGCGCCTCCGGCCGGCACTAGAAAGCAGGAAAACAGGTCCACGGCACAGCTGCCTCCAGTGAACCAACACATACACACGCACGAGAGACGGCATCGCCCTCAGGTGCATAGAGTACTGGTGCGCCTCCAGCTGGCACTAGAATACAGGAAAACAGCTCCATGGCACAGCTGTCTCCAGTGAACCAACACATACAGACGCACGAGAGACGGCATCGTCCTCAGGTGCATAGAATACTGGTGCGCCTCCAGCTGGCACTAGAAAGCTGGAAAACAGCTCCACAGCACAGCTGCCTCCAGTGAACCAACACATACAGATGCACGAGAGACGGCATCGTCCTCAGGTGCATAGAGTACTGGTGCGCCTCCAGCTGGCACTAGAAAACAGGAAAACAGCTCCACGGCACAGCTGCCTCCAGTGAACCAACACATACAGACGCACAAGGGACGTCATCGTCTTCAGGTGCATAGAGTACTGGTGCGCCTCCGGCTGGCACTAGAAAACAGGAAAACAGCTCCACGGCACAGCTGTCTCCAGTGAACCAACACATACAGACGCACGAGAGACGGCATCGTCCTCAGGTGCATAGAGTACTGGTGCGCCCCCGGCTGGCACTAGAAAACAGGAAAACAGGTGCACGGCACAGCTGCCTCCAGTGAACCAACACATACAGACGCACGAGAGACGGCATCGTCCTCAGGTGCATAGAGTACTGGCGCACCTCCGGCCGGCACTAGAAAGCAGGAAAACAGCTCCACGGCACATTGCCTCCAGTGAACCGACACATACAGACGCACGAGAGACGGCATCGTCCTCAGGTGCATAGAGTACTGGCGCGCCTCCGGCCAGCACTAGAAAGCAGGAAAACTGGTCCACGGCACAGCTGTCGCCAGTGAACCAACACATACAGAGCCACGAGAGACGGCATCGCCCTCAGGTGCATAGAGTACTGGTGCGTCTCCGGCTGGCACTAGAAAACAGGAAAACAGGTCCACGGCACAGCTGTCTCCAGTTAACCAACACATACAGGCGCACGAGAGACGGCATCAGCCTCAGGTGCATAGAGTACTTGTGCGCCTCCGGCTGGCACTACAAAACAGGAAAACAGGTCCACGGCACAGCTGCCTCCAGTGAACCAACACATACAGACGCACGAGAGACGGCATCGCCCTCAGATGCATAGAGTACTGGTGCGCCTCCGGCTGGCACTAGAAAACCGGAAAACAGGTCCACGGCACAGCTGCCTCCAGTGAACCAACACATACAGACGCACAAGAGACGGCATCGCCCTCAGGTGCATAGAGTACTGGTGCGCCTCCGGCTGGCACTAGAAAACCGGAAAACAGGTCCACGGCACAGCTGCCTCCAGTGAACCAACACATACAGACGCACGAGAGACGGCATCGCCCTCAGGTGCATAGAGTACTGGTGCGCCTCCGGCTGGCACTAGAAAACCGGAAAACAGGTCCACGGCACAGCTGCCTCCAGTGAACCAACACATACAGACGCACGAGAGACGGCATCGCCCTCAGGTGCATAGAGTACTGGTGCGCCTCCGGCTGGCACTAGAAAACAGGAAAACAGCTCCACGGCACAGCTGCCTCCAGTGAACCAACACATACAGACGCACGAGAGACGGCATCGTCCTCAGGTGCATAGAGTACTGGTGCGCCTCCGGCTGGCACTAGAAAACAGGAAAACAGCTCCACGGCACAGCTGTCTCCAGTGAACCAACACATACAGACGCACGAGAGACGGCATCGTCCTCAGGTGCATAGAGTACTGGCGCGCCTCCGGCCGGCACTAGAAAGCAGGAAAACAGCTCCACGGCACATTGCCTCCAGTGAACCAACACATACAGACGCACGAGAGACGGCATCGTCCTCAGGTGCATAGAGTACTGGTGCGCCTCCGGCTGGCACTAGAAAACAGGAAAACAGCTCCACGGCACAGCTGTCTCCAGTGAACCAGCACATACAGACGCACGAGAGACGGCATCGTCCTCAGGTGCATAGAGTACTGGCGCGCCTCCGGCTGGCACTAGAAAACAGGAAAACAGCTCCACGGCACAGCTGTCTCCAGTGAACCAACACATACAGACGCACGAGAGACGGCATCGTCATCAGGTGCATAGAGTACTGGCGCGCCTCCGGCCGGCACTAGAAAGCAGGAAAACAGGTCCACGGCACAGCTGCCTCCAGTGAACCAACACATACAGACGCACGAGAGACGGCATCGCCCTCAGGTGCATAGAGTACTGGTGCGCCTCCGGCTGGCACTAGAAAACAGGAAAACAGCTCCATGGCACAGCTGTCTCCAGTGAACCAACACATACAGACGCACGAGAGACGGCATCGTCCTCAGGTGCATAGGGTACTGGTGTGCCTCCGGCTGGCACTAGAAAGCAGGAAAACAGCTCCACGGCAGAGCTGCCTCCAGTGAACCAACACATACAGACGCACGAGAGACGGCATCGCCCTCAGGTGCATAGAGTACTGGTGCGCCTCGGGCTGCCACTAGAAAACGGGAAAACAGGTCCACGGCACAGCTGCCTCCAGTGAACCAACACATACAGACGCACGAGAGACGGCATCGCCCTCAGGTGCATAGAGTACTGGTGCGCCTCCGGCTGGCACTAGAAAACAGGAAAACAGCTCCATGGCACAGCTGTCTCCAGTGAACCAACACATACAAACGCACGAGAGACGGCATCGCCCTCAGTTGCATAGAGTACTGGTGCGCCTCCGGCTGGCACTAGAAAACAGGAAAACAGCTCCATGGCACAGCTGCCTCCAGTGAACCAACACATACAGACGCACGAGAGACGGCATCGCCCTCAGGTGCATAGAGTACTGGTGCGCCTCCGGCTGGCACTAGAAAACCGGAAAACAGGTCCACGGCACAGCTGCCTCCAGTGAACCAACACATACAGACGCACGAGAGACGGCATCGCCCTCAGGTGCATAGAGTACCGGTGCGCCTCCGGCTGGCACTAGAAAACCGGAAAACAGGTCCACGGCACAGCTGTCTCCAGTGAACCAACACATACAGACGCACGAGAGACGGCATCGCCCTCAGGTGCATAGAGTACTGGTGCGCCTCCGGCTGGCACTAGAAAACAGGAAAACAGCTCCATGGCACAGC
Organism: Schistocerca piceifrons; assembly: GCF_021461385.2. Lineage (NCBI taxonomy): Eukaryota > Metazoa > Arthropoda > Insecta > Orthoptera > Acrididae > Schistocerca > Schistocerca piceifrons. Next base: position 612,687,797 of record NC_060142.1, on the reverse strand, counting down.
TGTCTCCAGTGAACCAACACATACAGACGCACGAGAGACGGCATCGCCCTCAGGCGCATAGAGTACTGGTGCGCCTCCGGCTGGCACTAGAAAACAGGAAAACAGGTCCACGGCACAGCTGCCTCCAGTGAACCAACACATACAGACGCACGAGAGACGGCATCGCCCTCAGGTGCATAGAGTACTGGTGCGCCTCCGGCTGGCACTAGAAAACCGGAAAACAGGTCCACGGCACAGCTGCCTCCAGTGAACCAACACATACAGACGCACGAGAGACGGCATTGCCCTCAGGTGCATAGAGTACTGGTGCGCCTCCGGCTGGCACTAGAAAACAGGAAAACAGCTCCACGGCACAGCTGGCTCCAGTGAACCAACACATACAGACGCACGAGAGACGGCATCGTCCTCAGGTGCATAGAGTACTGGTGCGCCTCCGGCTGGCACTAGAAAACAGGAAAACAGCTCCACGGCACAGCTGTCTCCAGTGAACCAACACATACAGACGCACGAGAGACGGCATCGTCCTCAGGTGCATAGAGTACTGGCGCGCCTCCGGCCGGCACTAGAAAGCAGGAAAACAGCTCCACGGCACATTGCCTCCAGTGAACCAACACATACAGACGCACGAGAGACGGCATCGTCCTCAGGTGCATAGAGTACTGGCGCGCCTCCGGCCGGCACTAGAAAGCAGGAAACAGGTCCACGGCACAGCTGCCTCCAGTGAACCAACACATACAAACGCACGAGAGACGGCATCGTCCTCAGGTGCATAGAGTACTGGTGCGCCTCCGGCTGGCACTAGAAAACAGGAAAACAGCTCCATGGCACAGCTGCCTCCAGTGAACCAACACATACAGATGCACGAGAGACGGCATCGTCCTCAGGTGCATAGAGTACTGGCGCGCCTCCGGCCGGCACTAGAAAGCAGGAAAACAGGTCCACGGCACAGCTGCCTCCAGTGAACCAACACATACAAACGCACGAGAGACGGCATCGTCCTCAGGTGCATAGAATACTGGTGCGCCTCCAGCTGGCACTAGAAAGCTGGAAAACAGCTCCACAGCACAGCTGCCTCCAGTGAACCAACACATACAGATGCACGAGAGACGGCATCGTCCTCAGGTGCATAGAGTACTGGTGCGCCTCCAGCTGGCACTAGAAAACAGGAAAACAGCTCCACGGCACAGCTGCCTCCTATGAACCAACACATACAGACGCACAAGGGACGTCATCGTCTTCAGGTGCATAGAGTACTGGTGCGCCTCCGGCTGGCACTAGAAAACAGGAAAACAGCTCCACGGCACAGCTGTCTCCAGTGAACCAACACATACAGACGCACGAGAGACGGCATCGTCCTCAGGTGCATAGAGTACTGGCGCGTCTCCGGCCGGCACTAGAAAGCAGGAAAACAGCTCCACGGCACAGCTGTCTCCAGTGAACCAACACATACAGACGCACGAGAGACGGCATCGTCCTCAGGTGCATAGAGTACTGGTGCGCCTCCGGCTGGCACTAGAAAACAGGAAAACAGGTGCACGGCACAGCTGCCTCCAGTGAACCAACACATACAGACGCACGAGAGACGGCATCGTCCTCAGGTGCATAGAGTACTGGCGCACCTCCGGCCGGCACTAGAAAGCAGGAAAACAGCTCCACGGCACATTGCCTCCAGTGAACCGACACATACAGACGCACGAGAGACGGCATCGTCCTCAGGTGCATAGAGTACTGGCGCGCCTCCGGCCAGCACTAGAAAGCAGGAAAACTGGTCCACGGCACAGCTGTCGCCAGTGAACCAACACATACAGAGCCACGAGAGACGGCATCGCCCTCAGGTGCATAGAGTACTGGTGCGTCTCCGGCTGGCACTAGAAAACAGGAAAACAGGTCCACGGCACAGCTGTCTCCAGTTAACCAACACATACAGGCGCACGAGAGACGGCATCAGCCTCAGGTGCATAGAGTACTTGTGCGCCTCCGGCTGGCACTACAAAACAGGAAAACAGGTCCACGGCACAGCTGCCTCCAGTGAACCAACACATACAGACGCACGAGAGACGGCATCGCCCTCAGGTGCATAGAGTACTGGTGCGCCTCCGGCTGGCACTAGAAAACCGGAAAACAGGTCCACGGCACAGCTGCCTCCAGTGAACCAACACATACAGACGCACAAGAGACGGCATCGCCCTCAGGTGCATAGAGTACTGGTGCGCCTCCGGCTGGCACTAGAAAACCGGAAAACAGGTCCACGGCACAGCTGCCTCCAGTGAACCAACACATACAGACGCACGAGAGACGGCATCGCCCTCAGGTGCATAGAGTACTGGTGCGCCTCCGGCTGGCACTAGAAAACCGGAAAACAGGTCCACGGCACAGCTGCCTCCAGTGAACCAACACATACTGACGCACGAGAGACGGCATCGCCCTCAGGTGCATAGAGTACTGGTGCGCCTCCGGCTGGCACTAGAAAACAGGAAAACAGCTCCACGGCACAGCTGCCTCCAGTGAACCAACACATACAGACGCACGAGAGACGGCATCGTCCTCAGGTGCATAGAGTACTGGTGCGCCTCCGGCTGGCACTAGAAAACAGGAAAACAGCTCCACGGCACAGCTGTCTCCAGTGAACCAACACATACAGACGCACGAGAGACGGCATCGTCCTCAGGTGCATAGAGTACTGGCGCGCCTCCGGCCGGCACTAGAAAGCAGGAAAACAGCTCCACGGCACATTGCCTCCAGTGAACCAACACATACAGACGCACGAGAGACGGCATCGTCCTCAGGTGCATAGAGTACTGGTGCGCCTCCGGCTGGCACTAGAAAACAGGAAAACAGCTCCACGGCACAGCTGTCTCCAGTGAACCAGCACATACAGACGCACGAGAGACGGCATCGTCCTCAGGTGCATAGAGTACTGGCGCGCCTCCGGCTGGCACTAGAAAACAGGAAAACAGCTCCACGGCACAGCTGTCTCCAGTGAACCAACACATACAGACGCACGAGAGACGGCATCGTCATCAGGTGCATAGAGTACTGGCGCGCCTCCGGCCGGCACTAGAAAGTAGGAAAACAGGTCCACGGCACAGCTGCCTCCAGTGAACCAACACATACAGACGCACGAGAGACGGCATCGCCCTCAGGTGCATAGAGTACTGGTGCGCCTCCGGCTGGCACTAGAAAACAGGAAAACAGCTCCATGGCACAGCTGTCTCCAGTGAACCAACACATACAGACGCACGAGAGACGGCATCGTCCTCAGGTGCATAGGGTACTGGTGTGCCTCCGGCTGGCACTAGAAAGCAGGAAAACAGCTCCACGGCAGAGCTGCCTCCAGTGAACCAACACATACAGACGCACGAGAGACGGCATCGCCCTCAGGTGCATAGAGTACTGGTGCGCCTCGGGCTGCCACTAGAAAACGGGAAAACAGGTCCACGGCACAGCTGCCTCCAGTGAACCAACACATACAGACGCACGAGAGACGGCATCGCCCTCAGGTGCATAGAGTACTGGTGCGCCTCCGGCTGGCACTAGAAAACAGGAAAACAGCTCCATGGCACAGCTGTCTCCAGTGAACCAACACATACAGACGCACGAGAGACGGCATCGCCCTCAGGTGCATAGAGTACTGGTGCGCCTCCGGCTGGCACTAGAAAACAGGAAAACAGCTCCATGGCACAGCTGCCTCCAGTGAACCAACACATACAGACGCACGAGAGACGGCATCGTCCTCAGGTGCATAGAGTACTGATGCGCCTCCGGCTGGCACTAGAAAACCGGAAAACAGGTCCACGGCACAGCTGCCTCCAGTGAACCAACACATACAGACGCACGAGAGACGGCATCGCCCTCAGGTGCATAGAGTACCGGTGCGCCTCCGGCTGGCACTAGAAAACCGGAAAACAGGTCCACGGCACAGCTGTCTCCAGTGAACCAACACATACAGACGCACGAGAGACGGCATCGCCCTCAGGTGCATAGAGTACTGGTGCGCCTCCGGCTGGCACTAGAAAACAGGAAAACAGCTCCATGGCACAGCTGTCTCCAGTGAACCAACACATACAGACGCACGAGAGACGGCATCGCCCTCAGGCGCATAGAGTACTGGTGCGCCTCCGGCTGGCACTAGAAAACAGGAAAACAGGTCCACGGCACAGCTGCCTCCAGTGAACCAACACATACAGACGCACGAGAGACGGCATCGCCCTCAGGTGCATAGAGTACTGGTGCGCCTCCGGCTGGCACTAGAAAACCGGAAAACAGGTCCACGGCACAGCTGCCTCCAGTGAACCAACACATACAGACGCACGAGAGACGGCATCGCCCTCAGGTGCATAGAGTACTGGTGCGCCTCCGGCTGGCACTAGAAAACAGGAAAACAGCTCCACGGCACAGCTGGCTCCAGTGAACCAACACATACAGACGCACGAGAGACGGCATCGTCCTCAGGTGCATAGAGTACTGGTGCGCCTCCGGCTGGCACTAGAAAACAGGAAAACAGCTCCACGGCACAGCTGTCTCCAGTGAACCAACACATACAGACGCACGAGAGACGGCATCGTCCTCAGGTGCATAGAGTACTGGCGCGCCTCCGGCCGGCACTAGAAAGCAGGAAAACAGCTCCACGGCACATTGCCTCCAGTGAACCAACACATACAGACGCACGAGAGACGGCATCGTCCTCAGGTGCATAGAGTACTGGCGCGCCTCCGGCCGGCACTAGAAAGCAGGAAAACAGGTCCACGGCACAGCTGCCTCCAGTGAACCAACACATACAAACGCACGAGAGACGGCATCGTCCTCAGGTGCATAGAGTACTGGTGCGCCTCCGGCTGGCACTAGAAAACAGGAAAACAGCTCCATGGCACAGCTGTCTCCAGTGAACCAACACATACAGACGCACGAGAGACGGCATCGTCCTCAGGTGCATAGAGTACTGGTGTGCCTCCGGCTGGCACTAGAAAGCAGGAAAACAGCTCCACGGCAGAGCTGCATCCAGTGAACCAACACATACAAACGCACGAGAGACGACATCGTCCTCAGGTGCATAGAGTACTGGCGCGCCTCCGGCTGGCACTAGAAAACAGGAAAACTGGTCCACGGCACTGCTGCCTCCAGTGAACCAACACATACAGACGCACGAGAGACGGCATCGTCCTTAGGTGCATAGAGTACTGGTGCGCCTCCGGCCGGCACTAGAAAACAGGAAAACAGCTCCACGGCACAGCTGTCTCCAGTGAACCAACACATACAGACGCACGAGAGACGGCATCGTCCTCAGGTGCATAGAGTACTGGTGTGCCTCCGGCTGGCACTAGAAAACAGGAAAACAGGTCCACGGCACAGCTGCCTCCAGTGAACCAGCACATACAGACGCACGAGAGACTGCATCGTCCTCAGGTGCATAGAGTACTGGCGCGCCTCCGGCCGGCACTAGAAAGCAGGAAAACTGGTCCACGGCACCTTGCCTCCAGTGAACCAACACATACAGATGCACGAGAGACGGCATCGCCCTCAGGTGCATAGAGTACTGGTGCGTCTCCGGCTGGCACTAGAAAACAGGAAAACAGGGCCACGGCACAGCTGCCTCCAGTGAACCAACACATACAGACGCACGAGAGACGGCATCAGCCTCAGGAGCATAGAGTACTGGTACGCCTCCGGCTGGCACTAGAAAACAGGAAAACAGGTCCACGGCACAGCTGCCTCCAGTGAACCAAAACATACAGACGCACGAGAGACGGCATCGGCCTCAGGTGAATAGAGTACTGGCGCGCCTCCGGCTGGCACTAGAAAGCAGGAAAAGACGTCCATGGCACAGCTGCCTCCAGTGAACCAACACATACAGACGCACGAGAGACGGCATCGGCCTCAGGTGAATAGAGTACTGGCGCGCCTCCGGCCGGCACTAGAAAGCAGGAAAACAGCTCCATGGCACATTGCCTCCAATGAACCAACACATACAGACGCACGAGAGATGGCATGGGCCTCAGGTGCATAGAGTACTGGTGCGCCTCCGGCCGGCACTAGAAAGCAGGAAAACAGGTCCACGGCACAGCTGCCTCCAGTGAACCAACACATACAGACGGACGAGAGACGGCATCGCCCTCAGGTGCATAGAGTACTGGTGCGCCTCCGGCTGGCACTAGAAAACAGGAAAACAGGTCCACGGCACAGCTGCCTCCAAAGAACCAACACATACAGACGCACGAGAGACGGCATCGCCCTCAGGTGCATAGAGTACTGGTGCGCCTCCGGCTGGCACTAGAAAACAGGAAAACAGGTCCACGGCACAGCTGCCTCCAGTGAACCAACACATACAGACGCACGAGAGACGGCATCGCCCTCAGGTTCATAGAGTACTGGTGCGCCTCCGGCTGGCACTAGAAAACAGGAAAACAGGTCCACGGCACAGCTGCCTCCAGTGAACCAACACATGCAGACGCACGAGTGACGGCATCGCCCTCAGGTGCATAGAGTACTGGTGCGCCTGCGGCTGGCACTAGAAAACAAGAAAACAGGTCCACAGCTCAGCTGCCTCCAGTGAACCAACACATACAGACGCACGAGAGACGGCATCGCCCTCAAGAGCATAGAGTACTGGTGCGCCTCCGGCTGGCACTAGAAAACAGGAAAACAGGTCCACGGCACAGCTGCCTCCAGTGAACCAACACATACAGACGCACGAGAGACGGCATCGCCCTCAGGTCCATAGAGTACTGGTGCGCCTCCGGCCGGCACTAGAAAACAGGAAGACAGCTCTACAGCACAGCTGCCTCCAGTGAACCAACACATACAGACACACGAGAGCCGGCATCGTCCTCAGGTGCATAGGGTACTGGTGCGCCTCCGGCTGGCACTAGAAAACAGGAAAACAGCTCCACGGCACAGCTGTCTCCAGTGAACCAACACATACAGACGCACGAGAGACGGCATCGTCCTCAGGTGCATAGAGTACTGGCGCGCCTCCGGCCGGCACTAGAAAGCAGGAAAACAGCTCCACGGCACATTGCCTCCAGTGAACCACCACATACAGTCGCACGAGAGACGGCATCGTTCTCAGGTGCATAGAGTACTGGTGTGCCTCCGACTGGCACTAGAAAACCGGAAAACAGGTCCACGGCACAGCTGCCTCCAGTGAACCAACACATACAGACGCACGAGAGACGGCATCGCCCTCAGGTGCATAGAGTACTGGCGCGCCTCCGGCCGGCACTAGGAAGCAGGAAAACAGGTCCACGGCACAGCTGCCTCCAGTGAACCAACACATACAAACACACGAAAGACGGCATCGTAATCAGGTGCATAGAGTACTGGTGCGTCTCCGGCTGGCACTAGAAAACAGGAAAACAGGTCAACGGCACAGCTGTCCCCAGTGAACCAACACATACAGACGCACGAGAGACGGCATCGTCCTCAGGCGCATAGAGTACTGGTGTGCCTCCGGCTGGCACTAGAAAGCAGGAAAACAGCTCCACGGCAGAGCTGCCTCCAGTGAACCAACACATACAGACGCACGAGAGACGGCATCGTCCTCAGGTGCATAGAGTACTGGTGCGCCTCCGGCTGGCACTAGAAAACAGGAAAACAGGTCCACGGCACAGCTGCCTGTAGTGAACCAACACATACAGATGCACGAAAGACGGCATCGTCCTCAGGTGCATAGAGTACTGGTGCGCCTCCGGCTGGCACTAGAAAACAGGAAAACAGCTCCACGGCACAGCTGTCTCCAGTGAACCAACACATACAGACGCACGAGAGACGGCATCGTCCTCAGGTGCATAGAGTACTGGCGCGCCTCCGGCCGGCACTAGAAAGCAGGGAAACATCTCCACGGCACATTGCCTCCGGTGAATCAACACATACAGTCGCACGAGAGACGGCATCGTCCTCAGGTGCATAGAGTACTGGTGCGCCTCCGGCTGGCACTAGAAAACAGGAAAACAGGTCCACGGCACAGCTGCCTCCAGTGAACCAACACATACAGACGCACGAGAGACGGCATCGTCCTTAGGTGCATAGAGTACTGGTGCGCCTCCGGCCGGCACTAGAAAACAGGAAAACAGCTCCACGGCACAGCTGTCTCCAGTAAACCAACACATACAGACGCACGAGAGACGGCATCGTCCTCAGGTGCATAGAGTACTGGTGCGCCTCCGGCTGGCACTAGAAAACAGGTCCACGGCACAGCTGCCTCCAGTGAACCAACACATACAGACGCACGAGAGACGGCATCGTCCTCAGGTGCATAGAGTACTGGCGCGCCTCCGGCCGGCACTAGAAAGCAGGAAAACTGGTCCACGGCACAGCTGCCTCCAGTGAACCAACACATACAGACGCACGAGAAACGGCATCGCCCACAGGTGCATAGAGTACTGGTGCGCCTGCGGCTGGCACTAGAAAACAGGAAAACAGGTCCACGGCACAGCTGTCTCCAGAGAACCAACACATACAGACGCACGAGAGACGGCATCGGCCTCAGGTGAATAGAGTACTGGCGCGTCTCCGGCCGGCACTAGAAAGCAGGAAAACGGCTCCACGGCACATTGCCTCCAGTGAACCAACACATACAGACGCACGAGAGATGGCATGGCCCTCAGGTGCATAGAGTACTGGTGCGCCTCCGGCCGGCACTAGAAAGCGGGAAAACAGGTCCACGGCACAGCTGCCTCCAGTGAACCAACACATACAGACGCACGAGTGACGGCATAGCCCTCAGGTGCATAGAGTACTGGTGCGCCTCCGGCTGGAAACTAGAAAACAGGAAAACAGGTCCACGGCACAGCTGCCTCCAATGAACCAACACATACAGACGCACGAGTGACGGCATCGCCCTCAGGTGCATAGAGTACTGGTGCGCCTCCGGCTGACACTAGAAAACAGGAAAACAGGACCACGGCACAGCTGCCTCCAGTGAACCATCACATACAGACGCACGAGAGACGGCATCGCCCTCAGGTGCATAGAGTACTGGTGCGCCTCCGGCTGGCACTAGAAAACAGCAAAACAGGTCCACGGCACAGCTGCCTCCAGTGAACCAACACATACAGACGCACAAGAGACGGCATCGCCCTCAGGTGCATAGAGTACTGGTGCGCCTCCGGCTGGCACTAGAAAACAGGAAAACAGGTCCACGGCACAGCTGCCTCCAGTGAACCAACACATACAGACGCACGAGAGACGGCATCGCCCTCAGGTGCATAGAGTACTGGTGCGCCTCTGGCTGGCACTAGAAAACAGGAAAACAGGTCCACGGCACAGATGCCTCCACTGAACCAACACATACAGACGCACGAGAGACGGCATCGCCCTCAGGTGCATAGAGTACTGGTGCGCCTCCAGCTGGCACTAGAAAACAAGAAAACAGGTCCACGGCACAGCTGCCTCCAGTGAACCAACACATACAGACGCACGAGAGACGGCATCGCCCTCAGGTGCATAGAGTACTGGTGCGCCTCCGGCTGGCACTAGAAAACAGGAAAACAGGTCCACGGCACAGCTGCCTCCAGTGAACCAAATCATACAGACGCACGAGAGACGGCATGGGCCTCAGGTGCATAGAGTACTGGTGCGCCTCCGGCCGGCACTAGAAAGCAGGAAAACAGGTCCACGGCACAGCTGCCTCCAGTGAACCAACACATACAGACGCACGAGAGACGGCATCGCCCTCAGGTGCATAGAGTACTGGTGCGCCTCCGGCTGGCACTAGAAAACAGGAAAACAGGTCCACAGCACAGCTGCCTCCAGTGAACCAACACATACAGACGCACGAGAGACGGCATCGCCCTCAGGTGCATAGAGTACTGGTGCGCCTCCGGCTGGCACTAGAAAACAGGAAAACAGGTCCACAGCACAGCTGCCTCCAGTGAACCAACACATACAGACGCACGAGAGACGGCATCGCCCTCAGGTGCATAGAGTACTGGTTCGCCTCTGGCTGGCACTAGAATACAGGAAAACAGGTCCACGGCACAGCTGCCTCCAGTGAACCAACACATACAGACGCACGAGAGACGGCATCGCCCTCAGGTGCATAGTGAACTGGTGCGCCTCCGGCTGGCACTAGAAAACAGCAAAACAGGTCCACTGCACAGCTGCCTCCAGTGAACCAACACATACAGACGCACGAGAGACGGCATCGCCCTCAGGTGCATAGAGTACTGGTGCGCCTCCGGCTGGCACTAGAAAAGAGGAAAACAGGTCCTCGGCACAGCTGCCTCCAGTGAACCAACACATACAGACGCACGAGAGACGGCATCGCCCTCAGGTGCATAGAGTACTGGTGCGCCTCCGGCTGGCAATAGAAAACAGGAAAAAAGGTTCACGGCACAGCTGCCTCCAGTGAACCAACACATACAGACGCACGAGAGACGGCATCGCCGTCAGGTGCATAGAGTACTGGTGCGCCTCCGGCTGGCACTAGAAAACAGGAAAACAGGTCCACGGCACAGCTGCCTCCAGTGAACCAACACATACAGACGCACGAGAGCCGGCATCGCCCTCAGGTGCATAGAGTACTGGTGCGCCTCCGGCTGGCACTAGAAAACAGGAAAACAGGTCCACTTCACAGCTGCCTCCAGTGAACCAACACATACAGACGCACGAGAGTCGGCATCGCCCTCAGGTGCATAGAGTACTGGTGCGCCTCCGGCTGGCACTAGGAAACAGGAAAACAGGTCCACGGCACAGCAGCCTCCAGTGAACCAACACATACAGACGCACGAGAGACGGCATCGCCCTCAGGTGCATAGAGTACTGGTGCGCCTCAGGCTGGCACTAGAAAACAGGAAAACAGGTCCACGGCACAGCTGCTTCCAGTGAACCAACACATACAGACGCACGAGACACGGCATCGCCCTCAGGTGCATAGAGTACTGGTGCGCCTCCGGCTGGCACTAGAAAACAGGAAAACAGGTCCACGGCACAGCTGCCTCCAGTGAACCACCACTTACAGACGCACGAGAGACGGCATCGCCCTCAGGTGCATAGAGTACTGGTGCGCCTCCGGCTGGCACTAGGAAACAGGAAAAAAGGTCCACGGCACAGCTGCCTCCAGTGAACCAACACATACAGACGCACGAGAGACGGCATCGCCCTCAGGTGCATAGAGTACTGGTGCGCCTCCGGCTGGCACTAGAAAACAGGAAAACAGGTCCACGGCACAGCTGCCTCCAGTGAACCAACACATACAGACGCACGAGAGACGGCATCGCCCTCAGGTGCATAGAGTACTGGTGCGCCTCCGGCTGGCACTAGGAAGCAGGAAAACAGGTCCACGGCACAGCTGCCTCCAGTGAACCAACACATACAAACACACGAGAGACGGCATCGTAATCAGGTGCATAGAGTACTGGTCCGTCTCCGGCTGCCACTAGAAAACAGGAAAACAGGTCAACGGCACAGCTGTCTCCAGTGAACCAACACATACAGACGCACGAGAGACGGCATCGTCCTCAGGCGCATAGAGTACTGGTGTGCCTCCGGCTGGCACTAGAAAGCAGGAAAACAGCTCCACGGCAGAGCTGCCTCCAGTGAACCAACACATACAGACGCACGAGAGACGGCATCGTCCTCAGGTGCATAGAGTACTGGTGCGCCTCCGGCTGGCACTAGAAAACAGGAAAACAGGTCCACGGCACAGCTGCCTGTAGTGAACCAACACATACAGATGCACGAAAGACGGCATCGTCCTCAGGTGCATAGAGTACTGGTGCGCCTCCGGCTGGCACTAGAAAACAGGAAAACAGCTCCACGGCACAGCTGTCTCCAGTGAACCAACACATACAGACGCACGAGAGACGGCATCGTCCTCAGGTGCATAGAGTACTGGCGCGCCTCCGGCCGGCACTATAAAGCAGGGAAACATCTCCACGGCACATTGCCTCCAGTGAATCAACACATACAGTCGCACGAGAGACGGCATCGTCCTCAGGTGCATAGAGTACTGGTGCGCCTCCGGCTGGCACTAGAAAACAGGAAAACAGGTCCACGGCACAGCTGCCTCCAGTGAACCAACACATACAGACGCACGAGAGACGGCATCGTCCTTAGGTGCATAGAGTACTGGTGCGCCTCCGGCCGGCACTAGAAAACAGGAAAACAGCTCCACGGCACAGCTGTCTCCAGTGAACCAACACATACAGACGCACGAGAGACGGCATCGTCCTCAGGTGCATAGAGTGCTGGTGCGCCTCCGGCTGGCACTAGAAAACAGGAAAACAGGTCCACGGCACAGCTGCCTCCAGTGAACCAACACATACAGACGCACGAGAGACGGCATCGTCCTCAGGTGCATAGAGTACTGGCGCGCCTCCGGCCGGCACTAGAAAGCAGGAAAACTGGTCCACGGCACAGCTGCCTCCAGTGAACCAACACATACAGACGCACGAGAAACGGCATCGCCCACAGGTGCATAGAGTACTGGTGCGCCTCCGGCTGGCACTAGAAAACAGGAAAACAGGTCCACGGCACAGCTGTCTCCAGAGAACCAACACATACAGACGCACGAGAGACAGCATCGGCCTCAGGTGAATAGAGTACTGGCGCGTCTCCGGCCGGCACTAGAAAGCAGGAAAACGGCTCCACGGCACATTGCCTCCAGTGAACCAACACATACAGACGCACGAGAGACGGCATGGCCCTCAGGTGCATAGAGTACTGGTGCGCCTCCGGCCGGCACTAGAAAGCAGGAAAACAGGTCCACGGCACAGCTGCCTCCAGTGAACCAACACATACAGACGCACGAGAGACGGCATCGCCCTCAGGTGCATAGAGTACTGGTGCGCCTCCGGCTGGCACTAGAAAACAGGAAAACAGGACCACGGCACAGCTGCCTCCAGTGAACCATCACATACAGACGCACGAGAGACGGCATCGCTCTCAGGTGCATAGAGTACTGGTGCGCCTCCGGCTGGCACTAGAAAACAGGAAAACAGGTCCACGGCACAGCTGCCTCCAGTGAACCAACACATACAGACGCACAAGAGACGGCATCGCCCTCAGGTGCATAGAGTACTGGTGCGCCTCCGGCTGGCACTAGAAAACAGGAAAACAGGTCCACGGCACAGCTGCCTCCAGTGAACCAACACATACAGACGCACGAGAGACGGCATCGCCCTGAGGTGCATAGAGTACTGGTGCGCCTCCGGCTGGCACTAGAAAACAGGAAAACAGGTCCACGGCACAGCTGCCTCCAGTTAACCAACACATACAGACGCACGAGAGATGGCATCGCCCTCAGGTGCATAGAGTACTGGTGCGCCTCCAGCTGGCACTAGAAAACAAGAAAACAGGTCCACGGCACAGCTGCCTCCAGTGAACCAACACATACAGACGCACGAGAGACGGCATCGCCCTCAGGTGCATAGAGTACTGGTTCGCCTCCGGCTGGCACTAGAAAACAGGAAAACAGGTCCACGGCACAGCTGCCTCCAGTGAACCAACACATACAGACGCACGAGAGACGGCATGGGCCTCAGGTGCATAGAGTACTGGTGCGCCTCCGGCCGGCACTAGAAAGCAGGAAAACAGGTCCACGGCACAGCTGCCTCCAGTGAACCAACACATACAGACGCACGAGAGACGGCATCGCCCTCAGGTGCATAGAGTACTGGTGCGCCTCCGGCTGGCACTAGAAAACAGGAAAACAGGTCCACAGCACAGCTGCCTCCAGTGAACCAACACATACAGACGCACGAGAGACGGCATCGCCCTCAGGTGCATAGAGTACTGGTGCGCTTCCGGCTGGCACTAGAAAACAGGAAAACAGGTCCACAGCACAGCTGCCTCCAGTGAACCAACACATACAGACGCACGAGAGACGGCATCGCCCTCAGGTGCATAGAGTACTGGTGCGCCTCCGGCTGGCACTAGATAACAGGAAAACAGGTCCACGGCACAGCTGCCTCCAGTGAACCAACACATACAGACGCACGAGAGACGGCATCGCCCTCAGGTGCATAGAGTACTGGTGCGCCCCCGGCTGGCACTAGAAAACAGGAAAACAGGTCCACGGCACAGCTGCCTCCAGTGAACCAACACATACAGACGCACGAGAGACGGCATCGCCCTCAGGTGCATAGAGTACTGGTGCGCCTCCAGCTGGCACTAGAAAACAGGAAAACAGGTCCACGGCACAGCTGCCTCCAGTGAACCAACACATACAGACGCACGAGAGACGGCATCGCCCTCAGGTGCATAGAGTACTGTTGCGCCTCCGGCTGGCACTAGAAAACAGGAAAACAGGTCCACGGCACAGCTGCCTCCAGTGAACCAACACATACAGACGCACGAGAGACGGCATCGCCCTCAGGTGCATAGAGTACTGGTTCGCCTCCGGCTGGCACTAGAATACAGGAAAACAGGTCCACGGCACAGCTGCCTCCAGTGAACCAACACATACAGACGCACGAGAGACGGCATCGCCCTCAGGTGCATAGTGTACTGGTGCGCCTCCGGCTGGCACTAGAAAACAGGAAAACAGGTCCACGGCACAGCAGCCTCCAGTGAACCAACACATACAGACGCACGAGAGACGGCATCGCCCTCTGGTGCATAGAGTACTGGTGCGCCTCCGGCTGGCACTAGAAAACAGGAAAACAGGTCCACGGCACAGCTGCTTCCAGCGAACCAACACATACAGACGCACGAGACACGGCATCGCCCTCAGGTGCATAGAGTACTGGTGCGCCTCCGGCTGGCACTAGAAAACAGGAAAACAGGTCCACGGCACAGCTGCCTCCAGTGAACCACCACTTACAGACGCACGAGAGACGGCATCGCCCTCAGGTGCATAGAGTACTGGTGCGCCTCCGGCTGGCACTAGAAAACAGGAAAAAAGGTCCACGGCACAGCTGCCTCCAGTGAACCAACACATACAGACGCACGAGAGACGGCATCGCCCTCAGGTGCATAGAGTACTGGTGCGCCTCCGGCTGGCACTAGAAAACAAGAAAACAGGTCCACGGCACAGCTGCCTCCAGTGAACCAACACATACAGACGCACGAGAGACGGCATCGCCCTCAGGTGCATAGAGTACTGGTGCGCCTCCGGCTGGCACTAGAAACCAGGAAAACAGGTCCACGGCACAGCTGCCTCCAGTGAACCAACACATACAGACGCACGAGAGACGGCATCGCCCTCAGGTGCATAGAGTACTGGTGCGCCTCCGGCTGGCACTAGAAAACAGGAAAACAGGTCCACGGCACAGCTGCTTCCAGTGAACCAACACATACAGAAGCACGAGACACGGCATCGCCCTCAGGTGCATAGAGTACTGGTGCGCCTCCGGCTGGCACTAGAAAACAGGAAAACAGGTCCACGGCACAGCTGCCACCAGTGAACCAACACATACAGACGCACGAGAGACGGCATCGCCCTCAGGTGCATAGAGTACTGGTGCGCCTCCGGCTGGCACTAGAAAACAGGAAAACAGGTCCACGGCACAGCTGCCTCCAGTGAACCAACACATACAGACGCACGAGAGATGGCATCGCCCTCAGGTGCATAGAGTACTGGTGCGCCTCCGGCTGGCACTAGAAAACAGGAAAACAGGTCCACGTCACAGCTGCCTCCAGTGAACCAACACATACAGACGCACGAGAGACGGCATTGCCCTCAGGTGCATAGAGTACTGGTTCGCCTCCGGCTGGCACTAGAAGACAGGAAAACAGCTCCACGGCACTGCTGTCTCCAGTGAACCAACACATACAGACGCACGAGAGACGGCATCGCCCTCAGGTGCATAGAGTACTGGTGCGCCTCCGGCTGGCACTAGAAAACAGGAAAACAGGTCCACGGCACAGCTGCCTCCAGTGAACCAACTCATACTGACGCACGAGAGACGGCATCGCCCGCAGGTGCATAGAGTACTGTTGCGCCTCCGGCTGGCACTAGAAAACAGGAAAACAGGTCCACTGCACAGCTGCCTCCAGTGAACCAACACATACAGACGCACGAGAGACGGCATCGCCCTCAGGTGCATAGAGTACCGGTGCGCCTCCGGCTTTCACTAGAAAACAGGAAAAAAGGTCCACGGCACAGCTGCCTCCAGTGAACCAACACATACAGATGCACGAGAGACGGCATCGCCCTCAGGTGCATAGAGTACTGGTGCGCCTCCGGCTGGCACTAGAAAACAGGAAAACAGGTCCACGGCACAGCTGCCTCCAGTAAACCAACACATACAGACGCACGACAGACGGCATCGCCCTCAGGTGCATAGAGTACTGGTGCGCCTCCGGCTGGCACTAGAAAACAGGAAAACAGGTCCACGGCACAGCTGCCTCCAGTGAACCAACACATACAGATGCACGAGAGACGGCATCGCCCTCAGGTGCATAGAGTACTGGTGCGCCTCCGGCTGGCACTAGAAAACAGGAAAACAGGTCCACGGAACAGCTGCCTCCAGTGAACCAACACATACAGACGCACGAGAGACGGCATCGCCCGCAGGTGCATAGAGTACTGGTGCGCCTCCGGCTGGCACTAGAAACACAGGAAAAAAGGTCCACGGCACAGCTGCCTCCAGTGAACCAACACATACAGACGCACGAGAGACGGCATCGCCCTCAGGTGCATAGAGTACTGGTGCGCCTCCGGCTGGCACTAGAAAACAGGAAAACAGGTCCACGGCGCAGCTGCCTCCAGTGAACCAACACATACAGACGCACGAGAGACGGCATCGCCCTCAGGTGCATAGAGTACTGGTGCGCCTCCGGCTGGCACTAGAAAACAGGAAAACAGGTCCACGGCACAGCTGCCTCCAGTGAACCAACACATACAGACGCACGAGAGACGGCATCGCCCTCAGGTGCATAGAGTACTGGTGCGCCTCCGGCTGGCACTAGAAAACAGGAAAACAGTTCCACGGCACAGCTGCCTCCAGTAAACCAACACATACAGACGCACGAGAGACGGCATCGCCCTCAGGTGCATAGAGTACTGGTGCGCCTCCGGCTGGCACTAGAAAACAGGAAAACAGGTCCACGGCACAGCTGCCTCCAGTGAACCAACACATACAGATGCACGAGAGACGGCATCGCCCTCAGGTGCATAGAGTACTGGTGCGCCTCCGGCTGGCACTAGAAAACAGGAAAACAGGTCCACGGCACAGCTGCCTCCAGTGAACCAACACATACAGATGCACGAGAGACGGCATCGCCCTCAGGTGCATAGAGTACTGGTGCGCCTCCGGCTGGCACTAGAAAACAGGAAAAAAGGTCCACGGCACAGCTGCCTCCAGTGAACCAACACATACAGACGCACGAGAGACGGCATCGCCCTCAGGTGCATAGAGTACTGGTGCGCCTCCGGCTGGCACTAGAAAACAGGAAAAAAGGTCCACGGCACAGCTGCCTCCAGTGAACCAACACATACAGATGAACGAGAGACGGCATCGCCCTCAGGTGCATAGAGTACTGGTGCGCCTCCGGCTGGCACTAGAATACAGGAAAACAGGTCCACGGCACAGCTGCCTCCAGTGAACCAACACATACAGACGCACGAGAGACGGCATCGCCCGCAGGTGCATAGAGTACTGGTGCGCCTCTGGCTGGCACTAGAAATCAGGAAAAAAGGTCCACGGCACAGCTGCCTCCAGTGAACTAACACATACAGACGCACGAGAGACGGCATCGCCCTCAGGTGCATAGAGTACTGGTGCGCCTCCGGCTGGCACTAGAAAACAGGAAAGCAGGTCCACGGCACAGCAGCCTCCAGTGAACCAACACATACAGACGCACGAGAGACGGCATCGCCCTCAGGTGCATAGAGTACTGGTGCGCCTCCGGCTGGCTCTAGAAAACAGGAAAACAGGTCAACGGCACAGCTGCCTCCAGTGAACCAACACATACAGACGCACGAGAGACGGCATCGCCCTCAGGTGCATAGAGTACTGGTGCGCCTCCGGCTGGCACTAGAAAACAGGAAAACAGGTCCACGGCACAGCTGCCTCCAGTGAACCAACACATACAGACGCACGAGAGACGGCATCGCCCTCAGGTGCATTGAGTACTGTTGCGCCTCCGGCTGGCACTAGAAAACAGGAAAACAGGTCCACTGCACAGGTGCCTCCAGTGAACCAACACATACAGACGCACGAGAGACGGCACCGACCTCAGGTGCATAGAGTACTGGTGCGCCTCCGGCTGGCACTAGAAAACAGGAAAAAAGGTCCACGGCACAGCTGCCTCCAGTGAACCAACACATACAGATGCACTAGAGACGGCATCGCCCTCAGGTGCATAGAGTACTGGTGCGCCTCCGGCTGGCACTAGAAAACAGGAAAACAGGTCCACGGCACAGCTGCCTCCAGTGAACCAACACATACAGATGCACGTGAGACGGCATCGCCATCAGGTGCATAGAGTACTGGTGCGCCTCCGGCTGGCACTAGAAAACAGGAAAAAAGGTCCACGGCACAGCTGCCTCCAGTGAACCAACACATACAGACGCACGAGAGACGGCATCGCCCTCAGGTGCATAGAGTACTGGTGCGCCTCCGGCTGGCACTAGAAAACAGGAAAACGGGTCCACGGCACAGCTGCCTCCAGTGAACCAACACATACAGACGCACGAGAGACGGCATCGCCCTCAGGTGCATAGAGTACTGGTGCGCCTCCGGCTGGCACTAGAAAACAGGAAAACAGGTCCACGGCACAGCTGCCTCCAGTGAACCAACACATACAGACGCACGAGAGACGGCATCGCCCTCAGGTGCATAGAGTACTGGTGCGCCTCCGGCTGGCACTAGAAAACAGGAAAACAGGTCCACGGCACAGCTGCCTCCAGTGAACCAACACATACAGACGCACGAGAGACGGCATCGCCCTCAGGTGCATAGAGTACTGGTGCGCGTCCGGCTGGGACTAGAAAACAGGAAAACAGGTCCACGGCACAGCTGCCTCCAGTGAACCAACACATACAGACGCACGAGAGACGGCATCGCCCTCAGGTGCATAGAGTACTGGTGCGCCTCCGGCTGGCACTAGAAAACAGGAAAACAGGTCCACGGCACACTGCCTCCAGTGAACCAACACATACAGACGCACGTGAGACGGCATCGCCCTCAGGTGCATAGAGTACTGGTGCGCCTCCGGCTGGCACTAGAAAACAGGAAAACAGGTCCACGGCACAGCTGCCTCCAGTGAACCAACACATACAGACGCACGAGAGACGGCATCGCCCTCAGGTGCATAGAGTACTGGTGCGCCTCCGGCTGGCACTAGAAACCAGGAAAAAAGGTCCACGGCACAGCTGCCTCCAGTGAACCAACACATACAGACGCACGAGAGACGGCATCGCCCTCAGGTGCATAGAGTACTGGTGCGCCCCCGGCTGGCACTAGAAAGCAGGAAAACAGGTCCACGGCACAGCTGCCTCCAGTGAACCAATACATACAGACGCACGAGAGACGGCATCGGCCTCAGGTGAATAGAGTACTGGCGCGCCTCCGGCTGGCACTAGAAAGCAGGAAAACAGGTCCACGGCACATTGCCTCCAGTGAACCAACACATACAGACGCACGAGAGACGGCATGGGCCTCAGGTGCATAGAGTACTGGCGCCCCTCCGGCCGGCACTAGAAAGCAGGAAAACAGGTCCACAGCACAGCTGCGTCCAGCGAACCAACACATACAGACGCACGAGAGACGGCATCGCCCTCAGGTGCATAGAGTACTGGTGCGCCTCCGGCTGGCACTAGAAAACAGGAAAAAAGGTCCACGTCACAGCTGCCTCCAGTGAACCAACACATACAGACGCACGAGAGACGGCATCGCCCTCAGGTGCATAGAGTACTGGTGCGCCTCCGGCTGGCACTAGAAAGCAGGAAAACAGGTCCACGGCACAGCTGCCTCCAGTGAACCAACACATACAGACGCACTAGAGACGGCATCGCCCTCAGGTGAATAGAGTACTGGCGCGCCTCCGGCCGGCACTAGAAAACAGGAAAACAGCTCCACGAAACAGCTGAATCCAGTGAACCAACACATACAGACGCACGAGAGACGGCATGGGCCTCAGGTGCATGCAGTACTGGTGCGCCTCCGGCTGGCACTTTAAAACAGGAAAACAGGTCCACGGCACAGCTGCCTCCAGTGAACCAACACATACAGACGCACGAGAGACGGCATCGGCCTCAGGTGAATAGAGTACTAGCGCCCCTCCGGCTGGCACTAGAAAGCATTAAACCAGGTCCACGGCACAGCTGCCTCCAGTGAACCAACACATACAGACCCACGAGAGACGGCATCGGCCTCAGGTGAATTGAGTACTGGCGCGCCTCCGGCCGGCACTAGAAAACAGGAAAACAGGTCCACGGCACAGCTGCCTCCAGTGAACCACCACATACAGACGAACGAGAGACGGCATCGCCCTCAGGTGCATAGAGTACTGGTGCCCCTCCGATTGGCACTAGAAAACAGGCAAACAGGTCCACGGCACAGCTGCCTCCAGTGAACCAACACATACAGACGCACGAGAGACGGCATCGGCCTCAGGTGAATAGAGTACTAGCGCGCCTCCGGCTGGCACTAGAAAGCAGGAAACCAGGTCCACGGCACAGCTGCCTCCAGTGAACCAACACATACAGACCCACGAGAGACGGCATCGGCCTCAGGTGAATTGAGTACTGGCGCGCCTCCGGCCGGCACTAGAAAACAGGAAAACAGGTCCACGGCACAGCTGCCTCCAGTGAACCACCACATACAGACGAACGAGAGACGGCATCGCCCTCAGGTGCATAGAGTACTGGTCCCCTCCGATTGGCACTAGAAAACAGGCAAAGAGGTCCACGGCACAGCTGCCTCCAGTGAACCAACACATACAGACGCACGAGAGACGGCATCGCCCTCAGGTGCATAGAGTACTGGCGCGCCTCCGGCCGGCACTAGAAAGCAGGAAAACAGGTCCACATCACAGCTGCCTCCAGTGAACCAACACATACAGACGCACGAGAGACGGCATCGGCCTCAGGTGAATAGAGTACTGGTGCGCCTCCGGCTATCACAAGAAAACAGGAAAACAGCTCCACAGCACAGCTGCCTCCAGTGAACCAACACATACAGACGCACGAGAGACGGCATGGGCCTCAGGTGCATAGAGTACTGGCGCGCCTCCGGCCGGCACTAGAAAGCAGGAAAACAGGTCCACGGCACAGCTGCCTCCAGTGAACCAACACATACAGACGCACGAGAGACGGCATCGCCCTCTGGTGCATAGAATACTGGTGCGCCTCCGGCAGGCACTAGAAAACAGGAAAACAGGGCCACGGCACAGCTGCCTCCAGTGAACCAACACATACAGACGCACGAGAGACGGCATGGGCCTCAGGTGCATAGAGTACTGGCGCGCCTCCAGCCGGCACTAGAAAGCAGGAAAACAGGTCCACGGCACAGCTGCCTCCAGTGAACCAACACATACTGACGCACGAGAGACGACATGGGCCTCAGGTGCATAGAGTACTGGTGCGCCTCCGGCCGTCACTAGAAAACAGGAAAACAGGTCCACGGCACAGCTGCCTCCAGTGAACCAACACATACAGACGCACGAGAGACGGCATCGGCCTCAGGTGAATAGAGTACTGGTGCGCCTCCGGCTATCACAAGAAAACAGGAAAACAGCTCCACGGCACAGCTGCCTCCAGTGAACCAACACATAAAGACGCACGAGAGACGGCATGGGCGTCAGGTGCATAGAGTACTGGCGCGCCTCCGGCCGGCACTAGAAAGCAGGAAAACAGGTCCACGGCACAGCTGCCTCCAGTGAACCAACACATACAGACGCACGAGAGACGGCATCGCCCTCAGGTGCATAGAATACTGGTGCGCCTCCGGCAGGCACTAGAAAACAGGAAAACAGGTCCACGGCACAGCTGCCTCCAGTGAACCAACACATACAGACGCACGAGAGACGGCATGGGCCTCAGGTGCATAGAGTACTGGCGCACCTCCAGCCGGCACTAGAAAGCAGGAAAACAGGTCCACGGCACAGCTGCCTCCAGTGAACCAACACATACAGACGCACGAGAGACGACATGGGCCTCAGGTGCATAGAGTACTGGTGCGCCTCCGGCCGTCACTAGAAAACAGGAAAACAGGTCCACGGCACAGCTGCCTCCAGTGAACCAACACATACAGACGCACGAGAGACGGCATGGGCCTCAGGTGCATAGAGTACTGGCGCGACTCCGGCCGGCGCTAGAAAGCAGGAAAACAGGTCCACGGCACAGCTGCCTCCAGTGAACCAACACATACAGACGCACGAGAGACGACATGGGCCTCAGGTGCATAGAGTACTGGTGCGCCTCCGGCCGTCACTAGAAAACAGGAAAACAGCTCCACGCACAGCTGCCTCCAGTGAACCAACACATACAGACGCACGAGAGACGGCATGGGCCTCAGGTGCATAGAGTACTGGTGCGCCTCCGGCTGGCACTAGAAAGCAGGAAAACAGCTCCACGGCACAGCTGCCTCCAGTGAACCAACACATACAGACGCACGAGAGACGGCATGGGCCTCAGGTGCATAGAGTACTGGTGCGCCTCCGGCCGTCACAAGAAAACAGGAAAACAGCTCCACGGCACAGCTGCCTCCTGTGATCAACACATACAGACGCACGAGAGACGGCATGGGCCTCAGGTGCATAGAGTACTGGTGCGCCTCCGGCTGGCACTAGAAAGCAGGAAAACAGCTATACGGCACAGCTGCCTCCAGTGAACCAACACATACAGACGCACGAGAGACGACATGGGCCTCAGGTGCATAGAATACTGGTGCGCCTCCGGCTGGCACTAGAAAACAGGAAAACAGGTCCACGGCACAGCTGCCTCCAGTGATCCAACACATACAGACGCACGAGAGACGGCATGGGCCTCAGGAGCATAGAGTACTGGCGCGCCTCCAGCCGGCACTAGAAAGCAGGAAAACAGGTCCACGGCACAGCTGCTTCCAGTGGACCAACACATACAGACGCACGAGAGACGACATGGGCCTCAGGTGCATAGAGTACTGGTGCGCCTCCGGCCGTCACTAGAAAACAGGAAAACAGGTCCACGGCACAGCTGCCTCCAGTGAACCAACACATACAGACGCACGAGAGACGGCATGGGCCTCAGGTGCATAGAGTACTGGCGCGACTCCGGCCGGCGCTAGAAAGCAGGAAAACAGGTCCACGGCACAGCTGCCTCCAGTGAACCAACACATACAGACGCACGAGAGACGACATGGGCCTCAGGTGCATAGAGTACTGGTGCGCCTCCGGCCGTCACTAGAAAACAGGAAAACAGCTCCATGGCACAGCTGCCTCCAGTGAACCAACACATACAGACGCACGAGAGACGGCATGGGCCTCAGGTGCATAGAGTACTGGCGCGCCTCCAGCCGGCACTAGAAAGCAGGAAAACAGGTCCACGGCACAGCTGCCTCCAGTGAACCAACACATACAGACGCACGAGAGACGACATGGGCCTCAGGTGCATAGAGTACTGGTGCGCCTCCGGCCGTCACTAGAAAACAGGATAACAGGTCCACGGCACAGCTGCCTCCAGTGAACCAACACATACAGATGCACGAGAGACGGCATGGGCCTCAGGTGCATAGAGTACTGGCGCGACTCCGGCCGGCGCTAGAAAGCAGGAAAACAGGTCCACGGCACAGCTGCCTCCAGTGAACCAACACATACAGACGCACGAGAGACGACATGGGCCTCAGGTGCATAGAGTACTGGTGCGCCTCCGGCCGTCACTAGAAAACAGGAAAACAGCTCCACGGCACAGCTGCCTCCAGTGAACCAACACATACATACGCACGAGAGACGACATGGGCCTCAGGTGCATAGAGTACTGGTGCGCCTCCGGCCGTCACTAGAAAACAGGAAAACAGGTCCACGGCACAGCTGCCTCCAGTGATCCAACACATACAGACACACGAGAGACGGCATGGGCCTCAGGAGCATAGAGTACTGGCGCGCCTCCAGCCGGCACTAGAAATCAGGAAAACGGGTCCACGGCACAGCTGCCTCCAGTGAACCAACACATAGAGACGCACGAGAGACGGCATGGGCCTCAGGTGCATAGAGTACTGGCGCGACTCCGGCCGGCGCTAGAAAGCAGGAAAACAGGTCCACGGCACAGCTGCCTCCAGTGAACCAACACATACAGACGCACGAGAGACGACATGGGCCTCAGGTGCATAGAGTACTGGTGCGCCTCCGGCCGTCACTAGAAAACAGGAAAACAGCTCCATGGCACAGCTGCCTCCAGTGAACCAACACATACAGACGCACGAGAGACGGCATGGGCCTCAGGTGCATAGAGTACTGGCGCGCCTCCAGCCGGCACTAGAAAGCAGGAAAACAGGTCCACGGCACAGCTGCCTCCAGTGAACCAACACATACAGACGCACGAGAGACGACATGGGCCTCAGGTGCATAGAGTACTGGTGCGCCTCCGGCCGTCACTAGAAAACAGGATAACAGGCCCACGGCACAGCTGCCTCCAGTGAACCAACACATACAGACGCACGAGAGACGGCATGGGCCTCAGGTGCATAGAGTACTGGCGCGACTCCGGCCGGCGCTAGAAAGCAGGAAAACAGGTCCACGGCACAGCTGCCTCCAGTGAACCAACACATACAGACGCACGAGAGACGACACGGGCCTCAGGTGCATAGAGTACTGGTGCGCCTCCGGCCGTCACTAGAAAACAGGAAAACAGCTCCACGGCACAGCTGCCTCCAGTGAACCAACACATACAGACGCACGAGAGACGACATGGGCCTCAGGTGCATAGAGTACTGGTGCGCCTCCGGCCGTCACTAGAAAACAGGAAAACAGGTCCACGGCACAGCCGCCTCCAGTGAACCAACACATACAGACGCACGAGAGACGGCATGGGCCTCAGGTGCATAGAGTACTGGCGCGACTCCGGCCGGCACTAGAAAGCAGGAAAACAGGTCCACGGCACAGCTGCCTCCAGTGAACCAACACATACAGACGCACGAGAGACGACATGGGCCTCAGGTGCATAGAGTACTGGTGCGCCTCCGGCCGTCACTAGAAAACAGGAAAACAGCTCCACGGCACAGCTGCCTCCAGTGAACCAACACATACAGACGCACGAGAGACGGCATGGGCCCCAGGTGCATAGAGTACTGGTGCGCCTCCGGCTGGCACTAGAAAACAGGAAAACAGGTCCACGGCACAGCTGCCTCCAGTGAACCAACACATACAGACGCACGAGGGATGGCATCGCCCTCAGGTGCATAGAGTACTGGTGCGCCTCCGGCCGGCACTAGAAAACAGGAAAACAGCTCCACGGCACAGCTGTCTCCAGTGAACCAACACATACAGACGCACGAGAGACGGCATCATCCTCAGGTGCATAGAGTACTGGTGCGCCTCCAGCTGGCACTAGAAAACAGGAAAACAGGTCCACGGCACAGCTGCCTCCAGTGAACCAACACATACAGACGCACGAGAGACGGCATGGGCCTCAGGTGCATAGAGTACTGGCGCGCCTCCGGCCGGCACTAGAAAGCAGCAAAACAGGTCCACGGCACAGCTGCCTCCAGTGAACCAACAAATACAGACGCACGAGAGACGGCATGGGCCTCAGGTGCATAGTGTACTGGTGCGCCTCCGGCTGGCACTAGAAAACAGGGAAACAGGTCCACGGCACAGCTGCCTCCAGTGAACCAACACATACAGACGCACGAGAGATGGCATGGGCCTCAAGTGCATAGAGTACTGGCGCGCCTCCGGCCGGCACTAGAAAGCAGGAAAACAGGTCCACGGCACAGCTGCCTCCAGTGAACCAACACATACAGACGCACGAGATACGGCATGGGCCTCAGGTGCATAGAGTACTGGTGCGCCTCCGGCCGGCACTAGAAAGCAGGTAAACAGGTCCACGGCACAGCTGCCTCCAGTGAACCAACACATACAGACGCACGAGAGACGGCATGGGCCTCAGGTGCATAGAGTACTGGTGCGCCTCCGGCTGGCACTAGAAAACAGGAAAACAGGTCCACGGCACAGCTGCCTCCAGTGAACCAACACATACAGACGCACGAGAGACGGCATGGGCCTCAGGTGCATAGAGTACTGGCGCGCCTCCAGCCGGCACTAGAAATCAGGAAAACGGGTCCACGGCACAGCTGCCTCCAGTGAACCAACACATAGAGACGCACGAGAGACGGCATGGGCCTCAGGTGCATAGAGTACTGGCGCGACTCCGGCCGGCGCTAGAAAGCAGGAAAACAGGTCCACGGCACAGCTGCCTCCAGTGAACCAACACATACAGACGCACGAGAGACGACATGGGCCTCAGGTGCATAGAGTACTGGTGCGCCTCCGGCCGTCACTAGAAAACAGGAAAACAGCTCCATGGCACAGCTGCCTCCAGTGAACCAACACATACAGACGCACGAGAGACGGCATGGGCCTCAGGTGCATAGAGTACTGGCGCGCCTCCAGCCGGCACTAGAAAGCAGGAAAACAGGTCCACGGCACAGCTGCCTCCAGTGAACCAACACATACAGACGCACGAGAGACGACATGGGCCTCAGGTGCATAGAGTACTGGTGCGCCTCCGGCCGTCACTAGAAAACAGGATAACAGGTCCACGGCACAGCTGCCTCCAGTGAACCAACACATACAGACGCACGAGAGACGGCATGGGCCTCAGGTGCATAGAGTACTGGCGCGACTCCGGCCGGCGCTAGAAAGCAGGAAAACAGGTCCACGGCACAGCTGCCTCCAGTGAACCAACACATACAGACGCACGAGAGACGACATGGGCCTCAGGTGCATAGAGTACTGGTGCGCCTCCGGCCGTCACTAGAAAACAGGAAAACAGCTCCACGGCACAGCTGCCTCCAGTGAACCAACACGTACAGACGCACGAGAGACGACATGGGCCTCAGGTGCATAGAGTACTGGTGCGCCTCCGGCCGTCACTAGAAAACAGGAAAACAGGTCCACGGCACAGCCGCCTCCAGTGAACCAACACATACAGACGCACGAGAGACGGCATGGGCCTCAGGTGCATAGAGTACTGGCGCGACTCCGGCCGGCACTAGAAAGCAGGAAAACAGGTCCACGGCACAGCTGCCTCCAGTGAACCAACACATACAGACGCACGAGAGACGACATGGGCCTCAGGTGCATAGAGTACTGGTGCGCCTCCGGCCGTCACTAGAAAACAGGAAAACAGCTCCACGGCACAGCTGCCTCCAGTGAACCAACACATACAGACGCACGAGAGACGGCATGGGCCCCAGGTGCATAGATTACTGGTGCGCCTCCGGCTGGCACTAGAAAACAGGAAAACAGGTCCACGGCACAGCTGCCTCCAGTGAACCAACACATACAGACGCACGAGGGACGGCATCGCCCTCAGGTGCATAGAGTACTGGTGCGCCTCCGGCTGGCACTAGAAAACAGGAAAACAGCTCCACGGCACAGCTGTCTCCAGTGAACCAACACATACAGACGCACGAGAGACGGCATCATCCTCAGGTGCATAGAGTACTGGTGCGCCTCCAGCTGGCACTAGAAAACAGGAAAACAGGTCCACGGCACAGCTGCCTCCAGTGAACCAACACATACAGACGCACGAGAGACGGCATGGGCCTCAGGTGCATAGAGTACTGGCGCGCCTCCGGCCGGCACTAGAAAGCAGCAAAACAGGTCCACGGCACAGCTGCCTCCAGTGAACCAACAAATACAGACGCACGAGAGACGGCATGGGCCTCAGGTGCATAGCGTACTGGTGCGCCTCCGGCTGGCACTAGAAAACAGGGAAACAGGTCCACGGCACAGCTGCCTCCAGTGAACCAACACATACAGACGCACGAGAGATGGCATGGGCCTCAAGTGCATAGAGTACTGGCGCGCCTCCGGCCGGCACTAGAAAGCAGGAAAACAGGTCCACGGCACAGCTGCCTCCAGTGAACCAACACATACAGACGCACGAGAGACGGCATGGGCCTCAGGTGCATAGAGTACTGGTGCGCCTCCGGCCGGCACTAGAAAGCAGGTAAACAGGTCCACGGCACAGCTGCCTCCAGTGAACCAACACATACAGACGCACGAGAGACGGCATGGGCCTCAGGTGCATAGAGTACTGGTGCGCCTCCGGCTGGCACTAGAAAACAGGAAAACAGGTCCACGGCACAGCTGCCTCCAGTGAACCAACACATACAGACGCACGAGAGACGGCATCGCCCTCAGGTGCATAGAGTACTGGTGCGCCTCCGGCTGGCACTAGAAAACAGGAAAACAGGTCCACGGCACAGCTGCCTCCAGTGAACCAACACATACAGACGCACGAGAGACGGCATCGCCCTCAGGTGCATAGAGTACTGGTGCGCATCCGGCTGGCACTAGAAAACAGGAAAACAGGTCCACGGCACAGCTGCCTCCAGTGAACCAACACATACAGACGCACGAGAGACATCATCGCCCTCAGGTGCATAGAGTACTGGTGCGCCTCTGGCTGGCACTAGAAAACAGGAAAACAGGTCCACGGCACAGCTGCCTCCAGTGAACCAACACATACAGACGCACGAGAGACGGCATCGCCCTCAGGTGCATAGAGTACTGGTGCGCCTCCGGCTGGCACTAGAAAACAGGAAAAAAGGGCCACGGCTCACTGCCTCCAGTGAACCAACACATACAGACGCACGAGAGACGGCATCGCCCTCAGGTGCATAGAGTACTGGTGCGCCTCCGGCTGGCACTAGAAAACAGGAAAACAGGTCCACGGCACAGCTGCCTCCAGCGAACCAACACATACAGACGCACGAGAGACGGCATCGCCCTCAGGTGCATAGAGTACTGGTGCGCCTCCGGCTGGCACTAGAAAACAGGAAAAAAGGTCCACGGCACAGCTGCCTCCAGTGAACCAACACATACAGACGCACGAGAGACGGCATCGCCCTCAGGTGCATAGAGTACTCGTGCGCCTCCGGCTGGCACTAGAAAGCAGGAAAACAGATCCACGGCACAGCTGCCTCCAGTGAACCAACACATACAGACGCACGAGAGACGGCATCGGCCTCAGGTGATTAGAGTACTGGCGCGCCTCCGGCCGGCACTAGAAAACAGGAAAACAGGTCCACGGCACAGCTGCCTCCAGTGAACCAACACATACAGACGCACGAGAGACGGCATCGCCCTCAGGTGCATAGAGTACTGGTGCGCCTTCGGCTGGCACTAGAAAACAGGAAAACAGGTCCACGGCACTGCTGCCTCCAGTGAACCAACACATACAGACGCACGAGAGACGGCTTCGTCCTCAGGTGCATAGAGTACTGGCGTGCCTCTGGCCGGCACTAGAAAACAGGAAAACAGGTCCACAGCACAGCTGCCTCCAGTGAACCAACACATACAGATGCACGAGAGACGGCATCGGCCTCAGGTGAATAGAGTACTGGCGCGCCTCTGGCCGGCACTAGAAAACAGGAAAACAGCTCCACGGCACAGCTGCCTCCAGTGAACCAACACATACAGACGCACGAGAGACGGCATGGGCCTCAGGTGCATGCAGTACTGGTGCGCCTCCGGCTGGCACTTTAAAACAGGAAAACAGGTCCACGGCACAGCTGCCTCCAGTGAACCAACACATACAGACGCACGAGAGACGGCATCGGCCTCAGGTGAATAGAGTACTGGCGCGCCTGCGGCTGGCACTAGAAAGCAGGAAAACAGGTCCACGGCACAGCTGCCTCCAGTGAACCAACACATACAGACGCACGAGAGACGGCATCGGCCTCAGGTGAATAGAGTACTGGCGCGCCTCCGGCCGGCACTAGAAAACAGGAAAACAGGTCCACGGCACAGCTGCCTCCAGTGAACCAACACATACAGACGCACGAGAGACAGCATCGCCCTCAGGTGCATAGAGTACTGGTGCGCCTCCGATTGGCACTAGAAAACAGGAAAACAGGTCCACGGCACAGCTGCCTCCAGTGAACCAACACATATAGACGCACGAGAGACGGCATCGCCCTCAGGTGCATAGAGTACTGGCGCGCCTCCGGCCTGCACTAGAAAGCAGGAAAACAGGTCCACGTCACAGCTGCCTCCAGTGAACCAACACATACAGACGCACGAGAGACGGCATCGGCCTCAGGTGAATAGAGTACTGGTGCGCCTCCGGCTATCACAAGAAAACAGGAAAACAGCTCCACGGCACAGCTGCCTCCACTGAACCAACACATACAGACGCACGAGAGACGGCATGGGCCTCAGGTGCATAGAGTTCTGGCGCGCCTCCGGCCGGCACTAGAAAGCAGGAAAACAGGTCCACGGCACAGCTGCCTCCAGTGAACCAACACATACAGACGCACGAGAGACGGCATCGCCCTCAGGTGCATAGAGTACTGGTGCGCCTCCGGCTGGCACTAGAAAACAGGAAAACAGGTCCACGGCACAGCTGCCTCCAGTGAACCAACACAGACAGACGCACGAGAGACGGCATCGCCCTCAGGTGCATAGAGTACTGGTGCGCATCCGGCTGGCACTAGAAAACAGGAAAACAGGTCCACGGCACAGCTGCCTCCAGTGAACCAACACATACAGACGCACGAGAGACATCATCGCCCTCAGGTGCATAGAGTACTGGTGCGCCTCTGGCTGGCACTAGAAAACAGGAAAAAAGGGCCACGGCTCACTGCCTCCAGTGAACCAACACATACAGACGCACGAGAGACGGCATCGCCCTCAGGTGCATAGAGTACTGGTGCGCCTCCGGCTGGCACTAGAAAACAGGAAAACAGGTCCACGGCACTGCTGCCTCCAGTGAACCAACACATACAGACGCACGAGAGACGGCTTCGTCCTCAGGTGCATAGAGTACTGGCGTGCCTCTGGCCGGCACTAGAAAGCAGGAAAACAGGTCCACGGCACAGCTGCCTCCAGTGAACCAACACATACAGACGCACGAGAGACGGCATCGCCCTCAGGTGCATAGAATACTGGTGCTCCTCCGGCTGGCACTAGAAAACAGGAAAACAGGTCCACGGCACAGCTGTATCCAGTGTACCAACACATACAGACGCACGAGAGACGGCATGGGCCTCAGGTGCATAGAGTACTGGCGCGCCTCCGGCCGGCACTAGAAAGCAGGAAAACAGGTCCACGGCACAGCTGCCTCCAGTGAACCAACACATACAGACGCACGAGAGACGACATGGGCCCCAGGTGCATAGAGTACTGGTGCGCCTCCGGCCGTCACTAGAAAACATGAAAACAGGTCCACGGCACAGATGCCTCCAGTGAACCAACACATACAGACGTACGAGAGACGGCATGGGCCTCAGGTGCATAGAGTACTGGCGCGACTCCGGCCGGCGCTAGAAAGCAGGAAAACAGGTCCACGGCACAGCTGCCTCCAGTGAACCAACACATACAGACGCACGAGAGACGGCATGGGCCTCAGGTGCATAGAGTACTGGTGCGCCTCCGGCTGGCACTAGAAAACAGGAAAACAGGTCCACGGCACAGCTGCCTCCAGTGAACCAACACATACCGACGCACGAGAGACGGCATCGTCCTCAGGTGCATAGAGTACTGGTGCGCCTCCGGCCGGCACTAGAAAACAGGAAAACAGGTCCACGGCACAGCTGCCT
This sequence comes from Schistocerca piceifrons, assembly GCF_021461385.2. Classification (NCBI taxonomy): domain Eukaryota; kingdom Metazoa; phylum Arthropoda; class Insecta; order Orthoptera; family Acrididae; genus Schistocerca; species Schistocerca piceifrons. The sequence goes on along the minus strand of NC_060142.1, from coordinate 612,656,163 downwards.
CCAGTGAACCAACACATACAGACGCACGAGAGATGGCATCGGCCTCAGGTGCATAGAGTACTGGCGCGCCTCCGGTCGGCACTAGAAAGCAGGAAAACAGCTCCACGGCACATTGCCTCCAGTGAACCAACACATACAGACGCACGAGAGATGGCATCGCCCTCAGGTGCATAGAGTACTGGCGCGCCTCTGGCCGGCACTAGAAAGCAGGAAAACAGGTCCACGGCACAGCTGCCTCCAGTGAACCAACACATACAGACGCTCGAGAGACGGCATCGCCCTCAGGAGCATAGAGTACTGGTGCGCCTCCGGCCGGCACTAGAAAACAGGAAAACAGGTCCACGGCACAGCTGCCTCCAGTGAACCAACACATACAGACGCACGAGAGACGGCATGGGCCTCAGGTGCATAGAGTACTGGCGCGCCTCCGGCCGGCACTAGAAAGCAGGAAAACAGGTCCACGGCACAGCTGCCGCCAGTGAACCAACACATACAGACGCACGAGAGATGGCATGGGCCTCAGGTGCATAGAGTACTGGCGCGCCTCCGGCCGGCACTAGAAAGCAGGAAAACAGGTCCACAGTTCAGCTGCCTCCAGTGAACCAACACATACAGACGCACGAGCGACGGCATGGGCCTCAGGTGCATAGAGTACTGGTGCGCCTCCGGCTGGCACTAGAAAACAGGAAAACAGGCCCACGGCACAGCTGCCTCCAGTGAACCAACACATACAGACGCACGAGAGACGGCATGGGCCTCAGGTGCATAGAGTACTGGCGCGCCTCCGGCTGGCACTAGAAAGCAGGAAAACAGGTGCACGGCACAGCTGCCTCCAGTGAACCAACACATACAGACGCACGAGAGACGGCATGGGCCTCAGGTGCATAGTGTACTGGTGCGCCTCCGGCTGGCACTAGAAAACAGGGAAACAGGTCCACGGCACAGCTGCCTTCAGTGAACCAACACATACAGACGCACGAGAGACGGCATGGGCCTCAAGTGCATAGAGTACTGGCGCGCCTCCGGCCGGCACTAGAAACCAGGAAAGCAGGTCCACGGCACAGCTGCCTCCAGTGAACGAACACATACAGACGCACGAGAGACGGCATCGTCCTCAGGTGCATAGAGTACTGGCTTGCCTCCGGCCGGCACTAGAAAGCAGGAAAACAGCTCCACGGCACATTGCCTCCGGTGAACCAACACATACAGACGCACGAGAGATAGCATGGGCCTCACTTGCATAGAGTACTGGTGCGCCTCCGGCCGGCACTAGAAAGCAGGAAAACAGGTCCACGGCACAGCTGCCTCCAGTGAACCAACACATACAGACGCACAAGAGACGGCATCGTCCTCAGGTGCATAGAGTACTGGCGCGCCTCCGGCCGGCACTAGAAGCAGGAAAACAGGTCCACGGCACAGCTGCCTCCAGTGAACCAACACATACAGACGCACGAGAGACGGCATGGGCCTCAGGTGCATAGAGTACTGGTGCGCCTCCGGCCGGCACTAGAAAGCAGGAAAACAGGTCCACGGCACAGCTGCCTCCAGTGAACCAACACATACAGACGCACGAGAGACGGCATGGGCCTCAGGTGCATAGAGTACTGGTGCGCCTCCGGCCGGCACTAGATTGCAGGAAAACAGGTCCACGGCACATTGCCTCCAGTGAACCAACACATACAGACGCACGAGAGACGGCATCGTCCTCAGGTGCATAGAGTACTGGTGCGCCTCCGGCCGGCACTAGAAAGCAGGAAAACAGGTCCACGGCACAGCTGCCTCCAGTGAACAAACACATACAGACGCACGAGAGACGGCATGGGCCTCAGGTGCATAGAGTACTGGTGCGCCTCCGGCCGGCACTAGAAAGCAGGAAAAGAGGTCCACGGCACAGCTGCCTCCAGTGAACCAACACATACAGACGCACGAGAGACGGCATCGTCCTCAGGTGCATAGAGTACTGGTGCGCCTCCGGCCGGCACTAGAAAGCAGGAAAACAGGTCCAAGGCACAGCTGCCTCCAGTGAAGCAACACATACAGACGCACGAGAGACAGCATGGGCCTCAGGTGCATAGAGTACTGGTGCGCCTCCGGCCGGCACTAGAAAGCAGGAAAACAGGTCCACGGCACATTGCCTCCATTGAACCAACACATACAGACGCACGAGAACGGCATCGTCCTCAGGTGCATAGAGTACCGGTGCGCCTCCGGCCGGCACTAGAAAGCAGGAAAACAGGTCCACGGCACATTGCCTCCAGTGAACCAACACATACAGACGCACGAGAGACGGCATCGTCCTCAGGTGCATAGAGTACTGGTGCGCCTCCGGCCGGCACTAGAAAGCAGGAAAACAGGTCCAAGGCACAGCTGCCTCCAGTGAACCAACACATACAGACGCACGATAGACGGCATCGCCCTCAGGTGCATAGAGTACTGGTGCGCCTCCAGCCGGCACTAGAAAGCAGGAAAACAGGTCCACGGCACAGCTGCCTCCAGTGAACCAACACATACAGACGCACGAGAGACAGCATGGGCCTCAGGTGCATAGAGTACTGGTGCGCCTCCGGCCGGCACTAGAAAGCAGGAAAACAGGTCCACGGCACATTGCCTCCAGTGAACCAACACATACAGACGCACGAGAGACGGCATCGTCCTCAGGTGCATAGAGTACTGGTGCGTCTCCGGCTGGCACTAGAAAACAGGAAAACAGGTCCACGGCACAGCTGCATCCAGTGAACCAACACATACAGATGCACGAGAGACGGCATCGTCCTCAGGTGCATAGAGTACTGGCGCGCCTCCGGCCGGCACTAGAAAGCAGGAAAACAGGTCCACGGCACAGCTGCCTCCAGTGAACCAACACATACAGACGCACGAGAGACGGCATGGGCCTCAGGTGCAACGAGTACTGGTGCGCCTCCGGCCGGCACTAGAAAGCAGGAAAACAGGTCCACGGCACAGCTGCCTCCAGTGAACCAACACATACAGACGCACGAGAGACGGCATCGTCCTCAGGTGCATAGAGTACTGGTGCGCCTCCGGCCGGCACTAGAAAGCAGGAAAACAGGTCCACGGCACAGCTGCCTCCAGTGAACCAACACATACAGACGGACGAGAGACAGCATGGGCCTCAGGTGCATAGAGTACTATGAGCCTCCGGCAGGCACTAGAAAGCAGGAAAACAGGTCCACGGCACAGCTGCCTCCAGTGAACCAACACATACAGACGCACGAGAGACGGCATGGGCCTCAGATGCATAGAATACTGGTGCGCCTCCGGCCGGCACTAGAAAGCAGGAAAACAGGTCCACGGCACAGCTGCCTCCAGTGAACCAACACATACAGACGCACGAGAGACGGCATCGTCCTCAGGTGCATAGAGTACTGGTGCGCCTCCGGGCGGCACTAGAAAGCAGGAAAACAGGTCCACGTCACAGCTGCCTCCAGTGAACCAACACATACAGACGCACGAGAGACGGCATGGGCCTGAGGTGCATAGAGTACTGGTGCGCCTCCGGCCGGCACTAGAAAGCAGGAAAACAGGTCCACGGCACAGCTGCCTCCAGTGAACCAACACATACAGACGCACGAGAGACGGCATCGTCCTCAGGTGCATTGAGTACTGGTGCGCCTCCGGCCGGCACTAGAAAGCAGGAAAACAGGTCCACGGCACAGCTGCCTCCGGTGAACCAACACATGCAGACGCACGAGAGACGGCATGGGCCTCAGGTGCATAGAGTACTGGTGCGCCTCCGGCCGCCACTAGAAAGCAGGAAAACAGGTCCACGGCACAGCTGCCTCCAGTGAACCAACACATACAGACGCACGAGAGACGGCATCGTCCTCAGGTGCATAGAGTACTGGTGCGCCTCCGGCCGGCACTAGAAAGCAGGAAAACAGGTCCACGGCACAGCTGCCTCCAGTGAACCAACACATACAGACGCACGAGAGACGGCATCGTCCTCAGGTGCATAGAGTACTGGTGCGCCTCCGGCCGACACTAAAAAGCAGGAAAACAGGTCCACGGCACAGCTGCCTCCAGTGAACCAACACATACAGACGCACGAGAGACGGTATCGTCCTCAGGTGCATAGAGTACTACTGCGCCTCCGGCCGGCACTAGAAAGCAGGAAAACAGGTCTACGGCACAGCTGCCTCCAGTGAACCAACACATACAGACGCACGAGATACGGCATGGGCCTCAGGTGCATAGAGTACTGGTGCGCCTCCGGCCGGCACTAGAAAGCAGGAAAACAGGTCCACGGCACAGCTGCCTCCAGTGAACCAACACATACAGACGCACGAGAGACGGCATGGGACTCAGGTGCATAGAGTACTGGTGCGCCTCCGGCCGGCACTAGAAAGCAGAAAAACAGGTCCACGGCACAGCTGCCTCCAGTGAACCAACACATACAGACGCACGAGAGATGGCATCGTCCTCAGGTGCATAGATTACAGGTGCGCCTCCGGCCGGCACTAGAAAGCAGGAAAACAGGTCCACGGCACAGCTGCCTCCAGTGAACCAACACATTCAGACGCACGAGAGACGGCATGGGCCTCAGGTGCATAGAGTACTGGTGCGCCTCCGGCCGGCACTAGAAAGCAGGAAAACAGGTCCACGGCACAGCTGCCTCCAGTGAACCAACACATACAGACGCACGAGAGACGGCATGGGCCTCAGGTGCATAGAGTACTGGTGCGCCTCCGGCCGGCACTAGAAAGCAGGAAAACAGGTCCACGGCACAGCTGCCTCCAGTGAACCAACACATACAGACGCACGAGAGACGGCATCGTCCTCAGGTGCATAGAGTACTAGTGCGCCTCCGGCCGGCACTAGAAAGCAGGAAAACAGGTCCACGGCACAGCTGCCTCCAGTGAACCAACACATACAGACGCACGAGAGACGGCATGGGCCTCAGGTGCATAGAGTACTGGTGCGCCTCCGGCCGGCACTAGAAAGCAGGAAAACAGGTATACGGCACAGCTGCCTCCAGTGAACCAACACATACAGACGCACGAGAGACGGCATCGTCCTCAGGTGCATAGAGTACTGGTGCGCCTCCGGCCGGCACTAGAAAGCAGGAAAACAGGTCCACGGCACAGCTGCCTCCAGTGAACCAACACATACAGACGCACGAGAGACGCCATGAGCCTCAGGTGCATAGAGTACTGGTGCGCCTCCGGCCGGCACTAGAAAGCAGGAAAACAGGTCCACGGCACAGCTGCCTCCAGTGAACCAACACATACAGACGCACGAGAGACGGCATGGGCCTCAGGTGCATAGAGTACTGGTGCGCCTCCGGCTGGCACTAGAAAACAGGAAAACAGGTCCACGGCACAGCTGCCTCCAGTGAACCAAAACATACAGACGCACGAGAGACGGCATGGGCCTCAGGTGCATAGAGTACTGGTGCGCCTCCGGTTATCACTAGAAAACCGGGAAACAGGTCCACGGCACAGCTGCCTCCAGTGAACCAACACATACAGACGCACGAGAGACGGCATGGGCCTCAGGTGCATAGAGTACTGGCGCGCCTCCGGCCGGCACTAGAAAGCAGGAAAACAGGTCCACGGCACAGCTGCCTCCAGTGAACCAACACATACAGATGCACGAGAGACGGCATGGGCCTCAGGTGCATAGAGTACTGGTGCGCCTCCGGCTGGCACTAGAAAACAGGGAAACAGGTCCACGGCACAACTGCCTCCAGTGAACCAACACATACAGACGCACGAGAGACGGCATCGTCCTCAGGTGCATAGAGTACTGGTGCGCCTCCGGCCGGCACTAGAAAGCAGGAAAACAGGTCCACGGCACAGCTGCCTCCAGTGAACCAACACAAACAGACGCACGAGAGACGGCATGGGACTCAGGTGCATAGAGTACTGGTGCGCCTCCGGCCGGGACTAGAAAGCAGGAAAACAGGTCCACGGCACAGCTGCCTCCAGTGAACCAACACATACAGACGCACGAGAGACGGCATCGTCCTCAGGTGCATAGAGTACTGGTGCGCCTCCGGCCGCCACTAGAAAGCAGGAAAACAGGTCCACGGCACAGCTGCCTCCAGTGAACCAACACATACAGACGCACGAGAGACGGCATGGGCCTCAGGTGCATAGAGTACTAGTGCGCCTCCGGCCGGCACTAGAAAGCAGGAAAACAGCTCCACGGCTCATTGCCTCCAGTGAACCAACACATACAGACGACGAGAGATGGCATGGGCCTCACGTGCATAGAGTACTGCTGCGCCTCCGGCCGGCACTAGAAAGCAGGAAAACAGGTCCACGGCACAGCTGCCTCCAGTGAACCAACACATACAGATGCACGAGAGACGGCATGGGCCTCAGGTGCATAGAGTACTGGCGCGCCTCCGGCCGGCACTAGAAAACAGGAAAACAGGTCCACGGCACAGCTGCCTCCAGTGAACCAACACATACAGACGCACGAGAGACGGCATCGCCCTCAGGTGCATAGAGTACTGGTGCGTCTCCGGCTGGCACTAGAAAACAGGAAAACAGGTCCACGGAACAGCTGCCTCCAGTGAAGCAACACATACAGACGCACGAGAGATGGCATCGCCCTCAGGTGCATAGAGTACTGGTGCGTCTCCGGCTGGCACTAGAAAACAGGAAAACAGGTCCACGGCACAGCTGCCTCCAGTGAACCAACACATACAGACGCACGAGACACGGCATGGGCCTCAGCTGCATAGAGTACTGGTGCGCCTCCGGCCGGCACTAGAAAGCAGGAAAACAGGTCCACGGCACAGCTGCCTCCAGTGAACCAACACATACAGACGCACGAGAGACGGCATGGGCCTCAGGTGCATAGAGTACTGGTGCGCCTCCGGCCGGCACTAGAAAGCAGGAAAGCAGGACCACGGCACAGCTGCCTCCAGTGAACCAACACATACAGTCGCACGAGAGATGGCATGGGCCTCAGGTGCATAGAGTACAGGTGCGCCTCCGGCCGGCACTAGAAAGCAGGAAAACAGGTCCACGGCACAGCTGCCTCCAGTGAACCAACACATACAGACGCACGAGAGACGGCATGGGCCTCAGGTGCATAGAGTACTGGTGCGCCTCCGGCCGGCACTAGAAAGCAGGAAAACAGGTCCACGGCACAGCTGCCTCCAGTGAACCAACACATACAGACGCACGAGGGACGGCATCGTCCTCAGGTGCATAGATTACTGGTGCGCCTCCGGCCGGCACTAGAAAGCAGGAAAACAGGTCCACGGCACAGCTGCCTCCAGTGAACCAACACATACAGACGCACGAGAGACGGCGTGGGCCACAGGTGCATAGAGTACTGGTGCGCCTCCTGCCGGCACTAGAAAGCAGGAAAGCAGGTCCACGGCACTGCTGCCTCCAGTGAACCAACACATACAGTCGCACGAGAGACGGCATGGGCCTCAGGTGCATAGAGTACTGGTGCGCCTCCGGCCGGCACTAGAAAGCAGGAAAACAGGTCCACGGCACAGCTGCCTCCAGTGAACCAACACATACAGACGCACGAGGGACGGCATCGTCCTCAGGTGCATAGATTACTGGTGCGCCTCCGGCCGGCACTAGAAAGCAGGAAAACAGGTCCACGGCACAGCTGCCTCCAGTGAACCAACACATACAGACGCACGAGAGACGGCGTGGGCCTCAGGTGCATAGAGTACTGGTGCGCATCCTGCCGGCACTAGAAAGCAGGAAAACAGGTCCACGGCACAGCTGCCTCCAGTGAACCAACACATACAGAGGCACGAGAGACGGCATCGTCCTCAGGTGCATAGAGTACTGGTACGCCTCCGGCCGGCACTAGAAAGCAGGAAAACAGGTCCACGGCACAGCTGCCTCCAGTGAACCAACACATACAGACGCACGAGAGACGGCATGGGCCCTAGGTGCATAGAGTACTGGTGCGCCTCCGGCCGGCAAGAGAAAGCAGGAAAACAGGTCCACGGCACAGCTGCCTCCAGTGAACCAACACATACAGACGCACGAGGGACGGCATCGTCCTCAGGTGCATAGGGTACTGGTGCGCCTACGGCCGGCACTAGAAAGCAGGAAAACAGGTCCACGGAACAGCTGCCTCCAGTGAACCAACACATACAGACGCACGAGAGACGGCATGAGCCTCAGGTGCATAGAGTACTGGTGCGCCTCCGGCCGGCACTAGAAAGCAGGAAAACAGGTCCACGGCACAGCTGCCTCCAGTGAACCAACACATACAGACGCACGAGAGACGGCACGGGCCTCAGGTGCATAGAGTACTAGTGCGCCTCCGGCCGGCACTAGAAAGCAGGAAAACAGGTCCACGGCACAGCTGCCTCCAGTGAACCAACACATACAGACGCACGAGAGACGGCATGGGCCTCAGGTGCATAGAGTACTGGTGCGCCTCCGGCCGGCACTAGAAAGCAGGAAAACAGGTCCACGGCACAGCTGCCTCCAGTGAACCAACACATACAGACGCACGAGAGACGGCATCGTCCTCAGGTGCATAGAGTACTGGTGCGCCTCCGGCCGGCACTAGAAAGCAGGAAAACAGGTCCACGGAACAGCTGCCTCCAGTGAACCAACACATACAGACGCACGAGAGACGGCATGAGCCTCAGGTGCATAGAGTACTGGTGCGCCTCCGGCCGGCACTAGAAAGCAGGAAAAGAGGTCCACGGCACAGCTGCCTCCAGTGAACCAACACATACAGACGCACGAGAGACGGCATCGTCCTCAGGTGCATAGAGTACTGGTGCGCCTCCGGCCGGCACTAGAAAGCAGGAAAACAGGTCCACGGCACAGCTGCCTCCAGTGAACCAACACATACAGACGCACGAGGGACGGCACGGGCCTCAGGTGCATAGAGTACTAGTGCGCCTCCGGCCGGCACTAGAAAGCAGGAAAACAGGTCCACGGCACAGCTGCCTCCAGTGAACCAACACATACAGACGCACGAGAGACGGCATGGGCCTCAGGTGCATAGAGTACTGGTGCGCCTCCGGCCGGCACTAGAAAGCAGGAAAACAGGTCCACGGCACAGCTGCCTCCAGTGAACCAACACATACAGACGCACGAGAGACGGCATCGTCCTCAGGTGCATAGAGTACTGGTGCGCCTCCGGCCGGCACTAGAAAGCAGTAAAACAGGTCCACGGCACAGCTGCCTCCAGTGAACCAACACATACAGACGCACGAGGGACGGCACGGGCCTCAGGTGCATAGAGTACTAGTGCGCCTCCGGCCGGCACTAGAAAGCAGGAAAACAGGTCCACGGCACAGCTGCCTCCAGTGAACCAACACATACAGACGCACGAGAGACGGCATGGGCCTCAGGTGCATAGAGTACTGGTGCGCCTCCGGCCGGCACTAGAAAGCAGGAAAACAGGTCCACGGCACAGCTGCCTCCAGTGAACCAACACATACAGACGCACGAGAGACGGCATCGTCCTCAGGTGCATAGAGTACTGGTGCGCCTCCGGCCGGCACTAGAAAGCAGGAAAACAGGACCACGGCACAGTTGCCTCCAGTGAACCAACACATACAGACGCACGAGAGACGGCATGGGCCTCAGGTGCATAGAGTACTGGTGCGCCTCCGGCCGGCACTAGAAAGCAGGAAAGCAGGACCACGGCACAGCTGCCTCCAGTGAACCAACACATACAGTCGCACGAGAGATGGCATGGGCCTCAGGTGCATAGAGTACTGGTGCGCCTCCGGCCGGCACTAGAAAGCAGGAAAACAGGTCCACGGCACAGCTGCCTCCAGTGAACCAACACATACAGACGCACGAGAGACGGCATGGGCCTCAGGTGCATAGAGTACTGGTGCGCCTCCGGCCGGCACTAGAAAGCAGGAAAACAGGTCCACGGCACAGCTGCCTCCAGTGAACCAACACATACAGACGCAGGAGGGACGGCATCGTCCTCAGGTGCACAGATTACTGGTGCGCCTCCGGCCGGCACTAGAAAGCAGGAAAACAGGTCCACGGCACAGCTGCCTCCAGTGAACCAACACATACAGACGCACGAGAGACGGCATGGGCCACAGGTGCATAGAGTACTGGTGCGCCTCCTGCCGGCACTAGAAAGCAGGAAAGCAGGTCCACGGCACAGCTGCCTCCAGTGAACCAACACATACAGTCGCACGAGAGACGGCATGGGCCTCAGGTGCATAGAGTACTGGTGCGCCTCCGGCCGGCACTAGAAAGCAGGAAAACAGGTCCACGGCACAGCTGCCTCCAGTGAACCAACACATACAGACGCACGAGGGACGGCATCGTCCTCAGGTGCATAGATTACTGGTGCGCCTCCGGCCGGCACTAGAAAGCAGGAAAACAGGTCCACGGCACAGCTGCCTCCAGTGAACCAACACATACAGACGCACGAGAGACGGCGTGGGCCTCAGGTGCATAGAGTACTGGTGCGCCTCCTGCCGGCACTAGAAAGCAGGAAAACAGGTCCACGGCACAGCTGCCTCCAGTGAACCAACACATACAGAGGCACGAGAGACGGCATCGTCCTCAGGTGCATAGAGTACTGGTACGCCTCCGGCCGGCACTAGAAAGCAGGAAAACAGGTCCACGGCACAGCTGCCTCCAGTGAACCAACACATACAGACGCACGAGAGACGGCATGGGCCCTAGGTGCATAGAGTACTGGTGCGCCTCCGGCCGGCAAGAGAAAGCAGGAAAACAGGTCCACGGCACAGCTGCCTCCAGTGAACCAACACATACAGACGCACGAGAGACGGCATCGTCCTCAGGTGCATAGGGTACTGGTGCGCCTCCGGCCGGCACTAGAAAGCAGGAAAACAGGTCCACGGAACAGCTGCCTCCAGTGAACCAACACATACAGACGCACGAGAGACGGCATGAGCCTCAGGTGCATAGAGTACTGGTGCGCCTCCGGCCGGCACTAGAAAGCAGGAAAACAGGTCCACGGCACAGCTGCCTCCAGTGAACCAACACATACAGACGCACGAGAGACGGCATCGTCCTCAGGTGCATAGAGTACTGGTGCGCCTCCGGCCGGCACTAGAAAGCAGGAAAACAGGTCCACGGCACAGCTGCCTCCAGTGAACCAACACATACAGACGCACGAGAGACGGCACGGGCCTCAGGTGCATAGAGTACTAGTGCGCCTCCGGCCGGCACTAGAAAGCAGGAAAACAGGTCCACGGCACAGCTGCCTCCAGTGAACCAACACATACAGACGCACGAGAGACGGCATGGGCCTCAGGTGCATAGAGTACTGGTGCGCCTCCGGCCGGCACTAGAAAGCAGGAAAACAGGTCCACGGCACAGCTGCCTCCATTGAACCAACACATACAGACGCACGAGAGACGGCATCGTCCTCAGGTGCATAGAGTACTGGTGCGCCTCTGGCCGGCACTAGAAAGCAGGAAAACAGGTCCACGGCACAGCTGCCTCCAGTGAACCAACACATACAGAGGCACGAGAGACGGCATCGTCCTCAGGTGCATAGAGTACTGGTACGCCTCCGGCCGGCACTAGAAGGCAGGAAAACAGGTCCACGGCACAGCTGCCTCCAGTGAACCAACACATACAGACGCACGAGAGACGGCATGGGCCTCAGGTGCATAGAGTACTGGTGCGCCTCCGGCCGGCAAGAGAAAGCAGGAAAACAGGTCCACGGCACAGCTGCCTCCAGTGAACCAACACATACAGACACACGAGAGACGGCATTGTCCTCAGGTGCATAGGTTACTGGTGCGCCTCCGGCCGGCACTAGAAAGCAGGAAAACAGGTCCACGGAACAGCTGCCTCCAGTGAACCAACACATACAGACGCACGAGAGACGGCATGAGCCTCAGGTGCATAGAGTACTGGTGCGCCTCCGGCCGGCACTAGAAAGCAGGAAAACAGGTCCACGGCACAGCTGCCTCCAGTGAACCAACACATACAGACGCACGAGAGACGGCATCGTCCTCAGGTGCATAGAGTACTGGTGCGCCTCCGGCCGGCACTAGAAGGCAGGAAAACAGGTCCACGGCACAGCTGCCTCCAGTGAACCAACACATACAGACGCACGAGGGACGGCACGGGCCTCAGGTGCATAGAGTACTAGTGCGCCTCCGGCCGGCACTAGAAAGCAGGAAAACAGGTCCACGGCACAGCTGCCTCCAGTGAACCAACACATACAGACGCACGAGAGACGGCATGGGCCTCAGGTGCATAGAGTACTGGTGCGCCTCCGGCCGGCACTAGAAAGCAGGAAAACAGGTCCACGGCACAGCTGCCTCCAGTGAACCAACACATACAGACGCACGAGCGACTGCATGGGCCTCAGGTGCATAGAGTACTGGTGCGCCTCCGGATGGCACTAGAAAACAGGAAAACAGGTCCACGGCACAGCTGCACCCAGTGAACCAACACATACAGATGCACGAGGGACGGCATGGGCCTCAGGTGCATAGAGTACTGGTGCGCCACCGGCTGGCACTAGAAAACAGGGAAACAGGTCCACGGCACAGCTGCCTCCAGTGAACCAACACATACAGATGCACGAGAGACGGCATGGGCCTCAGGTGCATAGAGTACTGGTGCGCCTCCGGCTGGCACTAGAAAACAGGGAAATAGGTCCACGGCACAGCTGCCTCCAGTGAACCAACACATACAGACGCACGAGAGACGGCTTGGGTCTCAAGTGCATTGAGTACTGGCGCGCCTCCGGCCGGCACTAGAAAGCAGGAAAACAGGTCCACGGCACAGCTGCATCCAGTGAACCAACACATACAGACGCACGAGAGACGGCATGGGCCTCAGGTGCATAGAGTACTGGTGCGCCTCCGGCTGGCACTACAAAACAGGGAAACAGGTCCACGGCACAGCTGCCTCCAGTGAACCAACACATACAGACGCACGAGAGACGGCATGGGCCTCAGGTGCATAGAGTACTGGCGCGCCTCCGGCCGGCACTAGAAAGCAGGAAAACAGGTCCACGGCACAGCTGCCTCCAGTGAACGAACACATACAGACGCACGAGAGACGGCATCGTCCTCAGGTGCATAGAGTACTGGCTTGCCTCCGGCCGGCACTAGAAAGCAGGGAAACAGCTCCACGGCACATTGCCTCCAGTGAACCAACACATACAGACCACGAGAGATGGCATGGGCCTCACGTGAATAGAGTACTGGTGCGCTTCCGGCCGGCACTAGAAAGCGGGAAAACAGGTCCACGGCACAGCTGCCTCCAGCGAACCAACACATACTGACGCACGAGAGACGGCATGGGCCTCAGGTGCATAGAGTACTGTTGCGTCTCCGGCTGGCACTAGAAAACAGGAAAACAGGTCCACGGAACAGCTGCCTCCAGTGAACCAACACATACAGACGCACGAGAGATGGCATCGCCCTCACGTGCATAGAGTACTGGTGCGTCTCCGGCTGGCACTAGAAAACAGGAAAACAGGTCCACGGCACAGCTTCCTCCAGTGAACCAACACATACAGACGCACGAGAGACGGCATCGCCCTCAGGTGCATAGAGTACTGGTGCGTCTCCGGCTGGCACTAGAAAACAGGAAAACAGGTCCACGGCAGAGCTGCCTCCAGTGAACCAACACATACAGACGCAGGAGAGACGGCATCGCCCTCAGGTGCATAGAGTACTGGCGCGCCTCCGGCCGGCACTAGAAAACAGGAAAACAGGTCCACGGCACAGCTGCCTCCAGTGAACCAACACATACAGACGCACGAGAGACGGCATGGGCCTCAGGTGCATAGAGTAATGGTGCGTCTCCGGCTGGCACTAGAAAACAGGAAAACAGGTCCACGGAACAGCTGCCTCCAGTGAACCAACACATACTGACGCACGAGAGACGGCATCGCCCTCATTTGCATAGAGTACTGGTGCGTCTCCGGCTGGCACTAGAAAACAGGAAAACAGGTCCATGGCACAGCTGCCTCCAATGAACCAACACATACAGACGCACGAGAGACGGCATCGCCCTCAGGTGCATAGAGTACTGGTGCGTCTCCGGCTGGCACTAGAAAACAGGAAAACAGGTCCACGGCACAGCTGCCTCCAGTGAACCAACACATACAGACGCACGAGAGACGGCATCGGCCTCAGGAGAATAGAGTACTGGCGCGCCTCCAGCCGGCACTAGAAAGCAGGAAAACAGCTCCACGGCACATTGCCTCCAGTGAACCAACACATACAGACGCACGAGAGACGGCATGGGCCTCAGGTGCATAGAGTACTGGTGCGTCTCCGGCTGGCACTAGAAAACAGGAAAACAGGTCCACGGAACAGCTGCCTCCAGTGAACCAACACATACTGACGCACGAGAGACGGCATCGCCCTCATTTGCATAGAGTACTGGTGCGTCTCCGGCTGGCACTAGAAAACAGGAAAACAGGTCCATGGCACAGCTGCCTCCAATGAACCAACACATACAGACGCACGAGAGACGGCATCGCCCTCAGGTGCATAGAGTACTGGTGCGTCTCCGGCTGGCACTAGAAAACAGGAAAACAGGTCCACGGCACAGCTGCCTCCAGTGAACCAACACATACAGACGCACGAGAGACGGCATCGGCCTCAGGAGAATAGAGTACTGGCGCGCCTCCAGCCGGCACTAGAAACCAGGAAAACAGCTCCACGGCACATTGCCTCCAGTGAACCAACACATACAGACGCACGAGAGGTGGCATCGTCCTCAGGTGCATAGAGTACTGGTGCGCCTTCGGCCGGCACTAGAAAGCTGGAAAACAGCTCCACGGCACATTGCCTCCAGTGAACCAACACATTCGGACGCACGAGAGACGGCATGGGCCTCAGGTGCATAGAGTACTGGCGCGCCTCCAGCCGGCACTAGAAAGCAGGAAAACAGCTAACGGCACATTGCCTCCAGTGAACCTACACATACAGACGCACGAGAGGTGGCATCGTCCTCAGGTGCATAGAGTACTGGTGCGCCTCCGGCCGGCACTAGAAAACAGGAAAACAGGTCCACGGCACAGCTGCCTCCAGTGAAGCAACACATACACACGCACGAGAGACGGCATCGTCCTCAGGTGCATAGAGTACTAGCGCGCCTCCAGCCGGCACTAGAAAGCAGGAAAACAGCTCCACGGCACATTGCCTCCAGTGAAGCAACACATACAGACGCACGAGAGACGGCATCGTCCTCAGGTGCGTAGAGTACTGGTGCGCCTTTGGCCGGCACTAGAAAACAGGAAAACAGCTCCACGGCACATTGCCTCCAGTGAAGCAACACATACAGACGCACGAGAGACGGCATCGTCCTCAGGTGCATAGAGTACTGGTGCGCCTCCGGCCGGCACTAGAAAACAGGAATACAGCTCCACGGCACATTGCCTCCAGTGAAGCAACACATACAGACGCACGAGAGACGGCATCGTCCTCAGGTGCATAGAGTACTGGCGCGCCTCCAGCCGGCACTAGAAGGCAGGAAAACAGGTCCACGGCACAGCTGCCTCCAGTGAACCAACACATACAGACGCACGAGAGACGGCATGGGCCTCAGGTGCATAGAGTACTGGTGCGCCTCCGGCCGGCAAGAGAAAGCAGGAAAACAGGTCCACGGCACAGCTGCCTCCAGTGAACCAACACATACAGACACACGAGAGACGGCATTGTCCTCAGGTGCATAGGGTACTGGTGCGCCTCCGGCCGGCACTAGAAAGCAGGAAAACAGGTCCACGGAACAGCTGCCTCCAGTGAACCAACACATACAGACGCACGAGAGACGGCATGAGCCTCAGGTGCATAGAGTACTGGTGCGCCTCCGGCCGGCACTAGAAAGCAGGAAAACAGGTCCACGGCACAGCTGCCTCCAGTGAACCAACACATACAGACGCACGAGAGACGGCATCGTCCTCAGGTGCATAGAGTACTGGTGCGCCTCCGGCCAGCACTAGAAAGCACGAAAACAGGTCCACGGCACAGCTGCCTCCAGTGAACCAACACATACAGACGCACGAGGGACGGCACGGGCCTCAGGTGCATAGAGTACTAGTGCGCCTCCGGCCGGCACTAGAAAGCAGGAAAACAGGTCCACGGCACAGCTGCCTCCAGTGAACCAACGCATACAGACGCACGAGAGACGGCATGGGCCTCAGGTGCATAGAGTACTGGTGCGCCTCCGGCCGGCACTAGAAAGCAGGAAAACAGGTCCACGGCACAGCTGCCTCCAGTGAACCAACACATACAGACGCACGAGCGACTGCATGGGCCTCAGGTGCATAGAGTACTGGTGCGCCTCCGGATGGCACTAGAAAACAGGAAAACAGGTCCACGGCACAGCTGCACCCAGTGAACCAACACATACAGGTGCACGAGAGACGGCATGGGCCTCAGGTGCATAGAGTACTGGTGCGCCACCGGCTGGCACTAGAAAACAGGGAAACAGGTCCACGGCACAGCTGCCTCCAGTGAACCAACACATACAGATGCACGAGAGACGGCATGGGCCTCAGGTGCATAGAGTACTGGTGCGCCTCCGGCTGGCACTAGAAAACAGGGAAACAGGTCCACGGCACAGCTGCCTCCAGTGAACCAACACATACATACGCACGAGAGACGGCTTGGGTCTCAGGTGCATAGAGTACTGGCGCGCCTCCGGCCGGCACTAGAAAGCAGGAAGACAGGTCCACGGCACATCTGCATCCAGTGAACCAACACATACAGACGCACGAGAGACGGCATGGGCCTCAGGTGCATAGAGTACTGGTGCGCCTCCGGCTGGCACTAGAAAACAGGGAAACAGGTCCACGGCACAGCTGCCTCCAGTGAACCAACACATACAGACGCACGAGAGACGGCATGGGCCTCAGGTGCATAGAGTACTGGCGCGCCTCCGGCCGGCACTAGAAAGCAGGAAAACAGGTCCACGGCACAGCTGCCTCCAGTGAACGAACACATACAGACGCACGAGAGACGGCATCGTCCTCAGGTGCATAGAGTACTGGCTTGCCTCCGGCCGGCACTAGAAAGCAGGGAAACAGCTCCACGGCACATTGCCTCCAGTGAACCAACACATACAGACCACGAGAGATGGCATGGGCCTCACGTGAATAGAGTACTGGTGCGCTTCCGGCCGGCACTAGAAAGCAGGAAAACAGGTCCACGGCACAGCTGCCTCCAGCGAACCAACACATACTGACGCACGAGAGACGGCATGGGCCTCAGGTGCATAGAGTACTGGCGCGCCTCCGGCCGGCACTAGAAAACAGGAAAACAGGTCCACGGCACAGCTGCCTCCAGTGAACCAACACATACAGACGCACAAGAGACGGCATCGCCCTCAGGTGCATAGAGTACTGGTGCGTCTCCGGCTGGCACTAGAAAACAGGAAAACAGGTCCACGGAACAGCTGCCACCAGTGAACCAACACATACAGACGCACGAGAGACGGCATCGCCCTCAGGTGCATAGAGTACTGGTGCGTCTCCGGCTGGCACTAGAAAACAGGAAAACAGGTCCACGGCACAGCTTCCTCCAGTGAACCAACACATACAGACGCACGAGAGACGGCATCGCCCTCAGGTGCATAGAGTACTGGTGCGTCTCCGGCTGGCACTAGAAAACAGGAAAACAGGTCCACGGCACAGCTGCCTCCAGTGAACCAACACATACAGACGCAGGAGAGACGGCATCGCCCTCAGGTGCATAGAGTACTGGCGCGCCTCCGGCTGGCACTAGAAAACAGGAAAACAGGTCCACATCACAGCTACCTCCAGTGAACCAACACATACAGACGCACGAGAGACGGCATGGGCCTCAGGTGCATAGAGTACTGGTGCGTCTCCGGCTGGCACTAGAAAACAGGAAAACAGGTCCACGGAACAGCTGCCTCCAGTGAACCAACACATACTGACGCACGAGAGACGGCATCGCCCTCAGGTGCATAGAGTACTGGTGCGTCTCCGGCTGGCACTAGAAAACAGGAAAACAGGTCCATGGCACAGCTGCCTCCAATGAACCAACACATACAGACGCACGAGAGACGGCATCGCCCTCAGGTGCATAGAGTACTGGTGCGTCTCCGGCTGGCACTAGAAAACAGGAAAACAGGTCCACGGCACAGCTGCCTCCAGTGAACCAACACATACAGACGCACGAGAGACGGCATCGGCCTCAGGAGAATAGAGTACTGGCGCGCCTCCAGCCGGCACTAGAAAGCAGGAAAACAGCTCCACGGCACATTGCCTCCAGTGAACCAACACATACAGACGCACGAGAGGTGGCATCGTCCTCAGGTGCATAGAGTACTGGTGCGCCTTCGGCCGGCAATAGAAAGCTGGAAAACAGCTCCACGGCACATTGCCTCCAGTGAACCAACACATTCGGACACACGAGAGACGGCATGGTCCTCAGGTGCATAGAGTACTGGCGCGCCTCCAGCCGGCACTAGAAAGCAGGAAAACAGCTAACGGCACATTGCCTCCAGTGAACCTACACATACAGACGCACGAGAGGTGGCATCGTCCTCAGGTGCATAGAGTACTGGTGCGCCTCCGGCCGGCACGAGAAAACAGGAAAACAGGTCCACGGCACAGCTGCCTCCAGTGAAGCAACACATACACACGCACGAGAGACGGCATCGTCCTCAGGTGCATAGAGTACTAGCGCGCCTCCAGCCGGCACTAGAAAGCAGGAAAACAGCTCCACGGCACATTGCCTCCAGTGAAGCAACACATACAGACGCACGAGAGATGGCATCGTCCTCAGGTGCATAGAGTACTGGTGCGCCTCCGGCCGGCACTAGAAAACAGGAAAACAGCTCCACGGCACATTGCCTCCAGTGAAGCAACACATACAGACGCACGAGAGACGGCATCGTCCTCAGGTGCATAGAGTACTGGCGCGCCTCCAGCCGGCACTAGAAAGCAGGAAAACAGCTCCACGGCACATTGCCTCCAGTGAACCAACACATACAGACGCACGAGAGACGGCATCGTCCTCAGGTGCATAGAGTACTGGTGCGCCTCCGGCCGGCACTAGAAAACAGGAAAACAGCTCCACGGCACATTGCCTCCAGTGAAGCAACACATACAGACGCACGAGAGACGGCATCGTCCTCAGGTGCATAGAGTACTGGCGCGCCTCCAGCCGGCACTAGAAAGCAGGAAAACAGCTCCACGGCACATTGCCTCCAGTGAAGCAACACATACAGACGCACGAGAGACGGCATCGTCCTCAGGTGCATAGAGTACTGCTGCGCCTCCGGCCGGCACTAGAAAACAGGAAAACAGCTCCACGGCACATTGCCTCCAGTGAAGCAACACATACAGACGCACGAGAGACGGCATCGTCCTCAGGTGCATAGAGTACTGGCGCGCCTCCGGCCGGCACTAGAAAACAGGAAAACAGCTCCACGGCACATTGCCTCCAGTGAAGCAACACATACAGACGCACGAGAGACGGCATCGTCCTCAGGTGCATAGAGTACTGGTGCGCCTCCGGCCGGCACTAGAAAGCTGGAAAACAGCTCCACGGCACATTGCCTCCAGTGAACCAACACATTCAGACGCACGAGAGACGGCATGGGCCTCAGGTGCATAGAGTACTGGCGCGCCTCCAGCTGGCACTAGGAAGCAGGAAAACAGCTCCACAGCACATTGCCTCCAGTGAACCAACACATACAGACGCACAAGAGACGGCATCGTCCTCAGGTGCATAGAGTACTGGTGCGCCTCCGGCCGGCACTAGAAAACAGGAAAACAGCTCCACGGCACATTGCCTCCAGTGAAGCAACACATACAGACGCACGAGGGACGGCATCGTCCTCAGGTGCATAGAGTACTGGCGCGCCTCCGGCCGGCACTAGAAAACATGAAAACAGCTCCACGGCACATTGCCTCCAGTGAAGCAACACATACAGACGCACGAGAGACGGCATCGTCCTCAGGTGCATAGAGTACTGGTGCGCCTCAGGCCGGCACTAGAAAACAGGAAAACAGCACCACGGCACATTGCCTCCAGTGAAGCAACACATACAGACGCACGAGAGATGGCATCGTCCTCAGGTGCATAGAGTACTGGCGCGCCTCCGGCCGGCACTAGAAAACAGGAAAACAGCTCCACGGCACATTGCCTCCAGTGAATCAACACATACAGACGCACGAGAGACGGCATCGTCCTCAGGTGCATAGAGTACTGGTGCGCCTCCGGCCGGCACTAGAAAACAGGAAAACAGCTCCACGGCACATTGCCTCCAGTGAAGCAACACATACAGACGCACGAGAGACGGCATCGGCCTCAGGTGCATAGAGTACTGGCGCGCCTCCAGCCGGCACTAGAAAGCAGGAAAACAGCTCCACGGCACATTGCCTCCAGTGAACCAACACATACAGACGCACGAGAGACGGCATCGTCCTCAGGTGCATAGAGTACTGGTGCGCCTCCGGCCGGCACTAGAAAGCAGGAAAACAGCTCCACGGCACATTGCCTCCAGTGAACCAACACATTCAGACGCACGAGAGACGGCATGGGCCTCAGGTGCATAGAGTACTGGCGCGCCTCCAGCTGGCACTAGGAAGAAGGAAAACAGCTCCACGGCACATTGCCACCAGTGAACCAACACATACAGACGCACGAGAGACGGCATCGTCGTAGGTGCATAGAGTACTGGTGCGCCTCCGGCCGGCACTAGAAAGCAGGAAAACAGCTCCACGGCACATTGCCTCCAGTGAAGCAACACATACAGACGCACGAGGGACGGCATCGTCCTCAGGTGCATAGAGTACTGGCGCGCCTCCAGCCGGCACTAGAAAGCAGGAAAACAGCTCCACGGCACATTGCCTCCAGTGAAGCAACACATACAGACGCACGAGAGACGGCATCGTCCTCAGGTGCATAGAGTACTGGTGCGCCTCCGGCCGGCACTAGAAAGCAGGAAAACAGCTCCACGGCACATTGCCTCCAGTGAAGCAACACATACAGACGCACGAGAGACGGGATCGTCCTCAGGTGCATAGAGTACTGGTGCGCCTCCGGCCGGCACTAGAAAACAGGAAAACAGCTCCACGGCACATTGCCTCCAGTGAAGCAACACATACAGACGCACGAGAGACGGCATCGTCCTCAGGTGCATAGAGTACTGGCGCGCCTCCAGCCGGCACTAGAAAGCAGGAAAACAGTTCCACGGCACATTGCCTCCAGTGAACCAACACATACAGACGCACGAGAGACGGCATCGTCCTCAGGTGCCTAGAGTACTGGTGTGCCTCCGGCCAGCACTAGAAAACAGGAAAACAGCTCCACGGCACATTGCCTCCAGTGAAGCAACACATACAGACGCACGAGAGACGGCATCGTCCTCAGGTGCATAGAGTACTGGCGCGTCTCCAGCCGGCACTAGGAAGCAGGAAAACAGCTCCACGCCACATTGCCTCCAGTGAAGCAACACATACAGACGCACGAGAGACGGCATCGGCCTCAGGTGCATAGAGTACTGGTGCGCCTCCGGCCGGCACTAGAATGCTGGAAAACAGCTCCACGGCACATTGCCTCCAGTGAACCAACACATTCAGACGCACGAGAGACGGCATGGGCCTCAGGTGCATAGAGTACTGGCGCGCCTCCAGCTGGCACTAGGAAGCAGGAAAACAGCTCCACGGCACATTGCCTCCAGTGAACCAACACATACAGACGCACGAGACGTGGCATCGTCCTCAGGTGCATAGAGTACTGGTGCGCCTCCGGCCGGCACTAGAAAACAGGAAAACAGCTCCACGGCACATTG
Source organism: Schistocerca piceifrons (assembly GCF_021461385.2). Taxonomy (NCBI): domain Eukaryota; kingdom Metazoa; phylum Arthropoda; class Insecta; order Orthoptera; family Acrididae; genus Schistocerca; species Schistocerca piceifrons. The sequence goes on along the minus strand of NC_060142.1, from coordinate 612,634,444 downwards.
CCTCCAGTGAAGCAACACATACAGACGCACGAGAGACGCCATCGTCCTCAGGTGCATAGAGTACTGGCGCGCCTCCAGCCGGCACTAGAAAGCAGGAAAACAGCTCCACGGCACATTGCCTCCAGTGAAGCAACACATACAGACGCACGAGAGACGGCATCGGCCTCAGGTGCATAGAGTACTGGTGCGCCTCCGGCCGGCACTAGAATGCTGGAAAACAGCTCCACGGCACATTGCCTCCAGTGAACCAACACATTCAGACGCACGAGAGACGGCATGGGCCTCAGGTGCATAGAGTACTGGCGCGCCTCCAGCTGGCACTAGGAAGCAGGAAAACAGCTCCACGGCACATTGCCTCCAGTGAACCAACACATACAGACGCACGAGACGTGGCATCGTCCTCAGGTGCATAGAGTGCTGGTGCGCCTCCGGCCGGCACTAGAAAACAGGAAAACAGCTCCACGGCACATTGCCTCCAGTGAACCAACACATACAGACGCACGAGAGACGGCATCGTCCTCAGGTGCATAGAGTACTGGTGCGCCTCCGGCCGGCACTAGAAAGCAGGAAAACAGCTCCACGGCACATTGCCTCCAGTGAACCAACACATTCAGACGCACGAGAGACGGCATGGGCCTCAGGTGCATAGAGTACTGGCGCGCCTCCAGCTGGCACTAGGAAGAAGGAAAACAGCTCCACGGCACATTGCCACCAGTGAACCAACACATACAGACGCACGAGAGACGGCATCGTCGTAGGTGCATAGAGTACTGGTGCGCCTCCGGCCGGCACTAGAAAGCAGGAAAACAGCTCCACGGCACATTGCCTCCAGTGAAGCAACACATACAGACGCACGAGAGACGGCATCGTCCTCAGGTGCATAGAGTACTGGCGCGCCTCCAGCCGGCACTAGAAAGCAGGAAAACAGCTCCACGGCACATTGCCTCCAGTGAAGCAACACATACAGACGCACGAGAGACGGCATCGTCCTCAGGTGCATAGAGTACTGGTGCGCCTCCGGCCGGCACTAGAAAGCAGGAAAACAGCTCCACGGCACATTGCCTCCAGTGAAGCAACACATACAGACGCACGAGAGACGGGATCGTCCTCAGGTGCATAGAGTACTGGTGCGCCTCCGGCCGGCACTAGAAAACAGGAAAACAGCTCCACGGCACATTGCCTCCAGTGAAGCAACACATACAGACGCACGAGAGACGGCATCGTCCTCAGGTGCATAGAGTACTGGCGCGCCTCCAGCCGGCACTAGAAAGCAGGAAAACAGTTCCACGGCACATTGCCTCCAGTGAACCAACACATACAGACGCACGAGAGACGGCATCGTCCTCAGGTGCCTAGAGTACTGGTGTGCCTCCGGCCAGCACTAGAAAACAGGAAAACAGCTCCACGGCACATTGCCTCCAGTGAAGCAACACATACAGACGCACGAGAGACGGCATCGTCCTCAGGTGCATAGAGTACTGGCGCGTCTCCAGCCGGCACTAGGAAGCAGGAAAACAGCTCCACGCCACATTGCCTCCAGTGAAGCAACACATACAGACGCACGAGAGACGGCATCGGCCTCAGGTGCATAGAGTACTGGTGCGCCTCCGGCCGGCACTAGAATGCTGGAAAACAGCTCCACGGCACATTGCCTCCAGTGAACCAACACATTCAGACGCACGAGAGACGGCATGGGCCTCAGGTGCATAGAGTACTGGCGCGCCTCCAGCTGGCACTAGGAAGCAGGAAAACAGCTCCACGGCACATTGCCTCCAGTGAACCAACACATACAGACGCACGAGACGTGGCATCGTCCTCAGGTGCATAGAGTACTGGTGCGCCTCCGGCCGGCACTAGAAAACAGGAAAACAGCTCCACGGCACATTGCCTCCAGTGAAGCAACACATACAGACGCACGAGAGACGGCATCGTCCTCAGGTGCATAGAGTACTGGTGCGCCTCCGGCCGGCACTAGAAAACAGGAAAACAGCTCCACGGCACATTGCCTCCAGTGAAGCAACACATACAGACGCACGAGAGACGGCATCGTCCTCAGGTGCATAGAGTACTGGCGCGCCTCCAGCCGGCACTAGAAAGCAGGAAAACAGCTCCACGGCACATTGCCTCCAGTGAAGCAACACATACAGACGCACGAGAGACGGCATCGTCCTCAGGTGCATAGAGTACTGCTGCGCCTCCGGCCGGCACTAGAAAACAGGAAAACAGCTCCACGGCACATTGCCTCCAGTGAAGCAACACATACAGACGCACGAGAGACGGCATCGTCCTCAGGTGCATAGAGTACTGGCGCGCCTCCGGCCGGCACTAGAAAACAGGAAAACAGCTCCACGGCACATTGCCTCCAGTGAAGCAACACATACAGACGCACGAGAGACGGCATCGTCCTCAGGTGCATAGAGTACTGGTGCGCCTCCGGCCGGCACTAGAAAGCTGGAAAACAGCTCCACGGCACATTGCCTCCAGTGAACCAACACATTCAGACGCACGAGAGACGGCATGGGCCTCAGGTGCATAGAGTACTGGCGCGCCTCCAGCTGGCACTAGGAAGCAGGAAAACAGCTCCACAGCACATTGCCTCCAGTGAACCAACACATACAGACGCACAAGAGACGGCATCGTCCTCAGGTGCATAGAGTACTGGTGCGCCTCCGGCCGGCACTAGAAAACAGGAAAACAGCTCCACGGCACATTGCCTCCAGTGAAGCAACACATACAGACGCACGAGAGACGGCATCGTCCTCAGGTGCATAGAGTACTGGCGCGCCTCCGGCCGGCACTAGAAAACATGAAAACAGCTCCACGGCACATGGCCTCCAGTGAAGCAACACATACAGACGCACGAGAGACGGCATCGTCCTCAGGTGCATAGAGTACTGGTGCGCCTCAGGCCGGCACTAGAAAACAGGAAAACAGCACCACGGCACATTGCCACCAGTGAAGCAACACATACAGACGCACGAGAGATGGCATCGTCCTCAGGTGCATAGAGTACTGGCGCGCCTCCGGCCGGCACTAGAAAACAGGAAAACAGCTCCACGGCACATTGCCTCCAGTGAATCAACACATACAGACGCACGAGAGACGGCATCGTCCTCAGGTGCATAGAGTACTGGTGCGCCTCCGGCCGGCACTAGAAAACAGGAAAACAGCTCCACGGCACATTGCCTCCAGTGAAGCAACACATACAGACGCACGAGAGACGGCATCGGCCTCAGGTGCATAGAGTACTGGCGCGCCTCCAGCCGGCACTAGAAAGCAGGAAAACAGCTCCACGGCACATTGCCTCCAGTGAACCAACACATACAGACGCACGAGAGACGGCATCGTCCTCAGGTGCATAGAGTACTGGTGCGCCTCCGGCCGGCACTAGAAAGCAGGAAAACAGCTCCACGGCACATTGCCTCCAGTGAACCAACACATTCAGACGCACGAGAGACGGCATGGGCCTCAGGTGCATAGAGTACTGGCGCGCCTCCAGCTGGCACTAGGAAGAAGGAAAACAGCTCCACGGCACATTGCCACCAGTGAACCAACACATACAGACGCACGAGAGACGGCATCGTCGTAGGTGCATAGAGTACTGGTGCGCCTCCGGCCGGCACTAGAAAGCAGGAAAACAGCTCCACGGCACATTGCCTCCAGTGAAGCAACACATACAGACGCACGAGAGACGGCATCGTCCTCAGGTGCATAGAGTACTGGCGCGCCTCCAGCCGGCACTAGAAAGCAGGAAAACAGCTCCACGGCACATTGCCTCCAGTGAAGCAACACATACAGACGCACGAGAGACGGCATCGTCCTCAGGTGCATAGAGTACTGGTGCGCCTCCGGCCGGCACTAGAAAGCAGGAAAACAGCTCCACGGCACATTGCCTCCAGTGAAGCAACACATACAGACGCACGAGAGACGGGATCGTCCTCAGGTGCATAGAGTACTGGTGCGCCTCCGGCCGGCACTAGAAAACAGGAAAACAGCTCCACGGCGCATTGCCTCCAGTGAAGCAACACATACAGACGCACGAGAGACGGCATCGTCCTCAGGTGCATAGAGTACTGGCGCGCCTCCAGCCGGCACTAGAAAGCAGGAAAACAGTTCCACGGCACATTGCCTCCAGTGAACCAACACATACAGACGCACGAGAGACGGCATCGTCCTCAGGTGCCTAGAGTACTGGTGTGCCTCCGGCCAGCACTAGAAAACAGGAAAACAGCTCCACGGCACATTGCCTCCAGTGAAGCAACACATACAGACGCACGAGAGACGGCATCGTCCTCAGGTGCATAGAGTACTGGCGCGTCTCCAGCCGGCACTAGGAAGCAGGAAAACAGCTCCACGCCACATTGCCTCCAGTGAAGCAACACATACAGACGCACGAGAGACGGCATCGGCCTCAGGTGCATAGAGTACTGGTGCGCCTCCGGCCGGCACTAGAATGCTGGAAAACAGCTCCACGGCACATTGCCTCCAGTGAACCAACACATTCAGACGCACGAGAGACGGCATGGGCCTCAGGTGCATAGAGTACTGGCGCGCCTCCAGCTGGCACTAGGAAGCAGGAAAACAGCTCCACGGCACATTGCCTCCAGTGAACCAACACATACAGACGCACGAGACGTGGCATCGTCCTCAGGTGCATAGAGTACTGGTGCGCCTCCGGCCGGCACTAGAAAACAGGAAAACAGCTCCACGGCACATTGCCTCCAGTGAAGCAACACATACAGACGCACGAGAGACGCCATCGTCCTCAGGTGCATAGAGTACTGGCGCGCCTCCAGCCGGCACTAGAAAGCAGGAAAACAGCTCCACGGCACATTGCCTCCAGTGAAGCAACACATACAGACGCACGAGAGACGGCATCGGCCTCAGGTGCATAGAGTACTGGTGCGCCTCCGGCCGGCACTAGAATGCTGGAAAACAGCTCCACGGCACATTGCCTCCAGTGAACCAACACATTCAGACGCACGAGAGACGGCATGGGCCTCAGGTGCATAGAGTACTGGCGCGCCTCCAGCTGGCACTAGGAAGCAGGAAAACAGCTCCACGGCACATTGCCTCCAGTGAACCAACACATACAGACGCACGAGACGTGGCATCGTCCTCAGGTGCATAGAGTGCTGGTGCGCCTCCGGCCGGCACTAGAAAACAGGAAAACAGCTCCACGGCACATTGCCTCCAGTGAAGCAACACATACAGACGCACGAGAGACGGCATCGTCCTCAGGTGCATAGAGTACTGGCGCGCCTCCAGCCGGCACTAGAAAGCAGGAAAACAGCTCCACGGCACATTGCCTCCAGTGAAGCAACACATACAGACGCACGAGAGACGGCATCGGCCTCAGGTGCATAGAGTACTGGTGCGCCTCCGGCCGGCACTAGAAAGCTGGAAAACAGCTCCACGGCACATTGCCTCCAGTGAACCAACACATTCAGACACACGAGAGACGGCATGCGCCTCAGGTGCATAGAGTACTGGTGCGCCTCCGGCCGGCACTAGAAAGCTGGAAAACAGCTCCACGGCACATTGCCTCCAGTGAACCAACACATACAGACGCACGAGAGGTGGCATCGGCCTCAGGTGCATAGAGTACTGGTGCGCCTCCGGCCGGCACTAGAAAGCAGGATAACAGGTCCACGGCACAGCTGCCTCCAGTGAACCAACACATACAGACGCGCGAGAGACGGCATAGGCCTCAGGTGAATAGAGTACTGGTGCGCCTCCGGCCGGCACTAGAAAACAGGAAAACAGCTCCACGGCACATTGCCTCCAGTGAACCAACACATACAGACGCACGAGAGACGGCATAGGCCTCAGGTGCATAGAGTACTGGTGCGCCTCCGGCCGGCACTAGAAAGCAGGAAAACAGGTCCACGGCACAGCTGCCTCCAGTGAACCAACACATACAGACGCACGAGAGACGGCATAGGCCTCAGGTGCATAGAGTACTGGTGCGCCTCTGGCTGGCACTAGAAAGCAGGAAAACAGGTCCACGGCACAGCTGCCTCCTGTGAACAAACACATACAGACGCACGAGAGACGGCATAGGCCTCAGGTGCATAGAGTACTGGTGCGCCTCCGGCCGGCACTAGAAAGCAGGATAACAGGTCCACGGCACAGCTGCCTCCAGTGAACCAACACATACAGACGCACGAGAGACAGCATAGGCCTCAGGTGCATAGAGTACTGGTGCGCCTCTGGCTGGCACTAGAAAGCAGGAAAACAGGTCCACGGCACAGCTGCCTCCAGTGAACAAACACATACAGACGCACGAGAGGTGGCATCGGCCTCAGGTGCATAGAGTACTGGTGCGCCTCCGGCCGGCACTAGAAAGCAGGATAACAGGTCCACGGCACAGCTGCCTCCAGTGAACCAACACATACAGACGCACGAGAGGTGGCATCGGCCTCAGGTGCATAGAGTACTGGTACGCCTCCGGCCGGCACTAGAAAGCAGGATAACAGGTCCACGGCACAGCTGCCTCCAGTGAACCAACACATACAGAAGCACGAGAGACGGCATAGGCCTCAGGTGCATAGAGTACTGGTGCGCCTCTGGCCGGCACTAGAAAGCAGGAAAACAGGTCCACGGCACAGCTGCCTCCAGTGAACAAACACATACAGACGCACGAGAGGTGGCATCGGCCTCAGGTGCATAGAGTACTGGTGCGCCTCCGGCCGGCACTAGAAAGCAGGATAACAGGTCCACGGCACAGCTGCCTCCAGTGAACCAACACATACAGACGCACGAGAGACGGCATAGGCCTCAGGTGAATAGAGTACTGGTGCGCCTCCGGCCGGCACTAGAAAACAGGAAAACAGCTCCACGGCACATTGCCTCCAGTGAACCAACACATACCGACGCACGAGAGACGGCATAGGCCTCAGGTGCATAGAGTACTGGTGCGCCTCTGGCTGGCACTAGAAAGCAGGAAAACAGGTCCACGGCACAGCTGCCTCCAGTGAACCAACACATACAGACGCACGAGAGACGGCATCGTCCTCAGGTGCATAGAGTACTGGTGCGCCTCCGGCCGGCACTAGAAAACAGGAAAACAGCTCCACGGCACAGCTGCCTCCAGTGAAGCAACACATACACACGCACGAGAGACGGCATCGTCCTCAGGTGCATAGAGTACTAGCGCGCCTCCAGCCGGCACTAGAAAGCAGGAAAACAGCTCCACGGCACATTGCCTCCAGTGAAGCAACACATACAGACGCACGAGAGATGGCATCGTCCTCAGGTGCATAGAGTACTGGTGCGCCTCCGGCCGGCACTAGAAAACAGGAAAACAGCTCCACGGCACATTGCCTCCAGTGAAGCAACACATACAGACGCACGAGAGACGGCATCGTCCTCAGGTGCATAGAGTACTGGCGCGCCTCCAGCCGGCACTAGAAAGCAGGAAAACAGCTCCACGGCACATTGCCTCCAGTGAACCAACACATACAGACGCACGAGAGACGGCATCGTCCTCAGGTGCATAGAGTACTGGTGCGCCTCCGGCCGGCACTAGAAAACAGGAAAACAGCTCCACGGCACATTGCCTCCAGTGAAGCAACACATACAGACGCACGAGAGACGGCATCGTCCTCAGGTGCATAGAGTACTGGCGCGCCTCCAGCCGGCACTAGAAAGCAGGAAAACAGCTCCACGGCACATTGCCTCCAGTGAAGCAACACATACAGACGCACGAGAGACGGCATCGTCCTCAGGTGCATAGAGTACTGCTGCGCCTCCGGCCGGCACTAGAAAACAGGAAAACAGCTCCACGGCACATTGCCTCCAGTGAAGCAACACATACAGACGCACGAGAGACGGCATCGTCCTCAGGTGCATAGAGTACTGGCGCGCCTCCGGCCGGCACTAGAAAACAGGAAAACAGCTCCACGGCACATTGCCTCCAGTGAAGCAACACATACAGACGCACGAGAGACGGCATCGTCCTCAGGTGCATAGAGTACTGGTGCGCCTCCGGCCGGCACTAGAAAGCTGGAAAACAGCTCCACGGCACATTGCCTCCAGTGAACCAACACATTCAGACGCACGAGAGACGGCATGGGCCTCAGGTGCATAGAGTACTGGCGCGCCTCCAGCTGGCACTAGGAAGCAGGAAAACAGCTCCACGGCACATTGCCTCCAGTGAACCAACACATACAGACGCACGAGAGACGGCATCGTCCTCAGGTGCATAGAGTACTGGTGCGCCTCCGGCCGGCACTAGAAAACAGGAAAACAGCTCCACGGCACATTGCCTCCAGTGAAGCAACACATACAGACGCACGAGAGACGGCATCGTCCTCAGGTGCATAGAGTACTGGCGCGCCTCCGGCCGGCACTAGAAAACATGAAAACAGCTCCACGGCACATTGCCTCCAGTGAACAAACACATACAGACGCACGAGAGGTGGAATCGGCCTCAGGTGCATAGAGTACTGGTGCGTCTCCGGCCGGCACTAGAAAGCATGATAACAGGTCCACGGCACAGCTGCCTCCAGTGAACCAACACATACAGACGCACGAGAGACGGCATAGGCCTCAGGTGCATAGAGTACTGGTGCGCCTCCGGCCGGCACTAGAAAGCAGATTAACAGGTCCACGGCACAGCTGCCTCCAGTGAACCAACACATACAGACGCACGAGAGACGGCATAGGCCTCAGGTGCATAGAGTACTGGTGCGCCTCTGGCTGGCACTAGAAAGCAGGAAAACAGGTCCACGGCACAGCTGCCTCCAGTGAACAAACACATACAGACGCACGAGAGACGGCATAGGCCTCAGGTGCATAGAGTACTGGTGCGCCTCTGGCTGGCACTAGAAAGCAGGAAAACAGGTCCACTGCACAGCTGCCTCCAGTGAACAAACACATACAGACGCACGAGAGGTGGCATCGGCCTCAGGTGCATAGAGTACTGGTGCGCCTCCGGCCGGCACTAGAAAGCAGGAAAACAGGTCCACGGCACAGCTGCCTCCAATGAACCAACACATACAGACGCACGAGAGACGGCATAGGCCTCAGGTGCATAGAGTACTGGTGCGCCTCTGGCTGGCACTAGAAAGCAGGAAAACAGGTCCACGGCACAGCTGCCTCCAGTGAACCAACACATACAGACGCACGAGAGACGGCATCGGCCTCAGGTGCATAGAGTACTGGTGCGTCTCCGGCCGGCACTAGAAAGCAGGAAAACAGGTCCACGGCACAGCTGCCTCCAGTGAACCAACACATACAGACGCACGAGAGGTGGCATCGGCCTCAGGTGCATAGAGTACTGGTGCGCCTCCGGCCGGCACTAGAAAGCAGGATAACAGGTCCACGGCACAGCTGCCTCCAGTGAACCAACACATACAGACGCACGAGAGACGGCATAGGCCTCAGGTGCATAGAGTACTGGTGCGCCTCTGGCTGGCACTAGAAAGCAGGAAAACAGGTCCACGGCACAGCTGCCTCCAGTGAACCAACACATACAGACGCACGAGAGACGGCATAGGCCTCAGGTGCATAGAGTACTGGTGCGCCTCTGGCTGGCACTAGAAAGCAGGAAAACAGGTCCACGGCACAGCTGCCTCCAGTGAACCAACACATAAAGACGCACGAGAGACGGCATAGGCCTCAGGTGCATAGAGTACTGGTGCGCCTCTGGCTGGCACTAGAAAGCAGAAAACAGGTCCACGGCACAGCTGCCTCCAGTGAACCAACACATACAGACGCACGAGAGACGGCATCGGCCTCAGGTGCATAGAGTACTGGTGCGTCTCCGGCCGGCACTAGAAAGCAGGAAAACAGGTCCACGGCACAGCTGCCTCCAGTGAACCAACACATACAGACGCACGAGAGGTGGCATCGGCCTCAGGTGCATAGAGTACTGGTGCGCCTCCGGCCGGCACTAGAAAGCAGGATAACAGGTCCACGGCACAGCTGCCTCCAGTGAACCAACACATACAGACGCACGAGAGACGGCATAGGCCTCAGGTGCATAGAGTACTGGTGCGCCTCTGGCTGGCACTAGAAAGCAGGAAAACAGGTCCACGGCACAGCTGCCTCCAGTGAACAAACACATACAGACGCACGAGAGGTGGCATCGGCCTCAGGTGCATAGAGTACTGGTGCGCCTCCGGCCGGCACTACAAAGCAGGATAACAGGTCCACGGCACAGCTGCCTCCAGTGAACCAACACATACAGACGCACGAGAGACGGCATAGGCCTCAGGTGAATAGAGTACTGGTGCGCCTCCGGCCGGCACTAGAAAACAGGAAATCAGCTCCACGGCACATTGCCTCCAGTGAACCAACACATACAGATGCACGAGAGGTGGCATCGGCCTCAGGTGCATAGAGTACTGGTGCGCCTCCGGCCGGCACTAGAAAGCAGGAAAACAGGTCCACGGCACAGCTGCCTCCAGTGAACCAACACATACAGACGCACGAGAGACGGCATAGGCCTCAGGTGCATAGAGTACTGGTGCGCCTCTGGCTGGCACTAGAATGCAGGAAAACAGGTCCACGGCACAGCTTCCTCCAGTGAACCAACACATACAGACGCACGAGAGGTGGCATCGGCCTCAGGTGCATAGAGTACTAATGCACCTCCGGCCGGCACTAGAAAGCAGGATAACAGGTCCACGGCACAGCTGCCTCCAGTGAACCAACACATACAGACGCACGAGAGACGGCATCGGCCTCAGGTGAATAGAGTACTGGTGCGCCTCCGGCCGGCACTATAAAACAGGAAAACAGCTCCACGGCACATTGCCTCCAGTGAACCAACACATACAGACGCACGAGAGGTGGCATCGGCCTCAGGTGCATAGAGTACTGGTGCGCCTCCGGCCGGCACTAGAAAGCAGGAAAACAGGTCCACGGCACAGCTGCCTCCAGTGAACCAACACATACAGACGCACGAGAGACGGCATAGGCCTCAGGTGCATAGAGTACTGGTGCGCCTCTGGCTGGCACTAGAAAGCAGGAAAACAGGTCCACGGCACAGCTGCCTCCAGTGAACAAACACATACAGACGCACGAGAGGTGGCATCGGCCTCAGGTGCATAGAGTACTGGTGCGCCTCCGGCCGGCACTAGAAAGCAGGAAAACAGGTCCACGGCACAGCTGCCTCCAGTGAACCAACACATACAGACGCACGAGAGACAGCATGGGCCTCAGGTGCATAGAGTACTGGTGCGCCTCTGGCTGGCACTAGAAAGCAGGAAAACAGGTCCACGGCACAGCTGCCTCCAGTGAACCAACACATACAGACGCACGAGAGACGGCATCGTCTTCAGGTGCATAGAGTAATGGTGCGATTCCGGCCGGCACTAGAAAGCAGGAAAACAGGTTCACGGCACAGCTGCCTCCAGTGAAGCAACACATACAGACGCACGAGAGACGGCATAGGCCTCAGGTGCATAGAGTACTGGTGCGCCTCTGGCTGGCACTAGAAAGCAGGAAAACAGGTCCACGGCACAGCTGTCTCCAGTGAACCAACACATACAGACGCACGAGAGACGGCATCGTCTTCAGGTGCATAGAGTACTGGTGCGCCTCCGGCCGGCACTAGAAAGCAGGAAAACAGGTTCACGGCACAGCTGCCTCCAGTGAACAAACACATACAGACGCACGAGAGGTGGCATCGGCCTCAGGTGCATAGAGTACTGGTGCGCCTCCGGCCGGCACTAGAAAGCAGGAAAACAGGTCCACGGCACAGCTGCCTCCAGTGAACAAACACATACAGACGCACGAGAGGTGGCATCGGCCTCAGGTGCATAGAGTACTGGTGCGCCTCCGGCCGGCACTAGAAAGCAGGAAAACAGGTCCACGGCACAGCTGCCTCCAGTGAACAAACACATACAGACGCACGAGAGGTGGCATCGGCCTCAGGTGCATAGAGTACTGGTGCGCCTCCGGCCGGCACTAGAAAGCAGGAAAACAGGTCCACGGCACAGCTGCCTCCAGTGAACAAACACATACAGACGCACGAGAGGTGGCATCGGCCTCAGGTGCATAGAGTACTGGTGCGCCTCCGGCCGGCACTAGAAAGCAGGAAAACAGGTCCACGGCACAGCTGCCTCCAGTGAACCAACACATACAGACGCACGAGAGACAGCATGGGCCTCAGGTGCATAGCGTACTGGTGCGCCTCTGGCTGGCACTAGAAAGCAGGAAAACAGGTCCACGGCACAGCTGCCTCCAGTGAACCAACACATACAGACGCACGAGAGACGGCATCGTCTTCAGGTGCATAGAGTACTGGTGCGCCTCCGGCCAGCACTAGAAAGCAGGAAAACAGGTTCACGGCACAGCTGCCTCCAGTGAACAAACACATACAGACGCACGAGAGGTGGCATCGGCCTCAGGTGCATAGAGTACTGGTGCGCCTCCGGCCGGCACTAGAAAGCAGAAAAACAGGTCCACGGCACAGCTGCCTCCAGTGAACAAACACATACAGACGCACGAGAGGTGGCATCGGCCTCAGGTGCATAGAGTACTGGTGCGCCTCCGGCCGGCACTAGAAAGCAGGAAAACAGGTCCACAGCACAGCTGCATCCAGTGAACCAACACATACAGACGCACGAGAGACGGCATCGGCCTCAGGTGAATAGAGTACTGGCGCGCCTCCAGCCGGCACTAGAAAGCAGGAAAACAGCTCCACGGCACATTGCCTCCAGTGAACCAACACATACAGACGCACGAGAGGTGGCATCGTCCTCAGGTGCATAGAGTACTGGTGCGCCTTCGGCCGGCACTAGAAAGCTGGAAAACAGCTCCACGGCACAGCTGCCTCCAGTGAAGCAACACATACAGACGCACGAGAGGTGGCATCGGCCTCAGGTGCATAGAGTACTGGTGCGCCTCCGGCCGGCACTAGAAAGCAGGAAAACAGGTCCACGGCACAGCTGCCTCCAGTGAACCAACACATACAGACGCACGAGAGACGGCATAGGCCTCAGGTGCATAGAGTACTGGTGCGCCTCTGGCTGGCACTAGAAAGCAGGAAAACAGGTCCACGGCACAGCTGCCTCCAGTGAACCAACACATACAGACGCACGAGAGACGGCATCGTCTTCAGGTGCATAGAGTACTGGTGCGCCTCCGGCCGGCACTAGAAAGCAGGAAAACAGGTTCACGGCATAGCTGCCTCCAGTGAACCAACACATACAGACGCACGAGAGACGGCATAGGCCTCAGGTGCATAGAGTACTGGTGCGCCTCTGGCTGGCACTAGAAAGCAGGAAAACTGGTCCACGGCACAGCTGCCTCCAGTGAACCAACACATACTGACGCACGAGAGACGGCATCGTCTTCAGGTGCATAGAGTACTGGTGCGCCACCGGCCGGCACTAGAAAGCAGGAAAACAGGTTCACGGCACAGCTGCCTCCAGTGAACCAACACATACAGACGCACGAGAGGTGGCATCGGCCTCAGGTGCATAGAGCACTGGTGCGCCTCTGGCTGGCACTAGAAAGCAGGAAAACAGGTCCACGGCACAGCTGCCTCCAGTGAACCAACACATACAGACGCACGAGAGACGGCATCGTCTTCAGGTGCATAGAGTACTGGTGCGCCTCCGGCCGGCACTAGAAAGCAGGAAAACAGGTTCACGGCACAGCTGCCTCCAGTGAAGCAACACATACAGACGCACGAGAGACGGCATAGGCCTCAGGTGCATAGAGTACTGGTGCGCCTCTGGCTGGCACTAGAAAGCAGGAAAACAGGTCCACGGCACAGCTGCCTCCAGTGAACCAACACATACAGACGCACGAGAGACGGCATCGTCTTCAGGTGCATAGAGTACTGGTGCGCCTCCGGCCGGCACTAGAAAGCAGGAAAACAGGTTCACGGCACAGCTGCCTCCAGTGAAGCAACACATACAGATGCACGAGAGACGGCATCGGCCGCAGGTGAATAGAGTACTGGCGCGCCTCCGGCCGGCACTAGAAAGCTGGAAAACAGGTCCACGGCACAGCTGCCTCCAGTGAACCAACACATACAGACGCACGAGAGACAGCATGGGCCTCAGGTGCATAGCGTACTGGTGCGCCTCTGGCTGGCACTAGAAAGCAGGAAAACAGGTCCACGGCACAGCTGCCTCCAGTGAACCAACACATACAGACGCACGAGAGACGGCATCGTCTTCAGGTGCATAGAGTACTGGTGCGCCTCCGGCCGGCACTAGAAAGCAGGAAAACAGGTTCACGGCACAGCTGAATCCAGTGAACAAACACATACAGACGCACGAGAGGTGGCATCGGCCTCAGGTGCATAGAGTACTGGTGCGCCTCCGGCCGGCACTAGAAAGCAGTAAAACAGGTCCACGGCACAGCTGCCTCCAGTGAACAAACACATACAGACGCACGAGAGGTGGCATCGGCCTCAGGTGCATAGAGTACTGGTGCGCCTCCGGCCGGCACTAGAAAGCAGGAGAACAGGTCCACAGCACAGCTGCCTCCAGTGAACAAACACATACAGACGCACGAGAGGTGGCATCGGCCTCAGGTGCATAGAGTACTGGTGCGCCTCCGGCCGGCACTAGAAAGCAGGAAAACAGGTCCACGGCACAGCTGCCTCCAGTGAACCAACACATACAGATGCACGAGAGACAGCATGGGCCTCAGGTGCATAGAGTACTGGTGCGCCTCTGGCTTTCACTAGAAAGCAGGAAAACAGGTCCACGGCACAGCTGCCTCCAGTGAACCAACACATACAGACGCACGAGAGACGGCATCGTCTTCAGGTGCATAGAGTACTGGTGCGCCTCCGGCCGGCACTAGAAAGCAGGAAAACAGGTTCATGGCACAGCTGCCTCCAGTGAAGCAACACATACAGACGCACGAGAGGTGGCATCAGCCTCAGGTGCATAAAGTACTGGTGCGCCTCCGGCCGGCACTAGAAAGCAGGAAAACAGGTCCACGGCACAGCTGCCTCCAGTGAACCAACACATACAGACGCACGAGAGACGGCATCGTCTTCAGGTGCATAGAGTACTGGTGCGCCTCCGGCCGGCACTAGAAAGAAGGAAAACAGGTTCACGGCACAGCTGCCTCCAGTGAAGCAACACATACAGACGCACGAGAGACGGCATCGGCTTCAGGTGAATAGAGTACTGGCGCGCCTCCGGCCGGCACTAGAAAGCTGGAAAACAGCTCCACGGCACATTGCCTCCAGTGAACCAACACATACAGACGCACGAGAGGTGGCATCGGCCTCAGGTGCATAGAGTACTGGTGCGTCTCCGGCCGGCACTAGAAAGCAGGAAAACAGGTCCACGGCACAGCTGCATCCAGTGAACCAACACATACAGACGCACGAGAGACGGCATCGGCCTCAGGTGAATAGAGTACTGGCGCGCCTCCAGCCGGCACTAGAAAGCAGGAAAACAGCTCCACGGCACATTGCCTCCAGTGAACCAACACATACAGACGCACGAGAGGTGGCATCGTCCTCAGGTGCATAGAGTACTGGTGCGCCTTCGGCCGGCACTAGAAAGCTGGAAAACAGCTCCACGGCACAGCTGCCTCCAGTGAAGCAACACATACAGACGCACGAGAGACGGCATAGGCCTCAGGTGCATAGAGTACTGGTGCGCCTCTGGCTGGCACTAGAAAGTAGGAAAACAGGTCCACGGCACTGCTGCCTCCAGTGAACCAACACATACAGACGCACGAGAGACGGCATCGTCTTCAGGTGCATAGAGTACTGGTGCGCCTCCGGCCGGCACTAGAAAGCAGGAAAACAGGTTCACGGCACAGCTGCCTCCAGTGAACCAACACATACAGACGCACGAGAGGTGGCATCGGCCTCAGGTGCATAGAGCACTGGTGCGCCTCTGGCTGGCACTAGAAAGCAGGAAAACAGGTCCACGGCACAGCTGCCTCCAGTGAACCAACACATACAGACGCACGAGAGGTGGCATCGGCCTCAGGTGCATAGAGTACTGGTGCGCCTCCGGCCGGCACTAGAAAGCAGGAAAACAGGTCCACGGCACAGCTGCCTCCAGTGAAGCAACACATACAGACGCACGAGAGACGGCATCGTCCTCAGGTGCATAGAGTACTGGCGCGCCTCCAGCTGGCACTAGAAAGCAGGAAAACAGCTCCACGGCACATTGCCTCCAGTGAAGCAACACATACAGACGCACGAGAGACGGCATCGGCCTCAGGTGCATAGAGTACTGCTGCGCCTCCGGCCGGCACTAGAAAGCTGGAAAACAGCTCCACGGCACATTGCCTCCAGTGAACCAACACATTCAGACGCACGAGAGACGGCATGGGCCTCAGGTGCATAGAGTACTGGCGCGCCTCCAGCCGGCACTAGGAAGCAGGAAAACAGCTCCACGGCACATTGCCTCCAGTGAACCAACACATACAGACGCACGAGAGGTGGCATCGTCCTCAGGTGCATAGAGTACTGGTGCGCCTCCGGCCGGCACTAGAAAACAGGAAAACAGCTCCACGGCACATTGCCTCCAGTGAAGCAACACATACAGACGCACGAGAGACGGCATCGTCCTCAGTTGCATAGAGTACTGGCGCGCCTCCAGCCGGCACTAGAAAGCAGGAAAACAGCTCCACGGCACATTGCCTCCAGTGAAGCAACACATACAGACGCACGAGAGACGGCATCGGCTTCAGGTGCATAGAGTACTGGTGCGCCTCCGGCCGGCACTAGAAAGCTAGAAAACAGCTCCACAGCACATTGCCTCCAGTGAACCAACACATTCAGACGCACGAGAGACGGCATGGGCCTCAGGTGCATAGAGTACTGGCGCGCCTCCAGCCGGCACTAGAAAGCAGGAAAACAGCACCACGGCACATTGCCTCCAGTAAACCAACACATACAGACGCACGAGAGGTGGCAATCGTCCTCAGGTGCATAGAGTACTGGTGCGCCTCCGGCCGGCACTAGAAAGCAGGAAAACAGCTCCACGGCACATTGCCTCCAGTGAACCAACACATACAGACGCACGAGAGACGGCATGGGCCTCAGGTGCATAGAGTACTGGCGCGCCTCCAGCCGGCACTGGAAAGCAGGAAAACAGCTCCACGGCACATTGCCTCCAGTAAACCAACACATACAGACGCACGAGGGGTGGCATCGTCCTCAGGTGCACAGAGTACTGATGCGCCTCCGGCCGGCACTAGAAAACAGGAAAACAACTCCACGGCACATTTCCTCCAGTGAAGCAACACATACAGACGCACGAGAGACGGAGTAGTCCTCAGGTGCATTGAGTACTGGCGCGCCTCCGGCCGGCACTAGAAAGCAGGAAAACAGCTCCACGGCACATTGCCTCCAGTGAACCAACACATACAGACGCACGAGAGATGGCATAGTCCTCAGGTGCATAGAGTACTGTTGCGCCTCCGGCCGGCACTAGAAAACAGGAAAACAGGTCCACGGCACAGCTGCCTCCAGTGAACCAACACATTCAGACGCACGAGAGACGGCATGGGCCTCAGGTGCATAGAGTACTGGCGCGCCTCCAGCCGGCACTAGAAAGCAGGAAAACAGCTCCACGGCACATTGCCTCCAGTGAACCAACACATTCAGACGCACGAGAGACGGCATGGGCCTCAGGTGCATAGAGTACTGGCGCGCCTCCAGCCGGCACTAGAAAGCACGAAAACAGCTCCACGGCACATTGCCTCCAGTAAACCAACACATACAGACGCACGAGAGGTGGCATCGTCCTCAGGTGCATAGAGTATTGATGCGCCTCCGGCCGGCACTAGAAAACAGGAAAACAGCTCCACGGCACATTGCCTCCAGTGAAGCAACACATACAGACGCACGAGAGACGGCATAGTCCTCAGGTGCATAGAGTACTGGCGCGCCTCCAGCCGGCACTAGAAAGCAGGAAAACAGCTCCACGGCACATTGCCTCCAGTGAACCAACACATACAGACGCACGAGAGGTGGCATCGTCCTCAGGTGCATAGAGTACTGGTGCGCCTCCGGCCGGCACTAGAAAACAGGAAAACAGGTCCACGGCACAGCTGCCTCCAGTGAACCAACACATACAGACGCACGAGAGACGGCATCGGCCTCAGGTGAATAGAGCACTGGCGCGCCTCCGGCCGGCACTAGAAAGCTGGAAAACAGCTCCACCGCACATTGCCTCCAGTGAACCAACACATACAGACGCATGAGAGACGGCATGGGACTCAGGTGCATAGAGTACTGGTGCGCCTCCAGCCGGCACTAGAAAGCAGGAAAACAGCTCCACGGCACATTGCCTCCAGTGAAGCTACACATTCAGACGCACGAGAGATGGCATGGGCCTCAGGTGCATAGAGTACTGGCGCGCCTCCAGCCGGCACTAGAAAGCAGGAAAACAGCTCCACGGCACATTGCCTCCAGTGAACCAACACATACAGACGCACGAGAGGTGGCATCGTCCTCAGGTGCATAGAGTACTGGTGCGCCTCCTGCCGGCACTAGAAAACAGGAAAACAGGTCCACGGCACAGCTGCCTCCAGTAAACCAACACATACAGACGCACGAGAGACGGCATCGGCCTCAGGTGAATAGAGTACTGGCGCGCCTCCGGCCGGCACTAGAAAGCTGGAAAACAGCTCCACGGCACATTGCCTCCACTGAAGCAATACATACAGACGCACGAGAGACGGCATTGGCCTCAGGTGCATAGAGTACTGGCGCGCCTCCGGCCAGCACTAGAAAGCAGGAAAACAGGTCCACGGCACAGCTGCCTCCAGTGAAGCAACACATACAGACGCACGAGAGACGGCATCGTTCTCAGGTGCATAGAGTACTGGCGCGCCTCCAGCCGGCACTAGAAAGCTGGAAAACAGCTCCACGGCACATTGCCTCCAGTGAAGCATCACATACAGACGCACGACAGACGGCATGGGCCTCATGTGCATAGAGTACTGGCGCGCCTCCGGCCAGCACTAGAAAGCAGGAAAACAGGTCCACGGCACAGCTGCCTCCAGTGAACCAACACATACAGACGCACGAGAGACGGCATCGTCCTCAGGTGCATAGAGTACTGGCGCGCCTCCAGCCGGCACTAGAAAGCTGGAAAACAGCTCCACGGCACATTGCCTCCAGTGAACCAACACATACAGACGCATGAGAGACGGCATGGGCCTCAGGTGCATAGAGTACTGGCGCTTCTCCGGCCAGCACTAGAAAGCAGGAAAACAGGTCCACGGCACAGCTGCCTCCAGTGAACCAACACATACAGACGCACGAGAGACGGCATCGTCCTCAGGTGCATAGAGTACTGGCGCGCCTCCAGCCGGCACTAGAAAGCTGGAAAACAGCTCCACGGCACATTGCCTCCAGTGAACCAACACATACAGACGCACGAGAGGTGGCATCGTCCTCAGGTGCATAGAGTACTGGTGCGCCTCCGGCCGGCACTAGAAAGCAGGAAAACAGGTCCACGGCACAGCTGCCTCCAGTGAACCAACACATACAGACGCACGAGAGACGGCATCGTCCTCAGGTGCATAGAGTACTGGCGCGCCTCCAGCCGGCACTAGAAAGCTGGAAAACAGCTCCACGGCACATTGCCTCCAGTGAACCAACACATACAGACGCATGAGAGACGGCATGGGCCTCAGGTGCATAGAGTACTGGCGCGCCTCCGGCCAGCACTAGAAAGCAGGAAAACAGGTCCACGGCACAGCTGCCTCCAGTGAACCAACACATACAGACGCACGAGAGACGGCATCGTCCTCAGGTGCATAGAGTACTGGCGCGCCTCCAGCCGGCACTAGAAAGCAGGAAAACAGCTCCACGGCACATTGCCTGCAGTGAACCAACACATACAGACGCACGAGAGGTGGCATCGTCCTCAGGTGCATAGAGTACTGGTGCGCCTCCGGCCGGCACTAGAAAACAGGAAAACAGGTCCACGGCACAGCTGCCTCCAGTGAACCAACACATACAGACGCACGAGAGACGGCATCGGCCTCAGGTGAATAGAGCACTGGCGCGCCTCCGGCCGGCACTAGAAAGCTGGAAAACAGCTCCACCGCACATTGCCTCCAGTGAACCAACACATACAGACGCATGAGAGACGGCATGGGACTCAGGTGCATAGAGTACTGGTGCGCCTCCAGCCGGCACTAGAAAGCAGGAAAACAGCTCCACGGCACATTGCCTCCAGTGAAGCAACACATTCAGACGCACGAGAGATGGCATGGGCCTCAGGTGCATAGAGTACTGGCGCGCCTCCAGCCGGCACTAGAAAGCAGGAAAACAGCTCCACGGCACATTGCCTCCAGTGAACCAACACATACAGACGCACGAGAGGTGGCATCGTCCTCAGGTGCATAGAGTACTGGTGCGCCTCCTGCCGGCACTAGAAAACAGGAAAACAGGTCCACGGCACACCTGCCTCCAGTAAACCAACACATACAGACGCACGAGAGACGGCATCGGCCTCAGGTGAATAGAGTACTGGCGCGCCTCCGGCCGGCACTAGAAAGCTGGAAAACAGCTCCACGGCACATTGCCTCCAGTGAAGCAATACATACAGACGCACGAGAGACGGCATTGGCCTCAGGTGCATAGAGTACTGGCGCGCCTCCGGCCAGCACTAGAAAGCAGGAAAACAGGTCCACGGCACAGCTGCCTCCAGTGAAGCAACACATACAGACGCACGAGAGACGGCATCGTTCTCAGGTGCATAGAGTACTGGCGCGCCTCCAGCCGGCACTAGAAAGCTGGAAAACAGCTCCACGGCACATTGCCTCCAGTGAAGCTTCACATACAGACGCACGACAGACGGCATGGGCCTCATGTGCATAGAGTACTGGCGTGCCTCCGGCCAGCACTAGAAAGCAGGAAAACAGGTCCACGGCACAGCTGCCTCCAGTGAACCAACACATACAGACGCACGAGAGACGGCATCGTCCTCAGGTGCATAGAGTACTGGCGCGCCTCCAGCCGGCACTAGAAAGCTGGAAAACAGCTCCACGGCACATTGCCTCCAGTGAAACAACACATACAGACGCATGAGAGACGGCATGGGCCTCAGGTGCATAGAGTACTGGCGCGCCTCCGGCCAGCACTAGAAAGCAGGAAAACAGGTCCACGGCACAGCTGCCTCCAGTGAACCAACACATACAGACGCACGAGAGACGGCATCGTCCTCAGGTGCATAGAGTACTGGCGCGCCTCCAGCCGGCACTAGAAAGCTGGAAAACAGCTCCACGGCACATTGCCTCCAGTGAAGCAACACATACAGACGCACGAGAGACGGCATCGCCCTCAGGTGCATAGAGTACTGGCGCGCCTCCGGCCAGCACTAGAAAGCAGGAAAACAGGTCCACGGCACAGCTGCCTCCAGTGAACCAACACATACAGACGCACGAGAGACGGCATCGTCCTCAGGTGCATAGAGTACTGGCGCGCCTCCAGCCGGCACTAGAAAGCTGGAAAACAGCTCCACGGCACATTGCCTCCAGTGAAGCAATACATACAGACGCACGAGAGACGGCATCGGCCTCAGGTGCATAGAGTACTGGCGCGCCTCCGGCCAGCACTAGAAAGCAGGAAAACAGGTCCACGGCACAGCTGCCTCCAGTGAAGCAACACATACAGACGCACGAGAGACGGCATCGTCCTCAGGTGCATAGAGTACTGGCGCGCCTCCAGCCGGCACTAGAAAGCTGGAAAACAGCTTCACGGCACATTGCCTCCAGTGAACCAACACATACAGACGCACGAGAGACGGCATGGGCCTCAGGTGCATAGAGTACTGGCGCGCCTCCGGCCAGCACTAAAAGCAGGAAAACAGGTCCACGGCACAGCTGCCTCCAGTGAACCAACACATACAGACGCACGAGAGACGGCATCGTCCTCAGGTGCATAGAGTACTGGGCGCCTCCAGCCGGCAATAGAAAGCTGGAATACAGCTCCACGGCACATTGCCTCCAGTGAAGCAACACATACAGACGCACGAGAGACGGCATGGGCCTCATGTGCATAGAGTACTGGCGCGCCTCCGGCCAGCACTAGAAAGCAGGAAAACAGGTCCACGGCACAGCTGCCTCCAGTGAACCAACACATACAGACGTACGAGAGACGGCATCGTCCTCAGGTGCATAGAGTACTGGCGCGCCTCCAGCCGGCACTAGAAAGCTGGAAAACAGCTCCACGGCACATTGCTTCCAGTGAACCAACACATACAGACGCACGAGAGACGGCATGGGCCTCAGGTGCATAGAGTACTGGCGCGCCTCCGGCCAGCACTAGAAAGCAGGAAAACAAGTCCACGGCACAGCTGCCTCCAGTGAACCAACACATACAGACGCACGAGAGACGGCATCGTCCTCAAGTGCATAGAGTACTGGCGCGCCTCCAGCCGGCACTAGAAAGCTGGAAAACAGCTCCACTGCACATTGCCTCCAGTGAAGCAACACATACAGACGCACGAGAGACGGCATGGGCCTCAGGTGCTTAGAGTACTGGCGCGCCTCCGGCCAGCACTAGAAAGCAGGAAAACAGGTCCACGACACAGCTGCCTCCAGTGAAACAACACATACAGACGCACGAGAGACGGCATCGTCCTCAGGTGCATAGAGAACTGGCGCGCCTCCAGCCGGCACTAGAAAGCTGGAAAACAGCTCCACGGCACATTGCCTCCAGTGAAGCAACACATACAGACGCACGAGAGACGGCATGGGCCTCAGGTGCTTAGAGTACTGGCGCGCCTCCGGCCAGCACTAGAAAGCAGGAAAACAGGTCCACGGCACAGCTGCCTCCAGTGAACCAACACATACAGACGCACGAGAGACGGCATCGTCCTCAGGTGCATAGAGTACTGGCGCGCCTCCAGCCGGCACTAGAAAGCTGGAAAACAGCTCCACGGCACATTGCCTCCAGTGAACCAACACATACAGACGCACGAGAGACGGCATGGGACTCAGGTGCTTAGAGTACTGGAGCGCCTCCGGCCAGCACTAGTAAGCAGGAAAACAGGTCCACGGCACAGCTGCCTCCAGTGAACCAACACATACAGACGCACGAGAGACGGCATCGTCCTCAGGTGCATAGAGTACTGGCGCGCCTCCGGCCAGCACTAGAAAGCAGGGAAACAGGTCCACGGCACAGCTGCCTCCAGTGAACCAACACATACAGACGCACGAGAGACGGCATCGTCCTCAGGTGCATAGAGTACTGGCGCGCCTCCAGCCGGCACTAGAAAGCTGGAAAACAGCTCCACGGCACATTGCCTCCAGTGAAGCAACACATACAGACGCACGAGAGACGGCATGGGCCTCAGGTGCATAGAGTATTGGCGCGCCTCCGGCCAGCACTAGAAAGCAGGAAAACAGGTCCACGGCACAGCTGCCTCCAGTGAACCAACACATACAGACGCACGAGAGACGGCATCGTCCTCAGGTGCATAGAGTACTGGCGCGCCTCCAGCCGGCACTAGAAAGCTGGAAAACAGCTCCACGGCACATTGCCTCCAGTGAACCAACACATACAGACGCACGAGAGACGGCATGGGCCTCAGGTGCATAGAGTACTGGCGCGCCTCCAGCCAGCACTAGAAAGCAGGAAAACAGGTCCACGGCACAGCTGCCTCCAGTGAACCAACACATACAGATGCACGAGAGAAGGCATCGTCCTCAGGTGCATAGAGTACTGGCGCGCCTCCAGCCGGCACTAGAAAGCTGGAAAACAGCTCCACGGCACATTGCCTCCAGTGAAGCAACACATACAGACGCACGAGAGACGGCATGGGCCTCAGGTGCATAGAGTACTGGCGCGCCTCCGGCCAGCACTAGAAAGCAGGAAAACAGGTCCACGGCACAGCTGATTCCAGTGAACCAACACATACAGACGCACGAGAGGTGGCATCGTCCTCAGGTGCATAGAGTACTGGCGCGCCTCCGGCCAGCACTAGAAAGCAGGAAAACAGGTCCACGGCACAGCTGCCTCCAGTGAACCAACACATACAGACGCACGAGAGACGGCATGGGCCTCAGGTGCATAGAGTACTGGCGCGCCTCCGGCCAGCACTAGAAAGCAGGAAAACAGGTCCACGGCACAGTTGCTTCCAGTGAACCAACACATACAGACGCACGAGAGACGGCATCGTCCTCAGGTGCATAGAGTACTGGCGCGCCTCCAGCCGGCACTAGAAAGCTGGAAAACAGCTCCACGGCACATTGCCTCCAGTGAAGCAACACATACAGACGCACGAGAGACGGCATCGCCCTCAGGTGCATAGAGTACTGGCGCGCCTCCGGCCAGCACTAGAAAGCAGGAAAACAGGTCCACGGCACAGCTGCCTCCAGTGAAGCAACACATACAGACGCACGAGAGACGGCATCGTCCTCAGGTGCATAGAGTACTGGCGCGCCTCCAGCCGGCACTAGAAAGCTGGAAAACAGCTTCACGGCACATTGCCTCCAGTGAACCAACACATACAGACGCACGAGAGACGGCATGGGCCTCAGGTGCATAGAGTACTGGCGCGCCTCCGGCCAGCACTAAAAGCAGGAAAACAGGTCCACGGCACAGCTGCCTCCAGTGAACCAACACATACAGACGCACGAGAGACGGCATCGTCCTCAGGTGCATAGAGTACTGGGCGCCTCCAGCCGGCAATAGAAAGCTGGAATACAGCTCCACGGCACATTGCCTCCAGTGAAGCAACACATACAGACGCACGAGAGACGGCATGGGCCTCATGTGCATAGAGTACTGGCGCGCCTCCGGCCAGCACTAGAAAGCAGGAAAACAGGTCCACGGCACAGCTGCCTCCAGTGAACCAACACATACAGACGTACGAGAGACGGCATCGTCCTCAGGTGCATAGAGTACTGGCGCGCCTCCAGCCGGCACTAGAAAGCTGGAAAACAGCTCCACGGCACATTGCTTCCAGTGAACCAACACATACAGACGCACGAGAGACGGCATGGGCCTCAGGTGCAAAGAGTACTGGCGCGCCTCCGGCCAGCACTAGAAAGCAGGAAAACAAGTCCACGGCACAGCTGCCTCCAGTGAACCAACACATACAGACGCACGAGAGACGGCATCGTCCTCAGGTGCATAGAGTACTGGCGCGCCTCCAGCCGGCACTAGAAAGCTGGAAAACAGCTCCACTGCACATTGCCTCCAGTGAAGCAACACATACAGACGCACGAGAGACGGCATGGGCCTCAGGTGCTTAGAGTACTGGCGCGCCTCCGGCCAGCACTAGAAAGCAGGAAAACAGGTCCACGACACAGCTGCCTCCAGTGAAACAACACATACAGACGCACGAGAGACGGCATCGTCCTCAGGTGCATAGAGAACTGGCGCGCCTCCAGCCGGCACTAGAAAGCTGGAAAACAGCTCCACGGCACATTGCCTCCAGTGAAGCAACACATACAGACGCACGAGAGACGGCATGGGCCTCAGGTGCTTAGAGTACTGGCGCGCCTCCGGCCAGCACTAGAAAGCAGGAAAACAGGTCCACGGCACAGCTGCCTCCAGTGAACCAACACATACAGACGCACGAGAGACGGCATCGTCCTCAGGTGCATAGAGTACTGGCGCGCCTCCAGCCGGCACTAGAAAGCTGGAAAACAGCTCCACGGCACATTGCCTCCAGTGAACCAACACATACAGACGCACGCGAGACGGCATGGGACTCAGGTGCTTAGAGTACTGGAGCGCCTCCGGCCAGCACTAGTAAGCAGGAAAACAGGTCCACGGCACAGCTGCCTCCAGTGAACCAACACATACAGACGCACGAGAGACGGCATCGTCCTCAGGTGCATAGAGTACTGGCGCGCCTCCGGCCAGCACTAGAAAGCAGGGAAACAGGTCCACGGCACAGCTGCCTCCAGTGAACCAACACATACAGACGCACGAGAGACGGCATCGTCCTCAGGTGCATAGAGTACTGGCGCGCCTCCAGCCGGCACTAGAAAGCTGGAAAACAGCTCCACGGCACATTGCCTCCAGTGAAGCAACACATACAGACGCACGAGAGACGGCATGGGCCTCAGGTGCATAGAGTATTGGCGCGCCTCCGGCCAGCACTAGAAAGCAGGAAAACAGGTCCACGGCACAGCTGCCTCCAGTGAACCAACACATACAGACGCACGAGAGACGGCATCGTCCTCAGGTGCATAGAGTACTGGCGCGCCTCCAGCCGGCACTAGAAAGCTGGAAAACAGCCCGACGGCACTTTGCCTCCAGTGAACCAACACATACAGACGCACGAGAGACGGCATGGGCCTCAGGTGCATAGAGTACTGGCGCGCCTCCAGCCAGCACTAGAAAGCAGGAAAACAGGTCCACGGCACAGCTGCCTCCAGTGAACCAACACATACAGATGCACGAGAGAAGGCATCGTCCTCAGGTGCATAGAGTACTGGCGCGCCTCCAGCCGGCACTAGAAAGCTGGAAAACAGCTCCACGGCACATTGCCTCCAGTGAAGCAACACATACAGACGCACGAGAGACGGCATGGGCCTCAGGTGCATAGAGTACTGGCGCGCCTCCGGCCAGCACTAGAAAGCTGGAAAACAGGTCCACGGCACAGCTGATTCCAGTGAACCAACACATACAGACGCACGAGAGGTGGCATCGTCCTCAGGTGCATAGAGTACTGGCGCGCCTCCGGCCAGCACTAGAAAGCAGGAAAACAGGTCCACGGCACAGCTGCCTCCAGTGAACCAACACATACAGACGCACGAGAGACGGCATGGGCCTCAGGTGCATAGAGTACTGGCGCGCCTCCGGAAAGCACTAGAAAGCAGGAAAACAGGTCCACGGCACAGTTGCTTCAGTGAACCAACACATACAGACGCACGAGAGACGGCATCGTCCTCAGGTGCATAGAGTACTGGCGCGCCTCCAGCCGGCACTAGAAAGCTGGAAAACAGCTCCACGGCACATTGCCTCCAGTGAAGCAACACATACAGACGCACGAGAGACGGCATGGGCGTCAGGTGCTTAGAGTACTGGCGCGCCTCCGGCCAGCACTAGAAAGCAGGAAAACAGGTCCACGGCACAGCTGCCTCCAGTGAAGCAACACATACAGACGCACGAGAGACGGCATCGTCCTCAGGTGCATAGAGTACTGGCGCGCCTCCAGCCGGCAATAGAAAGCTGGAAAACAGCTCCACGGCACATTGCCTCCAGTGAAGCAACACATACAGACGCGCGAGAGACGGCATGGGCCTCAGGTGCTTAGAGTACTGGCGCGCCTCCGGCCAGCACTAGAAAGCAGGAAAACAGGTCCACGGCACAGCTGCCTCCAGTGAACCAACTCATACAGACGCACGAGAGACGGCATCGTCCTCAGGTGCATAGAGTACTGGCGCGCCTCCAGCCGGCACTAGAAAGCTGGAAAACAGCTACACGGCACATTGCCTCCAGTGAACCAACACATACAGACGCACGAGAGACGGCATGGGCCTCAGGTGCTTAGAGTACTGGAGCGCCTCCGGCCAGCACTAGTAAGCAGGAAAACAGGTCCACGGCACAGCTGCCTCCAGTGAAGCAACACATACAGACGCACGAGAGACGGCATCGTCCTCAGGTGCATAGAGTACTGGCGCGCCTCCGGCCAGCACTAGAAAGCAGGGAAACAGGTCCACGGCACAGCTGCCTCCAGTGAACCAACACATACAGACGCACGAGAGACGGCATCGTCCTCAGGTGCATAGAGTACTGGCGCGCCTCCAGCCGGCACTAGAAAGCTGGAGAACAGCTCCACGGCACATTGCCTCCAGTGAAGCAACACATACAGGCGCACGAGAGACGGCATGGGCCTCAGGTGCATAGAGTACTGGCGCGCCTCCGGCCAGCACTAGAAAGCAGGAAAACAGGTCCACGGCACAGCTACCTCCAGTGAACCAACACATACAGACGCACGAGAGACGGCATCGTCCTCAGGGGCATAGAGTACTGGCGCGCCTCCAGCCGGCACGAGAAAGCTGGAAAACAGCTCCACGGCACATTGCCTCCAGTGAACCAACACATACAGACGCACAAGAGACGGCATGGGCCTCAGGTGCATAGAGTACTGGCGCGCCTCCAGCCAGCACTAGAAAGCAGGAAAACAGGTCCACGGCACAGCTGCCTCCAGTGAACCAACACATACAGACGCACGAGAGAAGGCATCGTCCTCAGGTGCATAGAGTACTGGCGCGCCTCCAGCCGGCACTAGAAAGCTGGAAAACAGCTCCACGCACATTGCCTCCAGTGAAGCAACACATACAGACGCACGAGAGACGGCATGGGCCTCAGGTGCATAGAGTACTGGCGCGCCTCCGGCCAGCACTAGAAAGCAGGAAAACAGGTCCACGGCACAGCTGATTCCAGTGAACCAACACATACAGACGCACGAGAGGTTGCATCGTCCTCAGGTGCATAGAGTACTGGCGCGCCTCCGGCCAGCACTAGAAAGCAGGAAAACAGCTCCACGGCACATTGCCTCCAGTGAACCAACACAATCAGACGCACGAGAGGTGGCATCGTCCTCAGGTGCATAGAGTACTGGTGCGCCTCCGGCCGGCACTAGAAAACAGGAAAACAGGTCCACGGCACAGCTGCCTCCAGTGAAGCAACACATACAGACGCACGAGAGACGGCATCGTCCTCAGGTGCATAGAGTACTGGCGCGCCTCCGGCCAGCACTAGAAAGCAGGAAAACAGGTCCACGGCACAGCTGCCTCCAGTGAAGCAACACATACAGACGCACGAGAGACGGCATCGTCCTCAGGTGCATAGAGTACTGGCGCGCCTCCGGCCGGCACTAGAAAGCTGGAAAACAGCTCCACGGCACATTGCCTCCAGTGAACCAACACATACAGACGCACGAGAGGTGGCATCGTCCTCAGGTGCATAGAGTACTGGTGCGCCTCCGGCCGGCACTAGAAAACAGGAAAACAGGTCCACGGCACAGCTGCCTCCAGTGAAGCAACACATACAGACGCACGAGAGACGGCATCGTCCTCAGGTGCATAGAGTACTGGCGCGCCTCCAGCCGGCACTAGAAAGCTGGAAAACAGCTCCACGGCACATTGCCTCCAGTGAACCAACACATACAGACGCACAAGAGACGGTATCGGCCTCAGGTGCATAGAGTACTGGCGCGTCTCCGGCCAGCACTAGAAAACAGGAAAACAGGTCCACGGCACAGCTGCCTCCAGTGAACCAACACATACAGACGCACGAGAGACGGCATCGGCCTCAGGTGCATAGAGTACTGGTGCGCCTCCAGCCGGCACTAGAAAGCTGGAAAGCAGCTCCACGGCACATTGCCTCCAGTGAACCAACACATACAGACGCACGAGAGGTGGCATCGTGCTCAGGTGCATAGAGTACTGGTGCGCCTCCGGCCGGCACTACAAGACAGGAAAACAGGTCCACGGCACAGCTGCCTCCAGTGAAGCAACACATACAGACGCACGAGAGACGGCATCGTCCTCAGGTGCATAGAGTACTGGCGCGCCTCCAGCCGGCACTAGAAAGCTGGAAAATAGCTCCACGGCACATTGCCTCCAGTGAACCAACACATACAGACGCACAAGAGACGGTATCGGCCTCAGGTGCATAGAGTACTGGCGCGTCTCCGGCCAGCACTAGAAAACAGGAAAACAGGTCCACGGCACAGCTGCCTCCAGTGAACCAACACATACAGACGCACGAGAGACGGTATCGTCCTCAGGTGCATAGAGTACTGGTGCGCCTCCGGCTGGCACTAGAAAACAGGAAAACAGGTCCACGGCACAGCTGCCTCCAGTGAACCAACACATACAGACGCACGAGAGACGGTATCGTCCTCAGGTGCATAGAGTACTGGTGCGCCTCCGGCTGGCACTAGAAAACAGGAAAACAGGTCCACGGCACAGCTGCCTCCAGTGAAGCAACACATACAGACGCACGAGAGACGGCATCGTCCTCAGGTGCATAGAGTACTGGCGCGCCTCCAGCCGGCACTAGAAAGGTGGAAAACAGCTCCACGGCACATTGCCTCCAGTGAATCAACACATACAGACGCACGAGAGGTGGCATCGTCCTCAGGTGCATAGAGTACTGGCGCGTCTCCGGCCGGCACTAGAAAACAGGAAAACAGGTCCACGGCACAGCTGCCTCCAGTGAACCAACACATACAGACGCACGAGAGACGGTATCGTCCTCAGGTGCATAGAGTACTGGTGCGCCTCCGGCCGGCACTAGAAAACAGGAAAACAGGTCCACGGCACAGCTGCCTCCAGTGAACCAACACATACAGACGCACGAGAGACGGCATCGTCCTCAGGTGCATAGAGTACTGGTGCGCCTCCGGCCGGCACTAGAAAACAGGAAAACAGCTCCACGGCACATTGCCTCCAGTGAAGCAACACATACAAACGCACGAGAGACGGCATCGTCCTCAGGTGCATAGAGTACTGGTGCGCCTCCGACCGGCACTAGAAAACAGGAAAACAGCTCCACGGCACATTGCCTCCGGTGAACCAACACATACAGACGCACGAGAGGTGGCATCGTCCTCAGGTGCATAGAGTACTGGTGCGCCTCCGGCCGGCACTAGAAAACAGGAAAGCAGCTCCACGGCACATTGCCTCCAGTGAAGCAACACATACAGACGCACGAGAGACGGCATCGTCCTCAGGTGCATAGAGTACTGGCGCGCCTCCAGCCGGCACTAGAAAGGTGGAAAACAGCTCCACGGCACATTGCCTCCAGTGAACCAACACATACAGACGCACGAGAGGTGGCATCGTCCTCAGGTGCATAGAGTACTGGCGCGCCTCCAGCCGGCACTAGAAAACAGGAAAACAGCTCCACGGCGCATTGCCTCCAGTGAAGCAACACATACAGACGCACGAGAGACGGCATCGGCTTCAGGTGCATAGAGTACTGGTGCGCCTCCGGCCGGCACTAGAAAGCTAGAAAACAGCTCCACGGCACATTGCCTCCAGTGAACCAATACATTCAGACGCACGAGAGACGGCATGGGCCTCAGGTGCATAGAGTACTGGCGCGCCTCCTGCCGGCACTAGAAAGCAGAAAAACAGCACCACGGCACATTGCCTCCAGTAAACCAACACATACAGACGCACGAGAGGTGGCATCGTCCTCAGGTGCATAGAGTACTGGTGCGCCTCCGGCCGGCACTAGAAAGCAGGAAAACAGCTCCACGGCACATTGCCTCCAGTGAACCAACACATTCAGACGCACGAGAGACGGCATGGGCCTCAGGTGCATAGAGTACTGGCGCGCCTCCAGCCGGCACTAGAAAGCAGGAAAACAGCTCCACGGCACATTGCCTCCAGTAAACCAACACATACAGACGCACGACAGGTGGCATCGTCCTCAGGTGCATAGAGTACTGATGCGCCTCCGGCCGGCACTAGAAAACAGGAAAACAGCTCCACGGCACATTGCCTCCAGTGAAGCAACACATACAGACGCACGAGAGACGGCATAGTCCTCAGGTGCATAGAGTACTGGCGCGCCTCCAGCCGGCACTACAAAGCAGAAAAACAGCACCACGGCACATTGCCTCCAGTAAACCAACACATACAGACGCACGAGAGGTGGCATCGTCCTCAGGTGCATAGAGTACTGGTGCGCCTCCGGCCGGCACTAGAAAGCAGGAAAACAGCTCCACGGCACATTGCCTCCAGTGAACCAACACATTCAGACGCACGAGAGACGGCATGGGCCTCAGGTGCATAGAGTACTGGCGCGCCTCCAGCCGGCACTAGAAAGCAGGAAAACAGCACCACGGCACATTGCCTCCAGTAAACCAACACATACAGACGCACGAGAGGTGGCATTGTCCTCAGGTGCATAGAGTACTGATGCGCCTCCGGCCGGCACTAGAAATCAGGAAAACAGCTCCACGGCACATTGCCTCCAGTGAATTAACACATTCAGACGCACGAGAGACGGCATAGGCCTCAGGTGCATAGAGTACTGGCGCGCCTCCAGCCGGCACTAGAAAGCAGAAAAACAGCACCACGGCACATTGCCTCCAGTAAACCAACACATACAGACGCACGAGAGGTGGCATCGTCCTCAGGTGCATAGAGTACTGGTGCGCCTCCGGCCGGCACTAGAAAGCAGGAAAACAGCTCTACGGCATATTGCCTCCAGTGAACCAACACATACAGACGCACGAGAGACGGCATGGGCCTCAGGTGCATAGAGTACTGGCGCGCCTCCAGCCGGCACTAGAAAGCAGGAAAACAGCTCCACGGCACATTGCCTCCAGTAAACCAACACATAGAGACGCACGAGAGGTGGCATCGTCCTCAGGTGCATAGAGTACTGATGCGCCTCCGGCCGGCACTAGAAAACAGGAAAGCAGCTCCACGGCACATTGCCTCCAGTGAAGCAACACATACAGACGCACGAGAGACGGCATCGTCCTCAGGTGCATAGAGTACTGGCGCGCCTCCAGCCGGCACTAGAAAGGTGGAAAACAGCTCCACGGCACATTGCCTCCAGTGAACCAACACATACAGACGCACGAGAGGTGGCATCGTCCACAGGTGCATAGAGTACTGGTGCGCCTCCGGCCAGCACTAGAAAACAGGAAAACAGCTCCACGGCACATTGCCTCCAGTGAAGCAACACATACAGACGCACGAGAGACGGCATCGTCCTCAGGTGCATAGAGTACTGGCGCGCCTCCAGCCGGCACTAGAAAGCAGGAAAACAGCTCCACGGCACATTGCCTCCAGTGAAGCAACACATACAGACGCACGAGAGACGGCATCGGCTTCAGGTGCATAGAGTACTGGTGCGCCTCCGGCCGGCACTAGAAAGCTAGAAAACAGCTCCACGGCACATTGCCTCCAGTGAACCAACACATTCAGACGCACGAGAGACGGCATGGGCCTCAGGTGCATAGAGTACTGGCGCGCCTCCAGCCGGCACTAGAAAGCAGAAAAACAGCACCACGGCACATTGCCTCCAGTAAACCAACACATACAGACGCACGAGAGGTGGCATCGTCCTCAGGTGCATAGAGTACTGGTGCGCCTCCGGCTGGCACTAGAAAGCAGGAAAACAGCTCCACGGCACATTGCCTCCAGTGAACCAACACATACAGACACACGAGAGACGGCATGGGCCTCAGGTGCATAGAGTACTGGCGCGCCTCCAGCCGGCACTAGAAAGCAGGAAAACAGCTCCACGGCACATTGCCTCCAGTAAACCAACACATACAGACGCACGAGAGGTGGCATCGTCCTCAGGTGCATAGAGTACTGATGCGCCTCCGGCCGGCACTAGAAAACAGGAAAACAGCTCCACGGCACATTGCCTCCAGTGAAGCAACACATACAGACGCACGAGAGACGGCATAGTCCTCAGGTGCATAGAGTACTGGCGCGCCTCCGGCCGGCACTAGAAAGCAGGAAAAGAGCTCCACCGCACATTGCCTCCAGTGAACCAACACAT
Organism: Schistocerca piceifrons; assembly: GCF_021461385.2. Taxonomy (NCBI): domain Eukaryota; kingdom Metazoa; phylum Arthropoda; class Insecta; order Orthoptera; family Acrididae; genus Schistocerca; species Schistocerca piceifrons. The sequence continues at coordinate 612,601,029 of NC_060142.1, read as the reverse complement.
ACAGACGCACGAGAGATGGCATAGTCCTCAGGTGCATAGAGTACTGGTGCACCTCCGGCCAGCACTAGTAAGCAGGAAAACAGGTCCACGGCACAGCTGCCTCCAGTGAACCAACACATACAGACGCACGAGAGACGGCATCGTCCTCAGGTGCATAGAGTACTGGCGCGCCTCCGGCCAGCACTAGAAAGCAGGGAAACAGGTCCACGGCACAGCTGCCTCCAGTGAACCAACACATACAGACGCACGAGAGACGGCATCGTCCTCAGGTGCATAGAGTACTGGCGCGCCTCCAGCCGGCACTAGAAAGCTGGAAAACAGCTCCACGGCACATTGCCTCCAGTGAAGCAACACATACAGACGCACGAGAGACGGCATGGGCCTCAGGTGCATAGAGTATTGGCGCGCCTCCGGCCAGCACTAGAAAGCAGGAAAACAGGTCCACGGCACAGCTGCCTCCAGTGAACCAACACATACAGACGCACGAGAGACGGCATCGTCCTCAGGTGCATAGAGTACTGGCGCGCCTCCAGCCGGCACTAGAAAGCTGGAAAACAGTTCCACGGCACATTGCCTCCAGTGAACCAACACATACAGACGCACGAGAGACGGCATGGGCCTCAGGTGCATAGAGTACTGGCGCGCCTCCGGCCAGCACTAGAAAGCAGGAAAACAGGTCCACGGCACAGCTGCCTCCAGTGAACCAACACATACAGACGCACGAGAGGTGGCATCGTCCTCAGGTGCATAGAGTACTGGCGCGCCTCCGGCCAGCACTAGAAAGCAGGAAAACAGCTCCACGGCACATTGCCTCCAGCGAAACAACACATACAGACGCACGAGAGGTGGCATCGTCCTCAGGTGCATACAGTACTGGCGCGCCTCCAGCCGGCACTAGAAAGCTGGAAAACAGCTCCACGGCACATTGCCTCCAGTGAACCAACACATAGAGACGCACGAGAGGTGGCATCGTCCTCAGGTGCATAGAGTACTGGTGCGCCTCCAGCCGGCACTAGAAAGCTGGAAAACAGCTCCACGGCACATTGCCTCCAGTGAAGCAATACATACAGACGCACGAGAGACGGCATCGGCCTCAGGTGCATAGAGTACTGGCGCGCCTCCGGCCAGCACTAGAAAGCAGGAAAACAGGTCCACGGCACAGCTGCCTCCAGTGAAGCAACACATACAGACGCACGAGAGACGGCATCGTCCTCAGGTGCATAGAGTACTGGGCGCCTCCAGCCGGCACTAGAAAGCTGGAAAACAGCTCCACGGCACATTGCCTCCAGTGAAGCAACACATACAGACGCACGAGAGACGGCATGGGCCTCATGTGCATAGAGTACTGGCGCGCCTCCGGCCAGCACTAGAAAGCAGGAAAACAGGTCCACGGCACAGCTGCCTCCAGTGAACCAACACATACAGACGCACGAGAGACGGCATCGTCCTCAGGTGCATAGAGTACTGGCGCGCCTCCAGCCGGCACTAGAAAGCTGGAAAACAGCTCCACGGCACATTGCCTCCAGTGAACCAACACATACAGACGCACGAGAGACGGCATGGGCCTCAGGTGCATAGAGTACTGGCGCGCCTCCGGCCAGCACTAGAAAGCAGGAAAACAGGTCCACGGCACAGTTGCCTCCAGTGAACCAACACATACAGACGCACGAGAGACGGCATCGTCCTCAGGTGCATAGAGTACTGGCGCGCCTCCAGCCGGCACTAGAAAGCTGGAAAACAGCTCCACTGCACATTGCCTCCAGAGAAGCAACACATACAGACGCACGAGAGACGGCATGGGCCTCAGGTGCTTAGTGTACAGGCGCGCCTCCGGCCAGCACTAGAAAGCAGGAAAACAGGTCCACGACACAGCTGCCTCCAGTGAACCAACACATACAGACGCACGAGAGACGGCATCGTCCTCAGGTGCATAGAGTACTGGCGCGCCTCCAGCCGGCAATAGAAAGCTGGAAAACAGCTCCACGGCACATTGCCTCCAGTGAAGCAACACATACAGACGCACGAGAGACGGCATCGTCCTCAGGTGCATAGAGTACTGGCGCGCCTCCGGCCAGCACTAGAAAGCAGGAAAACAGGTCCACGGCACAGCTGCCTCCAGTGAACCAACACATACAGACGCACGAGAGACGGCATCGTCCTCAGGTGCATAGAGTACTGGCGCGCCTCCAGCCGGCAATAGAAAGCTGGAAAACAGCTCCACGGCACATTGCCTCCAGTGAAGCAACACATACAGACGCACGAGAGACGGCATGGGCCTCAGGTGCTTAGAGTACTGGCGCGCCTCCGGCCAGCACTAGAAAGCAGGAAAACAGGTCCACGGCACAGCTGCCTCCAGTGAACCAACTCATACAGACACACGAGAGACGGCATCGTCCTCAGGTGCATAGAGTACTGGCGCGCCTCCAGCCGGCACTAGAAAGCTGGAAAACAGCTCCACGGCACATTGCCTCCAGTGAACCAACACATACAGACGCACGAGAGACGGCATGGGCCTCAGGTGCTTAGAGTACTGGAGCGCCTGCGGCCAGCACTAGTAAGCAGGAAAACAGGTCCACGGCACAGCTGCCTCCAGTGAACCAACACATACAGACGCACGAGAGTCGGCATCGTCCTCAGGTGCATAGAGTACTGGCGCGCCTCCGGCCAGCACTAGAAAGCAGGGAAACAGGTCCACGGCACAGCTGCCTCCAGTGAACCAACACATACAGACGCACGAGAGACGGCATCGTCCTCAGGTGCATAGAGTACTGGCGCGCCTCCAGCCGGCACTAGAAAGCTGGAAAACAGCTCCACGGCACATTGCCTCCAGTGAAGCAACACATACAGGCGCACGAGAGACGGCATGGGCCTCAGGTGCATAGAGTACTGGCGCGCCTCCGGCCAGCACTAGAAAGCAGGAAAACAGGTCCACGGCACAGCTGCCTCCAGTGACCCAACACATACAGACGCACGAGAGACGGCATCGTCCTCAGGTGCATAGAGTACTGGCGCGCCTCCAGCCGGCACTAGAAAGGTGGAAAACAGCTCCACGGCACATTGCCTCCAGTGAACCAACACATACAGACGCACGAGAGACGGCATGGGCCTCAGGTGCATAGAGTACTGGCGCGCCTCCAGCCAGCACTAGAAAGCAGGAAAACAGGTCCACGGCACAGCTGATTCCAGTGAACCAACACTTACAGACGCACGAGAGGTGGCATCGTCCTCAGGTGCATAGAGTACTGGTGCGCCTCCGGCCACAACTAGAAAGCAGGAAAACAGCTCCACGGCACATTGCCTCCAGTGAACCAACACATACAGACGCACGAGAGGTGGCATCGTCCTCAGGTGCATAGAGTACTGGTGCGCCTCCGGCCGGCACTAGAAAACAGGAAAACAGGTCCACGGCACAGCTGCCTCCAGTGAAGCAACACATACAGACGCACGAGAGACGGCATCGTCCTCAGGTGCATAGAGTACTGGCGCGCCTCCGGCCAGCACTAGAAAGCAGGAAAACAGGTCCACGGCACAGCTGCCTCCAGTGAAGCAACACATACAGACGCACGAGAGACGGCATCGTCCTCAGGTGCATAGAGTACTGGCGCGCCTCCGGCCGGCACTAGAAAGCTGGAAAACAGCTCCACGGCACATTGCCTCCAGTGAACCAACACATACAGACGCACGAGAGGTGGCATCGTCCTCAGGTGCATAGAGTACTGGTGCGCCTCCGGCCGGCACTAGAAAACAGGAAAACAGGTCCACGGCACAGCTGCCTCCAGTGAAGCAACACATACAGACGCACGAGAGACGGCATCGTCCTCAGGTGCATAGAGTACTGGCGCGCCTCCAGCCGGCACTAGAAAGCTGGAAAACAGCTCCACGGCACATTGCCTCCAGTGAACCAACACATACAGACGCACAAGAGACGGTATCGGCCTCAGGTGCATAGAGTACTGGCGCGTCTCCGGCCAGCACTAGAAAACAGGAAAACAGGTCCACGGCACAGCTGCCTCCAGTGAACCAACACATACAGACGCACGAGAGACGGCATCGGCCTCAGGTGCATAGAGTACTGGTGCGCCTCCAGCCGGCACTAGAAAGCTGGAAAGCAGCTCCACGGCACATTGCCTCCAGTGAACCAACACATACAGACGCACGAGAGGTGGCATCGTGCTCAGGTGCATAGAGTACTGGTGCGCCTCCGGCCGGCACTAGAAAACAGGAAAACAGGTCCACGGCACAGCTGCCTCCAGTGAAGCAACACATACAGACGCACGAGAGACGGCATCGTCCTCAGGTGCATAGAGTACTGGCGCGCCTCCAGCCGGCAATAGAAAGCTGGAAAACAGCTCCACGGCACATTGCCTCCAGTGAAGCAACACATACAGACGCACGAGAGACGGCATCGTCCTCAGGTGCATAGAGTACTGGCGCGCCTCCGGCCAGCACTAGAAAGCAGGAAAAGAGGTCCACGGCACAGCTGCCTCCAGTGAACCAACACATACAGACGCACGAGAGACGGCATCGTCCTCAGGTGCATAGAGTACTGGCGCGCCTCCAGCCGGCAATAGAAAGCTGGAAAACAGCTCCACGGCACATTGCCTCCAGTGAAGCAACACATACAGACGCACGAGAGACGGCATGGGCCTCAGGTGCTTAGAGTACTGGCGCGCCTCCGGCCAGCACTAGAAAGCAGGAAAACAGGTCCACGGCACAGCTGCCTCCAGTGAACCAACTCATACAGACACACGAGAGACGGCATCGTCCTCAGGTGCATAGAGTACTGGCGCGCCTCCAGCCGGCACTAGAAAGCTGGAAAACAGCTACACGGCACATTGCCTCCAGTGAACCAACACATACAGACGCACGAGAGACGGCATGGGCCTCAGGTGCTTAGATACTGGAGCGCCTGCGGCCAGCACTAGTAAGCAGGAAAAAAGGTCCACGGCACAGCTGCCTCCAGTGAACCAACACATACAGACGCACGAGAGACGGCATCGTCCTCAGGTGCATAGAGTACTGGCGCGCCTCCGGCCAGCACTAGAAAGCAGGGAAACAGGTCCACGGCACAGCTGCCTCCAGTGAACCAACACATACAGACGCACGAGAGACGGCATCGTCCTCAGGTGCATAGAGTACTGGCGCGCCTCCAGCCGGCACTAGAAAGCTGGAAAACAGCTCCACGGCACATTGCCTCCAGTGAAGCAACACATACAGGCGCACGAGAGACGGCATGGGCCTCAGGTGCATAGAGTACTGGCGCGCCTCCGGCCAGCACTAGAAAGCAGGAAAACAGGTCCACGGCACAGCTGCCTCCAGTGACCCAACACATACAGACGCACGAGAGACGGCATCGTCCTCAGGTGCATAGAGTACTGGCGCGCCTCCAGCCGGCACTAGAAAGGTGGAAAACAGCTCCACGGCACATTGCCTCCAGTGAACCAACACATACAGACGCACGAGAGACGGCATGGGTCTCAGGTGCATAGAGTACTGGCGCGCCTCCAGCCAGCACTAGAAAGCAGGAAAACAGGTCCACGGCACAGCTGCCTCCAGTGAACCAACACATACAGACGCACGAGAGACGGCATCGTCCTCATGTGCATAGAGTACTGGCGCGCCTCCAGCCGGCAATAGAAAGCTGGAAAACAGCTCTACGGCACATTGCCTCCAGTGAAGCAACACATACAGACGCACGAGAGACGGCATCGTCCTCAGGTGCATAGAGTACTGGCGCGCCTCCGGCCAGCACTAGAAAGCAGGAAAACAGGTCCACGGCACAGCTGCCTCCAGTGAACCAACACATACAGACGCACGAGAGACGGCATCGTCCTCTGGTGCATAGAGTACTGGCGCGCCTCCAGCCGGCAATAGAAAGCTGGAAAACAGCTCCACGGCACATTGCCTCCAGTGAAGCAACACAAACAGACGCACGAGAGACGGCATGGGCCTCAGGTGCTTAGAGTACTGGCGCGCCTCCGGCCAGCACTAGAAAGCAGGAAAACAGGTCCACGGCACAGCTGCCTCCAGTGAACCAACTCATACAGACACACGAGAGACGGCATCGTCCTCAGGTGCATAGAGTACTGGCGCGCCTCCAGCCGGCACTAGAAAGCTGGAAAACAGCTCCACGGCACATTGCCTCCAGTGAACCAACACATACAGACGCACGAGAGACGGCATGGGCCTCAGGTGCTTAGAGTACTGGAGCGCCTGCGGCCAGCACTAGTAAGCAGGAAAACAGGTCCACGGCACAGCTGCCTCCAGTGAACCAACACATACAGACGCACGAGAGTCGGCATCGTCCTCAGGTGCATAGAGTACTGGCGCGCCTCCGGCCAGCACTAGAAAGCAGGGAAACAGGTCCACGGCACAGCTGCCTCCAGTGAACCAACACATACAGACGCACGAGAGACGGCATCGTCCTCAGGTGCATAGAGTACTGGCGCGCCTCCAGCCGGCACTAGAAAGCTGGAAAACAGCTCCACGGCACATTGCCTCCAGTGAAGCAACACATACAGGCGCACGAGAGACGGCATGGGCCTCAGGTGCATAGAGTACTGGCGCGCCTCCGGCCAGCACTAGAAAGCAGGAAAACAGGTCCACGGCACAGCTGCCTCCAGTGACCCAACACATACAGACGCACGAGAGACGGCATCGTCCTCAGGTGCATAGAGTACTGGCGCGCCTCCAGCCGGCACTAGAAAGGTGGAAAACAGCTCCACGGCACATTGCCTCCAGTGAACCAACACATACAGACGCACGAGAGACGGCATGGGCCTCAGGTGCATAGAGTACTGGCGCGCCTCCAGCCAGCACTAGAAAGCAGGAAAACAGGTCCACGGCACAGCTGATTCCAGTGAACCAACACATACAGACGCACGAGAGGTGGCATCGTCCTCAGGTGCATAGAGTACTGGTGCGCCTCCGGCCAGAACTAGAAAGCAGGAAAACAGCTCCACGGCACATTGCCTCCAGTGAACCAACACATACAGACGCACGAGAGGTGGCATCGTCCTCAGGTGCATAGAGTACTGGTGCGCCTCCGGCCGGCACTAGAAAACAGGAAAACAGGTCCACGGCACAGCTGCCTCCAGTGAAACAACACATACAGACGCACGAGAGACGGCATCGTCCTCAGGTGCATAGAGTACTGGCGCGCCTCCGGCCAGCACTAGAAAGCAGGAAAACAGGTCCACGGCACAGCTGCCTCCAGTGAAGCAACACATACAGACGCACGAGAGACGGCATCGTCCTCAGGTGCATAGAGTACTGGCGCGCCTCCGGCCGGCACTAGAAAGCTGGAAAACAGCTCCACGGCACATTGCCTCCAGTGAACCAACACATACAGACGCACGAGAGGTGGCATCGTCCTCAGGTGCATAGAGTACTGGTGCGCCTCCGGCCGGCACTAGAAAACAGGAAAACAGGTCCACGGCACAGCTGCCTCCAGTGAAGCAACACATACAGACGCACGAGAGACGGCATCGTCCTCAGGTGCATAGAGTACTGGCGCGCCTCCAGCCGGCACTAGAAAGCTGGAAAACAGCTCCACGGCACATTGCCTCCAGTGAACCAACACATACAGACGCACAAGAGACGGTATCGGCCTCAGGTGCATAGAGTACTGGCGCGTCTCCGGCCAGCACTAGAAAACAGGAAAACAGGTCCACGGCACAGCTGCCTCCAGTGAACCAACACATACAGACGCACGAGAGACGGCATCGGCCTCAGGTGCATAGAGTACTGGTGCGCCTCCAGCCGGCACTAGAAAGCTGGAAAGCAGCTCCACGGCACATTGCCTCCAGTGAACCAACACATACAGACGCACGAGAGGTGGCATCGTGCTCAGGTGCATAGAGTACTGGTGCGCCTCCGGCCGGCACTAGAAAACAGGAAAACAGGTCCACGGCACAGCTGCCTCCAGTGAAGCAACACATACAGACGCACGAGAGACGGCATCGTCCTCAGGTGCATAGAGTACTGGCGCGCCTCCAGCCGGCACTAGAAAGCTGGAAAACAGCTCCACGGCACATTGCCTCCAGTGAACCAACACATACAGACGCACAAGAGACGGTATCGGCCTCAGGTGCATAGAGTACTGGCGCGTCTCCGGCCAGCACTAGAAAACAGGAAAACAGGTCCACGGCACAGCTGCCTCCAGTGAACCAACACATACAGACGCACGAGAGACGGTATCGTCCTCAGGTGCATAGAGTACTGGTGCGCCTCCGGCTGGCACTAGAAAACAGGAAAACAGGTCCACGGCACAGCTGCCTCCAGTGAACCAACACATACAGACGCACGAGAGACGGTATCGTCCTCAGGTGCATAGAGTACTGGTGCGCCTCCGGCTGGCACTAGAAAACAGGAAAACAGGTCCACGGCACAGCAGCCTCCAGTGAAGCAACACATACAGACGCACGAGAGACGGCATCGTCCTCAGGTGCATAGAGTACTGGCGCGCCTCCAGCCGGCACTAGAAAGGTGGAAAACAGCTCCACGGCACATTGCCTCCAGTGAATCAACACATACAGACGCACGAGAGGTGGCATCGTCCTCAGGTGCATAGAGTACTGGCGCGTCTCCGGCCGGCACTAGAAAACAGGAAAACAGGTCCACGGCACAGCTGCCTCCAGTGAACCAACACATACAGACGCACGAGAGACGGTATCGTCCTCAGGTGCATAGAGTACTGGTGCGCCTCCGGCCGGCACTAGAAAACAGGAAAACAGCTCCACGGCACATTGCCTCCAGTGAAGCAACACATACAGACGCACGAGAGACGGCATCGTCCTCAGGTGCATAGAGTACTGGTGCGCCTCCGGCCGGCACTAGAAAACAGGAAAACAGCTCCACAGCACATTGCCTCCAGTGAACCAACACATACAGACGCACGAGAGGTGGCATCGTCCTCAGGTGCATAGAGTACTGGTGCGCCTCCGGCCGGCACTAGAAAACAGGAAAGCAGCTCCACGGCACATTGCCTCCAGTGAAGCAACACATACAGACGCACGAGAGACGGCATCGTCCTCAGGTGCATAGAGTACTGGCGCGCCTCCAGCCGGCACTAGAAAGGTGGAAAACAGCTCCACGGCACATTGCCTCCAGTGAACCAACACATACAGACGCACGAGAGGTGGCATCGTCCTCAGGTGCATAGAGTACTGGCGCGCCTCCAGCCGGCACTAGAAAGGTGGAAAACAGCTCCACGGCACATTGCCTCCAGTGAAGCAACACATACAGACGCACGAGAGACAGCATCGGCTTCAGGTGCATAGAGTACTGGTGCGCCTCCGGCCGGCACTAGAAAGCTAGAAAACAGCTCCACGGCACATTGCCTCCAGTGAACCAACACATTCAGACGCACGAGAGACGGCATGGGCCTCAGGTGCATAGAGTACTGGCGCGCCTCCAGCCGGCACTAGAAAGCAGAAAAACAGCACCACGGCACATTGCCTCCAGTAAACCAACACATACAGACGCACGAGATGTGGCATCGTCCTCAGGTGCATAGAGTACTGGTGCGCCTCCGGCCGGCACTAGAAAGCAGGAAAACAGCTCCACGGCGCATTGCCTCCAGTGAACCAACACATTCAGACGCACGAGAGACGGCATGGGCCTCAGGTGCATAGAGTACTGGCGCGCCTCCAGCCGGCACTAGAAAGCAGGAAAACAGCTCCACGGCACATTGCCTCCAGTAAACCAACACATACAGACGCACGAGAGGTGGCATCGTCCTCAGGTGCATAGAGTACTGATGCGAATCCGGCCGGCACTAGAAAACAGCAAAACAGCTCCACGGCACATTGCCTCCAGTGAAGCAACACATACAGACGCACGAGAGACGGCATGGGTCTCAGGTGCATAGAGTACTGGCGCGCCTCCAGCCAGCACTAGAAAGCAGGAAAACAGGTCCACGGCACAGCTGCCTCCAGTGAACCAACACATACAGACGCACGAGAGACGGCATCGTCCTCAGGTGCATAGAGTACTGGCGCGCCTCCAGCCGGCACTAGAAAGCTGGAAAACAGCTCCACGGCACATTGCCTCCAGTGAAGCAACACATACAGGCGCACGAGAGGCGGCATGGGCCTCAGGTGCATAGAGTACTGGCGCGCCTCCGGCCAGCACTAGAAAGCAGGAAAACAGGTCCACGGCACAGCTGCCTCCAGTGACCCAACACATACAGACGCACGAGAGACGGCATCGTCCTCAGGTGCATAGAGTACTGGCGCGCCTCCAGCCGGCAATAGAAAGCTGGAAAACAGCTCCACGGCACATTGCCTCCAGTGAAGCAACACATACAGACGCACGAGAGACGGCATCGTCCTCAGGTGCATAGAGTACTGGCGCGCCTCCGGCCAGCACTAGAAAGCAGGAAAACAGGTCCACGGCACAGCTGCCTCCAGTGAACCAACACATACAGACGCACGAGAGACGGCATCGTCCTCAGGTGCATAGAGTACTGGCGCGCCTCCAGCCGGCAATAGAAAGCTGGAAAACAGCTCCACGGCACATTGCCTCCAGTGAAGCAACACATACAGACGCACGAGAGACGGCATGGGCCTCAGGTGCTTAGAGTACTGGCGCGCCTCCGGCCAGCACTAGAAAGCAGGAAAACAGGTCCACGGCACAGCTGCCTCCAGTGAACCAACTCATACAGACACACGAGAGACGGCATTGTCCTCAGGTGCATAGAGTACTGGCGCGCCTCCAGCCGGCACTAGAAAGCTGGAAAACAGCTACACGGCACATTGCCTCCAGTGAACCAACACATACAGACGCACGAGAGACGGCATGGGCCTCAGGTGCTTAGAGTACTGGAGCGCCTGCGGCCAGCACTAGTAAGCAGGAAAACAGGTCCACGGCACAGCTGCCTCCAGTGAACCAACACATACAGACGCACGAGAGTCGGCATCGTCCTCAGGTGCATAGAGTACTGGCGCGCCTCCGGCCAGCACTAGAAAGCAGGGAAACAGGTCCACGGCACAGCTGCCTCCAGTGAACCAACACATACAGACGCACGAGAGACGGCATCGTCCTCAGGTGCATAGAGTACTGGCGCGCCTCCAGCCGGCACTAGAAAGCTGGAAAACAGCTCCACGGCACATTGCCTCCAGTGAAGCAACACATACAGGCGCACGAGAGACGGCATGGGCCTCAGGTGCATAGAGTACTGGCGCGCCTCCGGCCAGCACTAGAAAGCAGGAAAACAGGTCCACGGCACAGCTGCCTCCAGTGACCCAACACATACAGACGCACGAGAGACGGCATCGTCCTCAGGTGCATAGAGTACTGGCGCGCCTCCAGCCGGCACTAGAAAGGTGGAAAACAGCTCCACGGCACATTGCCTCCAGTGAACCAACACATACAGACGCACGAGAGACGGCATGGGCCTCAGGTGCATAGAGTACTGGCGCGCCTCCAGCCAGCACTAGAAAGCAGGAAAACAGGTCCACGGCACAGCTGATTCCAGTGAACCAACACATACAGACGCACGAGAGGTGGCATCGTCCTCAGGTGCATAGAGTACTGGTGCGCCTCCGGCCAGAACTAGAAAGCAGGAAAACAGCTCCACGGCACATTGCCTCCAGTGAACCAACACATACAGACGCACGAGAGGTGGCATCGTCCTCAGGTGCATAGAGTACTGGTGCGCCTCCGGCCGGCACTAGAAAACAGGAAAACAGGTCCACGGCACAGCTGCCTCCAGTGAAGCAACACATACAGACGCACGAGAGACGGCATCGTCCTCAGGTGCATAGAGTACTGGCGCGCCTCCGGCCAGCACTAGAAAGCAGGAAAACAGGTCCACGGCACAGCTGCCTCCAGTGAAGCAACACATACAGACGCACGAGAGACGGCATCGTCCTCAGGTGCATAGAGTACTGGCGCGCCTCCGGCCGGCACTAGAAAGCTGGAAAACAGCTCCACGGCACATTGCCTCCAGTGAACCAACACATACAGACGCACGAGAGGTGGCATCGTCCTCAGGTGCATAGAGTACTGGTGCGCCTCCGGCCGGCACTAGAAAACAGGAAAACAGGTCCACGGCACAGCTGCCTCCAGTGAAGCAACACATACAGACGCACGAGAGACGGCATCGTCCTCAGGTGCATAGAGTACTGGCGCGCCTCCAGCCGGCACTAGAAAGCTGGAAAACAGCTCCACGGCACATTGCCTCCAGTGAACCAACACATACAGACGCACAAGAGACGGTATCGGCCTCAGGTGCATAGAGTACTGGCGCGTCTCCGGCCAGCACTAGAAAACAGGAAAACAGGTCCACGGCACAGCTGCCTCCAGTGAACCAACACATACAGACGCACGAGAGACGGCATCGGCCTCAGGTGCATAGAGTACTGGTGCGCCTCCAGCCGGCACTAGAAAGCTGGAAAGCAGCTCCACGGCACATTGCCTCCAGTGAACCAACACATACAGACGCACGAGAGGTGGCATCGTGCTCAGGTGCATAGAGTACTGGTGCGCCTCCGGCCGGCACTAGAAAACAGGAAAACAGGTCCACGGCACAGCTGCCTCCAGTGAAGCAACACATACAGACGCACGAGAGACGGCATCGTCCTCAGGTGCATAGAGTACTGGCGCGCCTCCAGCCGGCACTAGAAAGCTGGAAAACAGCTCCACGGCACATTGCCTCCAGTGAACCAACACATACAGACGCACAAGAGACGGTATCGGCCTCAGGTGCATAGAGTACTGGCGCGTCTCCGGCCAGCACTAGAAAACAGGAAAACAGGTCCACGGCACAGCTGCCTCCAGTGAACCAACACATACAGACGCACGAGAGACGGTATCGTCCTCAGGTGCATAGAGTACTGGTGCGCCTCCGGCTGGCACTAGAAAACAGGAAAACAGGTCCACGGCACAGCTGCCTCCAGTGAACCAACACATACAGACGCACGAGAGACGGTATCGTCCTCAGGTGCATAGAGTACTGGTGCGCCTCCGGCTGGCACTAGAAAACAGGAAAACAGGTCCACGGCACAGCAGCCTCCAGTGAAGCAACACATACAGACGCACGAGAGACGGCATCGTCCTCAGGTGCATAGAGTACTGGCGCGCCTCCAGCCGGCACTAGAAAGGTGGAAAACAGCTCCACGGCACATTGCCTCCAGTGAATCAACACATACAGACGCACGAGAGGTGGCATCGTCCTCAGGTGCATAGAGTACTGGCGCGTCTCCGGCCGGCACTAGAAAACAGGAAAACAGGTCCACGGCACAGCTGCCTCCAGTGAACCAACACATACAGACGCACGAGAGACGGTATCGTCCTCAGGTGCATAGAGTACTGGTGCGCCTCCGGCCGGCACTAGAAAACAGGAAAACAGGTCCACGGCACAGCTGCCTCCAGTGAACCAACACATACAGACGCACGAGAGACGGCATCGTCCTCAGGTGCATAGAGTACTGGTGCGCCTCCGGCCGGCACTAGAAAACAGGAAAACAGCTCCACGGCACATTGCCTCCAGTGAAGCAACACATACAGACGCACGAGAGACGGCATCGTCCTCAGGTGCATAGAGTACTGGTGCGCCTCCGGCCGGCACTAGAAAACAGGAAAACAGCTCCACAGCACATTGCCTCCAGTGAACCAACACATACAGACGCACGAGAGGTGGCATCGTCCTCAGGTGCATAGAGTACTGGTGCGCCTCCGGCCGGCACTAGAAAACAGGAAAGCAGCTCCACGGCACATTGCCTCCAGTGAAGCAACACATACAGACGCACGAGAGACGGCATCGTCCTCAGGTGCATAGAGTACTGGCGCGCCTCCAGCCGGCACTAGAAAGGTGGAAAACAGCTCCACGGCACATTGCCTCCAGTGAACCAACACATACAGACGCACGAGAGGTGGCATCGTCCTCAGGTGCATAGAGTACTGGCGCGCCTCCAGCCGGCACTAGAAAGGTGGAAAACAGCTCCACGGCACATTGCCTCCAGTGAAGCAACACATACAGACGCACGAGAGACGGCATCGGCTTCAGGTGCATAGAGTACTGGTGCGCCTCCGGCCGGCACTAGAAAGCTAGAAAACAGCTCCACGGCACATTGCCTCCAGTGAACCAACACATTCAGACGCACGAGAGACGGCATGGGCCTCAGGTGCATAGAGTACTGGCGCGCCTCCAGCCGGCACTAGAAAGCAGAAAAACAGCACCACGGCACATTGCCTCCAGTAAACCAACACATACAGACGCACGAGATGTGGCATCGTCCTCAGGTGCATAGAGTACTGGTGCGCCTCCGGCCGGCACTAGAAAGCAGGAAAACAGCTCCACGGCGCATTGCCTCCAGTGAACCAACACATTCAGACGCACGAGAGACGGCATGGGCCTCAGGTGCATAGAGTACTGGCGCGCCTCCAGCCGGCACTAGAAAGCAGGAAAACAGCTCCACGGCACATTGCCTCCAGTAAACCAACACATACAGACGCACGAGAGGTGGCATCGTCCTCAGGTGCATAGAGTACTGATGCGAATCCGGCCGGCACTAGAAAACAGGAAAACAGCTCCACGGCACATTGCCTCCAGTGAAGCAACACATACAGACGCACGAGAGACGGCATAGTCCTCAGGTGCATAGAGTTCTGGCGCGCCTCCAGCCGGCACTAGAAAGCAGAAAAACAGCACCACGGCACATTGCCTCCGGTAAACCAACACCTACAGACGCACGAGAGGTGGCATCGTCCTCAGGTGCATAGAGTACTGGTGCGCCTCCGGCCGGCACTAGAAAACAGGTAAACAGCTCCACGGCACATTGCCTCCAGTGAACCAACACATTCAGACGCACGAGAGACGGCATGGGCCTCAGGTGCATAGAGTACTGGCGCGCCTCCAGCCGGCACTAGAAAGCAGGAAAACAGCACCACGGCACATTGCCTCCAGTAAACCACCACATACAGACGCACGAGAGGTGGGATCGTCCTCAGGTGCATAGAGTACTGATGCGCCTCCAGCCGGCACTAGAAAACAGGAAAACAGCTCCACGGCACATTGCCTCCAGTGAACCAACACATTCAGACGCACGAGAGACGGCATGGGCCTCAGGTGCATAGAGTACTGGCGCGCCTCCAGCCGGCACTAGAAAGCAGAAAAACAGCACCACGGCACATTGCCTCCAGTAAACCAACACATACAGACGCACGAGAGGTGGCATCGTCCTCAGGTGCATAGAGTACTGGTGCGCCTCCGGCCGGCACTAGAAAGCAGGACAACAGCTCCACGGCACATTGCCTCCAGTGAACCAACACATACAGACGCACGAGAGACGGCATGGGCCTCAGGTGCATAGAGTACTGGCGCGCCTCCAGCCGGCACTAGAAAGCAGGAAAACAGCTCCACGGCACATTGCCTCCAGTAAACCAACACATACAGACGCACGAGAGGTGGCATCGTCCTCAGGTGCATAGAGTACTGATGCGCCTCCGGCCGGCACTAGAAAACAGGAAAGCAGCTCAACGGCACATTGCCTCCAGTGAAGCAACACATACAGACGCACGAGAGACGGCATCGTCCTCAGGTGCATAGAGTACTGGCGCGCCTCCAGCCGGCACTAGAAAGGTGGAAAACAGCTCCACGGCACATTCCCTCCAGTGAACCAACACATACAGACGCACGAGAGGTGGCATCGTCCTCAGGTGCATAGAGTACTGGTGCGCCTCCGGCCGGCACTAGAAAACAGGAAAACAGCTGCACGGCACATTGCCTCCAGTGAAGCAACACATACAGACGCACGAGAGACGGCATCGTCCTCAGGTGCATAGAGTACTGGCGCGCCTCCAGCCGGCACTAGAAAGCAGGAAAACAGCTCCACGGCACATTGCCTCCAGTGAAGCAACACATACAGACGCACGAGAGACGGCATCGGCTTCAGGTGCATAGAGTACTGGTGCGCCTCCGGCCGGCACTAGAAAGCTAGAAAACAGCTCCACGGCACACTGCCTCCAGTGAACCAACACATTCAGACGCACGAGAGACGGCATGGGCCTCAGGTGCATAGAGTACTGGCGCGCCTCCAGCCGGCACTAGAAAGCAGAAAAACAGCACCACGGCACATTGCCTCCAGTAAACCAACACATACAGACGCACGAGAGGTGGCATCGTCCTCAGGTGCATAGAGTACTGATGCGCCTCCGGCCGGCACTAGAAAACAGGAAAGCAGCTCCACGGCGCATTGCCTCCAGTGAAGCAACACATACAGACGCACGAGAGACGGCATCGTCCTCAGGTGCATAGAGTACTGGCGCGCCTCCAGCCGGCACTAGAAAGGTGGAAAACAGCTCCACGGCACATTGCCTCCAGTGAACGAACACATACAGACGCACGAGAGGTGGCATCGTCCTCAGGTGCATAGAGTACTGGTGCGCCTCCGGCCGGCACTAGAAAACAGGAAAACAGCTCCACGGCACATTGCCTCCAGTAAAGCAACACATACAGACGCACGAGAGACGGCATCGTCCTCAGGTGCATAGAGTACTGGCGCGCCTCCAGCCGGCACTAGAAAGCTAGAAAACAGCTCCACGGCACACTGCCTCCAGTGAACCAACACATTCAGACGCACGAGAGACGGCATGGGCCTCAGGTGCATAGAGTACTGGCGCGCCTCCAGCCGGCACTAGAAAGCAGAAAAACAGCACCGCGGCACATTGCCTCCAGTAAACCAACACATACAGACGCACGAGAGGTGGCATCGTCCTCAGGTGCATAGAGTACTGGTGCGCCTCCGGCCGGCACTAGAAAGCAGGAAAACAGCTCCACGGCACATTGCCTCCAGTGAACCAACACATACAGACGCACGAGAGACGGCATGGGCCTCAGGTGCATAGAGTACTGGCGCGCCTCCAGCCGGCACTAGAAAGCAGGAAAACAGCTCCACGGCACATTGCCTCCAGTAAACCAACACATACAGACGCACGAGAGGTGGCATCGTCCTCAGGTGCATAGAGTACTGATGCGCCTCCGGCCGGCACTAGAAATCAGGAAAACAGCTCCACGGCACATTGCCTCCAGTGAAGCAACACATACAGACGCACGAGAGACGGCATGGTCCTCAGGTGCATAGAGTACTGGCGCGCCTCCGGCCGGCACTAGAAAGCAGGAAAAGAGCTCCACGGCACATTGCCTCCAGTGAACCAACACATACAGACGCACGAGAGATGGCATAGTCCTCAGGTGCATAGAGTACTGGTGCACCTCCGGCCGGCACTAGAAAACAGGAAAACAGGTCCACGGCACAGCTGCCTCCAGTGAACCAACACATTCAGACGCACGAGAGACGGCATGGGCCTCAGGTGCATAGAGTACTGGCGCGCCTCCAGCCGGCACTAGAAAGCAGGAAAACAGCTCCACGGCACATTGCCTCCAGTGAACCAACACATTCAGACGCACGAGAGACGGCATGGGCCTCAGGTGCATAGAGTACTGGCGCGCCTCCAGCCGGCACTAGAAAGCAGGAAAACAGCTCCACGGCACATTGCCTCCAGTAAAACAACACATACAGACGCACGAGAGGTGGCATCGTCCTCAGGTGCATAGAGTACTGATGCGCCTCCGGCCGGCACTAGAAAACAGGAAAACAGCTCCACGGCACATTGCCTCCAGTGAAGCAACACATACAGACGCACGAGAGACGGCATAGTCCTCAGGTGCATAGAGTACTGGCGCGCCCTCAGCCGGCACTAGAAAGCAGGAAAACAGCTCCACGGCACATTGCCTCCAGTGAACCAACACATACAGACGCACGAGAGGTGGCATCGTCCTCAGGTGCATAGAGTACTGGTGCGCCTCCGGCCGGCGCTAGAAAACAGGAAAACAGGTCCACGGCACAGCTGCCTCCAGTGAACCAACACATACAGACGCACGAGAGACGGCATCGGCCTCAGGTGAATAGAGCACTGGCGCGCCTCCGGCCGGCACTAGAAAGCTGGAAAACAGCTCCACGGCACATTGCCTCCAGTGAACCAACACATACAGATGCACGAGAGACGGCTTGGGACTCAGGTGCATAGAGTACTGGTGCGCCTCCAGCTGGCACTAGAAAGCAGGAAAACAGCTCCACGGCACATTGCCTCCAGTGAAGCAACACATTTAGACGCACGAGAGATGGCATGGGCCTCAGGTGCATAGAGTACTGGCGCGCCTCCAGCCGGCACTAGAAAGCAGGAAAACAGCTCCACGGCACATTGCCTCCAGTGAACCAACACATACAGACGCACGAGAGGTGGCATCGTCCTCAGGTGCATAGAGTACTGGTGCGCCTCCGGCCGGCACTAGAAAACAGGAAAACAGGTCCACGGCACAGCTGCCTCCAGTGAACCAACACATACAGACGCACGAGAGACGGCATCGTCCTCAGGTGCATAGAGTACTGGCGCGCCTCCAGCCGGCACTAGAAAGCAGGAAAACAGCTCCACGGCACATTGCATCCAGTGAAGCAACACATACAGACGCACGAGAGACGGCATCGGCTTCAGGTGCATAGAGTACTGGTGCGCCTCCGGCCGGCACTAGAAAGCTAGAAAATAGCTCCACGGCACATTGCCTCCAGTGAACCAACACATTCAGACGCACGAGAGACGGCATGGGCCTCAGGTGCATAGAGTACTGGCGCGCCTCCAGCCGGCACTAGAAAGCAGAAAAACAGCACCACGGCACATTGCCTCCAGTAAACCAACACATACAGACGCACGAGAGGTGGCATCGTCCTCAGGTGCATAGAGTACTGTTGCGCCTCCGGCCGGCACTAGAAAGCAGGAAAACAGCTCCACGGCACATTGCCTCCAGTGAACCAACACATACAGACGCACGAGAGACGGCATGGGCCTCAGGTGCATAGAGTACTGGCGCGCCTCCAGCCGGCACTAGAAAGCAGGAAAACAGCTCCACGGCACATTGCCTCCAGTAAACCAACACATACAGACGCATGAGAGGTGGCATCGTCCTCAGGTGCATAGAGTACTGATGCGCCTCCGGCCGGCACTAGAAAAGAGGAAAACAGCTCCACGGCACATTGCCTCCAGTGAAGCAACACATATAGACGCACGAGAGACGGCATAGTCCTCAGGTGCATAGAGTACTGGCGCGCCTCCGGCCGGCACTAGAAAGCAGGAGAACAGCTCCACGGCACATTGCCTCCAGTGAACCAACACATACAGACGCACGAGAGATGGCATAGTCCTCAGGTGCATAGAGTACTGGTGCACCTCCGGCCGGCACTAGAAAACAGGAAAACAGGTCCACGGCACAGCTGCCTCCAGTGAACCAACACATTCAGACGCACGAGAGACGGCATGGGCCTCAGGTGCATTGAGTACTGGCGCGCCTCCAGCAGGCACTAGAAAGCAGGAAAACAGCTCCACGGCACATTGCCTCCAGTGAACCAACACATTCAGACGCACGAGAGACGGCATGGGCCTCAGGTGCATAGAGTACTGGCGCGCCTCCAGCCGGCACTAGAAAGCAGGAAAACAGCTCCACGGCACATTGCCTCCAGTAAACCAACACATACAGACGCACGAGAGGTGGCATCGTCCTCAGGTGCATAGAGTACTGATGCGCCTCCGGCCGGCACTAGAAAACAGGAAAACAGCTCCACGGCACATTGCCTCCAGTGAAGCAACACATACAGACGCACGAGAGACGGTATAGTCCTCAGGTGCATAGAGTACTGGCGCGCCTCCAGCCGGCACTAGAAAGCAGGAAAACAGCTCCACGGCACATTGCCTCCAGTGAACCAACACATACAGACGCACGAGAGGTGGCATCGCCCTCAGGTGCATAGAGTACTGGTGCGCCTCCGGCCGGCACTAGAAAACAGGAAAACAGCTCCACGGCACATTGCCTCCAGTGAAGCAATACATACAGACGCACGAGAGACGGCATCGGCCTCAGGTGCATAGAGTACTGGCGCGCCTCCGGCCAGCACTAGAAAGCAGGAAAACAGGTCCACGGCACAGCTGCCTCCAGTGAAGCAACACATACAGACGCACGAGAGACGGCATCGTCCTCAGGTGCATAGAGTACTGGCGCGCCTCCAGCCGGCACTAGAAAGCTGGAAAACAGCTTCACGGCACATTGCCTCCAGTGAACCAACACATACAGACGCACGAGAGACGGCATGGGCCTCAGGTGCATAGAGTACTGGCGCGCCTCCGGCCAGCACTAGAAAGCAGGAAAACAGGTCCACGGCACAGCTGCCTCCAGTGAACCAACACATACAGACGCACGAGAGACGGCATCGTCCTCAGGTGCATAGAGTACTGGGCGCCTCCAGCCGGCACTAGAAAGCTGGAAAACAGCTCCACGGCACATTGCCTCCAGTGAAGCATCACATACAGACGCACGAGAGACGGCATGGGCCTCATGTGCATAGAGTACTGGCGCGCCTCCGGCCAGCACTAGAAAGCAGGAAAACAGGTCCACGGCACAGCTGCCTCCAGTGAACCAACACATACAGACGCACGAGAGACGGCATCGTCCTCAGGTGCATAGAGTACTGGCGCGCCTCCAGCCGGCACTAGAAAGCTGGAAAACAGCTCCACGGCACATTGCCTCCAGTGAACCAACACATACAGACGCACGAGAGACGGCATGGGCCTCAGGTGCATAGAGTACTGGCGCGCCTCCGGCCAGCACTAGAAAGCAGGAAAACAGGTCCACGGCACAGCTGCCTCCAGTGAACCAACACATACAAACGCACGAGAGACGGCATCGTCCTCAGGTGCATAGAGTACTGGCGCGCCTCCAGCCGGCACTAGAAAGCTGGAAAACAGCTCCACGGCACATTGCCTCCAGTGAAGCAACACATACAGACGCACGAGAGACGGCATCGCCCTCAGGTGCATAGAGAACTGGCGCGCCTCCGGCCAGCACTAGAAAGCAGGAAAAGAGGTCCACGGCACAGCTGCCTCCAGTGAACCAACACATACAGACGCACGAGAGACGGCATCGTCCTCAGGTGCATAGAGTACTGGCGCGCCTCCAGCCGGCACTAGAAAGCTGGAAAACAGCTCCACGGCACATTGCCTCCAGTGAAGCAATACATTCAGACGCACGAGAGACGGCATCGGCCTCAGGTGCATAGAGTACTGGCGCGCCTCCGGCCAGCACTAGAAAGCAGGAAAACAGGTCCACGGCACAGCTGCCTCCAGTGAAGCAACACATACAGACGCACGAGAGACGGCATCGTCCTCAGGTGCATAGAGTACTGGCGCGCCTCCAGCCGGCACTAGAAAGCTGGAAAACAGCTTCACGGCACATTGCCTCCAGTGTACCAACACATACAGACGCACGAGAGACGGCATGGGCCTCAGGTGCATAGAGTACTGGCGCGCCTCCGGCCAGCACTAGAAAGCAGGAAAACAGGACCACGGCACAGCTGCCTCCAGTGAACCAACACATACAGACGCACGAGAGACGGCATCGTCCTCAGGTGCATAGAGTACTGGGCGCCTCCAGCCGGCACTAGAAAGCTGGAAAACAGCTCCACGGCACATTGCCTCCAGTGAAGCAACACATACAGACGCACGAGAGACGGCATGGGCCTCATGTGCATTGAGTACTGGCGCGTCTCCGGCCAGCACTAGAAAGCAGGAAAACAGGTCCACGGCACAGCTGCCTCCAGTGAACCAACACATACAGACGCACGAGAGACGGCATCGTCCTCAGGTGCATAGAGTACTGGCGCGCCTCCAGCCGGCACTAGAAAGCTGGAAAACAGCTCCACGGCACATTGCCTCCAGTGAACCAACACATACAGACGCACGAGAGACGGCATGGGCCTCAGGTGCATAGAGTACTGGCGCGCCTCCGGCCAGCACTAGAAAGCAGGAAAACAAGTCCACGGCACAGCTGCCTCCAGTGAACCAACACATACAGACGCACGAGAGACGGCATGGGCCTCAGGTGCATAGAGTACTGGCGCGCCTCCGGCCAGCACTAGAAAGCAGGAAAACAGGTCCACGGCACAGCTGCCTCCAGTGAACCAACACATTCAGACGCACGAGAGACGGCATGGGCCTCAGGTGCATAGAGTACTGGCGCGCCTCCAGCCGGCACTAGAAAGCAGGAAAACAGCTCCACGGCACATTGCCTCCAGTAAAACAACACATACAGACGCACGAGAGGTGGCATCGTCCTCAGGTGCATAGAGTACTGATGCGCCTCCGGCCGGCACTAGAAAACAGGAAAACAGCTCCACGGCACATTGCCTCCAGTGAAGCAACACATACAGACGCACGAGAGACGGCATAGTCCTCAGGTGCATAGAGTACTGGCGCGCCCTCAGCCGGCACTAGAAAGCAGGAAAACAGCTCCACGGCACATTGCCTCCAGTGAACCAACACATACAGACGCACGAGAGGTGGCATCGTCCTCAGGTGCATAGAGTACTGGTGCGCCTCCGGCCGGCGCTAGAAAACAGGAAAACAGGTCCACGGCACAGCTGCCTCCAGTGAACCAACACATACAGACGCACGAGAGACGGCATCGGCCTCAGGTGAATAGAGCACTGGCGCGCCTCCGGCCGGCACTAGAAAGCTGGAAAACAGCTCCACGGCACATTGCCTCCAGTGAACCAACACATACAGATGCACGAGAGACGGCTTGGGACTCAGGTGCATAGAGTACTGGTGCGCCTCCAGCTGGCACTAGAAAGCAGGAAAACAGCTCCACGGCACATTGCCTCCAGTGAAGCAACACATTTAGACGCACGAGAGATGGCATGGGCCTCAGGTGCATAGAGTACTGGCGCGCCTCCAGCCGGCACTAGAAAGCAGGAAAACAGCTCCACGGCACATTGCCTCCAGTGAACCAACACATACAGACGCACGAGAGGTGGCATCGTCCTCAGGTGCATAGAGTACTGGTGCGCCTCCGGCCGGCACTAGAAAACAGGAAAACAGGTCCACGGCACAGCTGCCTCCAGTGAACCAACACATACAGACGCACGAGAGACGGCATCGTCCTCAGGTGCATAGAGTACTGGCGCGCCTCCAGCCGGCACTAGAAAGCAGGAAAACAGCTCCACGGCACATTGCATCCAGTGAAGCAACACATACAGACGCACGAGAGACGGCATCGGCTTCAGGTGCATAGAGTACTGGTGCGCCTCCGGCCGGCACTAGAAAGCTAGAAAATAGCTCCACGGCACATTGCCTCCAGTGAACCAACACATTCAGACGCACGAGAGACGGCATGGGCCTCAGGTGCATAGAGTACTGGCGCGCCTCCAGCCGGCACTAGAAAGCAGAAAAACAGCACCACGGCACATTGCCTCCAGTAAACCAACACATACAGACGCACGGGAGGTGGCATCGTCCTCAGGTGCATAGAGTACTGTTGCGCCTCCGGCCGGCACTAGAAAGCAGGAAAACAGCTCCACGGCACATTGCCTCCAGTGAACCAACACATACAGACGCACGAGAGACGGCATGGGCCTCAGGTGCATAGAGTACTGGCGCGCCTCCAGCCGGCACTAGAAAGCAGGAAAACAGCTCCACGGCACATTGCCTCCAGTAAACCAACACATACAGACGCATGAGAGGTGGCATCGTCCTCAGGTGCATAGAGTACTGATGCGCCTCCGGCCGGCACTAGAAAAGAGGAAAACAGCTCCACGGCACATTGCCTCCAGTGAAGCAACACATATAGACGCACGAGAGACGGCATAGTCCTCAGGTGCATAGAGTACTGGCGCGCCTCCGGCCGGCACTAGAAAGCAGGAGAACAGCTCCACGGCACATTGCCTCCAGTGAACCAACACATACTGACGCACGAGAGATGGCATAGTCCTCAGGTGCATAGAGTACTGGTGCACCTCCGGCCGGCACTAGAAAACAGGAAAACAGGTCCACGGCACAGCTGCCTCCAGTGAACCAACACATTCAGACGCACGAGAGACGGCATGGGCCTCAGGTGCATTGAGTACTGGCGCGCCTCCAGCAGGCACTAGAAAGCAGGAAAACAGCTCCACGGCACATTGCCTCCAGTGAACCAACACATTCAGACGCACGAGAGACGGCATGGGCCTCAGGTGCATAGAGTACTGGCGCGCCTCCAGCCGGCACTAGAAAGCAGGAAAACAGCTCCACGGCACATTGCCTCCAGTAAACCAACACATACAGACGCACGAGAGGTGGCATCGTCCTCAGGTGCATAGAGTACTGATGCGCCTCCGGCCGGCACTAGAAAACAGGAAAACAGCTCCACGGCACATTGCCTCCAGTGAAGCAACACATACAGACGCACGAGAGACGGTATAGTCCTCAGGTGCATAGAGTACTGGCGCGCCTCCAGCCGGCACTAGAAAGCAGGAAAACAGCTCCACGGCACATTGCCTCCAGTGAACCAACACATACATACGCACGAGAGGTGGCATCGCCCTCAGGTGCATAGAGTACTGGTGCGCCTCCGGCCGGCACTAGAAAACAGGAAAACAGCTCCACGGCACATTGCCTCCAGTGAAGCAATACATACAGACGCACGAGAGACGGCATCGGCCTCAGGTGCATAGAGTACTGGCGCGCCTCCGGCCAGCACTAGAAAGCAGGAAAACAGGTCCACGGCACAGCTGCCTCCAGTGAAGCAACACATACAGACGCACGAGAGACGGCATCGTCCTCAGGTGCATAGAGTACTGGCGCGCCTCCAGCCGGCACTAGAAAGCTGGAAAACAGCTTCACGGCACATTGCCTCCAGTGAACCAACACATACAGACGCACGAGAGACGGCATGGGCCTCAGGTGCATAGAGTACTGGCGCGCCTCCGGCCAGCACTAGAAAGCAGGAAAACAGGTCCACGGCACAGCTGCCTCCAGTGAACCAACACATACAGACGCACGAGAGACGGCATCGTCCTCAGGTGCATAGAGTACTGGGCGCCTCCAGCCGGCACTAGAAAGCTGGAAAACAGCTCCACGGCACATTGCCTCCAGTGAAGCATCACATACAGACGCACGAGAGACGGCATGGGCCTCATGTGCATAGAGTACTGGCGCGCCTCCGGCCAGCACTAGAAAGCAGGAAAACAGGTCCACGGCACAGCTGCCTCCAGTGAACCAACACATACAGACGCACGAGAGACGGCATCGTCCTCAGGTGCATAGAGTACTGGCGCGCCTCCAGCCGGCACTAGAAAGCTGGAAAACAGCTCCACGGCACATTGCCTCCAGTGAACCAACACATACAGACGCACGAGAGACGGCATGGGCCTCAGGTGCATAGAGTACTGGCGCGCCTCCGGCCAGCACTAGAAAGCAGGAAAACAGGTCCACGGCACAGCTGCCTCCAGTGAACCAACACATACAAACGCACGAGAGACGGCATCGTCCTCAGGTGCATAGAGTACTGGCGCGCCTCCAGCCGGCACTAGAAAGCTGGAAAACAGCTCCACGGCACATTGCCTCCAGTGAAGCAACACATACAGACGCACGAGAGACGGCATCGCCCTCAGGTGCATAGAGTACTGGCGCGCCTCCGGCCAGCACTAGAAAGCAGGAAAACAGGTCCACGGCACAGCTGCCTCCAGTGAACCAACACATACAGACGCACGAGAGACGGCATCGTCCTCAGGTGCATAGAGTACTGGCGCGCCTCCAGCCGGCACTAGAAAGCTGGAAAACAGCTCCACGGCACATTGCCTCCAGTGAAGCAATACATTCAGACGCACGAGAGATGGCATCGGCCTCAGGTGCATAGAGTACTGGCGCGCCTCCGGCCAGCACTAGAAAGCAGGAAAACAGGTCCACGGCACAGCTGCCTCCAGTGAAGCAACACATACAGACGCACGAGAGACGGCATCGTCCTCAGGTGCATAGAGTACTGGCGCGCCTCCAGCCGGCACTAGAAAGCTGGAAAACAGCTTCACGGCACATTGCCTCCAGTGTACCAACACATACAGACGCACGAGAGACGGCATGGGCCTCAGGTGCATAGAGTACTGGCGCGCCTCCGGCCAGCACTAGAAAGCAGGAAAACAGGACCACGGCACAGCTGCCTCCAGTGAACCAACACATACAGACGCACGAGAGACGGCATCGTCCTCAGGTGCATAGAGTACTGGGCGCCTCCAGCCGGCACTAGAAAGCTGGAAAACAGCTCCACGGCACATTGCCTCCAGTGAAGCAACACATACAGACGCACGAGAGACGGCATGGGCCTCATGTGCATTGAGTACTGGCGCGTCTCCGGCCAGCACTAGAAAGCAGGAAAACAGGTCCACGGCACAGCTGCCTCCAGTGAACCAACACATACAGACGCACGAGAGACGGCATCGTCCTCAGGTGCATAGAGTACTGGCGCGCCTCCAGCCGGCACTAGAAAGCTGGAAAACAGCTCCACGGCACATTGCCTCCAGTGAACCAACACATACAGACGCACGAGAGACGGCATGGGCCTAAGGTGCATAGAGTACTGGCGCGCCTCCGGCCAGCACTAGAAAGCAGGAAAACAAGTCCACGGCACAGCTGCCTCCAGTGAACCAACACATACAGACGCACGAGAGACGGCATGGGCCTCAGGTGCATAGAGTACTGGCGCGCCTCCGGCCAGCACTAGAAAGCAGGAAAACAGGTCCACGGCACAGCTGCCTCCAGTGAACCAACACATACAGACGCACGAGAGACGGCATCGTCCTCAGGTGCATAGAGTACTGGGCGCCTCCAGCCGGCACTAGAAAGCTGGAAAACAGCTCCACGGCACATTGCCTCCAGTGAACCAACACATACAGACGCACGAGAGACGGCATGGGCCTCAGGTGCATAGAGTACTGGCGCGCCTCCGGCCAGCACTAGAAAGCAGGAAAACAGGTCCACGGCACAGCTGCCTCCAGTGAACCAACACATACAAACGCACGAGAGACGGCATCGTCCTCAGGTGCATAGAGTACTGGCGCGCCTCCAGCCGGCACTAGAAAGCTGGAAAACAGCTCCACGGCACATTGCCTCCAGTGAAGCAACACATACAGACGCACGAGAGACGGCATCGCCCTCAGGTGCATAGAGTACTGGCGCGCCTCCGGCCAGCACTAGAAAGCAGGAAAACAGGTCCACGGCACAGCTGCCTCCAGTGAACCAACACATACAGACGCACGAGAGACGGCATCGTCCTCAGGTGCATAGAGTACTGGCGCGCCTCCAGCCGGCACTAGAAAGCTGGAAAACAGCTCCACGGCACATTGCCTCCAGTGAAGCAATACATTCAGACGCACGAGAGACGGCATCGGCCTCAGGTGCATAGAGTACTGGCGCGCCTCCGGCCAGCACTAGAAAGCAGGAAAACAGGTCCACGGCACAGCTGCCTCCAGTGAAGCAACACATACAGACGCACGAGAGACGGCATCGTCCTCAGGTGCATAGAGTACTGGCGCGCCTCCAGCCGGCACTAGAAAGCTGGAAAACAGCTTCACGGCACATTGCCTCCAGTGTACCAACACATACAGACGCACGAGAGACGGCATGGGCCTCAGGTGCATAGAGTACTGGCGCGCCTCCGGCCAGCACTAGAAAGCAGGAAAACAGGACCACGGCACAGCTGCCTCCAGTGAACCAACTCATACAGACGCACGAGAGACGGCATCGTCCTCAGGTGCATAGAGTACTGGGTGCCTGCAGCCGGCACTAGAAAGCTGCAAAACTGCTCCACGGCACATTGCCTCCAGTGAAGCAACACATACAGACGCACGAGAGACGGCATGGGCCTCATGTGCATTGAGTACTGGCGCGTCTCCGGCCAGCACTAGAAAGCAGGAAAACAGGTCCACGGCACAGCTGCCTCCAGTGAACCAACACATACAGACGCACGAGAGACGGCATCGTCCTCAGGTGCATAGAGTACTGGCGCGCCTCCAGCCGGCACTAGAAAGCTGGAAAACAGCTCCACGGCACATTGCCTCCAGTGAACCAACACATACAGACGCACGAGAGACGGCATGGGCCTCAGGTGCATAGAGTACTGGCGCGCCTCCGGCCAGCACTAGAAAGCAGGAAAACAAGTCCACGGCACAGCTGCCTCCAGTGAACCAACACATACAGACGCACGAGAGACGGCATCGTCCTCAGGTGCATAGAGTACTGGCGCGCCTCCAGCCGGCACTAGAAAGCTGGAAAACAGCTCCACTGCACGTTGCCTCCAGTGAAGCAACACATACAGACGCACGAGAGACGGCATGGGCCTCAGGTGCTTAGGGTACTGGCGCGCCTCCGGCCAGCACTAGAAAGCAGGAAAACAGGTCCACGACACAGCTGCCTCCAGTGAACCAAAACATACAGACGCACGAGAGACGGCATCGTCCTCAGGTGCATAGAGTACTGGCGCGCCTCCAGCCGGCACTAGAAAGCTGGAAAACAGCTCCACGGCACATTGCCTCCAGTGAACCAACACATACAGACGCACGAGAGACGGCATGGGCCTCAGGTGCTTAGAGTACTGGAGCGCCTCCGGCCAGCACTAGAAAGCAGGAAAACAGGTCCACGGCACAGCTGCCTCCAGTGAACCAACACATACAGACGCACGAGAGACGGCATCGTCCTCAGGTGCATAGAGTACTGGCGCGCCTCCAGCCGGCACTAGAAAGCTGGAAAACAGATCCACGGCACATTGCCTCCAGTGAAGCAACACATACAGACGCACGAGAGACGGCATGGGCCTCAGGTGCATAGAGTACTGGCGCGCCTCCGGCCAGCACTAGAAAGCAGGAAAACAGGTCCACGGCACAGCTGCCTCCAGTGAACCAACACATACAGACGCACGAGAGACGGCATCGTCCTCAGGTGCATAGAGTACTGGCGCGCCTCCAGCCGGCACTAGAAAGCTGGAAAACAGCTCCACGGCACATTGCCTCCAGTGAACCAACACATACAGACGCTTGAGAGACGGCATGGGCCTCAGGTGCATAGAGTACTGGCGCGCCTCCAGCCAGCACTAGAAAGCAGGAAAACAGGTCCACGGCACAGCTGCCTCCAGTGAACCAACACATACAGACGCACGAGAGACGGCATCGTCCTCAGGTGCATAGAGTACTGGCGCGCCTCCAGCCGGCACTAGAAAGCTGGAAAACAGCTCCACGGCACATTGCCTCCAGTGAAGCAACACATACAGACGCACGAGAGACGGCATGGGCCTCAGGTGCATAGAACACTGGCGCGCCTCCGGCCAGCACTAGAAAGCAGGAAAACAGGTCCACGGCACAGCTGATTCCAGTGAACCAACACATACAGACGCACGAGAGGTGGCATCGTCCTCAGGTGCATAGAGTACTGGCGCGCCTCCGGCCAGCACTAGAAAGCAGGAAAACAGGTCCACGGCACAGCTGCCTCCAGTGAACCAACACATACAGACGCACGAGAGGTGGCATCGTCCTCAGGTGCATAGAGTACTGGCGCGCCTCCAGCCGGCACTAGAAAGCTGGAAAACAGCTCCACGGCACATTGCCTCCAGTGAACCAACACATAGAGACGCACGAGAGGTGGCATCGTCCTCAGGTGCATAGAGTACTGGTGCGCCTCCGGCCGGCACTAGGAAACAGGAAAACAGGTCCACGGCACAGCTGCCTCCAGTGAAGCAACACATACAGACGCACGAGAGACGGCATCGTCCTCAGGTGCATAGAGTACTGGTGCGCCTCCGGCCGGCACTAGAAAACAGGAAAACAGGTCCACCGCACAGCTGCCTCCAGTGAAGCAACACATACAGACGCACGAGAGACGGCATGGGCCTCAGGTGCTTAGAGTACTGGAGCGCCTCCGGCCAGCACTAGAAAACAGGAAAACAGGTCCACGGCACAGCTGCCTCCAGTGAACCAACACATACAGACGCACGAGAGACGGCATGGGCCTCAGGTGCTTAGAGTACTGGAGCGCCTCCGGCCAGCACTAGAAAGCAGGAAAACAGGTCCACGGCACAGCTTCCTCCAGTGAACCAACACATACAGACGCACGAGAGACGGCATCGTCCTCAGGTGCATAGAGTACTGGCGCGCCTCCGGCCAGCACTAGATAGCAGGGAAACAGGTCCACGGCACAGCTGCCTCCAGTGAACCAACACATACAGACGCACGAGAGACGGCATCGTCCTCAGGTGCATAGAGTACTGGCGCGCCTCCAGCCGGAACTAGAAAGCTGGAAAACAGCTCCACGGCACATTGCCTCCAGTGAAGCAACACATACAGACGCACGAGATACGGCATGGGCCTCAGGTGCATAGAGTACTGGCGCGCCTCCGGCCAGCACTAGAAAGCAGGAAAACAGATCCACTGCACAGCTGCCTCCAGTGAACCAACACATACAGACGCACGAGAGACGGCATCGTCCTCAGGTGCATAGAGTACTGGCGCGCCTCCAGCCGGCACTAGAAAGCTGGAAAACAGCTCCACGGCACATTGCCTCCAGTGAACCAACACATACAGACGCACGAGAGACGGCATGGGCCTCAGGTGCATAGAGTACTGGTGCGCCTCCAGCCAGCACTAGAAAGCAGGAAAACAGGTCCACGGCACAGCTGCCTCCAGTGAACCAACACATACAGACGCACGAGAGACGGCATCGTCCTCAGGTGCATAGAGTACTGGCGCGCCTCCAGCCGGCACTAGAAAGCTGGAAAACAGCTCCACGGCACATTGCCTCCAGTGAAGCAACACATACAGACGCACGAGAGACGGCATGGGCCTCAGGTGCATAGAGTACTGGCGCGCCTCCGGCCAGCACTAGAAAGCAGGAAAACAGGTCCACGGCACAGCTGATTCCAGTGAACCAACACATACAGACGCACGAGAGGTGGCATCGTCCTCAGGTGCATAGAGTACTGGCGCGCCTCCGGCCAGCACTAGAAAGCAGGAAAACAGGTCCACGGCACAGCTGCCTCCAGTGAACCAACACATACAGACGCACGAGAGGTGGCATCGTCCTCAGGTGCATAGAGTACTGGCGCGCCTCCAGCCGGCACTAGAAAGCTGGAAAACAGCTCCACGGCACATTGCCTCCAGTGAACCAACACATAGAGACGCACGAGAGGTGGCATCGTCCTCAGGTGCATAGAGTACTGGTACGCCTCCGGCCGGCACTAGAAAACAGGAAAACAGGTCCACGGCACAGCTGCCTCCAGTGAAGCAACACATACAGACGCACGAGAGACGGCATCGTCCTCAGGTGCATAGAGTACTGGTGCGCCTCCGGCCGGCACTAGAAAACAGGAAAACAGGTCCACCGCACAGCTGCCTCCAGTGAACCAACACATACAGACGCACGAGAGACGGCATCGTCCTCAGGTGCATAGAGTACTGGCGCGCCTCCGGCCAGCACTAGAAAACAGGAAAACAGGTCCACGGCACAGCTGCCTCCAGTGAAGCAACACATACAGACGCACGAGAGATGGCATCGTCCTCAGGTGCATAGAGGACTATCGCGCCTCCGGCCAGCACTAGAAAACAGGAAAACACGTCCACGGCACAGCTGCCTCCAGTGAAGCAACACATACAGACGCACGAGAAACGGCATCGTCCTCAGGTGCATAGAGTACTGGCGCGCCTCCGGCCAGCACTTGAAAACAGGAAAACAGGTCCACGGCACAGCTGCCTCCAGTGAAGCAACACATACAGACGCACGAGAGACGGCATCGTCCTCAGGTGCATAGAGGACTGGCGCGCCTCCGGCCAGCACTAGAAAACAGGAAAACAGGTCCACGGCACAGCTGCCTCCAGTGAAGCAACACATACAGACGCACGAGAGGTGGCATCGTCCTCAGGTGCATAGAGTACTGGTGCGCCTCCGGCCAGCACTAGAAAACAGGAAAACAGCTCCACGGCACATTGCCTCCAGTGAACCAACACATACAGACGCACGAGAGGTGGCATCGTCCTCAGGTGCATAGAGTACTGGTGCGCTTCCGGCCGGCACTAGAAAACACAAAAACAGGTCCACGGCACAGCTGCCTCCAGTGAAGCAACACATACAGACGCACGAGAGACGGCATCGTCCTCAGGTGCATAGAGTACTGGCGCGCCTCCGGCCAGCACTAGAAAGCAGGAAAACAGGTCCACGGCACAGCTGCCTCCAGTGAAGCAACACATACAGACGCACGAGAGACGGCATCGTCCTCAGGTGCATAGAGTACTGGCGCGCCTCCGGCCGGCACTAGAAAGCTGGAAAACAGCTTCACGGCACATTGCCTCCAGTGAACCAACACATACAGACGCACGAGAGGTGGCATCGTCCTCAGGTGCATAGAGTACTGGTGCGCCTCCGGCCGGCACTAGAAAACAGGAAAACAGGTCCACGGCACAGCTGCCTCCAGTGAAGCAACACATACAGACGCACGAGAGACGGCATCGTCCTCAGGTGCATAGAGTACTGGCGCGCCTCCAGCCGGCACTAGAAAGCTGGGAAACAGCTCCACGGCACATTGCCTCCAGTGAACCAACACATACAGACGCACAAGAGACGGTATCGGCCTCAGGTGCGTAGAGTACTGGCGCGTCTCCGGCCAGCACTAGAAAACAGGAAAACAGGTCCACGGCACAGCTGCCTCCAGTGAACCAACACATACAGACGCACGAGTGACGGCATCGGCCTCAGGTGCATACAGTACTGGTGCGCCTCCAGCCGGCACTAGAAAGCTGGAAAGCAGCTCCACGGCACATTGCCTCCAGTGAACCAACACATACAGACGCACGAGAGGTGGCATCGTCCTCAGGTGCATAGAGTACTGGTGCGCCTCCGGCCGGCACTAGAAAACAGGAAAACAGGTCCACAGCACAGCTGCCTCCAGTGAAGCAACACATACAGACGCAAGAGAGACGGCATCGTCCTCAGGTACATAGAGTACTGGCGCGCCTCCAGCCGGCACTAGAAAGCTGGAAAACAGCTCCACGGCACATTGCCTCCAGTGAACCAACACATACAGACGCACAAGAGACGGTATCGGCCTCAGGTGCATAGAGTACTGGCGCGTCTCCGGCCAGCACTAGAAAACAGGAAAACAGGTCCACGGCACAGCTGCCTCCAGTGAACCAACACATACAGACGCACGAGAGACGGCATCGTCCTCAGGTGCATAGAGTACTGGCGCGCCTCCAGCCGGCACTAGAAAGCTGGAACACAGCTCCACGGCACATTGCCTCCAGTGAAGCAACACATACAGACGCACGAGAGGTGGCATCGTCCTCAGGTGCATAGAGTACTGGCGCGCCTCCAGCCGGCACTAGAAAGCTGGAAAACAGCTCCACGGCACATTGCCTCCAGTGAACCAACACATACAGACGTACGAGAGACGGTATCGGCCTCAGGTGCATAGAGTACTGGCGCGCCTCCGTCTGGCACTAGAAAACAGGAAAACAGGTCCACGGCACAGCTGCCTCCAGTGAACCAACACATACAGACGCACGAGAGACGGCATCGTCCTCAGGTGCATAGAGTACTGGCGCGCCTCTAGCCGGCACTAGAAAGCTGGAAAACAGCTCCACGGCACATTGCCTCCAGTGAACCAACACATACAGACGTACGAGAGACGGTATCGGCCTTAGGTGCATAGATTACTGGCGCGCCTCCGGCTGGCACTAGAAAACAGGAAAACAGGTCCACGGCACAGCTGCCTCCAGTGAAGCAACACATACAGACGCACGAGAGACGGCATCGTCCTCAGGTGCATAGAGTACTGGCGCGCCTCCTGCCGGCACTAGAAAGCTGGAAAACAGCTCCACGGCACATTGCCTCCAGTGAACCAACACATACAGACGTACGAGGGACGGTATCGGCCTCAGGTGCATAGAGTACTGGCGCGCCTCCAGCCAGCACTAGAAAGCAGAAAAACAGGTCCACGGCACAGCTGCCTCCAGTGAAGCAACACATACAGACGCACGAGAGGTGGCATCGTCCTCAGGTGCATAGAGTACTGGTGCGCCTCCGGCCGGCACTAGAAAGCTGGAAAACAGCTCCACGGCACATTGCCTCCAGTGAACCAACACATACAGACGCACAAGAGACGGTATCGTCCTCAGGTGCATAGAGTACTGGCACGCCTCCGGCTGGCACTAGAAAACAGGAAAACAGGTCCACGGCACAGCTGCCTCCAGTGAAGCAACACATACAGACGCACGAGAGACGGCATCGTCCTCAGGTGCATAGAGTACTGGCGCGCCTCCAGCCGGCACTAGAAAGCTGGAAAACAGCTCCACGGCACATTGCCTCCAGTGAACCAACACATACAGACGCACAAGAGACGGTATCGGCCTCAGGTGCATAGAGTACTGGCGCGTCTCCGGCCAGCACTAGAAAACAGGAAAACAGGTCCACGGCACAGCTGCCTCCAGTGAACCAACACATACAGACGCACGAGAGACGGCATCGTCCTCAGGTGCATAGGGTACTGGCGCGCCTCCAGCCGGCACTAGAAAGCTGGAACACAGCTCCACGGCACATTGCCTCCAGTGAAGCAACACATACAGACGCACGAGAGGTGGCATCGTCCTCATGTGCATAGAGTACTGGCGCGCCTCCAGCCGGCACTAGAAAGCTGGAAAACAGCTCCACGGCACATTGCCTCCAGTGAACCAACACATACAGACGTACGAGAGACGGTATCGGCCTCAGGTGCGTAGAGTACTGGCGCGTCTCCGGCCAGCACTAGAAAACAGGAAAACAGGTCCACGGCACAGCTGCCTCCAGTGAAGCAACACATACAGACGCACGAGAGACGGCATCGTCCTCAGGTGCATAGAGTACTGGCGCGCCTCCAGCCGGCACTAGAAAGCTGGAAAACAGCTCCACGGCACATTGCCTCCAGTGAACCAACACATACAGACGTACGAGAGAGGGTATCGGCCTCAGGAGCATAGAGTACTGGCGCGCCTCCGGCTGGCACTAGAAAACAGGAAAACAGGTCCACGGCACAGCTGCCTCCAGTGAAGCAACACATACAGACGCACAAGAGACGGCATCGTCCTCAGGTGCATAGAGTACTGGCGCGTCTCCGGCCAGCACTAGAATACAGGAAAACAGGTCCACGGCACAGCTGCCTCCAGTGAAGCAACACATACAGACGTACGAGAGACGGTATCGGCCTCAGGAGCATAGAGTACTGGTGCGCCTCCGGCCGGCACTAGAAAGCTGGAAAACAGCTCCACGGCACATTGCCTCCAGTGAACCAACACATACAGACGCACGAGAGACGGAATCGTCCTCAGGTGCATAGAGTACTGGTGCGCCTCCGGCTGGCACTAGAAAACAGGAAAACAGGTCCACGGCACAGCTGCCTCCAGTGAAGCTACACATACAGACGCACGAGAGACGGCATCGTCCTCAGGTGCATAGAGTACTGGCGCGCCTCCAGCCGGCACTAGAAAGGTGGAAAACAGCTCCACGGCACATTGCCTCCAGTGAACCAACACATACAGACGCACAAGAGACGGTATCGGCCTCAGGTGCATAGAGTACTGGTGCGCCTCCGGCTGGCACTAGAAAGCAGGAAAACAGGTCCACGGCACAGCTGACTCCAGTGAAGCAACACATACAGACGCACGAGAGACGGTATCGGCCTCAGGTGCATAGAGTACTGGCGCGTCTCCGGCCAGCACTAGAAAACAGGAAAACAGGTCCACG
Source organism: Schistocerca piceifrons (assembly GCF_021461385.2). NCBI lineage: Eukaryota > Metazoa > Arthropoda > Insecta > Orthoptera > Acrididae > Schistocerca > Schistocerca piceifrons. Next base: position 612,565,419 of record NC_060142.1, on the reverse strand, counting down.
GCACAGCTGCCTCCAGTGAAGCAACACATACAGACGCACGAGAGGTGGCATCGTCCTCAGGTGCATAGAGTACTGGCGCGCCTCCAGCCGGCACTAGAAAGCTGGAAAACAGGTCCACGGCACATTGCCTCCAGTGAACCAACACATACAGACGCACGAGAGACGGTATCGGCCTCAGGTGCATAGAGTACTGGCGCGCCTCCGGCTGGCACTAGAAAACAGGAAAACAGGTCCACGGCACAGCTGCCTCCAGTGAAGCAACACATACAGACGCACGAGAGACGGTATCGGCCTCAAGTTCATAGAGTACTGGCGCGTCTCCGGCCAGCACTAGAAAACAGGAAAACAGGTCCACGGCACAGCTGCCTCCAGTGAAGCAACACATACAGACGCACGAGAGGTGGCATCGTCCTCAGGTGCATAGAGTACTGGCGCGCCTCCAGCCGGCACTAGAAAGCTGGAAAACAGGTCCACGGCACATTGCCTCCAGTGAACCAACACATACAGACGCACGAGAGACGGTATCGGCCTCAGGTGCATAGAGTACTGGCGCGCCTCCGGCTGGCACTAGAAAACAGGAAAACAGGTCCACGGCACAGCTGCCTCCAGTGAACCAACACATACAGACGCACGAGAGACGGTATCGGCCTCAGGTGCATAGAGTACTGGCGCGCCTCCGGCTGGCACTAGAAAACAGGAAAACAGGTCCACGGCACAGCTGCCTCCAGTGAAGCAACACATACAGACGCACGAGAGACGGTATCGGCCTCAGGTGCATAGAGTACTGGCGCGTCTCCGGCCAGCACTAGAAAACAGGAAAACACTTCCACGGCGCAGCTGCCTCCAGTGAAGCAACACATACAGACGCACGAGAGGTGGCATCGTCCTCAGGTGCATAGAGTACTGGCGCGCCTCCAGCCGGCACTAGAAAACAGGAAAACAGGTCCACGGCACAGCTGCCTCCAGTGAACCAACACATACAGACGCACGAGAGACGGTATCGGCCTCAGGTGCATAGAGTACTGGCGCGCCTCCGGCTGGCACTAGAAAACAGGTCCATGGCACAGCTGCCTCCAGTGAAGCAACACATACAGACGCACGAGAGACGGCGTCGCCCTCAGGTGCATAGAGTACTGGTGCGCCTCCGGCTGGCACTAGAAAACAGGAAAACAGGTCCACGGCACAGCTGCCTCCAGTGAAGCAACACATACAGACGCACGAGAGACGGTATCGGCCTCAGGTGCATAGAGTACTGGCGCGTCTCCGGCCAGCACTAGAAAACTGGAAAACAGGTCCACGGCACAGCTGCCTCCAGTGAAGCAACACATACAGACGCACGAGAGGTGGCATCGTCCTCAGGTGCATAGAGTACTGGCGCGCCTCCAGCCGGCACTAGAAAGCTGGAAAACAGGTCCACGGCACATTGCCTCCAGTGAACCAACACATACAGACGCACGATAGACGGTATCGGCCTCAGGTGCATAGAGTACTGGCGCGTCTCCGGCCAGCACTAGAAAACAGGAAAACAGGTCCACGGCACAGCTGCCTCCAGTGAAGCAACACATACAGACGCACGAGAGACGGTATCGGCCTCAGGTGCATAGAGTACTGGCGCGCCTCCGGCTGGCACTAGAAAACAGGAAAACAGGTCCACGGCACAGCTGCCTCCAGTGAAGCAACACATACAGACGCACGAGAGACGGCGTCGCCCTCAGGTGCATAGAGTACTGGTGCGCCTCCGGCTGGCACTAGAAAACAGGAAAACAGGTCCACGGCACAGCTGCCTCCAGTGAACAAACACATACAGACGCACGAGAGACGGTATCGGCCTCAGGTGCATAGAGTACTGGCGCGCCTCCAGCCGGCACTAGAAAACTGGAAAACAGCTCCACGGCACATTGCCTCCAGTGAACCAACACATACAGACGCACGAGAGACGGTATCGGCCTCAGGTGCATAGAGTACTGGCGCGTCTCCGGCCAGCACTAGAAAACAGGAAAACAGGTCCACGGCACAGCTGCCTCCAGTGAAGCAACACATACAGACGCACGAGAGACGGTATCGGCCTCAGGTGCATAGCGTACTGGCGCGTCTCCGGCCAGCACTAGAAAACAGGAAAACAGGTCCACGGCACAGCTGCCTCCAGTGAAGCAACACATACAGACGCACGAGAGGTGGCATCGTCCTCAGGTGCATAGAGTACTGGCGCGCCTCCAGCCGGCACTAGAAAGCTGGAAAACAGGTCCACGGCACATTGCCTCCAGTGAACCAACACATACAGACGCACGAGAGACGGTATCGGCCTCAGGTGCATAGAGTACTGGCGCGTCTCCGGCTGGCACTAGAAAACAGGAAAACAGGTCCACGGCACAGCTGCCTCCAGTGAAGCAACACATACAGACGCAGGAGAGACGGTATCGGCCTCAGGTGCATAGAGTACTGGCGCGTCTCCAGCCAGCACTAGAAAACAGGAAAACAGGTCCACGGCACAGCTGCCTCCAGTGAAGCAACACATACAGACGCACGAGAGGTGGCATCGTCCTCAGGTGCATAGAGTACTGGCGCGCCTCCAGCCGGCACTAGAAAGCTGGAAAACAGGTCCACGGCACATTGCCTCCAGTGAACCAACACATACAGACGCACGAGAGACGGTATCGTCCTCAGGTGCATAGAGTACTGGCGCGCCTCCGGCTGGCACTAGAAAACAGGAAAACAGGTCCACGGCACAGCTGCCTCCAGTGAACCAACACATACAGACGCACGAGAGACGGTATCGGCCTCAGGTGCATAGAGTACTGGCGCGCCTCCGGCTGGCACTAGAAAACAGGAAAACAGGTCCACGGCACAGCTGCCTCCAGTGAAGCAACACATACAGACGCACGAGAGACGGTATCGGCCTCAGGTGCATAGAGTACTGGCGCGTCTCCGGCCAGCACTAGAAAACAGGAAAACAGGTCCACGGCACAGCTGCCTCCAGTGAAGCAACACATACAGACGCACGAGAGGTGGCATCGTCCTCAGGTGCATAGAGTACTGGCGCGCCTCCAGCCGGCACTAGAAAACAGGAAAACAGGTCCACGGCACAGCTGCCTCCAGTGAAGCAACACATACAGACGCACGAGAGACGGTATCGGCCTCAGGTGCATAGAGTACTGGCGCGCCTCCGGCTGGCACTAGAAAACAGGAAAACAGATCCACGGCACAGCTGCCTCCAGTGAAGCAACACATACAGACGCACGAGAGACGGCGTCGCCCTCAGGTGCATAGAGTACTGGTGCGCCTCCGGCTGGCACTAGAAAACAGGAAAACAGGTCCACGGCACAGCTGCCTCCAGTGAAGCAACACATACAGAGCACGAGAGACGGTATCGGCCTCAGGTGCATAGAGTACTGGCGCGTCTCCGGCCAGCACTAGAAAACAGGAAAACAGGTCCACGGCACAGCTGCCTCCAGTGAAGCAACACATACAGACGCACGAGAGGTGGCATCGTCCTCAGGTGCATAGAGTACTGGCGCGCCTCCAGCCGGCATTAGAAAGCTGGAAAACAGGTCCACGGCACATTGCCTCCAGTGAACCAACACATACAGACGCACGAGAGACGGTTTCGGCCTCAGGTGCATAGAGTACTGGCGCGTCTCCGGCCAGCACTAGAAAACAGGAAAACAGGTCCACGGCACAGCTGCCTCCAGTGAAGCAACACATACAGACGCACGAGAGACGGTATCGGCCTCAGGTGCATAGAGTACTGGCGCGCCTCCGGCTGGCACTAGAAAACAGGAAAACAGGTCCACGGCACAGCTGCCTCCAGTGAAGCAACACATACAGACGCACGAGAGACGGCGTCGCCCTCAGGTGCATAGAGTACTGGTGCGCCTCCGGCTGGCACTAGAAAACAGGAAAACCGGTCCACGGCACAGCTGCCTCCAGTGAAGCAACACATACAGACGCACGAGAGACGGTATCGGCCTCAGGTGCATAGAGTACTGGCGCGCCTCCAGCCGGCACTAGAAAGCTGGAAAACAGCTCCACGGCACATTGCCTCCAGTGAACCAACACATACAGACGCACGAGAGACGGTATCGGCCTCAGGTGCATAGAGTACTGGCGCGTCTCCGGCCAGCACTAGAAAACAGGAAAACAGGTCCACGGCACAGCTGCCTCCAGTGAAGCAACACATACAGACGCACGAGAGACGGAACCGGCCTCAGGTGCATGGAGTACTGGCGCGCCTCCAGCCGGCACTAGAAAGCTGGAAAACAGCTCCACGGCACATTGCCTCCAGTGAACCAACACAAATAGACGCACGAGAGACGGTATCGGCCTCAGGTGGATAGAGTGCTGGCGCGTCTCCGGCCAGCACTAGAAAACAGGAAAACAGGTCCACAGCACAGCTGCCTCCAGTGAAGCAACACATACAGACGCACGAGAGACGGTATCGGCCTCAGGTGCATAGAGTACTGGCGCGCCTCCAGCCGGCACTAGAAAGCTGGAAAACAGCTCCACGGCACATTGCCTCCAGTGAACCAACACATACAGACGCACGAGAGACGGTATCGGCCTCAGGTGCATAAAGTACTGACGCGTCTCCGGCCAGCACTAGAAAAGAGGAAAACAGGTCCACGGCACAGCTGCCTCCAGTGAAGCAACACATACAGACGCACGAGAGACGGTATCGGCCTCAGGTGCATAGAGTACTGGCGCGCCTCCGGCTGGCACTAGAAAACAGGAAAACAGGTCCACGGCACAGCTGCCTGCAGTGAAGCAACACATACAGACGCACGAGAGACGGCATCGTCCTCTGGTGCATAGAGTACTGGCGCGCCTCCAGCCGGCACTAGAAAGCTGGAAAACAGCTCCACGGCACATTGCCTCCAGTGAACCAACACATACAGACGCACAAGGGACGGTATCGGCCTCAGGTGCATAGAGTACTGGCGCGTCTCCGGCCAGCACTAGAAAACAGGAAAACAGGTCCACGGCACAGCTGCCTCCAGTGAACCAACACATACAGACGCACGAGAGACGGCGTCGTCCTCAGGTGCATAGAGTACTGGCGCGCCTCCAGCCGGCACTAGAAAGCTGGAAAACAGGTCCACGGCACATTGCCTCCAGTGAACCAACACATACAGACGCACGTGAGGTGGCATCGTCCTCAGGTGCATAGAGTACTGGTGCGCCTCCGGCCGGCACTAGAAAGCTGGAAAACAGGTCCACGGCACATTGCCTCCAGTGAACCAACACATACAGACGCACGAGAGATGGCATCGTCCTCAGGTGCATAGAGTACTGGCGCGCCTTAAGCCGGCACTAGAAAGCTGGAAAACAGCTCCACGGCACATTGCCTCCAGTGAACCAACACATACAGACGCACGAGAGACGGCATCGGCCTCAGGTGCATAGAGTACTGGCGCGCCTCCAGCCGGCACAAAAAGCTGGAAAACAGGTCCACGGCACATTGCCTCCAGTGAACCAACACATACAGACGCACGAGAGACGGCATCGTCCTCAGGTGCATAGAGTACTGGCGCGCCTCCAGCCGGCACTAGAAAGCTGGAAAACAGCTCCACGGCACATTGCCTCCAGTGAACCAACACATACAGACGCACGAGAGACGGCATCGGCCTCAGGTGCATAGAGTCCTGGCGCGCCTCCAGCCGGCACTAGAAAGCTGGAAAACAGCTCCACGGCACATTGCCTCCAGTGAACCAACACATACAGACGCACGAGAGACGGCATCGGCCTCAGGTGCATAGAGTACTGGCGCGCCTCCAGCCGGCACTAGAAAGCTGGAAAGCAGCTCCACGGCACATTGCCTCCAGTGAACCAACACATACAGACGCACGAGAGACGGCATCGGCCTCAGGTGCATAGAGTACTGGCGCGCCTCCAGCCGGCACTAGAAAGCTGGAAAACAGCTCCACGGCACATTGCCTCCAGTGAACCAACACATACAGACGCACGAGAGACGGCATCGGCCTCAGGTGCATAGAGTACTGGCGCGCCTCCAGCCGGCACTAGAAAGCTGGAAAACAGCTCCACGGCACATTGCCTCCAGTGAACCAACACATACAGACGCACGAGAGACGGCATCGGCCTCAGGTGCATAGAGTACTGGCGCGCCTCCAGCCGGCACTAGAAAGCTGGAAAACAGCTCCACGGCACATTGCCTCCAGTGAACCAACACATACAGACGCACGAGGGACGGCATCGTCCTCAGGTGCATAGAGTACTGGCGCGCCTCCAGCCGGCACTAGAAAGCTGGAAAACAGCTCCACGGCACATTGCCTCCAGTGAACCAACACATACAGACGCACGAGAGACGGCATCGTCCTCAGGTGCATAGAGTACTGGTGCGCCTCCGGCCGGCACTAGAAAGCTGGAAAACAGGTCCACGGCACATTGCCTCCAGTGAACCAACACATACAGACGCACGAGAGACGGCATCGTTCTCAGGTGCATAGAGTACTGGCGCGCCTCCAGCCGGCACTAGAAAGCTGGAAAACAGCTCCACGGCACATTGCCTCCAGTGAACCAACACATACAGACGCACGAGAGGTGGCATCGTCCTCAGGTGCATAGAGTACTGGTGCGCCTCCGGCCGGCACTAGAAAGCTGGAAAACAGGTCCACGGCACATTGCCTCCAGCGAACCAACACATACAGACGCACGAGAGACGGCATCGTCCTCAGGTGCATAGAGTACTGGCGCGCCTCCAGCCGGCACTAGAAAGCTGGAAAACAGGTCCACGGCACATTGCCTCCAGTGAACCAACACATACAGACGCAAGGGAGGTGGCATCGTCCTCAGGTGCATAGAGTACTGGTGCGCCTCCGGCCGGCACTAGAAAGCTGGAAAACAGGTCCACGGCACATTGCCTCCAGTGAACCAACACATACAGACGCACGAGAGACGGCATCGTCCTCAGGTGCATAGAGTACTGGCGCGCCTCCAGCCGGCACTAGAAGTCTGGAAAACAGCTCCACGGCACATTGCCTCCAGTGAACCAACACATACAGACGCACGAGAGACGGCATCGGCCTCAGGTGCATAGAGTACTGGCGCGCCTCCGGCCAGCACTAGAAAGCAGGAAAACAGGTCCACGGCACAGCTGCCTCCAGTGAACCAACACATACAGACGCACGAGAGACGGCATCGGCCTCAGGTGCATAGAGTACTGGAGCGCCTCCGGCTGGCACTAGAAAACAGGAAAACAGGTCCACGGCACAGCTGCCTCCAGTGAACCAACACATTCAGACGCACGAGAGACGGCATGGGCCTCAGGTGCATAGAGTACTGGCGCGCCTCCGGCCAGCACTAGAAAGCAGGAAAACAGGTCCACGGCACAGCTGCCTCCAGTGAAGCAACACATACAGACGCACGAGAGACGGCATCGTCCTCAGGTGCATAAAGTACTGGCGCGCCTCCAGCCGGCACTAGAAAGCTGGAAAACAGCTCCACGGCACATTGCCTCCAGTGAACCAACACATACAGACGCACGAGAGGTGGCATCGTCCTCAGGTGCATAGAGTACTGGTGCGCCTCCGGCCGGCATTAGAACACAGGAAAACAAGTCCACGGCACAGCTGCCTCCAGTGAAGCAACACATACAGACGCACGAGAGACGGCATCGTCCTCAGGTGCATAGAGTACTGGTGCGCCTCCGGCCGGCACTAGGAAACAGGAAAACAAGTCCACGGCACAGCTGCCTCCAGTGAAGCAACTCATACAGACGCACGAGAGACGGCATCGTCCTCAGGTGCATAGAGTACTGGCGCGCCTCCAGCCGGCACTAGAAAACAGGAAAACAAGTCCACGGCACAGCTGCCTCCAGTGAAGCAACACATACAGACGCACGAGAGACGGCATCGTCCTCAGGTACATAGAGTACTGGTGCGCCTCCGGCCGGCACTAGAAAACAGGAAAGCAAGTCCACGGCACAGCTGCCTCCAGTGAAGCAACACATACAGACGCACGAGAGACGGCATCGTCCTCAGGTGCATAGAGTACTGGCGCGCCTCCAGCCGGCACTAGAAAACAGGAAAACAAGTCCACGGCACAGGTGCCTCCAGTGAAGCAACACATACAGACGCACGAGAGACGGCATCGTCCTCAGGTGCATAGAGTACTGGTGCGCCTCCAGCCGGCACTAGAAAGCTGGAAAACAGCTCCACGGCACATTGCCTCCAGTGAAGCAACACATACAGACGCACAAGAGGTGGCATCGTCCTCAGGTGCATAGAGTACTGGTGCGCCTCCGGCCGGCACTAGAAAGCTGGAAAACAGGTCCACGGCACAGCTGCCTCCAGTGAACCAACACATACAGACGCACGAGAGACGGCATCGTCCTCAGGTGCATAGAGTACTGGTGCGCCTCCGGCCGGCACTAGAAGGCTGGAAAACAGCTCCACGGCACATTGCCTCCAGTGAAGCTACACATACAGACGCACGAGAGGTGGCATCGTCCTCAGGTGCATAGAGTACTGGCGCGCCTCAGGCCAGCACTAGAAAGCAAGAAAACAGGTCCACGGCACAGCTGCCTCCAGTGAACCAACACATACAGACGCACGAGAGACGGCATCGTCCTCAGGTGCATAGAGTACTGGTGCGCCTCCGGCCGGCACTAGAAAACAGGAAAGCAAGTCCACGGCACAGCTGCCTCCAGTGAAGCAACACATACAGACGCACGAGAGACGGCATCGTCCTCAGGTGCATAGAGTACTGGTGCGCCTCCAGCCGGCACTAGAAAACAGGAAAGCAAGTCCACGGCACAGCTGCCTCCAGTGAAGCAACACATACAGACGCACGAGAGACGGCATCGTCCTCAGGTGCATAGAGTACTGGTGCGCCTCCGGCCGGCACTAGAAAACAGGAAAGCAAGTCCACGGCACAGCTGCCTCCAGTGAAGCAACACATACAGACGCACGAGAGACGGCATCGTCCTCATTTGCATAGAGTACTGGTGTGCCTCCGGCCGGCACTAGAAAACAGGAAAGCAAGTCCACGGCACAGCTGCTTCCAGTGAAGCAACACATACAGACGCACGAGAGACGGCATCGTCCTCAGGTGCATAGAGTACTGGCGCGCCTCCAGCCGGCACTAGAAAACAGGAAAACAAGTCCACGGCACAGCTGCCTCCAGTGAAGCAACACATACAGACGCACGAGAGACGGCATCGTCCTCAGGTGCATAGAGTACTGGCGCGCCTCCAGCCGGCACTAGAAGGCTGGAAAACAGCTCCACGGCACATTGCCTCCAGTGAAGCTACACATACAGACGCACGAGAGGTGGCATCGTCCTCAGGTGCATAGAGTACTGGCGCGCCTCCGGCCAGCACTAGAAAGCAAGAAAACAGGTCCACGGCACAGCTGCCTCCAGTGAAGCAACACATACAGACGCACGAGAGACGGCATCGTCCTCAGGTGCATAGAGTACTGGTGCGCCTCCGGCTGGCACTAGAAAACAGGAAAACAGGTCCACGGCACAGCTGCCTCCAGTGAACCAACACATTCAGACGCACGAGAGACGGCATCGGCCTCAGGTGCATGGAGTACTGGTGCGCCTCCGGCCAGCACTAGAAAGCAGGAAAACAGGTCCACGGCACAGCTGCCTCCAGTGAAGCAACACATACAGACGCACGAGAGACGGCATCGTCCTCAGGTGCATAGAGTACTGGTGCGAATCCGGCTGGCACTGGAAAACAGGAAAACAGGTCCACGGCACAGCTGCCTCCAGTGAACCAACACATTCAGATGCACGAGAGACGGCATCGTCCTCAGGTGCATAGAGTACTGGCGCGCCTCCGGCCAGCACTAGAAAGCTGGAAAACAGGTCCACGGCACAGCTGCCTCCAGTGAAGCAACACATACAGACGCACGAGAGACGGCATCGTCCTCAGGTGCATAAAGTACTGGCGCGCCTCCAGCCGGCACTAGAAAGCTGGAAAACAGCTACACGTCACATTGCCTCCAGTGAACCAACACATACAGACGCACGAGAGGTGGCATCGTCCTCAGGTGCATAGAGTACTGGTGCGCCTCCGGCCGGCACTAGAAAACAGGAAAACAAGTCCACGGCACAGGTGCCTCCAGTGAAGCAACTCATACAGACGCACGAGAGACGGCATCGTCCTCAGGTGCATAGAGTACTGGTGCGCCTCCGGCCGGCACTAGAAAACAGGAAAACAAGTCCACGGCACAGCTTCCTCCAGTGAAGCAACACATACAGACGCACGAAAGACGGCATCGTCCTCAGGTGCATAGAGTACTGGCGCGCCTCCAGCCGGCACTAGAAAACAGGAAAACAAGTCCACGGCACAGCTGCCTCCAGTGAAGCAACACATACAGACGCACGAGAGACGGCATCGTCCTCAGGTGCATAGAGTACTGGCGCGCCTCCAGCCGGCACTAGAAAACAGGAAAACAAGTCCACGGCACAGCTGCCTCCAGTGAACGAACACATACAGACGCACGAGAGGTGGCATCGTCCTCAGGTGCATAGAGTACTGGTGGGCCTCCGGCCGGCACTAGAAAACAGGAAAACAAGTCCACGGCACAGCTGCCTCCAGTGAAGCAACACATACAGACGCACGAGAGACGGCATCGTCCTCAGGTGCATAGAGTACTGGCGCGCCTCCAGCCGGCACTAGAAAACAGGAAAACAATTCCACGGCACAGCTGCCTCCAGTGAAGCAGCACATACAGACGCACGAGAGACGGCATCGTCCTCAGGTGCATAAAGTACTGGCGCGCCTCCAGCCGGCACTAGAAAGCTGGAAAACAGCTCCACGGCACATTGCCTCCAGTGAACCAACACATACAGACGCACGAGAGGTGGCATCGTCGTCAGGTGCATAGAGTACTGGTGCGCCTCCGGCCGGCACTAGAAAACAGGAAAACAAGTCCACGGCACAGCTGCCTCCAGTGAAGCAACACATACAGACGCACGAGAGACGGCATCATCCTCAGGTGCATAGAGTACTGGTGCGCCTCCGGCCGGCACTAGAAAACAGGAAAACAACTCCACGGCACAGCTGCCTCCAGTGAAGCAACACATACAGACGCACGAGAGACGGCATCGTCCTCAGGTGCATAAAGTACTGGCGCGCCTCCAGCCGGCACTAGAAAGCTGGAAAACAGCTCCACGGCACATTGCCTCCAGTGAACCAACACATACAGACGCACGAGAGGTGGCATCGTCCTCAGGTGCATAGAGTACTGGCGCGCCTCCGGCCGGCCCTAGAAAACAGGAAAACAGGTCCACGGCACAGCTGCCTCCAGTGAAGCAACACATACAGACGCACGAGAGACGGCATCGTCCTCAGGTGCATAGAGTACTGGCGCGCCTCCAGCCGGCACTTGAAAGCTGGAAAACAGCTCCACGGCACATTGCCTCCAGTGAACCAACACATACAGACGCACGAGAGGTGGCATCGTCATCAGGTGCATAGAGTTCTGTTGCGCCTCTGAACGGCACTAGAAAACAGGAAAACAAGTCCACGGCACAGCTGCCTCCAGTGAAGCAACACATACAGACGCACGAGAGACGGCATCGTCCTCAGGTGCATAGAGTACTGGCGCGCCTCCAGCCGGCACTTGAAAGCTGGAAAACTGCTCCACGGCACATTGCCTCCAGTGAACCAACACATACAGACGCACGAGAGACGGTATCGGCCTCAGGTGCATAGAGTACTGGCGCGCCTCCGGCCAGCACTAGAAAACAGGAAAACAGGTCCACGGCACAGCTGCCTCCAGTGAACCAACACATTCAGACGCACGAGAGACGGCATCGTCCTCAGGTGCATAGAGTACTGGCGCGCCTCCAGCCGGCACTAGAGAGCTGGAAAACAGCTCCACGGCACATTGCCTCCAGTGAAGCAACACATACAGACGCACGAGAGACGGCATGGGCCTCAGGTGCATAGAGTACTGGTGCGCCTCCAGCCGGCACTAGAAAGCTGGAAAACAGCTCCACGGCACATTGCCTCCAGTGAACCAACACATACAGACGCACGAGAGACGGCATGGGCCTCAGGGGCATAGAGTACTGGCGCGCCTCTGGCCAGCACTAGAAAACTGGAAAACAGGTCCACGGCACAGTTGCCTCCAGTGAACCAACACATACACACGCACGAGAGACGGCATCGGCCTCAGGTGCATAGAGTACTGGTGCGCCTCCGGCTGGCACTAGAAAACAGGAAAACAGGTCCACGGCACAGCTGCCTCCAGTGATCCAACACATACAGACGCACGAGAGATGGCATCGTCCTCAGGTGCATAGAGTACTGGTGCGCCTCCGGCCGGCTCTAGAAAGCAGGAAAACAGCTCCACGGCCCAGCTGCCCTCAGGTTTTCCTTTCACCGAATTCCACTAATCACAAGGAATAATGCAAACATTATGCAAAACGTCGGGTTTTCGCCAATGAAATGAAATAATAGAAACACAAATAAAGACTTCTAACATCCCTCACATTCATCCTTAACAGCCAATGAATTAGGTAACAGCCATGTGTGCAGTTATATAAGAAACAAAGTTTTCTCATTCTGCATTCTGCATCTTGAAGGAGATCGCTTGGCACAGGGGCCGAATCGTCGGTAGTTTGGTATATACTGACAATGCGGTCGCAAACCCTGAAAAATATTATTGAATGTGACAATAGCCGCGGAAGCCTACCTTTATTACGGCTCGTATATAAATAATACTGGATTAAAAACGTCTATTAACAAGAAATTAAATATATTTTATTGTCAAACATTATTTAAGTAAAGTTACTCATGCGTTTCACAAATAAAAGCCGAACTGTTTTCGTCAACACCTTTACAGAGGCCGTGGACTCAGGGGATTTCTCCTTGAATATGAAAGTTTGTCTTCGCAATCGTATATACCCTCTGTATATATCGATCTCGTCAAAAAGAGCTGTTGTAAGGTTAAGTAAGATTACGTTTCTTGCCTTTCGCGCTGTTCTTTTTACTGACTTTCCTCCCTTCGACTTCTTTCGATTTTTTCGTTTAATTTATTTTCTTGTTCATCTTTATTTGTTTTAATCAGCTAGGTCCCTCTTACAAGGACTAGCTGTATCATCGCGGAGCCTTTGTTCCTGCAGTTTTTTAATTTACACTCAGTACCAGAAGCCACCGCCGAGATAGCCACTTTGGCCACATCGTCGCCATTACACGTAAGCTGTACACCGTATAATAGCATGACCAAACTCAACGACGACAGTAGAATTTACGAAAATTTCATTACGAAGAGATCAGTGACATTCCCTCTCAATAATAAATACACGTAATTACTACTGAGATAAGGATACCTAACTATCACAAAAATTTTATTATAACTCCGAGGAGGGGCACAGGAGACACGTTAGACTTCACGGACTGTACGGAACCCCCGTCAGAATAGGTTAGGCATTTTCCGCCCGATGGCGGCACGTCATAGCTCCTAGGATATTTTGCCTGACTCTCGTATAAACACTGGTGTCCAAAATTAAAGCAACAAACTACAATTTCCCCACCCTATCTCCAGTTCCAATTCCAAAGAAAGCAGCTCTTGACAGATGTGAAAATTATCGAACTATCAGTTTAAAAAGTGACAGCTGCAAAATACTAACATGAATTCTTTACAGACGAATGGAAAAACTAGTAGAAGCCAAAATCGTTGAAGATCAGTTTGGATTCCGTAGAAACACTGGAACACGTGAGGCAATACTGACCTTACGACTTATCTTAGAGGAAAGATTAAGGAAAGGCAAACCTAAGTTTCTAGCATTTGTAGACTTAGAGAAAGCTTTTGACAACGTTGACTGGAATACTCTCTTTCAAATTCTAAAGGTGGCAGGGGTAAAATACAGGGAGCGAAAGGCTATTTACAATTTGTACAGAAACCAGATGGCAGAAATAAGAGTCGAGGGACATGAAAGGGAAGTAGTGGTTGGGAAGGGAGTAAGACAGGGTTGCAGCCTCTCCCCGATGTTATTCAATCTGTATATTGAGCAAGCAGTAAAGGAAACAAAAGAAAAATTCAGAGTAGGTTTTAAAATCCATGGAGAAGAAATAAAAACTTTGAGGTTCGCCGATGACATTGTAATTCTGTCAGAGACAGCAAAGGACTAGGAAGAGCAGTTGAATGGAATGGACAGTGTCTTGAAAGGAGGATATAAGATGAACATCAACAAAAGCAAAACGAGGATAATGGAATGTAGTCGAATTAAGTCGGGTGATGCTGAGGGAATTAGATTAGAAAATGAGATACTTCAAGTAGTAAAGGAGTTTTGCTATTTGGGGAGCAAAATAACTGATGAGGCTCGAAGTAGAGAGGATATAAAATGTGGACTGGCAATGGCAAGGAAAGCGTTTCTGAAGAAGAGAAATTTGTAAACATCGCGTATAGATTTAAGTGTCAGGAAGTCATTTCTGAAAGTATTTGTATGGAGTGTAGCCATGTATGGAAGTGAAACATGGACGATAAATAGTTTGGACAAGACGAGAATAGAAGCTTTCGAAATGTGCTGCTACAGAAGAATGCTGAAGATTAGATGGGTAGATCACATAACTAATGAGGAAGTATTGAATAGGATTGGGGAGAAGAGAAGTTTGTGGCACAACTTGACCAGAAGAAGGAATCGGTTGGTAGGACATGTTCTGAGGCATCAAGCTATCACCAATTTAGTATTGGAGGGCAGCGTGGAGGGTAAAAGTCGTAGAGGGAGACCAAGAGATGAATACACTAAGCTGATTCAGAAGGATGTAGGTTGCAGTAGTCTCAGGACTGAAGACCACAACAACAACAACATCTCTAATTCACGATACAATTATAGAAACCGTGAACAGATGACTGTACGATTGTGTTCTGCACGAAACATGTCATTCCAGTCGACGACCAACCACGTCAACGATGACATCGTGACTCCTATGAAACTGGGTAGTGTTTGTGGTAGTGTTTGTCCGATAGTCCCACATCGACAGTCGCTGTGTAAAAAGTCAGGGACGGTGCAGTATGGCACAGAGAAGATGCCACCAGGCTCTCTGCAGATGGGGGCCACAGGAAGCAGGGCATTCCCAAACTGATGTGGCCAGATGACTTAATGTGAACCGATCTCTTGTTTCTCGGATATGGCGCCAGTTTATAGAGACCGGAACCGTAATCCGCAGACTAGGGCAGGGCCAACCACGTGTCACATCAGGAAGTGAGGACCGTTATTTGGCTGTAAGGGCACTACTGTACCGTGACGGTACTGCACGCCAGCTGGCATCTGGCCTGACGGCATCCACTGGAAGTGTTGTTTCGCGGCAAACGGTGTACAGAAGGCTTCAGCAGAATGACTTTTACCGTCGTAGACCTGTTGTACGTGTACCTCTGACGCGTCTTCACAGAATAGAACGTCTAAAGCAGAGTCGTCAACATAAACCTGAACGGTCGCACAGTGTGAACACATCTTCATGAAACTCCACAGGTGAAGCGGCAAGGTTAAACTGCTGTCAGATATCGTGGCAAGATCAATTGGGGTTGTTGCGAGGCGTTGTGGGGCCGACTTTGTAGTGATGGACGACAATGCTCTATTTCATAGAGCACGGGTGTTTGATGTTTTTGGGATACGGAAGATATTACACGCACGACGTGGCCTGCTCCCTTTCCCGATATGAATCCCATAGAGCACGACCGGGATGCACTAGGGAGACGGCTTACATCACGTCAGCATCAATCAACTACTCTCCAAGAGTGGTGAGCAGCTCTGATGGATGAATGGCAGTCATTTCCTCAACGTGAGTTTGATGACATCATTCACAGCATGCCCCGTATCTGTCAGGCCTATATTGTTGCCAGAGGTGGTCACACCCCATACTGAGCACGTTAACCAGTGGTCGAAATGTGTGTGCAAATCCATTAATTTAGAAAAAACGAAAAACATTTATGTCTACCGTTACGCACGTTGAAGTTGCTTACGTTCTGTATTCTTTATATTGTTTCTGGTTTACTATCATCTTTTTATACTGTTATGAGGCAAAATAATTCCAACCTTGCAAAATACCCGTTTGTTGCTTTAATTTTGGACACCAATGTAGGTCAGACTTGTAGAAGTCTTGAGACACAACTAAAAGACACACTTCACTATGGAGTAAATAAAAAGAGTGCTCTTGGAGATCATCTAACTCAAACAATACATTCGGTTGGATTAATAGAGACACATTTTCCAAATTCAGACAGGGCTATTAAGTTACATTTCTGAACATCTTGGAAGCACTTGATTCAAATGGCCATGATATGAAAGACCTAGATGAAACACACAGTCTCAAGTTTTTCTTCGAAAATTCAGTGTGATTCTAAAAATTTTGACGATGTACTCAGACGGTCCAGCCATGAGTAACCCACCAAGCTTGCTGCAGCCCGATTTGGCAGAAGACGACCTCGGGAGCCGGTCGCACTTTCTGGCAGCATGGTGAAGTAAGTAAATATGTTCAGGCTATGTCCCCTGCTGAAACAGTTCATTATTATCATTTTCCTTAAATTTTTTCATATGTTACAAGAAGTGCATTAATCGAGATTGAAAGTCGTTATGAAGTGTGACTAACCGTATCTGAGGTTTTAGCAATAAATATTAAATTTTTACAGTTGCGAGACCTTTCGTGATAATACACTCCTGGAAATGGAAAAAAGAACACATTGACACCGGTGTGTCAGACCCACCATACTTGCTCCGGACACTGCGAGAGGGCTGTACAAGCAATGATCTCACGCACGGCACAGCGGACACACCAGGAACCGCGGTGTTAGCCGTCGAATGGCGTTAGCTGCGCAGCATTTGTGCACCGCCGCCGTCAGTGTCAGCCAGTTTGCCGTGGCATACGGAGCTCCATCGCAGTCTTTAACACTGGTAGCATGCCGCGACAGCGTGGACGTGAACCGTATGTGCAGTTGACGGACTTTGAGCGAGGGCGTATAGTGGGCATGCGGGAGGCCGGGTGGACGTACCGCCGAATTGCTCAACACGTGGGGCGTGAGGTCTCCACAGTGCATCGATGTTGTCGCCAGTGGTCGGCGGAAGGTGCACGTGCCCGTCGACCTGGGACCGGACCGCAGCGACACACGGATGCACGCCAAGACCGTAGGATCCTACGCAGTGCCGTAGGGGACCGCACCGCCACTTCCGAGCAAATTAGGGACACTGTTGCTCCTGGGGTATCGGCGAGGACCATTCGCAACCGTCTCCATGAAGCTGGGCTACGGTCCCGCACACCGTTAGGCCGTCTTCCGCTCACGCCCCAATATCGTGCAGCCCGCCTCCAGTGGTGTCGCGACAGGCGTGAATGGAGGGACGAATGGAGACATGTCGTCTTCAGCGATGAGAGTCGCTTCTGCCTTGGTGCCAATGATGGTCGTATGCGTGTTTGGCGCCGTGCAGGTGAGCGCCACAATCAGGACTGCATACGACCGAGGCACACAGGGCCAACACCCGGCATCATGGTGTGGGGAGCGATCTCCTACACTGGCCGTACACCACTGGTGATCGTCGAGGGGACACTGAATAGTGCACGGTACATCCAAGCCGTCATCGAACCCATCGTTCTACCATTCCTAGACCGGCAAGGGAACTTGCTGTTCCAACAGGACAATGCACGTCCGCATGTATCCCGTGCCACCCTACGTGCTCTAGAAGGTGTAAGTCAACTACCCTGGCCAGCAAGATCTCCGGATCTGTCCCCCATTGAGCATGTTTGGGACTGGATGAAGCGTCGTCTCACGCGGTCTGCACGTCCAGCACGAACGCTGGTCCAACTGAGGCGCCAGGTGGAAATGGCATGGCAAGCCGTTCCACAGGACTACATCCAGCATCTCTACGATCGTCTCCATGGGAGAATAGCAGCCTGCATTGCTGCGAAAGGTGGATATACACTGTACTTGTGCCGACATTGTGCATGCTCTTTTGCCTGTGTCTATATGCCTGTGGTTCTGTCAGTGTGATCATGTGATGTATCTGACCCCAGGAATCTGTCAATAAAGTTTCCCCTTCCTGGGACAATGAATTCACGGTGTTCTTATTTCAATTTCCAGGAGTGTATGTCATCCATTACAGAAACACGTTCATGTTACCAATAGAATTACGTGCGCTCGCAAAAATCTGGTACTAGTTTTTCCGTACTAATGACATTTATTTGAGCATGTGGTTAGCTGTTGTTTGCACTTGTCACTGAATTCATAAGCAACTGCTAACAATCGGCTTGTGGCAGCTCCACTTCAGGTGTTCTAGAAATCGCCGTCATACAAAGAGTGGTGAGATACACAAGGAAAGAAAATCGGTCATTGATCACGGTGCAATGGAAAATTGTCGTTTTTCAAATACATCGTATTGTAGAAGCTGGCGGAAGTCGTAAATCACGTGGAGATCCTTTTAAAGCCTGTGTCACTGTATACTTTGTATTGGCTGTTAAAGTCTTCCTCTTAGTGTTGAATGGATGCTTTGACGTTTAACACCTTCATGGTTCAAATCAATACCCTACATGCTAATCACCTACATTCTCTCTTACAGAACGTTTCTGGTCTCGTAGAGAGCTCCCAATTAAACGAAAATGAGAGCTGTTGTTAAGTAAAATAACTATTCTCACGTTACACACGCTCAGGGTCACAGTTAAACTTCTGCGTCACCAATATATTCACATGTAACTTACAGTTAAGTTTCACGTCTGCAAACGACTCATATGTCACTTTCACGGTCGATATTTACGGCTGATAAAACTATCGTGCCGACAGGTCATGGTCAATGTTTGAGTCTACACACTACTGATTTGTCCTTGCCTGCAGGTGAGACCTTCAGTGATTAACTACCAGCACCTGGGGTAGTACCTTCAGCGAGTCCCGAACTTGTAGGGGCATTATCAGATAGCTGTATGGGAGGCGCAACAGTTCATCTCGTGATGTTGAATGCATGTGATTGTTTCTGACAAGTGAAGTCACTCACGATTAAAGTAATCTATTCTAATAAATCAGTTGTGTTGCAAGCCTGACATCCGCTTTTCATTTAACTTGGTCGCCCTTTTTGTTATAGAAATCATCGTGTATACCAGCTTAACAGATAATGCGTGGCCGCACATTATCTATTCGATTCGAATGGACGGGTAAGTAAACGTAGCAGTCCGATAGCATCTCTAGTTTTTAAACACCAGTACGATGTTATCAGCACTAAGAAGTGAGTTACAAATTATTTCTACAACTGATTTGTGACAGAATTAGCATCGTGTTACGTAGCCATCCATGGAATTAAATGCGTACGATACTTTGGGGAACTGAAGTAATTCGCGATGAATTTTTCTCGATCGTCACGAAAAAGGGCTATTTGCAGCTAAGTTCAGCTTCACTGAACCGGTAATTACATAACTTAATAATATTCAGAAACGCTCACCACGTGTCAGCCTATAAAGTTAAAATACCTGCACCTCATAGAACATTTCCTTACCTTCTGAATCGGCGCTATATAATTTCTGACGCTCATTTCTTCCCTAGGTGAAAACACAATGTTGTACGGTCCTCAACTACTAATTCAAGTGGACGAAGGGCTGTGTAGATCATTATGAGGCATTTAATTTTGTCATATCGTAATAATGCAAATTGTCTGTAGCTAGAGCATCTACATAGGAAGCTCAGACTGTTTATTTTTAAAATATAGCCATCAAGTACAAACTCTTAGACGAACATTATTGAGAAAAGGTACATAACTCAATTTGCACAACTTTATGTAGTCTATAAATGTGCAACTTTTTTCAGATAGTTCTAAATTTGAATTCCCGTGAGGAAAACGTAAGCACTGTATGAACATCTTTCACTGAAATAAACTCACCTGAATCGTTCTAGAAATCGATCACAAGCATTCGCACTGAAGTTATTTACGATTTATCATAAAAAATGTGTCAACCGTAGAGTACTCCAGAGTAGTTTGCGGTAATTAATACATGATTAATATATTTATTCCTATCCCGACAGCGTGAGCTATGGTTTGTTAAAATGGCGTGCGGAATATGGTTATTTATGAACACAACGACACAGATATTACCGTTTTCCCACTGATGCCTCCGGACATAAAATAAATTGTCGTAAATATTTATGAGCGAATTTATTTCTCACGCGATATCTGGTATGCAGCTGGGACATTCATTAAGTTTTGCGGTCGTTTGACCTGAATTTACTCTGCGTGATTCAGGAGCAAAACTGACGCCTGTGAGCAGAGGCGGATATATCGTTTTGTCGACAACACTCTTGCACAAAGTATGTTTCACAAGGATTTATTAACCTTCAAATTGAAGGTTTAATTGTTCCTGAAACACGGATAGTTCTTACAAGTTTGTACAATATTTGCAAGCAGTCATGCATCCTTTTGATAATACTCCTTACAGGTACACGTTACATTCTGAAGACAAAATACTGTTTCAGTGAATGCAATAGTACTCTTCACAGGTACACGTTACATTCTGAACAGAAGATACTGTCAAATGGTTTTGTTCCAGTGTTTGATCACAATATCAATTCTTTTGGCGATGACCGGTTTCAGTCCGTGATGACCATCTTCAGATCTAGATTATACATATATATACACCTAGTGAGCAGTGTGTCTTTCAACACAATACAGCAACACATATCACAATATACTATCATACAGCCAGGTAAATGTACAGATAAAATACGGTAAAACGTACCTTTTCTACGCCATATCCCAAAGTGATAGGGCCATAATGGCATCGCCAAAACATATAAGTATATTCAGCACAGCATCGTCACATAGATTGACAGTATTGGATCACTGTTCGTATACGCGACTATGTAGCAGCTGGTGAAACGGAAAATACTGTTTGAGTTAATGCAATAAACAATCTAAAGGTAACATAAGTTATAGCGATAATGATTAACCTCTATTTCTCTTAATATAATGGCTGAGATAAATCGCAAACTAACAAAAAAGCATGGCAAAACTAACGAAAGATTACAGAATAAAGAGTTTGTTGGTTTGAGAAAGAATAGAAAGAATAAGGGAAAGTCAGCATAACATGAGGAAAATCTACAGACACACCAGAGGAAACAATGAGGGAAACATTTGTCATTGTTGGACGGACAGAACTGTGAAGACACGCCATTGGTGTTAGGAACTGTTTGTTTAATTCGTTTACTGCTTGTTGTGAGTAAGTTATTCTTGCCTTACTGAACTGAATCATATAATTAATTTCCACTGTGCAGCAGCGTTTTCGCTAACCTGAAACCTTAAAACAGATCCCAGGATTAAGTCCCAGTCCGGCATGTACTTACAAGTTTCCAGGAATTATCATTGAGTAATCTGTTTGATATAAATTCGTCAGAAATTTGAAAAGCGTTATAAAAATACACGGTTGGGAAAAAATTTGTACACTCTTTTAGAGGTGCCCTAGTCACTCAAGGTTTATTGCTAAAGCGGTGCGTATGGAGTACATGAAATGGTTACATTAACAGATGAGAGCAGGTATCGATCTATACTGCAACCCCGGAAGTGATAAGCGGTATAGCCTCGACAGGTGTCAATGCAGGCCCTGACTCCGGCATATACTAGCTCGTAGAGATGGTGAATACTGTCCTAGCATATGTCATGCCACGCCTGCTCGACCTGTTCATGTAGTTGTGTAGGAGTTACTAGTTGAACAGTCGCATGAGTCACGTCTCGTCCCACCATATCCCATACTTGCTCAATTGGCGAGAAGTACGGGGATCATGTTGGCTAAGAAAGTTGCAGCACGACTTGCACATCACGTTGAGTTTCACGGGCAGTGTGTGGACGAGCATAGCCCTATTTTAACGACACATCACCTTCCAGTTGTAAGGACGGTAAAAGAACGCGTCTAGTAACCTTCTGCATGCGCCAACCAGTGGCTATCGTCCTCTCCAGAATCACCATTGGTATACTACAGTTGTAGCTTACCGTATCCTAGGCCGTAACGCCTGGATTGGGGCCGTATGGCTTCGACGTAGGCACTCTAGGAGACAGTTCTACGTCTTACGTGCAAACGGGCCTCATTTGCGTGTAGGCAGAAACTGCTTTCATCGCTGAAGACCATTCCATCTTCCAAATGATCCTCTGACGACACCAGTCTGGCAGTGCACGTCGGTTCTTTGCTGTGGTGTGAGGGAAGATGTGCTGGAGGTGCGAAGATGGATTAGAGGTTGCTAATAACCGGTTCGCAACAGTTCGTGTTGGCACATCTGGGCTCACAAGCCCTCTTATCTGCGCTCTGGTGGCTCTACGATCTGACACGGCTGCCCTTGCAACACGATGACGCAGGCGGGAGTCTGTGCTGCGTGGACATTCACTGCCTCCAGCGTCGACGCACAACTGATGCAGCATGGCCACGCCAAGGCAATTCTCCGGAAGGACCGTCCCGCCACTCGCTAGGCTACAATATGATCACTTTCAAACTCTCTCAGTTCGCAGGAGAAAGCAAGAGTTCACCCCCGTGGCATAGTTACCTGCTTGCACATACGTTTGCACCACATTGAACCCTCTACTTCTGAGCATTCCCTATTAAAGAATAGGCAAAGATTGCCTCTATAACTGTGGCTGACGAGGTTTAAGCCAATATCAGTAAATTACTATCCCCCACTGACATATGCCGTTATCAGATCACAAGAGACGTAGTCTTACCAGGTGTATTAATTCGTTTCAGACAGTGTATTTAGAGGTAAGCTAACGTACGGAATAAGTGATGGAAATAACTGATCTTTTATTATATTTACGGAATTGGTTATAGGTAAGTCCGTGGTAAACAGCGTTGAATGTAACTGTTGCTTGACATTTATTCTTGGATTAACTGAGATCGCCAACCATTTCGATTAATGTAGTGGATGTACTACAATGTATTAGGTTATCTACAGGCAAATATGCCAGACGCAATCACGTGATCGTGACAGCGTAGTTCGACATTATATTCGGTGTGTAACACGTACACCGTACTGTCATTACGTGGTGTTTTCGAGTGTCAGTCTTTGCTCTACACAAGCACTGTTTCCAGTCCTGAAAATATAAGAAGTATTATTTTCTGTACCATGCATTAATTAATGGCTGCCCCAAGAAACAAGTGAAAGAAAATGAACAGTCTGCTGTACACTGTAAGCTCCCTACCCGTGTTTGCTGTTATATTTCGTTTATATTTTATTATCCGACTGACTTCAAGTGGTGCTCGCATTCGTAGATTACCTGCGTTGCTAAGAATGACCGTGTGCCTTATCAAAAATGATTGCAGTTTTGAGAACAAATATATTTTATTAATTCGGGGAAAACTTCAAATAACAACTGCTTCGGAAGTTAGTTTCACTATATTTTTGTTTGTTGTGAATAGAGTTCACCGAGTCAACCGTGTATCTAAGTTGGCACTCACGCACGACAGTTCTGAATTTACACGAGGATGGTCGTTGCTCGAAATAGGGGATTATCAGATTTATCAAAATTAATATAATTTAAGTTCTGGTTGTTGGGACAATCTGTCATGGTCGCGAAACTTTAGACTAAATTTCCAAAGTTTATAGAGCAATCACAGTACAGTGCACATCAGTGCAATGGAAATTCATTTAAATTCCGAGAAACTGGATCTACTGATGCATGAACTTCTTGAACACTTGACTGTATCAGGAATACAAATTTTCACTTACCAAAATAATCGCACCTTAATTCCCCATCGCTGACATGCATTGATTATCTACCAAACTCCTATCCTCCAATCACTGTTACCAAAAGCCTAAAAGAACTCCCTGCTAAGAGCCATTGGAAAATAAGCTATGTTTCATTGAAATAAGCTACACTGTATATATATAAAAGGTCCGTTATTTGTTATGAGTAATATTATTTATCTATTTGAGATACCAATCAAGATAACATACATGTTGATAAACGTATTTAATTAAAATTTTCTGTTTGGTCTTTAGGTTCAAATTATGCTTCTGAGGTCCATAGAAATAAACTAGCTCCTACAGTCCTTCTTGAAGTCTCTGTAGCTTTCAAAGGTCAGACGTAGCTATCGAGGCAATACAAGTTGTTTCAGTCATGACAATCACGTAATATTATTTATCTATTTGAGATACCAATCAAGATAACATACATGTCGATAAACGAATTTAAGTAAAATTTTGTGTTTGATCTTTAGGTTCAAATTATGCTTCTGAGGTCCATAGAAATAAACTTGCGCCTGCAGTCCTTCTTGAAATGTCTGTAGCTTTCAAAGGTAAGGCGAAGCTTTCGAGACAAGTTGTTTCTGTCATGACAATCACGTATGCAGAAACTCTCTACTTTGCTTTATCGCCCCACGTTAATTTATAATTTATACCACACTTCCCCATCGAACTAAGACCTTCTTCTATTGTATCCTTTGAGATTAAAACGTCTAATGACATCGTCCTGCGTAGTATTTTTCTTTTTATTTGTTTGACAGTATTCATGATACTGAAACAAAACTAGTGTAGGAACTGCTACGTTCACTAAACACTCGAACTGGTTAACGCCAGAAGAATCTCTTTAGCTCGACATCCTTCGGCAGAAACGCCGGGTCTTCTAAGGTTCCTCCATTTCAAAATGGTTCAAATGGCTCTGAGCACTATGGGACTTAACATCTATGGTCATCAGTCTCCTAGAACTTAGAAGTACTTAAACCTAACTAACCGAAGGACATCATACAACACCCAGTCATCACGAGGCAGAGATAATCCCTGACCCCGCCGGGAATCGAACCCGGGAACCCGGGCGTGGGAAGCGAGAACGCTACCGCACGACCACGAGCTGCGAACTCCTCCATTTAATATATGTTATATTGGCCACTGAAATTCTGCTTCTGTGATCGCTTCGCAGAGGACTTGCAGATGCTTCATTATTGGTATTTCTTCGACTAACTTAACTCCTCCTGAACAGGCCATGAAGGCCCAATGGGACCGACCGGCCGCTGTGTCATCGTCCGCCCACAGGCATCACTGGATGCAGATATAGAGGGGCATGCGGTCAGCACACCGCACTCCCGGCCGTATGTGAGTTTCCGAGACCGGAACCGCTACTTCTCAATCAACTAGCTCCTCAGTTTGCCTCACAAGGGCTGAGTGGACCCCGCTTGCCAACAGCGCTCGGCAGACCGGAAGGTCACCCATCCAAGTGCTAGCCCAGCCCGACAGCGCTAAACGTCGATGATCTGACGGGAATCGGTGTTACCACTACGGCAAGGCCGTTGGCATTTCCTCAACTACTAGCAGATCATTTGAGACGGACACCACTGACGTATGTCACAAATCTTTATCATTATCAGAACTTCTTGCTTGAAGTTTACTATGTAACTTAAGAAGAAAGTGAAGCAAATAATTTTTTGTAATTCAGTTCTTTCCTGAGTAGACGGTCTTCTGTTGCATAACTTTTCTTTGCTTCAAATCCTAAATATGCAAGATATTGTATGTAGTTTTCAAAAATCTGTCAAGATGTATTTCTTGCCTTCTGGGAGAACGAATGTCTTCGCAGTGTCTTCCTCCAGTTTATGAGGATCTTTAGGCTGGTATTCAAGCGACTTATTCACATTTTACACTTAGGTCAAAACTGCACAAAGAAAAATGAGAGGTGCAAATTTTTCCCATCTGCACGCAAGGGATGTAGGATTGAGGCAGTGTAACCACTCTACTTCGAACTTGCGATGCCAAACATATAAAAACTTAAAGTATCTAGTACGCCACACAGGAAAAACTTTTCTAGAGACGAGGTCCACATTTTCTATGGTAAATGCAGCTTCTCATAATCACTGACGTACAGCACAATGGGCAAACCAGTTATAATTATATCGAAAGAGGAAATCTAGATTCATAAGCAGACAATCTGAAGCTAACTATAATGAATTACATACACATTCAGTCACGATGAGACTGATACATTCATTTCGCAACCTGACAAACAAACTACACTGCTGGTCCCGTCCATTCCATCTGGATTATCACCACCAATTCCACTCACGTTCTTTATCTTTAGTCACTTCTCGTGCACGTTCTGCGGCATACATGCAGTGACACATTTGGCTTCAGTGTTCTGTAGATATCTACCATTTGTTTGACAAAAGTTCATAAAGTTTATCTACGTGCTCTACTGAGCCAATAATTAACTAGTATTTTGTTTTTCACTAAATTATTTCTTCCATATGCTTGTAAGACATGTTCTAATAGGCTGAATGCTTCGTCACCAACAATGAAATAAGGAATTTTGCTTTGAAGACCTATTTCCTCATCGCTTAGCATTTCTGAGTTGCCGTCCATCAGTTGTTTACACTAGAATGAATCTTTGAAAACCGAACAATCACTACATTTTTCACATGTCCGAACATTTTTCAATTTATAGTTTAAGTACAATAATGACAAGCATATCTGATTGTTACCAGTAGCCTTTGTTCAGGGTGTATACACGAGCCAAGTTTGTTGTGCCTCTAGTTGTTGATCCTGTAATTTTGGAAATTAGTTCATCGAAGGAATACGTTGACATTATCATGTAATTCAGAAAATTATCATCATAATTTCTAAACTCCTTATAAAAGGTGACAAAAAAGTACATGTCAAACCCGTTTTACTACGATTAAAATACACAGTCGCGATTCCCAACATTTTTCTAACACTGGAGTCATTAAACACTCGTCAACTAGAGTACTAGAAAGCCTGTCCCCTACCTCCTGGAAGAGTAGTCTTTCAAAATGACGTGCCAAGAAAAACTTCATTACTACAGTGCACTTCGTTCTAGGGATTTCAATTTCTGTTAGAGTTCGACTGCCATTAAACGTACTTTTTGCAAAGTTCACTAAGATTGCGAATAGGCCTACTGTGTATTGTTCATTACATACAACTGAAAGGATCAGAGAAGTTTCAGCTTGTCGTTGTTTTCCTTAGTGCATGTAACGAACACGCCCAACATTGCCGATGACGAACTTAGGCTGGACGATGAAGTGTGTCCTTTTCTTTTTTCGTGTATTCCATACTCACACTGTTTGCAGTGAAATGCGAATTAGCACTTTGCCTTACCACTTACAACAGTTAGCTCTGTTAGCCAGTGTTAAATAAGAGCTCCGTCAACCACTCTTTGCTATATCTCTGTTGGTACTGTGAATGCACTATGTTTAGCTGTTGAGTACTCTGCGTTTGTGAATTGATACGGCAAAGATATCTAAAAGATTTTGCTTGGTTTCACACACTAATGACTCACGGAGCGCTGGTCGCCGCCGAGGGAGACAGATCACCATGAAAACTGTGGAGGACACTGTGGGGAATACAGCAACAATGATGACTTGCACCACTTCGAGAACTGGGGAAGTTCGCTGCCTACAAGAATGGTGCTGTCCCTCGTACGTCAACTTTGGAGTGCGTTTCCAGTTGCATTATCCGTTTCAAGTGGACCACTGCAATATAGTACAACTATTATGAAATACGGGGAGTAGCTCACATTTGGTTCACCTCTTACTTTAGTAACAGACAGCAAAACGTAGTTATTCACAGTGTTGAGAACGGCTGTGATGTGTGTCTGAGTGGGGTACAGTCAAGTGGGGGGTGTCCCAGAGATCAGTGTTGTGGCCACTCCTGTTCCTTATCTATGTAAATGATATGCCCTCTAGTATTACGGGAAACTCTAAAATACTTCTGTTTGCTGATGACACTAGCTTGGTAGTAAACGATGTTGTGTGTAACATAGACCTTGTTTCAAATAGTGCAGTTGATGACCGATGTTCACGGCTCGTATAAAATCAACTAAAAGCTAAATCATTCAAGACTCAGTTTTTACCGTTTGTAGCACACGATTCAATATAACCTGGCGCTTTAATTTCACAGAATGGGCATATGATTAGTGAAACTGATCAACTCAAATTTGTAGCTGTTTAGATAGTAAGTTGCCGTAGAAAGCCCGCGTTCAGGATCTTGTTCAAAGACTGAATGCTGCCATTTGCACTATTCAAACGGCATCTGAAGTGAGCGATCGTTCGACACGGAAATTTGTCTACTTTGCTTGTTTTCATTCGATTATGTCGTATGGTATTATTTTTTAGGATAGCTCTTCGCATTCGAAAAGGATATTTTTGGCTCAGAAACGGTCGCCTAGGGCCATAACTAGTGTAAGTTCACGAACTTCTCTTCGACCCCTGTTCACGAGTCTGGGTATTTTGAGATTGGCCTCTCAATAGATCTACTCTTTACTGGCATTTTTTGTTAACAATATTAGCTTATTCCCAATAATAAGCAGCTTTCACTCAGTTAATACCTGGCAGGAATGAAACCTGCATCTGGATCGAATCTGATTAACTCTTGTGCAGAAATGTGTGCAGTATACTGCTGCATCCATTGTTTGTTTTACTTCTTTCAAGGTGGCCTCCCTATCGTCCAATGTTTACGAAACACGCATCGTTCTGATTGATAGCGGCCCACTTTTTTCAGGAGTTTATATAGTTAATCGGTGAATGGAGTAAGAGGCTAGACCAAATTGGAAATATTAATGACAGGGATAACGTCTAATTTAACGCTGGAATTTTATTCCCTTGTAGCTTTTAATAATCACTAAATCAAATTAGTTTTGATGATGATTTTAACTAGCTATCTTCCGCCCAGTATTGTGAGATAAAATTTGAAAATGGATAAAGGCTGATGTGATAGTCTGAAAGTTCTCCTCGCTCAGCTGCAGAGCATGTAGGAAGACTCTTCGACCTCCTGATACCATTAATTGTGGTGCAATTTCACTTTTAGAACCCTCGGGAAGTGCTTGAATGCAATGATATTCGTAAACAATGAAACTTGGATATCCAACATGTATCAAAGAAATAGTGAAAGATAATCACTGCCCAACACCGTGACCGTGGTTGCAGGCACGAAAAGAAATATCCACTATTCATTTCCCGAAAGTCTTAAGTCAGCGTTCGTGATCCACAGCCTTGTGGAGCTCAGTTAGTCTTAAAAAGTTCATTATCTTTTCACTACGTCAAATGTACTGACTATAATTGTACAATTACTTTCTAATTATAATAACTGCTATTTTTAATATCTAGGGCCGTCCAGAGTTGAATTAAGTTTATCGCCGTCAATGGCCGCCTTAACAAGAGGCAGGATCGTCCAAAAAAATATGTCCCAACCCTGACAAGTCTAGATAGCGAAATACATTAATTTAATAACGCACACAACCAACTCATTTCATTTCACATTCGCATCATTGCTCAAGTCAGAGATACTAAAGGACATTTCTGAACTTTCGCAGCTGAAGAATTGTATGTATTTTACAAAATGAAGAAAATGTTGCGGGCGACATCAAGATGGGAGGACAATGTGATTACGCGTTGACGTGATTCCCGCATGAGTTGCGTCGTTTCACGGCTGTCGTGTGCAAGGATCACACTGTGATAGATCTGCATACAGAGAAACTTAATGTCGAAGTGGAATATTGTCCAATCGCCTGGAATATGAAGGTGAAGAAATTGTGACATCATTTTAAAAAATTATTTTTAGGAAGAGGTAAATAGCCATATTTGGAGGAAAAGGTATGTTAAGCGAAACGATCTTGCCGTTCTAGTCGACTGACATTTACAAAGTAATCTGGTAGTGTATCCCTGTTGTGATTAACTGATCGGTTTCCTCTCTCAGCTGCTCCGTTTTCTATATCCTTAGGGCGGTGAGGTATACAACAACCTTTAACAATATTTTTGTCACGTTTATGTTACGTTTAGAAGTCGATGTAATATCTACCATTTGTTTGACAAAAGTTCATAAAGTTTATCTACGTGCTCTAGTGAGCCGATAATTAAGTATTATTTTGTTTTCCCCTAAATTATTTCTTCCGTATGGTGGTAAAACATGTTCAAATAGGCTGAATGCTTCGTCCACCAACAATGAAATAATGAATTCGCCTTTGAAGACGTATTTCCTCATCGTTTAGCATTTCTGAGTTTCTGTCCATCAGTTGTTTACACTAGAATGAATCTTTGAAAACCGAACAATCACTACATTTTTCACATGCCCGCACATTTTTCAATTTATAGTTTAAGTACAATAATGACATGCATATCTCATTGTTAACACTAGCCTTCGTTCAGGGTCTATACATGAGCCAAGTTTGTTGTGCCTCTAGTTATTGTTCCTGTAATTTTGGAAATTAATTCATCGAGGGAATACGTTGACAATCTGGTGTAATTCAGAAAATTATCATCATAGTTTCTAAACTCCTTACAAAAGGTGACAAAAGCACCATTGGTATATCTTTCCTGCAGGAAAAGATACAACACGTATACGTATTTTCCTTCTTCAAGCGGCGTACAATCAGCCAAATGGCCACAGCACCTTCCGTAGTAACTTCAATTTTGGTTTATAACTAGTACTACAAATTGTACACAGCCTTTCGCTCCCTGTATTTTACCCCTGCCACCTTCAGAAGTTGAAAGAGAGTATTCCAGTCAACATTGTCAAAAGCTTTCTCTAAGTCCACGTAGGTTTTCCTTTTCTTAATCTAGCTTCTAAAATAAGTAGTGGGGTCAGTACTGCCTCACGTGTTCCCATATTTCTACGGAATCGAAACTGATCTTGCCCGAGGTCGGCTTCTACCAGCTTTTCCATTCTTCTGTAAAGAATTCGCGTTAGTATTTTGCAGTAATTAGAGTCGAGGGACATGAAAGGGAAGCAGCGGTTGGGAAGGGAGTGAGACAGGGTTGTAGCCTCTCCCCGATGTTGTTCAATCTGTATATTGAGCAAGCAGTAAAGGAAACAAAAGAAAAATTCGGATTAGGTATTAAAATCTATGGAAAAGAAATAAAAACTTTGAGGTTTGCCGATGACATTGTAATTTTGTCAGAGACAGCAAAGGGCCTGGAAGAGCAGCTGAACGGAATGGACAGTGTCTTGAAAGTAGGATATAAGATGAACATCAACAAAAGCAAAACGAGGATAATGGAATGTAGTCTCATTAAGTCGGGTGATGCTGAGGGAATCAGATTAGGAAATGAGACACTTAAAGTAGTAAAGGAGTTTTGCTATTAGGGGAGCAAAATAACTGATGATGGTCGAAGTAGAGAGGATATAAAATGTAGACTGGCAATGGCAAGGAAAGCTTTTCTGAAGAAGAGAAATTTGTTACATCGAGTATTGATTTAAGTGTCAGGAAGTCATTTCTGAAAGTATTCGTATGGAGTGTAGCCATGTATGGAAGTGAAACGTGGACGGTAAATAGTCTGGCCAAGAAGAGAATAGAAGCTTTCGAAATGTGGTGCTACAGAAGAATGCTGAAGATTTAGATGGGTAGATCACATAACTAATGAGGAGGTACTGAATAGGATTGGGGAGAAGAGGAGTTTGAGGCACAACTTGACTAGAAGAAGGGATCGGTTGTTAGGACATGTTCTGAGGCATCAGGGGATCACCAATTTAGTACTGGAGGGCAGCTTGGAGAGTAAAAATCGTAGACGGAGACCAAGAGATGAATACACTAAGCAGACTCAGAAGGATATAGGTTGCAGTACGTTCTGGGAGATGAAGAAGCTTGCACAGGATAGCGTAGCATGGAGAGCTCCATCAAACCAGTCTCAGGACTGAAGACCACAACAACAACCACAACATCTAGTTCTACAATGTTAGTCTTCATATAATTTATAAGTGACGCAAACTGTCCGTATATGTGCTGACAAACAACATCTCTAAGCAAACTTTCAGAAATTGCCGGAGTGAGGATGTCCAGAACCTGCTCTTGGTTAGGAACTTAAATTTCGTAAGTTTGTCATAAAAACAACGAAAGTTCATCTAATCATTAGGTCGAATTTTACAGTACGCAAATGAATGAAACCAGGAAATCGATAACCTCGGTTGAAGGAAAGCGTGCGTCACCAGCGCGGCGATCGGTTGCAATTACGACAGCGCATCTGGCACCGGGCTCGGCCGGGTATGGGGTGGGCCGACAACTTGGCTAATAACGGACAGCCGCCGCTTATTGAAACGCCGTGTCCGCCAGGCGCCGCCGGGCAGTCAGTGGCAGGGAGGGACAGCAGGGCCCGGAAAACCCAGGCAGCTGCTCGCTGGCTTCCTCCTTCCCTCTCCTAACGTTGATCTTCGAGTGACAACTGGTACATTTCTCTTCGAGTTGGACATTCGTGCCAAACATATTTTCTACGAAAGACTGCACAAACTCAGTTTGAATTTCCTGCATCAGGACAACGACTATGGTGATGTGCTTTTCCAAACTTCTTGCTGAATGCATACTTTACAGTCTACACTGTATTAATGCATCCACTATTAAGTCCTGTGACTGTAGGTAATGCAGCCCATTGTTATTCATGGAAATCACTGTAGGGTCGTCAGCAAAAAGTTATGTCTTTAACGCTTTGAAGACACCAACTATAGATAGTATCATCGCTATTAATGTATAGTGTAGAGGATAATCATATCGTTTATTTTTTTATACTGGCATTGTCAGTTTTCCACTCATATCCAGCATATAAGTAAATATGTGCTCTCGTACCCAACCAGCATGATGCAGGCTTTGAATACCAGGGCTGGGATATTCGTGACAGTTATTCTCTCGAAGAACGCCACGGGGTTCCGGGTTCGATTCCCTGCCGGTCTGGGATTTTCTCCGCCCGGCGACTGGGTGTCTGTGTTGTCCTCATCATCTCATCATCGTACGGGAAGAGGCGAGATTGGAACTGGAAAGAGTGGGAAACTTGTACGGGGCGCTGATGACCTCGATGTTGACCGCCCCACTAACCAACATCATCATCATCACCGTCGTCGTCATTATCATCGAAGATAGTTTGGTACTCTCAAGTTGAGCCCGGTGATCTGATTAAACTAGAGCCGAATTATCGCTTACAGTTACTGTTTGATAATTTGTAACCTCCCCGTAAAAAATAATGAAAAAGATAATTTTTTTGTTAATATTTTAACTCATGAAAACTGATAAATTTTGACGTAAGCAGTGCTACGCCATGGCCCTGAAAAATTCTTACGTCATAATGGTGTCGCCGAATAATGCTGTCAATATATCTGCTCATGAATGGCACAACTTAATGCAATGCGGGCCTATCTACTAATTCTGGACATTTGTCTGAGATCCGAATTATTACAAAACCTTACTTTGCTTACTGACACAGCTGCACAGCTGGTCGTCTGATTACTACGGAACACATGTCTATGATCTGCGAAAATTTCTGACTGGTAATGACTTAAGGCAAAATTATTCCTTCCTTCTTTTTGTTGACTGGTAAAAATTATATTGTGAAAATCTTTTACGTTACTGATAAAGATCTGCAATCCATGTTATGAAAATTTTAATTTTACAAACCTGGGTCAACTGGTGCTTTCGACTCACAAAGATTGAGATAAATTCAAATTAACATCTCAGACAAGTGGCTTAACTACGAGCATGCCAATAAAAATAACAAAATTTACCTTACAGTACGTGGCTATGAAATGCTCCAGCAGGGTGGAGAACCTCTTACAAGTTCCCTGGGAATAATTTCTGTAAGTGTCTGACAGTCTTGCGAGAGTAGATGTCGAAAGTGTTTACATGATATAGGGTTAGATTGTCCGTGAGAGCTGAAAGATCACTCACCGCTAACCTTTTCTTTCACAGTTCTGTGTGTTGCGATGAGAGAGCGTCAGGATGCAGTAGCACTTTTAATACTTTTAGTGGAACACAGAGTTTTATGGTAGTGAAACATGGACATTGGAATAACCGGAACAGAAGAGAGTCGAATCGAAGCATTTGAGATGTGGTGCTACAAACGAAAGATGAAACTTAGGTCTACTGATAAGGTAAGGAATGAGGAGGTTCTATTCAGAATGGGAGAGGAAAGGAATATGTGGGAAACACTGACAAGAAGAATGGACAGGATAATAGAACATCTCTTAAGACAATGGGTATTATTCCCCACGGTAGTATAGGGAGCTGTAGAGGCCAGAAACTGTAGAGGAAGACAGAATCTGAAATACACCCAAAAATTTGTTGAGGTGGCTAGTGAAGAGCTTATCGCAGAAGAGGATTTCGTGGCGGGCCACATCAAATCATACACAAGACTTGTGACTCAAAAAAAAGGTGTTACAGGAAAAGCGTAAACGACCATATTCGTCTTGTATAAAGAGCGGATTAGACGGTAGAGTGATTTTGTAGCTTGCAAGAATTCCATTGTTGAGCTGGTGAGAGAATCTCGTTGTAGAGCTAGTGAGGAATAATCCAAAACAGTATCCAAATTTTACGAGGTTGACAACGAGAGAAGATCGAAGTAATACTCATTTAAATTCTATCCAAAATTGCAAGTCTAGATACTATTATGCATAAATCTATTAGTGTTAAAGACAGACTCCTTGCGACATCAACATTCCTAGCGTCAACTACGTTTATTCGCTTTACCATTTGATAAAGTAACAATTACCATGAAATAACACTACACCAATTTTACCTTAATACCCATAGATGTTCAAGAGCCATATGGGGCGGTTGTGTGATAAATGAAGCATTTCTGGGCATATATTTATTTGAACGGTTATACTTGCATTGACTTAAGGATCCACTCGTAAATTACTGAAGATCTGTTCAAGACCTAATCTATTAATATAATCAACAGATATCACGTCATATAAAATTATAGATACAACTCTATTCGTGATGTTAAGTGACAGTCTACCGAGTTCCAAATCGATTAGTCTCAAACATAACTACGATTGTTTCTCTGTGTTAATTAACCTGTGTAATATAACAACTCTGCCTGATTCCTTAAATTGTGGATATTCTGGTAAATTTAGTCTTTGGAGGTGAAAAAAAAAACTGTAGTCATATCAGTCCACGAACGTTGCTTCTTATCTCAGTTCCTGTGGTCCAGTAACTGTACGTTCCCCAACGCTGGCCGTTCCTCGTACAAACTATTTAAATGCACAACTGCATCCTGAATCCGCTTCCTGACAGCTTTCTTCATTACGTTTTTTGCCAACGGATGGCTGACATTCACTCATAGTGGATATCCACTGTGGCAGTAGTCCCAACAGTCGCCATAATACCAATATATATTTACATAAGCAACTCGTTGCAGTTCCAGTGGCTAGCGCCCTAGTCTTTTATTCAAAGTTATAGATTAATATGGGATCAAGACTCTACAGTGACAACTTTTTTTATTTTCGTTTCTTAATTACATACAATATATCCATGATGTTTATATGTTATTTGCCACGTTACCTCACTTACGTTTAGAGTTTTTGAAATAGGCTAATTGCTCGTGCTCTTCGTTTAGGATGTAGAACGGTCGATCTTTGATCAACATCCCACGGCCACATACTTTGGCTGAGGACAACAAGTTTCTTAGGTACTTTTATACAATGTGCGTTACAGAATGCAAACATATTACAAAGTTCCGGAAGTGAACAAATTGTGAAATGCGGCACAAACTTGGGATGCAATATGGTCGCTCATCACTCTACGAATTCTCTCAGCACTCCCGACAATGCTGTTATTGATTTTCTCGTCTTGAGACCAAAGGCGAGCAGCTCTGGACGGATTGAGGTAGCCGTCTACACTAGAGCTGTAAACTCGCAGAGCGCTACTCTGAGATCTTGTCCCACTGAGGCACAGTGCTCGCGAGCTGACTCTCGGAGGCTGTTTACATGACACGTATATTCGAAATAATTCTCTGATAGTGGAAAAGTCTCACATGTATACATAGCTTATTCTGAATATTTCAGAGCAGAAAATTAAGCATTTGCACATTAACACCATAATTTGACTGAAATTGTTTTTCAACGATAGGGTAATACAATAAATGCTATTTTTACCCACGTGGACAGCCACAAGTGTTATTACGACACTTCCACCTTTGGGAAATTCATCGTCCACGGACCGAATCCATCATGCTGACTAACGATGAGGACCAGTGCACTGGTGAATCAGGATGTGGTTTTCTGCGGTGTCCCACGTCAGTTACACGATTCGTAATCATTTTAAAAGTGTTCGCACACTTGTACGTGAATGACACTAGACACCGGCAGTTTGCGGGCTTTCAATTAATAAATGAGGTGTTATGGCCCTCAGCTACCTACCCTCAGACTCAGAGTTGAAACATAAAAAGTTTTGGCTGGTTCCATTGTCTAGGGCTGGGATATTTAGTTGCCACATTAAAAGCCGAATACTGCTGATTTTACAGTATACAATAAGAATAAACACATCAATCGAGCGGTCGAAGGTTCCTATCACTCGGCAGTTGAGATTTTTGAATGTTATATAATAATGTTGTAAAAAAATAAAATAAACATATATCAAAGAAATAGAAACAAAAGGTAAGCCAGTAGCCTAATGTCTCTGTGCTTTTAAAACACCGTAAATAATTGACCAATTTCTTCACGAATAGTATACATCGGATATCAATAAATACATAGATGAATAAATATGTTTATAAACATGATGCTACTGTTTTCTCATAACTGTGGAGTACTTATTCCTGACACGATTAATACTAATCGGCCACATTGACCTCCAATAACTCATGCACTATTCAAGTTACATGCCTGTACACGTTTACACTAATAGCATTCTAAAGACACTCCGATCGATGAAATCGGATTAACTGTTTAGATTTTGGAAATTCGTTGCTGGGTGTTACTTGTATAATTTACACTTAGATACTAAACTTTAAACTAACAAAGATATTGAAAATATGATTACACCATCATAATCGTCTTTCAAATAATAGTAATGTATATGTTTCTTTTTGAGGTATCATGATTCATCTGGCTACTGTTAACTTCTATACAAAATTTGAAATGTCTGCTATTAAGGTTTCATGAAGTCCAATATCTTTGGCACTGCCAGGATGTCACCTTCATCGACACAGCGTCACCAAGGTATTGCCAGCCACTTGGTCGGCCTGGGGCCGCCGACGAGCCGCGGCCCGCCGAGCAGCCTCTGCGTGGCCACGCCGACTCTGAAGTTAGAATATTTTCAGGGCGCCATAAATCGTACATTACCTCAGAAGCTGACGCACACAAATTCCGCTCCGGGGGTAAAGTGGTGACGACAGGACAACCCTCAGGCCACCACCTGTAACAACATCAAATGCAATAAAAGCGATGCCGACCTTGTGTTGGTATGAGATAAAGGCCAAATAAATAACACAAGAACATGTCCAGTACTGCAAATAAATCGGTGACAAAATATTTAGCACAGCCAACATGCAAGTTAAATTCTTAGGGCTAACAAGTAGATTCAAGACTCAGGAGGAAATGTAACTGCTAGGCTAATGGATCCATGGAATATCTTTACTGTAATAAATTAAAACCACAAGCAGAACCGAAGCAGTACGTTTCAATTTGTTGCGAAAACAAAATCTGCCGCCAGGTAACATTCAGTACCACAAATCTCCATCTCGTGCATTGTAACCGGCTTTGGTCCTCCATGGCAAACTGGTCACACGTTTTTGGTCATGCCTGAGCTACTTTTGGAGAATGGCTCTCCAGTGTAAGATTCCTGCGACAACGCTCTCCAGTATCACCACACACCTTAGACAAATACATTGCGCTGGCTCTTGGAACAATGTGTTCACGACATGCACTCATAAGTTATAGTCTTGGAAGACCAACACATCACCCAAATGTTGACTGTAGGATTGAACGATAATTTTTAAAATCCTATCCCTATATCGCACTGACATCAAACTGTTCTTGACAGCAATTGGGCGGCCGATAGTTTTACGTTACACGAACCGAAAGCTCATCTGACTCACTTCCCTGCTGCACTCGCGGTACAGCTTGGATTGGTACCAGGTCACCTACATACAGTACTTCGCCGACCGTCAGGCATCAGACTAATTCTGCACTTTTCAGTGAAGAGAATCAGACACTATTAGCACTCGTATCCTTCCTGAAAACCACTTTCCCTCTCTCTTCGCACTTCACACTCATTTTATTTTAGTCCGTAATTACTTGATGACAACTTCATCGTTAGGAGACAACTGCGTATTGTTCTGGACGAAAAACATTCAGCTGCCAGTATTCTGTTTGGCTGCATTCTCCTCGACGTACTTGTGTCCCACAGTCCGTAAAGATTGAAGGAAGTCATACTGAAAAACCACCAAGAACTGAAGAAAAATTTAACTTTTTTTTAAAATACCAGCTTTGATCAGAAAATCAGCGATGATTAATAAAGCTTTTTTACCTCAGATTCTGCTGCTTTGTTCTTACAGTGATTTGAGCCAAATGAAATTAAAAACCATCCTGCATCATAGCAACTGTCGCCAATATCAAGTGCGTCTTACTGTTCACTGAGTCAATTAATTTTACTCTTGAAAAAGTTAGTGCATTTTACTATCCTATTGACAGTAGTTTAAACGATATTATCTCATTTTATTCTTTGACGCTACAGAAATTACAGTACCACTCTACTAGATGTATGTAAATTTATGACAATAATGTCAGACAGATCGGAAATGGTAGTAAATAAAGCTACTTGTTATTGGCACCTCTTGGTCACATTTAATTACGACATTCTTTATCAGGTAGTGGGTCGACTCGTAGCAAATACCTCAATGCAGTTATATGTAGATCTATGTATTCTATCTCACAATCGCTCTTGACCAATAGAATAACATCGTTGTGTGTACGCTGACAAAGTGAATTATTTCTCGTTTACGATTCAACACGCAGCCCGCCCAAATGCATTTCAGAGAGAACACAGGTATGATTTTACCACCTTTTCACAAGTTGATGTATTTTGCTGTTGTTGTTAAATTAGTATCGAGATTGCAATTTCCGGTGAAAAAGTATGAAACACGCAAGACAATAGTTTCCCAAGACTGTGTGTGTATTCCTCATATGAAACATGGATGGTGAACAACAAGCGACAAATACGCATCTAGAGTACGTAGTCGAAATTTCCAAGACATGGTAAGTGATGAATCACGGACTGTAATAACAGAAATTCACTACACGTATTCAGCTTCAAACGCAAGGTCAAAGTAGGACATAGTGGAATGAAAATCTAAGATCTGGAAAAACTGGATCCTAAACGGTTGTCAGCAATAATATTGAAAGACAGACTAGAATAAAAAACAATCAAATGAATATCGTCAAATAATGTATCCAAACGTAATAAGAGAAACGTTAGGCATGCAGCTGAATAGTAATAGAAATTAGGCACGGCACAGAAGATCGTACAGTCTACGTAAACCACCAGTAAAACGTAGAAGTTTACATTTTCAATCGGCACCTTATGCGCTACACAATTTTTCGAGCACCATTTGAAAGATCCCCTTAGATAAATTATAAATCACTGTGCTGGAAAAACCCCATACGTTATTTGATTTTCGAACAGCTGAGCAAAACTGAACGTACTCAGATATTTCTCTCTTTACTTATTCTGATCAACACTGAACTGACACACGATATTTTTAGCGCGACGCGATCTCACTTTCAATAATCCCTACAAAGGAATGGCCCTGACTAACAATAACCTATACCTTTCACGAATCACTTACCTCACAAAAATCTTCGTTACTCAAACTACTGCAATACAGCGAGTGCAATTACTGCCAGCTAAATAAGAGAGTCTAACTACTGATGACACTAACTACTGATAGGCATAGTTAGCAAATGAAAGATTTTGATAGAGAACAAACAATGTATTTACCTTAATAATGTTCAAAAGTCATTATATATATATCAGTTCATGATATCCAATATTACAGATTTACTCTTTCTGATTGACACACATCCAGATCGTCCGCTCTCAAAATTCCGCCATTTGCCTCCCCACATCCACCACTGCTGGCGGCTCACCTCCAACTGCACAACGCTACGCGCTGTTCACATCCAACTGCCCAACACAACAATAGCAAATATTCCAACAATGCAAACCAGCCACAGACTGCACACAACACAGTAAGTGATTTTCATACAGAGCACTACGTGGCGTTAGCAATATAAAAACCAAACAGCCTACTTACACATTTAAATCCACTTCAAATATTTTCTCTAACTTACTTTGTTTCTCACTTTTAGACAAACAATTTTACAAAATATTTAACCGTTCTTTTCTAAATTCTTTTGTTTTCAAAATTTTTTATTTAGAGTTGCATATAGGAACCATGTAACTTATTATGTGTAAAATAGTTAAGCCTTGAAGAGATGAACTGCATGACCCTTCATTTACATAGCTAGCAGCAACTGTTTCTTTAGTCCTGAGAAAACTAATTACGTTTTTGTTAACTACGCTGATTACTTGGAAGAACTATTTTTCCGAATTATATCTCACACTGGTGAATTTGATACGCCTCTTATTCATTTCACACTCTTGATTTGGCTATGAAGATTCGGAAATTAATACGTTGTCTAATTTCGGGGTAGTCTTCTTTTCGCTATATTCAAACATTTGGCCATTATGGAAAAATAAACTCTGTATGTCAAAAGAAGTATAATGGCCGTAAGAGACAACATGTTTTTAGCACAGAAATAGAAGAAGAAAATGGACTTCAGCTGGTTATTCCTGTAGACAGCCTCGTTGCCAAATTGTACAATATTTAATTCAGGGTACCACACTTTACATAAATCTTAAGACCAAAGTGACACATCTTATGCATGTGTCTAATCTATAAATGTGGAGTGATTTCTTTCGTGCTTCAAATACCTAAAGTGTTCCTTGCAGAGTGCTTTAAATTCCGTCATGTGATGTCTATGTACGCTGTATTGCAAATTTGACATTAAAGTTTGTATGGTCCTGACCCTTGAATTTCACCCTCTCTCTTACTGGTTGGCTTAAGTTTGTTTTCAGGGTTTGCAGAGTCTTATTTGTTAATATTAAGCCTTTATTCTTTAGTACATTTGTCACTCTGTGAGTTAATTTATGTACGTAAGTCCTATTGTACAACCTGTTGTTATCCGTGTGGCACTGACATTATGTATGTGTGTTGTGTGTATTTGTGGGTTTATTTCTAGTGAGTTCTCAGGCCTTCTTGATATGTTTGTTGTCTCATATTTGCTTTGTATTCGTTTTTTGATCTTTGTCTGAGTCTGTGTACTACTTGCGTATAGTATCTATCGTTGCAAGCTTTGGTTTGTACGACTGCACTAATTTCCTTTCCATATTTTCTCTTGCTGAGGTGAATCTCGTTATTTCTATTTAATATATAAAATGTACGTAACTGCCGAAGGTTTCCGGATATGAGGATGATTAGATGTGGAAAGTATTATTGCATCTGTTGCCACTGATTTTCTGTAGCGCCAAAGACGTGTTTTTTCGTTTTCTTGTAACGTCAACAAAATTTATTTCATCTTCCCTTTTCCAAGAGCATTTTCTCTATTTCATATAGTTCTGTCTCTGTCAGGTTTACTAAATGTGAATGGAATGTATATAAATTTTCTTGTGGTTTCTCGTTCGGGATATAAATATATGTCTGTGCCCTTTTTGTTGTTAATTTCATTTTTTATGCTCTAATTTTTTTGTATATGTTCCACTGAGTGCCTGTATTACAATTAGTTTGTTCTGTCAGCATCATGAGAACTGTTAGATGACCTTTGTGATGGGCTAACTCTAAATGAGTCTCATATTTATACTGTATTATATTCAGGTACTGTTTTTTTCCATTGCTGAATCCTAATTTTATTCAGTGACCATTTTCATTCTGCATAGGATTTCGACTTTTTGCCACTGTAGAACTGATTCTAACTCTGACTTGAGTTGTTCCTCTTGTACATATTGTTGAACTTTATATTCTATGTCCTAC
Organism: Schistocerca piceifrons; assembly: GCF_021461385.2. NCBI lineage: Eukaryota > Metazoa > Arthropoda > Insecta > Orthoptera > Acrididae > Schistocerca > Schistocerca piceifrons. The sequence continues at coordinate 612,523,709 of NC_060142.1, read as the reverse complement.
GGAGCCTCAAACGTATTTCCTTGAAACTGTTGTACATGTTGACAGGGAATTATGGCCGTAACAGTAATAAAATCTTCAACATTTGCAGTCCTGTCGTCCTCATTTACGTATAATTTTGCGGTATTTTGGTATTTATTGCATTGGGACAATCTAATCAGAACTGAATAAAACACAATTTTGTGCCATACACGCTTGGCTTATCTTCTTTGCAAGGCATCTTTATTTGCCTATAATACGTACTTATATTTATTTATAGATTTACATTTAGGGCGTTGTAAATATCGGTTACGAACAGTTCTGGTACGGTTTGCTTTTCTGTGGTGCAGTAACAATTTAAGGCTCAACTTACAGATTTCGTGGATGTTGATTTACATTTTTTGTTCTTGCTCCTTTGCTACAGACGCTCTTCATCTGATAAATGTCATTTGAAATTTCGCATTCAGGCTTCACAGCATTACCAACTGAACACACATGTTTATGCTGTTTTTTGTACAGTGGTGTTAATTGTGAAATGCTATTGCCAAATACCGAATGTGAAACCTCTTGGCAGATGGAAACTGTGTGCCAGACCGATGCTCGATATCGGTTCGGCCAGCAGTCTTAATCTGCCAGGAGATTTTATAACAGCCGGTACTCTGATGCAGAGTGAATACTTCATTATTGTATGTGGGGTGTGTGCCCCTTGGTATGATTAGATGTGAGTTTGTAACATCTTTCTTTAAGTGTCTGCGTCTCTTTCTGTGTGTGGTGTAAGTGTGTGTTTCAGCGTGTGCACACAAGTCAAAAAAAGTTTTGCCTCACCCCGTTTACCAGAACTCCTGAAGATAGACTTTGACAGTGGATATTGTATCACAGACGCAGTCCCTTTGACAGTTCAGAGATGTTACTAAACCCACCCAAAGACGTAAACAACCATGCATGAGGAGCGCCTTTTAGACGGAGGGGTTACGAAAGCCAATCAGTTTCAGTCATTCCACCAGGAAGGAGGTGCACGGCTCGTGTTGACTGTAGCTCAACCATGCCTAGACGGTCATTACCGCCATTAGATGGCGTCCGCATTGTTACTTTGTGCCAGGAAGGGCTCTCAATGGCTCGAAGGAACGCTGACACCCACGCCACCATTTTGAATAACGCTTTTAGTGCAGCCACAGGACGTCGTGCTATGACTCAAAATGTGCGTAGTAGGCTGAATGATAGGCAAATTCACTCCCAACGTCCCGATCAGTTTCAGTCATATCACGAGGAAGGAGGTGCACGGCTCGTGTTGTCCGCAGTTCAACCATGCCTAGACGGTTATTACCGCCATTGAATCGCGTCCGCATTGCTACTTTGTGCTAGGAAGGTCTCTCAACGGCTCGAAAGAACCATGACAGCCACGCCACCATTTTGAATAACGCTTTTAGTGCAGCCACAGGACGTCGTGTTATGACTCAAACTGTGCGTAGTAGGCTGAATGATGCGCAAATTCACTCTCAACGTCCATGGCGAGGTCCACCTTTGCAACCCTGACACCATCCAGTGCGGTACAGATCGATCCAACAACCAGCCGAATGGACAGCACAGGATTGGCATCAAGTTCTCTTCACCGATGAGTGTCGCATATAACTTCAACCAATCGTCAGAGACGTGTTTGGAGGAACCCAGTCAGGCTGAGCGCCTTAGGCTCACTGCCCAGCAAGTGCAACAACGTGAAGGTTCCCTGCTGTTTTTGAGTGGCATTATTTGAGGCCGATGTGCTCCGCTGGTGATCATGGAAGACGCCGTAACGGCTGTACGATACATAAATGCCTTACTCCGACTGATAGAGCAGCCATATCGGTAGCATATTGGCGACGCATCCGTCTTCGTGGACGACAATTCGTGCCCCCATCGTGAACATCTTGTGAATGACTTCCTTCAGGATGACGACATCGATCGATTAGAGTGGCCAGCATGTTTTCCAGACATGAACCCTTTCGAACATGCCTGGGATAGATTGATAAGGCTATTTATGGACGACAAGACCCACCAACCACCCTGAGGAATCTACACCGAATCGCCGCTGAGAAGTGGGACAATCTGGACCAACTGTGCCTTGATGAACTTATGGATAGTATGCCACGACGAATACAGGCCTGCATAGATGCAAGAGGACGTGCTACTGGATATTAGACGCACAGGTGTGTACACCAATCTGGACCACCAACTCTGAAGGTCTCGCTGTATGGTTGTACAACATCCATTTTCATGAGCAATAGAAACGGCTGAAATGATATTTATGATCGTTTCTATTCCAGTTTTCTGTAAAGGTTCCGGAACTTTCGGAACTGATGTATGCAAAAAAAAATTTTATGTGTGTATGTGTGTGTGAGAGAGAGAGAGAGAAAGAGAGAGAGAGAGAGAGAGAGAGAGAGAGAGAGAGAGAGAGGAGGCAAAGAGAGAATATATTTACTTTAATGTGGAATGTTTTCTTTTTATCATATCATTTCCCTTACGAGGTTTTGGTAGACAATATGTACTGTTGTGTGTCTGTTTATCACGCGTTTGTTTTCAGCAGTGGCTTCCCGGTGTAGTTCTTTCTCCGCATTTCTATAAAGCCGTTTGTTGTGGTTATTTCTTGCGACTAGTTTCATATCTTGTTCCACTTTCAGAGGATGGTAGTTGTAAGGTATTAAGCGCTATGTATACTGCATAAGAGAATAGAAGCTTTCAAAATGTGATGCTACAGAAGAATGTTGAAGATTAGGTGGATAGATCACGTAACTAATGAGGAGGTATTGAATAGGATTGGGGAAAAGAGACGTTTGTGGCTCAACTTGACTAGAAGAAGGTATCGGTTGCTAGGAGATGTCCTGAGGCATCAAGGGATCACAAATTTAGCATTGGAGGGCAGCGTGGAGGGTTAAAATCGTAGAGGGAGACCAAGAGATGAATACACTAAGCAGATTCAAAAGGATGTAGGTTGCAGTAGGTACTGGGAGATGAAGGAGCTTGCACAGGATAGAGTAGCATGGAGAGCTGCATCAAACCAGTCTCAGGACTGAATACCACAACAACAACAACATACTGTATATTCCTGATCCCTAGAACTGGTCTCTCCTGTGTGTTGGTTGGCTTAAATTTGTTTGGAAGTTTTGCACCGTTTTATATACTGTTTGGAGGCCCTGTTTCTTTATTAGGTTAATTTGTGTATCTAAGCCATACTACACCATCTGCTTCTCTTCTGAGTCTAAAATGACAGTTATCAAACGGAGTGCTGATATAACAAAGGAACAAGAACACAACACGAAGATTAAAAGCCACAAGCTCTATGAATGGAACTTTAAATTGTTACTACACTCTCCAGTAACATTATCGTGACCATGTTTAGCAATGCAGACTGCTGCGAGACAGGCAGGAAGAGGTTTGATTAATTTCTTGATGGTACCGACAAGGATGCAGAGCCAACTCCAGTATCATGGCAAGTTCCACTAAGTTTCATATTTGAGGATCGATAGCTATAACAGCCCCATCGAGGTGCTACCATAGAATCTCTAGTGCCTTTAAATCTGAAGTCTGGCGACCGTTGAAGCATTTCAGACTCATCCTGTGTTACATATGCATTGTCCTGCTGGTAGATACCGTTCTACTGACAGAAAAAAACTGCAGTTAGGGTTGTACATGGTCACCTAGGATAGAAAATACATTTACTGATACACTGTGCCTTCCAGAATGACGAGATCTATAAGCGAATGCCACTAAAATATTCCACAGAGCATTACACTCCCTCCTCTGACATGGACCCTCGCCAGTCTGCATGGGTGCATCAACCAGCTGCCTCCTTTTGAGGCCCATACATGGCAATGTTTGCTGAACGGTCGTTGAGCAGACACCGTTGGTAGGCCCCTGGTTCATTTGGGCGATCGGTTGCTCAACAATTGTACGTTTGTTCCCAAGTACACATCACTACTGTCATCGTTAACACCTGCACCCCTGTGGCGCACCCCATGTTGGACCAGTTGCCTTGCTGCAAATTTTGCACACGGTCATTAGCCCTTGCAGGGTGTACTTTTAACCACGGTGATACGTGAATGGTGTACAAACTTTTCCGTTTCGGAAATGTTCCTACTCTCAGCAAGACAGTGAATGATCACGCTTATTTGGACGTAACACAAGTCGCTCCGTATCCACATATCGACAACTGCATTCCCTTTCGTGTCCCCTCCGACACACCTTACACACCCTGCATGCTTAATGCTGCCACCTGCCGCCTGGGAGTGGTTATTGTACGCTGACGTCAAACACAGGCGGTAGTCACATTAATGTGAATGGACCGTGTATATCATAGAAAAGCAAATAGCAGTAATTTTAATGACCACGTTATACAGCGTTCTACATGTAAACTGAATAGTATAAAGAAAAGTATGTACAATTTGCACGACACTGAGTAATAGTGTAACTAATACGGCTGAAAGATAGCGTATTATTCGTTGTAAGAAGGTCTGAAAGTAATAAATTTTAACATACCGTAATATTATACGATACTGAGGACGACAGGACAACGAAAGTTGAAGATGTTACGCCATATAGATTGCCATCCTCTGTCTTCAGTTACATTCAGGGTGATTGTAATTAAAGTTAAAATTTCAAACCACTGTAGAAATAACACCACTGGTCAGAATGACGACAAATTGCAACGGAATATTGTCAGAGAACGGGGAGAACGTATGGCATAAGAAAAATAAATAATTAAAAATTTGGTAATAGATGGCGCTGTTACAATCATAATTTAATTGTGGTCGACTACAAATGACAAATGAATCATACAGCAATCCCTAAGGTGAACGTTTGACGCTAAACAAACTTTACTATTCAGTGTGCATGGGCGTACAGGTGTGATAGTGTTAGTTAGATAAGCCCATCCACCACGGCAAGGTCATATCACATCAAATGGGAAATATCGATTATTAATTATCCTGTGGCCAAAACCCGCAAGAAAGCATGAATCATGTCGGTTCTTATTTGAACTGCGGCTAAAAATCGCATAAAAGGCATCAATCAAAATCAAACCAGATCATTAATTTCCGTGTGACTGGCACAAAACGTGTTCAACGTGCTGTCCACCGTTTCCTGCAACAAGACGAAATCGAGAAACAGCATGTTCCACAACTGACCTAAGTGTTTTCGGGGTCACGTTCAGAATGTGTTGCACAATGCGTGCCTTCAATGCAGCTATATTTGCAAGTGGAACAATGAACACAACATCTTCCTGATAGCCCCCCCCCCCCCCCAGCCAGAAGTCACACGGATTAATATCAGGTGATCGGGACAGCCATACTGTAGCGAAATGGTGGCTGACACTTATAGCATTTCCGGAATTGCGCTTCAGCAGCTGCTTATCAGGATTTGCAATGTGAAGAGGTGCGCCATCTTGGATAAAAATAATCCCATTTACCCAACCACGCTGTCGGAGAGCTGGAAATACGTTGTTGCGCAAAAGACAATCATAGCGTTTACCAGTGACGCTACAGGTAACAAGACCGGAAGCACCAGTCTTTTCGAAATAATATGGCCGTGTGATAAATGATGCCGTAAACCCGCACCACACAGTGACCTTTTCAGGATGATGTGGTACTGGTTGACTGACGTGTGGATTTTCCTTTGCCCATATTCGACAATTCTGTGTGTCGACATATCCTGTCAGAAGGTAGTGGGCTTTGTGAACAAAATCCTCAGCGACCAATCTTTGTCGATTTCCATGCGAGCAAGAAAATCTAAAGCAAAGGTCTCCCTTGCTGGCAGGTAAACAGGAAGCAACTCGTGCACGTGGGTAATTTTGAATGGATAGCAAAGAAGAATGTTTCGTAGAATTTTACGCACCGTGCTCACACATAGTCCACTGTTCGCGCAATTGTCCATGCACTGGTCGTTTGCACACCACCACTCGTCTCCTCCTACAATGCTGTGACCACTGCATCCACTGACGTTCAATCAATTCGTTTCCTTACCGTACAAGGTGGCACACGAAAAGAACCCGTCTTTTCGTATTTCCGAATTATTTTCTCCAGACCCATGACACTCATCGGAACATCGGATTTTTTTCCACCCTTAGCGTCCTGAACTTCCGCAGAGCGACGTATGCAGGGTCAACATCCATGTAATACAGCTTTACAAGCAGATCTTGATCGTGCGTTGAGACAGTCAAGGCGAAAGTAGCAGACGTGAAAGGAGGAAAAGTCGTGCACCCGGCGTGTTTATACCAACTTCACTGCGTCGTGCGCATGACAGGTGTTTCCATTTACGTATCATGACACATACTGAACAATTTTGACACTATATTTTCTTGTGTCCTACGTCTTCTCCCTTCTCCGATAACATTCCGTTGCTATTTGACGTCATTCACCTACATCTACATACATACTCCGCAATCCACCATACAGTGCGTGGCGGACCAATGCTGTTATTTCTGCAGCGTTTCGAAAGTGTAATTATACTCACCCTGTCTATTGAAAGTCATCATTTTCATACCGTAATTATCACAATTCACCCTCATGTCGCGACGGTACCTCTTATTCTCTACGAGTTATTATTGTAATCATCGTCATCTTCAATCGGCGCTACAGATACTCTGCGTCTCATGTTTGTACTCCTCGTGTTGTGATCACTGTGCGATCAGAAATGGATACTCATGTGTATGATTCGAGACATGTAATCCAATTTCACCGATTCTAACACTGATACACAGCTGGCACTTGTTGAGGAGATTGATGTTCAGATATTTGATAGGCCATCCTCTGTCCTCCGACAGAGGTACTCATCGTCTTAATTGACGTTCAGCTATTCACACATATTTTGGTCACTCATGTCGTCTTCACACGTCTACAATATATCGCAACCCAATGCTGCTGCTTTGGAAATTGGGTAAGTAGAATGCAGTTACTTGCGGCTTGCTCTTTGGATATGTAAGTCTTTTTTATTTATCATAGTTCTTACTACTACATGTTAACTGCCTTCATGTCACCAGTGCTGGGTGTGCGTAAGATTTCCACTCCTAATCCCTGGTATTCTTATTCAGATTTTTAGTACACTTTTGTATTTTACTGTGCCTAGTCGGAAAGTGTTTTAATTCTCGTACATAGACGAGTCAATGTGATGTTCAAATTCTCATAGCTGATATGCAAATGCTTTGCAATACTTAAGGATGAGGTACAAAAGTAATATAACGTATTAACTATTTAGTGGAAATTAATGAAGGAGCATACGCACTTTGCCAGAGGTCTCATAGTTGTGTACAGAAAGTTTCTGTTTCACATCACTTGATGTGAGGTCAGCGTAACTACGACTCATGAGGTGGTTGAAGGAACTGGAAAAGACAGCGTTCGTAATCCGCCAGCAGTTACGGTGCACTGTGGTCGTTCTACACTGCAACGTGGCCCGGAGACAACTTCTGGGTTACTTGACAAAGGAAAGAATCACAGGAGTCCTGGAAGAAGGACAAAGTGTGGCGAATACAGACCACGAGTGTAATGTTGCTCACAGCATTGTTTTAAGCACATCGTGGAACGTTCCGAAACATTGGCAGTGTTCCCCGAAAGAGAGATGGTGGTCAACCATGCCACATGATGCAACAGTCCAGTAGTGATGCAAGTCAAACAGTAGATGAAGTTTATACCGAAACAACTATGTACTTGCGATGCGTGTATAAATTTATAAAGGTTTTGCGAGTTTTACTTAGTAAAAAAGTCCGGTAGCAGGGAATCAGATTGCTTTTATCTTCACTACTTTCGAGACGAGTATTAGAAGTTTGAATCTTAAACGATAAAGAGATAATATTTTGTAAAATAAAAGAGTAGTTTAAATAATTATTGAATGTAATGACTGATTAGCTATTCCAAGCTTTACAAAATTAACAGAAGTAGAATAAAAACTGTAGAGAAGCTAAGGGAGAGTTCTCATTGGACGAGAAGCGTGGCGTCCATTGGTGGCGTGTGCAACCCTCGCGGAAGGGTAGAGCGAGCTGGAGCCCTGAAGTAAGAAGTCTTGTGGACGTGCAGAGGGAACTGCAATATTGTGTAGTAAGTCCTGTAATTCACTCTAATGTGTGTGGTGTCATTTACGTGAATTGTGGAAAGGCGCCTCTTAAAGTATAAGGTCGTGAATGCAAGAATTTCCGAACTGAACGGCTGTTTTTGATTACTGTTGTAATGGCTGCTGTAACAGCAATTATGCAACGTGTGGCGTATTTTGGAGGCACGCCATATACATTCACGGAGACGTGAAGAACCGGTGCTGCACTGGATTTAACCACACCGAACATCTGACAATGGATAGCACTACACTACAGCAGGCAGGACATCGTATTTAATTTTGTGTAAAGTCATTTGTAATGGAACAGCTGATCGTAATTTTTTTTTGCTGAACTTTTAATATAGTGAATTTCAACCAACCAATGAGCTATTTATCTACTCCATGAACAGTTCCTAGTGTCGAAGCTCTATAATGTAAAAATGGTTCAAATCGCTCTGAGCAGTATGGGACTTAACTGCTGAGGTCATCAGAACCCTAGAACTTAGAACTACTTAAACCTAACTAACCTAAGGACATCACACACATCCATGCCCGTAGAGGTCGCGCAGTTCCAGACTCAAGCGCCTAGAACCACTCGGCCACTCCGGCCGGCCCTCTTTAATGTAATATCAAAGCACAAATCTAAGGCTAAAAACAGAAGTTAAGGGAAGAATTGTCATCTTTTCAAATATCAGTGCTGTAATAATGTAATGTAAATAGTTGACTCTATTTAAATGCATTGTTCGCGTTGGATAGAAGCGTAGTTTTCCTAGTAACTTAAGATTTTAATTAATTTCAAGTAAATTTAAATTCTATTTTTTCCAAATGTCAGTATTAAGAAAAAGAGCAATTTCAGAAAAGTTTCGTAATGCTTTTAAAGATGGCTGACTGAATTCGTCGCCATATTTATTTCCAGATGCATAGACAAAAATACCGGTAAGAAAAAATTCAAAATTATTTGCTACAAACCAGATAATATTTCAATAAAGCAGTTAAAGTAATTTGCTCATTTAGAGGTTGGAGACCACAAACAATACCAAATATGGTTTATTTCAGGTGGGTAACTAAGTCGAGTGTCATCGCAGAAAGTCCAGCTGAGATATAGTTTGCTCTTTGATGGATGGATACAGTGCAAGGTAAGCAGTCATGCTTGTGAAAAGTGAATTGTAAGAGGGAGTGTTTGTTAGAGTATCGAAACTCCTATATCCATTCATTGCTTGCATAAACAGTAAACCGTCTTATACGAAATAGTAGGTAATATACGGGTCAAACGAAAGTCAATAATTTAATAATTCATGGGTGTAATAGCTTGCAAAGTCAGTAGACGTGATGATCCAGTGAGTAAGAAAAGGGATCGGTGATTATTTTTTCCCTTAGATGCGAGCTAGAGAACATGGATGTGGTATCAGTCGGAGGCCGGGGTGGAGGCTGTCGGCGCAGTGCCGCACGTTTTTTGTTGGTGTACGTCGGGAGTCGAGCAGACAGCGAGGCGCGGAAACGCTCTTAGCGGGTCTCGTGCTAAACACGTAGTACAAAGCAAAGTTATTTAACGAAGAAACATATTCTCAAGTGCTGGAAAGAGGACTGCCAGCTATTATGCTTACGATAAGGGGAACGGTCTTAAGTAATTGTCCAAATTTAGTACGCTGAACAGACAGACTTTCAGATCGCGGCATTTGGTCAAAAATTGTGAGGGTTCGGTCGCAAGTTGCTACCACATTTAACAGGACTGTAAGGCATGCAATCTCACGCTTCACAGTGGCACGCCGGCTGCATGGAGGGAGTCTTTTGCCGGGAGACAAGACACTGTGTTCCGTTGACGTCGGTGCCAACGTTTGCGACGCTGTCAAGAGCATAGATACTGGAACGGGAGGGGAGTGGGATCAAGTGCTCTTGTCGGATGAGGACAGATTCACTACCAGTATTGGCTCTGTATTTACCCTCTCATGGTATGAAGTGGAAACACATTATGCACCCAAGAACGTTGTCGAACATTATTGTTTTGATTATCGATGTATTTAAGTGAGGGAATATATAATATAGCATGGGCATACTGACCTCCAGATCTCTGAGCAGGCTATGCTCACCAGTCAACGTTATTTTGACACTTTACTCTTTCCCGATTTGTGCGCATTCGGCCTCAACTTCATTGTTATGGTAGACAGTGCTCAGTCACACCCAATAGCGCAGGTGGAGGAGCCCTGCGAGGGAGAGAGTATCCAGAGAATGGACTGGCCTCCCCGTTCCAACTTAAACCCTATCGAGCATGTGCGGTATGCTTTGGGGGGGAGACATATTGCTGCACATCCATACGCGCTACTGACGATTATCCATCATTCGTCAACTGGGATGGTGAAGGAATGGGATTCGCTACCGAAAATGCTTCTTACCAACTATGTATTCAGCATGGAAGGACGTTGTAAGCGATCCACTGTTGCGTGTAGCGATCACATTTCCTGCTTAGAACCATGTCCTGCCTTTAGTAATGTCCAGGGGACCTTCGTAAATCCTGGCGACTTCCGTGTAATCCCTGGCTTTGAATGTCGTAATTCTTGACTTTGAGTAAAAGTGCCATATGTGTTCGTCATATTGGATATGTCTTTTATTTACAATGCGTACTATACCGTAGCAGTAGTTATGCTATGATTTCCATCGACCTGTGTTACTTGGCAGTGATACATCGCAGGAAGTTACTTTCGTCCTGACGTTTTCTACATATGTGCGTTTATTGTAGCCATGATAAATATTATATTGAAGACACGAACGTACTACAAATTTTTCTGGACATATCGACAGCTGAAGCCTATACCTGCTATAGTTTGTTTTCACATATACATTTATAGCTCCGGAACCGCGCGACTGCTACGGTCGCAGGTTCGAATCCTGCCTCGGGCATGGATGTGTGTGATGTCCTTAGGTTAGTTAGGTTTAAGCAGTTCTAAGTTCTAGGGGACTGACGACCGCAGATGTTAAGTCCCACAGTGCTGAGAGCCATTTGAACCATTTGAACATTTATAGCTCCATTTGACAATATGGGAGATGACAATAAAATATAATGACATGGAAATAGGAGAAGATGGGAGTGTAAAATTCTTGTGATTGGAACTTGAAAATAAGTTCAGATAGGTGCGACATACTAACGAAATGCTGAAGCACCTAAGCAAGTCTGTGTTTGCAATGCGAATGTTGTCGGACATAGGAGACATAAATATAAAAAAACTGGCATATTTTGATTATTTTCACTCTAATATGTCATATGGTATCATATTTTGAGGTAAGTCCACAAACGGAGAAAAAAGTTTTAGAGTACAGTAGCGTATAGTAAGAGTAATGTGTATTGTAAATCCAAGAACATCATGTCGAAACCTATTCAAAGAATTAGCCATACGAACCACGACTTCTCAGTATATTTATTCCTTAATGAAGTTTGTTGTAAATAATACTTCTCTTTTTCCAACTAACTGCTTAGTACACAGTATTAATACTAGGAATAATAACAATAGCCATAAAGATTTAAAATCAATTACTCTTGCCCAGAAAGGAGTCCAGTATTCATCCATGGATATTTTCAATAAGTTACCAGCCACCATCAAGAGTTTAGTTTCAGACAAGGCCATATTTAAACACAATTTAAGAGAATTTTTAGTGGCCAACTCCTTCTATTCATCCATGAATTTCTCAACAAGTGCAGTACACCATTTTATAGAAAATTTATTATACTTTAATTTTTGACAATACTTGGTTGTAACAGACTACTGTAGCAGAGCAATCTAGACATACTTTCAATACACTAAAGAAACAAGTTCTTAACAAGCATGAACATTTAACTTTCGACCGTATCAGTTCTCAAGTTTTACTGCATTGAAGCAAAAAATTGAGATATTTGTAAGATCCTTTCAACAAACAATATTAAATTTAGCACACACGCTATTGCCATATCAGTTTTAATATGCTTTCAATAAAGGACACTTGGTAATCACTTAAGTTCAAACGGAGAGGAACCTGAGAGGTGGTATGATAAGGAAAAAATCAAGGTAGGTACATAAATTCAGTTATAAATTACCTTATATTTGAGCACACTAACACATACAAGAAGTTGATCTTTCACTGTACATTACTACAATTCTTCTGTTCCAATACAGTGATTGCGCAATGTGGTGGCGAGTGCATGTTGGTCGGTGGATTTGCAGGTAGAATTGCTGGACTCTGTCATTTCTTGGTGGCGATGATAGATACTAATGTCAGAATAGTTGTAGCTCTATATCCATCCATCCGAAGCATTGGAAAGCGTAAGGAAAAGCCTCTCTCGGAACCAGCACAATACACAACTTTTACATGAGCAGTTGACAGTTTGGTAGCTCGTACCCGACTGACGCTTAATTCCAGCTTCTTGTCCATGCCAACCACATTTTGCGCGCACTACAAAGTTCTGTTCCATAGGGGAACCACAATGCCTTTTACATACAAAGTAATTTAGGGGAACCACACCGCCTTTTATATACAAAGAAAGGAATATACAATTTAGTGTTGCCGATTCAATCAAACACATTTACAGAAGCTCAACTATGCAACATTAAATAAAACAAAAGGCATGATAAATCAGTAGAGCATGAGACCTATGGTGTTACAAACTGACCTCCTTCTAACCGACACACGGTCGTTACTGGCACCGAGTCAGAACCAGCTTTCATTAGAAACCAGACTCTCGTTTCACACCACTGAAGTCGTAAACACAGGTGTTTAGGATTCAGTGGAATGGACGCTACAAGGTGTCTGGCTAGGTGCCAGCTGCTGCACAAATTGGTGCTGCAGCTGTACCCGATAAGCTAGAGAAACACTATGGTCTTCCCTCTTGGTACCATCATGTGGCCGTCCGAATCTCGGTCTTCTTGCGACCGTATGTGGAAGACCTTACATTCCCGTGACCACCGCTCTCAGATATCATGTACACTGGGTTACATTTCTGTCAAGTCTCTCTGCATTGTTGCAGAAGTAACATCCAGCGTCTTTTAGTACCATTACGTGGCCTCGTCCACACTCAGTGAGGTGTCGATAACGGCGTCTTTGTTGGCCTAATGGCATTCTTGTCGAAAATCAAGTCACCAAGTCCGATCTCAAAAGATATCTAGCGCTCACGACCGTTGCAGCGTGTATGTAATGCAGACCTGAGTGACATCCACTTAGCCGGCCGCTGTGGCCGAGCGATTCCAGGCACTTCAGTCCGGAACCTCGCTGCTGCTATGGTCGCAAGTTCGAATGCTGCCTAAAACATGAGTGTCTGTGACCTCCTTAGGTCAGTTAGGCTTAAGTAGTTCTAAGTCTAGGGGACGACCTCAGATGTTAAGTCCCATAGGGCTTAGAGCTATTTGAATATCCTCTCAGTGGCGCTATTAGCTCCACTTTCTTTTGAATCTAGAAATACGTCAAACAATTTTAGTTTATGACGCACAACTTCTTCTTGGTGTTGCGATTTTTTACGTCAGAGTGCTTTCTCTTCTTCCTTTTTCTTTCTTTTTTTCAAGACTCAGTGATTGTCCCAGCACTAACCTCTGGGTACCTGCACTTAACTGCGCCACAGTCTGATTCCACGAAATAGCCTTTCTCATTGCTCAGGTGAATGACCTCGTGCTGTCTGTTCTTAAAGTACGAACGAATTGTGAGCTACTCTTCTTATTTTTTATCCTACTGTTACTGATCCTTACCACTTAGCTCTTACTTACTTACTTACTTACTTACCTACTTACTTAGCAATATGTTACTTCTTCACATCTACATCTACATCTACATGACTACTCTGCATATTCACATTTAAGTCTTGGCACAGGGTTCATCGAACCACAATCATACTATATCTCTACCATTCCACTCCCGAACAGCGCGCAGGAAAAACGAACACCTAAACCTTTCTGTTCGAGCTCTGATTTCTCTTATTTTATTTTGATGATTATTCCTACCTATGTACGTTGGCCTCAACAAAATATTTTTGCATTCGGAAGAGAAAGTTGGTGACTGAAATTTCGTAAATAGATCTCGCCGCGACGAAAAAGGCTTTGCTTTAATGACTTCCATCCCAACTCGCGTATCATATCTGCCACACTCTCTCCCCTATTACGTGATAATACAAAACGAGCTGCCCTATTTTTGCACCCTTTCGATGTCCTCCGTCAATCCCACCGGGTGAGGATCTCACACCGCGCAGCAATATTCTAACAGAGAACGAACGAGTGTAGTGTAAGCTGTCTCTTTAGTGGACTTGTTGCATCTTCTAAGTGTCCTGCCAATGATACGCAACATTTGGCTCGCCTTCCCCACAATATTATCTATGTGGTCTTTCCAACTGAAGTTGTTGATTGGTTGGTTGTTTAGGGGAAGAGACCAAACAGCGAGGTTATCGGTCTCATAGGGTTAGGGAAGGATGGGGAAGGAAGTCGGCCGTGCCCTTTCGAAGGAACCATCTCGGCATTTTCCTGGAGCGATTTAGGGAAATCACGGAAAACCTAAATCAGGATGGCCGGACGCGGGATTGAACCGTCATCCTTCCGAATGCGAGTCCAGTGTCAACTGAAGTTGTTCGTAATTTTTACACCCAGTTACTTAGTTGAATTGACAGCCTTGAGAATTGCACTATTTATCGAGTAATCGAATTCCAACGGATTTCTTTTGGAACTCATGTGGATCACGTCACACTTTTCGTTATTTAGCGTCAACTGCCACCTGCCACACCATACAGCAATCTTTTCTAAATCGCTTTGCAACTGATACTGGTCTTCGGATGACCTTACTAGATGGTAAATTAGAGCAGAATCTGCGAAGAATCGAAGAGGACTGAAGCTTTAGAATAAAAATTCTGTAAAATTGTAATAAATAGAACATTAATAATCTTAGTAACAGATTACATAATATTTCGGGCTTCGTATTTGCACTGCTGTAATGATTAACGTGGTTGTTCTTTGATTGTGTGCCGGCAAGAGATTATTGTCGTCCAGAGCCATCAGCCA
Source organism: Schistocerca piceifrons (assembly GCF_021461385.2). NCBI lineage: Eukaryota > Metazoa > Arthropoda > Insecta > Orthoptera > Acrididae > Schistocerca > Schistocerca piceifrons. The sequence continues at coordinate 612,508,686 of NC_060142.1, read as the reverse complement.
CAGATTCACAAATCGGGGGAGGGTATTTCGCGCGCGATTGGATCGCCCGTCCGATACGGTGGCGGGACTGCTGTGGCGGTGGTCCGTCGTGCGGAAACAATTAACGTAGCCTGCAGGGACATCGCGGCGGCGGCAGCTGATCGGCGACCGCTACCGGTTACCTGTTCGCCGCCGCTGCCTGCCACCACCGGTCGATACGTCATGGCGGCCGCACCGCGCCTCGGATTACCGAATCTGTACTGGCTGACGGCGCCTGCCTGGTCCATTCGCGGGATTACACCGGGCGTCCTGGGATATCTCGCGCAGCGTGCCGCAGCCAATAACGGGAGGACGCGGCGCGCGTTGCAAGGTACCATTGTGTTCCCACCAATGGTTGTTGCTTGCTTCTGAGGCTAAACCACGCGTAATGGCAACTTCTCGGAATACGACGTTTCCAGAAACGTTTAGTTCAAAATTAAGGCCTCTGTTCGTGTCAGTCATCGTATTACTCATTTCCCTACATACTGTCGGTTAGATGAGCGATCAAAACTGAAATTTGTTTGAACTGAGCAGCAGAATTTTTGTTTTGTTTTGTAAATGACTACAAGGTTCGGTACTAGATACTATAATCGGGGTATCCTGTTCGCACCTTGTGGAAAATAAAAAGCTTGTTTACTAGTCTGCAAAGTCATGACGCGTACACCTATATCTACATCTACATCTACATGGATAATCTACAAATCACATTCAAGTGCCTGACCGAGGGTTCATCTAATCACCTTCACAATTCTCTATTATTCCAATCTGGTATAGCTCGCGGAAAGAATGAACACCTATATCTTTCCGTACGAGCTCTGATTTCCCTTATTTTATCGCTGTGATCATTTCTCCCTATGTAGGTCGGTGTCAACAAAATATTTTCGCAATCGACGGAGAAAGTTGGTGATTGGAATTTCGTGAGAAGATTCCGTCGCAACGAAGAACGCCTTTCTTTTTATAATTGCCAGCCCAAATCCTGTAACATTTCTGTGACACTCTCTCCCATATTTTGCGATACTACAAAACGTACTTCCTTTCTTTGAACTCTTTCGATGTATTCCGTCAGTCCTGTCGGGAAAGGATCCCGCACCGCGCAGCAGTATTCTAAAAGAGGACGGACAAGCGTAGTGTAGGCAGTCCCCTTAGTAGATCTGTTACGTTTTCTAACCGTCCTGCCAATAAAACGCAGTCTTTGGTTAGCCTTCCCCACAACATTTTCTATGTGTTCATTCGTATTTAAGGTGTTCGTGGTTCTAATACCTAGGTGTTTAGCTGAAGTTACGGCTTTTAGATTAGACTGATTTATCGTATAACCGAAGTTTAACGAGATCCTTTTAGCACTCATGTGGATGACCTCACACTTTTCGTTATTTAGGGTCAACTGCCACTTTTCGCACCATTCAGATATCATTTCTAAATCGTTTTGCAGTTTGTTTTGATCTTCTGATGACTTTATTAGTCTATAAACGACAGCGTCATCAACCGAAGACGGCTGATCAGATTGTCTCCAAAATCGTTTTTATAGATAAGGAACAGCAAAGGGCCTACAACGCTACGTTGGGGAACGCCAGAAATCACTTCTGTTGTACTCGATGACTTTTCATCAATTGCTACGAACTGTGACCTCTCTGACAGGACGTAACAAATCCAGTCACATAATTGTGACGATATTCTATAAGCACGCAATTTCTCTACGAGTCGCTTGTGTGGTACAGTGTCAAAAGCCTTCCGGAAATCCTGAAATACGGAATCTATCTGAAATCCCTTGTCAAAAGCACTCAACACTTCATGTGAATCAAGAGCTAGTTGTGTCCCACCCGAACGATGTTTTGTAAACCCATGTTGACTGTTCGTCAATATGAGACCAGAGTTTCTCGTGGCGTATACAACTTTCAAATAACTTCCGGGAATTCAGCCAGGTAACACTTTCAGCGACCGCCGATATTTCGCCGGGAGAACACCCCGTCATTTTCAAGGCAAACTGCAACGGACAGGCGGCGTACATGCAAATTTAATACCTCGGTTCTCGGACAGAAGCAGGAAAGATAGCACACACACACACACACACACACACACACACACACACACACACACACACACACACACGCTGAACACTAGTGCCACCAAAGATGACCAAAGTCAGAGCTATCGATAGTGAGACTATGAATTCGCAGGTGAGGCAGCATTGACTCTGTTCCTCTGTTTTTTGACAAGGGAGAGAGCCGGATTCCAAACAGAGTTTAAACAGAAACCTCCATCCCTGTTAACGAAGTTGCTCGCTAATGTAATCTCAACTGCCTCCCTAATGACACTGTCCCAATAGCTGGACGTGCATGCCAATATCTCGGTGTTATTATATAACATGGGGTGACCAGTATCCAAGCAATGTTCGGCAATAGCAGATCTATTTGGCTGCTGTAATCGTGTGTGCCGTTTATAGGCTTAACACCTATAGTGCGGTTCCCCCAAGGTTATATGGCCTTCCAAAGGTTCATAAGGAAGGGGCTCCTTTCCGTCCTATAGTGAGTAACATCGGCGCTCCGACATATCGTGTATCCAAGCATCTTGCTTCTCTGTTGAGTCCACAAGTAGGACGGTGTGAACATCATATCAGGAACTCAGCTGATTTTATACGTCGTTTGGAGGGACTGAGGCTGAATGACTCTGATATTTTAGTGAGTTTCGATGTGGTCTCTCTCTTCACTCGTGTTCTTCTGTCTGATTCGTTGCGGTTAATTGAAGCCAGGTTTGGTGCTGATTTAACTAATCTCTTTAGGCATGTGTTGACATCCACTTACTTTTTATTTAATGACCAGTATTACGAGCAGACAGATGGAGTTGCGATGGGTAGTCCGTTGTCTCCTGTGATCGCAAATTTGTTTATGGAAAACTTCGAGGAACGTGCATTAGAGTCGGTGCCTTTAAAACCCGCCTGTATCTTTAGATACGTTGACGATACCTTCGTTGTTTGGCCTCACGGTAGGGAGGATTTGAATGCCTTTCTAGAACATCTGAACTCGATCCACCCGAACATTCGTTTTACGATGAAGGTGGAAGAGGATGGTTGCCTTCCCTTTCTCGACGTGTTGGTTAGGAGGAAGGATGATGGATCATTGGGACGTACAGTCTACAGGAAACGTACTCACACCGACTTGTACTTACAAGCTAATAGTTGTCGCCGTTCGGCTCAGCGTGAAGGGGTACTTCGTACTTTGGTACACAGGGCACATGTCGTTTCTGATGCTGAGACTTTGCCAGCTGAGCTGTCCCATCTAGAAGTTACATTTCGTCAAAATGGTTATAGTGATAGACAGATTGAACGTGCGTTGCGCTATCGACCAACTGTACATCGGGTGATTGACGATAATTCTGAGTCTACACCTAAGTCTACTGCCTTTTTGCCTTACGTAGGAATTACGTCCAATAAGATCGGTCGTATTTTACGGAAATACGATGTGAAATGTGTTTTCCGACCTCCATCTAAAATTAGAGCACTTTTGAGTTCCGTTAAGAATGATCTTGGACTGCGTAAGGCGGGTGTATATCGTATTCCTTGTAGCTGCGGCATGGCATATATTGGTCAAACTATCAGGACCGTTGAGGACAGATGTACTGAGCATAAACGGCACACACATTTACAGCAGCCAAATAGATCTGCTATTGCCGAACATTGCTTGGATACTGGTCACCCCATGTTATATAATAACACCGAGATATTGGCATGCACGTCCAGCTATTGGGACAGTGTCATTAGGGAGGCAGTTGAGATTAAATTAGCGAGCAACCTCGTTAACAGGGATGGAGGTTTCTGTTTAAACTCTGTTTCGAATCCGGCTCTCTCCCTTGTCAAAAAACAGAGGAACAGAGTCAATGCTGCCTCACCTGCGAATTCATAGTCTCACTATCGATAGCTCTGACTTTGGTCATCCTTGGTGGCACTAGTGTTCAGTGTGTGTGTGTGTGTGTGTGTGTGTGTGTCTTATCTTTTCTGCTTCTGTCCGAGAACCGAGGTATTAAATTTGCATGTACGCCGCCTGTCCGCTGCAGTTTGCCTTGAAAATGACGGGGTGTTCTCCCGGCGAAATATCGGCGGTCGCTGAAAGTGTTACCTGGCTGAATTCCCGGAAGTTATTTGAAAATGTGTGTCAATAGACCGTTTTCTTCGAGGTAATTCATAATGTTCGAACACAATATATGTTTTAAAATCCTACTGCATATCGACGTTAACGATGTAGGCCTGTAATTTAGTGGATTACTCGAACTACCTTTCTTGAATACTATAGTGACATGTGCAACTTTCCAGTCTTTGGGTACGGATCTTTCATCGAGAGAACGGTTCTATGTGATTGTTAAGTAAGGAGCTAACGCATCAGCATTCTCCGAAAGGAACCTAATTGTTATGCAGTCTGGACCACAAACTTGCTTTTATTAACTGATTTAAGTTGCATCACAAGCCCAAGCCTGTCTCACCGCAGTCTATTCGGTAAATCAGGAAGTCAAAAAATTAGGAAATTTGCACTAAGGTCTTACGGGACCAAACTGCTGAGGTCATCGGTCCCTAAGCTTACACACTACTTTAACTTAAACAAACTTTTTCTAAGGACAACACACACCAATGCCCGAGGGAGGACTCGAACCTCCGACGGGGGGAGTCGCGCGGACCGTGAGACAAGGCGCCTTTGACCACGCGCCTACCCCGCGCGGCTGGAAGTCAAAACTTCGAGAACATATCGATTGAACTCTCTGACGGCAATAGTTTCTCTTTCATATGAAACAAAATATTTTATTTGTAACTTACGAATGATTACTTTTAAGTGCTTCCAAAACAAAATGATGTAGTATATTTATTTGCGTAGGCTTCTTGCGTAGCATATGTTATGCTATTATTATCATTGTTTCTTCCCAACTGAAGCTTCCGCAGTTGAAGAGAGTGTTTTCACCAGAAGCGTTCTGCATTTATTTACAAATTTATTTTTATAAATTTTTCCACCTTAAGTTTACGGGGGCTTAAAACAAGTGTACCACCAAGAGCACTTTCCTGTAATTTATAATTTAACTTCTGTTTCTATTGGTGTCTCCTCTTCACTTTCACATGACTAAGAGTAATAAGAGTAGAAAATTTAAATTGGGCTGAGCACGAAACTGCAATGTTCAAGAAAGAATCAATATCTCTCCACGGTACACAAAAATATAAAATCCTCGTCCCTCTTGACTCGAAAAAGGATCTTGTACACACTTCCATTTGTAGTAATTGATTATAGCACTGTTATCCAGAAAGATCTGTTTCACGACAGCTCACAATGCCTGGAACTTGTTATGAATACCCGTGTTCGCTATATACAGGGTGGTCCATTGATCGTAACCGGGCCAAATATCTTACGAAATGAGCGTCAAACGAAAAAACTACAAAGAACGAAACTCGTCTAGCTTGAAGGAGGAAACCAGAGGGCGCTATGGTTGACCTGCTAGATGTCGCTGCCATAGGTCAAACGGATATCAACTTGTTTTTTTTTTTAAAATAGGAACTCTCATTTTTTATTACATGTTCTTGTACTACGTAAAGAAATATGAATGTTTAGTTGAACCACTTTTTTCGCTTTGTGATAGATGGCGCTGTAGTAGCCACAAATGTATAAGTACGTGGTATCACGTAACATTCTGCCAGTGTGGACAGAATTTGCTTCGTGGTACATTACCCGAGTTGAAATGCACCGTATACCAATTGCGGAAAATGTCAATATCGTGTTGATGTATGGCTGCAATTGTGATCAAAATGCCCAACGGGCGTCTGCTATGTATGCTGCTCGCTATCCTGGACATCATCCAAGTGACCGGACCGTTCGCCGGATAGTTACGTTATTTAAGGAAACAGTGGGTGTTCAGCCACGTGTGAAACGTCATCCACGACCTGCAACAAATGATGATGATTAAGTAGGTGCTTTACCTGCCGTCGCGGCTAATCTGCACATGAGTAGCAGACAAATTGCGCGAGAATCGGGAATCTGAAAATCGTCGGTGTTGAGAATGCTACATCAACATCGATTGCACCCGTACCATATTTATTTGCTCCAGGAATTGCATGGCGACGACTTTGAACGTCGTGTACAGTTCTGCCACTGGGCACAAGAGAAATTACGGAAAGATGATAAATTTTTTGCACGCGTTCTATTTAGCGACGAAGCGTCATTCACCAACAGCGGTAACATAAACCGGCGTAATATGCATTATTGGGAAACAGATAATCCACGATGGCCGCGACAAGTGGAACATCAGCGCCCTTGGCGGATTAATGTATCGTGCGTCATTATGGGAGGAAGGACAATTGGCCCCCATTTTATCGATGGCAATCTAAATGCTTCAATGTATGCTGATTTCCTACGTAATGCTCTACCGATCTTGCTACAAGACAGATGGCGATGCACTCCCAACGTGATGGATGTGCGGCACATTGTTCGCGTGCGCTTGAAGCGGTATTGAATAGCATATTTCACGACAGGCGGATTGGTCTTCGAAACACCATACCATGGTCCATACGTTCACCGGATCTGACGTTTCTTCTTGCTGTGGGGAAAATTGAAGGATATTTGCTATCGTGATCCACCGACATAGCCTGACAACATGCATCAGCGCATTGTCAATGCATTTGCGAACATTACGGAAGGCGAACTACACGCTGTTGAGAGGAATGTCGTTACACGTATTGCCAAATACATTGAGGTTGACGGACATCATTTTGAGCATTTATTGCTTCAATGTGGTATTTACAGGTAATCACGCAGTAACAGCATGCGTTCTCAGAAATTATAAATTCACAAAGGTACATGTATCACATTGGAACAACCGAAATGAAATGTTCAAACGTACCTGCGTTCTGTATTTCAATTTAAAAAAACCTACCTGTTACCAACTGTTCGTCTAAAATTGTGAGCCATAAATTTGTGACTATTACATGGTCATCTATCACAAAGCAAAAAAAGTGGTCCTACTAAACGTTCATATATCTTTACGTACGACACGAATATGTAATAAAAATGGGGGTTCCTATTTAAAAAAGAACGCAGTTGACATCCGTTTGACCAATGCAGCGCCATCTAGCGGGCCAACCATAGCGCCGTCTGGTTTCCCCCTTCAAGCTAGACGAGTTTCGTTCTTTGTAGTTTATTCGTTTGACGCTCATTTCGTAAGATATTTTGCCCGGTCACGATGAATTCGCCAGCCTGTGTATGATGATCGACTCATTAATCATATTTCACCATCATGTACGCAGATACCGTGGCTGTAGGCTCACAAATGTTAAATTTTCCAAATGCTATGTCTTCTGTATTGTCTTACCAACGTGCGCTGACCCCCGCAACTCTCCTCGAGCATAACGGGCTTGCCTGAACAACGTGGCGATTCTCGTCAGAGCACAACTCTTTTGTCTCACTCCATCGATCACCGGCTTTCTCGGAGTGCCTCTCAGTAGCGGCATTCAGATTCTGGAACAATCTCCTGCTGTATAATACAGAAATAAGTAACATATCGTCTAAGCCCCGATTTAGACATCATGGTTTGTTTGCGCAATCTTCAGACCATTGGTAAATGTATCTAATTTCATTATGCAGGTAGTTTTCAATGTAAGTGGCTCTTGCAGGTTCAAGTAAAGACGCCAGGTTGAGTGTTTTCGGGAGGCTACACGCCGATTAAAATATTTGTGTTTTGAGTGTTGTGTATGTCTTACGTGATCCAGCAGTTACTGCCAATTGGAAGCGAGTATCATGAATGATCATTTTAGGCGAAACTGCTGAGAACGGTGGGGAATATTATGGGCTTATTGTCATGTAATTATTTAGTAACGAAAGGACAATCCAATTTGGATTGCTTATTCGTTTATGCTTTTGTTTCAAAGGTGGCTTGGGTCTGTTGAAACTTAAGAACCTTGACTGGTTGGCTGTTGTTGAATTGAATTGAAAACTGGGATGTGTTACTATGTAATGTGGCTAATGTCAATTGTACACTGTTTTTCTTAATAACTGTTAGCGTCGTTCAAGCGCCACGTTGCGATTTAGTCATTAAAATAAATTTCACTTTTTGAGGTTAGCACCTTTCACTCAAGGACTCTTTGTCCTAACTATGCCTGCCCCAAAGCGTATACCCACTGATATAATGAAGGCTTTCACGATCGGAGGTTTCACCTGCCGAGAATTCTTCCGGGTTGTATGGCCGTGGTCAATGGAACTCTTCTATCCCTAACGTTTCGTTCAAAGCTACATCGGACATCTTCCCAGGTGCTCCTGGTTGTGCTGAGTCTTGCCGACTGACGAGTCGGACGTCGAAGAACGACCTGAATACCGTGGAAAGTTAGCGTGGTCTGGAATCCGAGGTATTTAGGCCGTTCTTTGACTTCCGACTCGCCAGTCAGCAAGACTCAGCACAACCCGGAGAGCCTCCTGAGATGTCCAACGTAGCTTTAGACGGTACGTCAGGGATAGAAAAGTTCCATGGACCAAGGCCATACAACGCGGAAGAATTCTCGGTATCCCCATTCCTTGTTTCCGTGGCAGGACAGAGGGGGTTTTCAATTTCTTGGTTACCTACGATGAAAACAAAGGTACTGCTTGTGTGAAACCCTGTTTTCATGTAAGGGAGGACCTGATGACCCTTGTCCTTAACAAAGCGCTAACATCTTCTTCATTTCTAGCATTGTATACTGAAGAAGAACTTCACATCTACGCTGGTGGTTTTGGAACAGGGGCAGTTCCAGTAAAAGTTCAGGAGGGTGCAGAAAATGTGATAAAGTATCCTTCTATAGTACTCATCAAGTCTGACATGAGTATTCTACAGCCGAGAAATCAGGTCTTGCGGTTGTACAGACCTTCAATTAATTTCGGCCAAATTTATTCGATAAAGCATTTAATGTAGTGACGCACCACCATTCTCTGTGCTGGTTCACTAGCTAGCAGAATCCATGGCTTTTACTGGCGCTGTGGTAAATGAGGCGTTAAGAGTGCGAGGTCAGTGTGGAGTGCAGAAGCGAAACTAATACAAGGATGGTGACTGCCTTTCAAGGAATCCTTTGATGGAGCACGCTTTTATGGATAGAATTTCAGACATCAGTGCATTAAATGACATATCCACTGAAAAGAGGAAAGATCCAACTCTGCCAGAAATCACAGAAGACTTGAGAACCTCCAAGGGAGTACATCAATCAAATAATGGGGCGTTATATAATAGGAACAGTGGCCCATTGGGACGGACAAGTAAATCCATCATCCCAGCTCACCGGTGCCCAGCTGTCCTGACGTATCTGCAAGGTTCTTCAATATCTCAGCACCTGGAATCCACGGAAACTCTAGACAGTGTCAGACTCAGGTACCACTGGCCAAGGCTCTACTAATAAGTTAGGCATTCTCTGAGCCATCCTAAGAAATGGCAACGATGGAAGCACATTCTGCAGTTACCTCTGGAATGTCTCGTAGTTATTGCACTAGCATCAGCGCCACTCCACCAAACTGAAAGGAATTTCTTGGGGAAGGATCTTAATAAGACAGATAACAGTTTGCCCTAACCACCTCGTCCATCGTGCAATCATCAGAGATATGTCGACTGTGATATGTGAATGATTAGCTCTTCAGAGCATTCACAAAAACAAATTGGCTCCGTGCACTAAGGGACTTAACATCTGAGGTCATGAGTCCCCTAGAACTTAGAACTACTTAAACCTAACTAACCTATAAACTTCACCCACATCCTTGCCCGAGGCAGGATTCGAACCTGCGACCGTAGTGGTAGCGAGGTTCCAAACTGAAGCGCCTAGAACCGCTCGGCCACTCCGGCCAGCAGAGCATTCACACAAGGATGGCGCCGGTGGCGATACCTACAACGTGCTGACATGAGAAAAGTTTCCAACTGATTTCTCATACACAAACAGCAGTTGACCGGCGTTTCCTAGTGAAACATTGTTGTGATGCCTCGTGTAAGGAGGAGAAATGCGTACCATCACGTTTCAGACTTTGATAAAGGTCGGACTGTAGTCTATCACGAGTGCGGTTTATCTTATCGCGACATTGCTGCTCGCGTTGCTCGAGATCCAATTACTGTTAGCAGAATATGGAATCGGTGGGTTCAGGAGCGTAATACGGAACGCCGTGCTAGATCCCAACAGCCTCGTATCACTAGCAGTCGAGATGACAGGCATCTTGTCCGCTTGGTTGTAACGGATCGTGGAGCCACGTCTAGATCCCTGAGTCAACAGATGGGGATGTTTGCAAGACAACAACAATCTGCACGAACAGTTCGACGACGTTTACAGCAGCATGGACTATGAACTCGGAGACCATGGCTGCGGTTACCCTTGACGCTGCATCACAGACAGGAGCGCCTGCGACGGTGTACTCAACAACGTACCTGGGTGCACGAATGGGAAAACGTCATTTTTTCGGATGAATTCCGGTTCAGTTTACAGTATCATGATCGTCGCATCCGTGTTTGGCGACATCGCGGTGAACGCGCATTGGAAGCGTGTATTCGTCATCGCCATACTGGCGTATCACCCGGCGAGATGGTATGATGTGCTATTGGTTACACGGTTTTTATCACCTCTTGTTGGCGTTGACTTTACTTTAAACAGTGGACGTTACATTTCACATGTGTTACGACCCGTGGCTCTACCCTTCATTCAATCACTGGGAAACCCTACATTTCAGCAGGATAATGCACGACCGCATGTTGAAGGTCCTGTACCAGCCTCTCTGGATAAAGAAAATGTTCGACTGCTGCCCCGGCCAGCACATTCTCCAGATCTCTCACCAACTGAAAACGTCTGAATAATGGTGGCCGAACAACTAGCTCGTCAGAATACGCCAGTCACTACTCTTGATGAACTGTGGTATCGTATTGAAGCTGCATGGGCAGCTGTACTTGTACACGCCATTCAAGGTCTGTTTCACTCAATGCCGAGGCGTATCAAGGCCATTATTACGGCCAGAGTTGGTTGTTCTGGGTATTGATTTCTCAGCATCTATGCACCCAAATTGCGTGAAAATGTAATCACATGTCAGTTCTAGTATAATCTATCTGTCCAATGGATACCCGTTGATCATCTGCATTTCTTCTTGGTGCAGCAATGTTAATGGCCTGTAGTGTACTTTTAGGCATGGAGCATGCCATGTGTTAATCTCTGGAAAAAGTCTCCGCCCTGAAACTGGCCAGTGATAAATTCATATTGTGAGACCATCCACAGGATGACAAATTTCAGACGTCATTAGAGGGGCCAGATTCTTTCAAGATGTCGGTAGCATATATGGCAATGTCACCCTGATAACGTCACAGGATGACATAATCTATTTCCCACCCCCCTCCCCTGCAACCCTCCCCACACCCTTTTCTAAATGACCAGTCTGCCTAAGAGGTCAATGTATACTCTTCGACAGCCCCAGACCAACTGACCTGTACCACAACACCACCATCAGAGGGTGGAAAACACGATCAGGCAGCACCTTAGCAGGTAATATGATTGTGACGACAGTCATATAAAGCTGGTGCAGTAGGTTACTGGTCTCAGTCAATGGAAGGACCATGAAGCATCAACAGTAGCACCCGATTTCGTCCATTTTCTCCAAGGAGAATAGGAAGAAGCAGAACAGTAAGTATTCCCTGCCTACCTATACTACATGTCTGCCTGTAGTTTCTATTATCAGGTGTGATGCTTCTTCTTCTTCCTCTAGCATGAGGACAACAGCCATGCATATCAGAATCTGCAGAGGTGACCTCCAGCTCGTCAGGACCACCAGCAGCACAACAGCCAGGCCTGTCGGTACCTGCATTGGCAGCTGTGATCTCCGGCAGTTAGGATCCTGCAGCGCACCTTTTGGAAGAAAATAAAACGCCTATAGCCGTCCTTATGATCTTATTTATTGGGTAGCGCATCCGGTCAGCAATTTCGAGCAGGACAAAAATCAGCCGTTATCTACGCCACACACTGATGAAGACACCCAACGGCAGAGCACGGATATACCTGTCCATAACTCGCAGAACTGCGTCATGGGTCTCAATCAGCATGACGCAGGCCAGAACTGGATTCCAAAATTCGCACCATCCATTGAATTGTGGAATATTTTACTGATACGGCAAGGACACAGAGTGTATACACATAGCTTCCGTTGTGCTACTGCTGTCTATTTCCACATATAATTTAACTGCTGCTTCTGAATGTAGTCATACAAGGAGAAAACAGTGATTGGAATTTGACGATGGAGATTGATACTGTGATGAAGGGTGTTAAAATCCAGTTTGCTTAGTCAGAATGGTGTGAGGTATGTTATGCAATGCCATACAACTGTACTCAAATGACATCTAAGTATAACCCATCTCGTTTCCCCCAGGACATTGTTGTGGTGGTGTGATGCTATTGATGTCATCAGTGTACAATGACATAGCTCTTAGGGTGAGATCTGGAGACTAATCCATTTACTTACGGCGCTATAATAACACGAACTTGCTTGGATTAAGGATGGTGCGATCTCATGTGTCTTAGGTACTGGGGCTACCGGTTACCATGGATTCAAGTTCTATAGTATAATGTTGTGAATCACATTCATGTGGATACTATAGGTTTTAATGATTTAAGACAGTGCTTCAGTTCGTGTATTAATGCAGTGACTAGGTCCACTGCTATTGCTCCAAGATGTATAGAGTCCATTGACGCCAGATTTACGAATGGATTAGACGAACTTTTTCATGCTGCTATCACTTTGAGGAAAATTGAGCCAAATTTAGTGCATACAAGAAACAGTTATTCGGGAACTACTGTACTGCTGTGAAAAATAAACCAGTGGTTTTTGCAGATGTTCTGCACATTAAATACCATTCCTGATGTGTAAATAGAATTTACTATCGGAAATAGTGTGTTTCTTCTTACTTCATAACCCTCTCATTATAATGTAACTATCGATGCTCAGACAGTAAGTTTATTGTGCTATGGAGGAACATATATTATTGTTCCAAGTTTTTTTTTTGTTTCTATAAAAACTTCTTGCACACCAATGCCTGATGTAGTCCGTATCATGGCAGTGTGAGTGAAGCATCTCCATCACAAGGACTTTGCTGTAATCTACTGGTCTGATGATGGCATAGAAGACCAAAAGAGAAAGTAGGACGGGATGTTCCTTCCTCATAATAATTATGTGTCCATCCAACTGCAGAAAGACAAATGTTCTTATGTTAACATATCTGGATGGAAACCATTTTGAGCATGCCTATTTTCAAAAACGCTGTTTCAGTCCGAATACCAGCTATTACAGGTGATATTGCAAGGTGTCAAAACTGTAACAAACAGCATTAGAGAAAACAGCGCCGCGAGGGATTAGTCGAGCGGTCTAGGCGCTGCAGTCATGGATTGTGCGGCTGGGTCTGGCAGAGGTTCGAGTCCTCCCTCGGGCATGGGTGTGTGTGTTTGTCCTTAGGATAATTTAGGTTACGTAGTATGTAAGCTTAGGGACTGATGACCTTAGCAGTTAAGACCCATAAGATTTAACACACATTCGAACATATTTTAAAAGAAAACTGTCCATTAAGAAAAGTAAAGTGAAACACTCTGTTCATATTCAACGATATTACCCTGAAAAACCAGGATCAAATTCAAAGATATTTCTTTTTTAGTCACCGTATGGATTTTGACGCATTTTGTTTAAGTCAGGCACATTCCAGAATCCCAAAAGAGTTGGAAAGGTATAGTTCTAACCTCATCACAGTCTTTAACCAAGACAACTGGTTTTTAAGCACATTTACCAAGGACTTGTAGTTTCTGATATGTCATTCAGTGAATTTGTAAAGATATATGGAGATCGCTGGTATGACACACAGTACGGGTTTCTTCTTATTAATAAATCAAGAAAACTGTATGATAATAGGTATAAACGAAACTTCCAAGAGCTTTTATACATACAGGGTGATTCACGAAGATAAGCAAATATTTTAATATTTTGTTCTACAGTACAACTAAAGAAAAAAGTTCATATGAACATAGCTCCGCAAATGTTTTGTCATGGAATTATGGCGAATAAAAGATTTTGATCGAAATTTAGCAACTTCGCTAATATGAAGGCATCGCAAAACTGTACGAGGTTAAAGTAAAGCACAATTTCCATTTATTTTGTTGCTGTTAGTCGGGTGAATCTAATAAGACATGTCTGTATCCTGCAGTAGCTTTTCATAACATCCAGAAAAGCATATTGTACAATTAAATTTGTTTACTTTCCTTTAAGAGTGCAGAAACACTTATGTCATTGTCGGCAACAGTTAGTGAGTTGTTTCGGTCGTTTCCTAACGTTAAAACTACTTAGTTTTCTGTACTGTTCAGTGAAAGAACATAATGGCAACAGTGTGTTTTCAACATGATGGCGCACCTGCACATTTAACCAACTCCGTTACTACACATTTAAATGAACATTTTCTCCAGAAATGGATTGGTTTGGTGCTACATGTCTGTGGCCACCCAGATCGCCCGATTTAACACCAATGGATTTTTGTGTATGGGGATGGGTGAAAGACCTTGTTCACAAGGTCAAAGTCAATAAACTTGAGGCATTACTTGCTCGCATTAGGAATGCAATAGACGAAATTAAGAACAACCTTGTGTACCTGAAACGAGGAACAAAATCCTTTCCATGAATGTGCAGTTAAATGCATTGAACTCCATAGAGACATTTTTGAACAATTATTGTGAATGTATTGTGAATCTGTGTGTACACTGTACAACTTCCTTAACACTGAGCTTTGTCTTTTCCTGTTTAACATGAAATCACGTGTGCTATGGTATTAATAAAAGCAGATTATCTGACACAGTCATACAGTTTCAGTTAACTTTATACCATCATTTCCTCAAAATTAATTTCTCTACAGTCTCTGTGAAAAATTTTCTGCAATCATCTGGAAATTAAAAAAAAAAAAAAAAATTGGGCGAAGTAGTCAATAACTTCAGAATTTTACGAAATTACTTGGTTGGATGTTCTGGAAAACTACTGCAGATACACGTCTCGAACATGCTTTATTAGATTCACCATATCACCCACAATGAAATAAATGGAAGTCGTGGTTTACTAAACCTAATATAGTTTTGTGATGGCTTCATATTAGCGAAGTTGCTGAATTTCAGACAAAATCCTCTATTACCGTACCTCCACAGCTAAACATTTGCGGACCTAAGTTTAAATGAACTTTTCTCTTTAGTGTTACATGTAGAATAACATATTAAATAATTTGCATGTCTTAGTGAATCACCATGTAAAGAGGTGTGTATGTCAATTTGTGTCACATAAGGAAAAATTCAAACACACGTCCATCACTCAACCTGACAGAATTGGTGTACATAGACATTTCATTTTCTTGTACATAGACGCAAAAATTCAGACTCTGAAATGCGAAATTCTGGGTGCATGTAAGGAGCTAGTAATGTATTCTATGACTCTTCTGAGATCGATCAACACATTAAATGATGGGGTTAACGTAATCGAAAAAAGTAAATGATTTAACTGTACACGCTGATGCTATTGAAAAGAAGAAGGAGATGTATGGATATAAAGTGAACCCAGCACGCAACTCTGTTTAATATATAACAAGATATCAACTAAGCATAAAGTCATTGAGGCAAGGAATGCTGTTTGAGAGAAATTACAGCAACTAGGGTTAGGACATTTGGAACAAGAGCAAACACCTAGAAAACATTTGAAGCCAGTTGCCAAATCTCTCAGCGAACATTCAGTGAAATTACATGATGATCACGATTTCATTGCCAGTTTAATTAACCATCACAACAGTGCTATGAGAGACCGTACATATGGTGTCAACATTGTAATATCGTCCATTCTGGGCACACAGCCTATAGGTTTAACTAAGGACACATTACAGATAGGGGACTGAGAAAAGTGAAAATAAAAATGGAGAAGGGTGTTTGAGCTACTGTTGCAGAAGATGATGAATCGATGCCCATACAATCTTCAAACATATCACAGTGGAGAGTTTTTCAGTAGATATTTATGTAATGTGACTGAGCGGTATCACATACAGCACTACCCAACATTCACCCACCTGAAGCCAAGTTTCATAGATGCCTAACAGTGAAAGCTCAAATGTTGATGCATTTTAATCTATTTCGTTCAAATAAGTTTATAGTTGTCCTCCTGCAAATAAATGTGCAGCATAATCAAACCAAACATCACACGATAAAAATGACTCCAAACGACGTTCACGATACTGGATTCGTAGATACAGTATACAATTGTATTAAAACGCTGGAACCATGCTAACAGAAATTTAATACAAGGTCTTAATAACTCGAACTACAGCAACAATAGCAAAAGTGGCACTACAGCCAACTAAATAAAAAGAATCTAACTTCTAAACACTCTAAGTACTACGAGGCATATGATAAGAAAAAGATAGATTTTCTTGAAAAGCATACAATTTATTTAGAAAATTTTACCTTATTCATGTTACATCCAGTTCAAAAAATTATATAGTTGTCAGTTATTCCATTACCCAAATATTATCGACCGTTCAGTCATTATCATAACGTTCGTTGCACCTTATCATATAAGAAATTTCATTGCACTTTACATTCCGTGTCCTACCTACACAGTGTCTACACGAGATTATCATAGCTATATATTCTCTTGTCCTAGGGGTGGGAAACTGCACCTAAAACGGGAAGAATCTGCAATGATCTACGACATGAGGAGGCAATGGAAACTACTGCATTAAAGACACGTAACGTGTATCCACAGGATATGTGGCCTGCAACTGAAGAAGTGTCATGATGATCTCTCCATTGGCAAAAGATTCCGTAATAGTCACTCATTCGGATCTCCAGGGGGGGGGGGGGACTGCCCAGGGGGAGGTTACCATAAGAAAAAAAATGGAATAATCAACGAAAGGATAACGTTGTACGAGTCGGGACGTGGAAGTTTGAACGTGGTAAGGAAATTAGAAAATCTTAAAAGGGAAATGCGAAGGCTCAGACTAGATGTAGTAGGGGTGAGTGAAGGAAGGTGGAAAGAAGACAAGGATTTCTGGTCAGATGAGTATAGAGTAATATCAACAGCAGCAGAAAGTGGTATAATGGGAGTAGGATACGTTATGAGCAGGAAGCTTGCGCGGAGAGTGTGTTACTGTAAACAGTTCAGTGACAGGTGTGTTCTTATCAGAATCGACAGCAAACCAGCACCGCAACGATAGTTCAGGTACACACGACGACGTCGCAAACTGAAGATGAAGAGATAGAGAAAGGGTAAGAGGATATTGAGGGGTAATACAGTATGTAATGGGGGATAAAATCTAATAGTCGTAGGGGAATTGAATGCAGTTGTCGAGCAGGAGAATAAGGGAAGTTTACAGGAGAATATGCACTTGGGACAAGGAATGAGAGAGGAGAAAGACTACTTGCTATCTGTAATAAGCTTCAACTAGTAATTGAGAATACTCTGTTGAAGAATCCCAAGAGGAGGAGGTATACGTGGAAAAGATTTCAGTGTAAGAATCATGCTCAGACAGAGTTTCCGAAATCAGACATTGGATTGTGAGGTGTACGCAGGGGTAGATGTGAACTCAGATCACAATACAGTAGTGATGAAGGGTAGGCTGAAGTTTAAGACATTACTCAGGAAGAATCAATATGCAAAGAAGTAGGATATGGAAGTACTAAGGAATGACAAATACGGATGAAGTTCTCTAAGGCTATAAATACAGCAATAAAGAATAGCTCAGTAGGCAGTACAGTTGAAGAGGAATGGACACCAGTAAAATTGGCCATAACAGAAGTTGGGAAAGAAAATATAGGTACAAAGAAGGTAACAGCGAAGAAACAATGGGTGACAGAAGAAATACTTCAATTGATCAATGAAAGGAGGGAGTACAAGAATGTTCCGGGAAACAGAGAAATACAGAAATACAAGTCGCTAAGGATTGAAATAAATAGGAAGTGCAGGGAAGCTAAGACGAAATGGCGGCAGGAAATATGTGGAGACATCGAAAAAGAAATGACTGTCGGAAAAACAGACACAGCATACAGGAAAGTCAAAACAACCTTCGGTGACATTAAAAGCAAGGGCGATAGCGTTGAGAGTGCCACGGGAATTCCACTGTTACATGCAGTGGAGAAAGCGGATACGTGAAAGCCGGTATGATGGGGAAGATTTGTCATATGTGATAGAAGAAACAGGAGTCGATTTAGAACAGATAGGGCATCCAGCAATATTATCACCATTCAAAAGAGCTTTGGAGGACTTAAGATCAAATAAGTCAAAAGGGATAGATAACATCCCATCTGAATTTCTAAAATCATTGGAGGAAGTGGCAATAAAACGACTATTCACGTTGGTCAATAGAATGTATGAGTCTGGCGACATACAATCTGACATTCGGAAAAGCATCATCCACACAATTCCGAAGACGGCAAGTGCTGATGAGTCGAATTATAGCACAATCAGCTTCTGAAAAATATATGTGTAAGCTATAGGGACGGACGAGTCGTATACACTATGTACAACACCCGAGAGGGAATAGTAATAGTGAAGGACCAAGAACTAAGTGCTCGTATGAAAAAGGGTGTAAGACAAGGATGTATTCTTTCGCCCCTGCTGTTCAATCTGTACATCGAGGAAGCAATCATGGAAATAAGAGAAAGGTTCGGGAGTGGAATTTAAATTCATGGTGAAAGGATATCAGTGACAAGATTCGCTGATGACATTGCTATCTTCAGTGAAAGTGAAGAACAATTACATGATATGCTGATCGGAATGGTCTGACGAGTATAGTGTATGGAAAGAGAGTAATTCGAAGAAAGACGAAGATAATGAGAAGTAGTAGAAATGAGAACAGCGAGAAACGTAGCATCAGGTTGATGGTTACGAAGCAGATGAAGTTAAGGAATTCTGCTACCTAGGCAATAAAATAACCAATGACGGACAGAGTAAGGAGGACATCAAAAGCAGACTAGCAATGGCAGAATGGGCATTCCTGGCCAAGAGAAGTCGATTAGTATCAAACATAGGCCTTAATTTGAGGAAGAAATTTCTGAGAACGTATGTCTGGAGTACCGCATTGTATGATAGTGCAACATGAACAGTGGGAAAACCGGAACAGAAGAGAATCGAAGCATTTGAGATGTGGTGTTACAGAGAAAATTTTGAAAATTAGGTGGACTGATAAGGTAAGGAATGAGGAAGTTCGGCGCAGAATCGGAGAGGAAAGGAACATGCAGAAAACACTGATAAGGAGAAGGGACAGGATGATAGACATCTGTTAAGACATGTGAGAGTGGCTTCCGAGGTACTAGAGAGAGTTGTCGGGGGCAAAAACTGTAGAGGAAACAGAGATTGGAATACCTCCAGCAAGCAGTTGAGGACGTTGGTTGCAAGTGGTACTCTGAGATGAAGAGATTAACACAGGAGAGGAATTCGTGGCGGGCCGCAGCTAACCAGTCAGAATACTGTTGACCAAAAATAAAAAAAAAGATGAAAACACTTCCCTATCCACTCGCTAACTGCCACTCTGTCCAACCACAGAATCTCTTGTCGAGGGCGCAGAGCGCTGTCAGCCATATTAAGACAGTCTACAGCGCTGCCAACATACTAACAGTATACTTACAAGGGTTCTACCAACACCCAGCCCTGCTTCTACTCAGAAAAATGCAAGTATCGTTGCAGACATCATTTACGGTGCATATCAGCTGTATTGGTGTACTGCTTTTATTGGTAGAGTTTAGCCAATGTTTTTTGTAATGTTACGATATATTAATAATTTTTACTTATGGACCGTAATGTGTTTGGATCGATATAGTAATGGCTTTCGTAGCTGCACTTTCTTTTTTTTTTGAATTCATGATCTCTATACAATTACGACTTGTAGTTGTTGGACAGGGTATAACCTGCACCATCCCGAGCTTTCCCCACTGACAGTGAACAAAAATAAAATTTTCTAACAGAAATTATGGAATAAATAAATAGATCCTTTCTCACCAAGAGCTCAGCACGGGCTGAGTATTTCCCAAATGGAAGTTGGGAGGGGACTGGAGGGACAGAAGAGTGGAGGAGCGGAGGGTCAGAGGGGAAGTGTGAAGGGAACACCCATGATGTCACCTGGTAACAATTTCAGGTGACATCATCAGTGCGACATTGCCACGTCTACTGTCGCCGTCTCGAATAAATTTGGCAAGAATGCAGCATATGATAGCTCTTTCCTGGTCCTTGTACTACCACTAACCGACAAATGGACACACAGAACACCTTAAACGTCATTGTCAAGCTCTCGATGTACATAAATGTTGAACAGAAAGCATGGGATACAGTGCTACTCATGGTGACATTCGCATGCA
This sequence comes from Schistocerca piceifrons, assembly GCF_021461385.2. NCBI lineage: Eukaryota > Metazoa > Arthropoda > Insecta > Orthoptera > Acrididae > Schistocerca > Schistocerca piceifrons. Next base: position 612,488,321 of record NC_060142.1, on the reverse strand, counting down.
ACACATGAGAGCGTGACACTGTCCTTCCCATTTTTCAATTGCTCTACCATCGCGAGGCCGAAACAACAACGGATGAACTGTTCTCATTTAGTCAACGGAAGGATGTATATGTGAAACACCTCAACACCAGTTCTAATGAAGCAAAGCAGCTGGCTCACATATGGGCCCTGAACGCCCCGGAGAAAGACCGAGAGCACTATAATGCAAAGCATCGACCGGCGAGATACAGCCTGGGAGATTAGGTATGGGTTCTTGCCCCTGTAAGGAGAGTAGGGCTATCGGTAAAGTTACTAAGGCATTCCCTGGGGCCGTATCGTAGCCTTTGTAGCTTATCACACTTCACAAATAAAATCAAAGATTATGACCCAAGAAGATAAAAGCGTGGATGCGTCGCCCATACCCTCCCTATGAAGCCCTACTACAGTCGCAGGTCCGCAGTGTAAGTTTCAAGGTTAGGCTATGACGGGAGGGGATGCCTTCGATGCTTGTCATTGTGGAGACGATGTAACAACACAAGAACGCGAGTGTCGATCAGTACCGCCGTAGAAACGACTACTGAAAGTTTTAGATCTAGGGAGCAGCAGCCGGCACCAATGAGAGCTTTTCTCCAGGACATGGAGCGATGCCACGAATTGCGATACACTCTATATAGTATAACGTTCCGAGTCACTGGCTAGCGTGTTGTGAATCTACAGTTCAAATCCGAACACCAATAATAATTTGTTACATGGTAGTTATCATTTCTTGGAAGTTCATGAAATAGGTTTGTAATGTTTTTACATCTTGAAACGTGCATAAATACAGCGTTCCGGAATATTCGATGTTTGTACAAAAATCTGCACTCTCCATTCATTCATCGATTTCTGTGTGGCTGGTGTCTGTAATAATCATGCTTTGATTGACGACCCTGGCTTCGTATTTGGGCTAGACGTGACAATATGGCGTCGACAAGATACCTGATTTGTACGAAAAGTGTCATTGGAAACTGAAATAAAAGTATAGGTTCCTCCATTTACTAATGAGAGAGTTTCGTTGAATTCGTTTTGCAGAAACTGAGAGGTTGGCGATTCAACTGAATGTCTGTGGACTATAGTTAGAAACAGCTAAAATCAGAGGGATCACATTATAATATTTGTTGTAGGGAACACGAGCAAAAGAGATGAACGCATACAAGGTGCAACTCCTTCCTTGTGGGGTATTGCAATCGATAACTTACTCTTTCTAATATCAGAACATTCAGCTTTCTCTCTATGACGCAACGAAAAATGAGCGTCGTTATGAAGTAACAATGTCGGTTCTCGCACATAAAAATATACGTGTTCAATGTCCCGCACGTTATTTGAGGGAACAACGCTAGTGGTGTAGTTTGAAAGTGTTGTTTTCCATAAAATGGAATATATGGTTCCAGAGACCTTTTCAAGCACATACGCCTGTGTTCCAGGCATCGTTCGATGCCGAGGTGCTGTTCCAACGCAGACGGAGAGCTCTGCTACCTTGTTTGAGTTTAGCGGCAATGCCAAGTGTGCTAAGGCGTAAATGGGAATGTGAACCGAGGGGGAAGGTGTGCTAGGGTTTTCCTGCCTTTGTGCAAAGCCATTGAGGCAGGGTGGCTTGGTGGTTAGCGCATTTCCCTAGTGAGCAGGAGAGCCGTGTTCGAATCCTGGTCTTGGAACGAATTTTCATTCGTCACTTCCGTCTGCATATATACATATCTTCCACATTGTGGCAATCAGTTCAATTTATCAGACGACGATTTTAACGAAAGTAAAATGATGTTCAGAGCGCCTAATAGCCAAAGACGTATTATGATAAAGTATTGTGGTAAGGTCGTCAACCAAGTTCCTTCGGATTTATGAGAGGGAAAGGTTAACAACAGTAAAATTTCAGTAATTTGGTGTGAAATGAAACTGCTAAATACCCTTCCAGTGACAAGAAGTATCACTTAAAGAAACGGAAAGAATGAAGGGAGGAAGACAGAGTTTCACGTCCGTCAACAACGAGATCATTACAGAAGGAGCACATGCTCTGATTGTTTCAAGGATGAATAAGAAAATTGGATGTCCTGTTTCAAGGGAGCGATCCCAGAATTTTCCTGGAGTGAACTAGGGAAACTACGGAAAATCTAAATATGAATAATCGGGCACAGGTTTTATGGTCATCTTCCCGAACTCAAGTCCAATGTGCTAGCCACACTCGCTCGGTAATAAGGTAATGATTACGCTATTCGTAGATGTGGCACAATCGTCTGACAGTCCATAGTATTAAAGAGGTTATTCGTTGGAACAGATAGTTTTATTTGACGACTAAGCACTTGCAAGATTCAATACGTTCTATTGTTCGATGCAAACAGTGCAGTGTTACTAGTGGGATGTTGGTTTATGAAATTATTAATTGGTGGTCTTTTTTTGTTAACGCATTCACGAGATAGTAGTGAGTTTTTAGTCAAATACCAGACTAGTTGGTAGTGGGATAGAGGGAGTAGAAATTGAGTGTAAGTGGGGGGGAGGGGGGACGAAGTTGGCGAAGGGAGATTTCCAGTTCCGATTTTTGCCTCACGACCATAGGATATCTCTGGAAAATGTTGGTCATAATCGGGTCTTGGGAACTATTCAGAACTTAATTAAAGCACGTTATGTTCCAGGTGCGAGACTGCAAGTCCAGAATATGTCAGTGTTTGTAACTGATGAGTGCACAGATATTATTTTCGTTTTCTTTCTTCACATTCTTCCTTCTAGACTAATGACAGAGGGGTGGCTGTTGTAGAACCATTTTACTTTCAGTGTATCTTTGTTCACTGTGAGTGGGGCAGAAATGGCCCCAGTTGTGAACATTTAGGAACGGTTTTACAGTTCGAGTGTTCAGCTAATGCCCAAGATCAGTTTTATAGAAAACCTTGATAAGAACGGAGAAGACAATGTTTCCCGAGTTCGATGACCAAGTTGAGAGAGTTTGAGAAACCTTAATCGTTTTTATGTTAAGAGTGACTGAGAGAGAGTGAGAGAGAGAGCTTTAATACTATCCATTATGGCTCTCAGACGGCCAGTTATATTTATAAGCAGCCGTGAGAACCGATAGTTACTTGAGTTCAGATGTGGAGACAGTTGGCTGTTGACTGGTATCAGAAATTGTCGTAGTACAGGCTTGTGCCTTCCTAACACAGCTTGAACAAAGGAAAACAGCCATAATCCTTGCGATTGTTGTATCCTAACGGCTCCAGTGGATGGTACATATGTTTCATACCTCAGAGTGTCCTGTTTCTGAATCAATCTCCACTTTTGCATCTAGCTACACTTACCGATGGTTAATTGTGGCGATTATTTCGTTGACAAGTATTCTGGCTTAATTGTTGGTTTTCAGTGGTAAGTTCTGCCAACACCATCCCCCCAAGAACTTCTGCACTTGTGGGGCTGTCTGTACAAGTGTAGCCCTGTAGTGCCTTGAAACTACCACCATTAGGCTGTTTGCTTTTCATTTTCCATAAGTCGAATGAAGAATTTAGTTACCATGAAAGTTTGAAGTTATATTTTTTTGGAGAGTTGGCCACTGATTCTGCTGTGGTGTGCATACACAAACTCAGGGTCTGAGATATTATTATCACGAGTAGCTGCGAGCGGACAATTGTTGAGAGTAGTCGGGCGCAGCCTTCGGTGGAGAGAAGTCACTCGACAGTTGAAGTCGCAGCCTGTGGTTACGGTGCTAGCAGTGCTGGAGGAGATTATTATATTAATTGAGAATTTTTGGTAATTTGCCATTTTGCCACATGTAGTTGTTGTTTGTTTGTGCACTGGAGGGATTTTGACAGACTTTTGTATACATGCATTGAACATAATATTCATATCTTTGTTATGACCAGATACGTGATTATTGATGACAGACATTGTGCAATTATTAAAGTGGTTGCTAATCATACAGTCGAAGAACTGGAGAGGTCGATGTAAATTTTGTCTGTGTTTATATTAACAATTTTCAGAATATCGTAAATGAAATGATTTCATTGGTTTTTTCATATATTCTTCGCTACAGGTTTTTTAACCAAACATCTCGGGATCATTCAGTTGCCATATAAAAAAGCCGCAGTAGTTGTGTCAGTAGCTGTGACGATGCATTGCACTCTGTGTGGATCGCACTATTTCTTTTGGATTATTTTAGCATGTTGCTGGATGCTGATTATTCAGCAGCTGTAGCGGCAAGACGAGGTAAGTTGTCCGTTGCATGCAGGAGCATTACTGTGTTAATTGTTAGAAGATGTTAGAAAATATTATTATAATAGCAGTGAGACGTAAGAGAATTTGGTTTTTAATGATTTACAGGAGGAATAATACATTTCTGTTTTTGTCTTCAATCAGAATACTTATATTGCCAGAGATAGAGCTTGACACTTTTCCGTACGTCTTTCATCAAAACAATAGTAATTACAAAATAAGGACTTACCTATCTGCAAGCATTTCGTTCCGTTTGATGATTTCGCAGTTAGAGATGCTTCGTCAAGGTACTGCATTTGCTAACTTTGTTTATAGTAGTTGGTCAGTAGTTGCGACAAGACAGTTTTATTGCTTGCGCGTTAATTCACAACAACTAAAATTTGTTTATTCTAGAAATTTTCACCTAACAAAATTTCGTAATATCTGAGACACTGTAGAAAATTCCTCTCGTCTGACGAAGTCAGGGTACTTTTGAACTATACTTTGAATAATCATGGTGGAGGCTTTTAGTTGCCAATTATGCACAATTAACTGCAGAGGACAACAGGCACTTCAGGAGAACAAAATACTTTGACACAATCCGATTTCGTTATGAGAGATTCGGGTATGGCTTCTGCTTCTACAGAGGAAAATAGTTTTCTCTTCCCCACTTTCAGTAATAATTTTATACTATTAACACTAGCTCTATCAGATGAGATTAGAAAATCCAATAATGAAATCAGAAAATCCAATGATGAAAACAAACAATTTAATAACTATATTTAAAAAAATCTAATGACGAACTTCGTAGAGAGATCAGAGAAGCTAGGGAATGAGGTTAATGACAATTTATATCGTATATTCGAGGAAATATCAGAACGGTAGAAAATTCAGGTAGGTGAGGAACTCAAGTCCAATGTTAATAATCTTGAATCAGGACTTGACCATGCACATTCTGTTGATATTATTGAGGACAACAGACGTCACAACAAGAATTGCAAATGAATAAATTAGCAAAAATGTTCGAGTCATTACAGCTACAGACTAACACTGACGTTCCAAAGACACAAAAGTAGTTGATGACGATTAACAAAACGAGCCGAAAAATTATCCGAGAGAATGACGCGAAGTAACAGCGATTCATATCAAAGGTCAGACGATACGAGCCGCCTCCATTCACTAATACCGTAACGTTTCAGTCTTTGCAACGCTTTAAAGACGAGCTGATGACGATTAATCATCAAAATGAATGTGACGTAAGAAAGATACAGGTATGGCTTGCTAATATCGCACAAATCATCGGCTGCGATAACGATACTAAGTTTAGTCATTATCATGTTGGATATCACAATAGACGCACTAATTTTGGAAATGCTGATCACCTCTCTAGTGCACGTGATATGTTTGCAGGACAAACACTGGAATGGGAGTTACGGTATGAGAGAAAACTCTTCAGTTCAGAAAAAACGATAGTTTCTATCACAAATATTTTCTCACAGTCAGGAAACATAAAGTTTTCCGCAATGCCAGAGTGAATTTCACCCAACCGAATGATTACAACAGTTTGACCATTCTTTGCTACACACATGGCAAATTGGCCACAAACTTGAATTCATATGCAGTTATTTCGAAGGAGAACCTACCTACGGCAACAATGAGATGGATATAGCGCGTGAATGTCGTACGTACGGGGATTTTTTCACGCATTCTTGTTCGCTTACACCTATCAAACAACTCAAGAACCCCGGCCGGGGTGGCCGAGCGGTTCTAGGCGCTACAGTCTGGAACCACGACCGCTATGGTCGCAAGTTCTAATCCTCCCTCTGGCATGGATGTGTGTGATGTCCTTAGGTTAGTTAGGTTTAAGTAGTTCTAAGTACTAGGGGACTGATGACCTCAGAAGTTAAGTTACATAGTGCTCAGATCCATTTGAACCAACTCAAGATCGCTTGGTACATAACATTACTACGACGCACAATTATGAACAATTGAATTTCACAACTATTGAGCTGTACTTCGAAAAAGTGATGAGCATGAACAGATATTTATCTGTACAGTCCATCGGAATTATTCCCCATTTATTTGACTAAAGTACCTATCATATTACGCCACATACGTTTGGCAGGACGTTGTAAGGATGTCTTGGAACCTTTGCCAGGTCTTTTGCAAGAATTTGAATTTGACAGTTATGATCAAACACAATGAAACAATAATAATCAGTATTGGGGAAATTACCGTCAACAGCGTAACCGAAAACGTAGATGGAACTTGCGTGTACGATATGGTGAGAAACGCGACAAAAACCTGCGGGATATGAGTCATCTCCCCTATTTACAGATTACAGGCGTTCGATAAATGATTCCTGTGACCGTCAGACTGCGATAAGGTAGTCTTATATTGTACGTAACAATATTTTAGTCAGACGTAGATGACTTAACAAGACTGTTCGGGTATTGTGCATCCCAGACGAACTCTTCAACAAACTTTCCTGGTACACACAGCTCTCTTACGCAAACTTTGGTATTAAGAAATATTTTAAAATGACAAAACCACCTAACATTATTCACGGAACACCATTATTTAAGATCATTCCTATGAAACTAAGAGAAAAAATAAACAGTAAGAAAAACATCACAATAAGAGAAATTCCGAAATAAAATTGTTTAAGTAGAAAAGCACTAACTATTGAATTATCTTATATTACACAGTAATTTACAACACGCATAAAAATGTAGCAGATAAACTTGCATCAAGGAGTAAAAATAATATAAACTGGAAAGAAAAAGTTGTCAAAATGCATAACATAATTATATATAAGTCGTTGGTCAATGTTCTTAACACGACTGGGTACTTGTGGAAAGTTTAGTTCTAGGTAACAGAGCACTTTAACATTTTGACCTCTAGAATGTCACTCGTTCGCTATGTACGTTGCACTGTAATCTGAAAATACTGTTTAGCTCATGCAACTGCATACAGTTTTGTGTTTCTTTAATTTCTGCAATAGATAAAAGTTCAGTTATTATCTCGTCACACACAAAAAATAAAGTACAATTATTGTAAACAGTAATAAGAAAAAAAACTGTTTTTTCTACGCAGACAATTTCATTGCACAACTTCCGAAGCCTAGGAAATTCATCTCACACTCGCATCACATAATTCAGCAGTAGAGAAAAAATTCTTTGTAACACCATTCATCATTCATGCTCATTACTCGATGGATACATCCAGAAATTTAGTCTCATATCCAAATAGATGGAAAGAAAACGTGATTAACTTCATGTGCTGATGTTTGGAAGGTAGGAGACGAGCTGCTGGCAGAAGTAAAGCTGTGAGGACGGGGTGTGAGTCATGCATGGGTTGCTCAAGTGGTACAGCACTTGTCCGCCAACGGACATGGTCCCGAGTTCGAGTCTCGGTCCGGCACACAGTTTTAATCTTCTAGGGAGTTTCAAAGTTTAAGTGATTTCTTGAGTTTTCAATGTATATAGCAGGTAAAACTGCTATCTCAAACTGTAATTGATGTTCTTTTCAGACTCAATAGCTCTGAACACCCTAACAGATCTCGTCAGTAGCATCCAAATTTCAATAATACTGTCCTTTCAGAAATCCTGTTATATCAAAATAAGTCCCTCTTTATAATAGTACTCTGACTTTACCTTACAACTAAGTGTGCACAAACAGAATCTCCACGTGTCTAACATAGCTGTGGAATACTTCGTTAAAAGAGTGTACTTTCATTGCCTCGTCGTGTTCCAAAATAGGTGCAAAAAAAATTGAAAAAAAATGCGTCCTTGCTAAATCGTATATAATGCGTCGTGTGTCTTCCTCAGAACAACATATTTCATTAACTTTCAACGTAATGTCCTACGATTCATAATTCACTTCATGTAATACACACTAATTGCACCATAAAATACCATAGTTGCATCATAATAAACCATAGTAACATAAGCCTCAAATGGCAGACCTTAAGCAAAATTCTTCATCATGTTCGATATCCATTTTGCACAGTGTTCCCTAAATTCATTGTGTGTATGCATACAAATCTGAAATTGTCACTCCTCAAGATACGTCTTCAATAACAGAACAAGCGCCAGTCAGAAATGTTTCCCGTTAAACTACTGCCCATGAGAAAAACCTTTCTCAATGCAGAACCACTCACAAACAGTCTCTTAACTAAAATAAAGTCAGCAATTGTCTATACCTCTAGAATTCATGACGTACTTCGCGAAAGTGTACCTTCAGAAAAATCTTCTCATGCACCTCTCTAAAAAATATAACAGTATACTCTCTGGTAAAGGTAAAGCAAGAAACCACAAGCCACAAGCAACTTCCTTGCACGTGCAAATAATCTTAATGAAAAAAAATTATCTTTGAACCTCAAAACCAAATCTTCTCTGCTATACCAAGATCTCAAAAGAAAACTTGCAAACCCATGAATTAAGATAACTGTATCACATTTCAATGAGATACACCACCAGTAAACTCAGAGTAATACCAGCTCAATGCAAACTGTTCACAGATGATATATCTTTTCGTTTTGTCATAGTGCAAATATACATGCAAAAAAATGGACAAATCTGTCTACTTCCACTGTATTATCATCCTCTCCGACTACGCTTAGCAATTTCAAAGTACTTTTCTTCAGACAACACTAATCGTAGATCATCACTATTCATTAAAATTCTCTATTACGTGGAGTGACTGCAAAAGATACATTAACAGATAAACAGATTAGCTGAAAAGCATGAAACAGGACTGGAAGGTAATGAAAGGAAATGCACTACAACAGCTAGGACACCTATGCACGCCACTGCATATGATAACCAAAGCAAAATAAACCCCCCAGGCTACTATTCTTTGAATAGTTTTATATGTGATACGATGAAGACCTCGTGATTTATGTGTTCGTATGGTTTCCACAGTATTCGCATGGACTGTCCACCGTATGCAAAAAGGACTTCATACGCAAATATGCTCGCTACTTAAAGACATTCCATTATGAGATGAACAATGCGATATGAGCTCCTGATGTTCACTCGTGAATTCCGTAGCGTCTTCCTTTTCTCTGCGGCTTTCTCGCTGTTTTGCAATTCTAAATTGATTACTTCACGGTGTCTTAAACGTCGCTGTGTAGGGAAGGCTACTAATTGTTTTATGCAAAATGGTTGTGGTTTATTCTGTAATACAAGCAGTGGGGGAAATGTCGTAGAATCACTAGGCAGTTCGTTAATCATATACAAGTGTAAATCGCACTTTATGAGCTGACGACAGCAATACAATCTGCTAAGTTCACCTGACTTATTGATAATGCGCTCCGAAAGATTACAAGATGGCATAAAATGTGATATGAATGTCGGCTCAATTTTTGTGGGTGTCAAAGTTTTTCAGCAATGTATTGGCACGAAATTGTGGGCCGTTATCAGAAGTTATTGTCTCAACATTTAAGCATCCTGCTAAAAAGCATAACATCTTTGATGCATGTGATATTACCGATATATCGTAACAGCATTGTTGAGATTCGCTCGTAGAAACAACAATGACGTCCTGCCGTGCCAACCACACCTACATTAGTACTCTTAAAGATCCACCACGATGGAACATAATCATCCCCATTCGGCTATTTTGTGTGCTAGATGTCCATCGGATAGAAGGCGAGTATCCTTCGTGGGTATTGTTGTTATGTACAGAACAACACATTAGTAGGACAGTATAGTACTCTACTCCAATGCGCCCTGTCACTTACAACCAAATATTCTACAGATGAAATGGATTTATTCTATTTTTCTGTATGTCTATGTCTACGAATTTGTTGTGGATGGCACCACTAAATCCGCCCCCTTCCTCCCGATGAGTGATCCGTAATGCAGTACGTCCGGGATAGGGTTCAAATGGCTATGAGCTCTATGGGACTTAATTTCTGAGGTCATCAGTCCCTCAGCGCTTTGAACTACTTAAACCTAACTAACCTAAGGACAGCACACACATCCATGCCCGAGGCAGGATTCGAACCTGCGACCGTAGCGGTCGCGCGGTTCCAGACTGTAGCGCCTAGAACCGCTCGGTCACCCGGGCCGGCCCGGGGTAGGGTCCGAAGATGGATCCACCCGCGGGAGCACTGGGTGAGGTTTAGGGCAGCCATCCGCAACACACAAATAGCTATAGACGAACAGAAAAAGTGGAACAAATACACTGCATCTGTAGAATAATTTGTTGAGTGACTATGTGCAGTCCAGTATAGCGCTATACCGTCCGACTAATGTGTCGTTCCCTACCTTACGCAACAATAATAACCACGAACGATTGTCTCCCTCCAGCCAATGGACATCTAGCTCGCAAAATAGCGGAATGGGGATGATTATGTTCCATCATATTGGATCTTTAAGAGTATAAAATTAGACGTGATAGGCAAGCAGGGTTGCATGGTTTGTTATTATTGGCGAATCTCGACAAGATTGTTACGATATATTGGTAATATGACATGCATCGAAGAAGTTGTGCACTTTGGCAGGATGTTTAAACGTGCTTACATCCCCTACAGAATCGCTTTTCGAAGAGTTTTTCTCTATTTGCGGGGCTTTACCACCGTCGAAAATGCCGTACAAGCGATTGAAATCCCGACGTCGCGACTGGTAATATACATGCATAGTCTCTATATGTATGTGTATAGTGCTGTCAGCGGTGGACGGTTGTGGTTCGAATGCATAAGCTTGCAAACTGTTCGTCTACAAATTATGCTGCCGGGGGTGCGCAGTCTGTAGGCACGGCGAAGGGAAACTCCCTTGGTCCAGGACGCTAAGTGCAGTCGACACACTGTCAACTACCGAATACTTATTACATACCTGAAACGTAGTGTTTCTGCAGATACACTGACGTGGTTTTGGGGGACTGTCATAATATAGTGATGTAAACAAAAGTAGCGTAGCTCATATGGTAAGCGAGAAGAGCACATAGTTGTTGCGTAAAAGAATATCAGAAGAGCAGCAGAAATCATTTTTGTACACATGTCAACTACCTGTTGCAGAGTGGAAGTCAGAAAAAAAGGAGATGATAAGCGCATACGTCACACTAAATGTTTCACATACAGTACCCTTGCCGGGGCACGTGCAAATGTCAGCGGCCCACCTCCAGTTTCAGCTTCAGAGCACCTATCGTGGCTGCACCAGGCAGCAAAACCCAGTTTCGGAGAGTGGTAGGAGAGAGGACTATCTACCACCAAAGCCTCCCAGACCTGCAAATCCACGCTCATCTTAACCCCTTAAACCTGCTTTGCAACCAGAAAATTACTGAAGCTGTCACCAACTTGAGACTGCACAAGCAATATCTATGAAAACTTCTAACTTCTGAGCAGACGACTATGTCAAATGTAAAACAGAGCAGAATGTTTTAAATTGGACTACCGCCCACTTGCCGGTAAAACAGTTTTATAAAAATAGGGCAAAGATTATTGGGTCATTTACTGCTTATCGTTTGCAAAAAGTTATGAAATAAATCTGCATTTCTGAAGATGTGAAACTAGTTAAATCAGAAATGAAGATTTATCATAAAGCTGCAGCGGTCTTTTTCGTCATACTTCAGTTCTACATCAGACAAGTCCTCCACATCACAGAGTCCTCCCATGTGCTCTTTTCACCTCTCCACTCTTTCCTCTGCGTTTAAAAATTGAATTTCCATTTCAGTCTTAACATTATCACCGTTGCTTTTAATTTTGTGAATAATTTTTTTTTTATTTATTCACATCTTTCCTGCAGCAACTTCGCTTTGACTGCAATGCATTTCCTGTTTTTTTGTTCCGAAATAATTTATTTTTCTGTATACTTATCTTTCCCTGAACATTTTTGTATTTCCCTCTTTCGTCGAGTATATCATTTGAGTTTACAAGGGCAGAATAACATCGAGGTAGTGACTGCTGTTGCTGAGAGCAAGCAGCGTAGGTGTGATTGCTGCAAGCTAGCAGGATAGGCCACTTACGCCACGAACCACGAACCAACCTCCAACCCTTCTCCACCCATCCAACTCAAGAGGACAACGTGCTAGGCAAACCGTCACTGCCCACGCACAGTCCACGTGTACATCAAAGTATCAAGGCAGAGCGTGCTAGGTAGGACCAGCATTAGCATAGGCTTCTATTCTCTGTGGCAGCCAAGGTGGTTTAGAGAACTTAAAATCGGGAAAGTTCATGCAGAGCAGTCTCGAAGCTGAGTGAATGAAATACTACTCTACGACGTGCCGGGAAATTATTTTTTAATGGATCTTTGTAAAGAGACAGTTGCCCCAAACGCTGCTTATGGTGAAGCAAATCGAAATGCTGATTGAAGGAAATAAATAAAAGAAAAGAATTGCTTGATATCATTGTTTTAGTTTATAAAGAAAAAAAAATATGTGTTTAAAGTATGGGGGAAATTCACACAGGAGAAACCCAGTCCCTAAGAAGTAACTACATTAACTGATGAAAATTATTTCATCATACCTCGATTCTTGGAGAATAAATTGGTTTTTTGTTGTAACTATTTTCACTGTTTATATGTGCTTTCAGATGGGTCTACTATTTATCCTTAACATGTTGGCTGTACCATAAGGGATTCTCTACCCTTTATTCGGTCTCTCCGTGCAGAACCGTTCGTGGGGTCGTTGTACAACACTTTCACCTAACGTATCAAAAGGAAGCTATAAAAAGTGACTGCCACCCTGTCCACCTTATTCACAAACAGATTGTGATTAGATAAAATACAGTTTTTATTTACAATCGCAGAGTGCGATGACATTATGAATCGATCGAAATAGGACTCAGGTAGACTGATTATCATTTCATAAGTCTGTGGAATTAAGTGTTAAAAAAAAGTCATGAAACCAACTTTCGCCGGCAATTTGAGAATACCGTCGGCCCGCCTAATCAGAGAACTGTCGTATTGTGAAGAAGGAGTAATTTACCGTCCGCCGAACTAATTATTCCTAGTATTTTGTGACACGGCGGATATAAACAAAGTATTGCCGGACTGCTACTTGGAATTTCAAGCCACGGCTACTTCGCGGAAGAGAGAACTCGACCATCCAATCTAACTGGGAATTTCCGCCTCTCTGGTGCCTCTAACCCCTAAGCAACGATGTCTAGCTTCGCTGTCTGGAAAAAATCTTAATGCCATTCTGGTTAAACTGGCCACTGGATCCTCTTTTTGCGGTGTATTCATAACGTGGTCTACGTGGGTGTGGTTTGCGATGTGTGACAAGAGAAGAAAACTTCACAAGCCTAAAGCACTAAACAATATTTTATCTGATGATTGATTTCGACACATTTATGCTGTCATGACCAGATCTTGTCGTGAAAGTTGTGAAATATAAGATCCAATGATGACAGCATAGCTCTGTCGAAATCGGTTATCCAATAAAATTCTTTCTTAGCGATATTGGTTTTTCAAGTTTTCTTCATATACCTGTTTTTTTTTTTCTTCTGGCGGTTGTATAGAAAAGAGTCGAGAGACGAACTCGCAGTCTCAGTCGGTCACAGTTCATGATTGGAAAACGTCGTTATCCTCTCTAGTGCAAGTGTTGTTGCCATTTTCTTGTCGATGTGCATGCTTCCTGTTCCTGGTAGCTGCCATGGACCACACAGCTCATGCGACGGCAGCTTTGATCAGTAACACAGTCGCAAGTATTTAATTTGTAACTTCACAGTGAGGCTACCGTTTGCATCCCGACCGGCAAGTGAGAAAACTAGGTTTGCTATCGCTGTAGTTAACTGTTACTGCCCCTGCCCGGACTTCATCCCTGTTCCCGTTGCTACCAATCACTCTTACGTAACTCTCAGGGCACTCTCTTTCTAAACCGGTATTGGACGAGTTGTACAGACGTTTGCACTCGTTTCAGTTACTTGATTTGTCTTCACACGCAGCAAGACACTTTCATGCCAAATTTGATGTACTTATTGGTGGAGCAACGGTTTCCATGCTGTAACAGCATACCTCGCTTTTAAGTGTGTTTATCGAAAAATATACTCAATTATTTCGCACGTTTATGTGTCTCCTGAGCTGCAGAATTCCCTTGTTGCTTCCTATATTCCTATATAGGTTTCTTTTAGCTATCAGAAACTCCTTACAGACGAAAGGAGTCCATTGTCAGAACCGGCCAAGGAAATGGCGAATCAGCAATGCAAACCAAGTCTTCCAGTTATTTTGTAATAAGAGGGCAGACAGGTTTAATAATTCATCAGTGTTACCGCCACGCTCACACTATCAACAGACGTGGCGACCATGACAGGACTGCGTACATTAGGTTTCGGTAATTGTGGAATTTGCAAAATTACTCTGCTTAGGAGTTTTGTATGTGTTGCGATTCCCAGCACTGTTTGTTTTCCTTCAGCCATTCCTGGCCTAATGGTCGCGATAACAGGGATCACACGTGTTTCCCACGAGTTAGTGTTACAGGTGGTGACCGAGATTTCATAGACTATTTACTGAGAGAAACATAGATGTTGGTTGAAGGAACGAAGAGCCAAAGCAACTGGTATACCTGCCTAACATCGTGTAGTGCCCCTGCGAGCACCCAGAAGTGCCGCAACACGACGTGGCATGGACTCGACTTATATCTGAACAGTGCTCGAGGGAACTGACACCATGATACCTGCAGAGCTCTCAATAAATCCATAAGAGTACGAGGGGGTGGAGATCTACTCTTTACCGAGCGAGGTGGCGCAGTGGTTAACACACTGGACTCGCATTCGGGAGGACGACGGTTCAAACCCGCGTCCGCCCATCCTGATATATGTTTTCCGTGATTTCCCTAAATCGCTTCAGGAAAATGCCGGGGTGGTTCCTTTGAAATGGCACGGCAGACATCCTTTCCCATCCTTCCTTAATCCGATGGGATCGATGAACTTGCTGTTTGGTTCCATCCTCCAGACCAATCAAGATCTTCTCTTAACATCACGTTGCAGGGCATCGCAGATGAGCTCAATATTGTTCATGTCTGGTGAGTTTTGTGGCCATCGGAAGTGTTTAAAATCATAAATGTGTTCCCGAGACACTCTGTAGCAATTATGGACTTATGTGGTGTCGCATTGTTCTGCTAGATGGATGCAGGTGATCAGACAATATGCTTACGTACGTGTCACCTATCGGAGTAGTAAATAGACGTATCAGGGGTCCCATATCACTCTAACTGCACACGGCCCGCACCATTACAGAGCCTCCACCAGCTTGAACAGTTATCTGCTGACATGCAAGGTCCATGGATTCTCCATGTCCGTACACGTCCATCCCCTCGAAGCAATCTGGAACGTGACTCGTCCGACCAGGCAACATATTTCCAGTCATCGACAGTCCATCGTTGGTGTTGGCAGGACCTGGGGAGGCGTAAAGCTTCGTGTCGTGCAATCATCAAGAGAACACGAGTATATCCACGGTTCCGAAAGCTCATATTGATAATGTTTCGTGGAATGATTCCACGCTGATACTTTTTGATGGTCCAGCATTGAAATCTTCAGCAATTTGCGGAAGGGTTGCACTTCTGTCTCGTTGTAGTATTATCTTCAGTCGTCGTTGGTCCCGTTCTTGTACAGTCTTTTTCCGACCACAGCCATGTCGGTGATTTGATGTTTCACCGGATTCCTCGTAATCGCGGTACACTCATGATATGGTCGTATGAGATTATCTTCATTTCGTCGTTACCTCGGAGACACTGTCTCCCATCGCTCGTGCGCCGACTACAACACCACGTTAAAACTCACTTAAATCTTGATAACCTGCCATTGTAGCAGCAATAACCAATCTAACAACTGCTTTAAGACTTGTTGTCTCATATAGGTGTTGCCGACCGCAGTGCCGTATTCTACCTGTTTACATATCTCTGCATTTGAATACGCAGGCTATACCAGTTTCTTTGGCACTTCAGTGTACATATCCATGAGGGAGAGGGTATGGAGACAGGCAGGCGACCACGCCGAATGCGAGGGAGAAAGTCAGTCTCCAGCCTGACTAACCTTTGCCCCCACTGCGTTGAAGGAAAGATGTTTCTTTGACGTGGCAAATATCGTTGCTAGCGGCGCACTTGACGTGGTCACTCGACCAGCGCCAGCGCGCTCAGTGACTGCGAGGTGCCGGCCAGAATGGCCGAGCAGTTCTAGGCGCTTCAGTCTGGAACCGAGCGACCGTTACGGTCGCAGTTCCGAATCCTGCCTCGGTCATGGATGTGTGTGATGTCCTTAGGTTAGTTAGGTTTAAGTAGTTGTAAGTTCTAGGGGACTGATGACCTCAGAAGTTAAGTCCCATAGTGCTCAGAGCCATTTGAACCATTTGACTGCGAGGTGCCGGCCTACGTCGCCGGGGTCTCCTCCACAGCGCTACTGTCGCCACCCCCGACGGCACCACCGCCTTCGATATCCAAGGCGAGCGGTCGCCGCCTGATGCTGATGAGAACTCTCAACATCACTAAAAGCGGAGGGAATTACAAGGGGGAATACAGCTTTGCAAGCAGCTATTGACGCAGGAGATATAATGGATATGTTAGTCAGATGCTGGTGGTGGCAAACGCAAAATAAGCAAGTTTAGAGGTCAAATTAACTTCCCAGAGAGCAAAGCTGAATTAAAGGCCCAAAGTTTGGAGGCCAACGATCAGGATTTTATGTTAATTTCTGGGTTAGAGCATCATTCTAAAGCATTTTAAGCCGTTAGTGAGTCATTCACGGTGTCTTTTCAGGTTCTCTGTACCAAAATAACTGCGTCATTAGAGTCTGAGGCCTTACAGTTCAGGGTGCAGGGAGAGTTACACTGATAAGCCAAAGCATTATGAATGCTGCTGAAAGCGAAGTTGGGTGCCGCCTGGGGGCATTGCGCGCACGTGACGCGGTAACAAATGTATGTAAACAGTGCAGATACGGACAGGGGATCAGCCTAGCGAAGATACGGGCTGAAAATAGGGGAATCCATAGAGATAAGCGAGACTTTTTCTAAACTCAGATTGTTATTACTCAGAGCGAAAATGCTGAATTTATTCGAATGTCCACGTGCTACAGTCGTGAACATCTCTGGATAGAGGTAGGAGGAGAGTGACTCTGCCGGCCGCTGTGCCCGAGCGGTTACAGTCTGGAAGCGCGCTGCTGCTGCGAATCCTGTCTCTGGCGTGGATGTGTATGATGTCTTTAGGTTAGGTGGGTTTAAGTAGTTCTACGTCTAGGGGACTGTGACCCCAGATGTTAAGTCCCATAGTTCTTAGGGCCTTATGAACCATTTGAACAGTGACTCTATTGCAAGGTGCTAAATAGTTGGACGCTCATGACTCTTCACGGAACATGGGGATCGGATGCTTATCTGTTCTGTAAAGTAGGATGTATGGTGATCTGTGGCATCTCTGCCGAAAGAGCACAAATGTTGAGGAGAACGCCGTTGATAGTACGAGCGTAAGTCAATTATTATCCGCAAAGTAGTTATAAGACTTTATTGTAATTAAATAGGAAACTTACAAGAACATCATTTTAGGACATAGTCTCCTTGCATTTCAATGCACTTGGTCCATCGTTCTACAAGCTTCCTGACGCCCTCATAAAATAAGGTTCTCGGTTGAGCTGCGAGACATGAATGCACTGCTTCTTTCACTGCTTTGTCTCTGGCAAATCGACAGCCCCCTTATGCCTGTTTGAGTGGACCAAATTAGTGATAGTCAGAGGTGGCAAATCTGGGATGTATGGAGGATGATCCAGTACTTCAAATTTGAGTTTCTGGAGCGTTTCAGCAGTGTGGGCAGCAGTATCCGTACGGGCATTGTCGTGCAACAACACAACCCATTTTGACAGCAATCCTCGGCATTTGCTTCGAATTACAGGCTATAGCGTGGCAGCAAGCCTCTCACTGTAATGTACACGGTTTATTGTGTTGCCCCTTTCCCCATAATGTTCAAGTACTGGACCTTGTGCTTCCCAAAATACCGTAAGCATCAGATTTCCATCTGACGGTCGGATATTGAAATGTTTCTTGCACGGCCAATTTGAATGTCTCCATTCCAAGTCATTTAGTCTCTGGTTCGTAACGAGAGATCCATCTTTCGTCACCAACAATGATCCTGTCTACGAAGTTGTCCCCTTCGTCACCATAGCGATCCAAATGTTTTTTTGCAGATGTCCAAGCGCGTTTGTTTAAGCAACTGTGTGAGCTGTTTCGGAACCCAACTTGCACAAACTTTATGAAACCCAAGTCTGTTGTGGATGATTTCATAGGCAGAACCGTGACTAATTTGCAGTCGATGTGCCACTTCGTCAATAGTTAATCGTCTGTCTAAGAGAATCATTTCACGTGAACACTCAATGGTTTCTTCATTTGTGGCGGTAAACAGTCATCCGACTCGTTTATCGTGCGTAACACTTGTACGACGATTTCGGAAGTTTTCAATCCAATTGTAGACACTCCGTTGTGGCAAAACACTGTTCCCGTACTGTACCGAAAGTCTTCGACGAATGTCGGCCCCTGATACGCCTACCGACCACAAAAAACGGATCACTGAATGTTGCTCTTCTTTGGTGCAAATGGACAGCGGAGAAGTCATGATTAACAGCACGGCAGAGGAAACAAGCGTAACCTAGCCGCTTGAAAATTCCAAAGATACAACAACAAACAAACAAATCACACGGCATCAACGTAAAACGCCAGTACTACCAAAATAAACAAAAATTCAACTAAATTGCGGATAGTAATTGACTTACCCTCGTACATTGCTACTCCGCAGTAGGTCGCATCAACGTGCCCACACGTTTACACAACATCGTCAGTTACTTCTGCAGCGACCAAAGAGCAATCGGGATTCGACCACCTGTCGATGTAAACGAGAATGTAATTTTCATTCTGTAGTGCGGTGTGTGCTGAAATGAAGCTTCTCGGCAGATTAAAACCACGTGGCGGGCCGAAACTCGAACTTGGGACCTTTGCCTTTCTCGGGCAAGTGCTCCACCATCTGAACTATCCAAGCACGACTCATGAACCGTCCTCACAGTCTTAGTTCCGCCAGTACCTCGTCTCCTACTTTCCAAGCTTTAGAGACGCTGTCCTGTAAGGTTTTCAGGATAGCCTCTCTGAATTTTGGAAGGCGAAGGTCCCGAGTTCGTATCTGGTTCCACCGCATAGTTTGAATTTTCCAGTTTCAATGGAAAAGTGTCGGCTTTTCGGGTGATTCACATTTTTGCTCCACTAGGTCGATAGTCGCCTCCACCAACACCATCATAGAGGTGAACGGCGGCTCTAAACCTGCACGGACGCACGCTGGTAGGAGCAGCATTATGGTGTGGGAAGATTTTTGCTACGCTTGCACGGTATCTGTGGTAGTAATCGAAGGCACGCTGAACTTGCGAACCAACGGCATCCTCTCATGCCTGATGGCCTCCACACCACCGATGCCATTTTTGACGAGTGTAACAGTCCTTGTGTTGAAGCCAGAATCATACTATAGTGGTTTGAGGAGCATTATAGTGAACTCATGTTGACTTCTCGGCGACCAAATTTTCCTGACGTAAATTCTATGGAACCCTTGTGGGTAGCTATCTAGGGCCATCACCGCGTACGCAGATTAGCAGGCCGTTACTTACGCGAATTGCATGACCTGTGCGTAGACATCTAATGCCACATACCTCCACAAACTGTAGGATCCCTGAATGCAGTATCAGTGATGTATTTCGTTCAAAGAGGTACAAACAACCTGTGAAGTTGATGGTCACAATATTTTGGCTCATGAGCGTCATTGACAACGCTCTATCGGAGAACAGTTCACTATCCAGCATCTATACACTGTTGCGTGCTGTCGAGAGTAAGTTCGCACGGCTAGACAGGCAAGTGATTACTGTCGCTCAGCAGCTAGAAACCCAGCAGTCCGCCGTACATTTGCTGAGTGGTAAATGCAAAGAGACACGGTAAATTCGGGTCACATAGAGTTTTTGCGAGAGATGGAGACAAGGGTTCTCTGGCCAGAGGGGAGACTGGCTCAGTTTAGCACGGGAATAATGGGTGAGATTTCTGTAATGGAGATACTTGTCTCTCAATGTGAGATATTAACAAAGAAATTAGAACGTAATGGTCAGTTGCCAAGTCTGAGAACTTGGTGCAGTCCCACTTGCGAAATCAATTCCTCAACAAAGTCACCTTTCAGACAACCACTGCTGGCGGACAGCCGGGAAAACCAGGAAGGCGCTTTAGAACCAACTTTATCTTCCCCACATCCGCTATCGGATCCCCTGGCCCCGGATGGTGGACTGTCGCAGCCAGCTGACCGATATATACCTACTGGGATATCTTCCACTGCTGTTGTAACGACAGAGGGTAAAGGAGCCAGAGGGCCAGATCATTCCGGACAAACACAAAGTGCTACTAAGCTTCCTGCGTGGTTGAACCTACAACATCATGAGAGCGGAGATGTTCCACCTTAACTAATTGTTGATGAACGTCACAGGAGGACGTTAGCAGAAGAATAATAAATTTCAGGAGAGGCTTGTCATGCTACAGTAAACTGTACCCTGTAACAGAGACGTCAGCCACTCTATTAATGAGCTTCGAAAAACCGTTGCAAGTGCTAGCCACGTTCGACGGTGTGCAGATGGACAGGCACCGACAATGCGCCATTGGGGAGAGTAAAACGACGATGTCAGTCGGTCAAAAAACTCAGGAAACAATTATACAGACAGTTCCGGATGAATAATTAATCAGACTGGGCTGAATCAAGGGAAGAAATACCGGCAGAGCCAACAGTGTGAGAGAAACGTGAGATAAGTCCAGGCTGAATGGATGAAAGGGAGGAAGCGCAGTTCGACTCCCTGCCAACGCGTTCCTCCTCAACAAGCAAGAGAAATCACTAATCACAAAAATCTGGTGACGGCAGCTGTAGGCACCCCGGAAGACTAATTCTCTCAACCTGTCATTGACAATTGTCTATCGCGTAACTCAATTCGGTAGAGCAATGATCCCTTTAAGAACTTAATCTCGCTACAGGCCTCTGTTCGGAGAAACTCATGTTCACGACCCAGTAACAATTCCAACAAAATTGCAGCTTATCTACCCCATCCTCCTGTTGTATAGAAATAGTGAAACTATCCTGATCGGAAAAAAATACCGTAGTTTTATGTAGTATTTGACACCAGATCATATATAAAACAAGGTATTCAAAATGTAGGAAGTATTAAATCTTCTGTAACTGGTTTACCTCTTTTGATGGCAGTCAATTGTCAGGATGAGCATTACTGCAAAGCATTATGACAGTGTGAAAAACAATAAATAAATTACTTTTTCTCTTTTAACAACATGTGGGCAGGGTGGGTTCTTCCCTGGCTCAGGTATGAGGTAGAATGAAACGGCATTCTTGCATAAGATAACTTTTATTGAAAATTTTGTAGAATGGCTTCCTTACTGGATTGACTGGCTGGGAGAGCGGCAGCTGTCTCGTTTGCGAAGCCTTCTGCTGCGGCAGCGGCGGCGTCTGATTACGCCTGGCGGTGTGTATCTCATGTCGTCGTCTCGCCCAGTTGACTGAAGACGCGCATCGTGAAGCGGCCCGTTTAATTATTGAGAACGAAGTCGTGAATCGGATGGTGATACCTTGGATGTGGCGTCCCAGTGTTTCTCTTCTCTATGCGGCCGCGTATGCCAGTGTTGTGCGTCGGCCAGCGGAGAGGCTAGGCGGGGGAAGGCCAGTGTCCCAGACTCGAACAATGGACTCCAGCTTGCCAGTCTTCGGTGTCAGATCTTCATCACAGCTCACAGATGGCTGCTGATGTGAGGCCGTCTCCTTCCCGTCCTCACGAGTCACCCAGGTACGTAAAACTCAGTCTTCGAATACCTTCTGCCTTCTGTCTTCTGGCGGCGAGGTTGCTGCTTGCTATTCCATTACAGCGGCGGACTTGGTGCTTCTGAGTACGATGTAGTCTCTTCCTACATGACAGTCTCAGCACCGAAACTGAACTGAAAACTACTACTGTCGGTCCCACTGCATCTCGTGTATTTATTTCTGTTCACTGGAGGTGAACGAGTTCACGGTCATTGCCTCTTCTGTCACATTGAAAAGCTTCTCGAAGAATCTTCTTAACGTCAGTTATTGGCTCTTGTAATGTAGGCGAGGGCCTTTGATCACATGTGACAATTGAGAAACACGTGAGCCGGTCGGGCGATGCCCTGACAGCTGAATCGACAGCTTCCGCTTATGTAGGGAGGGCGATGGTTTCTCCTCAACGTGCTGACTTGCAAGTGCCGGCCATTGCCACTGCTGCTCTGTCCGCTGTTTGCCAGTGTGTAATTCTTCTAGACTAAACCAAGTTTTTCATTTATTTTCTAATTTCTACTTCACTTCACATTGGTTTCAAAAATTGTTCAAATGGCTCTGAGCATTATGGGACTCAACTGCTGAGGTCATTAGTCCCCTAAAACTTAGAACTAGTTAAACCTAACTAACCTAAGGACATCACAAACATCCATGCCCGAGGCAGGATTTGAACCTGCGACCGTAGCGGTCTTGCGGTTCCAGACTGCAGCGCCTTTAACCGCACGGCCACTTCGGCCGGCACATTGGTTTCACTAATTTATTTACCTTCTTAAGTACCACTCAACATTCCTCCACTCTTCGGAGAAATTCTCCCTCGAAAATACCCCTCGACATTCCTCCACTCTTCACACGGCAAAAGCACTAACGCAAGCAATGAAAACTCTCGACTTAGACGATTACCCACAGTTCACATTAAGTATGTTGAAAATACTTTAGCACTTTAGTAATGCACTGTACGCTCATGAATCTCATAGTCCACACATAAATCGTTATAATAAGTGTAACAATCTTGATGACAATGAATAAAGAAGAATTAATTTTTCACTTAGAAAATTACATTGCAACACCTGTTTAATTTACCCTATATTAATGCAGAGAATATCTGTTCAACAGTATTGAGACTGTTTAATAAAGACTGAAGTACAATAAACATAATTAATGCACTAATGCTCGAAAGTAACCACTGAAGTACACCAGTTAAGAGTGTGGTATCCAATTAACATGTATTGGATCAAGTGGTATATTATTATTTGGCTTATTTTTTCGTCTTAAGTAAACCAAAACTGTATAAAGCAGAAACATCAACACAAAGTTTCCAGATATACCCGTTCCTAGCATTATAATGTTAGTTTTGTATTCACTTTTTAACTTTAAAACATGTTGGGTCATAACATTGGCATCAATTTTGCCTTGCTGTGAGTTTATGAACGTATCTATTGACTTCAGAAGGGAAATGTCATGGGATTCATTGAGGTAGGATAGGTTTTGTGAAAGAAATGCTTGCATGACGTTTTTGAAAAAAACAAACAACATGATTATGGACCTACCAACCTAGTACAAACAAATGAACTCTTTCTGTGCGTCCTGTGCACTGAGGGTGTAACGGAGTTGTGTAAAATTTACGTATTTTTAGCAAGTAGCATAGCTCTTAATTCAGACATAAAATCAGATCCCTGATCCGTGATAATAGCTTCAGGTACGCCAAATTTAAGTATCCTGTTGTTAACTAAAGCCTGGGCAACTGTATTTGCTTGCTGATCTGGGAGACTCACCATAGCTAGATAGCGTGAAAAGTGATCTATAATCGTAAGAACATACTTATTACCAGCAGGTGTTTTATGAAATGGTCCGTAGATGTCTACTCCGCAGATCTGAAATGGACATGAAGCCTCGGGGAGCCTCCGTAAGGGTATTTTTAAACGAGAAATTTCAGCGCACGTTGTGTGCACGCAATGCAATTACGAACGTACTGCGCAACATCCTGCTCTCTGGTTTGCCTCTAGAATCGCTCTGCTACGCGTCTTTCGGTTGTCTGCTGTCCACCGTGTCCTGCAAGGATATGATCGTGGGCCTCTGCCATTATTTCTTGTCTAAGGTGTTGGGGAACAACAATTCGAGCTCCAAGTTTTGTTTTACGGCATAATACACTAACTTCAAAGCAATATTATTTTTGAGTTTCGTATATTTTGTACTCTGTATCCTCATCTTGTCCCTTTCTCCAGTCCTCAGTATCTCTGCCTGTTGCTTCCAAAAGTGCTATTTCCAGACTTAGGCAATCTGCATTCGTGTGTTTTTTGCCTGGTTTATGGATAACTTCGAAATCCATTTCGGAAAGACATAGGACCCAACGGGTGAGACGACTAGATGGATCCTTTAACCCAAGCAACCATTATAAAGCTGCGTGGTCTGTTATAACCTTGAATTTCCTACCATACAAGTAGCATTTAAAGTATTTGATGCCATAAATAATACTTAACAATTATTTCTCCGTTGTGGAACAATTTCTTTCTGCCGTTGTTAGTTGTCTCGAAGCGTAGACTATGGGTTGTTCCGCTCCATTAATATTCTGACTCAAAACAACTCTTACTGAATGACCACTTGCATCAAGAATAACATAAATTCTTTATTATAATCTGGGTAGGCTAATACTGGACTGTGTGCTAACTTATCTTTAAGGGTTTGAAATGCTGATTTACAATCTTCAGTTCAATGAAATTTTGCACCATTTTTCAATAATTGGGTTAAGGGTCAGGCAATTTCTGCAAAATTTTGAACATATTTTCGGTAATACGATGCGTGACCAATGAAACTTTGTACTTCCTTAATGCGTTGTGGTGTTGGGAAGTCCTTAACTGCCGAAATTAATCGAGGATCTGCTTTAATTCCTTTTTCACTAATGACATGCCCTAGATATGTAACCTCTCTCAATGCAAAACTACATTTTTCCATATTTAATGTTAATTTAGCTTTTCTAAGTCTCTGAAAAACGTTACGCAGACGCACAGCATGTTCATTCATGTCTTTGGAGAATACAATAATATCGTCTAGATATACACAACATTGCTGAGTTCTGAGTCCTCGCAATACTCCATCGAGTGGTCTTTGAAAAGTTGCTGGTGCGTTTTTCAAACCGAAAGGCATTCTTTTAAATTGCCAGTGGCCTCCAGGGGTAGTAAATGCTGTTTTATGCCTATCTTCAGGTGCAACTTCCAGTTGATGATATCCGCTACATAAATCGATTGTTGAAAAGTATTTACTGTTACCCAAACTGTCAATGATATCTTTAATGTTTGGAAGAGGATACACATCTGAGACAGTTTGTTTGTTAAGGTGTCTGTAGTCACAACAAAATCTATATCGTTTCGTACCGTCGGGAGACTTCTTTGGAATAATTACAATATTTGAATTATAAGGCGAATCAGAATATTCTATAACCCCATCTTTTAGATACTGTTCTAAAAAAGCATCCAGTACTTTCTGTAAGTGATGCGGAACTCTATAAGGCTTCCTATAAACTGGGGGGGCTGTTTCCTGTTGGGATACTATGCTGTGTGATATCTGTTGCTGGGAGTGGACCTTCTACACTAAATAAAGCTTGGAACTCAACTAAAACTGCTTCTATCGTGTCTCTATCATTTCCTTTCAAATGCTCAACGTTCTGGCGTAATGCGGCTTTATAGGCGTCTGGTTTCTGACCATCAGTAATATTATATTCTTCTTCAAATGTACGTACTGAAGCTACTAATATTCCCTTATACAACTCTTTGTCCTCCACTCCAAAATTGTCAATATGTACCGGTACTTTTCTTTCTCCCTCAACGTCTTGAACCTTTACTACACTTCTACGTACAAAACAATGTGATACATCTAATTCCTCATTTTCCTCTAATGGCTCTAGTAGACACATTGTATCTGTAGGTACCTCGGGGTCAACGGTTATCCAGAAAAGTTTTCCTGAGCCAAATGGTATCTTATCCCGCGAATCAACCTTCAAGGACGTTGCAGTGTAATTGATTTCACCTCCCGGTCGGGGAAATCTTGCAGCAGCAGGCCCTTTGCAGCGGTGTCACCTAGCTGAAACACTATTCCGCTAAGTTCTACAGTTTGCTGTCTGAGGTCGATTTTAGCGTGATGTTTATTCAGGAAATCCAGCCCTAGAATCGTGTTGTAACCGTCAGTTACCTTTGCTACCACTTTTACATTTTCTTGGTGTTGTACACAGTGAATATAGAAAATCAATGATGTACATACTAATGACTTCACTGTATCTCCTCCTACCCCACTCAATCTATACCTTGGAGGGTCATATTTCTTTTCTCCAATGCATTCATTAGTCACTATTGATACGTTTGCGCCTGTATCCACCAGTATCCTTGCCTCTTTATCCTGTATGGTAGCAGATAACCAGCATTCCGTCAGCAAATTCGCCTTAATGGCATGAAATTTTATTGGGAATGCCCGGCGGCGGCTGCGATATTCCCGTTTGAGTTTAACTGATTCCTATTTCCAAAAACTTTCTTAGACCTGCATTACTTCAATGTGTGAACTATTCTTTGACAATTAGTGCATTGGGGCTGTCTGCAGTTTTTTGCTATATGTCCCTGTCGATCGCACCTGAAACATCGTACTCCCGCTGAAAATACATTTCGCTTCTCTTGTATCTGGTGGCAATGTCTATTTCTTCGAAAGCCGTCCCCACTGACACAGCTTCCGCAAAATTTTTAGGAAACTCTGCCCTGACAAGACGGGACGTTTCTGGAGGTAACCCACGTAAAAATGTATCCAGAGCTCTATCTTCTGCCTCTTGTAAAATAACTATATTTGCTTCATCACTCGTTGTCAACTGATAGATGTTAATATTAACTTTTCTAATCCTATCCACAAAGCTTTCTAACGACTCGTTTTGCCTCTGAGTGATAGTGTTGAATTTTTCCCTATAAAATCTACAGCTGTTTTGTTTTTGAAAACGTTTAAGTAATCCTTTCTTCAATTCCTGAAATGTTGGAGCATTCATGGTATAATACGTGTGCTTAAGCCTCTCCTATCAATCTTAACTTTGCCGCTTGTAAGAGGTGTTCATCTGACCATGATCCTAACTTAGAAGCTGCTAATAAATCGTGAGCCGGTCATTTCCTCTTCTGTCACGTTGAAAAGCTTCTCGAAGAATGGTCTTAACGTCGAACATTGCCTCTTGGAATGTAGGCGAATGCCTTTGATCACATGTGACAACTGACAAACACATGAGCCGGTCGGGCGATGCCCTGACAGCTGAATTGAAAGCTTCCGCTTATGTGGGGAGGGCGATGGCTTCTCCAGAACGTGCTGACTTGCAGGTGTCGGCCATTGCCACTGCTGCTCTGTCCACTGTTGGCCAGTGTGTAATTCTTCTAAACTAAACGAAGTTTTTCCTTTATTTTCTAATTTCTACTTAAATTCACATTGATTTCACTAATTCATTTACCTATCTTAAGTACCACTCAATACTTCAATCAGTTAACCTCTCTCCAATTTCTCTGCAGCTTATATTCTCGATCAGATTCCAAGTTCTTCTGTGCTAACTAGTGCATGGTTTGATCATCTTCCGTCGTGAATTACTATCGATAGTAAGAAATTATTTGATTCGGAGTATGGTGTAATAGTAAGAAGTATTCTTTTTAATTTTATCAATTTGGTTCTATTATCTTTCTTGATGGATCAGTTGTGACTGTCTGAGAACTGGTAGTCCCAGTTTGCAATCATGTAGAAAAGGGAGAGTAGCGAAAAAGCCCATACAGTGGAATAAATGGTCGATATGAATTGAGGGTGAATGCTCCACGGTGAGGAAGTAGTGTGGACACATGTTTCCATTGGCCCACCTGCGGGAGGACACAAAAAAGAGAAGACACAGAGTAGGAAATGTCATTTTGGTGACAGGATGCTCTCAGTTTCCAAAACTGTTTCCCTAAACATACAGACCATCAACTCGCACACGGTAACGGTGTACATGCGTCTCCATAACGACCAGTTGAGAGATGATTTTGTATTACACCAAAACATGTGGTACTGTAACAGGCGGCGCAACTCCAAATCCTCCCGGAATCAGGTAGATAAGCAGGTAACAGGACCGAATCCTCCCAAACTGACACAACGCGACAGAGCATTGTGTGCGCTAATGACCACAGTTTCCTGCGGCCACTTCGGAGCTCGCGGCGACAGAGCATGCCTGCGGCCACTTCGCAGCTCGCGGCAGATCGCTGTAGAGGTAACATGTCCTCAGATGAGCTTACTGTTTCAGTAAGTAGGAAGGGAAGGAAAATGTTGGTTTTGAAAAATAACACCTTCAGTTCTCAAAAACTGCTGAAAGGTAGTCTAGCACGATGGACATGCAACATTAATGGCTGCAGAAGTTTTGTTAAAACTATTTCTGTCTAGGAGCTGAATGTCGTGGAGTGTCAAGAAGAGCACAATCATGAAAAAATGCCTCATAACAAAATTCAGAGGCAACAAATCGTTTCTGTCTAAAGAAAAAGGTCACAGAAGTTATTTGAGAGAGACGGTCAAAAATAATTTACCAGAAGTTAAAAGGAGAAGATACGCAATATACAACTAAGAGAAATGTCAACAATTTTCGTAAATCTATTTGCAAAGCTAGGCGCAAAATTCTGCCAAAACTGGTCACAAGTGCCGCAGACGTTCATGATGTTACCAACACGCTGAATGTGGAAACCACAGAAGTAGGATCTTTCATCAAAGTAGGCCTACAGCATTCGGGCTTTTCCTGAGTGTAATTTATCAATTACAAGGTCAACATTTATGCTTTTGGCGTTATCGTGTTCTATTCACAGTAATTTTGAGCCTCCAACTTCGTGCAGCCAACTTCGTGCATTACTTTTTGCATAATGCGAGTGCAAACAGGCATGCAGAAGAAATTATAAAAATATTTTTTGCCGCCTCTTGCGCTTCTATAAACCATTCAAATTAAGTTTCCTTAAGCATCTCCTATATTCAGAGATCGGACACTTATCAATTTTTTGTATGTATAGCTTTGCTGGAAATGTAACCATAATCCATAAAATGAACACTGAGTTAGATTATGTGTTGCGAAATCATGATTTGCTATTTTATTAAATTAATTATGAAGAAATCAAGGCTGTATATGATTCCAGTTCCTAAAAATATCTGCATCTACATGGATACTCTGAAAATCACATTTAAGTGCCTGGCAGAGATTTCATCGATCCACCTTCACAATTCTCTATTATTACAATCTCGTATAGCGCGCGGAAAGAATGAACACCTGTATCTCTCCGTACGAGCTCTGATTTCCCTTATTTTATCTTGGTGGTCGTTCCTCCCCATGTATGTCGGTGTCAACAAAATATTTTCGCATTCGGAGGAGAAAGTTGGTGATTGGAATTTCGTGAGAAGATTCCGTCGCAATGAAAAACGTCTTTCTTTTAATGATGTCCAGCCCAAATCCTGTACCATTTCTGTAACACTCTCTCCCATATTTCGCGACAATACAAAACGTGCTGCCTTTCTTTGAACTTTTTCGATGTACTCCGTCAGTCCTATATGGTGACGATCCAACACTGCGCAGCAGTATTGTAAAAGAGGACGGACAAGCGTAGTGTAGGCAGTCTCCTTAGTAGGTCTGTTACATTTTCTAAGAGTACTCTAATTGTCCTGCCAATAAATCTAAATAAGATAAAAGACAAAACTTTTAAACATACAATACACGCGAAAAATTTTTATAGCCTCTACTGTAACTTCATATGTTTAGAACTGCTACCTGCTTCATACGGGAGGATTCGATCCCATCGTTTGTCAGATCCTTGCGGGCTTGGGAGTATTCGGTACCATTTTTATGACCGTGAGAGGATTCGAGGCTGCGCTCGTATCAGGAGGCGTTGTCCCAGTTCGCTCATTGCCAGATTTCCTCGGAAGAATTGTGGTGACCTTTTGCCGTCGGTAAGCGCAGTGAAAGAAGTTTCAGAATTAGTTATGTATTTCTATAAGTGTCCTGACTCGCTGTTGACAGCGGCTGTCGATGCCAGTCGAGAAATCGCGTCGTAAGCCCTATTTCCCTGTGCGTTCAACACATCCCGTAATACTTCTTCACCTTCAAAGAACATGGCAATGTCATCATCGTACTTTATCATTGATGTTCTTTCACCATGAATTTTAATCTCACTCTTGTAACTTCCTTTTATATCCGTCATTTCTTCTTTGAAGTATAGGCTGAACAATGGGGGCGAGACTGCAGCCCTGTCTTACCATGTTTTTAATACGAGTACTTCATTCCTAGTCTCCCAGTTATATAGTTCCCTCTTGCTTCTTACACGTGTTGTACATTACCCGTCTTTCCGTGTAGCTTACGGATGTTTTTCTCAGTTTCGAAAATACTGCACGTATCTTGATTTTTTTTCAGTCTTGATAACTTCTTCAAGTGCATCGTCAAAACCTCGGTAGTTACCTTTACCATTCGCGAAGCCTATATGCTCGTTATCTAACAGATCCATATCAACACCTCAACGGAGTTCAATACATTAAAAAAATGCCAACTGCAGTAATAAACATATTTACAATGAAACCATTAATTCCACCACAAATGTGAAAAATAATGTAAAAAATTATATTATGATTCACAATAAACCGTATGGCCATTTTGCACAGTAACCAACATCGAGGCATGCCTATGTATGTCACACCAGACCGTTCTCCACTATTACACTGTTAAACTGAAGGAGTATGTAGTTATTGGTGGATATGTTTATTAATGTATGATGAATGCGATTACAGTACGAATGACATTGCCCTAGAAGTACAAATGATCGACGTTAATAAGATATGTAACTAAAATTCTGAAGAATTCGTGTCAGCAGACACGTCATGATATAATTTCTGAATTTGGATATGTATTTTAGTTACAGAATCATCTGAGTAGGGATGGTTTTCCACTTGCACACAAGTCGTGTTGTGCGAAGCGTGTAATTTCGTGGGTAGCTGCTTGAGCTGTCATTGCTTGAAGTGTCTTGGCTTTGGTGGCTGTTGGCAGTAGTGGAGGTGCTATCGCGAGCAGAATGGACGAAGAGAAGGCAGTACAGTTCGTGAAATCGATCGAAAAGAAGAGACTCTAGTTGTCTGCGATCAGAAATTATTACAGAGTTGTGTGAGTGAAGTTATGTAGAGACACTTCCGATTGCTTATGGCATATAAGTTGTGGGGAACTAAGGATACAGGGGAAGGAACTTATGTATTGAATTGGAAGAATGCAGGGGAAGGAACTTGTATATTGAGTACACGTCTTGGCTTGATCTAAGTGGGATACTGCCATCTTTCGAGTCACAACAGAGAATTCAAGAGCTATGATTGTACCAGTAATAAACGTTAATTACGTGTAAAACTGCTTGTAAGCCCAGCATTCTGTAGGAGTTTGGTCTCTGATGAATAAACCATTTTATCTGAAAAGCAAAACTTGAAGTGTTGCCTAAATTTATGTCAGATGTTTCCTTCTTTCTTTATGTTCATTAATTTATAATTCGCATAAAATGTCTAACCTCAATTATTCGTACACAGTATCACCTTTTAATAACATACTTTGCTAATACAGCAACAGGACGTAACGTAGTCAGTTTACAGCTCGCCTGTAGGACATTTAAGAGTCAAGCTTCATTCAGAGCTGTCCATTTGGCCCATGTCTCATTAAATGCAGAACAGTAAAATCGTACGAAGCTGTTTTAAATTCCGACTGTAATACTGGATCCCGTATATCTTACTTATGGACTCCAGTTTCTTCTTATAATAAGTCATCGGCCAAGTCCTGCCCATCATAGAGTGCCACAGTCTGCTCTTTACACGTATCCGGTCTTGCCTCTGCATTTAACAGTGAAACTCCAGTTTCGGTCTCATGTGATGCTGCCTTTGCTTCAGTTTTCTATGTACCGAGTAAGTCCTTACGATGATCTTTTTATTTCTTCATGTCTTTCCTGCAATCATTTAACCTTGGCTGCTATCCTATTTACGTCATTCCTAAATTATTTATATCGAAGTAGTCTGCCTCTTCCTGAACTGTCTAATGTTCTTCCCCACTAAGGACATCATATACGGAAATCTCAACACCGTTGAATAACCTCTCGGCAGTTTGCTACAACTGACGGCAAGCAGTCCAGGTGTGAGTGCTGACAGGGAAGCCGCTTACACCACGACTACCCAACCCTCAACCCATAAGGATAATATGCACAGCAACCTTCACTGCCACAGATCACCCACTTATTACTGAAAGCGTCAGGGTAGCTGTTGGGAACAGCTGGGCAAGAGCAGTATTCGTATAGGCTATAACTCTCTGTCACAGGCAGTGCCACTTAGTGAACCTAAGATTAGGAAATGCTACTCAGCTATTTCCCATGAAATTGTTTTCGTTAAGGATCCTTTGGGGCCGGCCTGTGTGGCAGAGCGGTTCTGGGCGCTTCAGTCCGGAGCCGCGTGACCGCTACGGTCGCAGGTTCGAATCCTGCCTCGGGCATGGATGTGTGTGATGTCCTTCGGTTAGTTAAGTTTAAGTAGTTCTAAGTACTTGGAGCTGATACCTCAGATGTTAGGTCCCAAAGTGCTCAGAGCCATTTTAACCATTTCATCCTTTGGGATGAGACAGTAGTCCCAAGGACAGAGAGTAGGATAGCGAAAGTGAACTGCACACTGAAAACCAAATTTCCTTCACATAATAGTTAGTTTACAAAGAAAAAATAATTCTGAAGTCTGCAGGTTAATCCACACAGAGAGAACCTAGCTCCTAAGATGTAACTTTGCCAGTTGACGAGAACAACTTTGTTATCCTGCTGCAGTATCCTGGGGAGTAATTTTTTTGTTGTTTAAATTATTTTCATTGATGAAGTGTTTTGTGAGATGGATCTGCAATTTTTCTTTAACGTATTTTCCATTACACTCGTATTTATTATACCATGAAAGATTCTGTATGTGCAATGACTGTCTGTCCATACAGAAACATTCGTAAAGGTTTTGTGGAACAGAGGATTTTCCCTAACCAACACAAAACATGAAAAAAAAAGACCGTAGCACTGTCCAGAACACTGACAAAGGGAGAGTGATTAAGATACCACGTCTATAATCAGAGATTCGGATTGTCCATAAAATGACGAATTAATTGACATTGGTACAGGACTTTTCTGTTTATTATTTCCACCGTGTTGTTAGATAAATAATATCAAACTAAATCTCACTAGCAAGATCGTGTAATCTATATGTATCATTGATAATACTTTGGCAAGCTACCATGCTTGTTATTATAATGTTGAGGATGAAAGACTTCTTTTCAGAGTCGTTCTTGGAAGTGAGGTGACCAAAATTTTGTCAATAACGGCTGTAGGTAGTGGTGCACTGAACTACCTGCCGCTTCCATCCAGATTTTTGGGAAAACTCCCTTAAAAGCTTTACGGTATGTGTTGGGCTGCTATCGGTGTGTAGAGAACACATATCGCCAGCAAAAGTAGAATGAGAAGGACTAAATTGTTCTAAGTTGTCCATACACTCTCTGCCAAACTGATTTACGGTCGTATCCATGTCATCTGTTCTAGCAATTAAAGGTGACGTTCCATGCGCGTTGCTCTTCATCGTTTACAATATCCATTCACTTGCGCTGTTACATCAGCCTACTATTCAGGAAGGTCTTTCATTAGGGAAGTTTTTATTTGATGAAAGTCATGATTAAATTCCTCTCTTATATTACCCTGTTCAAATACAACTTTTGGGCTAGCCAGCTGTGTTGCATACTTTTCGATAATCGTAACTTTATCATCCACCCACTGTGAAAAGTTGTCGGAATATTTCTATCACTGAGGATTTAATTGTTCTTGCTATATTTTACCTCTGTGAAAGGTCAGATTGTTCACTTGTTCAACCAACTGCTTATGGTTACCCAGTTTCAGTCTCATCATCTGAAACTGTCAGGCATCAGATAATAACAACTTAACTGCTTTCAGTGTGTTTTTGTAAAACTTTTCTATTTCCGAAAAGATGGTTGAAATGATTTCAAAATGTTTGTTTACTTGAGCATATCGCACTTCTGCTGTTTGAAATGTTCGTCAACTAGAACAGATTGCCCTTAGGCTAATAGTTTGAATTAGTATAAACTTTTGAATATTGCTTTTGGGTTAATAATTGGAAATTTTTGTCAGCTAGAGCCACAAATGTTTCTCATATCACAGTGAATGGATTTGGGATTTGAATTACTTCGGAAGTACTGCCGGTCTGTTGTGACGGGTCTTTTGTTTCAGTTTCAATGGAACCAGGACCTATGTCTCACATAGTCGAATTAGCTACATTGCTTTCATTCGTTGTGAAATTCCTTCTTGCTGTTATTCGTTAAATTGATTTTTGTAGCTTTTCCAAATTCTAACGTATCACACAGAAATATTTATAATTATCCTAAGGAACTTCCATGCTCTTTACTTTTATTTATAAAGGACATGCCCTGAAACGCAAGTCTGAAAGATGGAGTGCGAGATGGCGCGCGTAGATGTATAAAAACAACGAAAATGAACATTCCCGGTCGTCTTGTATACTCTTAAACAAAATGCAATTTACAAATTTAAAAAAAAACAACTGAAAACTGACAAATCACTGAAAATATTTTAGGAGAGTTCTTGACCTATCTACTATCTATTTTAATAGCCTTCACATACAAAGGCTAGTGGTCCATTCAACAGTCACATCCGTATGCCCAATTTTTGCGTTCGAATTTTCGCCTTTTACACTTTTTCGTCCCGTCAGCAAGTGTTGAGTCAAAGAAACTGGTACACTTGCCTAATATCGTGTCCCGTCAGCAAGTGTTGAGTCAAAGAAGCTGGTACACTTGCCTAATATCGTGTAGGGCCCCGCAAACACGCGGAAGTGCCGCAACACGACGTGGCATGGACTCGACTATTGTCTGAAGTAGTGCTGGAGGCAACTGACACCATGTCCTTCATGGCTGTCCATTAATCCGTAAGAGTACGAACGGACTGGAGATCCCTTCTGAACAGCACGTTGCAAGGTATCCCAGACACGCTCAATGTTGTTCAAGCCTAGGGAGTTTGGTGGCCAGCGAAAATGTTTAAGCTCAGAAGAGTGTGACATGCTGGGTGTCACATGTCCTGGTGAAATTACCCAAGTCCGTGGGAATGCACAATGGATGTGAATGGATGCAGGTGATGAGACAGCATGCTAACGTTCGTGTTATCTGTCAGAGTCGTATCTAGACGTACCAGGGATCAGTTATCACTCTACCTGAACACGCCTCACACAATTACAGAGCCTCAACCAGCTTGAACAGTCCCTGATGACCCTAAAATTCCATGGATTCATGATGCTGTTTCCATACACGTACACGTCCGCCCTCTCGATAAAATTTGAAACAAGACTTCTCCAAATAGGCAACGTGTGTGCAGTCATGAACAGTCCAATGTCGTGTCGACGGGCCCAGGCGAGGCGTAAAGCTTTGTGTCGTGCAGTCATCAAAGGTACACGAATAAGCCTTTGGCTCCGAAAGCCCACATCGATGATGTTTCGTTGAATTGCTAGCACGCTGACGCTTGTTCCAGACCAGCACTGAAATCTCCAGCAATTTGCGGAAGATCTGTTCTTCTGTAATGTTGAATGATTCTCCTCAGTCGTCGTTGTTTCTGTTCTTGCAGGATCTTTTTCCAGTCGCAGCGATGTCGGAGATTTGATGTTTTACCGGATTCCAGATAGTCGCGGACACTCGTGAAATGGTCGTAGGGGAAAATCCCCACTTCATCGCTACCTACCGGCCGGAGTGGCCGTGCGGTTATAGGCGCTACAGTCTGGAACCGCGTGACTGCTACGGTCGCAGGTTCGAATCCTGCCTCGGGCATGGATGTGTGTGATGTCCTTAGGTTAGTTAGGTTTAAGTAGTTCTACGTTCTAGGGCACTGATGACGACAGCAGTTAAGTCCCATAGTGCTCAGAGCCATTTGAACCATTTCTTTCATCGCTACCTCAGAGTTGCTGTGTCCCATCGCTTATGCACCGACTATAAAACAACGTTCAGACTCACTTAAATCTTGACAACCTGCCGTTGTAGCAGCAGTAACCGGTACAACAACTGCTCCAGACGCTTGTTGTCTCAAATAGGCGTTGCGGAACGCAGCGCCGTATTCTGCCTTCTTTCTCTTGAACACGCACGCCTATACCAGGTTCTTTGGAGCTTCGGTGTATAAACTACATGTCATTTAATGTGCACTGATATTGGAGAGAGCGTGCCAACACATCAGTACCTCTAAAAATATGTTGTTAACATTAATCGTCAACAACGTTTTAGGGAATGAGCAAATCGAACCCCCCCCCCCCCCCCCCCACAGCCGACTGGTAACGTGCATTATGAAAACTATGGAAAATATGTTGTTAAAGCTAGGGTTGAACACAGTTAGAAGATTAATTTTTAACGTATTATTACGTAAAAGCAGACACTTCATTAGACTTAACTGTGGCTTCTAGCACGATGGCACAGAGAAGAGGGAGTAAGTTGGAAGTGACAAGGGAAGCTAAGACATCAGCCTGATAAACACTACATAAAATAGCCTATGGCTGTCCTCTCAGTGTAGTCTTTCTTAGTGATACGTATTGGTCTTCAGATATCGAGTAATTAAACTCATTATTTCGATTTCAAATACCACGTGTGTAAAAGAAACAAGAAATAATATAGCTTCTAAGTTTAGGGTTAAGAAGTTATGCGATAGCACACAGGCTCAACAATTCATGAATCTTATCACCACATTCAGTTAGCAAGAAAACAACAGAATCTACATCAGTACACTTAACAGCGCTTTTTTTTTACACATTACGCAAATTCTATGGTAAGTTCATTTGTGCGTACATATATATTTATTTTTTGTAGGGAGCACATTGTGCTCATGTGGGAACGATCTAGATACTTGTACAACAATAATCTGCTAGCCAAGATCACAGTAATTATTTTTATTCTATGATTACCGGCTTCGGAGAAACTAAAGCCGCCGTCATTTTTTTGCTGATATTTTTATTTCTCCTACGATGACCACATCTATCTGAAGGTTACTTCTGGTATTATAAAACGTTATTAAGTCTGCACTTACAGTTATGTCATAGAACCGTTTCCATTATCTAATCAAGGAAGTTACACTAGTTTCAGTCTTTATGCTTCTTCCACAGAGCTTTTCCTCATACGTTGCTCGATATTGTATGTGAATTTGCTGCTAAACCGCCTTAGGTCATACATATAAGAATTTTTAGAAATAGGTCGTTGTGAACAGGTGGAATTTCTGTAAGTGCTCGGTTTTGTGGAATTTCCGCAAGTGTTCTGTTTTGTGCTGACAATTACCTTGTTATGTATTCATCTACATCTTGAACTTCCGTAAGTATGAAGACACGTCTATTTCATGTCCATTGCGTATACTAAGGAATATGAAGTCCATATTATCGAAACGTGTCATGTGTAAGGACTTAAAATATATTTATCAAGACTCTGTGGAGCAGTAACAAGTGTAATACAAACGGTGGTCACATACATCTGCAAGATATTTGTATCTTATATCATAACGGTACCACCAGCGTTTTTACGAATCTCCAGTGTGTGGGGGTTAATTAAAATTGTTGGACATCATGGGACCTTCTGGACCGCTTGGCACGACAGAAGGCAAGGAACATATTTCTACACCTCACATGCGGCTTAAGACCAAGCTGGAGAAATCAGACGATATACGTATGTGTACAGCTGTAGCATGTTACCGTCCATAATTCACAAACAGAAGATGCACTACAACTGTTAATATCGGTATGTAATTCACCTGTTGTATATTAACTAACAGGTTGCAGTGGTATACAACATCGAGTTATCACTAAACGTAGCTCTACAAGAACATTCAGGACTCAGTGCGGTACATTACGAACTGAAACTGGCGCTTGCTCCACATGAGGCGGTCGCAGGACGCCACTCACAAAGTTCCCCAGAGAGGCTCTGATCACGCATTCAGCTCGGAGCGCCATAGAAGACTGCCACGGTCTATCTACATGACAATAGCGGCGAACAATCCACTTTTCCCCAGGCGAATCTGTCTCCGACGTCTTCCACAAGTTGGCAGCCACTTCACTCAAGGGTCTCTAGTCGTAACGCCCCCACGTCCGCACCTAAACGAACCCTCTCCGTGTGAAATGGTCTCAACTGCCAGATACGTTAGGTTACTCGACTTTACTCATCTACAGAAAATTAATATAACTTCTTTAGTAAGTACTTATGGCTCTGGTCTTCAAAAACCTCAGGTTATAAACCAGTATGTCCTGTCGCATATATTACGATGTGCAACGTAATGTACTACATGAACAACTTCAGAACATGTTACTAAATCCATGTAAAATAAACTTCGATGTGTATTAATGTGAGAAAGTAGCTGAAGCCACTATAATGCTTTAAGCACCAATTTAGCTTATGTAAGTTCGCTCTGTGGCACTTACAAGGAAAGTACATAGGTCAAAAGACACATCCAGTTCTACCCACTAACTATATCCAAAAGTCATCTAATGAGTAGAAGTAGTTGCCATTAAGAAATTCTTTAATTTCCTTTTAAATGCTATATGGCCATCTGTCAGACTTTCGATGCTATTATTTAAGTGACTAAAGACTTTTGTGGGAGCATGATTTATCCCCTTCTGAGCCAAAGTTAGATTTAAACTTTAGTAGCGAAGATCATCCTTTCTCCTAGTGTTGTAGCCATTTACACTGCTTTTACTTTTAAATTCATTTGGACTGTTAATAACAAATTTCATAAGTGAATATATATATGTTTTGAGGCTACAGTGAAGATCCCTCGCTTTTTAAATAAGTGTCTGAAGGATGATCTTGGATGAGCTCCAGCAATTATTGTGATTACACGCTTTTGTGCAATGAACACTCTTTTACTCAATGACGAGTTACCCCAAAATATGATGCTATACGAAAGCAGAGAATGAAAATAAGCGTGGTAAGCTAATTTAGTGAAATGTGTATCGCTAAAATTTGCAATGATCCTAATAGTACTAGTGCCTGACCGTAAAAATTTCAGCAGATCTTCAGTATGTTTTTTCCAGTTCAACCCCTCTTCAGTGCATACACCTAGAAATCTTGAATATTCTACATTAGCTACCGATTTCTGATCGATGTCTATATTTATTAATGGTGTCATTCCATTTACTGTGTGGAACTGTATATACTGTGTCTTGTCAAAGTTTAATGAGAGCCGATTTGCAGAGAACCACTTAATAATTTTCTGAAAACCATCGTTCACAATTTCATCAGTTAATTCATGTCTGCTGGGTGTGATAGTTATACTTGTATCACCGGCAAAAAGTAGCGGCTTTGCATCTTCGTGAATATAGAATGGCTAGTCATTAATATATATTAAGAACAGCAGAGGACCCAAGACTGAACCTTGTGGCACCCCATTCTTGATTGTACCCCAGTTTGAGAAATCACCAGTTTTTTGCATATTATGTGAATTGCTTGTTTCAACATTCTGCACTCTTCCAGTTCAGTATGATTTCAATCATTTGAGCAGCGTCCCTTTCATACCACAGTACTTGAGCTTATATAGAAGTATTCCACGATTTACAGTATCAAAAGCCTTTTAAAGATCACAAAATATCTCAACAGGTGACTTCCGGTTGCTCAGAGTTTTTAATATTTCATTAGTGAATGTATATGTGGCATATTCCGTTGAAAAACCTTTCTGGAAACGAAACTGACATTTAGTTAAAACTTAATTTTTACAAAGGTGTGAAGCTACTGTACAACACATTACTTTTTCAACGATTTTGGATAAGGCAATCAGAAGAGAGATTAAGCGGCAGTTGTTGACATCAGACGTATCCCCTTTTTTATGCTGTGGTTTAACAGTGGCATACTTCAGTCTATCTGGGAAAATACCCTGCTTCGGAGAGCCATTACATATGTGCTTAAGAATCCGACTTATCTATTGGGAACAGGCTTTTATTATCCTGCCGGAAATGCCATCAATTCCATGTGAGCTTCTGTTCTTGAAAGAGTTTATTTTCTTCCTAATATCAGAAGGACAGGTGTGTGGAATTTCAGTTGTATCAAATTGTGTGGGTGAGGCCTCTTCCATTAACTGCCTTGCTTCTTCTAATGAACATTTAGATCCTATTTCCTCTACAGCATTTAAAAATCATTATTCAAAATTTTTTCCAATTCTGGCTTGTTGTTTGTCAAGTTTCGATTCGCTTTGATGGTAATGCCGTCATCCTGTAATCTTGGTTGCCCTGTCTCCCTTGTAATAAAATTCCAAATTGTTTTGATTTTGTTATCACACATATTAATCTCAGACACGATGCACATGCTTCTGGACTTTTAATAACCTTTCTTAATGTAGCACAGTAGTTTTTATAATATTTGGCTGTTTCTGGGACATTACTCTTTCTTTTTGTTAGATACAGTTCCCTTTTGTGGTTACAAGATATTTTTATTCCTTTAGTAAGCCAAGGTTTTTTGTATGGTTTCTTATAATTAGATTTAACTACTTTCTTTGGGAAACAGTATTCAAATTATCTTACAAGTGTATCATGAAATGTGATTTGTTTTATATTATCGTCAGATTCCTTGTACACCTCATCCCAGTCTAACTCCCGAAGATTTTTCCTGAAATTTCTAATTGTTGAGTCATTAACTGAATGCACAACTTTGTAGGGTAGATTTGAATTACTGAATATAGCTATGACATATACTGTAACTAGCTGAGCACCATTATCAGAAAGGCCATTCTCAACAGGACAAGAATTTATGTTTTAAACCTATCTTGGTCTATAAAAGTGTTATCTATCAATGTGCTGCTGTTCTTTACTACCCGAGTAGGAAAATCAATGTCAGATGTCAAATTCAAAGAACTGAGCAAGACTTCCTGATCATTCTTCCCATTACACTCTTTCAGTGAATCAACATTAAAGTCCCCACATATACTAGTTTCCTTTCCCCTATCTGACAGATAGCACAACAAGGCATCCAAGTTTTCAAGGATTAAATGAAAGTTCCCTGAAGGGGATCTATATACTGTTACAATTGTAAAAGAGCCCACCTTCAGTTTGAGTTGACACGCACATGCTTCTATATATTTCTCTAGACAAAACTGTTTTATAACGAAGCGTTTTACACAGTGATAACTATTGACATTCATTTTACAGGAAATTTATTGTATGGTGACGGTATACTGGCTGAAATTAACTTTACTCACACTGTAGTAAGGAAGATGCCTTAAGTGTGTGCAGTATCAGGTTATTTAGACAATGTGAAGAGTAATAACAAATCTTATTTTATACAAGTAGAGGGGATACGACATGCAGGCACTGGAACAATACTTGTGTGGACACAATTATTGTGACTGACTACTTGGAGCTTATTGTTTGTGTGAATGGCGATAGTTTTACACGATCTTTCACATAAACATCGAGACCTGTCTAGAAAATTGTACACAGTATAGCAGCACTGCAGCATATCTTAACTATCTAATTACATCAATAGATATAAAATACATTTATATAATCGTATTTGGATATGCGCTGCCAGTTAATCTGCTAGAGTCGATACAAATGAGATTTTTACATTGTTGAAACACGAAGTGGTGTAGTAAAATGTGAACTCCAAATTAGATAGCATTTTAGGCCATCACCCTTTGGACTAATAGGCATTCTGTAATTTGGCGCTTTGTGAAGCTACTTCCAGAAGTAAATACTTTTAATGACAAGTAAGCCAGACGAAGTACGTGATATGTCTAATTTTCTTGGAAGTACATCGAAGCAAAAGATAAATTGTGTTCCTTCAGTGATATAAATCTCGTCTCTGTATCATATATGTCTGTTGTTAACCAATCACGAAACCTCATCAGCACATTTATTTAATTAAAGATGTGTGTTAATAATAATACAGCACATTATTAAATGTAATCTGTTCCCATTTATACCGTCATTTCTTAGTCAGTCACGTTATTCCCACCCTCCCCGCACTACCTTCATTACATATTATTTTATCATGTTTGTCTAGCTCTGTCCTCCACGCCTTCTCCGTAAAACTACCTCCCTCCACCTTTGCTCCTTAATTGTACTCATGAACATATGAAAACTATGCTTATTTTGTTTACTATTCCTTCACTTCCGTAATAATTGTTTTATAATACTGTCTACCACAAGTTACTTATGATCATCGTAAAGTGAAAATGACGCAAAATATGAAGAACGTCTGGTGAAATGTAAGGTAAAGCAAATCAACGATTACAAATAAATAAAAGAGTGTGTGAGCAGAGTATGATAGTGATATTACTACTAACTTGTCAGTAATCCAGTCGCCCATTCTCTTTCGAGTGAAACATGCTGTGAAAAACTTGAAAAAGGTTACACATCACTCACGTGTGGCAAATGACAAAACTGATATAGACACATAATACGTTGGGTATGTGGTTTTTTGATAATAGATTACTTATTGAATAGAATTGGGGAGAAGAGAAATTTGTGGCACAACTTGACCAGAAGAAGGGATCGGTTGGTAGGACATGTTCTGAGGCATCAAGGGATCACCAATTTAGTATTGGAGGGCAGCGTGGAGGGTAAAAATCATAGGGGGAGACCAAGAGATGAATACACTAAGCAGATTCAGAAGGATGTAGGTTGCAGTAGGTACTGGGAGATGAAAAAGCTTGCACAGGATAGAGTAGCATGGAGAGCTGCATCAAACCAGTCTCAGGACTGAAGACCACAACAACAACAACATTTCTTGTATTCCATGAAACTAACAGGAATGTTTCTATTATTATACGGAATGATTCCACAGGATTCATTCCATCCGAACTACGTAGTCCAATTGTGCATAAATGTATATTCTGTGGGTAATTTTCCTAATTCGTAATACTCTTTCAAGCGTTTGTTACAGTAGCTCAGGACGTGTCTTCCAGCTTCCGAAAACTCAGTTACGTGTCAGTATGGTTTATCCTGTACCTAACGCCCTGGGGCTGAAGCTAGCTCTGCGCCATGTCACAGTATAAGCTGCTCTACAGTCTGTGAACTTGGAATGAGGTTCGTGCTAATCTAATAGTTCACGTGCTTCCTTCCTTAGGAAGTATAACACTAAATTTTAGTCAATATCAGGTTAGGGTTGCTCACCTCCGCTGTCGCAGAACAGTATAAGGGCGGGGGAGCTGATGAAAACACCAGTGTTCGAGACAAGAAACTTTAATCTTTCCTGAAGCATATGAGTAATCCACAGTTATTCCAGTTATTTCCTAGAAAGTGAATACTTTCGTGATGTTTTAGTCTACTTTTTAGAACGGACTTGGATACAGATGTTCAGACGTTCCTTCAACGGCAGTATTGCAGCTGCAGGTCTATTCTGTTCGTTCAAAAGCAGTTTTCCCAACGTGTTATTGTCGTTCGCCGAATGAAGTCAGATATTAGCTTTAATGGGAGTATTAGAATAAAGGAACATATATTGGAATAGAACCTGAGCACGAATCAAAATAAATAACGCTGGTCCATGTAAATAAATGGACTCACTTTAACAAGATCTAAGACTGTTGAAGTGAAAATTACGTTTTATACGTGAAATAACTGTATGTGGAGTTCGGTACTGAGTAAATGGATTGATCTCACCAATAAATAGTCAATATATTCACCTTTGCATACCAACTGCTTCCTATGCTCAGAATATAATCTTCCCCATTAACCCTTTTTTTTTGTCTTGTTCTTCCTCTAGCTTCACGTTAACTACTCCCTGATGATTATCGAATGCCCCGCTATGATGGTAGCTGTTTTCCATGCACTTGTAAACTCGTCTGGACTTTCGAGTACCTTCTTATTCCGAGCAAGAGGTATACTTAGAGACGATGATTATTTCTGAAACGTCTAGTTTCTGATTCCCCCCAGATTTGGTGGTTTTCCGGTTTACTGATGTTTTCCCACTTCCCATAAAGTATTACCACAAAATACTAAAGATGTACAGATTTAGCAACTTATTCAACTAATACTAGTAAATTGACACATGGAGAGAGTAGTGAACAGAATTTGGCGACCATAGTGAATCTCTGAAAACTTAGTTTTCATTAACACTTCAGATGTATAATATCCGCACTGCAAGTAGTGCTACAAGCAGACACATTTTCTCTCAAACAAGGAGACATATAAAGACAATTTCTTTACTAATTTCATATGTGAAACCTTGATACACGGAACAGATAAATCACTGAAAAAATGACTTTGTTATTCATTAGTGAAATTCAGTACCTCTAACAGTCGTGAAGCTCTCTGCTCGTCATAAGAGCGAACATTCCTTGGTAGCTACATCCATCATACCTTGTGCGTACTTTAAAGCCCCGAAAGTCAGCCTACGGCATGCTGTTGAGAGCACAAAACGAGCGCAGCATTGCACTTGGTCTCGATATCCCACCTAGCATAATGCAAAAACTAAAACAGTTTGTGTTGTTTAGGCTACAATGCGGAAATTTCGCTGATACAGTGTCAGTTCATCCTGAAGCAAATAGTTACAATAATCTATAACATACCAAACGCTATTTATTGGGGAGTATTTGCTCA
Organism: Schistocerca piceifrons; assembly: GCF_021461385.2. Taxonomy (NCBI): domain Eukaryota; kingdom Metazoa; phylum Arthropoda; class Insecta; order Orthoptera; family Acrididae; genus Schistocerca; species Schistocerca piceifrons. The sequence continues at coordinate 612,443,769 of NC_060142.1, read as the reverse complement.
ATAATGTTTATTACTCACTTTTTCGTTTAAAGCTTGAATTATCCCACTTTTAGCTCTTTAAACGCACCATTAAAATAATTGAAATCCATATTAAATTACCTTGATTTAGGTATGATTTACGAGAGCTGTTGAAGTTGATATACAGCCAGTTTAATATATATCTCGAATTTACTGTATTTACCCACTTCCAGCCCTCAGACATTATTTAGATATGTCCGTCAATTAGGTTTGCTGATGAAAACGTGTCAGAATGTTTGATTTCCGTCAAAACGAATTTCTGTCTGGTGCTACATAGAACAGTTAGAGAACATATTTGTGAAAGCAGCTTCATAGATCTCCAAGCAACCACCGGATCAAAAATCTTCGGAACCGTTTCTGTTGAGAAGGAAATTAGTGATGAGATGCTGAAGGTGTGATCTGCAGTTTTAAGGAAGGTAGAATCGTGATTTTACGTAACATGCGCGAAAATAAAGAGCTGCAGATTGTCTTAGCCGCTTCATCCCTGTGGACAAAGATACTGTGCACAAATAGATAAGAGCCAAATTATTGCACAATATTCTTAGACACGCACGTACCAAGCAAGACTGTTAGGGATGTGAAAACTCCACCGAGGCTCAACAGCCGCGTTAAGAAGCTAGTTCGAACGTAAGGAGAATTTTATCAGAAAGTTGAGTGAAGTCAAAAACGTAGCTGACAAGAAAAGTTGAACGAAACGTAAATGAGGATAGAAGCAGTAATGTGAGATGAGTTCGGGCAAAATTTAGGCTACCATTTGCGAAGTACTGGAGCGGATGCAAAGCTCTATTCGTAATTATAGCTATCATTTAATGCGAATTCTTAAGTAAAAACATGATGAAATAAAGTAGAGTAACAATAATAACTATAATAATCATAATAGTAATGAAAAAAGTGTAACTTTGTACTGAATAACTCTTGTAGACAACACCATAGGTTTAAATTGAATTAAACGATAATCTCTTCAGTTAGTGAAAACAATGAGATCGTTAAAGTGGTGGTTCTACAACAATTTACTTGAACATCAAATGAAAATAATAGCAACATTCAAATGTAGATAAATTTGCTTGACTGCTTAATTAGAATTGTAATGTCCCCCAAAAACTGGTTTAAACGTCACCGGTACGTGATTAGTTCCCTTACGTAAAACTAAACAAAAATTATTCGCGAGCTCATATATACGAGGGTTAGAACCTTAGTAGTGTCAACTATTTATTTACAGCTCGTACAATATAGATACGTTTATCAAAGTCTTACCGACCTTCAAAGTGGTCACCAGCATTGTGTATAACCTGTTACCAGCGATGTGGAAGTCGTAGCATACTCTTAGCAATGCCAGTTGTGTTGATAGTTTGAGAGGCGCGGTCTATTGCCAGACATATTTGTAGCAGTTCTGAAGCGAATGCCGTGAAGTCTCCCTTCAGTTTAGAAATCGAGTTGAACTCGCGAGGGCGTAAGTCAGGAGAGTGCAGTAGGTGGTGTAGCACTTACCAGTCCCATCAGTCAAACAAATCAGTAGCAGCTTGAACTGCACGTGCTCGAGCATTGTCCTGCAAAATGGTGGTCAGGTCTTGCAAGAAGTGTCATCACTTACGTCTCCAAGCTGGTTGTAAGTTGTGTTCCAACACTGAACAGTATGGAGACAGAAGTGATGACACTTCCTGCAGGACCTGACCATCATTTTTCAGGACAATGCTCGAGCACGTAGAATACAAGATATGTCCGCCTCCGGTAGCTGAATGGTCAGCGCGACGGAATGTCAATCCTAAGGGTCCGGGTTCGATTCTTGCCTGGGTCGGAGATTTTATCCGCTCAGGGAGTAGGTGTTGTGATGTCCCCATAATCATCATTTCATCCCCATCGACGCGCAAGTCACCGACGAGGCGTCAAATCGAAAGACTTGCATCCGGTGAACGGTCTACCCGACGGGAGACCCTAGTCACACGACATTTTTTAGTACAAGTTGTTACAGATTTGTTTGACTAATCGGGCTGCTAAGTGCTATACCACCTACTGCACTCCCGTGGCTAAAGCCCGCTTGAGTTCAAGTCGATTTCTAAACTGAGGGAAACATTTCACGGCATTCGCTTCGGACGTGCTACAAATGCGTCTGGCAATAGACCGCGCCGCTCGAACTGTCAACAGAACTCGTACTGCTAAGAGTGTCTTACGACTTCCACATCGCTAGCAACGGGGTATACACAATGCTGGTGACTACTTTGAATGTAGGAAAGACTTTGATACGAGCTGTAAATAAATAGTTGCCACTATTAAATTTCCAACCCTCGTACATTAAGACCATTACAGTGATCGAAACATTAAAACTCCCAAAACCATTAGTAGATTCCCACACTTGTTCACTATTGATTCAGAAATGCAACCGAAGTAAGTTAAATTCCAATACTATACGTCGTGTGAGACTTCTGATAAATTCCGCTTAGCTTGAAATCTCTCTAGGTATGAGCGAATATTCCGCGGCCGCTTTCCGCCCAAAAGCTACCTTGTTTGAAACTCCAATACGATTCCTTAAAACCTAACCGCATAGGCTGAGCGTTCGATTCAGAATGACCTTTAGCGGCTGCTGAACCACCATTCAAAATATACACTGCCGGAATAGAAATATAATACCCTTTTAGAGTTACCATGTCACTCAACATGTATACACGAAACGATTACATTTATAGATAAACAGCAGAAGTGGTTCTGAGGCACCAGGTGTCATTCCATGCTGAAACACCCATATTAGTGCGTAGTGTAGCCTCCAGAGACGGCAAAATTGGTACTGACTCTGGCGTCCATTCGATTTTACAGCCGGTGAATACCGTCCTGGGATACGTTATGACATGCCTCCTCTACCTGCTCACGTACTTATGTAGGGGTTGTTGGTTGATGAGTTGAATGAGTCACTCCTCGTCGCGTCAAATCCCACACGTGCCCGACCGGAGACAATTTCGAAGATCATGCGGACCTGGAAACTTGCTGCATGTCTTGCAGAGCACGTTGAGTTTCACAGGCAGAATGTGGGCAAGCATTATCCAGTTGGAAGAAAACCATCACCATCTCGTTGGAGGAGTGGAAAGTGAACAGATCTAGCAATACACTGCGCGTACCGACAGCTGGTCAGCGTGCACTTCAGAAACACCAAAGATGAACTAGAGTTGTAACTTATCGCATGCCAGCCTGTGGTCGTGTCAGTTATCTTGGACGAGTGCACCTACGGGGTAGCACTCGCTACATCGAAATCATAAGCACAAACGATAATCACTCGCGTGCATGAAGAATCTGCTCCCATCGCCGAGGACCACTGTGCGCCAAAATATCTACCAGGCGATTCTATGACTGCTTCACTCGAACCGTGCACGTCCAAGCCGTAACGTGAGTGGCAGACAGGCAAGAGGTGTGCGTGACCATAGTCGCACAGCCAATAACTGGTTCGCAGTAGTTTGTGTTTACACGGCTGGGCTCACAAGCCCTCTCATCTGTGTTGTGATGGACGTACAATCTGCCACTGCTGGTCTCAAAATATGACAGTCCTGGTGGGAGTGTGTGCTGCGTGGACATCGAAAAGCTCGTTTACGGGTGTGAGAAAATTAAGTGTCCACTGACACTGACGTTGTTGTTGAACTGACGAAGTACGTCTAGCCTGTGTGGCAATTCACTGAAGGGACCATCCCGACACTTGGAAGGCCACAATTTGACCTTTTTCAGACTCGCTCAGTGCGCTGTAGGAACCACGAGTGCGTCTTTATGGCATAATCGAGTGAATGCTTCACGTGTGTGAACCACACTGACCCTGCTGGCTATGAGCACTTCCTTTCGAAGTGAGGACAATGATGGCCCTCCGAAGGTGGTGGATGGCAGTGAAACCATTATCAGTATATCTACTGTACCCCACGTGACATACACTGTAATCCGATCAATATCCACGTCGTAATTCCAGGTGCACAATTTTTTTTCTTTTCTGGATGTAAGTGTAAATTACAAGTATGTGTTGTTCCCGATGGTTAGATTTAAAGGGTACCTACTCACAGTGGTAATATGTGAGCTGTAATTTTCGTATGGCATCGAAAATTGATAGATGAGGTAATGCGTTAACGCGGAACCGTTCCCGCAGAAAAAAATATTACTGATAATTGTGGCCACCAGGTGCCAGCCTGGCGGTAAGCACAGTATGCATGACAGTATGGCACCCACTTTGCCGTCTGACAAGGCATAACGTGAGTGAGGAGTGTGGCTATCTATACTGTGCACGTTTAGTCATACCGTCTTATTGTTGAAGAGCAGCAATTACAGTGCTGTAATGAGACATTATTGCCGACTGAAAACTTAAGGAGAAGCCCGGTTTAAAGAAGATGATAATAAAATTTGGAAACACGGGTTAGCTTGGTATCGGACTTGAAAGAGGAAGGCGTCCTAACCTGACGAAAGTTACTGACGAGGTTGCTGTTGTTGTAACTGAATACGCAGCACGTGCAGCGGGTAGTTCAAGTGCACTTGCAGCGTCACGGGAATTGTCCGCGTGACGTGGGCAGAAAAGATCAAACCAGTGATGAAGGCATAATTTTGATTTTATTGTTACACGCCACTATGGAATCTGAGCAAATTCTTCCTATATGCTGGCCTTCAAATCACGTATAGAGCAAATGTTTCTAAGATGTATGATTTCTTTTACATGGATTCAGATCATGCTATGAACATTTGATCACACTCAGGCAGTTCACAATAAACATAACCAAAGGTTTGTCCATAAATAAATGACTATTCTTGCGCAAGTGTTGTCACAAAAAATGACAACAGGTGGTCGTTAAATATTATTTGAATAATTATTGAGGCCTGCTACTCAGAAGCATCTTATGTATTCTTGTACGAAGGTGTTGTCAACGAACACATCCGACTGACCACCTATTAGAGTACTTTGATTTTGTGTTATTAACTGTAATTAATATTCAAGTAAAGTTACTGGCAAAAATGTAATCTTTTAAGTAAATAAATCTGTAAGTATAAGAAAATGGGAAGTATTCATGCTAAATCGATTTGCTGTGGAATTGTGGAGAATGCTTAATGAAGCAGACTATAAAAGAAATCAAAAGTTAATAAATGAAACAGAAACAGATGAGCAGTTTTCTGGGATGATGGGTGTCGTACAATGCTATCATCGGGGATAACGTATGTTGAAACCACATGAACACATGAAGCGTTTACAAGTTGTTAATTCAGAGTTTCAATGTGAAAATTTTTATTCATTTAAAATATTATATTCTGTAGTTTATAACGATATGTTTACGTAATGTGTATACATAAACATACAGTTATAAATGTCCCCGTTCGTAGTCGCTAATTATAACAATATGTTTACTTTTGTGCTGTAACATATAGCTATAATCAGCGGTGGAAACATATTTGCGAACGCCGACCGTGTGCGGCTGTTTCTTGTTTGATCGTCTGATCAGTCGGAAGTTGCATTGCAGAGGAGAGCAAATGCCTATTCAAAATATAATTATTTTTGGATAGCTCAACATGAATTTCCTAAGGGACCGTAGTATATCATGCATTTACCAGTAGAATACGGCGCGGAGAAAATATTACGCCGCATACAACTTCCGTCCGAACTCGACGAAAGAATTCGTGACTGTGAACTCTCTATTTGGCAGAAACATAAAGAAAATTAAATAACTTCATGAAGGAGTGAGACATAGATCCTATATTAAATAAATAGTCCATACACCAGTTCCATTTAACTCTCAATTTATGGCAATTAATAGACGAACTTACATTGCAATGAAGGATTTAACATGAATGCCGTTTTGACTGGCACTTCTCGTAATGAAAACAATTCCTTTGACGTTTTCACATACACGTCGCACAATAAATCTACTGCTAGGAACTTTTAGTATTACACATTTACTTTAAACTTAAACAATATTTTTTTAACGTTAATAATACGGCGGCAAGACATGCGCGTCCGACACAAGTTACAAGAGACAAGAGAAGAATGAGTAAGTGTTCATCGAGAATATCTCGTACATCAAAAAAAAAAAAAAAAAAAAAAATGTGTAAAAGTGTTCTTCTTCTGTCCGTTTTCCGCGCCGCGGATTTCAAAGTCAATAACTCACTGCATCTCTGACGGCGCTTCGACAACAAACAAGTTACGTCACAGGTCGTTCACCTTTTATATTCTCGCAACATTATTTGCTAACTGTAGCTGTTGCCGAGCGACTGCTCGATTAGTGAATAATTTAAAATGATAAGGCAATCACATAATGTTACAAGTTCTAAAGATAATAATATTATTCTCGTTTCGTCGGATGCGCCTTATTTTTCCGAGACTGTAGATGTTTCAGATCTTGCTTCAATACTGGAATGTAAATAGTTATAGAGGAGCTGCAAGGAGCTGTCGGTCAGTTTGTCTCAAGACCTGCCATTGTTGGTCATTCAGTATTCCGCTAATCGGTGCAACGGTGATCGAAATGCCCAGCCTTGGGATTTACCAACATTAGGCCACACTGCACCTCCATGCGCCTGGCTGGCGCGTACTGGACTGAACCACAGATCTGGAGCCGCACAGGTAGTCTTCAGCCACAGGTAGTCCTCAGTTGCACAGTCAAATTCACATTCCCCCATAAAAACTCCAGGGTTCCAAATCGCTCACCTGCATATGCACAGCGCTACGAATGTAATTGGTTCCGCATTAAAGAATTAGCTAGCAATTTATGATAGCTATAGCCCACACTAAACCACTGTGAATAGCTGCAGGAGATGAGACACCTACAGTTGATTATCGCAAGAGTAAAACAGTGGAGGCGGTCATGTGTATACTAAATTGACTGTGATTGCCATACAACCGTAGGCACTTGCGTACGGTAGAAGACTGGATCACTGCACTATCCGCGCCAATGCTCTGCTGCTTATTATTTGTTGAAGACTTCCCCTCTTCTTGGGATTGGATTATGTAACAGCGAACATTTGGGGAGTCTCTGTGTCCTTATCTATGTGACGCTACTGTAGATAGTTTTATTTAGGTTTACTTTCACTGGATGTCCTTAATTTAAATATTGAGATTACAAGGATCCTTTTTTCCTATACAGAACCAGCTGAAGATGCTACTTTAACGCACCAAAACCAGTCTTTAACAAACCATCACTTAACCACTGTTTTCAATTCACTCAAGTTTAATTTATCACTTACAAGAATACCAGTGATGTTAAAATGAGCGTACACGTTTCTAAGATTTTCAATTCACTACATTTAGGCACGCAGCCTGGAGCCTCCGTCGACCAGTTTTACTGTTACTACATTTTAACACCCAGCATTTGGGGCATTTGCATTATATATTAGTTTCCATGATTCGCATCTCAGTTTCTTCAGTTTACTGAATTTTGGCGTCCCACAGAGGGCGACTTCATCTGTCATTTGAATGATATCATTTCAATGACTAAAATTACCCTTTCCGTCATAGTTATTCACGCACTACGATCTCGTCATGATGCAGTACTTAGCTTTTCTCCTTCTCCATCTCATTTTTTACACCCATCTTTCCATTTCAGAATGGGGAACCTTGAGATTATGAATGTTTCTCACATAATCTCTGAATTCATTCAGTAAGCTAAAACTCTTTACACGCACATTCTGGTCTCTCCTTTTCAGATAAATCAGAGGGTAAATTCTGAGAACCCTAATTAGATTAATGAAACCACTCCAACCACTTTTTAAACTACTGTTTATTTCTTCCTCTGTTAATTTGGTGATTAATTTGAGCAATGAACAGGTGTAAATATGCATCCGGCTACCCAATGACTTGTTCATCTTCACCACTTTCTTTTCAATGTGTTGGGCGTACTTTGATGTGAAAGATATTGTTGTGGCTGTGGTAGTCTATCAGGTAGAGCACTAGACTCCTGCCCTGGAGGTTCCATCATCAATCCCGAATATACACTTTACCCCATTCCAGTCCCTCCAGGACGTCTGCCGGTCCACTAATTCAGCTGTGAAATCAGTACTATGGATCATTCCGCGACAAGGGCGACGTGCCTGCTAACGTACCCTCCAAAAATTGGCGTGGTGAAGTAACTCTGTAGTGCGCCTACAATGATGCCAATAGCTCTGTCATTCACTTGCGCCAGATACGACTCTTTTTTACGTAGTCTGTTGTCTCAGTATGAGATGAAACAGCCAACCGGTTGGAAATAAAGGTTACGTACATTGACCTAGATTTCGACAGCTACTAGTGGTGTCTTCATCAGAGTGAACAGTTACTGTGTCGTAAGATTACATTGCTAAAATGCAATAGTCAGAATTTAGAGTAGCTATGCTAAAGTGAAAAGTAAAAGAAAACGTTGTAGCCGTTGCCACGTGTACCCAGCTGGGAACAGCATTAGATTGATGTTGACAGATTTGTAGAGGATTGAGACGGAAAATAATAGGGCAGCAGCTGCAAAAGCCACAGCAGAACCTAATGCTGTACTCGCGAATCTTCCCCACTCCAGAACAACACAAATTGATCTCCATAAGCACGGAGTGCAGTGCGAGATTGAAGTTCTGATCCACTCATCAGTCATGTAAACACCCGTAACATGAAAACGTAAAGCCGAAGTCATACGACGTGGACCATGGAACAATGAAAGAAAGTAAATTAGTCGGAATAGTCTTATTTCAAATTGTTTCCCACTTCTGGCCACGTTTTCGTCCTAAGTGTGGAACATGGCGGGAATTCGGTGACGATATAGGCAACCATATCTTGGCATTCCATGGGCCCCACGGTTACTCTATAAGACTGCATTACTGCCAAGAATTGTGTGAGTATTTTCGCTGATCTTGTTCATCCCGTGTTACAATTTTTGATCCTCATTGGACATGTTTCTGTTTTTGTCAGTATGAGAATGAATTGTCACATCGCCCCACCACCGTCAAAGGTACCTTTGCATCCACACCCAAAATGCCACTCTTTCAAACACTGATATTACCTAATTTCTTCGGCTAAACTTAAATTTTTCGAATACTTTTTCTGTTCATTATGCAACTTTATAAGTGTGTTTCGAAAGGCTTCCGTATGACAAGTTCTCTAATTCTCTGCTGAATCGCTCACAAACACTACTCCATGTCCTTTTTTCAGTATACACATATGATTGCTTTTGGCGTACGTCACGAAGTAGAGAATAAAAACAGTAGTGGAACATCTTCTTTTATTGTGGCACCCTGTGAAGTGGAATAATTTACTGTGTTCCTTCACACAGACCATAAAAATTAAGACCATATGTAAATACAAAAGACTATTCATTTTATTTTAAAGCACTTGAAATATTTTCAATGAAGGGAGACAGCTGGTGGAATGGGGACATGTACGTGCTTTCTTGGTAATGTTCATCGCTCCGTTTCTTAGCAAATGTGCTCTCCAAATCTGTAAACAACATAAATTTGTCAAGTTACTTGAAGGACTCCCGAGATGACCTAGGGTCTGAAAATGCTTAGTGAATTCCACAGACGCGACGAAAATATCCCTTTTTCTTCTGTCTTAGTACGAACTTACGACAGCGTGCACCTACACTGTGGCATCGTAAATGTCGATGCCTCAGAAAAGGAAGTGGAACAACGAGCTTTGGACACCATACCAGGAGAATTTATTCTCTCTGTGCAATTATTGTGTGTGTGCGTGTGCATATACACTCCTGGAAATGGAAAAAAGAACACATTGATACCGGTGTGTCAGACCCACCATACTTGCTCGGGACACTGCGAGAGGGCTGTACAAGCAATGATCACACGTACGGCACATCCGGACACACCAGGAACCGCGGTGTTGGCCGTCGAATGGCGCTAGCTGCGCAGCATTTGTGCACCGCCGCCGTCAGTGTCAGCCAGTTTGCCGTGGCATACGGAGCTCCATCGCAGTCTTTAACACTGGTAGCATGCCGCGACAGCGTGGACGTGAACCGTATGTGCAGTTGACGGACTTTGAGCGAGGGCGTATAGTGGGCATGCGGGAGGCCGGGTGGACGCACCGCCGAATTGCTCAACACGTGGGGCGTGAGGTCTCCACAGTACATCGATGTTGTCGCCAGTGGTCGGCGGAAGGTGCACGTGCCCGTCGACCTGGGACCGGACCGCAGCGACGCACGGATGCACGCCAAGACCGTAGGATCCTACGCAGTGCCGTAGGGGACCGCACCGCCACTTCCCAGCAAATTAGGAACACTGTTGCTCCTGGGGTATCGGCGAGGACCATTCGCAACCGTCTCCATGAAGCTGGGCTACGGTCCCGCACACCGTTAGGCCGTCTTCCGCTCACGCCCCAACATCGTGCAGCCCGCCTCCAGTGGTGTCGCGACAGGCGTGAATGGAGGGACGAATGGAGACGTGTCGTCTTCAGCGATGAGAGTCGCTTCTGCCTTGGTGCCAATGATGGTCGTATGCGTGTTTGGCGCCGTGCAGGTGAGCGTCACAATCAGGACTGCATACGACCGAGGCACACAGGGCCAACACCGGCATCATGGTGTGGGGAGCGATCTCCTACACCGGCCGTACACCACTGGTGATCGTCGAGGGGACACTGAATGGTGCACGGTACATCCAAACCGTCGTCGAACCCATCGTTCTACCATTCCTAGACCGGCAAGGGAACTTGCTGTTCCAACAGGACAATGCACGTCCGCATGTATCCCGTGCCACCCAACGTGCTCTAGAAGGTGTAAGTCAACTACCCTGGCCAGCAAGATCTCCGGATCTGTCCCTCATTGAGCTTGTTTGGGACTGGATGAAGCGTCGTCTCACGCGGCCTGCACGTCCGGCACGAACGTTGGTCCAACTGAGGCGCCAGGTGGAAATGGCATGGCAAGCCGTTCCACAGGACTACATCCAGCATCTCTACGATCGTCTCCATGGGAGAATAGCAGCCTGCATTGCTGCGAAAGGTGGAAATACGCTGTACTAGTGCCGACATTGTGCATGCTCTGTTGCCTGTGTCTATGTGCCTGTGGTTCTGTCAGTGTGATCATGTGATGTATCTGACCCCAGGAATGTGTAAATAAAGTTTCCCCTTTCTGGGACAATGGATTCACGGTGTTCTTATTTCAATTTCCAGGAGTGTATTACAGATCGTCTCGTTTACGTGTCGCATTAGATGTAGCGTTCGGGGCATCAGAAGATTCTCATTTACAAACTGATTCTTGTGCTTTGCAAGCATGGGATTCTTTCCCTATTGAATCACGGATCACAGTAGCAACGGACTATTACCATCCTACAATTTCCAGCATGTTCCATTTGCTAAGGTTGGCCGCGACTTCAGAAACGTATTCCCGATCCCTTAGTGCGGAGATACTTTGTGCTACGCAATAGTGTATCTCCTCTGGCGTGATTCTGCATCACACGCCTAACGAACAAACAGGAGAGTTAATTCCCTGCTCTTTCCAGCAACAGGTGTTAAGTCTTCTAAATAGATGTCATTAGGGAACAGCTCAAACAAAGCAGCCGGTACGCCTACATTGTACGTGTCTTGGCTTAGGGAGACAAATAGATCGCGTGACGGTGCAATGTCGCGCTTGAGTAGAGAATGCGGCGCCTGCGCGCCTGGAATTTTTCTCCCCACATTCTGATACTCCATGGCAATGCTTCCGTATAGACTTCACTGGGTTCTTTCAGTAAACACGATATTTAATTATCGTTGATACCTGCAGAAAATACGGTTACTTTATTCCAATGCTTTCGAAGAATGCCTCCAGCGCAATCACGTCGCTCGTTATTTCTCTCGAAGGCTTGCCACTGACAACTGTTTCTGACAGTGTACTTCCATTCTACTTCCACGGAATTTGTACGGTTTTGCATACACAATGAAATACAGCATGTCAGGGCAGCACCGTTCTCGCCTACGTCTAACGGCAAAGTCGAACGAATCGTTTGAACATTCAACAAGCAAATGTCAGAAATTCGAGCTTCACCTTCACGCGAAGATGCCTTACTCATATGTCTGCGTTCATGTAGTACTTAGCCTGCCCCGTACAATTCGCTGTCAGATGGTTTCATGGGGGACGACATCGGACCTTGCTACATTTGTTTCCTCGTTACGTGTCCACCAGCTTCAGTCTTGACAAAGTTTCACGCAAACGTCAGAGTTGAATATCGAGTGTAGGACGAACCACAGTTATGGGAACCCGGCGTCGTTATCAGATGAGCTGGCAGAGGGCAGCGCAGGCAGGTATCAGCACCATCAAAATCACCTACGGCTCCGTGAATTCAGCGACCCCGCCGTATATCAAAGTGGTCCCGATCTCTTCACTGCTTGACGTCCAGCCGCCTCGACACAGCCGCATCCATCCGTCGCAATGCGGGCTACCACGCAGCTTAACGAGCGGGTGCCGTCTCACCGATGGAACTCTCCGCCTGCCTACCTGCGACGCCGTTGCCGCCAACGGTGCTGATCGCCTCTCGCATGGACACGACGCCGTCATGTCGACTAGTCGCCATCAGCCTCTGGAGCACCCCCCCCCTCCCCCCCTCCAATGCTTCTTCATGAGCCATCGGATGTGTCATGACCCTGGTTTTGCTGGGCAGTTTCCCTGGCGCTAATCAACTAGCCTCATCACTATCCACGGCACAGAACTCAGCTTCATACCTTCTAGGTTGGGCGCGGACGGCTGCAGTATCGACCGTTTCCCGGTCGGCCGCACTTTCATTTACGGGCGCTGACAGTTGCACCACCGTGTTTCCTACAGTCGCCACCGTGACACGAGGGCCCTACCTTAAATGATTATGCTGCCGCGAATGAGATGTAAGAATCCCCACTCCAGAGTTCCAGCAGCCAGAGTACTTAAGCTCGCACATTCATGAACTGAGCAGATTTTTGTGTGTGGCTCTTCAAGCTTCCCTCGCGGATGTGTTGTAAATAGTCTTCACGGGTTCTCCGCCGGATGACATTGTGTAAATTCCACAATATTTCCTCGGAGCAACTGTCCGACATCTTCAGGTGGTTCAACCTTGCCCGTGGCTTGGTACCACTGACGGTATCCGCGCACCGACGCCCCGTTTTTAAAACAAGCGCGAGAAGAATGCGCAGCCGCGGAAATCGCGCATGCACAGTGATTTGCCATACTCAAACTCCCTCTGCCGAAAATCGCAGAGCGGCTCTCCCGCGCTTGCGCTGTACGCTGCGTTTGTCAACAGTGCGGCCACACGTTACTCACCAGCGGCAGTACTAGGCCAGTGTTATGACGGGCCTGTTATCGAAGAATCTTGATTTTCGCGTCGTGATTTAATAGCAGCCAATGCAGGCAGGGTTCCAGGCGGTGGTCAGTTGAAATCCCGTCTCCTTGTTGAAGAGATTATCGGCTGAACGGATATGTATTGCTTCCTTAATGACGCAGTCCCAGAAAGATGTTGCAGGTGATAAAACCAACGTCGTTTCACAAATCATACGATGTCCTGTATTCAGGCAGTGTTCCGAAATTGCCGACTTTTCCGGTTGACGAAGGCGTGTGTCACACTGATGTTCTTCGTAGCGTTCTTGTACTGTGCAGCATGTCTGGCCTATATACGGCACCCCACACACTCAAGGAATCTTGTACACATCACATTTCCTCAGTCCGAGTTCATCCTTAACCGAAACCAACAGGCTTCTCAGTTTTGCAGGTGGCTGAAAAACACAATTCCGTATCTTCCGAGCACTCTTCCGATTCTTGGCGACATGGCACCAAAATAGGGCAAAAAGGTCAAAGTGGTGTGTGTCTTCGTATCTTCATTCTGCTCCATAGATTGAACTCGCCTGGTCCTGAATGAATTACGTATCTGTTTCTCAGAACAACCGTTTTGTTTTATTTCACTCGACAGGCTCTCAGGATCAGATGCCACATGTGATCTATGAACTAACGTACGTAATGCACTGCCGCAGTATACAGTTTGATGGTAGCTTCTGGCCTGCAGATATAGATCTGTATGTATTGGCTTGCGGTAGATGCTGTTTCCCAAGGTTCCATCTGTGTTCCTTGGTAGCAAGACATGAACAAAAGGTAAAGTACCATCTTTTTCCACTTCCATTCTGAAGTTTATACTCGGTTGGAGCGAATTCAGATGCTGAAGAGACGTAGGTAGAGTATCAAGTCCATGTGGCTACACCACAATTGTGGAATTTCTACAACGTAATCCGGCGGGAAACCCGTGAAGATTTTTGTGTATTTCCCAGTTGAAAAACAGACGCTCATTGTCGCCAGGGCGCGACATCTTATAAATGGACATTCCGCTAAATAGTGACAGATTCATAAATCTTTTGTATCGTATACCCTAGTGTCCAAAATGAAACCAACAAACGACTATTGCTCCGTCCTGTGTCTGATTCACGACATAATCATATAAATTGTCAACAGATATACAGGGTTATTACAAATGATTGAAGCGATTTAACAGCTCTACAATAACTTTATTATTTGAGATATTTTCACAATGCTTTACACACACATACAAAAACTCAAAAAGTTTTTTTAGGCATTCACAAATGTTCGATATGTGCCCCTTTAGTGATTCGGCAGACATCAAGCCGATAATCAAGTTCCTCCCACACTCGGCGCAGCATGTCCCCATCAATGTGTTCGAAAGCATCGTTGATGCGAGCTCGCAGTTCTGGCACGTTTCTTGGTAGAGGAGGTTTAAACACTGAATCTTTCACATAACCCCACAGAATGAAATCGCATGGGGTTAAGTCGGGAGAGCGTGGGGGCCATGACATGAATTGCTGATCATGATCTCCACCACGACCGATCCATCGGCTTTCCAATCTCCTGTTTAAGAAATGCCGAACATCATGATGGAAGTGCGGTGGAGCACCATCGTGTTGAAAGATGAAGTCGGCGCTGTCGGTCTCCAGTTGTGGCATGAGTCAATTTTCCAGCATGCCCAGATACACGTGTCCTGTAACGTTTTTTTCGCAGAAGAAAAAGGGGCCGTAAACTTTAAACCTTGAGATTGCACAATACACGTTAACTTTTGGTGAATTGCGAATTTGCTGCAGGAATGCGTGAGGATTCTCTACTGCCCAGATTCGCACATTGTGTCTGTTCACTTCACCATTAAGAAAAAATGTTGCTTCATCACTGAAAACAAGTTTCGCAGTGAACGCATCCTCTTCCATGAGCTGTTGCAACCGCGCCGAAAATTCAAAGCGTTTGACTTTGTCATCGGATGTCAGGGCTTGCAGCAATTGTAAACTGTAAGGCTTCTGCTTTAGCCTTTTCCGTAAGATTTTCCAAACCGTCGGCTGTGGTACGTTTAGCTCCCTGCTTGCTTTGTTCATCGACTTCCGCGGGCTACGCGTGAAACTTGCCCGCACGCGTTCAACCGTTTCTTCGCTCACTGCAGGCCGACCCATTGATTTCCCCTTACAGAGGCATCCAGAGGCTTGAAACTGTGCATACCATCGCCGAATGGAGTTAGCAGTTGGTGGATCTTTGTTGAACTTCGTCCTGAAGTGTCGTTGCACTGTTATGACTGATTGATGTGAGTGCATTTCAAGCACGACATACGCTTTCTCGGCTGCTGTCGCCATTTTGTCTCACTGCGCTCTCGAGCGCTCTGGCGGCAGAAACCTGAATTGCGGCTTCAGCCGAACATAACTTTATGGGTTTTCCTACGTATCTGTAGTGTGTCGTGACCATATGTCAATGAATGGAGCTACAGTGAATTTATGAAATCGCTTCAATCATTTATAATAGCCCTGTATTTACAATCATGTTGCGCACGGAAGATAATTTACATTCAACGGACAACCACACCAACGATGACGTCAGGGCACCTACCAAACGGGGTGGTGTTTGTCGAGTAGCTTCACATCCACCATCGCTGTGTACAGAGTCACAGACGGCGCAGCGCATCAGAAGCACACACAATCGTAAAATGATGTGACCCCATGTCTTACTATGAATCATTCTGTTGTTTCTCGATTGTAGCAACAGTTTATAGAGACTGAAAATTCATCCCGAAAAGCAGGGCAGGACCGACAACGTGTGGCAGCAGAAAGAGAGCGTTATTTGGCATCCCTAATGATGTGGGCAGTGAGTCGACAAAATTTAACTTCTCTAAAGTACCGCGACGAGATCCTTGGACTTCACGTGCAGTTGGTGCGAGGAGCTGTGGGCCCAGACTTCGTACTGATGGACGGTAACGCTCGACCTCATAGCGCACGGGTGGTTGGTGTTTGTGTTTCCTTGGAACGGAAGATAATGCACGCTTGGCGTGGCCTGCTCGCTCTCCCGATTTGATTTATGTGGAGTACGAACGGAACGCAGTAAGGAGACGGGATGCTTCACGTCACCATCCAGTCTCCAAGACTTCCATTCAGCTCTACAAATTGAACGGGCGTTATTTCCTCGGCAAGACAGTGATTACATTTTTCGGGGCATGCTCCATCGTTGTCAGGCCTCTACTGCTGCCAGAGGTAGTCACACGCAATTCTGAGCGTATTAATCAGTTGTCGGAATGTGTGTGCAAGTCAGTTAAGTTGGGAAAAAACGACGAACATTTTTGCCTACCGTTATGCATATTGCAGCTGCTTACGTTCCGTTTTCTTTAAATTTTTTCTAAAGTACTATCAACTGTTCATATTGTTTTGTGGCAAAATAAGTCCAATCTTGCAACATTTTCATTTGTCGCTTTGATTTTAGACACCAGTCTATATTTCTACTTTCAAATCCAATGTTACTAACTGACGCTGGAACTACGGCAAACGAATTTATGTATATTATTTTCAGTATTGGATATTAGATGTAGAAAAAATTAATATCAGAATTCTCTGTTCACGAACGCGATTTGTTCCTCGCTTCTGTATCCACTAAAGGACCACACAGCGTGCAAGGAAGTTGTAACAAATACAATAAAAAATCAGAAACATGAATTTTATGTAGATTCAATGTCAAGAGTACCTTTCTCAGCAGTCCGAGAGGAAATTTTCGGTTTCTCAAACTGAGAAAACGATAAAGCGATACGTTATTTTTTACTTACTTACTTATTTACTTAGTTACTCTTACTCTCCTTGCCCCACAGCCCGTTGTCGGTTTTTAGCCTCGTCAAGCAGCCTATTGCACAGTATTCTGTCTTCGCATTCTCCTTTCCTTGCTCCCAGTGCCTGGAAATCCTTGACTGTATCTCCGTCTCATTTTCTGCCTGCACAGATATCTTCGGCCCTCCCGTTTATTCTCTGAGACTTCTCTCAGTAAAGATCCCTCCTCTCTTCCTTAGACGTGGCCGGCCCATCTTAGTGTTCCTGTCTTGGCTTCATCTTCTTGTCTTAGCTACATCTGGTTTGTGTGAGTGTGTGTGTATGTGTGTGTGTGTGTGTGTGTGTGTGTGTGTGTGTGTGTGTGTACAGCGAATAAAATGTAATGTATGAAGTGGATGGGGATTGGTATAACTCGCGTATCGTAGTGTATGCACGTATTTGCGAGTCACTGCACATGTGCGTAAATGAGTATTTTCTTCTTTTTTTATCATATATCATTGTGTGAGTGCACACCATGCTAATAAGTTAATCTGTTTTGTTTTTTTTTGCGTTGTGTGTAGTGGGTTAAGTGTCACATCAAGAAAGAGATCGCGCTTAGTGTAGTGTTATGTCTCAAACAGGGGCTGTAAATAAACAGATAGCTCATTTCAAGTGTGCTCAAAATGTATAAGACTGCCAAATGTACTATGAATATTCCATGTAATCCATGCCGTAAATACATATTTTATGTGAAATGTGGTGAAAATGTATGAGTGTGTCAGTTGTGTCTGACTATTGGAAGCTGCTGCAAGACGAAATAATAATGCATCAACAACGGTTTGTAAACAGTGGAAGCTGTGGAAAAGTGCATCAAATATTATCTGAAATATAACCTACAAATTACTGTATTGCAAATATTGAATATAGGTATACGGTCATTGTACCTTGTTTCTTTGTGCGTATTATATCGTGTATGTATGTTGAGAATGGATATATTATGTGAAATTAACGAGCTCAACATGTGAGCCTTTTGTAATGAAAAATAGTATCTGCTACTTGTTTTCGTGACCAACAAAATGCATTTATTCTACCTAAAAAGGATTGTTTATATTATAAACATAGAAAAAATACATAATAGTAAAAAACTGTCAGCTATTTCACAATATAGTTGTGCATTATTCAGGTGGTACTCCCTTTGAACCTGTGAGTTTTATGTTGATGTCCATGATAGGATTCTGCAAATAATCATTTTCTAAGATAATATTTTCTTTCATTTTTACGTACATACATACAGGGTGACTATTATTGGACTATAGGAAAAAAGAACGTAATTGTTACAAACTACGGCGTGCACACAAGTTATTCAACTAGTAAACGTCACTACAGATATGGTTGCCATCTTTGGCAATTATGTGGCGCAGACGAATAGCGAAATTCTATCTGACCAGTTGAAGTCTTGTAACATCGATGCTGTCGATGACCTCCTGAACGGCTGTTTTCAGCCAAGCAATGGTTTTTAGGTTATCGCTGGACACCTTGTCTTTAATATAGCTCTTTTATATAGCTCCACAAAAAGAAGTCGCAAGTGTTCTGATACGGAGAATATGTCAGCCAATCGCGGCATATGGCAGTGGCCTCTGGGTACCTCAGAGTCAGAATATGATCCCCAAAGTGCTCGTCCAGGACATCAAACACTCTCCTGCTTCGATGGGTTCGAACTACGTCATGCATGAACCATATATTGTCGAAATCAGAGTCACTTTGGATAATGGGGATGAAATCATCTTCAAAAACCTTCACGTACTGTTTGGTGGTCACCGTGCCATCAAGGAATATCACACAGATTATTCCATGACTGCACACTACACAGTCACCCGTTGAGGTGAAGAGACTACTCGATCGCGAAATGCAGATTCTCAGTTCCTCAAACACGCCAATTTTGCTTATTGGCGAATCCATCCAAATGACAGCGGGCTTCTTCCCTAACCAAAACCATACATGTGCTTACTAATCGCCATCATTCCCCGTGGCCAGCTGTGCAGTTTGAAATCCTAACAGAAACCGTTCGGAGGTTATCACAATTTTGTTTCGTATAGTTCATTAATTGTCATCCTATACATACACATGTACAGTATTGGACAAAGAGTTCGTATTTACATGCCTTGACTTCAGCCTGTGTTGCATTTAAACGCTTCAGGGCAATGACACACATTGGTATCTCATCAATATATTCACCATCCACTGAGTTAAATCTTGTAGGTTTAACTTTTATTGGTTGTGATTCATGTGGAATACACATACTGACACATTCCTCGCTACACAAATAGGTAATAAAGTAGCGCAATATGGCTCTAACATATTGCTCCTTGCCACACAATCTGTTTGGTGATATACTATTGTTGTTGTACAGTCGCTACACTTGTACATTTGCTCTCTAACATATTGCTCCCTGCCACACAATCCGTTTGGTGCAATTAATAATGCATACTATTCTTGTAAAGTCACTAAAGTTGTACTTAAGTTTGATGCATATGGCTACAATATCAGTTGTTAGCTCGATGCATGCATCTACATACATACCCACAATTGGTGCGTCACTTTCGAGCATCGCACCATTAATTTGAGCAAGTAAAGGACGATACTAAATCATCAGTCATATTTCTATGTAGTGCAAGCAGTGGACTACACTCATCACTGATGTTCCTGTATATGAGTGATCATCATACCACCCAAGTAGCCCTTTCTAACAACGTATAATGTGCTTCAGTAATATTTGACTACACAGTCACTATGCCACCGACAATTTCAAAGTCCCTGCCAGGTGCTCGCCTAACATCCACACACTTTGAAACACTTGCTGTTAAACAGTACATATTAGTGAAGAGCAGTGGCAGCTATCTGTTAGTAGCAGTAGTAGTAGTAGTAGTAGTAGTGACAGCGGTTTCGATGCAGCCTCTGTCACTGGTCGATAGAATGCCAGAGCTGAAAAACAGACTGCTGCTGCTACTGCTGCTGTGGCTGTTGCTTGTCAAACGCCAAGAGCTTGGGCGCCAAAACTACTAACGCTGATGCTGCTGTTACTGGCTGTGTGGCGTCATGTAGGTCTGCAATTACAATAATAAAGTGACATAAGTCTACGAATATATAATAACAGCAGCACTAATAATAATGATCAAGTACTTACTTTGAAATGCAGTCTTCTTACTCATCCTGACTGCTCGCTGCTGCTGGAGATATTTCATCATGACGGCCCTCAGTGCATGAAGTACTGTAAGCTCTACTTGTATTGTCGACAGTATGATCAAGGGAGCTCTCGAGTACTCAGGCCATTGGTCAGAATAGCACAGTGGCCCCCAATCACTTACCAGGAAGAGGGGTGGGTGAGTAACAGAGAAGGTCCAGAGAGAGGGCACAATTACATAAGAGCCAATTTACTTAAAAGCCCCGTTAACGAAGTTGTTATCAGGGTCAAAGGTCAAGATCATTAAGATCCCATTTTCAGTGATTTACTCTGTACCAGAACCCGCTCAGTATTTCTACTTATACTCAATCAACCAGTAACCTTACAAGGCCTCTGCATACAAAATCGTGTTCTTTCTTTATATGCAATGACATCACCAATGTATTTGCTAAAACCGGTAGAACTATAATTGAAATGTGTTTAGTCCAATTACAAATTTCTAAAATATTAAGGAATCAAGTGTTTGATGGGATCCGTGAACTTATCGATGAATGTTTTGTTCGCACCCTTTATGATAACAGTCAGGAACTCCAGTATAGCTCCTTCTATACAGCTTCACCTCTCGTTACCAAATGTGATTTTAAATTTTCCTCGCCCGTGTGTAACCTGTAAGGATTCAACTTGAACGTTAAAGAAGTGCAAACTCTTAACAAAGGATTAGCCCACAGTCAGCAAAATTCCGAAATTCGAAGTAATCCAAAGAGATAAAACGACAATGTTATTTAGAGTAACATTAATTAGAAGCTTGAGGATAATAACTCCAACATAATCTGAGCAGATAAAGCTAAGACTATGGTCACTCTTAAGGAAGAACAGTATGGTACTAAATTGCACGATCTTTTATTGAGTAGGAAAGTAAATCGGACCGCACTTCCGAATTTTTAGCAATCTTGAGGAAATGTTTAAAAACTACGAAGGGTCTTCTCAGTTCATTCCAAACGAAAACATAATATCAATAAATCTTCCCCCACCGAAGCTAAGTTCATGTATGCAAAATCCACAATGATTATTTCGTAATGCTGCATACCATTATGAATTCAAAAGATGAAGATTAATACCAATCCGAAAAATTACTGTCAATATATATAAATAAATACCAGAAACATTTTACCCAATACATCATTCGCAGTAAGTATCATTTAGTTTCTAATCTGGCACAGTTCTCTATTTCCCTAGGTACCAGTATTGTTTCTATCAGTAACAAATACATAACGACCAACCAGCGTAGGGGAATCGTATCTAGTTATTTATGGACTTGTATTGGACGTCGTCTTGATGAAATAGATGAGGCGATACAGCTTACTGACCGAGTCATGAAATGTAATTAGGGCAAGGCTATCAGTTAGCCAGCTACATCGATAAGTCTGCTCGATTTCTCTGTGCATTTTGACAATAGAGGCAATGTAATGACAACGATACCCCTTGTTGCTAAAGATACACTATCATAGCGGTGAACTGTTCCAGGAAGACATAAATAAACAATGAACGAAGATTTGCACTACGTTCCTGTAACTGGCTAGTACTAATGATAGAAATGTCATAGTCATATGGTAATAATGATTACATATCTGCGATCTTCTTCGGAAACTATGAACAACTCACGCCATTTTTTTATATTCACAATATAAACTTGAATACTACGCACCAAGACGGGGAGTTATTACGGGTTGCCGCATGAATGGCCTTGAATAAGAGACTTCGAACTATACTAGCCTGAAGCATAAGTAATGAATTTCTATTAATTAGCGTTTTGATAATCTGTCCTTCTTTTCATCTCAAGCGATTTTTCTAGTTTTAGCGATTTAGGTTTGAATACATTTGATTTCATATGCCAATAAAAACTTCCAAACTGGCTCAATGAAGGAAACTAATCCTTTGATTCGGCAGATGAAACGTTTCCATTTTTCAACTATGTCATTGACAGTGTTCACCCCTGCTAGCTGAGTGGTCAGCGCGACTGAATGTCATACCTAATGGCCGGGATCCGATTCACGGCAGGGTCGGAGATTTTCTCCGCTCAGAGACTGGGTGTTTTGTTGTCCTAATCATCATCATTTCATCCCTATCAACACTTGAGTCGTCGAAGTGGCGTCAACTGGGAATACTTGCACCAGGTGAACGGTCTACCCGCCGGGAGGCCCTTGCCACACGGCATTTCCATTTTTTCCATTGACAGTGAATATTTTTGACTTCAGTGTGTAAATAGATACCAACAATAACGTACAAGCTACAAAATAAAAATTTATTACAGTGTTCGAGGATTTTCTTACTCATTTTTCTTTAGGTGGCCCATCTATAGCAACCTCCCGCTACTTTGGCTTTGGAGATCACAGTAGCAGAGACCAGCTATGGCCTAAGCCCTGGCATACTGTCCCGCTAATATTTAAACAACTATCTTCGAAAATTGCTACGCGCGACAGCTGCATCTTTGTACAGAATGGATTATAGCATGGCGCCGTTACGAAGATGACGTTTCTATGTTGTATAACGGTTCTGATATGGAGTGCTACAACTTTGTTACCCAGTTAAAGACGTATAAGCAAAACATCCTATTTACCGTTGAACACAGGGTGGAGGGTACGCTCCCATACCTCGATTTACTCATTACTTGAAAGAGCTCCCAGTTTCAGTGTGACGTTTTCCGCAAACCATCCACTACAGACAGTTATACACCAGACATCTAACCATACAGAAAAATTTAAAATGTCGCTTTTAGGTCCCTGATCTACTGACACCATAGCATACCGATTTCGTAGGAAACCTTTGAAAAGGAGTACCATGTCATTCAGAATATTAGCTATTCAAATGGTTACTGAATGAACTGTGCTAACAACATTAATAGCGAAATTGTAAATAAGAGGAGCTCTACCAATGCTGCCACGTCACAAGGAAACACTCACCAACAACTCTGTTACTAGCTTACCACAGCAACAAGAAACTAAACTTTCATAGAATTCCATATTTCGCTAAACTAACAGAGCTGGAAGGGGAAGAACTTAAGGGGTAAAGTACTGTTCCTGCTATTTTTATTCCAAATAACACAGAGTCCCGTTACAGACATGACGTACATTCGAATTTTAACGAGTACAAGGGGACAAATGTCTACTCAGTTACTTGTGACGTTTAAGTACATTGGACAATCTGGGCATTACTTTGACGTGCAATTTAAAGAGACAACTCTAAGTCGGCAGTTGCTTCACATTTGCGAGAGATAGGACATAAGGTTCCAAAGCGGAGAATACTAAAAATTTTATTTGAGGAAAACGAAGTGAACGCCTTAAACGTTCTATAAGCAATCGCCAATGTACACGCTGAACAGCTGTGCTGAAAACCCGTATAATTTTTGCTACATTTCCTTACCTGAACTCGTATCTTCCATTCCGGATGTGTGCTGTTTTAAGCCTGCTGGATGTAAAAGCATTAAACAATATATCTATTAATATTTTGAAATATAGAAATGTACTACCAAATTCATTTATTTAACCACTATGGTGCTTTCGATTCACCGCTTTTAATTACAAAATGTTTCATATCCATCGTTGAACCCTGTGATACGTTCCCCAGTTTTTAGACGTTTACCAGGTACATGTTCTCCGTGTCCATTCGCGTCTTGCGAGGGTCTTGTTTCCCTTCACGCCATTCCCGCTTGGCACGCATTAAGTTCGCATTAATACCTCTCTCTGACCTCTGCTACCGTGTGACCGTCACAATAGTCCACTATAACGGATACCAAACAGTACGGACTCTCAAAAACCTGGTGCAGGAACGTATCACCGGCTGACCAGTTTAATCTTTCACAGGTTCTTCACCATTGTCTTAGCGCAGTTTGGTTGTTAATCTTCCAAAAGGCATTTTTAATTAGCTCTTCCCGGTTAACAAGTGATCGCTTGCTGCTCCATTTTCTCCCTATTTCTGCTCGACCACAGTCGGTTAAAAGAAAATTTCGGTTCATGTTTCTCTGTAGGTGATCTGCATGAACTGGTGGTGATCTTGTATGCGCTAACTGCACCTCGTTTTTAACAAAGGAATTAAGGTTGACTGAACGCTGCCCATTACCTGTTTCTGCCCTCAATCTTTTAATTTGCAGTGATTTTTACTCTTTTCCTTCGTATATTATTGGAGCATACGTTTTGATGCTTTCCACGTTCACCTTACGGTTTATAAATTTCTAGTTTAGCTAATCTATTACAAACTTTTTAAGATGTTACACAATTACTCCGTTTCCAGACAGATGGTTGGGACATTCCATATTATGTTTAGCCTTAGGAAGCGAAAGTCAGTGAGTAGAAACCGGTTACTTTTTCTCGCTGTTATACACTATATACCAACAAAACTTTATAAAAACATTTTTTTTCCATTAAATACAGATTATCGCCTGATGAAGTATCTATAATGGGGTGAAACCTAACAAAGAAAGGCTACCTGCAGGAGTGTCCCCAGGGAAATGTGATACGACTACTGATATTCTCTGTATACATAAATGATTTTGCGGACAGGGTGGGCAGCAGTCTAATGTTGTTTGCTGATGATACTGTGGTGTACGGTAAGCTGCCAAAGTTGAGTGACTGTAGGGGGATACAGGATAACTCAGAAATAATTTGTAGTTGGTGTGACGAATGGCTCTAAATGTAAAAAAGTGTACGTTAATGTGGATGCTTAGGAAAACAAACGTATTAGTAGTGTCCTACTTGACACGGTCACCTCTTTTAAATATCTGGGCGTTACGTTCCAAAACGATAGGAAATGGAACGAGTACGTGAGAATTGTGGTAGGGGAGGCAAATAATCGACTTCGGTTTGTTGGGAGAATTCGAAGAAAGTGTGGTTCATCCGTATAGGAGGACTGCATGACATCGACTCAATTCAGAGGCGGGATGTTAAATTTGTTAGTGATAGGTTCGAACAACATGCAAGTGATTCGAATATGCTTCGGGAACCCCAGTGGGAATCCTTGGAGGGAAGGCGACATTTTTTTCAAGGAATGCTATTGAGATAATTTAGAGAACCGTCACTTGAAGCTGAGTGCAGAACAACTCCACTAACTCCAATGTGCATTGCTCGTAAGCTTCAGGCGAAATTAGGACTCACTGGAGGCATATGGACAGTCTTTAATCCCTCATTCTATTTGCTAGTAGATCGGAAGGGAAATGGCTTTTAGTGGTACAGGGTACGCTCTGTGTGGTGGATTACGAGATATCGATGTAGATGTAGATGTAAAGGAATATAAATAACGATGACTTAAAAAAATTTTCATTCATTTTCAGAAAATTTTCTAGAGGATTTTGATGATTATTTTGGAGAAAATTTGGAGATTTCTGCACAATAACTATGTATAAGGTTTGATTGTAGTAGCTACAAAGCAGTCTCTAATTGAAAAAAAAACGTATGTTTGTTCTTATTGTAAAAGTTTTAACAGAGCGGTTAGGTCTAGCCTGTCAAAAGGCACGCATTAATGACATACACGACACATGTGTGGCCCTTATTATCGTTTCACTTTAGAACACAGATGACAAGCTTGTAAATTGTGTTACATCGTGTGATAAAACAGGAATAATTCTCATTGTGGTATAATTATCGTTATTGCACAATTCACGTTCGAAATGTTTCAGGTGGTTAACAAAGCGTTTAGAGATAATTAGGCTGGCGAACGAGACAGGTAACTACTACCTCAAGGGCTCTTAAAATGCAACACGAGAAATATTAAAGCATCAGTTAGACAACGGTGCGGTAATGAAC
Organism: Schistocerca piceifrons; assembly: GCF_021461385.2. Lineage (NCBI taxonomy): Eukaryota > Metazoa > Arthropoda > Insecta > Orthoptera > Acrididae > Schistocerca > Schistocerca piceifrons. Next base: position 612,417,830 of record NC_060142.1, on the reverse strand, counting down.
ACGGGGAAAGGAGCGAAACGCGACACGCCTCCCTTAGATTTATGCAGGAGGCGGCAGTTAGCGTTGCGTTTTATTACCGGTAAAATTTATCAGACCGCGGCCCGAGGCCACGATAAATGCTCGCCTTCTCTCAGGTGACGCACGGAGGCGGTGTGTGGTGGTGGAGTCTGTGGCGGTGGCAGCGGGGGCGGCGGGACGGCGGAGGGGCGGGCCGGGCGTGATATACCGCCCCCGGGGAGTGCGGCCTTCTTTCTCCTGAATATGCTGATTCTGGCCTGCTCGCATTCTGTTCGAGGGCCATTCGTTTTGTTTGTTTCCCAGCGCTGGCGGCAGTCTTTCCGCTCCGCCTGCCTGTGTTTTGGAAGGACGGGCTGACGCACACCCAGGTGCACGCAGAGCCGCTAGTGGAGTAGGGGACCAGGTAAGAAGATGAACTGCTGCAGCTGCTGCAAGGAACCTCCTAGAGTGTGGATGCAGCAGTAGTTTCAGTAATGCTTTGAGAGGAGCAATGGAAGTAATGATTTGATAACTGCTTTGTAATAGCTATAACACTGTGGACAGTGTAAGAGACATAATGGCGTATTCTTTCGCAGCGTGAGTCGGTTAACATGAATTTTTTTTGGGTATGGTCAAATTATTAAAAGAGGTGTCGCTAATGTATCCAACATTGGATTCGTCCTTTTCCACTTTTAAACGGTACCATACCTAGGAAACGTTAATGTTAAGTATAATGGGCATCTCAAATCTTCATTTCTGCTTTAACAGAATCTGTATATTACAAGATGTATCATGCATTAAGATTTCAATTCTGCGTGACATATACGAATCAAATGATGTCACCAACGAATTACATTTCTAGTGTTCCGAAACAAATGGAACCCTTATATGGTCACTTGGTTGTGCATTGGTCTGTTTATCCGACGTTTCAAAATCTTTTTTTCTCAGGAACGGGTACACGTATCATGTAGAAGTTTGTATCACATACTGAAGTGTAGGGTCCCTTGAGGTGTAAAAAACAAAAACCTATAACCTATAGCAGTCAAAAGGTACGGCAACCTGTCACACATATTTTGATACCCAACTCACTCATCAAAATCTGGGGGTACTTCCCGCTGTCCTTGAATCGTGAAATTTTGAGAAGAAGCAAGGTTTCTACAGTACAAGTAGAGGGACAAATCCACATATTCTTAAACTGTAATTATGTCATACGACAAAAAAATTATTTTGTTATTAGTTTTCCTTATCCACACTTAAAATTAACACATTGTCGAAATCTTGAAATTCCAGGGATCGATATCTTGCCATTACCAGTACCTTTAAAGAGAAAAATCTGCGAGATTCTCGATTCTCAGGATGGATGAACCGTCAGTATACGAGTACGTCATTAGATTTGTAAAGAACTCTCAGAGCGCGAGTCCTACGCACACCTGTTCGACTTTTTCTAAGTAATTATGATGATATGAGAAATTTATATAAGTCCTCAATACAGCCTTTTTTCATTCTTCTGACTAGTTTGATTCTGTCAGCCACAAATTCCTCCCCAGCACCAATCTCTTCATCTCAAAGTAACATTTCCAGTCTATGGCCTCAATTATTTGTTGGATATATTAAAGTGTCTGCCTTCCTCTACAGTATTTACCCTCTACAGCGCCCTCAGGAAACGTGGAAGTTAGTATCTGTCCGTTCTTCTTCTTTTCACTGTTTTCCATATGTTCTGTTCTTCGCAAATTCTGCGGAGGAGCTACTCAATCCTTATCTTGTCAGCCCACCTCATTTTCAACATTATTCTGTAGCATGACATCGCAAATGCTTCTATTCTTTGCTTTTTCGGTTTCCTCGGTGTCGTATATTCACTGCCATACAACTGTAGGTTCCAAATGTTCATTCTCTTCAATTTCTTCATCAAACTAAGGACTATATTCGATACCAGTAAGCTTCTCTTAGCCCTTTCGTCTTGTGCTAGTCTGCTTTTTAAAACCTTGGTCTGTCCGTCATGGGTTATTTTGCTTCCAAGTTAGCGGAATTCCTTAACTTCGCCTACTTCGTAGTCATCAGTTTTCATATTAAATTTAACGCTTTTATCATTTATGCTACTTCCCTTTACCTTAATCTTCTTACGCGTTACTGTCAATGCAAATTTTGTTCTCATTAGATTGTTCATTCTGTTCACCAGGTCCTGCATATCTTCTTCACCATCACGTCATGTCGTCAACTTATCTGAAACGTCCCCTTTGAACAATTATACATGAGTGTGCTTAAACTGACACACAATATTTTGTTAGCGCAACGCAATCTGACTTTCAAAATTCCCTACAAAAGAATGGCCCTGACTAACATTAAACTATACCTTTCACAAATCACTTACCTCACAAAAATCTTCGCTGCTCAAGCTACTGCAATACAACGAGCGCCACTACTGCCAGCTAAATAAAAGATTCAAACTATGGAAGGCACTAACTACTGATAGGGATAGTTAGCAAATGAAAGATATTAATAGAGAACAAACAGTGCATTTACCTTGATATCATCATATATAAATATAGCAGTTCATGACAAATTTCAAAACTCCGCCATCTCTCTCCCCACATCCACCACTGCTGGCGGCTCACCTCCAACTGCGCAACGCTACGCGCTGTTCACTTCCAGCTGCCGCTTTCCAACACTACAATGGCAGACAACAATGCAAACTAGCCACAGACTGCACACAGCACAGCCAGTGATTTTCATACAGAGGTGGCGTTACCAATAAAAAAACCTAAACAGCCTACTTACATAGCCCCCATGCTCCCCACAAAAAATTTTACAAATTGTTTTGCGCAGTGGCCAATAATGATTTGATAAAAATTTTCATAATTACAATAACAAAGATATCAAAGGCACACACTTATTGATACAATGTTGGTCAAAAGCTAAAATTTTCTCACAGTCCATAAAGACAGTCCTAATCGTTCATCACAGTAAAATAGCAGTGTTTTTCTCAAAGTCTGAGCAGTAAAAGAAAATGCACACGGAAGTAGTGGATTTAAATGCAGTCTTGAAGAAGTAGTGTTGTCCTTCCAACGGAAAGACAGTGCTGACTCTCGACATGCAGACAAGTAATGGTCACAACAGAGCAAACCCACAGCAGAGTCATTCGAAGTTTTGAAGAATATTGGTAGGTAGGTCATCACAGAGCAGACCCACTATAGTCTTGGTAGAGAGTATGGTATAGGTGGGCCACCAAAGGTGCAGATCCACTACAGTCCTTGTAGAAATAATGGTACTGATGAATCATCAAAGATGCAGACCCACTGTAGTCCTTGTAGAGATGGCCAGCAGCCATCTGTTGCGACTGTGCAGGTGCACAATCACCAATGAAGAGTCTTACGGACAATATAGCAAGTCCATAAACCACCACTTGTGCACTCACAAAGTTTCTGCAATTGTCCTTAGAACCAGCAATGCTGTTATCCAGTCCCTTGCTGAATTATTAACACACATGCAAACACTAACAGTCGCTACTTCTCACATATTGTCCATATACTATGACCAACAGAAACCTGTGCAGTGAAATGTAACTTAATTTGAAGAACTGGTGTCTATACAATTATAAATTTACAACATGAAAATACAATTACAAAGGTACAAAATACATCATTAAAGAACATAATAGTGCAGATAACATTTGTAGTAATATGGGCTTTACAAAAGAATCGAAATAACATATACATCAGTGTTACAGGAATTATAAGTACCTACATAAAAGATCAGAATAATTTTCGAAACATCAACTTCACACATGAGCATTAAAACAAAACAGAATAAATAATGTCTAAACATCTTTACAAAGAAAATATCATATTATTAGAAAAATTCTACAACATATCTCTTATTGGCTAAACACATTAAGACAGGAAAAACACAAATTCACATAGTGTAATAACACAAAAATACACGACAGGGTTTGTGTTCAGTGTGACATTTGGTACTGCAGTCTGCCCCAAAACTTCATTCCATATATCTTTCCTCTTATTTCAACATTTGTTTCCACCAAAAAAATTCTATCCAAGCATGCTTTCTGTATTTATATGTTCACATATTTCTTACCTCATTATTTATTTTCCATTATCTTACCTCATCATTTATTTCCAAGAAAATCCTACCTAAACCTTTTGTCTCTAAACCCTACTTTTTTGTTCATATCCTCTTTTAAATACTTTTTTGGCCAACCATTTTCTTATAGCTTCTCAATGCATTTCTTTCCATTCATCACAACTCGTTCTCTTATATAGCCTACCCCATTTTAAGCTAACTTAAATCTACTGAGCTCAGATGCTAAACTAAGAGACGAGGCAATGCAGCAGCACATAACAAATTAACACAATCGGCAAGGACAAAAAAATTCAAATTTGCAAAGCAAGCTACAGTAAATCTAAATTACCAAGCAATTCAACATTACAACTAATATGAGGCAATGCACAGCAAACAAGAAAAATAAATCAGTAGTAAACTGGCTTAGCAGAGTAACACAAAGTCAAATTCAGTAACACTATGCCTGGCAAACAGCAGCAGCAAGAAATAACTTATATCTACACATGACATAGCTCAAGCAAAAAAATAGTACATTAAAGACAACAATGCATATAAGGGAAATGTCTATTCACATCTTAATGACTATGTAATTAAAGTGGTGCACCACAAGAAGTTATTCTACCATAAAAATTACCAAGTACTTGAAAAGAAAATTATGAATGCAGTTCCTGTGAAGGTAAATGTCTTTTTGTGCTCCCTCATTTTTTTGAAAAAATTATTATTTACTCGATCTGTAGACAGAAAATACTTATATTAGTACATCTATAAAATTTTATTTTAACCAATGCTGCAGTGCCGCTAGAAACTAGATATTAAACAAAATGAGCAATCTCTCAACTAGAAAGACAATGGATGTAAAATGTTTCTCATCATTTCATTAGGCATTTTAGTAAATATCATAAATTAAGAGCTCCACAGTGTAATCATATGTTTTCAAGTTCGAGCGTGTCGTATTTGCGATGTTTTCTACAAAGGAATGTCAATAGCGAGGATCATCGCCTCCTCCTTTTTTTTTTTTTTTTTTTTTTTTTTTTTTGCACCTAATGGCTTTCTTTTGTCAGACGTCTACCTCTCAGCTGGGCGCCCAAAACGCATTACCTTTGTTGCTGAAATATTTACGACGGCAGTTTCCGCCACAGTAACAGTCTCATATAAAAATATTTCACAGGTCAAGAATTTGGGTTACACATCTGTAGAAACAAAATCCTATAAATATAACAGCGTCCAAAAAATTTTCGCCAGCATTGTGATACATTCACGCATATACACACATTTCATAACTCTTAAAGTACGATTCTTGGTTTCCAACAACCTTTTTCACAAACCAGAGTCCCTAACCACTACTCATTATTCCTTACCTTATTCGTCGACACTTCTTCAATATTTCATCATTACAGATACGTAGCATAATCAAATAACTCATATAGCATCAGCTTACTGATCATAAACATACCGCAACAGCATAATACACATAGTCATCGTAATAATAACTTCATAGCACCTCAGTCAAGTCTCAAAATCGTCGTAGCTTTCTCCAATAATTTCAAAACCTAAAAAAAATTCTCTGCTCATGTCAAAAGTGTCATCTGCCTCAAACGCACTTCAAAAATCATGATCCCATACCAAATACATCATTCAAAGCTCTCATAGTATCACAATGGTTCCGAAAAAATATGAACAGTTTACAAAGTAGAGACAAAATACAGTTTCATAAGTGTGAAGTTATCCAACTGTGTAATTGTGTAAACATCTGTCACTGATGTAATAAAAAAAAATGTTTGTTTCTCTGTTAAATAATCAGATAGCTGTGTAATTTATGTGTTAGAGAAATATGGTACCGATGTGTAAAGTTGTATAAGCAAATACCATATTAGCTAGGGCTCCTTGTGCTTGCCGAACAGATGGTACACAAAGTAAGTATGTACCCCCCTGAGGATTAATGTAATTATACCCTCAGGTGATACAGATTACAGCAATGGAATGAAATGTATCACGGAAAACCTTTGTATCATTGCACTTCAAACATCTTTAAAAAATAAATGTTTTAAGTACAAAATTAATCACTCAAATACGTGTACTGTAGCGCTAAACTGTGCATCTTGTTGTAAGATAATCTCTGTGGAAGTGTCGTAGTTATCGTCCTCCGAAAGCTAAGTTCTGCAGAAGTCAATGTACTTACCTCATGATAAACAAAAGTGAAATGCTTTGCGTATAGATATCTTAGTTATTACGCTTATTGTTGTGATGAAGAAATTACTGTGCTGTAACGTATTGTTGTGCTACGGAAAAGGCTGGCTCCTTGTAGCTATACCACAAAAGTGACTACTAAAACATGTTTAACTTTCCAGAATAATTCAGAAAAATTGTGCAGATATAAAACAGATACACCGCAAAAGCAACAATGTAAATTGTGTCACACATTAGTGGCGTCGTGATATAGTCGTGTAGCTGTCAAATAAACTAACCACTGTGTCATTTGGTATCTCTCAGAAAGCACTTTAAATTCAGAATGTATTTTCAAATAAACCAAAATGTTGCATTAAAATCTCATTAGCAGTACTGGTAAATGTTTTAAGTATGTGAGCCTTATAGTCGTTACGTAATCGTGCAACAGACAAGCAAGAATGCACACACACAATAACACTGTGTCGTCTGTCCACAATAACAATGCATTCGTAATTTCTGTTTAAATAAGTTCTCTTGGTTCGTGACTGGATATTTAACTTCAAACATTGTTGCATGTTAATAGTTTCTTAAGTCTGACAAAGCATACTAGAAATGTGAAGTGAAAAGTTTTATGGCAAAGACAAAGTTAAAAAGCAGATTATCTTTCAATAAACGGTTTTACATGAGAAACGGTGTAAACCTTTACTCTTCCTAGTACTCAGAGTTTCAGCTTGAACAGAATTATCATGCAGTATACGTCGGTGAAGAATACTGGAATTTTTTTCTCAGGGTTAGCGTCTATGTTATTTTTCTCTGAGCCGGCCGGCGCACACAGCTGCCTCCGGTGCGAGTCATTGTCTGTCTCTTTGTTGGCGCGCGTCGTTATTGGGATTAGGAGACCTAACTTCTACAAATTCACCTTGCCGAGAGGGCCCAGCTCTATTAGAATCCCGCCAGTTCTGATGAAATTCACGTCTGTCGTTTTATCGGTACTTTACATAGTTTCTTGTTTGTCGGTCATGTGGTGGAGAATTTCTCCCTGAATCGTAACTCTGCGCCGAACTGTTGCGTCTGAAGTTATTCTGCCTCCCTTGATAATAATTGTTCTGGTTCCCATATTGTCTGTTTCTCTGATTGTCTCTGTGATCGTCATTACTACGGAAATGCGATCTTTCTCTGTAACTATTATTACTCTGCCAGTGGTTGTCATATGGGTGGTGTCTGTTTTGGTCACGATTTGCGTTGTAAGAATAGCCTTGTCGTGTCCAGTTATTGTTTCTGTCGTCACAGAATTGTGACGTATGTGACCTGTAGTGATTGTTTTCCTGTTTTCGCATCCCGCGACTGTCTGTGTCAATTTCTAATTCCTGTAAGAGTCCTTGAAAAGCTTCAATGTCGTCTTTGCAACGTCCTGCTAAAATAATATGTCGTAAATGTTCAGGCAATTTCATTAAGCAAATGCGGATGAGTTCTGAAGGGCTGTATGGGTTTGAAAGATACTGATTCTTATGCAACACGTCTTCAAAATATTTCACAAGACTGGAAAATTCACATTGTTCGAAATGTTTCATCATTATGATGTTATGTTTTACTCGGTCTTGTGCGGCTTGAGACCAATATGCTGAGAGGAAGGCATGGTATAACTCTCCTTCACTGTGGCAATCGTGAATTATCGATCGCATTCTTACAGCTAGTTCATTCTCTAAGTAGCCACACATAAATTCTAATCTGTGTTCCAACGACCAGTTGGGAGGAAAACAATGAGAGAATTGATGGAGCCATGATTGTGGATGAATGTCATTCCAGAATTCTTAAATGTTTTGAATTTACGTGTAGTAAAGAACAGCTTATAGTCAAAATCATCATGTCGGCGAGTCGCATATCGGTCATTGTTAGGTCATGTCGGCTGTTCCATCTCAAAATTCCGTGCACATTGCCAATTTCTTTCATAATGTCCGAAATGCCCTGTGTTATAATTTTGTGGCTTTTCTGTATTTCTAAGTTCCTCTTCCCGTGTTGGAGCGCGAGTGTCCTCTGAAATATAAAATTTTTGTATTACTTGTGCCAACTGATCTTGTACTTCCTGGATTTCTCTTTTGTATTGCGTATTAATTTGATTCTGATTTTGTTTGAATTTCTTAATTTGTTCATACTCTTCTGTGTCAGTGATGGCTACAGGTCTTGTGTCATTCAGATCATCATCTACCTTTGCCGATAAGATAGTGAACTGATCCGAAATTTCGGCTACTTTCTCCGATAGTGTACTTATTTCCTCAGTGTGTTTTTCTGAACCAAGTTTCAGAGTGTCCGTTTGTGTTGAAATCGTATCTACTGTGTCCTTTAAGTTTTCTTGAGTTTTCGCAAATTGCGTAACTGAATCGGTAGATGCAACTGAGTCAATTTTAGCTTGCAAGGTGTCGTGATTTTCATGAACAATAGTTTGCAATTCTTTTATGGCTGCTTCATGATTCTGTGATGCATTTTCATGACGCGAAAAAATAGGTTGGAAATTCTCACAAATTTGTGGTTTTACGTCATTACAGACTTTTTGACATTTCGATTCGATGTTATGTAACTCAGTAGTTAAATCTTCACGTGTTTGTTCAAGCGTGGTGTGAAGATTTTGTTCCATTGCGTCTAACTGTTGTTGTGTTTGTCTCTGGTGTTGTTCCATTGTGTCTAACTTTTGAAGCTTTCGCTGTGTCTGTCTCTGATTTTGTTCCATTGTGTCTAACTTTTTAAGATTTTGTTCCAGTGTGTCTAACTTTTTAAGATTTTGTCCCATTTGTCTCTGATTTTGTTCCATTTGTTGCATTAATTGCAATAATAATGTATTAATGTCTGGAATCTGTTTCTTTACGCTTTTCGGCAGTGCATTTACACCGGCAACATTCCCATTTTGACAAGCAGAAAATGTGTCTTGACTTAATTGAGAAAACGGTGATGACCCAAAACCTGAATCTACAGTTTTTGCGAAATTGTGTCCTGTCATTTCGGATTCCTGAGGCGAGCTGTTGCTGAGCGATCGATCGATAATGCTTCCCTGTTCACTACCTGTTTCACTGTCTACACCATTATTTGATGCCCGCTCCATTTCCCTATGCACAGTTACCAAATTACTACTTTGAATGTCTGTTAATTCATTACACAGTGGAGCTGGCAAGCTACACTCGTCGTCACTATTATTTCTCAGTTTACTTTAGAGCCTAGTGTTACGTTTTTCACACGCCATTACTGTCACAATATTTCACACGATAACACAGATAAGCACAATTTGAAGAGCAAAAATAAGAGAACACATTAACATAGCACTGAAAATAATATCTAGATAATTGCAGCTGCGAAATACTTGGTGCAAATCTACATGCATGCCACAACTGTTTTACTGTACAACAATGAAAGACTGCAACTACAAAGGAGATTTTCTCTTCAATTACGTGCTAGCAATAAACGATAGCTACACTAATTACACAAACTACAAGAAAAAATCAGAAGATTCCAGTGAGGTATCCTGGCAGGGTCGCCATATGAAATGTCCCCTTTGAACAATTATACATGACTGTGCTTAAACTGACACACAATATTTTGTTAGCGCAACGCAATCTGACTTTCAAAATTCCCTACAAAAGAATGGCCCTGACTAACATTAAACTATACCTTTCACAAATCACTTACCTCACAAAAATCTTCGCTGCTCAAGCTACTGCAATACAGCGAGCGCCACTACTGCCAGCTAAATAAAAGATTCAAACTATGAAAGGCACTAACTACTGATAGGGATAGTTAGCAAATGAAAGATATTAATAGAGAACAAACAATGTATTTACCTTGATATCATCATATATAGATATAGCAGTTCATGACAAATTTCAAAATTCCGCCATCTCTCTCCCCACATCCACCACTGCTGGCGGCTCACCTCCAACTGCGCAATGCTACGCGCTGTTCACTTCCAGCTGCCACTGTCCAACACTACAATGGCAGACAACAATGCAAACTAGCCACAGACTGCACACAGCACAGCCAGTGATTTTCATACAGAGGTGGCGTTACCAATAAAAAAACCTAAACAGCCTACTTACATATCTTATCATTAATGCCCTTTCATCCTAAATTTTAATCCCCCTCTTGAAACTGTATTTTATTTGCATCAGTGGTTCATCTATATGTAGCCTGAACAGTAGGGGTGAAAGTCTGTCATTCCCCCTTTTTAATCCAAGCGTTTCGTTTTTCGTCTTCCAGGCCTATTGCTTACTCTTAGTTGTGGCACGTTTTGTATATTACCCGTCTTTCCATATATTCACTCCTATTTTTTTCATGATTTCAAACATCTTGCACCGTTTCGCGCTGTTGAGTGCTTGGTCCAGCTCGATGGGTCCTGTGAAAGTGTCTCGATTTTATCTTCAGTTTTATTTTCATTATCAAGCGCATCATGAAGGCTGCCTCTGTGGCGCCTGTACCTCCCCTAAATCCAGAAAACTACGTACAGCTTTAGTAATTATATCACTTAATACGATTGCAATATCACTAAACCTCCATATTGTTCAGTCCAGGAAGTTCTCCAGAGAACAATTCATAAGTTCAGAAATAAAACATAAAAATTTCACAATGGATGTTTTTGTTCACGCAAGAGTGTTTCTAGCCTCTATCATAAAATTAAAACCTGAAGTGGATAATGTCCAACTAAGTGAGATAATCTTGCTGAACACAAATGAATAACAACTAATAACGTGACATAGCTTTCCTCAGTAGTCTAGATGGATAAATGAAACTTCTATAATTGAATGGACTTGCGCAAATTTTGGTTGAATATAGAGCCGATCATGTTGTAAAATAAATTCTACCTTATGACCAGATGGGGTTAACTACAATTCGACTGTGCCCGTGGTCTAAATTTTATGTTTTTCATCCAGTGACTTGCTTATATATATATATATATATATATATATATATATATATATATATATATATATACCATTTGCCACGATTTTCGCACACTTTATGGGCTATGTTCAACGCCCAAAACGTACCTTAAAAATTGATCTCCTATGTAATTATAAAAAAAGCACGAAGTTATCATAAAAGACAGAAGCGAATTCAGACACTCATTACAGCTGCTTTAAGTGACATATTCTCCCAAACGCAACACTCATATAGAAAACCTCTAAAAGTTTTCAATTGTGGCAGCTGCACTTCAGACTTCGGCGACGGGAGCATAGCAGAGAGCAGTAGGGAAAGATGACATCAGGCACCGAAATATCGTTAAGTGTACTGTGACAGTGTAACACCACTTCAAAACGAATTTAAACAAAGATCTGACAACCACAAACGCGATTAAACGACGGTGTCCACAGTGTGCGCGCAGTTTGAAGCTTCATGGTGCCTATGCAAGGAGAAATCAAGCGGGTCGGGGGGGGGGGGGGGGGCACTGAGTGAAACGACGTTTGACAGCGTGCGCGTGAGTTTCCCGTGTAGCCCACACAAGTCGAAGAACAGGACAAGGCGAGAGCTAACATACCGAACGATCCTGAAGGAACGACTGAAGATGAAACAACATGGTTTCCATGACTGAAGCTGAAGCTTTAGCGTTTGCAATTGCCACAAGCTTGTAACGTCCAGGCTTATGGTTACCACCCCTGCATTATGTATTACTACATCAATACTCTTATATCTCCAGCTACAATTAAATTGAATTACTTTTCGATAACAGGAAAACGGTTGTAGAACAAGCAATCAAAATCGGATTCAAGAAATTGATACATGGAAAATGTTTAGATAAAAGAATAATAAGTTTCGTTTTCATCATCTGTAAATAGTAGGAATTAAATCGCGAGCCTAGTTAACAAAATACAGATAATTGATCTTTTAGTATTGTTAGAACGCCTAATTATGCAATTTCAATATTCATGTGATTTTTATGTGTTTAGAAAGTGTCTTGAACTTGTTCTTGCAAAGTAGGGAATATTATACATTGTTTGATAATGTCGTTAAACTATTTCATATTATAAATTATGTTTTGCGTTATTATAACGAGTAGTACATTGTAGGTACAGTATAAATAGTCGGCGTCGAGTATTGTTACGGCAGGTGAGTGTTGGACCCACTAGTGGACAGATCTGTGCGTACAGTTGAGGTACGTTCTTGGTGCATGACTCAGTTTGGATCTACAATAGAGCAACTCGTGTGTTGGACATTCTCTAAACCAGTATATTAGAACAGTGCAGTGACGCATTATTTCTGAGTGTTAAACAGTATGATCTAATGTCGCAAAAGGCAGAATGATAAGTGACTTTATATTCGTACTTTGTTGAGTATTAGTGTTGAAGAATGCAATGGACCACACACACGCATTTCTATCAAATTACTGCATTTCGACTATTTATTATCGCCAGTGTAGTATGTGCTACCATCGGTTAGCTGTAGTATCAACAACGAGGCTTATTATACCGAAGATTGATCATGAGCTCATAAGATACAGGTTTTGAAGTGAATTAATCTACGTACTTACTTTACTTCAGTTGCGGCCTATACCATTGTAAAGTAATCCATTATGGTATACTGTATTTACTGAACAAGCACATTTTAGCTCGCGTATACAGTCGTCGAATGACACTGAAGGCAAGATATTCACAGGTACTTAAACCATTTTTAGCTTCTCACTAACCGGCGGGACGTTACAAGCTCCGACACCCGATGACCGACACATTGAATTCTCGGCACTGTTGCAACAGTTAATGGAAGTGGGTGGGTTTTGTGAGAAACACATCTCCAGTGATGAGACAACATTTTTTGTGGCAGGTATTGTGAACAGGCGCAATGTGTGATTCTGGTGGATAAATAATTCGAGTTAAGCCAAACGTTATTGTGTTGCCTGCAGTCTCACGGTTTTAAGTTGACAGTCCCTTTTTCTTCTGCTAAAATAATGTTACAGGTCACATGTATCTGAACATGACTGAAAGTCGACTCAAGCCACAACTGAAGATCGACACAATGGACTTCTTTGGCCAAGAGGATGGTGCTCCACCCCACTTCCATCACGGTGTTTGTAGATTCTTAAACAGGCAACTCATAAACGGATGATTCGCTCGTAGCTGGTTTGATGATCAGCAATTCGTGTCATGTTCTCCGTGTCATCTTCCCTGGACCTAACCTCGTATGTCTTTTTCTGTAGTGTTACGTAAAAACTTCAGTGTTTACACCTCCTCTGCCAACAGACTTACCAGATCTGCGAGCTAGCTTCAACAGATTGATAGTGACATGCTGCGCCGGACGTGGGAAGAGCTTGATTGCCGACTTTATATCTGTTGAATCAGTAGTGGGACGTATATGGATCCCTAACACGTCAAAAAAAGAAAAAGAAATTCTTTGCAATATGTTTGTGTGTGTGCAAACCTCTGTGATAGTCTGTCGAATAATATAGCTACCACAGATCTTAGCAATCGTTTTAGTCATTTAAAACAACCTTCTGTGATAAATCAGACCTGGGTCAAATGCAAGGACTAAAGAAAGCAACCAATACTTAACATTAATATTGTTAGAAAATATAGTGATAGTTTCGACACTAGCCAGTCTGCTGAGGTACTCATGTCTGTGATAGTGATTTGCAATTGTGATCACGCTTGTGTACTCCACATTTGTGAACATTTTAGAATGATCGGTTCTGAGTGACTCAGGCGTATAGGAGCAGTGAGTTACTCGAGAAGTGTTCAGATTAACGGCGTGTAAGGTAATCTGTCAGGGACAGCACCACTGTATCGAAACACGGAAGAGAGCTCAGTCATTCATCCGTTACTGCTATTTATTGTTTCAAAGTGAGGTACAATCCGTATGTCCAAACACTGTGAACTACAGTAGAACAAGGTAGCCCGTATGCCTGACTAGAAAGAATGCATTCTGCATTTTGCTGAAGATTTAGCTGAAAGCATACGACATTTCAGTGCAGCATCTGATATATCATAGCACTACATGTAGGATCCTCTAACGGCAGTTCATACAAGTACATCATCATCAACGTGTGCAAAATAGTATTCAAGGTTACCACCATGCCGCAGTTTTTTTCGAGAAAACAAGCACCTAACGCCTTTCTACGCTTCTTACAACTGAAAGGATGTAATAGTTCCCTAGCACAACTCAAAGAAATGAAAGTGACTGGCAGATATACTTAGCATGAGAAGAGTATTCTGACAAGTTGCACTTGTCACATGATGTATGAAACTGGCAACACATATCGAAAGAGCGAATTTTCCTGTTACCTGAAATGGAAATATTTCACATTCAATCTAAGATAGAAGGCGGTCTTTCGTAATGGTAGAAAACCGTTCTTCACAAGATACTGCATAATAATTTCTCAGCGAAAATTTTCGGAAGCACATTTTCGACACGAAACTTTGTTAACATCATCATGTGTGGCATGCAGGCACAGCACACAAACTGTCTGCAGCGAGTGTCTAACAGAGACTGTTTCGAATCTTTGCACCATTCCTAGACACAATAGTGGATTGAAGCACTTGCTGAACATCTACCTAACGTTCGGTGAAGACCAGACTGCTCTGTAGGAATTGCCTCTAGTTGTACATTAAATTACTTAAAGTTTCTTGTAATCAGACTTTGTAGAACAGGAGACATACAATTCCCTGGATGAGTAAACATTGTGCGAGCTAACATCCCATAGATGTTTGGGTTCACATACCGTTCCTCTTCGTCTAAATGTCTTGGTTCAAACTCGTGTAGGAGTTGAACCGTACATGTCGCATTACACACCATAAATTAGACACTTGCGACTCTTAGGTTAAATTGTCTGGCTGATGGCATATTTGCGACATACAAGCTTAACATGCCATATAATAACCGTAATAATAATATTGGGAACTAAATTAACGACCCATAAATGATGTAGGCCACACAGTTACGATTTGGTTAGAATAATCTTTATTCAAAAACAAACTAACAGCGAAAATGGTCATATTTAGAATTACCATTACACTCGAGCACGCATCAGTTAGATACAGTTCAACCCCTAGACGAGTTTGAGCTAAAACATTTCGACGAAGAGGAACCTCATTTGAGCCCGAACACCTAAGTGATGTTAGTTCGCAATAAGGGGCTCGTCCGGGATAGGAATTCGGGATGTGTTAGTTGAGGGATAAGAATCATGGAAAGTATAGGAATGGGATAGGATTTTAGAAACTGTTAGTTGCGAAATATGAATTCTGAAATGTTTAGAATTGGATTTGAATTCTTCAAACTGTTTGCAAAAGTATTATCTGAACTTCGATAAGTAGGACCTCTCGCAAAAGTTAAATGTGAGATCGGTTCTGGACTGAATATTAGGTTCCTTTAATAGTTGTGAAATTAAAATGGTAGTTGTCACAGGTAACGACATTCTGTGATGTAGGTCCCAAGTCTGTGGCAGTTTAGGCAGTTTATGTGGGTTCTCTGAGCTACGAATTTTGCGACATTTGTGCGCACGAAGTTATAGCGGTGGTTAGGAGTGATAATAAAGTAACGCGGAAAGACAGGTGACATAGAAAACACGTGGTTCCAGCCAGCAGCGGCATCTTCAACGGCGATGCATCGCGCAACGGCGGTTGCAGTACGTGATCTTCAGCGTCTTCTTTGACTGCAACATAGGCAGCAATCCCATGGAAGAAGGATCCAGCACTACAAAGCTAAGTACTTGCACTGATAGCGAGATTATGTATGAATCCGTACTTCAATCGCCAATAATAGACATCGAAAATATTAAGCAGTCGGCCAGTTTGTGTGTGTCCGAAAACACTTGCGAGCCGGTTGGTCCGAATTCAGAGCGGAAGAGCGTGATCTGGGTTGAATTTAGTAGGGAAAATATTCCGAAACCAGGCAAGGGAGAAGAATTTGGGGGAGACATGATGTCGCAATGAATGCAGATGATAAGAGGATTGGGATCCAAAATAGATTCTGTTAGAAGCGAAATGGGTGACGTAAATTTAAAAATTGACTCATTTAAAACCGTAGGTGCTACCACAACGGAGGGGTATCTGTTGAGAGGCGAGACAAACGTGTGGTTCCTGAAGAGAGGCAGCAGCCTTTTCAATAGTTGCAGGGGCAACAGTCTGTATGATTGACTGATCTGGCCTTGTAACACTAAACAAAACAGCCTTACTGTGCTGGTACGGCGAACGGCTGAAACCAAGGGGAAACTACAGCTTTAATTTTTCCCGAGGGCATGCAGCTTTACTGTATGGTTAACTGATGATGACGTCCTCTTGGGTAAGATATTCCGGAGGTAAAGTAGTCCCCAATCGGATCTCCGGGAGGGGATTGCACAGGAGGACGTTGTTATCAGGAGAAAGAAAACTGGCGTTCTACGGATCGGAGTGTGGAATGTCAGATCCCTTAATCGGGCAGGGAGGATAGAAAATTTAAAAAGGGAAATTGATAGGTTAAAGTTAGATATAGTGAGAATTAGTGAAGTTTGGTGGCAGGAGGAACAAGACTTCTGGTCAGGTTCAAATGGCCCTGAGCACTATGGGACTTAACATCTGTGTTCATCAGTCCCCTAGAACGTAGAACTACTTAATCCTAACTAACCTAAGGACTTCACACACATCCATGCGCGAGGCAGGACTCGAACCTGCGACCGTAGCGGTCACTCGGTTCCAGACTGAAGCGCCTAGAACCGCACGGCCACAACGGCCGGCTTCTGGTCAGGTAAATACAGTGTTATTACTGGTTATAAATACAAAATCAAATAGGGATAATGCAGGAGTAGGTTTAATAATGAATAGGGAAATAGGAATGCGGATAAGCTACTACAAACAGCATAGTGAAAGCATTAATGTGGCCAAGATAGATACGAAGCCCATGCCTACCACAGTAGTAAAAGTTTATACGCCAAAAGGCTCCACAGATGACGAAGAGATTGATGAGATGTCTGATCAGATAAAAGAAATTATCCAGATAATGAAGGGAGGCGAAAATTTAATAGTCATGGGTGACTGGAATTCGATAGTAGGAAATGGGAGAGAAAGAAACGTAGTAGCTGAATATGGATTAGGGGAAAGAAATGAAAGAGGAAGCCGCCAGGTATAATTTCGCACAGAGCATAACTTAATCATAGCTAACACTTGGTTCAAGAATCATGAAAGAAGGTTGTATACATGGAAGAAGCCGGGAGATACTAGAAGGTATCAGATAGATTATATAATTGTAAGACAGAGACTCAGGAACCAGGTTTTAAATTGTAAGACGTTTCCAGGGGCAGATGTGGGCTCTGACCACAATCTATTGGTCATGAAATGTAGATTAAAACTAAAGAAACTGTAAAAAGGTGGGAATTTGAGGAGATGAGACTTGGATAGACAGAAAGAACCAGAGGTTGTAGAATGCTTCGGGGAGAGCATTAGGGAACGATTGCAAAGAATGGGGAAAGAAATGCAGTAGAAGAAGAATGGGTAGCTTTGAGAAGCGAAATAGTGAAGATAGCAGAGGATCAAGTAGGTAAAAAGACGAGGGCTAATAGAAATCCTTCGGTAACAGTAGAGTTATTGAACTTAATTGATGAAAGGAGAAAATAAAAAAAATGCAGTGAATGAAGCAGGGAAAAAGGAACACAAACGTCTCAAAAATGAGATCGACAGGACGTGCAAAATGGCTAAGCAGGGATGGCTAGCAGACAAATGTAACGATGTAGAGGCACATATAACAAAGGGCAAGATAGATACTGCGTACAGGAAAATTAAAGAGACGTTTGGAGAAAAGAGATTAACTTGTATGAATATCAAGAGCTCAGATGGAAACTCAGTTCTAAGCAAAGAAGTGAAACAGAAAGGTATAAGGAGTATATTGGTGGTCTATACAAGGGTGATGTTCTTGAGGACAATATTATAGAAATAGGAGACACTATAGATGAAGATGAAATGGGAGATATGATACTGCGCGAAGAGTTTGACAGACCACTAAAAGACCTAAGTCGAAACAAGGCACTGTGACTAGACAACATTCCATTTCCACTACTGACAGCCTTGGGAGTGGCAGACCTAACAATACCATCCAGTGAGCAAGACGTAAGAGACAGGCGAAATACCCTTAGACTTCAAGAAGAATATAAAAATTCCAATCCCAAAGAAAGCAGGTGTTTGCAGATGTGAAAATTACAAAACTATCAGTTTAATAAGCCATGGCTGCAAAATACTAACACGAATTCCATACAGACGAGTGGAAAAACTGGTAGAAGCCGACCTCTGGGAAGATCAGTTTGGATTCCGTAGAAATGTTGGAACACGTGAGCCAATACTGACCCTACGACTTATCTTAGAAAATAGATTAAGGAAAGACAAACGTACGTTTCAAGCATTTGTAGATTTAGAGACAGCTTTTGACAACTGTTGACTGGAATACTCTGTTTCAAATTCTGAAGGTGGCAGGGGTAAAATACAGGGAACGAAAGGCGACTTCCAATTTGTATAGAAACGAGATGGCAGTTATAAGAATCGAGGAGCACGAAAGGGAAGGATTGGTTGGGAAGGGCGTGAGACAGCGCTGTAGCCTTTTCCCGATGATATTCAATGTGTATATTGAGTAAGCAGTAGAGAAAAAGAAAGAAAAATTCGGAGTTGGGATTAAAATCCATTGAGAAGAAATTAAAACTTTGAGGTTCGCCTATGACATTGTAATTCTGTCAGAGAGAGCTTAGGTCGGTGTCTTTAGAGGAGGATATAAGATGAACATCTACCAATTCAAAACGACAATAACGGAATATAGTCGAATTAAATCGGGTGATGCTGTGGGAATTAGATTGGGAAATGACACGCTTAATTAGTAAATGACTTTTGCAGAGAGGATATAAAATCTAGACTGGCGATGGAAAGGAAAGCATTCCTGAAGAAGAGAAATTTGTTCACATCGAGTATAGATTTAAGCGTCAGGAAGTCGTTTCTGAAAGTATTTGTATGGAGTGTACCCATGTATGGAAGTGAAACATGGTCGATAAATAGTTTAGACAAGAAGAGAATAGAAACTTTCGAAATGTGGTGCTACAGAAGAATGCTGAATGTTAGATGGGTAGATCACATAACTAAATAGGACATACTGAATAGAATTGGAGAGAAGATAAATTTGTGGCACAACTTGACTAGAAGAAGGGATCGGTTGGTAGGGCATAATCTGAGGCATCGAGGGATCGCCAATTAAGTATTGGAGGACAGCGTGGAGGGTAAAAGTCGTAGAGGGACACCCAGAGAAGAATACATTAAACTTAAATCTAGGGCAGATCAAGCGGAGAAAATTTTCAATGATAAGCTTGTGAATTTGCAGGCAGACCTGGGAGGCAACGTAAGAAATTGTATAAGTAGGTAAGCTGCTGTAATGACTTAGACGACAGAGGCTGTTAGCAACTTATCCGTTCGAATAGGTAAAGGGGAGAAAGTAGATAAAATTAAGGAACAATCTGGCATTAAAACGGAAAAATTTGAATTTAAAAATCAAATCGATGAAATAAAAAGCGAACTGAATTCATTAGCTGCACATCAAACCACTACATTGATCAGTGTTCCACGGATAAACTCGGGATCGGTCAAATGTTTTGGAGAAGACGGGAAATATCACCCAGTAAATTTTCTAGCAGCATGCAGGGATGGTTTTTTAAGGGGAATGTCCGACGAGGCGAAGATAAAATTCGTGAAATGACATTTGGAAGGTGAGCCGCAACCGTTGGCAAATATACAGAGATACGTTCACTACTTACAAAATAATTGAAAACAGTTTCCTGAACAAGTTATAGAGTGAAGCGAGGCAAGCCCGACTACAAAATGAGTTTCTGAACGGCCCGACCTTTAAATATGGGAACGGGTCAATACGTGAATTTTTTAAACGTGAACTTGCGACATTAATGCATGTGAAACATCCGTTGGGAGTGCTTACTGAAATTATGACGCTGAAAAGGCGGTTACAGGAAAATATACAGTGGGATCTAGTGCATAGTCCCAGACTCAATAGACGAAGTTATGGACTTCGTATAAAAATTAGAAAGAGCGTTGAAATTTAAACCGTAATGCAAGCAGACATTAACTTTTCAGAGTGGAAATCAAATCTAGAGTCCGAGTAACTACTATGGAAGACATCTGGGAAGTTACCAACGGAATGCAAACAACAGTTTTGATAAAGGAAACGATAACAGGAATACATCCAATGATAAATTTCAAAGGGGTTATACTTCCACTACAGGGACCGACACCAAGAACTTAAATTTGATGGACTGGCACCTGGCGAAATGAACCAGCGTAATGGGACATCGGGAAACTAGGTTTCGCCGCATCTCAGTTCTGGAGATGGCAAAATACAACGGCGATGAATAGGGCGCGAGTAAACGGAAATGTGGTAGGTGTTAATAAATCGGCAGAAAGGAGTCAGAATTTTGAAATGAGATTAATAAGAGAAGAGAATCAAATACGTAAAATTTCAAATCAGGTCGTACATAAAAGGCGTACTTCTAAGATAATCAAAGATAACTATAATCACGATGACTACGATTTAGGACTAAATGTGAAAAATTCTAAAGTGGCGCTAAGCAGTGGTAACGATTATGGTGATGAAGGTGTTGATGTTTCAGGTGATATTTTGATGGCGAAAGTTGTTAAGGTGGTTAATAATGAGTTAATGTGTGTATCGGCGGATACTGGATAATTATTTATGAAGGAAGGTAGTAATGATGTATCATGTGCTGAAGTTACGAAATTTGAAGCTGCTGGTATCGATACTTCAGAGGAGGGAATCTGTGCACCAATGGAGGTGAACCCAAAAGTCTGGATGGATCTGTGGATCTTGAATGTTTGTTTGAGAATTAATTTGAATCTGAATTTGATGCGCTATCTGAAATTAATGTGGTGCAGGAGCGTGTAGGCGTGAAAAAGTTATTATGCTCAGGTTTAACACAAAACGCAGCGGAATTTAATGGTATTGTTGATTCTGAAATTGCACCATGCTGTGGCTACAATTTATGTCATGTAACGACAGAGGATGGTGCAACTATGAACGATTCTTATATTGGTGATTTCTCAATGGAGGTAAATGAGGTTTTATGTAGCGACTTGCGTGATGTATCAACAGCTGTTTAAAGTGCTGTTTGTGAATGTGTTTGTTATGACGTGGAAGTAAAACGTAATGGTTTTTAATGATAATGATGTTGTATCTACTAATGTCGATAACTTTAAGGGAGAATACAGTGATTTTAATTCTAATATAGAAACTGATATTTGGACGGAATTGTATCTAAAGGAGGAATGTGATTTTACTGTAACTGAATGTTGATGGTATGGTAGAACATTACGACCGTTATTGCCTCATTTGTGGACTCGATAGATGTTTAAGGTAGTGAGAGGCCTAGAAGGGAGAAAACATGAAAATGAGGCGAAAGAAGCAGTTAATGAATTATTTTGGGCCGAGTACGATATTGAGGGTTGGATCGAACATTATATATGTACTCTGGAGAGGGAACAGAAGGGAAAAGTAGGTTAAGAAATAAGTGTATCTGTGTTTAGATTATAAGATTATTTGGAGGGGTAGTTTGCAATGTTTTTTCAATGGTAGATAAAGTAAATTTATTCTCCACCAACTGAGTGCATTGACCAGCTGCAACAACGTAGATTTAAATGAGCTGATGAGGATTTTTAATAATCATTCTTTCCTGTCATAAAATATTTTCTTGTCTTGAGATCAAGATTTTAATAATCGTCATTTCAATATGTCCAAGAATCAAATATTTTGTTACTGAGTGTCAAACGTAATTGAACATGATTGTTGTTTATCAACTGACCACCGAAGGCAACAGTTGATAAATTATATGTAGAATAAAAAAGGAAATAGCTGTGTTGTCTTTCTAGATTATACCCCAGACTTTCACTTTTAATAATTCACGCATTCTGGGTAAGTGAATGCTGCACTTATAATGGCTATTGTTACAATCCGTTCCGGATATTAGTAGCCTTACAGGGCCAGGGTCATATTTATTTAGAATGTCTGTTTGACACCCTGGGCTTGAGAAGACAGTTCGGATGTTTGCTCCATTTGCACGCTAAGTGGTAAGCTAAGTTTGCACACACTATTACACTCACTGTACTGACACAAATGTCGGATGTACGACAGTCCACCGTACCAGATCAAGCTCAATCTTTGCATTGGTGTATTGTGCGGGTATTTAAAAATTGAGTCTATCATCGCTTACGTTCGGATATACTCGTTAATACCTTGAAATCACAATTTCCTGTATCAAAGCTATCTTCTCTATATAGTTAGACATACATAATTTGTAACAGAAACAGTTTTCTGATCAGAGTCCACATACATATGATGATAGTGGGAACGCTAACCAAAGTGAAGTTATGTCCCAAGGAAACACATTTCTGACAAGAAGCTTAAGTATCATTTGTAGAATCCGGAAAACTTTGGTACGCTTCATCGTTACCACACATTTGTCGACCAAAAATGGGAGTATTTATAATTAACAGCCGTCACATCTGTTATTTAGGTTATGTACGTTCGTGCTTAATAGTCGACGTATGCAAGAGGAGTAAGAAATGATGCACTAGATTCAAAAGGAGTTACTTAGAAGGGTGCAGCTGACATTTACAAACACATCATGTCAGCTCTCCCAGACGTCTCGATTTAGTCACTTCCATGAAATGTTTTAACATATTGGTTTTCCAGCCAATCAGAATTGAGAACCGACTGTAGATATTTTACACTTCTGATGTCCTAAACAAATAGATTGGGCTCCTGATTTCGCCATGAGCGCTGGATCATCTTGCATTGATGTGATGCATAGTGGCTACTGGCGTATTTCCATCCACACTGTGTCCTTGCGGTGTCACTGGTATGATCTACAATTCAATGGATGGTGCACAAGGAGTCCAGTATAACTAGGAACTCGGTTTACAGTTCTGTTGTCGATAATAGGTGAGCAAATTGTAGAGTTAGAAGCTCCATAACAATCACTGTTTTCATATTTTTCCTGAATTTTACGTATTTGTTATTAATTTCCAAATTCTACCAAGTTTGTCCCTCATTTCAACCCATTTCCACGAGTTACCCAAGTTCAAAACCACTTTTCAATTTCTCTATCACCTCCATTACTTTCAGAGTGCTATGTTCAAGTGGACATACTGTAAATCATGTTACACTGCCTTCAACAGATGAAAAGGTATTGCTTTGTAGTGTGGATAATAGCCAGCTGCAGAGAACAGGTGCCAAAATTACTTTCCTTATCCGAAATACCTCATAAATTCGGTAAGAATTTGTGACGATTGACTGTCTCCTCCTATGTGGGTGGGAGTTACAAAATATTCTAGCATTTGTAGGTTAATGTCGAAATCTGCAAGATCTCACCAACACCTTTGATAATTAGCACCATAACAAACGGATCATGTCCATAGCAGCACTCTGTTTCAAAACGAGCTGCCCTTTTTTTGAAGCCATCAGTTAAGGATCCTGAGCAAAGCCCTGTGTCGTCTCCCTCTATGCATCTCGTCTTTAACCAACTCTCCCTGCTACATTCGACGTCTGGTGAAGAAACAGAACGAACTTAATTCCACGAAATCAGTGTTTTTGTCGTCTTCCGATTCAGTATTAACGACAGGTTTGATGAAACTCTCCATGCTACTCTATCCTGTGTCAGCCCCTTCATCTCCGAGTAACTGCTGCAACCTACATCTTTATGAGTCGGCTTACTTCATTCATTTCTTGATCTCCCTCTACGATCTCTATCCCCTCATGCTTCAGAACTAAACAGACGATTCCTTGACGTCTCAGAATGTGTTCTACCACCCGACCCCTTCTTTTCTCCGCATTTGTATTCAGTACCTCCTCATTAGTTACGTGATCTACCCACCTAATCTTCAGAAGCCTTCTGTAGCACCACATTTCTAAATCCACTATTCTCTTTTTGTCTTATTGTCCGTTTTTCACCTCCATACATACGTACACTATATACAAAATTCTTGCAGAAGAGATTTCCTTCCACTTAGATCTATACTCGATGTTAACAAACTTCTCTTTTCAGAAATGCTTATCATGCCGTTTCCAGTGTACATTTTATATCGTCTCTCCTTCAGCAATTATCTTTTACTTACTGCGCAGATAGGAAAACTCATGTGCTACCTAGAGTGTCTCATTTCCTAATCTAATTCCCTTATTATCACATAATTTAATTGGACTGCTATCCATTATTCTCGCTTTGTTTTGTTGATGTTCATGTTACATTCTCCTTTCAAGACACGGTCCATTCCACTAAAATGCTCTTCCAAGTCGTTTTCTGTCTCTGATAGAATTATAGTGCCATTGGAAACCTCATAGTTGTTATTTCTTCTCCCTGCATCTTAATTCGTACTACAAATTTTTCTTTTCATTTCGTTACTACTTGCTCAATATAGAGATTGAATTACATCAAGGACAACACTGTCTCAGTCTCTTCTCAAATTTTATTTCCCTTTCATCCCCAACGACTCTTGTAACTGCCGTCTGGTTTATGTACTAGTTGTAAAAAGCCTTTCGCTCCCTGTATTCCACTCCTTCTACCCTCAGAAACATCAAGAAGGGTATTCCCGTCAACATTGTCAAAAGCTTTCTCTACGCCTACAAATGGTATAAACGTAGGTTGGCCTTCCTTATATTCTGTGAGAAGTCGTATAGTCCCTATTGCACGGCGTGTACCTACATTTCTCTAATGCCCGAGCTGATCTTCCCGGAAATGGGCTTAAACGAGTATTTTGAGTCTTCTGTAAGAAATCTGTGTTAGTATTTTGCAATCATGACTTATTAAACAGATAGTTCGGTAATTTTTACGTCAGCATCTCCTTTTTTTGAAAGTGGAATTATTATTTTCTTGTTGAAGTCTGAGGGTGTTTCTCCTGTCTCATACATCTTGCTGACCAGATGGAGCAGTTTCGTCGTGGCTGTCCCTCCCAAGGCCATCAGTACTTCTAGCGGAATGTTGTTTTCTTCCGGAGCCTTGTTTCAACAGGCAAATTCTTTGTGCAGAGCCTTATTCCCCATCTCATCTTCATTTACATCCTCTTCCATTTCTATAATATGGACTTCAGGAGCAACTTTCTTGTATGGGCCCTCTATATGTGCCCTCCACATTTCTGCTTTGCCTTATTTGTTTAGAACCAGTTTCTTATATGACCTCTTGATATTCACACAGGTGGTTCTCTTTCCTCCAAAGGTCTGTTTAATTTTCCTGTAAATGGTATTTATCTTGCCCCAGGTGATATGTGCACCTAAATCCTTACATTTGGCCATTGCATCTTCTTGCACTCCCTGTCAATGCCACCTTTAGACGTTTGCATTCCCTTTCACATGTTACATCTCATGCATTTTTATATTTTCTGCTTTCATCAAGGAAAGTCATTATCTCTTATGTTACCTGCGGATTTCTACTAGCCCTCGTCTTTTTCCTAGTTGATCCTGTACAGCCTTCACTATTTCCTCCTTCTAAGCTACCCATTCTTCTTTTAATGTATTCCTTCCCCCCCTGTTCTAGTCAGTCGTTCCCAAATGTTCCCCTTGAAATTCACAACAACCACTGGTTCTTTCAGTTTATCCAGGCCCGAACTCCTCAAATTACTACTTTTTGCTATTTCTTCGGTGTTTATCTACAGTTCAGGAACAGTAAATTGTGGTCAGTGTCCACATTTGCCCCCGAAATGTCTTAAAATTAAAAATATGAGTCTGACATCTGTGTCTTACATTTATATAATCGATCTGAAGCATTTTAGTGTCTCCAGATCACTTCCATGTACACAACGTATTTTCATGATTCCTAAACCAAATGTTAGCGATGCTCTGCGTATAATTCTACCAGGCAGCTTTCTCTTTCATTCCTTTCCGCCAATCTTCTTTTTCTTCCTTTGCCTACTATCGAATTCCAGTACCCCACGACTAGTAAATTTTCGTCGCCCTTAACTATCTGAATAATTTCTATTATCTCATCATACGTTTCTTCAATCTGTTCACCATCTGCCGAGGTATTTGGCGTATGAACTTGTGCTACTGTGGTGGGTGTGGGCTTCGTCTCTATCTTGGCTACAGTAAGCAATAAATTTAGATATTTCCCTTTCGGAAAGTGTGTAGAACATGGTACCAACTTGTACAACCCACCGACACTAGTGATAAGGACCGATAATCTCATTCCAACACTGCAACTGTAGTTTAGCCGAGGCTGTTCTGTACCAGTCTTACGGCATCCATCCACATACACACTATCCCTCTATAGGGAAACTTTGCTGAGCAAGTTTGAGCTCGGTATAGGTGTATATTATGTACATACCTGATGCATTACAGGAGTGCTGTGGTTATGGTTAAGAGGAAGGAAGAAGAAGAAGAACAAGAACAAGAACCAGAAGAAACGTATAGTTAATGCGTGATGGAGCTCCAGAGAGAAGGACTTTGAAACACTTTACGTGAATGACATGTGCTGTAAATTCTGTAGCATTGTTTTAGTGTTTGGATGCCATACCAAGAAGGTACTGGAAAGAAAGAAATGACCATAGAATATTAACACACATTTCTAAGACTACAAGGTTCTGCACTTGAACATACTATTATGTTAAACCAGTCTAGTTTCCGATATGTTACTCACGTGTAACTCGACGTTGTTAATATTTGAATGCATGAAATATATTTCTTGCACCTGACGATAATTCACCCTGCAAGTTTTGTAGCCCACGTACTATGGTGAGAAACTAAGATTATAAGACTACGACTTTTTATACCAAAGGGAAAAAACCAACATAGATATATAGCTTTCTGAAGATGTATAACCACCACTGTTTAAGTTCAATTAGAGTTCCGAAATCATGCTACGCAAGCAACAGTCCAATATAAGGATTGTTAGAAAAGGAAATTGCATGAAACAGCCACATCTTATGTGGAAATAGTGAAAATCATAGCAATGGTATTTGACATTTGAAATTACACGCAATACTGCAGCAACTCCGTAAACTGGGCCCTTCCTGTCTCTTCCACAAACATCTGCCAAGAAAATGAGTGCCCAGGGTTATCAATACCGCACAAACCCATGTCACTGACTTAGAATCATTGAATTTATGAATCTGAAGACTCGATTTATGTTCAAAATGTGGCAGGGAAATGAAGTACTTCCCAAACATTTTCGTGTGTGTACAGCAGGGTGCATACATAGCTTTTCCATCGGATTATCGGGCATGATTCACCGCACACTCGTTGGAAGTCGTCTGCTGACTATGGTATATGGGTAGGTTTGCTGTTAACGACTGAAGGCAGTCAAAAACGGAACATTCAACTGTATTCGAGTCAGATGCAGGGTATACCACACAACTGATGCAGCCCGAGAGAACAAAGGAAAAATGGTTAAAATTGCGATAAGTGACTTGCCACAACATCTCCCTCTCTCTAGAATCCATTATCAGTCTACCATTAAACCCTACCTCGTTACAACCCCTCTCAACCGATTACTCCATCAACTTGCTACCGTCCTCGGAAACAAATCCATGTCAGTTTATATGCAGATGGTTCTCTTTTCTTGTAAAGCATCCAAGACGGATGTCAATTTGCACACATTCCTATTACACCAGTAGACATATAGCAGAATGTTGTTAAAAACATGCAGAAACTGTTCTGTAAGGTATTTGTTAGCTGACAATGCATAGTTTTGATTGACAGAGAGTGCAAAGAAGCACTTTCTAAATACCGTTTGATAGATTTTAAAACACGTAAACAGTCTTGCACAGGGTCAAACATGTGATCCATTAGGCAGGTGTATATTTCAGTCCGTAAACTGGTAATACAATCCTCTTTAGCTTAGGAGGACGTAAAGTTAATCGTAGTCACATTCCCGGACACTGTAATTACTGTTTGTTATAGCTTTAAACACTTAAGCAGTTTTGCACAATGTCAAACACGTGATCTGTTCTGTAGTCGTATGACAAAACAATGCTCCTTAGCTAAGAAGTTCGTTAAATTTATCATAGTCACATGGTTGGACACCTTATAAGAAACTGTGAGGTGGTGTCGACAGCTTTGGGGTCACGGCTTGGCCTGTGATCCGCCGTACATAAACTTATTACTGTACATTTGACGGTTATTTACCTTAAACAATTTTTTGCAGCTGTCTTATAGCTGTCCACGAAAAATTACCGTTTCCTTGGTCCCCAGTGCATCCATGTCAACTTTTTCTCGTATTCCTCTTGCTGTCACACACTCGTTGCCATTTACTGGAATTTTTCCTATTCTCCCTCAATTTTCCAGCATTTTGGCGTATTTTCCCTCAATTGATATATATTTTCCCTCGATTTCCATAACTCCACTGATGTTGTGTCAGTTCTGCTCATGTGACCAGGACCTCAATTCAGGATACTTATTCTAAAATTGCTTGTAAATCTAATACAACTGCCAGCACCAGGAGCAAATGTACAATTTTTCTGAATGTGTGTGTGTGTGTGTGTGTGTTTGAGTGTGTGTGTGTGTGTGTGTGTGTGTGTGTGTGTGTGTGTGTGTGTGTGTGTGTTTGTTGTAGAGTTTGCATTCCATGCCCAGAAGATATTGGAAAGAAAGTAATGATCATAGAACACAAATACACAGTTTCATGTAGAGGTGTGCGGGTTGGGGGGTTGCAAGCTAGAGGGTTTAAGTGTTCCCGAATCTAACAAACAACATTTACAATGTATTCATTTACTGTCTATCAGTCACAACTATGCAGTGTCAGCTAACAAATACCTCACAGAACAGTTGCTGCACGCTTTTTAAGAACACTATGCTGTATGTCTACTGACATAATAGATAAATATCCAAGCTGACTTTCATCTTTCATGATTTATTGCAAAAGAGGACCATATGCCTCTAAACAGACGTGGATCTGCTTTGAAGGACGACAGAAAGTAATTGCTTGAGAAGGGTTGTAATGAAGCAGGATTTAATGGTAGACTGATGATGCATTCTAGAGAAAGGGAGATATTGTGGCAGGTCATTTATCGCTCTGCCTGCAGCTCGTGGTCTTGCGGCAGCGTTCTCGCTTCTCGCGCACGGGGTCCCGGGTTCGATTCCCGGCGTGTTCAGGGACTTTGCCTGCCTCGAGATGGCTGAGTGTTTTTGTGCCGATTTCATCATCATCATTCATCCCCATTACGGTCGGAGGAAGGCAATGGCAAACCACCTCCGTTAGGACCTTGGCTAGTAGGCGGAGCGGGTCTCCAACATCGTCCCCAACGCTCCTCGGAGTATGGGACCTAATCATCATCATCACGCAGGTACTGAAAGACTGTATGTAACTTCACATGTCAAATACCTATGCTTAGCATTTTTATATTTCCTCATTAGATCATGTTATAGCGCCGATGCGAGCATTGCATAGTTTCCAAAATGCAATCGGACGTGAACAATGGGTGCTATACACGTTCTGAGAGCTATACTGAGCGTGTATCCCAAAGACCCTATGTATTTTTTCCTTTGGTGTACATGGTAAGTTAGTAGTTTTACAATCTTGTAGTTTGTCACCACAGTGAATGAGAGAGAAAACTTGCAGGGTGAATGATTGTCAGGTATTGGGAATACGTTTCCTACAGTGGAGTCTTAAGAGCATTGCATTCCATGCGACTAACATAACGGATATCACACTTCTCCAACATTATAGCATGTTCAAGTGCAGAACCTAGTAGCCTTAGGGATGTGTGTTTATGTTCTACGATCATTTCTTTCTTTCCAGTACCTTCTTCGTATGGAATCCAAACACTAAAACAATACTTTAGAATTAATATCACAACTAATTCAGGTAAAATGTTTCAAACTCCTTCCGGCCGTCTTTTCCTTGTTCTTAATCGTCACCACAACATTCTCAAACGTATCAGGCTCTTATCTAGTACACACCAATAAGGAGTGCTAACTTACTCAACATGCATGGACCTAGAGAAATCGTGTCTAATTGGATGGGTGATGTGAATAAGATGGGTACAGAACAGTCTTCGCAGAACGGCAGTTGCAGTGTTAGAATGAGAATACCAGTCTACATCAGTAGTTTCGGTGGGTTGTACAAGTTTGATACGCATACTATACTCTTTTTCCGAAAGCCAGATATCGAAGTCCGCTGATCAGGTGGAACTCAACTTTATCTCTTGCTTTACCAAACGTGGTATATAGCAGGTGTAGTACCTTCCTACTTCTGTTCAGTTCCATCCGCATAGATGACAGTCCATCCTAATAAAATCTTACCGAATTTGTAAAGTGTTTCGGATAAGGAACATAATTTAGGCACCTACTCTTCCCAGCTGGCTATATTCAACACTGCAAAGCTGTATTTGTGTCATGTGATGCAGGCTGTGTATAAAAATTCACAATATGTCCACATGAATATAGCTCGCAGAGTAATGGAGATGGTGGCTTAGCGATGATACAGAAATTGAGAGCCATGATACAGTGTCATTGCCTGATAGCATCACCAGACGACGCAATGAGACGTTTTGTTTACATGAGAAGTGATGGAGTGCAGTGGTTTTGAACTCGAGTAATTGGTTAAAATGCGTTAATGTTCCGGGATAACCTAGAAGAAATGTTAAATTGATGGAAAATACGTAAAGCTGTGGAAAATATGACCAAAATTATTGTTATAGAGCTCTCAGCTCTGCAGTTTGCTCATTCATCATCTACAACAGCATTGTAGATCGAGTTCAAAGTTTAACTGGACTTCAACATATGCACCATACAATGAACCATGGATCATCACAGGGTAGCCCAGCGACACAATGTAGATGGGAATATACCAATAGCCACTATCCATGACATTTATGACTCAGGACTCGTGGTGAAATCTGAAAACCAGTGGATTTATTTAGAATATCCCAAGAGCGCATTACCTACAGACAGCTCTCGATTTGATCGGCTCGAAAACATTTATGTTAAATAATTTCAGGGAAATGAAGAAATCAACGTGTCTCACACCGATGAGAGGTTTAAGGAGGACGTAGGTGAGGTTTCCGTAGATGTTAATAACCCCTACAATATTACTCTTTCCATGTTAAGTGTGTCAATTCTTCATGGTCTGGCGTATGTCCACTATCGTGCATGGAAATACGTAACACAAATAAAAGACGTAAGGCCTTTGTAATTGCAAATATTCCCTTTGTCCTTTGACAAATATGTGATAACGACGATGTGGCGGCCACGTTTTGCTACTGTGAAGCTATGGTAGGTCGTGCGAAACGATCCCTAGATGGTGTTAGTATGGACATAACATAAGTTTGCGGACTCTGTAAATGATCCTCACTCTACTTTTCGTGAATGTTATGCTGTTTTAACATAATGTTATTGTGGTTAGCGTTCCAACAAATAATCAGATATATGTGTGAATGAGTCGCACAACTATTCCCATTAGAAATTACGTATGTCTAGCCATAAGGGAAGGACAGATTTGACTCAGGTAACCGTGATTTCAGTACATTGACGAGTGTATCCTACGATAAGGAGTGATAGATTCGTTTTGTAAAAACATGCATAATATACCAGTCCAAAGGTTGTTCTGGATATACTATAGTGCAGAGACAGGCAGGAAATTTGGCTTTAACACCAATGGTATGCAGAACGCCCTCCCATCGGCTCCCCTAATCAGATCCTCACATGTTCACTGTCCCAATAACAACTGAAATGCTTATTACACAACATCGACCAATATCGGAGATTTCTTTCAGATCCTTTCATCTGCATGAGTCAGTTGAATATCATATTATGACGGATGCCTGTATTTTACAACACTTGTTTCAGAGACACGAGGGTGATTTTCTAGAACTGATAAGAATCGAGACGAATAGCCCACATGTGTGTGTGTGTGTGTGTGTGTGTGTGTGTGTGTGTGTGTGTGTGTGTGCATAGTTTTTTCACAGTATTTACGCATTTTGATGAGAATCGCACTCCTCATCAGAAACGTCTATGTGTTGGGTTGTAAAGTTGCTGAGGTCAGTGTTCAGACATATGTAACGAAAATGATGCTGGTGGGACTGTCCCGTAACATGGGGGCTGTAAATCTGACATGGAAAACTGCTATTCTGTGCATTGTGAAATATTTTACCTAGAAAATTATGTCCCACAAAACAACAATTTAGATTTGCGTCGGAAACTGATATTCCCAGAACCACAGTCGTCAGAAGGAGGTATTTTCGATAATTGTAGAATGTCACCAGATTGTTCCTACAGTCGTAATATTTGACTACAATGAAACTGGAAAATGTGTTATTGGTTTCCTGGGGCGACTCCACTTGGTGTCCAGGAGCACGGTGGAGGCAGCTGTTGGCTGGAATGAATGGACCTTTCTGACTTAAGGCACGAGCCATTGCTGAGCCTCCTGAACTAGTCAGGCAGGGTACAAGGGTGCATTTGACCCATCTGTGTCGCCCTCTGGGCGACCGAAAAGCGAACTAATAGTATGTGTGCGTTGAGAAAATTCTCCAATTTTGCGTGGAAATTTGGGAAGATTGAATATGGTGAGTGTTTGAGTTGTACCATTATGCCCCCTACATTCAAGGTAAATTGACCGGTTGAGGGGTGGGTGGTCGCAGCTGTCATAGCATCGGATACGGTTGGAGTGTGGATGCCAGGAGATGGGCGTGCAGCTGCTGCTATTGTGGCAAATGCACAGTGGTGGCACATATGTCTCTGTGATCTCCAACATACAATCGAGACAGCTATAATGGTGTAGATCATGGTTTAAGTCTATGTGTTTACGGAGTGCCCTGTCCATGTGGTGACAGATGTTGTGTGTCACTGTGTGCTTCAGTGGATTCTGTATTGTAGCAGAAAGGTGGAGTAGTATTTACTTAAATCAAGTTGGATTTGTGGTTGTTATTGTTCTATCACATTTTGACCCTCTGCCATCCTTCTTCCTTCTTGCATAGCATAGAGGACTAACTTGGGAAGTTTACAGTCCTATGATAGATACACCCAGCAGACCTGTAGGTGGTCAGGAGTTACTAGAGGTCGTGCGGCTCCAGACTGTAGTGCCTAGAACCGCTTGGCCACCCCGGCCGGCTGTTTTTAGGTAATTAGGACATGTATTAGCTGCACAGATTGATGATAGCACCTCCAATGCCAACAGACCTCCCAGTTTTTTCCTATGAAGGGAAGTAGTGGTGGGGAGAGTGGAAGTCAGAAGCTGAGGGTAGTGTTGGGGTATTTCTCTGGAGGGGAAAAAGTGGTTCTGAACTAGTGCAGGAGTGACACGAAAAGTGTGCCTTTTTCCAGATGGGTGGGTGAGTAGGAGAACAGGGAGGGATTGGGGTCTCTCAGAATGAGGGATTATCCCCAAGGGATCAAAAATCACCATTCAGGAGATCACAAATCAATTAATACAAAGTGGGTTAAAATGAGTGGAAGGTGATAATTTTCCTCTGAATGTATGCTAACCCTTGACTGCATATAACTGGCACAAATGAAATGTCCCAGATCTCACACTGGTGCACTACTCCTATCGCTTTCCCATGGCTTTTGTCACCTCAGTTTATATTTAAATGTAATTTTGTCATGTGGATACATTCTGTGACTACATTTGGGATTACTTACATTTAGCTTTCGAAATCCCTTATTCATCTAAATTCGCATTTGTTGTTGGGGAGCAAACACGAATACTACCCATATATTGTGGAACTTTGATTCCAAATCAACTTTATCAAAAATAGCTGTTGTGCGTCAACTTAGCATTGATGTTCTTTTGTGTGAGTGTGTGTTTCGCCGATTGCATCGAATTTTCTGTAAAGTTGGTTTAATGTGTTACATTGTGTCTCACTCGATGCTGTAGTGTAGTCTTTATAATCTGTTTTCCTGGAGCTGATGTCTTCAGTATGTGTAAGTTTTCATCTGCTGTTAAGTTTATGATATAAGCTGTGCCTGGAATTCAATATTATTCATTAAGTTTCTGTTTCAATTGAGTGGTGATCAGCTAATGTGCTATTGGAATTATTACCTTTTAGAACTGAGCTGTGTTCTGAATATCTTACTTTAAATTTCATACGTATTTGCATTTTGTGTACTGAGTGACAAGAATTGAGTGTTACCTCATGCATTTCTGGTATGTTCAATTTTTCCATAGGTGTTTCCTATATTCAGAGCTTCTTTTCTGGGTTGTGTTGCTTATTCTATGGACCATATTATATTTGTAGATGATGAGGTCACAAAGGTGCTGAAAAACTTTAGCATTCAGGAATCTCACTGATTGGCGTACACTGACGGCATTAGAGCCTTCTACAGTCACGAGTTCCTCTTCGAACTGAGTACTGGTTAACAGCAAAGATGTGTCTAGAGACGACCTGGACAGCGGAGGGGTACCAATATGACTGTCTCCCGCCATACTGCTCGACAACCGGGAGTGGTGGTGTGGACTGCCGTTTCGTTCCTAGGAGGACACCTTTGGTTGTCATCCGCGACTTCCTTACAACACAGAAGTACGCAGACGTGTACTACGCCCCGGTTTTTTTTTCTTAATGTCAAACCATCCTGGGTTAGATTTATGCAACATAATTCCCGCCTGCAAACGGCGAGAGTTTCTGTTGCTTGTCTTTGTGGTTGCAAACCCTACCTAGGGCAGCAAGTTCTCCGTAAATTTCCCCCATTGAGAATGTTTAGAGTACTATAGCTAGGGTCCTCCGACAAGCTCGGGATTTTGACGATATAAAGCGCCAGTTGAAAAAATGTAGCACGATATCCCGCAAAAGACAGCCAATAACTTTATTAAGTAGAGTTGAGCCGAGTAACTGATTGTATAATGGCCAGAGGTGAACCAACGCTTTATTAAATTCCTCAATTTGTTGAGCTATTTCCATTGAATAAATCATTTAGTTTTTCCGAAACTGTAATTATTTATTTGTCTGTGCATGTGCATCACATCACCGATTACCGTCCAATTCAGATACTTCCTTCGTGGCGCATCCTGTTTTTTTATGTCAGAGAGTATTTTACTTATGACGCGTTCTGAAGCCGAAGAGAACAACTTGGCCTCGTATGAGGAAAGCACCTGAACAAAGCACTTGAACTTCCAACCGATGATGCCAGAAACGGTTTCTAACGAATCTTAGATGAAAAACTTAAAACTCACTGACTGGTGACACCGTCTTTATTTACATATTCAGATGTCATTTAGGGACTCAGCCTACAAAAAATGTATAGGGGAAACCCGTTACGGGAAAATAATTTTTGCACTTTTAAACAACCTTCACTTTGAAGCCATATACTCATCTGATTCAACTGTTCGCTATCTCTGCCGATATTTCGAGCCATGCTTCTGTGTCAAACAGAGTAAAACTTACCATTCGTTTGATATCTGTCTCTAGTTTCTTTGAGTACCATACTTTTATTTCAAATCCACTTTGGCCATATCATTAATGAACTGAATTTATAATCATTTTAAATCATATATAATTATTTTACTTTACAGTATCAATGATCATTTTTTACAATAACCAAAGTAACTTGTGGTTTGTCAGATTATTCTTTGCTCCAGACGTCCATATAATAACAGTCCAAAAGCCCCAAAGTTATCCACGGAGTTCGTGAGTGACTCAGTGCGTGGGGATGTTCTACCAGTCCACGGCTGCAGTTCGGTAAGGGCCCATTTAGAAGACTTGCATCTAACCAATGAGCCTCACTCTCCGGATGACTGTATTGTTCCATAACCCTGACATGCCCTGCAGGGACCAACTTTAGTACCGGAGTGTCTCAGTGTGATGTCGATGTAGGTGTAACTCAGATGAAGAAAGACGTCTGACACTCGTTGTGGGTGATTTAGGATTCTCCGAATGGTGTAAATCAGTTTCTTCTTTGTGTATTCTACCCTACCACTTACAACCCAGGCATTGACAGATAGGGAGATCCAAGAAACGTCCGGTGTCAGACATTAGCAAAACAGCTGTTGTTAGTGTACCTAAAATATGTCAGTGCTGAAGGGAGATCTTTATTTTAGGAGACACAAACAGTCTATTCCCTGTACACAGAAATTCTTTATTACATAAATTACCATACACATCAGGTTCACGACGCTAAACTGGTAATCTTTGCAAAATCCTGTACAGTCTAGGATGATTTCATGTCAAAAATATGGGCCAAGGAAAGTAGATTCATCAAATTTAACAAAACGTAATACGAAGAAATACAACAAAAGTTCAAATACAAATCTTAACAGAAATTTCCGTCACAAACATTCCCCTGATAACATAAACTAAGCTATTGCAGCTGGACAGTATTTCCTATCACCTTTATGACTTACCCGAATTGTCACGAACAGGAGGAAACTCTAGCTATTGCTCCAAGCACGTGAAAAGACGCTAGTGACTTCGACACTTAGTGCCTCAGCAATGCGCCATTTACCTTTCGAAACGTGCAGCAACAGTGTCAGCGGTCGCTGGCTATTGCATGCGACATGTCTTGTACCTGTCATCCTACTAACATTATGCTGGCCTCTGACTGAACCTAACCAGTCGAAAACTCCATGAGCCGGAAAACTGTATGTGTCCCTAACTTAAGACAAAAAGACTCTGTACACTCGCCAAGGCTAGGCGACGTGCACAACATTGCCCTCAAAGTTCTCGCAAGTACTTTGACCAGAATGACTTTTCTCGTTTTTTTTCCAGTCTCGAGATCTATGACGGATTCAGCACAAATATGGCTGAAACAGAGCATAGAAAACCAAAAAAGTTCACAGTAAAATGTATCTCTGCATCACCATAGGGTGTCAAGTGCT
Organism: Schistocerca piceifrons; assembly: GCF_021461385.2. Taxonomy (NCBI): domain Eukaryota; kingdom Metazoa; phylum Arthropoda; class Insecta; order Orthoptera; family Acrididae; genus Schistocerca; species Schistocerca piceifrons. Next base: position 612,380,875 of record NC_060142.1, on the reverse strand, counting down.
CCACGCAATACTCGACGCCTCTCGAGAGTAGAAAGCCTCTACTTTCCATTCAAAACTGTCTACTTTGTTGTGAACCTCCCACACTGTACTGGGCCTTGCCTCGTATCGGCACTTATAACGGCCAATGGGAGTGCTCAGTAGATTGGGTACTTGCTTGTTCGAGCCAGTCAGAATTTTCCTAGCAAACGTCTGCGTAGTAGTAACATCGCCTTCTCCCTCATTGTCTACCTTTCGTTCAATCAGCGTCTGAGTTTTTGTTACTGCGTGAAAGTTTCGCTAGGGAAGATGTCCTTAACTTTGACGCCCACATGCTATTCGTGACACGATTACGTGATCCGAGGTTTACTGAAACTGAGAACCAGTGGTATTCTTTTCCATCTGCCTTACAAATGAGCAGAGGCGAGGGCCGAGACCATTGTCGTCTTATATTGTCTCCCTGTGGTGAGTGTTCTTTTGTTTTGCCTCGCTAATGTTTCCCAATGTGGATTTCCTTGTGTTGAGCGACTGGTCCCTTTCACTTAAGTTCCATGCTGCTATAAGAATGTACACGTTTATCTGCATGCGAAGTAGGAAATGACTACTAATACCCTGTACATCCAAGTACGTGCCCATTGCTCACTACATTCTTTATTATGCAAATCAAGCTAATTACGTCTAAAGTCATGGCATGCTCCGCATCAATGGAATCGGCATGTCATGGAAAGTCACATGTGAGGTGGTAAAATACCACGCCACCCTACATCCTCCAACCACTTAGATATTTTACAGTTGACCTTATTTGTACATAAAAGTTCATCGTTTCACATTGTCACTGATTCCCCCCCAGAATTTCATAATTTCGTGATTTTCTTAAACCTTTATTTGGTTTTAGACCTTAACTAGGCCTAGTAAAGCAGTTAAATAGTTGTAAAATGACATATGCAGGTCTAAATAATTCACACACTGAGCAGATGCTACCCAGGAATCTGGCAGTTCTCATGGAACACATCACATACTGTAGTACCACATACTAACGAGACACAGTGGGCTAAATTAAAAAATGAACTTGATACTGACACTAAAATAAAGACTTTCACGACCAGAAATGTCATGTCCATTACAATTATCCGGGCTGTTAGGCCGTGGTCGGACGATGAATTCTATGTCAATTCCCAACGTTTCGTCCCTGTCTGCGGGAGACATCTTGAAGGGGGTCTGTAGCTCGATGGAGGGTCCAACACAACCACTGGCTCACTAGCATATTTTTCTTCGTCTTCCGATGCTGGAGGTCCAAAACATGCTTAATTTCAGCCCTTATTTTCTTTACATATATGCCCTCTCTCTACATCTGAATATAGTAATGATTCGATGTTGAAAAAGCCATGGCATGAAAGTCATGAATTTGCTGGTTCTCTAGGCTCAGGGCAAGCTTTGCTACTGCTAATTTATCTGTTTTGCCCAGTTCCATAATGCGGGTGTTAATGCTTCCTTTGTTGTTTCTATATTCACTTGATCACATGTCCAAAGGAGCTATACAGGGTAAGTCAGGGTGATATGATGAATCAGGTGAAATGGTGAATTGCTTTAATTCTTTGGTGGTTAAACACATGTCTCTGTATGTCTGCATACCAACAGTCTCTGATCATCTGTGCAGGGTGCACGAATTGAAAACCAGCTCCTTTGTAAAAACCGTAAGTACTTTGTACAAAACTGTTTTCGATGCTAAATAATTTTTATATGCTACACGCATTTGTAGATGTTACTTCAGGCAGCGTAGTCCGCGGGGTATTTGTTGATATATTCTGCCTTCTTATACTGCTTATGTACTATATAACCTAGAAATCGTTGCGTCTAGTGTTTTGAACTTCTTGCCGTGCTATTCATCGTTTCACCCATAGCAAATGAGAGATATGGTGAAATCGGGCAGGGATGTTACCGTGAAGAACTTTTCATATGTGTGAAGTGTAAAGCTTTTATTTAGGTACATCCCAATCAGGGTTTCTGACAAGTCATGAAATGTTATCGTTCCCTATCCCATGCGAGACTTATATTCTGTTTTATCCGACGTCTCAATACAATCGTCAATTTAAAAATTAGTTTTTATATATATTTCTGCGAGTGCAATTTGGTTTGTCAGTGATTAAAAAAGTAAATGCTGTAACTACCGCCATTGTTCGAGGCAAAGATGCCTACATTTTACAAAAGACAAAAAGGATCCAACCGTGCTGCTTGGACAGAGGAGCACCTTAATGATGCCGTAGAAGCGGTGCAAAATGGAATAAGCCTGAATTAAGCCTCAAAGGAGTTTCACGTTCATGGTCAACGCCAACAGACGATTAGCAAACAAGTGCTTTACGAATAATCCTTTGGGTGGGCCGCCTGTACTAACACAAGAATGTGAGAAAAAGTTGGTAAAACAAATCATAAAATTACAAAACTTTTGATTTGTTCCGACAAGGACAGAAGTACGTACCATGGCATATAAGCTAGCTGAGAAATATAGCCAACATCACAAATTTAACCGAGAAAAGGAAATTGCTGTAATGGACTGGCTACATTTATTCTTAAAAAGAACTCTCAATCCACAAATCGGAAGGAGTTTCACAAGCAGGGTCAAGGGGTTTAAGTACGAAAATCGTTTCAGACTATTTTTCATTGCTGCAGAACATCTTGGTATAGCATAACTTCTTGATAAGCCGGGAAATATATTCAACGTAGATGAGTCCGGACTTCAGCTGAATAATAGACCAGGCTCTGTGTTGGCAGAAAAAGGGTCTAAGAGCGTCCCAGCGATAACATAGGGTGAAAAGGGTGCAACCATATCTTCAATCGCTTGCTGCAATGAAGAGGGCATGTTTTTACCCCCAGCTTGTGTTTTGAAGAGAAAAAATGAAAAGCCCGAGTACAAGGACGGTATGCCGCCGTGTTCCACGCTTTTCGTGTCACAAAATCGGCGTACGTAACAAATGAAATTTTTCTTCTGTGGCTAAGGAAACATTTTGCACCGTGGAGGCCTGAGGGAACAGTCGTGCTTGTTTTGGATGGACATGGCTGTCATTGCAACAGCGTGGATACAATATAGTTTGCAGAAGAAAACAACATAATTTTACCCTGTCTACCCAGCCACACCACACACTATCTGCAGCAGCTAGACAGAGCATTTTTGAAGCTCTGTTATCCTGTTATAATAATGCTTGCAATTCGTACATTACAATGAATCTAAATAGAAAAATTTACAGATGAGTTTTCGGAGGACTGCTTACAAAGACATGAGTACAAGCAGCTAGACAGAGAATGCAATATCGGGGTTCAGAAGCACAGGAATCATCCAGTTTAATCCTGATGTCATCCCAGAATACCCGTTTTTAACATCAGCTTCAGATAAACATCAGGAAAACAACGAACGACATGAAAAGCGATCTACTTCACCTCGACCAAGTTGTCCGCACCTGCAGGACATACCTAATCCCTCGGAAAAAGCAACTGCAGACGTAGATAACGACCAGGGAGCTGAACACATACAAGCTCCACCACAACTGAGCTGTTCGCAACGGGCGGAAAATCCACAGGAAAACATGCAGTCTTCATCAGGAGCAACACATATGACCTCGACAGTGGCAACAGAAGATTCTTAAATAACCACTGGTAAACTCTTGGACCATATTTCGCTGACACCTATCCTAGATTAAGTGGCATCTGCAAGGAAGAAGCCCAGAGCTTTAGCTGAGGTTTTGACTTCTCCAGAAAACATCGACAACCTACGAAACAGAAAACGACAAAATGAGTCACTGAAGAGTAGAGCAAATGCCAGAAAGAGCACCAAAGGGAAAACCGTAACCAAAGGAAAAACCGTAACCAAAGAGACTACCAAAGGAATTATCAAAAAGAAACAGCCTAAGGAATGCAAAGCGTCTATCACTGACACCGAATCCGACTCGTCGCTGGATATCCAATTGCAAGACGATTATGACGACGCGGATGACGAAGAGTGTTGTTGTGTAGGGTGCGATGGACAGTACAGTTGCACTAAAAGGGATATGGATTGGATCAAATGTACTAGCTGCCAACGTTGGCTGCATGAAGACTGTTCAAAATATGAATCTATGGGTGATGTATGTGGCAAAAAGCATGGGAAATAAGTTCACCATTTCACTCAAAGCGTGAAATGGTGAAATTGATGAAAATAAGTATAGTTCAAATGATTCAAATGGCTCTGAGTGCTATGGGACTTAACATCTGAGGTCATCACTGCCCTAGAACTTAGAACTACTTAAACCTAACTATCCGAAGGACATCACACACATCCATGCCCGAGGCAGGTTTCGAACCTGCGACCATAGCAGTCGCGCGGTTCCGAACTGAAGCACCTAGAACCGCTCGTCCACAGCAGTCGGCCGAAGTATTGTTTTTCCTTTTTTTATCTTTTGTAGTGCCTTAAAGAGGATGTGGTACTGTTAATGTGTTACATATGTATTTTGTGAAATGAGAGTGTTTTTACTTTGTTTAAATAAACGATTTCTTGTCTTATACGAGGCCCAAATGTTTTGTTCACCATATCACGCTGATTTACCCTACTGTGTAGGCGGAGGACGTAAGACCAGTGCAGTGTTCCAATATTCGCGCATCTTCCTTTTCGTTGAATTACTGTGTCAATACCGTGGCTTCTGACTACTCTGCTGATGCGTTCTGTAAACGACTTTAGGAGTGAGAGGAACTATGGCTTCAAACAGGGCCTACTGCTCGTAAAACGAATATCACCAAACTCTCAGCAAAGAAAGCATGCATTATATGACTGGAGCCGACTTACGCAGGTTCAAAGAATTCACACACTCAGCAGATATTACTCAGGAATCTAAATGTCTTCTAATGCAGAAGCGTATTACAGAGGTTTTTGAAGAGGCTTACTATATATAAGCTATGGCATGGCGAGAAAAATGACAAATTCTCTACCTGCAGATCACCTACTGGCTAATCTAGGAATTTTTCGAAGATGGGGACTAGAGGTATTAGAAATTCACTAAATTATATTTTTCCAGATACAAAAATGAACAGTAATGTTTATGTTTATGAGACACAAAAATGTGAAATGCAGAACTCCGTATCGGGTCATACGAGTGGTTCCTGCAGTTTGACCTTTCAGGTAATGTTATGGCTTTGACCTTTCTGGTAATGTTACGGCAGTAGAACATAGTTTATCATTTCCAACGTGCACAATTGTTTCGGCAGCAGAGTGTAACGTACGCTGAATTCAGTGGTGTGCCTTAGTGCACAAGATGTGGTGCTACGATTCCTGTGTAGCTAATATTATGCCCTCGCAAAAAACTATCTTAAAATGATTATTAGGGCAGACACCCTTGCTAGTATCACAGGAAGACCTTCTTTCTTCTACTTTAGGTAATTTTAGCTCAGTTGTTAATGGAGGCGAGTGCCAAGAACGACATCAAAGCCTCTCGTCCTATCTTGTTTTAGGAGACAAAGTTGGTGAAAACTCCTCTCACAGCTTGGAAACGAGCGCCATCCTTGGCTACTAGTTCAAAGTTGTCGAAGACACGTTGTACATATTGCTCCTTGACGTTATGCGATGTAATTAATGTCCAACAACTCGAATAAGCAACATGCTGCTAGTCTGAATAATTAGCACTACATCGCCCAGTTACATGTCATTTCGACACACAGTGAAGGGCACGCATATAGGTTTTCAGCTGTTTAGGTTATGTAAAATTTATTACACGTGTTTCCACGTTAATTTTATTTTAAAATATGCTTTATCCGAACTGATAAAGGCTGTGAGAAGGAAAGACAAGAGGAAAGGTATTGTCATCATTTGGAGTTCCTATAAGTTTTATCTGGTAAAAGTAGTGCTTGAGCAACCGTTAATATATCAACTGTTATCACAAAAAATGTTACCTCTTGTGGCTGAAGCACTGACAAAGTGTGTTTCGAAAGCAAACGTTCCGCAGCTCCACTTGGTTTCATTTTATTTATTTATCTTTTGCTCGCGGCCAATAGTTCGGAGGTCACATCCCTTGTCTCAGGCAAACCTGTCAAAGAACATTTATATTATCCATTATTTGTTTTCCAGAACTTTGTTGCAGGGATCTAAGCTGAAAAAGTATTTGTTTTGTGAATGTGTATGCATATGGAGGACTTAGGGGATCCAATATCCGAGTCAGGATCTGGAGCAGCTTTGGGAGACGTGCGATAAAATACGGCAGAAAGCAAACATAAAATTTTTTCAGAAAACATAAGATTTCTGGTGTCAGGAGCAGCCAAACAACTGTTGAAGCTGATTTGAGAACCCATGGGGCTGGAGATATCTTCAGACGTTTGGAAGAAATTCATCCACGCCATCCCTATGACATTAAGGCCAGATAAATGCCAGCAGTATCGCACAGTCACCTTAACTGCTGTTAGCTCCAACTTTATGACAAGAGTAACACACACAAGAGAGAAGAGAAAATTTGAAGATCCATTAGATGGCAATCTGTTTGACCTTCGTAAAGTTCAACGAACCAGAGAAGTTGTCAGACGTCCCACTTTAAAATGAAAAAAAAAAAAGCGTCAGAAATTTCGAACGCTGTCATAGAGTTTGTCGAGGTGCAAAACCCTTTAGACATTGTGATATCGTGCAGCATGCTCAAAATTCTCAGAAAAGTTGGTGTAAGCTATAGGGAAATACGGGTAAAATACAGTACTTACACGTGCTCGTATTAAAATGGGTATAAAAATATACATAAGAAAGATATAAAAATATATAATAAAAATGGACATAACAAATTCTGAAATTCCTTCACCAAAAAAGACGAAGTAAATTTTCCAGAATTCGCATTAAGAACAGCTGCCGACACGAGTAACCTGGAAGTAGACATTGTCGGAGTAGTGAAGCAACTTAAATCACTTACCAAGAGCAAGTCTTTCGGTCCAGACTGTATACCAGTTAGGTTCCTTACAGAGTATACTGATGCAATAGGTCCGTACTTAACAATCATATGAAAGGACTTACAAATATGAACAACTTAAATTGGAAGAAACGCATAGAAAATGTTGTGGGGAAGGCTAACCAAAATTGCGTTTTATTGGCAGGACACTTAGAAAATTTAACAGGTCTATGAGACAGCCTACACTACGCTTGTCTGTCCTCCTTCAGAATACTGTAGCGCGGTGTGGGATTCTTACCAGATAGTATTGACGGAGAACACCGAGAAAGTTCAGTGAAGGCCAGCACGTTTTGTATAACCACGAAATAGGGTAGAGTGTGTCACTGAAATGATACAGAATTTGGGGTGGACATCACTAAAACATTGGCGTTTATGGTAGCGGCAGGACCTTCTCACAAAATTTCAGTAACCATCTTTCTCCTCCGAATGCGAAAATATTTTATTGGCGCCGACCTACATAGGGAGAAAGGATTATCATAATAAAATATGGGAAATCAGAGATCGAACGGAAAGACATAGGTGTTCTTTTTTTCCGCGCACTGTACGAGAATGGAATATTAGAGAACTATTGTGAAGAAAATTCGATGAACCCTCTGCCAGACACTTATATGTGATTTTCAGAGCATCCATGTAGTTTTAGGTGTAGAAGACATCCAGCCTTTTACCCCTACTGTTCAGTCTCCAAATCGAAGAAGCTTTGACAGAAATAAAAGAAATATTCAGGAGTAGGATTAAAATTCTAGGTGAAAGGTGATAAATGATATTCACTGATATCATTGTTGCCGTCAGTGAATGTGAAAAACAATTACAGGGCCCGCTGAATGAAGTGCTACACTGAGCACAAAGTATGGACTGAGTATACACCGAAGAAAGATGAAAGTATTGAGATGGAGAAAAACTAAGACTAGTGAGAAACTTACCATCAAAATTGGGGATGGTGAACTTGAAGAAGTGAGGGAACTTTGCTAGCTTGGAAGCAATATAATATATAAGAGTCAGACTAACACAGACAAAGATGGCTTTCATAACCAAAAGTAGCTCACCAGCGTCAAACCCAGCCGTTCTACGAGCTCTACTGCAGCTAGTTAGAAACTGTATACGTTCTGTTGTATGAGGTATTGTCTGTACTGATGAGATTTCTTTTTTAGTTTTAAAAAGAAATTTAGAGGATAATTGATGAGCACAGCATTGTATTGAAGTGAATCATGGACAAGCAAACAGTCGAAGTGTATGGAGTTTGGTGCTGCCCAAGGTTTTTGTGTGTTTTGTCGGTTCTTAAGATACGACATAAGGAGGCACTGCTTAAAATCGGCGAAGAGGGGAGTGAGAACATACGTTACTAGAAGGAGCCATTTAGGGTAAAATCAGCAAGGGAAAACCGAGAACTCAGTAAATCCAACAAGTATCTGATGACGGCGAGTGCCAGTACTACTCAAAGATGTGCAACCCCTATATAGAAAGATAATACACTCCTGGAAATGGAAAAAAGAACACATTGACACCGGTGTGTCAGACCCACCATACTTGCTCCGGACACTGCGAGAGGGCTGTACAAGCAATGATCACACGCACGGCACAGCGGACACACCAGGAACCGCGGTGTTGGCCGTCGAATGGCGCTAGCTGCGCCGCATTTGTGCACCGCCGCCGTCAGTGTCAGCCAGTTTGCCGTGGCATACGGAGCTCCATCGCAGTCTTTAACACTGGTAGCATGTCGCGACAGCGTGGACGTGAACCGTATGTGCAGTAGACGGACTTTGAGCGAGGGCGTATAGTGGGCATGCGGGAGGCCGGGTGGACGTACCGCCGAATTGCTCAACACGTGGGGCGTGAGGTCTCCACAGTACATCGATGTTGTCGCCAGTGGTCGGCGGAGGGTGCACGTGCCCGTCGACCTGGGACCCGACTGCAGCGACGCACGGATGCACGCCAAGACCGTAGGATCCTACACAGTGCCGTAGGGGACCGCACCGGCACATCCCAGAAAATTAGGGACACTGTTGCTCCTGGGGTATCGGCGAGGACCATTCGCAACCGTCTCCATGAAGCTGGGCTACGGTCACGCACACCGTTAGGCCGTCTTCCGCTCACGCCCCAACATCGTGCAGCCCGCCTCCAGTGGTGTCGCGACAGGCGTGAATGGAGGGACGAATGGAGACGTGTCGTCTTCAGCGATGAGAGTCGCTTCTGCCTTGGTGCCAATGATGGTCGTATGCGTGTTTTTTTTGGCGCCGTGCAGGTGAGCGCCACAATCAGGACTGCATACGACCGAGGCACACAGGGCCAACACCCGGCATCATGGTGTGGGGAGCGATCTCCTACACTGGCCGTACACCACTGGTGATCGTCGAGGGGACACTGAATAGTGCACGGTACATCCAAACCGTCATTGAACCCATCGTTCTACCATTCCTAGACCGCCAAGGGAACTTGCTGTTCCAACAGGACAACGCACGTCCGCATGTATCCCGTGCCACCCAACGTTCTCTATAAGGTGTAAGTCAACTACCCTGGCCAGAAAGATCTCCGGATCTGTCCCCCATTGAGCATGTTTGGGACTGGATGAAGCGTCGTCTCACGCGGTCTGCACGTCCAGCACGAACGCTGGTCCAACTGAGGCGCCAGGTGGAAATGGCATGGCAAGCCGTTCCACAGGACTACATCCAGCATCTCTACGATCGTCTCCATGGGAGAATAGCAGCCTGCATTGCTGCGAAAGGTGGATATACACTGTACTAGTGCCGACATTGTGCATGCTCTGTTGCCTGTGTCTATGTGCCTGTGGCTCTGTCAGTGTGATCATGTGATGTATCTGACCCCAGGAATGTGTCAATAAAGTTTCCCCTTCCTGGGACAATGAATTCACGGTGTTCTTATTTCAATTTCCAGGAGTGTAGTTTATTAGTTACAGAAGGTAAAGGTCAGCCAGTTGACCTTCAAATCAAATGGAGCAGAACTAACTTTAGAGGCCGCCACATATTAATAGTCTTAACTTGATTACAGAACATTATGAAAGAACTTATTTATTTTCCAAGAATTAGGTGCCAGAGGGCAGTAATTTATATCAATCGGGCAAGTTGAAAATTTCTCCCGGACAGGGATAAGAACCCGTGACTCCCGCTTACTGGGCAAACGTGCTATTACACCATCTGGACACAGTGATCAGCACAATTGAATGGACTATCTTAGCATGTATCCCGTCAGACCGAAGCTATCAGCTTACATCACACGCTACGGACGACATGTACCTGCTTACTAGGCTCATTACTCGCTGCATCTCGTCATTTCCCGTGAGAGGTCAAGTTTGCTGTGCATTTCGACCGAACGGAGCCTACGTCATCATGTCCTTAATTATATACATGTGGTATCTGTTTCTTCGGACATGTCCGAAAAACAGACGCCACACATAAAATGGTTCAAATGGCTCCGAGCACTATGCGACTTAACTTCTGAGGTAATCAGTCGCCTAGAACTTAGAACTAATTGAACCTAATTAACCTAAGGACATCACACACATCCATGCCCGAGGCAGGATTCGAACCTGGGACCGTAGCGGTCACGCGGTTCCGGACTAAAGCGCCTTTAACCGCACGGCCACACCGGCCGGCACGCCGCACATACATGTTGTTGTTGTGGTCTTCAGTCCTGAGACTGGTTTGATGCAGCTCTCCATGCTACTCTATCCTGTGCAAGCTTCTTCATCTCCCAGTACTTACTGCAACCTACATCCTTCTGAATCTGCTTAGTGTATTCATCTCTTGGTCTCCCTCTAAGATTTTTACCCTCCACGCTGCCCTCCATTGCTAAATTTGTGATCCCTTGATGCCTCAGAACATGTCCTACACCAACCGACCCCTTCTTCTAGTCAAGTTGTGCCACAAACTCCTCTTCTCCCCAATTCTATTTAATACCTCCTCATTAGTAATGTGATCTACCCATCTAATCTGCAGCATTCTTCTGTAGCACCACATTTCGAAAGCTTCTATTCTCTACTTGTCTAAACTATTTATCGTCCATGTTTCACTTCCATACATGGCCTCACTTCATACAAATACTTTCAGAAACGACTTCCTGACACTTAAATCAATACCAGATTTTAACAAATTTCTCTTCTTCAGAAACGCTTTCCTTGCCATTGGCAGTCTACATTTTATATCCTCTCTACTTTGACCATAAACAGTTATTTTGCTCCCCAAATAGCAGAAATCCTTTATTACTTTAAGTGTCTCATTTCCTAATCTAATTCCCTCAGCATCACCCGACTTAATTCGACTACATTCCATTATCCTCGTTTTGCTTTTGTTGATGTTCATCTTATACCCTCCCTTCAAGACACTGTCCGTTCCGTTCAACTGCTCTTCCAAGTCCTTTGCTTCCACACATACATATCAGTTATTTTTAAATTTGACCCATTCAGATGGCAAAGTGGAATAAAGCGGTTCCAATTTCCATCCGACACTCCAGAATTACGTTCACCGTAAGTTGCTTAAATCAACTACGTCAAATGATTGGGATGGTTCCTTCGAAAGGGCACAAGAGATTCTCTTTGGTTCAAATGGCTCTGAGCACTATGGGACTTAATATCTTAGGTCATCAGTCCTCTAGAACTTAGAACTACTTAAACCTAACTAACCTAAGAACGTCACACACAAGCATGCCCGAGGCAGGATTCGAACCTGCGATCGTAGCGGTCGCGCGCTTCCAGACTGAAGCACCTAGAACCGCTCGACCACAACGGCCGGCAGGAGAATATTTCTGAGGAAAATTTCAGTTGAGATTTGTGTTGGCACTTTTGTCACATATCTTCGTATTAAGTTTTGCTAAATTTGTTGAATTTACCTTTCTTGTCCTATATTTGTGACATGAAATCAACCTAGAACCGGGATTTCCTTTTTCTATCCCAATTCTAACACGTGCTCCATCTCTAAAGACATTGCAACTTCAGAAGTTACACTCATAACATACCTTCAAATTTCAAATTCCGTCGTAAATTACAGTATGTAATTAACGAATTAAAAATATCTAGTCTGTGGTTGCCGTCACCCGACCTCCATCTGTTGGTATGTTCTGGGGTATGAGTATGTTACAATCTCTTGTATACCAGATAGGCAGCAACGTAGAAGACTCCATGTTAGATAGCGCGAAATGTACTTGGGGACAGGAGAACATACCAGTATCACTCAGTGATATTTTACCTCATAAGATGCCAGGAGGCGAATGTACATTTACATCTATGTCACCGTGAAGGGCGGGCCTTGTTCTGTTTGCAAGCAGCACTGACAGTAGAAAATTCGACTGCAACATTTTACAGCAACATCTCTGCATCGAGCTTTTTTCTATTCTTAAAGCTTTTTTTGTGAGACGAATTCTTTCAGTAAGATAGTACATGAATCACGTTTCTCACTTCAAACTCTACTCATCTTATTACCGCCGCTCTCACTGCGAAAACTTGATACATTCGAAGTATGACTGCTGATGGTAAGGACAGTCGTTATATATCCACACGTCGTTGAGGACGCATACAGAATGACAAAATGCCTTAGGGCGTTGCAAAGATAAGACCGCCTTAGGTGTAGATCTTTTATTTATAGATAGAACCAGTTTTGCAGCATTTTAGCTGCATCAGCAGCTGCAGATTCCTCGATGCCTCAGAACATGTCTTACCAACCGGTCCCTTCTTCTTCTCACGTTGTGCCACAAACTACTCTTCCTCCCAATCTGTTAAATACCTACTCATTAGTTATGCGATCTACCCATCCAATCTTCAGCATTCTTCTGTAGCACCTCATTTCGAAAGCTTCTATTTCTTCTTGTCCAAACTATTTATCGTCCATGTTTCACCTCCACACATGGCTACACTCCATACAAATACTTTCAGAAACAACTTCCTGACACTTAATTCTATTTTGGATGATAACAAATTTCTCTTCTTCAGAAACGCTTTCCTTGCCATTGGCTATCTACATTTTATATCCTCTCTACTTCGACCATCATCAAACTCCTTTACTACTTTAAGTGCCTCATTCCCTAATCTAATTCCCTCAGCATCACCCGACTTAATTCAACTACATTCCATTGTCCTCGTTTTGCTTTTGTTCAAGTTCATCTTATATCCTCCTTTCAAGACACTGTCCATTCCGTTCAACTGCTCTTCCGAGTCCTTTGCTGTCTCTGACACAATTACAATGTCACCGGCGAACCTCAAAGTTTTTATTTCTTCTCCATGGATTTTAATACCTTCTCCGAATTTTTCTTTTGTGTCATATTATGTTAAATATCACCATACGAGCTGTAAGTTGGTAGCAAAGTACAAAGATACTCTATGCACTATTCGTATCTTCTAGGTAATTCATATCTTTGAGTGCATAGTGAAACCATGTCTGTACGCTGTATTATTAGACGGAGTTCTTTGGTAACGACCAATCAGGTGCCTGGACCGTTAATATTTGAGTTTGCTTGGCCGTGCAAAAGGGGACGTAAAGTAACACTTGTCTTTCGCTGACCTCTCGGCCTAGTCGTATACTCCTCTTCAGGTGGACGCCGCGTGCTGCCATCATGATTCACTCTCTTAACTTCAGGCGTCTTTGTTTTGCGTACTGTCTAGATGCCAATTTCCGAGTTGCAACATTCAGGAGTTCATGGTGAGAGCGCTGTATGCTAACGAGTTTCAAATGTTCAAATGTGTGTGAATTCCAAAGCAACAAACTGCTTAGGTCATCGGTCCCTAGACTTACTCACTACTTAAACTACCTTTTGCTGAGAACAACACACACACCCACCCACACACACACAAACACACAAACCCATGCCCGAGGGAGGGCCAGAACCTATGGCGGGAGGGGCCGTGCAAGCTAGCGCGTTTTGGTCTAATATTCTGTTACTTCAATTTTTACCTCTACAGATGTTTTTCGTTTGTCTCCAAGGTTAAATCTGATTATTCTGTTAAATATGTTTATTGTAATCGACGTTTTGTGGTAAGAATTAATATCAGTCTTTCACTGAGTCATCTGTCAATGCAGGTCAACGTTCACGTTGCATTCCCTTCATCACGAGGATTTTATATTCTGTGGGGTCTCTTTTTGTTCACTTTTTGATTACGTTTGTCAATCTGTGACGCACTGGTCCCTTCTATAACGCATGTAGTCTTGTTCCGGAACTTCGTGCTTGTATATTGCAGTCGAAAGCTATATAAAATTCTCTCCAATCATTTTTCATCCAGAACTTACAAATTATTACATGCTCAGTTCCCATATGCTCACGTATCCTTTGTCTAAATTCGAAGTTAATACGAGCAGAAATTACTAAGCACTTTCTGCCAGGATCTAGACCGCTGAAATGATAGACTGTCATCAGCAGATAAAACATTTCTTTCCTTTCACGCATATTACAGTAAACATAATGTGGGTTTTAACTGCTGAGAGCTACCAGAGATGTGCTGCATTCCTGATTATACTGAGAGTGGCTTTTGTAATTAATGTTTATTACGGATACTACTAAGTGCAGTCCACATCTCCTCCGCACACATTCACTTTATAAGAGAAGACGCAATCATATCTGTAGATTGCGTTAGGAAAGATACCTTAGATTTTCCGTTGCACCATGAAGTACTGATTACTACAATATATTTTCATTAGCAGAAGTCAAAAGCCGTTGATCTTAATTCATCAATCGGGATTTGGTGAAGAAGTGGAATGCTTTTAGGGGATTATTACTAAAGTAATGGCAGGTATGTACTTAGTTAGTTGGTTGATTTGGGGGAGAGAGAGCAAACGGCGAGGTTATCTGTCCCATCAGATTAGGGAAAGCCTTCAAAGGAACCATTCAAAGGAAACGTCCCGGCATTTACCTGAGGAATTTAGGGAAATCACCGGAAACCAAAATCAGGACGGCCGGACTCGAGTTCGAACCGTCGTCCTTCCGTATACGAGTCCAGTGTGCTAATCACTGTGCCACCTCGCTCGGTATATTTACTCAGCTTAAATTTAAATAGGGACCAGTCTATCAATTGGACGCTATCCTATGTGCGCTACTAACGAGCAGGTAGTGGACAGGTCCGGCCGTCTCAATACAGGATATCCCTTCGTTTTGTCTCTCCGGCTGGAACTGCAATTGTAGAAAGGTGGGAAGCTACGGGAATCTGGTATTTCAGCAGGAGCTGTGTCGGACGTTGTGCAAGAACGATTATACGGACCGTTCCTCGGACTCTGGTAGTCGGTGTATCGGTTTCAACCGAATCAAACAATAAAGGAGAGGTAACTTAGAGAAAATCTTATCACAACTTAACTCTCAGACTAATATGTGAGCAGTATCTACTCAAACAAGTATCTACTCAAACAACTACACACCAACACTAACTGAAACCTCAGAAAGTAAGAACAGCACATCGACTGATCAGTTCACATTATTCATCCGACGCCTCTATGCACTTACACTACTGGCCAATAAAATTGCTGCACCACGAAGAGGATGTGCTACAGACGCGAAATTTAACCGACAGGAATAAGATGCTGTGATATGCAAATGATTAGCTTTTCACAAGGGAACCTCCCCATCGCACCCCCCTCAGATTTAGTTATAAGTTGGCACAGTGGATAGGCCTTGAAAAACTTAACACAGATCAATCGAGAAAACAGGAAGAAGTTGTGTGGAACTATGAAAACAATTAGTAAAATATACAAACTGAGTAGTCCATGTGCTAGATAGGCAACATCAAGGAGAATGTAAGCTCTGGAGCGCCGTGGTCCCGTGGTTACCGTGGGTAACTGCGGTACGAGGGGTCCTTGGTTCTATTCTTCCCTCGACTTAGGGTTTTACTTTCTTTATTTTCGCAAAGTTATGATCTGCCCGTTCGTTCATTGACGTCTCTGTTCACTGTAATAAGTTTAGAGCCTGTGTTTTGCGACCGCACCGCAAAACCGTGCGATTAGTAGACGAAAGGACGTGCCTCTCCAGTGGGAACCGGAAACATTTGATCGCAAGGTCATATGTCAACCGATTCCTCCACAGGAAAACACGTCTGATATATTCTATACGACACTGATGACGGCATGTGCGTCACATGACAGGAATATGTTGTCGACCCACCTAACTTGTATACTTAGCGAATGGGTAAAAAGATTCTTCTACCTTGCCCGATTTAGGTTTTCTTCTGGATGTGATAATCACTCCCAAAATAGTGATGAAAACAAAAGAGTTTGGCACATAAACTGAAAATAAAAAACTAAATTTTTCACGCGAGGGAAGACTTGAACCTAGGATCTCTTGTTCCGTAGCTGCTCTCGCTAACCACGGGACCACGGCGCTCCTAGACGTTCGTTCGCCTTGATGTTGCATATCTTCTCATGAGCTACTCAGTTTGTATATTTTAGTATTTTTTTATAATTCCACACCACTTCTTCCTGTTTTCTCGATTGATCTGTGTTCAATTTTTCAAGGCCTATGCACTGTGCCAACTTATAAAAAAATCTGAGGGGTGGTGCGGTGGGGAGGTTCCCTTGTCAGAGCATTCACACAAGGTTGGCGCCGGTGGCGACACCTGCTACGTGCTGACATGAGGAAAGTTTCCAACCGATTTCTCATACACAAGCAGCAGTTGACCGGCGTTGCCTGGTGAAACGTTGTTGTGATGCCTCGTGTAAGGAGGAGAAATGTGAACCACCACGTTTCCGACATTGATAAAGGTCGGATTGTAGCCTATCGCGAGTGCGGTTTATCGTATCGCGACATTGCTGCTCGCGTTGGTCGAGATCCGATGACTATTAGCTGAATATGGAATCGGTGGGTTCATGAGGGTAATACAGAACACCGTGCTGGATCCCAACAGCCTCGTATCGCTAGCAGCCAAGAAGACAGGCATCTTATCCGCATGGCTGTTACGGATCGTCCAGCCACGTCTCGTTCCCCGAGTCAACAGTCGGGGACATTTGCAAGACAACAACCATCTGCACAACTAGTTCGACGACGTTTGCAGCAGCATGGACTATCAGCTCGGAGACCATGGCTGCGGTTACCCTTGACGCTGCATCACAGACAGGAGCGCCGGCGATGGTGTTCTCAACGACAAACCTGGGAACACGAATTTCAAGACGTCATTTTTTCGGATGATTCCAGATTATGTTTACAGCATCATGATGGTCCCATCCGTGTTTGGCGACATCGCGGTGAACGCACATTGGAAGCGTGTATTCGTCATCGCCATACTGGTGTATCACCCAGCGTGATGGTATGGGTTGCCATTGGTTACACGTCTCGGTCACCTCTTGTTCGCACTGACGGCACTTTGAACAGTGGACGTTACATTTCAGATGTGTTAGGACCCGTGGCTCTACCCTTCATTCGATCCCTATGAAACCCTACATTTCAGCAGGATAATGCACGATCGCATGTAGCAGGTCCTGTATGGGCCATTCTGGATACAGGAAATGTTTGACTGCTGCCCTGGCCAGCACATTCTCCAGATCTCTCACCAATTGAAAACCGCTGGTCAATGGTGGCCGAGCAACTGGTTCGTCACAATACACCAGTCACTTCTCTTTATGAACTGTGGTATTGTGTTGAAGCTGCATTGACAGCTGTACCTGTACACCCCATCTAAGCTCTCTTTGACTCAATGCCCAGGCGTATCAAGGCCGTTATTACGGCCAGAGGTGTTTGTTCTGGGTACTGATTTCTCAGGATCCTTGCACCCAAATTGCGTGAAAATGTAATCACACGTCAGTTCTAGTATAATTTATTTGTCCAATGAATACCCCTTTGTCATCTTCATGTCTTCTTGGTGTAGCAATTTTAATTGCCAGTAGTGTAGATATTTGGTAGAATTAATACCATTTCATTATAGTGTCAAAAATTCATTGAGAGGTGGGAATTTGGGTGGTCTTCCATGAAATAACCGTAGGTCTCATTATTTGTTATTAGTTCTCTGAAAAAATGGTTGCAGTATATTGCTGACATACCTATGAGAAGTTAAAGTTTTGGAAAAAGATTCATGTGGTCCTAAAGCCAAACTGCGCTCCTATTTTGACGTCGTCTAGAGTCGCTTGAGGTAAGTAATTTGGGCATTTCGGAGAGCTATAAAGAGACGGTGCGCCTAGTGTACAGAAACTGTTTGATAATTTCCAGCGTTTCTTTACGTATGCATGGAAATGAAAATTTTTCAATATTTCATTAGGACACAATTTCATTTGTGACAGAAAACTGGCTAACCTCGAGTGACGCCGGGTTTGTCAGCTGTCAATATTATAAATTATAGTCGCCAGGTGTGTTTCCCTGTCTGTTTATGAAAGCTGATGTCAGAAAATAGTGTAAGAATTAAGGTACGGTTTCCAGTATAGGAAGACTGATTCAAGAGGAATGTTTGTATCTATAATTTATGACCTCTTTCACAGACTTTAGATATTTAGTGCAATCCTTGAAAAGCAGGTCAGGTCGCTGGTATGGTAATAATTTTACTGAAATAATCTTGTTATAACTATTTTAACGTTGTCATCAGATTTTCGGTAGCACATCTTGAAGTGATTTCATGTTTTCAGTGAGTATTCGAAACTTTTGGTTTTCGCACAGTCAGAACCTGACCAAGCATGAGGAGGGACGCAGTTCAGTCCTTTATTGACTGCCTGACCGAGCCACGTCACGGCCATCAGCCATATACAAGAGCCTTCGTCAATTCCGTAGTTTTTTTTATACCCTGCACAGAGGACACACCGCCCACAACGTAACTCGCGTTAGGAAGATTCCTGCAGTTTACCTTCATTCATAATCAATTGCAATCGCTAGTTTCCGCATAAATACTCCGTTATGTATGGTCTGCAGTGAAATTATTGTCAACGCCTGTTATCTTCAACAAAGTTAACGAATTTTCTTTCCCGAGTGAAATTCATTCGAAGACGTGTTACTGTGCCAAATCTGTCTTGGTGCAATGCCCATGGTGTCCGAAATATATGTGTTTCGAATGTTGCTACGATCGCTATTACCCAAGAGAAAGCACCAAATCTTTACGAAGAATACACATATCAGTAAAATATAAGAAATAATATAGGAGCTGATATGGAAATGAAATTTCAGAATGTGAAAACTTAAAAAGGTTGTAGCCCCTCAGCATACCATACGAACATATATAATAAAGGAATGAGACGTTGGGAAATTCAGTTGTACTTTTACAGTTAATATAATGCCTTGTATCTCCCGATTTGGTAAGAAACATTCGTGTAGTATCCTTCTATTGACATGGGTAGATAAACAAAAATTATAAAAATAAAATAATATAGTGTAAATGAAAAAAAGAAACGCGTTTCAAAAACGGGATGCAAAATTAAGAAGCCCCGACACTAACCCCAGAGACAATATTTCTTCTGAAAAATACTGCCGGCCGAAGTGGCCGTGCGGTTCTAGGCGCTGCAGTCTGGAACCGCGAGACCGCTACGATCGGAGGTTCGAATCCTCTCTCGGGCATGGATGTGTGTGATGTCCTTAGGTTAGTTAGGTTTAACTAGTTCTCAGAAGTTGAGCCCCATAGTGCTCAGAGCCATTTGAACCATTTTGCTGATGTGTGTATTCTTCATAAAGATTTGGTGCCTTCTCTTAGGTAATAGCGGTCGTAGAAACATTCGAAACACATATATTTCGGACACCATGGGCATTGCACCAAGACAGATTTGGTACAGTAACTTGTCTTCGAATGAATTTCACTCGGGAAAGAAAGTTTGTTAACTTTGTTGAAGATAATAGGGTTGACAATAATTTCACTACAGACCATACATAACGGAGTATTTATGTGGAAACTAACGATTGCCATTGATTACGAATGAAGATAAACTGCAGGAATCTTCCTTGCGCGAGTTACGTTGTGGGCGGTGTGTCCTCTGTGCAAGGTATAAAAAATACTGCACGGTGGAAGGTACATGAAGTACACCTCGAACCGTTTGTCCGTTGTTTTTTCAGAAACGCTCGAGTTTCTATGGATAATCCGAGGCTCTGTTCACGTAAACTGACTCCTCTTCCACTGAGCGAAGTTAATGGGATAACGGGCGAAGGCACTTATAGTTGTAGCAGTGAGTGGATATTACTTCTCAGTTGGCCCATATTATTCAGAAAAGGATATTGTCGCAATATGGGTTTATTACTTTTATCAGGTAATTCATTCACAAATAAAGTATAACCTAAGACTACAGTCATCTCTATGCTCCCAGAAGGAAACTGAGAAAATGAGAGTGGTTATGTCGGATATTAACAGCTGGAATACATCCATCATACGTTGTCAGTGCTTCTAATCCGCTCTCAGCTTACGGAAATAATGAAAGTGAGTGGATATTACTTCTCAGTTGGCCCATATTATTCAGAAAAGGATATTGCCGCAGTATGGGTTTATTACTTTTATCAGGCAATTCATTCACAAATAAAGTATTACCTATGACTACAGTCATCCCTATGCTCCCAGAAGGAAACTGAGAAAATGAGAGTGGTTATGTCGGATATTAACAGCTGGAATACATCCATCATACGTTGTCAGTGCTTCTAATCCGCTCTCAGCTTACGGAAATAATGAAAGGAGTAATAGAAGAACGAATCACAGTTCCTTAATTTATTCTTTATTAATAACAATGACGTACCATCTTTGATTAGTAATGAAAACATTCTCCGCCCCGGGTTAGATACCCTTGTTGTTGTTGTGGTCTTCAGTCCTGAGACTGGTTTGATGCAGCTCTCCATGCTACTCTACCCTGTGCAAGCTTCTTCATATCCCAGTACCTACTGCAACCTACATTCTTCTGAATCTGCTTAGTGTATTTATCTCTTGGCCTCCCTCTACGATTTTTGCCCTCCACGCTGCCCTCCAATACTAAATTTGTGATCCCTTGATGCCTCAGATTAAGTCCTACCAACCGATCACTTCTTCTAGTTAAGTTGTACCACAAACTTCTTTTCTCCCCAATCCTATTCAATCCCTCCTCATTAGTTGTGTGATCGACCCACCTAATCTTCAGCATTCTTCTGTAGCATCACATTTCTAAAGCTTCTATTCTCTTCTTTTCCAAACTATTTATCGTCCATGTTTCGCTTCCATACATCGTAACACCCCATACTAATACTTTCAGAAACGACTTCCTGACACTTAATTTTATACTCGATGTTAACAAATTTCTCTTCCTCAGAAATGCTTTCCTTGCGATTGCCAGTCTACATTTTATATCCTCTCTACTTCGAACATCATCAGTTATTTTGCTCCTCAAATAGCAAAACTCATTTACTATTTAAAGTATCTCATTTCCTTATCTAATTCCCGCAACATCACCCGATTTAATTCGACTTTATTCATTTATAATCGTTTACCTTTTGTTGATGTTCATCTTGTATCCTCCTTTCAAGACACTGTCCATTCAGTTCAGCTGGCCTTCCAGGTCCTTTGCTGTCTCTGACAGAATTACAATGTCATCGGCTAACCTCAATGTTTTCATTTCTTCTCCATGGATTTCAATTCCTATTCCCAATTTTTATTTTGTTTCCTGTATTGCTTGCTGAATATATAGATTGAATAACTTCGGGGAGAGGCTACAACCTTGTCTCACTCCCTTCCCAAACACTGCTTCCCTTTCATGTCCCTCGACTCTTCTAACTGCCATCTGGTTTCTGTACCAATTGTAAATAGCTTTTCGCTCCCTGTATTTTACCCCTTCAGAATTAGAAAGAGAGCATTCCAGTCAACATTGTCAAAAGCTTTCTCTAAGTCTACAAATGCTAGAAACGCAGATTTGCCTTTCTTTAATCTATTTTCTATGATAAGTCGTAGGGTCAGTATTGCCTCACGTGTTCCAATATTTCTACGGAATCCAAACTGATCTTCCCCGAGGTCGGCATCTACTAGTTTTTCCATTCGTTTCTAAAGAATTCACGTTAATATTTTGCAGCTGTGACTTATTAAACGGATAGTTCGGTAATTTTCACATCTGTCAACACCTGCTTTCTTTGGAATTGAAATTGTTATATTCTTCTTGAAGTCTGATGGTATTTCGCATGTCTCATATATCTTGCTCACCAGATGGTAGAGTTTTGTCAGGAGTGGCTCTCCCAAGGCTGTCAGTAGTTCTAACGGAATGTTGTCTACTCCTGGGGCCTTGTTTAGACTCAGGTCTTTCAGTGATCTGTCAAACTCTTCACGCAGTATCATATCTCCCATTTCTTCTTCTACATCCTCTTCCATTTCCATGATTCCTAGAGAGGAAAGCCAAGGAGGAGATGACCATGAGAAATAGGGTATCATTCTGCTAGTCGGGGAGCGGATTTTCATTGGGTTGAACGTGGTAGGAAAGCTAGAAAATAAAAAAAAGGCAATGCAGAGACTCAGTCTAGATACAGTGGGAGTCAGTGAAGTGAAATAGAAATCGGACTAGGATTTCCGGTGGGATGGGTATACGGTAGTACCAAAAGCAGCAGAAACCGATATAGCGCGAAGTCTTTATGAATAGGAAGGGAGAGCAAAGCGTGAGTTACTGCTAACAGTTAAGTGACAGGACTGTTTTGATCAGAATCGACAGAAAACCAACACCTTCAACGATAATCCACGCATACATGCCGAATTGGCAAGCTCAAGATGAAAAGGTAGAAACAGTATATAAGGAAATCGAACGGGTGACTCAGCTAGTAAAGGGAGATGAAACTCTAATTGCCATGGGGGAATGGAATTCGTTTGCAGAAGAAGGAGTAGAAGAAATGATTACGGGAGAATATGGGCCTGGATGTGGGAATGGGAGACGACAATGATTAATAGAATAAGCAATCAATTTCAGCCATTAATAGCAAATACTCTGCTCAAGAACCACAAGAGGTGGAGGTGTACTTGGAAATAGCCGAGTGATAAGGGAAGATTCCAGTTAGCTTACAACATGGTCAGACTGAGACCCCCAAATCAGATACTAGATTGTAAGGCGTACGTAGTAGCAGATATACACTCAGATAACAATTTCGTAGTGATGAAGATCAATCTGATGTTTAAGACGCTAGCCAGGAAGGAGTCAAATGCGAACAAGTGGGATACTGAATTACCAAGAATACGCCTGTAGTTCTCTGAGGCTATAGTTACTGCTATAATGAATAGCTCTGTAGGCTGTTCAGTTGAATGGACATCTGTAACAAGGGTAATCACAGACGCTAGAAAGTAAAACATAGGTACTAAGAAACCCATGGGTAATAGAAGATATAGGAGAACTACAAAAATATTCTGGGAAATTAAGGAATAGAGAAATATAAGTCGGTGAGGAATGAAATAAATGAGAAGTGCAGAGCACCTACGTGAAAATGTCTCCAGTGTCAATAAATCGAACTGGAAAGTCAAAACAACCTTCGTTGTAATTAGAATCAAGGGTGGTTACATTAAGAGTGCAATGGGAATTCCAGTGTAAAATGCAGATGAGAAAGCAGAAATGTGGAAAGAGTACACTGATAGCCTCTATGAAAGGGATGATTTGTCCGATGACGTGACAGAGGTTGAACCAAGGGTAGAATTAGAAGCGACAGGGGTCCAGTATTAGAACCAGAATTCAAAAGAGCTCAGGAAGACTTAAAATCAAATAAGGCAGTATTTTCAGATAATATTCCATCCGAATTTCTTAAGTCATTGGGGAAGCGGCAACAAAAAAGACTATCCACGTTGGTGTGTAGAATGCATCAGTCTGGCGAAATACCATATGACTTACAGCAAAATCAGCTTAACAGCTCAAGCATCACTTGGCTGGATAAATTAATACACAGAAGAACGGAAATGGGAATTGAGGATTTATTCGATGATGATCAATTGCTTTAGGAAATGTTGCACAAGAGAGGCACTTATGACGTTAGGTTTGATAATGGAAGCAAGACTAAAGAAAAATGAACGCACGTTCCTAGGATTTATTTACGGACTTGTATACCTTGGAAAAGCGTTCGAAAATGTCAAGTGGTGCACAATGCTCGATATTCTGAGCAAAATAGAGGGATTCTATAAGGATCCACGAGTTAATTATAATAGTGGAAGTGCTAGAATTCAGAATTGTGTAAGACAGGGATGTAATCTTTCTTCTCCACTGTTCGACCTAGACAGCGAAGAGGCAATGATGAAAAGAAAAGAAACGTTAAATTTTGGGATAAAAATTCGGGGTGGAAGGATATCAATGATAAGCTTTGCTGAAGACATTGCTATCTTCAGTGAAAGTGAAGAAGAATTACAGGATCTGCCGAATTGACTGAACACTCTAATGACTACAGATTAGGGATTGAAAGTAAATCAAAGAAAGACGAAAGTAATGTGACGTATTAGAAAAGAGAAGAGCGAGAAACATAACATTACAATAGATGGTCACAATGTAGATGAAATCAAAGAATTCTGCTACATATTCAGCAAAGTAGCCCATGATGGAAGGAGCGAGGAAGGCCTCAAAAGCAGACTAGCACTGGTAAAAAGGTCATTCCTTGTCAGGATAAATCCATTAGGCTTCATTTGAGGAAGAAATTTCTGAGAACGTACGTTCGGAGCACGGCGTTGAACCGTTGTGATACATGGGCTGTGGGAAAACTGAAACACGAGTGAACCGAAGCGTTTGACATGTGTTCCTGCAGACGCCTGTTGAAAATTAGGTGGACTGACAAGGTAAGGAATGAAGAAGTTCCCCGCAAATTGGGCAACAAAAGAATGTGAGTAGAACACTGTCAAGAAGAAGGGACAGGACGAAAGTACATCTGTCAAGACGTCAGGGAATAATTTTCATGGTACAGAAGGATTTGTGGAGGGTAAAAACTGTAGAGGAAGACAAAGATTGGAATACATCCAGCAAAGAATTGAGGACTTACGTTGCAGGTGATATTGTGAGATGAAGAGGTTCTCACAGGAGAGGAATTTGTGGCGGGCTGCTTCAAATGAGTCAGAAGACTGATGACAAAATAAATTGCAGTATATGTTTTCCTCTCATCCACCAATGGAATCGAGAGTCGTGAAGTAATTGGTATCACTTTACCGTTTTGGGATTACCACAACTCGGTGATTCTTTCCGATTATCCAGCGGAAATTTGATACAATTTATGAACCACACCATGATTTCACATATGCACAACATTATAAGAACTGATGAAATAGATAAACCTCAAATAAAGGGAATGGTGAAGTGGGTACCATATCTGCCGTTACTGTTTCGAGGTGCTTAGCGGGGACATCACGCTATAAAAGCCTGTATGCTAAGTTGTGTTTGAATTACTACCATTCTGAGAGGTGCTAATATTTTGGAACATTTACATTACGAATCTTACGCAACCTAATAACATAAATGGCTGTAGTACAAAATTTGACGTAGAAACACAAAATCCAGTCAACGGCATAACATATGTGTCATCCGAGTTACAAAGCTCATTACAGAACATGTGTAACAATTATAACAACAGTACGTGGTTACCGAAAACCAATCAGCCAATGCGAAATCAACGGTATGCTAATTCCTTTCATACGCTGAAATCATGATGCAAGTCGCGATGTTCAGTAGCGGCCGACACTGTTCGCCGTATAATTTAAACGACCATTTCCCCGCAGCTGCTACTAGAGCCGGAAACTTGCTAATGAATCATTCTGGCGGTTTCCAACAATTCATACTTATTATCGCACAACGGGGTCGGGGACACATTTAACTGTTATTTAGCGCCCTCTGTAATTTTGTACGCCACAGTCAACGCTCGTACGTATTCACATGCCACCGCTCTGAAAATAAACAGAAACTCTAACAGCTCGGACTGTGTGACGTGCGTGCAGTGCGGAGTTTGTTTTTCTAGCGGAAAGCAAAAGTATCTGGGGAGGTGCAGCTGAAACAGGCTCGAATGCTGCGAGGCCGTTGTGGTATGGTTTCAGTCGTGATGTGGAACTGCCATGTACAAGTATTTACCTGCCTACCATTCTTAACAACATTTCAGGCTGTTGGAGGTCTGTCTTCGGTTTTCGATTTTTGCCGTAGACAACGAAAAGAAAATCAAAGTTTCCGAGGTGAAGAGCAAGAGAAGGACGGTGAAAATTAAATAGTGATCAATATAGGAAATACTAGTAGGATCTCGGCAGGATTAACGAGTGATGCAATAAGCAAAATGAGCTGATCAGAAGAAGAGATAATACTATAGACTGTGAGTTTTTCGAGAGTCTTAGGAGAAGACGCAAAAGACAAAAATTCTAGGTGACTACAATATTAGATGAAAAGACTAGCATTAGAATACATCAATGCTTTCGGTATCAAATTAGTGAGGTGACTGACGGTCTAAAAGGTTATGGACCATTTACATTTCGACACAGATTAGATCATATAAGTGAAAATTAATCGGTGAAATAAAACGTAGAACTAGAAATGGAGAACGAAGATAATATTAAACCACAAAAACGACAATAATAGTAATAATAAAATAATAATGGTAATAGTAACTTTAAAGATATAGCTTAGGAACATACACTATCTAGGAAATCTAATTAATGAAAAGTATTCGTATCCTTATTAGTGGAACTAATATGGGCTGTGATCAAACTCCGCTGGGGAGACTTTGAGTGATATGTCTGAAGGTCTGTTGAGGAATGTCAGCCCGATCTTCCTCAAGAGCTGAAACCAAAGAAGATAGTATTTTTGGGTACTTGCATCTGGAGCGAAGTCAACGTTCTCACCAATTCCAGGGGTGTTCAGTGGATTTCAGTTCGGGCCTCTAAGCGAGCTAATCCGTTTCAGGAGCGTTATTGTACAGAAGAAATTGTGTCACAGAAGCTGCACTATGACAGGATGCGTTGCCATGATGATGAAAACGATCATCGCTACCTCTTCCGCAGGCACTATCCCACCGTTTAAAATTCCAAGGTTGCCCAAAAAGTAATGCACCACAATTTTTCTGTCGCCCGAAACCAATGTTACGAATGCGAAACGTTACGTACGTATGATCTGAAGTCTCTTGAGTGAGTGCGCCAAGTTTCCGTCGCTTCCCGACGTATAGCGTAGCTACAGGATAGTTTCAAAATAGTTTTTGTAGGTGATGTACGTTACAAGCAACGTGCCGTCATTGATTTTCTCACAGCAGAGAAAGAAACTATGGGGAATATTCACAAACGCTTGTGCAAAGCCTATGGAGCATCTGCACTCGAAAGAAGTACAGTAAGTCACAGGGTACCGAGGGTGAGGTCATACGAAGGCGGTTCAGTGGAGGTCCACGATTTGCAGCAGTCGGGAAGACTATCCACGGCTGTGACACCTGACATGTTGTCATTCGCCATTAAAGGATTCCATTCGTGGCAGACTTTGTGAGGACGATGAGGAAGTTATTCACACAGTGAAGCACTGGCTCCACCACCAGGACAAGGATTGATACCGACAGGGTACGTACGCCCATACTTCGTACTGGAGGAAGCTCATAGAACGGGATGGAGATGACATGGAAAAATAGGGTGTGTAGATAAAACACCACTCTTTCGTGTGTGTGATTCTCATTATGTTAAATAAGGAATTTTTGAAGAAAAAATACGGTGATTATTTTTGGGCAACCCACGTGTGTTGATATTCCTCTGCATTTAGGGCTGTAAGGGGACTACGCCCGATCCACAAGATACACCCCCATCGACAACAGCAACTCCTTCGTGCTTCTTTCGTGGCCTTTCTGTTGATGGTAGACAACGTTCTCAAGGCGTTCACCAAATTCATCCCTTCCAGGGATAGCCGCAGGATACGGCATGCAATATTCCCTTGGATTGTAGTTTGCTATCTCGTTTGTGAGTTACTAACGTTTCGCAGTTATTAGTTCACCTTGTTATTTCTTCATTACCACCACAATAGAAAAGTTCGGATTTCGTTATCAGAATTCTGCAGTATTCCCGCGAAGTCAAGAGTAGAGCAAAGCATCAGATCTCTAAAATAAATTTGACATTACTCAGATTAATATGACGTAAATTAGTACTTTCTAATACAATGATTCTTCATATTATCACTTCTTTAAAGGGAACAAATATTGATTTCAAAGTGAAATGTCAAACTCACAACTTCAGACACAAAAAGACAATTGTAACGTCACTTTGATAGTAAACGGGTTTCAACATGGTTTTCTCCATGATGTCATCATCATTGTGCTGGTGCTCTAGAGTCAGTCGCGAACGCTGCTTCTTCAAACCGTGACGCTGTAAAGCACAATAATTTGTAAACTAGCAGTTAACGCAACGCCCATAAAACTCCCACCCTCGTCCCCTCTTGATGATGCCCTTCGGCCTTTGCTGCCAGTTTACATTCACGAAACATAACCAGATTTTAACATCATGTTGCATCTCCTCTAGACGTCAACCAAACACATGTGCCTGTGAGATGACCGGACGTACAACGTTTTGCTGTCATGCCTTGGATGCAAATAGTGTCATTCAGTTTCATGGCTGTAATAGTTCTAAATCAATGACTGGATATGGTGAGGTTCCGTCAGCCATATGCATAGACTGCTCTGGCGATTTACTTGACTGTTATCTGAGTGTGAGAGATTGTAGTGATGTGGCGTTCTGTTCTGTTCCTATTCACGATGCTAGTGCAGCATACTCTCCAAGTCCGGACATTAAACGCTGATGCTTTGCACTTACCTAATTCAACCAATCACTTTCATTGCGTTGGCTAGTGAGATGTGTATTGATACAGCATTTTTAAAATGATAACTGGTACAGAACTGCGAAAAGGCTGTAGTTTAATGTAGACAATTGATAAGGCCGAAAGAATATTTGTAAAATATATATATAGTTGAAATGAAGTACTATCGTCAGTACTTACAAAGATTTAAAAGGTACGTTAGCAATGAATATAGTGTAATCTACAACAGTTATGTGTCTACAGAAATTGCATGCTCGTTTCAAAAGTTATGGTTTGGCAGGAAATTCATATAGGTAAGGAACGAGGCACAACTCCCTCCTCCAACCCCCAATTCTATTTCAAGACCACAATTACATTATTCACTCGCAACTTTTCTAAAGTGTCATAACAGTAGGCCAGTAGTTTAAATTCAGAGAAAAACTGGGCTTATGAGTTTTGAATTTAAATAAAACGATCCTTTAAAAACAAGTCATGGCCATTTTGAACTTGCTGGCAAACTTAAATTTAGAGTGATAACTGTTAAAAAGGTGATATTAGAGGGGAAAAAACCTGTAATTTTGTAAGTGGTCTGAGTGTTGCTTTGGCCAAACATATCGGAGTGAACTATAGATTGGGGGACGGAGAAGTTAAATAGACAAGCAAACTGGTTACTTTTCTTTGTGTTAGGACGATAAATTCTGATGACATAAACAATGTAGGAGGATCCCAGGACAGCCATCTTCGTTTCTACACTTAACACTGGTGACCCATTCCCATAGTGACATCGGGGGAATAACCCAGTAGCCTTGCTGAATCCTGCATTTGGCATAAGTGACCTACTTGCACAACATGACAATGTGTCATCTTGGATTATTTTTTAATTTTTCGCCAGGTTATGCTTGGCACAACAGCCCTACATCCACTGTGATGCCGTAGGTGTGTGTGTGTGTGGGGGGGGGGGGGGTTAATTGAATCCTGCCTATTTTCGAACTTCCCATCATTTTTTGAATTTCACGCCAGGTTTTTAATATTCCACAATTTGATACATGGGGCAGTTGGACTACATTAGAGGCATGGAGGGGAAGGGACAAATTCCACAGCTCACTGATGACGTCAAAGATCTACTATGTTGCAGAACTGGCCTAAACCAGCTACTGACAGTACCTCCTCCGTTCTTCACTGTTGGCTTTAGACATAATGGCAGGTATCGTTCTCCAGGCATCCGCCAAATCCAAACCCTTCCATCAGATGGCCTCACAATATGCTCTGTTCAGTAACGTCGCTGTTTACACCAATTCAAGCGTAGCTTTGTAGTGACTACAGAACTGTGTGGCTCATGACGTGATTCTCGACTACAACAGCCCGTTCTTTTAAAATCACAACGCACAGTCATAGTGCTAGCTGATCTTCGTTTAGCTGTAGTTGTTCATATGCATTTTCAGTTCACTATCACATCACCGGCAATTTAAAACGGTTTTAAATGATCCTGATAGATTTGTTACTCAGGTTGCGTCCAACGACAAGTCCACATTCGACGACTCTGGACTCTTTTGACCGAACCATTCTGCTGTTACTGTTTCTCGGCAGATAAACAATAATTTTCTCCACCTTTTCTGATATCGGGTAAAACTCTTGTGACATAAAGACATGAAGCAGTCATTTTCGTATTACACGCATAAAAAAAGTTTTGCTTAATCTCGGTTCCGAGAGTTCCAGCACCTGTACAGAAGATTGGAATAGAGATCTACATAAACCTCATTTTCACCCATTTTATTCTTCATGAAAATCGCTTATTGCATGTTGTACCACTATACAGCGAGATCTATAGATGTTCTTGTCCAGATTACTGTACACACCCAGAAGCACGTCCTCTTGCATCAATGCATGTCTCAATGCATCGTGGTATACTGTCCAAAAATTCATCAAGGCACTGTTGATCCACATTGTCCCACTCCTCAACGTAGATTCGGCGTAGATCTCTCAGAGAGGTTGTTGGGTCACGTCGTCCGTAAACAGCCCATTTCAATATATCCCACACATGTTCGATAGTGACCATGTCTGGAGAACGTGTTGGCCACTAGTCGAGCGATGTCGTTATCGTGAAGGAAGTGATTCAAAAGATGAGCACGACAGGGGCGCGAATTGTCGTCCATGAAGACGAATGCCTTGCCTATATACTGCCGATATGGTTGCACTATCGGTCGGAGGATGTCATTTACGTGTTGTACAGCCGTTACGTCGCCTTCCATAACCATCAGCGGCGTACCTCGGCCCCACATAATGCCACCCAAAAACAGCAGGCGAGGTCCAACTTGCTGCACTCGCTGGACAGTTGGTCTAAGGCGTTCAGCCTCACCGGGTAGCCGCCAAACACGTCTTCGACGATTGTATGGTTCAAGGCAAATGCGACATGGGTCCATCTGTAACGGGCTGCATGGTGTCGTGGTTGAGAGGGTGGCTGCACGAAAAGCATTATTCAAGATGGTGGCGTTGCTGTCTGAGTTCTTCTCAGCTATAATCCGCAGGTAGCGGTCATCCACTACAGTAGTAGCCCTTGGGCGACCTGAGCGAGGCATGTCATCGACAGTTCCTGTTTCTCTATATCTCCTCCATCTCCGAATAATTTCGCTTTGGTTCACTCCGAGACGTCTGGCTAGTTCCTTTGCTGTGAGCCCTTCCTGACACGAAGTAACAATGCGTACGCGATCGAACCGCGGTATTGACCTTTTAGATATTATTGAACTGCAAACACGAACCGTGTACCTCCTTCCTGGTGGAATTACTGGAACTGATCGGCTGTCGAACCTGCGCTGTGTAATAGGCGATGCTCATACATTGTTGATTACGTCTTTGGGCGGATTTACTGACATCTCTGAATAGTCGAAGGGACTGTGTCTGTGATCCACAGTCAACGTCTATCTTCAGGAGTTCTGTGAACTGGTGTGATGCAAAACTTTTTTTGATGTGTGTGTATAGTAGTGAGATGGCACCTTTGATCAGATAGTGATATGTGATGGGATGAAGAAACTGAGAGAGCTAGATATGTAATGAGACAAAAGAATTTATTGTTCAGACAACCAATGAAGATGAAAGATGAACATTTATTACTGATGATTGACTGAAAATCTATAGGAAGAGAAGGAGAATAGTAGGAGAATATGAACTGAGGTAAAAGAACGAATACAAATACTCCTCGTAATATTCTGCGAAGAACGTAATTAAATCATGATTTATATTTTGTTTAAAATTCACTTGGGAAGACCGTATAATCGGAAAGAGCTGCAGAGCTTGGGGTGTTTCATACTGATTATGTACTGACTGAAATGCCTCCAAGCACTACGGGACTTAACATCGGAGGTCATCAGTCTCATAGACTTAGAACTACGTAAACCTAAGGACATCACGCACATCAATGCCCGCGGCAGGATTCAAACCTGCGACCATAGCAGCCGCGTGGATCCGAACTGAAGCCCCTACAACCGCTCGGCCACAGCGGCCGGCCTATGTACTGGTACGACAGTGGTTTGGCAACCACATTTGCCGTGTAGATGTGGACTTTGACCAAAATTTATTGGTAATGAACAGAAATTTAATATGCAGTAAAAAGAAGGAAATTAAAGAAATTACGAAATTGGGTTCTGAATGAAATGAGAGAACCAGAGGTTCTTTAGGATTTATGGGTTCCTACTATGCTACGATAAACTGATCTAGTGTAAGGTAATACTAAATAAGAAAGATGGGTAGCATTGAGATATGAAATGGTGAAAGTAGTACAGTATCGATTACGGAAAAATGCTTGGTATGAATCTCTGTGTAAAGCACGAGATAACGTACGCAATTAAGGAATAAAGAAAATATAAAAATTCAATAAATAAAGCAGGCTACTGGGAGTACATTTGTCAAAACCTGAGACAGACAGGAGGCAGAAAATCGATAAGCAACTAAGCTAGGAATGGCTCGAAGTCAAATGCAAGGCTGTAGATACGTGCGTAAGAAGGTGAAAGATAGATCTGGCACATAGGACATTTAAGGAGACCTCTAGGAGAAAGGAAAGTAGCTGTATGAATATCAAGATGCAAATCAACACCAAGAAAAGCGGTGAATGTTAGATCTATACAGGATAAAAGGCTTTTGGCATAGGCGACATTACTTCGTGTTAATTGAGAGAATTGGGAAAGCCACCTATGACAAATGTGTTCTTCTTGGTATACAGGATGTTTGAGACAGGCGAAATACCATCATACTTCAAGATGGTTGTTATAATTCCTACTCTAATGATGGCATATACTAACATGTTTGAGGAAACTCTAACGAGCAATATTTGCAAAACCCTTACACAATCATCCACAGAAAAAGACAAGCCATAACAAAACTATTCTCCCTGTGTACTATACAGGAGGGAGGCGAAATGATACCAGATCTCAAGAACATATTAATAATTTCAGTTCCAATATGGCAGATGCTGACATGTCTGGGTAAACAAAATGATTAATGTGTCATGTTTGTAAGAATAAATAAGGTATTAGCTACAGAAAATTAAAAAAGCAGGTATAAGTCATCATCAGAGAAGATCAGTTTCGGTTAGGAAAAAATTTTCCCCAACGCAGAACTGACCTCCTGGCTTATCTTAGAAGACAGGTTAAAGGAAGGCAAATCTATGTTCAAAAATTTGTAGATTCACATAACGCTTTTAACATTGCTGTTTGTAAAACTTTCTATGATATTCTGTGCGTAGGTGGGTAAAATACAAGAAATAAGAATGATTTACAACTCGAGAAAAAATAAAAAATCCAATCATAAGGGTCAGAGGACAAGAAAGAGAGGAATGTTTGTGAATTGCAGTAGGGAGCTGGTGTTGAGTGGAAAGCTGCTGATCCATAACGAAGCTATTAACGTTTCCAAAACACTAATGTATTTATTTTTAAAAAAGCAACGAACTGCCTCCAGAACTGAAAACATTAAATTTCAATAACAAAACAAATAGTAAACACCTCAAAATGGCAATAGTGTAGTCCTTTTCTTTTAGTAAAGAATATTAAATGAAGTAAAAATCCATTTACATTACAAACAGCAAAACATGTGATCAAATGAATATGTATCAAATATCAACCATCGGCTAGTGCCAATAATTATCAAGACGCCATTGCCTTTGATGTAGCCAAAATGACTGACAAATATGGTGCAAATTTATGTTGATAGCGTCGGTAGCAGATGCAACGCCAGTGGCAACAAGTCCTCCTCCTCCTCTACAGACATAGGACGGCTATTGCCCTACCACACTACTAGAAAACTCCACTCAAATTTTCTGTCGTGGTACACAGGCACCTTTAACTACACCACAGTTAACAAGAGACACAATCACCTATCCTTTTACACAGAAGCAACTCATTCATTGTTTAGTATAATTGAAACATACTACAAATGTAGAAAAGTACGAGCACTACGCACGAAACTTTCAATTCTTTTTGTTGTTGGTGCAAACAATTCAGTAAACAGTTCGAGCTCGTGACACTAGCCAACAGGTAACTATAGACATGCGTCAGAAATAAGGTAGCTAGGTAAAACAATTATCACTGACTATAAAGTACAATTCGTAAATGATAAAAATTATATCTGCTTTCTATACACTTAGATTCAGAAATCAATTTGGAATAGTGACAGCCACAAGCCCACACACATTGACGGGATATATATATATATATATATATATATATATATATATATGGAGGCCATGGAATTAGTCCGCCTCTACCAATCCATCGGTCACCGAATCTGTTGTTGGGAAGCGCACGAACACTTCGACTGAAATGTGCAGGAGCTCCATCGTGCGTGAACCACATGTTGTGTCGTACTTGTAAAGGCACATGCTCTAGCAGCAGAGGTAGAGTATCCCGTGTGAAATCATGATAACGTGCTCCATTGAGCGTAGGTGGAAGAAACTAAAGTGAGCTCTAACATGGAAAGTAAGCGTTTCCGGACAGCTGTCCACATAACATCTTTTCTTTATTTGTGTGTGAGGAATGTTTCCTGAAAGTCTGGCCGTACGTTTTTGTAACACCCTGCTCGAGGCAGGAGTCGAATCTGCGACTGTAGCAGTCGCGCGGTTCCAGACTGAGGCGCATAGAACCTCTCGGCCACCCCGGCCGGCCGCCATAGGTCAAACGGATATCAACTGCGTTTTTTTTAAAAATAGGAACACCCATTTTTATTACATATTCGTGTACTACGTAAAGATATATGAATTTTTTGTTGGACCACTTTTTTCGCTTTGTGACAGATGGCGCTGTAACAGTGACAAACATATAGCTCGTAATCTTAGACGAACAGTTGGTAACAGGTAGGTTTTTTAAATTGAAATAAAGAACTTAGATACGTTTGAACATTTTAGCTCGGTTGTTCCAATGTGATACATGTACCTTAGTGAACTTATCATTTCTGAGAACGTATGCTGTTACTGCGTGATTATCTGAAAATACTACATTAATGCAATAGGTGCTCAAAGTGATGTCCGTCTACCTCAAAGCATTTGGCAATACGTGTAACGACATTGCTCTCAACAGCTAGGAGTTTGCCTTCCGTAACGTTCGCACATGCATTGAAAATGCGCTGTCGCACGATGTCAGGCGTTGTCGGTGGATCACGATAGCAAATATCCTTCAACATTCCGCACAGAAAGAAATCCGGGGACGTCAGATCCGGTGAACGTGGGGGCCATGGTATGGTGCTTCGACGACCAAAACACCTGTCATGAAATATGCTAGTCAATACCGCTTCAACCGCACGCGGGCTATTTGCCGGACATCCATCATGTAGGAATTACATCGCCATTCTGTCATGCAGTGAAACGTATTGTAGTAACATCGGTAGAACATTATGTAGGAAATCAGCATACATTGCACCATTTAGACTGCCATCGATAAAATGGGGGCCAATTATCCTTCCTCCCATGATGCCGCACCATGCATTAACCTGCCCCGTTCGCTGGTGTTCCACTTGTCACAGCCATCGTGGATTTTCCGTTGCCCAATAGTGCATAATATGAAGGTTTACGTTACTGCTGTTGGTGAATGACGCTTCGTCGCTAAATAGGAAGCGTGCAAAAAATCTGTCATAGTCCCGTAATTTCTCCTGTGCCCAGTGGCAGAACTGTACACGACGTTCAAAGTCGTCGCCATGCTATTCCTTGTGCATAGAAATATGGTACGGGTGCAATCGATGTTGATGTAGCATTCTCAACACCGACGTTTTTGAGATTCCGATTATCACGCAATTTGTCTGCTACTGATGTGCGGATTAGCCGCGACAGCAGCTAAAACACCTACTTGGGCCTCATCATTTGTTGCAGGTCGTGGTTGTCGTTTCACATGTGGCTGAACACTTCCTGTTTCCTTAAATATCGTTACTGTTCGGCGAACGGCCCAGACACTCGGATGATGTCGTCCAGCATAGCGACCAGCATACATAGCACACGCCCGTTGGGCATTTTGATCACAGTAGCCATACATCAACACGATATCGACCTTTTCCGCAATTGGTAAACGGTCCATTTTAACACGAGTAATGTATCACGAAGCATATACCGTCCGCACTGGCGGAATGTTATGTGATATCACGTACTTACACGTTTGTCACTATTAAAGCGCCATCTATCACAAAGCGAAAAGTGTGGTCCCACTAAAACATTCATATTTCTTTTCCGTACACGAATATGTAAGAAAAAATGGGGGTTTCTATTTAAAAAAATAACCGCAGTTGATATCCGTTTGACCTATGGCAGCGCCATATAACGGGCCAACCATAGCGCCATCTGGTTTCCCCCTTCAAGCTAGACGACTTTCGCTCTTTGTAGTTTTTTCGTTTGATGCTTATTTCGTGAGATATTTGGCCCGGGCACTATCAATGGACCACCCTGTAAATATGCGTGTGTGTGAGATATATATATATATATATATATATATATATATATATATATATATGTATATTTATTTATTTATTTATTTATTTATGAAGGTGCCTGGTACTACTTGAGTTCAGTTCTGTCAGTGTGTGTTGGCTTGTGGCTGTCACTATTCCAAATTGATTTTGGAATCTAGTGGTATGGAATGCAGATGTATATCTTCTGATTTACGTAGTGCACTTTATAGGCAGTGAAAATTCTTTTACCTAGCTACCTTATTTCTGACGCATGTCTAAAGTTACCTGTTGGCTAGTATTACGAGCTCGATCTGTTGGCACAACAAAATTGATAAAATAAAATAAAAATTAATAAATAAACAAAAAAATATGCCTCAGTAGAACAATAAGATACCAGGATACGGAGTCAAAACAGCTGCCACGCGACACCAAGTGACGTGTACACTAGTGGGATGCTCACCGTGTTTTCGTGTAAAATCCAGCGCACATTGACAAACGCTTGTTTAGAGAGCGCCGAGAGATGGGTGTAACGAAGGTTACTCGTATCATCCAGTAGACGCCACCGCGTACAGTACCTGAGCAGGTCAGAGCGGACTCCAACCCGGCATCACAATGGACACAAACCGCTTGGAACTTCAATAGCTGAGGACACGCCCTATACTGTGCGTCATGTCAAAGTAGTTTTGAACGAGCAATGTTCACGGCGGCGACCAACACTCGTCCCCGCCAAACCGGCAGTGAACAAAGACACCACTCTTGCCAACGGACCACGGCAAACCCTTGCCCACAGTAGCACGCCGCCTCGCTGGCGCTCTCCGCCGCCCGTGTGACACCCCTCCTCTTTCTCCAGGTCGCCGGAGCCCTTACCTGCCATCCCCTCCGACTCGCCCTCTACCGGTGACAGTAAAGCTCCATGCGCTCTTGCGGCGAAAGGGATTCCAAATCTACGGGAACAACGCGAAATTAAACGCGGGCGCACGGCACAGTTTGACAAAGGCATGAGACACAGCTGTAGCCAATCCCCAGTGGTATTCACTCTGTACACTGACCAAGCAGTGAACTGTAAAACAAACGAGGAAACACCGGGAAAAGGGAGAAGAAAGAAAAAATCTGAAAGTGTACCGATGACATTGTAGTTCTTTCGGAGACAACAAAATACTTGGAACAGCAGTTGAACCGCGTGGATCGTTTACGGCGTGACTAGTGTCTTGAGATGAGATTATTAGACAATCATCAACAACTTTTGTAGTACTGTTTTCCTCAGTTGCGTGTAATATTACGGTATATTGATAACTTTAACTTATGGACCGTCTGACAGCAACTGAATAAAACTCAATTTTAGTGCCATACGCGTTTCACCTTTATTTTCTGCAAGGCATCATCAGTGGCCTGGAATATGTGCATATGTTTGCAATTTAATTTGCGTGGCGAACCTGTAAGTACAGTTAAAAACATTACTACTTAATAGGAAATACCAACCACTAGAACTGTTTATAACCTATAGGTACAGTGACAAAAATGTAAATTAAATAGCAAACATATGTACATATTCCAGGCCACTGATGATGCACTGCAGAAAATAAAGGCGAAACGCGTATGGCACTAAAATTGTGTTTTATTCAGTTGCTGTCAGACGGTCCATCAGTAAAAATTGTCAATATACCGTAATCGTCAACAAAATTAAGACAAGGGTAACGAATGGTAGTCGAATTAAGTCTGTCGATACTGAGGGAAACTTAGGAAACGAGGCACTAAATTTACTTGATGAGTTTTATCATTTGGACAGAAAAATAGCTGATAATGGCTGAAATGGGTAAGAAGGTTAGGTGGAAGTAGGTTGCAGTAGTTACTCAAAGACGAAAACGATTGAGCAGGATCGACAAGTGTGGAGAACTGCATCAAACAAGGTAGTTTCCTCTTTTATTCCTTTCTCCCAGCCTAAATTCTCCTACTATTTTTCCCTCTCTTCCATTTCCTGCTTTTGAGTTCCAGTCTCACATTTCAGTAATGTTTTTGTCTCCCTCAACTACATGAACACATTTTTTAATTCATCAGACAGCATTTCAGCTTTCATCATCTGGCATGTGGGGAGCGGTGTTCTAGCGGCTAAGCGCGGCTGGAAACCGGGTAGTCATGGGATCAAATCTCCATCGAACCATCGACTTTCAGTCGTCGTTTAAACTTTGGCTTCACCTCCCAACTATGTAAGGAGTCACCACGTGGTTCGAATTCCATGTTAAGCTGTGGGTCACCTAGGATAGTTCAGGGACAGGAAAATCGCCAAAGTGGCGTTCAGCTGAAAGATTTGCACCAGACAATTCAGCACCTCGAGATAATTATAGCATCTGGAACGTAGTTGGCATGTACTCTTGTATTATTCTGATGTACCTATTTCTCTTACGATGAAGTATCCTCTATGCTGTTCACAGTGTCTTAGATACGTTCCTGTTTTCTTTTTTATTATTCTGCCCACTCCTGCCAACGATAACTTCAATCTATCGTTTTTTGTCGCGCATGGCGGCCGCGCGAAGTGGCAGCGCGATTTGAGGCGCCATGCCACGGACTGCGCGGCCGCTCCCGCCGGAGTTCCGAGTCCTCCCTCGGTCTTGCTCTAAGTATAAGTTATTTTAAGTAGTACGTACGTCTAGGGACCGATGACCTCAGCAGTTTGGTTCCTTAGGAATTTACCCATTTTTTATCGCTCTTCCGTTCTGTATTCTCCATCTCACCTACCCAATCATGTGTTGTAACATTCCACAACAAGACACTTAGTGTCCAATTTATTGACTTTAAAGGAATTCTTATAGCCAATTACGCTTTCAAAATTGTAGTTTATTGACCGGTTTCAACAGGTAAGGCTGTCATCTTTAGATCTTTCAAAACTATTGTGTTGTACGTTGTGCGTTTATTACTCATGCCATTTTCTCCATTAAAATGTTCGTGGTATGAGTAATGAACGCACAATGGAACGTGACGTACAACCAAAAAAGCTTTTGAGGGACTATTTTACTTCCGGAATATTTTACCTAAAACGATGCCATTATCATTTAAGCACACAGTGAAAGCCCTCACGTAAATTTAATAGCTGTAGTTTTCCCCCGCCATCAGCAGTTCTCTGTACAAGCCATGTTTTCTAATGCTACAATGTCGGATAAGTGAATCATTCACATTCTTGGCTACGCAACTATTCTAAAGATAGCGATTTCTCTTCACGAACTATTTTTTACGCTGGCCTCTCCTCAGGTACCCTCCACTGTGGTTGTCGTTACGACGTGTCACACGGACCATCCTACCACGGCAGCATCCATGGTTCACTGTGAAAGGGGGTGGTCAAAAAAATAATATGGTGTGCGAATTGTCTGTAAAATATTCTCGAGGAGCGTCGCTACTCAAGTGGAGAGGGGAGGCAGAAAATGTCTAGTTGTCTCATCATTTCTTGGCAACTTGATGCACATGTAAAAGCGAGCATTTAACGGTGTGACTGCTATTCATTCCAGTGGAGATGAATAAGTGCAGTTACAGTTATACCACGATCGCAGCCTAGCATGCTTACATCATTTATCGATAATCCAACAGATTTGGCGCAACAAGACGGGTGATTAATTAATTAGCAGAAATGATTACGGAAACCCACGTCAGCGCGTCAGAGAAGACAGCCGTCTGGATATTGTGTTGGTGCATATTGCATTTACCACGCCATATATATTCACTCTTCTAACATTTGAAGTTCCCGAATGGCTTGCATCTGCTTGGCTTATAAACTAACAGATGTAGGGCAATGGGGAGGGATTACGTGATATCAAGTCATTTACCGAAGCAATGGGATTTTCTTGTGATGGACAGTGGTGAATCTTTTACAGAAATAGAGAAAGAACATCGTTTCTTCACCAACAGCAATTACAACTTCTTATATCAAACAAAGAGCAAATGGCAAGTACGCGCACATAAACATAAATATTCATTACTTGTAGGGTCCTAAAAGTGCTATTTTGAATGAATTACAAGGCTAATCCACCTCAGAAGCTACGCGGTCAGCGCCGCGTATCTTAACTAAAGAGGCACAAGTTCGATTCCCGGCAGGGTAGTCAGAAATATCATTCCACAGCTCAACTTTCTGTATGGGTACCTCTCCGAAAAAGAGAGAGAGAGAGAGAGAGAAACATCTACAAGGCAACAGGGTTGTAAACTGTATTCTAACTCGCATCTGAAGAGCTATGACTCCTAACTCAACCGGCACACAGAACCACGAAATTCTCGCTCTCTAATTTTAATTTGTTCAAAATGTGTGTGAAATCTTATGGGACTTAACTGCTAATGTCATCAGTCCCCAAGCTTACACACTAATTAACCTAAATTATCCTAAGGCAAACACACACACCCATGCCCGAGGGAGGACTCGAACCTCCGCCAGGACCAGCCGCACAGTCCATGACTGCAGCGGCCAGACCGCTCGGGTAAGGCTGCCGAGAGAGTATTCCACCCGTAGTTAATGCTACAACAAACCAGAGAACGAAAGAAGAAATCAGTAGTAGTCGTTACTGAAACTGCATACGGGCTCTGTCATTCTGTTAAAAACTTGAAAATATGCTCAATGGCAACCATGCACTATTGATGTTGCTATTCCTGTGGCTCAGAATTTCACATGCTACAGGACTTGGAATCACTATGCATAAGCTACAAGACCATGATCGTGTGGCGTTGTGTTAGACACAGGCCACGAAGTTAAGCCGAAGAAATGACTATTTAATGGCACTTGATAAGCGTGCGAAATCAACCATCACACCGCTTGTCCAGAGGCAAACGCTTTTGACATTGTAAACTCGATTTCATGTTAAACCTATTTGCTTCATAACTTCTTTGTCATGTGGCTACATGTCCGAGGAGATAGTCCCGTTTTTACATAATCATTTCTTGTGTTTAATGTAATGGGCTCTAACACAACGCCACATGTACGTATACTTGTAGCTTATGTATAGTGATTAAGTATCTTGTAGTGCGTAAGGTTTTGCACCAAATGAATTCCAGTATCAGTAATAAATTATTTCCATTAAACAGGTGTTACGAAACTGATAATCCACACTAAATTAAGGGAAATCATCATTATTTGCTATGTCGCAAGGTCTCACTAGCATAACTAACAGGAAACACACCAGATAACAAGTTTCTACAAAGTAAACCAACTTATTCAAATACCTTCTTCCACTCAGGAACGAGCGAACCCACAACTGCCTGGCTACTCCTTTACAAATTCAACGACAGAATGGCTAATGTGGTGCGTAGCCGAAAGGTTCTTTTTTTATCACCTGTCTTCTGGCTGGATTGATGTGGCCCTCCACAATTCTTAGCCTGCGCGGCACTTTTCGTCTCAAAATAGAACTTCCACCGTACGTCCTCCGTTATTTGTTCCAATATCTGTCTTCCTCCGCCACGCTGGACTCGCATTCGGGAGGCCGACGGCTCAAACTCGTGTCCAGACATCCTGATGTAGGTTTCTCGTGATTTCCCTA
The DNA here is from genome assembly GCF_021461385.2 of Schistocerca piceifrons. Taxonomy (NCBI): domain Eukaryota; kingdom Metazoa; phylum Arthropoda; class Insecta; order Orthoptera; family Acrididae; genus Schistocerca; species Schistocerca piceifrons. The sequence goes on along the minus strand of NC_060142.1, from coordinate 612,338,971 downwards.
GATCGCTTCAGGCAAATGGCTGAATGGTTCCTTTGAAAGGGTACGGCCGACTTCCTTCCCCCTCCTTCCCCAATCCGACGGGACCGGCGACTTCACTATTTAGTCCCCTCCCTCTAAACAGCTCCCTCTAGTACCATGGAACTTATTTGTCTCAACAGCTGTCCTATCATCTCGTCCCGTCTTGTTGCCAGTGTTGTCCTTATATTCTTTCCCTCGCTGATTGTACGTAGTACCTCCTAATTCCTTAACGTATTATTCAACTCAATTTTAAAAATTCGTCTGTAGCACCCCATCTCAAACGCTTCGATTCATTTCTGTTCAGGTTTTCCTACAGCCCATCTTTCACTGCCGTACAATGCTGAGCACCAAACATATTCGAGGAAATTCCTTTCTCTAATTAAGCTCTATATTTTATATTATTAGACTTCCCTTGACCAGAAATGCCCCATTTTCCAGTGACAGTCTGCTTCTTACACTCTCCTTGCTCCGTCCGTCATGAATTACTTTGCTCCCTAGGTAGCAGAATACTGTAACTTCATCTGCTTCGTCATCATCAATCCTCACGTTAAGTTTGTCGCTGTTCTCATTTCTACCGACTGTCATTACTTTCGTCTTTTTCGACTTAACCTCCACCCATATTCTATACTCATCACTGTTCTTTCCATTCAACACGTCTTATAATTATTAATCTCCCTTACTGAGGATATCAATTTCATCATCGAATTTTATTATTGATAAGTTCTTACTTAGAGTTTTAATTCCACTCTAGAACGTTCCTTTTATTTCCGTAATTGCTTCCTTGGCGTGTAGATCGAACAGTAGGGGCGAAAGACTACATCATTGTCTTACACCATGTTTAATCCGAGCACTTTCCTCTTGATTTTTCGGTCTCGCTGTTTCCTCATGGTTCTTGTATTCCCTGTATATTATCAGTCATTCCCGGTAGCTTACTTCTGTTTTTCCCAGAATTTCGGACATCTTGCGCCATTTTACATTGTTGAATGTTTTTCCAAATCGGCGTATCCTATGAACGTGTCTTGATTTACTTCAGTCTTGCTAACATTATCAACTGCAAATTCAGAGCCGCCTTTATGCTGACTTTATCTTCCCTGAAGCCAACTTGGAAGACATCTAACTTATCCTCAATTTTCTTTCTCATAGTCCGGTATAATAGTTTTTTCGGAAATTTGGATGCAAGAGCTGTTACTCTGGTTGTGCGATAATTCTCTCACTTTCCGGCTGCTGTAATCTTCGGAATTGTGTGAATGATGTTTTTGCAAGAGTGTGGTGGCATATCGTTTCTGATATATTCCATATATGATGAAATAAAAGAAATTATTCAGATAGTGAATGGAGACGAAAATTTAATAGTCATGGGTGACTGGAATTCAGTAGTAGGAAAACGGAGAGAAGGAAATGTAGTAGGTGAACATGGATTATGGCTAATAAATGAAAGAGGAACCCGCCTGGTAGAATTTTGCACAGAGCACAAGTTAATCATAGCTGACACTTGGTTCAAGAATCATAAAAGAAGGATGTATACATGGAAGAAGCCTCGAGATACTGACACGTTTCTGATAGATTATATAATGGTAAGACAGAGATTTAGGAACCAGGTTTTAAATTCTAAGACATTTCCAGGGGCAGATGTGGACTCTGACCACAATCTATTGGTTATGAACTGTAGACTCTGACCACAATCTATTGGTTATGAACTGCAGATTAAAACTGAAGATACTGCAAACAGGTGGGAATTTAAGAACTTGAGACCTGGATATACAGAAAGAACCAGAGGTTGTACATAGTTTCAGGGAGACCATAAGGGAACAATTGACAGGAATGGGAGAAAGAAATACAGTAGAAGAAGAATGGGTAGCTTTGAGAGATGAAGTAATGAAGCTAGCTGAGGATCAAGTAGGTAAAGAGACAAGGGCTAGTAGAAATCCTTGGGTAACAGAAGAAATTTTGAATTTAATTGATGAAAGGGGGAAATATAAAAATGCAGTAAATGAAGCAGGCAAAAAAGGAACACAAACATCTCTAAAATGAGATCGACAGGAAGTGCAAAATGGCTAAGCAGGGATGGCTAGAGGACATATGTAAGGATGTAGAGGCTTATCTCACTAGGGGTAAGATAGATGCTGCCTACAGGAGAATTAAAAAGATCTTTGGAGAAAAGAGAACTAGTTGTATGAATATCAAGAGCTCAGAAGGAAACCCAGTTCTAAGCAAAGAAGGGAATGCAGAAAGGTGGAAGGAGTATATAAAGGGTCTATACAATGGCGACATACTTGAGGACAATATTAAGGAAATGGAAGAGGGTGTAGATGAAGATGAAATGGGAGATACGATACTGTGTGATGAAAGACCTGAGTTGAAACAAGGCCCTGGGAGTAGATAAGATTGCATTAGAACTACTGACGGCCTTGGGAGCGCCAGTCCTGACAAAACTCTGCCATCTGGTGAGCAAGATGTATGAGACCGGCGAATTACCCTCAGACTTCAAGAATAATATAACAATTCCAATCCCAAAGAAAGCAGGTGGTGACAGATGTGAAAATTACCGAACAATCAGTTTAACAAGCCACGAATGCAAAATACGAACGCAAATTCTTTGCAAACGAATGGAAAAACTGGTAGAAGCCGACCTCGGGGAAGATCAGTTTGGATTCCGCAGAAATATTGGAGCACGTGAGGCAATACTGACCCTACGACTTATCTTAGAAGCTAGATTAAGGAAAGACAAACCTACGTTTCGATCATTTGTAGACTTAGAGAAAGCTTTTGACAATGTTCACTTGATTAATTCTGAAGGTGGCAGTGGTAAAATACGGGCAGCGAAAGGCTGTTTGCAATTTGTAAAGAAACCAGATGGCAGTTATAAGAGTCAAGTGACATGAAAGGGAAGCAGTGTTTGGGAAGGAAGTGAGACGGGGTTGTAACCTCTCCCCGATGTTTTTCAGTCTGTATATTGAGCAAGCAGTGAAGGAAACAAAAGAAAAATTAGGAGTAGGTACCAAAATCCATGGAGAAGAAATAAAAACTTTGAGGTTCGCCGATGACATTGTTATTGTGTCAGAGACAGCAAAGGACTTGGAAGAGCAGTTGAACGGAATGGATAGTGTCTTGAAAGGAGTTTATAATATGAACATCAACAAAATCAAAACAAGGATAATGGAAAGTAGTCGAATTAAGTCGGGTGATGCTGAGGGAATTAGATTAGGAAATGAGGCACTTAAAGTAGTAAAGGAGTTTTGCAATTTGGAGAGGAAAATAATTGATGATAGTCGAAGTAGAGAGGATATAAATGTAGACTGGCAATGACAAGGAAATCGTTTCTGAAGAAGAGAAATTTGTTAACATTGAGTGTAGATGTAAGTGTCAGGAAATCGTTTCTGAAAGCATTTGTATGGAGTGTAGCCATGTATGGAAGTGAAACATGGACGATGAATAGTTTGGACAAGAAGACAATAGAAGGTTCGAAATGTGATGCTATAGAAGAATGCTGAAGATTAGTTGGGTACATCGTGTAACTAATGAGGAGGTATAGAATAGGATTGGGGAGAAGAGAAGTTTGTGGCACAACTTGACTAGAAGAAGGGATCGGTTGGTAGGACATGTTCTGAGGCATCAAGGGATCACCAATTTAGTATTGGAGGGAAGCGTAGAGGGTAAAAATCGTGAATACACTAAACACATTCAGAAGGATGTACGTTGCAGTAGGTACTGGGAGATGAAGAAGCTTGCACAGTATAGAGTACCATGGAGAGCTGCATCAAATCTATCTCAAGACTGAAGACAACGACAACAACAACAACAACATATTCTACACCAACGTGTACAGTCGTTTCGTTGCCATGTCCCTCAATAAATCTACAAATTTCAATGGGACTTTATCAGTTCATTCTGACTTGTGTGATCTTAAGGCTTCCAAAGCTGTTTCAAAGTCTAATTATAATACAGGATCCTCTGTCTCTTCCCTATCGTCTCGTCTTTCTTCTTCTACCACATCTTGAGAGAATTCTTCCCCCTCACAGAGGCCATCAATGTACTCTTTCCATCTATCCACTCTTTCCTATGCATTTTACAGTGGAATTGCTATTGTAATGTTACCGCCAATGCTCTTCGTTTCACCAAAAGCTGTTTTGACTTTTCTGGATTCTGCGTCAGTCCTTCCCACAATCATTTCTTTTTCGACTTCCTCACATTTTTTCATGCAGCCATTTTTTCTTAGCCAGGTTGCCTTTCTCGTTTATTTCATTCCAAAATGACTTATATCTCTGTCTATCTGAATTTCTCTGAACGTTTTTGTACTTTCTTACTTCGTCAATCAGCGGAAGTATTTCTTATGTTACCCATGGATTTCTAGTAGCTACATTCCTTGTACTTACGCTTTTGTTTCCAACTTCTACAAGTGTTCATATTAGAGATGTCCGTTCCTCTTCCACTGAACTGTCTACTGATTTATTTTTTATCGCAGCGTTTAGAGCCTCAGAGAACTTCAAGCGTATCTCTTCATTCCTTAGCATTTCCGTATCCCACTTCTTTGCACAATGATTATTGCTGTCTAACGTCTTAAACATCAGCCTACTCTTCATTTTACTTAATTGTTATCTGAGTTGGTATCTGCTCTTGTGTACGCCGTACTATCCAATATATGATGTCGAAACCTCTGCCTGAAAATGACGTAATCTTCCTGAATTCTTCCCGTATCTTCCAACCCTTTCCTAGTATACCAACTCCTCTCGTGATTCTCGAACAGAGTACCCGCTATTACCACATGAAATTTACTGCAGAACTCAGGCTTTCTCCTCCCTCATTCGTGTTATCAAGCCCATATTCTCCTGCAACCTTTTCTTTCACTTCTTTCCCTAGAACTGAATTCCAGTCCCCCATGAATATCATATTTACATTTTCCTTTAGGTAATAAATTAGGCGTTTCCTATTCAGATATAGTTTTTCACTCTCTTCATCTTCTGCTGGCGGCGTCAGCTTGCATACCTGAACTATTGCTGCCGATTCTCCTGAGAACAACCGTATCACTAATCTGTCCACAGTAACTCACTCTATGCCCTACCTTCTGATTCATAACGAATACTGAACCCTTTGTAAGATTTCCTGCTGTATTTGATGATACCCAGTAATCATCTGATCAGAAATCGTCTTCTTTACATTTCACATCACGGTCGTCGCACAACACCTGTACTAATTTTTCGTAGATTCTAGGTTCCCTAACATATTCAAACTTCTGACATTCTACGCTTCTACGTGTAGAATGGTGTCCTTTTATTGGTTATTCAATGTTTTCCTCATTGTCACCTACCCTTGGCACTCCCCTCCCGGATATGAAAACGGAGGGCTAATCAGGAATCTTTGCCAATGGACAGATCGTCACGACAATTTATTTTGTTTTCAATTACAGGACACATGTCCTGTAGATATACATCGTGATTGGTTAATGCAATGTTTTCCATTTCTTTCTACACTTGCCGTTCATCAGTGCCGATATTTCAGCCTTTCGGGGGCAGTTTCCCAACCCAAGCTCAAGAGAGTGCTCTGAACCTCTGTCACCCCCCTTTGTATTGTTTGATAAGGCTGTTTGCTGAACGAGGGTGACCTCTTACTCCGAAAGTCTTCGGCCACCGTTTTTGGTGATTTCAATTCAAAATTTAAGCAGTGGAATGTTTGGAATCCGGGAACAATGACGTTTGGACTATTAATCAGAGACACTACGCCTAGGCTACGGGTGTAACAACTACATCACAGCATGCAAACTCAGATTTTTATTTTTTTTCTCTGAACCGAACTTTCGTTCGTTTCATGACTATCTTGCTATGCTCAGTTGACAATGTCGGCACGAGACCCATCTTACTGTAAATGTCCGCAGAAATAGTTGATTTGCAGGCACACACAGAGTCTCTCACTCCTTGTCAAATGTTGGGTGGGTAGGTACACGAAAGGACGTTTGTTGATAAAATAATCTAATTGATTGGTCCATCCCTTCCCCACAGCCTACTAGATTCGCGAACAGAGTAACATGCACGATGAAAATCATAACAACAAGTACACCAGATACATCGGGAGTTCGACGACTAAGGAACGATTCTGACGGATATGTTTCAGTTTGTTCTTGGTATTACCCTGAAATACTTAGCAATAACGTTTACCTCAGAAGTTCCCTACTATTCTTGTAACTGAATACTATACGTCCTTCCTCTTAATTGAGACATTTCATCGATTTAGAATTACTAGCGAGCTGTGAGTCTATATATAAAGCAAACATTTTGATCAAACTTCGATTTCTTATTCGTTTCCTGAAGACAACAGAGTCATTACTGAAGAATTTTACAGTGCTGCTGACAATGAATGACGAAGCATTTATGAGTACTGAGAAAGTTAGCTTCCCTATTATCCTTCCTTTGGTCACCCACTATGTAACTTTGGTTTGCGCTAAACATTTGCTGCCACATTCAACTCACTAGCTTGTATGTCACAATGTCTTATTCGTATGACAATCTGCTGCTTCCCAAGTCCGTCAACTATCTTCATAATTTAGCTGGCAATTTCATTTTACCTCACGAACAGATCCAGATAATCGAATACTCCATTTATATTTTTATAGTTAATTACTTCGATTCAGCTATGCTAAAATGCTTCGGCTATGCTAAAATTATTTATTAAATCAATTGTGTTTTATGAATTTTGATGGCAATATATCTAAATGTGTAATACCTTCTCACTTATCTAAAGCCTCCAGCAGCAGCATCATACAAATTACGACGGAAAATGACAAGCTTTGGTTTAATCACTGCTTAATCTTTGCTGAGCAATGGGAATATTTTTAATTTCATGTATCACTTCAGTATCAAAAGCAAACCGGCTGACTGTAGCGTTAACACGTATTTCTTGATAATAGTATTTATTAGTTAAGGGAATCAATGCGGAATCTGTAATAGACCCATCACATTGTCTTTGGGAAACGTGGTTTTCATTTCAGCTATGCTCTAAATTAGAATTGAAATTAATATCCCCAGTGATAGGGGAACAACATGAATTATTATGATAACGACTGTGATTTATTTTTGCATGTCTGTGTCGCGGTAGAACTGAAATATAAAAAATTCGCAATGACCAACAGATGAATGCCGTTGTAAGCTCGCCATCGCAATTTATTCGGGATACGCAGATAGGAAGAGTGATTCCAAAGCACCACTTGTACAAAACAGTTGATTACACAGTACTTTCGTGTGTATAATCTTCCAGAACTGAACTGTCTCCAGCACATTTCAATAGCATAGTTATTGTCACAGAATAAATAGTTGGTGTACTAAGTCTTACAACTGCTTTTAGTCAATTTCGTTATCATTCTTTCATAGTGAATTATATACAATATCATACAAAATCTCAAACCATTTTTATTTGATTTTATTCTAATATAATGGCTTCGAAACAGTAGGAAGGTTCAAATACATGTAGATTAAGTACAGAAGAAGAGAGTCGAATAAGACAAATTAATGTGGAAAACTGCATAAAATCGATCTTGGATCTTAAGAACACATGTGCTATAATAACATGAGAACATTTGACATAGTCTTGCAAATTTAATTCAAGTGTTATGTCGTAATTCTGTCAAGACTGGAAACGCAAGGGCTCTTACACCTTCTGACTCAGGGTCTTTTTTTCTGATGTGTGAGAGTTGAGTCAGTATTAATGGACTTCGCCATGGAACCTTTCACTAAAATATCAGTGCAGGTGCGAAGATGAACTATAGTTTATCATCCTCAGCTCGGTCATGTCTTAGAAGGCATCACAGGAAGGAATGCCTAAATACTCAACGAGACCACAACCTAAGGTACTTTACATAGAAAACTTGTTTCTGCTTAAAGTCAATTTGATCTGTAGACCACACAAATAGAGAGATCTAAATGTACTCAAGTTTTAGTGTGAAATTATCGACATACGTCTTTGTATAAAAATGTTGTGTCATCAAAGAAATTCCTTATCGCACTATTTCAGCAACTGGAAGAGATGCAATTCATTGGACCTGAAGTGTAACGAAGGGAAGTGTTTTAGTATTCCTTCAGTCACTCTGAATATAGGATACATAGCCACCCAACTCTGTCGATAATGACCATATGTGACAATATGTATATAGGCCATAAATTACATGAAAATTTTGAAAACTGCAAGTTATAAACCACATACAGCTTAGTCAGTAAGTTTATGACGTACGACAGTTTACAGTTACTGAAATACTCTTGCAGTTCTGCTAGTAGCCAGTTAATTAAGTTGGAGATAGTCTGCTTCGAAAGTCGATTCATCCTAAGCAAAAGTCCTTTCCAGTTCAAGTTCAAACTCAGGGATCCACAGTATCTTCGTCATCAAGTTTTCTTGGTAATAGTTATTCTTTCATCCAGTTTCTGTCTAGACCCTACGCTTACTTGACAGTAAAACCAACAAATGAAAATCTTGCATTAGGATTAATGTATTTAACTTTTCCCGCACTTGTTAATGCCAGACGTAGAGAGAATAAAGAAAACGTCATCCGACGGATGAGGCAGAGTACCACCTGTGTTCAAATTGGTGTCCAAGTATTGCTCCAGGACAAAAAGTTGAGATCCCTATTTACACTGGACTTTGTAGCATTCACAGTTCGCAAACTGCTAGGCGTCTAGAAAGAAGTGGAGTCCAAGGCAAAAAAAAAAAAAAAAAAAAAAAAAAAAAACAGAGAGGTAGCACAGAGGTTAGCATCCTGGAGTCCTATTCGGGAGGGGACGGCCTTACAGGCTTAGGTTTCCTGTGATACGGGATGGTTTCTTTGTAAAAGCCACGTCCATTCTTCCCCTTGCTTGCCTATCCCGAGCATGTGCTCCGTCTCTGAATGAAGTCGTTGCCGAGGGGACTTAAACACTCTAAACCTTCCTCCGTTTCTTCTGCTTCTTCTTCTTCTTCAAAAAATAAATTAAACAAAGGTACCAAATACTACCACTGAACAGTAATACTAATACTCGTTTGTAATTCATTATTACAGAGTGCTCTCAACCACATACTACATTGTTTACTTTGTGCATAAGAACGTTGGCGAAGAAATGAAGACAATGATATAACAAGTTTGTAAGGTGGCTGATAATCCATTAACAATAACACCAAGATAGGTTACGAAAGAATGCTATAAATTACTCTTGCATTCATAGAAGCAATGAATGAAATTTTTGTTTACAGCAATTGATGGTAAGGACGCTGTACAAGCGGTAGACAACAATAAGAGAACACCAGTAACATGACATATTACCATGTCTAATTCGCTGTAGGAAGACCATCAGCATTCAAGAAAGCCTACAGTCGTCTCACAGCGGAAGCTTGCTACTACTGAATGGTTATCAGAGGACTCTGAAACCAGTCCTCCTGCAAAACAGTGGCCACTTAGGTAACGAGAATGGAGATGGATAATCATCACGCACCCTTCTCTCCAAGGTGGACCGCAAGGGCTCAATTGTATTGAGATCGGCTGATTATGATGGCCAGGCGAGACGCGACAACTCATTCTCGTGCTCACAAAACCAGGCTTGCACGATACGACGTATGTGAACTGGTTCTGTCGTCTTAACAATTAGGAAATGGATACTGTACCTTGGGATGAACATGATCGGCCAAAATGATCATATAATCATTGCCAGTAATGTGACTTTGCAGACTAATCACGAGACCCATGCAATAGAACGACACGGTTCCACAAATCATCGCCAAACCCCCACGTCATGTTTCACTCTTCTGTCAGAATTAGGAAACAATGTCGTCCTCTTACTTTTCGTCACAATCCTCTTCAGTTACCGTCTGTTTTGATCACTCAGCACACATATTCTCCCGCGTTGTGACTTATCGGATGATGGTTTTTCAGTTTTCCTGCATCCAGTATACATCTTTGATTCGGTGTCTCTTGAAACACAAAACACTTCGACTCCCTTGGTTATGAGACCATCCACCATACTAAAACCAACGATTTACCCACTTCCGAATGCACTGAGCTCCGACATAGCGGACTCACATCAACACAAAATACTCTTATGACCTTCAACGGCACTTTAAACGTATTGAGGATTTTGCACAGATGCTTGATGTCAAAGACAACAGTGCAACTAGCAAGCATTTATGTTCAACCATGATTTTCTCGTCGTATTACCATTTTTTGGCCTCTCTTACAGATAGCAGAGAACAGAGAAATAAACAGATGTTTGAAACTGGCCTAAACTCCATGTGATAAGCTAAGAAGGATTTACAATACACATCTTCTGGTATATCTACAAACTCACTACATATGTTTATTACCAGTTTCGTTTAAAGCATGAGACATGGCCAATGAATTAGAGAAATGAAGTGTACTGGGCTAGCAATGGAGAGATGTGGGTTCAAAATTAACGGAGAGCAGCGCGCTTCGTTACTGGATCATTTAGTAATCGCGGAAGCGTTACGGAGATGATAGATAAACTCCAGTGGAAGATTCTGCAGGAGAGACGCTCAGTAGCTCGCTACAGGCTTTTGCTGAAGTTACGTGGACATACCTTCACCGAGAAGTCAAGCAGTATATTGCTACCTCTAACGTATATCTCGCGAAGAGACCATGAAGACAAAATCAGAAAGATTAGAGCCCACACAGAGGCTTACCGACAATGTTTCTTTCCACGGACAATACGAGACTGGAATAGAAGGGCGAACCGATAGAGGTACTCAAAGTACCCTCCGCCACACATCTTCAGGTGGCTTGCGGAGTATGGATGTAGATGTAGATGTAGATGAAGAGAACAAAGAAATCGTCGGTAACTGACATGAGTTTAAGACGCCATTATTACCATGACGAAACTGTAGCGCTGATCAGATGACATCAGATAAGACGTAAACGCCATCTGAAACGACGCTTAAAGAACATAGAAACTTATAGCTGAAGACAAACGAAACGCTGTGAAATCTTGAAGTTGACTTGAAAAGCTAATTTAAACTGTATGCAGTACGTGTGTCCAGTCTGACAGCGCCGGTTCTCCGGAGGAAATGCTTAGTACGGAACGAGTGAATATACGATTACAATAAACATTTTCACTGAAAAAATTGTAACATGCTGAGCATTCACAGATTAGTATAGCGACGGTCTCTGCCGAATTCAGAGAAGTTACGTTTTCGCGTGTGTCTCCACTAGGTGGCGGCAACAGCTGCAAGAAGCCTGCAATAACGGTAGACGACAGTTTACACTGGCGATTGGCTTCCGGCTCGCCTGTGTGAGGTAGCGGAAATTACCTCGGCAGTCGGTCTTTGACTGTCAGCTCGCTTGGTAAGAAGAGTTCCCTATATATCCCACAATGTGAGTGTCATGTCGATGGATTTGTGGCAGTGTGCTTTTAGCGGTAAAGCAGAGTTGTGCCTCGGCTCCAGGTATATATCAGAGCCTGGGTGGAATGTGAAAGTAGACACAATATTTCAGCGGAGTGGGTGAGGCTTGGTAAAATGTTATTCTGTGCTGTCGGAACCACAAAATCGCCGCGACGCACACGGAGCTGCTGACTCTGTGTTCCACACGGCTTTGTGGTAAATGGAAGCTATCGGGGAACCAAAACTAAGGATTTCTTACGTAAGTGGATTTTATGGTGAGCATCCGTTCTTGAAATCTCACACTAAGGAATCAGTGACGCCTCTTTACTAGTAACTTTCAATGGCGCCGATTGTTTAAATATCGAGAACTGAGTCTTGTATTTTGAGTACATTTCTTAAGGACGCGTCGTCGTTGTTATAAATTGCTTTATAGCAAAATCACTGTAATCTTCAGCGATGAAATTTCATATCTGTTATTCAGTACATAAAGTTTCAAGCGAAATTTCCCTCTGTATTCATCTCTAAGAGTGCAGCTGTTCCTTTTCGACTTTATTTTAGTTTAGTACTTTTATTATTTTAATAAACAACGCCCAATGTTGTCCCCCGCTTTTTCTCTTTTTTAGGCTAGTTGGTAAAATCAAAAACATGTCATAAACTTCGCTCGAGCGTTAACCTGATTTAAATAACTCATGTTCTGTAACTTATGTACACTGAAGTACCAAAGAAAGTGGGACAGGCATGCATATTCCAATACTGAGATATGTAAACAGGCAGAATACGGCACTGTGTTCGGCAATTCCTATATAAGAGACAAGTGTCTGGCGCAGTTTTTAGACGGTTACTGCTGCTACAATGGCAAGTTATCGAGATTAATGTGAGTTATAAAGTGGTGTTATAGTCGGCGCATTAGCGATGGGATACAGCATCTCCAAAGTAGCGATGAAGTTGGGGTTTTCCCTTAAGACTATTTTAAAAATGTACCGTGAATGTCAGGCATCGAGTAAAATATCAAATCTCCGACATCTCTGCGGCCGGAAAATGATACTGCATGAACGGGACCAACGACAACTGAAGAGAACCGTTCAGCTTGACAGAAGGCAAGCCTTGCACAAATTGCTGCAGATTTCAATGCCGGGTCATAAACAAAGGTCAGCGTGCGAAGCATTCAACGAAACGTCATCGACATGGGCTTTCGAAGCCGAAGGCCGACTCATGTACCCTTGATGACGACACGACACAAAGCTTTACGTCTCGCCTGGGTCTATCTGCACCGACATTGGACTGCTGATGACTAGAAACATTGTGCCTGGTCGGACGAGTCTCGTTTCAAATTGTGTCCAGCGGATAGGTGAGTACGGGTACGGTGAGCTGGTGAAGACTCTGTAATGGTATGGTACGTGTGCAGCTGGAGTGATATGGAACCCCTGATACGTCTTGATACGACACTGACAGGTGACACGTCTCACCACCTGCATCAATTCATGTTCATTGTGCATTTCAGTTTCAGTCATGGATAAGATGGAGTCGTAAATTAAATATAATTTCAGTTGCTGTTTGAAACCGATTTCATTACCTCTTAATTCTTCGTACTACTGGGTAAGCGGTCAAAGATTTTAATGGCTGAATTCCACACACCTTCTTTGCCACACTTTAGTTAAGTAACGATTTGCATAAGCTGATCGCCCTTGTGGTATTATATTTATAAATGTTATTGTTTTTGAGTTCCAGAGAATTGCTGACAATAGATCTCATACATGAACAAATCAAATTGTCACAGTAATGTTTCACTGTTGACTGAGAGACTGCTAAACGTAGGGTTTCTGTTGCAATAGATCCACGATTGGCAGTTGTCTACAGTACCCACACATATTTTCACAGTACCATATAAGGGAATTTCAGGACGTAGTGCTGATAGTAGATTTCGTCTGAAGCCACCGGCAGTTCGTATTCTTCCCACAGTCAAAATTTTAGAAAATAATTGTTGGTAATGATATGAGACAAGAGTCAGTCAAGATTATTCGATATTCCTGCTTCTACTCCGACCAGTGGTAGGATATATTGCATATCCTTAAACCTAACAAAATTAGAAGGAGATCGTATTAATGGAACGTATTTGCAGCACTTGAATTTTGCTGATGTAGTTTTACTGTTACCTCTAGTGCAGGGAACCTGTAACAAATGTAATGCAAGAATTTCAAAGCGAACGTCTGAAGATTAATTACAAAAAGACTAATATAGTGAGAACTAAAATATTGAAAGTCATATTACTAATTCGAAATACGTCCATAGGACCAGAATTTAAACTGAGGCAATTGATGATAGCGAATACATGGATGGGGACGGAATCCGAGTAGTAACAGTTGTCGCTTTTGAGTCTGGTAAAGCAAATAGTGTTTACAAGACAAACCCTTTGATTTACCCGAAACGGAGAGGTGTTAATCAGTGTATATTACGATTTTCAGTAACGTCAATGAGATATGGATTTGGCGTACCATAAAAGTATAAAATTCTTAATATCTCACAGGGAAATTGTAGAGATGCATTAAAATCGGATGGAGCTTTCAACATTTGTAGGTTGGCGAATAGGTGCTATATGGACCAAGGTAATTCTTTGGTTACCTCCTCTGAGACGAGAAAATAGCCATTCTTATAGGCAATCGAATTGGGATAGCTCACGTTAAGTAAGACTGGAGAAATACATGGATCTATGAAACAGAAAATCGCAGTGTATATATAATTCTGGAAGTAATTTGTATCCAATAGCAGATATCTATTGGCTAGTTGGGACAATAATGATACTAAATTGTTGCATTGACTTTCAATGACACTTACCTTGATTTAAACGTGTTTTTAATAACACAAGGAAAAAAGAAATGATCGTAAGGGATTATCTCCAGGAAGACCCTGTCTTCGGTTATGGTTGTGGTGCACGGCTGCCAATTTGATGGCACTTCGAGGCAGCGTGTGACCATGAAGATGAGACAAAATCGTTACAACACCACATACACCTAGACCCCGAGAGAACGATATCTTCGACCGAGTCCGGGAACTGAATCCGGGACACCTAGATCTCGAACTTCGAAAGAGAAATTAAAGCCTTTACATTTAAATAAATAAAATTTTCTTGGGCCGATATCCTTGACTGGTGATACGATAATTTGGAGCACGTTATCTAAGGTAGAATTCTTTATTTCATCACAGATTTCTCTTTGATGTTTTAGAGCAATATTCTACTAATTGTTACAATGAATGAGCACGATATAAAACCACGACTTGAGGAGTTCTCAGGAGCACAAATATTTCCTGGAAGTCGTGAGGGTTAGAGCTCATGAGGAGAGCAACGAAACTCCTGTGACCTGAACTTTTAACCTGTTGCATCATTTACTAACCCCTATCTCTGTCACGCAAGGAGAGGAAAGGACAGCTGTCATTTTTTCAAGAATCTCTATAGAGACGTAATTTGAATACATATGGAAGTATAGCCGTTGCAGTGTTCTGATATTTAGTTCAGTTTTGTTCTTTCTCTTAGCGTTCAGTGCTACTACGTTTCTACACAGAGGATATAAATGAGGCAAGGAAGTATCATATTGTACTATGTCAACCTGTTATCTGCGTAATATATCCAGATGCAGATTGCTGCAGACTTCATTACAGACTTAGTAGCGGTTCAGGCTGGGTTAGCGAGTGTTAATTATACTTAGTTGCAAAATTAGTACGTGGGTTACGTACTCCACTAACGTGCTGTTTAATCTATATTCTACCTAGCATTTCAAACACGATATATCAATAACTTTTAATACAACATAAAAATAACTTAAGACTCAGAGAAAATAACAATAACAATGCCTTTGTTTGCTACATCCTGCTGACAGTTTTATTTTATTACATGTACTGAGACTGCCATGAATGCATTCTAAGAGTACTATTTAAATGTAGTGAAATTTAAGAACGCATATAGCATATTCATCAATACCAAAAGGATACACGAATTATACTTGTACAGCTATAAAAAAGTTCGTACTGTGATGTGACAAAAAGAAAATAATATAAAAAATTACATTTAAAATAATTAATTGAATAAAAATCCAGATCAAAGAAATAAAAGTACTGCCCTGATGACATTCGAACCCACAAACACCTGCGTGTAAAACTGCCGTCCCACATGTTACAGCACGCAACCAGACTGTGCAAAGGTTTATTTTCTTGACGCTATTGAGTGTCACTCAAAATTCCGAAGTTTTTTCGTCAGTTACTCGCAAACGAGAGCACATGAAGGTGAACGGTTCCAGTGTGTGATACCTGGTATCTTTACCTAAATCACCTTATAGATAGTTTCAAAAAGTCGATAGCATCGCCGGCGACCACTCTTTGTCAGTAAGGATGATACATACTTTTGCAGAACAAATACATAAACAGACATTTAAGATTATGGGGTATCACAAATGTATAAGAATTGATCAAAATGTTGTTAGAGTTATTGGCTAGTGTTGGTTACGTGAGAGAAGTCACACTCTTCTCCACACTTCCCATGATGCTCATCTCACATTTCCTTCAATCGTATGTGACGCTAATCCATATTACAATGACTACGATGGTAATCGAAAATTTGTATGGTGTTTACGGTTTCCTGTATTTATGTTGTATGGAGATGATTATCTACATACTTTGAATTTGGTTTAGCGTACTTCGTTTGTCTATGTGGAGCTCAGCAATCATCTTAATAGTGGCGATCAGGAAGTTGAAATTACATCAGGTTTTTACTCTTCACGTGTATTATCATCATATTCATCGAAAACATCGGTAACTATATTTAATGTCTATGGAACCTGTATATATCCTTCCCTACATTAATAACAATTTACTGCAGAGCTACACTGCTACTCTGTCAAAGTTTAAATGTGCAAATCTGTAAGCGTTAAATTAACAAACTCATATGTTGTTGTTGTGGTCTTCAGTCCTGAGACTGATCGGATGCAGCTCTCCATGCTACCATATCCAGTGCAAGATTCTTCATCTCCCAGTACTTACTGCAACCCACATCCTTCTGAATCTGCTTAGTGTATTCATCTCTTGATCTCCCTCTATAATTCTTACCCTCCACGCTGCCCTCCAATGCTAAATTTGTGATCCCTTGATGCATCAGAAGATGTCCCACTAACCGACCCCTTCTTTTTTGTCAAGTTGTGCCACATTATCCACTTCTCCCCAATTCTATTGAATACTTCATCATTAGTTATGTGGTCTACCCATCTAATCTTCAGCATTCTTCTGTAGCACCACATTTCGAAAGCTTCTATTCTCTTTTTCTCCCAACTATTTATCATCCATGTTTCACTTCCATACATGGCTACACTCCATACAAATACTTTCAGAAACGACTTCCTGACACTTAAATCTATACTCGATGTTAACAAATTTCTCTTCTTCAGAAACGCTTTCCTTGCCATTGCCAGTCTACATTTTATATCTTCTCTACTTCGACCATCATCAGTTATTTTGCTCCCCAAATAGCAAAACTCTTTTACTACTTTAAGTGCCTCATTTCCTAATCTAATTCCCTCAGCATCACTCGACTAAATTCGACTACATTCCATTATCCTCGTTTTGCTTTTGTTGCTGTTTATCTTATACCCTCCTTTCATGACACTGTCCACTCCGTTCAACTGCTCTTCCAAGTCCTTTACTGTCTCTGACAGAATTACAATGTCATCGGCGAACCTCAAAGTATTTATTGCTTCTCCATGGATTTTGAAACCTACTCCAAATATTTCTTTTGTTTCCTTTACTGCTTGCTCAATATACAGATTGAATAACATCGGGGAGAGGCTACAACCCTGTCTCACTCCCTTCCCAACCACTGTTTCCCTTTCATGTCCCTCGACTCTTATAACTGCCATCTGGTTTCTGTACAAATTGTAATTTGCCTTTCGCTCCCTGTATTTTACCCCTGCCCCCTTTACAATTTCAAAGAGAGTATTACAGTCAGCATTGTCAAAAGCTTTCTCTAAGCCTACAAATCCCACTAACGTAGGTTTGCCTTTCCTTAATCTTTCTTCTAAGATAAGTCGTAAGGTCAGTATTGCCTCACGTGTTCCAGTATTTCTACGGAATCCCAACTGATCTTCCCCGAGGTCGGCTTCTACTAGTATTTCAATTCGTCTTTAAAGAATTCGCGTTATTACTTTCCAGCTGTGACTTACTAAACAGATAGTTCGGTAATTTTCACATATGTCACCACTTGCTTTCTTTGGGATGGGAATTATTACATTCTTCTTGAAGTCTGAGGGTACTACGCCTGTCTCATACATCTTGCTCACCAGATGGTGGAGTTTTGTCAGGACTGGCTCTCCCAAGGTCATCAGTAGTTCTAATGGAATGTTGTCTACTCCCGTGGCCTTGTTTCGACTCAGGTCTTTCAGTGCTCTGTCAAACTCTTCACGCAGTATCGTATCTCCCATTTCATCTTCATCTACATCCTCTTCCATTTCCATAATATTGTCCTCAAGCATAACGCCCTTGTATAGACCCTTTATAAACTCTTTCCACCTTTCTGCATTCCCTTCTTTGCTTAGAACTGGGTTTCCATCTGAGCTCTTGATATTCATACAAGTGGTTCTCTTTTCTCCAAAGGTCTTTTTAATTTTCCTGTAGGCAGTATCTATCTTACCCCTAGTGAGACAAGCCTCTACATCCTTACATTTGTTCTGTAGCCATCACTGCTTAGGAATTTTGCACTTCCTGTCGATCTCAATTTTGTGACGTCTGTATTGCTTTTTGCCTGCTTCATTTACTGCATTTTTATATTTTCTCGTTTCGTCAATTAAGTTCAATATTTCTACAGTTACCCTAAGAGTTCTACTAGCCCTCGTCTTTTTACCTACTTGATCCTCTGCTGCCTTCACTACTTCATCCCTCAGAGCCACCCATTCTTCTTCTACTGTATTTCTTTCCCCCATTCCTGTCAGTTGTTCCCTTATGCTCTCCCTGAAACTCTGTACAACCTCTGGTTCTATCCTTTTATCCAGGTCCCATCTCCTTAAATTCCCACCTTTTCGCAGTTTCTTCAGTTTTAATCTACAGTTCATAACCAGTAGATTGTGGTCAGGGTCCACATCTGCCCCTGGAAATGTCTTACAATTTAAAACCCGGTTCTTAAATCTCTGTCTTACCATCATATAATCTATCTGATACCTATTAGTATCTCCAAGATTCTTCCAAGTATACAACCTTCTTTCATCATTCTTGAACCAAGTGTTAGCTATAATTAAGTTATGCTCTGTGCAAAACTCTACCAGGCGGCTTCCTCTTTCATTTCTTAGCCCCAATCCATATTCACCTACTATGTTTCCTTCTCTCCCTATTCCTACTCTCGAATTCCAGTCACCCATGACTATTAAATTTTCGTCTCCCTTCACTACTCGAATAATTTCTTTTATCTCATCATACATTTCTTCAATTTCTTCATCATCTGCAGATCTAGTTGGCTTATAAACTTGTACTGCTGTAGTAGGCGTGGGCTTCGTGTCTATCTTGGCCACAATAATAAGTTCACTATGCTGTTTGTAGTAGCGTACCCGCATTCCTATTTTTTCATTCATTACTAAAGCTACTCCTGCATTACCCCTATTTGATTTTGTATTTATAATCCTGTATTCGCCTGACCAAAAGACTTGTTCCTCTCGCCACCAAACTTCACTAATTCCCACTATATCTAACTTTAACCTATCCATTTCCCTTTTTAAATTTTCTAATCTACCTGCCTGGTTAGGGGATCTGACATTCCACGCTCCGATGCGTAGAACGCGTTTTCTTTTTCCTGATATCGACGTCCTTTTGAGTAGTTCCCGCCCGGAGATCCGAATGGGGGACTATTTTACCTCCGGAATATTTTACCCAAGAGGACGCCATCATCATTTATCCATACCGTAAAGCTGCATGCCATCGGAAAAAACTACGGCCGAAGTTTCCCCTCGCTTTCAGCCGTTCGCAGTACCAGCACAGCAAGGCCATTTTGGTTAATGTTGCAAGGCCGGGTCAGTCAATCATCCAGACTGTTGCCCCTGCAACTACTGACAAGGCTGCTGCCCCTCTTCAGGAACCACACGTTTGTCTGACCTCTCAAAAGATACCCCTCCGTTGTGGTTTCACCTACGTTACGGCTATCTGTATCGTTGAGCCACGCAAGCCTCCCCACCAACGGCAAGGTCCATGGTTCATGGGGAATAACTCATATACTATTTTCAAAATACGTGAATATCTCTGAATGGAATGCGGTACGTGTGAGACGTGTGACTTAGGGAAGGCAGGAAAGGTGTGGACGGAGCCTAACCAGTTACCGTTGATTTCACAGAAAGCACATACACTTTATTTTCAAAAAACAAATCTCTCAAGAAACATTTTTAAAGATTTACGTACATTGGCGGCTGAAAGCCTTATTGGAAGAATTACACGTTATTGTCGGCTGAAGGCCACAAGCAATATTACACACAATCAACGGTTGAAGGCCTGATGAAGAATGTTCAAAATTATTAAGCGGTTGAAGGCCAGAAGCAATTTCAGAATACACAAGGTCAGAACGCCTGAATTACAAATAAGGTAGACAATTACACTTTAAAAATATTAAAAGCCTTTCTAATAATCTCAATTACTTGTAACAAGCTATAGTGGCAGCTGAAGGCCTCGCTAAAACAGGATTCAAAATTATTTGTCGGCTGAAGGCCACAAGTAATGTTACGAAAAATTAATCGCTGAATGCCTGATTAAGATAGGATTCACAATTATTGGGGCCTGAAGGCCACAAGCAATTTTCAGAATACTCAATGTCTGAAGGCCTAAATAACGAGCAAGGAAGGTAGTTGCATACTAATACTCTTTTAAACAATCATAACGAACTGTAACAGGCTATTGTGACGGCTGTATGCCTTATTAAGAGGAAACTGAAAATGTAACAGGCTATTGTGACGGCTGTATGCCTTATTAAGAGGAAACTGAAAATAATTTGACACCTGAAGGCTACAAACAGTGTTAACAATAATTAACGGCTGAAGGACGGAATTGCAAGTGGGGAAGGCAATAACATGCTAAAATATTTGGGTAAATTTTAAAAAATTGTGACAACTTGTCCAAATAAGTTGGAGTGATCCACAGACGGTGGTTCCTGGATCGACCTGAGAAAGATGACTACAGCTGTGTATGCGGTAAGACAGGCAGCCAAGAGTTGCACTCATTAACAGGACGGCAACTGACACTAGGGGTAGCTTAAGCGCCGACCGACCGATTGACCAATCTGCCTAACATCCGATCACCGGTACAACGATGGAAGATTTTTTGGCAAGGACGAAAGACGCACAGCACCACGTCTTCAGAAACACACCCAAGGCCGAAGGAAACGCTAGAACCAAGGTAGACCTCTCTAAAACATATGCACAGTACAGTTCAAGAGGCTGTCGAATTACAGTCCGAGTCGGACAGTATCATGAGGATGAGGAAAGGTACACTGCCGGAAAAGTACGCGAACCAGGGCAGGTAACTGGGGCGTTAGCGGCCACAAGGCTGAAAATACCGCTGGTTACACTTCACTAATAAGAATAATACAAACTAACATCAATGAGTAGAAGGCGGACAATAGCTTCCGCCAACCTGACAGATTCCATTTGCAGTTGATCTCAACGACCATGGGAACAGCAACACGCAAACAAAAGCGATATCTGAAACGCTGGAGGTTTCACACGGTTCACTCAACTTGAAACGTCCTGGGTTCGGTCGTCGGCTACAGCCCCTCAGTCCGACAGTGTCTGCACGCCGGCAGCGGTCCCGGCCTGCCCCACATTGCGGAACTCCTTGCTGCTCCTTCAGAAGGTGAACTACCTAACACACACGATGACCCGGAAATACTAGCCGTGGCACCAAAGATAGTACCACAGTACTCGCTATCAATAACCGCTGCTGCTGCCACTCGCGGACAAACAATATTAGTGAACTCAGTGGTGCCATTAACACAAGAAGGCAAGAAGAAACCATTAGCGCTATTACAAGACGCCAAGTATTCAAGATGACAAGTTATGAACGGCAAGAATGCGAGCTGGACACTGCTCAATGTGTTTGTCAAATTATATCTCTCCTGCAGTGTTCTTGTAAATGAGAGATTGTAGCGCTTCAAAAGGTACGGCCAAACTTGCAGGAAACTTTCCTCACACACAAATAAAGAAAAGATGTTATGTGGACATGTGTCCGGAAACGCTTAATTTCCATATTAGAGCTCATTTTAGTTTCGTAAGTATGTACTGTACTTCCTCGATTCACCGCCAGTCGGCCCAATTGAAGGAAGGTAATGTTGACTTCGGTGCTTGTGTTGACATTCGACTCATTTCTCTACAGTACTAGCATCAAGCACATCAGTACGTAGCGTCAACAGGTTAGTGTTCATCACGAACGTGGTTTTGCAGTCAGTGCAATGATTACAAATGCGGGGTTGGCAGATGCTCATTTGATGTATGGATTAGCATGGGGCAATAGCCGTGGCCCAATACGTTTGTATCGAGACAGATTTCCAGAACGAAGAAGTCCCGACAGGAAGACGTTCAAAGCAATTGATCGGCGTCTTAGGGAGCACGGAACATTCCAGCCTATGACTCGCGACTGGGGAAGACCTAGAACGCCGAGGACACCTGCAATGGACGAGGAAATTCTTCGTGTAGTTGACGATAACCCTAATGCCAGCGTCAGAGAAGTTGCTGCTGTACAAGGTAACGTTGACCACGTCACTGCATGGAGAGTGCTACGGGAGAACCAGTTGTTTCCGTACCATGCACAGCGTGTGCAGGCGCTATCAGTAGCTGATTTGCCTCCAGGGGTACACTTCTGCTAATTGTTCATCCAACAATGTGTCAATCCTCATTTCAGTGCAAATGTTGTCTTTACGGATGAGGCTCCATTCCAACGTGATCAGATTGTAAATTTTCACAATCAGCATGTGTGGGCTGACGAGAATCCGCCGCAATTGTGCAATCACGTCATCAACACAGATTTTCTGTGAACGTTTGGGCAGGCATTGTTGGTGATGTCTTGATTGGGCCCCATTTTCTTCCACCTACGCTCAATGGAGCACGTTATCATGATTTCATACGGGATACTCTACCTCTGCTGCTAGAGCATGTGCCTTTACAAGTACGACACAACATGTGGTTCATGCACGATGGAGCTCCTGCACATTTCAGTCGAAGTGTTCATACGCTTCTCAACAACAGATTCGGTGACCGATGGATTGGTAGAGGCGGACCAATTCCATGGCCTCCATGCTCTCCTGACCTCAACCCTCTTGACTTCCATTTATGGGGGCATTAGAAAGGTCTTGTCTACGCAACCCCGGTACCAAATGTAGAGACTCTTCGTGCTCGTGTTGTGGACGGATGTGAAACAATACGCCATTCTCCAGGGCTGCATCAGCGCATCGGGGATTCCATGCGACGGAAGGTGGATGCATGTATCCTTGCTAACGGAGGAGATTTTGAACATTTCCTCTAACAAAGTGTTTGATGTCACGCTGGTACGTTCTTTTGCTGTGTGTTTCCATTCCATGATTAATGTGATTTGAAGAGAAGTAATAAAATGAGCTCTAACATAGAAAGTAAGCGTTTCCGGACACATGTCCACATAACATATTTTCTTTCATTGCGTGTGAGGAGTGTTTCCTGAAAGTTAGGCCGTACCTATTTGTAACACCCTATATACAGGGTGTCCTAGCTATCTTGTCCACCTAAAATATCTCTGGAACAATAACAGCTATTAGAAAACGACTTTCACCGGTATCAATGTAGGGCTGGGGCCCATGAATGTACATATTTGGAATCATTCTAAAACGAAAGCATATGTCTTTTTTAACACAAACTTACATTTTTTTAAATGGACCTCCAATTTTTTTTCTTCAGCAATCTATAGCACGACAAAGCACATACACAATGGCGTTGATTGCATCGCAATATTCCCATTACATCCCGAGATATTGAGACGCGAAGCTAACGCTTGAAAGACCCGACATGCGCTGCTAGCTCAAGTCCTGAGGCTCAGGCGTGAACCCCATGCTGCCCGTAATCGCGATGTGATTGACAAGTAGGTGTCCCTCTTGATAAGTATGGAGGTGTGGTTACACATGTCAATCACATCGCGATTACGGACGGCATGGGGTTCACCCCCTAGCCTCAGCACGTGCGCTAGCAGCGCATGTCGGGTGTTTCAAGCGTCAACTTCGCGTCTCAATATCTCGGGATGTAATGGGAATATTCCGATGCAATCAACGCCATTGTCTATGTGCTTTGTCATGCTATGGATTGCTGAAAAGAAATATGGGAAGTACATTTTAAAAACTTAATTGTGTGTTAAAAAAGACATATGCTCTCGTTTTAGAATCTTTCCAAATATGTACATTCATGGGCCCCAGCCCTACATTGATACCGGTGAAAGTCGTTTTTCAATAGCTGTTATTGATCCAGAGATATTTTGGGTGGACAAAATAGCTGGGACACACTCTCTCTCTCTCTCTCTCTCTCTCTCTCTCTCTCTCTCTCTCTCTATATATATATATATATATATATATATATATATATATATAGTGCTCTTATCTAGAATCGAATGTCTGCAATGACACAGATGCAACATGGGCGATTGAAATCTGCTCTGACTTTACTCATGGATTTTAAATGTGAAAGGTGGCAGGTCCTTCCAACACACCTTTCTTCCACTTTATATCCTCATTAGAACCGATAATTACACGATCTATTGTCAAAGAGATTACTAAAGGTTATCGACAGTGGTTGTAATGCTGAACTCGGTTACGTGCAGTAACATGCAGTTACTTGAGGCAGAGCAGATGAACACTTGTTTCTGGTCGGGCGACCAAGGCTGCAATGAAAATAACAGCGTGTTGATTGGACCAGAGAGCGTGGCGTCAGGATTCTTCACAGTAGGCGCCTATTTATGTGCTGGGATTGGAGGAAAAGTTTTATCCCACATTATGGAAAGAAACTATACAGCATGCCAACTGATGCACAATTGGCATAGCAGTACTTTCCGAGATACAATTGTTAGTTTTAGTTTTGTTGGCGAAAACTCCAGGTCGAGCTTTTTCGTAGTCTGTTCAATAATAATATGATGAGCAAAGATTCAGTCACAATAGTTGGAAGCGTCCGGATGAAATTCGGTAGCGAATTGCGGAAGAGTCCGAACGAGGTGGAAATTGGGTTTCCGTACTTGGAATACAGGTGACCTGGTTCATCCGAATGAGAGGAGGTCATGGAGGTCCATAGTCTGAATACGCTCCGAGGTACACTAGGTACAGAATCTCGACGTTTGCCCACGAGTAAGGTGAACATTTAGCAACATTCGCGCTAGGAATCTTTGGAGAGTTCTCTCACTTGACTGCAAACCCACGGCAGTAGCACTTTTCTTCTGATTCATGTGCATTGCACTATTTTTTCCCAGATTTCTTTCACAGTGACTGTCATTTTTGTTAATCACAGTCAGAACACATCATCCATTTAAAGTCACAATTAAATTTGAGTCATCAACCTTAGTTCAACTTTCTGAACTGCCATTCAAATCACTTTACTTAATGCAAGACAGAGTTGTAGGCGCCGTGGTGGTCCCAGTCGCCTACGGTGGACTGGATGGCCGAGCGGTGACCTCTCCAGTAGTCAGAATGCTAGGAAATGGCTGTGGACGCGTCAGAAACAGCAAAGAAACATTATTAATTCATAACACCTTTATTCCTCCCGAGTACAATGTGGCTTGGTGAAATCAACGACCTTCCCGAGTCCTCGCTGACTCGTAGCAATGACACCAGCTCCAGGCTGGACAGTCTTGCTAGCGCTGTGCTGCGTGCTGTGACGTTGCGAGGGAATGTCCTTACTTCGAACATCGGCCGCACATGGCTGGCGGCGCATGGCTGGCTAGCCGGCTCGGCTGCGGTCAGTAGGTCGCTGCGCGTAGGTGGCTCCGGGTTGGAGTCCCGGCGCTGTCGGCACGAGAGGCGTTCTCGTAGTGTGGAGTGTACTCTATTCCACCCCGTCTTCTTCCCTGCTCCTCCTGGTGGCTCGTCCGCGGTGGACGGGCGGAACGGGCTGCAGTCCCCCAGCGTCGTAGGCTGACCCGGTTGTGACGGCGGATGCACAGGGCCTAGGCCCCGCACGATCTCGACGACGGCTCACTGATGTGGTCAGCATTGGCGGCGTGCGAGTCTGCCGCGATGTCTGCTAATCCTGGATTGATGATTGACAGCGGCAGCAGAGAGGACCAGAGCTGGTACTGTCCCCTCACGTCTGCTGCTGGATGGGCCGCCCTTACTGCAACATCTCCTTAATAAAGATTAACATGTCGATCACCGAGCTGAGCGCTACGCAGCGACCCAGTACACATCTAACTGCAAGTCTAACTGCGAGTGCCTTGTTGCTATCAAAGCTGGCGTATTTAAAGGAAGCACGAGCGACGTCCTGACGTCATGCTCGTTTGTAATGAATGCATTCGTTCCACCTATACTACTGAATCATCTGTCGTACTCGCCCCTTAGGTGTATTTGTGACAGAGTTACTTGTTGCTGCGGCAGACTTACGCGAAGTTGTGAAACGCTGTACAGCTGACGCTATACCTCTGTCTTGCACTCTACGAAAGTCTCCGTCTAACACAAACCTGCGTGCTAAGCAATTCTCTCTCGCCTGTTGTGTGTAACCCGGCCACCCGGCCATTGCCCCTGCGTGACGACACATTTCGATACATGAGGAATCCTCTTAGCTCTTGGCTAACCTACTGCCTCTGGCTCTCGGCATAGGCAATGATACTCTGACAATTTTCCACGTTTCCTACTCTTTACTATTCTGCGACACTACACATCCCCCTCCTTTAAAAAAATTCGTCCCGAATTTTACAAATCTGGACTTACTGGTTGTGCGTGCCATACATCCTTATAATCTACAGGTGTCTTACAACTACTCCTTCAATGCTGTAAAACTTTTCTTACCAGCTAATAATCTATTTACACTTAATACTGATTCCAATCTTATCATTGCTAATCTATTTATATTACGTTTCACTATTCCCAATCCATCCC
Source organism: Schistocerca piceifrons (assembly GCF_021461385.2). NCBI lineage: Eukaryota > Metazoa > Arthropoda > Insecta > Orthoptera > Acrididae > Schistocerca > Schistocerca piceifrons. Next base: position 612,312,516 of record NC_060142.1, on the reverse strand, counting down.
ATAGGTATTTGATGTACGGTTGTTATTTCAGAACGAGACATCTTTTTCCGTATACAAAAGTAAGTTGCACAAATAGTCGTTGAAACACCAAACATAATTGTTTCACGTGCTGCAGTAGTTGATTAACTGTGATCTGCTCATTTTCTGAGATCATCGGGCTATCTAAAGCTTGTAGCAATGTGGGATCCAAGGAACGTTAGGTTCTGGCGAGGCAATATGTTTGGTGGTTCCTCTGGATAATACAAGATAGGCTGTGTCACGTTAATCATTGTTGTACCTGTGAAAGTAGCTGGTAGGTGAAAATGCTTCCCACTATTTCACAAATGGCTCTGAACACTATGCGACTTAACGTCTGAGGTCATCAGTCGCCTAGAACTTAGAACTAATTAAACCTAACTAACCTAAGGACATCACACACATCCATGCCCGAGGCAAGATTCGAACGTGCGACCGGAGCGGTCGCTCGGCTCCAGACTGTAGCACGTAGAACCGCACGGCCACTACGGCCGGCACTATTTCACATCCAGTGCCGTTAATCAATAACCCATTGCCCTGCAATTCAAGGTTTGATATATCTGTCAATCTACCATTTCTGTAACAAGTGCCAGCTACGGTCTCTAGTTCGATCACAGAGTAAATTCAATGTTCCCCAACTTTCTGAAATTTCGGTCTCGGATGTATCAACTTCTTTTCGCATTCTAAGGTTCCCATATTTCCCAAGAATAACTGCATTTCACACGAATGATTGTGGGTTGCCACCTCCTTTGCTGGACAAATAAAAATACTTCCCCTGAAACAGTCTGTCAGATCTTCTGTAGACATTACCACATGAGCACTTCTCTGTCTTGACACTAACAACACTTCCCGAGTTCGCACTTGCACCCACTTCCCAAGTGCACCCCATCTAATTGGATATGGGTGTACTGTATAACACTGGTACCGCGAATTGATACCCATCACTGGTATTTGCACTTCTACGTGTATCCTCGCCTGGTCCGTAATTACTCTCACTTTAGACATGTGATGGAATAGCGGTAGCCGGCCAGTGTGGCCGTGCGGTTCTAAGCGCGTCAGTTTGGAACCGCGTGACCGCTACGGTCGCAGGTTCGAATCCTGCCTCGGGCATGGATGTGTGTGATGTCCTTAGGTTAGTTAGGTTTAAGTAGTTTTAAGTTCTAGGGGACTGATGACCTCAGTAGTTAAGTCCCATAGTGCTCAGAGCCATTTTTGAATAGCGGTAAATTCCGCGTATTGCAACGCATCTGCAGGAGATAGACATGGCTACAAGGGTTCGCAATGATAAACGTATCTTGGCGTCGGAGAGGTATTGTTACCGTTGTGGGAGGAAAGGTCACGTGAAGGCTCAATGCAGACAGCTGCAGTGCTATGCTTGTAAACGCTACGGTCACAAGGCGAATGAGTGCTGTAGTAAGCAGAATGGTAGCGAGAATAAACAGGAAAAACCGTTAAACGGGAACTGGAGTGTTTCGTCCGTCAGAAGACATTACCGGTAAGCAGAAGTACGGTGGAAACTAGTACATAGACGTATTGTTGCTTGATGTGTGTTGTAAGGAATAACAGATGTAAATTTCTGGTTGATAGAGGGGCACATGTATCGGTTGCTAGTCTAGACCTCGTGGATAGGAGAAGACTAGGTACTCCTAGGTATAGATTACGTGGAGTAGGGAATAATGAGCTGCAATCATTGGGTACAACACAGCTCGTACTGCAGCTAAATCCCCAGGATCCTCCATCCTAACCCTACGAGAAAATTCAGCAGGAATTCCCCTGGGGAATACATCGAGGGCTCTGCTTTCTGCCTCTCGTGGTAATACACGATCCGCGTCAGGATTACCCGATAATTCAAGGGTCTGCGAATTAATTTTCAGTATCCTATCTGAAAAAGACTTCAATGTCTCATTGATCTTCTGGTCAAATTAGCTAACTTCTCCCTAAAAAATCTTGCACTATTCTGCTTACAATATCTCTGTCGTAACCCATCTGCCAATTCTTCAAACGTGCTCGCCTTACTAAGTGTCTCATGGTACATCACGAACGTCTAGTCTTCCCCTGCAAGTCACAAATCGGCCATACGTAACGTAGTTCAAATGGCTCTGAGCACTATGTGACTTAACTGCTGTGGTCATCAGTCCCCTAGAACGTAGAACCACTTAAACGTAACTAACCTAAGGACATCAAACACATCCATGCCCGAAGCAGAATTCGAACCTGCGACCGGAGTGGTCGCGCGGTTCCAGACTGTAGCGCCTATAACCGCTCGGCCACTCTGGCCGGCGCGTAACGTAGTTACGTCCGACCCATTGCTCATTGCAGCTATTGCAAAATCATCGTTAATGAACGCTGTGACATCCTCTGTTGTTTTGCCCGAGAAAGGAGTGATCAGGTTAGCTACTGAAGGATATATTGCAAGGTTGGACATTGCTACTCACGTGCACTCACTTGAACCCGTTTGCGACTATTGCGCCTAACGCTAGGTCTCCATTTGCGTCATTAATTCTACATGACGTAACTTATGCTGCGCATTCTCTTCCAACAATTTTGAGACTTGCTCCATCAGTGCAGCTATACTCACTTCAGTACTAATGGATCTTGTTTCCGCCATGATTTGTGAAAATTACCAATAACTTACTCTATACTCAATTTACTCCTCAGATCAATAACTACATTAGCTACTCAAATCCTGTGTCACAGTTGAGCACTACACGCAAGAAGACAAACAAGACCCACAATGCACAACTAAACAAGATTAATCCTTCCGCCTTGTTATTACCCGCGACACTCTCTACAATTGTGCGGTGCGTGACCAAACCGTCTACAAACTGAACATTCTACTGGCACAAATTTCGTGCATGGTTCCCCATGCCCCGCTAAATTACACACAGTACATCTAACTGGTACCAAGTACGTTTCCCAACTGTTTCCCTTAAACTCAGATAAATCTGCTGTTTCCACAGGTCTTTATTAACAAAAATCAACTCGTGCACTTACCACAAGGCTGCGTAGAGTCGACAGTTCTGACCGCAACTCTGTGGTGTCAGTCCTGCAGTGGCGGTGTCGACAGCTCCAGATACCAGATCTGCAGGCCTGTGCTGTAGTGGGCGGTTCGAACACTTCTGATACGAAATCCGTAGGCGATGGGCGCGAGGAATTCTCACACCAAATTTGTAGGCGCCCCCGGGTGGTCCCGGTCGCCTACGGTGGCCAGGATGGCCGAGCGGTGACCTCTCCAGATGTCAGGATGCTAGGAAATGACTGTGGACGCGTCAGAAACGCCAAAGAAACATTATTAATTCATATCACCTTTATTCCTCCCGGGGACAATGTGGCTTCGTGATATCAACGACCTTTCCGAATCCTAGCTGAGTCGTAGCAATGACACCAGCTCCAGTCTGCACAGTCTGGCTAGCGCCGCACTGCGTGCTGTGACGTAGCGAGGGAATGACCTTGCTTCGTACTTCAGCCAGACATGGCTGGCGGCGCCCGGCTGGGCGGCCAGCTCGGCTGCGGACAGCAGGTCGCTGCGTGTAGGTTCAAAAATGGCTCTGAGCACTATGGGACTCAACTGCTGAGGTCATTAGTCCCCTAGAACTTAGAACTAGTTAAACCTAACTAACCTAAGGACATCACACACATCCATGCCCGAGGCAGGATTGGAACCTGCGACCGTAGCAGTCTCGCGGTTCCAGACTGCAGCGCCAGAACCGCGCGGCCACATCGGCCGGCTGCGTGTAGGTGGCTCCGGGTTGGAGTCCCAGCGCTATCGGCACAAGAGGAGTTCTCGTAGTGCGGAGTGTACTCTTGGCTCGTCCGTGGTGGACTGGCGTAACCGGATGCAGTCCTCCTGTGTTGTCAGCTCACCCGGTTGTGACGGCGGATGCACAGGGCCTAGGCCCCGCACGATCTCGACGACGGCTCACTGATGTGGTCAGCATTGGCGGCGAGCGAGTCTGCCGCGATGTCTGCTAATCCTGGGTTGATGATTGACAGCGGCAGCAGAGAGGACCAGAGCTGGTACTGTCCCCTCACGTCTGCTGATGGATGGGCCGACCTTACTGCAACATCTCCTTAGTAAAGAATAAGTTGTCGATCACCGAGCTGAGCGCTACGCAGCGACCCAGTACACATCTAACTGCAAAGTCTAACTGTGAGTGCCTTGTTGCTATCAAAGCTGGCGTATTTAAAGGAAGCACGAGCGACGTGCTGACGTCATGTTCGTGTGTAATGAACGCATTCGTTCCACTTATGCTGCTGATTCATCTGTCGTACTCGCCCCGTAGGTGTTCTTACGACAGAGTTACGTGTTGTTTCCGCAGACTTACGCGAAGTTGTGAAATGCAGTACAGCTGACGCTATACCTCTGTCTTGCACTGTACGAAAGTCTCCGTCTAACACAAACCCGCCTGCTAAGCAATTCTCTCTCGCCTGTTGTGTGTAACCCGGCCATTGCCCCTGCGTGACGACACATTCTGATACATGTGGAATCCTCTTAGCTCTGGGCTAACCTACTGCCTCTGGCTCTCGGCATATGCAATGAAAGTTTGACAATATTCCACGTTTCCTAATCTTTACTATTCCGCGACACTACAGAGTGTATTCTACCTAATATGTTGACTTAAATTCCATTTAACTCATGGTATTATGAATAAATCTGTCGTGATGTTTAATTCTCTCATTCAGGTGCACAACATTCCTTCATCGCCACTTATTACTTTACTTGCGTTTGTGAGAGCTTATTGGAGCTGCCTGGCAATATGAAATACAATGGGTCATCTTCTGCTTCACTACACAGGGAAAGTTTTTATAATTATTTGTGTTAAATGCGGTTTTTAAGCTTTCATAATTTTGTCACTGAAATGGTGGTTCTGTGTCTTAGAGTTTCCAAGACATATGTTAATTAGAGGTACCACCTTCCTGCTAACCAGGGAGAAACGTTATAGCCGCATCAAGGAGAAAAATTAGTTTTCACTTGTTCCTCATAAATTGTGATAGAAGTAGATCAATTGTTGTTGAAAGCATATGAGACACCACTACATTCTATAAAAAGATTGATATGAGTAAATGATGAGGTATTAAAGTGTGAATGACGCCAAAGACAGTGCGTCTTGTCAATGCATGTGCGAACATGACGGAAGGCGAACTATTCACTGTTGAGAGGAATGTCATTACATGTATTGCCAAATGCATTGAGGCTGGCGGACATCGTTTTGAGAATTTATTGCATTAATGTAGTATTTTCAGGTAATCACGCTGTAACAGCATGCGCTCTCAGAAATGATAAGTTCGCAAAGGTACATGTATCACATAGGAACAACCAAAATAAAATGTTCAAACGTACCTATGTTCTGTTTTTTGATTTAAAATCCTACCTGTTACCAACTGTTCGTCTAGAATTGTGAGTCATATTTTTGTGACTATCACAGCGCCATCTATCACAAAGTGAAAAAAGTGGTCGAACTAAAAAATTTATATTTCTTTACGTACTACACGAATATGTAATAAAAAAAGGGGTTCCCATTTTTAAAAAACTGCAGTTGATATCCGTTTGACCTATGGCAGCGCCATCTGACGGGCCTATCATAGCGCCATCTGGTTTCCCACTTCAAGCTAGACAAGTTTCATTCTTTGTAGTTTTTTAGTTTGACGCTCATTTCGTGAGATATTTGGCCCGGTGACGATCATTGGACCAGCCTGTTTACTTTCATTTATATAATAATGTATGCGGACACCTGGTTGGACGTGACTTACAAGTTCGAGGCGCCCTCCATCGGTAATCCTGGAATTCAGTATGGGTGTTAGCCCAGCTTAGCCCTGATGACAGCTTCCACTCTCGCAGGCAGGTGCTGGAAGGTATCTTGTGGAGTGGCAGCGCATTCTTCAAGGAGTGCTGCACTGAGGATGGGTATCAATATCGGTCAGTGAGGCCTGGCGCGAACTCGGTGTTCCAAATATCCCAAAGGTGTGCTATACGATTCAGGTCAGGAGTCTGTGCAGGCCAGTCCATTACAGCGACGTTATTGATGTGTGACCACTCCGTCAGTGGCCGTGCATCATGAACAGGTAGTCGATCGTGTTGAAAGACACAGTTGCCATCCCCGAATTGCTCCTCAACAGTGCGAAACAAGAAGGGCTTAAAACATCAATATAGGCCTGTGCTATGAAAGTGCCATGCAACACAACAAGAGGTGCAAACCCCCTCCATGAAAAATACGACCACACCATAACATCACCGTCTCCCAATTTTACTGTTGGCACTACGCTCGCCGGCAGTGACGTTCACTGGGCATGCGCCATACCCACACCCTGCCATCGGATCGCAAAATTGTGTACCGTGATTCGTCACTCCACTCAACGTTTCTCCACTTCTCAGTCGTCGAATGTTTACGCTCCTTACACCAAGCGAGACGTCGTTTGGCATTTACCAGCTTGATGTGTGGCTCATGAGCACCTGCTCGACCATGAAATACAAATAGTTCAAATGGCTCTGAGCACTTTGAGATATAACTGCTGAGGTCATCAGTCCCCGAGAACCTAGAACTACTTAAACCTAACCAACCTTAGGACATCACACACACCCATGCCCGAGGCAGGATTCAAAACTGCGACCGTAGCGGTCTCGCGGATCCAAACTGTAGCACCTAGAACCGCTCGGCCACTTCGGCCGGCATGAAATCCTAGTTTTCTCACATAACGTATAACTGTCGTAGTACTTGCAATGGATTCTCAAGCAGTTGGGAATCCTGTGCGATGGTCTCGATGCATGTCTGCTCACTACACATCACGACCCTCTCCAACTGTCGGCGCTCTCCGTCAGTCAACAGACGAGGTCGGGTTGTACGCTTTTGTGCTGTACGTGTCCCTTCACGTTATTTCAATCGCTGTCTTCCTCTACAGTTTTTGCCCTCCACAGCTCCCTCTAGTACCATGGAAGTCATTCCCTCATGTCTTAGCAGATGTCCTATCATCCTGTCCGTTCTCCTTATCAGTGTTTTCCACATATTCCTATCCTCTCCGATTGCGTTTAGTACCTCGTCATTCCTTATCTTATCAGTCCACCTAATTTTCAACATTCGTCTATAGCACCACATCTCAAATGCTTCGGTTCTCTTCTGTTCCGGTTTTCCCACAGTCCATGTTTCACTACCATACAATGCTGTACTCTAGACGTACATCCTCAGAAATGTCTTCCTCAAATTGAGGCCGGTATTTGATATTAGTAGACTTCTCTTGGCCAGAAATGCCTTTTTTGCCATAGCGAGTCTGCTTTTGATGTCGTCCTTGCTCCGTCTGTCATTGGTTATTTTACTGCCTAGGTAGCAGCATTTCTTAACTTCATTGACTTCGTGACCATCAATCCTGATGTTAAGTTTCTCGCTGTTCTCATCTCAACTACTTCTCATTACCTTCGTCTTTCTCCGATTTACTCTCAAACCATACTGTGTACTCATTAGACTGTTCATTCCGTTCAGCAGATCATTTAATTCTTTTTCACTTTCACTCAGTATAGCAATGTCATAAGCGAATTGTATCATTGATATCCTTTCACCTTGTATTTTAATTCCACTCCTGAACCTTTCTTTTATTTCCGTCATTGCTTCCTCGATGTACAGATTGAAGAGTAATGGCGAAAGGCTACAGCCTTGTCTTACACCCTTCTTAATACGAGCACTCCGTTCTTGATCGTCCACTCTTATTATTCCCTCTTGGTTGTTGTACATATTGTATATGACCCATCTCTCCCTACAGCTTACCCCTACTTTTTTCAGAATCTCGAACAGCTTGCACCATTTTATATTGTCCAACGCTTTTTCCAGGTCGACAAATCGTATGAAAGTATCTTGATTTTTCTTTAGCCTTGCTTCCATTATTAGCCGTAACGTCAGAATTGCGTCTCTCGTCCCTTTACGTTTCCTAAAGCCAAACTGATCGTCACCTAGCGCATTCTCAATTTTCTTTTCCATTCTTCTGTATATTATTCTAGTAATCAGCTTCGATGCATGAGCTGTTAAGCTGATTGTGCGATAATTCTCGCACTTGTCAGCCCTTGCCGTCTTCGGAATTGTGTGGATGACGCTTTTCCGAAAGTCAGATGGTATATCGCCAGACTCATACATTCTACACACCAACGGGAATAGTCGTTTTGTTGCCATTTCCCCCAATGATTTTAGAAATTCTGATGGAATGTTATCTATCTCTTCGGCCTTATTTGACCGTAAGTCCTCCAAAGCTCTTTTAAATTCCGATTCTAATACTGGATCCCATATCTCTTCTAAATCGACTCCTATTTCTTCTTCTATCACATCGGTCAAATCTTCACCCTCAGAGAGACTTTGAATTTATTCTTTCCACCTATCTGCATTTAACGGTGGAATTCCCGTTGCACTCTTAATGTTACCACCGTTGCTTTTAATGTCACCAAAGGTTGTATTGACTTTCCTGTATGCTGAGTCTGTCCTTCCGACAATCATATCTTTTTCGATGTCTTCACATTTTTCCTGCAGCCATTTCGTCTTAGCTTCCCTGCACTTCGTATTTATTTCATTCCTCAGCGACTTGTATTTCTGTATTCCTGATTTTCCCGGAACATGTTTGTACTTCCTCCTTTCCTCAATCAACTGAAGTATTTCTTCTGTTACCCATGGTTTCTTCGCAGCTATCTTCTTTGTACCTATGTTTTCCTTCCCAACTTCTGTGATGGCCCTTTTTAGAGATGTCCATTCACCTTCAACTGTACTGCCTACTGCGCTATTCCTTATTGCTGTATCTATAGCGTTAGAGAACTTCATACGTATCTCGTCATTCCTTAGTACTTCCGTATCCCACTTCTTTGCGTGTTGATTTTTCCTGACTAATGTCTTGAACTTCAGCCTACTCTTCACCACTACTATATTGTGATCTGAGTCTATATCTGCTCCTGGGTACGCCTTACAATCCAGTATCTGATTTCGGAATCTCTGTCTGACCATGATGTAATCAAATTGAAATCTTCCCGTATCTCCTGGCCTTTTCCAAGTACACCTCCTCCTCTTGTGATTCCACTTCACTATCACATCGTAAACAGTCGACCTAGGGATGTTTACGAGTGTGGAAATCTCGCGTACTGACGTGTGACACAAGTGACACCCGATCACCTGACCACATTCGAAGTCCGTGAGTTCCACGGAGCTCCCCATGCGGCTCTCTCGCGACACCTACTGAGGTCGCTGATATGGGTTAACTGGCATTAGGTGGCAGCACAATCCGCCTAATATAAAAACGTATGATTTTGGGCGTGTCCCTATACTTTTGATCACATAGTGTATATAAACTGACCCTTTACAATAACAACTGACGTGATCCATACGACCTATTTTCGTCAGCGCAGATTGGAATGTAGGAACCACAGACTAATTAGCTGAAAATGGTCAAAAATAATGATATCTAGTAATTAAAATTTCAGTTTTACAGGCAGAATTGAACAGAGCAGTCTGATGGATATGGACGTAAACTGGTTAAATATGCCGTCGGACGAAATTATTACACCCTTTGAGAGGTTTCCGGTTAAGAGGATTTATTGTTACAACAGTGCATATGAGCTACATGAAATTATTACATTAACGAATGAATAGGACAAGCGGTTCTGAAGTGCAAGGTATCGATCTACGCTGAAGCAACCATATATAATACGCGGTGAAGCCTCTACAGGCGTCAATACAGGCGCTGTCTCTGGCATACAGTCGATCATACAGACAAGTAAAGTGTAACGAACAACTTAAGTTACACACACCTAAAACTTTTTGCATCACCTCGGTACTGAGAGTTCCGGAACCTGTACAGAAAAGGTATTGACCGTCTAGGTATGGATGAACTACAGATAAAACGATCCGTGTACCTCCTTCGTGGTGGAATGGAACTGATCAGCTGTCGGAACCCCTCCGTCTACTACGGGGTGCTCATGCATGATTTTTACACCTTTGGGAGGGTTTAATGACGTCTCTGAACACTCAAGGGGGCAGTGTCTGTGATACAATATCCACAGTCAATGTCCACCGTCCTGAGTTCTGCCAGCCGGGCTGATGCAAAACTTTTCTGACGTGTATAAAGTAGAGACCGGAAAAAATTGAAATGCATCTCGATGCAAGTTATACAGGAGTAAGAGGCCTTTAGGGGCGAGTTCTTATGGAACTCAAAGGTTTAAGAGAAGCTGTAAGTCTAGATTCTTACGACTAAATGCCAGTTAATAAAATATAAAATCAGTTAAAAAGGGACTACTAATGTACGAAAAAATATGTTATGTAGGAAGTCACTCTTCAATAGTAGAGACACGACTTGTCAATCTGCCACAAGTTACAACAGAACTAAAAAGCTCTGTTACAAGATAGTGGCTCAGGTTCTCTACGAAGAAACTTATCGCAGGAAACCGTATCGGCGCTAAAGTCAGTACTGTTCGAAGAGAATTTAATATGACATAGACAAATCTAGATATTTTTAGAAAATAAGTGAGGGATACAGTAAGCAGTATTTATATATTAATTTTGGTGTGTACTGCTACACTCACCGACAGGCCTACATAGCATCAGATTTGTTAGTGGATTTATGCATGTGGAAGTTGCTCTTTGGGCACAAATGCTGCAGACTCCAGTGATAGCTATGAAGATTTTGCACATACTTTCCTTGTGCCATACTGGCCGAGGAGTATGCGGAAGAGACTTTGTAAGGAAAGACATGCTATCTAAAATATGGAAATCTCTGGAAGTACTTCAAGACATATAATAATAAAACAAAATACTGGGATGAGACATTTTATGGTTCCATGCGGTGAGAGTTAGCAATGGAATAGAGGGGGAAGCCGATCAACATCTCAGAAACCAATCTAGACGAATCTGTCAATGTTCGATGCAATCGACATTGCACAAGAAGAGGTGAAGGCACGAATGAGTAGCATGCATCACATTGCCGAATGACCGAGCGCATTCACCAATTAGTGTAAATGATATAGTAATAAATCAGCTGATAGTGATGGAAATTACTATCACAGTGTCGATGGTAACAGGCGAATCAACTTGCAAGGCAAGCTGGACAACTGACAACTGCCTACATGACTCCACACTACCAAAAGAAAATTACTGTGGCAGTGATATAACCAATACAAATCCAGCTATTAAAATCTACGTGAATGGCAAGATCACAGGCAGAGATGGTAACGGAAACAGAATAGGAACAGTCGTACTATGGAGGTTAGAATCAAGCAAGTTTATAACTTTCCTATTTCTCCAAACAGGTAAATTCAAATCAACCAGATTAAACCCCATAATGACGCTCATCAGTATGAGTGGGGACAGTGATAATAATGTGAATATCCTCTCTGACATTAATTAATTGACATACGTGATTAATTACATCAGGAATTAAATGAATGTACTAGTCAATCTGCAAACCTACCAGTCAACTATTGACTGGGTGACGATGTAGTGATTCTTTTAGGTATCAGAGCCACTGTGAGTGTAATGTCCACCAATTTTCATAAGAAAGTACAAAATAATATCAAAGTATTTGCTTAGTCGCCAATTGTGGCATCCTTTGAGCAGGTCAAAAAGTGTTCATATAGAGTCACATTTCCCTTTAATATTAGAAGTGTAGTCCTTCAGAGAATGTTCCAAAGGGTTGATAATTTAGTAGTGCTTTGTATTTAGGGATCGACTTTCTGCTTGAGAGGGACACAAGAATTTTCTCTTCTGAGGAAAGTGTTATATAAAGATAAATGAGCAGGATGCGACAGCAGATTCATTGCACACTGATGCTGATCAGATCTGCTTTTGCATAATTCATAAGGTGAAGATCATTCGGAATGTATATGAGATCTATGACAGTCATCACACTCCGGAACTGAAGCTACACAATGTATTGTGGACTAAGTAATTACCAAAGTTAGTTGACGTGATTAAACGCTATTGCAATTTGAGCTCAAAAGCATGAGGAACTTGGAATAGCTCGAGACTACGAAAGCCATCTTCATAAATATCTTCACAAAACCTGTTCTCACACCTTTGACTCCATACCCTGCGAATATAAATCTGCTGTCACGGGAGAAATAAAAAAAATTTAAAGTGGGACATTACAGAGCCATATAAAAGTCCATAATGTTTGTCGTCTTCTGAAACTTGAAGGAAGTTACCCTTAGTGGTAGATGATCCAGCTTGTAAAAATTGATATTCTCTGTTGTCTTGATAATGACAGATGATTGCGGATGATTATTTATTAGCATTTTGTGCCCACGGAAAGTTTCTGGACGTTAGAGATCTAACTGTTGCATTGACGTTCTCTCTGATGTAGTCTGTCTGTAAGAATGGTCATAGCCTGGCGTCTCCTTTCCTCACAAGAGGTTTTGTTTTTAGGCAGTTTTGGAAGTGGGTTCACCTGTTCAGGACATTCAGAATAATTTTTTATTTACTTACATAGTATTCTGTTGATTGAAGTATGTGATAAGCTATTTATGATGTCTTCAAGTGCTATGAGATACTTCACATTCTAATAAATCTCTAATACCCTAAAGACTCTCTTAGAAGACGAAATTTTTTCAATCAGTTTGGAGCAACAACTGTTAATTAAGACGGGTAATAAATATTATTCATTAATTGTGTATCAGTAGAATTAGCACTGATGTGTTGGCAGAAGAGCCAACACCGTGTTGCTAGAGGAGGCCGAAATGCACGCGTTTAAGCTCACGCACACGGGCGTGAGTTCTGGAACAGTTAAAGGAGTTGAGTCTACTAAATAAAGTACGGAACTCTTGGAATACTTAACTTTAATCCATAATTGGAGAACATCGCTCTTGATGATACATAATTACAATCTCAATATAAACTGGTAATGGCGCCTTGCTAGGTCGTAGCAAATGACGTAGCTGAAGGCTACGCTAACTACCGTCTCGGCAAATGAGAACGTATTTGTCAGTGTAGCATCGCTAGCAAAGTCGGCTGTACAACTGGGGCGAGTGCTAGGAAGTCTCTTTAGACCTGCCGTGTGGCGGCGCTCGGTCTGCAGTCACTGACAGTGGAGACACGCGGGTCCGACGTATACTAATGGACCGCGGCCGATTTAAAGGCTACCACCTAGCAAGTGTGGTGTCTGGCGGTGACACCACAAGCACTAACATGTGCACAAAGCTCTGTATAATCATATGTGTTATAACTATAAGAATCTTATATCTGATAAACATGCGAGGGAGGGGGATTTGATTTCTGTGCAGGCTGCAAAACAAAATTCACCTACCTCAGAACGGCGTCTGCTCGATGTCCCTTCACTCGGAATGGAATGACCATGAGAATAGAATGACCATGAGAGCAGATTATTTTTATTTCTTTTTAATTTTGATTTCTGCGACAGTGATTTTATATCAGCTGGTCTGCCTGATGTATCGTTGTACACAAATGATTCTGGCATGTTAAGCTATATTCAGATCCGATGATGGCACCTTTAGGGTGTCGGAACCGGTCATCCGTAAACAGTGTTTAAGCGATCTTGGGTTGTGAATTATTTATACTTCATTGATACATTAGATTAATTTACATTTTCTTCATATATCTCATCTCTTACTGTTAAACGGAATTGTGGGTTGAAGTGGGGAGGGGATACTTGTGTCCTCTTAGTGTTTCACTAGTGTTTTCTCTGTAACCCTTGTGAACCACGGAAGCTGTACTATCAACGTAAGTAGTCGTTTATTCATGCAGCCACGTTCCACAGTAAACAGCTAACAGTCGAGGTATCTAATTTTAAATGGTTTACTTTGTATTTGTATTATTATTATCTTTTGAAAAAATTACCCGTTCCAGTTTAAATAAACCTTTTGGTGTCTTTGAGCTGGAACGTATCACTTTCCAAAGTATAGTAAGTTGGCAATCCACATTCTTGAAGGCTACCTTGGGAAATTTGGCAATCCACATACTTCAAGGCTACCTCGGGAAATATGTGGAGCAAAGTTGAAAGCCCAAAGGACGAAGAAAAATGCAAAGAGATGTACAGTAAGTACAGTTGACCGTGAATGTAAGTAAATGCTACGTAATGCTCACAAATGTTTGGAATGGCCAAATATTGTTTGACAATGCCGTAGACAATACTTCGTTGGAAGGTACGTAAAGTGGAATGACCCCATATAGTCAGTTGAATGAAGTGCAGGGATCCGGAACACAGGACACTCATTCGACGGTATCTCAAAACTGAATCTCCAGCAGCAATGTTTAATGGAGAACAAGGAGAGCATTAACCTTGTCATTTTTCCTCAGAGCTTCGTTTAGGAAGCAAGATCGCTTTACTTGTATGTTCGTCGAATCCTTGTATGCGACTACAAGAGGACTACTCAACACGGAAAACTCTATTTAAAAAAAAAATATTCCGTAACATCATTCGTACAAACTGTCAGAAAACATATTACCTCCTCCGAAATAAATCTCATGAAACCAATTCGATGGAAATATTACAAACCCGAACTTATACTTTCAATGTAACCTTACTATTTTTAACGGATATCTGAACATGACTAAGTCCGAAACGCGTAAAATTACACTGAAAAACCAAATAAAAAGGTAAACCTGCCTAATACCGTATACGGCCCACGCGAGCACGCAACTGTTCCGCAACACGACGTAGCACAGACTCTACTAATGTCTGAAGTAGTGCTGGAGGGAACTGACACTAGTAATACTGCAGAGATGTCCACAAATTAGTAATGGTACGAGGGTTTGGATATCTCTTCTGAACAACACGGTTTAATGCATCTCAGATAGCTGAATGATGTTTACGTCTCGGGAGTTTGGTGGCTAGCGAAAGTGTTTAAACTCCGAAGAGTGTTCCTGGAGCCACTCTGTAACAATTTTGGACATATGGTGTATCGCATTGTCTTATTGGAATTGCTCAAGTCCGTCGAAATGCACAATGGACATGAACGGAAGCTGGTGATCGGACAGAATGCTTACGTATGTGTCACCTGGTAGATCCTCCACCAGCCTCTACAGTCACCTGCTGACAGGCACGGCTCACAGATTCATGAGGCTGTCTCCATACCAGTACACGTCCATCTACTCGATACAATTTGAAACGAGACTCGTCCGACCAGGCAAAATGTTTCCAGTCATTAACAGTCCAATGCCGATGCTGACGAGCCCTGTCAAGGCGTAAAACCTTATGTCGTGCAGTCATCAAAGGTACACCAGTGGGATTTCGGCTCCAAAGCCCATATCGATTATGTTTAGTTGAATGGTTCGCATGCTGACACTTGTTGATGTTCACTCGTTGTTGGTCCCATTCTTGCAGATTTTTTTTCCTGTCCACCGCGATGTTGGAGATTTGGATTCTAGGTATTAACAGTAAACTTGTGAAATGGTCGTACGGGAAAATCCCCACTTCATTGCTACCTCGGAGATGCTGTGAGACGCTGAGTCCCATCGTTCGTGCACCGACTGTAACACCACGTTCAAACTCAGATCTCGATAACCTGCCGCTGTAGCAGTAGTAACCGCTGTAACAGCTGCACCAGGCATTTGTTGTCCTATACATCCGTTGCCAACTGCAGCGCCATATTCTGCCTCTTTACATATCTATTTGCATAAGCATGCCCGTACCAGTTTCTATGGCTCCTTAGTGTACAAGTAGTACAGTTATTCCATATAGAAGCATGACTTTTTGATTAGCGACTTCTTGTTGCAACGGTGTTTCTTGTAGGTCGTTATCGCTAGTCGCTCTTTCGCTCTTTCCATGAAGCTCTCGCGTATGTGACGGGAAGTCGTAACTAGGGCGAAAGAACTCTACAACTCTTAGCCACTCACTGTAAGTAGGAGGTCGGCACTGTAGTAATGCGTTGCGTCGAAGTTTGACAAAGACGATCTCTGGGTTCAAAATCATTTTCCCTCATTGTATTGTCCGCACAAGTTATTAATAGTACAAACGCTATTTCCTGTTCCACCCATACCCTGCATTGAATACTGTATTGATTGAAGTGTGTATTTGAAAGGTAAAGTGATTGATGTTTGTTGAAAGATCACAACCGAAGCGTTTCAAAGCTTTTGTAGATTTTCTCTCCGAAAGCATTTCCATAGTTATTGATCAGTTCTCCATGTGTTCAATTCGTAAGTATCCATCGACGACGATTTAATGGTACCAGCATAGGTCGTGAGTGATGTTAATTTTTTCTGTGTAAATGCTTTCGCCATTTGGGGCTCTTAAACGTTCGGTGCTCTGCCTTAAAGCACTCCCTTAACGAGAGATGTTTCAGGCTACTACTATTCAACAATAATATTAACGCTACTATCTACTTCTTTTTCCAGCCATCAGAGGACAATAGTGGAATCCTGAAGAAGATCTCAGCATAGGAGCCAAAACATAGAGCTTTGAAGAATATTAAAGAGGAATATAACTCTGGTTAACGACTCAGAAGATTATATCATCAATGACAACGGCCACGGAGCCAGCCAGTGTGGCCGAGCGGCTATAGGCGCTTCAGTCTGGAACCGCGAGACCGCTACGGTCACAGGTCCAAATCCTGCTTCGGGCATGGATGTGTGCGATGTCCTTAGGTTAGTTAGGTTTAAGTAGTTTTAAGTAGTAGGAGACTGATGACCTCAGATGTTAAGTCCCATAGTGCTCAGAGCCACCTTTTTTAACGGCCACGGCCGCCTAAGGATTTATACACTGTTCAGTCTGAATAACCACCTTTTGAATCACCGAACGTTGCTTGACGTGAAGCAAGATAGTCGGTGACGTACCGTCAACTTCGAATGACTCTGCTGTGGGTTTGCTCCATTGTGGCCCATTACCTGTCAGCATGTCAAGAGTCAGCACTGTCTTTCCATTGGAAGGACAACACTACTTCTTCAAGACTGCATGGAAATCCACTACTTCTGTGTGCATTTTCTTCTACTGCTCAGACTTTGAGAAAAACACTGCAATTTTACTGTGACGAATGATGAGGACTGTCTTTATGGACTGTGAGAAAATTTTAGCTTTTGACCAACATTGTATCAATAAGTGTGTGCATTTGATATCTTTGTTATTGCAATTATGAAAAATTTTTTCAAATCTGTATTGGCCACTACCCAACCCAATTTGTAAAAATTTTTGTGGGGAGCTTGGGGGCTATGTAAGTAGGCTGTTTAGGTTTTTTTTATTGGTAACGCCACCTCTGTATGAAAATCACTGGCTGTGCTGTGTGCAGTCTGTGGCTGCTTTGCATTGTTGTAATACTCGCCATTGTAGTGTTAGGCAGCTGGATGTGAACAGCGCGTAGCGTTGCGCAGTTGGAGGTGAGCCGCCAGCAGTGGTGGATGTGGGGAGAGAGATGGCGGAGTTTTGAAATTTGTCATGAAGTGCTATATTTATATATGATGATATCAAGGTAAATACATTGTTTGTTCTCTATTAATATCTTTGATTTGCTAACTATCCCTATCAGTAGTTAGTGCCTTCCATAGTTTGAATCTTTTATTTAGCTGGCAGTAGTGGCGCTCGCTGTATTGCAGTAGCTTGAGCAGCGAAGATTTTTGTGAGGTAAGTGATTTGTGAAAGGTATAGTTCAATGTTAGTCAGGGCCATTCTTTTGTAGGGAATTTTAAAAGTCAGATTGCGTTGCGCTAACAAAATATTGTGTGTCAGTTTAAGCACAGTCATGTATAATTGTTCAAAGGGGACGTTTCAGTCGTTACTAAAATGGTTCAATGGCTCTGCGCACTATGGGACTTAACATCTGAGGTCATCAGTCCCCTAGAACTTAGAACTACTTAACCTAACTAACCTAAGGACATAACACACATTCATGCCCGAGGCAGGTTTCGAACCTGCGACCGTAGCTGTCGCGCAGTTCCAGACTGAAGCGCCTAGAACCGCTCGGCCACACTGGCCGGCTGTTGTCACTGATGAACAGTGGTTCTACACTGATGGATGATCAAGGCACCTGTTGCGGAGGCCCATACGCAGCGACGTTTGCTGAACGGTCGTTGAGGGGATACTGCTGGTGGTCCTTCCGTTCATGTGGGGCGATCAATTGCTCGACAGTTGTGTTTCTGTTCTCCCGAACATATTTCTTCAGCCGCCGTTCACCTGTGCATCTATGGCCCGTTATACAATCTTGTTGCCTCTACGCCAGTTGAGGATAAGGTCATTTAGCCATGCACGATATACTTTAACCACGGCGGCACACGAACAGTTACAAAATCTATCGATTTTTTAAATGCTTCCCCCATTAGAACGAAAGCCAATGATCGTGCCCTTTCCAACGCCAGGTAAGTAACTCCGTTTCCGCGTTACAACGACTGCAGTATTGTCTGCGTCCCCCTACATGCTTTGTGTGTCCTCCACTGCTTGGCTACCACGTGTCGTCTATGAGCGGCTTTTGCACGTTGGCATCGAATATAGCTGGTGGCCATATTAATGTGACTGAACAGAGAATAACAATACCATGCTCCATCTACGACTTATTCGACTACTGTGTACTGCTTTTAGAGTACCACCGACAACAGCATGGCAGCAGGTAATTGTTTTGTAAAACATAACCTGCTGTGTTTAATTTGTAATGTAAACATTATCAGTAAAGAACAGCAATATCTATACACTATCACTCAAAAGTTTTCGAAAGCCCTGAAAGTAAGAAAAAGTTAGTTAACCGATTCAAATACGAATAAGCTATACTGTTTCTCCAGTGTCACGCTCGATATGACGTTTAAGAGTAGTGTTCCACGTTTTTAAAAATGAAATCGTTCCAAAAATAACTTGATATTGTTATGCTGTTCAGGGTCAAAGCATTGCAAGCGGTCATCAAGACTAAGCTGGGCCAACACCCATATTGAATTCCAGTATTACCGATGGATGGCGCCACGAAACTGTACATAATTTTGAGACAGGTGTCGGGATACTCTTCATCGCATGGTGTCTTTCCTTGTGGTGTGTCCATTATACCTTGCTGAGGCATGTGGTTACTGCCAGAATATGGGCCGATCTCGAAAGGGTAGGCCAAAAGTCACGTCATAAAGAGATGACAAATAAATAGCAATCGCAAGTAAACGTAATCGCTTCAAATAGCGCCAGTTTTAGCAGCGAAATTAACGACAATAGTTGAAAGCCGAAGAGTGTAAGTACTGTGGAACGACGCCTTCAGGCAGTGAACATTAAATTGCGTGTGGCGGCTAAGAAATAATTACTGATGGCTATTAATAGACAGAAGAGGCTACGCTGGGCAAGACAACATTAAAGTTGGGCAGTAAACCAGCGGTAAAAAGGTATTTTTCAACGACGAATCCAATTCTGAGGTTTTTGTCACAGAGCGACCCAAGTTTGATGGCCAACTGCCAAGTGTACGAATGTTACACCAAAGTGTATCCCCAACAAAAAAGCATTGAAGGGGTTCCCTCATGTTATGCAAATATTTTTCCAGGCGATAATAGTGGTGATCTTGTACAAATAAACGGGACAATGAAGAAATAGGATTACCACCGCATTCTACAGTATCATGCAAAGCCAAGTGGAAGACGTTTGACTGGCAAGACATTCCTCCTACAGCAAGATGACGACCCTAAACACACTTCAGAAGAGAGTGTAAAGCGTATTTGGCAAATTTAGAAAAAAAGGGGACTGGAAAATATGAGCTGGTCACGCCAATCCCCTGACTATAATCCTATTGCACTGCATTGGGATCACTTGGACAGAGCAGTTAAATCAAGTCCATTTAGCAACGTTCATCACCTCTGGATCAGACTACAAGAGGAATGGTGGCGTATCACTACGGAAGTCCTGATGAAGCTGACAGCAAGAATCCCTCACGCATACAGAGCAGTGATTAAAGCCAAGGGAGACTACTTTAAGAAGAGTAAAATTTAATTACACGTATTTAATTTAAATAAACGTTTATTCCAAATCTCGCTTATGACTGTTTCTGTCATTTCTGTTTCCAGTTTGCATTTTTTCCTCAAAATCACTAATGTTCAAAAACTTTTGAGCGACAGTGCATGTCTACTACCTCCGCAGATACTGAAGAAAGTGAAAGAATGAATGTGGGGGTAGCGTCTTTGACTAGCAACCTAAATGTCCTGGGATCGGGTTCGAACACAGCCACTGATTTTATTTGGATAAAGTTCAACAGGAATGGTGATGAGTGGGGGACAGTTTTCAGTGGCTGGAATTCTTGCACTGACTGGGCCCACCTCAAGTTACGTATTTCCACACACAATAATTTCATACACCTGAAGATTGGATTTCAAAATCCCGAAACCGGTCGTGGTTTGAATTACATATTACAATAACTAAAGCGGATTAAATGTTTTGAAGAACTTTAGCTCCGTACATTGACGGAAGAGCAGAATTTTTAGCTGAACATTGCATCAAGACAGTCTCACCGAGACCTAGCAATTTCATTTAGTGTGATCAACTTGTTAGTCTCTAAACTACGACCGTCAGCCAGCGACTTTCACACGTCAATTTGGTTTCATCATCTGTCGCATAAGACGAAGAGAATTTCTTGATTTCGTTAGCAATCTTTTGAAAGAATCTTTGACATAGTTTGTGTCGCCTGTGGCAGATTCATCAGTAGCTAGCAGAATATATCATCAAAGTCGATATGAACAGAATTCTGTAACATATATTGTGTTCGAACGCTATGAATTACTTCGAAGAGAACGCTCTATTGACACCCAGTGAACACCGATTTAAAAAACATCGCTCTTGTGAAACACAACTAGCTGTTTACTCAAACGAAGTGCTGAATGCGACTGACAAGGGATTTCAAACTAATGCCGTTACTTCCAGATTCACAGAAGCCTTTTGACACAACACCTCACAAGCGGCTTGTAAACAAATAGCATGGTTATGGAATATCATCTGAGTTACACGAGTGGATTCACGATTTACTGACAGAGAGGTCTCAGTTCATAGTAACCAACGGAAAGTCATGGAATAAAACAGAAATAATTTTGGGCTTTCCTCAAGCTAGTGTTATAGGCCTTCTGCTGTTCCTCAACTATGTAAATGATTTAGGCGACAATCTCAGCAGCCGTCTTAGGTTGTCTGCGGATGATGCTGTCGTTTATCGTCTAGTAGAGTTATCAGAAGAGCAAAACAAATTGCAAAACGATTTGGAAAATATATCTGTAAAATGCGAAAACTGGCAATCGACTCTAAATAACGAAAAGTGTGAAATCCACATGAGTGCTAAAAGGAATCCGTAAAACTTTGGTTGCACAATAAATCAATCAAACATAAACGCTTTCAATTCAGTTGGAAACCTAGGAACTATAATTACGAACGGTTTAAATTGGAAACAACACTTCGAAAATGTAACAGGTATACTAAAGGGATTGCTTACAATACGCTCGTCCGTCCTGTTTTGGAGTAATGCTGGGAAAATTTGAATCCTTACCAGGTAGGACTAACGGAGTAAATAGAGAAAGTTCAAAGGAGAGCAGCACGTTTTGTAATATGCAGAAATAAGAGAGAGAGTGTCACGGAAAAGATACAGGATTTTGGGTGGACATCTCTGAAACAAAGGTGTTTCTCGTTGCGGCGGGATCGTCTCACGATATTTCAATCACCAACATTCTCCTCCGCATGTGGAAATATGTTGTTGCCGCCGACCTACAAAGTGAGAAACAACCATCATAATAAAATAATGAAAAACAAAGCTCGCATGGAAAGTTATAGGTATTCCTTTTCTCCGCTCGCTGTTCGAGAGTGTAAGAACAGAGAATTATTGTAAAGGTGTTTCTGTGACCCCTCTTCCAGTAACTTAAGTGTGATTTGCAGAATATACACTACTGGCCATTACAATTGCTACACAATGAAGATGACGTGCTACAGACGCGAAATTTAACCGATAGGAAGAAGATGCTGTGATATACAAATGATTAGCTTTTCTGAGCATTCACACAAGGTTGGTGCCGGTGGCGACACCTACAACGAGCTGACATGAGGAAAGTTTCCAACAGATTTCTCATACACAAACAGCAGTTGACCGGCGTTGCCTGGTGAAACGTTGTTGTGATGCATCGTGTAAGGAGGAGAAATGCGTACCACCACGTTTCCGACTTTGATAAAGGTCGGATTGTAGCCTATCGCCACTGCGGTTTATCGTATCGCGACACTGCTGCTCGCGATGGTCGAGAACCAATGACTGTTAGCAGAACATGGAATTGGTAGGTTCCGGGGGGTAATACGGAACACTGTGCTAGATCCCAACGGCCTCGTATCACTAGCAGTCGAGATGAGAGGCATCATGTCCGCATGGCTTTAACGGATCGTGCAGCCACGTCTCGATCCCTGAATCAACAGATGGGGACGTTTGCAAGACAACAACCATCTGCACGAACAGTTCTACGACGTGTGCAGCAGCATGGGCAGTCAGCTCGGAGACCATGGCTGCGGTTACCCTTGACGCTGCATCACAGACAGCAGCGCCTGTGATGGTGAACTCAACGACGAACCTGGGTGCACAAATGGCAAAACGTTATTTTTTCGGATGAATCCTGGTTCAGCTTACAGCATCATGATGGTCGCATCCGTGTTTGGCGACATCGCGGTGAACGCACATTGGAAGCGTGTATTCGTCATCGCCATACTGGTGTATCTTCCGGCGTGATGGTATGTGGTGCCAACTGTTACACGTCTCGGTCACCTCTTGTTCACACTGATGACACTTTGAACAGTGGACGTTACATTTCAGATGTGTTACGACCCGTGGCTCTACCCTTCATTCGATCCCTGCGAAACCCTACATTTCAGCAAGCTAATGCACGACCGCGTGTTGCAGGTCCCCTACGGGCCTTTCTGGATACAGAAAATGTTCCACTGCTGCCCTGGCCGGCACATTCTCCAGATATCTCACCAACTGAAAACGTCGGGTCAATGGTGAACGAGCCACTGGCTCGTCACAATACGCCAGTCACTACTCTTCATTAATTGTGGTATCGTATTGAAGCTGCATGGGCAGCTGTACCTGTAAACGCGATCGAGCTCTGTTTGACTCAATGCCCAGTCGTATCAAGGCCGTTATTACGGGCAGAGGTGTTGTTCTGGGTACTGATTTCTTAGGATCTATGCACCCAAATTGCGTGAAAATGTAATCACATGTCCGTTATATTATAATACATATGTCCAATGGATACCCGTTTATTATCTGCATTTCTGCTTGGTGTAGCAATTTTAATGGCCAGTAGTTTACATGTAGATATAGATGTAGGTATGAGTTTTAGGGTTGTTCTCATTAGAACAGACTGCGTACAAATATCGACAACAATATTTCAGGTATACATCCCGTCGTCGCAAGCAGAAGCTGAAGAGATATACAATGTATATGACGATACTGAACGGGTAATTCAGTACGTAAAGGGTGATGAAAATCTAGGGGACTGGAATGTTGCTGTCTGGGAAGAAGTACAAGACAGGGTTAAGAAAGAATGTGGGCTTGATAAGAGGAACGACAGAGGAGAAAGACTAATTGTTTTCTGCTGTAAATTTAAGTTAATAATAGCGAATACTCTAAGAATCGCAAGACGTCGATGTTTACTTGGAAAACGCTGGGTATGTACGAAAATCCCATTTCGATTACACGACAATCAGGCAGAGATTCCTACTTGAGATATTGGACTGTAAGGCATACCCTGGAGCAAATATAGACTCAGAAAATAGTTTAGTAATGATAAAGAGACTGTAACAGAGAAGAAACCCTGTGTAACAGAAGATACACTTCAGTGGACCGATGAAGGAAGGAACTTCCAATATGTTCAGAGAAATTCAGGAATAGAGAAAGACAAGTCACCTATGACTGAAATAAATAGGAAGCGCAGGGCAGTTAAGGCAAAGTAGCTGCAGAAAAATGTGAAGAAGTCGAAAGAGAAATGGTGATCGGAAGGACTGAATTGACATACAGAAATGTCGAAAGAATCTTTGCAGAAATTAAAAGTACATAAACGAGGTTAACGCTCGAGCTAACTTTATGGATTTGGTTTTATTGTACCATCTGACCTAAACGTCAAAAACGTGGAAGGGGGGGGGGGGGTGGGCAGGACTTGCCTTGGCCAGTGTTTATTGAAATAATAAAAATATAGTCAAAAGGGACAATGCGCTATTGAAAATGAACAGCAAATTTTTGCCTAAAATCTCAAGTCCTGAATAAGATATCTGAAGCTCCATAGCTGAATATTATTGTGCTTTTGCTTTAAGGCAGTTTACAAGATCAAAAGCGTTATCTGCCTAAGAAATGGTTCAAATGGTTCAAATGGCTCTGAGCACTATGGGACTTAACTTCTGAGGTCATCAGTCCCCTAGAACTTAGAACTACTTAAACCTAACTAACCCAAGGACACCACACACATCCGGCCCGAGGCCAGATTCGAACCTGCGACCGTAGCGGTCGCGCGGTTCCAGACTGTAGCGCCTAGAACCGCTCGGACACCCCGGCCGGTTGCTTAAGAAAACTCAAATTACAAATGTCATTTCTCTCTATTTAACCAACAAGCACTACAGGTGACACAGTATGCTGCTAGTAAACAGGTATCACCTACTACTTCATGTGGTGTTACAAGAAACGGACGCCCACCGTGTAATCCAGTTATGTAAGAATCCTTGGTTTTGGTTCCCGTATAACTTTCCATCTACCACGAAGGAAGTTGGAAATGTCAGACAGAAGGTCAACATTTCCTTCCGTGCCGGCCAATCTTGTGGTTCTGATAGCACAGAACAACACTTTACCAAGCCGCTCCCGACAGGCTGGAATCTAGTGTTTACTACCACGCATCGTCCAAGCTCTGATGCACACTTCGAGCCAAGGCACAACCCTGATTAACTAGAAAGAGCGCACTGCAATAAGTACATATGATTTCACTGACATGACTCTCTCATCATGGGTTCCATCGGACGCTCTTCGTACAAAGTGAGCTGACAGTCAAAGATCGACTGCCAACGTAATGTCTGCAACCTCAAACACGCGAGCCGGAAACCAACTGCCACGAGGCGGTCTGTTCTACCGCTCATGACGGCTTCACGCAGCCCCTCCCGCCATCGAGCCAGAGGCAGAACACGTGCGATAGCTATAATGTCCCTGAAATCGACAGAGACCCTCTCAAAGTGCTCGCATTAAAAAGCGTGGAAATAATATATGGATACAGTCTTTCATCCCGTCTGTTCAACATACACATCGAAGAAGCCGACAGATATAAAAGAAATGTTCTAGGGTGGGATTAAAATTTAGAATGTAAGCATACCAATGATAATATTCGCAGATTACGTTGCTGCTCTCAGCCACAGTGAGGCAGAATTAGAGGGCGAGTTGAATGGAATGAATAATCTACTGAGTAGCGAACATGGATCAAAAATAAACTGACGAAAGGAGAAAGTAATGAGGAGTACATGAAATGGGATTAGCAATAAACTTAACATAAAAATTATAGGGGACCACGAAGAAGTCTGTAAAGTGAAAAAAATTTTGTACCTTTTAAGCGGAAGAAGCAACGAGGATATGAAATGCTGATTGGCACAGGCAGGTTCTGTGACCATTCGGCTGGAGAAAATTACTGAATTGTTATGATCAAGGACTGTGGGACAACCAGAAAGGAACAGAATCAAAGCACGTTAGACATTATGCTACAAAACGATGTTAAAAATAGAGTGGAAAGATGAGGAATGAGGACGTTCTCAGCAGACTCGGCGAAGGAAGGAACATACGGAGAGAGTGACACGAAGAGGGAATAGGATACTTCATTAGTTCACGGGCATCACGTCGGATAATGTTGTGGAAGCTGTACAGTATCTCAACGAGACTGTTGCTCGTCATCTTCATGTGGTTACTGACGTGTTGCTGGCTCACCAGAAAAGCGCAGACGCCAAGTGGTGGGTCTGTAACGTCATCGTAGAAGAATTACACCCAAATTCTCCTGACGGAGAAACGGGCCACGGTCTTCAGACGTGAGACGAGAGAAACACGCGCCCGCAGACGGCCCAAATCACCCGGAGACAGCATGTAGCCGCTCAGTTTAAGTGTGTGGACACCGATTCCCTATCTTTGTTGACACGATTTCGTTCGTCTGCGACCGACGATTGTCTTAGTGATGGCAATGCTAAGTCCCATGCCTTGCTCATCTGAAATCCTTTGTCTGCATAGAATGAGGGAGTCACAGTACGTTACAGTGCGAAAAGAATTTAGTTTTCCGTTGTTTATCCTATGTACCGTGCAAGACAGCGTACAGCAGACTTTTCTGGCTGACCCAACCTGGTGGGACATTTGTTTTCTGCGTATCTACCCTTAATAGTGCTATGTGTGTGGCCACTGTGTCATTTCCTACTCTGGCGCGGGGTCTTATACATTCCTGGCCTCCTTGGACTTAGGTTGTTTGAGCTTGGGCTGGAGGGCGGAATACGTATTTTATTTCAAGTAACATGAACATATCAGAGTAGGCGTTTTGTACGAACACATAGCGAAGGTGGCTAACCTCTGCTCCCTGCATTTGAGGTAACTCTAGCCCAATGAAAGAGAGGTCGTAATACGCCACTGCGTTGAGTTGAGTAATGTAAGCACATAGCTCGTAGATATAGATCAGTTGGTTTACAAAACATACATGAGCAACGTTTATGTTTGCTGTGGACCGAGACACCTAAGAATGGGAGGTGTCCGTTTTTCTCCCGTTCCACGGTGAAGCAAATGATCGAGCGGAGGGAATTAAGGTGTTCCAGAAATGCACGAACCGTTGCTGCACCAAGTGGCAATAATAAAAGTTGTCGTCCACACATTTCCAGAAACATTTGGGTTTCAACACTCCTGACTGTAGTGATTCTTCTTCGAAGTCTTCCATAAAAAGTTGAGCAACTATGGAAAACAGACGATTAACCATAGCAACACTGTCTGTTTGCTCAAAATATTGTTCAGTAACTGTAAACTAAATAGACATAAGCACGTACCTGAATAGATGTAAAATGTCCGCGTTCATTCTGAACACATGTAAGTAGTAATGAATCTACCAGAGCTACTGGAGTGAGCAAAGAGACCACACCGATACTCACTAATACTTCAAATGGTTTGAGACGCAGAGCCTTTACCCGCAGTATAAAATCTTCTAAGTTTTGAATCAGATGTTCTTATTTTCCTACCAATGGTGTCTAAAGAGAAATCAGATGTTTTTCTGGATAATAATTTGGTGTTCTTATATTGCTCTCAATGAGGCGAAGCGGAACCCCCTCCTCATGGATATTAGGCAGCCCATAAAGTCATTGTGGAACTGACGCTTGTACTCTTAAGCTCGTTCTAAGATGATCAGGAAACTGCCTGGATTTGAGAAGGACGGTGTATTCCGTTATACTAAATGAGTTGGAGCAATCTGGAGACGATGATATGCTGAACCCTGCTCTAAATCCGTCATCTTGTCGAAGTAAGATGTTGGCGGCAAACGAACCCTAGCGATTCCCATGCCAGGTAAAATTTACCATTTCTTTGTCTTCTCTTAAGGAGACTACGCCCACTCCAAAGACCTATTTTGTCAAGGATTTTATCAGTGCAATTCAGCAAGGTGTCTTGAAATTTCCCAGCGAGACTTCTGAAGAAATAAGAGGAGAGACATTCAGGTTTTTAACTAGAATGCCCGACCCAAGCATAAGATTAAAACTGACGAAAGAAATGCGCTCCGTCTATAAGAGAATTAAGGACCTTTAGGAGACAATTGAAGCAGCTATATGAATATCAAGAGGTCAGAAGGCAAGCTACTACCAAACGAAGGAGGGACTCGAATGGTTGGAAGGAATACCGCATGTCGTTAGACAATGTTCTTCTTCGCCAAATATTCCCAGAGCTTTGGAAAGGTACAAAGGAGTCCATTGCTGGGAATGTCTGGAAGAAATATTCCAGTTCCAGCATTCACCCGGTCTCGAGTGGTACTAGGAGGTTCAACTTTCTTTTTTCAGTCCCAGCATTCATCCGATCTCGAGTGGTACTGGGAGGTTCAACTTTTATATATGTTTGTGTATGAATCACCTAAAACTTGCACCGTAAATATTGCAGAAATAGAAAATGCCGCTGATGCGTGATTTAAGCAGAATGGGTTAGTACACAGGGATTGGTATTAGTGGTGTAAAAATACACAGATTGTGAAAATATGTGGAGAGTCCATTTTTGTGCAAACATTCGCCTTGTTACAATTATGGAACAGTAACCATTGATATTAATAAATTGTAAATATGGTAAATTGTGAGGTCAGTGGCGTTTTTTCGGATTCTAGTACGATTCATTTACGAGATATCGTATTCTGAAATGTTCCCATACGGACACATGTACAATAACTGTGGTAGCATACACTAAAGAACAACGCAAGTGCACCCAGTTCTGTATATTCTCACGAGTAACGAGACAGATGACCATCATAAGTTGTTTTTACAACGACTACCGACTGCAGCAATGCATGCTTTCAGTCTGGTATGAAACTACTGCTGCACGTGAGCTAGTGTATCAGAAGTGATGTCCGAGCAGGCTGTAGTAGTAGTCACTGCATGCCATCGGGTATAGTTGGTGTGTCCTTGCAGACAGCGTATTTCAGTTAATCCCACAGAAAAAAGTCTAGAGCCGTTAAACAAGGGGAATCGGGCGACCATCATTGAGGTCTTCTCTGTCCAATCCCAGGGTTAGGAAATAGTTCGTGAAGACATGCTGCAGTAGTTTTTGCACTATGTGCTAGGCAATAGTCATATAGGTACGATAGGTTCCTCCTAGTTTCCTGAGGAACGCCTTCTAGCATCCGTGAAGATGCTCTGTTATGAGGCTGTGATACTTGGGTGCGTTCAGTGTTCTATCTATGAAACTGGGACCCGTGATCTGATGGCTCACTGTCATACACCACACGTTTACCTCCATGGACGCTGACGTTCCACCAGGTATAGCCAATGGGGATTGACATCAGACCAGTAGTGCATGTTTCAGCGGTTTACCTGGTCATGATTGGTAACAAAACAAGTTACATGATACACATGGAGTATCTTGCAGTAATGTCCACGTACAGAAGTTAACGGGATTCTCATTATGGTCTCCATGCAGCTCTTGAGAGAGATGTGCTATGAACTGAATATATGACGATGGAGAATGTGTAGGACACTTGACTGAATCATGCCACTTCCTCGAGCGGTTGTGCAGAACATGACTTGCGGATCAACTGCAACAGCAGAAAAACACTAATTTCCCTCTCTTCTGTCACTTGTTTCCTTGTGTTACGTTATCTGAGTATTACACTATAACTTTCACTTTACTTGTTGAAGTGAGATTGATAAATAATTGGCGAGATGGTTGACGTTTATTGGCATATTTAGCAGGTTACACAGTACAGGAATGTACTGCATTCCTTCTACACTCTCCATACATCATGAGCATGTTGACGTTTTCTGCATTGATAGTTCCCATCGTCCACTCACGACCTACTGCTTGGATGTCACATATTAACTTACCAGCAAGGTGCAATGCCCTCAAGGGAAACACAAGCACACTGTAAGCGAACATAACAACATGGTATATAGCAACTATGCTGACTGAATGGCACACACGTCACTGTGGAAACTTTTCAAAATACAATATCTCGTAAAAGAGTCGCACTAGAATCCAGTAACAAAAACCACTGAAACCCTAATTTACCCTCCCTTTAGGTCGTTATAGTCAATAGGCATTGGCCCATTTAAAAAAGTGTGTATCTGCACAGAGAATACACTTTATTAGTGTCATTTCAATGAGTATATCGATTAACAACATTAGCCCCTGAGTATCAATCCATTCTACGAAAACCGCACATCAATAGAACCTACAATTACCACAATACTTCTGATGCAAGCTTTAGGTGATTTACCGTGTATATATTTATACGGTAACAGAAAAACGCTTCAGTGTGTTAGTTACTTTTTCTCTGTATCTAACAATCATTCTGGTGACACGTCACACAATTTACTACGAAATATTATCTGCACGGTGATAGTTGCACCACTAACTAGTCTACACCTGTCAATACAGGTTAACACTATTACATCCAGGCGTCCACACTTCACATCAGGCCTGCAGTGCACCGGATAATAAACATTAAAGGATTGATTTAACCGTACACTGTTATTCTGAAGATGAATATGTAAGGGAAACACTAATACTTTGTTCTGGAGAATATACAATGTCTCCATTCCTCCACTTCCACTATTCAAAATTCCGTTAAAATGAAGGAAGTAAATTTGCTTATGACTCATAAACAATATTACAGTAATGATTGGCAAAGTGTGGCCAACTCGATCAGTCATCTGGTGATGTTTCATAGAAATGCATTCACTGATTTCGTTGGGGTTGTATTCAGTTAAAATGAAGTCAGAGGAAATACATATGGCTTTAACCACACATTTGTAATGGGATCTGATTGTATGGCTACAGCTGCGGAAGTACACAGCTACTGAGATATCGTCGAGAATGGAAACATCCTCTCATAGCTTTAGTACAGGCCAAGGCAGAATGTAGCTGTTATAATCATTCATTTTATGTTTATTTAATCATGTTGCAAACCGACTGTGCTCATTATCAGGAGTTTTGATTAAAAAAAACTCAAATGTGTGTGAACTCTTAAGGGACCAAACTACTGAGGTCATCGATCCCTAGGCTTATACACTACTTAATTTAAGTTAAACTAACTTATGCTAAGAATAACACATACACCCATGCTCGAGGGAGAACTGTAACCTCGGAGGGAGGGGCCGCGCAATCCGTGACATGGCGCTTCAAACCGAGCGGCCACCCCGCGTGGCGTTTCTGATTATTTAAGTTTGTTATGTAAAAATAAATTTTCTCAGCCTAGAACTGTTTGTTCACTGTTACCCAACGCAGTGACTTCGGAAGTATTTGTGGGGTAGCGGTATCACTGAGTGGCCAGAAATCGATTACCAGCGGTGCCTTCTGCTAGCGTGGATCTGTGTCTGGTTGTCTGTTGTAATTGAAATCACGGTCTGTGTGGGTTGCAGATAATGTTTCATCAGTTGTTGTGGTATGACATCGTGTGATATAAAACTTCCTGGCAGATTAAAAGTGTGTGCCCGACCGACTGGCAGAAGTAAGGCTGTGGGTACCGGCCGTGAGTCGTGTTTAGGTAGCTCAGTGGTAGAGCACTTGCCCGCGAAAGGCAAAGGTCCCGCGTTCGAGTCTCGGTCGGGCATACAGTTTTAATCTGCCAGGAAGTTTCATATCAGCGCACACTCCGCTGCAGAGTGAAAATCTCATTCTGGTATCGTGTGATATACTTTGTATAAGTCAGTTGTTCACTTACACTTCTGGCATCTCACAATTCATTTGCATACATGGTGAGCCATGGCTGGCTCATGTTATGCGTTGGATTAAACCTTGGTTGCTATTCTGTGTTTAGTCTCCTGTGGTTATCACGATTATGCTGTTATCCTCTTTCTCCATGAGGGGCAGCAGCGGTGTGTATCGATAGTCGCATCTTGTACTATCTTTGGCCTGGCGCTTATAATTTCCGGCTGTGCTGTGTGCGAGCAGCTCGGCGGTTGGCGTGGAGCAGCGAGGATATCTCCGTGGCGTGTAGTTTTGCTTGGGCCACTGGTGGCGTCTAAATGCGGTCGGAGTGTGTGGTGCTGTTCCCATTGCTACGAGGCCCGTGGCTCACCGATCCTGGACACGAAAGTTGAGTTTTGACTTAAACTACCAGCAAGTCACTACTGTTCACATTGTGTCGTTTGGATTTCGTTGTCGGCTGTTGGGACATTCCCGCGAGCAATAACGCGTGTTTTTAAGTTGGCAAATTTTAGCCACCCTCCGGTGGAGTTTAACTGTACTTGGTTATTTTGAACTGAAGTCCACCAGCGGAATCTTCTGCCTTGTGGCTGTTAATGTTCCGATTACCTACCCTGGCCATTGATGTAAATTCAGGCAGTTTATTTTCCTCATCATGCTGTCACTGTGCAGCATGATGTGTAGTGTGACAGTTCAATGTATAATTGGTAGTGGGCACCAATACTTCAATACTTTCTACGTTGTTCCATTGAACTCCCTTATGTGTGCTGGCCAGGTTGAGCAGAAGTTATCTTGTCAGTGGTTCCGATGACCGTCTGTCAGTTTGGTTGATGTTGGATAGAGGATGGTTGGGCCGACTGCCTGTCTCACCTAAGTGAGCGTTAGTGTTTGAATTCCAGGCCAACCCTCGGAAACTTCTAAGCGCTGTTGCATGTAGTGCCTTTTCTTATTTGTTCTTGTTGTTAATATTTGTATGGCTTCTAGCTGGTTTTTAAATTAAGGTTGCTTCGCCCTTAAGGCCTAAGATTGTTGGGATCTTCATCCAAATTTAAAGAAATGTTGTAAGTAAGGCCTTTGGCAATTTTTAAAGTTTAATTTTGTTGAGTCTTAAGTGATAGGTCTTTCAATTAAAGTTGTTTGGCCCTTAAGATATCAGATTGTTTGGGCCGTCAGCCTAATTAAAGAACTGCTTTAAGGTAAGGCTTTCAGCGTTTCAAAATTTAATTTTGGTTTCTGTCTTAAGTGATATGCCTTCAGCCGATTTTTTAATTAAAGTTGTTTTGCTCTTAAGGTGTCAGAATGTTTGGGCCTTCAGCCTAATTAAAGAACTGTTTTAAGACAAGGCCTTCTGTCTTTTAACAATTTACCGCCGCGCGGGATTAGCCGAGCGGCCTAGGGAGCTGCAGTCATGGACTGTGCAGCTGGTCCCGGCAGAGGTTCGAGTCCTCCCTCGGGCATGGGTGTGTGTGTTTGTCCTTAGGATAATTTAGGTTAAATAGTGTGTAAGCTTAGGGACTGCTGACCTTAGCGGTTAAGTCCCATAAAATTTCACACACATTTGAACATTTTTTGAACAATTTAGTTTGGTTTTAATCTTAAGTGATGGGCCTTCAGCCAATTCTCAAATTAAAGTTGATCTTCTC
This sequence comes from Schistocerca piceifrons, assembly GCF_021461385.2. Classification (NCBI taxonomy): domain Eukaryota; kingdom Metazoa; phylum Arthropoda; class Insecta; order Orthoptera; family Acrididae; genus Schistocerca; species Schistocerca piceifrons. Next base: position 612,279,609 of record NC_060142.1, on the reverse strand, counting down.
TTAAGGTCTCAGATTGTTTGGGCCTTCAGCCTAATTAAAGAACTGTTTTAAGGTAAGGCCTTTGAACTTTTAAAAATTAATTTAGACTTGTGTATTAAGAGATGGCCTCCAGCCGATTTATTTTTTTAATTAAAGGGGATTTGCTCTTAACGTGTGAGATTGTTTGGGCCTTCAGCCTAATTGAAAGAACTGATTTAAGATAAGGCCTTCTTTCTTTTACATTTTTGATTTTGGTTTGAGTCTTAAGTTATTGGCCGTCATCGGATGTTAAATTTAAGTGGTCTTGTCCTTAAGGCATGAGATTATATGGCACATTCAGCTGGTAATTAAATTCCAAAAATTAATGCGGTGTTTTTTTTAAAAAAATCTTGGCTCTTGTAATGTTTGCTCAAATAAATAAAATTATATGTTCGAGTGTAACTGACAGCCGCTTATTTTGGCCCCTTTCCACAATTTAAACTACCTGTCCTGTCCTGCAGGTTTAGCAAGGCGTCTCACATGGCACACTAGGGGAGTGGTTTATGACATTACACATCTTTACTGCTTATTATGATACTGATTTGGACGTAATTATTGCACACAGTCGCGGTCCTTAAACTTAGCCAGCATGCCAACAATGAATTAACAAAGAAGGAGGTTTTCTCTGCAGTTAATTACGAGAGACATTGTAGTTTACTCGTAAAGTGACCACCTTCTAGGCTAGGCGAAAACTTTAATTATGCAACGCTCTATTGTTTATTACACACGAATTTTTGTGGCATACACACTTCCATTAAATATGTAGTGAACTAAGGTAATTCAGCTCCAGTCCTGAAAGTCTGTCGACTATCACTGGATTGCCAAACACTTTTACAAGAAACTGTTTGTCAGACAATACATGTCATGGAACTCAAATTGCATCCTTTCGTTAGTCATTTTCTTGTAATGTGACTAAAACAAATTAGTGAAACATCCATTGATTCAATAAACTAATGGGCAGTGTATTTCATAACAATGGAAGCTGTACTGCAGCAGACTGATTACTGAACTAATTGAGATATATAGAACATGTGTAACGACTGTCACTCCAGTTGCATAGCAAACGGATATTTGCTTAAGAAGTTCTCTGCACAATTAATGCATTTACCAGATGTAATTATTCTTTGGCTGCTTGGTAATAATGAGCCGACTGACGGATCCTTGCCTTCAAATGTTAAGGGATTTGCTCTTGATAGGAACGTGAGATGGTACACTACCAAAGAAGATCGTAGTTACACAGCAGTCAATAGGTCGCGGGGGAGGATGATGCAGGCAAAGCCTCATAAGATTTGCAGGTCAAAATTGGGGATGACAAAGCCACGCCATCTTTATTTAGGTATTCAGCGCTAGATTAAGTGCATCAACAATAACGTCATGGAAAGCGTGACGCCGCCTCATTGTCTGAGCGTCCGTAACATTCTGATTACACAGTGTCACTGTCATCTGTTAGGGTTTTTGAAAATATGACTGCTGGTTATGCTTTGCTAAGAAAGATGAAAAGAGCCTTATAGATAATAATTTACATTTCCAGTATGCGTCGATTCTTAAGTTGGATCTTAATAAATCCCCCACAGTTTCACACTAGCGGGCCTCCTCGGTTATCAGATCTCTCCATCCCTTTACGTCCCCATACCATAACGAGTGAGACAATGCAAGGTTCGTTCGCAAGAAAAACTCGATGACCGCAAGTCCATAAATAAGAATTTGTGAGTGGTTTTTATGTATGAAAGAAAAGAGACCCTTATGGTTTAATAATGTTTCCGATTAGGACTGCGATTGGAATCTGGTATCTTATTATCCTTTCCAACCCTAAATTCTTTATCTTCTCACTTCACACTGAAAAAAGTGCTGTGACACGAGAGAAGAAATAAGTTATATTCTTCTCAGATACTCTATTTGCTTGTGTACTACAATCGAGTGCAGAAAAGCTCTTTAGTTCCTTTTTTGCGTGTTGCATACATTGGAATGTAACCTCATCTTACTTTGCGCGTAAGTTCTCTTCCCATTGGGGTCAGAAGAATTTCGTCAAGCACTGGATACTATTCTGATGACTAATGACCTGATACAGGTGGCATATGCTCCATCAGCTTTCGCAACAGAGCTACACTTTAGCTATGTGAAGAATGTGCAGTAAGTGGCATCGGCACACGGCCTTCAGTGGAAAGACTATGTCTTCCAATTTGTATCTTAGCATGTGCTGGAGTGCCCGTCGGTCAGTCAACATAAACCACATTCAGAACGTGCTGTCTTCGCTGAATGTGATACAGAAGTAACACGTTCCCCACGAAAATAATGTAATGTACAGTACACGCTTTCGGTAAACATTAATTTTGTAGTCCACCATGGCAATAACACACTTCACTGTGATATTTAATATCATTTCTATTGTCTCACTAATTCTACCCCATAGTGATATTTATCTGTGCATACCAAACTTTTTTTCTTCCCACTAAATACCCTTTCAACCTTTAATTTTTATTGAATATATTCGTGCATCATATATGTTGTCGTTGTTGTTGTGGTCTTCAGTCCTGAGACTGGTTTGATGCAGCTCTCCATGCTACTCTATCCTGTGCAAGCTTCTTCATCTCCCAATACCTACTGCAACCTACATCCTTCTGAATCTGCTTAGTGTATTCATCTCTTGGTCTCCCAACACGATTTTTACCCTCCACGCTGCCCTCCAATAAGACATTGGTGATCCCTTGATACCTCAGAACATGTCCTACCAACCAATCCCTTCTTCTAGTCAAGTTGTGCCACAAACGTCTCTTCTCCCCCAATCCTATTCAATACCTTCTCATTACTTATATGATCTACCCACCTAATCTTCAGCATTCTTCTGTAGCACCACATTTCGAAAGGTTCTAGTCTGTTCTTGTCCAAACAAGTTATTGTCCATGTTTCACTTCCATACATGGTTACACTCCATACAAATACTTTCAGAAACGACTTCCTGACACATAAATCTATACGCGATGTTAACAAATTTCTCTTCATCAGAAACACTTTCCTTGCCATTGCCAGTCTACATTTTATATCCTCTCTACTTCGACCGTCATCAGTTATTTTGTTCACCAAATAGCAAAACTCCTTTAATACATTAAGAGTCTCATTTCCTAATCTGATTCCCTCAGCATCACCCGACTTAATTCGACTATATTCCATTATCCTCGTTTTGATTTTGTTGATGTTCATCTTATATCCTGCCTTCAAGACACTATCCATTCCGTTCAACAGCTCTTCTAAGTCCTTTGCTGCCTTTGACAGAACCTCAATGTTTCTATTTCTTCTCCATGGATTTTAATACCTACTCTGAATTTTTCTTTTGTTTCCTTTACTGCTTGCTCAATATACAGATTGAATAACATCGGGGATAGGCTACAACCCGGTCTCACTCCCTTCCCAACCACTGATTCCCTTTCATGCCCCTCGACTCTTATTATTGCCATCTGGTTTCTGTACAAATAGTAAATAGTCTTTCGCTCCCTGTATCTTACCCCTGCCACCTTCAGAATTTGAAAGAGTGTATTCCAGTCAACATTGTCAAAAGCTTTCTCTATGTCTACAAGTGCTAGGAACGTAGGTTTGCCTTTCCTTAATGTTGCTTCTAAGATAAGTTGTATGGTCAGTATTGCCTCACGTGTTCCTATATTTCTACGAAATCCAAATTTCATATATATCAGTAGTAAAAGATCTTCTGTTTAAGTGAGATGAGAGTCATCGCACTGACCGAGGATGGGAGTTACTGCCAGTCTGAGGCGTGTGGGAGATGCGGCTTCCCAAAAGTAACGGCAAGACTTTGCTGGTGAGAATATGTCGCCACTGGCCCGTACAGGGCGTAACAGTGGCAGTGGATAACCGTATGTGTCCAGTAATAGAGACGACCGACCTCTGCTCGACAACATACGGGAGTCCGTTCCTCAACTGCTGGCACCTAGGAGAGATATCTGAGTTTCCTGGCGGTGCAATAACCTGTGAGGAAGAGGATGAAAGATAATGGACTTCTATGCCGAATAGCTCCATAAGCAAAACTTGACTATGTCTCAGAAGGTCGACAGCATTCCTTTTACGGGAGAATACATTGCCTTTGACAGGAGCAATGTCGTATTTCTCGACTAGAAAATCTTTTATTGCGTGAGCAATGCCCCGTTTTAGATTAATTATCGATATATTGATTCTGTTTAGTATCATATACGCAAGTGTTTTACGTAAAACTCTTCATAAAATCGGTTGTTCTGCTTTGTCGGTACACTTCTATAACACCGCATCTTTTCTATAAATGTTATCGTTGAATTTGTAAGCGGTTTTATTAACATCGAACGGTTTTGACGTTACTACGTATGCAGTCCGTGAGGGGAGACGTTTAGTCCGAAGCATCTCGTGTAAAGAGAGAGAGTAGACGCTATTCTATTGCCGTTTGGGACTGTATCACGGCTCGGGGAGAGGTCCCACGCGGCAAATTCAGGGCATTCTCAACGCAGAAGCCTACGTTAATATTCTGGAGAACATAACAAGGCCAAGTGTTGAGATACTGTATCCTCAAAGCAAAGTCTATTTTCGGCAGGTATGTGTAGCAAATAACGTAATTGTGTTTTCACATTCATTTACGATTATGATCATTATTATTATTATTATTGTTGTATTTACTAACTAGGATCACGTAACAATGTCAATTTCCCTGCTTTCTTTGTCGCTGTTTCCTACTATTTCATGTACCCCTTCATTTTCTCCAGTTTCGTCTTTTCTTCTTCTGTCCATGTTGCTTCTGATTACTACCTTCTAATGCCTTCAAGGCTTTCTAAATTCGATATTTTATTCTTTCCGATTGCTCCAATTCTTTGATGTTGTTTCTATTAGTTCTTTAGTTCCTTCTTAACCCATGCAATTGTTGAACTAGTATTCGAGAAGTAAAGGAATATCTGTTTCTTTAGCTTGTTCGCATTCGGTCGGTAGGTATGTCCAACAAAGGTTAATCTTCGCTTACCCATTATGTCAGTTATTTTCTCTATATTTTTGTACATCTCCTCATTATTGCGCATCTTCCAAGCATGTCATATGTATTCCATCCACTTGTTCTAATAATACCTCTTTACTTTTATGATTTTTACTATTGATATTATGTCGTCCGCATATCTGATACGGTGTACTATTGCACCACTAAAACAGATATTTAATGTTCGTGCTAGTATTAGCATCACATAAACACAATATATGAGAATTTTTACAATGTTGGCGCTAGTCATACACCTCAATTTCCATTGTGCGGTTGCTGCCGACGAGATTTATTTATGCAGCATTGTTGCAAACCCAAAAATTCAAACCGTCCAGAGGTGTCTGTATCTCACTAGGAGACTATTAGATCTGTAAACCAGAAATTTTGACAAGTCTTAAATATGTTGTAGAAGGATCTGTTCTGAATACGTGGCTAGCGTCTATTCATCAAGTATCCGAAGAAACTGATTTTGAAGATTTTGGCGTACCACCTACACAGCTTTGTTCCAGCTAGAGAGAGAAGCGCAGTGGCCGTATTTTACGGTTATCATGTTGACGGTACAGGTTTCAATCTTGTCTGCGCACTTTTCTCATCAGTTTCATTGCACAGAATATCATTAAATAATATATGTCATGCAAAATTATTCTAGAATAGTGGCATTTGCCGTACTTATTTCATTAATAAAAAGCACATATTCTGTTTGTGGCACGTATTTACAATTCGAATGTTTTGATAACGTTCGCTTGATTCGTGGGGAGTGCAGACTGATGAGGCACTTTTAGGTCGAATCTTCCTAGATGACAGAACAGCAGGTAATTGCACTGTAAAAATTATCCCTCAAACATGTGTTCTACATTTAAAAAACAGTGATGTTTATTTCTGAAGGCATGTTAAAAGTTTCACGAAAAAAAATCGAAATGGGACCAACTCCCTAAATACTAATAGAGATATTATTTCGAGAGAAGTTTCCACAAAAATAAATCCTTCAATTTTGCATCAGTTTAGTGTGCCTGCTTTCACAGCAATGATCAGATATACATGGTTCACATGGAACTTTAAGGCAGTAATAAAAATTTTTGTAATTGAAGAGAACTACGTTTCCCGTATCACTTCTAGAATTCCGTGTGCCTGGAAGGCAGTAGCTTTCATTAAATGTGCGTGGTGCTCTACGAAATTGTGCTTCAATTGCCTCTGTGACAAATGCCATCAGTAGTTCTGTCGTAGTGCAGCAAGCGACAGTGAATAAGAAGATTCTGTAATCCATTCCGCAACCAACAGGATGTCACGTCTGAAGAAGGTTTGCCGTAATTATTGTTTTATTAATAAAATTACTATTTCTAAAATGACTATTTTTTAATAATTTTGCATTAAATATACCATTTACTAATATTCTGTACGATTAAAATGGGAAAATAGTACACAGTCAGAATTCGAACCTGCACCGGCCGCGTATGACCTTTAGTTGATACGCTTCTCTCAGTTGTTTAACACAGAGATTACATTACCGGCATAGATGGTGGGCAAAATACTTCAAGTAGAAGTCGATGCACGAAACACCACTAACCATATACTCAGGACAGGTTCCTCCACAACATATCAAAGACTTATCAGAATACGTGATTAAAGGGTCCGGTGGTCTCCTTGTCAGTTCGATACCACATCGGATTGATCTGATTCAGCTAGTATCTCTCAATCTGGCTTTCAGGCTGCGATTCTTATCAGATAATGGACACGGTAGATACGGTCGTAATCGGAATGTTTAACTTACAATAGATCCTTCAGCTATGACTGAACTAGAATTGTTAGACACTATTAAAAAGAACATTAATACAGTGTATAAACTACAAATATCTTCTTCAAATATAAATAGATGAAGTAACCTGATATCTGTTTACTTACAGAACCACAGCCCGTTCTTCAAAGCAGAGCAATTCAGGAATGGTTTCATCGTCAAGATAGAATAAAACTTATGTGATTCGTTTCAGGGTCACTGGACCTCAACATTATTGATAGCATTGGGGCGGAGGTATCTAGGTCATTGCCAGTTGGGTTTAGAAGTGAAAGCGACCTTTGGGAGAATTTTGAAAACTCTTGGTGGGAAGTAAACCATCACGAAATAGTTTCAATGCAATTATCTGATTCAGTTCCAAGACGCCTTGGAGAAATGCTACGCAATTACGCTGGATAGGCTGGCAGCTAGAAGCACACTCTCCCCTAAAAGCCATGCCATTGCTGTTCTCATAATCAGTCAAGCGATGCCTTATAGTAGCTGTTCGTGATAAAAGTCCATTATCAACCAACCGCCTTCACACAGTACATACACTGCCAGGAAACTGAGAGATTTTTCCTAGCTGACGACAACTGAGGAATGAATTGGCGAATATGCTGTCGAATGAATATTGGACGTCTCTGTTACTGGACACAATGGCTGTACGTGTGTGTGTCGGTGTGTTTGTATTTTTGTGTGTGTGATTAAAAGACGACCATCAGACCAACAATAAAAACTGCATTAAATACATTGTGCATTGTTTTAACGCATCGGAAAGCTACAAAATAATATTTACACAACCCGTATTCTGCATATTACCTTAATTAAACTAGTCGGGAATGTATTACGTCTGTAACATGTTTAGCTCTCGATAGAGTGACTGGCGACAGATGCAGTGATACACAATTCTCAAAGAGGTTATACTGACTGACCAACGGACACTCTAGCACAGGCTAAAATACAAACAGGAAGACATCGTCTTGACGCGTGCTGACATTACTATCTGCACACTCTTTATGTAGCCGAAGTGAGGCTCATTCCCCAGACCCAACGGAGCATGTGGAACCAGTATCACGTCTTAGTCATCAGAATATTAACCAGTGGCTGACAACTCTCTTCTTTCCTTAATAGAAAGAGAACCTACCCGGAAATGTTATATCGAAAAGTACGCAACACCCACAAAAGGAATTAATGAGCTTTTCTGCACTAGACAGTTACACACAGGTAAATAGCTTTTCTGAGAAGCATTTACTTCATTTCCTTCTCCACATCGACTCATTTGTTTCTGTATGAAGTGAGAAAATAAAAATTTTAGGGATGTGAAGCATAATTAGATAGCAGATTGCAGTCCCAATCGGAAACATTATAAAACCCAAGAACCTCTATTCTTTCTTGTATAACTACTGCTCACAAATTCGTATTTATGGATTTGCGGAACATTGTGATACTTAACTCATTATGGTATATGGTAAGGGGACATTTAAGGGTGGAAAGTACCGTCGACCCCCCCCCCCCCCCCACCCTGCCCCATACCGCAGCGAACGTCTCTATACATGTGTGCATTCAGCACTGACTCTCAGTTGCCACAACCCTTTACGGAATTTACGCATGAGGAAATACAAGTGTCAATCTATTCAGACAGCATTCTTTAAATCAGCAGGACATGGACTGAAAATCAAATAAACGTCGGTTTCCGAGTCATGTTTATAACATATTGGAGTGTTCTCGAAGCAGTTGAGTGTTCCGGCAGTTACACTTGGAAAATTGATAGATGAAAGGACCTGTTAATGTGAAACAGATCCAATCCCAGAATCCCATACTGAATGTGTAAATTCTCGTATATAAGGCGCTTTTCACCTTTCTTGGCAAAGCACCAGCAAATATTAGAATGAAGCAGCGTCACGCTTTCCATTGGCTTTGCATGACGGTTGTGTTGGTGCACTTAATCTAGCACTGACTGCTTCAATAAAGATAACATGGTGATGTCTTCCCTTCTTATGACATGTAAATCTTATGACGCTCCTCCTATATCATTCTGCTCCATGAGCTATGCACTGCTGTGTGACTACGAACAACATCCCTACTACACCACCCCACGCTTCCGCCAAGAACAAGCAGAGAATGGAGCAAAAACTCTTAACATTTGAACGAATCACCCATCAATCTGCTCAATCAAATATGGCAGGGTAGTTCAGGAACTAAGTTCCGTTTGGTAACAAAAACTATATGGAGTACAGGCAAGGAAAGAAGTTTATTTCACAAAAATGTACAACAGTTACACTACCTTTGAAAATTGCTCCAGTAGTTTTCCAGGCATTTCTGGGTGTACAGTGAGCGCGTAAAGATGCCTAGAAAATCGTGTCATTCGCCAAGTATGTGGGCCAGGTGCAAGATTTCGCCTGATGCCGTGCAGCCCACATAACGTAACTGTCATGTTGTTTCTTCTTGAAGCCAATTCTCAGTCGCACTCAGTAGGTGCAATGAAGATGCCTCTGCAGCGTTTTCGATGCTCCTTGCTCCTGCAGCGTTTTCACCCTCAACTCTGCTCACATGAACCGCTGGCTTTGAAGACAACATTTCAGTACAGTCAGTAATCTATAGACCAGCGTACAGTACTGGCGGAAAGAACTGGAGGATGTATTGTATGACTAGAGCATTGCAAAGTTGGCTAAAGGCACAGACAAATGTCTTAGTCCGAGCGGAGACTATATAGAGAAGTAGCTGGTAGGTGAAGCTATCGGTTGCAAATAAAACATCTTTGAGTTTCACAGTCGTTTCCAATTCGCGACCGAAGGGAACGAACTTTCCGAAAAACCCACATACAAAGCACCTACCACATGAGTACCAAGAAGACAAAGAATTAATGTATTTACCATGAGAATTAATTCCGAACGAAGATATATTCATTTTGCCGATAACTGCTTAGGCAAATCACTGTCTGCTATGCAACTGAGGTGACAATCATTACACATGTCCGATATGTTACAGATAGTTAGGTAATCAGTTTACTCCAATATTACTTCCACTGCCATAAAATACACAGCCCATTAGTTTTTCGGATCAGTAGATGTTTCACTACGAGTCACAAGTATTTGACATTTTTTAATCGGATCACAAGACAAAGAGTAACGAAAGCATGCCGTTTAAGTCCCATTACATGTATTGTCTGATAAACACACAGACACACACACACACACACACACACACACACACACACACACACACACACGCACACACACATATATATATGTATAAATATGTGTGTGTGCGCGCGTGTGTGTGTGTGTGTGTGTGTGTGTGTGTGTGTGTGTGTGTGTCTGTGTGTGTGTTTATCAGACAATACATGTAATATATATATATATATATATATATATATATATATATATATATATATATATATATATGATTTTGCGAAGTTTCGGCCACCCTGTGATAGTCAACGCACTTTCAGGACGGGAGCTGAATTACCATACTTAACTAGAGATTTGTCTGGAATTTTGATGCTTGAGTAGATCGTGCATAATAAGCAATAGAGAAATGGAAAACTAACTTTTCCACGTAACCTACAAGGAGATCAGTTTACGAGTGAATTACGATGTCTCTCGTAATTTACTGTATAGACAACCTCCTTAGATTTTTAATTCAGTGTTGGTATGCTGACGCGCCGATCGCGGTGGCCACGCGGTTCTAGCCACTGCAGTCCGGAACCGCACGACTGCTACGGTCGCAGGTTCGAATCCTGCCTCGGGCATGGATGTGTGTGATGTCCTTAGGTTAGTTAGGTTTAAGTTGTTCTAAGTTCTAGGGGACTGATGACCTCAGATGTTAAGTCCCATAGTACTCAGAGCCATTTGAACCATTTTTGCTATGCTGACAAAGTTTAAGTACCGCGACTGTCTGGATTAATTACGTCCAAATCACTGTCACATTAAGCGGCGCAGCAGTGTAATGTCATAAACACTCATCCAGTGAGCCATGTACGCAGATGAAGTGTGGGATGTAAAGAAGTGTATGTGAACAACTTAAAAGATCCCATTAGAAAAATTAATGAATTGCTGTGCTGGAAAACGTCTTACGTAATTTGCATTTCAATCAGCTGAGCAGAACTGAACGTACTCAGACATTTCGCTCTTTACCTATTCTGATCAACACTAAACAGACACACAGTATTTTTAGCGCAACGAAATCTGACTTTCAAAAATCGCTACAAAAGAATTGCCCTGACTATCAATAACCTATACCTTCCATGAATCACTTACCTCACATAAATCTTCATTACTTGAACTACAGCAAAACAGCGAGCGCCAATACTGCGAGCTAAATAAAAGATTCTAGCTACTGAAGGCACTAACTACTGATAGGCATACTAACCAAATGAAAGATTTTGATAGAAAACAAACAATGTATTTACCTTAATAGTGTTAAAAGTCATAATACATATTTATCAGTTCATGATATCCAGTATTACAAATTTACTGTATGTGATGGACACACATCCAGATCATCCGCTCTCAAAACTCTGCCATTTCACTCCCCACATCCACCACTGCTGGCGGCTCACCTCCAACTACGCAACGCTACGCGCTGTTAACAGCCAACTGCCCAACACTACAATAGCAAATTCCAACAATGCAAACCAGCCACAGACTGCACACAGCGCAGTCAGTGATTTTCATATAGAGCGCTACATGGCGTTACCAACATAAAAACCCAAACGGCCTACTTACAAACCGACTCATAAAAAGTGTGTCACACGATGTTGCAGCACAACAACTGATGGAACATTATCTGTAACCACCACATGCCGTGATATCAATCACAATAAACTATCAGACATGGTTCCAGGCCAGCAGAAGGGACCGCTGGCAGTCGATTTCTGGCATTGCTTCCCCGCAAATACTCCAACAACCACTACAGCGGGGAACAGTGAACCGACAGTTTTATGCTTAGACACTTTATCTTTAAGTAACAATCTTCATTAAGCATAAATGCCTGAAGACCAGCAAAACATGCTTGAGATGGGTTGCAAAATGTTAAACATACAATAAATAATTATAACAACTACTCTCTGCCTTGCTCTGTACTACAGCAATGAGAGGATGTTCCCAGTCTCGACGATACCTCGCTGTGTACTGCTGAGCTGAAGCCATACACTCAGACCCCACTACAAACGTGTGTTTAGAGCCAGATGTTTTTCCTCTGCCTCAATATGAACTGAAAACGACTACAATGACATCAACCAAAAACGTTCTGACACCTTTCAGTTCATAATCTCCAGATGACTGATAGAGTTCACGACATTTTTCCAGTTACTGCTATAGTATTGTTTATCAGTCATAAGCACACTTATGTCCTTCATTTTCATTGCATTTTGAATTGAGGAGCTGGAAGAATGGATACATTGGTTATTGACCATAACAGTGTTCTCATTAGATACTCACCTTCAGAGTAACAGCAGAAAAACAACTCAAGAAATCTGTCAAAAAGAAGCCGATAGGGTAGGTATAAAACTGCATTTAGTGAAATATTTTAAGGAACATCCAGGGTTATAATTGTGGTTGGGCAGGAAGGAATCGGTATGAATTATAGTGTGGCAGACTGTAACAATTGTTGCCGGAGTGAAGTGACAGTTTATTGTAAAAGAAGAAAAGGGTAAACGAAAGAAAAGACACTGCCATAAAGACGTGAGGATATGGCATTTCGCTGTGGCAAGCTGATATACACTCCTGGAAATAGAAATAAGAACACCGTGAATTCATTGTCCCAGCAAGGGGAAACTTTATTGACACATTCCTGGGGTCAGATACATCACATGATCACACTGACAGAACCACAGGCACATAGACACAGGCAACAGAGCATGCACAATGTCGGCACTAGTACAGTGTATATCCACCTTTCGCAGCAATGCAGGCTGCTATTCTCCCATGGAGACGATCGTAGAGATGCTGGATGTAGTCCTGTGGAACGGCTTGCCATGCCATTTCCACCTGGCGCCTCAGTTGGACCAGCGTTCGTGCTGGACGTGCAGACCGCGTGAGACGACGCTTCATCCAGTCCCAAACATGCTCAATGGGGGACAGATCCGGCGATCTTGATGGCCAGGGTAGTTGACTTACACCTTCTAAAGCACGTTGGGTGGCACGGGTTACATGCGGACGTGCATTGTCCTGTTGAAACAGCAAGTTCCCTTGCCGGTCTAGGAATGGTAGAACGATGGGTTCGATGACGGTTTGGATGTACCGTGCACTATTCAGTGTCCCCTCGACGATCACCAGTGATGTACGGCCAGTGTAGGAGATCGCTCCCCACACCATGATGCCGGGTGTAGGCCCTGTGTGCCTAGGTCGTATGCAGTCCTGATTGTGGCGCTCACCTGCATGGCGCCAAACACGCATACGACCATCATTGGCACCAAGGCAGAAGCGACTCTCATCGCTGAAGACGACACGTCTCCATTCGTCCCTCCATTCACGCCTGTCGCGACACCACTGGAGGCGGGCTGCACGATGTTGGGGCGTGAGCGGAAGACGGCCTAACGGTGTGCGGGACCGTAGCCCAGCTTCATGGAGACGGTTGCGAATGGTTCTCGCCGATACCCCAGGAGCAACAGTGTCCCTAATTTGCTGGGAAGTGGCGGTGCGGTCCCCTACGGCACTGCGTAGGATCCTACGGTCTTGGCGTGCATCCGTGCGTCGCTGCGGTCCGGTCCCAGGTCGACGGGCACGTGCACCTTCCGCCGACCACTGGCGACAACATCGATGTACTGTGGAGACCTCACGCCCCACGTGTTGAGCAATTCGGCGGTACGTCCACCCGGCCTCCCGCATGCCCACTATACGCCCTCGCTCAAAGTCCGTCAACTGCACATGCGGTTCACGTCCACGCTGTCGCGGTATGCTACCAGTGTTAAAGACTGCGATGGAGCTCCGTATGCCACGGCAAACTGGCTGACACTGACGGCGGTGGTGCACAAATGCTGCGCAGCTAGCGCCATTCGACGGCCAACACCGCGGTTCCTGGTGTGTCCGCTGTGCCGTGCGTGTGATCATTGCTTGTACAGCCCTCTCGCAGTGTCCGGAGCAAGTATGGTGGGTCTGACACACCGGTGTCAATGTGTTCTTTTTCCATTTCCAGGAGTCTATTATAGGTGTGTGTTACATATTGGGCTCTAGGACGTGGATGCTATTTGCCAAATGCTGAGGAACTCTTTCACTAGCAGGAAGAGCTAAAATCCGGTGTAGTGGTGGTTTAGCATCATGAATCAGTTAGTCTGTCAAGTACTAAAACTGTCTGCCTATCTGTGCCATCATATTACACCATGATAATCCACATCTGAGTATTGTGGCAGTATAGAGGCGTCGTATATAAATGTTACCATCAGGAACTCAGTTCATAACACAGACGGTGAAGCACTGCATAGGAAGTTAGTACAAGATGAGCATCGTTAACGTATTCTCATCTCGGTATCTCTCTATCTTAAGCATAATGCATGCTCAAAAGCTCTTCAACGTGGATGCTCTTCGCTTATACTGTATTGCTGTACTGTAATCATTGCGATTAGATATTTGCCTTTCTTTCAGTATTGACAGTCTTGCTTAAGGATGATTTATTCCAGACAGCACTGTCTGAATTTTCGTCCCTTATTCCTTGTCCTGTTGACAACTGGTTCCCTCTTCACGTTAGCAGCAACTCGAATCGAACTAATACTGCGTATATTCGTTGGTGCAAGTTTTTACGCATTTTTTTGAGCCCACTATCCAGCTAATTATTTGTTTGGAGGGTATCCTTATGCCTCGTTTATGAAGCCTCTCGTTGGATGTTGACGTTTTGCAATGAAAATTGAGCTGTTCTTTCATTTATGATCTTCAGTTCCGGGGACGGTACCAATGAAAGATATCATAAGAAAAATGTTTTCAAAGTATGTAATGATCAAGAGACGTATTACTTTGTCGTAATGTTCGCAGTATAACCACTTGATTCTAGTTAGACTTGTATATCACGTTTGGCGAGTTAGCTTTACAGTTTTCAATGCGCTTACAGAAATAATTGGGACAGTTAACTGATTTATGACGTTTAATCTGCAGTCCGAGCATCTGAGTATTATTAGTAATTACGCTTAAGTTCACAAACGCGAATAAAATGCATTGACATAGATTTTTTTGTATTCAGACTTACATTCCCTTCGTCTTTCACACGCAAGAGATGTCCGCTTACACGTCAGAATCCACATCGCTTGGTGAAACAAATTCTTGCTGCTCGTAGTATTACTAAAACTTGGCAACAATGTACACTATGTTTGGCAATTGTCTGACTGCCGAGTTAGCTGCAAGATGACACATAAATATGCTTATAAATTCATTTCATATTAGCTCGTCACTTTCATAGAATTATCGGAGCTATTTACTTTAAACGTGTGACATCGCCGTATGACCTTATGCTTTTGAGTCCAGGGAGGTCATTCCACGTGGTAATTACTATTAATCTCGTCCTCTACGTTACAGTTTATCAGTTTTATCCACCACTGCCACGGTAAGGAAAAGATAACCTCAGCAGTGCTGCAGTGTCACTGCGGTAACTTGGTTGCTTCCGAAACCAACGCTGCTTAGGGTACGATTCCAGTCTCACTAAAGGCCAGATCTTCTAGCCGTTCCGTGACAGAGCTACAGGCAGGCAGATCCACAATCAGTAAAACATTTCTAACTGTTAATGTCAAATTTTAATCCTGTTTCAGTTTTATGTAGGACGGCAAATAAATGCAGACTGTTTAGAAGTTCAGAATTGTCCAGAATGAGTAATATATTATTCATTCGTACTGTTACAGGCACGCTCGTGTTACAGTACTTTCTGTTTTATTAAAATAGACTTTCGTCATTTTGTTACCACGGTAAGCTGAACTGCAGTTCTTCTTTGTTAGTAATAAACACAAGCTCCGATAGACAGGACCCTGAGGAGGGTTTCGGTGCACAACATCGTTATTTAGCCACCAGCTGCAGAATATTATGTTCACATTTTCCTTCGCTCGGTTTGGATGTGTGTGATGTCCTTATGTTAGTTAGTTTCAAATAGTTCTACGTTCTAGGGGACTGATGACCTCAGATGTTCAGTCCCATAGTGCTCAGAGCCATTTGAACCACTTGAAACTTCGCTCGGGAAGATGTGTTTACTTACGTCTCAACCATCGATTTCCTCTTAAGAAGGTAACATAAACGCATCGTAACCAGACACCTATAGCAATACTGTACAGGAATTCTCGGCGATGACGTTGAAACCAACCTGCAGTAATAGTCGCCCTATCATGTTTGTTGCTTTCAGTTAGTGCCTGTTGTACTCCTACACCCGACTTTTGAACCTTATTACTGAATGCATATGGCGTACAACGGTTAAATGCTTGCAGTTCATCACATATGTCTGTTATCGAGACTTCCTTAATGTAAACTGAGTCATGGCAGAACGAACGACATATCTTGACACAGCAAAATCCTTTCCTTACGTGTTTCGCACAAACGCACGTGCTCCACACACAGTGAAACTGTTCCGAGCTACCTTGCTGCCTTCACACCTCTGTTAGATACAAAGCAAACAATTTGTTTCAAATGTTACACTGTTTTACACTTGCGACTCTATTTTATATCTCTTGAAAAAGTCCATAAATTTCAAGCATGCAAAATCCAATATGTAACTGGAAGACAAAGGAACTTAAAATTAAGAA
Organism: Schistocerca piceifrons; assembly: GCF_021461385.2. Classification (NCBI taxonomy): domain Eukaryota; kingdom Metazoa; phylum Arthropoda; class Insecta; order Orthoptera; family Acrididae; genus Schistocerca; species Schistocerca piceifrons. The sequence continues at coordinate 612,263,115 of NC_060142.1, read as the reverse complement.
ATGACAGTTGCTAAACAAAATCGTAACGCCATGTTCACCTGGTCGTAAGATGCCTGTCAAAGTTGGCAAGTTTTGTGCGGCCGGTAGTCGAATGTTGGTGGCTGCTGTAGGGCGAGGAAACTCCCGAGCATAAACTTGATGTTGATATCCGTATGGCGGAATTATTGCGGAGATCTCTGTTATTACAGGTGTAATAAAGTTGAGGGAACTACTTTCGAGCTCCATCAGACTGAGTACTTCCGCAGACAGCCGAAATTCAATAAAAAATTCGCGGTCAAGTCCTCTAGAGACTTTTTTTGTTGTTGTAAAAATATATGACCCCTCTAGTATTAAACCTGTGACCTCTTTAACTGCAATTTATTTACCGATACGCAATTATAAAAGAAAGAAAAGAAAGAAATGCAGAGGGCTCGATCTCGCTAGGTCTTGGCTACATTGCACGACTTTTACCAATTCCTTTAATTTTATTACAGCAATGAACAGACAGTCAGCTTCAGGCCGGGTGGAGACAAGGTGGGCAGCGGTCGAAGCCGGAGGCCTGGCCACTGTGGCTTTCCCTCCCCTGTCACTGTGCTGGTACCACGCATAGGGGATGTGAAATAAAAACACCGTTCTATTTTTTATAATTTTTCAATTTTTTCTTTATTTTTGTTGTTATTTGTTTTACGAATAGAAAACACGTTAGACAAAAATCCCACAATTCCGCCATTGAAATGGAAACTAATTTCTTCTCTAAGAAAAATCTAATGAGAAGAAGGCTCCAGAGGAAATAAAAAAAACAATGCAATTCCTTCACGATCAAAAGCAAGGTCCAACATGTTTGCAAATAAAGCACGATAACATGGTAGCCTCTGTCAATATATTGGCGATAAAACAAGAGGGCCATGATCGTTGTCACACCCGACTACGTGGGTGTAATATCCGAGGAGTCAAACGATCAAATTAGTCTTGGTCCAAGGGAAACCGGAATATTCTGGACACATAAGAAGTTCAATCGATAAAGCGGTTTCCGCTGATCGGGTGAGGAAAGCCAGTTGTCGGTGAATCCAATGCCAGTGTTCATGTCCACAAGAGACAAATATGTGTATTAATGTGACAGGTTGATGCCATGTGTCGCAAAGACCGGTAGGACTAAGACCAACGCGATGGAGGTCTTCATTGGTCGGGATCAGATTGTGAATGGCCCTGTTCCACAATGAGAAAACTTCCATCGGGAGGATAGGAAGACTAACGTGAAACCGCACTATTTTCCAGGATACCTATGGTGCAGCCATTTCAACTGGGGGAGGAGGCATGATTTTACCTCCCTACGAGACAGAAAGTACCTGGTGGTAAGGTGTGTCACTGATAAAATGCCAGCTCCCGCAAAACTTAATAGAATATAAAATTCAAGTACGTGTCGCAATTTAGTGTTGATCCTGCCAACATGGCCAGGTGGAGTCAGACTTGCCTGTCTAAGACACGTGATTAAGTGAACTGTAACAAATTGAGTTGGTCGAGTATATGTTAAAATGATACGTCGTATAAATAATACTGAAGCCTTCACCTTGATATTGGGAAGTCTCAACATTCCAAGGCGGCGGGGCCTTGAAACCACTTCATACCGGAGTACAAAAATATGACGTTGTCAAAGGAAACGACCCGATATTTGCACCAGTTTGCACGCCATCATTGCGGGAAGAGGGAATATTTGTGCAACACAGAACACTTTGCTTCACTTTGTGAAGAAGACTGAAGGAACGGCGTTATCATGAATTGTCCCTTCGATTCGATTCGGTACCTCCCATCTGAGTTGTGCAGCCATTTTATCGGATAGCGAGCGACGGTGATTCCCAACGATTTGTGGCGAGCAATAACCATTGCCCATGGAATGACAACGTGTTCAAAATTCTGCATTAGTAATAGGGTACATTTCCGTTCATTAATGAGGGCCCCAGAGAGAGAACAAAAGGAATCCAATATGTCCTTTCCCAAGTATATGTTATCGACGTGACGCAGTTATACATAACATCATCCGCGTACGCTCTTATCGAGAAGGTTTCTCCAAATATTTTCTAGCCACGTAATTGATCAGCAATACGGCGAAGCGGAGGCTCTAAGAACAAGCGACATGGAGAGGGGCTCCCCTGCGTTAAGCCCCGTCGGGGGAGTAAGTCGTCCGTTTACACCGACAGATGCGGGAATACCAGTAAAAACACTGAAGGAAACCTGACACGCAGAATGATTGAGACCGGTCACCTTGGGCACCTGCATCAAGAAACTGTGCCTTATTAAAATCAACAAAAACTGAGGCTCTAGACACAGAAATTGCTGCAGCCAACGAGACAACGTCGCGGCATTGGACTACGTAAATCAGAATCGTGCGCACAGGCAGACAGCTTTGGTGGACAGCAAGTATTGTCTCCTGCGGTATCGACTAACGGCTATTAACTGCCCGGGCGACAATTTTGTGATCGAAATTAAGCAGTGTGATCAGGCGGAATTGATCAATGTCTGGACTTCCAAATGCCTTTAGAATTAGAACGATTTTACCAACCTTGAACGGGTCGGTAATCAAAGCACCCTGGATCACCTCATTTACCAGTGACGTAACGGTATCGTCTGTAAGAGGCCAAAGACGTACATAAAATTCTTTAAGAATACCGTCGATTCCCGGCAACTTTTGCCATGGTGAATCGACATAAATCGTTGTGTATCATCGCAAGTAAAGTCACTTAGAAAGTCATCATTTAATGCGGAAGTAACCACATAATCGAGAAGATCAGTAAACCCATCAGGGAAAATCGTATCATTAGCAGGATCATCATAAAGGTCGGTGAAGAAATTACACATCGCAGTGGAAATATCATGTTGGGATGTCAGTGTGTGACAGTCGGTGTGAGTGGGGGATACATGCTCGTTTGCGACGCTTCCGCAAACGTATTAGGAAATACAATGAGGATAGTACATTCTGTAGGAAGAAGCGGGTTTTGATCACCCCCTGAGTCTTTCCAGTTGTTGCCTCTTTGACAGAAGAAGCTTCGCCTTAAGATGGCGGACATCCATAGTCCATAAGAGAAGGATAACGGTCCTGCGAACACAAGCTACGGGCAAAAATGTCTCGAAAGATAATCTCGAGGGAAGGATCCTTTAAGAGAGATGTGTTGAACAGACAGGGCAGACGATACAGTTTTACTGGTTGCCGCACATGATTTTAAGTTACAGTTACGGCACCGTGATCGGTGAAACAAGCGGATTTCACGTGTATCGCTAACAGTCGCCCACGTAGAGCGTAAGCAAGATAAATCGACCGAATCGGCTGCTGGAAGAAGCTGTAAAATGCACATACGTCACTTGAGTCGGATACAGACAGATCCACGCATCTGGTATTTTTGAAGAACGCAACAAATCGTCTAGTTCCTCAAAGAAATTAAAATTAGGAGACTCATCCACAGGACGCAAAACACAATTAAAATCTCCGCCTGCCAGAAGTTTCTGCGGGGTTTTACGAAATAGATAAAGTATTTATAAAAATGCGCAGTATCTGTGGAACGACCAGATCCTGAAGGGCCATCAAGAAAAAGTAAGGTCACAAAAGGTGCAGCCTATTTCTCGACCGTTATCAAAAGATTCGAATTCAGTCAGTGGTATAGTCTCTCTGTAAAATAAGTCAGTACCAGTAAGACAATTTAGGAGACGCATTAAGGAAAGTAGAAAAACTGGGAATAGAAATATTGTCAAGTAACACTTCGTTCAAAAATATGATACCTGCGCTCGAATCGTAAATAAGTTGTCGCAGCACCGCAATTCTAAGCTCAGAACTAATTCTTTCCACATTCAAGATAAGAGAGGAACAGGCCTCCACCTATTGACTGCCATTAGCGTGTAGTTGATTACTTGCAAATAACTATTAGCAGTCCATGGCAGAGAACGGATGAATCTGAACGTAAAGAGGTGAATCCCCTTCTTCCGCCCTCTTTGTTTTTCTCTCCTTTTTTTCTTCGTGATGGCGCGCGTTCTAGTTGAAATCGTTGTCGTGCGGAAAGGCGACTGCAGCTTGGGGCAACATGGGGAATGGGGGTGGGGGGAACGGAAATTCAGTTTCAGGTGTAGAGGAATCAACGGAAACGGAAACTGACGGAACGGCATTACTCGTGGTCTAGTGGACATTCCCGCGTCACACGCAGGGCGCTGCGTGAGCTTCCTTGTTTGTCCTCAGTGTCATGTGAGTCGTCGTCAGAGTGACATTGTTCTTTGTAATTCTATATATGCGCCGTGTTGTCGGCCACGATTCCCACGAACATTCCACGCACAGGTACTGTTACTTTTATTTTTGACAAATCGATGCGTCATGTGCAACGGAGCAGCGGAGTACGGTAGAAATTCATGACTGTATTTTGGATTCGATGGTCATTTCAGAACAGGTTCACACGACTAGGGTCGATCGTTTGCGTTTTATGTCAAGTTTATAGATTCGCTTCAGGTTGACCGGCTCCTTTTGTGGTGTGGACAAAAAATCCCTTTAATTCATCGCGATGGCTCTAATTGCATGGCTACGTTGGTGAACGCGGTGGTAGAATATACGAATGTTAGGGTGTGATTGCGAAGGGGCGCTTGCTGTTTCGGAAATGAGGTAGGAGGCAGAGTTGGACGCTTTAGAATCTTTAACAGCAACCTACATGTTATCATCCGGTCTATACTCAAGGAGTGGGAGGTCTCATCCACCCAAGCCTTTCCAGCAGAGTGGAGAAGCGAGGAGGAATCACCTGACTCCTCACCATTCTCCGTCCATATACGTTTCATTTGAAGGTGGTGGCGGCGCGGAAGCCAGAATGGCGAAGGCCCTACGTGAGGCTAATGGCGAAAATGAGCTAGAATTATCATGCAAAGGCTCACCATGTCCCTCAGAAACATGGTTTGACACAACGTCTTTCACTTGGGGATCTAGATCCGCTAAAGTTAGCCTTTTACGTTGTTCATACGTGGATTCTGAGACCGTCACACTACGCTGGAAACCTATACGGAGGTGTCCACTGTCATTACATATAAAACAAGCACCTTCGTCTCCGTTGTAAATTGTATGTACCCGGTATCCACACACCTGAGAGGGAATATTCCGTTTGCCCACCATGTCGACGGATCGAACTCCGCTACAATCTTGTAAGCGATATTCAACGGACCAGCGTTCCCGTCCGTATATCCCCAAACGAAAACAGGGCGTTACATGAGCGTGGAATGTTCGTGGGAGTCGTGGACGACTACACGGTGAAAGACAACGCCGCGTGAATATGGAATCACAAACGCCGAGAGACAAGTAACGATGTGACGCTGACAACGAGTCTGGCGGTATTAAGGATAAACAAGGAAGCTCTGGCAGTGCGGCCGGCCCGTGTGGCCGAACAGTTCTAGGCGCTGCAAGCTGGAAACGCTACGGTCGCAGGTTCGAATCCTGCCTCGGGCATGGATGTGTGTGATGTCCTTAGGTTAGTTAGGTTTAAGTAGCTCTAATTTCTAGGGGACTGATGACCTCAGATGTTAAGTCCCATAGTGCTCAGAGCCATTTTTTCTTGCAGCGTAACGATAGAGGCGGGAACAGGTGGTAACCTCTCGCCCGGCATGTGACGCAGGAATGTTGTCTAGACCACGAGTCGTTATAGCTTTGCAGCCGCTGAGCAGACAATTCTGCAGTCTACAGTGTTACCAGATCGTGTATATCGCCAGAGTTAGAATTCTGAAGGGCGATCGAATTTATTGGTTACCGTAGGTGAACGACACGGGCATAGCCTCTGCGGCGGGCGGCTGGCAATAAGCTTGTTTTGTCTAATACTGTGTGTTGTTCAATACACCATTCACACTAATCAATAAAAGTAACTGCACTTACTCGTCTAACAAAAAAATGGCTCTGAGCACTATGGGACATAACTTTTGAGTTCATCAGTCCCCTAGAACTTAGAACTACTTCAACCTAACCAACCTAAGGACATCACACACATCCATGCCCGAGGCAGGATTCGAACCTGCGACCGTAGCGGTCACGCGGTTCCAAACTGAAGCGCTTAGGACCGCACGGCCACACCGGCCGGCCTATTCGTCTAACACCTTGTACGTATAGGTATGTGTCTGTGTGTGCTTGTGTGTGTGTGTGTGTGTGTGTGTGTGTGTGTGAGAGAGAGAGAGAGAGAGAGAGAGAGAGAGGGAGAGAGAGAGAGACGGGGGGGAGGGAGGGAGGGAGGGAAAGCGGGGGGGTTGTGGGGGAGGGGTTGAAGGTTACGAGGAATTTGTGATAATATACAGGGTGATCACAACCTTTTAGAGGTGTGTGCTGAGAAATGATCGTTGAGAAAAATATTTGGTATGTTGCCCAGTTTTCAATTTAATTAGCATTCAAGTCATATACAAAAGTCAAAAAATGTTTTACATCACCCTGGTTCCCAGAAACCCTGTAAATAGACGTTGACTGTGGATGTTGTATCACAGACACAGTCCCTCTGACTGTTCAGAGATGTCACTAAACCCGCCCAAAGACGTCAACAATCACGCATGGGTAGCGCCTGTTAGACGGAGAGGGTCCGACAGACGATCAGTTCCAGTCATTCCACCAGGAAGGAGCTCCACAGCTCCTGTTTTCTGTAGAGCAACCATGTCTAGACGGTCAATACCGCGGTTCGATCGCGTCCGCATTGTTACCGTGTGCCAGAAAGGGCACTCAACAAGGGAGGAGTTCAGGCGTCTCGGAGTGAACCAAAGCGATGTTGTTCGGACTTGGAGGAGATAAAGAGAGATACGAACTGTCGATGACATGCCATGCTCAGGCCGCCCACGGGCTACTATTGCAGTGGATGACCGCTACCTATGGATTATGTATCGAAGGAACCCTGACAGCAGCCCCACCATGTTGAATAATGCTATTCGAGCAGCCGCAGGACGTCGTATTACGACTCAGACTGTGCGCAACAGGCTGCATGATACACTACTTCACTCCCGACGACCATGGCGAGGTCTATCTTTGCTACCACGGCATTCGTCTTCATGGACGACAATACGCGCCTCCATCGTGCAAATCTTGCGAATGACGTCCTTCAGGATAACGACATCTCTGGATTAGAGCATGTTCTCCAGATATGAAATCAATCGAAACATGTCTGGGAGACATTGAAAAGGGCTGTTTATGGTCGACTGACCCACCAAACACTCTGAGAGATCCACGCCGAATCGCCGTTGAAGAGTGGGACAACTGGACCAACAGTGCCTTGACGAACCTGTGGATAGTATGCCACGACCAATACAGGAATGCATCAATGCAAGAGGACGTGCTACTGGGTATTAGAGGTACCGGTGTGTACCACAATCCAGGCAACCTCCTCGGAAGGTCTCGGTGTATGGTGATACAACATGCAATGTGTTATTTTTCGTGAGCAATAAAAGGGGTGGAAATGATGTTTATGTTGTTCTCTGTTCCAATTTTCAGTGCAGGTTCCAGAACTCTCGGAACCGTGGTGATGCAAAACTCTTTTTTTTATGTGGGTAATAAGGCCATTGCGAGCGAACATTCAGGAGGCCGGCAGAGACAGTGTAGCTAAACACATTCTTCTTTTGGCTTCCTAAAACCGAACAAGAGAGTGATACAAAAAGTGGGCATTGGGCGGTAGTAAGAATCGAATCGGAGCCAGAAGCTGAGCAGTCTCAAGTCTGTCATCTACGCCATAAGAACAACTGACACTAAAAGTAAATGGCAGGCCGCTTCAGATTGCCCCCGCAACGCCCTAATTAGCTAACTTCAATGCTAATTAATCGATAACGGCACAACGCACTGAATTCTTTTCTTAACAATTATTTCTCAGAACAACTTGACACCCAACACCCTTACATGCTTTCCAGATCGTTCCTCACTTTGTTGGATATAAAGAGGATGTAGACGACGATAGCATTGGTGATACAATAGATAACTCTAAATAAGCCATTTCATGTGTACGGCAAGCCCTCTGAATTACTGATATGTTTCGAAGAACACACTGTGGTTAAACTATGCTGTATTTGTGGTACAGGTGAAATATTATCAGACTACAAGACGAATGTAGTACAGTAACTACAGTATTAGACAGACGGGATGAGCTGACATGTGTGAATATCAAAAAGCCATGAGTATTATTTGTCAAAACACTCTAATGAATAATTGCATATTAACGTAAGATACTGGAAGAACTCTGGGAAGATCACTTTGGGTTCCGGAGAAACACTCTAGACTCTAGTGACCGACTTATCTCAGTAGATGAATGGTAAACCCAATGTTCCGGTTTCAACAATTTTTAGTAAATTCTGAAATTTAGAGAATTCCTTCCTCAATGTTGCCAGGGATACATAGTTTGAAATGCCAGAAGTGGCAGGCATAAGAAACAGGGAACGAAATGTTACCTACAACTTGTACAGAAGTGAGAAAGTAATTCTAAGACTGGAAGGACATGAAAAGGATAGAATAATTGAGAAGGGACTGAGATAAGGTGTAGAATATCTCCATGTGTAGCTGAGCAGACAGTAAGGGAAATTAAAGAGAAATTTCTAAAAGTAGTTAATTCTTAAGAAGCAGAAATGATAAATATAATGGTTTACAATAACAGTAATTCAGTCAATGATTGCAAAGACGATGCAACATTACTTAATGATTTACTGAAAAGAGGTTGTAGGATTAATAAACTAGGGTAATGGAATGTAGTCGGATTATATCAGGCGAAACAGAGGTAAGCAAGTTTGAAAGGGAGACGCCAAAAACAGCCGATGCGTTTTGTTATTTGTAAATCAAAATAACTGAATATAGTCGAAGTGAAGCTCCTATAAAATGCTGAGTGGCTTCATCAAGAAAAGAGACTGTAATATTTCTGGCTTTTCAGCCATCACATTCGGCTACAGGAACCTCTTTTAGAGCAGTTGAGAAGGTAGCTGTGGTAAGATGACGTAATGTGGTGTCAGGTACCGATGATAGATGGTTTGTTCGGTGCGGGTATCGTGAAAAAGACCGCCTAAGTTGTAATACTTCGCCTCGATTGGCTGCTGCTTTCGGAAGTAAAGCGCCAAAATGATAATTTTCTATTATAAGTATCTGAAATATCATACAGCATATTTACTTGAATTTCAAATTAAAACTTCTCTCAATAGCGTCCTATCATTTCATTACTACACAAGTGTTAATACCCAGGAGAATAATAAACAACTGCAACACGAAAAGGCAAACGAAGTGCTTAGGTGATCTTCGGATCGCGTCTTACTTGGATGGCGAGCGAAGTGGATGGCTATATGATCAGAGCTATTCGGCAGATTCGGAGGATGGACATGTTGTCCGCCGCGGTATCAGTTAAGACTTAATTTGTAATGTCTGGTTTGTGAATAGAATTGGCTCGGCATTGTCGGAAGACAGAGGGGTTGTCGGCTGCGGCTGGTTTACTTAAGACTTTAATAACAATGTATGGTTATTTGCAAATAGAGTTGAGAACAATGTGATACTAATTACGGAGGTATGCAGTTCATTAATTTGTTGAAATATGGATATCGTTTGTGACTCTAAGGTGTAATGTTATTGTCCAGTTTCTTGTATTCTGCTAAAGAAAAGCGAGTGGCATCCCGTGTAAACGAAGTGACTGGAAATTTAATTCAATTCTAAAATAATAGTTCCTCGTGCTGTGGCAGCACACTTCGAACATCGTTGTGCCTACTGCATCGGCATCCCATTTTACGTCCAACTATCACGGGATGCCTGAATTACAGGGTGTATATACACCAGGGAAACCTACGTAGTCGGTGTTCTAAGAACAACGACTTACTGACGGCCACAACGCAACACACTACCAGGTCTACATCTACATCTACATCTACATCCATACTCCGCAAGCCACCAGACGGTGTGTGGCGGAGGGTACCCTGAGTACCTCTATCGGTTCTCCCTTCTATTCCAGTCTCGCACTGTTCGTGGAAAGAAGGATTGTCTGTATGCTTCCGTGTGGGCTCTAATCTCTCTGATTTTATCTTCATGGTCTCATCGCGAGATATACGTAGAATGGAGCAATATGCTGCTGGACTTTTCGGTGAAGGTGGCATCCCGTCTCCACTAACGTCCGCCAATGACCGCTACCCGTTCGCGGAGCCTGCAGAACAGCTTCGCCACAGGTCGCAACTAGCCTAGGAACAACTTTGTTACGCCAGATACGTGATCGCAAAAAGTTCCGGCAGATACATCCGCCAACGGGCTTTATAAGGCGGCGCACTGCCAGGAAAATGCAGTTCGACGCACCGCTCGGAAGGACACAGAGATGCCACCCTGGTAGCCACGGCCAGACGCCTCTTCTAGCTGGCCGATATCTTGGTGTAGCCGATGAACCTCTTGACGTTGTAGAACTGTTTGTGTTCACTCCCTGTGAAGAGTTGGGTCTGTTGTATTATTATATATTATTTTGCATTTGTGTCGATCCGCGATTGGGATCGAGTGGTTGTTCTTTAGGATACTGTTTTGTTGTTTCGTTTTGGTGAGTCCAAAAATTGTTTTCTGACTTGTGTTTTAGGCATTTATATTCTTCTAGCGCTGATACTTCAGTGGTGACGAGTTGGTTTACAAGTTTCCTCGTTTACTGGGTTGTGGTCCGCTATGGCAGAAGGTATTCCAGGTATTGATGAACCTTCAGCACGAGTCATAGCGCTGTTGGAACGCATGCAACAAAAGAAAGAGCTCATTATTCAGCGTTTACAGGCGTTTTCCACCTGCCCCGTTGAGGTACCTACGCAGGGATCCCACCCAGCTTCCCGCTTCTGGGCCACCGAGTCGTGCTCCTTGCGTTTTGCAAGTTCAACAAATCCGTTGAGCCTTGGGGAAATACGTGGCTTGTTTGGAGCAATACTTTATTGCTCATAATGTCACTGGTGACGTTCAGCGTCGCGTATTTCTCCTCACCCTTGTGAGCTCAAATGTTTACCACCTTCTTCAACAGTTTTATCGCAACACAGAACCTCATGCTCTCTCCTACGAGGTGTTGACTTCTATCCCCTCGATTATTTTAACTTTGAGGTCCACATGGCAGCGGCACATAAAAAGTTCTTCTGCTGTAGAAGCCTCCCTTGTAGTCATACATCGCTACATTGCCAGTTCTCTGCCTTGACTGTCGTTTTTTCTGTAGCAACACCCATTTGAAGCAGTCTTATGGATCGTCACTCATTCGTGATGTGTTTCTTGTCCATGGCCCTGCTGATACTTTATGGACTGACCTTCAGCAGCTGAAAGACCTCTCTTTAGACACCGTTTTATCCTTTATCCACGTTCATGAGCAATCCATTCGCTCTGCTTCCACACTGCAGTCCCCAGCGCAGGTCTTCACCGGCCCCCCCACCCCCCACATGTCACCAGTTCCCATCACCGCAGCCACTCTAGCAGCGCCGGGGCCACCTTCATAGATCGCGCCTGCCTTCCTGGACCAGGGCGCCGGTCCCCACCTGCGGCAATGGCGGCTGCAGTGGCAGCGATAACATTTGCCCTCCAGTAGTCAATGCGGTTGATCATACACAAATATACATACAAGCAGAAAGCGGGGTCACAGAAACAAGGCCTGTCGGTCGTCTTCATTGATGGTCATGGACCAGCCTGCAGTCGACGCCTCCGACTCCATGGTGCGTGAGACAGACGAACTGCCGCCAGTTTCCTTCATGCAGTCAGTTTTTGCAGACATGGTGGGGCAGTCACTCTGACTGTGCAGTTGAATGGCACTCCTCTCCCTTTTCAAGAGAAAATGGTGTCCTCCGTGACCATCAGCGTTTGGGGTCCCACAATTAGTTGGGTACAACACTGCTTCATCAGTTTCACTCTTCTCTGAAGAAATATAGCAATGACGTCATCCGACTACAGGGGTGGTTCTTTCCTCATGTCCAGTATCTCATTCACGATGTCACAGCCCAGGTTTTGGTCTTCGCCGCCCCCAAGACCACCAACTTCTTGAGTATGCATCTTTTTCGCTTACTGGGCCTCGAGATATATGATGGGCCTGGCTGTCCAGTCGTTGTTGGCAGACAGTCACTTGCAGTAGCTTCTGGACGATTTCCCAGAAGTATTCTCTACCACATCTCCAAGGGTCTCAAGGTTTGAAGCCGATATCAAACTCCTCCTCTCAGTGGTCCTGAGGTTCCAGAAGGCTCGCTCAGTACTGTTTGCCCTCCGTGACAATCTACAGGATGTGCTTCGTCGCCTGGAGGCTGAGGGCATCCTGACACTGGTCCACCATACTCGTTGGGCTATGCCCATCATGGTGCTTGAGAAGCCGAATGGATCTCTTCGCGTTTGTGGGGATTTTGATGCCACTGTCAATGCTCAGTCTGTTATTGACTCATGTCCTATAGATAAGGTTGATGACATCCTGTCCCAGTTGGCTGGCGGCAAGGTGTTTGCCAAAATTGGCCTGTGGGACACTTAGCACCAGTTGCCTTTGGATGAGTCATTGGAAATGATCTTGGTAATCAATAACCCTTTTGGGCTCTTACGTTACAACTGCCTCCTGTTCGGTTACGACAGTGGCCCAGTAATCCTCCAGCGACATTTGGAAACACTGACGAGAGACTTCTGGGGATGGCTAACTACCTTGATGACATCTTATTGTTGGTGTCTCATCCCTGGACTTGACCTGGAACCTCTGGCACTTCCTCCAGTTTCTTCAGAGTGCTGGCTTACGTTCCTACAATGAGAATTGTCTTTTTCTTTTTTCTAAGGTGACCTACCTCAGCCATGTTTTGAGCGCTAATGGCATTCGACTGATGCCCTAGCACATTGAGGCTATTCAGCAGATGCCACCCCCAGAGGACATCTCCCAGCTCAAGTCCATCCTAGATCCTCTCAATTACTACCATTGTTTCATCCCACTTGTCACGGCTCTGGCAGAACCACTTCACTGCCTCATCCGTAATAATGTTCCCTTGGACTGGTCCCTTGCTTGTGATGGGGCATTCTACCATTTGAAGCCTTCTCTTCCGATGCTGGCTTGCCATGTCCCTTATGACCCCATCAAGCCTCTCATCTTTGTATCCAATGCATCAGACTACAGTGTGGGATCTCATCTCACATCACAGACTCGTGCACCCAGTGGTCTTTGTCTCTAAAATGCTTTCCCCAGCTCATCGTAACTACAGCCAAATGAGGAGGCCTTGCCAATCATCTTTGGTTTCAAGAAATTCCATGCAATCATCTATGGCTGTCACTTCACCTTATACACCAATCATAAGCCTCTGGTCTCATTGTTTAGCACAATGGCCGCCATCCGCATGAGGACTGCTCGCCACCCCCAGTGCTGGGCATAGTTCCTCACGAAATATTCCTATGACATCCATTTTGGAGCCACAGCTCTCCATTCCAATGTAGATCTTCCCTCTCATCTCCCAGTGGGCAATGACCTGGAATTTGATGCTGATACAGTTGCCTTTTTCCACCTGGATGACACTATGGCTGAGGCAGTCACTGATTTGCCACTGGATGCCAAGTCACGTCATTTGACAGATGACCCAACCCTCCAGGTGCCGATGCACTATGTTCAGCGTGGGTGGTCATTGGACCATCATAAGCTGCTGTAGGCAGAGGTCTGGGCATACTGGCACTGTTGCCAGGACTTGTCTGTCAGTGATGGGGTACTCCTCATCATGGGTCATAATGATCGCTGGTGGGTGGTGCTGCCGCCCTCTCTCTGCCAGTGGACTTAGGAGCTCCTGTGGGTTGGTCATTGGGGGATTGTCCAGAGGAAATGGCTAGCCCACCAGCCTGTCTACTGGAGTGGGATGGATGCTGCCATCACCTGTATGGTGGTCTAATCTCCCTGTTCTCAACACCACTAGTCGGTGCCCCTTGCTGCTTGTTCCCGTGAACTCCTGCTCCATCTCCTTGGTCCCATTTACACTTTGATTTCATGGGCTCATTCCTTGGCACCTTCTGGCAAATCCTTGTTTATACCAGCAGTGGGCTTCCTTGTGTCTCTCACATGTCCTAAATGACCTCAGCCTATACCATCCAAGATATTTCCGGTATATTTATCACTGAGGGCCTCCCAGGGACCTTGGTGAACGACAACAGCTCTCAATTGACATCTACAGAATTTATCTCCTTCCACACTCCTCAGGGCATCCAGTTTATTCATACTGCCCTCTTTCATCCGGCATCTAACGGATTAGCGAAATGGTTTGTCTGGACTTTCAAAATCCAGATGTCGAAACTGCATTTCCAACACTCTGTGGACGATGCACTTAACATCTTTCATTCCTTCCATTGATCCAGTGTTCAGGATGAATCATCCCGGCAGAAAAACTACATAGCCTTCCTCATCATACCCCGCTTTCTATCCTGTTTCTGTATTCTTCTCACCTAACTCCTCCAAGTTCAACACGACCCCCTTATTCTCTACAGGGTGTGGTCTGGGTGCTGCTGTTTACTCGGCATCGTCCCTGGTGAGTCCCTGCCAGGTTCTTGTCTCTCATCAGTGGCGATATGGTGGCATTCACCCTCATCTATGGCACAATGTGCCAGAAGAACACCAACAAGCTTTGCCCCCGGTGTGATCTAGTGACGCCTCCTCTGCCGAAGCCAATGCTGTCGGTCTTTGGGGATGACAGTGCTCCTCTCCTCACCCGACCGCCGCTTCCACCTTCACCACTGGTCACAGCCCTGGTGAACCACCCAGCAGAGGGACCTACGCTCATGCTCCTGCACCTGCGACCGCCCTGGGACCCGACATCGTGGTGGGCCTTTCACACTCCCTTAGTTGGTGAGGGTTTGGGGGAGGGGGGGGGCTTTGCTGTGGCAGTACATTTCGGACATCGTAGCGCCTACCTCATTGGCATCCCAGTTTCGTCCAACCATCATGGGATGCCTGCATCACAAGATGTATATTCACCAGGGAAACCTACGTCGTCGGTGTTGCCAAAAAAAGGACTTACTGGCGGCCACAACCCAACACACCACCAGGTCTCCATCAACGACCGCCAGGGACCGCTACCCGTTCGCGGGGCCTGCAGAACAGCATCACCAGAGGTCGCAAGTAGCTCAGGAACTACTTTGCTACGCCAGGCACGTGATCGCAAATAGTTCCGGCAGATACATCCGCCAACGGGCTTTATAAGGCGGCGCACTGCCAGCAAAATGCAGTTCGACGCACCGCTTGGAAGAATACAGAGCTGCCGCCCCGGCAGCCACGGCCAGATGCATCTTCTAGCTGGCCGATCTGCAGTTGGGATCCAGTCGGGTGTTATTTTGGATATTGTATTTTTGTTCCGTTTTGGTGAGTCCAATAAATTGTTTTCGGACTTGTGTTTTCCGCATTTCTATTCTGCTAGCTCAGATACATGCAAAGAGTTTCTTACAGCCTCAAGATTACTGATTCAGGCCTACGTGCTTTTTCCTTTGCAGGGGATAACAACTGTAAAAGACTGCAGATTGGTGAACATTTATTAGAACTTACACATTCTACTCAGGGCGGTGAAAGCAAATAGGCACTTCACGAGTATTGCAGTCTTAGTACAAATGAGGTCAGTGACACGTCATCTGTGATAGGACAGAGGAGGTGTGAAGAAGAGAAATATTTTCTAGATCAAGCCGTTGATCATACACAAATATACATATATCACTTCTCTCTATCTCCCTTTTTCAACTTGATGTAAGATTCTTCAAGATCTAAAGTAAATTTAATTGTCGGGAAGACTTCTGGAGGTATTTTTCTGGAGTGTATCCTTGTGCTGGAGTGAAACATGGACGACAAACAATCAAAACAGAGAAATAGCAGTTTTAGAAATGTGCTGCTACAGAGCAACACCGAAAATTTAACAGATACATTGTAAAAATAAGAAAATACTGAATGGTGTTGGGGGAAAAGACAATCCGGCACAAGCTCACTAAAAGAAGAAATCGATTGGTGAAATATACCCGGGGCACCAGCGAACCGTCAAATTCGTAGTGGAAGAAAGTGTGGGTTTGCAAATATTGTATAGAGGTACCTAAGCTTGAATACAGTAAGAAGGTTCAGATGAATGTTGGTTGAATCTGTCAGCAGAAATGTAAAAGCTTGTTCCTATTGGAGGTGGAAGCGAATCAAACTAGTCTTCAGTTGAATACAGCAACAACCTCAACAACACGCTCAGCAATGCGACAGCGACTGCCGACGTTCCGTGTTCTCACCAAAACAAAAAAATGGTTCAAATGGCTCTGAGCACTATGGGACTGAACTTCTGAAGTCATCAGCCCCTAGAACTTAGAACTACTTCAACCTAACTAACCTAAGGAGATTACACATATCCATACCCGAGACAGGATTCGAACCTGCGACTGTAGCGGTGGCACGGTTCCAGACTGTAGCGCCTAGAACCGCTAGGCCACCCCGGCAGGCTCTCACCAAAACAATGAAGTAATCTAAGGAACAAATGAAATTAGATAAAAAGTGTAGAACGAAAGGGAAATTTGGAAGGTCTCATTCTGCCAAATATTTCTGTAAGTAGTGATACAATGGTAAATCAGTTATAATAATGAAAACATCCAGTGGCAGAGGATGCAGGGTATCAGGGTGTAAAAAAGTTGTGAAAGTAGTGTGTAAAAGTTTGTGAAACCTTAGAGGTTATGGAGTTAATTATGATATTAACGTAGAGAAGCAGCAAACAGATGCTTAGCGTGGCCCACAGCTAAACGGATAGCTAAAATGAGAATGAGAATGATAAATAACGATTGACAAGCATCCTACAACGACAAATATTAATTTCTAATTACTAATATTGATCACAAAATACTCATTATAATATTTCGTGTTCCGTGCATTATTCTGAATATGTAGTTACTTCGCAACTGTTCACTGTGATACAAGCTTCCAGAACTGTAGCCGAATTGTTGACAGTGTTCTTTACTTCATGATGTCATCAAACACACATAACACACACTCACACACACAATGCTTTATTAGAAATGAAAATAATTTTTTTTTAACTTCCTTGCTAGTAAGATACTTCACTTTTGCTATTAATCGCAAACTGGGATTTTTCAAATGCGGGTAACTTGTGGGATCTTTGGTGATTAACAACAAAGACGGCTTCTAAACTTGCCAACTTGTGGAAACATGATTGAGAGAGGAAGTTGATAACAGATGTCCAGATTTGTGCGCTCTGACATTTTTCCACGATATTTTATACGTATTTAGAGGACATCTATTGTTTTAACCACGCCTTATGAAAAGTATAAATAATTTTTGTACCTTCATATCCTATTAGTAACATGAGATGCGACTGAGGCAATGACAGGGGAACTTCCGAATGAAATTAGAGAAATTTCTTTAATTAAAACGGGTGTTGAGCTGTGTGTGAATCCCTTGTCGTGAATAGCTAGCGATGAGGAAATAAACAAGGTCGGGAATGTTCGTTACTTCTCTTCATGAAACTTCCATTTCTACTCCAGCAGTGAAAAGAGTCGTTCTACATTTGCGAAATTAATTAAAAACGTGCGTACGTTGAAGGTTGGGTTACTATAAAAGCAAGAGAGACCCAAATAATAAATGGAAACGGAGAGTGTCCCTCGGGGAGCAATCAGCGCGCTACTGTAATAAGAATTCGAAAAAAAGTTCGTCACACACTTGTCTCCTACTGAAAGGTTAACATACTTCTTTTACGGCTCCGTGTATAGTTTTGAACTAAACTCAGCATGTCGATATCGACTGTATGGTGTAGTTCGCACTAATAATAACGACTTGTTGTTTTTTGCAGTTCCGAAGTTAAGGGGGATGACATACTGAAGACCATTTAAGAGACCTCTAGAGATGTTTTAATTTTAGTGACAGACACAAACATCTCTGAACAGGAAGAAGAATGCCTGGATATAACACGGCAGTGACTCATTACCACGCAAAGACGGTTTAGCAATACGTGCCAAGAGTTGTTTTGATTCAAATAGAGTTCAAATGTGTGTCAGATCTTATGGGACTTACCTGCTAGTGTCATCAATCCCTAAGCTTACACACTACTTAACCTAAATTATCCTAAGGACAAACACACGCACCCAAGCCCGAGGGAGGACTCGAACCTCCGCCGGGACCAGCTGCACACTCCATGATTGCAGCGCCTAAGACCGCTTGGCTAATCCCGCGCGGCTTGGTTTTCATTGATCTGTCATGTTTTCATAATCGTGATTAGTCAGCCTCAAAACAAATCCAGGGCATTCCACTCAGAAATATTTATAGGAGTGTCGATGTTTACTGACCAGAACTCTCCGTACAGATACCTTCTCAAGATCTTTTAATACATCGAAAATCCAACAATCACCATGTCCTCTGGGGTTGTGAACTGTGATAAGTGTGGAACTACGTTGTTAGAATGAGCACATATACATTATGTAAATCTTTGTTAGATGTCCTAGACAAATATTCACATCATTCAGCTAGTTGGATGCCAGACTATTCGTCTGATCTCTGTTTAGGCTCTCTTCGTTTTACGTCGTCAAATTTATGAATTCTGAGCTACTATTAAATGAAACTTCCTGGAAGATTAAAACTGTGTGCCGGACTGAGACTCGAACTCAGGACCTTTGCCTTTCGCGGGCAAGTGCTCTACCAGCTGAGCTACCCAAGCACAACTGACGCCCCTCTCTCACAGCCTTACTTCTGCCAGTACCTCGTCTCCTACCTTCCAAACTTTTCAGGGGCTCTCCTGCGAACCTTAAATGACTTGTCACTGAACCTACACAAACCCAATATTTACACAGTTATTGTTCTGTTCCCAGTAGTACGGGCTGTTCCCATACATCTGAGGAATTTTGAAGCAGGTGATGGACGGGACTACCGCATAAATTCTCTGATGTTAATATGGGTAGCATTAAGGCGGGTCTAGCGAAGTGTGGAAGACTTGTGTGGCTGAATTAAGGCATTAGTCAAAAGAAGGAGTTCGAAGGGGTTAATTATATACCAGGCTCTATTTAACAGGCAAATACATCTTCTTCTCACTTTAAGACAATTAACTCCCGTGAAACACCTCCGGAACTCCTCATATTGTTGGATCATGACAAGAAAGAAAAATGAATAATAATTATGAACAGTATAAATATCTATCCTTATAGCAGGGATACCCGGTCCCGCATTCTTAAAAAGGACTCCTCGCCAACACCACTCAGGAAGTGGACAATAGTTGATGTGGAATCCCCAGCGAATTTACTTGTCTCAACTTGGAAACTAATGCTGTTAGACCATTATACTGCTACCAACTTACACATATGGTTGACCGAAACATTAGATATTACGGCGCATATAGACCCGTGCACTCATTTTTCCCTTACTCGATATGCTAATGGAATAGGACAGAGACTCCTTCATAATGATTCCCGCACTGTAAATTAGCTGTAGAGTGTATATGTGGAAATAGAAGTGTATGTAGGATACATTAAAACACGGAAACCTATACAGGCCAGAGTTTGAGAAGGTAGGAGAGAAACACGACCAATGACGAAGTTCTTCTCAAAAATTCCGTTAACCTGTGATGCAAAAATGAATCAAATATATTATCATTTTGAATGAAGTTCTCGCGTAGTAAAAACCACGTTACAGTCAAAAAAATTCGGGCCTGTACGTAGTCATACCGAAAGTGTTCATAATCTCACTCAATATCTACGAAAGGAACAGGAAAAGTCAGACGAATGAGTAAGAGTATAGTAGTGTGTATCGTACACTAGCTCCCACAATAGTGATGTTATTCCTACCCGATGTCTCACCAGCGTATATTTCTACAACGTGTTCTCGGGGAGGGTGCCACATGCTACGGGACGCGACTATCCTAGTCTTCTGCCAAACGTGACAAGATTCATCAGCGACGACAAGGAGGTGGCGGGGCGGAAGGCCCATCTGAACAAGGGGTGTGGGCGGACCACCAAAGGGGTGGCCGCAGCGACAAATGGCGTATTAGCCCCGCGCTCCGCGCTGCGTGTTCCCTCCGGCGCTCATTGACGCTTCACCGTCGAACAAAGGACGCCGCCGCCGTTCCCCGCCGCCGCCGCCATTGACGCCGGTCGGGCCACATCGCACCGCGTCCTAAGTTCACACCTGCCAGGGTGGATCAGATATCGGTGGACGGGTCGTGTTTTGTGGGTGGATCACGGCAGCTGGCGGAGCTCGTATCCTCTACTGCGCCACGGCCGGTATTCACCACCACACCTGAACAGCTTATATCACCTCCGCGCAGCAGAGCTTCAGAAACGACGACACGTCTCATGGGTGATCCCTCTCCCAGCCCCTACAGTGACATAATGTTCAGACAGCAAGGATGTCATCGTGATACATCCTAAGTCAACTGAATATGTTTATTGCTCCTACGGAGAAAGTATACTGCGAATGTGTTGCAGATTACAAGGTTTATTAAACCCCATCACCATGGATTCAATGTTCATAAAAAACTTCTTCTTCAGAATTAAATATGGATAACCTAAGCAAGATAATTGTGAAAACATGTTAACCATTTCGTGGGCAAAATTATTGAGCAGTTTTTTTTAATGAATGGAGAGCAGATAGTAGTTAACAAATAGGTATATTTATCATACAGAATATGAAATTTGCTCCAACTGTGAAAGTGAGGTCACACAACAAGGTGGGAATTATTCTTCCCACTGCCCTTCCTTGGAGTTAAATGACAAAAAAAACTTTTTCAATATATGTCATATTTATTTGATAAATTTACTTCTCTTGTTACAATGATTGTTCACAATTACTTGCCATGAAATTTTCTGAAACATGGGTCTATGCAAAGTGGTATTTGGCAATATGTACAAACACAACGAGTACTCTTTTTCCGCAGCTTTGGTACTACAATGACGGCACGTCCAGTAGGTTTCTCCTAAAATGGGTTGATGCTGCCCTACAGCCACATGACGAAAATATTCAGGTACTTTACCCCTTTTTGCCAGAAAGACAGGTTTTTCTCCACTCTTTTTTTGGGATGAGATGCCAGCGATCAGTTGTCAGGCTAGATGGATCCTGTATGTGAGCGGATCATGCTGTTCACTTTCTCTTTAACTTATTTTCCACAGGATAAAACTGTTCACTGCAACAACGTCCACCAGGAAATAAAATATTATGTGCCACCATTTTACAGAACGTCGGCCAATAGCATACCTTTCTTCTAATTGATCAAATTTATTGACACCACCCATTATTTTGTTGTATTCGGCTACAACTTCAGGACAAGTAATCTCTGTACTAGTACCATCCTTATTTTTCCTTTTCACTGTG
The DNA here is from genome assembly GCF_021461385.2 of Schistocerca piceifrons. Lineage (NCBI taxonomy): Eukaryota > Metazoa > Arthropoda > Insecta > Orthoptera > Acrididae > Schistocerca > Schistocerca piceifrons. The sequence continues at coordinate 612,241,894 of NC_060142.1, read as the reverse complement.
GCTGTTTCTCGTGGGTCATGAATTGAGGACAGGAAAGTGGCTGGACGGTTATCCATCCATTTTACTGCAGAAATGGCTCCTTTTGTTTCAAACTGGAATTCTCCTCGTTCCAGTTTTTTTCCTTCATCAATTTGGGTAAATCAGAAGTATTTACCTTATACTATAGCTTTGAGGAAAAAAATCACAAAATGTCACGCAAACAGCACTGAAAGACTCCTCTACAGAGCAACACTCAGCTATACAATTCCTCTGCGAGAAGGTACAGCAAAATCTGCTGTAACTTCCGATTGTAGGTAGTACCCTATACTGTTCACTAAATGGTAGCACCGTACAGTGGTGGGAACTGTGAATCCCGCGGGACTAGGGGCGAGTTTATTGTAGTGGGAACCATGTTTCACACGGCTCACGAAAGGTGCTATCGTAGCTCGTTATAAATACACTACTGGCCATTAAAATTGCCACATCAAGAAGAAATGCAGATGATAAACTGGTAATCATTGGACAAATATATTATACTAGACCTGACATGCGATTACATTTTCACGCAATTTGAGTGCATAGAGTCTGAGAAATCGGTACCCAGAACAACCACCTCTGGCCGTAGTAAAGGCCTTGAAACGCCTGAGCAATGAGTCAAACAGAGCCTGGATGGCGGGTGCAGGTACGCATGTCCATGCAGCTTCAACACGATACCACAGTTCATCAAGAGTAGTGACGAGACAATAGCTCGGCCACCTCTGACCAGACGTTTTCAATTGGTGAGAGATCTGGAGAATGTGCAGGCCAGGGCAGCATTCGAACATTTTCTGTATCCAGGAAGGCCCATACAGGACCTGCAACATGCGGTAGTCCATTATCCTGCTGAAATGTAGGGTTTCGCAAGGACTGAATGGAGGGTAGAGCCACGGGTCGTAAGAAATCTGAAATGAAAAGTCCACTGTTCAAAGTGCCGTCAATGCGAACAATAGGTGACCGAGACGTGTAACCAATGGCACCCCATACCATAACGCAGTGTGGTACGCCAGTATGGCGATGACGAATACGCGCCTCCAATGAGCGTTCACCGCGATGTCGCCAAACACGAATGCGACCCTCATGATGCAGTAAACAGAACCTGGATTCATCCGAATAAATAAGGTTTTGCCATTCGTGCACCCAGGTTCGTCGTTAAGTACACCACCGCAGGCACTCCTGTATGTGATGCAGCGTCAAGTGTAACCTCAGCCATGTTGGTGGTGGTGGTGGTTAGTGTTTAACGTCCCATCGTCAACGGGGTCATTAGAGACGGAGCGCAAGATCGGGTTAGGGACGGATTGGGAAGGAAATCGGCCGTGCCCTTTCAAAGGAACCATCCCGACATTTGCCTAAAACGATTTAGGGAAATCACGGAAAACCTAAATCAAGATGGCTGGAGACGGGATTGAACCGTCGTCCTCCCGAATGCGAGTCCAGTGCAGCCATGCTCTCCGAGCTGATAGTCCATGCTGCTGCAAACGTCCCCATCTGTTGATTCAGGAATCGATACGTGGCTGAACGATCCGTTACAGCCATGCGGATAAGATGCCTGTCATCTCGACTGCTAGTGATACGAGGCCATTGAGATCCAGCACGGCGTTCCGTATTACCCTCCTGAACCAATCGATTCCGTATTCTGCTAACAGTCATTGGATCACGACGAACGCGAGCAGCAATCTCGCGATAGGATAAACCGCAATCGCGATTGGCTACAATCCGACCTTTATCAAAGTCGGAAACGTGATGGTACGCATTTTCCCTTTTTACACGAGGCATCACAACAACGTTTCACCAGGCAACGCCGGTCAACTGCTGTTTGTGTATGAGAAATCGGTTGGAAACTTTCCTCATGTCAGCACGTTGTATGTGTCGCCACCGGCGTCAACCCTTTTTGAATGCTCTGAAAAGCTAATCATTTGCATATCACAGCATCTTCTTGCTGTCGGCTAATTTTCGCGTCTGTAGCACGTCATCTTCGTGGTGTATCAATTTTAATGGCCAGTAGTGTACAAACACTCATTCAGACTTACTGGACTACATATGGGGGCAGTGGTACGTTCAAATATAGCTGCAAGCCGTGAGTCAAATACAAATTTCTACATCAATGATAAATTAAAACAAGTATAACATGGTTGTTGTCATGTGGAATTTCCTCTGCAATGTGCTACTAGTGCACTTACGTCACTTTCGCAACGCTTGCGCTAAGGAAAGTTTTTTTTCCTTTATTGAATTTCGATCCCCCCCCCTAAAGGGGCTGGCTGGCAGCAGCTTAGTACGCTTCTCTGCAGCCTACAGACATTTTAAAACGTAAGAAGAAAATAAGAAACAAGACGATAAAACGGTGACTATTGAAAAACGCCGGAAAATTGTGGAAAGTTAAAACATAAAACAAAGGGTTGGCAATGCTAATAAAATACACAGGAAGCAGACAAGTAACATAGTAGACAGACAATTAAAAAACATGGCGACAGTCTGGTTTCTGTTCGCAAGAGATATAAAAACCACACCCAGTGACAGTATGATGTGTGTTCGCAACACTTCCGAAAACACACACAACACTGAACACTCACTGTAAACACTGCACGAAAATGTCGGCACAAAGATGCTACGATGACACACACTAGCCAATGGCAGATGCAGGGGGGGGGGGGGGACCTGGACAGATGAGGGGGGAAAACAAGCAGGGAGGAGAGGAAAAACGAAAGGGGAGAACCAAAGGAGGGAGAGGACTCATAAGGGGAGGGGGGAGGGTGAATGGCAGGGTAGACCAGAGAGGGAATGGGAACAGGAAGAGGAGGGAAAATGCAAAACGACTCCAGGGAGAGAAGGGGGCAGAGAGAGGGTGGGTGGGGAAAAAAGAGGATGGAAGGGGAGGGGGAGAGGGAGCCCAGGAAAGGACAGAGGAAAGGAGGGGGAGTGAGGATCAGAGTTGATGGGAGGGATAAATGGAGGGAGAGAGGGCATCATCTGGGATGGTGAGTTGCTGGAAGCCTCCTTGGGAAAGGAGATGAAGGATGTAGAGATGTAGAGAAGACACAACAGTGAAGACGTGGCATGGGGCAGGTATGGGAGAGGAGAGGAACAACCAGGGGGTGAGGGGGATCAATGTGGTGGGAGGTGTGGAGTAGCGGATATGTTCGACGAATAGGAGCAAATGGGGGAAAGGAATGGGATCATGGAGGATCCGCGTGTGGGACGGGAGGTGTATACAGAAGGCGAAGAGGAGTGCATGACGCTCAAGGATCTGGTGGGACTTATAGAATTTGGGAGGGGGGGGGGGCAGATATCCAGGCGGGACTGGCATAACAGAGGATGGGACAGATTAAGAATTTGTAGGTGTGGAGGATGGTAGAGTGGCGCAACTCCGATGTCTGGCCAGAGAGGAGTTTGAGGAGTCGGAAGTGGTTGTGGGCTTTGGTTTGGATGGAACGGAGACGAGGGATCCAGGTGAGGTGACGGTTAATGGTGAGGCCAAGGTAGGTGAGTGTGGGGGTGAGGCGGACAGGATGGGTGCAGACGGTAAGCAAGAAATCCAGGAGCGGGATGGAGTGAGTGGTATGACCTACGATGATTGCCTGCATCTTGGAAGGATAGATTTCCAGGAGCCACTGGTTACACCATGCAGCAAAAAGGTCATGGTGTTTCTGGAGAAGCCGTAGGGACTGTTGGAGGGTGGGAGCGAGGGTGAGGAATGCAGTGTCATCGGCATATTGCAAGAGGTGTACTGGAAGGGGTGGGTTGGGGCATATCTGCTGTGTACAGGAGGTAGAGAAGAGGGGTGAGGACAGAGCCCTGGGGCACACCTGCAGAGGGGTAGAAGGTGTTGGAATTGGCATTATGGGTGGTAACTTAGGAGGGGTGGCAGGAGAGGAAGTAGGCATGAGACGGATGTAGTTGACAGGAAGGGCAGAGGTTAGTAGTTTAAACAGGAGACCGGGATGCCAGACACGGTCATAGGCCTTTTAGCGGTCGAGGGAGACAAAAATGGCAGAGCGACGGGAGTTAAGATGGAGGGTGAGGAGATGAGTGAGGTGGAGGAGTTGGTCATCAGCAGAGAAGGAAGCTCGAAAGCCACATTGGGTGTCAGGAAGGAGGGGGTTTTGGTGCAGGTGGTGATGCATGCATTGGGTACGGATGGATTCCAAGAGCTTGCAGAACACCGATGTGAGACAGATAGGATGATAGGAAGAGGCATCAAATGGAAGCTTGTTGGGTTTGCAGAACATCAGGATATGGGAGGTTTTAAACAGGCCAGGATAGAAGCCAGTGGCAAGGATGACATTTTAGAGGGTGGCAGGGACGGAAAGGAAGGAGGGAGGGCAGTGTTTGAGGTGGCGGTAGGTAATGCAGTCGTGACTGGGAGCAGTGATGCTTTTAGTGCGGAGAGTAAGGCTTATGTCCTGTGGAGTGATAGGAATGTTAAGTTCAGATGGTGGTGTGTGGCCCAAGTACTGGAACAGAGGTATTCGTACGGTCCATGTCGTCAGGGAAGAGGGAATAATCAAAGTGGGGATCATCTGGGATAGATAAAACATCGGAGAGGTGAGAGGCAATGTGGTTGGCCTTACTGAGGTTGCCAGGAAAGGGACAGACATCAAGGAGGAGAGGGTACTGGAGGGCGGGGCGGTTCCCAGTAAGGTAGCGGAAAGCAGACCAATACTTGGAAGAGTTTATGGGGAGCGTGGTGTTGACTTGTGTCTGGCGCCCGGCACGGCGTTTCTTCGCAGTAAGCAGTTTGCGGATGTGTTGTAATTGCCAGTGGTGCCTAAGTGTGTCCCGGTCACGAGTGTGGAGAAAAGAGCAGTAGAGGCGGCAGCACTCTTGAAGGAGAAGGAAGACCTGTGGAGGTATGACGGGGCGGTGAGGGTGGATGGCCTTGGTGGTGATATGGGTGGCGACAGCGTCAGAAGAGGTCTGGTGCAGGAAGGCAGCAGTGCGAAAGATGTCATCAGGAGATTGGAGGGTAAGGTCTTGGCTGTCAACCTGAGTATGAATGGAGTCCCAGTGGGCATCCTAGTTGGCACAGGAGTAATCATTGACAAGTTTAGGATGTTGGGGCGAGGAGCGTCGCAGGGATGGCCACCACTAGAGATAGTGAGGAGAACAGGAGCATGGACACTGCCAATGAGGTCAAGGACATCTGCGGTGATGCGCCCAAGGAGGTTGGGAGAGGCAAGAACCACATCGGGAGTGGGGTACGATTCGGGTCGGGTGTGCTGAGGGACGGGAACCAGGTCGCTCTGGAGGGTGGTGATAAACTGATGCCACAACTGGACATCGGCAGGATCATGGCTGTGGATATTGAGATCAGCGGCAATGACGTAGGTGGAGAAGGTGTTGTCAATGTGGGCCAGGAACTCGTACGGGATGGGGATGCGAGGGTGGACATAAATGGTGGCACAGGTAACGATATGGGTAGGGAAGAAGAGGCTGAGGGTGAGATGCTCGGCAGGATTGTTAAGGAGAGGTTGGGGCCAGACAGGGTGGTGCCTGATTTGGAGTATAGCAACTCCGCCATGTGCCAGAGGATACGGGTTATCAGTGTGGTGAAGGGTGTAAGGAGCTGTGGAGATGGAGAAACGGGTTTCAAGGAAGGTTTCATTTAAGACATAGGCATACACACAGTGCTGACAGAGGGTGTGGAGGAAGAGGGGTTTGTGGGTGGGCAGGGAGCGAATATTGGCGTACAGGAAACTGAAGGGTTGTTGTACCATAGGAGGGGAGTGTTAGACGAGGTGGTGAGGGGGTTGAAGGTGAAGTGGTCCATGTTGTGGGAGTATGTGGCATAGGTGGTAAGATGGAAGATGTAACAGGCAGCGAGGGCGATTTGAGAAAGGGTGTGGGAGCACGGGAAGCGGTGGATGTTTTGGTGCACAATGGTGATGAAACGAATGATGTCCTCTGCAGTAGGTGGAGGGTGGAGCGAGTTGTTGGGGTAGATGGGGTCATCAACAGGACAGTTATGGATGGTGAGTCAAAGGGTGACTGGAGGAGGTTTTGCTTTACACTTCGAGGAGTTGGTAGTATGTGATTCGTTACAGGTGTTGCAGGAGAGGGGGAGGTGAGGTTGGGGCAGTTCTTGTGGAAGTGGGAAGCTTTGCAGTGGGGACAAGTAGAGGGGTTCTTGCAGGCAGAGGTAACATGGTCGTTGTATGTGAGGCAGCGTTGGCAGCGGTGGGATTGGACTGGGAAACTGGAGGAGTCCACCTTATGATGGCGACTGTAGATGAGGGCTCCCTCGGTGAGGAGGTGGTCAATGGAGGAGCAGGATTCGGTGAATATCCGCATTAGATAAGTCGGCCCGGCATCATTGGAGATGTGATGGGCTGAGCGGATTTCGATATTGGGCCAGGAGCTGAGTTCCGCCAACACTTCAGCCTCCATGACCACGGTGCTAAGCTTCGTGATCACAGCAGTCTAGGTTGGTGGATGTCAGGGAGGTTGAGGCTGATGGGGAGAGGATGGAGTGTGGTAGGTGGTGAGGGTTGCACGTTGGCCAAATTGGATATGTGGAATGCGGGAGAGGAGATCGGTGTGGAAGGAGGAAGCATTGAGGGATTTAATGAGGACTGAGTCCTTGCGAGGAATCAGAAGGGAGATGGGGGCATTGGGGTAGTATTTCCAGAAGGCTAGGGTGAGGGAGTGGGCATCAAGGAACAGTGGGTGAGGATTGGAGAGGTAAAATGTGTGGGTGGCAGGCGTGCCAGGGTTGGGGGTCGGGTTCGCGTCCATGGGGGTGGGTGGGTCATGGGGTTTGGGGGTCTTCTTCGAGGAGATTTCAGGGAGGGTCAAAATTTGGGCACTTTGAAGGTTTCATGGTCACGACAGGGTGGAAAGGGGGCTGGGGGATGGGTTGCCGGAGCAGATGGTGGGGGGGTAGTACCACCCTTAGGAGCAGATGACGCAGAAGGAGGGGTCGTGAGTGTCACAGAGACTGTGGAACGGCGAGCCGAAATCTGTGCTGGGTTGGAGCCTGTCAGAGGTGGTACAGGCAGCAGCAAAAACTCTGTAGATGTCGATGGGCGACAGTGACAGGGGAGGGCGAGCTGGGGGTCGTTACAGCTGAAGATGGCGCAGGAGTGCAGTAGACAGGGCGAGAAAGAAGGACGGGAAGGGCAGTTGAGAATGAGCTCCATGTGATGGTGGTTGCAGCAGTAGAGGGAGAGGTGAAAATGATAGTGGTGGTGGTTGGGACATAGTGGCGGCGCGTGAAGTGGGCGAAGACAGCGGCGACCAGGCAGCGAGCACCGGCCGGCGTCGAGGTGGGGGCGGCGGCAGTGGCGGAGAGCACCGGCAGGCGGCGACCAGGCGGCGAGCACTGGCAGCCGGCGGCGCAGGCGGCGGTGGCGGCGAGCACCGGCAGGAGGCGGCGGTGGCGGCGGCGGCGGCTGCGACCACTGGCAGGCGGCGTCCAGGCCGCGAGCACCGACAGGCGGCGGCAGCGGCAGCGGCGGCGAGCACCGGCAGGCGGCGGCCAGGCGGCGAGCACCGTCAGGTGGTGGCAGAGGCGGCGGAGGCGGCGAGCACCAGCAGGAGGCGGCGGCGGCGGCGGCGGCGAGCACCGGCAGGCGGTGGCGAGGCGGCGAGCAACGGCAGGCGGCGACCAGGCGGCGAGAACCGGCAGGCTGCGGCGGAGGCGGCGAGCACCGGCAGGCGGCGGCCAGGCGGCGAGAACCGGCAGGCGGTGGCGGAGGCCGCCGTGGCGGCGAGCACTGGCAGGAGGCGGCGGTGGCGGCGGCAGCGGCAGCGGCGAGCACCTGCAGGCGGCGGGGAGGCGGCGAGCACCGACAGGTGGCGGCAGCGGCGGCGAACACCGGCAGGCGGCGGCGGCGGCGAGCACCGGCAGGCGGCGGCGGCGGTGGCGGCGGCGGCGGCGAGCACCGGCAGGCGGCGGCCAGGCGGCGAGCACCGGCAGGCGGCGACCAGGCGGCGAACACCGGCAGGCGGCGGTGGAGGCGGCGGCGACGGCGGCGAGCATCGCCAGGCGGCGGCGGCGAGCACTGACAGGCGGCCGCCAGGCGGCGAGCACCGGTGGTTGCGACCAGGCGGCGAGCACCGGCATGCGGCGGTGGCGGCGGAGGCGGCGGCGACCACCGGCATGTTGCGACCAGGCGGCGACCACCGGCAGTCGGCGGCAGCGGCGGAGGCGGCGGCGAGCACTGGCAGGTTGCGACCAGGCGGCGAGCACCGGCAGGCGGCGGCGGCGGCGTCGAGCACCGGCAGGTAGCGACCAGGTGGCGAGCACCGAAAGGCGGCGGCAACGCGGCGGCGGCGGCGAGGACCGCATGGCTAGCAGTAGTGATGGCGTGCAGACAGCAGGAAAGGTTGGGGCTCCTTCACAGCGAAGATATACCCTGAGAGTAGGCTAGACAGTGCAATGGATATTCCTGCACAGTTGAGAACGATACCGGCAATTTAACTTAATTTAACTTAAGAGTGCTGAAGTACCATAAGTCCAGGAAAGGCCGGGAGGTGTTCCAGTCTCTGTCTTTCTCTACAGTTTTGACCGTCTACAGCTCCCAGTAATAGATGTTATTCCCCGATATCTTGGGAGATGTCTTGTCATCCTATACGTTCTACTTATCAGTGTTTTCCATATGTACCTCACTTCCCCAATTCTGCGGAGAACCTCCTCATGTCTTACTCTATCCGTCCACTAAATGAGCATATTGCTGAAAGACATGGCGAAGGTTCCAATTCATACTACTGGCCAAATTCGTCCTTACATCCCACTTTTCAAGTGCAAATTATCACATCGTTTTGCCACCAACTATACTTGAAAAAGGCCTGAAAGGACGATATTGAACGATTGTGTGATGTAAGGGAATAATCAACAGTCGAGTTGGAAATTTTCACAATGCCCTTCAGCAATCACTTCAATTGGTTTGCTATTCTAGATAACTTTTTTGCCAAATTTAACGATCGTAGTTCGAATTTAAGATCAAAGTAGAGCATTCGAATGACTTCCTGCAAGGCAAATAATGGCAAAATACCCTATTCTCACTGTACCAGAGTTTGAAAATACCGCTTCAGTTGTGAAGTTCTTTTACTATCACATTATGGGTATCGGGCTCTTATAACCCCATGTTCAGGTGTCGTAACTTGGTGCTGTGACCGCCGAGCGCCGCCTAGGGCGTGTAGTAGGCGCGGTGTGCTACCTTTGAGCGCAGAACACTTGCAAACAAGTGCGTCTCTCGCCGCTTTCAATATCATTTATTATTTCTTGCGAATACCTGTTGTTTCTTACTATCGTAATAATGACTGTCAGATTTATTCTCAAATTTTTATTTTGTGATTGAATCACCAATCGCAATGATTTTAGTGTTATAAATGTTGCTCATTCGGAGTGATCTAATTATATTTGAGGACCTATAATACATTTACTCACGACCGCCATATGACTAATGGTTGGCAAGTTCCGATCATTTCCTATATTTTAAACGTAGCTCATTCATCATTATGTGTGACTGACCAGTTAAATCCGTCGTACTAAGTTCGTCTCCAAACGATTTAAGTACAAAACGGGTTTTAAAAACTGTGCGTGACAGATTTCTAAAGCTTTTTTGCCTCTAAGGTCTCTTGGGGACCACCAGAAACACCATTGGTATTGACTTGATACTTCTTTGTTAGCTTATTATACTCGACTAAACAGCAAGCAGAGCTAGTATTGCCAAAATGAGTAAAAGTTCTTAACAAAGTCTCGGCACAAGTCAGTGATTAAAATATTTGTTTAAACTTTACTCAATCAACTGTAGTGCAAAGACAGATGGATTCTTGAGCCAGAGGAGAATAAGTCCAGCTCAACACGTTGTTGCTGAAAGTTGAATTTCCAGAAATCGGTTGTTACAATTAAAGTCCACAAACTATGTCTTTAACACTCTTCAGTTGTTATATAGACGCGACTGTTGAAAACTTCTAAGTATCTGAAATACCGCGCCAATTTTGAAATATCGTAGATTCGTCCAAAGTATTCACATAATCTGTTCACGACTTGACTCAACGATCGAGCACAGCCACCTGACCTAAGCCAACAAGGCCGCTGCTCTTATATAGCCCTAATGTTCGTTTGCAAAAATCAAAAAAACACATTATGTACAAATATTACAACAAAACCACACAGCTAAACATTTTACATGCTTCAACATTGAGCGATGAATCCTTTAAGATGATAAAAATGAGGTTTTGATTATGTCTTATGAGTAACTCAACGGATGGCCTCTTTCTAGCTGCGCATAAACCTTGTAACAAATTAAAATTGCACTGAATGACGTAGACAGATCTGACGTTATTTACTACTACGTACATTGAACGCAAGAAGAATCAAACATCTACAATTAGCTGTTGTAGTTAGGTATCTATTGACGCTACTACTCGTGCTTTTTGAATTTTATTTTTTACTAAAATGCGTTTTTTTACATCTGCAATAAGTCTAACTCATAACGCAAACTATACTGCTGCAGCAGAAATTCCGCGCTTACAGATGCTATAAATTGGCGATTTGCTCTTTAGGGTTGTCACGGTGTTTAGAAGTTACACTACTGGCCTTTGAAATTGCTACACCAAGAAGAAATGCAGATGGTAAACGGGTATTCATTGGACAGATAAATCATATTAGAACTGGCGTGTGATTTTATTTTCACACAATTTGGGTGCACTGACCCTGAGAAATCAGCACCCAGAACATCCATCTTTGGCCGTAATAACGGCTTTGATACGCCTAGGCATTGAGTCGAACAGAGCTTGGATGGCGTGTACTGGTACAGCTGCTCATGCAGCTTCAACATGATACCACAGTTCATCACGAGTAGTGACTGGCGTATTGTGACGAGCCAGTTGCTGGGCCACCATTGACCAGACGTTTCCAATTGGTGAGAGATCTGGCGAATGTGCTGGCCGGGGCAGCAGTCGAACATCTTCTGTATCCAGAAATGCCCGTACAGGACCTGCAACATGCTGTCGCGCATTATCCTGCTGAAATGTAGGGTTTCGTAGGGATCGAATGAAGGGTAGAGCCACGGGTCGTAACACACGTGAAATGTAACGTCCACTGTTCCAGGTGCCGCCAATGCGATCAAGAGGTGACCGAGACGTGTAACCAATATCACCCCATACCATCACGCCGGGTGATACGCCAGTATGGCGATGACGAATACACGCTTCCAATGTGCGTTCACCACGATGTCACCAAACATGGATACGACCATCCCGATGCTGTAAACAGATCGTGGATTCATTCGAAAAAATGACGTTTTGCCTTTCGTGCACCCAGGTTCGTCGTTGAGTACACTATCGCAGGCGCTCCTGTCTGTGTTGCAGCGTCAAGGGTAACCGCAGCCATGGTCTCCGAGCTATTGGACCATGCTGCTGCAAACGTCGTCGAACTGTTCGTGCAGTGACCACCTATTCCATATTTCGTGATAATACACGATGTGTTGCCCTTCTTTGAACTTGCCCATCTCTTGACTCAGGGATCGAGACGTGGCTGCACGATTCGTTACAGCCATGCTGATAAGATGCCTGTCATCTCGACTGCTAGTGATACGAGGCCTTTGGGATCCAGCACGGCGTTTCGTATTACCCTCCTGAACCCACCGATTCCATATTCTGCTTACATTAATTGGATCTCGACCAACGCGAGGAGCAATGTTGCGACACGATACACCGCAATCGTGATAGGCTACGAATCTGACGTTTATCAAAGTCGGAAACGTGATGGTACGCATTTATCCTCCTTACACGAGTCATCACAACAACGTTTCACCAGGCAACGCCAGTCGAGTGCTCTTTGTGTATGATAAATCGGTTGGAAGCTTTCCTCAGGTCACCACGTTGTAGGTGTCGCCACAGGTGCCAAACTTGTGTGAATGCTCTGAAAAGATAATCATTTGCATTTCACAGCATCTCCTTCCTGTCGGTAAAATTTCGCGTCTGTAGCACGTAATCTTCGTAGTGTAGCGATTTAATGGCCAGTAGTGTAATCATTTTAGTCGGCATTTGGGCGTGCTTCCTCAATTCGTTTCTGTCTTTCTTATGTAACTGCCTATTCTTTATATTTATTAGTATTTGTTTTACTTTTATGTCCTGAAGTTGTAACCTTGACGTCATCTTCTTGCCTTGCACAGAACTGCTTCGGCCACTTGCCTGGGGAAAAGCGACTCGCAGTAAAGCCGCTAACCTTTAACCAAGAGCAAAGACTCGGGGGTCAAACTTGCAGCCCTGCTTGCTGCCTCCTCGCGAACTACTCTCGCCACTGTCGCCATCGTCACTGTTGTAGCCGCGCCTCTCTATCGTTTCAAAAAGACTACACTTAGTTTCACCTGTAGTGTAACGACGTAAGTTTTGTATAAATGATTTTCTTTTGACATCTGACCATGTGCAGACCTCGTCACCTACGCCAGTTACAAAACACTTCAAAATTACTTAAATTCTTTTTAAAGTGGTCTCTGTAGGGTTCGTGAACGAAACTCTAATTAAAACATCATCATTTGAATAATATGCGCAGATTTACGTCACTCAGTCCAATTGGTTTGCGTAAACTTTTTTCAATTTAGATGTCGTTTGTTTCTTCTCAGAAATTATATTGATGCAAGTTATCTGCTTTAATAAATACTAAAACCACATTGAGTAAACTCACGATGAATGTTGTCAAAATGAATAATCTTGTCAAATAAATAAGTAATACTCCTTCCTTAATATAATTCTTCATAAATAATTTCTCGGAACACGTATTTATACTTTTGTAGTATACACTAGTTTATTATCTTCATATATACTACATATAGACGTGAACATGAGCCTTGACGAGATAGGACTGAACATTTACAACATGATTTAACTTTCTATGACGTCATTGTTGTAGAAAAATTATAAATTCTTAATTTTTTCAGTTTTTAGAAGCACGACGCAACAACTCGGTTTCAGGATCTTCTGTTGCTCTTTGGCTGTCGACTTGCGACGTATAGTAGTCAGAAATTTTCTCTCTGGTTCCGGCAGTGAAGATGCTGTCTCAGTTCGTCGGGCCGCCCTCTCCGTACATGAAACATAAAAATCAATACAAAACTTTAAATAATTCACAAACATTACAAATATTATAAAATATATAAACAAAACACTAAATTAAACTTATATTCACGTGCAAACTGGGCTGACACTGGTGGATGGGTGACGCTTCAATTTCGCGTCCCACTACACACCCTGTTATTAGGAAAAGAGGTCAGTCGTTTTGTTATCTGAATCCGACAAAATTGTGGTTACGAACAGAAATGCCCCTTATCCCACTGATTTCATACTACACAGGAGAATAAGCCTGAGAAGTTGTACCAAAAGGCTAGCAGGTCTCCTGGTCGAACGTTTCATGAGGGGCTTAGAGGTACTGCATTGTTGTTCGAGTAACGAGAGCGGTGCAAGGAATATAGACACAGTACAGCAAAGCGGTACCACGAGGCGCTAATGAGATTCTAGGAAGAAGCCGGGTAGTTTCGAAGAGCCACCGCCGTGCCTCTGCCCTGAAATAGCGTCGACAGAGGGCAGTAGAGCAGTTCTGGTCGACGACGGATTCTGCAAAATTCCAGGAAGTTTCTGTCGGAGTAGCGTAGTTGTATTATCTATTCGTCATGACTCAGACCACGTCAAGTGTTAGGGAGTGAGGAGACTTCCGTATCCCGAGCACTGTCCCTACACTCCAACGCTTCCAGAACTGTGTCAACAAGTGTCTAAAAACTTGTGTTTTCTCGTGACTGTAGTGAAGCCACAATACAGTCATTCGTCCTAAGCTGCTGCCAGCCCGCCCCCTTCGGGGGGAATTGAAATTCAATAAAGAAAAAAAAAAAAAAAATACAGTCATTCTGAACTTGTATCAGTTCGCCACTCAGTAACAGTGCCTCATTTAGCTTGTTTTCAACCGTAAGTTCCCGTGTGCAGTTTCACAGCTACAGCCAGATCTGCCGAGCAAAGATATGTTTTGTTGACATTGACAATGGATTTCCGATTGACTCCGTATTTATGGATTTCTGGAAGGCTTTTGACACTGTACCACACAAGCGGCTTGTAGTGAAACTGCGTGCGTATGGAATAAGGCCTCAGTTATTTGACTGGATCTGTGATTTCCTGTCAGAGAGGTCACAGTTCGTAGTAATTGATGGAAAGCCATCGAGTAAAAGAAGTAGTGTTACAGGCCCTTTGCTGTTCCTTATCTATATAAAGAGTTTGGGAGATAATCTGAGCACCCGTCGCAGGTCGTTTATCGACTAATAAAGTCATCAGAGGATCAAAACAAATTGAAAACCGATTTAGAAAAGATATCTGAATGGCGCGAAAATTGGCAGTTGACCCTAAATAACGAAAAGTGTGAGGTCATCCACTTGAGTGCTGAAAGGAATCCGTTAAACTTCGGTTACACCATAAACCAGTAAAATCTAAAGGCCGTAAATTCAACCAATACCTATGAGTTACAATTACGAACAACTGCGAGGAAAAAATGGCTCTAAACACTATAGAACTTAACATTTGAGGTCATCGGTCCCGTAGTCTTAGAACTACTTAAACCTAACTAATCTAAGGACATCACACACATCTATGCCCGAGGCAGGATTCGAACCTGCGACCGTAGCAACAGCGCGGTTCCGGACTGAAGCCCCTAGAACCGCTCGGCCGCAGTGGCCGGCTAAATTGGGAGGAACGTATGGAAAATGTTGTGCTGAAGGCAAACCAAAGATGCGTTTTCTTGGCAGGACCGTTAGAAAATTAACAGATCTACTAAGGAGACTGGTTTCACGATGCTTGTCCGTCTTCTTTTAGAATACTTCTGCGCAGTATGGGATTCTTACCAGATTGAATTGACGGCGTACATCGAAAAAGTTCAAAGAAGGGCAGCACATTTTGTATTATCGCGAAATATGGAGGAGGTGGTCACTGAAATTATACAGGATTTGGGCTGGACATTATTAAAAGAAAGGGGTTTTTCGTTGCGACGGAATCTTCTAACGAAATTCCAGGCGCCAGGTATCTCCTCCAAATGCGAAAATATTCTGTTAACACCGACCTACATCGGATCGGAAGAAACGATCACCACGATAGAATAAGGGAAATCAGGGCTCGTACGTAAAGACATAGGTGTTCGTTCTTTCCGCGCACTATACGAGACTGGAATAATATAGAACTGTGAAGGTTGATCGATGAACCCTCTTCCAGGCACTAAATGTGATTTGCAGGGCATACACGTAGATGTAGACGTTATGCTCATGTCCCCGCCATCATGTATTTTACGCTTTGTTTTTAACGTACTTTCACCTCACTTCGTTAATTTAAATTACTGTTGTCCCTGAGCTGCTTCTTTGCCTGACCGTGAGCGGCGCTAGCAGCGCGTATGAATATATCCGCTCTCGTAGTATCTTTGCTCAACTGCTATTACTTCCCAGTCGTTGTCTGTCGTAAGCCAGTTCGGGTCGCAAGTTCGGGCTGCCAGTCAGTTGGAACGTGTCTGGAGCGCAGTCCAGACGTGCCAGTCGGGGAGTTACAATTTGGCGCTAGTGCTGTCGGGTTGGAGTAGCAGTGAGGTCTGCGTCGACATGGCTCGCCCGACCATTGCCGCCTCGCATCACTTGAGCCGGGTCACGGTCTTGGTGGATCGTCGGTCGGTTGTGCTCCCGGACGACGCGTTTTGACCCGCCGATCGTTCATGAGTCGACTATGTCTGTGTGAATTGGCTGGCGATTTGTGTTCATGCATAATTAGTGACTGTTGGGTATCGTTCAGGTCTTCGTGCAAGTGTTTGTCGGGTTGTGCATGTAGTTATTTCCACTGACGACTATTTTAGATGTTGTCGGCATTCTGACGGTAATCTGTCGGTAGGTGCGGACCAGGGATGATATCTCCGTGCGGTGCAGTCAGCTGGGTCTGCTGACAGTCCCTGCTCAGTGTCGGAGCTGTGTGGAGCTGTCTGATCGCTACGAGCTTCGTGGCTCACCACCCAGGACGTCACAGTTGAGTGGTGTTCTTAAGTACCCAAGCCACGTCCGTTAATGTTGTGTCATTAGCTTCGGTGATTCACCATTGGGGAGCTTTTCCTGTGAGCAACACCGACTGTTTGTTGTGGTGAAATAGAGCCTCCGTGCGGTGGAATTAACTATATTGGTTCACTACAATTCAAGTGCACCAGCGGATTTTTCTGCCTTGTGGCCGTTACTGTTCCGGTTACCTGCCCAGGCCACTAACGTAATTTCAGGCAGCGTCCTTTCCTCACCTGTTGTCGCTGTCCAACATGGTGTAGTTTTGACAGGTTAATACATATTTCATTGTAGATAATCGCGTCCATAACACTTTGGTCTATGACTTTTTATGTACCGATTGGTGGCTAGCAAGTCGTTTGGTCGGTCGGTCCGTGCCTGTCTCTTTATTGGGTTACCGACGGATCCTACCACCTGTCTCACCAAAGTGAACGTTAATGTTTCGAGGGCAGAGCAAACCCCCCCCCCCCCTCCCGCCCCTTCACTCCTTCCCTGGAGGCGTCTGAGTGCCGTTGTCTATACAGTCCTTTTCATGGATGTTTAACGGTCTGTTGGTTATATATTATAACCAATGCTTTAAAAGAAAGAAAAATTACGTGTTTTATGTGAATGAATTCAAGTAAATCAATTGTGGGCCGTCAGACGCTTAAAACCTTATTCTTAAATTTAGTTATCGTCCTTGCGTTGCTTCTTCATTTAGTGTGTGTTTGGCCATTTTAAACTCAACCGTTAAGGTTTTTTTGAATTGTTGGAAAATCGACTGTGGACCTTCAGCCGCTTAAAGCCTTATTATCAATATTTCCACTTAAGCGAAAACACTGCCACCTTATGAGTTAAATACATTTAAAATCTGATTGTGGCTTTCAGCCTTGTGTATTGCACCTTGTATATGTTTGTTCTATCCACTTTTGCCTTGAGGCTTTCCGCTTACCTGTTACTATATATACAAGGTGGTCCATTGATAGTGGCCGGGCCAAATATCTCACAAAATAAGCGTCAAACGAAAAAACTACAAAGAACGAAACTTGTCTAGCTTGAAGGGGGAAACCAGATGGCACTATGGTTGGCCCGCTAGATGGCGCTGCCATAGGGCAAACGGTTATCAACTGCCTTTTTAAAAAAAATAGGTACCCCCATTTTTATAACATATTCGTGCAGTAAGTAAAGAAATATGGGTCTTTTAGTTGGACCACTGTTTTCACTTTGTAATAGATGGCGCTGTAATAGTCACAAACGTATAAGTACGTGGTATCACGTAACATTCCGCCAGTGCGGACGGTATTCGCTTCGTGATACTTTACACGTGTTAATATGGTCCGTTTACCAATTGCGGTAAAGTTAGATATTGTGATCAAAATGCCCAACGGGCGTGTGCTATGTATGCTGCTCGGTATCCTGGACGACATCATCCAAGTGTCCGGACCCTTCGCCGGATAGTTACGTTATTTAAAAAAAACAGGAAGTGTTCAACCACATGTGAAACGTCAAACACGACTTGTAACAAATGTTGATGCCCAAGTAGGTGTTTTAGCTGCTGTAGCGGCTAATCCGCACATCAGTAACAAACCAATTCCGCGAGATTATGGAATCTCAAAAACGTCGGTGTTGAAAATGCTACATCAACATCGATTGCACCCGTACCATATTTCAATGCACCAGGAATTGCATGGCGACGACTTTGAACGTCGTGTACTGTTGTGCCACTGGGCACAAGAGAAATTACGGGACGATGACAGATTCTTAGCATGTATTCTATTTAGCGACGAAGCGTCATTCACCAACAGCGGTGATGTAAACCGGCATAATATGCACTTTTGGGCAACGGAAATTCCACGATGGCTGCGACAAGTGGAACATAAGCGACCTTGGCGGGTTAATGTATGGTGCGGCATTGTGGGAGGAAGGATAATTGGCCCCAATTTTATCGATAGCAATCTGAATTGCGCAATGTTTGCTGATTTCCTACATAATGTTCTACCGGTGTTACTACAAGATGTTTCACTGCATGACAGAATGGCGATGTACTTCCAACATGATGGATGTCCGGCAGATAGCTCGCGAGTGGTTGAAGCGGTACTGAATAGCGTATTTCATGACAGTTGGATTGGTCGTCGAAGCACGATGCCATGGCCCGCACGTTCGCGGGATCTAACGTCCCCGGATTTCTTTCTGTGGGGCACGTTGAAGGATATTTGCTATGGTGATCCACCGACAACGCCTGACGACATGCGTCAGCACATTGTCAATGCATGTGCGAACATTACGGAAGGTGAACTACTAGCTGTTGAGAGGAATGTCGTTACACGTATTGCCAAACGCATTGAGATTGACGGACATCATTTTGAGCATTTATTGCATTAATGTGGTATTTGGCCCTTTCCACAATCCTAATTATCTATTCTGCCCAGCGGGTTTAGCGGGCGTATCATAAAGTATTACCTATTCAACTGTTCTAATTGACTGTATTGTCAATAGCCATCGCAGTGTCCTAGAAGTTGCACACATAACGTAAAGTGAAGCCCCGCTTTAGCTCACTTTGGCATAATGTGTAACAAATCCTCTCTTGCAGCAGTGCAATTTTTCTGTTTCTGTGTCTTATGTTGAGTGTTCACGATGTATCTTTCGGACGTGTCTTTAATGTAAGCTATATAATTACACGGACAAAAGACTGAATAATTATTGTAAACACTGCGAGGAATTGTGGCGACAACACGACAGTCACCCCCAAACTGTTGAGTCAGATATAACACAACAGGCGGTTCAAGTGCCAAATCTAAGAGAGTTTCTGGGACAAAGTGAAGTCTGGACTGATTATTTGCGCAGTTGCCAGCACATTTCAGAGTCTACGACATGACAGATAACGAGCGTATTTACTGTATTCTCTCCACTGTAGACTGAGATGTATTCGAGTTGGTAGTAGTGCTGCCTCCAGATCGCGAGTCTCTTGCGGTCACTTAAGACTAGTTAGTTAACAAACTCTTAGATCATTTTAATTCACAAATGCATGTAGCGTCAGCTCGTTATAAATTTTCAGATGAAAACCACAGCCAGTACATACTACAAACAGTGGGTGACAGAACATCGTGCCCTTACTAGACTAAGTCGCTTTCAGTGCTCATGTGGGTTAAGTTACAGTCATTACGACAAGAGATGCGATTGTTCAGAACGTGTCTGATTCCCGAAATCGTGCTGCCATATTGAAGCATCCAAACCTTGACCTCAGTACAGTACTCCCATTTATTGAGTCTCAGGACACTGTCGATGTAACTGTGAATGATATTCTAGCACCTGCGTTATCTCTTGTCAAAGTGAGTCAGTTCAGTGGGCAAAACTCCCCGGTCTGATCAGACACTGCCCGGCGTCCAGGTCATGTGCCAACCTGTCGCATCATCAGCCGCGGTGCTGCTCGCACAATCGCCGAAGTCCTGCCCGCGTTCCTTTTCAATACATTAAGAGCACAGTGCCCGTGCTGCAAACCAAGTGTTTCGCATGTCGCAAACGAGGCCACATACAGTCGGTACGCGTAAGTATAAATTGTGTTAGGCAGCTTTCACATTCGATGTAAGACAGTGAATCTAATGAGACCTATGTTGTGTCTGCTGCACGATGGTCCGCCGATCCTGTTGTTATTTCGTAAGATTGCCATGACGACAAACCTCTGAACTTATCAATCGGCAATCCAAGCAGCTACACGTTGCGTTGCGTGTCTTCAAAAGTTCGTTACATTTCTGTTAGACACTGGTGCTACTGTTACGCTATTCAACCATGCTATATACGGATGCTTTGGTAGACCACAACTTCAGCAACCACTTAACTTGTTGTCAGCATACAATGGACATCGAATTCCAGTTCTTGGAGTGTGCAGCTTATCATCCACGTTCTGTCATGTGTTTTGACCTTGCGTGTCTACTAACATTTTTGGCATAGATAGCTTAGTCCTTTTCAGACTGTCGGTTCCCAATGTATTCACTGGATTTCTGACGAATTTCAATGCATTAATCGACAAGTACAGATATCCCATCAGATTAGCAGTTGTCGAGTTGAAGTGGTTCATGGCCAGGAATGGATACACAAACACAGACCAAAACGTCACAGTGTGCAATATGTGCAGAGTATGAGTCCGCTCACACACAGCGATACTTCGACTGGGCACGTCCTGACGGACCTAGGCTGCGGCAGTACATAGATTTTGCTGTGTCATGCTGGAACACACGCTGGATAATGGCTGTCGATGCGTACCGCAAGTTCCCCTTCGTCGTTCCAATGAAGTCTACCACGACAGTCGGTACAGCATCAGCTCATACGTAGATCTTCTGCATTGCACGCTGACCTGAGGTCATAGTTTTGGATAATAGGCTGCAGTTCACATCCCTCGAGCTTGAATAATTCTGTGCAGAAAACTGTACTGAGCATGTCCTTACAGCGCCCTTTTATCCGGAATCGAATGGTTCAGCCGAACGCTTTGTACGGACCTTCAAACACTGATGGACAAACTGCAAGCCACCCGCACACGGGACCATGATTGAAAAGTTTTTCTGTCGTCCTATCGCTCCCCGCCCAAAGGTTGAAAATCGGCAGCGAAGCTCCTGCATGGTCGACGCCATAGTACTCTCGCCTGTTGGCTATATCCGCTGCTGATGTCTATGTCCGTCCTTCTGCGTCACAGTTTCGCTCTCAGTAACAAATGTTCTTCCGTGTGTTTAGCAAGAGTCACAGATGGAAGTTAGATTTGGTGTCTGAGGTGTAACGTTACAGCAACATCATCCACTGTCCGACTAGGCTGCACAGGCGGCTTCGGCGAATCCATCTGCGAGTGTCTGCTGCACCGTTTACGTACACAAATGAAGTATGCAGCCAGGGCATGCAGCAGTCATCGTTTTGATCGCTGGGCAGGGCGAGGCATTAGAATTACACAATAGGCGCGATCTCGGGCTCAGTAATAGCGCCCTAGGTTCTGTGAGGTGAACACCTGAGGCACTGACTTGCTCTCACGCCAAATACCACTTTTTAGTAGCATTCCCTGTGCAAATCCAATACGTCGTGTTTTACCACGCTTACAAAAACATCCAGAAATAAGTGAGTCCAGCATCACATCAAATGAAAAGAGATAAGATCACGAATGGCGACAGTGTCTGTGTTCATACAGTAACTGTCTAAAGCTGATTGCAATAAATGAAGTTGGAGTTTATAAATAGACACTATCGCTCTCAATTATATAATTATACATGACAGGGCTGAAGTGACGGTATAAAATAGCAGTGGCTTCCTAGGCGTAGTTTCACTAATATAGGAGCAATTCGATTATGACTGTGTGACATATGGAGATCTGGACCTGCACCAGAGATGTGCTCGGACAGTGGTTAAGGCGTCAGCTAATGCCAAGTGAGAAATCAGGTTTAGATTGCCGGTCTGGCACAAATTGTCATTTGTCACAAGTAGGTGACGGAATGCATATTTACTATATGTTAATCTGTTTCATAAAAGATGTGGTGAGCATACTGTAAGACCTTCAGTACACACACCATCAGATTATTTGACTTGTCGCTCTAACGAAGTAGGCGAGCGTCAGCAATATGTCTCGTGGTCTAATCGTGGCGTGTTTATCTTCTGCCTTTAAGTCAGACGATAGAAATGCCACTTGCACGCTTAGAGTAGCAGATTGTTGGTGACCAACTTTAAACAGAACTTGATTAATTTTCACTAACATTTATTAAATTAATAACAAGCATAAAAATTACTTAACTTGGTTCTGGATGCTATTTACAACTGACAATCTGAAGTTCCTTTAGCATTGGTACGTTAATCTTATTCTCACATACATCTCTGATACTTGTCAAAAGTGTCTATACATTTATCTTCATGGCTATGTGCTGGAATATGGTAATCTTATTAGGCGCAGACTTAAACTTGACTATAGACTGGTATATACAAATGTAGAACTCGTACAGACTGGTACAGACAAATGCAGACTGACCAATCGGAGGTCTGTACACTCGTTATAATACCTCGCGCGTTCATGTATCGCTGTGCGAGTGTGATCCGCGAGGAGATAAGGTTCTACGTTAGCAGCAATCTCATTGGCTGCGTTACATATTAATACTTGGATCGGCAGAAGCAGAATTTGGTCCCACTCTATGGCAGCGCCATCTCGTAGTGCGGAGACAGACGAGCGCTGTGTCTGCGCTGTTGTGCTTAGCGGGGCGCGCTCTAGTGGGAAAGTTGTGTACGTGCTGACTACACGGAACTATGTACACAACAAAAGGAAATTATGCTAATTAGAGCTCAGAATTTACAGTCACTGTAATGCTATGCAAGTGAATAAAGGCATTCCCAATGGTACCTGGTCGGACATGATAGTGTAAGTACAGATACAATGTCATTTTCAATGAAACTGGCATGCAAATTTGCCTGTGCGTTTCAGAGAGGGAATGTGTTCTAGGTACTATAAATGAGAGAGGAGAAAGAGTTATTTATCGTTCACCTGTGCCATCGCCATCTTCAGTGTTAGTGCGTCGTGACAACAGTTTGTAGTGAATTATCGTCGAGTGTGAATGGCTCCGTGTTTGTCTTTATGTGTCTACTGTTTTATTATCCACCGTTATGTCACATTTGTGTATTCTTTCTGTTCTTTCTTTATCTCCTCTACGGCTGAAGAGCGGCGTACCATGCTGCTGACAGCCTGCCTGTTTGTACGGGTTTGAAAATAACAATAAAAAAAGAGTTATTTATTTGTATAATAAATTTCAGGTAATAATAGCAAATACCCTAATCAATAAACACAAGAGAAGGTATACTTGGAAAACACTCGGAGACATGGAAAGATTCCAACTGGATTATCAGACCAGACAGAGCTTCCACAATCAGATAGGGGATTCTAAGGCATATCCAGGAGCAGATATAGACTCTGATCATAATTTAGTCATGATGAAGAGTGGACTGAATTTAAGAAATGGTACAGAAGAATCAGTGTACTGAGGAATGATGAGATGCATTGTAAGTTCGCTAAGGATATGGATACTGCGATAAGGAATATCAAAGTATGCGGTTCCGCTGAAGACGAGTGGACATCTCTGAAAAGGATAGTCACAGGCGGTGGTCAGTCTGACTTAGGTAGAAGAAGGTAACTCCAGAGTAACTTCGGGTAACAGAAGAAATTCTTCAATAGATCAGCGAAAGGAGGAAGTACAAATATTCTCAGTGAGAGACAGGGACATAGCAATATGAATCACCTAGCAATGAAATAAGTAGGACCTGCAGGGCTGCCGGTGTGTAATGGCTGCTAGAAAAATGCAAAGATATCCGACAGGAAACCACCATTCAGTTTATGGAAACTCAAAACAATTTGGTGAAATTAAAAGCAAGCGTGTTAACATTCAGAGCGTAAATTTAATTCATTGTTAGACTCGTAGGTCAGATGAGATAGGTGGAAAGAATACATTGAAGGCCTCTGTGAGGGCAGGAGGCTCCTCATGACGTGATAGATGAAGGAGCTGTAGTCGATATGAAAGACACTGCAACAATAATTTCACATGATGCCCTGTATACACCTACCCCGCTCCAGATCGATGACATGAATGAACATTTCATCGTCCACCATGCTATAATATAATCTTGTACACTTTTGATCACATTATAACTGTTTCTTTCTCCCTCGCGTATTTCGTTAGCATGTATCTGTTCTTCTACTAAGAAGAGATGACTTGAAAAGAGGACAATGATTTTAGCCCGATGATCCCGTGAAAGGTTGGTTGGGTGGATACTGGATTTCAGAATTAGAGACTGTAACAAAATTTAGCTTCAATGGGAGGATCAGCTAAAAAGAAGCAACTTTCACAGCAACGACGTAAGTGCGTGGGACTGGCTGGAAGATCTGTAATCTTGCCGCCCGCTGTGCTCGAGCGGTTCTAGGCGCTTCAGTCCGGAACCGCGCTGCTGCTACGGTTGCAGGTTCGAATCCTGCCTCGGGCATGGATGTGTGTGTTGTACTTAGGTTAGTTAGGTTTAAGTATTTCCAGGTGTAGGGGACTGATGAACTCTGGTGTTAAGACCCATAGTGCTTATAGTGCTTAGAGCCATTTGAACCATTTTGAACACGTAATCTTATTAATAAATTATTAGCAGTTGTGCCATTGCCTGTTTACAAACGAATGTGACCAGCTCAGCAGTTGTTTAATGTTTGGTCGGCTCTCGAGCGCGGGTTTGAGATGCCCATATCCTGTCTTTTGGTTGCAAAAAGCTAACGACATACGAATGGATCCCTGAGTTAACGTTGTGAGCAGTGCCAAATTACTGATTCAATTATTGTGACTGTGGCTAGACTACTCTCATACTTAACTTATGATTAGTACAGCTTCTCTTATAATACACGTAACGAAAATTGTGCAAAGGCGGTGAAGCTGTTTGGTATAGATTACAGTAAAACCTTTCCTGTGTATACTGGTTTAGTACAAGTATTGAATGATCCCCCTAACGTTGTAAACAAAAAACACATTACTTTTTAGTTGAGTTCTGATTACACTTACATTCTACACTTTCAAGGAAGAAATGAATAATGATTTCTTACCAAGTAGTCTGATATCACAATGAAATGGGGAGGAGGGGAAGACCTGTACTTCGCTTTCCCTCGTACACATTCAACAAGAAAGCCTGGTACTATTTACCTATGATAACAATACTTCGCAAACTACATCATGAGGGCACTGAGAGAATGAATTAGGATGTGGTATGCTGATTCCCACATGGCTGCATCACAAGATGGTGGTAGCAATTGCTGCTGAAATACGTATCATAGTTGAGTAATTTAGTGCATCAGTCTTATAATTGTGTTAATGCAGCCCACCATGAATTCCACCCATCCACTAACTTCTTCATATCAGAGTAGCACTTGCACCGTTCGTCCTCATTTATTTGTTGGAGGTATTCCAATCTCTGTATTCCCCAGCAGCTTTTATCCGACAAAGTTCCCTTTGGTACCACGGTACCATGTAGATTATTCCCTGGACCATTAACACAAGTCCATTCATCCTGTTACTTCATCGTTTAAGTATTTTACAGATGTTCCTTCACTCGTAGATTCTGGAAAGAGCCTCCCATTCCTCATCTTGCTAGTCCGTTTGAGTTTCAATATTCTTCAGTTGCACCTTGTCTCAGACACTTCGATTCTCTTCAGTTCCACTTATAGGTTGTTATTTATAAAACATATAACACTCGACGTATGTAGTTCTGCATGGTATCATTGGAATCCGTGCAAAACGATCTGCATATTTATCTCGGTTAAAATGAATCTACATTAAATTCATAAACATGGTCACTGGACATATTACATATGAGCGAAACGTTCACTGCATTTACGTGACCTCTATGCGTCAGTGAGCTTAGTGAACGAGTAGTTCAGTATTTACTTCAGATAATACGATCTAACACAGATTCCAAGAGCATATTGTGGCTCGAGAGGATTCTGCTGTTTTATAGCAGCACGAAATTTATAACTGGGCTATCTTATATAAATAAATCGACGCCAAGAATAACTTATTAAGCCCAAAAACATCAAAAGACATGTGTGCTAATGTATGGGATATGCAGCAGCCACGCTGAAACGACACTGTCATTGCATACAGCTATCATGTTAAGAACTTTATTTAACCGTAATAACAACTTGAACCAGTAAATATTCTGTGTGTTTTTGGAAATAATAATTTCTCGCCATTATACAATGATTCTCAGAACGTCATTTTCTTATTGTCAGGGCGAGTGTTTTGTATCAGTGAAATAAATATACTATGTGAAATCCATCCCTAAATAAATTGTTCCAAAATGTATAAAGTACACTCCTTCCTCTCCCCAGCAGCTGGACCCAGGCTGAATAGTTTTACCGCCGTTTTTCCACAAACTAACATGGGGCGACAGTGCCCTCTGGTGGCAGTAATGTGTAATATGTCAGTAAGGCTCCGGACCCCATGGTGAACACACTGGATGGAGCTACTGCCTATGACAATTCAAACTGTTGAAACTAACACCGTATGTAAAATAAAGACTTACGTCCACCCCATCCAGCAGCCCAGCACAGACTGAATCCTTTCCCACCAATTCCAGGAAGATACACTGGTCGGAATTTTTAGGTTAGTGGAGGTAGCCCTAGTGTCCTATTTTCCCACCATTTTCTTAGGTTAGTCGAGGTAGCCCAAGTGACCTTTTGCCTCAAAAATTTGATCCTCCCGCCATTTTCTTGGTGAGGGGAGGGGAGAATGCAGGGGGTTAGGTTAGTGGAGGTAACCAAGTTGACCTATTTTCCTGGCAAAATTTGAACTTCCCACCATGCCATCACTGTGACGTTTGCCATATCTATCGCCACCATCTTAGATACGCCAATTGGCAACAGAGCAACATGGGGATTACGTTTTCCTATTACTTAACGAGCACCAGCTAGGCCTTGAAATGGCTGGCTGGGAGGGCATGGAAAAATAATGTACTGCGAATATTACATTCATAAGCACCACCCATCATTTCTACTTCGTTTTCTTTGAATGTTACCTTCATCAGTTTAAGTCCTAAGTGACTGCTCATCTGTTGTCCACATTTTCTTCACAGTATCTTTCGTTGTAAGCATGTTTGTCGGTACAAAATCTGTGAGTTCGCTTCTCAGAGTTGTCCATTACTTTCCAGTTGAGTTTCATACTATGGTATTCATTATCGCAGTATCTACAGCCTGAGAGTAAGTCCGATTATTCTTCAGTATTTCAGTATCCCTCTTCTTAAGACACCGGCTCTGCCAGATGATTCTTTTAAACTTCAGTCGACTCTTTATCACTAGTGTTTTACAAACTCGGTATGTAAGTAGCCCTGGAAATTCAATTTTCGGTTTTAGCATCTCTGTCTGTCCATGAAGTAATACAGCTGAAATTTTTATACGTCTCAACGTGATATACACCTACTCGAATGTTGTAAACGATCTAAAACCAACATCCAAGCAAGATGCCATGATTCGATCGTTTCTGGCACACCTCCCCATATTCCGGAAGCGACGTGCTAACACATGCGGCTATCCTGGCAGGTCCTTTTTTTCTATTCACCTTATGTACAGAATTCTCTATACCTTTATCTTTTCCTTGGGACGACTGGATGTATAGCTGAACCATTGTAGTCGTTTCTGGTTTGCTGGCGATGTTGTTAAGAAGAACCCTATCAGTGAATTGTTCACAGTAACTTACTATCAGACCTACCTTTCTGTTCATGATATACTCGCATTATACTATATTGTGCTGCTGTTGATATTATCCTATATAAAACTGAACAGAAACCCCTCTCCATTTCCCAATTCACTGACTTCAGTATGTCTGAGTCTTAGCATGCTCTTCTCACATTTTGTAACTTCCCTATTATATGTATATTTCTGACACGCTACGCTCCGACTCGTTTTCTGTTACAATTCCAGTGGTTATTCAACTTTATTTCATGGTCACCTCCCCTTTGGCAGTTCTCTTCCGGCGATCAAAAAGACTGACTAATTTTTTACTGGTGCAGAGATCATCAGTATTGTTTTCTTTAAATTACAGGTCACATGTGATGTGATTCACATGTGTCTTCTACCACGTCATCAGACAAATCTTCCCTCTTTCCACGCAGCCGATCTCTTCTCTGCATTTCTCTATGGAATTACCATTGCGCCATTAATGTTACCACATAAGCTTTTAATTTCACAGAAGGTTGTCCTGTGACGTGCAGCTCGGCGGTCCCAGGCCGTGTTGTTTTGGGCCTGGCAGTCTGTTGTTGTGCCCTAAGGATGACAACGGCGTGTTATTTATCTGTGTGTCTGTTGGCGGGAGAGACGCAAACTACGGTCAATGGAGGGTGTCCCAGGGCACCGAGTTGCTTATAGTACTCCATTTAATGAAGTTGACTTAATTTTTTATTGTAATAGAATACCCTTTCTATCAAATTTATTTAGATTTGTTGTGTCGCCTAGAGCGGAAGTTGTTTACGGGTTTATGTTACCTTATATTTGTTAGTCGGAATATGCTACTTGGGTGACTGAATTGCAGGTGCCCTTGTATTTCGGCCGATAATTTTCGAGTTTCTTAGTCTTCAATGTAACTGTTAAGCACGAACACTTGCTTAATATTATTGTACCCAGGATGAAGCTGAATACGTTGTTTTTCCGCTTTATGCGGGTCGTATGAAGATTTGGTATATCTGTCTTAATAACAATTTCTGTATCTCATGTGCGCCTATTATATTAATTATTTCAGTTCGGCTGGGTCCTTGCAGCGGTAGGAGTAACTCGGATCTCTTCGAAGCGTACGGTCGGTACTACCGGGATCTTGTGTCCTGCAAACGGAAAATAAACATCGTAAATGTTAGCCTATGTGTGTAATGGCGGCAAGAGGTTCTCAGTCTATACATAGAGCCTGTCTTCTTGAATCTGTGGATCATGTAGACAAGTTTGCTGTCAAAAATTGTGTGTATACTTTCGGCTCCCTGGTCTTCAGATGTAATATAATTCTTCCGTTTGCTATCTTCTCAGATTCAGATGTGCCTCCTCTTGTAGTGTACCAGCTAAAGAAATTGGTCAAATGATGAATTTCCTTAAAACTAAAATTTTACTAGGAATTTTTTTTTATTTTTGTATTATTGGCAAGTTTTTGTCGTTTAATTATTGTTAGGGCCTCTTTGGGTTTTCTGTGGTTAATTTTTTTGGGGGAAGCCTATTTGCTGAAATAATATTGAATGCCCAAGAAACTGAGGATGTAGATGGTTCAAAAGGCTCTGAGCACTATGGGACTAAACATCTGAGGTCATTAGTCCTCTAGAACTTAGAACTACATAAACCTAACTAACCTAAGTACATCACACGCATCCATGCCCGAGGCAGGATTCGAACCTGCGACAGTAGCAATCGCGCGGTTCCGGACTGAAGCGCCTAGAACCGCTCGGCCACCGCGGCCGGCGAGGGTGTTAATACTTTTTATGTTAGTGACCTGACAAAGGCAATAATTTTGTGGGTATTACACTGTTGATGGATTTCAGTATTTTTGGATACGTGTTGTGCCATAATTAGAATAATATTTGTCTTGCTTGTTGCTACTCTTATTGGACAATATTGTGTTGCTTTAAATTTTTTCCTTGCTGTCAGAGCTCGATCAGCTAACAATTTTAGCTGCCGCTTTCAGTTTCTTATTCGGCAGTTGCTATTGTATACTGCTGGCACTTGTTATTTATGTAGTAAGGACGAGTATCTTTTTGTGAAAATCTGAATGCTGTTGAAGAGAAAATTCTTGTGGTCCAGTCCTTCCATAAATCCATTGGGCATCAAGGCCCGTATCAAATGCGTTTTTATTGCAGCTGTGCAAAAGACGAACCAAATCGGTGTAATTTTCCAGTTAGGTTATATGGAGTAAAGCGAAAACGAATAGTTATTTTTAATTTTCCCATACTATATGTGAATTATGTATTTGAATACAGCGATATTTCCGTAAGATCTTCTACGGCAACAAGCCTCAGATTATTCGGCGCCGCGCCAGCAGCCTGCCGCAGTCGAGGGGAGCCGTGCGCAGCGGGCGCGCACTGGCCCGCGGCCCTGGAGGTGCGCTTCTTCAGGGAGCGCCGTTCCATTCGGCAGGGCCGGCGCTGGAGCTGGAGTTGGAGTCGGCGAGGCGTGGACTGCTGGGAGCGGCCAGTCCAGCGCTGTCCGCCGCAGCTGTGACCGCCGCTCGTTACGCGGGAGGGGGGGGGGGGGCGGGGAGGGGGGCGCCGCTGCCGCCGCAATTACCGCCGCCGGCTGAACCACTGTGCGGTGCGCGGGTGTGGCGGCGGGGGCAGAGGCGGGGGTTTACTTGGGCGGCAGGTGGCGGGGGCGCTGGGTGGGTGGTCCGGGGGGGGGGGAGGGGAGGAGGAATGGGCGCTGCGGGACCCGGCAGCGACGGCGCCGCTCTCACCGCCTCCCGCCAGCATTCTCGGATTACCACAGTGCTCGACGTCGGAGCAACCCGCATAGCTGCGGGCCGGTTCCAGGTCTTAGCACAGCGGCGGACAACTCGTCTCTTTTCTAAACTTAGCCGTCACGAATATGTGACACTGTTATACCGTGACAGCCTGTGACACTGTTACACCGTCACAGCCTGTGAATAAGCATGCAAAATCTCTGTCACTGGTCTACATCTACATCTACATTTATACTCCGCAAGCCACCCAACGGTGTGTGGTGGAGGGCACTTTACGTGCCACTGTCTTTACCTACCTTCCTGTTCCAGTCGCGTATGGTTCGCGGGATGAACGACTGTCGGAAAGCTTCCGCGAGTGCTCGAATTCCTCTAATTATACATTCGTGAACTCCTCGTGAGGTATAAGTAGGGGAAAGCAGTATATTCGATACCTAATCCAGAAACGCAACCTCTCGAAACCTGGACAGCAAGCTACACCGCTATGCAGAGCGCCTCTCTTTGCAGGATCTGTCACTTGAGTTTGCTAAACATATCGGTAACGCTATCACCCTTATCAAATAAACCTGTAACGAAAAGCGCCACTCTTCTTTGGATCTTCTCCTTCTTCTCTGTCAACCCGACCTGGTACGGATCCCACACTGATGAGCAATACTCAAGTACAGGTCGAACGCGTGTTTTGTAAGCCACCTCCTTTGTTGGTGGACTACATTTTCTAAGGACTCTCCCAATGAATCTCAACCTGGCACCCGCCTTACCAGCAATTAATTTTATATGATCATTCCACTTCTAATCGTTCCGTACGCATACTCCCAGATATTTTACAGAAGTAACTGCTACCAGTGTTTGTTCCGCTATCATATAATCATACAATAAAGGATCCTCCTTTCTATGTATTCGCAGTACATTACATTTGTCTATGTTAAGGGTCAGTTGCCACTCCCTGCACCAAGAGCCTATCCACTGCAGATCTTCCTGCATTTCGCTGCGATTTTGTAATGATGCAACTTCTCTGTATACTATAGCGTCATCCGCGAAAAGCCGCATCGAGCTTCCGACACTATCTACTAGGTCATTTATATATATTGTGAAAAGCAATGGTCCCATAACACTCCCCTGTGGAACGCTAAAGGTTACTTTAACGTCTGTAGACGTCTCTCCATTGAGAACAACATGCTGTGTTCTGTTTGCTAAAAACTCTCCAATCCAGCCACACAGCTGGTCTGCTATTCCGTCGGCTCTTACATTGTTTATCGGGCGACAGTGCGGAACTGTATCGAACGCCTTCCGGGAGTCAAGGAAAATGGCGTCTACCTGGAAGCCTGTATCTATTGTTTTCTGGGTCTGATGAACAAATAAAGGGAGTTGGGTCCCACACGATTGATGTTTCATTTAATTTGTCACAATACCAAATGATTCCCTAGATTTATCTTCCATTGTCGGGTGCGGTAAGGCGAATAATACTGTAGGATGATCAATTCTTAACGCAACCAGTTTGGGGTATTTTGTTAGCCAGCTGGTGGCAGAGTTTGTGGGGAGTGTATTTCACCTCCACTGCGAGGAATATGTTTGCGCATAGGACGCAACACGCTTTACTGACAAAGTGTTTCAACTGAAAGGCCGATATACAAGTATTCTATTCACCAAAAAGTATTCCTGCATGAGTCATGCGTACGTACAGAATAAGCTCGAGCAGTAAGGAAAATGTTTCAAGGGGAATCTTCTGACCTTCAGGATCCCAATCGAAGAACGATTCATCGACTGATGAAAAAATTTCGCGAAATCTCAGGTATTATTTATACGAAACTTAGACAACCGCGTATGGTACTCGGAGGAGATACTCTGAGTAACACTGGCTCCAATGTGGAAAGGTCTCCTAGGAAATCAGTTCGTTTTATTACTCAGCCAACAGCAATTTCCTATTGCTCTGATCCAATGTCTACAAAGTTACTGAAACTTTTTTTTTTTTTTTTTTTTTTTTTTGACATCAGTCTTCTCACTGGTTTGATGCAGCCTGCCACGAATTCCTCTCCTGCATCACCGTCTTCATCTCAGAGAAGCACCTGCCCTCACAGCAAATGGTTCAAATGGTTCTAAGCACTATGGGAATTAACATCTGAGGTCATCAGTCCCCTAGTCTTAGAACTACTTAAACCGAACTGTACCTAAGGACATCACACACATTTATGCCCGAGGCAGGGTTCAAACCTGCGACCGTAGCAGCAGTGCAGTTCCGGACTAATGTTCCTAGATCCGCTCGGCCACAGCAGCCGGTACTGCACCCACAACCTGTGTCCTCAGTTATTTGCAGCTTGTAATATTATCTCTGAAAAAACAGACATAATGTCTGATAGGATAGCCGAAATCTGTGATTTTACAATGTTACGTATAGTCCGTCTTGTTTGCTAAATGTTTATGCATATGACCGCATGTAAAGTTGCTATATTTGCACGGGCTACTCCTGTAACCGAAATATCAGATCTGAAGATGGTTCTAGAGGAATCTAAACCGATCATATGAATAAACATTTCGCGATCAAGACAGACCATAGGTAACATTGTAAAATCTTATCTCTTTCATCCCTTATATTACTACCCACAACGGATTTCACTTGTGACGTGAAAGTTATTCCATGATGTCTTAGCAGATGTCATATCAAAAGGTCCCTTATTCTTGTCAGCGTTTTCCTCCACGATTCTCCAAAAAACCTTCTCGTTCCTTACCTTATCAATCCATCTAATGATCAAACATCTTCTCTAGCACTAAATTTCAAATGCCTCGATTCTGTTCTGTTCCGGTTTTCCCACAGACAATGTTTCACTACCATACAATGCTATCGTCCAAACGTACATTCTCATAAGCTTCTTCCTCAAATTAAAGCCCGTGTTTGACGCCAGTAGACTTCTCTTGGGCAGAAATTCCCGTTTTGGCAGTGCTAGTCCGATTTTCATATCCTCCTTGCTGCATCTGTAACGGGTTATTTTGCTGGCCAGGTAGAAGAATTCTTTAACTTCATCTACTTCGTTATCACCAGTTCTGATATTCTCACTGTTCTTATTTCTGATCCTTCCCATTTCTTTTATCATTATTCGATTTACTCTCGATCCATTTCCTTTGTCATTAGAGTGTTCATTCCTTTCAGCAGGTCACGTAATTGTTTTTCACTTTCACTGAGGATTGCAATGTCGTCAGCCAGTCTTATCCATGTGTTAACCAACGGTAATTTCCTTCCCTTAACAGGGACGAGGTACAAGGCTCACTTTAAAAATTAAAAACACATGAAAAGATAAATTTCAGTATGTATCCCCAAGAAAAGGCGTTAAACGTGAAGTACCAGATGCGAAACAATTTAGATATTCTTATAATTTTTTTAGATTGAATTACAGTTCATCGAGATATTAAATATAAATAATTTATATTGTAAGCCATGCCAAGGCACATCATAACCTGAACATTGCAGCAGAATAGTAAAGCGATGCCACTTCAGGTCAAGGAACAAACCCACAGACGAGACAACGGACCCCAGATGTAGAACACAGAAACCAATCGCTCCCCCTCCCCTCTCCCCGAGGACAAAACCCTATGGTAGTGCACTACAACACATATACCAAATCTCTCTTGAGCAGTTAACAAGTTAAATAGCCAAAACCTTAGCCCCAGCTCTAAAGAAAATCCGATAACTAACATTAAACCGTCATTAAAGCACCACTGAATGTTAACGCCTCGCGATGCTAGTTGATGTTAATAGATTAGAAAGAAAGGTACACACTTCAAACTGGAATTTCTACCGATCTCGTGTCAAAAATTGTCAGTATGTTACGTCTAGAATAAATATTACCAAAATCTTAATAAAGGCAGAAGCTGCCTTTAAACTAACACCCACGATCCCAAATATACCAATAGTCTATTATTAGCTTAATGATCAAATCAAAGCTTCTTAAGAACTTCAGTTGCCCTCATGAAACAGTATTTATAGTAGTTGTACATTTAATTTAACACAGGCAAGCATCATTTAAGCATCATATAAAACATTCGGAGCATTTCTCGTGAACGTTGTTGTCATATCTAAGTAGAAAAAAAAATTACTGGTTGCAAAAAACCAAGTCATTGCCACGTATTTCCGGATTGCGAAGGAACGCCTGGTCCCCAGCACAAATCCGGACTGCGGTCTTGTGTCGAAATCCGGCGAGCCGGCCAGTCTGTAGACGGTTTTTAGGCGGTTTTTCATCTGCCTCTGCGAATGCAGGCTGGTTCGTCTTATTCCCCCTCAGCTACACTATGTTGGCGATTACTGCGCAAACAGGTTCTCTACGTATGCGTACACCACCATTACTCTACCACGCAAACATAGGGGTGTGGGGGTGCACCAGGGGCCATACTACACAATGACCCTGAAAGAGTGGTTCGGTGTGGGGCAGCGGAGGGGTGAAGTAGACTGTGGTAGTCATCCGGGGGGGGGGGGGGGGGGGGGGCTTGTGGACCACTGCGGCTGCGGCGGGGACGGTGACTCTCCGTTGTCTCTAGGCCCCTAGTTCACATGCAATACAATACAATACAAATAAAGCGGAGCTCTTCTCTTCAAACCAACATATTGACAAAAAGCGACTTAGCATTAGGCACAAACCTCTAGACCTCAAAATTAAATCACCAAAATAAGGAAAGCATTTTACTTAAAATAGGCAACCCAAACCTTTTTAAAAACATTTACTCTATATTTAAGCAAATTTATTCATAGGAGAGAGTTGAGTACATGCCACAAATTCCTTCAAAATCAGGTTAAAAGTAAAACGGCGAAGCGCTGTGCAACTAGAAAAACTGAGATACCAAGCCGGCTGCTGTGGCCAAGCTGTTCTAGGCGCTTCAGTCTGGAACCGCGCCGCTGCTACAGTCGCAGGTTCGAATCCTGCCTCGGGCATGGATGTGTGTGATGCCCTTAGGTTGGTTAGGTTTAAGTAGTTCTAAGTCTAGGGGACTGATGACCACAGATGTTAAGTCCCATAGTGCTTAGAGCCATTTAAACTATTTGATAAACCAAGCGGGAGGCCAGCACCGAGGTCCCTCAAACACAGTCAACAGCGTGTCGTGGAGAAAAGCCTCTGGAGAGCAAATGACACTCACCATAAACAGAGGGAAGCGGAACTGGGCTCTTTCTTCTACCGAGGAACCCAAAAAAGTCGTTGGCTTATACCCGGGCAAAATCCTCTGATGAAGGCGTTCCGGTCGTCTAGTGCAGAAGGGGATGCAACCGGTGGGATTCACCAAATCGCGCCAGGTTCTCCGGGAGCACCCTGACTACTGCGCAAACGAGTGCAGCCAGGGCAGGACTAGGTTGACCCTGCAGGGCAGGTCGAGAGCCGCACCGCCCTGCACTGAGAACGCCGACCGTCAACTCTCATACCAGAAAACCGGTGCGCCGGCGGAGCTAACCAATTGCTCTCCAGGGAGGCCCCATGTTCCACCGGATTCAGCATCCCCAATAACAGCCCAATCTTGACGGTTCCCCTGTCTTTCCGCACAACCCACCTCCTCTCCTCCACCAGACAGAAAACCAGGGACCGCCTAACCAACAAAGAATCACCTCAACTCTCCGAGTAAGAGCTATCGAACTCGCCGCAAGGCTCAACAACACCTAATGTTTTTATCACCAGGTGAAGTAGTGTGGAAAAAAAATACAGGGTGTGATTCTTCAGTTTCTCCCGGTTTATTTCTTGCTCGAACAGTCCACGGATGTACTGCCGGCCCGTAGTATCCAACGGCGGACAATATTTCGGCGATCAGACATGTCGCCATCGTCAGGCGCACTGAGGAACTGGGGTCCTAGCGGCGGGCGGCCGTCTTAAATCCCCTTCCTTCGCGAGGCGTTCTCTCCGCCGTCCGCAGCCGCGCTTCAGCGGTCGCTGAGACGCTGCCGTTAGCGTCTGTGGTGGCGTCGATGTAATGGCCTTGTCCGCCCTAGTCGCCCGTCCGTTTCCTCTGCTCAGCGCCTTTGTAGTTAGACTCGATGCTGGTTCCCATGCCTTGCTGACGTTGCAGCCGCAATCTCGGTTGTTGAGTCCGTACTTGGTACGAATTTCGATAGCCTCTCTAACGATGCTGTCCCAATATTTAGATGTCTGTGCCAAGACCCGGTTATGTTGGTAGTCCATTTCGTGATTTTCGGACAAACAGTGCTCAGCGACAGCCGACTTGTTGGGTTATCCAAGTCGAGTGTGCCTCTGATGCTCTCGGCAACGATCCTGGATAGAACGCACTGTCTGTCCTATAAAAGTCTTCCCACACTAACACGGAAACTGGTGTAAGCCGGCCTTCCGCAAACCGAGATCGTCTTTGACACTTCCCAATAATGCTCATGTTTTATCTAGTGGGCAAAAGACAGTTCCTACTCGATGTTTCTTTAATATTCGTCCTATTTTCCCCGATAGTGCGCCAATATATGGTATATAGGCAGTGGCTATCTCTTTCTCCGTGACTTCTTCCGTCTCCACACGCTGTACTGTAGAAGTGGGGCGGAGAGCGCGTTTGATCTGCTATTCCGAGTAGTCGTTTTTCCAGAATGCAGTTTTGAGGTGTTCAAGCTCTTTTGGGCAGACTCTCTGCGTCATGGAGCCCAGTTCGTCAGCGCACCTGACGATGGCGACATGTCTGATCGCCGAAATATCGTGCCCGTTGGACACTTAGCACCGGCAGTACACCCGTGGTCTGTTGGAGCAAAAATACAGGGGGATTAAGCCACAGTGAAAAATCCGGTGAAGTTTTCACATGTGTGTTGGGCATTGTCTCTGGTGTTCCCGTCGATCGCGTTACGTCATTATTTTTAGTTCTGAGCACGCAGGGAGCACATAGAAATACCTATAACAATAGTGTCTCCCGCCAGGTACGAGGGCCTGGTGATAAATTTCGCCTGAAGCTATGCAGCCAAACTTAGATAACTGTCGTCCGTTTTCTTCTTCAAGATAATTCTCAGCCGCATTGTGCAGAGGCAATAAAGATGTTCCTGCATCGTTTTCATTTGTAAATGTTTGATTACGCACAACACAGCCCGTAACTGTCTCCCTTGTTTCATCTCTGCTCACTTGAACCACTGGCTATGAAGACCAGATTTTGTCACAGACAACGAGCTGTAGACCAGCGTTAAGAATTGGTGGAAAGCACTGGCGGCTGCTTTACATAACGAGGGTGTGGAAAAGTTGGTACAATGCTACGACAAACGTCTAAGTCGGATCGGCGACTATGGAGATAAGTAGCTGGAAGTTGTAGCTCACTGTTGCAAATAAAACAGTTTTGATTTTCGCTGTGGTTTCCATTTCGCTACCTATAGTTCCTTACTTTCCGAATAGCCCTCGTACAACTATTCTATTCGCAAAAAAAGTATTCAAGTGCAATCATACGTACGGACAAAGTAAGAGCGTGCATTGAGAATACTTCAAGAGAAATTTCCTGATGTTCAAGCTTCTATTCGGAATACTGTTCTTTGGTTGATAAACAAATTTCGCGAAACCAGAAGTGTTCTTGTTAGGGAATATACAGAGCCACATCAGTACTCACAGAAGAAACTGTGAGGAACATTGGGTATAGTCTAGAAATGTCTCCTAGAAATTCGTTTCCACCTCTTTCTCAGCAAACTGGATTTTCCTATGGCTCTGATAAAAGATGTATGAAGTTACTGCAATTGCAGTCCTATAAAATAACTCAGTGCCAGTACTTAAGCCGGGTAACCTTGCAAAAAGACTGTGGATTTGTGAAATTATTCTGAATCGAGTGCATGACAGAGAAATTGACGTCACCTAACATTCTTTTAGGACGAATCATGGTACCACGTAAGTGGATATGTTAATTTACAAAATAGCCAGTTACTGGAGTCCCGACAAGCATAACGTAATACATGAAACGCCCTTGCAAGTTAAATATATAGGAGTGTCGTGCGCTATTACGGTGAGAGAATAATAGGTCCGTTTTTCCAGATTTTTCAATTAACAGTGAGAGACATGTAGGGAGAAATTCCTCCCTTTTTTGATTAATGAACTGTGAGATAAAAAGCTTTCGCTACCTTGCAGCAGGACCTAGCGACGGCACATACAGCCACCTTCTCATTACAGGAAATTCGGGGCATTTTTCAAGACATATGGCCCCCTCATTTGCCCGATTTAACCATCTGCGACTTTTAACTCAGTGGGGGCGTTAATAGAGAAAGTGTACAAATCAAATCGACACACTTTAGATGAACTTAAAACCGTCAAGAAATTTCTGCCATTGCTCAGAGGGATCGGCAGATTGTAATAAGCAATTACTTAACCACGTGTCCCAAATGCTTGAATAACGCAGGGATGCAGTTCTAGCACATTCTTCTTTAACAACCTGTGTAATTTACTTTTATTTTTGAGCGTTCACGTTGTGTATGTCAGAAAAGCTAGCGCGACAAACCGTACTATATTTACTGCGGACTCTCTGACATTCGCGCCTCGTTCACAGCAGCCGGCCTCGCTAGCCGGCCGCACACCGCGAAAGTAATTAGGGTTAACGACTGACCAGACAGTACCGTTCACCTAAATCTGTGAGCACGGTAAGTGACTAGTGCCTATTTTGGGAACCTAGCCATTGTGAGGCTCTTAATATATTCGTTGTTGATCTACCTTGCTTGTACATTCGACTGACTGCTCTAATCGTTCTGGTTACCACCCCTGATGACAGTCTACCTTTCTGAAATACGTAATACGTTGAAAAAAAAATCAACTGACAGCAACAGCTTTTGCTTATTCCTTTGATCACTGCTTCTTCTCTTTCCACATCGACGCATCACCATTGCGTCAGCGATAATCAATAGGTAATCAGTACGGCTGATGGAATGTAGCACTATATTTGGCCCAGCTGGAGGTTTTAGATCAGTTTCACACAATCTGTCTAAGTAGTTTGTGGTTCAGACTTCTCTTCCTAGGAAGTCTTAATGGCAAGTAAAATTCCCGTGAACGCAGATTTTTGCCTGAATATATTGGAAATAAACTACTGAGAGTCCTGTTAGAAAATAGCAGTTTGGACAGGAATGCTGCCAGAGGGAGCAGAAAATGACCGGCGACAATATCATCATTCTGCTCTTGCGACAGATCAACTAAAAGGCCTGAAGTCTGAGACAATTTGGTAGAGCAGTTAGCAGTGCATGAAATCGCTGAGACGTTTGGAAAGCCTTGCGAAAGCAGGAACCTAGTTCTGTGTCTCTGGAGCAAAAGTTGTGTTTAAAACTACATGATTTGTTAGAGACCAGGAATTGGTAGTCCTCAGTGATCAACACATTCATTTTTTCAACATGGTAAAGTTATAAGAATTAGAATATTCATTCCAATGCAATGACTAAGTAACTTTGTTGTTTTGTATACTAATGTCTGAGTTCAGTGAAGCTGCACGTGCTCTTTATCAAGAATTGTCACATCAGAGCAAATAGTCATTAACAAATTGGACGACTGATTATAGAACGAGTCATACTCTCAGGACTGTGGCTTACACAAATATTTTACATGTTTGGCAATTCACAGCTTCCTGATACTTATTAAACGTAAACATAGTCCGTAGTTGGCTGTAGCACGATTAAATAAACACGGCATTATGGCCTAATACAGACCATGTTTACGTTTATCAAGTAAATATGTTACATATGTTCGTGTGGAAACTGGTACGTTTCGGTGTAACTTTTGATCTACTGCCTGACTGAAATCGTATCTTGTGTTCGTTTTCGTAGAGGTAAACACCAGAAGTTGTAGTCTAAGGTTTCTGGTATATTTACGGTATTCTAGGAGTGTGATACGAATTCTCTTCCTATGCGATGAGTAATGCTTTATACATGGACGCACAACATTTTTCAGCTAGAAGTCCTTAATAGACGATATGTTACGCCACATAAGTACTATTATCGATGCCACAGTAGCATTAGAGAGTATTAACTGAGATAATCTGATGTTGGTCACACTGCTGAGCGCTATGGGAATTGCTAGCGAGTTACGCAGATGCAATCGCAAAGGATGTTGATTTGGAAGTGCGAAGGTATTCACAAAATCAACGAGTTACCTTCCTTTAGAATACAACTGTGATATGACTTTCAAAACGAAGGTGCACAGCAAACAGTCATGCTTTACGTTCCGGCTTTATTAAAGCAAATTTGGATTTCGGCTAGTAACTAACCGTTATCAACACAGTATTTTAGAGTTTTAACAGATATTCTATTACGTCAGGCCCCTGTAGTTCGAAATCCTGTAACGATTCAGTCAAGGTTACGAAACCTTTAGTGGGAACAGAACTTTTTTTGTATTCAACATGGTGGACAGCCAATGTGGTGCCATAAAGAACATTCAAATACACTAAAGCGTGATTGTTTCGCTACAAGCATTTCTTGATGGTAAGACGCTATGAAAGGTTTCAGATGTTTTTAAACGAAATTCATCCTCAAACCTGGATGAATAATTTCAATTTTCCTTATCACTTGATCACAAATTAGGATTCATGTGTGGATTCCTAGAAAATAAATCATCTATAAGGACGCGCTCTATAGCGACAAAATATCGAAATTAAGGAGACTTTTACCTCGCATTTTGATCAGCATATTGGTCACAGCCTACGTAAGATCGATTAAGACATGGAACCATTATCCACTAAAACTTTGATAATCAGAATCTTCAAGCCAAGCACGTTGTTTTCAAGACATGATACAGGAAGACTCAATATTTTTCAAACCCCTTGTAGTCCTTCCGAATTCCATACACTCTTGTTTGACAAAATTGTCGGTACTCTTATGACACATAATTCTTGCAGGAATATGCAGTGACGATATGGAAACTTTTGAAAGTTTATTACGGAAACTGGAGCTAGATAGTAATGACCACCTGGCAAGAAACAGTCACGATGTTTACAAACTAAATAGCAACAGACAAAATGATTCCACATCGAACGAGACGATCGGGATCACTTCAAGCATTAAAACAGACAGTAACCGTAAAACACACATCATTGACATCCAAGATACAGTCATCATTAAAGACTCTTTGCTAGAAAACAATGAAAGTTATCAAAATTCTGTTGTCTATACTGTTATCACCATTTCTGTAGGAAATACTATTCCTTCTGCTATTTTCGATTCAGGAATCCTTGTGTCGGTAGTTAGTGATGCTGCATGCAGCAAATGTGAAAAAGTGACTGTTTCACCAACCTTACCATTATGGAAGACAAAACTGAAAGGTGGGATTTGTGGAAGGAGTGTGGATGTCAAACAAAAGACCTACTTTGATGTTGATTGTCAAGGCGATGAGTTTTCTATGAATTTTTTGATTGTAGCTCTGTTGCGTACTCTGATAATTTTAGGAATAAACTTCTGATTTAGCCTAAATAAGTTCTGAAATGTAATGTTGATGAAGTAGGATAAGAGGTTGAAGATAAGTCAGTATGTCCGAAGTTTGAGGATTGAATTTCCTGACAAGAAGAAGAGGCAGATTGTTTTTGTTTACTGGTGCAGCGGACACCGTTTCTTCCACACTAAGTTTTTTATAATGATAGAGGTCACGTACATACCTTTCGCGACGACACAGAGCACATTATTGAGATACAGAGCATGACGCTGGAGACACTAGATGAAATGGAAGATGGTTCTGAGGTACACAGAAAATATTTAACACATTTTGCAATCCAATTCTCTTATTTTTTCTCGTCAGCCGGGTACTGTTGAAGGTTTTAAGTAAAACACAACAAATTTTGTGTTCCGCCAAATGTGAATCCAGTGCATTACGTAGGCCAATTCAAGACCGAAATTTCAATAATGTTGTGCCAAGGAATTAAGGAACCTGTAATTAGTACATATAACATTTCTATTAATATTACAAAGAAGAAAGATAGACGTGTCAGACATGAGCTTCACTCGCGACTCATTAACACTGACCTTTTATCGGAGAATGACAGAACACAAAATTCAGACGAAATTCTTCAAACGCTCTTGGGTGTAAAGGTACTATCTTTTTCGAATTACGAACCTATTTTTGACAGATTGACATACATCCAGATTTTGGTGTATGTTACCAATTTTGTGAATTGTCTTTCAGCCTTAATATTTTCTCGGCGGCCATCATTCATGGTTTAAGCACTATCCTTCCTGATTATCTGAAGGCGAATATTTATGTTGCCGACATAGCTATTGCTCAGAAGTCTTGGTCGGAACACATATTTTGAAATGGCTATTGGAAATTTTTGTTGGTACTGACATTACAGCCTGTCTTGAGAAATAAGAGCTTGGAAATAGAGAGTTAAATTTCTTTAACCTGGTACTGAGAAGTTAGAAACTGTTAGAGTGATTCTTGTCCACACTACTTAATAAATCTATAACGTCTCCAATACAATGACTCACATTAAAACTGTACGTAACTGTGTACAGAGAAATTTTAATATGTGAGGTAGTCACTGTTCACTGCAGAGGTAGTGGTGACAACGTTCGTGACAGAAGTAACTGTGGTAGAAGAACAGTTCTTTTGAGGGAATATCGCCTCGCAAAACATTGTCAATGAACAACTGCTGCTACAATTAGACAAACGAGGTGGTGGAAACTTTAAATGTGACAAATCTGGTAAGTGTGGCAGGAAACCCAATGGTTCCTATAAATCAGACAGGTCAACTACATTATCATCAGAAGTACGCCGCACTTTAACAGACAGGAAATATTACTAAACGGTGAAGTAAGAATAGTAACAATAATAATAATAATAATAATTTTTATTATTATTATAATGGAAAAATTAATGTATACTGTCAAATGAGACGATAATTTTCTTTTTATTCTCCTAGGAGGCAGTCGATAATCAGAAGTGATTCTTGGTTGTGCTGTTGCTCGAGCATGATATATACTAAGAATGCCATTTTACCTCTCACGATGGTGGGGACAGGGTGATGTGAGTGGGCGAAACATCACTAATGGAGGACGGGAGACGCAATTTTTTCGTCATAATTAGCATCATTACGACTACAGTTATCACTTTAGGCTGAAAGCATTTGACCATTAACTAACACTTGGACAAACATTAGCGCAAGTGCACTAAACGATCATCAGCTTGGCTACGAATAACGCTAAGTGTATTGAAAGATGCAAACGATTGATTGTAGCTGTAATGAGTTTTAACCCATTAATTGCATCGTAAATAGCAAACAAGAGCTGTAGGGAGCAGTTTGTTTACATTAGGGGAGGTAGGTCAACCGGACGGGTGTTTTCCTTAAGGAGAATAGTAAGGTCTTTGTCGTAATACTGATGCAGCTTCACTACGTGCGAATTAAAAGTTAATCAGACAAAATCAAAAGTTATAACAACATAGGCAACTCCACTTTCATATTGGAATAAGTAAGTAGCGTGGTGCCCAGATTACAGATCGCACTACTGGAGACAGCGCAACTTATATTTCGACAAAATCAGAAAATAATGTGCCCACTAATACCATATGGGAGCCGGGAGGTAAGTGACCATGAAACTTCTTTCTCCATTCTCAATCCTCTATACTCAAAATTCATTAGTAGAAGGTATGAGTCTTGGCGAATGCTAGTGCGATAGAAGAGCATATCGCTGATTTCATGAAAAAACAGAACACAGAAGAAAGTTCCCATTGTTGGCGTACATTCTGAATATAAACAAATGGAAGGTTGGTGCAGGAATGTATCAGTGTCTCCTCGAGTGACCGATCTCTTTACGCCGAGCACAGTGACAGTGTGGCTCAGTTCCGTTGGATGATGAAAATTTCGGAGAAAAGGCAACCATCTTTCATGTGCTTCTCAAGCGGCACCGTAGTACATCGACCTTTGATGTTCATGTGGAGAAGACCAAAACGTAACACCCAACTGTTCTCTGGGATGCTACAGTGGAGGCATGGCATCGTGTGTCCTCATCTAAATCAGGCGCAACTCTATCCAGAAAACCGCGAAGGCTGCACCCTCATTTCTGTGAAAAACTGCCCAGCTCCATGGGAAGGCTCGTCTCTCCTAACGAGATTCACTGATTACCTTCTGCTAATAACAGGACCTTGAGACGGCAGTGGTTGTGCACCTACCCAGTGCTAAAAATGCGACCACCTCCTCCCAAGCCCTCACTCCGTTACTCTCAATAAAATGACCACAAAATAGCGGCTGATAATGTGATAACGACGCTTAGTCATATGTGCCAGTAACGTCGCTATTATTCACTGAATACGCTGCAGTTGATGAATGAAGAA
The DNA here is from genome assembly GCF_021461385.2 of Schistocerca piceifrons. Taxonomy (NCBI): domain Eukaryota; kingdom Metazoa; phylum Arthropoda; class Insecta; order Orthoptera; family Acrididae; genus Schistocerca; species Schistocerca piceifrons. Next base: position 612,197,725 of record NC_060142.1, on the reverse strand, counting down.
CGGTGTGAAAAATTTATCTGTGAATCTCAGTGACATTGCCACATCGTAAGAGGTCAAAGGAATCGCTATTTGAGCTTGATATGTATAAGGAAGTATCGTTTAATAAGTAGTAATATGTATAAGAAATGCATTTCTATGAGTTCCCCAATTGCAATTTCAGGCTATACTAGTGGATCAATTCAGTTTCAAAGAGACAGCAATAGATATCTGTGGTTGGATGACTTGTTTATAGAATATTGATGAAGTAGCATTCTCCGAGGAGCGTAGGGAACGATGCGGGAGACCCGCACCACTGTACTAGTGGAGGTGGTTTGCCATTAGCTTCCTCCGACCGTAATGGGAATGAATGATGATGATGAAGACGCCACAACAACACCCAATCATCTCGAGGGAATCGAACCCGGGAACCCGTGCGCGGGTAGCGAGAACGCTACCGCAAGACCACGAGCTGCGGTCTTTTTGTATGTAGTGAGGAGTGAGATATTGGATGACGCTCTTGATCAGTGTTAATTTCCACATTGCTTTCAGAAAGAGTTTCCAGAGTAAGATAAGGCGTGACGTTCTCGAACTGCAACAAGTCTCACCTCATTATCTTCACTGAATTTTTAATAAAGCATAATCTTCAGTGTCTTAGCCCTTCTAGTGACTGAGAAACACTCAGCCGCTTCCCAGGCACTTTTATTCATAAAGAAAACGAAATCAAAGTTTAATGTGCACTCACCAAAATCACAAAAAAATCACAATAAATTCGTTTCTCCTATGCAAGAAGTCAAACATAAACTAAACCTACCCAAAAGCAAAGCAATTTCATTAAATTTGCAACAAACAAAAGCTATATCAGTAAATTCGTATACTCTAGCCAACTTCATTCAATGTTAGAAAGTATTCTTAAAGATAAGATTGTGGCTCATAATTCTGTCGCAGATGTAAACTTCCGAAAGTAATTCTGTCACTGGGATGAGAAAAAGTTACAGCAGCGTTTATTGGTGCACTGACGTATTACGAAACTAACAGTACCATCTATCGATTCTTGGGTGTACTATGCCTTGATGATCATGTATCTGGGGTAAACACCCGAGGTGAAAAGACTCCTAAAAACTTAAATTAAGATATCCCTCTTTTGTGATCTGATTTTGATGAAATAAGGCTTACATGTTGACCGAAGCAACACTCAAGTTACCTCCAGAATGCCCATCGAAATTCGTGTAGTAGTCTTGAGGATTAGCATTTTCAAACAGACAGACAAAGTTTTAAGTCTAGCCTCTCTGTAGTCCTTTACACTCGCCAGGCCACTGGCACTCAGCAGTTTTTGCCAAATATTTTCAGTGCACAGGCATGAAGTTTACACTGTTTGTTGATAATATAGATGGGGGGCATGGTCATGTTTTTTCTAGGGAAGCCTTTTGTATACCCTTGCAGATGTAGGACTTACCAAGTCATGTAAATCATTGCACATGTGGAGTGTATCAGCCGGTTCCTAAAGTGATTGATGATTTTGAAGTTCCAAGTCTGGAGTTTTGAAAAATTTCTTCTCATGTTCATGGACTTAAAAAAACGTATCTTTAATAGATTTTGTGCAGTCACATTCTGAGTCACAGTGTGGCGTTCAGTACGTAGTAAATTCTTGTGCAAGTCTGTGGACTCATAGTAATCACCTCAGTGAATTTAATAAATTAGTGAGTGTCTCATGGAACACCATAAATTTATATAAGCATAGACCAAGAGGAAAGCATTTCAGACTTAACATATGCACCAAGCATATGTAAGTGTGTAAAGGAAACTTTACTCATTGAACTAGAGTTAAATTATCTTGAAGTTAATGATAGCCTGCCATCCATAAACCACCTACATTTTACATAGTTTCCCGAAATTAGTACGACAGTTCGTCTGATGCAATAGTCTGCAGCCATTGCTGAGACATAAGCAATGCCCAGGAACTGTAGTCGGTCACACACTTTTTACTAAGCCCTGTCGTAAACGAACATTACTATTATCATATGAATTATCTGTTTAAGTGTTTCGATCCATCTCATAAACTTTCGCTGAAACATTGGCTCAAACTGAATCAAAACAAAAACAAAAAAAATTATCGTTATAGATTAATGGTTGATTTTCCTAATTATTGCCCATTAGTAATTGAAGTTACTTTACAGATTTCACAGTTTATACAAAAACATAAAGTTTAAAGTAGCTTTAATACGGTCCCAAACAAATTTGTATCTGATTAATTGATATTTCAAAATGCGTACGAAATACTGAGAGGGACATGGAAACGCATGATAAATAATAATGTTAGTAAGGCTATTTAATGAAGCGTGTGCAGCAGTAGTTCTATACAGTACCTAGTAACGTATCGTGTATGCTAGATAAGTATCGTTATTGACCAAATATAGCAGTACTCAGTGGACTGTAAGTTATTAACTAGTATTAAGTAGTAAAATTTCAGCCACCTCACCGCAAAAATGATTATTCTCAACTAACCATCAGGACGTTGGTGCTTTATATTTTCCGTTTAGAGCATGGGCAGGAATATCCTGGTGAACATAAATTAACATTTTCTTTTGTCTTCAGTTTTTGAAACTCATCCATCGACGTGCTGGTTATTGAACAAATGACTGTAAAAAGCAAGGGATGCTGAACTTCAAAGATATTATTTATGAAAAACTTTATTATGAATGGTTAAGCTTACTGAAACTGAAAGTCCAGTAGTAATGAAACAATAAACATAACCATAGCACTTACCCGGAACCTTGAAACGCGCAGTTGCGGTTAATAAATGTGTTATAGGAAGGCTATGTTAAGGCTTCGCCTCTCGTGCGTTCCGTCTCATGGCGAACACGTAATAAAGGTTCTACGAAGAGGTGACAGTATTTCATTCAATATTTATTCACAAGTGCGTTGGAAATGAGGTCGCCTTTAGTTGCAAAGAAGACTCATGACCATTGTATCGGATTACGCAGAGAGAGACAGAGAGAGAGAGAGAGAGAAAGAGAGAGATAGTCATTGACTTGGTTACATTCTAATTTATTGAAACTGATTACTGTTTAAGCTTTGTTGCCAACTTTTGATACAACAATAAAAAATATGAACAAAAACATATCAGGAGATTTATAAAATAAGGAAGTAGACTTATTATTAATGTATTTGATAATTTCAGCAGCGACACAGAGGCGCATAGTCCTACTGCTGTAACTGTTAGGTAAACTGTTCAATTTATTGTTTCGTTTAGTTAGTCCGTTTGTTTAATTAACGAATTGAAATGTTTTTGTAATAATTTTCAAGTTTTTAGATCTGATGGTGACTGCAAAACTGAATCCTGGGTCGGTTTTGGAAATTGCAAATTTGTGGTAAAGACTTATGGGACCAGACCGCTGAGGTCATCAATTCCTAGGAGCACTGGAACCTCCAACGGGTGGAGCCGCACGGACCGGATATGTTTTAATGAAGCAGATGTGACCTAGACGTTGGGCGTTATAATCTTATTTTGACTAACGAGGCCACAGCAGTCAAGGAGCCACAGGCTTGAAAAATGGTTTTTATTTTTCCAGAGGATGCTCAGATTGCAATACCCAACAATTACAGGTCTGTTTATTAGCAGCTCGGAGTGCTACATGTAAATTACTTTCCCTGAATATTTAAGAGCTGTGAGTCATCGCGTGCAGAAAATGCAACAGTCACACTGGTATTATTGGTTTACATGTGAAGTCATTAACTTATAGACAAGGATATACTTAGTTTTCCACATATTGGAAGTAATTTCTTAACTACGACTGCCACTACTCGCGCGCCATTACTGTATCAACAAACGCTAGCGCTCTCGATTGTCAGTGGTGAAGTCTCGGCACTTTCTTTACATAGGTAGTGAGATGACTCGACATTCTGACGTTTCACTGAAACGCTCCTTGTGTCCATCCTAGGAGACCCTGTGGCATCCAGATAAGTCGCACAGTCGGACTAAGGAAGAATCTACGTTTTCTCAGCGCTGAGCTGGGTGTGAGGCATATTACGTGGTGTACTGTACCATGGCCTTGCTCGGAAACCTTTATTGACAGTTACAGATTTCATCACCCCCAGGGGGCTCAGAATTTAGTTGCTGGGTACTAGCTTGGTGACCCCGGGGTCCCTGAGCTGGGGACTGGGAAGCATCACCAGTCTTCAATACCGTAAGCTCTGAGCGTGCTTCAACGACCATCGTAACGTGCTACGGTTCAATGTTGTACCGTACAGAGCCCAGGGTTCTCGGCTTAACGGTCTGGGTCGCGAGGATAGTATAAACCTCTATAAAAAAAGACCTTAAATCTCAAGGTCTGCTGCGTGCTGGAGAGACGCACGGCTGTTGAGGTAGAACAGTTGTAAGGTGTCAGGCAAATCCAACACCTTCCATGAAAACCCTGACATGATAAGCAAATCCAGTAGTATGTCACATAGCTCCGAATAAATCGTGACATTAAATTAACCAAAGTAATACGAGTAACGAGTGAGCAAATGGAATACCACAGACTAACACAAGAATGCCTAAATGGCTGTCATACCTTCCCACCGTGGACAGACGCAGTTCCGAGGGGAGAAACGAGAAGCCGAGAGCATAAACGTGTTAAGCTGGAAGGCCCTACGATAAGGGACGGACGGACACCCTCGTCGCCAGCTAACTGCTTGGACGTCACCACCCGCAAGTTTTAGCGTGAGACTTTTTCGCGTCTCTGTTACGTTAGGACCACCCCCCAGCCCATGTTAAAAGATAGAGCCCTCCAGAAGAACAGTACAGATCTTACGATAACGCTAAAAGGATCACACCAGCTGCAAGTTTTAGCGTGAGACTTTTTCGCGTCTCTGTTACGTTGCAAACCTTAAAAAACATTGCCCCACCACGAAAAGTATAACGTTTCTCATTGGATAGACAAAATTTTTGTAGGCGGAACTTAAGATTAACATTGAGACCCGGATTGGTCAGATGAGAACACAGCCAGATAGTTTTTTTAAACCAACTTCGGTAAATTGTAGTGAGGAGAAGCTAGGGGAGAGTTGCTTCCGAGACAGCGAGGTGAGCGGAGCTGTGCTGTCCGCCGCCCCCTGACGAACACCGACAAGGTAATGAACACACGCGATGCCGCATTTTTGAACACATAAGGCTTCACTCGGAACTGCAGAAGTCTCATCTGTTACATCCACTTTACGTAATACTAGTTTCGATCGTCAATTAAAGCTCATGGTGTTCACATTTGCCACTTGAAGTAAAAAATCCGAAACGCGATGATTTTTCTGTTATATAGTTACTGAGAAGCCACATCAGCCACTGTAATTTACGACAAGTGAGATAGGTAATTAAAGATAATTGAGGGTCACTGTAGACCATTTTGATAGTTTTCTCTTTTGTGAAACTTAATTTAAACCTAGATTATAGATGTGATATGACATAGCTCATCCTTCAATCCATTGTAGAACTTGGAAACCAATTCAGGGAATATTCGTTCACATTTTTGTTGAACGCAGTTGGTTTTCACCATCCTGTATTAAAACATTTCCTTTTATCAATAGTGCAAATTATAAACGATGTTTTGTGAGTAGAATAAAATTTCTAATGGTAAACTTAACTGCTCTTTCGACGTTATTTTACCAGCTAACTAAAAACAGGAAAGCCTTGAACCCCTTCCACTAAATTTAGTTAGTATTAAGATTCCTTTACAGGGAGTGCAGTGGAGCTGACGCTGAAATCATTAAGTATTTGGTTTTGTCATCGCTAGTCTCATTGAACTCTTCTGAATTCTACATGTCGTGTGGTCTGACGTCTCCTTACCAGCAACAGGTCCAGGTTCAAACTAGTCAATTCCCTAAAAAACACGCTCAGAGCGTCGTTACGTGAAAGTGGTAGGGAGACACGATTTAGAACAAACAGACACCACGCAGATTGTTAGAAAATGGCGACCCTGATAGGATGGTAAAATACCATGATTGAAGGTCGACCACATGCCTAACTAGGTCAGAAAAATGTCCTTTTGAAACATTTTCGTAATAAAAAAATTATTTAAAAGTTATACATATTCTAAAACAGTAGCTGCAGCGATAGATAGTAATAAAGTATTCAATAGATAGACATTCTAGCAGAGCAAATAGCATAATTAAGTTATGAATTTTAAAAATTGTTAGAATTAAATTTTCTCCTCAATGCAAGTGCACAGGTGGTGGATACATCGTTGACAAGTTGGTTCTCACCCAACAAGTAAGTGAATGCTTTGTCAGGCCTGGTAGTGTCAAGTCGTGTGAACAAAAAGTCTATGAAACGCGTGAGATCGTATGAGCGCATGTTGACTCGAAGTAGGGCACGTGAATTGCTTTTAAAACAGAAAGTAAGGGATTCGGAATGATTAGCAATGGCAGATCGAGACCTTTACCGAATTGAGGTAGAGACCCAGCACGAAAATGGACAGAGAATAGAGTACAGTACAACAGACGATGCAGTATCGCGAGAAATAGGACATATAACGCACCATAACGAGGATAAAGTACGCCAAGGCATAGAAAACGTAAGTCAGCATACGACAGAGGAGCAGGAATGTAGAGAGACAGTCGATGAGGATTCTAATTTGCGTCTTGAATACGTAGAACCCATAGTACAAGTAATCAGAGCTCCCTCACCACAGAGTACAAGGAATGCGAGCAGAAACGTGTCACAGCACAGTTCAATGCAATCGGTAGCGAACCAACACTTGGGCGAAACACAGAGCGTAGGACGTCGGAAGAAAACGCAATAGGACCCACCAATCTGTCAGAATTATTACAATTAATGACGGAAACCATGACAAGACAAAATAAAGAAATTGCAAACCAAATTAAAATTCAGAATGCAGAAATGACGAAACAAAAAGCAGAAACCACGAGACAAACGCGTGCGATTAAAGAACAAAACAAAAAATTAAGTTACACCTAAGTCATATTGAAGACGAGGCTAAAGAATCTCGAGAAGTGATAGGAAACTTAATAACAGGTCACAATCAATTGAGAACAGACATTGACAAGGTACAAGCGGACGTACAAACATTGCGTAATGACATTCAGGACGTGATCAAAACATTACGTAACAACACCCAGGGAGAAGTCAAGATATTAGAGAAACAGATAAACGTAATTACTAGACAAGCAGCAGGTACATCGCGTGAAATTGTTGAAAACAGTGTGTTACACAAACGTATCACAAAAGTAGCGCTGAAAAGATATGGTAACCACATAGTCAAAATAGAAGCGCAAACGAAGCGACAATTTCAGAAATTGCGAACAGAGTTGTTCAAACCATTGAAGAGCGTAGTGAACAGGATCGAACAAACACAGAGTCTGCAGCCACATCGGTATCTGTAACAGCACCGGAAAAACAAGCAATTAACGAAGATATTACGCATTTGGGATTCCAATCACAGGCGGAAAGTAACATACGTGAAATAAGACAGCCAGCACAGCAACAAACACGTTTCGAAATTCTTAATGACCAAACGTCATCACAAACACATGCGGAACCACAAATGCATGTTTCAAGACAGTTTGGATCGTGCAATGAAGCAGCAAGGTTAGCCAGACAAGATACCGAACTAATACCTGATAATGGAAAGCCAGGTCGCGAAGAGTACAGTGCAATGCATTCAGCTACACGTTCACAACCGATGGAAGAAAATTATTGCGTACCACTCCAACGATACTACGCAAGGGTAGGCGAAAGTTACAGTGGACAATATCCAATGGATCTACCACAACCGGAAAGAACGACGGGAGAAATGATCAGAAACAAAAGTGGTGAAGAATCGCGAATTTCATACGGAACTATGACAAAGTACGACAACGATCATTTCTCCACAGTCAGAAAATTTCAACACTTTCGAGAAGGAAACTCATTACATCCACGAACTTTTATCGATCAATTCCGAGTAGGATTACCAGAACACTGGACGCTAGCACACAAATTAGACTTTATATGTGCACACATGTCAGGAACAGTCGCAGAAACGATGCAAAATGTTGCGGCGACATGCCGATCGTACGAAGATTTCAGAGAGAAGTTTCTCTCACGATATTGGTCCAGCGAAGCGCAGAACAGAGTGAAGTACAAATCATTACAGAACCCATATTTTAAAAATTCAGGAGAGAAGAGTCCCGTGAAATTATTCGAATTAATGGCAAAGAAAAATCAATGCTTGGATGTACCATACAGTGACGGAGAGTTGATTAAATTATGCGCGATGAAGCTACCATTGAAATACCAGCAATCATTAGTAGGTCACGGAGGCAATGACGTCGAAGCATTTAAAGGTATTCTAAGGGAACTATAGTTCACATTGTCGGAAGATGACGCTTGAAAAAGACGAAGCGCACATGAAAACGAAAGCAAAAAGCAGTGGAATCCACAAGACACAGTAGGAAGAAACAATAATTTACGAACCACGTGATAACTTCGCACCAAGAAACGACAATAGATTTCAACAAAGAACCGGTTATGGATTTACAAGAGAATATGGCAATAACTATAATTCACCCAGGAACGGCAACAACTATTACAGAGGGGATAACGACATCTGGAACGGATACTGGAGAACCAATAGCCCGACAAATTATCAACAAAGAAACCACTATCAACAAGCTGAACAAGAAAAGAGAATACAGATAGAAGAGATGGAGCTAAGACCACCAAACCCCGATAAACGTTCGAATTGACAGCTAAGCGCCCATGCCAAAGAGAATGACGCACCGACCCAGGACAATTGCAGTGCCTTGAACAGAGAAGTAAAACTCTTATCACGAGAAGAGAAGAAGGAAGAAACAAATCCCCAGGGACCAGATGAAAACGAAGACAAGAAAATAACAATATCGTGTTGGGACGAAATTAATTGGGGCAATACTGACGAGGAAGATGAATTACCAGAGGCATGCACAACGAATGTAAGAGGAAAGGACGAAGTAATGAGTATTGCATAGCTATTTGACATGGAAACCAGGGAAAGTGAATTCAATGTGGAAAATGCGCAGTCGACAGAAGTTGAAAATAAGTTACGAGTGGGCACACTACCCAACGTATATAGTGAAGGAAGTTATGAAGCGATAATTAGAGCATTTAGATGCGATTATGTGGAAGTAGCGACGAAGAAAGAGAAGATAGACGAGGTTGAGGAAAAAGTAGAGGATGTTGAAGAAAGCGTAAATGAAGGAAGAAATAGAGAAGATGAAATAAAAGAGAGAGAAGTAGCAGTCGAAGCTTATCCTACAGAAAGTTCGAATTCACAAGGGAAATTCCTAAAAAGACTCATGTATGATTCAGTGAAGGATTCGTTGATGCAAGAAGAAGAAGAACAGGACCAGCCCTTTAAATTCAACCAATTGTGAAGGCCATGGTAAAGCATATCCCAGTAAATATTGTAATTGATAGCGGAAGTGAACTGACTCCGATCTCAGAAAATTTATTCATGTAGTGTAAGGCCAATGAGGAATTGCCAGTTCTGAAAACACGTAAGATAAAAGTAAGAGGTCCTATTAGAAACAATGTTGTGAATGTTGCGAGACAAACAAGGTTAACTCTTTCGTGTCAAGGTCAAAAGATCGAAGCCAACTTCGTGATAATACCAAAACTAACTGTATATTTAATTATAGGTGAAGATTTTTTAAATGAGAGACGAGCGATAATGGATATGGGGAAAGGTAGCATAACATTCGGGAATGTCACACTTCTTGAGCAAAAGCTAAAATTAAAAGAAATACCAGTTAGAAACAAATAATTAAGAATGATGCGAGATAAAGAGGATGAAGAATTATAATGGTATGGACAAAAGGGGGAATCGCCTCAACTCATGTTAGAAGTCCATAAAGAAATCGACGAAAATTGCAAGAAGTTCAAGGTATTTCGGAACACAGTAAAAGAGAATTAGAGTGTATTTTAAGAGATAAAGCAGACGTATTTTTACCTAAGACTGGCAGTATTAAAGACTTTCAGTACAAGTTTGAAGATTAATTTTATTACTGGTAAGTAATCAGCACAATATTTAAAGATTATGTTGCAGAAAAGATCGTCAGATGAAAGAATAATGAAGAGAGAGTAAGGTGGGAAAAAGAAAGTAGTTTCAATAAAAGCAAAAATTACACTAATAATACCATTGATTAAGGTGAAGGGATAAAGTGTAGATAGTCTAACAGCACGAAATACTAAAATGCTATACATCACGACACTACACAAAAAATAAAAATAAAACGAATTTGAGGATTTTTATAGATGTTAAGATTCAAAATATCTTAGAATTGTAACATGGAAAGGGCGCCGAAATTTGTAAAGCTTTTTAAGAAGGCGTAAAACAATGTAGGTACTAGGCATATGTTAGATGATTATAAGTAAAACTTTTTGTAAGAACCATTGTAAAAGCTCCAGCAAAGACCAGATGCAACGACCCACAAGTTGGAATGCGAGAAGTATCAAGAAAGAAAAGGACGAAATTAGCAAGACATGATTCCTACAAGGCAAAAGCGTCAAGAGCAGGGAAAGGACAGCGAGACCAACAGAGGGCCCTTGTAGAGTGGGCAATAAATTTGACCGCTAGGCGGAACCCTGGTGGGACGGAACACGGACCCGCACAGTAGCGGAACCCTGCAGTGATGCGACGGGACGCCGAACTCCGAACGCCGGTAAGGTCTCCGAGCGCACCCACTCAACGGAGCGAGCAAAAAACGGCCCGATGAGAAGACTGCTTTGGCAAGTCACCACTGTCAAAAAATATGTGTAAAAGTCACACTACCGCTATTAAACAGCATGCTGATGCACGAAACTGAAGAAAACGTCCACAAAGTAAAAATCACACGCCCAAACAATTTATCAAACTGCTACTAAGAGGAGAACTTCAAAGCGACTAGTTATCAATAAATATATCCATATCCTGCCCAGAGAAGAACCAAGAATCAAGTAAGAAGCAGCGAAAAAGCATGAAGAACAGAAGTTGAAGATACACAAGATTGAGACCAAGAAAGAAAATGGGTGTAGAATAGACGACATACCTTCCCAAATCCCTATCCTATTGTAAACTAGTCATCTGCGAAGTATTACAACGAAAAACGACCGCTTTCAGCGACACGTAACGATGACTTTCAAGCATATGAAACCAGTAAACCACGAGATTCTGCACTCACAGCTCCATTCCATTATGGGACCGCCACAACAGCAACATACACTTGCAAAGCTAACAAGGAACGACGAACAAAGCTGTACATCAAATACTAGCCCATATCCATCTCGCTCAAGTCCATAACCTTCGTGCAAAAACATTTGCCAACCTCATGCTTAAACATTCTGTGAATGTGTAAAATCAAATTATGTGATGTAGGAATTGTGCAAAAGAAACATGTAAAAACTAAATAAGTTAAGTGTGCCAGACAGCTAATAAACAACAAAATAACAGTCATTGACTCTGGACTTAAATAAAAAATAGACTATCGATAAAAATAAGTCATTAATTCTGAAATGGACAGTATATAAAGAACAAAAGTAAGGCATAATAAACACTAAAACTATATGCCTCATATTTTCTCCTCATAAAATAAAAGAATAACTATATTTTACTTATTTTCTCCTTATAAAAACAATGAGTAAAACAATATCTTGTTGGATGTTTTCCCTTTTGTTCCATTTGTACCATTTGTTAGGATAATATCTCAATACTTGTGTATGTATATTTCTTTGTCAAAGCAATTCTTGGAAATAAATCTAATTTGTTAGTGAAACGATGTTGAAATGAGTGTCTAGAAACAAAAACATTTTACTTGTACATGATATTTAAAAAATGTGTTAGGAATTGATTTTACATAATTACTACATTAATAAAAACAATATTTCCAAGAAAATCGATGGGAAAGGCTCCTCATTTTCGATAACAAACTTCTTAAAAAACAAACTTCACACTTAGATAAAGAAAAAAATGATTAAAAATGTAATAATAGCATAAAAATATTCTTCTCTTGTCATTTTCAAGAATAATGTGGAAGAATATAAAAATATAAATTAGTAATACAAACTAGCATTGAACCAGATTAACGTGGCTGAACAGTAGGCAACAAAATTTAGAAAAAGCAATAATTTTTGACTGAACTTAGACAACAATTCAATCATTGCCTAACTTCAGTACAAAAATTAAGTTCGAAGGGTGGTGAAATGTAAGGTGTCAGGCAAATCCAACACCTTCCATGAAAACCCTGACATGATAAGCAAATCCAGTAGTATGTCACATAGCTCCGAATAAATCGTGACATTAAATTATCCAAAGTAATACGAGTAACGAGTGAGCAAATGGAATACCACATACTAACACAAGAATACCTAAATGCATGTCATACCTTCCCACCGTGAGACAGACGCAGTTTCGAGGGGAGATACGAGAACGGAAGCCGAGAGCAGAACCGTGTTAAGCTGGAAGGCCCTATGACAAGGGATGGACGGACACCCACGTCGCCAACTAACTGCTAGGACCACACCACCCGCAAGTTTTAGTGTGAGCCTTTTTCGCGTCTCTGTTATGTCAGGACCACCCCCCCAGCCCATGTTAAAAGCTACAGCCCTCCAGAAGAACACTATAGATCTTACGATAACACAAAAAGGGCTACACCACCCGCAACTTTTAGCGTGAGACTTTTTCGTGTCTTTGTTACGTTAGGACCACCCCCCAGCCCATGTTAAAAGATAGAGCCCTCCAGAAGAACAGTACAGATCTTACGATAACGCTAAAAGGACCACACCAGCTGCAAGTTTTAGTGTGAGACTTTTTTGCGTCTCTGTTACATTGCAAACTTTAAAATACATTGCCCCACCTCGAAAAGTATAGCTTTTCCCATTGGATAGACAAAATTTTTGTAGGCAGAGCTTAAGGTTAACATTGAGACCCTGATTGGTCATATGAAAACAAAGCCAGATAGATTTTTAAACCAACTTCGGTAAATTGTAGTGAGGAGAAGCTAGGGGAGAGTTGCTTCCGAGACAGCGAGGTGAGCAGAGCTGTGCTGCCCGCCGCCCCCTGACGAACACCGGCAAGGTAATGAACACACGCGTTGCCGCATTTTTGAACACATAAGGCTTCACTCAAAACTGCAGAAGTCTCATCTGTTACATCCCCTTTACGTAATACTAGTGTCGATCGTCAATTAAAGCTCATGGTGTTCACATTTGCCACTTGAAGTAAAAATCTGAAACGCGATGATTTTTCTGTTATATAGTTTTTGAGAAGCCACATCAGCCACTGTAATTTACGACAAGTTAGATAAGTAATTAAAGGTAATTGAGTGTCACTGTAGACCATTTTGATAGTTTTCTCTTTTGTGAAACTTAATTTAAACCTAGATTATAGATGAGATATGACATAGGTCATCCTTCGATCCATTGTAGAACTTGGAAACCCCGTTCAGGGAATATTCGTTCACATTTTTGTTGAACACAGTTGGTTTTTACCATCGTGTATTAAAGCATTTCCTTTTATCAATAGTGCAATTTATAAACGATGTTTTGTGAGTAGAATAAAATTTCCAATGGTAAACTTAACTGTTTTTTCGACGCTATTTTACCAGCTAACTGAAAACACGAAAACCTTGAACCCTTCCACTAAATTTAGTTAGTATTAAGATTCCTTTACAGGTAATGCAGTGGAGCTGACGCTGAAATCATTAAGTATTTGGTTATATCATCGCTAGTCTCACTGAATTCTTCTGAATTCTACATGTCACGTGTGGTCTGACATCTCGTTACCAGCAACAGGTCCCAGGTTCAAACTAGTCAATTCCCTAAAAAACACGCTCAGAGCGTCGTTACGTGAAAGTGGTAGGGAGACACGATATAGAACAAACAGACACCAGGCAGAATGTTTAGACAGTTGCTAGCGTGCAACCTCTTTGGAACCTGCCAACCCCAGTTTTATTAGGCTTACCCAGGCAAGCGGGGCTCTGTCTGGGTGGATACTGTTTTCCCTAGCTGCTCGTGTGACCACCATGAAAAGAAATACGAATAGTGCAGAAGCGTGAGTCTCTAAGAAAGGAATGTTCAATGCTTTGCAGTATGACCCCCAATCGTTCCCTTCGCTGTCCGCACCAGGGAAGGAACGGCGGTCTAAATTACCTGATGAGACGTATTCTCCTCGATTTCTGGTTTGCAGCCGAACAGATGGGGATTCATTTCTGACCCCAAAGCCTCAGTTTTTTGTGGAAAATTTAGAGGACAAGTCCGGAGGGCTTGTCTAAAATGAGGTCTGGAGCAGTCCTCAAACAAACAGCGTCCCCAGCACAGTCATGGGCATTGCTTGCTTGTGACAAGCTCAGTGATATTGCCGTCTCCATTATGCCTCATAAGAGCCTCAATATGGTTCAGGGACTTATTATTCATCGTGACCTGTTGTTGCAGTCTGACGACGCGCCCTGTGCAAATCTGGAACGCTGTGGTGTCCACTTTGTACGATGTGTCGTCAGGGGTCCTGAAGATAGTAGGGTCGCCACCAGCGCCTTCATTTTGGCTTTCGAGGGAGACATCCTGCCTGAGAAGGTCAAGATGATGATATATCGATGTGATGTGATGTCTTACGTCCCTCCTTGCATGTGCTGCTTTAAGTGCATATGTCATCGAGATGTGACGCCAACCCTACTTGTCGGGATTGTGGACGTGACCCCCACCCCAACGTCCCATGTTCGCTGCCCCCTGTTGGTGTCAACTGCAGACAGAAACATTCACATTGTTCATCAGACTGCCCGGTTTATCAAAAAGAACAGAAGATTATGGAGTTTAAGACCATGGACACGCTGACTTAGACAGAGGCTAAACGCAAGTATGACCGACTTCACCCTGTGCGCATTTCATCGACGTTTGCTGCCGCAGCTTCAATGTCTCCATCCCTGGCGACAAACCCCCTAGCTAAGCCACTTCTTGTGGGCTCTCCAGCCCGGTCATCTATTCCTACCCCCAGGCAGTTGTGGGACCACACTCTTCCGTTGCACCCCTGTTATCAACATTGGGAGGAACAACCCCTCCTTCTTTGCGGACTTCAGTCCCCACTTCTGTGCCAGAGAAGTGCCTGCCTCCTCTGGCTCCTCTCGCGTGGAAGTGATCGCTTGGTGCCCTCCCTTCCGCGGCTACTGCCCCTCCAGATGTCAGCCAATGGCTGAAAAAGTAACCACCTGAGGGCCGTAGGACTTTTAGGTCTTCCTCAGTCCATGAGACTGGGTCGGAAAAGCCCACCCAGCCTGAAAAACCGAGGGACAAACGGGACCCTACCAAAAAGAAGGAAAAGCAAAAGGAGAAGGGCATAGAGACAGAAAAGGAGTTCACCACTGCAACTGAAGACGATGTGGAGCATCTAGCGTCCACTCAGGAGCTAGATGTTGCTCGACCCACAGCTCCTACGGAAGTTGATCAGGCTACTTCGCAATCAGTGGTGGCGAGCACTTCTAAGGCGTAACCTATCGCCCCCCCCCCATGTTCTTTCATGTCTTCGCAGTCGGATAGCATTATCCTTCAATGGAATTGCTGTGGTTTTTTTCCACCACCTTGCTGAGTTGAAACAGCTTTTGTGCTCCTTCCCTGCCACTTGTCTGGCCCTACAGGAAACCTGGTTTCCTGTTCAGCGGACCCCCTCTGTATGTGGCTACCAGGGTTACTATAAGAACCACGTAAAATACGACAGGGTGTATGGCGGTGTCTGTGTTTATATTCTTGCCACTCTTCCTAGTGCCCCAGTGCCACATCAAATGGCTCTCAAGTCTGTGGCTGTTAGAATCCAGGCAGGAGTGGAGCTTACCACCTGTTCCCTCTACCTTCCCCCAGATGAGGTTGTCCCTCTTGCCAACCTAGCTGTCTTGTTCGCCCAGCTCCCCCTGACATTCCTCCTTTTCGAGTACTTTAATGCCTACCACCCTTTATGGGGTGGGCCCAGATTTCAGGTCAGGGTAGGAAAGTTGAGGCTCTCTTGGCACAGCAGGACATTTGCCTCTGTAACACTGGTGCTTCCACATATTTTAGATCGACTCATGGCACATACTTGGCCATTGACCTCTCTCTTAGTAGCCCAGGTCTTCTTCCATACCTAAGTTGGAGGGTCCACGACGACCTCTGTGGTAGCGACCACTTTCCTATCCTGGTTTCTTTTATTCAATCCCAACCCCTGACCAGCTGCCACGATGGAGATGATTGGCCAGCCTACAGCTCGGCTACTGTGGCCATTGCCCCACTTCCTGGTGACACTGATTTGGCAGTGGACGAGGTCACTATGGCCATTGTTTCTGCTGCCGAGGCGACTGTCCCCAGCTCTTCAATTATCCTAAGGCGTAAGTCAGTCCCTTGGTGGACACCAGAGATTGCAGAAGCTATCTGGGACTGCCGGTCAGCCCTGGAACGACACTTGCTTCATACTTCCCTAGAGAATCTGGTTGCCTTGAAACGGCTGTGGGCCTGGGCTCAGCGGTTAATCCGGCGGAGCAAACAGGACTGCTGGGAACGATATGTTGCCCCCATAGGTTATCGCACCTCCCTATCTCAGGTGTGGTCGCGGATTCGGCGCATTTTTGGCTTTCGCCCTCATACGTCTGTCCCGTGCCTTTCTCTTCAGGGTACATTTTGTACTGACCAAATCGCCATCGCCGAACATCTGGCAGAGTACTTCGCTCGTATTTCCACGACAGCAGGCTACAGCGCAGAATTCCGTGTCATCGAAGGGCAAGCTGAGCGTACGCAGTTGTCGTTTCGCACGCACTGTTGGGAACGATACAACGCTTTGTTTAGTGAATGGAAGTTCCAAAGTGCCCTTACAGCTTGCCCCAATACCTCTCCAGGTCCAGACCGAATACACAACCAGTTTCTTCACCATCTCTTGGCGCACTGTCACGGTGAATTACTCGCCCTGTTTAACCGCATTTGGACAGAGGGCGTTTTCCCAACTCGTTTGTAGGATAGCGTTACCATCCCAGTGCTGAAACCTGGTGCAGATCCGCTGGTGGTTGATATCTATCGCCCTATCAGCCATACCAATGTTATGTGCAAACTCCTGGAACTTGGCGGCTCGAAGCTTGGAGCCTCTGAACCCAGCAACAGGGGGGCTTCCGTCAGGGCCACTCAGCTATTGACAACTTTGTCTTGCTAAAGTCGGCTACTCATACAACCTTTAGTCAGCGAGAACATCTAGTTGCTGTTTTCCTTGATCTTCGGAAGATGTATGATACCACCTGGCGACATCATATCCTTACTACACTGCACAAATGGGGCTTACAGGGTCTACTTCCAATTTTTCCATGGAATTTTCTCTCCAATCGCTCCTTCCAGGTTAGAATTGGCACTTATTTAAGCTCTGCTCATATTCAGGAGAATGGTGTCCTGCAGGGCTCAGTTCTCAGTGTTCCCCTCTTTTTGGTGGCAATTAATGGTCTTGCGGTTGCAGTGGGCTCATCAGTCTGTTCCTCTCTATATCCCAATGACTTTTGTCTTTATTACCGTTCCCCAAACATGAGCACTGCTGAACGGGAGCTGCAGGGAGCTATCCGTAAGGCACATTTTTGGGCATCCAACCATGTTTCTCAGTTCTCAGCCTCTAAGACCCAAGTGATGCATTTCTGTTAAAGTCGAACGGTCGACCTCCATCCAGCGCTCTACCTTGCCAATGAACTCCTTTGTATTGAGGAGACGCATCGCTTCCCTGGCATGTTGTATGATGCTCAGCTCACTTGGACTCCTCATCTTCATGAACTTAAACAATGGTCCTGACGGCACCTCAACATCCTTCACTGCCTCAGCCACACCGTTTGGGGGGCTGCACAAACAACCCTCCTACAGCTCTATAAGGCCTTAGTCCAGTCCCTTCTCGACTACGGGTGCGTGGTGTACGACTCAGCAGCGCCTTCAACGTTGCAGATCCTCGACCTGATTCTCCATTGTGGCGTCATACTGGCGACAGGTGCCTTCTGCACAATTCCAGTGACTAGCCTTCTTGTAGAAGCTCGCATCCCTCCACTACGATTCCACCGACAACAGTTGCTTGATTCATACATCGCCCACGTCCATGCCTCGTCCAACCACCCAAACTGCAGGCTCCTTTTTCCATCTTCTGCACTCCCCTCCCCACGACGGCGTCCTAGTCGTGTCTCCCGATCACTGTCCGCGTTAGTTCCCTTCTCTCGTCACTCCAGTCCTTTCCCCTTCCTCCATCCTTCCGGCCCTCTTCTTCTACCCCTCCTTGGTCCCTCCCTGCGACTCCAAGTCGTCTGGTCAACCTGCCACTATTCGTCAACAAATCCTGGCTCTTCTTGCCTCGTTTTGCGATTCAGATGTAGTCTACACTGGTGGTTCTGTGGTCGATGGACGCCCTGGGTATTCTTTCATCAACGGCGACTACATTGAGCAGCATTCCCTGCCTTGTGGGAGTAGTGTTTTCACTGCAGAGCTGGTTGCTCTTTATCGTACACTCGCTCACCTTTCCTCCAGCCATCGGGAGTCATTTGTCATATTGTAAGTAGGCTGTTTAGGTTTTTTTATTGGAAACGCCACCTCTGTATGAAAATCACTGGCTGTGATGTGTGCAGTCTGTGGCTGCTTTGCATTGTTGTAATACTCGCCATTGTAGTGTTGGGCAGCGGCAGCTGGATGTGAACAGCGCGTAGCGTTGGGCAGTTGGAGGTGAGCCGCCAGCAGTGGTGGATGTGGGGAGAGAGATGGCGGAGTTTTGAAATTTGTCATGAACTGCTATATTTATATATGATGATATCAAGGTAAATACTTTGTTTGTTCTCTATTAATATCTTTCATTTGCTAACTATCCCTATCAGTAGTTAGTGCCTTCGGTAGTTTGAATCTTTTATTTAGCTGGCAGTAGTGGCGCTCGCTGTATTGCAGTAGCTTGAGTAGCGAAGATTTTTGTGAGGTAAGTGATTTGTGAAAGGTATAGTTTAATGTTAGTCAGGGCCCATTCTTTTGTACGAATTATTGAAAGTCAGATTGCGTTGCGCCAACAAAATATTGTGTGTCAGTTTAAGGACAGTCGTGTATAATTGTTCTAAGGGGACGTTTCATATGTCGACCCTTAGCCGAGGATACCTCACTGGAATCTTCTGATTTTTTTCTTGTAGCTTGTGTGATTAGTGTAGCTTTTGTTTATTGCTAGCGCGTAATTATAGAGAGAGTTTCCATTGTAGTTGTAGTTTTTCCTTGTTGTACAGTACACAGTTGTGGCGTGCATGTAGATTTACACCTAGTATTTCGCAGCTGCAATTAACTAGATATTATTTTCAGTGCTATGTTAATGTGTTCTCTTATTTTTGATCTTCAAATTGTGTTTATCTGTGTTGTCGTGTGAAATACTGTGACAATAATGGCGTGTGAAAAACGTAATACTAGGCTCCAAAGTAAACTGAGAAATGACAGTCAAAATGAAAGCAGTGTGTTAGCGCCACCGAGTAATGAATTAACTGATGTTCAAAGTAGTAATTTGGTAATTGTGCATAGGGAAATGGAGCGGGCGGCAAACAATGGCGTGGACAGTGAAACAATTAGTGAAGAGGGAAGCATTATCGATCGAAAGGTCGGCAACAGCTCGCCTCAGGAATCCGAAATGACAGAACACAATATTGCAAATACTGCAGACTCAGGTTTTGGGTTCTCACCGTTTTCTCAAATGAGTCAAGAAACATTTTCTGCTTGTCAAAATGTGAATGTTGCCGGTGCAACTTCACTGCCGAAAAGCACTGAGGAACATGTTTCAGACACCAGTGCATTGTTATTACAATTAATGCAACAAATGGGACAAAAGTTTGAAAAGTTAGACACAATGGAACAACACCAGAGACAAACACAGCAACAGTTAGACACAGTGGAACAAAATCTCAAAAAGTTAGACACAGTGGAACAAAATCTCAAAAAGTTAGACACAGTGGAACAAAATCTCAAAAAGTTAGACACAATGGAACAAAATCTTCAAAAGTTAGACACTACACTTGAACAAACACGTGAAGATTTAACCACTGAGTTACATAACATCGAATCGAAATGTCAAAAGGTCTGTAATGACGTGAAAACAAAAATTTGTGAGCATTTCCAACCTATTTTTTCGCCTCATGAAAATGTATTACAGAATCATGAAGCAGCCATATAAGAACTGCAAACTATTGTTCATGAAAATTATGAGACCTTGCAAGCTAAAATTGACTCAGTTGCATTACCGATTCGGTTACGCAACTTGCAAGAACTCAGGAAAACTTAAAGGACACAGTAGATACCCTGAAAATTGGTTCAGAAAGACACATGGAGGAAATAAGTACACTATCGGAGAAAGTAGCCGAACTCTCGGATCAGGTCACTAACTTACCTACAAAGGTAGATGATGATCTGAATGACACAAGACCCATAACCTTCACTGACACAGAAGAGTATGAACAAATTAGAAAATTCAAACAAAATCTAAATCAAATCAATACACAGTACAAAAGAGAAATCCGGGAAGTGCAAGATCAGTTGGCACAAGTAGTACAAGAATTACGTATTTCAGAAGACACTCGCGCCCCAATACGGAAGAGGGACATAGAAATACGGAACAGCCACTAAATAATAACACAGCGCATTTCGGAAATTATGAAAGAAATTGGCAATGTGCACCGAATTTTGAGATTGAACAGCCGACACGACGTAACAATGACCGACATGCGACTCGCCGACATGATGATTTTGACTACAAGCTGTTCATTACTACATGTAAATTCAAAACATTTAAGAATTCTGGCAACGACATTCATCCACAAGCGTGGCTCCATCAATTCTCTCATTGTTTTTCTCCCAACTGGTCGTTAGAGCACCGGTTAGAATTTATGTGTGGCTATTTAGAGAATGAACCAGCTGTAAGAATGCGATCGGTCATTCACGATTGTCACAGTGAAGGAGAATTTTACCATGCCTTCCTCTCAGCATATTGGTCTCAAGCTACACAAGACCGAGTAAAACATGGCATCATAATGATGAAACATTTCGAACAATCTGAATTCTCCACTCTTGTGAAATATTTTGAAGACATGTTGCACAGGAATCAGTACCTGTCAAACCCATACAGCCCCTCAGAACTCATCCGCATTTGCTTAATCAAATTACCTGAACATTTATGAAGTATTATTTTGGCAGGACGTTGCAAAGACGACATTGAAGCTTTTCAGGGACTCTTACAAGAATTAGAAATTGACACAGACAGTCGCGGGATGCGAAAACAGGAAAACAATCACTACAGGTCACATCCGTCACAATTCCGTGATGACAGAAACAATAACTGGACACGACAGGTCTATTCTTACAACGCAAATCGTGACCAAAATAGACACCACCCGTACGACAACCGTTGGCAGAGTAGTAATAATTACAGGGAAAGATCACCTCTCCATGGAAGTGACTATCACAGAGATAACCATAGAAACAAAGAATATGGGTACCAAAACAATTATTATCAAGGGAGGCAGAATAACTTCAGACGCAACGGTCCGCCGTGCAGTGATAATTCAGGGAGAAATTCTCCACCACTTAACCGACAAGAAAGAAACTACAGGAACTACCGACAAAACGACAGACCTGAATTTCAACAGAACTGGCGGGATTCTAACAGAGCTGGGCCCTCTCGGCAAGGTGAATTTGTAGAAGTTAGGTCTCCTAATCCCAATAACGACGCGCGCCAACAAAGGGACAGACAATGACTCGCACCGCAGGCACCCATGTGCGATGGCTGGCTCAGAGAAAAATAACATAGAAGCTAACCTTGAGAAAAATTCCAGTATTCTTTACCGACGAATACTGCATGATAATTGCGTTCAAGCTGAAACTCTGAGTACTTTGAAGAGTAAAAGATTGTACCACATTTCAAATGTAAAACCGTTTATTGAAAGATAATCTGCTTTTCAACTTTGTCTTTGCCATAAAACTTTTCAATTGACGCTACTAGTACGCTTTGTCAGACTTAGAATCTGTTAATATGCAACAATGTTTGAAGTTAAATATCCAGTCAAGAACCAAGAGAACTTATTTCAACAGAAATTATGAATGCATTGTTATAGTGAACAGACGACACAATGTTGTTATTTGCACGATTACGTAACGACTATAAGGCTCACACACTTAGAACATTTACCAGTACTGCTACTGAGATTTTAATGCAACATTTTGGTTTACTTGAAATTTGGTGTATCATGAGGTAAGTACATTGGCTTCTGCAGAACGTAGCATTCGGAGGACGATAGCTACGACACTTCCACAGAGATTATGTTGCAACAAGACGCACATTTAGCGCTACAGGGCACGTATTTGAGTGATTAATTTTGTACTTAAAACATTTATTTTTAAGGATATTTGGAGTACAATGATACAAAGGTTTTCCGTGATACATTTCATTCCATTGCTGTAATCTGTAACACCTGAGGGTATAATTACATTAATCCTCAGGGGGGTACACACTTACTTTGTGTACCATGTGTTTGGCAAGCACAAGGAGCCCTAGCTAATATGGTATTTGCTTATACAACTTTACACATCGGTACCATATTTCTCCAACACAGAATTACACAGCTATCTGATTATTTAACAGAGAAACAAAATTTTTTTTATGTCAGTGACACATGTTTACGTAATTACACAGTTGGATAAAAAAAAATGGCTCTGAGCACTATGGGACTCAACTGCTGTGGTCATAAGTCCCCTAGAACTTAGAACTACTTAAACCTAACTAACCTAAGGACATCACACACATCCATGCCCGAGGCAGGATTCGAACCTGCGACCGTAGCAGTCGCACGGTTCCGGACTGCGCGCCTAGAACCGCGAGACCACCGCGGCCGGCAGTTGGATAACTTCACACTTACGAAATTGTATTTTGTCTGTACTTTGTGAACTGTTCATATATTTTCGGAACCATTGTGATACTATGAGAGCTTTGAATGATGTATTTGGTATGAGATCATGATTTTTAAAGTACGTTTGAGGCAGATGACACTATTGAAATGAGCAGAGAATATTTTTTATGGTTTGAAATTATTGCAGAAAGCTACGACGTTTTTGAGATTTGACTGACGTGTTATGATGTTATTATTAAGACGACGATGTGTATTATGTTGTTGAGGAATGTTTATTATGCTACGTATTTCTCATAATGAAGTATTGAAGAAGTGTCGACGAATATGTATATGTATAATGAGGTAAGGAATAATGAGTAGTGTTTAGGGACTCTGATTTGTGGAAAAGGTTGTTGGAAACCAAGAATCGTACTTTAAGAGTTATGAAATGTGTGTAAATGCGTGAATGTATCACAATGCCGGCGAAAAAATTTTTGGACACTGTTATATCAATAGGATTTTGTTTCTACAGATTAGTAACGCAAATTCTTGACCTGTGAAATATTTTATATGAGACTGTCACTGTAGCGGAAACTGCTGTCGTAAATATTTCCGTAAGAAAGTTAAGTGACCACCTGCATGTGCGTCGTCGGCACACAGCTGTGTCAGACACCTGGAGAACAAGCAATTAGGGTGTGCCTTTCCGGAAGCACAGGTAGAAAAAAAAAGAGGGGAGGCCATTATCCTCGCTATTGACATTTCCTTGTCGAAAGCATACTGTGGAGCTCGTAATTTATGATATTTACTGAAATGCCTAATGAAATGACGAGAAATATTTTTACATCTGCACACCTGATTACGACAAGCGTCTTTCTACGAGAGTTGAGAGAATTTCTACTAACTTATGAAATGTCGCATGACTATTGAATGATATTTTTATGCTTTGGTTTGCGTAATTGCTTATGTCATTTGATACCTGTTTCCAGCTGTGTTACAGCATTAGTTTTATAAAATAAACTTTGATGCATTTGCTAATGTGAACACTTTCTGTCAACAGATCTATTAAATGATAGTTTTGTAATCCACATTCTTTAAAAAAAAGGAGCACTTGGAAAGGAAAGAACAATAAGAAGGGACTAGTAACAGTAACTGGACACGTAATTTTCTTATCAAGTACATGGTAATATTTTTTTTACAATAAGTTGTTGTGGTGCACCACTTTAATTACATAGACATTAAGATGTGAATATACATTTCCCTTGTCTGCATTGTTGTCTTTAGTGTACTATTTTTTCTGCTTGAGCTATGTCATGTTTAGGTATAAGTTACTGCTGTTTGCCAGGCATAGTGTTACTGAATTTGACTTTGTGTTACTCTGCTAAGCCAGTTTTACTACTCATTTATTTTTCTTGTTGCTGCACTTTGGCTCATATTAGTTGTAATGTTGCATTGCTTGGTAATTTAGATTTACTGTTGCTTGCTTTGCAATTTTCCATTTTTTTGGTCATTGCTGTTTGTGTTACTTATTTTGTGCTGCTGCATTGCCTCGTCCCTTAGTTTAGCATCTGAGCTCAGTAGATTTAAGTTAGCTTAAGAGGGGGTAGCCTCTAAGAGAATGAGTTGCGATGAATTGGAAGAAATGCATTGAGAAGTTATACGAAAAAAAGTACAGAAAACATTTTTAGGTAGGATTTTCTTGGAAATAAATGTTGAGGTAAGAAATGTGTGAACATATAAATACAGAAAGCATGCTTAGATAGAATTTTTTTTGGTGGAAACAAAGGATGAAATAAGAGGAAAGATATATGAAGTTTTGGGTTGGACTGCAGTACCACATGTTACACTGAAAACGAGCCCTGTCCTTTCCTATTGGCGTTATCCCACTATGTGTTTGTGTACCCTTGTGTATTTGTTTTCTTCCTCTCTCTGTGTAGTTTCATAGAATTTTTTCTTCTTTTAATATTAAGCTACATTCACTATGATGAGGAATACTGTTATCCTCGAATATAATTGGCATTAATTATATGTTATTTACTTTGTAAAGATGTTAGACATTATTAATTCCGTTCTGTTTAATGCTCATGTGTGAAGTTGATGTTTCAAAAGTTATTGTGATCTTTTATGTATGTACTCATGTCATAATTCCACTGATGTATATGTTAGTTCGATTCTTTTGTAAAGCCTGTACTACAAATGTTATCTGTATTGTTATGTTCTTTAATGATGTATTTTGTACCTTTGTAATTGTATTCTTATGTTATAAAATTGTACTTGACACCAGTTCATCAAATTAAGTAACTTGTAAGATACATTTCACTGCACACGTTTCTGTTGGTCATAGTATATGGAAAATATGTGAGAAGTAGGGACTGTTAGTGTTTGCACGTGTGTTAATAATTCAGCAAGGGACTGGATAACAGCATTGCTGGTTCTAAGGACAATTTCAAAAACTTTGTGAGTGCACAAATGGTGGTTTATGGACTTGCTATATTATCCGCAAGACTCTTTAATGGTGATTGTGCACCTGCACAGTCACAACAGATGGCTGCTGACTATCTCTACAAGGACTACAGTGGGTCTGCATCTTTGATGACCCACCAGTACCATTATCTCTACAAGGACTACAGTGGGTCTACATCTTTGATCACCCATCAATACCACTATTTCTACAAGGACTGCAGTGGGTCTGCACCTCTGGTGGCCCACCAATACCGTAATCTCTACCAGGACTACAGTGGGTCTGCTCTGTGATGACCTACCTACCAATAGTCTTCAAAATTTCGACTGACTCTGCTGTGGGTTTGCTCTGTTGTGGCCCATTACCTCTATGCATGTCAAGAGTCAGCACTGTCTTTCCGTTGGAAGGACAACACTACTTCTTCAAGACTGCATGGAAATCCACTACTTCTGTGTGCATTTTCTTTTACTGCTCAGACTTTGAGAAAAACTCTGCATTTTTACTGTGATGAACAATCTGGACTGTCTTTATGGACTGTGAGAAATTTTTAGCTTTTGACCAACATTGTATCAATAAGTGTGTGCATTTGATTTATTTGTTATTGTCATTATGAAAAACTTTTTTCAAATCTGTATTGGCCGCTGCCCAATCCAATTTGTAAAATTTTTTTGTGGGGAGCATGGGGGCTATGTAAGTAGGCTGTTTAGGTTTTTTTATTGGTAACGCCACCTCTGTATGAAAATCACTGGCTGTGCTGTGTGCAGTCTGTGGCTGCTTTGCATTGTTGTAATACGCGCCATTGTAGTGTTGGGCAGCGGCAGCTGGATGTGAACAGCGCGTAGCGTTGGGCAGTTGGAGGTGAGCCGCCAGCAGTGGTGGATGTGGGGAGAGAGATGGCGGAGTTTTGAAATTTGTCATGAACTGCTATATTTATATATGATGATATCAAGGTAAATACATTGTTTGTTCTCTATTAATATCTTTCATTTGCTAACTATCCCTATCAGTAGTTAGTGCCTTCAGTAGTTTGAATCTTTTACTTAGCTGGCAGTAGTGGCGCTCGCTGTATTGCAGTGGCTTGAGTAGCGAAGATTTTTGTAAGGTAAGTGATTTGTGAAAGGTATAGTTTAATGTTAGTCAGGGCCCATTCTTTTGTACGAATTATTGAAAGTCAGATTGCGTTGCGCTAACAAAATATTGTGTGTCAGTTTAAGGACAGTCGTGTATAATTGTTCTAAGGGGACGTTTCAATATGCAGTGACTCCCTGCGTGGATTGCAAGCACTCGACCAGTGTTTTCCTCGGGACTCTTTGGTGCGCGGTATTCAAGATGCGGTTTTTGCTCTCGCCGAGTATGGTCGTTCAGCGACGTTAGTGTGGACCCCAGGCCACATCGGCATTCCAGGAAACGAACGTGTCGATCGGTTGGCCAAGCAGGCCACCACTTCGTCTCCCCTGGAGCTTGGTCTCGTGGAAAGAGACTTCCGGTCAGCCCTATAACGCAAGGTCCGCGATGTCTGGAGCTCTGAATGGTCTGTCTTGAACACGCCAAATAAGCTCCGCATGGTCAAGTCGTCCATGGCCGTATGGAACTCATCTTTGAGGGGCACACGTAGGGACTCAGTTGTTCTCTGCCGTCTCCAAATTGGACATACGCGGTTGATCCACAGCTATCTCCTTCGTCGTGAGAACCCGCCCAAGTGTCGCTGTGATGAAAGGCTGACAGTGGTCCATCTTCTGATGGACCGCCCCCTTTTAGCCCCCTTGCGGCAGTCATTCAATTTACCAGCTGCACTTCCTTTAATTCTAGGTGACAATGCCTCTATAGCTGACTCAGTTTTACGTTTTATCCGTGCAGCTGGGTTTTATCGCTCGCTACAGTGAGGGCGCTCTCGCATGGCTTCTCGGGCTACACCCACTACAGCGACTTTTAATTGTGACGTGGATACCAAGATAGTGTCTTTTATTGTAACAAGTTGTGTTGGTACTTCTGTCAACGCTTTCCAGCTGGAGGTTCTTCGTTTGTAGTTGAGTGGTCGACCTTTTACCTAATCCATCGACCACTTTAGTATGTTTTACTCTAGTCAATTAACTGCTCCGCTCCTTTTAAGTGTCCTCTATTTTGTGTTACTGCGGTGTTCATTTTAGCTCTGTACCCCTTGGTGTTCCCTCCCTCTGGGTGCAGAGGTTACGCTTTTACTGTATACGCCTTTTATAGGTATGTGTGTTAGGAACAGTGGACTGATGACCTCGATGTTTAGCCCCCATCAAGCCCCAAAACCAACCAACAGATTTCATCCCAGCACTGCTACAGTTGTGATATCGGTTTAAATAAGGGGCACCAGCCTCACTTTGACCAGCGAGACGGGGCTAAACTTGTCACTACTTCAAGGTCACTAATTAAAAGCTCTCTTGTTTTAAAATACTCTCGGGATAATTCCAAGTCGTGACTAATAGACTGCTGTAAGTAGGCTATTTAGGTTCTTATATTGGTAACGCCACGTAGCGCTTTGTATGAAAATCACTGAGAGCACAAAAAGACATTTCCCTTCACAGGAACTGCATAAATAATTTTTTAAGCGATTTGGTAACTTGTCTGCTACAGTAACTTATCGTGATGCATCACTCTAGTATTAAGATGCGACATAGGTATTAGATATGGCCATATTTAGTGTAATATTTTTTCTGATAGAGCTTTGTCATGTTTAGATATAAGTTATTGCATTTGCTGCTGCTGTTTGCCAGGCATAGTGCTACTAAATTTCACTTTGTATTACTCTGTTAAGCTAGTTTTACTACTGATTTATTTTTCTGGTTCCTGCACATTGGCTCATATTAGTTGTAATGTTGCATTGCTTGGTAATTTAGATTTATTGCAGCTTGCTTTGACAATTTCCATATTTTTCATTGCTGTTTGTATTAATTGTTTTATGCTGCTGCATTGCCTCATCCCTTAGTTTAGCATCTGAGCTCAGTAGATTTAAGTTAGCTTAAGAGGGGGTAGACTATATAAGAGAATGAGTTGCGATGAATTGGAAGAAATGCATTGAGAAGTTTTACGATAAAAGCACAGAAAGCAGGTATAGATAGCACTTTTTGAAATAATGAAGAACGAAAACAGATCTCCAAGAAGCAAAGAAAGTTTTGTTTGCAAGATACTGCAGTAAAACAAACCCTGTCCTTTCTCTTTCTGTTATTCCGCTATGTGGTTGTGTACTCTTGTATATTTGTGTTCTTCCTGTCTTTATGTGTTTATCTGATGAGAGTTACATTGTAGAATTTTTCTGATAATATGTTATTTACTTTGAAAAGATGTCTAGACATTATTTATTCTGTTTTGTTGCTCATATGTGAAGGTGATGTTTCAAAAGTTATTCTGATCTTTATGTATGTACTTATGTCATAATTCCTGTAACACTGATGTATCTGTTTATTTCTATTCTTTTGTAAAGCCTGTACTACTACAGAGTTATCCGTATTGTTATGTTCTTTAATGATGTATTTTGTATCTTTGTAATTGTATTCTTGTGGTGTCACCGCCACACACCACACTTGCTAGGTGGTAGCCTTTAAGTCGGCCGCGGTCCGGTAATATACGTCGGACCCGCGTGTCGCCACTGTCAGTGATGGCAGACCGAGCGACGCCACACGGCAGGTCTAGAGAGACTTCCTAGTACTCGCCCCAGTTGTACAGCCGACTTAGCCAGAGATGGATCACTGACAACTACGCTCTCATTTGCCGAGACGATAGTTAGCATAGCCTTCAGCTACGTCATTTGCTACGACCTAGCAAGGCGCCATAGCATTTGATATTGAGATTATAACATGTTCCGTCAAGAGCGATGTACACCAATTGTGGATTAAAGTTAAGTATTATATCAACTACGTACTTTATTTGCTAGACTCAAATCCTGTAACTGTTCCAGACCTCACGCCAATCTGCGTGAGCTTAAAAGCGTGCATTTGGGCCTCCTCTAGCAACACGGTGTTGGCTCTTCTGCCAACACTACAGAAACAGTCAACAGCTGAGCTAACACTAACTGTACTAGGAATACCTGCTGAAAATCATTGTATGTTGCGGATTGGAAATCTACGAATTGATGGTTCTTTTGTACTCCATGCAATATCCCGACCCCTGCTTACCAGTACTGCACTTTCATCTTCTCCACTGTCATCATTTTCTGCAAGAATAACATTTTCTTCTAATTCATGTAAACAAATTTCATCACTTTGGTCTACCTGTGTCTCTGTTCCATCATCTGAATCACTACAGCTACGAAATAAGTCTTCCATAGCATGTTCTACACTATTGCCAGGAGCAAAACGTATTCCATCCATGCTGAAATTACACTGCAACAACAAACGTACAACAAACGTACAAACGAACTTCTAGGTTGAGGTTAGTTCTGAGTAACACCTGAATAACACCTGAATTCAGTGTTACCAACTCAAAATACCTAAGAAAGAAATTGATAGTTGATAATCTATACAATCTATGAATGTTAATATAATCTATCTGGGGTCATAATTGACCCCAACAGTGGTTTTTGTTAATTATTGATTTAAATGTTGCGTCAAGCGCTCTAAAAATTTTTGTGATAGAACTACGATACTGTGTGGTAAAAGTCATAAAATTCTGGATTTTTACAAGAAATAGAAGTATTATTTTATCCATAGTAAAGATGATTGGGGTCACCTATGACCCCTGAGTGAGTCCTAGGGTTAAGACAGTCTAGTAAGCTCGAGACCGCAACCAGTTTGGTAGGATCCATCGTATTCAGCCTAAACAAAAGTCGTTTTCATCGGGCTACACAGGCGCAACCACCTGATCGAAAGTATCCCGTCATCTATCTGAGGACGCTAATGTTGGACGTCTACCCTTCGCCCTTGTAACGGCTTCAAGGCTCCTGGGAAAACTTTCTTGAAGTGTTCCTCTGCTGTAATCATTACACGGTGCAGTAAATTGTTTTCATTGTATTCCACATATACCGTTCTCTTAAGCCCAATAAGTGAACCACAACCTAACCAAAACACATCCTCCGTATCCCACTGTTGGTACTACACATGATAGTTGTTAATAATACCCACGCATTCCCCACGCCCCTCCCACCAGACTGGGGGGTATAGCGTCGTGCTGTCGCTCTTTGCATCACCTCAGTCGTCGCTTAGCTTCGACTACAGAAGTACATGGTTTATTAGGAGGTGCTCGGCCATTATATCCTTTTCATTTTTCCGTCAGTGAACTGGTTAGATTGCTGGTAGCAATTGGTAATTCACGAATCAGAGTTTGTGTTGTGATCATGAGATGTATTTTAGAATGACCGTCCGCAGTGCTCGACGGTCCTGTCTGTTAATACATAAGATATGCCTGGTCTTGCTTAAGCCGTGGTTGTTCCCTGCGTGCTTCCACTTCACAGTCACCCCGCCAACAGCTGACTTACGAAACCTTAGAATGGTTGAAACATCCCTGATTCGTCCGCCCCAATAGCTGACCTGTCAACGCGTTGGAATGGCACGCACGGAGGCTCGGGTTCGATTCCCGGCTGGGGTGGGAGATTTTCTCCCATCAGGGACTTGGTGTTGTGCTGTCCTTATCATCATTCCATCCCCATTGTCGACGCCAAAATCGCCCAATGTGGCGTCGCACTGAATAAGACTTGCACTGGGCGGCCGAACTTCCCGCCTGCGAACTAACGGCCACTGACTCCATACGATCATTTTTCCATCCCTGATTCCCCACTCAGGTGACAGACAATGACTGCTCCACCTTAGATATCACTGGGCTTTTGTTATCGGGCTATTCTACTGTTACTGCTTCTCTGCCGACTCTTTTAATACGAGAGATGTTTAACAGTTATTGCGACACATTTCTTTCTCGGCTAATTTCGGATGAAGAAATGTGGACATAGTGGGACATAGTTGAAAATTCTCGTTCAGCGACTATAGTTTAACGAAGTTCCGATAGGCGGCGACGCCATACGTAGCCTTCAAAACAGCATCTCTAAGGGAGCTGCGTTTCAATCAGAGAGCTGTCATTCATTTTCTTTTGGCGAAAAACCAGAGTATCGCAGATATTTATAGGCGCTTGCACAATGTCTACGGGGACCTGGCAGTGAAGTAAAGCACGATGACTCGTTGGGCGAAGTGTTTCTCATCATCACAACAAGGTCCCGCAAACGTGTCCGCTCTCCCGCGTCCCAGCCGGCCGCACAGTCAACTGAACGTCTCTGTCGGCAGTGCCGACACAGTCATCCACCTGCTGGGGTATTCGGAGGCGTGTTCCCGCTGGGCTCCTCGCCATAAAATAAAACACCAGAAAGAATAACGAAGGGCCATCTATGTGGAATTGTTGGCGCGTTACGAGACTGATCACGACAGTTTTTGTCGAAAATCGTCACAGGCGATGAAACATGCGTTTATCACTTCGAACCGAAAACAGAACGGCAATCCATGGAGTAGTGCCACACCACTTCTCCTCCGAAAGAGAAAGTTCAGAATGGCATACTCTGCCGGTGAAGTCATGGCGACGGTCTCCTAGGACTCTAAAGCTTTATTGTCCTCGATGTCCTCTCTCATGGGGCAACAAAATAAGCTCTGAAGTGTACTGTGCTACCCACGGAAGACGAAAGAAACGACTCTGTCATCACAAAAATTCAAAAGAACTTTTCTTTTCCATGACAGTTGAAAAGCAC
Source organism: Schistocerca piceifrons (assembly GCF_021461385.2). NCBI lineage: Eukaryota > Metazoa > Arthropoda > Insecta > Orthoptera > Acrididae > Schistocerca > Schistocerca piceifrons. The sequence goes on along the minus strand of NC_060142.1, from coordinate 612,165,758 downwards.
TCCGTCTTCAGGCCACAAGTGGCCCATCGGGACCATCCGACCGCCGTATCATCTTCAGATGAGGATGCGGATAGGAGGGGCGTGTGGTCAGCACACCGCTCTCCCGGTCATTATGATGGTGGTATTTGACAGGAGCCGCTACTATTCCGTCGAGTAGCTCCTCAATTGGCATCACGAGGCTGAGTGCACCCCGAAAACTGGCAACAGCGCATGGCGGCCTGGATGGTCACCCATCCAAGTGCCGGCCACGCCCGACAGCGCTTAACTTCGGTGATCTGACGGGAACCGGTGTGTGCACTGCGGCAAGGCCGTTGCCATGACAGTTCAAGGCCTCACAAAAGTCTGCGCACCTGAGAGGAGCTCGCTAAACATCCTACTCTAAACGATCCTAGAAGTTTCCCCAACACACTAAAGTTACGTAAGACAAAAAGAAATTGTATATGTTATTCCAACCACAAAACCTAATTCTGGAAGAATTTGCATGGAAAAAAGGAGCTAAATAGTATTAGGAATAACGTTATTTCAAAAAAGCTAATAATACTCCGTGATTATATGCAAGCTGTGTATTAGCAGTTTATTAGTCATAACCTTGGAGAGTATTTTTGTTGTTTGTGTTTGTACCATTCTAGATGACTTATAAGCGTGGATTCTTTTTAAAGTGGAAAATGTATCTATGAAAGCAGACTTGGTACTACCCTTTCGTAAGAATGACTCTGAGGTCCTTATTTTCTCATGCACTTAGCATTTTGTAGGTTTATGGTGGTATGTAAAAAACGAGGCTGAATTTATTACGACGTTTTCAGTGGGAAAGTTAATTAATCTTTTCATATAGTAAAAGTTAGTAGAATTTTAAACTCTAAATACCAGTGATTAGTGCGGGAACCTTTTCAGTAACGCGCGAAAAATAGTTAAGGTAATGTTATTCGATTTGAGACTTCTATTCATGCAGGCAAAATAACAAAGATAGATACACTGTTTCGCCTTGCCCGTGAAGCATTAAAATGTCGGTTCAGAATTTCAATTTGCTTAGCAGTCTATCGGTAGTGACTAAATATTGGAGGACTTACGTACAGAAGTGAGTATTAAGTTAATAAAAAGGGCGATCAAACGAAGGTGCCCTTTTACTCACGAGGTTCCTCCACACGTTGGTACAATTTTACAATAAGAAAAGTTTGACTCAACCGTCCATGCCACGTTGTAACAGTACTGAATACATCCAAACAGAAGGTAACTTCATAATTGGACTGTTCTTCCTCATCAATACTTCAGCCTTGATCTGGCACCTTCCGAAATGCATCTATTTTTTCGCTCTGCGAGAACCAGTACGTTGATGATGGGGAGGTTAGTGACGCAGCAAGGCGTTCCCTCCGACGTCGACCAGTGGAGTGGTAGCATGCGGGCGTACCTGCCCTCCCAGTAAGGTGTCGTAGTGCCGTCGCATTGAACGGAGATAATGTTGAAAAGTAGAGTTTTGTAGCGAAAGAGTGGGCAATAATATGGTGTATGGAATCCTGAATAAAGATAACCTATTGTACTGCTTGCCTCTTCGAACAGACTCTTGTGCGATAAACTTTCGTGAAAGTGAACTTTATCTACCACGGAAAACTTCGTTACCAGTTATGAAATGTCAAGAACTGGCACTCACGAACTTTCTTTACAAAAATGTTAAGAAAAGTATTAATTAAATGTGTCATGACCTACAAAGAACTGTTAATGGGAAACTAATATCTATGATCACTTTCAATCTTAGAACAAATCCTCTGATGAATTTTTTTCTCACTTCTTCTTATTCAATTTCTGATGTTGCATACTGAGCTAGCTCGAGGTCAGACAAGACTGCAAGTGTAATTTGGTAACTTTAAGCAATAGTTGAAATGTGACCCAATTTTGTACTCTCATATTGCAGTATTTGCAAACCCCACCAGCCTACGCTTTAAGAAGTGTGAATATTTTAAATAACGAGCAAGAGACGTAAATGCTATACCTACTGTTGACGGCCATCTTAAGACCGGTAACGTTGTTTCACTATATTTCTGAACTGATTAATAATTTTCAAGTCAGACGTGTTTGGAAAAAATATAATAATACCAATAATACTCCTTGAGAGTGGACAGATATTTTGCTTAATTTCAATTAATTTATGTAAAAACATCGTGCCTTAATGTGCTGATAGACTCCGTGTTTTATCGGTACTTGAAGAAATCAAATATTTATCGAGAGAAGATTCAGGGATTACGAAATGGTACATACAGTTGCTCAAGCTAAGACACCACCCATGTGAGAAGTATTTTCTGATAAAGCACATGAACAATTAACAGAATCTTACTGCCAAAGAGAACTGTTATTACGTATTTGTATGGTTCTTTTTTCAGTTTAAAGGACGTTTCAGATGCGAAACTAGCTACCTGCATTTTAATACATCCAAGATCCGCGCAGATTGTTTTCAGTTTATTCTTTAAAAGTTTCACGTAACGTATAACGCAAACAGTATTAAACTAGGTCCACATTCACAGATTTACGGTACACAAACAAGCCGGCCGCTGTGGCCAAGCAGTTCTTGGTGCTTCAGTTCGGAATAGCGCTGCTGGTTCGGTCGCAGGTTAGAATCCTGCCTCGGGCATGGATGTGTGTGATGTCCTTAGGTTGGTTATGTTTAAGTAGTTCTAAGTCTAGGAGACTGATGACCTACGATGTTAAGTCCAATATTGTTTAGAGCCATTTTGAACCATTTGTACAAAAAGCAGCTTTATCAGATTCGTAAGACACATTTAAGCGGGTGTTCACGTCTTTACAATACATTAATACAATATCACGATTCATACAGACAGACATTCTACTTGTAACGACACGGTGCACAGGACAGTATTTTCTGAAAAAGAAATGTTGGATATTTGCCTGAGAGCAACTCGTTCTATAACCTGTAGATGATTTAAGAGTATATAAAAACCGATATGTGTACGTCATTCTTCGCTGCTTCAGCTGTACGTCACAGTTCTTCACTCATAGTGGCCTAGGTGTGGCATGCCATTGCCTCGTAGACGAATGTTTCAAAAGGTGGAAAGCGTGCTGGTCAGTCAACTATCGTTTACAGTTTATAACGAGTTAAGTCAGATCATCTTGGGCTAAGCTATGTTTCGTTATCTTGCTGAAGAAGCCTTAACACATCAGTAATGAATCAGACACTGTCGAAACTATGCCAATAAATGTGGAATGCAACAGGAATATGCAAACAAGACGTGATCGTACTGTGCACCCATGTCACTCTATACTACGTACAATTATTCTGTGATTGCGTGATGATGTTGCAAACTTTCTTAGATTATGCACAAGGGTGAATATATCAATTTTAGGTAAAGGACTGAGTCGAAAGTTGTGAGAGGAAAGATCGAGGAACAATACGGTGTATTGGAATTCAGAATAAAACAAACCTACTTTCGTAAGAAACAGAAGAGTGTTGCTCTACTCACTAAACACCCGTCGTACTAGCTGGTACATCTGTCTGTGTCATCTGGTGGTCAATTGTGCATTGCAAGGGGGTACTGCATTTCGTTCGATTGGAAAGTGTATGATACTGCACTTAGTAGTATACACAGTGAAAGCTGTTCAGCGCAGGTGACTGCGGTGTAGCCCTTCTGCTGGAGGACGGCCCTTCCTCTGAGAGGCAGGGAGACCGGCCGCGCAGTGTCCAGCTGTTCTACACGACACACGCCTAATTGCTGCCTCCCGCGCAGCCGGCGCCGCCAGTCGCCTCGTCGTGAAGTGACAACTTAATTACGCGGCGACACGCCGCCGTGCGTAGGCCGGCGTGACGACACGTCCGCCCTGCTGCTCAATATTCCCGCCTGCGGCGTCGCGTCGCAAACCCCTCTGGACGTCGAATCGAGTTAAGCTGGAGCCGCGACGCTTCCGCGTCGCAACGACCACGTGCGCCTCTTCCACCACGCAGCTGCCACTTTCAAACAAGAGCCTATAAGGCGTAAGTTTCACGTGAGAGAATCCAAAAATGAAATGTGTTATCCTTTTCCAAAATTGTTTTACTGTTTTCATCAACGGGGATGTGTTACATCCATACTATTTTGCATATTCTAGTAGCATTTTTCGTCCCAGGTAGTCTTACACCACCAGTTTAGCTGAGTGCCTTAGTAGGAGTCCCATTAACCTATCCCCAATAATGGTGAGGGTCTTACAATTTTCTTTTATTTTTGTTCTTACTTCGGTTGCGTGATAATTGGGTTGGTGCTAAAGTTCGCAGACCCTGCAAAACCAGACATAATGTCTAAAGGGGTACCGCAATCACTGGTTATACATTGTTACTTATAATCCGTCTTGATTGCAGAAATGTTTATTCACATGACCGGTTTCGGTTCCTCTAGAACCATCTTCAGATCTGAAATGACAAAGATACTAATTCACTATTTCACAAATGCAAACCTATGTCCTCCCATCCGATCAACATCTAATGCACTAGAACGTACCTGCAATTTGGGTTACCCCATCGAGCACGCCTGGGATCCTCTCGGTCGATGTATAGCTGCACGTCTTCAAACCCCTAGAACACTTCAGGAGCTCCGACAGGCACTGGTTCAAGAATGGGAGGCTATACCCCAGCAGCTGCTCGAACATCTGATACAGAGTATGCCAACCCGTTGTGCGGCCTGTGTACGTGTGCATGGTGATCATATCTGATATTGGTGTCGGGGTACATGCGCAGGAAACAGTGGCGTTTTGTAGCACATGTGTTTCAGGACGGTTTTCTCAATTTACCACCAATACCGTGGACTTACAGATCTGTGTTGTCTGTGTGCCTCTTGTGCCTATGCTTTCAGCGCAAATTTTGTGTAGTGCCACGTTGTGTGGCACCACATTCTGCAATTAACCTTAATTTATGAGCATGAGTGTAGTTACAGTTTACAGATCTTCTACTGGATGAGAGCATACAGCACGAACTAAGCCAATGTTTTGGTTGGTACTCTACCGATACACAATGTTTGGTACTGATATGAATGTCTGACTTCAAGAGATTTGGATGTAAACGTGCGGCAGTCAACGTGTTAAGAATCGGTTGAACAACTGTTTTGCCACCTATCCCTTTCGTTTGTGGACTACTTTCTCTCAGTATATCTTCAGTGAGTACCAATATGACAGACATTTTTCCTATGATGAAATGTTCCACTATGTCATTCAGCCTAGATTATATGAATATTTCCCTGACGCTGAAATATATAAAACTCAAGTTTTTCTCTTGATTTTCACCACTGGCCTTTCATCTTACAGACTTAGTTTACTTGCCAGATATCAGGCTCTAAATGGACTGTCTACAATTCCAGCGACAGCACTCAGTTTGAAGATCTATGGCGTTGCAGGTATTCGTACTGCTCCGTTGCACTACCAATAGGAAGAAAATGCACAAAATCCGTCACCACCAATAAAGAAACATTTTTCTTGCGATTGTAGACAAACGTTTAAGGCAATTTTGTCACCGTAATAAAATATCACTGTTCTTCGTGCTTTTGTCAACACTCTGAAACGTGTAAGCTTTTTCCGCAGTTTCCCCACGATTATGCGGATAAACTTCTCATCCCTGTCAGTGATCCAAATGTTCAACATCCTCCTACAGCACCACATATTAAACATCTCGATTCTCCTCTTTTTCCGGTTTACCCACGGTCTGTTGTTCACTACCATATAATGCAGTGCTCTAAACGTAGTTGCGTTCTCAGGAATTTCTTCCTCAAATTAAGACCTGTGTTTCACACTATATAAATAAATGTCGTGTGACGAGGGCCTCCCGTCGGGCAGACCGCTCGCCTGGTGCAAGTCTTTGGGTTTTACGCCACTTCGACAACTTGCTCGTCGATGGAGATGAAATTATGATAATGAGGACAACACAACATCCAGTCTCTGAGCGGAGAAAATCTCCTACCCAGCCGGGAATCGGACCCAGGCCCTTAGAATTGACAGTGCGTCGCGCTGACCACTCAGCTACCGGGGGCGGAATGTTTCACACTAATATGCTTCTTAATCCCAGGAATGCTTTCTTTGCCTGTGCTGTCCTGTCTTTTACGTCCTTCTAGCTTCATCCGTCACATGTTATTTTCCTTCGAAAGTAGCTGAATTCAATAAGTTTCCCCATTTTTATGGCAAGTTTCTCAGTACTCCCATTTCTGTTATTTGATATTACAGTTATATTTCTTCGGCTTACTCGCAGTCCATATTCTACGGACAGTAGACTGTTAATTCAATTCAGTATGCCGTGTAGTTCTTTCTCTGTTTCTACGAGGGTGGAAATGTTATCAGCGAATCTTATCATTCATATCTTTTCACCCTTAATCTTCTCAGTACTCCAATTTCTGTTATTTGACATTACAGTCATATTTCTTCGGCTTACTCGCAGTCCATATTCAATGGACGGTAGACTGTTAATTCAATTCAGTATGCCGTGCAGTTCTTTCTCTGTTTCAACGGGGATGGAAATGTTATCAGCGAATCTTATCATTCATATCTTTTCCCCACTAATCTTCATCCCTGGCGTAAAACTTCACTTTATTTCCATTACTGGTGCTTCGACGTAGATGTTCAACACTAGGCAAAAAAGTCTGCAACCATGTGTCACAGCGTTTCTAATCCGCGGACTTCGTTCTTCCTCTACCTTTCCTACTGTTCCATCTACCTTCTGGTTTACATCGCATCCCGGCAAGAACAGTTGCAACTCAAAATTTCAATATTTAAGAAAAACCAGCTTAAAGAAGTATTCTATGAAACTTATACTGACATATTAAACTTCCTTTACATTTCTGGTATGTAATTTTAGCATAAAATTCTGTTATAGTTCACGCAACAGTAATTAGGATGTTTAGTTCTGTTCTTGTCGAATGTATGGTGTAATCAGCCAATTATTAATTAGCTGTTTCCGTTATGTCCCCTTGTGTAATACTTTGAGAGTGCAGGGCACTCTTACTTCTGATTCGGTGTTATGCCGCTTCATGTTCCTAGCGAATATGATCCTTATTTCGATTTGACTTCATACATCATGATTAAATGGTAGCCAGTAATTAATGCTCTTCGTTGCGTGCTCTAGCGAAGGAGTAACGGTAAGCTTTACCTGCGTTCAAAGCAATAGGGTGCTGATTTAAACGGCTGCACTAAAAGAGCACGGGGACGGTGGGCCGAGGGAACCGCGTTTTTTCTGCTGCACCTGGGTGGAAACATTTCTGGGCTGCCAAGTTATGCGGTCTCATTGTGCAGACACGTTGGCTGGCGCGAATCTGCAGGCATCCGTGTCTAGTTAGAATAACTAACGCCGAGAAGTCGTAGCTGAAATGGCCAGCACATTGTAGACAGGCAATAAAGCAGAGGATGGGGCCTTGTTAGGCAGGGAGCCAACGGGACATCTGTGTGCGTTCTGAGAATTCCCGTGGGACAGGCCACTGGTGCCCAGATGTTCAAGCTGTGTTACAAAGCATATTTGTGAAAGCACGACGCTCATAGCAGGTTCATGGCCGTTCTTTGGAAACTTCGAAATGGACGCAACAGGAGAGATAACAAGCGTTTTTATGGAGGGCTGTGATTCCATCCTGGTCATGTTGTTAGCAAAAGTCACGGTGTAAACGCGTGGGAAAGAGGCCGCGAAGCTGATAGTTTTTTCCCTTTTCTCCCAAGTAACATCGAAGTCTCTGATTGGTCACATCGGTGTATGCAGAGCAAAGGGCGCTCTCCCAGCTTCGAATGCCGCGCCCCAGCTCTTGACTGACTTCTGCTGAAATGGGCGAAGTCTAAGATGGAAATGGGCTCTTCCTACCGAGCTAAAGAGGAAGCGGACAGAAAGAGAAGATCACTCTTGTACTCGCGCTTCGCTATTAAAGAACTGCAGGTCTCTACCTAAATGGTGAGACTTCTGTCCTTTGCTAGTATGCCACTTAGAGCCTGTACCAGGCACCTTCTGAACCATCAGAGGTACTGCTTATAGCATCACGCATGCAACGAGTGATACGTGGGTGTACTTATTTGTCTTAACTCAGCCGCCTAAACATTTGACATATTCCACAGCGCATAATCGTAGCATGGAGTCAAATTGGTTTGGCAGACCAGCAAACGGGTCCACCTGCACACTGGAATCCACTGGGGTTTCAGAGGCTCATAGGAAAGTACATGCATTCCAAATTAACCGAACGCGAGACCGCATACTTTCATTTTTTAGGCGCGCGCCGTTAATAACAGATTGTGGCCGTCCATGAGTTCAGTCGCCGAACGCATTGTGGTGTGCCGCCCTGACCAGCAGGAGGGTAAGGTATTCGCTGCTACAGCACAGGGCTGCAATGTATGTTTCTCGGCACCCTGTTCTTTCGAACCATATATTTCTTTTTGGAATGGTAGAATATAGATGCTTGGTGGCGGTGTAGTTTTGTGTCACATCCCGGATTCACTTATATGAAGTCAGATAAAGCCATTAATGTTCCGGTTAGTGTCGTGTGTCGAGCTGCAGCTGATCACTTTGTCCACCATAGACCTCTTGTTAGTGAAAGCGTTTGTCAAATTAAAATGTTTGTGTGACTTTTCTTCAGTCACTTTTCTTGTCTTGTGATGTTAAGGATGAATAAATCTATTGCCATGTAGGTCACAACTTGTCATTGTGTTCTGATTAACAGAACCTTCCCATTTTATTATTAAATCCTAGATTTGAAACGTAATTTGAAGGCTTTCTCCTTCCGCCACTTTTTCACCGCAGGTAACATAATATATGTTACTTGCTGCAATTTAATACGACAACCGAAACTCAGTCAGGCAAAATGAATACTAAAGCTGAAATAAAAATTGGAAATCAATTTGAAATTGTTGTAATACAACATTAAAAAGTGCAAGATTGTAGTTTATGAAAGTTGATGCAATTTAATAAGAGATGTCAACTTGGTAAAATTTAGGGAAGGCAATTTTCGAAAACAGGAAGTCATAAATCAATTTACATAATATAACAACCCTTTTTAAGCAGAAATTTATATTTCTATTTTTTTCTTGTACGCTTCAACCCACGAAGTTTCGCAATATTTATAACAGCTTTAATCGTCAAAACAATGTTTGGTGTTTCAGATATGCATACATGTATGTCTAAAGGACAGAGTAAGGTAAGATACGGGTACTGTGTAAACTCCGAGATTTTTATGATCAATAATATTAAAAATTACATCCAACGTAAGCTAATGAAGAGAGTCACATCTCGGGATATACCGCTGTGCTTGAATGGCCCATGCACTCCTACCAGTAGAGACGCTGAAGCAGCACAATTGTTCCTGTGGCGAATCATGAATTAGCCTATGACAAAGCTGACATAACTGCTCTGAAGTGGAAAAACTGCGAGGATAGAGATTTATGGTTTTCTGGGAGTGCACGTCTGGGCACTCCACGCTTATTTTCCCACAGGGGCCATTAACATTTTTGTTTTTTGACTAGCGTCACTTTTCTTACCGGGGTACGTTATTGTGTATTACCCGTCTTTCCCTATAGATTACATCGATGTCTCTGAGAATTTCTAAGATGCAGATGTCCACTTTGAACGAAAGAATAACAGGTTTTGTAGAAGTACAAAGAGGATTCACTTCTACAAAACACTTGTCCGCAGGACACTTGTCAATGTGAGACGGAGGATCAGTCTTTCCGTTCCTTCCGCACTGTTAAGCAGAAAGCGCGATTGTGTATAAGCTCCGTATGAGATATACCATCGTACTCATTTCGTGAGGTTTTTTTAGGTTGATGTAATATTTTTTTTTTGTAACAGATGCTTTACAAATTTCAGTACTCAGTGTCTCCTTTTAACACATTACAACGCTAGTAAGAAATGCTACAGAAGATAACTGAGCATTTCTGCCACAGATTCGCACGCACTAAGCGAGGGCAAGAATTGCCGCGCGGGATTAGCCGAGCGGTCTTGGGCGCTGCAGTCACGGACTGTGCGGCTGGTCCCGACGGAGGTTCGAGTCCTCCCTCGGGCATGGGTGTGTGTGTTTGTCCTTAGGATAATTTAGGTTAAGTAGTGTGTAAGCTTAGGGACTGATGACCTTAGGAGTTAAGTCCCATAAGATCTCACACACATTTTTTTGGCAAGAACTGTAGGTGAAAACAGAGAATCTAATATATCCAGCAAATCATTGTGGACGTCGGTTGCAAGTACTACTGTTAGATGAAGATGTAAGAACAGGAGAGGAATTCGTCGTGGGCCGTATCAAATCTGTGACAAGACTGGTGAAAAAGAAAAAAAAGATAAAAAACCTTTGAAAATACGCCTTCGCCACTCTTCTTTCGATCATCTCTATCTCGTATTCCTTCTCTACTATTATCCCTACTCGGTAAGGATCATAGACAGATGAACAATAGGTCAACTGATAGTGGTCTATTATCTTTTCTTTCAAGTATCTGTTGCAAGGGTCACACAAATTTCAATAAATCTGAGGGTGGAATCAACATTTCATTCTGCTAGTTGTATGTGATCGATTCACTTTAAGCTACTCTCGACGGATACTACTAGATACCTGTAAATACAACAGCTTACTGTCTTAGAGAGTGTTATAAAGGCATACATGCATGCCGTGCGTGAGTTTCCTCGGAAACGCGAAATCTTAATAAATAATTAATCTCTGACACATAAATAAAGCCTATGGCACAGAACTGCAGCGCTATGCCGCTGATAAGACAAATTACAGTTACGACACTCTTATGTTTCATTAAGAAGAAGTAGGTCTTGTACAATAGCTGGTGCGGGAAGCACGTATATTTTAATAACTGGCATTCCGCTATATTTTATGTTATATAAGAACACTGCGAGTTGCAAACTCACTAGGCACTCGACTCTGTAAAAATTCTATATTTATGAAAGTAAGTTGAATTATTTAACTGTAGGCTTATTCGTTGAATATATCTGATTTAACTAATTGTGTAAACTTTTTTATGTTTAGTAGACAGTCACCTCTGTACGACGTATTGACATGGCTGGCAAATTATTCTAATACTGAGATTTTGAGTCCGCACCTACCGCAGCAGTCTTTGGAACGATTTAAATACGAAGTCCGATTATTTGAGTTACCTTTCACGGTCAACTACGAATAACATGGCATTTACGAAAAAGCCATTGTCAAGCGTCTGATACCAAATAATTAAACGTCCTCGTTGTAGACAAGCAAATATTAATTACAACTAATCACTATCATACATATACAATTATTAATACTTTCATTTATTTATTTATTTATTTTATAGTGTACGAGCTTATTATTTTGTGACACTCGAATATCGAAACATCTAATTTATATGAATTACATATTCTGATTAAGAAAGTCATGTAAATTTTCATAGTGCCCTTATTCAACTCTAGCTCTATTGTCTGACATCACTACACAGCACTGCGTAGCGTAAAGTAATAGGCTGTTTTATGTGGAAACAGGCTTTGTGGATCCTCAGCCAAGTGGAAGCGGGGGTAATGCGATTTGCGTCGACGGAGCAGGATCAACAGGGCCAGCCCGCGGCTGCGTGTCCACCCAGCTCTGTCAGCAGCGCCGCCGACACCGCCTGCCGACGCCGACGCCGCCGCCGACGCCGTCGCCGGCCCACGCAGCAGGTGCGAGGCGTGGCGCCCTGCTGTGGGACGGAGGGAGGCGAGAGCGTTTCCGTGTCGCGCTGATTGGTTGCAGTCCACAGCGGCGCCCATTTCGGGTCACTGGGGTGTGGGGCTAATGAGGACAAAGTAGGACGACAAAGCAAGTGTCGCCACCGCCAGCCTTGATGAACTTTTCTCCCGCTAACGACGCTAGGCCAAAGGTGCGGGTCAGCATTCCTCATTTCCGCCCGAAATGAACGGCCACCCCCCAGAGGGTCCATTTCGCGTGTCGATTGCCTCGTGTCTGACCACTTTCAGCACTGGCGATATGAAGGTACAGAACGGCAGTCGTTACCATCACACGGATATCTGGGTGAGAAAAGCGGAGCTCAACACGTCGCGGCTGAATGGCTACCCGTGTGCTGCGTTTCGCTAAGCCGTGCACACGGACCGTCCATTCGAAAGATAAGCGCTGACTGTGCCGAGTTTTTGATGTCATAGTGTGGAAATAATAATTCCAATCCCAAAGAAGGCTGGTGCTGGCAGATGTGAAATTTACCGAACTATCAGTTCGGATGCAAAATACTAACTCGAATCCTTTATAGCCGAATGGAAAAACTGGTAGAAGCCGACCTCGGGGATGATCAGTTGGGATTCCGTAGAAATATTAGAACACGTGAGGCAATACTGACCCTACGACTTATCTTCGAAGCTAGATTAAGGAAAGGTAAACCTATGTTTCTACCATTTGTAGACTTTGAGAAACCTTTTCACAATGTTGACTGGAATACTCTCTTTCAAATTCTGAAGGTGGCAGGGGTAAAATACAGGGAGTGAAAGGCTATTTACAATTTGTACAGAAACCAGATGGCAGTTATAAGAGTCGAGGGACATGAAAGAGAAGCAGTGGTTGGAATGGGAGTGAGACACGGTTGAAGCCTCTCCCCAATGTTATTCAATCTGTATATAGAGCAAGCAGTGAAGGAAACAAAAGAAAAATTCGGAGTAGGTATTAAAATCCATGGGGAAGAAATAAAAACTTTGAGGTTCGTCGATGACATTGTAATTCTGTCGGAGACAGCAAGGGACTTAGAAGAGCAGTTGAACGGAATGGATAATGTCTTGAAAGGAGAATATAAGATGAACATCAACAAAAGCAAAGCGAGGGTAATGGAATGTAGTCGAATTAAGTGATGCTGAGGGAATTAGATTAGGCAATGAGATGCTTAAAGTAGTAAAGGAGTTTTGCTATTTGGGGAGCAAAATAACTCATGATGGTCGCAGTAGAGAGGATGTAAAATGTAGACTGCCAATGGGAAGGAAAGCGTTTCTGAAGAAGAGAAATTTGTTAACATCGAGTATAGATTTAAGTGTCAATAAGTCGTTTCTGAAAGTATTTGTATGGAGTGTAGCCATGTATGGAAGTGAAACATGGACGATAACTAGTTTGGACAAGAGGATAATAGAAGCTTTCGAAATGTGGAGCTACAGAAGAATGCTGAAGATTAGATGGGTAGATCATATAACTAATGAGAAGGTATTGAATAGTATTTGGGAGAAGAGAAGTTTGTGGCAGAACTTGACTAGAAGAAGGGATCGGTTGGTAGGACATGTTCTGCGGCATCAAGGGATCACCTATTTAGTATTGGAGGGCAGCGTGGAGGGTAAAAATCGTAGAGGGAGACCAAGAGATGAATACCCAAAACAGATACAGAAGGAAGTAGGTTGCAGGAGGTACTGGGAGATAAAGAAGCTTGCACAGGATAGAGTAGCATTGAGAGCTGCATCAAACCAGTCTCACGACTGAAGACCAAAACAACATCAAAAGCGTGGAAAAGCACGGTGGTGAGTCTTTCCGAACGTGCAGGGAATTATCTAACGTGTCACATATTTTGATATTTTGAACGTGTCTTTGAACGCAGACCAATGAGATGGAAGTACGCCATCTACATCAAATGACGCCAACTTTCTTCAGCACAGAGTCGTGAGACACCGTTTTTGGATTGAGACTCAGGTACAGGGTAGAAATAAATAATGTCACAAAATTTTAGCCCTGGGTAGCTGATGCGAGTAGGAATCAAAATTGATAAAGTTGGGTAAGTCGACAACCCACAATTTGTAAACTCCGGAAACTTCGCGCCACGCGCTTCGATTGACCTTGGGTTTAGCCTGTTATCGTTCGTCGTTTGACGGACAGCGCTGCGGTAGTCATTTCACACATACAAACGTCCTTCACCGCGTCACTGACCCAACGTGATACGTACACGTGTGGAACAGGCCTTGCTGTTGGTCTCCACCTCAAGTCAGAGACACTCGCACGTAAGCTTCGCTTCGTAGCACACACACGTCACCTGCGGTTTAGTCCTACAATGAGAATGGAAGCACAGTATTCGTTGGAAGAACAACGAAATATAGTTTTTGTTTATGGACTACCCGACCATAATGCGCACGAAACTTCACGGTTGTATGACGAACTGTACCCAGCAAGACGCCATCCACACCCGCAAACGTTTACAGCAATTTACCGGCGACTTGGCGTAACAGTCTCGTTAGCGGGGGTATCAAGGTGATGCTGCAAGACATAGAACACGACGCAGTGCTGCATGTGAAGAGACTGTTCTCTAGCGCTTCGAGGAAGCTGTTCAAATCGACATGGGAGTCTCTCATCGGTTAGTCTCGGGGGTTTTGAGGGAAGATGGCCAGCATCCATCCAGTATTCACCCTGTCATAGGCCTAAATCCTGTGGCGGATTATGAACAGAGGCTGGGGTTTTGCCGGAGGTTTCCGCGACGTGTTGCACGAAATCCCGACTTCCCCGCTATTGTCTTGTTTACCGACGAGTGCACATTCCATCACGGTGGCCTTTACACCACTCTACACGTTCACTACTGGGCAAGGGGATTCCTCACGTCACGTACGTCCACGGACATCAAGAGCAACTTTCGCTCAACATTTGGGCAGGCGTTGTGGCCGACCATCTTATGGACCGGTCTGTCAACCTCCTCGATTTACCAGGGCAAATTACGTTCACTTTTTGCCAGAAACTCTCCCTGGCCTGCTGGAAGATGTTCCCCTGTACATGCGGCTATACATGTGGTTGCAGCAGGATGGGGCGCCCGAACATAACAGTCGTGCTGTGCGGGATATTTAAATGAATTCTTCGACGACCGGGTAATTGGCAGAGGTTCTCGTAGGACATGGCCTTCGGGATCACCAGACCCCACGCCAGCGGACTTTTTCCTGTGGGGATTGTTCAAGGTTCAAGTCCACCCACCCGGACGCGAACCACCTAGATACGAACAGGAATTAATGGATCGCATTCAGTCACATCAGGGCCATGCCAGGAATCTTTGAAAGAGTTCGGCAAAACACCATTAGACGTTACCAAACTTGTGTCGCGTCAGAGGGTCATCAGTTCGAGACCCTGCTATAAGTAAACAATGTCCTAGCTACAAAAAATGCCGTTTTCAGGGCCGACACAATTTTTAAAAGACATTCTGACGAGTTTGTTCCCGGTACGTCTTATCATGAAATGGTGTAACTATAATGGATGTGTCGCGACCCCGGCGGATTCGCTCCCAGGCCCCCAGAGTGAAAGGCTTGCGTGCTACCACCTAGCGTGGGGCGCCTTGGAAGCATCGCGATCTCCGGCAGGCAAAGCATTCGCGGTTGTGCGTTGACCAGAGCATCCGGCAACAGTGCAATCCCGTGGCCAATCGGAGCGCGTCGAGCCAAGTTTCAGTTGCTTAAACATTGTGCGTTGTCGACCTACACAACATTAATTTCCATGCACCACCAAATTACGGATCTCGATAAGCTGTCGTTATTGTACAGTTTGTAGTAAGGAAATGAAGAAAAACGTCGAAATGGCGTTTCAAGAATTATTGTAACGTGAGTCTTGCGAATGACAAAGGAATATCGAGGCACCATCAAGAAGGCATTGTTTTTCATACGCTTTGCTATAACTAAACGTCATTTAATAATACATCTCCGAGTAATGCCTTAAGAAGCCATTAAGAGCAAAACCATGGTCGTAACTAGTTAATGGTCGGTGAAGCGTAAAGAATACATCTGTTGTTTGACAAAGTATCGTATGTGATGTGTCGCTTGGCTGCGTCCCACTGTAGCTCAACATTCTTTCTACTAATCTTCGCGTTTTCTAATAGCTTCTGATACTATGTTTAATAGAAGAATGTTCCATTATAGTCGTTGTTATGTAAATATAAGTACGCTCTTTCAGAGGACTGAGTTTGTTCGATTGGCTTTATTTACAAAACAGCTTTCCGCTACGTGCAGGTACAAGTTTTCCACTTTCTTGTTTCAAATATTGTATTTCACGTTTTGTCAAGATTCTGGTTCTGAATAAGGGCAGTGATCAAGTATGAATGACGTTACAGATTTACTAAAAAGCGAGAATGATGAAATAATTTTTACCTTATGTGCAGAGGTATTGTAAATTTTCATCGTACTTTTTGTAATTGACGTTCCATAGGACGATGTCGTTATTGACTGGAGATGGTACATGTCACTTTGCCTTATAACATGTTCCTGGATATTGAATTTTCTATTTATGTATGTAAGAGAGAATTTGGATGATGGAAGAAATGTCCGTTTTAATAGAGCTATCATACGAATTTTACGCCTACCCATTTCGTGAACAGTGCGATTGGCGAGCCTGTTACACGCAACTGTTGATGGAGTGCGCTACGATCGCCCATAAAACGTTGGCGCACAAGTACTCTAAGCACAAGCGGCATCGTTTCCGAGGGATCAGCAGCACACTGAACACGGCACGCTCACGTTCGAGAGCACGATCCGTGTGCCTCCAGCGTTCCTACCACCCCTCCCTTCCATAAACGACACCGCGCACATTCTCCACACACAATCTCTGTCACGACCCGCTGCAGTGACGCGTTATTTTCTGGAAAATATCTTTCTATTCATTTATTTATTTATTAAATTTATTGGCCGGTTCATATATTATGACTTATTTGCAAATGTAAAGGCGGAATTCGGCAGAGAGGGTGTGTGATGTGCTGTTTCTGCGAATGCTACTAGGAACATTCTACCAGGTCTATCTGAAGCAACAGTTCACAGGCGACGCTGTAGCATGCCGCACTTGAAAACAATTTTTCCAAGACGCTTCCGGAACGTGTGGCCAGGAAAAGATGTTCCATCGTGTCGCCAGGAATCAGTCAGTCAGTCAGTGGATCAGTACAGCTTGCTGCCTGCGATCCGGAGTGGACAACTGAGAAAACGGCTTCATTATTGAATATTATTATAATTCAGGTGAAATGTGGTATATAAGAAGTACATCACTTGGGGAAGTGGCAACAAAACGACTATTCACGTTGGTGTTTAGAATATATGAGTCTGGCGATATACTGTCTGACTTTCGGAAAAGCATCATCCACACAATTCCGAAGACGGCAAGAGCTGACATGTGCGAGAATTATCGCACAATCAGCTTAACAGCTCATGCATCGAAGCTGCTTACAAGAATAATATACAGAAGAATGGAAAAGAAAATTGAGAATGCGCTAGGTGACGATCAGTTTGACTTTAGGAAAAGTAAAGGGACGAGAGAGGCAATTCTAACGTTACGGCTAATAATGGAAGCAAGGCTTAAGAAAAATCAAGACACTTTCAAAAAATTTGTCGATCTTAAAAAAGCGTTCGACAATATAAAATGGTGCAAGCTGTTCGAGATTCTGAAAAAAGTAGGGAGAGACGGGTCATATACAATATGTACAACAACCAAGAGGGAATACTAAGAGTGGACGATCAAGAACGAAGTGCTCCTATTAAGAAGGGTGTAAGACAAGGGTGTAGCCTTTCGCCCCTACTCTTCAATCTGTACATCGAGGAAGCAATGACGGAAATAAAAGAAGGATTCAGGAGTGGAATTAAAATACAAGGTGAAAAGATATCAATGATACAATTGGCTGATGACATTGCTATCCTGAGTGAAAGTGAAGAAGAATTAAATGATCTGCTGAACGGAATGAACAGTCTAATGAGTACACAGTATGATTTGAGAGTAAATCGGAGAAAGACGAAGGTAATGAGAAGTAGTAGAAATGAGAACAGCGAGAAACTTAACATCAGGATTGATGGTCACTAAGTCAATGAAGTTAAGGAATTCTGCTACCTAGGCAGTAAAATAACCAATGACGGACGGAGCAAGGAGAACATCAAAAACAGATCCGCTATGGCAAAAAAGGCATTTCTGGCCAAGAGAAGTCTACTAATATCAAATACCGGCCTTAATTTGAGGAAGAAATTTCTGAGGATGTACGTCTGGAGTACAGCATTGTATGGTAGTGAAACATGGACTGTGGGAAAACCGGAACAGAAGAGAATCGAAGCATTTGAGATGTAGTGCTATAGACGAATGTTGAAAATTCGGTGGACTAATAAGGGAAGGAACGAGGAGGTTCTACGCAGAATCGGAGAGGAAAGGAATATGTGGAAAACACTGATAAGGAGAAGGGACAGGATGGTAGTGCATCTGCTAAGACATGAGGGAATGACTTCCATGGTACTAGAGGGAGCGGTAGAGAGCAAAAACTGTACAGGAAGACAGATTGGAATACGTCAAGCAAATAATTGAGGACGTAGGTAGCAAGTGCTACTCTGAGATGAAGAGGTTAGCACAGGAAAGGAGTGCGTGGCGGGCCGCATCAAACCAGTCAGTAGACTGATGACAAAAAAAAAATAGCGAAGCCATAAGCTGTGGCAGCTGAGAAGAAATTTGGTTATGGTATTTCGGAGTACGCAAGAAAATTAAGATTTTACAGCCAGCATTCTATATCGAATGTTGACAACTTCAACAGACTTACCATAAGAAAGAAGGAAAATCGTCTATGTTTGATCTTTTATATTTACACATGGTGTAACAGGTGCAGGTGCAGATATTTCTATTCGTGAATGAGGACGGCCTAGTGAACAACGTTACATCAGTTGTTTGGAACGTGCTATTTGCGTCCGATAATAAGATAGGAAGCAGCAGGGCCATAATTATCAACCATTCACAGCCTCTGTAAAACGATCTTTATTATCTTACACAAGTCAGTACAATAAAACAAATTTAACAACCTCACGAGAGAACAACAAAAATATTTCTTAAATCCCTGTTAAAATCTGCATAACGAATTTATAAAACTTTAACAAGCTGTTGGTATAAATACTTAATAGAATCAAAACTTGCCAAATTCTGAACCCGCAAGTGTATCCCGTACTTCTCGTTTGCGATATAAATTCATACCAAGCTATAACATTAAGGTATAACATAAGGCACACAAGTAATAATAAAAGCAGCTTCTAAAACATCAACGCTCGGCAATGTAGACACCAGGCACACTAACTTTTGTTGATGCCAATATAGGAAAGCACTAATTGAAATAACAAACAATTAATAAAAAACAACGTCTCAGCACGTAAACTTTCCCTCACAACACATGCAAATGAAACCTTGCTTTATAAAAAATTAAACTTCACAACCAGCGCAGAACGCACAAATGTAATAACAACTGGCTGATAAGGGAATACAGAATTAATAAGGTGGAGCCTCCAAAAATCTGATTAGGCAGTAATTACAGAGTGAAACAAAGTTTTACACGTTTAAATTCGTACTTGGAGCGAAAGGTGCATCCTACAAAGCGACGGAGGAACGAGCTACATGACTTGCCGACTTGACAGAACTTCTCGTTTGCGATGGAGAGGTACTGTGATTGCTGTGTTCGAATGAAGGCAGAGTTGGCATCCCTTCGCTCACAGCTGCAAGCGGCGCTGACTTCGGTCGCGCAGTTTGAGGCTGTTGCCAATGGGCACCACTGTGGGGAGCCGGACTTGGGTATCACGGGGATGTCAACCTCGTCCCGTCTGTCCCCAGATCGGTCTGCAGCTGTGGTTGCCCCGGTTGCTGCCCGCAGCGGGGCTGAGTCCTCGCCTATGGTTGATTGGGAGGTCGTTCCAAGGCGTGGCAAGCAGCGAAAGACGTCCCCGGAGGCTGATCAGAAAGCCTCCCCGGTGCGTCTCACAAACAGGTTTCAGCCACTGTCTCTGGCCGAGCCAGATGCAGCTGCCTGCCCTGTTTCAGAGGATGATTCTCAGCCTTCAAGGTCCGGGCAATCGCAGAGGGTGGGCTTATTGGTAGTTGGGAGCTCCTATGTTAGGAGCGTAATGGGGCTCCCTATGGATATGGCGGGTAAGGGGGGGGGGGGGGCGGGGGAAGAAATCCAGTGTGCACTCCGTGTGCATTCCGGGTGGAGTCATTCGTGATGTGGAAAGGGTCCTTCCTGATGTCATGAAGAGCACAGGATGCAGCCAGCTGCAGGTGGTGGCACATGTCGGCACTAATGACGCGTGTCGCTCTGGATCTGAGGAAATTCTCTCTGGATTCCAGCGGCTATGTGATTTGGTAAAGGCTGCCGGTCTTGCTTAAGAGATGATGGGAGAGCTCACCATCTGCAGCATCGTTGACAGAACCGACTGCGGACCTTTGGTGCAGAGCCGAGTGGAGGGTCTGAATCAGAGGCTCAGACGGTTTTGCGACCGTGTTGGCTGCAGATTCTCTGACTTGCGCCATAGAGTGGTGGGGTTTCGGTTTCCGCTGAATACGTCAGGAGTTCACTACACTCAGCTGGCGGCTAGACGGATAGCGAAGGCTGTGTGTAGTGTACTGGGCGGTTTTTCAGGTTAGAAGACCCCGGGAAAGTACGGGGTGGGCTGCAATCTCAAAGGGTGTATGGCAAATACAGGACGTGCTTGGATCAAGGAGCAGTCGGAATTGTACTTGTAAATTTTTGTAGTTGTGCTGGGAAAGACCCTGAGCTACAAGCGCTAATAGAAAGCACAGAAGCTGAAATCGTTATAGGTACAGAAAGCTGGCTAAAGCCTGAAATAAGTTCTGCAGAAATTTATACGAAGTCTTAGACGGTGTTCAGGAAAGATAGATTAGGCAGAATTGGTGGTGGAGTGTTTGTGTCTGTCAGTAGTGGTTTATCTTGTTGTGAAGTCGTAGTAGATACTCCGTGCGAATTGGTATGGGTGGAGGTTATACTTAACAGCCGGACTAAGTTAATAATTGGCTCCTTCTACCGACCCCCAGACTACGATGATATAGTTGCTGAACAGTTCAGAGCAAATTTGAATCTCGTAACAAATAAATACCCCACTCATACGGTTATAGTTGGTGGGGACTTCAACCTTCCCTCGATATATTGGCAAAAATACTTGATCAAAACCGGTGGTAAGCAGAAAACATCGTTCAAGATTGTCCTAAATGCTTTCTCCGAAAATTATTTCGAGCAGCTACTTCACGAACCCACGCGAATTGTAAATGGTTGCGAAAACACACTTGACTTCTTAGCCACAAGCAATCCAGAGCTAATAGAGAGCATCATGACTGATACAGGGATTAGTATTCACTAGGTCGTAGTAGCTAGGCTCAATACCGTTTCTTCCAAATCCACCAGAAACAAACGCAAAATTAGTTTATTTAAAAAAGCTGATAAAGTGTCACTAGAAGCCTTGCTAAGAGATAATCTCCATTCCTTCCGAACTGACTATGCAAATGTAGACGAGATGTGGCTCAAATTCAAAGATGCAACAGCAATTGAGAGATTCATACCTCATAAACTGGTAAGAGATTGAACTGATCCCCCGTGGTACACAAAACAGGTCCGAACCCTGTTTCAGAGGCAACGGAAAAAGCATGCAAAGTTCAGAAGAACGCGAAATCCCAAAGATTGGCTAAAATTTACAGACGCGCGAAATTTGGCACTAGCTTCGATGCGAGATGCCTTTAATAGGTTCCACAACGAAACATTGTCTCGAAATTTGGTAGAAAATCCGAAGAAATTCTGGTCGTATGTGAAGTACGCAAGCGGCAAGACGCAGTCAATACCTTCGCTGCGCAGTGCCGATGGAACTGTTACCGACGACTGTGCCGCTAAAGCGGAGTTATTGAACACAGTTTTCCGAAATTCCTTCACCAGGGAAGACGATTGGAATATTCCAGAATTTGAAACAAGAACAGCCGCTAGCATGACTTTCTTAGAAGTAGATACCTTAGGGGATGCGAAGCAACTCAAGTCGCTTGATACGGGCAAGTCTTCAGGTCCAGATCGTATACCGATTAGGTTCCTTTCAGATTACGCTGATACAATAGCTACATACTTAGCAATTATATACAACCTCTCGCTTACCGATAGATCTGTACCTACAGATTGGAAAATTGCGCAGGTCGCACCAGTGTTTAAGAAGGGTAGTAGGAGTAATCCATCGAACTACAGACCTATATCGTTGACTTCGGTTTGCAGTAGGGTTTTGGAGCATATACTGTATTCAAACATTATGAATCACCTCGAAGAGAACGATCTATTGATACGTAATCAGCATGGTTTCAGAAAACATCGTTCTTGTGCAACGCAGCAGCTCTTTATTCGCACGAAGTAATGGCCGCTATCGACACGGGATCTCAGGTTGATTCCGTATATCTGGATTTCCGGAAAGCTTTTGACACCGTTCCTCACAAGCGACTTCTAATCAAGCTGCGGGCCTATGGGGTACCGTCTCGGTTGTGCGACTGTATTCGTGATTTCCTGACAGGAAGGTCGCAGTTCGTGGTAACAGACGGCAAATCATCGAATAAAACTGAAGTGATATCAGGTGTTCCCCAGGGAAGCGTCCTGGGACCTCAGCTGTTCCTGATTTATGTAAATGACCTGGGTGACAATCTGGCAGTTCTCTTAGCTTGTTCGCAGATGATTCTGTAATTTACCGTCTAGTAAAGTCATCCGAAAGCCAGTATCAGTTGCAAAGCGATTTAGAAAAGATTGCTGTATGGTGTGGCAGGTGGCAGGTGACGCTAAATAACGAAAAGTGTGAGGTGATCCACATGTGTTCCAAAAGAAATCCGTTGGAATTCGATTACTCGATAAATAGTACCTGGGTGTTAAAATCACGAACAAATTCAGTTGGAAAGACCACATAGATAATATTGTGGGGAAGGCGAGCCAAAGGTTGCGTTTCATTGGCAGGACACTTAGATGGTGCAACAAGTCCTCTAAAGAGACAGCTTACACTACTTTCGTTCGTCCTCTGTTAGAATATTGCTGCGCGGCGTGGGATCCTTACTAGGTGGGATTGACGGAGGACGTCGAAAGGGTGCAAAAAAGGGGAGCTCGTTTTGCATTATCACGTAATAGGGGAGAGAGCGTGGCAGATATGATTCGCGAGTTGGAATGGAAGTCATTAAAGCAAAGACGTTTTTCGTCGCAGCGAGATCTATTTACGAAATTTCAGTCACCAACTTTCTCTTCCGAATGTGAAAATATTTTGTTGAGCCCAACCTACATAGGTAGGAATGATCATCAAAATGAAATAAGAGAAATCAGAGCTCGAACAGAAAGGTTTAGGCGTTCGTTTTTCCCGCGCGCTTTTCGGGAGTGGAATGGTAGGGAGATAGTATGATTGTGGTTCGATGAACCCTCTGCCAAGCACTTAAATGTGAATTGCAGAGCAGTCATGTAGATGTAGATATAGACAGAGTCAGGAACTTAGAGAACTGCAATACTCAACCTAAGGATGATATCGAGAAGAAGGCCAGCAACAAGGAGCCCAGTCTAACGAATCACAGTTCCACTGGCGACGGCGCAGCCGTGAAGCCCTGGTTTCACGCCCCACTGTACATAACGAAATACACTGCGCTCCGCACAACTGAAACATAAATCAACTACAACAACACACTTGCAATTGCGCATTCATATTAAATAAAAAAATGAAACTTAATATTAAAAAAGGGAAGCGCACAAGAACATTTCTCTAAACTCAACACTTACGAATTCATTTAAGAACTGCAATACACACTTAGATAACATTGTTCCTTGAAACGTGATAGCAACAGCTGAATATTATTTTAAACGAGAAAGAGCCCACCCATACTACATTTTCATGGAATGTGATGTAGTTTTGCGAGACAACATAGTATTTCGTTACTCGTAAACTAAAAATTTTGATACTTAATCGCCAAGGTTCCAAGAACTTTAAAGACACAATTACTCAGTAATGAGCAGCTCACCGGGCTTCCTTACATACAACTGCAGATCCCTCATCAAGTCGTAGGGAACTAAGATGTAAAGCCCAAACCCCGTTATCATCCCACGTGTGACATAACTTTGCCATATCAGACTCCTCACCAAATTCACACTGAAGATAACATTAATTAACCATTAACAAACATAGATAAGCACAAACCATATGCCAAGGCGAACGGTTAATGCCAGGCAACGCACCGGCAAGCTCTTCTTCTCAACGTGCCGGAACCCAAACCTTTCCGACGTCTCCGGCCACAGCACTCCAGTAATACCACGCGCAATGAGCACGCGCACCAAGTGAAGGCCTGGCCAGACAGAATCCGGCCTGCTGCTGAGACGGACGGCGCAGCAGGAGGCCGGGCCAGTCAGCGGCCAGGGTTGCCACACAGGCAACGGCCGGCCGCAGCGACTCTTGATGCGTCAGCTGTTAACACTGTGGAAGGGGCCGAACCCATTATTAAGCTTGCATGCGTAGCGCGATTGTCTTGGCGTCAGACGATTTGGAAGCTTCACGCGGGACACGTTATTTTTGTGCGAAGAAATGACTAGCTCGCACTAGAGATACGAAATGGCACCATGACATGGGTGCAAGACATTAATAGCAAGAGAGAAAGCTTAGGAGAATACCATCGTCTGTGTATTGATCTAGAGTCTGACTAAGATAGATTCTTCAAATATTTTCGTATGTCGCGAGAATTTTTCGAGGAACTGCATCGCCTGATAAAAAGGTAGCACCGAGAAGTGCACAACGAACTGGAGAAAGCCAATTAATACAAGGCACAGACTAGCTATTGTTTGGGGTAAGTTTTACCATTTGTGGCCTCTTTGTGCTTCAAACATAAGTCATATAATTTACTCCACTTCAGTTTTGTTTTATGAAAGATTCGGCGGAAGAAAGTGCTATCGCACAACGTAGTTACGGGTGGAGTGATAAATTTATCTGCAGTGTTTAGGAGTACAGCAAACGATAGTAACATCATGTTCCGCTAGAGAGAACTTTCTACATAGTAGATTGTTTTGCTTCATTGTATTCATACCATTGTCGTTGAATTTAACCAAACATATCTTTGGTCGTTAACTAATCTATTCGTTCTATCGGCATAATTTATTTTAATCTTTTCCAGATACTTGACTACAGGCGACAGTCACCAGACCATAGCTTTTTCTATTCGGTTACGACGTTCAACAGTCTCAGAAACTGTGGAACAAGTGTGCCGGGCAATATGGACTGTTCTACAACAGAGATGTGGAAGATATCTGAAGAAGGATTTCTAGAACTTTGGGGGTTTCTGAACTGCCTTGGAAGCATAGACGGAAAGCATATCAGGTTAAAATGCCCGAAGGATAGTGGATCCCAGTTCTTCTGTTACAAATACTTCTTTTCGCTGGTTCTCCTGGCGATCGTTGATCCGTACTACGACTTTACAGTAGCTGATATTGGAAATTATGGGCTCAAGAGTATATCGAGGGTAAAAGTATTCTACCTCCAAATCAGGATCGCGTGTATTGTCTCACCTCCTCTATAAGTCTTTCTGTGTCCATGATGCGTGCACTACGAGCTGCAAAACAAAAACCGCCTCACGCCGCTGCTTCCACTGTGGCCACAGAGCAGTTGAGTGCGCCAACAGAGGCAAGCAGCCGCTCCGGCTTGCGGCGAATCTGTAATCTGTGACAACCCGGCGGCAGCCGGTGCGGCAGGCCGCCTGCCGGTGCGTCAGAGCAGCACTCTGCGTGACCGCCGCCATACAATAACGAGAGATTCAACAGTGCGGCCTGCCGGCTGCGGTTCAAGGCCACACAAGCCGGACGGTCAGGCCGCATTCTGTCTGTCCAGGCCTTAAAGGGCCAACCTCCCGACTCTGTTGTAACCGCAAGCGACAGACCACACAGTGAGCCCTGTTGCCTCGACGCTGAAGATGAACAACTGACTCGCGGTCGGCCAAAGCGAAATCAAAGGCAAAGAAGAGCCTACAAGAAGGAGGTACAGGTGCCAGCCGTGCTACGTATCATTTTTATTTCGTTTGCAAACTAATGGCTGTTACTATTAGGAGTAGTAAGCGTTTACGTTGTTTAGTACCTGCGAGTGCGTGCGTCAAGGGCAAGCCATTTAAGCTCATTTTCCACTAGGCAGCATGTCAGTTATTGAAGTGTGGGCACGTGGAAGCAAATTGGTAAGTCTATACTGACAGGCATAGTCCACTTAACAGTGCAGTTACAGTGGATACGACAATTAATGTGAAAAGTGGTACTAAAGGAATGGTTGTGTTTAACGGTCAACAATGCAGATTAGGCACGTGTCGCGCTGGACTGTGCGTGTTCAGTACGGACTAGGCATCAGTGCAGGTTGCTTTCGAGTAGTGCACCCTTTGTATTTGCATTCAGAGGCCGAGATCGACGTGCAATGGAAGACCTAACAGAGTTCCAGATAGGGCAGATTCTGGGGGTCCGATTAGCTGGAGCATCAGTAGCCAAGACAGCGAATTTATTTAATGTCTCAAGAGCAATTGTTTCAACAGTCATGACAGCCTACATACAGCATGGAAAGACATCATCGTGTAAAGGTAATAGTGGTCGCAAATCAAAACCAAATGCCGCGCGGGATTAGCCGAGCGGTCTTAGGCGCAAACGTCGTGGACTGGGCGGCTGATCCCGGCGGAGGTTCGAGTCCTCCCCCGGGCATGGGTGTGTTTGTCCTTAGGATAATTTCGGTTAAGTAGTGCGTAAGCTTAGGGACTGATGACCGTAGCAGTTAAGTCCCATAAGATTTCACCCACTTTTGAACATTTGTTTATCAAAACCAAATATCAAAGATCGTCGTACGCTGACACGAATTGTGTCAAACCAACACAAAACTAAGGCGGCTAAACGGACTGCAGAGCTCAATACCCATCTTCGGGACAACACGTCTATTGACACTGTCCTCCGAATATTCATGAATCAGCTGCTGTACCGAGACCATTAGTGACGACGACCAACGCAAAAAAGAGTAAAACGGGGTGTCAGGAGCATAAATCCTGGACGCTAATCAGTAGAAACACGTCAGATGGTCCGACGAGTGAACGTTTTCGTTATTTCCAACATCGGGCCGGGTTTACGTCTGAAGAAAGCTAAAAGAAGCCTACTATCCTGATTCCAACGGTTAAGCAGGGAGGGCGAGTATGATGTTGGGGACAGTCATATTGTGTTATTCTGCCAGTCCCATCATTACTCTCAAAGTTCGTGTTACAGCCAACGATTATGTGAACATTTTAGGTGATTAGGTACACTCCGTGATTCAAATGTTGTTCCCTATATTTCAGGACGATAATGCACCCATTAACACAGCTAGGAAAGTACAATCGTGGTATGAGGAGCATGCAACTGAACTGCAGCATCTTCCCTGGCCAGCACAGTTCACAGACTTGAGTATTACCGAACGATTGTGGGCAGTATTCGAGCGCAGACTCCGGAGCAGATTTCCGCTTCCCTCGTCACTACAGGAGTTAGAAGAGGTTCTGATGGAAGAGTGGCATATCATTCCACTGGAGACTGTAGAATCATTATATACCAGTACTACAAAAAGATTACCAGCTCTATTACAGGCACATGGGGGTCCAGCCCCTTATTAATAAGTAATTCCCAAGTAAGTGCAGTTGTTCACATTATTTTGCCTATCCCCTGTAAAGCCATGCAGAACACATTAAGTCTTAAAGTTAGGGGCGTGTTTGTAGGAAGACTTTTGTACGCAGAGGAAAAACAACCAGCACACCGATATCTGTACATATTAAGGTACGACATATAAAAATATCTGTACTCATACCCGTTACGCCGTGTATATCTGACAGATTGGAGGGATACAATTTTCCCATTCAGCAGTCGGAACCCATGGAGAACAAGTACTATACCACTTCATTCTTGCGTGATACTTCTTCAAATACTCGTTTGACAAATCTGGAAATGAACAATAACAATCACCTGTTGCCCTGTAAATCTCAGACTCACTAAGAAGCTGACATCTGGTATTGCCTCATGATCGTTGGTGGCTGATTTTCTTATTGTTGACAGGAACCCATCTAAGAAATATGGAAGATCTTCCAGCCTGCGTCGTATAATGTTTTAACAAAGTTACAGCTTCTCGTAGCATGATTCTTAACCTCCTATAAATAATTCCTGTTTTCATCGTCTATGTTTTCTGCTTGTAATTCTTTGTTTCCTTTGGTTTCCTAAAGCAGTGACCAAGATCTTTGCTGCTGCTATTGTTTTAAAGGACTTGATGTACTGTTCTGAAGCCGGCCGGGGTGGCCGAGTGGTTCTAGGCGCTACAGTCTGGGACCGCGCGAACGCTACGGTCGCAGGTTCGAATCCTGCCTCGGGCATGGATGTGTGTGATGTCCTTAGGTTTGTTAGGTTTAAGTAGTTCTAAGTTCTAGGGGACTGCTGACCTCAGAAGTTAAGTCCCATAGTGCTCAGAGCCATTTTTTTTACTATTTTGATGTTTCTTCAGCGGAATTTACCGACGTGTCTGCTTCGTACACCAATCACTTCATCCATGCAACGTCAGGAAACAAAGTTTGCTGGACAGCAAAAACTTTGTAGCACTATTTCATGTCGCACAGAAAAACTTAGTATGGCAACAGAACATACAGCATTACACTAGTGGGAACGTGTCGCATGTTATTGTCTCAGTAGAACGCCACCTACATAATCAGTGGGGGAATTTTGTGCGAGAGAAACATTTCAATTGATTACCACACAACCGGAGACTGCCAAGCCTTAAGTTAAATTGTAATAAAAGTGTAAATAAGTAAATGGACATAAGCACACATATTAGTATTTAATTACGCAGTAGATTGTTTTAATACAGTCAGTGACTTCAGTGAGAGGGATAAGTCACGAAAAGCATAAATAACACACAGGATGATCTTCTACATGGCATCCTTACGGGAAATGATAGGGATGCCATTACGCTCAAACTATCCCAAGGAGAAAAACACGATGTCACAAGCAGGTGCTGCGCAGAAATTTATTTTAGCAAGAAAACTAATAGACGGATGTTTTTGTATTGATCCTGTGTTAGATGGTGGCATAAGCGTGTCTACAGAGACCAAGTTGGTTGGTAACAGCGTAGGAGATGTCTACAAGTGACTCTCCGATACCAGCCTCCGAAAAAAAGACCAACATATTTCTTAACGGAATGAACTGGCCAGTAATGCTCACTTTGAAAGTATCGAGAATTTCTGGTTCTTCTTACTTAACCGGGATCGTATCTGATTAACATTTTGCCGTACGCACGTCTCATACAAAAGTATTCGCTTAGTACCGGCAGCGCTAATTCGGATTACTTGGCTTGTTGCCGGCCGCTTCTCACCTTTAAGTTGATGACAAGCTCCAAATATATTGACTTTTACGAGCTCTAATTTTTCCGGAAATCATCTATTTGGTCGTGTCGTTCCACAAACTCGAATTTTCTTTTCAAATAATTTATCTGCAAGCTCTACACTGTTATAATAATCATGTTATAATAATGTAGTGGTGATGGCACTTTCCATAACAAGGTGTCAATATTTCCATCACTGTTTTTGCTAAAGATTGTCAGCGCCGTAATATATCTTGAATGAGGAAATGTATCCGGTACTCGAATCATACAGCATCCGAATGTGTGTGCCTAACTGTCCCCGCCAAGGTATGATGCCGAATTGTTTGCGATCTTGCGGGCATTGGAGCAGATGAGATGTGTTCCCAGTCGTAAGTTCCTCATCTGTTCTGACTCCCTGAGTGCCCTTCAGACCATGCAACACTTGTCCCCAGCGGATACGGTCGTCCAGAACATCCTTCCCCTGCAGCGGCAGGGGAAGGAGGTTTCCTTCTGCTGGGTGCCGGGGCACGTGGGTATTAGCGGAAACGAACTGGCGGATGTGGCTGCCAAAGATGCATGTTCCCTCCCTCACGTTGTTGAATGTGCCGTCCCCCTCCATGCTGTTACCTCCCTCCTGCGTTTTCGCGTTATGCGTCAGTGGGAAGAGGAGTGGCTGGCAGTCGGTGAAAATAGGCTGTCTCTGGTCAAGGCCACCACGCAGCCATGGCGTACGTCCTACCAGTCATGCAGGCGGGATTAGGTTCTCCTCACTCGCCTCCGCATCGGGCACAGTCCCTTCACACATGGTTTTTTACTCCGGCGGGAGGATCCCCAAATCTGCAGTGCTTGTGGCATCCAGATTACTGTCCGCCACATTTTACTTGACTGTCTTTTATTCTCTGACCAGAGGGCGGTGGTTTCTTGGCCACCGGATTTGCCCTCTATTTTGAAAGACGACGCAACGTCTGTGGTTAAGGTTTTACGGTTTTGTGTCCTGTCCAATTTGTTGCCTCGGATTTTAGGGAGAGGGTTTTAATGTGCTGCTGGATGACTGGCTCGCCAAGATTTTAGGTAAGAGGTCCGCCAGTCACGAATACCTCCTTGTTTCCCTTCGGTTTCTGTCCTCCCTTCCTTGTGTTTCCTTTCCGTTTTTAGTGCACTCCTTCTCCTCTTGTTTTGCCTCTGTATGTGAGGATTAGGAACTGCGTCAGGTCTGTGTCTTTTAGCTGTTCCTCTTGTTCGCTGTTCGTCTTAGTCCCTTCACTGCATGTGTTCCTGTTTTTATGCGTTTGGGCGCTGATGACCCCGCTGTTTAGCGCCCGTAAACCTCAAACACACACACACACACACACACACATTAATCAGTTGAGATGTTTTGACTTAGATCAATCGTTTCTTCAAACATTTAGGAAAAATAATCAATTACGAATTGCACTTTAAAAAGCCGGTCAACATTATCCGGTTTATTGTTGTTCTCGGAAAAATGTAGAAATGACAATGTTTGTCTGAATCGGTTGCGGGACATCGTTTTAGGAAATATCGGTGTGTCTACCAATGGATTCGTTCACCAGTAATCATCGATCCTTGCTTCTTTTACTGTTCCCATAAGGATATCAAGCCCAAACCAATTTCTAAGTTCGGGTCCCGCAACGTCGACAAATTTGGCACTTTTTTTGTCGAGTTTCCTTCTATTGCGATTTATTGTGTAATACTTGTTGGTTTCGTTGTTAATATATTAAAATAGATCGTTACTAATACATAATTCTACGATGTCCACGACGCTCTGTGTATCTTTGGGAAGTATGTGTGGACCCGTATATCCTTCAAATTTATTATTGGTCCTCAGTAAATCATAGTCTGTCTTCTTCGTCTGAATCACCCGAATCAGTTGGCAACCGTAGCGTTCACCGAATTCTTCTTGGGCGCATTTCTCTATGTTCCGCCGATTCTTCTTCACTTCCACTTTTTTTTTAAATATCCAATGTCTTCTTCCCAATCGGCCAAATCGTCCGAAACGTCAGGAACGACGTCCGCGCATTCATCGTAAATAATTGTATAGTCTGCCATGATGAAAGTGCACAAGTACGTATAAAGAGAAAAAAAATTGTTGACGTGTGTAACTTATTGTTACCTATACAAAACACCAGAAGAATGAAAAAGATACTGTAGTTCTGTCACCGGCCACTGCGCAATACTATGCTCACGACACCACCGTGGTGTCACTGGCCGCTGAGCGATACTGTGCACAGGACACCACTGTGAAGTCGCCGGGCGTTGACCGCTATTTCGCGCACGAAACCACTGTGGAGTCGCCGGTGTTAATATCGTAACATTCTGCAGTTTCTTCAGAAGAAATTGTGCTAAGAGCACATATTTCAATGTCAACTAGAAACATTATTCAAGTTAGTTACAAACGCGAACACCTAACTGTTATTGCTCAGTCGTTTTCCCGTAACGATTCGTAAAAATAACAGACGCAATTCCTGGAATTTTCAAAGAAAGCTACTGAACCGTGTTGGCTCGTTAAATACTTTACATCTTTGCTTACTGTCACGATACTTCTTTGTGTAGTCGCCGGGTGGAGCATCAGTCGCCTGTTACTTTAGTATTTGGTTGTAGTTCCTTGAGGCTGCTTGTTGACCGTACGAGCAGGTAGTCAGTCATAGTCAGGGGCAGAGAGACAAGAGGCACATGTGACGTACGGTGAACTGTTCACGGTCCTAACGGCCGCACTATTGTCTAAGCGGCAAGTGGTCGGTCGAGCTGTGTTGGTCGACAATACTTAGGCTTAATGTCGAAGCGGCCGGTTTACCCTATATTAAGGAAGCATAGTTGCTGATGTGGGTCTTTGAGTGGTCTTCATTTTCTGGTGCCGCCGGTTTCCTCTGGTGCAGCCTGTTCGCGTCGGCAGCGTGTGTGCTCGTGGGCGGGGCGCCGCGTCCTCCCCTACAGTAGCCTCTGAGACGTTACGGCCTCATGGCTTATTACGCCATCACTCGTAAATTGAGTTTCCATCTCGTAGCAGTCGGGCATTAATTTAACCAGTGGTGCCCGTCGTGCTAAACCATCTCATTCAGACCTGGCCTGACATACCTTCTCCTTCCATGTTTTCCCAGTATCAAGTTTGGTTTTCATGTAATAGCTGTAATATTAGTGTAATGCTCTAATTGTTAAATGGTATGTAATTGGTTTTCCACGTCAGAATCTTGACTATGCTAAATGGGCTTCTCTGACTGATCAAATATTGAATTTAAGCGTTGAGAATTATTCTCGTTCTCGTTACATAAAATATGAGTAGTTAACGGGCCTCAGGTCGTCTGATACCTGACTTGTGTAATTTAAAGTTACTACACTTCTTGTAATTTATATTCAAGAATGTTAACCATCCCCTTTGATCAGCCAAATGCTGCAATTGTAATCTTTAACATTACTGCTGTCACTGTTTGCCCAACGCTAAGCGCGTGTTTAAGTTATTTGATTGCGCTTCTTGCTTGTTACTCCTTCCTTAAATGGTGCGTTTTCTCCGTTTAAATTAGCTAATTAAGCACCAGTTTCTTTAACTGAAGAAATTTGTAGTAGCTGCCTGAACTATTTGTATTTTGTTAGTGTTTTTGATACCGGTACAGCAAAAGACTGTTGGTCTATTGTGAAGTAACAGATGACTTCTGATGAATGGCCTGCACCTTTCGCATGCCCGTTTAGTGCTGTCATGCTGTGGCGCCCACAGAAGTTTCACTTACACCGCGTCTCCGCTTGATAGTTTTGTGCCAGTTTCTTTTCAAGACTCTTTAATGTGATATTCATGAAGGATATAGATCTAATTTCAAGGCCTTTCCTGTGATCACAGTCTCTTATATACGAGGGACCCAACTGGTAGATAGCGTTTCCTCTCACCACACATCTCTCAGTTCGGTAAACTACCCACGACCATACGATTGCTGTTCAACCCTATAATCAAGATCGAATAGATACTACAGTATGTTTGTAATTATTCTTCTGATTAGTATGAGCGCTTGCACGGCCAGAAAAATAGCGGAGCTATATTTCCTGGAGCCATTCTACTCATCCATATCATTTTGCCAGTCGCAGTCACACTTTCGAAGTATTTGATAAGATGGGCCACTAATTAGGCAGCGGCCGAAGATAGTCTAAAATCAGAAAGACATTTGCCGAAATACCTTTCACTTTGGGAAATAATTTCTCCACTCAAATACTCATTAATCACTGTTTAGTTAGTTTCTTAAATATTCCTTCCTGATCGACCCTGGTGTCACGTTATAACACAATCTGTACCCCTACCCCCTTTTTCGCGAGTTCCATTGTAGCCATTGTGCTGTGCCCTTCTGATAGCCTAAGAAACTATCACTCCTATAAACAATGCTCACCAAAAATATTGAGACGATAGCGATAGTACAGTCTCGTTACTTTCACTAGTAATACACTGATCTTAGTATCAATGACATACTGGTATCGTTGATAATCTGTGTAAGTACCGTGAGCCTTAGGAAATGGCATGGACAAGATTGCGTTACTTTATTGTCTAGTGCACGTAGAGTTTTGCTCTTTTTTTAATATCTTGGTATTAGATGCATAACGTGGGAATGATTTGCGTGTGTGGCTTCTTGAGTAGAGCAGTGATATTTCAAAGACAGATCCGTTATTTGAGTTTTGATGCCTATTTAATAATACCTTCTGCAGCTTGTTAACTCAAGGGGATCATAATGCAGTTCTCCACAGCTTTTGGCATTTGGGGTCTGGTTTGCTACGGAATGGTCTGACTCTGTGTCCATATCAGTCAGGTTTAATGGCGGCTTCTCTCTTTCAAATTCTGAAGGTGGCAGGGGTAATATACAGGGAGCGAAGGGCTATTTACAATTTGTACAGAAACCAGATGGCAGTTATAAGAGTCGAGGGGTATGAAAGGGAAGCAGTGGTTGGGAAGGGAGTGAGACAGCGTTGTAGCCTCTCCCCGATGTTATTCAATCTGTATATTGAGCAAGCAGTAAAGGAAACATAAGAAAAATTTGGAGTAGGTATTAAAATTCATGGAGAAGAAATAAAAACTAGGAGGTTCGCCGATGACATTGTAATTCTGTCAGAGACAGCAAAGGACTTAGAAGAGAAGTTGAACAGAATGGACAGTGTCTTGAAAGGAGGATATAAGATGAACATCAACAAAAGCAAAACTAGGATAATGGAATGTAATCTAATTAAACAGGGTGATGCTGAGGGAATTAGATTAGGAAATGAGACACTTAAAGTAGTAAAGGAATTTTGCTATTTAGGGAGTAAAATGACTGATGATGGTCGATGTAGAGAGGTTATAAAATGTATACTGGCTATGGCAAGGAAAGCGTTTCTGAAGAAGAGAAATTTCTTAACATCGAGTATAGATTTAAGTGTCAGGAAGTCGTTTCTGAAAGTATTTGTATGGAGTGTAGCCATGTATGGAAGTGAAACATGGACGATAAATAGTTTGGACAAGAAGAGAAGAGAAGCTTTCGAAATGTGGTGCTACAGAAGAATGCTGAAGATTAGATGGGTAGATCACATATCTAATGAGGAGGTATTGAATAGAAATGGGGAGAAGAGGAGTTTGTGGCACAATGGAGGGCAG
This sequence comes from Schistocerca piceifrons, assembly GCF_021461385.2. Lineage (NCBI taxonomy): Eukaryota > Metazoa > Arthropoda > Insecta > Orthoptera > Acrididae > Schistocerca > Schistocerca piceifrons. The sequence continues at coordinate 612,131,124 of NC_060142.1, read as the reverse complement.
CGTGGAGGGTAAAACTCTTAGAGGGAGACCAAGAGATGAATACACTAAGCAGATTCAGAAGGATGTAGGTTGCAGTAAGTACTGGGAGATGAAGAAGCTTGCACAGGATAGAGTAGCATGGAAAGCTGCATCAAACCAGTCTCAGGACTGAGGACCACAACAACAACAACATCAGAATGAGGTATATTAAAGATTAGTAATAGATTTTTTTGGGTCTATTTCAATTAGGGTAATGCTGCAAGCCCTTTTTAAAATAATTTTTCATATAAGTACATTGTTTCATCTCTAAATCTCTAATGGGACTTTTGTGGTTATTTCATACTACCCAAAGTGCCCCAACTTTACACGATCATGTGCTTTTACCACTATATTTTCTAAAGTCATTCGTAAAATCTTCAAAATTTTCTTCGTGAGATGGTCCTGACGCCTTTTTCACAATGTAAAAATATTGCTTTTTAGCATATGTGAAACAGCTTCCCAGTTCATGAACGGGTTCGCAGTGTATTCGTGTGAATCTCTGGCAAGTGGTATCTGCCAGTACAACTCACTTCACTCAATACCTGATCGTTATTTCACTCTGTGGGACATCAGAATCTTTTCTGTTCAGTCTTGTGGCCATGTTCTGAGCATAACTGGTGATCTGTTTATGGTCCTTGCATTAGGCACTAAGCATTTGCTACCTTCTGGGTTATAACTGGTGAATCAAAGTATGTCTTAATATTTTTGCATGTGAAGGTAACTGATTTTGCTTACAGAAACAAACTGTACTTACCCTTATTAAGTTTAGGCTAATTACTGTGTATCTTACTTGTACAACTTTTATTGCAGTCCAATAAGAATCTCAAATGTTGAGTACGTAATTTGCCACTGACATCCACACACCCACGAGATGATGGATGCATACTCAGTGAGCCCCGACATTTCTTGAAGATTTTCATGTTAGGCAATGCAAGTGACCATGTGACGTTTTGTTAGAATAAAATTGTGGTTTATGTACTAGCCTATATTGTGTATTTGTTTCTACCTGTCGTGATTGCTTAATATAGTACCTCCCAAACTAGCCATGAAGGCCCAACGGAACGACCGGCCGCCGTGTCATCCTCAGCCATATGTGTCACTGGATGTGGATATGGAGGGGCATGTTGCCAGCACACCGCACTCCCAGCTATATGTCAGTTTCCGAGACCGGAGCCGCTACTTCTCAATCAAGTAGTTGCTCAGTTTGCCTCACAAGGGCTGAGCGCAACCCGCTTGCCAACAGCGTTCGGCAGAGCGGATGGCCACCCATCCAAGTGCTAGCCCAGCCCGATCAACTTCGGTGATCTAACGGGAACCAATGTTACCACTGCGGCATGTCTGTTGGCCCTTAATATAGTAGGAGATTACATAATCCTTTTTCACACATAAACTAATATGGTACAGTAAATGCTCTTTACACAGACTTAACAGTAAAGGTAATCACACTCTGTGTCTATATTGCATGATTATGAATGCAGTGTATGCTGACCGATCGTACCCTCTCAAACAATGTGTCTTCCTACCGCAAATATATATCCTATGACCCCAAATTTTACATATATTGATGGAAAAAATCGCCACACAGAAAATATTAAATGTAGAGTAACGAAATTTCTGAAATATATTTGTCTACGTAACATATTGAAGTGGTTAACAATGCAAGATCACTAGTTAATGTAAGTGCGAGACAGCCATTGCAGTTGTGAAATGTTGGTACTTTAATAACTAGTGTGACCGCCAGACTGTTGAATGCAAGCATGCAGACGTGAAATAACTATGTTGTACAGGTGTCTGATGTCAGTTTATGGGAAGGAGTTTCATGCCTGTAGCACTCGGTCGGTCGATATAGGTGATCGATTGTAGACAGATCTGGTGATTGAGCAAGCAAAGGCAGTCGACACTCTGTAGATCACGTTGGGTTACAACAGTAGAATGTGGGCGATCGTTATCCCGTTGGAGATCACCGCCTGGAATGCTGTTTATGAATGGCAGCACAAAACATCAATCACTAGATTGACGTACAAATTTGCAGTCAGGATGCTTGGCATAACCACGATAGTACTCCTGCTGTCATACAATATTGCACCACTGACCGTAATTCCAGGTTTAGGTCCAGTGTGTCTAGCGCGCAGGCAGGTGGGTTGGCGGTCTCAAAAGGGGCATAGTTCTAAGTGACTCACCGCCATCATTGGCATCGAGGCGTAATAAGCTTTCATCAGAAAACAAGAGACCTTCACCCTGCCCTCATTTGAATTGTCCCTTGACGTCACTGAAGTGGCAAATGGCGGTGCTTTGGATTCAGTGGAACGCACGTTACACGATGTGGCTCGCAGCTGTTATGAATTAACCGACTTGCAACAGATCGTTGTAACTCATTGAAGTGTTGATGATGGCATATCTGTTGCCTTAAAGATGTTCTTCACAATCAACTCACCACGTCCAATCTTAATCGTAACCATTGCAGCGTGTATTTAAATAAATATGATTTGCATTCTCATATCGGGCCTACCAGCGCCAGTCTTACGCGACTGGTGTGAAATTCTGATAGACATCGTCTATCGGATGTGGAAACAAGCCTGCTAACTGTTTATGTCGCACAACCCTTTCTGGTGTTTGCCAGTATACGTTACAAGAACACTTACGCGTAGGTATTGAACGCCATCGTGGCCATATGTACTGCTTTTTACCCAAAATGATGCTCCTAATTTCTCTTACTATACCGCATCTGATACCTTAACCCTGTGCACATCTATCTCCATTAAATAACCATATTTAAGTTAATAAGTAATTATATTACATTAATATGTGGATAGTAGTTTTGTAGGACGAAGGTGTAGTTCGTCCTCATATTTTAAATTCTTTGGTTTCTTTTTATCTGTCTCGTTAGTCGTTATGCTAATTACTTTGATTCGTATTCAGAGTACGTAATTGCTCTAGTAACTATTCGGGCCAACCCTTTTTGTTTTCTAACAAGCATTAAATCAGAGAAAACAGAGTGATCGTAAGCAGTTTCGGAAATATTAAGTCACTAGTACTGCTTCTCACACTGGCTACAAAATTTTACCTACTGTCCTCCCATGCCCCCATGTAAAAAAATGGAGACATTTAGTCCCCACTCATCTGGGGTACTCTGCTCTTGGTGTATTCCTGAAAAGTTGAATCCTACTTATGTAGTAAACGGAAATAAACAGATGTACTAATAAAGTATTATCAGGTTCGAATCATTTTATTTAACGCACACGGCGTTGTTCATGGTGTTGATTGCGTCGTTGACATGATGTAAAGTTTTGGAAGAAAATTGGAAAATATTGTATGAAACTTCATTAACATATCACAATAATGTGGATGTGGTGTGAGGCAGAGGCATAATTTTTCACGTACGTGAAATGTATTCATTTTTGAGTTTGTTACTTACGATTAATGTTACGAAGTTTTTTATGAGGTCGCAAGCAAAGAGTTTTGCAGCTATGGATATCATGGGTTATGTATAGTTGAGGGAAGTGAACTAACGGGTTGTTCGAGGTACCTTTTCACTGACATTCACTGCGAGAAAGGTTGCGGTGATGGAGTTTGGCAAATAGCGAGGCCAGGGCACGGACGTTAGGTCCCTTCCAGCCGAAGTGGCGGTCGAAGTACTATTAGGCGAAGATGCGGGCACTGTAGCCAGCTCGGAATTTGCTCAGCGTGCGCTCTCTGATGACACTGGGGCGGAGAAAACGATTGGTGTTCCATCAGATTGCAGCCGAATTCCCTAATGATGGTTCTACAGGAATTAAGCAAAGGCATAAAGAGGCTAGATAAGAAATTAGTCAAGATAAGAAATTATGCAGCCAGGACAAGACACTAGATAAAAAAGTCGATGAGGAAGCAATATCCTCAGTAAATCATTTGACGACCAAAGAAAGAGATAAAAAGAGTTAAATACCAGAGTAGATAATGTATTTGCTGAAATTATTTTGATAACTAAAACCATCTAGAATGGCATGCAGGAAATTGGACAGACCTTAAGTGATGTAAGTGAGAAACACGAAATTCGTTTTCCCTAAACTGAACACGCTAAACCATCTAGAATGACATGCAAGAAATTGGACAGACCTTAAGTGATGTAAGTGAGAAACACGAAATTCGTTTTCCCTAAACTGAACACGCTTTCTTGCTTCATGGTAGTGTGTCATATTAGACAAGTGTATGGTCAAAGCGGTAGTGATAGACGGCTGTTCAAAACACCACCATATACCAGGGTTGGAACTTTAATAGTGGCAACTATTTGTTTACTGCTCATACAAAGTAGATACGTGTTTCAAAGTGTTACTGACCTTCAAAGTAGTCACCAGCAATGTGTTTAACCTGTTGCAAGCGATGTGGAAGTCGTAGGATACTCTCAGCAGTGACAGTTGTGTTGACAGTTCGAACAGCGAGGTCAATTGCCCGACGAATTTGTAGCAGTTCTGAATCGAATGCCGTGAAGTGTTTCCATCACTTCATAAGTCGAGTTGAACTTAAGAGGGCCTAAGTCAGGGGAGTGCAGTAGGTGGTATAGCACTTAGTAGCCCCATCAGTCAAGCAAATCAGTAACAGTTTGCACTGAACGTGCTTGAGCATTGTCCTGCAAAATGATGGTCAAGTCCTGCAGGAAGTGTCATCACTTCTGTCTCTAAGGAGCTCGTAGGTTATGTTCCGAAAATGAACAGCATAGAAACAGAAGTGATGACACTTCCTGCAGGACCTGACCATCATTTAGCAGGACAATGCTGAAGCACATTCAGTCCAAGCTGTTACTGATTTCTTTGACTCATGGGGCTGCTAAGTGCTATACCGCCTACTGCACTCCCCTGACTTACGCCCTGGTAAGTTCAACTCGATTTATAAACTGAAGGAAACGCTTCACGGTATTCGGTTCAGAACTGCTATATAGTCGTCGGGCAATAGACCGCGCCGCTCGAACTGTCAACATAACTGTCACTGCTAAGAGTATCCTACGACTTCCACATCACTGGCAACGGGTTATACACAACGCTGGTGACTACTTTGAGGGTCAGTAAAACTTTGAAACACGTATCTATTTTTTACGAGCTGTAAATAAATAGTTGCCACAATTAATGTTCCAACCCTCGTAAATCTAGTATGTCGGCCAGTAGCACCACAGGAAGTTGTCCTTCAGACACAAAACCGATCAAATTAAGTAGTAGCCATGACTGAAGTACCTGCTGAGGCATTCCAGAAAGTCTTGCTATAAAATTGAATCCGATAGGACACAGCCGTTATCGGCAAGGGATATTGAGGAAGTACCAGCTTTTCTATGGTTTAAACCTCCACAGAGGCAAATAATTAGGTGGAATCGGGAAACCTTAGCAGAATTTCAGCAAACGAACTGAAATGATGGCAAAATCAGTGCATTTAGTCTGAGTGGTATGAATGATAAAAGCAGTGCAAACTAAACGAAGTGAAAGGAATCGAAAGAGATTAGACTACTGGAATAACGGATGGGAGACAGATGATCACTCGGAGAGATGTAGTAGTTACGTAGCCATGAATGAATTAGAATGCAAGAAAGTTCTCTGGCGGTCCTGAGTTACTTGCATTTTCTAGCTGCAGCTAACGAACAACATGCTACGTTGTGACTATGTCAGTGTGGCAATATCCTTCCATTATCATGGGGATATTTTATGAGAATGAGGTAGTCCAGCCATCTGCGCAAAGAAGTGAGTGTGCAAATGGAAATCCTTAAGCACAATTATCAAACATATGATGACTTTCGCAAATCATTTCTCAATAAATTCTGGTCCAGAAGCATTCAGGATAGAATTACGCGTAACATACATTTGAAAGAGAATATCAGTGAGACCGGATGTGAGGACCCTGTGAATATATTTTTGGGATATGGTGAAGCAAAATCAATATTTAGACACACCTTAAGCGCCTAGATTTAATTCAGATCTGCTTAAAGAATCTGTCATATAAACTGCAGAGAAAAATATTCTTAGCAGGAAGGAATATGCAGGATAAAGTGTCTTTTGAAACTTTATTGCAAGAACTTAGTTGTTGTTGTGGGATCAAGTAAACCAATCCAAAGAAGAATGCTAGACACTGTACTTACTTATAATGGTGGGCAAGATCAGGGAAGTAGATGAATGAGCCTTGGACCAGATCAAGATTTTGATCCGTGACACAGGATCAAAAACTTAGAATCGTAGGAACAGGGTCCCCCCGACAATTATAGTCGAGGTTTAAAGGTAAACCGTCTGTGAATCGACAGTCAATGGGTGCCATTGAATAGAAGATGACTAAGGAACGTGAGGACTGGTTTGGAATTGAACAGATATACTAGAGATGTGTTGGAATAGAAAAGAGACACTGTAGGTGTGTTGTACTTAAACTATAGGGGCATGAGAGATACACAACTTGCAGAGAAAGAAGAGGTGTAATCCTTCCAGTATCGAAAAATTAATGTAGTTATAATATAATTGCTTCTTGTGACTAGGATGAAGGAAAACTGTTTTGCTTACCGCTATGTGAAAAAGAATTGGCAAGAGTTGTCCTCAAAAAATAAAAAATTATAATAAAACGTAGAGGAGCAGTTCTGGGAGCTGGAGCTGGAGCTGTCTTGTCGGAAGTGTACCGCTTTTATGTGGAATTGAAGGTGTTATATATTATATTTCAAAAGTTTCCCTTTGGATTCACGGAAGGAAGTCACTAGTTATGCTGATGACATTAGTTGCTGAGCATTCTTGGGCAGAATATAATGAGTTCCTATATCAAGTACCGCATGCTTTTGACAAACATGATATAATTACAAATTTCAGCAAAACCGAGCTGGTAAGGGAGGAAGTTAAATTTTTTCGGCCCATTGTGACGCTAGGTGGAATTCGACCAGCCAATGAGATATTAGGGGCAGGCAGGGAGTATTCTGCACATGAGGCTAAAAGGAGCTTTTGTGCTGAACTAGGATTAGTAAATTTTTGGGAACGTTTCATCAATCTCGAAGGACTGACGCCTTGACACCGAAAAAAAGTATTGGACTGGGACATGACCCAAAGAGCATTTACTGCAATAAGAGGCACATTTATATGCACCAGTACTAGTATGTCCCAGTCTTAGTAATGAGCTCCCTACGACTTCAGACAGTTCACAGAGTGGTTCAGGTATGGATGTGTTTCAAGAGCTTTAGCGGGATGGTGAGGTTGTTACGAAACCAAATGCATTTGAATGTCACGACATCAGTAAGGCTGTCACTGTACTTGAAACTTTGCTGGCAATATGAGGAGTCACTAAATTTCGCTCCTACCTCTTCAGGTGTGAGACTATAACTTGTACCGATCACGAAACATTGCAATTCATCACGTCTGCTAACCTGACGTGATGAACGAGATGGGCACTATACAAGAAAAATTTAAGATCGTTTACATGCCAGGTCTGCAGAATGTTGTGGCAGAGACCCTTTCCTGTGGTCCAATTGTGCACATATGGCGTAATTCTGAAGAATTAAATGAAAAAAAAACCATACAGTTTGATGTTATGAGTGGTGTTGCTTTAGAGAATTTGGTTCTAACGTCTCTCACAAACATTGCTAGAGAGAGAGGTAAAGATCCAGTTTTGTGTATTATTAAGTCCAGTTTCCAAAACGAGGGGGAAGGGCAGTTCAGGAAATTCTGTTCAGTAAGGGGTAGAATTCTATTCTATAGGTTACACACAAATAAGCCTATGCTTTCCACAGAAAATATTTAATAAATGGATTTGGTATTACAATTTATTATGGAAATTTCGGACCTGGAAAGTTTTACCAGAAACTGACAGTTTCTGTATTTCAACTACATAGAGACGTGACTGAAGTAAATGCTTTGTACTTGTCAAGTCTGTCAGAAGACAAAAATGTCTACCATCTCATGTAAGTCTCCTTTATGGCGGATCATCTCACCTCGTTTAAGAGAAACTGCAGCGACTGAACAGTATGAGACCGGCTCAAAACGATAAGTGGTCATCAGTATGTGCTTTTAGTAGTGGAAATGGTGTCACAGCTCGTGACTTTCACACCCTTGTGGAAAGCATCTGTGACAACAATGCCTGCTACTTTTGTAAAGCGTTTCCGCAAAGAAGTAGGCCATGTAGGAAAGGTTATGGTGACAATGGACCTCAGTACAGGTTGAGACTCTGGAAGACACTACTAAGAAGGAACGGGACTGAAACTGAGTTTATTTCAAAGTTGCACCTAGCCTCAAACCAGCTAAATGCATAATTAAAGAATTACGTAAGTTGGTCGCATTCACCGTAACCAAAATCATCGTAGCTTTTTTTTTCAAAAGTTGGTCCTTTTTATATTATTTATAATCCGCTGCTGCACTCGAACGTGTTTGTTGCAAAACATACTTATTTACATATGTAGACACATTATCATACACTGCTCCAGTAGAATCACACATAGTAAGGAAGAGGAGGCAATTATTTTGGATCATTCTGAACGGTCTTTTCCTTATTCCTATTGATATAAGAATGATGTGTTACCCAACACCTACTCATTAGTAACAACATGACCTCATTTGTTTATCTCTTAGTTTGACTTCACAGCCAAAATATAGATTTTTTTTTACTTTTACTTCTTAGTATCATCCAAGAAATGATTACCGAAGTAGCAAACCGTAAATCACAAATATAAATTAGCAAATCACCACCACATGTGCCGTGAATGCTGTAAAAACGACATAATGGTCCACTGGCGTAGATGAACTAGTTCAGTTGATACATATCGTTATATCCGCTTAGGAGTCCACTCGAGCACCGTCTGGCAGAGCAGCGAAATAAAACGCCTCGTTTGAGTACACGTATATTAGCTTCCTGGGAAATATTCGAAACAGTCTTTATCACAGAAACGCTAACCATACTCCATGCAAATCGTTTACATTCTGCTCTACGACTCTGCACTCATTTTCATGGAATAATTTGCTTAAGCATGGGCATGGCAGCTCGAAATTCGTAGATCCTACATTTTTCTACTGGTGGGTCCCACATCGGACCTGCATCTCTGTAACATTTGATCGAAGTGAACATCTTACACACAACATTTGAAATGAATTGCCTGCTGATCACAGAAAAATATATGATTAATTTCTTCATGTGTTTTCAAATCATACTAAGATAAAAGAGTCAACATTTGACACATCTTCTGAAATAAAATACAGTATTAAGGCATCCTTAGTAACTACTCTACTTAAGTTCGTCACATACTCATTCTCCTTTTGATTCGATGCAGTGTCTTCATACCCCTTTCATGCTTCATTAAACAGCTTTTCGTCGCCACCTCTCCTTCATTTGGTCACTAGTCACTCTTTGTGTCAACCGCGACTGAGATACACTCTACCTTCCCTGAAACATAATAGGCTGAAGCAGCTTCTGCTCTCAAGATTTCCTTGACTCAACTCACACTCACCCAGGGCTCCCAGAGAGCAACAAAAATGACGTCCTTGGTCATTTTTCTATGGACGTAACTGTAAGACCTAGAAAAACCACATAAAAATCCCTGCGATCCCTTGGTGCGATTAAACCATTCTTCATTTTAACGCACACATCTTTAAACCTCTCGTCTTACCGATATTGAAATTAAAAAGACTTGCTCTTTTTAGCGTGTTATTTCCTTTTCATTTTCTGAAAGTTTTCACCCTCGAAATGTGTAGCATTCCACTAGATTTCTCTCCCCTAATCGTTCCAACATCCACATTGTTTTTGTGGACCACTCTTCATACATGGAAATGACCTACATACAAACTAAAAAATTAACGTCCAAAAATTGATGCCCCTTGTTCAGGGCTTTATCACCCAGTTTCATTACCAGGTGACATACTTGATCCGTCTGTCTCCATTGCTTACTCAGTGCTTCTTTCTTGTCTGTGTTCTATACTGACTGTTATGAATGCCGTTGTTTCCCACTCTGTGGAAAGTCTACTAATTCCCTCACTCAATTAGGTAGTCCCAGTTTCCTTAATACCATCGATGGACACATACGGGCTACTTCAGGAAGCAACTCAGTGATGACATCTTGAAAATCTTGGAAAATCACATCCCAGCTACGATGATTTTGGTTACGGTGAATGCGACCAACTTACGTAATTCTTTAATTATGCATTTAGCTGGTTTGAGGCTAGGTGCAACTTTGAAATAAACTCAGTTTCAGTCCCGTTCCTTCTTAGTAGTGTCTTCCAGAGTCTCAACCTGTACTGAGGTCCATTGTCACCATAACCTTTCCTACATGGCCTACTTCTTTGCGGAAACGCTTTACAAAAGTAGCAGGCATTGTTGTCACAGGTGCTTTCCACAAGGGTGTGAAAGTCACGAGCTGTGACACCATTTCCACTACTAAAAGCACATACTGATGACCACTTATCGTTTTGAGCCGGTCTCATACTGTTCAGTCGCTGCAGTTTCTCTTAAACGAGGTGAGATGATCCGCCATAAAGGAGACTTACATGAGATGGTAGACATTTTTGTCTTCTGACAGACTTGACAAGTACAAAGCATTTACTTCAGTCACGTCTCTATGTAGTTGAAATACAGAAACTGTCAGTTTCTGGTAAAACTTTCCAGGTCCGAAATTTCCATAATAAATTGTAATACCAAATCCATTTATTAAATATTTTCTGTGGAAAGCATAGGCTTATTTGTGTGTAACCTATAGAATAGAATTCTACCCCTTACTGAACAGAATTTCCTGAACTGCCCTTCCCCCTCGTTTTGGAAACTGGACTTAATAATACACAAAACTGGATCTTTACCTCTCTCTCTAGCAATGTTTGTGAGAGACGTTAGAACCAAATTCTCTAAAGCAACACCACTCATAACATCAAACTGTATGGTTTTTTTTCATTTAATTCTTCAGAATTACGCCATATGTGCACAATTGGACCACAGGAAAGGGTCTCTGCCACAACATTCTGCAGACCTGGCATGTAAACGATCTTAAATTTTTCTTGTATAGTGCCCATCTCGTTCATCACGTCAGGTTAGCAGACGTGATGAATTGCAATGTTTCGTGATCGGTACAAGTTATAGTCTCACACCTGAAGAGGTAGGAGCGAAATTTAGTGACTCCTCATATTGCCAGCAAAGTTTCAAGTACAGTGACAGCCTTACTGATGTCGTGACATTCAAATGCATTTGGTTTCGTAACAACCTCACCATCCCGCTAAAGCTCTTGAAACACATCCATACCTGAACCACTCTGTGAACTGTCTGAAGTCGTAGGGAGCTCATTACTAAGACTGGGACATACTAGTACTGGTGCATATAAATGTGTCTCTTATTGCAGTAAATGCTCTTTGGGTCATGTCCCAGTCCAATACTTTTTTTCGGTGTCAAGGCGTCAGTCCTTCGAGATTGATGAAACGTTCCCAAAAATTTACTAATCCTAGTTCAGCACAAAAGCTCCTTTTAGCCTCATGTGCAGAATACTCCCTGCCTGCCCCTAATATCTCATTGGCTGGTCGAATTCCACCTAGCGTCACAATGGGCCGAAAAAATTTAACTTCCTCCCTTACCAGCTCGGTTTTGCTGAAATTTGTAATTATATCATGTTTGTCAAAAGCATGCGGTACTTGATATAGGAACTCATTATATTCTGCCCAAGAATGCTCAGCAACTAATGTCATCAGCATAACTAGTGACTTCCTTCCGTGAATCCAAAGGGAAACTTTTGAAATATAATATATAACACCTTCAATTCCACATAAAAGCGGTACACTTCCGACAAGACAGCTCCAGCTCCAGCTCCCAGAACTGCTCCTCTACGTTTTATTATAATTTTTTATTTTTTGAGGACAACTCTTGCCAATTCTTTTTCACATAGCGGTAAGCAAAACAGTTTTCCTTCATCCTAGTCACAAGAAGCAATTATATTATAACTACATTAATTTTTCGATACTGGAAGGATTACACCTCTTCTTTCTCTGCAAGTTGTGTATCTCTCATGCCCCTATAGTTTAAGTACAACACACCTACAGTGTCTCTTTTCTATTCCAACACATCTCTAGTATATCTGTTCAATTCCAAACCAGTCCTCACGTTCCTTAGTCATCTTCTATTCAATGGCACCCATTGACTGTCGATTCACAGACGGTTTACCTTTAAACCTCGACTATAATTGTCGGGGGGACCCTGTTCCTACGATTCTAAGTTTTTGATCCTGTGTCACGGATCAAAATCTTGATCTGGTCCAAGGCTCATTCATCTACTTCCCTGATCTTGCCCACCATTATAAGTAAGTACAGTGTCTAGCATTCTTCTTTGGATTGGTTTACTTGATCCCACAACAACAACTAAGTTCTTGCAATAAAGTTTCAAAAGACACTTTATCCTGCATATTCCTTCCTGCTAAGAATATTTTTCTCTGCAGTTTATATGACAGATTCTTTAAGCAGATCTGAATTAAATCTAGGCGCTTAAGGTGTGTCTAAATATTGATTTTGCTTCACCATATCCCAAAAATATATTCACAGGGTCCTCACATCCGGTCTCACTGATATTCTCTTTCAAATGTATGTTACGCGTAATTCTATCCTGAATGCTTCTGGACCAGAATTTATTGAGAAATGATTTGCGAAAGTCATCATATGTTTGATAATTGTGCTTAAGGATTTCCATTTGCACACTCACTTCTTTGCGCAGATGGCTGGACTACCTCATTCTCATAAAATATCCCCATGATAATGGAAGGATATTGCCACACTGACATAGTCACAACGTAGCATGTTGTTCGTTAGCTGCAGCTAGAAAATGCAAGTAACTCAGGACCGCCAGAGAACTTTCTTGCATTCTAATTCATTCATGGCTACGTAACTACTACATCTCTCCGAGTGATCATCTGTCTCCCATCCGTTATTCCAGTAGTCTAATCTCTTTCGATTCCTTTCACTTCGTTTAGTTTGCACTGCTTTTATCATTCATACCACTCAGACTAAATGCACTGATTTTGCCATCATTTCAGTTCGTTTGCTGAAATTCTGCTAAGGTTTCCCGATTCCACCTAATTATTTGCCTCTGTGGAGGTTTAAACCATAGAAAAGCTGGTACTTCCTCAATATCCCTTGCCGATAACGGCTGTGTCCTATCGGATTCAATTTTATAGCAAGACTTTCTGGAATGCCTCAGCAGGTACTTCAGTCATGGCTACTACTTAATTTGATCGGTTTTGTGTCTGAAGGACAACTTCCTGTGGTGCTACTGGCCGACATACTAGATTTACGAGGGTTGGAACATTAATTGTGGCAACTATTTATTTACAGCTCGTAAAAAATAGATACGTGTTTCAAAGTTTTACTGACCCTCAAAGTAGTCACCAGCGTTGTGTATAACCCGTTGCCAGTGATGTGGAAGTCGTAGGATACTCTTAGCAGTGACAGTTATGTTGACAGTTCGAGCGGCGCGGTCTATTGCCCGACGACTATATAGCAGTTCTGAACCGAATACCGTGAAGCGTTTCCTTCAGTTTATAAATCGAGTTGAACTTACCAGGGCGTAAGTCAGGGGAGTGCAGTAGGCGGTATAGCACTTAGCAGCCCCATGAGTCAAAGAAATCAGTAACAGCTTGGACTGAATGTGCTTCAGCATTGTCCTGCTAAATGATGGTCAGGTCCTGCAGGAAGTGTCATCACTTCTGTTTCTATGCTGTTCATTTTCGGAACATAACCTACGAGCTCCTTAGAGACAGAAGTGATGACACTTCCTGCAGGACTTGACCATCATTTTGCAGGACAATGCTCAAGCACGTTCAGTGCAAACTGTTACTGATTTGCTTGACTGATGGGGCTGCTAAGTGCTATACCACCTACTGCACTCCCCTGACTTAGGCCCTCTTAAGTTCAACTCGACTTATGAAGTGATGGAAACACTTCACGGCATTCGATTCAGAACTGCTACAAATTCGTCGGGCAATTGACCTCGCTGTTCGAACTGTCAACACAACTGTCACTGCTGAGAGTATCCTACGACTTCCACATCGCTTGCAACAGGTTAAACACATTGCTGGTGACTACTTTGAAGGTCAGTAACACTTTGAAACACGTATCTACTTTGTATGAGCAGTAAACAAATAGTTGCCACTATTAAAGTTCCAACCCTGGTATATGGTGGTGTTTTGAACAGCCGTCTATCACTACCGCTTTGACCATACACTTGTCTAATATGACACACTACCATGAAGCAAGAAAGCGTGTTCAGTTTAGGGAAAACGAATTTCGTGTTTCTCACTTACATCACTTAAGGTCTGTCCAATTTCTTGCATGTCATTCTAGATGGTTTAGCGTGTTCAGTTTAGGGAAAACGAATTTCGTGTTTCTCACTTACATCACTTAAGGTCTGTCCAATTTCCTGCATGCCATTCTAGATGGTTTTAGTTATCAAAATAATTTCAGCAAATACATTATCTACTCTGGTATTTAACTCTTTTTATCTCTTTCTTTGGTCGTCAAATGATTTACTGAGGATATTGCTTCCTCATCGACTTTTTTATCTAGTGTCTTGTCCTGGCTGCATAATTTCTTATCTTGACTAATTTCTTATCTAGCCTCTTTATGCCTTTGCTTAATTCCTGTAGAACCATCATTAGGGAATTCGGCTGCAATCTGATGGAACACCAATCGTTTTCTCCGCCCCAGTGTCATCAGAGAGCGCACGCTGAGCAAATTCCGAGCTGGCTACAGTGCCCGCATCTTCGCCTAATAGTACTTCGACCGCCACTTCGGCTGGAAGGGACCTAACGTCCGTGCCCTGGCCTCGCTATTTGCCAATCGAACCGCGGTACTGACCGTCCAGGCATGGTTGAACTACAGACAATACAAGTCGTGTACCTCATTCGGTGGTGGAATGACGGGAACTGATCGGCTGCCGTACCCCCTTCGTCTAAGAGGTGCTGCTCATGCATGGTTGTTTACATCTTCGGGGGGTTTAGAGACATTTATGAATAGTCAGTGGGACAGTATCTGTGATACAGTATACCCTAAGTCAACGTCTGCCCTTAGGAGTTCTGGGAACCGGGATGATGCAAAACCTTTTTTGATGTGTATATAAATACACATGTTGGAGAGTTTGGCAGTAACTGTTACTAATGTTTGTAATTGTATATGTTGCATATGCCTTCAATGCAGAGGAGTGTGTAACTGTGTGGGAGAGGACCTGTCCATTTTAAGTTAAGCCTTGTGTACATGAACGTTCGAAGTGTCACGTTCTCGCAGTCCAATGCTGACGCTCTTAGGAACTCACGCCACGAGTACTTGGCAGATAGCAGCTGTTGTGGGATCACACACCTGACATCCAATGAGGCCATGTCCATTAGCCTATGAGCAGATTTCTTGAGGTGTGCGCACCTACACCTCTGAAAGTACCAGAAGACTAATGTCCAGGAGGTTTTGAGACCAGCTGGGCATAACGGTAATAAGTTCACACTTGCAGCCAGTCGGAGATGTAAAATGTATGGTCATTCATACTGTTCCTAGATATGTATGGAGCACTCTAAACGTTTTAATGCAAAACCACGATCGGAGTAGAAACAGTATTGTGAAAGGAACAACATCATTTCCTAATTGGGTTAACTGATTCTTGGATTCACCAAAGTAATATCGTGAAGCTACATTTTGTCTCTCTGAACTGGGGCATTAAGGTCCATTGTGTGCCTTAATTACCACGAACTATGAGTAAAACTATGAAACCCGGGGAGTCGATGGAAAGGTTTGGTCATTGGTTCAGTAGTCTAGATTCAGCAAGAAACAAGCTTTGGAAACAAGTCCTCCGCTGTAAAAAAATTAAAAATAAAAAAATTAAAAAAATTCCACATCAGCCCTGTGTTCTTCCGCCACGTTCACCTCTAGGGCGTCAAGAATTGTTTAGTTTTCGTGGGTAATGACAACAGTTAGGTAGTATTTCATCACTCTTGTCAATCACTTTTCCAAGAATGTGTGTTTTTTGTGTTAACTTGGACTTTTGGAATACACTTATTTAGCTTACGTTTATTATATGGTCTTGGAATTGTCTTAGCAGTCATGGGAAATGTTTTTAAGTGTCATGGTAGAGTGTCTATAGGATGAACACAATGTGCTTTGTACATGCAAGCCATGTGGTTATCACTCATAAAGTAGAGATTGCTTCTGTTCTGCGTTTTCGCCAAGAACCATGGGATGGATATATTCTGCTACATATGGTTTTAGTCATATATAGTCATAGTATGTCTCAAGCAAATTTGTACAGTTTAATGCTATGGAGTTTAATATAAACGATAATAGTGGGTAGTTTCTAATCATGACATTGATATTCGAATGAAGTCTCTTAGAGATATTCTATTTATATTTATTCCATTTTTATAAATGACATTTTATCTACAAATTAAGAGCATTGTACCTTAATTCTCTCAGTCTTGGACCTCGATAATAAAGTGATTTGACTTGTAATACAGTTACGACGTTTCTTAAGTTTTGTGTTTAATTATCGTGGAATGTACCAATTGTTCTTGCGTGCTACTAGCGTATCTTTGTCCTGATTGACTGAGCGTTGTCATTGGGCAACTCCAGCGCTTTGATCACATTGGTGTGTCATTGGATTAGTTCATTCTCTTGAGGCTACTGTCGGTAATGATGTATGGAATCTTACTGAGCAGTTACAATATATCACATGTGATACTCCTTGTGGGCATTTAAGGGAATTGAGTATAACGTATGAATTTTCCTTTACTACCATGTGGTATCTATATTGTTGAGACTGCCTGTCAGCCTAGCAAATTTGGGGTTATTAATGTCCCAACATATTTTCTGAAACAATTGTGTGCCTGTGTGGCTCATGATTAATGAGTCTTCTTACGTGTGTGTATAATAATTGTTGGGTCAATATTAGTGTGCCCCGACTTGCAGTTAGTCTCCTTCTTGTCGTAGTGGCAGATGAAAAACTGTTATCTGACTCTTTCTCCCATGGCAAAGACAGACAACGTCCATATTTCACCAAGAGAAGAGATGATGAGACATCTTCCGATTGTATTTGCTCGTGATACACTGTGGGTTTTAGTATCAAAGGCAAACGTAATTGGTCATGTTTATAATCTGCACAAGCACAGAAAGACTTAGGAGAAGGAATGGACAAAACTGTTACTATACTTTCTGGAGCGTATTCATTTTTCCCTTTTTCTAACAATTTCGTGAAGTGGAAGTTCAAAGATGCGAGTGTTACTTGAGTTTTCTTGTAACTTAATACCTGGATGAATAATGTTTGGCAACAAGAAAAGTAAATCAGAGACATACCTGTTGCGGAAAGTGTTGAGCCTTCATGGGTCCTCAGCATCTGTAAACCGTTCTCCCCACCGTCTGTGGGTGGTCACTATTAGGCGATTCATCACCATTTTCAGCATTCAGGTTCCTACTTATTAAGCGAATGGATGGAGTCTGTGATTGCTTTGCCAAGTTTAATAGTCAGGTATTAAGATGAAATGTATTACATTTAAGATTACTAATCTCGTTTTAATTTTCTAAAGGGCCCTTCATGATCGACCACTGACAGATTTAGGTTTTCCGTGATTTCCCTAAATTATTCCAGGCAAATAACCTCGAGGTCGACGGGACGTTAAATTCAGTCTTCATTTTTTGTTGGGTGTCTCCAATTAAAGGGTGACTACAGTACGTGTAGTGTACGATGACTTTACGTCACGGTGTGCTACCGCCTATTCATTTTGTTTAGTTTTTCTTAAATTCATTTAGCATTTTCTTTGTTAGACTGGACTTAAGTTTTTCTCCGCTTTGTAGCCATGTGGTCGCAACTACTCTAACGAAGAGGAGGTACCATAATGCAACAGGAAAGGCTAACAGATGGGCTAGCTTTGACCAGTGTCCTTCATCTCTGTATTGTAATTCTGTGTTGATAGAACGTTGTGCTTCGTTCGTGCCTAAATTTTTCTCGTGTCATAATGCATTGTCGCTGGAATGAAGGTGTCATGAGGTGTTTCAAATTTCGTTTCTCCTCTGTGTATAAAAGCACAAAAAAGAACTTCCTTGTTTAAATAGTATATGGATACCAGGCGACCATCGAACGCTTCTGATCACTCTCTTGTGAACAGAAAACCGGAGCACGAGGGAGAATTCGAAGGACGTGTATCCATAGTGGTTAGACTCTTACGCCATGTAAAGGTATGATATTTTAATACATACTTCTGTTCACATGAACACTAACTACTTTTACTGTCATTACGTCACAAAACTGGGTGCTACTAACGAATTAGTGAAAGGGTTTTGCGGAAAGCGCGACAAGAAATGTGCCACAAAATTAATCACACTTTGATCGGAGGGATGAAGATAACTTATTTACAAGTAACACAAAACGAAAAGTACCTGCATCACTGCAAGAAAGTTTAATACGATCCTTTGCAAGGCACAGATGGAAAATAATCACAGAGAGATAATGTTGTAGACACTACAAAGCTAGGGTGTTGTACCTTGTGGACATTGAGTATAGGAACACATGATGTTTCTTGGTAGATGCAGCACTCAGTTGACCGATTTTAGAATCAAATTAAGGAATAAAGACGAGAGGTCGGCACAGTTCCTCGCGTTCTCCCCTGTTTGGGTTGTTATAAGACATATGAGACTGTGTTTTGTGAGCCGATTGTAAACAACGTGAGGTCTACATATTTAAGTGATATTAAAAGTTTTGTGTCCCGCCTGGACGCCGCGTGGGTCTGTTCCTGAAAGCTGCCAGAGAGGCCGAACGAAGTAAGCGAGTAGGAGAAGGTTCAAATGGTTCAAATGGCTCTGAGCATTATGGGACTTAACAGCTGTGGTCATCAGTCCCCTAGAACATAGAACTACTTAAACATAAATAACCTAAGGATATCACACACATCCATGCCCGAGGCAGGATTCGAACCTGCCACCGTAGCAGTCGCACGGTTCCGGACTGCGCGCCTAGAACCGCGAGACCACCGCGGCCGGCTAGGAGCAGGTGAGGTAAGGCACGTCGGTACTGCAAGTAAGGTAAAGAAGGTTTATACTGGTGCATGAATATATACAAATGTATACGTAACTTTGTACAGATGAGCACGTAGGTGCGCAGCCGAAGTCCAGATAAGTAAGTCTCAATAGAAAGCTAGACTTAACCGATGGTTCTCGGCCTTCTGCTCTTCATGAACTGGGCCAAAGTGGAGCGGCGCTCGTAGAGTTGCACAGTGTCGGCTAGAGGGCACTGTGGTCGGCGAAGATCTTCCGCTCTCATAGAGCCAACCTACGCTGCGGCATCGGAACTATCGATACTACAAAAAGAATTTCGAAAATACTATTAATACTTTAGTTACAGAAGTGTAGAGTGAGTAAAATATTAGGTACATTGGAATTCATAGTATAGACTGTCCCAAGAGGAAAGGTAAATACCCAGGGCTACAACAGCAACGATCATTCGAAGCAAAAAAGTCAAGTAAACAAAAGCTCTGAACTCCATATCATAAGAGCTACAGGCAGGACATCAGTTTCTAACAGTGAAAGAAATCTCTGCTGCTGCAGACTCTTTGCTTTGTACTGATTGGAAGGAGATAGTATTGGCAAGAAAAAAGTTATGTGGTGAACATGGGCTCTAAAACGCACACCTTATGAACTGTGAGTACTACTTCATTAGACAACCGAAGATGAACAAGTGTTCTTAGCTCCAAAGGAACGCATTTCAGCGCCAGTGTTTATATGACAACTTTTTCTTGTTTTGGTCCATGTTATCACGTCACAATATATGGAATGCAAAGAGCTTGTCGCAGAAGAAATTTGTTTCATGGAATTAAGAGTGAATAAGTGCTCATAGCTCTTGAGGTATGCATTTTAGAACAATGTTTACTGTACATTCTTGTTTACAATGATCGCTCGTGTCATGCCCCTGTATATAGCCCATTCCTCTAGGGACACCGAGTACAACGTGTGGATGGTTCAGTCATAATTCATCGGTCCACCACATTCCTGTACATTGAAACGGAAGAAGGCTTTGTACCACATAAGATGTTCACAGGTGCAACATACGATTTTGATTTATTTTCTATTATAAACGGATGCCTCACGGAGAATTCGGTAACAAGAGGTTGCCTGTGTATGCAACGTAAATGAGGAAAGGAAACTGCCGCTACCCATGATGACAAAATTACGGCTGCCTGTAAGGTGTATAGTTTGAAACTGGCTGCATTTTTCAGGTAGTTCAGTAAAATAAATTAATTCTTAAAGTTATAATATAATTTACTGTAGTATTTATAATGCTAAGCACATTTTTAATGGCGAAGGGTATGGGGTTGAAAGTATAAGCGTGGTTTCCAAAATGAAATAAGGCAGCTCTGTACCAGAAAGCATTTTAAATTATGGTTCGTCTAATAAGAATCTGAGTACGTGCATAGTAGTTTGCCTTTGCTAATGAGGAAGAAATTAAATCCCGATAAGTGGAATGGTAGTTATAGAGGTAATGGGGACTCTATGGGTCGCTTAATCCGGAGAAATACCAGCTCTGTGTGAAACCAAGGGTAACAAGTATACCACCTTTAACTAGCTTCAGCTAAACTATTTGTGTCTTTTTCAGTAACCTAAAAATTATGCAAAGTCGCTATCGTCCCAGTATTTAACTTCGAATCTGAAATTTAGGTATAAATGAAGTCTCAACGGTTGAGACTTATCCATGTATCGTTACGTTAAACGGTCCAAAACACTTTGAAAGCTGTATATCGGCCCAAAGAGGAACGATTTGTGCCATGCATTGTCGCACATTTTCCATTCCCCTGGCTGGCGATCGTGTTGAAGGGTGGAACATGGGTGAAGTAGCCAACTGCACATGACATGTATCTTGAGTGCCTCAATCTGTTGGCGACAGGGGGCGTTGCGCAGCCGGTAGGGGTTTGTAATCCAGTGGTGAAGGCTAACACATCCTGAAGATTCCCGATAATGCTGCCTGGATCCGGAGAGGGTAGCGTGGGGACAGCGAGGCCGTGGGGTGTGGCTTAGAGCACTGCAACTGCATGCATGTCCCCGTGGCTCGCAAGTGCCCGTAGTGTGCGAGTGATGACGCTCATATCCATCGCGAGTGTTGGCGGAAGTTGCCATAGACTACCGATGCCAGTGACAGCAGCGTGTGTAAATGTACACGCGGAATGAGCTACGCGGATTTCACGCACCTGCACTCACTTGCACACAGGCAGCGAATTACGTGTGTGCACATATGCGATGCACTTTGTTTAGCATAAGACTTGAGTGAAATTTATGCGAATGACGAATAACGAACATAAATGTAAATTACTATTCGTTATTCATAAATAATAAATGCAATTCCAAACATTATTCACTTGCATATATAGAAACACTTATTCGTCACTTGTGAATAAAATGTAACAATCGCAGATGAATCGTAAGTCTTGCGTCTATAGCTATATTTCTTCGTCATTTATGAAACGAATGTGCTTCTCGTTTCTCTTAGTCATTTTACAGATTAGCTCTTTTCTGAATCGTCTCATAGGAAACTTAATACGATTTACAGAGGTTTACCGTTGTGAGATGAAAGAAAATACGTTCTATACGAGTAATGCACTTCTGAATTCGTCTTTAATCATGACCTCGTGGTTTGACTTTCAGCTCATAATTTCCTCAGCAAAAACTGAGAACTCAGTTCCGCTGTAGTTTCTGGCAAAAAATTCGTTGTGATTCCACTTTAACTGCACGTCCCAAATCACATTCCAAACAAATTCTTTTTGACTCATACCACCACTGGACACGTGACACCCGGTTTTCTTTTTTATATTTCTTTGTCTATTATATGTATGAACTTTGTTGTAAGACTCGCGTGGCCAAGGACAGCAATAGAGGAGAACTACGTGTTTTTAAATAGTGAGTAAGACTTAGCTGCAATATTTGCAGTCGGTATAGCAAGTTGGAAAACGTCTTCCAGTCGGCTCTTGACACTTTCACGATGCATAAGTTGCAAATGTGCAGTAATATCACGATCTCTTCCGTATGTTTAAGTCGCGAGGGATTTGCCGAGCCGTCTTAGGCGCTGCAGTCATCGACTGTGCGGCTCGTCCCGGCGGAGGTTCGAGTTCTCCCTCGGGCATGGGTGTGTGTGTTTGTCCTTAGGATAATTTAGGTTAAGTAGTGTGTAAGCTTAGGGACTGATGACCTTAGCAGTTAAGTCCCATAAGATTTCAAACACATTTGAACATTTTGTTTGCTTAAACCCATGTCTCTTCTGAGACCTAAATCTCAAAGCTCTAACTGCATAGAGGAATGTCGGATCGAAAAACTATTCCATATTCTAACGGCAAGCTCACTCAAAGTTAATCCTTAAACACCTATGATGAGTCTGGACGTCTGACAGCATTCCATGAACGCTTTAGGAGAGTTTAGACTGAGAGTCTGTGGATGTTAATCATGAGGAGCCCCGATTTCTGGTTTGGTTCCCTATTTTGTAGCTACGACCACGAATTGTGTAGTTATACTAAGGAGAAATGCATATTCTATAGTGTTAGCAATCTAAGAAAGATTCTGAAGATTGAGTTTTTTTGTTGCCTGCATTCTCATCGTTGGCTACTTGCGTAGAGTTCTTGCCCCATGTTAGCAGCGGGTGGGGGAGACGTATTGGCAGGTATAGAGACATATGCAGGGGGGCGAGTCTGTAGTGTAGTATTAGACAGGCCGTCTGCGGCAGCCAATAAAAAAGTGACGTGCGTTGTAGCCCGCCTATTGGGACTCTGTGACAGGCAACTGGCTCCGAGCTGCCACTTGTGAGCTGGCTGTCTCGTGGAGAAATTATGTGGTCTTCAGTGTCGGTCCACTTGTCACATTTCATGTTTACTTTTGACAGCTTTCCAGTTCTGAAGGGACGTACGATATGTCATGAAATTTTTAGCCATCTCTTTATGGTAAATCATTCTGTGAAACAAAGCATGCATTTACTATGGCAATCGCAAATTCATCTCGAACATCAATCGGGCGATGAAGAATTCTCCGTTCTCCTTTTACTTGCCAGTGAGTGTTCTGTAAACTTCCTAATCTGAGACACACAATTTTTTTATTGTTCTTTTATTGTTTGTTAAAATCCGTCCTCCACTAGGACGCATTAAATTTAAGGATATACCAAATACTTCGTCTCACACAATGGCGCGTGGCACCGGTAATCCCTAGCTTGACATGGGGATTTTCTCCGAAATTTGTAAAATACATTGCATAAAAGTAGAAAGGTAAGTACATCTTCCGTATACTTCAACATTTATGCAAGTGAACTTATAATCCGCAGCGCATAAAAGAAGTAAACGACACAAAAATTATTTGTACAATGTCATATATCCTTTGTTGTTGTTTTTTTTTTTAGGTCGTGAACCACATGAAACTTGTACTCTCAGCAAAAGTCAAAACTTCAAAGTATATACCATGTGAAAAATGTGTCAAGCATTTGGTTGCTCACACAAAAAGAGCCACATCAGCATCATACAAAAACACACTGACAAATAAAGTAGTACAGGTGTCTGATAATTATTTGTATTACAATAGATGAGAGGAGGAAGAAGAGAATACTAGAGATGCAGTACAAATACATGCCATAAAAATAATGTAAAAAGGAAGCACTTGCTTTGAAAGCTGATAAAGGAAATTAGGTTGTTACAATGTATGTCAGTGATTGTATTGACAAAACAAATTTTTTCTTGACAATGGGGTCAGTAAAATTGAGAAGAATCTGACTGCAAAATTTCTAGACAAAATTAGGATATTTTCTAAAAAATTGTAATTTCCTAGTTGTAAACTGGGGAAAAAATCACTAACAGTTATGAATCCTACTGCCCCTACACTAAGGACACAACCAAAGTCCCAGAAGGAAAACCTTCCTAAATGGACAATTGTAAATTACAGTGATAGCTCAGGGTACCTTTTGAGCAAAAATTAAATTCAGCTCTAATGGATACATATGTCTTCTCCAAAAAGTATATCCTAAAAAATACTTCAGCTCTCCTAGAGTCAGTTAAACAATTTCAGATACCTAATGATACACACCTATTTTCATTAGATGTTACTAACTTAAACACCAATGTCCCAGAGGATGAAACCATTGAACTGATCAGAAACTATTTATTATGTACCGAATTTTACCTATTCCTGTAATTGTACAGGTAATAGATGGGCTAAACCTTGTCTTGTCACACAGTTACTTCAATTTTAATTATGGTTTTACAAACAACCGCAAGGGCTGCCAATGGGGAGTTGCTTAGCTGGAATGTTAGCCAATATCTTGATGGATCACATTGAGAACGAGATCCTAAACAATGAATCAGATCCCACAGACAGTATTATTATATATAAAAGATATGTAAATGACACCATTACACTAGTCAATGGTAATGATGAAGTAGTCAGCGAGGCCTACAATCTGCTTAATAATGTTCATCCAAATTTTAAATTCACTATAAAAGAGAAAAAGATAATAAAATTAACTGCCTGGATATAGAGATTTCGAAAGCAGAGAGAAAACTAGTCTTTAACATATACAGGAAGCTAACTACCACACATATTATTATTCATGAAACATTCTGCTACCACATTAGATATAACCATGCATACGTTTATAGCCTGACTGACAGGCTGCTAAGAACCTCACTGTCTGCTGTAAGCTTTAACAATGAAACAAATGCACTGAACTCTGTAGCTCTAAGTAATGGTAACCAAGAGCTGATAATTGATAATGTCTCACAGAAAAAGTAAAAAAAACAGAAACAAATAGACCGAATCAAAAAACTACCCTAACTAAAGACAAAAGTATAAAAATACAGATATATAAATTTTCCACATGTAGGCAGTATCTGAGACAAAATAAGCAATGTACTTAGGAAAATTAAAGTCATATTGACTCTTGAAACTGATATTAGCGTTTCGATAATACGGCAAAGCAACTTAGGTACAAAAAAGTCGTTATATTTCAAGCCAGGTGTCTATAAAATGAACTTGTCAACAATATGAAAAGTTTTAAATACATCACACTGGGAGGAAACTAAAGACACCTTTTCTTAAACACCCACAACAATCAAACACTTCACCTCTAGGCTTCCACTTTACCACTTGCAACCTCACAACAGGTACCATTGACGAGAATAAAAAAATGCTACATCAAGCTAAAAAGGTAGTAACTTTGAAACCTATGTAGGAAACTGAAACCTTTTGCAACTTTAAGAAAAGGTACAAATGATCCCAATGAACAAAAAGATTTGAAACATAAGGATTTCTTTGGAAATTTTTCAGATGTCCTTTCCTTACCTGATTCTAATCCATAAGCTATGTTCTTGGATTGCACCACTACTCCTCCCTCTTAAGCGCCATCCCCTTAGGCTTGTCTTCATAATAAACATTATAGCTCGTTTTATAATATGAATAAATTGCCTGTCATAGACGTGACAAGATTTATCTAGCATTCTAATGTCATTGCCTGATGTTAATAACACTTTTATTGGACGTGGTTTTCTTATGACCCCTGTCAGGTTTCTTCATTACGCAACTGCAGTGCAGATACATTATATTATGTTTTGCTATCCACATCTTGTGTATTACCGCAGTTCGTCATAAACATTTGTACAATTTCTGTAACGTCTCTCCTGCTGTTTTACACTGAGTATGCAAAGCACTCAATAATTCTAACTTTTATTGTATTTGACAACGACTTCTTGTCAATAAGTTGCCTTCACCTAAAGTTTGTTCCTACTCCTAAGATGTAGCTCTGATTTTATTGAACAACAGGCCATATATTCTTTCTTTTACTTAAAACTGAGCATTGTGAAAAGCTATTATGAACACAACCATCATGTATTTACATATCAGATAAGTCATCTGTAGCCCAAAGTCTACATTCCATCTAATGTTTTTAAGTCTGTTCTTATGCAAGTACATATTTTGCTTAGCAATAAGTTGTCTTGATTGTGTGAAGAATATTTTCTGTAAGTCTCTCAAAATATGTACTAATGTGTGAGCCTCTAATGCCTATAACTAAAGTTCAATAATTTTTAAAGAATGTTACTCACTACTATCACTACTATGCACATGTGTTGTTGTCAATATTCCTTAAACCAAAATTTGGGTTTGTGGTTGATTATGCTGTTGTGATTTATTTCCCTCCCATTCTTTGATATTATCATTACTGATATACTAAGCTTCTCGTTAAGCACTGTAATGAAATATGATTTACATATGAAGGTTTCCTGTAAATATGTGACACTAATTGCTTAATTGCTATAACATATACTCCTGGAAATGGAAGAAAGAACACATTGACACCGGTGTGTCAGACCCACCATACTTGCTTCGGACACTGCGAGAGGGCTGTACAAGCAATGATCACATGCACGGCACGGCGGACACACCAGGAACCGCGGTGTTGGCCGTCGAATGGCGCTAGCTGCGCAGCATTTGTGCACCGCCGCCGTCAGTGTCAGCCAGTTTGCCGTGGCATACTCCATCGCAGTCTTTAACACTGGTAGCATGCCGCGACAGCGTGGACGTGAACCGTGTGTGCAGTTGACGGACTTTGAGCGAGGGCGTATAGTGGGCATGCGGGAGGCCGGGTGGACGTACCGCCGAATTGCTCAACACGTGGGGCGTGAGGTCTCACAGTACATCGATGTTGTCGCCAGTGGTCGGCGGAAGGTGCACGTGCCCGTCGGCCTGGGACCGGACCGCAGCGACGCACGGATGCACCGCCACTTCCCAGCAAATTAGGGACACTGTTGCTCCTGGGGTATTGGCGAGGACCATTCGCAACCGTCTCCATGAAGCTGGGCTACGGTCCCGCACACCGTTAGGCCGTCTTCCGCTCACGCCCCAGCATCGTGCAGCCCGCCTCCAGTGGTGTCGCGACAGGCGTGAATGGAGGGACGAATGGAGACGTGTCGTCTTCAGCGATGAGAGTCGCTTCTGCCTTGGTGCCAATGATGGTGGTATGCGTGTTTGGCGCCGTGCAGGTGAGCGCCACAATCAGGACTGCATACGACCGAGGCACACAGGGCCAACAGCCGGCATCATGGTGTGGGGAGCGATCTCCTACACTGGCCGTACACCACTGGTGATCGTCGAGGGGACACTGAATAGTGCACGGTACATCCAAACCGTCATCGAACCCATCGTTGTACCATTCCTAGACCGGCAAGGGAACTTGCTGTTCCAACTGGACAATGCACGTCCGCATGTATCCCGTGCCACCCAACGCGCTCTAGAAGGTGTAAGTCAACTACCCTGGCCAGCAAGATCTCCGGATCTGTCCCCCATTGAGCATGTTTGGGACTGGATGAAGCGTCGTCTCACGCGGTCTGCACGTCCAGCACGAACGCTGGTCCAACTGAGGCGCCAGGTGGAAATGGCATGGCAAGCCGTTCCACAGGACTACATCCAGCATCTCTACGATCGTCTCCATGGGAGAATAGCAGCCTGCATTGCTGCGAAAGGTGGATATACACTGTACTAGTGCCGACATTGTGCATGCTCTGTTGCCTGTGTCTATGTGCCTGTGGTTCTGTCAGTGTGATCATGTGATGTATCTGACCCCAGGAATGTGTCAATAAAGTTTCCCCTTCCTGGGACAATGAATTCACGGTATTATTATTTCAATTTGCAGGAGTGTAGATGCATCTGAACACTGAGTGACATTTCAGAACATTTCTAAACATTGTACTCATACATTAGCTTGTTTTAATGTTACAGATGCGCTTTCCATTACATTTATGATATAGTTGTCATTTTCTAATATATATTTCATCAACCATATGCAATGAATATAATACTGTGTAATATTAGAATGTTATAATATTTTCTACCTTGTATTGTAACATCTACATTAGCTTATGCTTGGAGGTAACAACTTTGTTTTTTCCTTACATATGGAACTATATCAAAGATGTTCACTGAAGGTAGTCTAGTCCTCTATATTAACAAATAAATTGTCATTGACATACTTTTGCATTATATGACGAAAATATTTTGTAAAGATCGTTGACCCATCTCTAAATATTTTTACAAGTTATTTTACAGTCCTGATTAGATTAGATTAGATTAGATTAATACTAGTTCCATTGATCATGAATACGATATTTCGTAATGATGTGGAACGAGTCGAATTTTCTAATACATGACATAATGAGGTTAATTTTACAACATACTTAAGTTAATATAACAACTTTATATTTTTGTGTTTTTTGTTTTTCTTTATTTTTTATTTTTATTTTTAAATATTTTTTCTTTTTTTTAAATTTATATCTAAAAATTCGTCTATGGAGTAGAAGGAATTGTCATTCAGAAATTCTTTTAATTTCTTCTTCAATACTTGTTGGTTATCTGTCAGACTTTTGATACTATTTGGTAAGTGACCAAAGACTTTAGTGCCAGTATAATTCACCCCTTTCTGTGCCAAAGTTAGATTTAATCTTGAATAGTGAAGATCATCCTTTCTCCTAGTATTGTAGTTATGCACACTGCTATTACTTTTGAATTGGGTTTGGTTGATAATAACAAATTTCATAAGAGAGTATATATATTGAGAAGCTACTGTGAATATCCCTAGACCCTTAAATAAATGTTTGCAGGATGATCTTGGGTGGACTCCAGCTATTATTCTGATTACACATCTCTTCAGTACTACCCTATGTGCATTCAGTATTTGTATGTTTGCTTCTAAAAGTCCAGTGTCGTCTATTGACAGTCATGGGATGTACTACACATTTAAAGTAATGAAAAATGTAATGTGGCGGCTGAAACCATTTTAAACCTGTAAGTAATGTTGTTTTGCACTCCTTTGTAAAGAACTGTTAAAATTTCCTGTGTATTACATATATTTATTTATATCTTTGGATTGTATGTGTGAATGGTACAAGATTGAAACCTGTTGATATTTGGGTTTAAAATAAAAGCAGCTGATGGTTCAAATATGCATTTTATTATTTTTACTCAAGCTAGATCTTGTAAACTCCGTGGCCATTAATGATGGTCAGTGAACGACGCAACCAGGCATATTTACTATTTGTATGTTTTATTTTACTGCCATAACCAGTTAGGGGCTACCATACCATCTTCACATGACAAATATGTTTCGTAACATAATGTTTTGGTCGACAGTGTGTCATCTGCTTCATACTGCACATGAATATGTGAGTACTAAGTGCCTCTTTATCAACTGATTCATTAATAAAATACGCTAAAGTTATGTACGATGCAAAATAATTTTATTGACTTACATATGTTCCAGTAGATGGATGTTAGTGTTTTTTTAGTCCATGGGGATTTCCAGCTTCTTGAATTACTCCAAAACACACATTTTGTATATTAGGTATTGTGTTACACTTTATAGTATCCTTAAAATGCATGTTGAGCATCACAAATGTGTTATACATTTGATATTTTTCTTTACAGTGCTAATATTATCATTATTATTGTTGTTTCATTTACAGGTATATATCTGTACAGGTTATACAAGGTGTATGGACACAAATCTTGCACTGTTTGGTATGTGCACATCACTTACATAATTAAGAAATTGTTGGGGGTTTCTGACAGAGAAGTTCTCTTCAAACATGTAAATGATTCTAAGGAAATCTTTGAGCTTTTTGGAGATACTCACGGCTGTTCCTTGAGATAACAATTCGACATAATGAACACTGAGGTTTATGTATTTTTCGCTGTCCTCTCGGTGGCGCTATTGAAATAACGAAGTACTATTTAATGAAAAGCACACTTATTTCCAAGGCAGGGATATGAGAATTCATAGGGATATTAGAATTAATTCTAGAAAATAACTATTTCTCATTCAGCAAAATAATCTACATGTGGCTAGAAGGCCTAGCTATGGGAACCTTTCACGAAGGACTTTTAGATGACATTTACATTAACCATTAGGATAATGAATTCTTCATGGCCAATACTCAAGCAAAAGATAAACTGATTTATTACAAAATGTATATTGATGAAACAAACAACTTGTTCAGTGAATGAAACTGAATAACTTGCAAATTCATAGAGTAATATGGACCCTGGCAGCTAACATCCTAAAGATGTTTGGTCTCACATGAGGTTACTCTTTGTCAAAATGTCTTGACTCAAACCCGTCTAGGGGTTGAACTGCACATGTCACATTACATGCACTAAATTAGACACTTGTGACCATTGGGTGAAAATGTCTGGCTGATGGCATGTTTGTGAAATACAAAGTTAATATAATATATAATAACAGTAATGATTATATTGGGAACTAAATTAAGGACCCATAAATGATGTAGGCTATACAGTTACTATTTGGTTAGAGTAATGTTTATTCAGAAAGCAAACTAACAGCCAATGTGGTCGTATTTAGATTTACTATTACCCTTGAGCGCATATCCATTTGGCACAGTTCGATCATTCACAATCTTATCGCAAAATACAAGTCATCTACGCTAAAAGTTAGAAATCACGGCAGGTGCGCGGCTGCTAACCGCTCAGAGACTAAGCTCTGCGATACCACACAATGCGGAATTTTCTAGTTTTTTTCACTTCCTAGCTACCCAATGACCGACTGTCCGCATTCGCGTCACAATCCAAACTGTACCCTTTGGTGTCTCTAGCCGAACTGTCCACTTTCGCGTCTGCACCAGCTGTGTCCATCTGCCTGTTCCCCGCCGCGTTTCCAGCGCCCCGTATATCCACGCTCAACTGACTAGGGGAGTTCATTCCCTGAAGCCGTCCATCTGATTGGCTACAGTTTATTCTACATTATTTTACATTTTAACACATTTAAATAATCAAAAATTGACCACTTTAACTTTCTAAATAATGTAACAAATGGCTGCCAGAGTGGCCGAGCGGTTCTAGGCGCTGCAGTCTGGAACCGCGCGACCGCTAAGGTCACAGGTTCGAATCCTGCCTCGGGCATGGATGTGTGTGATGTCCTTAGGTTAGTTAGGTTTAAGTAGTTCTAAGTTCTAGGGGACTGATGACCTCAGAAGTTAAGTCCCATAGTGCTCAGAGCCATCTGAACCATTTTTAATGTAACAAATAATATCCATTACATAATAAACGTTAAATTGTCTTACATAAAACCAGTAGAATTTGCTTCTTAGCCAGTAGCCTTACACCTATGTGCTTTCTGATAAATAAATGAAGAAGATAAGTAGCTAATATACACTAAACTTTACAACAAATATTTTATTACCTAATGATTCAATAATGTGTCATACTGTCATCGTTCAATATGTTGTGTGTGGCGGAAATGATGATCTGATGCTTAACTGAAAATACTGATAATTTAAATTTACTATATCCTCTAAGCAAATAAAGTTACAGTGTTGACATTTACTTTGTTTATCAGTTTTATGCTGTTCTTCAAGTGGAATAATCGATCGTTACGATCGACCAAAGTGTTCAGATTTTAGCATTCAGGTCTTTGTTACAAAACTTGTTAATTTCACTTTAACAGTAAATTCTAAACTATTATACATATGACCAATATTCAAGTTTTATTGGGATTATCATGAAAATTTATGAAGGACTTCATTGCCTGCATTACTACAGAATTAAATAATTTCCATGAATGTTTCCCTTTATGGCCAATCTTAGGTACGCCATATTTAAAACTGCTATGTCTCCTTGGCCACAAACGGCTTCTACTGGTTTCCCTATGAAGTAGGTTCTCGCCTGTCTCACTCGCACACTGCTGCACTTAGGCCTTAATAGACAATAGACGCCTCTGAGTTCCACCATCTTGTGGTGGATCTGTGCCCTTTGTGGCACACGGCCCTCTGCGTCAGGTTTCGTTTCACAGTTCCTGTAGGATGACTCAGTCGGCCATATATTTAAATGACAGCGAAATGCTCATTAACCCACAACCACAACATCAAATTCACTGTTGATTGTCAGACAGGAGAGGGTAACAATTTTCTCGATTTTAGAATAGAAATTGTGAATCAGAACCTTGCCTTTGCAATTCATACAAAACCAACCACCAAGATGTAATTATAAATAATTATTCATGACACCCTACACAGCCCAAAATGCGCTATGCAGATCCATGTTACACCATATAAATAAAATTCCCCTCAGTTCATCTTCTAAGGCAAAAGAAATCAATATCGTCAAAATTGTAACTAAACTTAATGGCTATAAGCCACAAATAATTGTCTGCTTGTGCAATAAAATTAAAGATAGTAACTCACCTGCAGGAAATTCGCACCCTGCAGCAAAAAAGTAACAATTGTATGCATTCCCTTCCTGGGCACACAGTCATGCAAAATTTCTGATCTTCTGTAATGGAGAAGAGTTCAGATAAGTTTCTGTGTCGTGCATTTTCAACTTCTCGCGGCGTAATGAATAATCCATTAAATTTCGGGCATGCAGCCGCGCAAATAAAATTTCTTCTACTGATATTTCGGCCGCGTATCGTCCGGCCATCTTCAGAGCGAGTCACAAGACTGATGACAAGGTGCCAAGCGCGGCCTTATATGCTCCACCGCGGCGGTACTGCGCATGCGGGTCACAGATGCTGCGCCGCATGTGGCGAAAGCGCACGGACGTTCGATGTGCTTATCGATGTTTGATCGGCGGCGATGACACGGTGACGAATTCTCTGCAATTTAATTAGTCCAAGAGCCGGATTCCATGCTTTGTCCAAATTGAAACCTTTATCTCTGTTTATTAAATTGTTGGCTAATCGAATTTCTATGGCTTCTTTGAATACAGAATCCCAAAAAGAAGAGGTGGATGTTAAAATCTTCACATCACTGTAATTCATGGAATGACCCGTATCAATACAATGTTCGGCCACAGCTGACTTGTCTGGTTGTAATAGGCGTGTGTATCTTCGGTGCTCCACACACCTTTCATGAACGGTGCGTGTTGTTTGACCTATGTATGACTGCTCACAATTTCCGCAAGGAATCTGGTACACACCCGCCTTACGAAGCAATAAATCGTCCTTTACAGAGCCGAGTAAAGCCGCAATCCTCGTGGGGGGCCGGAAGATCACCTTAACACTGTGTTTCTCTAGAATACGGCCTATCTTTGAAGAAAGAGCACACACATAAGGCAGAAACGCCCTAGATCTGAAGAAATTACTATCTTCTTCCGCATCGTATACCTTCTTTTTAGGTTTTACATCGAATGCTCTACGAATTTGTTGCGGAGAATATCCATTCGATTTAAAAATACTCTTGAGGTATGTTAGCTCTCCTTGTAAATTGTCTTCATCGGATACACAGTGCGCCCGATGCACTAAGGTCTTAAGGACACCCATGCTCTGAGAAGGGTGATGGCAGCTACTGGCATGAAGGTATAGATTTGTATGCGTTGGTTTCCGATGTACGGCATGTCCTAATGTGCCATCACTTTTACGGCGAACGACAACATCCAGAAAGGGGAGGCACCCGTCTTTTTCTATTTCCATGGTAAATTTAATGCTAGCATGGATAGAATTCAAATGCTGAAGAAATCGATGTAATTCATCCATACCATGGGGCAATACCACGAATGTGTCGTCCACGTACCTCCAGAAGACCGTGGGTTTAAAACATGCTGAGTCCAGGGCCTTGTCCTCGAAGTCTTCCATGAATAAATTAGCTACCAGAGGGGAGAGGGGGCTTCCCATGGCAACACCGTCAATTTGCTCATAAAATTCACCATCAAACTGAAAATAAGATGATAAAAGCACATGTTCAAATGTTCTTATCAACCAACATTTTGATAAGAACATTACGGCCTTATTTGAACATGTGCTTTTATCATCTTATTTTCAGTTTGATGGTGAATTTTATGAGGAAATTGACGGTGTTGCCATGGGAAGCCCCCTCTCCCCTCTGGTAGCTAATTTATTCATGGAAGACTTCGAGGACAAGGCACTGGACTCAGCATGTTTTAAACCCACGGTCTTCTGGAGGTACGTGGACGACACATTCGTGGTATGGCCCCATGGTATGGATGAATTACATCGATTTCTTCAGCATTTGAATTCTATCCATGCTAGCATTAAATTTACCATGGAAATAGAAAAAGACGGGTGCCTCCCCTTTCTGGATGTTGTCGTTCGCCGTAAAAGTGATGGCACATTAGGACATGCCGTACATCGGAAACCAACGCATACAAATCTATACCTTCATGCCAGTAGCTGCCATCACCCTTCTCAGAGCATGGGTGTCCTTAAGACCTTAGTGCATCGGGCGCACTGTGTATCCGATGAAGACAATTTACAAGGAGAGCTAACATACCTCAAGAGTATTTTTAAATCGAATGGATATTCTCCGCAACAAATTCGTAGAGCATTCGATGTAAAACCTAAAAAGAAGGTATACGATGCGGAAGAAGATAGTAATTTCTTCAGATCTAGGGCGTTTCTGCCTTACGTGGGTGCTCTTTCTTCAAAGATAGGCCGTATTCTAGAGAAACACAGTGTTAAGGTGATCTTCCGGCCCCCCACGAGGATTGCGGCTTTACTCGGCTCTGTAAAGGACGATTTATTGCTTCGTAAGGCGGGTGTGTACCAGATTCCTTGCGGAAATTGTGAGCAGTCATACATAGGTCAAACAACACGCACCGTTCATGAAAGGTGTGTGGAGCACCGAAGATACACACGCCTATTACAACCAGACAAGTCAGCTGTGGCCGAACATTGTATTGATACGGGTCATTCCATGAATTACAGTGATGTGAAGATTTTAACATCCACCTCTTCTTTTTGGGATTCTGTATTCAAGGAAGCCATAGAAATTCGATTAGCCAACAATTTAATAAACAGAGATAAAGGTTTCAATTTGGACAAAGCATGGAATCCGGCTCTTGGACTAATTAAATTGCAGAGAAGTCGTCACCGTGTCATCGCCGCCGATCAAACATCGATAAGCACATCGAACGTCCGTACGCTTTCGCCACAGGCGGCGCAGCATCTGTGACCCGCATGCACAGTACCGCCGCGGTGGAGCATATAAGGCCGCGCTTGGCACCTTGTCATCAGTCTTGTGACTCGCTCTGAAGATGGCCGGACGATACGCGGCCGAAATATCAGTAGAAGAAATTTTATTTGCGCGGCTGCATGCCCGAAATTTAATGGATTATTCATTACGCCGCGAGAAGTTGAAAATGCACATCAAGTACCTCTTCGGGGAGGAGATGGTTTCATGGGTCCATAGTTTGGACAAATTAAGACACCAGAGAGCAAGACTATTGAGCTCCTTGAGTTTCTTACTGAAGTGCCGCGACCATGGAGTTGTCCCAAAATTTGCAAGGTTGGTTCACTTTGTTAAGAATGCTGCAGTAAATAGAATTTTACATAGAGCTGGTTCCGCTATTCTCAGAGAAAGAATTCGTTTTACTCGTCGGAAGTTGGACAATGTTTCTGAACATCTGTATCATCTGCATCTGAAGGTTGCAGCTGTTTTATCTCCTGACTCCTGGGACTGGATCGATGGCACGACATGGGCTAAGTCTGACTGGGTTCGCGAAGTGGCCACGAAAAGGCAGATTACCAAGTATAGCCGATTGGACCAGCCTTCTCAGGTGGACTCAGTTATTCGACGCCCTGTCATAAATTTGACGGGTAAGGATTTGGACGAAGCTACGTTGTCTGTCTTAAGTAAAGGGCTAAATTTTGCCCCTACTCCCAAGACTTTGCCGATATCATCTTTCATCAGTGCCATTGAAGAAGCTGTCCGACCACTATCAGAGGATTCTGCGGAAGAAATCAGACGAGAAACCTGTCAAGCAATCACGAAGCATCGTCCACAAAGAAGCAACGTTTCCAAGGAAGAAAGACGTGCGATACGAAAGCTGTGTGAGGATACTGATACAGTCGTCCTGCGTGCTGATAAAGGTAATGCTACCGTCCTTTTGCCTCAGGAAGTCTACAAGGAAAAGATATGTGGTCTACTTAGTTCTGGTGCATACCGGAAGATTAACAAAGATCCTACTAACAAGGTGACAATAAGGACTGCTGCCTTGCTGAACGCTTCATCACTACCGAAGGAAGTCATAAGAAGTTTAAAAGTACGAGGTGCAGTACCACCGAGATTTTATGGTCTTCCTAAAGTTCACAAGATGGGTAAGGATGAGCGTCTAGAGGACTTGTCTATGAGACCTATAACGAGCACTATTGGTTCACCAACATATTTTTCTGCCAAATATTTAGCTTCCTAATTAAAACCATTGGTAGGAAAATGTAGTCACCACATTCGTAATTCTATGGATTTTATTCAGAGACTTAGCAATGTCAGGCTAAATAGTATGGATGTTCTTGTTAGTTTTGACGTAGTATCATTATACACCAAGGTACCTTTAAAGGACTCTTTAGCTCTTATCAACCAACATTTTGATAAGAACATTACGGCCTTATTTGAACATGTGCTTTTATCATCTTATTTTCAGTTTGATGGTGAATTTTATGAGCAAATTGACGGTGTTGCCATGGGAAGCCCCCTCTCCCCTCTGGTAGCTAATTTATTCATGGAAGGCTTCGAGGACAAGGCACTGGACTCAGCATGTTTTAAACCCACGGTCTTCTGGAGGTACGTGGACGACTCATTCGTGGTATGGCCCCATGGTATGGATGAATTACATCGATTTCTGCAGCATTTGAATTCTATCCATGCTAGCATTAAATTTACCATGGAAATAGAAAAAGACGGGTGCCTCCCCTTTCTGGATGTTGTCGTTCGCCGTAAAAGTGATGGCACATTAGGACATGCCGTACATCGGAAACCAACGCATACAAATCTATACCTTCATGCCAGTAGCTGCCATCACCCTTCTCAGAGCATGGGTGTCCTTAAGACCTTAGTGCATCGGGCGCACTGTGTATCCGATGAAGACAATTTACAAGGAGAGCTAACATACCTCAAGAGTATTTTTAAATCGAATGGATATTCTCCGCAACAAATTCGTAGAGCATTCAATGTAAAACCTAAAAAGAAGGTATACGATGCGGAAGAAGATAGTAATTTCTTCAGATCTAGGGCGTTTCTGCCTTATGTGGGCGCTCTTTCTTCAAAGATAGGCCGTATTCTAGAGAAACACAGTGTTAAGGTGATCCTCCGGCCCCCCACGAGGATTGCGGCTTTACTCGGCTCTGTAAAGGACGATTTATTGCTTCGTAAGGCGGGTGTGTACCAGATTCCTTGCGGAAATTGTGAGCAGTCATACATAGGTCAAACAACACGCACCGTTCATGAAAGGTGTGTGGAGCACCGAAGATACACACGCCTATTACAACCAGACAAGTCAGCTGTGGCCGAACATTGTATTGATACGGGTCATTCCATGAATTACAGTGATGTGAAGATTTTAACATCCACCTCTTCTTTTTGGGATTCTGTATTCAAGGAAGCCATAGAAATTCGATTAGCCAACAATTTAATAAACAGAGATAAAGGTTTCAATTTGGACAAAGCATGGAATCCGGCTCTTGGACTAATTAAATTGCAGAGAAGTCGTCACCGTGTCATCGCCGCCGATCAAACATCGATAAGCACATCGAACGTCCGTACGCTTTCGCCACAGGCGGCGCAGCATCTGTGACCCGCATGCACAGTACCGCCGCGGTGGAGCATATAAGGCCGCGCTTGGCACCTTGTCATCAGTCTTGTGACTCGCTCTGAAGATGGCCGGACGATACGCGGCCGAAATATCAGTAGAAGAAATTTTATTTGCGCGGCTGCATGCCCGAAATTTAATGGATTATTCACTACGCCGCGAGAAGTTGAAAATGCACATCAAGTACCTCTTCGGGGAGGAGATGGTTTCATGGGTCCATAGTTTGGACAAATTAAGACACCAGAGAGCAAGACTATTGAGCTCCTTGAGTTTCTTACTGAAGTGCCGCGACCATGGAGTTGTCCCAAAATTTGCAAGGTTGGTTCACTTTGTTAAGAATGCTGCAGTAAATAGAATTTTACATAGAGCTGGTTCCGCTATTGTCAGAGAAAGAATTCGTTTTACTCGTCGGAAGTTGGACAATGTTTCTGAACATCTGTATCATCTGCATCTGAAGGTTGCAGCTGTTTTATCTCCTGACTCCTGGGACTGGATCGATGGCACGACATGGGCTAAGTCTGACTGGGTTCGCGAAGTGGCCACGAAAAGGCAGATTACCAAGTATAGCCGATTGGACCAGCCTTCTCAGGTGGACTCAGTTATTCGACGCCCTGTCATAAATTTGACGGGTAAGGATTTGGACGAAGCTACGTTGTCTGTCTTAAGTAAAGGGCTAAATTTTGCCCCTACTCCCAAGACTTTGCCGATATCATCTTTCATCAGTGCCATTGAAGAAGCTGTCCGACCACTATCAGAGGATTCTGCGGAAGAAATCAGACGAGAAACCTGTCAAGCAATCACGAAGCATCGTCCACAAAGAAGCAACGTTTCCAAGGAAGAAAGACGTGCGATACGAAAGCTGTGTGAGGATACTGATACAGTCGTCCTGCGTGCTGATAAAGGTAATGCTACCGTCCTTTTGCCTCAGGAAGTCTACAAGGAAAAGATATGTGGTCTACTTAGTTCTGGTGCATACCGGAAGATTAACAAAGATCCTACTAACAAGGTGACAATAAGGACTGCTGCCTTGCTGAACGCTTCATCACTACCGAAGGAAGTCATAAGAAGTTTAAAAGTACGAGGTGCAGTACCACCGAGATTTTATGGTCTTCCTAAAGTTCACAAGATGGGTAAGGATGAGCGTCTAGAGGACTTGTCTATGAGACCTATAACGAGCACTATTGGTTCACCAACATATTTTTCTGCCAAATATTTAGCTTCCTAATTAAAACCATTGGTAGGAAAATGTAGTCACCACATTCGTAATTCTATGGATTTTATTCAGAGACTTAGCAATGTCAGGCTAAATAGTATGGATGTTCTTGTTAGTTTTGACGTAGTATCATTATACACCAAGGTACCTTTAAAGGACTCTTTAGCTCTTATCAACCAACATTTTGATAAGAACATTACGGCCTTATTTGAACATGTGCTTTTATCATCTTATTTTCAGTTTGATGGTGAATTTTATGAGCAAATTGACGGTGTTGCCATGGGAAGCCCCCTCTCCCCTCTGGTAGCTAATTTATTCATGGAAGGCTTCGAGGACAAGGCACTGGACTCAGCATGTTTTAAACCCACGGTCTTCTGGAGGTACGTGGACGACACATTCGTGGTATGGCCCCATGGTATGGATGAATTACATCGATTTCTGCAGCATTTGAATTCTATCCATGCTAGCATTAAATTTACCATGGAAATAGAAAAAGACGGGTGCCTCCCCTTTCTGGATGTTGTCGTTCGCCGTAAAAGTGATGGCACATTAGGACATGCCGTACATCGGAAACCAACGCATACAAATCTATACCTTCATGCCAGTAGCTGCCATCACCCTTCTCAGAGCATGGGTGTCCTTAAGACCTTAGTGCATCGGGCGCACTGTGTATCCGATGAAGACAATTTACAAGGAGAGCTAACATACCTCAAGAGTATTTTTAAATCGAATGGATATTCTCCGCAACAAATTCGTAGAGCATTCAATGTAACACCTAAAAAGAAGGTATACGATGCGGAAGAAGATAGTAATTTCTTCAGATCTAGGGCGTTTCTGCCTTATGTGGGCGCTCTTTCTTCAAAGATAGGCCGTATTCTAGAGAAACACAGTGTTAAGGTGATCTTCCGGCCCCCCACGAGGATTGCGGCTTTACTCGGCTCTGTAAAGGACGATTTATTGCTTCGTAAGGCGGGTGTGTACCAGATTCCTTGCGGAAATTGTGAGCAGTCATACATAGGTCAAACAACACGCACCGTTCATGAAAGGTGTGTGGAGCACCGAAGATACACACGCCTATTACAACCAGACAAGTCAGCTGTGGCCGAACATTGTATTGATACGGGTCATTCCATGAATTACAGTGATGTGAAGATTTTAACATCCACCTCTTCTTTTTGGGATTCTGTATTCAAGGAAGCCATAGAAATTCGATTAGCCAACAATTTAATAAACAGAGATAAAGGTTTCAATTTGGACAAAGCATGGAATCCGGCTCTTGGACTAATTAAATTGCAGAGAAGTCGTCACCGTGTCATCGCCGCCGATCAAACATCGATAAGCACATCGAACGTCCGTACGCTTTCGCCACAGGCGGCGCAGCATCTGTGACCCGCATGCACAGTACCGCCGCGGTGGAGCATATAAGGCCGCGCTTGGCACCTTGTCATCAGTCTTGTGACTCGCTCTGAAGATGGCCGGACGATACGCGGCCGAAATATCAGTAGAAGAAATTTTATTTGCGCGGCTGCATGCCCGAAATTTAATGGATTATTCATTACGCCGCGAGTAGTTGAAAATGCACATCAAGTACCTCTTCGGGGAGGAGATGGTTTCATGGGTCCATAGTTTGGACAAATTAAGACACCAGAGAGCAAGACTATTGAGCTCCTTGAGTTTCTTACTGAAGTGCCGCGACCATGGAGTTGTCCCAAAATTTGCAAGGTTGGTTCACTTTGTTAAGAATGCTGCAGTAAATAGAATTTTACATAGAGCTGGTTCCGCTATTGTCAGAGAAAGAATTCGTTTTACTCGTCGGAAGTTGGACAATGTTTCTGAACATCTGTATCATCTGCATCTGAAGGTTGCAGCTGTTTTATCTCCTGACTCCTGGGACTGGATCGATGGCACGACATGGGCTAAGTCTGACTGGGTTCGCGAAGTGGCCACGAAAAGGCAGATTACCAAGTATAGCCGATTGGACCAGCCTTCTCAGGTGGACTCAGTTATTCGACGCCCTGTCATAAATTTGACGGGTAAGGATTTGGACGAAGCTACGTTGTCTGTCTTAAGTAAAGGGCTAAATTTTGCCCCTACTCCCAAGACTTTGCCGATATCATCTTTCATCAGTGCCATTGAAGAAGCTGTCCGACCACTATCAGAGGATTCTGCGGAAGAAATCAGACGAGAAACCTGTCAAGCAATCACGAAGCATCGTCCACAAAGAAGCAACGTTTCCAAGGAAGAAAGACGTGCGATACGAAAGCTGTGTGAGGATACTGATACAGTCGTCCTGCGTGCTGATAAAGGTAATGCTACCGTCCTTTTGCCTCAGGAAGTCTACAAGGAAAAGATATGTGGTCTACTTAGTTCTGGTGCATACCGGAAGATTAACAAAGATCCTACTAACAAGGTGACAATAAGGACTGCTGCCTTGCTGAACGCTTCATCACTACCGAAGGAAGTCATAAGAAGTTTAAAAGTACGAGGTGCAGTACCACCGAGATTTTATGGTCTTCCTAAAGTTCACAAGATGGGTAAGGATGAGCGTCTAGAGGACTTGTCTATGAGACCTATAACGAGCACTATTGGTTCACCAACATATTTTTCTGCCAAATATTTAGCTTCCTTATTAAAACCATTGGTAGGAAAATGTAGTCACCACATTCGTAATTCTATGGATTTTATTCAGAGACTTAGCAATGTCAGGCTAAATAGTATGGATGTTCTTGTTAGTTTTGACGTAGTATCATTATACACCAAGGTACCTTTAAAGGACTCTTTAGCTCTTATCAACCAACATTTTGATAAGAACATTACGGCCTTATTTGAACATGTGCTTTTATCATCTTATTTTCAGTTTGATGGTGAATTTTATGAGCAAATTGACGGTGTTGCCATGGGAAGCCCCCTCTCCCCTCTGGTAGCTAATTTATTCATGGAAGGCTTCGAGGACAAGGCACTGGACTCAGCATGTTTTAAACCCACGGTCTTCTGGAGGTACGTGGACGACTCATTCGTGGTATGGCCCAATGGTATGGATGAATTACATCGATTTCTGCAGCATTTGAATTCTATCCATGCTAGCATTAAATTTACCATGGAAATAGAAAAAGACGGGTGCCTCCCCTTTCTGGATGTTGTCGTTCGCCGTAAAAGTGATGGCACATTAGGACATGCCGTACATCGGAAACCAACGCATACAAATCTATACCTTCATGCCAGTAGCTGCCATCACCCTTCTCAGAGCATGGGTGTCCTTAAGACCTTAGTGCATCGGGCGCACTGTGTATCCGATGAAGACAATTTACAAGGAGAGCTAACATACCTCAAGAGTATTTTTAAATCGAATGGATATTCTCCGCAACAAATTCGTAGAGCATTCAATGTAAAACCTAAAAAGAAGGTATACGATGCGGAAGAAGATAGTAATTTCTTCAGATCTAGGGCGTTTCTGCCTTATGTGGGTGCTCTTTCTTCAAAGATAGGCCGTATTCTAGAGAAACACAGTGTTAAGGTGATCTTCCGGCCCCCCACGAGGATTGCGACTTTACTCGGCTCTGTAAAGGACGATTTATTGCTTCGTAAGGCGGGTGTGTACCAGATTCCTTGCGGAAATTGTGAGCAGTCATACATAGGTCAAACAACACGCACCGTTCATGAAAGGTGTGTG
Source organism: Schistocerca piceifrons (assembly GCF_021461385.2). NCBI lineage: Eukaryota > Metazoa > Arthropoda > Insecta > Orthoptera > Acrididae > Schistocerca > Schistocerca piceifrons. Next base: position 612,088,706 of record NC_060142.1, on the reverse strand, counting down.
GAGCACCGAAGATACACACGCCTATTACAACCAGACAAGTCAGCTGTGGCCGAACATTGTATTGATACGGGTCATTCCATGAATTACAGTGATGTGAAGATTTTAACATCCACCTCTTCTTTTTGGGATTCTGTATTCAAGGAAGCCATAGAAATTCGATTAGCCAACAATTTAATAAACAGAGATAAAGGTTTCAATTTGGACAAAGCATGGAATCCGGCTCTTGGACTAATTAAATTGCAGAGAAGTCGTCACCGTGTCATCGCCGCCGATCAAACATCGATAAGCACATCGAGCGTCCGTACGCTTTCGCCACAGGCGGCGCAGCATCTGTGACCCGCATGCACAGTACCGCCGCGGTGGAGCATATAAGGCCGCGCTTGGCACCTTGTCATCAGTCTTGTGACTCGCTCTGAAGATGGCCGGACGATACGCGGCCGAAATATCAGTAGAAGAAATTTTATTTGCGCGGCTGCATGCCCGAAATTTAATGGAAGTTTCTGTGTCAATAACACTGTGCAACCAAGGATTAGCTACAGCATCAAAACCATCAAACTATGCCTAGAAAAATTAGAGCTTTACAAAATTATTGGTGAAAATTGACATAGTTTTCTTGGACAGACCAGCATAAGCTTCAGTATAAGATATCATGAATGCATGAATCCCCTAAGACTACAAAATATAAATAAATCAATAATAGCCACTCATGTGTACCAATGTGAGTACAGTGTTTCTAACTTTAATGACCACCTACAGATATTACATACCACTAACAAGGGCAAGAGAATCGACCTCCCAGAGGAGCCGAATACATATATATCCTCAGCTTACCACAGTACATTCTTAATGAACAGCTGAAGATAGCCAATGATAGCCAGTAAACATTTTCTAAATAATTTCCTTGGGCTGTTCACAGATATCAAACACAGATGGCATCCTTAACAGTCACATCACTGCAGTTTGAGATACCAGTACATAATTGTATAAATATGAACTACCATGATGTTGGTTTCATCCCACCCTCCCACTTCTTAATTTAGGATTTCCTGCAATTAACATATGAACTGTTGTGAAACGAAAATTCTGTATTATATAAATTTGTATACATATGTCTCCTCTATAATACGCAGTCAGTAGGCTTTGATGTACTTTGTCAATAGTTACCACTGACAAAAAAGTGTTCTACTAGAAACCATGTATCCCACTGTCTTTTAAGATTAAGTTTACACTTAAAGTGCAAATATTTTTACAGTGTTAATATGTTAGATATTGCACTATCTTTCTCTGCCTACATCGTGGTACATATTTAATGAATAATATCCTTGTATCTTTGCTTAATTATAATGTTTGCAAAGAAAAACATCAAAGTTACAAACACGTGTCCAATGTCCAACACGCAATAATATATATAAATATAGTGTAATTTTGTTAAGCGCTAAAGTGGCACTAAATACTCAAATATGTCTATGCAGTAGGGAGAAGTCTGCTGGCGGCAACATCTATGTAATGAAAAATATTAGCTATCTGAAGATGGGCACAGTAGCCCAAAACCGGTTTTGGCAGTAAAATAAAACAACTAAAATGTATTTGTCATTCACCGGTTAATTTGTACAATTCTAGCAAAGTACATCTGTTATAAGAAAGAAGGCATAACATATTACAGATCCATCTCGCTCGGCTGATCAGTCACGACTGGCCCTGAGCTCGATGATTAAATTGCGGCTGCCTATGCATTATAGCCTATGCATTATTATTCACTACGCCGCGAGAAGTTGAAAATGCACATCAAGTACCTCTTCGGGGAGGAGATGGTTTCATGGGTCCATAGTTTGGACAAATTAAGACACCAGAGAGCAAGACTATTGAGCTCCTTGAGTTTCTTACTGAAGTGCCGCGACCATGGAGTTGTCCCAAAATTTGCAAGGTTGGTTCACTTTGTTAAGAATGCTGCAGTAAATAGAATTTTACATAGAGCTGGTTCCGCTATTGTCAGAGAAAGAATTCGTTTTACTCGTCGGAAGTTGGACAATGTTTCTGAACATCTGTATCATCTGCATCTGAAGGTTGCAGCTGTTTTATCTCCTGACTCCTGGGACTGGATCGATGGCACGACATGGGCTAAGTCTGACTGGGTTCGCGAAGTGGCCACGAAAAGGCAGATTACCAAGTATAGCCGATTGGACCAGCCTTCTCAGGTGGACTCAGTTATTCGACGCCCTGTCATAAATTTGACGGGTAAGGATTTGGACGAAGCTACGTTGTCTGTCTTAAGTAAAGGGCTAAATTTTGCCCCTACTCCCAAGACTTTGCCGATATCATCTTTCATCAGTGCCATTGAAGAAGCTGTCCGACCACTATCAGAGGATTCTGCGGAAGAAATCAGACGAGAAACCTGTCAAGCAATCACGAAGCATCGTCCACAAAGAAGCAACGTTTCCAAGGAAGAAAGACGTGCGATACGAAAGCTGTGTGAGGATACTGATACAGTCGTCCTGCGTGCTGATAAAGGTAATGCTACCGTCCTTTTGCCTCAGGAAGTCTACAAGGAAAAGATATGTGGTCTACTTAGTTCTGGTGCATACCGGAAGATTAACAAAGATCCTACTAACAAGGTGACAATAAGGACTGCTGCCTTGCTGAACGCTTCATCACTACCGAAGGAAGTCATAAGAAGTTTAAAAGTACGAGGTGCAGTACCACCGAGATTTTATGGTCTTCCTAAAGTTCACAAGATGGGTAAGGATGAGCGTCTAGAGGACTTGTCTATGAGACCTATAACGAGCACTATTGGTTCACCAACATATTTTTCTGCCAAATATTTAGCTTCCTTATTAAAACCATTGGTAGGAAAATGTAGTCACCACATTCGTAATTCTATGGATTTTATTCAGAGACTTAGCAATGTCAGGCTAAATAGTATGGATGTTCTTGTTAGTTTTGACGTAGTATCATTATACACCAAGGTACCTTTAAAGGACTCTTTAGCTCTTATCAACCAACATTTTGATAAGAACATTACGGCCTTATTTGAACATGTGCTTTTATCATCTTATTTTCAGTTTGATGGTGAATTTTATGAGCAAATTGACGGTGTTGCCATGGGAAGCCCCCTCTCCCCTCTGGTAGCTAATTTATTCATGGAAGGCTTCGAGGACAAGGCACTGGACTCAGCATGTTTTAAACCCACGGTCTTCTGGAGGTACGTGGACGACACATTCGTGGTATGGCCCCATGGTATGGATGAATTACATCGATTTCTGCAGCATTTGAATTCTATCCATGCTAGCATTAAATTTACCATGGAAATAGAAAAAGACGGGTGCCTCCCCTTTCTGGATGTTGTCGTTCGCCGTAAAAGTGATGGCACATTAGGACATGCCGTACATCGGAAACCAACGCATACAAATCTATACCTTCATGCCAGTAGCTGCCATCACCCTTCTCAGAGCATGGGTGTCCTTAAGACCTTAGTGCATCGGGCGCACTGTGTATCCGATGAAGACAATTTACAAGGAGAGCTAACATACCTCAAGAGTATTTTTAAATCGAATGGATATTCTCCGCAACAAATTCGTAGAGCATTCAATGTAAAACCTAAAAAGAAGGTATACGATGCGGAAGAAGATAGTAATTTCTTCAGATCTAGGGCGTTTCTGCCTTATGTGGGTGCTCTTTCTTCAAAGATAGGCCGTATTCTAGAGAAACACAGTGTTAAGGTGATCTTCCGGCCCCCCACGAGGATTGCGACTTTACTCGGCTCTGTAAAGGACGATTTATTGCTTCGTAAGGCGGGTGTGTACCAGATTCCTTGCGGAAATTGTGAGCAGTCATACATAGGTCAAACAACACGCACCGTTCATGAAAGGTGTGTGGAGCACCGAAGATACACACGCCTATTACAACCAGACAAGTCAGCTGTGGCCGAACATTGTATTGATACGGGTCATTCCATGAATTACAGTGATGTGAAGATTTTAACATCCACCTCTTCTTTTTGGGATTCTGTATTCAAGGTAGCCATAGAAATTCGATTAGCCAACAATTTAATAAACAGAGATAAAGGTTTCAATTTGGACAAAGCATGGAATCCGGCTCTTGGACTAATTAAATTGCAGAGAAGTCGTCACCGTGTCATCGCCGCCGATCAAACATCGATAAGCACATCGAGCGTCCGTACGCTTTCGCCACAGGCGGCGCAGCATCTGTGACCCGCATGCGCAGTACCGCCGCGGTGGAGCATATAAGGCCGCGCTTGGCACCTTGTCATCAGTCTTGTGACTCGCTCTGAAGATGGCCGGACGATACGCGGCCGAAATATCAGTAGAAGAAATTTTATTTGCGCGGCTGCATGCCCGAAATTTAATGGAAGTTTCTGTGTCAATAACACTGTGCAACCAAGGATTAGCTACAGCATCAAAACCATCAAACTATGCCTAGAAAAATTAGAGCTTTGCAAAATTATTGGTGAAAATTGACATAGTTTTCTTGGACAGACCAGCATAAGCTTCAGTATAAGATATCTTGAATGCATGAATCCCCTAAGACTACAAAATATAAATAAATCAATAATAGCCACTCATGTGTACCAATGTGAGTACAGTGTTTCTAACTTTAATGACCACCTACAGATATTACATACCACTAACAAGGGCAAGAGAATCGACCTCCCAGAGGAGCCGAATACATATATATCCTCAGCTTACCACAGTACATTCTTAATGAACAGCTGAAGATAGCCAATGATAGCCAGTAAACATTTTCTAAATAATTTCCTTGGGCTGTTCACAGATATCAAACACAGATGGCATCCTTAACAGTCACATCACTGCAGTTTGAGATACCAGTACATAATTGTATAAATATGAACTACCATGATGTTGGTTTCATCCCACCCTCCCACTTCTTAATTTAGGATTTCCTGCAATTAACATATGAACTGTTGTGAAACGAAAATTCTGTATTATATAAATTTGTATACATATGTCTCCTCTATAATACGCAGTCAGTAGGCTTTGATGTACTTTGTCAATAGTTACCACTGACAAAAAAGTGTTCTACTAGAAACCATGTATCCCACTGTCTTTTAAGATTAAGTTTACACTTAAAGTGCAAATATTTTTACAGTGTTAATATGTTAGATATTGCACTATCTTTCTCTGCCTACATCGTGGTACATATTTAATGAATAATATCCTTGTATCTTTGCTTAATTATAATGTTTGCAAAGAAAAACATCAAAGTTACAAACACGTGTCCAATGTCCAACACGCAATAATATATATAAATATAGTGTAATTTTGTTAAGCGCTAAAGTGGCACTAAATACTCAAATATGTCTATGCAGTAGGGAGAAGTCTGCTGGCGGCAACATCTATGTAATGAAAAATATTAGCTATCTGAAGATGGGCACAGTAGCCCAAAACCGGTTTTGGCAGTAAAATAAAACAACTAAAATGTATTTGTCATTCACCGGTTAATTTGTACAATTCTAGCAAAGTACATCTGTTATAAGAAAGAAGGCATAACATATTACAGATCCATCTCGCTCGGCTGATCAGTCACGACTGGCCCTGAGCTCGATGATTAAATTGCGGCTGCCTATGCATTATAGCCCCAGCATCTGAGGCTGTACGTCTGTCAGGATTCTGCGTTTAATTTGTCATGCTGTGAATCAGTTAAAGCGGTTCTCAATATGGAGGATGGTTTCAGCGCTGCTGCGCTTTCTTCGGTGTAGTGGTGTGACATTCCGCCCCCCCCCCCCCCACTCCCCCCCCCACCTACTAGCATATCACCCAGTTAGAGTAGGATCTACATTTCAAAACGTGCCGCGAAATACAGTGCAACTTGACTTGGCATTTTTGTCATTGTACTAGGTGACAGCAGAAGTGATAAGAACAGTGAAAATCGTACAACCAACTGGGGATCTGTAGTTTGGAACTGAAGCTACTGAACCACTGACGCTAATTTCTGGATTAACTACTAATAATACAACACTACTACTAATAATAATGCAACAGAATAATACAATACAAATGAGTTACAGACACCACATGTACATCATCAATAAATTAATTGTAAAACGGAAACAGTTATGAGCCAAAGAAACTAATACTAGTTCTACACAGGAAGTAAGCAATGAAAATACAGTGGAAATAAATGTTATTTGTTACGTAATTTACAGATAATTTATTATCGAATAAATAGCTTTGAATGATCCATCTATCCGAACTGTTATCCAGATTCAAATCTAATCAAATAATGCCGTCCCTTTTCCCCACAACACCTTACACTTCCTTTCTCTCTCTGCCCAAATTGTTGAACATAGTAAGTCCTACTAGTTAGTTTGCTAGATTTACTCGCAAGGGCCTACAGTGTAGCTGGATCGAAGATTTTGGATCATTATAACCAAAGAAGACAGTTACATAGTGGTCATACTTTCGACATAGTTTTTTTAAATTAATTCTATTCAAAATACGTTTAAAAATCAATGCGATTTTAGCAGTTTTTCACTGAAATATACAGTTGCGCAACTGAAACAATGACTTTCGACGTGTTGGCCTCCGTATTTTCCGAGGATACGTGAGCCATTTCCAAGATTATGGTCCAAGACCGTCCATAACACTGGTGATAGCTCTTTTTGAATTTCCTGTAGCTCTCCCAGGCACTGTTCCAGGGACAAAAAGTTCCCTTTACTTAATTTCGCATCCCTTTAACGGTCCGTTTCACCGATACTTCTACAGTTTTTGTGTAGTTCATCACTTCCCCAGTCATATGGCTTTGTAATTTGGTATTGTTAAACACATCTTTCTCCAAACACGCGATTTCCGTGGTGTATCTCTCACTTTCTGCCTTTCTTCCTTTCACTCATTGTTACATTATTTCCACTGTGTCACTCACCTTCCAGACGTCCTCCTCATCCACTGTCCCAAATACAGTTTTCAGAGGACTGCCACCCACATTGATTCAAGCTCTCCTCCTTCTTGTACGTGGTAGAATCCACAGAACCAGAGTCAATTCATCCCTAAAGTTCTCACATGTCCCATGTATCCTCCTACACAGCCAAGTAATTATTGTAAGCACTCTGTGATTCTCTGCCCCTTGTCGAAAGTTATCGAAGGCTTCCTGTTGTCGTCTCACCTTATTCCGAATCTCCCATTTGTAAATACGATATACATCACCCAGCAGTGTCTGGTAATCACCACATATTCTTGGTTTACGAATAGCACTACCCCTTCCTGGTGCGGATACTCCAGTGCTTCCACTCTGGTGACGACCTAGGGCTATGAAGCAGCCTCACGTTGTCTGCCAGCGTATTCACCTGTGTACAAAGATACATATTACGCTATCCTCTCCCTAAGGTCCTCTGATACCCTGCAGCTGTTCATTTCACCCATACTAACGTTAAGCTGCACCTATAGCTAACGTAAAGAAAACTTATGTCTGTTTTTATCTTCTAGTTGTAAACTATAAGGAATTCCTATTGCAGCTTCTTCTACAATCTTTCTGTCATTCCTCTGCTACTTCTGATCTGACCATTCAATTCCTTTGATATCCTCCACACTTCCTTGATAATGCTTCAAACATACCACATGCTCCGTTGTCGTTCTCATCAGCATCTGAATCTTGATGTAGTATCCACAACTCCATACGGTCCCTGATAACTCGTAATTTTTTTTTTTTTTTTCATTTTCCGCTTTGAAGTGCGAGAGGTCGATTGTCCAGTACTACTGTGTGGCATTCTTATTGTGTAACTCCCTGCTTCCTCTAGCTCTTTCAGCGCCCATTTCCATATTTCTCTTATCACTCTCTTGAACTGCTTAAACGATTCTCCCGTTTTCCTCTTCCTGGTCTTAACATGTCGAATGGTGACCGCATTTTGCAACCATATACTTTCTGATATCCGATAATCCTATATTTGTGTGCTGCTTTGAGCTGTACACTGAGACATCTCTGATAGATACTATCTTTGGTATGGTGTGCATCCACATTGTGTTCTAGCATCTTTCCTAGAGTTCTATGCGCCTTTTCCGTTCTCTCATTACCTTGAGAATGTAGAGGACTCGTCCTTAATTCATAACAGTTTACACAGTTCCTGAAAAAGTTATTATCGATTCAGCTACCCTGAACTTCAGCACCCAATGGTTTAGTAGTGCTTGTGTCACTGTCCCAGCTTGTTGGTTTTGCATTGCAACCACTTCTATACATCTCGAAAAAGATCTGTAAATGCAAGTATGTATTTATTCACAGCCAGTGTTTTGTTGAACGGACCTAAAATATCACTGCCGAGAGATTCAGATTGTGCCATTTCTTTAGAGAATCTCTGCAGTCATGATCTGATTCGACATAAATCATAAATCCGATCTCTGGGCACACTGTATGCAGTTGTGCACATATTAATTCATATCTGTCTTCCTGTTCTTCCACGTATACCTCTCTGCTCTCCTCCTGTTGATTGTACTACGTCCTCCAAGACATACTAACACTTGAACTCATGTCTTCTATAGCACTCTTTTCCCAGTTCTGCTGTGCTACTGATCATGACCCCAACCTGGTCTCTATGCACAACAATCCACGCTGCATAGTAGACTGTGGTTGTTTACTACAATGCATAAGCTTATATGCATAAGCTTATCATCCATCGTCAGCGCTCTCTGCCTCTCCTTAAGCTCAATACTACCTCTCTGCAACACTACTACTTCTTCATTAGAGCCACCTGTGTCCCCATATTCCTTCTGTGTTTACAAATGACCTCAAATTGAGACACCTTCAGCTGTACCCTTCGTGTCAATCTGCTAGACAGCAGTAATATATACCCTGGATGTTCCATTATCAAATTGAAACATTTTTAGCAGAAATAAAGAACCGGATGATTCCATAGATAAGGCTGAAGACCTCTTTCTCCGTCATGGAGTAACTCCTCTTAGCTGAAATAATTTGCCTTGATGCTTAGGCTACCTGGTGCTCTACATCATTTCTTGAGACAACACACAATCAAGTACATATTTAGATGCCTTGGATGAGAATGAATTTCGTACTGATATCTGGAAGCACTGAGATTGGACTTGATGCCAAACCTTCGTTCAGTTTTCAAAACCATGTTGGTAGTCGTCGGGCAAAATGAGGTATGAACATTTCTTCGGTGATTGCTTCAGTGACCTGACAAAATCCGCAAATCCCTTGTCGAATTTTTGGTAGTTATATGTGATTCCACGTAATGATTGTAATTCCTTAAATGACTCAGGTAAAGAATATTCACGTATAGTTTATGTGGCCAAGGTACGCCACCTGCTGTAACATAAAATTACACTTTTCTATAGTCATCGTTAAATTAATACTTCACTCAGTCATTGTATGTGCCGATCCAATACACTGTTGGGGATGATTACGTCATCAAGGTACACAAACTCCATCTAACGATTCCTTAAATGTCGCATTCTCCTGCACTAATAAGGACCCAACGATGAAGAAAATGTGGTTTTTGGTCAATTTTCTGGAGTGACTTCAAGCCGTTGGTAGCCAATCCTTAAGCCCATTGCTGAGAAAGATATTTGCACTGACCCAGATAGTCTATGTAGTTCTTAATGTGCAGCAGTAGCTAGGCATACATTACATTCTTAGCATCCAGATGTGGATAATCGCTACAAATCCCATACTTTTGGCAGCATGAAACTTGGTAGCGCATACAGTGTGCAGGAAGCTGGTGATTCATTTTATTGTTTTTACCTCGTGTTGTGTAATATGTGCAGCTAGCAACGGTCCTTTCGGAAAAAAACAAATCTCTAAATTCCAAGTAAGTTTTCCAATCATTCGCTGTCACTTCCCTATGGACTTTTTACTTTCTGTTTTAATGCAGTTTCTGTGGCGTTTGGTGGTCATCTGTGGCCGACACGCTTTGTTCCCTCGTCCAGGATATCCACGCTAGCAATAAACCACCCCTTCATTAACTGTAAACACTCGGTGCTGATATAATCCACATATACAGGTGCCATTTATCTCCACTTATCTCGCTTTCGCACATCACACGTCTCTTCACTAAGCAAGCTGCCTTACACAACGGTTCATTTATTTCCAACGGTTCCAGCACACACGAAATTCCTACAAGTAGGCTTGACTTAACATTCACACAATGCTATTTTCTTCTAGACTTAGGTAAACAACTGCATTAATTATGTGTTATTTTGTTAATACAATACCCATCAAATACCTGAAAACGGTCTTGTCAGCCGGAAACCAGCTAACACAATTAAAAATTAATACTGTAGAACAAAATCAAACTTGTGCTATTCATTTATAATGCCTTATTGTGACAATTCGTGGTTTAAATGATTTGGCATATGCCATAGATACACCTTGTGACATTACTGCATCGGCAGCAGTGTCACCTAAGTCAAGTAGTTTCCCATCAAGCTCCACCACATATTACCAGCTATCGATTTTGGCACAATACTGACATAAGACATCTAACACCAGATTCATGTCATAAGGCTCTACTCATGTATGGAAAACTGTCTACTGGTTATCTGAACTGAAATGAACCCTGGGGGGAAACATCTATGTCCACTGGTCTGAATGGCATTACATATTTAACCCAAACTCCACGCAAAATGTAGCGTGGTGGGTTCCATTGCTTATTTTCCACTGGATGCCCACTAGCAGCCGACACATGAGCACATTTATCCAACATTATCCTGCAATTCCTTTAAACCACATGGCAACCATTTGAAATGGTAACGTAAAGTATGTGGTGAAGCATAGACTTTCCTCCTCCACCCTGAAGTACTACGAGTAGTAGCTACTTATCATTTCCCAACTACCAGTATAACAACTGCTAGTGAAATTTTGCTAAATCTTTTCTGTGTCTTAGAGCTGAGCTCATTGAGGCGGAACGAAGCAATTATAGCAAACGCATTCTAAACTAGTCTGAAGGAGATGTCATTTTTATTTACTGTGTGTACTGTATTGCCATTTTTCAAGGCTGATCTCTCAATAATTGTGTCGTTTCCTATGATACATTGGTTCGTTTCTACAGCTTGTCTTCTACCTAACGCAACAGAATACTGTTGTATTTGAATGGTGTTGTGGTCGCACCTTAATTTGACATTGACATCTCTTCATCATTCCGAGTTTACATGAAAATACCGCTGTTTACCTACATGTAACCCGTCGCAATTCTTCCCATAGAATGGGAACACAGTACTGAAGTCATCGACATCTTCATGAAATTATGGCATGACTTTCCGTAATCCCCTTTCTCATACTGTGAACCAAATACCCTTTATGTAAACTGGTATTTCGTTTCCATTATCTACCTGTTCCTTGATAATTCAAACTCTTAATAATGCATAAGTTCATTCTTCTTCTAGGACTACCCCATCCAAATTAGGCTCCAATTCTTCACTCGTGTCATAAACGCTTAAACATCCAATTCAATTCTATATCATATGTTGGTCAACTGATTGTCACCAAAATTCTGTCAGCAGTTACGAGTTAATAATCAAAGTATCTCACAAAAATCTGGCTCCTGATGAGCCCTTGTCCAGAAGCAGCATTACTTTAATGATCATTTACTGTAACTATAAAAGCAGGACACCCAGTAAATAATCTGTTTATATAAATTCTAGGATGTAGCAGTAGCAGCACTCCAGAATCTAGGGCAGCTGTAATGGTACTCCCATTTAGTCTAAATTCAGCCACTGGGGTTAAAGACTTCTCCTCTTAGCGGTTAGTTCTTAAGGGGACTACTTATGATGAAACTGGTGAAAAAGTGACATTTTCAGATTATTATTTGTTTATAACATTTGATCTCTACTGAATATTTGCTGCATCAGTAGTCGATTATAATCCAATTGGAAGTGTAGTTTTTATTACTTCAATGCTAATAGCACAAGTATCTGTATCTCTGGAACTCCTCGGTCTAGAAGGCTGTGTTTTTCAGCTATTAATTCCTTGTATTTACATTAATGTATGTGTAAATAGGTTGGAAGCAGTGTATAAACAGAAATGGCGGTATTGCACCTGCATTTTGAGGACGTCCTAAATGGTAAAGGAAGACATACAAAAATAATGATGAATGCTAGCAAAATTGTCGAATGGCAATAAGAAACAATACACATTATCTACATCGGATGAAAAGAGTTCTTAAGTAATGCTATTTGGATCCATATACCAAAAAATATCTTTATAGGAATGAAAACCCTATGCTTGTATGTTAATGATACTGTGAAAATGTTTAATGATGCTAATAAGGTACCAATTAATGTACCACAGCAGCATGGTATCACACAAGCTCACCGATGAATGCATCGTCTTAGGATCATGAAAGCCTAGAGTGCAGCAGAAGAAATGACTAAAGTAACTTGAGACAGGGTAACAGATTAAACAAGAACAGGATCCGGATAATGCTGTTTATTGACCTGGCTTTTTCTGGGAGCTGCCATGCCTCCATCAGTGACTTAATATTCAATGAGCAATTTAAACTTGATTTCCTGAAAATTAAATTTTTAATATTTGACTCATTATGTCTGGAACTATTACAGATACGGCTATCTAATTTTGCACAATGTTACTGCTTAGTATACTGGTGCTACTGAACCACCAAAGCCTTCCTCTCCAGAAGGTTTTTTTTACTTACTGAGGCGAAAGCGGATTAAAAAAGAATTGAACATAAATTACAACATCATAACTAACTAATTATTTGACTGTGTGTTATGATTTTAGTTCATTAATAAGAAAAGAATTGAAACTATACCACCCTAAAATTTCAGATCTCTATTTGTCGAAGGTTCTGAGATAATGGGTCATCAATACTGCAAATTTGATACTGTAGGCGTAGGATGAACGTGCTTCCCTTCATATCTTTTGAATCAAATTTAATCAAATGAAACCTTGGAGATGACCCATAACTCGTCCAAAACTAAATTTAGTTTACCAGTATACACTAGTGTTGACGGTGTCTGTGATCCATATCTTGGGTAGGCACAGAGTTCTGAAACATTCTATCTTGTGCTGCAGGTTGATTCTCGACATCATCTCAGTGTTCAGCGATTTGTAATAACTCATCTTAGTAATCGAGTATTCATGAAGCTGAATATCTTCCTACTCTTCGCTGCAAATATTGTATCGAAATGGTAATCAGATTATCGTCACTGATGGGTATATATATATATATATATACACACCCTTGTGAATCCAGTGTTTTTCAAAAAAGATACACATGGATCCTTCAGTATGATCGAAACTGTGATTAGAAACCGTTTTTCTTTGATGATTCGTTGTTTCCCTCACTACTATTACATGTAAAGAAACGGATTTTCTAGGTCTGCAAATGTATTATATTGAACAGACACATGTTTTCTGCATGTTATAACAGATGCAATGATCTGTCGTACATAGATATAAATTTTGTAAGACTCACTAGTCATTTGTGCGAAAACAACTCAAAAGCGTTTCATGAAATCAGCTGGATGTATTAGTTTGTGTAGGTGAGTTTCCTTTAACTGTCCTTTACTGCATATAATCGACTATAATATTTGTGTGACAACCAACGCAATAGTTTTCTGGCAATTGGTTTCTACTTCTTTTAGAATGAAGCTTGCATCTAAATCCTAATACTGTTTTTGGTAACCTGATACTATGTTAATGACAGATATTTTTAATTTGTTCACATACAGCTTTAAGGTGAATTACATTGTTATTTGCTATTTCATAATCAATTAAATCTTGTTTCACAGTCTCCCAGTGTGAGTTTACTTGCGTCTACACTTTAGCTGCCCACACTTCAGTTTCCTGACAATATGTCTGAATCCTACGTTAGAATTCAGACTGCTTCAGTGACTCCCTACATTCCTTCATAAATTTGTTGGACATTTCGAGAATCTAATTACAAATCTTTATTACTTTCACATCCACGATTTGATTAAAATCTGTTATTAATTTCATTTATTATCTGCCTTCGATCATTGACTCAGTCTTTAAATACTTGCCCTTAGTTTTCTTCATGATGAACTAGATATTTTTTCATTTTTTATTATGTACTTTGTATTATCACTTAATATTAGAATGTCTGCCCTCAAAACTACAATCACTTGTTAAAATTGCACTAACACGTCTCCCTTCCTACATTAGCTACATGATTGCTACCTGTGATTCTCTTTTCACAATTCAATGTTTACATTTATATTAGAATTGAATTTTTCAGTTGCCCAATTCATTAATGAAATCTAAATTAACGCTTTCCTGTTCCACACAGTCTTCTCCATTAATTGCATCACCATTGTTATTCAGATACGTACACTGAACGTAATTTATAGCCAAATAATAGTTGACTCTCTAAATCAGTTTTCCAGTTCAACGTTGCTTGAAAAGTGAGGTGTCAATCAAAAAAGTCCTATTACTCACCCTACATTTCTGTTGATCATCAGACACTGGAGACAAAGATTGTAGGATGTGAAGTTCTTCCATGGGTTCCATATATCCATACATAAGGCAATGTTTCATGGTATGGTGGAATATATTAAAGATGCCACCTGAAACTTCACTACATAAATGATCTAATGATATCTTATGTTTGGCTGGTAATTTTAGGAAGCGTACTAGACCTTTCCGATTGAGAACAGTTATTAGCGAATCACGAATATTTCGGTTTATTATTGATTTCATAACACATTTCAAAAAATTTCACCACACCAAGTTTTAGCAAATTTCCATGTGGCACGGTACAACATTAATCAGCACATTGTAACTGTAATCCGACCGACACAATGCGTCATGGATAATTAGCCCGTCTTCAGCGAACACAGCTGACCAATGACAGAATCTGTCCAGATTCTATCTGCAGCTACTACACCCTGCAAAAAGCGCTCCAGAATAATCAACAACAACACTATATAAGCTATATAAGAAACCAATATGCTAAATCAGTGGTATCTGCAATAAAATAATACACTATCTGTCATGAAGTAAATAGATAAATTGATGAAAAATATCACAGAAAAATAATAGATGTATCGGTTTGGGAGGAAACAGAATCCTCATACATCCATATGCGTTTTATAGTCACAGTCTACGGATGAGATATCCTGAATACAGTCATGTATCATGATTAAAGTATTTGATGAGCTGCTTTTACAAGCATAGGCAGGAAAACCCATTGTAACAGCTGTACCTATATCTATATCTACCACTACACTTACATACATACTCCGGAAGCCACCATATGGTTCGTGACGGAGGTTATCCTGCACCACTACTTGTCTTTTCCTGCTCCACTTGCAAACATAGCAAGGGAAAAATGATAGTCTGAGTTCCATCTTCGACCCATTATCTTATTTGTCTTCACGCGAAATGTACGTTGGAGGCAGCAGAAAAGTTCTGCAGTCAACCTCAAATACAAGGTCTCTAAATTTCCTCAATAGTGCTCGTAAAAAAGAACGTTGGTATCACTCCAGTAGGTCCCATTTGACCTCCCGAAGCATCTCCGTACTAACTGTGTTTTGCTCGAAACTGCCAGTAACAAACCTAGCTGCCTGCCCCAGAACTGCAGGTGCCGATCCCGAACTCTGGAAGAGTACTCCAGAAAAGATCGCACTAGCGTCTTATAAATGGTCTGCTTTACAGATGAACCAGACTTTCCTAGAATTCTCTCAATAAACCGAAGTCGACCGTTTGCCTTTCCTACCACAATCCTCAAATGCTCGTTCCATTTCATTTCGCTTTACAATGTTACATCCTGATATTTAAACGACATCTGAACACTACAGGTTTGTTTTTCCTACTGATACGCATAAACTTACGTTTTAATACAGTGAAAGCTAGCTGCCATTCATCACACCAAATACAAATTTTGTGTGTCATCTTGTATCCTCCTACGTCGCACACTGACGACACCTCCACGTTCACAACAGCATCATCAACAAGCAACCGCGGACTGTTGCTTACTCTGTCTGCCAAATAATTTATGTACATAAAAAGAACAACGGTCCAACCGCGCTTCTCTGGTGAACTTCTGACAATTCCCTTGTTCCTGATGATCACTCGGCCTTTACGAAACCATACTGGGTTCTGTCACTAAAGAAATCCTCGAGCCACTCACATAGCTAGGAAACTATTCCGCAGGCTTCTACCTCCGTTAAAAGTCGACAGAACCATGTGAAATGGTTCGCGGATATCCACAAATACAGGCGCCTGTTGCCCTTCATAAACGGTTGTTGTTAGAGATGTATAGCTACTGAGGGATACGGATTATTCATTCGTTAAGCGGTGGAGTCATATTGATAAAATTACTAAAATGAGCACTACAGAAAAATATTACAATGACAGTAGTCACCCACCAATATATTGCTGTACTATGAATAATATAAAGAGGACGTCACTGAATATAATGTGTAGGTATATGACAATGCTAGGTGGAAACAGTGCATATCTCACTGAAGTATATGAAACGTTTTCACAGCTCATCTTGTATAACTTCAATTTTGAATATAGGATATGAATACACAGCTTAGAAGGAACGCGGAGAGCTAAAAGGGTAATAAAGGGTATGCAATGCAACACGCACTGGGAGATCTGTGCACTTCTTTGCATAATATTGCATCAGTTGTGCGACTGTATTCGTGATTTCCTGTCAGGATGGTCGCAGTTCGCAGTAATAGACGGCAAATCATCGAGTAAAATTGAAGTGATATCAGGTGTTCCCCAGGGAAGCGTCCTGGGACCTCTGCTCTTCTTGATCTATACAAATGACCTGGGTGACAATCTGAGCAGTTCTCTTAGGTTGTTCGCAGATTATGCTGTAATTTACCGTCTAGTAAGGTCATCCGAAGACCAGAATCAGTTGCAAAGCGATTTAGAAAAGATTGCTGTATGGTGTGGCAGGTGGCAGTTGACGGTAAGTAACGAAAAGTGTGAGGTGATCCACATGAGTCTCTAAAGAAATCCGTTGGAATTCGATTATTCGATAGATAGTACAATTCTCAAGGCTGTCAATTCCACTACGTACCTGGGTGTTAAAATTACGAACAACTTCAGTTGGAAAGACCACATAGATTATATTGTGGGGAAGGCGAGCGAAAGCTTGCGTCTCATTTGCAGAACACTTAGAAGATGCTACAAGTCCACTAAAGAGACAGCTTACACTACACTCGTTCGTCCTCTGTTAGAATATTGCTGCGCGGTGTGGGATGCTTAACACGTGGGATTGACAGAGGACATCGAAAGGGCAGCTCGTTTTGTATTATCACGTAATAGGGGAGAGAGTGTGGCAGATATGATACGCGAGTTGGGATGGAGTTCACTAAAGCAAAGACGTTTCCAGTCGCGACGAGATCTATTTACGAAATTTCAGTCAACAACTTTCTCTTCCCAATGCGAAAATATTTTGTTGAGCCCAACCTACATAGGTAGGAATGATCATCAAAATAAAGTAAGAGAAATCAGAGCTCGAACACAAAGGTTTAAATGTTCGTTTTTCCCACGTGCTGTCGGGAGTGGAATGGTAGAGTGATAGTATGGTTGTGGTTCGATGAGCCCTCTGCCAAGCACTTAAATGTGAATTGCAGAGTAATCATGTAGATGTAGATGTAGATGTAAATGTATATCAAAGTGAACTCGTAAGAATTTCTAGAATAACTGAGTAGAGTTGTACTGCTTCGGTGTGATGTGGTTTCCTCCCTCCCTCTCTCTCAGCTGCTAAACGACAAGCTCATCAGTGTGAACATAGACAGTGGGACTGCGCTGAGTGAATCGTGTAACACAATGGGGGCGTAGCGACGCCTAATGACGTCGCCGGACGCGCGGGAGCGACGAGGAGGCTGATGACCCCGGCAGGGCGTGGGACGCACTCCGGCCACGAAACACACGCTCTAATTCACCAGCAGACGCGGGCGCGGCGTGCATGGCAGCAGGAGTGCCGCAAGGCTGATGGGGGACGTGCTGCAACCCGCCGAGCTCCACTCGCCAACTCAGGGGAGGACGTCCAGTCGCATTCACGACTCAAGCGAAATGGAAAATGTCTTCATCCCACGAAATGTATTTCAAGTTCCTTTGCGTTAAATTAAAAAGAATGAAGGTGAAAATGTCACAGAATAAAATATCAAGAAATATGAAAACTAAAGGAAAATTTAAAAAGTACAGGAACTGTCTCAATACTAAATATGTAGTAGAAAACCACTGAAAATAAAACTGCCTACAAGACGAGTGTTCAGTTCTGAAACAAACAGAGAAAGAACCAAGTCCTTTGCTCAATAAAATCACAGAAATACACACTGAGGTGGCAAAGATTGTGGGTTGTTTTTTAAAATCGTGTCGGACCTGCCTTTGCTTGACGTAGTGCACCAACTCGACATAATATAGACTCAACAAGTCGTTGGAAGTCCCCTGCCGAAGTATTGAGCTATCCTGCTTGTACAGACGTCCATAGTTGTGAAAGTGTTGCCATCGTAGGATTTTGTGCACCAAGTGACCTTCTGAATATGTCCCATAAATGGTTGGTTTATAGATTAATGGGACTAAACTGCAAGGTTATCAGGCTCTTTTTCCTTACTCCCTTTTCCCTTCGTCACAATTGTCTCAGATTGAATCCATACTCCATATCCTAAAATCCGGAGAAGGAACCAAATGCGTACAACTATGTGCCTAACTGCACTAAAGTAAGAAACGGAAGAAGCAAGGAATAACTGAAAATCTGTAGGTGTTAAAACAATATAACAAACGGCCTTGGTTGGTTGATCGCAACAATGAAAACGGATGAGCGTGCCACTCTGCGGCACACTAAAATCTTCAGCCTAAAAACTGAAGCCAACAGAAACACAGATGGCGAGAATTCCAAGTCGAACAGACAGTACCAGAGGTATCAAAGAAGAGTTCAAATGCAGGTAGGGTGAGGGCTTGGGAGATAAGATCAGGCGCCCATACTTAGATTGAGTGATAGAAACCACTGTCAAATAAAACTTACAACTAGATCAGCCGTTGAGGCACCTAGCGCAATTGGTAGCATATAAGGAAGGCTACAATTCCGCCTCAGGGTGGCTAGATTGACACAGTTAAACGAGATGCGGACTACAGTCTATCGAGGGCCGCAGAAACACTGGGGTTTGCCCTGGCAACGAAGGAGACCTCCGTGAGTCAGCCACTTATGGCTGATTCGGAGGGAGCTAAAAATTATGGAGTCCCTGCAAATGGCTCGCGTGAATAAACTCCAAACTTTTGTTGTCTCCTTTATAGCATGTAGTAATTTATTGGGCGCAGGCATGGTTTGCCATTAGGATTCCCATATCCCAAAAACTTTACAGCGTAATACCGATCGGAGACCAATTTCTGGTGTGGCTATCTCCAGAGTTGTTTACGGGTTTCCAGCTTGGCCACGCTGCCAGCAAGATCATTCCCAGAGATTCCGACATGACGTCGGATCCAAATAAAGGCCACGGAATGTCCACATTGTTGGAGGTCACAGAGAGACTCCTGGATAGTCATTAGCAAAGGATGGAGAAGGTAGCACTTGTCGAGAGCTAGTGGGCTGGTTAACGGGTCACTACAAATGAGAGAGGACTCACTGGTGCGGAAGCAGATAAATTCTGCAGTCATCAGGCTTGGAGCGCTGTTCAGTATGTCCACCGAAGCCCGCGCGACTATCTATTATCAATGTAGTCTACCTCAGAGCCCTGAAACACGCCAAAAATAGAGAGAAATAGGCACCAGAGGACCGCAGGATGAACTCAGTTTCTTGGGACTTGTGATAGGTCAAGGCGAAGCTGTGATCGAGATATACATAATAGAGGTGTATAGAGAGAAACACTCTAGTTCAGTGAGAAGGAACCGGACATATACTGCAATTGTAATTCGCGATCTGGGCCGCTGTCTCAGATTGCCGTATTACGGAGACGTAGACAATAATACGAATACTTAGGTTAACTAGGGACATGTGTGCCATAATTAACTAGCAGTTGTGGGTTCCTCACCTGCAATGGAGGTACCCCAGCCTCCCAAAGTAGGCTGTTCATATGACTAGTTCAGAGAGCTCCCGTCACAAGCCCAACCCGGTAATGGTGTGTTGTGTCCAGTATCTGCAATGCTGAGGGTGATGGTGAACCATAACCCAGATTCCCGTAATCAAGGGGGACTGCATCGGAGCTTCATAGAACTGTAGAAGAGCAGAGCCATTTCAGCCCCAGCTCAGGCAGCGAAGAGTGTTGAGATGCTCCTAGCACTTTCGCTTAAGCTAACGATCATGGGGAAGCCAAGTAAGCCAGCCGTCAATGAACAGTCTTAAAAGCGATAAGGCGGCAATATGTTAAGTAGTTGCTCATTAAGGTAAAGTCTGGGATATTGATAGACAGTACAACGACGACAGAAGTGCATGACGCAAATCGTGGTGACTGAAAACTGAAAGACGTCGGTTAGCTCCAATGACTGCTCCTCTCATATGGCTCCCTCCAGTCGGCATTCAGCAACCCCAAATCCGGGAGGGTAGAAAGTCAAGGAAAAAGTTATCAGCAGATAGGGAAGGTAATAGTGAGGACTCCACAGCTGCTACTAGACCGTCAATGGCCTCCAAAAAGAGAGGAACACTCAATACAGAACCCTGCAGAATACCGTTCTCTAGGATATGGGCTGAACTGTCGAAAGCACCGCATTGAACCCAGGAAGTATGGAGCAACAAATAAATCTGTACGAAGATCAGGATCGGGTCCTGGAGGCCCCACTAGCGTAATGTAGCGGGAATGTAATGTCTCCATCTTGTGTCATAGGTTTTCTTTAAGTACAAAAAGGTGGTAATAAAGTGCTGACGTCGGACAAAGGTTGTATGGACAGAAGTCTCTAGGTTTACCACATTATCAGTGACCTTGATGGAAACCACCCTGGGACAGAGCAATAAGGCCCAGAGACTCAAGCAGCCAACACAGCCGCCAGCTCAACATGCATTCGAGTGGCTTACACAAATCTTTGGTGAGGTTTACATGGTAGTAGCTCTCCATTTCTAGGAGTTTCTAATCAGGTTTCAGCATTAGCACGATGATGCTTTCACTCCACTCCCGATGCGGCTACAGACGGCAAGAATGTGATTCAGAGATGTTTAAGCACTTGGTAGTGAAGTCAGTCTGGCCCAGGAGCTGTATAAGCGCAATTGACAAGAGCACTGAGGAATTCCTGCTCACTGAATGGAGCATTGTACGCCCTAAGGAGGTGTGTAGTAAAAGATAAGCACTTTGGTTCCATCTGCTCTTTTAGGATATAAAAGGCAGGTTGATAATTCTCAGATGCGTACGTTCGAGCATAATGCGTCACAAAATGTTCGGAGATTGCGTCTGGGTCGGTATATACAGCTCCATTTGTGGAAATCCCAGGCAGACCTGCTGGGGTCTGGAATCTGTAAAGGCATCTGATCTTTTTCCAAACCAGAAAAGGAGAGGTACGTGATCCAATGGCTGAAATGCATCGCTCCCAGCACTCCTACTTCGGCCTCTTTATGAGTTAGTGGGACAGGGCAATGCCATTTAAAGGCAATGAGGTGCTCCAGGGACTGGTGCCGCTTATGGCGTTGGACAGACCGTCTGCGATCTCTAAAGGCTTTAGCAATTTCTAGCGACCACCAACGCACTGTCTTCTGTCAGGGATATATTGGGGCGAAGGGATTATCAATTCAGCTCCAGAAACAATGGTCGCAGTTGTGTTTTGGACGAACACGTAGATAATGCCATGTGGTGGTGATCCAACAGTGGCAGCAGATATGAAAGCAACACAGTCAGTTTTCGTAAGAGCCCATCTGGGTAGGCGGCAAGTGGAGTGACGCAGAGGGAGGGACAAGAAGATCGGAAAGTGATAACTACACATATCGTCATGAACTCTCCAGCGGATAGACTGCAGAACGCCAGGGATGCAAACTGAAGGATCAATGGCCAATTAGATTCCATGTGCCACAGTGAATATGTGGGAGCACCAGTATTTAAAAGACATGGTTCGACTTGGGTCAATAGATTTTCGACGGCTTTGCAGCAGCCAGTGCTCATGGTTCCACGGCATAGTGATTTATAATGTCTGGGGAAACATACAAATTCTATGTTGTCCTTACCCTGACGGCCACAGCTTTTAATGTTGTTTTGATAGGCACAGATTCACTGTATTCAGAGTCAAGAACATGTATACACACTCCACATGACACCCTGTCATAGTTAATACAGTTCATAGAATATCCCCGTTAACCAGCCTACATCGCTGGAAAACAAGTATCTTGAAGGGGAATGCAGAGAGCTGGTGAAGAACCTGTCATAACCTGTCATAACTCAGCCAGTGGTGCAAAAACCAGACGCAATTCCACTGGAAGATTAAGATTACAGTATACTTGGAGGGCATGAAATGAGCGGAGAGGCAGTTTATGCCCCAGAGTCACCTGCTGTCACCAGTTGGATGCTTCTGGAGGATTGTCTCCATTGGTTCTGAAGCTCGGGGTGATTTAGGTGCTTGGGGGACTCTAGAATTTCACAGAATTGGAACTTGCCAGAATTGGTGGTGTGAGGGCCACTGGCACCTCTTTCTTCTTTATAGGCTTCTTTCTCTCCTCTCCCTTCTCCTTGTTTCACTGACAAGGAGGCCGAGTTGCTCTCAGGAACCAATGATGATCATGAAGCTCTAGGACCAGTAGCTTGTGGCTCCTTCCGCCACTGGCTGGTGTTCAACTTCATGAATGCTGAACCCGTCAAAGTTAGTGCTCTGAGGGACTGCTTCCTAGTGACAGACACCAGAGAAGTTTGGTGCTTCCTCAGTTGAGGGATGGGGACTGAGGTCTCCAATGGCTTGAGGGAGGGGGGGGGTTGGGGGGGCGGGATTGCATTGCTTCTGAAGTAAGTGTATGGTAGGAATGGCAGAAGGAGAGCCACCAACCATCAAAGGGACAATATTTTTTTTTAAGCTGGCGGTCCTATGGGCCCACTTTAAGAAGTGTAGCTGATGAGGATGCCACTTTTAGAAAGGTCTATGTCGTCATAGCCGTTGTATCTGAGGCCATCATGTGTATAATGGTAACATGGTTGTATTTCTATTCTTCCCCTGTGTAGGTCAGTCTGTACTTAGTCTTACATTCCATTATCTTATCCTCATTCTGATAAAATGTGAAGTCTGGCGAACACAAGGAATGATACTCTCTGCAGTTGTTACAAATGGGAGGAGGTGCACAAGGAATAGTCATGTGTGCCGGACAACCACACTTCCATGTGGGTCTGGCATTACATGAAGAGGACTTGTGCCCAAATTCCTGGCATTTGAAACACCACATAGGGTTTAGTATCACGCCAGTATACCATCACCTTAACTTTTCAGATAATTTATCACACTCAAAGGCCAAGATGAAGGCACTGGTAGCAACCCTGTAGTTTCCACGCCCTCTATACACACGCCTAACCAAGTGTACACCTCGTGGCTCTAGATTGGCGTGTGACTCATCATCAGACTCCAAGAGGAGATCTTTACAGAATATAATCCCATGGATTATGTTTAAGCTGCAATGCATTCGACTGGGAAGGGGATTCTGTTTTCCCATTTTGGACATTCCCACCACTTCCCCAAACTTTTCCTCTAATGACTTGACGAGAAACAGGTACATGGTTGTCATAAAGGATCCTCATCAGAACTTGCACAAACAAAGTGTTAGGGTGAACAGGCTAGTCCTTGATCTTTAACCCACATTCTTACCGTTGTGTAGCCAGAGAAGGGAATGATTTGGGGTCGTATCTCTCAGCACTATACTGTGCATTACCTGTTTTAGAGACTGCTGGGAACGTTCAACTGTTAGCGTCTCGCAACTTAATCCACAACATTCTTGGTCATCCACCATGAAGCCAACACGTGTGACCAGGGGCTCTCCCCACAGGCACTACCCAGCCACATCAACGACCAGATGGCAGGATGGTTACCTCGGGAAGTGCCGATGCACCAATAGATGGGCGTCAACTCCTTGGCATACATGAGGAGTTTGCAATGGAGGCCTTAGTAATGTGATCCCTGTGTTCCCAGAGATCTATGATCAAAAGAGTCCACCAGCTTTGCTGAGTTGAAACATGCTTCCCTACCATGCAGATGACCTGGTTTTGATTTCAGGCTGGATTAGAGATTTTCTGTGCTGGGTGCTGTATTGTTCTCATCAACATCTCATCAGCCCTGAGGCGCTAGTCATCCAACGTTGCATCACTTCAAATACGACTTGTATCTGGCAGCCAAATTTTCCTGCACTGGGCCTCCTGACTAACAATGCCACACCACCATTTCATTTCATTTTTTATTACCAAAAGGGTACATGACGACCTGAAAAGATTGACTGGCTACCTTGCTGGATATTGAATGAAAACGATGGATCCATTATAACAGATGGTTTGGTGGATGACAGCTCAAAATCGATGTATATTAGGCAATCTGTAAGGTACCCTTGCCCAAAAATCTAGATTGCGAGTGCAATTACATTTCCATTACAGTAATAGTTGTAGGAAGGTCCCAGCATTTGGTGGATACATGATGCAACACTTAAGGCATCCTTCCCGAAATGGCTCACATTTCTGTAGAATTGTGAATGGTGGAGCTCGAACTCTAAACAGGGACCACATGTTATTAGGCTTTTCAGTAACCTCTTATGACAGGCAAGAGTACCTCAGGTATATTCTAGCTCCGAAATCCGCAGGTTGAACCCGGAAATGTTCAATCGGATTCATGTCAGACGACCTGGGTAGCCATATCATTAACTCGAATTGTCCAAAAGAAATATCCAGTGACGTGGCACGTTGTGATCTATAGGAATCCCATCGTTCTTTACGAGCATGAAGTCTATGAATGAATGAAAATGGTCCCCATGTAGCCTAGCATCACCATTTCCAGTCAATGATCGGTTCATTTGGACCATAGTATCCAGTCTATTGCATGTAAACCTAACCCACACTGCCATCTTGCACAGTTCCTTATTGACATCTTAGGTCCGTAGCTTCGTGGGGTCTAAGCCGCGGTCGAACCAGCTGTCAGCTCTTACCAACTGAAATCATGACTTATCTGACCAGATCACGGTTGTCCAATCTTCTACGGACGAAATGATTTGGTCACGAACCGAGGAGAGGCGTTTCAGGCGATGTCGTGTTGTTAGCAAAAATACTCGCGTCGGTCGTCTGCTGCCATAGCCCATTAACCTCAGATTTCGTCGCATTGTCCTAAGGGATACGTTCGTCATGCGTCCCACATTGGTATTTCCGATTACTTCACGAAATGTTGCTTGTCTGTTAGCACTGGCAACTCTATGGAAACACCACTGCTTTCGGTCGTTGAATGAAAGCTGTCAGACACTGAGTTCTCTGTCTGAAATGTGGCCCTATGGGCACACTCTTGCCACAGTGGATCTCGGATTACTGAATTAATGAACGGTTTCCGAAATGGAATGTCTCATGCGTCTAGCTCCGGCTGCCATTCCGCGTTCAAACTCTGTTAACTCCCGTCGTGAGGCCATAATCACGTCGGATGCCTTTTCTTGTGCATCACCTGACTACAAATGACAGCTTCGTCAATGTATTTAAATTTTACATATTGTGTACGTGATACTGCCACCATCTGTATACGTGCATATCGCTATCCCATTACTTTTGACACCTCAGTGTAAGTGAATGAACACCGGCTGCATTCTGTTTGTTTACTCGCTTCACATGATTACCAGTACTATGAATGTATGATGAATAGCTGCCTGAGCGTTTTCAGCGACAATTGCTATTAGGTAAAACAGAGTCATTTCTATTCAGCGCTCTGCCAATATATGTGTTACTCTGTACACTATTTATTATTACCATTGGTATTTGAACAAACTGGAAGGGATTCATTCATATCTCTTTGTCCAATCAAGATTATGAATCACGGGACGATTTCTTACACTTTGTTTTCCACAGCTGTTAGATACTGAATGGATGACGTCATAGCTAGTATCACAACTTTTCTACATCGACGATATTATTTGCATTATACGTGAATTCTTATTAACAATGATTACACATGTGGAGCATCAAATCAATAAAATGACACAGTAAAACACAAGACAGAAAGAGGAGAGCTTTGTCAGGAAAACGAGAGTAAACATGTTTTACGCCAATTTAGGGACACACTAATTATTGTAGCCTGTCATTGGTTCTTCTATAAGGGAATTCTATGACTGTTTTTCAGTGAAAGGAAGGAAAATATGGTAGTGTATTAAGACATGACCAACGAAGTTACATTCGTCATTTATCTGAAACACGTTTCCCCTCTCTCGTGATCTGGAGTAACAGTATCTTCAGTGTGGCTTATTCTCATAAAGGGCAGTTGGAAGGGCATTACAACTCACCGCAGTTGAGCTCTGATCTTGGATTAGTACGTCAAACCTAATCAGCAGAACATGCCCAAACACGTAAAGTTAGATTCTTACTTGTTAATCAAATGTCCGGGAATGCTCGGCACTGCTATACAATTCTAGAGCGTATTTTTTACCTTTAGTAGTAAGGAGGTTTCAGAATATACAAAGGAAAGGTAGGCAAAAGAATAATGAAAAACAGACCCCACCTCGGAACGGGCTTTATAATAGATAAAAGTATTTTAGACTCCATTATCAGCTTTCAATCACAATCGGAAAGACTCTCCACACTCACTTTTAAATCTGCTAATAGAGTATACACAATTGTGAATGCACATGCCCCCATAAATGAAGACAATAGGAAAAATAAGGAAAAGGTGGAACGTTTTTGGGAACAACTAGATGACGCGGTGCAAAAGATCCCAGACAAACACAACATCATACTTAGGGGGACTTCAATGCTCAAGTAGGAAAAGAGAAGAAATACAAAAATATTGTTGGAAACTACCCAGCGCACAATAGAACTAACCAAAATGGAGTCAGATTAGTAGAACTCTGCCAAGCGCATGGCTTGATCCTGAAATCCACAGCCTTTAAGAGACTACCCAGAAAACAGAAGACATGGACCTGACCAAACCCACACTTGGGTGAATTTCAACTTGATCATGTGGCGATAAAATGGAAACACCATACAGAAATACAAAATGTCAAAGTACTCAGAGGAGCAAACTTGGATTCTGATCACTATCTTTCTAAAATAAAACTCAAAATTATCCCCAAAAGGAAAGATAGAAACAGTAAACCCAAAAGCAGAAGATACGATCCAGAAAAGATAATGAATTCGAAGGAGTTTCCCCTCGCGACTCAAGATATAAGGAACCAAAATTGGGATCAAATGAAGGAAAGGCTACTAACCAAAGCTGAACAAATAGCACCTATAACCGAAATCAAAAAACACGCATGGTGGACAGAGGAATGTGACAAACTTATTGAGCAAAGAAAGAAAGTATGGCAACAGATGCAATCTCAGAAAAATGAATATAATACGCAAAATTTCCTGAGTGTAAGAAAACTAGTGAGTAAAAACCTCAAAAGAATTAAAAAAGCACAAGTAGATCAACTCCTTTTGCAGATCAACGAAGACTTCAACAAAAACAAGACCAGGAGCTTTTACAGAACTTTTAAACAAAAAATAACCAAGTACAGCCCACGGACACTCCAATTACAAGATAAAAATGGTAATATTGCACACAACAACAGGGATAATTGCAAAATTTTGAGCGAATATTTCAGAAACCTTCTCAACTGTAAAGAACCAATTGAAAAAATGGATTTCAGCAACTCAACTTCAACATGTCCTAACTCAGAACCACCCACCGTCGAGGAACTACAATCAATCATTTTGAATCTCAAAAACTATAAGGCTTCGGGAGAGAACCAAATTACAGCTGAACTGTGGAAAAATGTCAATAGAAATGCCATAGAATCTCTCCAAAACATATTTGAAGAAATATGGAAAACAGAAAGAATTCCGGATGAATGGAAGATGGCCCTCATTCACCCAATTCATAAGAGGGGATCCAGAACAGACCACAACAATTACAGAGGGATTTCGCTCCTTGACGTAACATACAAAATACTGTCCAAAGTCCTTTTGAACAGAGCAGAACCCCAGCTAGATTGTCAACTTGGAGAATACCAGGCAGGCTTCAGAAAGGGAAGATCCTGCCCAGAACAAATTCTAAACCTCAAAAATCTTATGGCCTACCAAAAATCGAGAGCAAAAGCGTATGTCATCACATTCATTGACTTTCAAAAGGCGTACGACTCCATAGACAGGGAATCTCTAATCTCCATATTAAAAGAATTGAACCTAGACAATAAAATTACAAACCTAATTAGAGAAACCATCACCAACACATACTCCAAAATTAAATTTATGGGAGAACTCTCAGACCTATTTGAGATAAAAACTGGAGTACGACAAGGTGATGGACTCTCTCCATTGTTATTTAACTGTGCCCTAGAAAAAATAGTAAGAGAATGGAACAAGAAAATCAATAGTGGAATCCGACTAGGAACAAAAAACAAAGGCATCAAGGTTAATTGCCTAGCATTTGCAGATGATATGGCCCTACTAGCTGAAACATGGGAAGAAGCCAAAGAACAGATCCTCGAATTACAGAAACAAGCAGAGAAAATAGGCCTTAAAATTTCTTTTGAAAAAACCAAAATAATCACAAATATAAAAAATCCAATGAAATATCTTAAAGTAAGAGACCAAAAGATCGAAATTGTTAAAGAATTCAAATATCTTGGTGAATGGATTAGCTGGAACGCCCTTGAGAAGAAAGCAATAGAATTAAGAAGAAACAAAGTTGAACTAGCCTTTCAGCTTACTAAAAATACTTATAATAAAAAGTCCCTCTCATGGAATTCAAAAATAAAACATTACAACACTGTCATTAAACCAGAAGCACTATATGCAGCTGAGACATTATCTATCACTAACCATGGCCCAATTGAAAGGCTAGAGATCAAAGAAAGAAAAATATTGAGAACAATTTTAGGCCCCAAATTTCATAACGACAAACTAATTCATACCAAAAATGAAACACTCTACAAAACCACAGAAAAACTTTCGGATACAATGAGGAAGAGAAGAATTGAGTTTTATGGGCACATTCTCAGAATGAACCCAAATATACTTACAAAAAGAATGTTTGACTACTTCAGGAATAAAAAATCCAAACCAAATTGGTTTATCCAAACAGAGAAAGACTTAAGAGAACTACACATCACAGAAAAAATGCTCACAGACAGGACCGCAAAAATGATAAGCAAAGACAGAAAAGAGGGATTCCAGCTCCTAAATAGAAAGAAAAGAACGATTGTCATCTCTGATGAGGAAAGAAAAGCAAGATCAGAAAGAATGAAACAGTACTGGGCGAAAAGAAAGGCACAGAACACACAGAAGTGATTGATTCAACGTACCCCAAAGTTGGGTGAAACGAAGAAGAAGTAAGGTAGATTATGATACTTCTTCAACAGACTGTTCTTAATGGCGCTGCCTACTCTTTTCTTTATTACAGAATTTAACAGCAGATATTATAGCATCTTCTTCACCTATTGCTCTGTCACCATCTCACTGGAAAGGAATTTTCATTCAGCACATGTATGAGTTTGCTACAATATTTTATACGAATTACGCATATTCGGAAAGCATTACGCTGGATTAAATAGTCTGGTTTAGCTAGTCACATGATTTACATTGCAATTTTGCCGGCAGCGGTGGCCGAGCGGTACTAGATGCTTCAGTCCGGAACCGCGTGACTGCTACGGGCGCTGGTTCGAATATTGGCTCGGGCATGGATGTGTGTGATGTCCTTATCTTACCTCAGATGTTAAGTCCCATAGTGCTCCGAGCCATTTGAACCATTTTTTACTCTGCAATTTTCGGTGTAGAACAGCTTCGATAGCAGCTATGGTCCATTCAAGTGGAACTGCAACGTGTCTGTATTTAATCATGACGTTGTTTCAAAATTGCTCATTCCTTTACCAGACCGGCCTCGTATCACAAAATATATGGATCAGACATGGTATGTAGCCTTTACGTCTTGCTGTTTTGTTAAAGCAGGGTACGCTCCTCTTCCTAAACCGTGATCGCTCCTACACTGCTTGGTGGCTTCGGTGTTATTACTTGCAAGAAGTTCCGTTTCTACACACACCAAACGAGATTTTCCTGATGTGTCCTTGGGCATATAACACAGGGCACCACAAGAGTATAACACGAATACTTGGATTTATTGGTAAGTGTGGTAGTAGCCTGTAACTGAAAAAGTTCCATGATTATCATTTCGGATCAGTTCCCAGTTCAGATTTCCGGAAGGGAGCTGCAAAAGAGGAGATGGTCACGAGAGAGAGATTGATTAATCAACCAAAGATAACGTTCTGCGAGTCGGATCGTGGAATGCGAGAAGTGTGAAGGTGGTAGGCATACTTGAAAGTCTATAAAAGGGAATGTAGAAGTTCGATTTAGATACAGTGTCAGTCAGTGAGGTGAAATCTAAAGAAGACAAGGATTTTTGGTCGGAGGAATATAGGCTAATACCAGCAAGAGGTGCATAGGATTCATTATGAATTAGAAGGTCGGGCAGAGAGTGAGTTACTTTGAACAGCTGAGTGCTAGGATTGTTCTAATAAGAAAATACGGCAAAATAACACCGAAACCAATAGTTCGCACATACATGCCTACGTAGCAAACAGAAGAGGAAGAGATGGAGAAAGTGTATGAGGATACAGAACTATTATTCAGTACTTGAAGAGATATGAAAATCTAATAGTCATGAGTGACTGGAATGCGGTTGTAGCTGAAAGAGTAAAGGACTATGTTACTGCAGTATGTTGGATTAGTAGAAGAAATGAGATAAACAAAAGAGTATTGATTTCGGCAATAAATTTAGGTAATAATACACTCCTGGAAATGGAAAAAAGAATACATTGACACCGGTGTGTCAGACCCACCATACTTGCTCCGGACACTGCGAGAGGGCTGTACAAGCAATGATCACACGCACGGCACAGCGGACACACCAGGAACCGCGGTGTTGGCCGTCGAATGGTGCTAGCTGCGCAGCATTTGTGCACCGCCGCCGTCAGTGTCAGCCAGTTTGCCGTGGCATACGGAGCTCCATCGCAGTCTTTAACACTGGTAGCATGCCGCGACAGCGTGGACGTGAACCGTATGTGCAGTTGACGGACTTTGAGCGAGGGCGTATAGTGGGCATGCGGGAGGCCGGGTGGACGTACCGCCGAATTGCTCAACACGTGGGGCGTGAGGTCTCCACAGTACATCGATGTTGTCGCCAGTGGTCGGCGGAAGGTGCACGTGCCCGTCGACCTGGGACCGGACCGCAGCGACGCACGGATGCACGCCAAGACCGTAGGATCCTACGCAGTGCCGTAGGGGACCGCACCGCCACTTCCCAGCAAATTAGGGACACTGTAGCTCCTGGGGTATCGGCGAGGACCATTCGCAACCGTCTCCATGAAGCTGGGCTACGGTCCCGCACACCGTTAGGCCGTCTTCCGCTCACGCCCCAACATCGTGCAGCCCGCCTCCAGTGGTGTCGCGACAGGCGTGAATGGAGGGACGAATGGAGACGTGTCGTCTTCAGCGATGAGAGTCGCTTCTGCCTTGGTGCCAATGATGGTGGTATGCGTGTTTGGCGCCGTGCAGGTGAGCGCCACAATCAGGACTGCATACGACCGAGGCACACAGGGCCAACACCCGTCATCATGGTGTGGGGAGCGATCTCCTACACTGGCCGTACACCACTGGTGATCGTCGAGGGGACACTGAATAGTGCATGGTACATCCAAACCGTCATCGAACCCATCGTTCTACCATTCCTAGACCGGCAAGTGAACTTGCTGTTCCAACAGGACAATGCACGTCCGCATGTATCCCGTGCCACCCAACGTGCTCTAGAAGGTGTAAGTCAACTACCCTGGCCAGCAAGATCTCCGGATCTGTCCCCCATTGAGCATGTTTGGGACTGGATGAAGCGTCGTCTCACACGGTCTGCACGTCCAGCACGAACGCTGGTCCAACTGAGGCGCCAGGTGGAAATGGCATGGCAAGCCGTTCCACAGGACTACATCCAGCATCTCTACGATCGTCTCCATGGGAGAATAGCAGCCTGCATTGCTGCGAAAGGTGGATATACACTGTACTAGTGCCGACATTGTGCATGCTCTGTTGCCTGTGTCTATGCGCCTGTGGTTCTGTCAGTGTGATCATGTGATGTATCTGACCCCAGGAATGTGTCAATAAAGTTTCCCCTTCCTGGGAGAACGAATTCACGGTGTTCTTATTTCAATTTCCAGGAGTGTAGCTAATATCCTTTTCAAGAATCGCAAGAGATAGAGGCACACTAGGAAATTCTGGGAGATACAAATGGATTTCAGTTAGATTACATCATGTTTAGGCAAAGATTCTGAAATCACTTACTGGTTACGAAAGCGTAACCAGGAGCAGACGTAGACTCAGAATAAAATCTTGTAATGATGGAGAATATCCTGAAATGTATCAGACTGGTCAGTAAGAATCAGTGAGTACGGAACTGGCATGCGGAGATGATAGGAAATGAAAATAGATTGTGTATTTGAAAAGAAGTTGCTAGATGACCAATAGAAAAACAACAATAAACAAGAGTAAAGGAATGTAATCGAATTAAATCAGCTGTTGCTAAGGGAATTAGACAAGGAAACGCGACACACAAACAAGTAGATGAGTTTAGCACCAAAGGGAAGAAATAGCATACTGGCAATAAGAAGAAGATCGTTTGCGGAAGAGAGGAATTTATTACCATACAATATGAATTAGCTTTGTAGGGAGGTGAAACGTGGACGATTAACAGTTCAGACAAGAAGAGAATACAAGCGTTAGAAATCTGTTGCTAGAGGAGAATGCTGAAAAGTACGCTGGCAGATCAAATATCTAGAACTGAGGTTTTGAATGTAGTTTGGATGACAAGCCAACTCAATTAACGGCTCGGTTGACGGTACACGTCCTATGGCATCAAGGAATTCTCGATGGGGCAATGGACAGAAGTGTTAGCGGTAAATATGGTGTAAATATGGTAGAGGGAGACCTAGGGATTATTACAGTAAGCAGGCCCCAGAGGATGTAGGTTGCAGAAGTTATTCCGAGACGAAGAGGCTTGCATAGAAAAGACTACTATAAAGTGATGTACCAAACTAGTCTTCAGGCTGAAGATCACAGCAACATCACTATATGCAAACATGGTAATTCCTTCAGCACTGAAACCCTTGTCATTAGATGCTGTGGTTCACCCTGTACAGATGTAGTGTACAAATACACCTATTGTAAATATTAGTTACAAACACAATGATAACGTACTACAAATTTGGTTCAAATGGTTGAAATGGCTCTGAGCACTATGGGACTTAACATCTGAGGTCATCAGTCCCCTAGAACTTAGAACTCCTTAAACCTAACTAACTAAAGACATCTCACACATCCATGCCCGAGGCAGGATTCGAACCTGCGACCATAGCGGTCGCACGGCTCCAGACTGTAGCGCCTAGAACCGCTCGGCCACCCCGGCCAGCACTACAAATTTCTTAGTTACCTCTAGGAGACAGCAAATTCACCACGAACATATGAGTTATTACGACAAAACGCGACGTTTTTATCTGCTTTTCACTGTAATGTCATTAACAGTATTGCCAAGGATTGCAGCGAAACATTTGATTAATTTTTATAATCATAAATATTAGACACGAAATTAACTATCTGTTTCTTGAACGACATGAGTTCAATATGTGTACACACTGCCAATATTATATGGAACGGTCTGAAAATTACTGTTTTTATGAACAGTAATCAGCTGTATGATTCATGTGCGATACAGCCAAACCATTTCCAGTAGTGATATGTGTTAATTGTTCTTTTCGCCATAAATGTACACTTCATTACAAACAACTAGATTAAAAGCAGAACATCACCTGAACTTGATGTTTTACTGTCACACTATCAGAGTTAACGGACGTACCAAAAACATGGCATAACGTTTCAAAGGTATAAACACTTTCAATGACTTTGAGAAACAAATAACTATAGCGCAAGAAGGTCACTAGACACGATATCCTTTTCTAATCAGAAAACTTTTAAAGCTTTTAATAGCTTCCAATAGATGACAAATATGTTGGTAACTCATACCACTTCCCTGAACATCCACTTGCCATGCAATTATGAAAAACGAAGCGGGATTCGTTTATTTCTCTGACAGTGTAACATGACATTTAATTAGATAAAAGTTCTCAGATTAGTCCTGATTGCTTTAGACGTTAATTTGTCAGGATCAGAGTTGATGTGAAGTATTAAAAACCGACAAGATTGATGGAAGCTAATTACAGCCTCCAGTTGTTAAATTAGACGGAGAATCTAGAAACGTCCAATGTTTCGTATTAGTATGATCTTCCTTGAAGTATAAATCACTGTCAGTTCCACACAGCAGCACCATATTTTGCATTTCTGCAGTTACGTTCAAATTGGATTAGTTTTCAGTACTAACAGTTAAATTCTATTAAAGGGAAGGTTCCTGCAGCATATTTTATCTATATTCTACGAACAGATGAAACTCTAGCTATACAGTAAACTAGGAGCGCCACGCCACTGGAAGTACAACAAATGGACTACGATCCTGTGGCTTTATCTGAATTTATTACGATGTAGCACGTGGTTGTCAGTCTTCAGGAGAAACGTGTGTAGCTGAAATCAGAGTAGATTGTGATTAAGAAGGAAACGAAACGAAAACAAAACACAAAAGAAAACATTGGTATTGTGGGATATGGCATAGTCTTTTTAGTTGCAAAGATACCTGAGGAAAAGTTACGAGACAAGAGATACTGCTGATACCTTGGACGGCGCTAAACGAAAATGTCAGAGCCTCCTAAACGCAACGGAGAAAATGCTGCCCAAAGGTTCTAGGATAGGGACGGTCCGCTGTTGTACGGGCTTCGGTCACAGTTCGTTGAAGACGAACAGGTGACCGACGTACTAGGACATGCGTTGATACTAAGAAATAGTGCATTGATAATGGCTAGGCACTAGACGAAATCTAATTTCCGTAATAAATCCTGAAAGAAAAGGGTGACAGATTGCTGTGCTCTATCATTTGAAAGTCAATAACTGTCGTTGAGTGCACCCACATTCCTAATGGAAGGAAACTTGGTGAATAAAGTTTTTTAGTTGACGCTACCCTGAAGGGTAATACCAGTTATACGGGTAACTGAGATGTAGGAACCACGAGAATGGCCAAATATCATTAGTTCGCAACATAACAAATGTTACAAGTGATGTGGGTCACCTGTTACATAAAACTTCAGAGGGTCCTAAACGCATCGGGGAAAGCTACTGAACAGAGACGGCAAGGTAGCAACCACTTGTAGTGATAACACTAGAAGCTGTAAAAAGAAAGGGGGTATACTGGCAGACAAGGAGCATGGATAAGAGAGATATTATGGGAGTGAATTTTTGGGATAGGAACCCACATGCCTTGAGCAGGTTATAGTAGGCTTAAGAAATAATTTAACGACAGACGCCACCCACCCTCCACTCAGCCTCGGAAGAGTAACACAGCATTAGAGCCAATAAGATGAAGAGGGCCCTTCGATAGCTCGCCGTGTTAGGACGCGAAGGAGGAACTTGAATAAATCACGGAAGCAGGCTGCTCCCACTGATGTATTGCAATCACATTACGAAAATGATTGTTGCATCAGCAGAGGCAGCCGAAGTGAATTGAATAGGACAGCGAAACACAATTACCTGTAGTTGCTGCAGTGCAACTGATTGGATCCGAGTCACTTAGCTAGGGACTTGAGCGGGCCATGTCGAAGATACCCGCTCAGTCAGTGCTGAGATTTCATTTTAAACAGAGAAACTGTGATAGTCATATACCACTGCTGTGTACAGACTTGGTCTCTTCGTGGGTACACATTCTTTAGGGCAAGTATATCAGGAGTCGTTACTGTTTACTGGATAAGGTCAGAGGTCATAAAACCCTCATAGTTATCAATTCAGTACTTATTGCATGCCATATCATTTGTAATAAGGGCATTATAATAACATAGTCAGGTAAAGACTCCCTCTCACTTAGGTCAACCGACTATTTCCCTTTCCAAACCTATGACCCAACCGCAGGCAATATGTTGGTACACTACAGCATACTGAGGATCTCATAATTAAAGGGCAGTCTCATATTAGGTTGATACCTTTCTCTCTGTGTGTGTGTGTGTGTGTGTGTGTGTGTGTGTGTGTGTGTGTGTGTGTGTGTGTGGGTGTGTGTGTGAAAGAGAAGAGAAAGAGACACAGTAAGAGATGGGAGTGGGAGGGAAGGAGAGAATAAAGGAGGAGACAGATTAAAATCACAATTATGTGGGGGAATATGCACTGCCAGTCCCCTCCCCGATTCAGCAAGTACTTAAATTAATTTCTCTCGGCAACTATCACAACACCTACACCTTTAATTATTTTGGTAGCGAGTGTCACTATACAAGGTTCCTCCATGGGGATAAGCAGAAATAAGTGGCCCTTGTGATGGTAGTGAAGATCGAGCGTCCATTCATTAGGACCGTCGAACTGCATTGAAGCCAAGGCTGAAGTATAGAAGAAACAAACACGAAACTAATCTGTCATTAGACAAAGATTACGGCGGACGCTGAAAACTGACATGAGGCACATTGGAAATAACTCGTTTACCGATGAAGAGACTAACATGGCAAAATAAATCAAAAGTGAAAAGGGTTTTATTCACATCCTTTAATAAACGTTTCCATCCTTTTACACTGACAAACAAGGTCTCAATTAATATCTATATTTGTATTGCCTAATAAACGCTCATTCTTTACACCACAAATAAGGTTTAATCCAGCTGCTGTAACACCATAACAGATTTCCAGTCTATCCTGATAGCTAATGAAACCCACAAACTGCCTGTCCTCCATTCTTTGACCGCTCAGAATTAACTGATGCTACCCATAAATGGAACTACAGAACGTTTACTACGGCAGTTTACCTTTGACAGTCGGCACTTTGCTTTTCCCTTCTCCACCGATTCAGGCTGAACCGCCATTCCCTTCCTTCGGATTGGTTCCAGCTGCACGCGCGGCTGTCACCACTTCACACACTATTAACCCCGACGCAAATGAGTTTCCTGGTATAACTGAGGCCTGGGAAACGTAGTTATTGCAGTCAACTGAGAAGTAACACATGGCAGCTGCTGACACAGCCCCATTCTGAACTTGCAAAATAGCCTTGGAGTCCTCAGAGCCGCAATAATTCCATAACAACTGCTAGTGTCGCAAGGTGTAGTTACAAACATTTCCGAGAATAGCTTAACTTTACTGCGTCTGAAGTTTGGCAGCTGCCGGGAGACCTGTGTTCTATGTTTGCCAAATAGCGTCTGAGTTCCCAGCGCCGCTATTGTTCCATTAGGACACCATGTATCGCAAGGCCGTATGGCATTACTTATAACTTGTTGAATTCATTGCGTTCAGCGTTCCCATGGCCCTAACACCCAAGCGAGTGGACAGCCAACCTCTGCATAGATGTAAACCGTTATCCAACAAGCTATTCTTCTCGTGGCCGAATCAACAGGTTTCAAACCTTCTCCCTTTACCTTTAGCGTGGGCGGTATAGAGGTTCACCATATATAACGACTAACGTCTCACTTGATGAAGCGTTACAGACGGTAAAATGGTAGAATGGAGGAGAAGTTATCCTTATCTCGTATAGTTGGAGGGGAATGGAGTGAGTGTTGGATATATAGATGATTGCAATTACTGTACAACGACAAGGTGGAACGGTAAATACAATATTTCCATCATACACATAAGCATGACACTGATAAATATTTGCTTATTTGGGATGAGGGATATTGTTTGGGGAGGTTCTCTTTAGCAACATTAACGTTGCTAACTATTATGTTAGCAAAAAAAAAAAAAATAGTTCAAACGACTCTAAGCACTAAGTGACTCAACATCTGAGGTCATCAGTCCCATAGTCTTCGAACTACTTAAACCTAACTAACTTAAGGAAATCACACACATCCATGCCCGAGGAAGGATTCGAACCTGCGACCGTAAATGCAACGCGGTTCCGGGCTGAAGCGCCTAGAACCACTCGACCACAGCGACCGGCTTATATTAGCATTTGATTGAAATAAACCTAATATATTACAGTGGGTGCCAAAATATTACAGTATATGAGTGGGATGCACCTATCTGTCATATAAAAAGGGACTGCTAAGTGCGTGTTGGTGGAGCAGGAATCCTTCCCTGAAGCAATGGCAACGAGAATCACAGTTTTCCAAGGGAAAGCCTTCACTGCGACAGGTTTACTATTGACATAGGGGAGTGTTGCCAGCTCTCTGTGCTAGGAATACAGATTCTTTCGCGGGAACCAGCACCTCCGTGAAAAAACACGGGGGACATTAACCTTCGTAACGGAGTCCGACCACCATGAAGCCACCTAGATACTATCTGATTGGGCACAGCTTTTAGCATGACATCCCGCAGAACAAAACTAGGACTACGTGCGCCTGACTCGAGTACCTGAGAGGTCATACGCGACAATCGGCCGCAAATGAAATATTCTAAGGGCTTTTCGGAACGTTCAGATGAAGAGTGGCAGCAAGGAACGAGGGCTGATAAGTGACCAGTAGAAACTACTTATTGACCGTCACTGATATATCATCCAATGATAAAATGTGGAGACAAAATTTTAGCCCTTTGGAAGCACAAGATTGCATTGAAATCGGTGAGCTAGACAGTGCAGGAGGCTTATTTCCAGCTCCTTGATGAGGCTAACTGAGCATATTCGGTGGAGACATTCAGTAATGAGTGAGACTTCATTATGTTTCCTTCGAAAACTTTCATGCTGAGATTTTCCCTCCAGACGTGGATGGCTGGACTCGGTGTGCTTTAACAATTGGTGTTGATCCGATCCCATGATTTCAGCCTACTCCATGTCGTTCTAATTCACTCTCTGCTCCAGTACTTTTCTTTGCGAGTATACCACTCTTTTACCTTTCCTGAACCTGCTCTCCCACCTAAAATTGCCATTGCAGTTCATTCCAGTACTGATCCGAGATTCTGCAATGAGTCATTCTCATGACCTCTATCATCGATTTAAAATCTAATTCCTTGGTTGTCAGCTGTGTAATTCCGCCACATGCAAAACGTCATCCCTGTCTGAGCATAGACGACCCGTAATGCGTCCACCTGAATGGCGAATGCCTGGCTCTGTAGGATTTGCCAGCAGACTTCGGCGCTAACCTTCACGACCTGTGCAGAGGGACCAGGCTAATCAACTCCAGCCACCACGCACTGCCGCCCACAGAGATGAAGGACAGCAATGCTGTGTCGGCAAGTGGACGATGTGGCACATACAACATCAACATTCGTTAAGTGGTTAAAACGTCAGCATATTTATTTTCTCTGTTTACAAGATTGATAGATTTAGACCTAATCTGCATATCCTTTGATGTAGATGTTCCATTTCTACGATGTAGTCCGCTACCTTAACTGAGTGGACAGCACTCCAGCTTCTCAAACCGGGGCGTCCTGGTTCGATTCCCGGCTGTGTTCTAGATTTCTTTTTTCTCGGTGACTGGGTGTTTGTGTCGTCTTCGTCGTCTCATCCTAATCGACGCGCAAGTCGCCGAAGTGGGGTCACCTCAAAAGACTTGCACCAGGCGATGAGGTCTGCCCGTCGGGAGGCCGTCGCTACACGACATTTCATTTTACATGATGCAATGGATCACTGAATCATTGTCTCTCAGGACAGTCGTCAAACAGTTTCTTTCTATTATTCGAGGGTTTCCCAGAATGTAACGCAACGCATTTCTTTTTTTCTCACTCGAAAACAATGCTAAGAATTGACAACGTTACGTATGTATTGTTCGAAGTCTCATTAGTGAGCGCGCTAAGTTCCCGTCACTTCCGATACACAGCGTAGCCGTAGGACAGTTTCGAAATGGCGTCTGTGGGTGATGTACGCTACAAGCAAGGTGCCGTCACTGAATTTCTCACTGCAGAGAAAGAAATCGTTGGGAATGTTCACAAACGCCTGGGTGAAGTCTGTGGACCATCTGCTGTCGACGAAGTACAGTTAGTCGGGGCCTGGAGGATGTCATGAGAAGGCGGTTCGGAGGAGCTCCACGATTTGTAGCTGTCGGAGAGCCCATCCACGGTTCTCACACCTGACATGTTGCAGCGAGCTGATGTCGTTTGGAAGGACAGACGCATAACGACTCGGTAGTTGGCGCTGCATCTGCCAACCAGCAAAGGAAGTTCACACAGTGAAGCACTGGCTCTGCCACAAGGACAAGTATTGGTATTGACAGGGCATACAGGTCCTTGTGTCGTGCTGGAGTAAGTTAATAAAACGAGACAGAGATTACATGAAAAAAATTGGGTGTGTGGATAGAACAACATGCTTTCGTGTGTGTAATTCTCATTATGTTTAATAAAGAATTGTCGAAGAATAAGGAAGCGATGCATTACTTTCTGGGCAGTACTCTTACATGGGTGGTGTAGTACTAGTTCCATTTATTCTGACATCAGAGGTCAGAGCCGGAGCTGGGAATGCTGCAAATTAAAAAGACGCTCTGTGGTTTATATTTGCCTGCAGTGAGTCCCAGCTATGACGGCATGCTCTTATGGTAAAAGGGGTGCTGCCCATAAGTAGACTATGAGCTCTTGAGAGAGCGAGGCTAGCGGTGGCATGGTGGTGGGCTGTTAGGAAACTCGTCCTCTGCAGTGATGTGTGTGGCGCGATGTGTGCCACGTACAGTCGATCAACACAACGTCGAGTCCCCGTGCCCCCTTCTAAAAGAGCTGACAGTCGTCGCTTCGTGTGCGAGCGGGCGACGACGTGAGGCTCGTGCCGTGATGACGTTGAACACTGGAAAGACAGGAAAGACTCCAAAGTTGCACAAGTCACGCAAAAATCCGAGGAAGAAAACAGGAATAAGCCGCGGAATTGCAGACCCGTATTGGCAACGTCAATTTTCAATAGAATTTTATTACATATACTCGGCTGGAAGATTATTAACTCTAAAAAAACTGTTTATTGACAATTAGCCAGCACGGATTCAGGAAATGTCGTCCTGAAACACAACTTATTCTTCTCTCTCACGAAATAATGAGAGCTATCGACAGGGATCTCAAATTAATTCCACATTTTTAGATTTACAGAAGGCTGACACCATTCCTCACAAGCGGTATCTAATTAAACTGCGTGCCTATCGAGTATCGTCTCAGCTGTGCGTCTGTATTCGTGGTTTCATGTCACACAGGTCACAGTTCGTAGCAACAGACAGAAAGCCATCGAGTAAGGTAGAAGTAGTGCAGGCATCCGCATGGAAGTGTTACAATGCCTCTGCTGTTCTCGATCTACGTAAACGATGTAGGAGGCAATCTGCGTAGCCCACTAACATACGTTGCAGTTGACATTGTGACTTATCGTCTTGTAAAGTTATCAGAATGAACAAAACCAATTT
This sequence comes from Schistocerca piceifrons, assembly GCF_021461385.2. Lineage (NCBI taxonomy): Eukaryota > Metazoa > Arthropoda > Insecta > Orthoptera > Acrididae > Schistocerca > Schistocerca piceifrons. Next base: position 612,047,279 of record NC_060142.1, on the reverse strand, counting down.
CAATATGTTCTGGGAAAGATATCTGTGTGGTGCAAAAAGTGACGATTGACTCTATATAAAGAAAAGTGGGAAGTCATCTACATGAGTACTAAAGCAAATCCGCTAACTTCGGTTACACGATAAACCACACAAATTCAAAGACTGTCAGATCAAATAAATACTCAGGGATTACAATTAAGAATGACTTTAGTTGGAAATAAATAAAGTTGTGAGAAAAGCAAACCTAAGTCTCCGATTTGTTGATAGAACACTTATAAAATGCAACAGGGCTACTAAACAAACTACTTACACTATTCTTTTCCATTATCTTCTGGACCTTTGCTGTGCAATGTGGGATCCGCATCACTTAGTACTGGTGGAGGACATCGAAAAAAGTGTAATGAGGAGCTCCTCATTTTTAATAGTCGGGACATAGAGGAAGTAGTGCCAAGGGTACGATAGGAGAATTGGATGGCAGTCATTAAACGAAAGGCGGTTTTCGTTACGAGAGTACAATTTCATGACATTACAATTACCTACATACTCCTCTGAGTGTGAAAATTGTTTTTAGAGCCCATCACGATAGTGAGAAATGACCATCATAACAGAGTTCACACGGGAAAAGTTAAGTGTTCGTTTGTCCCATGCGTTGTTCAAGAGTGGGACGGTAGGAAAATTGCTCGCAGGCGGTTCGATGAGCACTCCTGCGCACTAACTGTGAACTGCAGGGTAATCATGTAGATGTATATGTAGAGGCTGGAGAAGTTTGTTGCGACGCGGTGGCATACGAGACCAATCAACCGGCGCCATGCCATTCGCCTGACGAAACGTCAGGAACACGCGCCAGAAAACAGGAGGCAGGACGCACAGCACTGCTGAGGATGCCAAAGGCCGAATGGCTGATGCGGGATCGATGTCCGTGACAGACATCACAGAGATCGGCAAAGGATGCTCCAGCTGTGTGCGCGGGAAGCGGTCGACTCCACGGTAGAGTTGTCTATCCACCGGTTCACCCATATGCGCCCCAACATCAGGCACCAGCAAATTCTGCTCGAGAGCAATATCGTGATTTATAGACAGGGTTTTAGAAACGTAATCATTTACAGCAGTATCACAATAATGACGAGAACGTCACTCGTTTTGATGCCGTCATTGGGTACCTGATCTGTCGCAAACTCGGTCAGCGGTCTGAGAGAAGATGCCGCATTCCCATCTGTGAGGCTTGTTACAGACACGGTAGAAAAACTCGTTATTCGTTTAGAACGTTATGGCGAAGTTCGCATCTAGAGTAAAATGTTAAGAGGAAACAGACGCAAGAAAGTGCGATGACGACGACCGAGTAATATCTTTGCTAGCGAAGTATCATAAAAAAGCAATGTGCGATAGGTGCTGAGAGATAACAACAAAGCATTTTCCGTAGAGTACGAAACTAGTAGTTTAAATATCTGAGGGTTGAAAGCGTGATTGGAATGTTCGGCTTTACCGTCTGATTGAGGAGAAAACGGGAGGTATCCGAATACACTGAGTTCCATTTCGGTTGCAAAATTGTTAAAATTCCAATGACAAAATTGCGAACCTATTTCCGAAACTGTTGTGGCAACCACTCTATGCAAAAAACAGGAGTAAGTTGTTTTATAGTCTTAGCTCAAATGATAGTATTCAAAAATTCGCCATAACAGGCTGTGAGGTGCAGACGTGGTATCTACAGCTCAGGTGCGGGCGTGATATCTGTTGCTTCGGGTGTCCCGATTGCTCCTATGTATTCTGATCAATTAATGTGATTGGAGCACAAGTGTCCCACTGATACGATACGTTTTCAATGCAAGTCTCTAGAGATATGAACAGTTACCGATTATTACTCCGAATATCATCGTCAGTTCCGACTTTTGGAAGACTGTCGTTGTCGGCTTAGTGAGTGACAGAGCATTTTGCTCTGCATTTGTTTCAGGGCAGCCAATTTCACTGAGTAAAGTCTGCACTGAGCGTATAGCTTTGCGATTCTTCTGTTTGCGTCAACAGTTTCTTTGAGTCGTTGCACAAGGAGCAGGTAAGGATTTAGAATGTGAGATCATATTGATTCCCATTTCCCCAGTGTCAGATGTGTGTGGAACAGAATTACTTTGTTAATATTTTGCAGACACAGTGGCTCTGTGTGTCCTGACTAGAGGCAGTATCGACATCCCACTTCGCAGAAGATCCAATATTTGCAGTCATACGTTACTCAACACTTTACACAGACAGGCTGGCCACCTCATCCACAGCTTTTGCCACTGTTTGTGGCAGCTGTCAACATGAGCAAAGTGTGGTTGCACTCGTGTTGAACTATTAATGATCAGCGTTGCAACAAAAGGCACATTAAAGTCTAATTCCGCAAGTCTTCCACTTTCTGAGATTCAGTCACTTTTAGTATATACAGGGTGATTAAAAAGAATACCACAACTTTAAAAATGTGTATTTAATGAAAGAAACATAATATAACCTTCTGTTATACATCATTACAAAGAGTATTTAAAAAGGTTTCTTTTTCACTCAAAAGCAGGTTCAGAGATGTTCAATATGGCCCCCTCCAGATACTCGAGCAATATCAACCCGATACTCCAACTCGTTCCGCACTCTCTGTAGCATATCAGGCGTAACAGTTTGGATAGCTGCTGTTATTTCTCGTTTCAAATCATCAATGGTGGCTGGGAGAGGTGGCCGAAACACCATATCCTTAACATACCCCCATAAGAAAAAATCGCAGGGGGTAAGATCAGGGCTTCTTGGAGGCCAGTGATGAAGTGCTCTGTCACGGGCTGCCTGCCGGCCGATCCATCGCCTCGGGTAGTTGACGTGCTTGAACCAATTTCTGACGATAAGGTTTCATAACTAACCTTTTTCGTAGGACTCTCCATACAGTTGATTGTGGAATTTGCAGCTCTCTGCTAGCTCTGCGAGTCGATTTTCCTGGGTTGCGAACAAATGCTTGCTGGATGCGTGCTACATTTTCATTACTCGTTCTCGGCCGTCCAGAACTTTTGCCTTGGCACAAACACCCATTCTCTGTAAACTGTTTATACCAACGTTTAATACACCACCTATCAGGAGGTTTAACACCATACTTCGTTCGAAATGCACGCTGAACAACTGTCGTCGATTCACTTCTGCCGTACTCAATAACACAAAAAGCTTTCTGTTGAGCGGTCGCCATCTTAACATCAACTGACGCTGACGCCTAGTCAACAGCGCCTCAAGCGAACAAATGTACAACTAGATGAAACTTTATAGCTCCCTTAATTCGCCGACAGATAGTGCTTAGCTCTGCCTTTTGTCGTTGCAGAATTTTAAATTCCTAGAGTTGTGGTATTCTTTTTGAATCACCCTGTATATCAGAGCAGACTTACTATGTTTTAATATCTTATCCCACGTTTTCTTTTCAGTCATATTTAGAATAGCTGCATCATAAAGCATTTCGTCTTGATGCGAAGTTCCACAAATGTAGTTACATTTACAATTTCTCGTCTTGCTTTAGATATCAGTAATCCATTCCTTGTAATTTTGATTGCTATCACAAAGCGTACAAAAACGTTTGAAAGAAGCAGAGGCTACAAGGATTGGGACGTTAAAAACTTCGTTTCATTTACGAATTTGTTCCACAAAGGGTAGGATGTGGAGCATTACTCGTTGGAACACTTGCGACACAACCGAAAAATAGACACTCTTGCTCAAGAAGATAAATCTGGTCTCCAGAATTATGTGTCAGTCATATTTGGCTCCTGGGTTGGCTGTGCACCTAGCAGTCTGTTTATTGCCTTTAATAGTATTTAAATTTGTTGGCTCTAAAACTGAACTAGTACAGTAAATAGCAACTCCCCTCTAATCGCCATTATACACTCAAAATAGAGTACACTTCATTATGTAAAAAAAATCAAGCAGTAAAGATCAGAATTTTTACACAGCTGAAAAATTTAATTTATTTGTTTGATGATACTCGATCATGGTCTAAAATATCCTCAACCATTCCACTCTCTCTGTCTGAAAAGTCTGTTGTTCATTTGGTGAAAGAGGTCACACAGACACAACAACACTTATTAAATGGATAAAGCAGAATAAATTTATATACTCTATTTCCAACATACATAGACTTACACATGACACTGTGGTAGATCTGTAATAGCAATGATCGTTGGCTATCAATAAAATGTTCAATGACTTCCTTACTGTTATCCGAGTATTAGCATCATTCTAGGTCCATTTATTCTCAGTGTGTTTCTTTGTAGATCTGATCTGGAGCTCAGTATGCGGTGACTTAAAAATATGCATGGAGGGTTTGTGACGATGTGGATAAAATTGTCTTTGGTAACTGTTGTTGATCATGGACGAGACCAACAATGCGACTGGATGGTCAAATTGTTAACGAATGGACATTTGAGAATCTAAAATTTCCTGCTTCAACAAATTAATTGTTCGGTCAATAGCTCATGAACACCCACGTGCAACTGCAAGGATCTACATCTACATCATCTACTCCACAAAGCAACTAATGGTGCGTGGTGGAAGGTGCTTTTTGTACCACTAACAGCCCTTCAACCCCGTTCCTCTAGCGAATAACGCATGGGAAGAATGCATGTCGGTAAACCTCTGTATTGGCTCCAATTTCTTGAATTCTCTCCTCGTTGTCACTGCGCGAGACGTAAGTGGGGGGAAGTAGTACGTTGTCCGACTCTTCCCGAAAAGTGCTTTCTGGGTTTCAGTAGTAAATGTCCACGTGGTGTACAACGCCTTTCTTCTAACGTCTACCAAAAGAGTTTGATGAGCATCTCCGCAATTCTCTCTCGCCAGCTAAACGATCCCGTGGCGAAACGTGCCGCTCTTCATTGGATCTTCCCTATCTCCTCTATCAGTTTTATCTGATAGGAATCCCAGATACATGAACAATACTCAAGAATCTCGCGAACAACCGCCACTTCCTTCATGGATGAGTGAGGTTTCGTTAAGATTCTTCCGATGAATCTGAATATGGTGTCAGCTTTTCCCAATGACTGTCTCATATGGTCATTCCACTTAAGGTCGCTATGGATAGTTAGGCCTAGATATTTTACAGCAGAGGCTGTCTCCAGCTGTTTCTCGTCAATAGTGTGGCTGTACAGTAGCGGATTTATTTTCGTATGTATGCGCAGTATGTTATATTTATTTGTATTCGGGGTCAACTGCCGGCGCCCGTGCCATTCCTCATTTCTCAGGAGATCATTCTACTAATCGTTACTATATTATGGTGTTGCTACTTTGTTACAGACAACCACATCATCCTCGGACAGCCTTAGAGAGCATCCGACGTTTTCTACTACATCATTATATGTATTGCAAGCTGTAATATCCTGAATACCATATGCATCGAAGTCCTTCCTAAAGACCCTATTAAATTATTCAAAGAAGATGTTAAATATGCTATCAATTCATGCAAAAGCATATTCTCTGATTTTGAAGAAAAACTGATAACTAATACGGGCCTAGTGTATCCTAGAATACTTGGGCTTCCTAAACTGCATGAACAAGATCTTCGTATTCCTCCAGTTGTATCGTCACTCACTGCTCTATCTTAAAAAAAAATAGCTAGGAAAGTGGACACATTAACTAAGGGCAAGACTAAATTCAAACCAAAGCATCGTATTTCAAACTCTGAGGACCAAGTAAATAAGATAAAAGGTATATCTGCCTCACACAGTGATAAATTAGTATTCTTTGATGTCTGTAGTTTGTTTTCAACATACCAGTAGTGGAATGGATTGATATTCTAACAGAGCTGATGTACAAGTCTAACGTCAGTCTTTTGGAATTGAATGATTTTGGACTGGCCACTCAGACATGCTTGGCGCAGAACTATTTCCAGTTCCAAATTAGATGGTTTGTTTATGGGTTCCCCTCTCAGTCCACCTTTGGCAGAAATATTTATGGATTATTTAGAACAACGTCTTCTCAAAAAAGAACCTTTGAGCACGAATATCAAAAACTGGTTTAGTTATGTGGATGATGTCCTACGTACATGTATATGGACTGATACTACAAGATAACTCAACACATTTTTGAGAAACCTAAACAGTCAACATATAAATACTCAGTTCACAATGGAGATTAGCAACAAATCCATAAACTTCTTAGATTTCACCGTTGACTACTACTACAACTTCAACTACAGACACAGTAATACCTTCTTGACAACAACATCTGATAGCTCACAAACATGCAGCTTTCCACTCAGTGGTACACTCTCTCTCATATCTGTCCCAATGTCCACAGGTGATTTTAAAGCTGAGTTAGATGCAATAAAATTTATTGCCAAAGCCAATGGCTACAGTGCAGCCCTTATTGACCACATATTGCATAGGAAACAAATACGGAAAATTATACCCTCCTCTAGCCCGTTCTGCTTACCCATCCACTGTCTGCAAGAAATGGTATACGTTGCCATATCTAGGAAAGGTGTCACAGATTACAGCGAAAGCACGGGAAGTCTTTAAATAAAGCACACGGCAACCCAGTGTATTTTAATAGCAGAGATAACATCCAATAATTAACCAACAGCTGGGTACTCAAAATTACCTGTTTCGATTATGAAAGGTCACTCAGACAGTGACGTAGCACTTAATCTGGCAGGACATGAACGCACCTGGAGGTTACAGAATTATGGCTCCGCATTTGTTGAACATGAACTGAGTGACGGTCACAACTACCAGTCACAGTCTCATGTCCCCCACTTGGCAAACAAAGGCCATAAACACAACCTGCTAGAAGCCCTGAAAATTAACAGACATCCAGATCTCAATCATGATGTAATCCTAAATGACCAGACACAGCTCAACACTTCCTGTATCTTAATCTTCACATAATCATCTCTCTTTTTCATTACTTCCCACACTGTCTGTTCCTACATATTCTCATTTAACTTTATTCATTAATTTATTTTATTTTATTGAAGCTTTATATGTAATCCATATAGACTGAAGTTTCAATTGTTAAGGCCCTATTTTAACTGGTACTTGTATTACTTTTCCATGTTTAATATCTTTTGTAGTTGTCTCATTAAATATTGTTTTATTTTATTTAGTTCATTTATTTAACGCAAACTGTTAGATAGTCACTGTTTTGAGTATAATGTTAGTGTTTTTGCTGTTTGCTCGTTTTGTATTGGCGTATTGTTTAGCCTTTTTTATCTTTTAAAATGTAGTACCACCATACTCTCAATGACTGCATTTACTGTACGTTCCCTCACACTGCTCCATCTTCCTGCATTTATTCATTTATGTATGGTTTATTGCTTTTGCTTAAGTTCCTTACATATTCAGTAGTTACACTGATAATTTTTTTTCTTTTAATTAGTTTGTGTATGACTCTCCATTTTATACCTCGTAAACTAGCCTTGCCAAGTCCTAATTTTATTTTATTACCTTTGTTTGTTAATATAAACTGTTATGTAGGCATTCATTTCCTATTTTGTGTTAAAGATTTTTCCTGTTTACTCCGTTGTTATTCATTTTCTGCTAATTTTTTTTTAGTTTTTTCATTGCATTACCACCACACTGCCACAAATGGTACTTACTGTATGTTTCCGCTTCAATCTAGACGTGTAACTTCTCTTCCAATGTTGTTTACAAACACTATAACTTCTTTGGTGACAATACTCAGTAAACATCTGGAGATGGTCTTGTAAGTCGAAAACCGGTTGATACAATAAATGTAATATTGTAGAACGAAGGCAAACTAATGCTTTTCATTTATCATACTGTTGTTCTACCAAGAAACGACAGAAGATTCAGTTAACGACTATTAAGATATTTTTCGAAATACTTTCTTAAAGCCCCGTGATTGAATGGTCACTTATTGGCGCAAGCTTTGTTTAATTCCACGTGACCAGTATTTTGCTAAGAATCCCTGTCGAACTCATCGTAAGTTCGACAAGATTCACATGCCTTGGTTGCCCATAGTGCACCTTCTCCTTGAATACAACCTAATAAAAAGCTCATCCTCTGTGCATCCAGGTCCTTGGCAAAGCTCGCCTGAAGCTTCTCACGGACACTTAATGATTTACCGTCCTCTTATCGGGATTAAATATGTAGAATTGCCGATATTTGAGCAGTTTATCTTCGATATTAGGTGTAGAATACATGTGGCCCGTAGCGGCGTCTTGTGGACTATATGGGTGACTAAATAATGGTGAATTTACTTTCCAATTTCCGTAAAAGTATGAATCGCCCATAGTTTGTGGTGGTGGAGTTTGATATACCTTGCTACCACTGTTCACCGCCCCTTGAAGCTCTTCTAGTTTTCTGTTGGTCACGTTAATAGGGTCTTCGACATGCTCCTTCCACTTCACAAAATGAGAACCTAGCTGAGTCTCAACCGCTTCTAACCCTTTCTTTAAAAAATTCTATTCTGGCAGTTCATACGGAGATAAGGATGAGACAGCAGATCGTACATCATCTGTTATCGTGTGATTCAGCTGCTGTTTGTAAAGGAATTACATTAAATTTTTTTATGAATATATAGACACTAGTTGAACTACCAGAGATTAATGCGTAAGGCATTTGCTGAACAAAAGAAGCTTTACGCTCTTCTTTTATTAGTTTTAGAATAAGTTAGCTTTCGCTGTTATCCTAGCCTAGTGTTAAGACGTGTTGTGCCATTTCTTACTGATAAAATTGGGTTAAATAATGAAAGTGATTTTGAAGCAGAGCGATTTCGTCTTTTGTGATACCATGGGTCCCAGAACCTCAAATTCTGGAAAATTATTACTATTATTTTAACTTTATGCAGAGAATTTAGATGGAGGCGACGATCTTCACGGCGACGCTGCTCAACAATAGAGGTACGTGAATGTGTTCATCTTTTTCCTTTCGTGGCCGCTACATTCAATTTCAATATATTTGCCACGACATTCAGAACCTACAGCCTTTCTTTTCATTTATTTTCGAAGTCAACTTATTTACGTTCTAATATGAATGAATGCATGTAACTGTAATTCTTTATATCCAGGCTGCGGGGGGTAACTGCACTCAAAATGTGCGTGCCTCTATCCCGTTTGTATGTTCGTGTGTTCGCATACATCTGAGTGTGTACAGGCGTAACTACATTTAAGACTCATTTCCTACACAGTATTAACAGTTTTTTTTTAACAACTCATTCGCGAATGTACGTGCCCTCTTATTTGATGCAGTCACTCGGCCGTATTCTTTAATAACATTATTTGTAATATTCAGTGTCTTAATTTCCACAATTGATCTTTGCCTGTGTCGCAACAGCGCTTCACGTGAAATATTTATTACGCGACATCCACAATAACTTTTATTTCAAAATTTCGACGACCGACTGAATAAAGATATTTCTAACTTTTCTAACAATAACAATAGCTAAACATAATAATATAGGAGGACACGTTACATGTTCCTTCGAAACGTTACGCTTATGTACTTCAAAATTTTCTTTCATTTTTTCTTTCCTGTCCCTAGGAAATATTTTGCACTGTTTCGCTGAGGCTAACAACCGTTTCTTCTACCTGATTCTGTGGATCCATAATGTCACTAACAGTATCACTTATCTTTTCGATCTCTATCGGAAATTTATCCTGAGCCTGTCGCAACTCTTGTAACTCATTCGAGAATGTCCCTTGCTTTCTTATTAGATCAACAATTGTCTCTTGCATTGCGTTTTGACTCAGAACGATCACCGGAATTAAGTTAACTCCTTTCTGCATTTCAGACTGTGCTTGTGCCATGGTTGACCGCGCGTATGCCATGGTTGACTGAGTTTGCACTAAATGAGGCATACTGTGAGGTAGCAAACTAAGCTTTCGCAAAATTACGGTGAGGAGATCAATCGCGGTTGCTGAGGATCTAGCTACATCCTGCGGCGCAGCTGTAGGGTCATCTGTAGCGTCCATTACGTTAGGCGACTGCATTTCGCTTTCTTTTTCTGCTTGCATTTTAAACAGCGCGCGAGTTAAAACCATGAAATGCTGCTAACAATTCCGTGAACTCCACCTTCCTGATTAATAGACACAATAAATTGGGTCACTACTTCTCACATAAGTAGACTCTAGTAGCACTTCACAAACTACTGCTACAGAAGTTTGTCTATAGAATGATAGCAAAAATGGAAAACTAACGTTTACATACAACAGCAACCGAGTCCTTGCCACTTCCACTCACTACAAGAACCAATTTGATGGGATAGAAGATGCAGAAAGATAAGTGATAAGAGGTCCTGCCCTTACTTGGTGTTTCCCGTGGAATATCTGGTCTAATATTCGCATGTGTCGTACCTGCGTCGTCTGCAGCCAATGTCATAGCAGTAGTTCTCGTTCCGTTGTGGCATTAAACACATACACACAAATATTCCAGACAGAGTCTTGGCCTAAACGATCGCGAATTTAACTTCCACCCCCCTCCCCCTGTGAAAGTTGAAGTTAACGTAGTTAATTAATTAATTAACCATGTTGTCCAAAAATTAACGTAGTCACTTGAAAGGGCCGCAGCTCTTGGTCTCGCGGTAGCGTTCTCGCTTCCCGAGCACGGGGTCCCGGTTCGATTCCCAGTGGGGTCAGGGATTTTCGCCTGCCTCGAGACGACTGTGTGTTGTTGTGTCGTCATCATCATTCATCTTCATTACGGTAGGAGGAAGGCAATGGCAAACCACCTCTGCTAGGACCTTGGCTAGTACAGCGGTGCTGGTCTCCCGCATCGTCCCCTACGCTCTGTCAAGGAGTATGGGACTTCATCATCATCATCATCATCACTTGAATTGGAATCTTGTTGGCAAGAGAAGGCGCTTCCCCCAAAGTTTGACACAATTGTCTTCCACTCCTCCAGGTATAAAATTAATTACTCCACTTGGAATGAAATCTCTGTGACTCGACAGGACTACGGCAATCGCCGACTCTGCAAATTCTTAAATAATCAGAAACACATTCAAAAGTCTTGGGGAAGCCTTCTTTGGTGCTATGACGTACTCACTCTACAACATGGGAATCAGTGTTCAAGATGTGTATCAGTTTCACTAAAGGCCAGAATCTGATCTCTTAAAATTAAGCATAAACGAAAGTGGTGCAGGCTCTATCGATTTCCCAGGGTAAGAAGTTCCCTACCAGTTACGTCACAACAAATAAAGTTCCGAGCCACAGACAAGGGAGAAGTTAAAATAACTTGAGAAATGAACATCCTTTATCCATTTATGAAATTATATTTTTCCGTAAACGATTTTCCTACCTACATGTCTGTATACATCGTTCTCTTGTATTAGATGAAATGCTATAATTCATCAAATTACAATTGGTATTCAAAATGGCGGCTTACAAAAATGCCGCTAGTTACAATTCCACTGCGATTCCACTCTCCGCAATTCCGAAATCAGAAGTCATTAAGTTCGTTGTACTGGTGATGTTCCATATTCTGTCCACAGAGAATTTATATCACTAGTCAGAGATAATGTGTCTCTCTCGCTCGTTACAAATCTTTGAGACAAATAAACCACTTGCTAAGAATGCAACGAAATTCAGACAAAATGATTCTATTGTGCAGTTTTACAGGAAGTCTTCTCTTCGAGCCGCAGGCAGTGATGAGAAGGAGTACAGCTCGCAGCTGCTGACTGGGCAGCGTTTCTGAGAAAGGCAGGTAGCAGTGCACCGTATGTGAGCCTTTCCCGAGATCGAATCGTATGTGCTTGCTTAATGGCGAAAATGACTCAACGGCGGCTGGAGAAGTGTAATATTACGCCTTCCAGCCTCATTGATGTGACCACCGCACATGTTCGACGTCAACGTGCAATAACCAACCAAAGACAGTGTCAAAACTAGCAGTAGAAAACTAGCAGTGGAAAATACATAAATCATGTCGGGGGCACGCGGAAAACAGTGCGGTCTTGTTGTAAGGCGATATATCTGACGTCCAAAATTGCATGATCATTGACGTTAGAGTAAATGGTGCATGCGTATCGAAGACGACAAAGTTTTTAAACCGTTCTGGAGCTGCGGTGTTAACCATGGTACTACCAATTCTTTAGAAAATCTAATTTACAATCTCACCACAGTTATTTAAAAGAAATAGGAAGCCCAGGATAACTGGTGATGGACAAGTTTGTGACTGTTTTACAACTTTAATTAGACTCAAAGAAGACTTCATTATAAACTTCAGTTCGGACATTAGCCCTCTTACTGATGCAATATATAAATCTTCACTTTGATTAATTACATAAACAAGAATAAGAATCATATTATTTGACGTCCACAAACAATATCATTAATAGCACGGTGAATAATCAATCACAAGCAATCGTTCTTGTTTAACCATGATTCAAGGGACTAATAAGATTTTACACTTCCGACCAAAGTTACAGACCCACGTAGTACCACAACTATATAAAAAACAAAGATATCTTAAAGCTTAATAAAACTGAACTGCCCACGTATAAGTGCATAATGAAACATGCTTATACTAAAAATACAAAGTGGGCCAACCAATGTCGCAAAACTTGCACACAGGAATAATAACAAGTTGCACATTCATTAAAGGTACACAAATGATTAACGTAACTGTTAAATAAGAAGAGCTAGTAATAACTCAACCAATATAATGACTTATAGAAACGCCAATTTTACAAGATGGCGTCACTCAATTAACGGACATAACGGCTCAGAATGATTTCCAAATTGCACTTAAATTTAGAGAACAGCGTTAAGGCCCATAGCAGTGTTTTTAAGCAATAATGCTACGGCCGGCAGCCAATACGAGCGTTCACTCCCCACGGTTTGTGCACACGGTCACATAGCAGGCGGTATAAATTTACATATAATCCGACCAGCCCTACAATGAACGGGCCTGTCAACAATCCATAACCGCACCGACGTCAGGCAATGAGCAGTCTTAACCAATGCCCTGCACGACAAATAGTTTGCAATGAAAACAAGGTCAAATCGCAGCCACACTGGAATATATAATAAGCACGCCCCCCAAATTCTTAAGGAGCAATACTCTAACACTACCCGTCCCCCAGTAAATTAGCAGGAAACTTAGAGATCACTTCCTGTTGCCTTAAGGCACTTTCAACATTAAATAAACACACCTAATGCTGTCTTGACAAATGATGACACCATTAACTCTGCGGCTGCCGGGCACGTACACAACCGCAGCCAGTCACAAAGAGGACGATAAGTCACAAAACAAAATTCACATGAAAACCACTTAAAACGCACACTACACGGATGATCAAAACGGAATGAGGAACATCAGCCTCCTTAAAGTAGCCACTGTGGAACCAACTTCAGAATCATCTCCGGCTGCTACCCAAGCCACAATAAGTTTCAACAATCTTGTTAGTTAAACACAGAATAAAAGTCACAACTTGGAGCTTGCAAATTACGAGCTGGGAAGCTGCTCAGCGTGAGACGACGAGCCCACCACAGTTTTGCACGTCAAGGTGCCCAATGATCGGCACCGTGCATCCTGCCCGTGCCAAAAGACAAGGGCGGCGAGCACGGCCAGGCCCATGCACCACAGTTAGGGATGCGGGCTTGTTTTCAACACGAATTGGCTCGTTGAACGCTGACCGGAGACTCACTCATGACACGTTCACCCGGAAAGCCTGCCGGGCGAGCAGTCAAAGGTAGCAGAAAAATGGTGCAAATGGTTCTGAGCACTATGGGACTTAACATCTTAGGTCATCAGTCCTCTAGACCTTAGAACTAATTAAACCTAACTAACCTAAGGACATCACACACATCCATGCCCGAGGCAGGATTCGAACCTGCGACCATAGTAGTCGCGCAGTTCCGGACTGAGCGCCTAGAACCGCGAGACCACCGCGGCCGGCTCTAAGGCAGCAGGACAGCCGAAAATCGATATCAGCGATGCAAGTCAAACACCCCACCGCAAGCCGCCATGGCTCACGGTGGTTGAAGTACACCGTGCATGTCAAATCGGCACTGTGCAAATCTGGTGCCGAGGCTACTGTGGTGCATCACGAGCCATACGTGACAGGTGTGAACAACAGCCGCGGCCTAATAGACGTGAATCTGTGTGGCAATTGATCACCCAGATGAACCGAGAGGCTATCAACAGTGTTACCTCAAGAACCGTTTACCGAATGTGGCTGCATATGGGCCAGGTTCATGTACTCATGCTGACGGTTGTTCATGGGCGAGGAAGGCTGGAATTCACACCCCAGTACCCCAATTGGACGTCCACTTTGTCGAGAGAGGTGGTATTTTCCGATGGATCATATTTTATGCTACATTGTGCGGATGGTCGTATGCGTGCACGCCTCGAAACGTCTGAGAGCAAACACCGTGCAACATTCGTCGTAGGGTGTCATTCGCCTTTTGTCGGTGTCTTCTGTGCGCTGGTCGGTCGTTGATGTTGAGACTGTGAAGGGGCAGTGTGGCCAAGCAAACAGTTAGTTATGTAACTTTTCATTGGGCTTGGGATAATTTTGTGAGAGCGATTTAAATACTTTATGTTTTCAGTGGACTTCAAAACTTTTATGAGTGTAAGGTACAGGATCTATCTATTCATCAGCCCAGTAGTATTTAATTGTGTTTTGGGTGATTTATTTTGCACGACAGTAGGAATTTTACGTCTTATAATGTGACCTAAGACAACCGTGAACTGTTGTCATTCACTGGGGTTGTCACTTATGTTCATGTATGATGGACTTGCTGCGTATTTTCCAGCGTCCATTCGGTACAGTGTACTACATTAAAAACAATCTCGATCACGCTGAGCACCCCAGTTGACACAAATTTTCTTGATTAAAGAAATGTTTTTCATCACTCATAAAATTTGCCAAAGTTTAAATCTGAATAATTTCCTACCATACACCAAATTTTAAGTCTGTTCGTGTAACGAGCCAGGTATGAAAAACAATGGCTCGTAGCAGTTCATACCAGTTCATTGTCGTCGGCATACTCTCGTGTACTAATAACATTATTACACAAATCAGCTCACACAACTTGGGGGTTTATTGTCAAGCGTTGGGGCACAACATTCTATGCAATATCAGGGGCAGATGTGGATACAATCATGAGATTATAGGTGGAAGCTAATCCATTACGCAGAAAATTTAATGCTATACAGAACCAAACCAGCTTCGAATAATATTTCTTGATTAGATGAATAAATATGGGCGGAGGGTCGAGTCCTCCCTCGGCCATGGGTGTGTGTGTGTGTTTGTTCTTAGGATAATTTAGGTTAAATAGTGCGTAAGCTTAGGGACTGGTGACCTTAGCAGTTAAGTCCCATAAGATTTCACACACATTTGAACATTTATTGTATAAATATGGAATTTACCAACTTCAATAGGAAAGCTCGATTCTGAACTTGCAATCTCTCTAGCTAACCTTAATAGTTACATTGGTAGCGGAATGTAATGTTCCGTTCATGTTGGTGAGATAAATACCTAAACGCTGAATTATCTTCCTTTTCAATGCATCTTCCAGTTTTCCTCCTATTGTCGTCTCAACGTTCACACGTAGGTTTTTCCCTTGTATTTTGTCGTTCCACTCGCAACCGTTATAAGTAACGGACTGTAATTTCATTTGTGATTAAAATTACTTTCTGTATTTAACGTGGGTTGCTGTTGCCCATAATAACTCGCCAGTGTGAGTGAAATCCGTTTTAAGAGTATTACCACTTCACATCACATTTTCTCGCTACATGAAGCCATTCCCCGAAAAAGATTAACGAAAAAGATTGTCAGATGCAAGGTGTATAAAAAATCTTTTTACGTTCGTGTAATGCATGCCACTTCAAAGTGTACTCGGACTGGATCGTAGGAAGCTTCGCTGTTGCGTCAGTTTCATTTCAGTGTTTCTCATAACTGATCCCACTTTGCCGACTTTGCGGACACACAAGACGTGCATTGTCAAGGAGAATTGTTGGTTGTCCATGGTGTATGAGATTTCTACAATCAATCAAAAATTCCAATGGTTCAGCGATTTCCGCTGACGAGTAAGAAGCTATAAGACCGGTCTTAGAGGGAGGGGTGTCCTACACTAAGATTATTCCACGCGCTCAAGCACACCATACGCCGTATCTGAGCTGGCTTGTGAGTTGCGCGCATCATTTGCCAGTCATCTGAAATTTAGACTCTAATTTACATACCAACCAATGAATTAATAAAGCTATTTGTTATGCATCAATTGATATAAGGTTTTGCATAGCCTTTCAGAATAACAATAGTTAAATGGAATACGGGTCTCAGTTTTACACTTGAAGAAGTTTTGGAGATATTTAAAATTACCTCACATAAAACTCCATTGTACAATTAACGTTCACAGACTCTAAAATGCTTTAGAATGCTGTGGGATAAAGAGATCTGAGTGTTATGGAATTCGTAGCATGTCGCGATGACTTTGCAGGAATGTAGAACGGCCAGCGAACACGAGAATGAGCTACTAGGTCGTCGTGGAACCATACAGGCGGAGTAAGTAAAAACGGGTTCATTTAAATGAAATCCACATCAGTCGAAGGCGTCATCTCGATAGCGCGTAACGGCTTCAGATAGCCAAAACCACGTCACCATGAGATCTTTGGTGTCCTCGCTGTACAATTACGCCAGCGGTATAAACTTTTTCAAAGGAAGAAAAGAAAGGGTCTTTGTGGTCAACGTCCCGTCGAGCGCGCGGTCTGTAGTGGTGGAGCACAAGCGTGGGCTACGAAAGGATGGGGAAAGATATAGTCCATGAAATTTTCAAAGGAACCACTGTGGCATTTAGGCGTACGAAGGAAAACCTAAGTCTGATGGCCGGACAGGCACTGGTAGCGTCGTCATCCCGCATGCGAGTCACGTGTAGTACCCACTGGGTCACTTCACTCGGTCGCTTGTCTTAGCGACCTCTCGGTCGCAGAAGTGCTAGCGACTTACCAGAAGCCAAGCCACGAAGACGTCGAGCGCTATCAGCTGGCGGCAGTAGGTCAAGGGCGAGGTCCGCTGAGGTACCGTCAGCAAACCTAGGAACCCTTGGTGGCGGCTGAAGTCAGCTCCCAGCTGGAACGCAACTGTTTGGCTCTCGACAGCATCCAGACTAGGCCCTGGTCTAATTGGTATTGGAAGCTTACTGTCCCTCATCGGGGTTGACGACTGGCGTGAATCAATACTCCGGACAGCCTGAGTGGGTGGTACACACGGCCGCTCGACCGGACCCTATGGTGACAGGATGAATTTTTTCACCAGGTAGACCATGGAGGTGCCGCCACGTCAGGCCAAGCCGTGACGTAATCCACAACACCGACGCTGGGCGTGGCCCTCGAACAATGCCGTATCAACAACTTTGCAGCCCCGGCAGCAGTGGCGGAGCTGAACGGGTGCAGACTTTGTCATATCAGCACTTTTCCATCCTTTGGCAGCGGAGTGCGACGGTAGCTTTCTGGGTCGCGTGGTAAATCATGGACGGTATTTTGGAAATGTAGTCTTGTAACAAGAAAATGTATCGAAGAATAACTTAAAAACTACTTAGTTGCAGAATTAGTTTACTAACGAATATTTTGTTTAACGGTGTAAACGATGCAATGTTCTTAGCTTCAAAAAGTTATTACTACTTTCAGTGTGTTTGACATTATTGACGTTGACTGATATGCCGTGAACGTGAGTGAGAGGGCCAACGCAGCATGTATATGACGCATAAACGTTGGAATCAATTTGTGGTGAATGAGCTTATGAGTAATGTTGTGCAGTTTAACAATGTGTGATACACTACTGACCACTAAAATTGCTACACCACGAAGACGACGCGCTACCGACACCAAATTTAACCGACAGGAAGAAGATGATGTGATATGCAAATGATTAACTTTTCAGAGCATTCACCACGAAGATGACGTGCTACAGACGCGAAATTTAACCAACAGGAAGAAGATGCTGTGATACGCAGATGATTAGCTTTCAGAGCAGGTTGGCGCCGGTGGCGACACCTACAACGTGCTGTCATGAGGAAAGTTTCCAACTGATTTCTCATACACAAACAGCAGTTGACTGGCGTTTCTTGATGAAACGTTGTTGTGATGCCTCGTGTAATGAGGGGAAATGCATACCATCATGTTTCAGATTTTGATAAACGTCGGATTGTAGCCTATCGTGATTGCGGTTTATCGTATCAACACATTTCTGCTCACGTTGGACGAGATCCAATGACCGTTAGCAGAATATGGAATCGCTGGGTTCAGGAGGGTAATACGGAACGCCTTGCTGGATCCCAACGGCCTCGTATCACTAGCAGTCGAGATGACAGGCATATTATCCCTATGGCTGTAACGGATCGTGCAGCCACATGTTGATCCCTGAGTCAAAAGATGGGGACGTTTGCAAGACAACAACCCTCTACACGAACAGTTCGACGACGTTTGCAGCAGCATGGACTATCAGCTCTGAGACCATGGCTGCGGTTACCCTTGACGCTGCATCACAGACAGAAGCGCCTGCGATGGTGTACTCAACGACGAACCTGGCTGCACGAATGGCAAAACGTCTTTTTTTCGGATGAATCCAGGTTCTGGTTACAGCATCTACATCTACATCTACATTTATACTCCGCAAGCCACCCAACGGTGTGTGACGGATGGCACTTTACGTGCCACTGTCATTACCTCCCTTTCTTGTTACAGTCGCGTATGGTTCGCGGGAAGAACGACTGTCTGAAAGACTCCGTGCGCGCTCTAATCTCTCTAATTTTACATTCGCGATCTCCTCGGGAGGTATAAGTAAGGGGAAGCAATATATTCGATACCTCATCCAGAAACGCACCCTCTCGAAACCTGGCGAGCAAGCTACACCGCGATGCAGAGCGCCTCTCTTGCAGAGTCTGCCACTTGAGTTTGCTAAACATTTCCGTAACGCTATCACGGTTACCAAATAACCCTGTGACGAAACGCGCCGCTCTTCTTTGGATCTTCTCTATCTCCTCCGTCAACCCGATCTGGTACGGATCTCACACTGATGAGCAATACTCAAGTATAGGTCGAACGAGTGTTTTGTAAACCACCTCCTTTGTTGATGGACTACATTTTCTAAGGACTCTCCCAATGAATCTCAACCTGTTACCCGCTTTACCAACAATTAATTTTATATGATCGTTCCACTTCTAATTGTTCCGCGCGCATACTCCCAGATACTTTACAGAAGTAACTGCTACCAGTGTTTGTTCCACTATCATATAATCATACAATAAAGGATCCTTCTTTCTATGTATTCGCAATATATTAAATTTGTCTATGTTAAGGGTCAGTTGCCACTCCCTGCACCAAGTGCCTATCCGCTGCAGATCTTCCTGCATTTCGCTACAATTTTCTAATGCTGCAACTTCTCTGTATACTACAGCATCATCCACGAAAAGCCGCATGGGACTCCCGACACTATCTACTAGGTCATTTATATATATTGTGAAAAGCAAAGATCCCATAACACTCCCCTGTGCACGCCAGAGGTTACTTTAACGTCTGTAGACGTCTCTCCATTGATAAAAACATGCTGTGTTCTGTTTGCTAAAAACTCTTCAATCCAGCCACACAGCTGGTCTGATATTCCGTAGGCTCTTACTTTGTTTATCAGGCGACAGTGCGGAACTGTACCGAACGCCTTCCGGAAGTCAAGAAAAATAGCATCTACCTGGGAGCCTGTATCTAATATTTTCTGGGTCTCACGAAGAAATAAAGCGAGTTGGGTCTCACATGATCGCTGTTTCCGGAATCCATGTTGATTCCTACATAGTAGATTCTGGGTTTCCAAAAACGACATGATACTCGAGTAAAAAACATGTTCTAAAATTCTACAACAGATCGACGTCAGAGATATAGGTCTATAGTTTTGCGCATCTGCTCGACGACCCTTCTTGAAGACTGGGACTACCTGTGCTCTTTTCCAATCATTTGGAACCTTCCATTCCTCTAGAGACTTGCGGTACACGGCTGTTAGAACGGGGGCAAGTTCTTTCGCGTACTCTGTGTAGAATCGAATTGGTATCCCGTCAGGTCCAGTGGACTTTCCTCTGTTGAGTGATTCCAGTTGCTTTTCTATTCCTTGGACACTTATTTCGATGTCAGCCATTTTTTCGTTTGTGCGAGGATTTAGAGAAGGAACTGCAGTGCGGTCTTCCTCTGTGAAACAGCTTTGGAAAAAGGTGTTTAGTATTTCAACTTTACGCGTGTCATCCTCTGTTTCAATGCCATCATCATCCCGGAGTGTCTGGATATACTGTTTCGAGCCACTTACTGATTTAACGTAAGACCAGAACCTCCTAGGATTTTCTGTCAAGTCGGTACATAGAATTTTACTTTCGAATCCACTGAACGCTTCACGCAGAGCCCTCCTTACGCTAACTTTGACATCGTTTAGCTTCTGTTTGTCTGAGAGGTTTTGGCTCCGTTTAAAATTAGAGTGAAGCTCTCTTTGCTTTCGCAGTAGTTTCCTAACTTTGCTGTTGTACCACGGTGTGTTTTTCCCGTCCCTCACAGTTTTACTCGGCACGTACCTGTCTAAAACGCATTTTACGATTGCCTTGAACTTTTTCCATAAACACTCAACATTGTCAGTGTCGGAACAGAAATTTTCGTTTTGATCTGTTAGGTAGTCTGAAATCTGCCTTCTATTACTCTTGCTAAACAGATAAATCTTCCACCCTTTTTTTATATTCCTACTAACTTCCATATTCAGGGAAGCTGCAACGGCCTTATGATCACTGATTCCCTGTTCTGTACATACAGAACAGAAAAGTTCGGGTCTGTTTGTTATCAGTAGGTCCAAGATGTTATCTCCACGAGTCGGTTCTCTGTTTAATTGCTCGAGGTAATTTTCGGATAGTGCACTCAGTATAATGTCACTCGATCCTCTGTCCCTACCACCCGTCCTGAACATCTGAGTGTCCCAGTCTATATCTGGTAAATTGAAATCTCCACCTAAGACCATAACATGCTGAGAAAATTTATGTGAAATGTATTCCAACTTTTCTCTCAGTTGTTCTGCCACTAATGCTGCTGAGTCGGAAGGTCGGTAAAAGGGGCCAATTATTAACCTAGCTCAGTTGTTGAGTGTAACCTCCACCCATAATAATTCACAGCAACTATCCACTTCTATTTCACTACAGGATAAACTACTACTAACAGCGACGAACACTCCACCACCGGTTGCATGCAATCTATCCTTTCTAAACACCGTCTGTACCTTTGTAAAATTTTCGCAGAATTTATCTCTGGCTTCAGCCAGCTTTCTGTACCTATAACGATTTCGGCTTCGGTGCTTTCTATCAGCGCTTGAAGTTCCGGTACTTTACCAACGCAGCTTCGACAGTTTACAATTACAACACCGATTGCTGCTAGGTCCCCGCATGTCCTGACTTTGCCCTGCACCCGTTGAGGCTGTTACCCTTTCTGTACTTGCCCAAGGCCATCTAACCTAAAAAACCGCCCAGCCCACGCCACACAACCCCTGCTACCCGTATAGCCGCTTGTTGCGTGTAGTGGACTCCTGACCTATCCAGCGGAACCCGAAACCCCACCACCCTATGGCGCAAGTCGAGGAATCTGCAGCCCACACGGTCGCAGAACCGTCTCAGCCTCTGATTCAGACCCTCCACTCGGCTCTGTACCAAAGGTCCACAGTCAGTCCTGTCGACGATGCTGCAGATGGTGGGCTCTGCTTTCATCCCGCTAGCGAGACTGGCAGTCTTCACCAAATCAGATAGCCGCCGGAAGCCAGAGAGGATTTTCTCGGATCCATAGCGACACACATCATTGGTGCCGACATGAGCGACCACCTGCAGATGGGTGCACCCTGTACCCTTCATGGCATCCGAAAGGACCCTTTCCACATATGGAATGACTCCCCCCGGTATGCGCACATTGGTTTTCTTCCCCTCTCTTGCTGCCATATCCCTAAGGGGCCCTATTACGCGCCTGACGTTGGAGCTCCCAACTACCAGTAAGCCCACCCTCTGCGACCGCACGGATCTTGCAGACTGAGGGGCAACCTCTGGAACAGGACAAGCAGCCATGTCAGGCCGAAGATCAGTATCAGCCTGAGACAGAGCCTGAAACCGGTTCGTCAGACAAACTGGAGAGGCCTTCCGTTCAGCCCTCCGGAATTTCTTTCGCCCCCTGCCACACCTTGAGACGACCTCCCACTCTACCACAGGTGAGGGATCAGCCTCAATGCGGGCAGTATCCCGGGCAACCACAGTCGTAGTCCGATCGGGGGATGCGTGGGACGAGCTGGCCGTCCCCGACAAACCCCCATCCGGAACCCCACAGTGACGCCCATTGGCAACAGCCTCAAGCTGTGTGACCGAAGCCAACACTGCCTGAAGCTGGGAGCGAAGGGATGCCAACTCAGCCTGCATCCGAACACAGCAGTTACAGTCCCTATCCATGCTAAAAACTGTTGTGCAAAGAACGTCTGAACTAATCTACAGAGAGCGCTAACAAATCGACACAAAATTTAAACGGTTAAAATACAGGATTGCCTAGTAAATGCAGTAATGCTGCTACTTGCGCACTGCTGACACATTGCTCGGCGGCGGAAGGAGACTACGCGATTTTACACTATTCGGGTACTAAAACGCGATGATACAACTCTCAAATACTATAATACGCCCGAAATTTATGAATTAATCAATGCAAGTACCAAAAACACGCAAAGAAATTAAGAATTAAACTATGTAACAAATGAGTGAGCTAGGAGTATACGACTTGCTGCTGCAGCTGCTTATCCAACGATGGCAGGGAGCACACTGACTGTGACCAACCGACACTGGCCGTTGAAAACAAAAACAGAAGACAAACGACTACTCGAATTTACACTATTCAGGTGCTAAAACGCGATGCTACAACTCTCAAATACTATAATACGCCAGAAATTTATGAATTAGACAATGCAAGTACCAAAAACACGCAAAGAAATTAAGAATTAAACTATGTAACAAATGAGTGGGCTAGGAGTATACG
Organism: Schistocerca piceifrons; assembly: GCF_021461385.2. Taxonomy (NCBI): domain Eukaryota; kingdom Metazoa; phylum Arthropoda; class Insecta; order Orthoptera; family Acrididae; genus Schistocerca; species Schistocerca piceifrons. The sequence goes on along the minus strand of NC_060142.1, from coordinate 612,024,348 downwards.
ACTTGCTGCTGCAGCTGCTTCTCCAACGACGGCATGATGGTCGCATCTGTGTTTGGCGACATCACGGTGAACGCACGTTGGAAGCATGTATTCGTCATCGCCATAGTGTCGCATCACCCGGCGTGATGGTATGGGGTGTCACTGGTTACAATTCTCGGTCACCTCTTGTTTGCATTGACGGTACTTTGACCAGTGGACATTACATTTCAGATGTGCTACGACCCGTGGCCCTACCCTTCGTTCGATCCCTGTGAAACCCTATATTTCATCTGAATAATGCAAGACAGCATGTAGCAGGTCCAGTACGGGCCTTTCTGGATACAGAAAAATGTTCGACTGCTGCCCCGGCCAGGACGCTCTCCAGATCTCTCACCAATTGAAAACGTCTGGTCAATGGTGGCCGAGCAACTGGCTCGTCACAATACGCCACTCTCTACTCTTGATGAACTGTGGTATCGTGTTGAAGCTTCATGGGCAGCTGTACATGTACACGCCATCCAAGCTGTGTTTGACTGTATTCCCAGGCGTATCAAGGGCGTTATAAAAGCCAGAGGTGGTTGTTCTGGATACTGATTTCTCAGGGTCTATGCACCCAAATTGCGTGAAAATGTAATCACATGTCAGTTCTAGCATAATATATTTGTCCAATGAATACCCATTTATCATCTGCATTTCTTCTTGTTGTAGCAATTTTAATGGCCAGTATTGTATAAATGCTATGCTCTACGTAATACGAATTATCTTGCAGGAGGCTCGTAAAAACTAATCCTCTATTTCTGAAACTAGGACGAATAAATATGACGTTATTTTAATTCTATTTGTTTTCCGGGAAATACAGATTCTGGGAACTGATTTAAGTAAAATGAAAATAGGAATTGTTCAAGAAAGGAAATTACTAGGCTCATGTCCAATAACTAAGCATCAAGTATGTTCCAATCAACTATAAAGAGAACTTTTGGAGGAGAAACAAATATTGAATGCAGTCGTCTCGTGAAATCGTAATGAAGCACTAGTAGCGTGTGTAACCGTGCCTATGTGCGCTAGTACTGAAGTTCTAATTCAGTCTCCTTATGTAGTAGAGTACTTCCGAAAATTATGGAGGTGTTCTGTAACCAAAGTTTGGAGGTGTTTCGAATTTCTACAATTGGGGTTTAAAAATTCCGTTTGCCGTTCTATCATGTCGCAGTTGAGAACTTCAGATTACTGATTGTTTATAGAGTAAGTGATCTACAACGAATATACCGAAACTTACTACCAACGCTGAACTTTTAAAGCGTTTATCGGCTCATAAGCTCTGATTCTGCATGTTACGTGTTCAATACCGATCGTGGTTAAATGAATGTGCTATGTGCGTGAACGTGACCGTGTAAGATGTGAGCAAATATGTCACTTCTCATCAAAAACTCTATGATAGACTGGACTTGGCCGCTGGAAGTGTAGCGTTCAAATTGGCGTACAACATATATACTTTTCATCAGACTTACTTTCATTCTGTGATGAAGAACCCTCTTTGTAGTAAGAAACTGAACACTTTTTGGACCCTGCTGGCGTACTATAATGCAAACAGCTTTCTATATAGAGCCACATTATGCATTATTTTCATTATTTTAGGGCTATCCATTCTTCTACGGAAACCCAACGAGACTGCAGAAGGGATAGCGGGGGGGGGGGGGGGGGGGGCAGTTGATTGAATCCTCTTGCCAGTACTGAACAGATTTAATAATGACCATTGCTGCTGCCGTCTCCGTCATTTACTTTGATAAATCCTCTGTATGCTAGTTGTACATGTGAAATACAACCTATAAACAACTACGTAACAAAATTTATAGCATCAGATCATCTGTTACTGTCTAGTACGAGAGGGTGTTATGGAGAGAAAATTATTTATATGATGGAAGTTACGCATGAGACTCAAACCATTTTAAAAGGCATTCTGCTTATACAGTGTGTGGATATTCAGTGACCATGTAACCTCCCCGCAAAAATTTGAAAAGACTATAATTAAATATAAATGGGCATCGTGCTAAACGTAACCTCCCAGCAGAAATAAAAGAAAAGTCTATGATAATGAAAACGAACCAAATGTTTGCTCCCCACAAAAATTATAGAATAATAAGGACCCAAATGTACACTCGACACAAAGAAATTAAGAAATGAAGATTAATCGTTAAACCCACAATAATAGGGGAGCATCGCTGACCTTAGGCCCTGTGCAATAATTAATCTGATAAATTGACTCAGGGAGGAAAAGCATAGGAAATATTGTTTCAATTGGAATGATTCCCTTTTATTTTCTTTAAACCGATTGCTTTGAAAACAAAATTACTATTGGAGCAATTCTTGAACAAATTAATTACAATTAACATATGTTACATTATCTGATGTGCGCAATGCTGCTTCATTACCTTATTTAACAATATACCTCGTCCTGAACCTTGACCAGAGACCCATGTCGACGCCCGCCGTCTCCTCACACACAACTCCGACTGAGTACAACTCGCAACTGCACACTCGCGCGGTCGAGCGCAGACTAGCAACGATAAATAACTCTCTGGTCAGAGATTCTGCCATGCCTCGCCATCGCTACATATGAAACGTACGGGTTTCATAACCCTCCACTGGGGGGGCAAAAATTTGGTGAGTCATTTGGATTTGCCATGAGCAACCAATTTTTTCTTGACTAATTAACCTTACAATCACAGAATATACAGATGTAGAACATAAAGTAAATGTGGTGCACATGCACCGAGTACAAAACATATTACACAATAAAAAAATGTGAGTACAAAACATATTAACAAATGACAAAAGTGCACATGCACTGAAAAATTCTTCAAAGTTTGCACAACAAATAAACATAATGAGCACAAATCTCATTGACGAATGACATAAGTGCACATGTACTGTAGTTCAGAACATATCAGCAAATCAAAATGCACATACAATGAGTAGAAATCATGTTAGAAAATGACAAAAGTGCACACGCACTGAAAAACTCTTTAGCATTTTCACAACAAATAAACGTAATGGCAAAAAAATCATGTTGACAAGTGACATAAGTGCACATGTACTATAGTTCAAAACATATCAGCAAATCACAAAATCAATATACGATAAGTAGAAATGATGTTAGAAAAATGACAAAAGTGCACACACACTGAAATTCAGGATATATCAGTAAATCGAAAAAAAATGTATAGGCCATGAATACAAATGATGATAGCAAAAAAAAAAAAATGATTTTCACTATGTTACAGAATTAGGATAGGAAAGGGAACGATTGCATCATGGTTGTAGCACCTTAGGTTGCACGCAGCTGCACTGAAAGTCCATATCTTTCCACAGAAGTACATCACCAAGTGAGACAATCTGAAGTTCTTTTCCCAGAAGTGTTTATCAGCGTAGCCAAGACACTGAAACGTCGTAGTAATATTCCATGTTATCATTTTGGCAGTACATCAGGTACACCAAACAGTGGGACCATAATAACGTCTCCATCGCTCACGGTGGTGGACAGCAGGTCGCGTCAACACCTCACTCTTACAAGGCACACCAACGTAGAATTAGTGCAAAATCCTAATATAGTGCTCCATGATCAAGAGGATATACAGGAAAAATGGATATTGCAGTAATTCATGGTAGTTTGGTCAGAAGGTGAATGACATTAAATCACATACTAGTCTTCATTGGGAATTACATTAGTAGTTGCTGGCATTCAGTGCCCAGTTATTGAACATTTCTGTACCGTGTATGTAGTATTACAGAAAAATGTTCATTAATTGTTTTACACAGAACATTGGCACTCATTCTCTAATTATTAATCATAGAAGTCATTCGTTTCACAGAGAACATTTTACAGAGAACATTGGCATTCATTCCCTAATTACAAATCATCAGGAGTCATTACTTAAAACAGGAGGTAGTCAATAACATAGTATTGCAGAATAATGTTGATAATTAATCATTGGTCATCCCAATACAGTAATCAGTAGCATTCATTTCCCAGTTACAAAGCATTATTAATTAATCATTGGTCATCTCAATACAGTAATCAGTAGCATTCATTTCCCAGTTACAAAGCATTATTAATTAATCATTGGTCATCTCAATAAAGTAATCAGTAGCATTCATTTCCCAGATACAAAGCATTATTAATTAATCATTGGTCATCTCAATACAGTAATTAGTACCATTCATTTCTCAGTTACAAAGCATTATTAATTAATCATTGGTCATCTCAATACAGTAATTAGTAGCATTCATTTCCCAGTTACAAAGCATTATTTATAAATCATTGGCTATCTCAATAGAGTAATGAAATTATGTGCATAGTATTTATGCATTCAGTATTCAAGTGACATACTATTCAGAGCTAATCAGAATTACTCAGAACTCTCTTAAACTGGTATCATTATTTGGGACTGGTAATACATTTTTTTGTTAGCAATGCATTGCTTTGGGTATTTATAGGGGAAAGCAAGAAGAGAAAAAGAAAAAAATTTGCTTCTGGGTTGTTCCTGTAAATGAAAATGTGTAACGTCAATCGTCATGAGTCAGCTGTAGCAAGGTTATGATAGAAATTGAGTAAATTTAATCACATTCATAAATGATATAGATTTAATCAACAGCTGCTTATAGCACATTAATTTCATACATAATTTCTCCTGCAAAAATATATATAAAATGGATTATTAAGCTGAAAGAAGAAACGCATTTAATGCTGAAAAGTAGTGAACTTCGAATTAACAGGTAGTGAAATGGGTATAAAAAATGTGTTCCATAGCTGTCCTTTCCAAAACCTTCAGTCATTATACTATGCAATATAACACCTGCTGTCAAAGCGAACTGCAACAAATACTTAAATAACTACATAGCATGAATATATAACTTCCACATTATCCTCATCTGTAAAGAAAAACTTCATTATCCATCACTTCATTATCTATATTATCGTAACTCCATTATTATCATCACCTGTAAAGAAAAACTTCATTATCCATAGTAGCTTATTCTTCATCATTATTCATCAGCATTCATTATCATCTGCAAAAAAATCACTTCATTACTCATTACATAACTATTCCTTATTTCTAGCATATTCATCACTAAAGCTAAGATGTGTAGTTCTGTCTGACAGCCTGCATCAATCGCCTCGTATTCTGAAAGAAAAAATTAGTCAAGACTGCTATTCTACGATGTGTATAGTATATTCTTGTTAATGCTTGTTAATTCAGATCCATTTACTCTTCATCACGAAGTATTGCATTGTCTTTCGTTCATCCCGAAGGTGAAATTCCAATTTTGTTTAATTTATTTCTTTCACACCTCATTTCTTTCTGAAATTGATGAACAGAGATTAATGTCTTGCATTTATATCATATACTCACTAAATAATGATTGGTTTATGGTAACATAATGAAGCATACAGCATAACATGACAGAAAACGTAATATGTGAAAAACTTATATAGTGTTCAAAGGCAAAAATGTACTCATTTTATCACAACGTAACAGTAAAGTAGTCACAATGTTGAGATATCATGAGACAAAATGTCAAAGTCAACTGGTGTTTGCTATATCTTAACTATTACATAGTGCATACAAACAAAATATTAAAACAATCGTACAAACATATAAAAAATTGATGACAAGAAATGTGACCTTCTTTGTGTTCAGCTTGTATGTTGTGTAGTTAATAGAGGCGAGAATTGAAGACTTTAATACAGAAAAAATTTGATAAAATTAATATATCACTAGATAGAATTGCATAATTATTCGTAACATACGTAATTTTATCTAGAAAATGTCCACTGTCTAATGTGTAACGACAAGAAAAGTGACCTGCTAACCATACCTTGCCGGGCACTTGCCAAGAAAAAATACGTTAGTCATCAGTAAGTAATCACATAAATATAATTGCATAAATGGTCATAAAATGTGTAAATTCTTCTAGAAAAATATGGACGGTCTGATGTGTAACGACAAGAAAAGCGACCTGCTAACCTTACCTTGCCGGGCACTTGCCAAGAAAAAATACGATAGTCATTAGTAAATAGTCATGTGAATATAATTGCATAAGTGATCATAAAATTAGCAAAATGGCATTATAGCATGTTAAATCATAAAGTGTCTTCATTCAATAAAAGGTTTGATGTTTGACCAATGGTGGTTGCCTTCGGATTTTGTGGTTCTCAAAGTTTCGAAGTGTACAACATTGGGGTGAGGAATGCTGCGAATCCGATATGGACCTGCGTATAGAAGTTCAAATTTAGTGCACCTACCTTTTCCTTTGTTGGATAAATAGTGTGTACGTACTAATATTTTCTATCCAATGTGAAAGTCACGGCGTGTACAAACCTGTTTTTGCTGTCTTCTCCGGCGCTCTGCGGCACGTTTGATGTTGTTCAGCGCAATGTCGATTATTTCGTGGTGTCGTAATCGACGAGATGTAGGAAAATTAACTAATTCTGTAATTCTGTTTGGTGGTTCAACATTTTTAAGTATAACAGACAGAGATAGCATAGTGGATTCATTTGGTACGGAATTAATTACATCTTGGAATGAGAATATGTGTGTGTCCCAATCAATATGTCTTTTGTGGCAGTACATTCTACACATTTTACCAATTTCCTTCATTAATCGTTCACAAGGATTCGAAGAAGGGTGGTACTTGGATATATAGATCGGAGAAATGTTTGTAGCTCGTAATATGCGTGTCGATATAGCAGAACGAAATTGTGATCCATTGTCAGAAAATACTTTCAACACATGCCCTACATGAAATAGAAAATGCTTTACAAATTATTTCGAAACGGTTTTAGCAGTAGCTTTGCGTAATGGAGTGAAAGTAACAAATTTTGAACTGAGTTCAACAGCGACAAAGATGTGGCAAAAACCTCTATTAGTTCTGGGAATCGGACTAAAAATGTCTACAGCGGCCATATGTCTTAATTTAACAGGTACAATGGGATATAATGGAGGAATGTGTGAAGTTGTGTCTGACTTAGCTTTCTGGCAGATTTTACATGACGCTAAAACTCGTCGTATAAGTTTCCCCATGTTGGCAAAAAAACAGTTCTGTCTCAGTATAAGAAACATTTTCTAGCTCCGTAATGTGCGTAACTTAAATGAGTATACCCGATTAATTTGTTAACCTGCTCATCAGGAATGCATAATAACCCATTGTTGCTATCAGCATGAGAGTGGCGAAATAGAATGTCATTGCGTACAGTGTAATGGTTTCTAATCGTAACATTATTCTTATCTTGCCAAAGGTGTTTAATTTCTTTCCACAAGTTGTCTTTATTTTGCTCTTGTGCTATGTCCTGTAATGACGACGAAATGAAATTTTCAAACGCAACTTGTTGAATGAACATGACGCTGAAATTTGCTTTGCAGAAGTTGGTTGCGATGTCTTGCTGATAGTTGCTGAGAGCACGAGATAGTGCGTCTGCTATAACATTTTGTGTGCCGGGAATGTGAACAATTGTGAAATTAAATTCCTGTAAATAAAGGTTCCATCTGCTTAATCTATCGTGTGTGAATTTAGCTGAAAGTAAAAGTTGTATCGCTCTGTGATCTGTGTAAACGGTGGTATGTCTGCTACAAAGAAAATGCCTGAATCTCGTAAAAGCCCAAACAACACATAATGTTTCCAGTTCTGTAACGGAATAATTTCGTTCAGCAGGTGACAGAATGCGGCTTGCAAATGCGATGTTTTTAATTATTGTAGAGCCATCTTCTTCAATTTCCTGAAAAATATGTACGCCTAAAGCGGCGTTAGAACTGTCGGTGGCAATGGAAAAATTTCTGGTAAAATCTGGGTGCGATAAAAGCGGAGCATTAAACAAAGCATGTTTCAGGTTCATAAATTCAGAATGTGCTTGCTTATCCCAGGACCAAATAGTGTTTTTACCTGTCAATTGGCATAATCTAGGTGTGCCTAAAGCAGAGTGATGAATAAATTTACGAAAAAAGTTAATTAAACCCAAAAAGCTGCGTAGTTGTTTTTTTGTCGTAGGAACGGTAATGTCACGTAAAGCTTGAAGTTTTTCCGGATCAGGCGCAATGCCTTCTGCTGAAATTACGTGTCCAAGAAATTTTATAGAAGTTTTGCCAAAGTGCGATTTACTGAGATTAACTGTGAGTCCTTGAGCATGAAAAGTTTGCAACAGTTGTTCTAGTATCAGATTGTGTTCAGACCAGTTAGCTTCTGCTAGAAGAATGTCGTCTACGTACGTTGTAATTCTGTCTTTAAGTTCTGTCGGAAGTATTGTATTCATACCGCGAATAAAAGCTGCAGAAGAAATAGTTAAACCGAATGGTAATTTGCAAAATTGATAACAGTCGCCAAAACAGAGAAACGCTGTGTACTTTCTGCAGTTCGGATGGAGCTGAATTTGCCAAAATCCCGATTTTAGATCTAATGTAGAATAAATAGCAGTAACGTGAAATTTCTGTAGTAGTTCCTCTAGTGTCTGTGGTCGATCTGTTTCATTGATAATTATGTCATTGATGTGACGTGAATCAAGTACGAGGCGAAGTGACCCATCCTTTTTCTTAACAATATGGAACGGGTTTATGTACGGACTAACTGCCGGTTCAATAATTCCTTGGTCAAGCAAATCCTGCAATTCTTTCTTAACTTGTTCTCGGTGGATATATGGAATGGGATAATGCTTGGCTTTAAATGTATCATGCTGTTTGACTTGAAAGTCATACATAAAACCGGACATAGTACCAGGATTGTTGTCAAAAACTGGAGATTGCTGTAAAAGAATTTTGTGTAGTTGCGTCCGTTCATCGTCTGTATTTGCACTGCTTTGTTTGACTTTATCAGAAATCATCTGAATTACGTCATAGTCGGCTTCATCTAGAGTATTATAGTTATTACATACGTATCTGTGAACCATGTGGAATTGCAGTCTATGTTACGTGTTGCGGAAATGACCTCTGTGAGATTAATTGTCTGTTCTTCTGCAGATAATGAGTGCTGAAATTCCAAAGCCAATTGTACATTCTCGTCCTTCAACATTAAATAGGAATTTTGAAAATCAATAACTGCGTCGTGTTGTACCAGAAAATTAGTACCTAAAATAACGTCTGTTGTCAATAAAGGAACAATCCAAAAATTTGAGTGAAAAGTATGACCTGCAATACAAAATGATAAATGCGTCTGTAATTTAACATCTACTCCTTTACTCGATACTGCTCCTTTCACTTTCGTTTTGCCTAATGGTAATGTAGGATACGTATTCTCTTTGTTACACTAGTTAAAAGTTTCTTCATTTATTACTGACATAGGTGATCCGGAATCGATTACTGCTGAAAATTTCGATGAACCAATTTTAATTACGATGACAGGACGTGAAATGGATTTTTGCACAATTGTCTTTCCTGCAAAAGAGTGTCTCTGATGTCGTCAAGAGTAATAACATTTTCGTGAACAACATTCTGCGTGTCTAAAGTAGTGCTTGTGTTACTGGAAGATGCGACCTGCACAGTATCTAGTCAAATTCTATCTGACGTATTATTATTATCAGGAGGATTCTGTGGCATTTCGACTATTTGAACTGTTCTGTTATTTCTTCCACACGTATTACGCTCTGGATGATACCTACTGTCTGGGTCATTCATCAGAATATGTTGTCGGTGATCATTTTGCTGCTGGTAAGTCCGACTGTTATTAAACGTATGTTGATAATTGTGCTCATCGTTTTTACGTCTGTCGTGATAGTCATTTCTATACGGTGCATTATGATAGGAATTGAAATACTGTGTTTTCTGTACATAGTTATTTCCTTGCTGGCGTGCGTTACCATTTGTTGTACCCTGGACTATACGTGCACGCGGCGAAACGTTAAAGCTTGGTTGACCTTGTGCATTACATTGTTGGTTAGCTATGCTAGCCGGCTGGCTTACATGCTGTTGTGGTGGAAAACGTCTATTGTTACTACAATGTGGTTCCTGTTGCTGAAAATTTTGACGATATTGATAATTAAAATTTTGTCTGCTATTAAAGTTCTGGTGGATGCCGTTCCTAAAGCGTCTGTTACTTTTATTATTGAAATTACGTGGTTGATCGTAATTACTGTAAGTTTGTTGGCCTTGGTTGTTATATGAAATATTTTTGTTTACGAAGGAATAATCTGATTGCTGCACTTCTAAAAGCTGCAATAGATCCCTGAATGCCGAAATATTTTCTTTTTGCTGACCCGTTAAAAGTGACACTCTTAATGATCGTGGCAATTTAGAAATACATAATTGAATGAGTGCAGATTCACTATATGGTTCACTTAAGTACGGCTTTTGTTGGACCATGTGCTCAAAAAATTGCGTCACACTGGGAAAATTTGAGTTCGCATAATTTGGCAAACTAATAGTTGATCTTTAATTGCGCGCTGTGTCGTCTACGACCAATACGCTGATAGAAAAGCATTCTGAAACTCTTCTACCGAATAGCATTGTCTCGCGATCGGTGTCATACGAGTTGCCGCTTCGCCTTCCAAAAAACTGCAAATAAATTCAAGTTTATGCGTTACGGGCCAAGTCGGTGGAAAAGCAAAGCTAAATTGTTGTATCCAATCCAGTGGGTGAATCTGTGTTCTGTCATTTTTAAACACTTTAAATTTTCTCACTGATAGAAAATGTTTGTAATCAAAATTATCATCTCTGTATGACGGAACAGGTTCAAGATTGTATGGGAATCTGTTTGACTGTGACTGTTCTGAATCTAACTAAGTCTGACAAATGTTCGCAAAGTGGCGTCTGCTGTGATGTGTTATTAACTGAAATATTTTTTATCTCTGTTACTTCTTGTTGTAAACTTGACAACTTTCTACGTAATGTATTATTAGATGAATCGATCTCATTGATTATCTGTTGTAGATTTTGGAATTCAGGTGTTTGGTTAAAGAAAATTGGTGCAGTATCGTCTGATTTGCTGTCATTATTACTTTCAATAATATCAATACGACTGGCCAATTCATCACATTTTTCAGTCAATATTTTTACCTGATCATCGGTTTTAGTGTCAGACGCATTAATCTGTTTTTGGATTTTACGTGTGGTTTCGTTCAGTTTTTTAACGCCAGATTTGATGTCATCGGAATCATGTGTTAGTTCTAATTGGTCGAGTCTGTCTGTCACTGTCTGAAAGTCTGTTCTGTATGTGTCTGTTTTCGATTTAAGATCGGAAATTTCGTCACGTAATTCTGTGTTCGACTGTTTGATGGTATTAATTTCATCGGACATTGAAGCAATATTGTTGTCTACGTATGTTTTAGCTTTCGCGAACAATTTACGTTTGTCTTCTTGTGTCTGTGCTGTGATTGTTTCCATTTCTTGTCGTTTTACTTTATTCTGATCCTGTATAAATTTACGGAAACGCGTATCACTGTTTTGTAGATGTTGATTAAAACGTTCGTCAATTTGTGTGTTCTGTTGTTCGAATTTCTCGTCTACCTTTGCATCTAGTGTGCGCGAAAGTTCTGCTGTCATTACTTTAAACTCGTCGCGTAACTGTGTTGCTTTTTCAGAGCATTGTTTACCGACTGCATCAATTTCGTCTCTTAGTGACTCTGATGCAGTTGTTTGCATATCTCTTCATTCTTGCGCGACAGATCTAATTTCTTCGCTGCTTTTCCTAGCACAAGCCTCAATTTCCACACATAATTGTTCCTTAGTGTCATGACACTGCGTGGCAATGGCTGTAATCTGGTCACTAACCTGTCTGGAATTGTTGTCTAATTTTCACTAAAGTATTGTTTGAGTTTTTCATTGTCTTGTTTGTTATCTTCACTCTGTTGTCTGACCTGTTCACTAAGTTGTTTGAGATCTTCATTATTGTTGTCTAGTTTTTCATTCTATTTTTCATCCATTTGTCGTAAAAATGACATAACTTGATCCAAGCCTAAATTACTGGCTCAATTCTCCGTGCTGTGTGATGGCGTACCTGCAATTATTACGATTTGTGTGACCATTTGGTCATTCTGTGATTCACCAAAAGGATTGCCTATCGGATGCGCACTGTTAGTCACTACCTCGGAATTAAATGAATCCGGCGTACTTTCAGTACACTGTCCATTTTCATTAGAAAAATTTGTCTGTACGTTACTTGAATTTTCCAAACCGGGTGTGTTAAGCTGGGCAGCACTCATTACAATAGAGCGCCCCGCGTCATCAATTGTCGTCAAATTAACAGAGGAGACAATTGAGTTCGTTTGTTCATCATTAAGATAAAAATCATCAATAGTGGTTGGAACGCACTGATTGTCAGTGAACGCAGGATTGTCATCATTACACTGCGTGTCACAAGTGCTATCGGTGAAGTTGTTAAAGACAGTAATTTCATTCATTACACCTCGCGATGTACTATTAATAGTTTTTCGCGGCATTTTTACACAAATCACACTTATTCACAAATGAGACAAAGCCAATGCCAAATCCAACAAATACAAATACGTGAGGTCAGTCGCTTGACGGCGCGTTTCGGTGCGGGCCCGCCCGTTGCCAGCGCGCCGTAAGGCACGGAGGCTCGCACTGGGGCGTATCGCTTTCCAGTCGGGCGTGCCGCGGCAGTCCTCACTCGGGGAAGTGAAGCGTCTCTTAAGCCTCTCCTTCCCAAGTAGCTCTTTCCGCCTTCCCGTGGTGCCAGACGTCAAGCTCGGCATTCTGCCTTGCGTCAAAAGGGAGAGCTGCGACCCAACCCGATGCGAAAGCGAAGGGTGCGTGGCACAGGGGGAGCTGTGTCGAGGGACCGAACACCAGTCCCTTTCTGTTCGCAGGGCACAGACCAGCAGGTGCTCTGCATGCCGGCGACCTAGTTTGTCGGCGTGGGATCGCGGCGCGAGTCGGCAAGGGTGCTTCGCCGCGCCCCTGGGTAACCGGGGCGTGTTCTGCCAAACCCAGGAGGTGGTGACATCGCCTGGGCTAGGTTAGATGGGCCCAGACCGCCGAACGACTGGGGGACCGACCCACCACCTGAGTAGGAGTGGGTCCTCGGCCTTCAGGTGGAAACTCGGGCTAGTAGGCGGCGAAGGGCGAGGGGTGCATCCGCCTCTCCGGAGTGCGGGGTGCACTTGCCGAGGAGCGTCGAGTGAAATCGTCGACGACGAGGCCTTCGACGGGGACCAGTGCGCTGGCAACGGCGCGTTGAACCCTGCAGCTCTGGAGTGCCCTTGACCTAGGGGCGAGGTCGGTGGGCGAGCTGCAACAGTCCCCCCCCCCCCATGCCAAAGGAGCCGGTCCGGGGCAAGAGACGGGCTCCCACTTCTTTTATCACTCGTTACCTATGATGGCTGAAACCGAAGCGAGTGATACGAGTGCGCCTTTACGGGCTTCTAATATGTCTGCTCCCTCACCACAGGACGTGATGGGACAGGCAGATGATGAGAGCGTAGTACAGAGACACACAAGAATAACTATGCTCTTAGAGCAAAATGTTAAGAACGGTAAGATAAGTCAAGCGGCTCTTAATACAATTAAAAATGAGCTGTCGGCCTGGGCCATAGCTCATGCAAGATTGGAAGGCCGCGTAATGGAGTTGACAAAGGAAAACGACAGGCTAAGAAAGCAACCTAGTAAGACTTGGGCGGCTGTGGCTGCACAGGCGCCAACTAAACAGACTTCAACAAAGGACACTATAGAAAAAGTTGCCAAACGGTCAGACACAGCAGTCTTCTTGAGGACTCTGCCTGGCCAAGACACCAGCGTTAAGAGAATCCAAGAGCTGCTAACAACAACAATAGACCCAGTGAAGGATAAAATCAAAATCAAAAAGGTCAAACCAAGTAGGAATTCGGTTATTGTGGAAGTTGCTAGTGAGGAAGACAAAGAAAAACTTTTAAAAAATCAAAAATTAAATGCAGTCGTTAAGTGTGAGCCACCTAGAAAAAGAAACCCTCTAATAATATTATACGATGTACCCACGGTTATGACCAATGAGGAACTACATGAGACAGTCAGATCACAAAATTTCGATGACATCAATGAGGAAGAATTCAAAAACTCTTTTAAGCTGAAATTTAAAACAGGACCTCGAGATCGCGATGTGGTACATCACGTGGCCGAGGTCTCTGCGCAATTATGGAAAAGGATAAGAACAATGGGCAGACTTTATGTAGGCTTTCATGCCATTAACACCAGGGACTATATAGTGGTACCTCGCTGCCATAACTGTGGCGACCTGGACCACATTCTGAGGCACTGCACCAGGGGGTCGGCTTGCTCCAGGTGCGGTGAAAGTGGTCACAACCGCAAGGAATGTAAAACAGCAGGGGTATGCATTCCATGTAAAAATCGGGGAAAGAAATCCTGTGGTGCCACGGGACGGAACTGCCCCACTTACCGGATGCTTGAACAACGCCTGATCTCAAGAATTGACTATGGCTGAGCAGAGCGCAGCTAACAGGATGCTCAAACACAAGTCCCCGAGTAAAAGAAGGAGGGATGCTGTGAGGGCTAATAAATTTAAGGAATTTCTAAGGTCGCTTTCGGGCACCTCAAACATTATGACAGTTGAGAGGGAAATTCAAACAGATCCCTTTATGGTGGACAGATGTATACAAACCGATTCTCCGGATGAAAACACAGCTCCCCCTTCCCTAAACCGGGGAAAAAGGCCGAACAACAACCTACAACGGCAGAAGCATCCTGTAGTGGTGGCGGCCTCCCTGGCCCCCACACACGAAGCTGTACAAACCAAACAACCTCTCCAAGAAAGTACAGTCACTAGCAGCAGCACCACCCCAACTGAGGCAGATACCCCAGTAATCAGGCTACCGCCTGTAGATCCGATTAGGGTGTATCCCAATATAGAATTCACAATGCAACTGGCAAGATTGGAGCAGCCGGCTATCCTGACCACTGCCTTAAGACATGTGGTCCGGGTAGGACACGAGGACGGAAGAAAGGTCACCTTCTCAGTAATGGAGGCTGTGGATAGAATACAGTTAAAGTCAGTGAATCTTCCCACCGACTTCGGGGCCCTGCGAGACTTACTTAAGAAAGTGTTTGACAGACGTGGGGAGAAGTTTGACTTAAATGACATTTACATTCAATCAGTCCTAGCTCATGGTCGGATCGCTTTTGATTGGAGCAAGACTTGGCCTGAAGACAGAATGCACACTTACTTCCCATAATGACAAAATTAACTGTTGGACAGTTGAACACGCATAACAGCAGACTAGTGATGCAGGAGCTCCGAAGAGAGGTGGAGGAGAAGAGGCTTGATGTACTCTGCTTGCAGGAGCCGTACTCTCAAGCTGGAAAACTCCCATTTGCAGCCGCTACATGGCAGATAACGAGTAGTGGGGAAGCCCCCAAAGCGGCAATTGTAATCACAAACCAGTCTCTACGAGCAACAACACTTGCACAGTTTTCTACCAGTCACTGCAACGTCGTGGAGGTACAGGCCCCCATGGGAATTATAACCTTTATAAACATGTATTTTCAATACGGGGAAAACATCGAACAACATCTGGATCACCTGACCAGAGTAGCCACGGCGTTGCGAGGTCGCAAACTGGTTATAACAGCAGATATAAATGCAAAATCCCCCCTGTGGTACAGTGGCACAAGAGATGAAAACGGGGAAAAAGTAGAGGAAATGATTATGGCTCTACAACTTGTAGTTGCAAATAGACCTGGCAACCCTCCCACTTACGCAGCGGGAGGGGGGCGCGGCACCAATATAGATGTAACGCTAGTTACACCAAATTCTGTTAACATCATTCAGAATTGGGAAGTTAAGGAAAACGCGACAACAAGCGACCATAATCTTATAATGTTCAGCTTAGGAAATGGAGGTTGCCACTGGACCGCAGGGTGGGAGTTGCAATTGAATTTCAAGAGAGCTGATTGGGAGAGACTAGCGAGAGAGTGCGACATTCCTCCACTACCAGAGGGTGATGCACAACAGGACTTGGACATAGACAAGCGAGCCGAAGAACTGGTAGGCGCAGTAACAAGAGCGGTCAAGGCAGCTGTACCAACCAGGAGGAGAGCCATGGCGGCCTCCCCGTCACCATGGTCAGCTGAACTTCAGGAGATGCGTCAGTCTGTCAGAAGGCTGAGGAGGCACTACCAGCGCAGTGTCATCTGGTGGGAAAAACAACGATGGTTACAGTTATACCGGGAGGCAAAAGACAAATTCCAAAAAGAACTAAAAGAAGTCAGACTACGTAGTTGGGAAAGATTTGTGCTGGACCAGCTGGCCCTGGATCCATGGGGAGTACCCTACAAATTAGTGAGGGAAAAGATCCGGTCCCCGATGATGCTATCAACGGTCAGGTGCGGGGATGGGATGACAGAATCCTGGCAGGAGACTGCCGAGGTTCTTCTCCGGTCCCTGCTCCCTGACGACGATGAGGCCAGCGACACGGAGGGACAGTCCCAGGTACGAAATCGAGATCTGGATAGAGTTGCTAACTACAGGGCAGTCTACCCCTTCTCTGAAGAGGAGGTGGCTGGCCACATTAAAGCACTGAAAACAGGAAAAGCCCCCGGCCCAGACGGCATTGTGGCGGAGGTAGTGCAGTTCCTGGCACCTCAACTGGTGACACCACTAACCCAGTTGTATAATGAATGCCTAAGACAGGAAAAATTCCCGAAAATCTGGAAAGAGGCAAACGTTGTCATAATCAAAAAGGGACCTAACAAGGACCCAGCGGATGTTAAGTCTTATAGGCCAATTTGCCTATTGAATATCCTTGGGAAACTATTCGAAAAACTGCTAGCTGACAGACTGACTGCACACCGAGTGCTGTGTGGGATGAGTGGCGGGCAGTTCGGCTTCAGGCCGGGGCGATCGGCGACTGATGCGATCGCTCTGGCGGCTGAGGTCTGCGGCTCTACCCCATACAAGTACGTGGTTGGCATCATGGTTGACATCAGTGGCGCCTTTGACAACCTGTGGTGGCCTTCGCTCTTCTCCTGCTTGCGGGAGAAAGAGTGTCCAGGGTCGTTATATGGTTGTCTGAGGAGCTATTGTGAAGGGCGGGAGGTCTGGCTATCATCCCCTAGCGGCAGAGTAGGAAAATCCATAACTAAGGGATGTCCCCAGGGCTCCGTACTAGGTCCCCTGTTCTGGGACATCCACATGGAACCGCTTTTAGACAGTTTGGAACAGAGTGAAGAAGTGCTAGAGGTGATAGCCTACGCGGATGACCTCCTCTTGCTGGTCGGCGGCCGAAGCCGCGAGGACATCGAACCAAAAATAAACAGAGCGATGACCAAACTACAACTATGGTGCACAAATACTAAGATGACGATCTCACCGACCAAATCGACGTACTTATTACTGAAGGGACAGCTGGCGAGGAACCCTACAGTTAGAATCGGAGGCTCACCAGTAATAAGACGACAAGAGACTCGCTACCTGGGCGTCATCATCGATGAAAGGTGGAACTTTGGAAAGCACATTGAGTCCGTATCCCAAAAAGCATTGCAATTGTTAAACAATCTTACCTCAATAGGTCACAAACGATTTCATCTTCCACCACATCTAATCAAGTTATATCACAATAGCATATTAACATCAGTAGTGGGTTACGGATCGGGAGTCTGGGCACATAGGCTCACAAGGGTGGTGCCTGCCATGGCAGTGAGAAGGGTACAAAGAAACATGCTTTTGAGATCCATAGGGGCGTATAGAACTTCTCCAGGAAATGCACTCTTAATAATAATGGGGCTTTGTCCTTTAGACATCAAAATTAGGGAACAAGCAGCTTGGTACTGGGTAAAGAAAGGGAACAACGCGAAAACAGAGAACATCATGGGAATATTGGTAATAGATAAGAGAGAAATACGTAAAAGGGGGGAGGACCTGTGGCAACAGTCTTGGGAAATGGAAGAAACTGGCAGAAGAACCTTTGAGTTCTTGCCAGACGTAAAAGAAAGGCTAGGGATGAAGTACTTTGAGCCAACACGGGGTCTAATACACTTTCTCACTGGTCATGGGCCCTACCCGACATACTTGTGTCGGTTTGGGAAAAAGGCTACACCCGAGTGTGACTGTGGTGCCTTGGAGGGCACTCCCGACCATGTGGTTTACGAGTGCCCCCTTTTCGATGATGTAGCAACGACACTAAGACAACAACTTCCACACAATAACACATATGACTTATTAAGACACAAAGGAACTTTCGACACTTTAAACAAATTGGCAGACGAGGTGTCACGAAAAGTATTGACGGCATACCTGACTGACTTCCATGATTAAGACATAAACCAAATGTGTCTCATTATGAGATACCTGAGGGTCGTTCACGATTAGTGACATTTACCGAATGTGTACATTTACCCTCATCCTATACCGCCTGCGCGTGGACAGGTCGACTTCTTAGTTGCAATCCGCCACGTGCAGGACTAGGGGGGTCAGGGTACACCAATGAAGACTAAAAAGCATCGGAATTGACGTAGGTTAGTAGTAGTTGTAGCTCTAGATATAGAAATTAAGTTAGGAACCTGCAGCGACAAACAGTCTTGGCCAGCCCAGTGTCAGGGGCACGCTCATCGGGATTAGCTCGATGAGCAGGGCCTAAAGCAGTAGGTTTATATCTTTGCTGACACACCTGTAACGCTGCAGGCAGTTAGGAATTAATTAGTAGGAAGATATTAACAATTAGTAAGTAGTTTTAGTTGTAGTCTGCCTATTGTCTTCTAGTAGTCTGTCTGTAGCTTACAATAACTAACATAGCATAATATAATAATAATAAATAGAAATAGCTGCTGAACATCATGTATGTAGATCAGCTAAGACCCACTAATCATTAAGGTAGTGGGTTCTATTGTATAAATATTATTAATGTTGAATAAAGAATTTTTTTTTTAAAAAAAAAAAAAAATACAAATACAACAAAGAGCAACGAATTGCTGATGATCTGAGGAAAGAAAGTCACAAAATTAGTAAAGGCGTTGCGCCCAATGCTAATTATATTGTAGTAAATAAGAGCAGATATCTGGCTACTTTTCAGAAGATTCTCAATGAAATACGATCCTGGTCCGGATGTCGCCAAGTGTAACCTCCCCACAAAATAATTCTATGACAACATAAAAAAAAGAACAATGGAGCCAAGTGTAACCTCCCCGGAGAAATTATGAATGAAATATTTTAAATGTGAATGGGCATCGTGCTAAACGTAACCTCCCAGCAGAAATAATCAAAAGTCTATGATAATGAAAACGAGCCAAATGTTTGCTCCCCACAAAAATTATAGAATAATAATGACCCAAATGTACACTCGACACAAAAAAAATAAGAAATGAAGATTGATCATTAAACCCAAAATAATAGGGCAGCATCACTGACCTTAGGCCCTGTGCAATAATTAATCTGATAAATTGATTCAGGGAGGAAAAGCATAGGAAATATTGTTTCTATTGGAATGATTCCCTTTTATTTTCTTTAAACCGATTGCTTTGAAAACAAAATTATTATTGGGGTAATTCTTGAACAAATTAATTACAATTAACATATGTTACATTATCAGATGTGCGCAATCCTGCTTCATTACCTTATTTAACAATATACCTCGTCACGAACCTTGACCAGAGACCCGTATCGACACCCGCCGACTCCTCACACACAACTCCTACTGAGTACAACTCTCAACTACACACTCGCGCGGTCAAGCGCAGACTAGCAACGATAAATAACTCTCTGGTCAGAGATTCTGTCATGCCTCGCCATCGCTACATATGAAACGTACGCGTTTCAACCACTGCGGCTGTTTTTCCTGCTACCGTGATTAGTAACCAAAACGTCCTTGGTTCTGGGTTCGAAACCCACCTCCACTTAAATAAAAATCAACTTTGGCATAAGAAGTCGGACATGTCCGAAGGAACAGATACAATCTTCATATAGTTATGGCTAACCGGCCATTGATCTTCTTCTTCTGTGCTGGATGCACATGCATTGCTCGAACTCTTATGGGACTCGGTAAGATTGTCTGCCGCGAGTAATGAGTGTAGTGGGCAGGGGCACTACGTTGTAGTGTGTGGACATTAAGTTCTGACTGTGGTTCTCAAGGGGAGCGTGCAAGGATAAATTCCTGCAGTCGCACTATCATCTGTGCCCTCAGATGTGGCTCAGATGGATAGAGCGACTGCTATGTAAGCAGGAGATCCCGGGTTCGAGTCCCAGTCAGGGCACACATTTTCATCTGGCCCCGTTGATGTATATCAACGCCTGTCGACAGCTAAGGGTCTCCTAACACCCCCCCCCCCCTCCCTCCTCCCCTGGGATTCTCCTTCAGAGGGGGAGGTTGAGCTGTTTGTAAGTTTCTGTCCTCTGTTGGAGGTCAGATCATATCGTTTAGCTGACATGGTTGCGATTATTTGTCTTCTTCTGTCCGCTAGTAGCAGCAGCGGCGGTTATCGATATGTAGTAACTGTGGCCTTATCTTTGGAGCGACGTCAGTGTAGTTCCGGGTCACGTCAGTGTGCAGTTGTGATGGCGACTCAGGAGGAGCCAGGTCCGCAGAGTGCGATAAAACGCCGGGATTGCTGGTGGCTGCATGGAGTGCCAGATCGAAGGCCTGTGGCCACGAGGGTGCACGACATCGTCGTAAACTGGATCCGGCAAGCTTTAAGTTGAATGCATTTGAATTCAAGTAGAGAAAACTCCACCACTGTGAGATCTTGCGATTCTCCAGTGACTTGGGTTTATGTTGTTGCTCGTAGTGTTGCCGACTTGAAGAGCAGCCAGTGGAGCTCTTTGAGAAGGCGGATCTTTTTAGCTTTCGTGGACTTCCAATTACTATTCATTGCGTTCACTTTATTGCTATTTGTTAAGTGCAACCAGCGGTATTTTTCCTATCTCGTGGCCACTAACGCCCCAGTTACCTGCCCTGGGGGTTAGTATATGTAACGGCAGTGTATGTTTCCTTGCCTTGCCGCTGATGTCTGGTAAGACGTGTAGTTTTGACTGTTTTCATGATTGTAGGTTGGTTGGCAATTCTTCCACTCTGATGGTAGTGGCTCCTTTCTCGTTCTGGGCGTTCTAAGCACATTATTTTGCGGGCGGAGTGCAGACCGCCGGTTCCGGCTCTGGTGTATTCTTACATCTTTGCATTTGGTTTATTGGATGCCGGGTAGCCTCAGCAAGATTATCATTAATCATTCGTTAGACTGCCACTAGTCTGAGTTACCATCTTGTGAAGCGAATGCAACTCCTGGCTGCCTATCTTATTGCTCGCGAAAGTGTTTCTTGCCGGACCTACTCAGAGGTCGATTCCTGGTGCAAAGTCTGTGACTGACCCTTGTGTTTTATTATTGTATATGCTGTTATCTTGTATGTTTCTAATTTTTTTTTATACAATTGCTATCCTTGACGATACAGCATGTTTAAATGGTTGTGCTACCAAGTTTGTCAGCATTTTGTCTCACCCTTTTGGTGATCAGTTGCCTGTCTTTTTCAAATTAACCTAAGCAATTACATTGCTGTTTTTCTGTATGTTTGTTAAATTTTTAATAATTGCCGTTCTTGGGGTGAAAGGCCATCAGCCATGACTGTGCTTACTTGCCTTAAAATTCTAATTGGGACCGCACTGGCCTGTTTTTAAAACACTATTTTGCTGTGTCTGTATTTTATGCTCATTTGGTAAATTGTGACGCACTGAAAGCACCACTAATTACACATTTGTTTGTTCCTTCATTAATAACGTGTGATATCTTGATTTATTGCTGAGTGTAGGATTACCGTTCTAAAATAAATGTGTGTAGTTGCAAAAGGGAACCAATAGCAACTGATTACGGTCCTGTCCACAATCGTAACCGAATCCTGCCTTCTAGGACTATCCGGTTTCAGGAAGTACTAGGAGATGGCGAGATACGTTTGAAGTTCTCCAAGGCTAGAGATACACCAATAATGAATAGCTCAGTAGACACTACAGTTGAAGCGGACTCGACACCTCTAAAAAGGGCAATCACAAAAGTTGGAAATGAAAACGTATGTATAAAGAAAGTTACAGCGAAGAAATCATTGATAACAGAAGAAACACTTCAGTTGGTCGACGAAAGAAAGAGGTAGAAAAGTGTTCTAGGAAATTGAGGAATACAGCAATACAAATCTCTGATGAATGAAATAAATAGGAAGTGCTGGGAACCTAAGACAAAATGGCTGCATGGAAAATGAGAAGAAATCGAAGGAGAAATAATTGTCTTCAGGACTGACTCAGCATATATGAAAGTCAAAACAACCTTCTGTGAAATTAAAACAAAGGATGGTAACAATAAGAGTTCAATGGATATTCCACGGTTAAATGCTGAGGAGAGACTGGATTTGAGGAGGGAGATTTGTCTGATGAGATAGAGGATGAAACACGATTAAGCTTAGAAGAGATAGGGAATCCAGTGTTAGAGTCAGAATTTAAGGGAGCTTTGGAGGACTTGAGATCAAATAAGGCAGAGATAACATTCCTTCAGAATTTATAAAGTCAGTGGTGTAGGTGAAAAAAACGACTATTCACGCTGGTATAAGAATGTGTAAGTCTGGTGACATGCCATCTGGCTTTAGGAAGAATATCTCTCACATAATTCTAAAGACTGAAAGAACTGACAAGTGCGATAATTATCGCACAATCAGCTTAACAGCTCATGCATCCAATTTGCTGATAACTATAAAATACAGAAGAATAGAAAAGAAAAATGAGAATGTGCTGGATGACGATCAGTCTAGCTTAAGGGAAGGTAAATACACCAGAGAGGAATTCTGACGTTGCGGTTGATAATGGAAACAAGACTAAAGAAAAATCAAGACACTTTCACACAATTTGTCGATCAGTAAAAACCATTGGACAATATAATATGGTACAAGGTTTTCGACATTGTGAGAAAAATAAGGGTAAGCCATAGGGAAAGACAGTTAATATGCAATATGTACAAGGGGCTAGAGGCAATAATAAGACTGGATGTGCAAGAACGAAGTGCTCAGATTAAAAAGAGTGTAAGAGAGGTATCTAGCGTTTCGCCACTACTGCTCACTCTGCTCCCTGAAGAAGCAATGATGGAAATAAAAAAAGAGGTTCAGGATGGAATTAGAAGTCAAGGTCAAAGGATATAAATGATATCATTTGCCGATGACATTGCTATCCCAAGAGAAATTGAAGAAGAATTACGTGGTCTGCTGAATACAATGAACAGTGTAGTGAGTACAGAATATGGACTGAGAGCAAACTGAAAAATGACGAAAGTAATGAGAAGTAGTAGGATTGAGAACAGTGCGCAGTTTAACATTAGGATTGATGGTCACGACGTAAATGAAGGTAAGGAACAGACGCAGAAAGGAGGACATCAAAAGCAGACTAGCACAGGCAAAAAGGGCATTCCTGGCTAAGAAAAGTCTACTAGTATTAATGAAGGTCCTAATGTGAGGAAGACATTTCTCAGATTGTACATCTGGAGTACAGCACTGTATGGTAGTGAAACATGGAGTTTGGGAGACCTGGAACAGAAGAGACTCGAAGCATTTGAGATGTGTTGCTACAGACGTATGTTCAAAATTAGATTGTCTGCTAAGGTAAGGAAAGAGAAGGTTCTCCGCAGAATCGGAGAGGAAAAGAATACTGACAACGAGCAGGGAGGGAAGATGGGACGTCTGTTAACACATCAGGGAGTTACTTTCATGGTACTAGAGGGCGGTGTAGAGGGCAAAAACTGTGGAGGAAGGAAATGATTGCAATGCATCTTGCAAATAATGGCGGAATAGGTTGCAAGTCATACTCTGAGATGAAGAGTTGGCACATGAGAGAAATTTGTGGCGGGCCGCATCGAAACAGTAAGACGACTGATGGCACCAAAAAGAACTTTCGGACCACACCTCCGACCTCTTTTACACGTAAAAAGATTTCCTAATCTCGTATAACAAATCAACAGACAGCACCGTGATAAGAAATCATCTCTCACCATATCATTTTATTCTTTGGATAACATTACACGTCAATATCCGCATAAAAAAATCTATGGTTAACTGGAGGATAATTGTCACATAACTTAGTTTAAAGTGTGTCGTGGGCTTAGGTCCAACCTCTCGTTCGACGCATCTCCGCACGCTAGTCTAAACTGTGCAAAGGCTTTTCATATCCGCACAGCCACTGCGGGCAACATTCACTTTGAGCTGCATGCTGTAGGAAGCTAGTGCCCTTCTGCAATGCTTGCCTTAAGATACGTCTTCGTTACAAAAATACTTTCCCTTGAAAGCTCATGACTGGTCCAAATATTTCTTTTAGTAATGTTTTATTAAAACAGTATTTTATTCCCGGCTCGATTTATTATCTCCACATTGGTTATTTGCTCCAAACATGTAACCATCATCCTCCTTATACAGAACTACAATTCGAGATCATATTGTTTCCTCTTGTCAACGTTATTTATCATCCTCTTTTCATATGCTTATATGACTGCACCCATTGCAAATACTATCAGAAATGGGTTTCTAATAACTACAACTCTAGTAAATTTTAAGAAAACTCACTTTTCCACTTGAGTTTTTCTAGATGTTGCTGTTTGATATCCTCTTGACTTCGGCGTTGGATAGCTCTTATGCCGCCCAGACTGCAAAACTCTTCTCCTCTTGTAACGTGTCATTATGTACTCTAATGACTTCACCAGATTTAGGTGAGTTACGTCCCATTGCCATGTTTTAGTTTTGTTGAGACTAGCCTTGTAATCCCTTGTCGAAACGTTAGTCATTTTGTTCAACTGCGCCGGCCGAAGTGGCCGTGCGGTTAAAGGCGCTGCAGTCTGGAACCGCGAGACCGCTACGGTCGCAGGCTCGAATCCTGCCTCGGGCCTGGATGTTTGTGATGTCCTTAGGTTAGTTAGGTTTAACTAGTTCTAAGTTCTAGGGGACTAATGACCTCAGCAGTTGAGTCCCATAGTGCTCAGAGCCATTGGAACCATTTTTTGTTC
This sequence comes from Schistocerca piceifrons, assembly GCF_021461385.2. Lineage (NCBI taxonomy): Eukaryota > Metazoa > Arthropoda > Insecta > Orthoptera > Acrididae > Schistocerca > Schistocerca piceifrons. The sequence goes on along the minus strand of NC_060142.1, from coordinate 611,999,440 downwards.
AACTGCTGTTCCCCGTCCCTGACAGCAGCACAACGTAATAGGGAAATCTTAAACATTTTATTTCTTGTTACTGAATATTTATTATCTACTTATCTTCTCCTCCACCCCTGACCCATTGATATACATTTACTGAAGTTCCTCAAAGTTACTTCACGCAGTTGCTGCTATGACTTCCGCTATGAAGCCACAGCTGACTACTTGTACTGTACTTTATGTTCTGTAACACAATTATCAACTAAACTACTACTACTTCTAGGTTCTTCTTGTCTGTTTCAGCATTGACACAATATGAACGCATATGAGGTTAATCAATGTTACTAAGCTCACAGCAGTAACAACTCTGAAATTCCCTTCTAACATAAATGACTTTAAAAATTCCACAAGAAATCAGCATCTGCTTACATTTTCTTATCACGTCATCAATTATTTTAAATGTGTTTGTCTGTGTAATTATTAACAAGTCATTTCCACTCCACATTAGTGGAACACAGTGGTAATGCCAAAAACTACATAAGTTCCGCCACGGGTCATATAGACACTGCATAAAATATTAAGAAATTAGATAAATTTTGTCTACAGCTCCCAAGTAGTGTCCCTCCCATAATTGTTATTGAGTGTATTGGAAATATGTTGAAGTGTTGACGCTATTGACTATTGCAGTTTGTCATTGGGCATATGTATTGTTATACAGAGTGCTACAAACGATAACGAACAACTTACAGAGATTGTGAAGGGTGTCGAGATGAACAAATTGAAGATACGAACCTGTATTCGGTACCTGCCGCTCCGCCACCAGTTCCGCAGCACAAGTGGCTATGTACGCTGACAGACTGTTGGCAGGAACATTTCGCAATGGATCGTGCCTGATTGCCATAACCGGCATTGGAGAAGATGGAGCTAGCAGCTGCAGTTACAGGTTTCTGCGATGCTCTGTTGCCTGAACGTATGAAGGTTTCGACCACGGGTTCCATCCTCAGTACAGATTTTTCCTGTTTACCGAAAAACTCTGGAGACTTTAGAGGGTTCCAGGAGAAAAGTGGTGGGTGGAAAAGTGTTTTCGAAACCCTGATCAAAACGGTTCAAAAGGCTCTGAGCACAATGTGACTTAACTTCTGAGGTCATCAGTCGCATAGAACTTAGAACATATTAAACCTAACTAACCTAAGGACATCGCCGAGGCAGGATTCGAACCTGCGACCGTAGCAGCAGCGCGGTTCCGGACTGAAGCGCCTAGAATCGCTCGGCCACTACGGCCGGCGGAAGCTTCTTGGTATCGGTTTATAACGCCCTGTATCGTCATTCCCTGTGTTAATTTGACTCTAGCACGGCAAGTTTTGCGTTATGCAGAATAGTGAAATTGTAAAAAGCCCACCAGAAACAGAATTGGTAGTAACAATTAATAAGACTAATTAAATAAAGACTGCAGGATTTTTCCTTCTGTGCGATAGGCGGTCTTGGTGAAAAATTTACAATGGTCAGCTGGCATAAGATGACTTGGTTCTGTGACACAAACTGCGTAGCTACTTGAATGACAAGTAATGGCTCCACTGTCTGGGAAGCTTTCAACTGCTGGGAGAGAATTGTCCTGGCACCTCACGTTCCATACTGTATCCGAACGATGTGGCTTGTGTTCCAAGCAGTAGTAGTGTCTCTTCAGTTTCTGGACAGTTATTCCGACATTCAGTCCTTTGATTGTCGTGCAAAGTATTAACACTGCCTTGTGTATGATTTGCGTTATATACTTACGAGGCCGATGTTTGCACATGCACTTATGCACTTGAAGAGCTATAGATGCTCGAAACAGGGCTCAGTAAAGTGTTCACTTAAACTAAGAGCCTGGTGAAAATGATGTCTTCGTAGCACTTCTAGAAACTGTGGTGCTCACCCGAGGTAGTCAGAGTGGACATCGTTAGTGGTAAGTCCTAGCTCGTCAGACGTAGTCGAAACGTACCACTCTGCATCAGTGGGTAGTGCAGTTACAGCCAGACCATTGAGGCAGAGAATTTATTCTAAAAAAGTCATCGCACATATTCATCGAATCGGTATTTGTCAAATCGCTGTAAGATGCAGTATTTTTTGACGTAGACGGGGCTCTGTTCCACACACGGCCTCCGGGCACGCTGTTTCATATCACTTTCCACCGGAAGTAAGAGCAGCCTCTGCGGCAGGTGGCGAACTGGGTGGGTGTGTGGCAGCCCCGGGCACCGAAGCAGAAGGGCGACAGACCGCAAACGTATTTCCGTTCCGTCGCAGGGGAAATCTCGAAATCTCGTTGAGAAAAGTCAACATCAGGATCCAACAGTCACCCTGTTTCCTTGTGTATACACTTCCTGTTGGTTTCCGCGGAACATCAGTCAAAGGTGGCATATGTCTTTGAATACACTGTTTTTACTTTCTAACAAGGAGGCTTCAATATCAGGCTCTGATTTAAACTCATGGTTTCAGAGACGTTCGATAATTCATGAGGTGGGCTTGATGCAAATTTATATTGCTAATGTGTTTATTACTCTTCTTTGCTATCTCTGTTATTTAACGCTCAAGAGAGAAGATGGCAAAACAAATGGCAATATCTTCAGCGTGTATCTTACCAGAGCACTTTCCTTTCCTTCAGTGAGTGAGCGCTAAATATCTTAGTTTGGTCATTATCATTAGTGTTCGATTGAATACGCTTGCTACTACTGCTATGCAATATTAGGATAAACGAATTCGGCGTAAGATTACCACCAAAAGACGTTATTATAGTCTGAACATATTTAAATAACCATGAGGAAACAAAAATGAATCATACAGTTTCTCCTCACATCAGTAATACAGGTGCTGCTCCCTGGGAAGGTAAGTCACACTTACGGTCGAGGTAGTACGCCACATTAAAGGCGCTCAAGAACATTTCGGAAAAGAGTTAGAAGTTGCACAAGACTAATTACTTTACAAGCTACAAGATGTAGAGACTGAAAAACGTAGAGTATATGGCCCATAATTTGTTGGTTACTAAACGTAAATTAAAGCTGCGGATGTTAACATTATGATTATCTGACACCGTCAGTGAAGCAGGAGGCGATATTCCGTATTTGAGAGTCAAGTATCCTTTTAGAACACTGCCCGGACGGAATAAATAATCAGTTTCAGCCAGTTCAACGGCCATCTTCAGATTTACAACGACTTACTATATCTCATCCCAATCAAAAATGTTGAAATACGATTAAGAAGAGTATATAACCTATGCAACACGTAAAAAATATAATACGTTATGGAACTGACTCGAAGTCATCATTAAAATTACGCTATTTTGCTATATGTATATTACCTTCACACAGTCACAGAACTTTCAGTAATAGACATTGTTTAGAGTGCTGAACGCTCTCATATGGTGCAGAAGACTGGACAGAATCCCATTTGTAAGACGATGTGACACTGACGAAAAGAGGTAAACTAACTGCCAGAGATCATTTAGATCTTAGGTCGTAGCTATTGTCGCCAGCTGGCAGTACAGTATGATTCATCTAACATGTGAAGTTACACCACTTCATGTTCGTTTACAATACCTAGCCTCGCTACCGACCAGATACATACATTACGTGATGGTGTGAGAAGGTGTTCGGTAACACCGTAGGAGGTATTCTACTATGTCGCCTACATGTTGGCGCTGAGTTAGTTGACTTTATAGCAACCGATGGGCGGCATTACGTCCACGACGAATTTTGAGTGCATAAAAAATACTTTCTAAATAATGCCCTCTGGCAAGTGGTTTTGAAGTAGGAAAAAAGAGTATGTATTGAATTCGTATGTAAGAAGTAGCTGTAATAAATCACTATTGTTTTCTACAGTTTGTAACATTCGTTAAATACCTCCATCAAACGTATTATTATTATTCCTGAGAATACATGTAGATTGGTATCCGCAAAACGTACAACAAACGAACAGCACCTCCTGCGAAAAAAGCTCTTACTGTAGCTGAAATATATCTGTGACCCACAGCTCGCACTGAACTCGACTGTATTGTTACATACTCTGACGATTCAAGATATTGGGCTCAACTAATAACGTGATCGTGACGTCATACATTCTTGCAGATGAAATCCTATTGTAGGTCAAGGGCCTTGCCACAGTGGTAACACCGGTTCCCGTCAGATCACCGAAGTTAAGCGCTGTCGGGCTGGACTAGAACTTGGATGGAGGGGTGGTCATCCGGTCTGCCGAATGCTGTTGACAAGCAGGGCGCACTCAGCCCTTGTGGGGCAAAATGGGGTGCTACTTGACTGAGAAGTAGCGGCTCCGGTCTCGTAAACTGACATACGGCGGGGAGAGCTGTGTGCTGACCACATGCCCCTCCATATCCGCATCCAGTGATGCCGGTCGGTACCGTTGGAGTTCCAAGGTCTGTTCGGAAAGAGTTTAGTAATCCTACTGTAAAACTGGATTTGACTTTGACATATATTCTACTCAGTGTCAGCCTATCAGTAATGTAAAATATTTGTCGACTGATAATGCTGAGTTTTGGATGAAGGTGAATGTTGGTAAAGATTGGAATTCAGATGTATCCGTCAGTGGTGTATACACTGAAGCGCCAGAAAAAGTGACGAAGCCATGCGTATTCAAATACAGAGATAAGTAAGCAGGTTCAAAAATGGTTCAAACGGCTCTGAGCGGTATGGGACTTAACTTCTGAGGTCATCAGTCCCCTAGAACTTAGAACTACTTAAACCTACCTAACCTAATGACGACACACATACCCAATCCCGGGGCAGGATTCGAGCCTGCGACCGTAGCGGTCACACGGTTCCAGACTGAAGCGCCTAGAACCGCTCGGCCACTCCGGCCGGCTATTATAGGTCATTTTTATGCAATGTAATCTGGCTCATACTTTATATTATTTTAACTAATGATGTGCGCCTTTATCAGAATGTCATAGGCCATTTTAATTAATCTTCTATTTACACAGTTTTGTAGTCCAAAACTTTTGAATTTGTTATTTTAATTGTAAGTACTGTAGTTAATCGTGGCTGAACAATACATTTACGCAAGCTTATCTATGAATATGTTTGATTGGCCTGCTGAGTCCGCAGCAGAAACAGCAACAACCTATCACTCTCCTATGTTTTCCTAATTCGGATGAAAATGGACTTTCTCTCCTCTCAGTGTCCGACGGCTTTTGGTTATCAGTTAAATGATACCGCATATTTATTCATACAAGGAAGCATTTCTGGTCGCGGACATCCACCGCACTTACGACATGTCCTTGCTGAAAAATCTCTATGCTTGTGTACGGCTAAAGTCCCTGCAGTGTCTCGATGCTGAAGAGGTGTCACAGTCACGTGACTTTGCACTGGAGACGATATTCTTCAGGCATCGTATCGAATATTTGTATCGCATACTGGGAAAGCACCGTCAGCTAGGGATTTTGAGTGGCTGGGCATTTCAAGTTTAAGAATGACAACAGAAGCTGTAATCAGCGAACTTGGGCTTCAGTTTATTTGGAAAATTTTAGCGTAGCTTGTTTCATCTGTTTAAAAGACCGCATGATGGACCTCTGGTGCGCCTCTTTGTAGAGTGCTGTTCGAGTGTTTGGGATCCGCACCAGGTCGGTTTAAAGGAAGATATTGACGCACTTCAGAGCCGAGCTGCTAAATTAGTTACATGTCAGCTGAACCACACGTAAGGTCGGCCGGAGTGGCCGTGCGGTTTTAGGCGCTACAATCTGGGACCGAGCTACCGCTACGGTCGCAGGTTCGAATCCTGCTTCTGGCATGGATGTGTGTGATGTCCTTAGGTCAGTTAGGTTTAATTAGTTCTAAGTTCTAGGCGACTGATGACCTCATAAGTTAAGTCACGTAGTGCTCAGAGCCTTTCGAACCACACTTAAGTTTACGGATGCTTCGGCATATAAAAAGCGATTCACTGGAGCGAAAGTGATTTTCTTTTCGAGAAGCACTATTGGAAAAAATTAGGGAACGGCATTTGAGGCTGACTACAGTACGATTCTAATGCCACCAACGTACATTTCGTGTAAGGACCGTGATATACACAATCGTTCTTCCCTCGCGCTATTTCCGAGAGGAACGTTAAAGGAAATAACTAGTAGTGGTACAGGGTACCCTCCCCCACGTACCACACGTTGGCTGGCGGACTGTGTGTGTAGACGTATATTTGGGTGTAGGTGCACACTTCCAATGATAAGAGATCGGCTGCTAAAAAGATAAGATGTGAAGCGTTGAGTTCTTCCCGATATTCACTCTACAATCCTAAAATGTGCTGTGTCGCAGTTCACACCGGCTAAAAAAACCGTTCGGAGTTCTATAAAGCTGCGATCACAGTGGCATTTGTATTGGAAGATTCTGACATCAACCCAAGACGGCTGAAGTTTTCGCATGAGCATGTCACTACATGCTGCAGAATGTAATAGGCCATTTTGCTTAATCTTCTATTTACACATTTTTGTAGTCCATAACTTTTGAATTTGTTATTTTAATTGTAAGTGCTGTAGTTAATCGTGGCTGAACAATACATTTATGCAAGCTTATCTGTGAATAAGTTTGATTGGCCTGCTGAGTCCGCAGCTGAAGCAGCAACAACCTATCCCGCGAACATACAGATATCGAACAACTTTAAATCATTTATTTTCGGTCAAATGGCTGACGTTCTCACACACAAAAAATTGACTGTTAGAGTCTGTTACCCTTAGTCCAAGAAAGAATGTATCATCTAGGGGGTGAAAAATTTCACCGTCGACAGAGCTCGAAATATGTTGACTGCAAGTGCAGATATGTTTAAGACCGCGAGTAGGCAAGAGCTTTCTCGAACATTTTAAATATAAATTATAACCCCTAATACTATTTCTTCAAGCGAGAACGGTGATATATCTTGTAGTTAAAAGTCACTGTAGTGGATATTTTTTGGTTGTGGTAGGTGAGCATTAGCTAACTAAAGATTATTATTACTATTCACTGGCGTTTTTATGTCGTTAGGGTGGTGATGATGTTATGTGAGATGGTTTTCAAAGATCTGTACCGTATGTGATTCAACATTTCAGTGCTTCATATCTTCAGCGTACGTTATTTCAAATTTTATGTTTGTTTTCCTGAATAACAGTCACTGTAGGTCAGCAGACCTATGTCTATTTCGCAAAATTTGTTTAAAGTCTTGCAGAGTGTGTAACAACGCAGCTATTTACACGGCTGCAGAGTTTTGCATTAAGTTTTATTTCGTTACGACAAGCTGTATTGGAGGCTGGCAATGAAGCCTCCAGCCCCGGCCGTTATGTGGTCGGCTGCTGGCGTCATAATGCCATCTGTCGTGGTGTGCGGACAGTGAGAACTGCTCCGTGTGGAGCCTACTAAGATCACTTATTCATCTCACATAAGAAAGTAAATAACTATGATAAATATGATCCGTTTGTTTTCAAATTTTGTATAGAACCTTTTATAACTTAGAAGAACAGTGAGTAAAATTTCATGCGGATAACTTTAATAGTTTTGGAAATATGAAAAACCTATTAAAAAGTACTTAATCGACACTTTGTAAAGCAAATTCAAATATGAATCACGACAGTTTAAGTTCCTTTGTCATTTGAAAATACTAACAGCACTCTCAGTGCACACAAGTTATTTTTAAAGAATTTTAAATGTAAAATTTTAATAATTTTGCTTTCGTAAGGAAAATAATAGTTTAAAAGTTGATATTTATATTTTGTGTTAGGGTGTGAGTAGATGAGAGTGAATGCGAGTGTGTATGTGGGGACATACTTCAAATTTCAGTTTTATAATGTATGACATCATCTGTAACTAGCAAGTGTTACGCAACCAGAATGAACTGAAAACGGTGAATCCCCCTAACTGTTGGTTGACGTAGAGTAAGTGGATACTTAGTTCTAAACTGTATTTCAAGCATGGTTCTCTTTTGATTTTCGTTTGGTTTGGTTTTGTGGAACATTTTGTGAAATTCTGCTATATGGAATGACGTAGATGCATCTGCGAATGTTCTTTTTCTCCAGAAGCGTTTTACTTTATTGAGGTAAAGCATCGTCAGTGGTTTGTAATTAAGTTATTTACACTTTGATTTGCTTTAAGATAAAAAAACAGCTCCACGTATTGTTAACGAACTGTTTTTCGATATTAAAGCAAGTCAAAATTTAAGTAACTTAATAAAGCCAAACGCGTCTCGTGAGAAAAAAAAAAACGCCTTTTTTTAAAGTTACAGCGACAGAACGGAAATACACTCAAGTATAAAGCAACACTGAAGAATAAAGCAACAATACAAATGAAGAAATCAATATATCTTGTTCTGGTCTATGAGTAATACTGTTAGGAAAATAAAGCACGACACGTTTCCGGACCAAAAGCAGTGCTCTAGTCGCATTACAAACGAGAATCAAACTCGTTTTTTCATCCTCCAGCTCGTGTCCCAGATAACGCTTATCGAATACTCCGACCATGTGACCACGAGGCTGACGCGTATGTGTGTGTGTATAGGTGTGCGTGTGTGTGTGTGTGTGTGTGTGTGTGTGTGTGTGTGTGTGTGTGTGTTTGCCTACGTGCGTGCATATGCGTTTACTGTGGCGTAAAAGTTGGTCGCCTGCTGCCACGTACGTGTGCATTACTTAACGAATTACGTCGATATCTCCCCCTAATGAATTCTTTCCATAAATAATTCAAGTCTTTCCGGTACTTTCGCGCAGAATATGTCGAATCAAATTACGAGGTTTTACATGGAGCGATTTCCCTTTCGTCACATTGGGACATAACACTGTTGATGTAGGGAGAGACATTTGATGACAAGTAGTCTACGTGAACGTCGCCTGCGCGTGCCAACGACGCAGTCTCAGACACCAGCTCGTAGTGTGTCCGTCATAGGAAGAGCGGTGACAGGGATCCGTACATCCTTTACGTCGCTAGGGGCCACACTGCAAAGTGGGCCATTCATGTGTTGTTAGAAAGTAGACGCTTTGTATTGGAAAAATAAGTACACACCTTTGTAGTTATTCTGGCTAGATGAGCAGCCACAGTCCCAAATTGTTATAAAAATAACTGCACTGGGTACAATACTCTCTAGTGTTCCCAGGTTAAACAGCCAGAGGAATAAAAAATTACTATCAGTTAGCTGTATGTATGGTTACTTATCTCAGTACCCACATGTTTCTTGTCTTGCGTCAGGAAGAGTTGGCAGCTTACACCTACAGTTTGGCCTCAACTCTTTTTCCCGAGAATTGAAAGGTGTATCACTGGCTATATGAGTCAACACAATGTACCTGAGAGATATTGTCTTTGTGGTTATTTCTGCACCGAATTTTTGTTTGAGGTCCTGCATTTTACGATGGAAGTTGGACTCAGTATAGTTTAATAAGCTAAACAAACACTTGTAGAAGTCGAAATATAATTTTATCTATTTTCTGTATACCGACTCATTGTCAATTACTGTTTTCCGTTGTCTGATGAGTGTACATAAGCAACACATGTCGTTCTGCGTTTAAGTGACGTACTGTAATAAGAACCTTCTTCCTTCCTTTCTGAAACCGAACACCTCCTTCCTTCATAATGGGCTGTTCCGTTTTTTATTACTTTGTGTGTTATTTTAATAGCTGATTGCGGTGTATAAACCTACCAGAGAGCTGTGGTGCCATTGTTCTGATTACAAAATTCGGGGACTAAACGTAATTGTACGTCACATCCAGTAGGTTTGCGTCATTTGATGACTCACATGTAAAGTACATTTCATTGAATACGTTCAGACTGTCTTCTTCCACGCTTAGTTTAATATTTTTAGCTGACACATACTTTTTCCCTGCAGTTATAAGCTTGGTCAGTTTAATTTTGAGCTGGTATATGGCCTCTGTTTATAGTAACATCTGTCAGCGTCTTCGGTCGTCTCATGACTGTATTTCCACAATTCATATCGTTCCATAGTTTAAGTGATCCTCTCTGTCTCAGTAGCACATAAGGTGTCAAGGATGGCACGTGCCAGCTGGCACTCAATGCGTGAATAAAGAAATAGGGATTCCCGTTTCCATAAATATAGTTAAACATTCAAAGGTAGAGGTAGTCAGTGTGGGATCAAAGTAAGTATTGAACCACAACACTCAACACAGAATGTTATAGTTATTACTTTTATGGTTAGTACTTCATAGACCTTCCTTTCTCATTAGTAATGATTTGCATTCTCATTGGCATGGTGCTCTCGATGTGGCTGAATATACGTCAACCGTCGATGTACTACACATGTCACTGACATTTTGTAGTACAGTTTTACTAAGGACTAGCAGGGAAGCGTAAATAAGTTTTAATACAAACGTGTGCTTTACGTATTGGCACTGAACTTTATATAAATAATGTTCGGGCTGTTTGTCGTTCCTCTGTTAAGACAATGTCACCATCAAGCAGTTCAATATAATTAATACGCGCACATATACAATTTGTATTTGTACACCTCAGTTCCCCCCCCCCACCCCCCACCCCATGAACCATGGACCTTGGCGTTGGTGGGGAAGGTATTAAAACCCATGGAGAAGAAATAATAACTTTGTGGTTCGCCGATCACATTGTAATTCTGTCAGAGATAGCAAAGGACTTGGAAGAGCAGTTGAACGGAATGGACCGTGTCTTGAAAGGAGGATACAAGATGAACATCAACGAAAGCAAAACGAGGGTAATGGGATGTAGTCGAATTAAGTCTGGTGATGCTGAGGAAATTAGATTATGTAATGAGACGCTTAAAGTAGTAAAGGAGTTTTCCTATCTGGGGAGCAAAATAACCGATGATGGTCGAAGTAGAGAGGATATAAAATGTAGACTGGCAATGGCAAGGAAAGCGTTTCTAAAGAAGAGATATTTGTTAACATCGAGTACAGATTTAAGTGTCAGGAAGTCGTTTCTGAAAGTATTTGTATGGAGTGTAGCCATGTATGGAAGTGAAACATGGACGATAAATAGTTTGGACAAGAAGAGAATAGAAGCTTTGGAAATGTGGTGCTACAGAAGAATGCTGAAGATTAGATGGTATATCACGTACCTAATGAGGATTTATTGAACAGAATTGAGGAGGAGTATGTGGCACAACTTGACAAGAAGGGACCAGTTGGTAGGACATGTTCTGAGGCATCAAGAGATCACATATTTAGCGTTGGAGGGCAGCGTGGAGGGTAAAAATCTTAGAGGGAGGCCAAGAGATGAATACACTAATCAGATTCAGAAGGATGTAGATTGCAATAGCTACTAGGAGATGAAGAAGGTTGCACAGGGTAGGGTAGCGTGGAGAGCTGCATCAAACCAGTCTTAGGACAGAAGACCAGAACAACAACAACACCTCAGTTATCGGAATAAGTTGTTTAATGTCTCTCTTAACGTACATTTGCTGTCAGACGGCACACACCAGCAGTGTATGGCAACGTCTTGTGTGTTTCCAAAGTACTCGCACGTTACCACATTTGTCGAAAAATCACAACACGACTCTTTGTGCCTAGGCTATGCAATTGTAACATGACAGCCCAGAATGGCTCTGAGCACCGAGGTCATCAGTCCCCTATAACTTAGAACTACTTAAACCTAACTAACCTAAGGACTTCACACACATCCATGCCCGAGGCAGGATTCGAACCAGCGACCGTAGCTTAACATGACAGCTGCTGTCGGTGCATTCACAAGCTCGTGTGCTAGTGGCACGTCTTGTAAATGCCGTGTCGATGTCGGTGTCGATGCTTGGGTCGCGTCGGGGCAACGCTTATGTCACGCCAGTTCGACGCTTGCATCACGACACCTCCCTCTGATCATTTTGATAATTTTTAGAAATAATATTAATTTCGAACTGTTGGATGGTTTTTCAAAATAACAACGGTTTGTTCAGAAACTGATCAAAGTGTTTTCTGATGACAGAGTGCAGAACTCGAATGTTTCCTATTGCATGATATCAATATGGTGGGAAGGGGGCAAAGGAGCATTAGGGAGCTCAGTTCTGATGTTTAAAGCTTTCCCGGCGTACTGATCGTTCCATAAAAACACGGGAGAACTGCCGGATATCAGTAACGTCCTGCCACGATATTTCGGCGCAGAGTCATCTGGCCATCTTCAGGTGAGTGCCACTGTGGTAGTACTGGCGAGTACGCGCTGCGATCTACCATTTATTGGGAATATTTCTTCACAGATAGGCATAATATTGAGAAAGTGTCAAGTGAGAGTCATCTTTCGCCCTCCTTCCAAAATTTCATCACTGGTGGGATCCGTTAAAGACGACCTGAACCTGCGTAAACCAGGTGTTTACAAAATTCCATTTGAATGCGGCATATCATATATAGGGCAAACAACACCAACTGTGCATGAACGCATTGTGGAACACCAACGGCATACTCGCCTTCTCCAACCCATCAAGTCCGCAATCGCCGAACATTGTATTTCCACAGATCATTCCATGAATTACAACGACACAAAAATGTTGGCCCATACATCAAACTTTTGGATCTCGATTATCAATGTATCAGTGGAAATAAGATTGTCTGACAACGAGACTCTCATCAATCGAGATTACGGTTATCAGCTAAACTCTGCTTGGAATTCTGTTATAGAGAAACTTCGTAGTCGACGTAGATATCTGTAGAAAGATGGAAATGGACCTGACACCGATACGCCAGGCTTTCACAGTGGAGGGCGCGAGGCGCAACGCACGGAGCCGTTATGAACGCGCACCCTGAGCAGCGCATGCGCAATGTCACCTCAGTACGGCTTAAAATAGCGGAGCTCAGCGCATACTCGCCAGTACTACTACAGTGGCACTCACCTGAAGATGGACAGAAGACTCTGCGCCGAAATATCGTGCCAGAACGTTACTGATATCCGGCAGTTCTCCAGTGTTTTTACGGAACAGCTCAGTTCTGACCAGGAAACCTTCTCCTGTCTCCCTCTTCCTCCCCTCCACTCCTTTGTGCGGCCTTTCCAAGTGCCGATGATAGCCTTCAATAAAGCCGCAACGTGACAGTATCCAAATAGTGGTAACGAATACTTAGAACGATTCTCCTAATACCCCTCTATCGCCCTCTTCTCTAATAAACGACATAAATATTGTCCCCTTAACTCAAAATGTTACTCTCGATAAGTGACGCTGAATCCACCTACCAGCAGCCGTGACGTGATGTAACCAGCGGCAGCCGCTACTGTGGCAGCTTCGGAGTCTGCAGGCGTCGACAACTGCAGTAGCACCATGGGGTGGTTGAAAGGGATTGGGGGTGTGAGGGTTGCTGGGAGCAGGAGTTAGGCTACCGTAGAGTCTCTCATAGATGCATACAGCACTGTTTTGAAATGCCTCCATTTTGCACTGCACTTAGAGCCAACGTCGACCTAAGCGACAGCATATCCTTTGACTTGCAGTGACAGGAGCATCGGAGGTGACATTCGTGTTTTGGCCACAAAATTTCCAGGGATTATTAACTGTTTACACTGTCTGTCTGCCTTTTGAAGCGTCTTTGCTCACCGTTTCATCCTCTTCTCTGAGCCCACCTCATTCACTGTTTTGACAGACTATTGCCACATGTTTTCCCGGACGAACCATAGTACATTTGCCACACGTTTTCCTAAGACGGTGTTTATCTGCGCCCAAAGGACCTATAAGTAACTTAAATGAGGAGTAAAAAAAATTGCTGACTTCACAGAAGTTCCCTGCATCATGTTGTACTTTAAATCACACATACCGACAAAGTGATAACTCTCTATCTTTAAACCTTGAGGGATGAAATGTTTCATAAAACATAGATCTTCGGGTAAACTATTTGTCTCATGATGTCGAGCTTTATAATCCTAACTTCTACATACTTAATGCTATTTTGTCTAAAACTGACATGGAGAGACCGTGGCTGTGTACAGTTAATGTAGGTTGATTCTAACAAGGAAGAAGACAGCAACCAGCCACTATTAATACTGCTATTTATTTAAGTAAATTGCGCCGTAACTGGTTTCGAACTTACAAGTTCATCATCAGAAGGCTGTTCACAAAATTTGCATGATACACTTTACATAATCGCATTTCTCGATTTTCATTCTCCCACTGTGGTGAAATATTCTTGGTGTGAATATTGGTGTGAATATTTCGCCTCAGTGGAAGAATAAGAATCGAAAACTGATGATTATGTGAAGTGTATCGGGCAGATCAGGTGAACAGCCGTCTGATGATGAACTTGTCAGTTCGAAACCGGTTACTGCGCTATTTACTTAAATAAATAGCAGTATTAATAGTAGCTGGTTGCTGTCTTCTTCTTTGTAAGAATCAACCTACATTAATGCTACAAACCAGATTAAATTATCATAACACTATCAGCATTTTATGTTTTGTAGTTGCGTAATACTACATCAGCCACACTAACTAGCGGAAGATTGGCTTGACGTTTGGTCTGGGTGGAACAAAAGAGAAAGTCAGTCTCTCTCTCTGTCTCTCTTTCACTCACTCGCTCCCGCTTTCTATCTCTTTCTGACTCTCTCGCCGCGGGTGCTAGCCAACTAAGACGTCTGCTTGCCGAAATACCACATACAGGTGCTAGCCTTCCGTATGTGAGTAAATCTATTACGAATGATTTCTGAAATTCTTTAGAGGTATTCGACAAAGCTCTTTATAAGCCTGGCGAACAGACCTCTCTGAGCTAAAGCCTCAATGAAAACTGTCCAGTCTTGACAAGTCGTTTGTTTTTTCAGGTTGTGTTAGTGGCAAGTTATTTGAGAATTTCCACCCGGAGTGGCCTTGCGGTTCTAGGCGCTACAACCGCGTGACCGCTACGGTGGCCGGTTCGAATCCTGCCTCGGGCATGGATGTGTGTGATGTCCTTAGGTTAGTTAGGTTTAAGTAGTTCTAAGTCCTAGGGGACTCATGACCACAGCAGTTAAGTATCATATTGCTCAGAGCCATTTGAACCATTTGAGCCATTTGAGAATTCGCTACTATCCAAGCTGTTAGCTAATGAATACTGATGTCCGTAACAACACATAGAGTCTATCCCTTAAGAATTGTTACTGAATCACACACTTCTAAGGAAATTACGTAAGTTGCCGGTATCGTATCACAACTATAGAGTATCAGAATTACGTCGTTCAACATTCCTTGAGATAAAGCGCTTTAGCAATCTAACATCATTAATAGACATAGACCTCCTCATTTGCAGTGCGACAAGTTACGTCACTGAAAGATATGGGGTACATAGTCTGCCAGCTGTAATGAGAGAAGGCGCAGGATTTAAAGATGAAACTGGATGATACTCCTCATAGATTCCTGTGAACTACGGCGGGGGAAAAGAAAAATCCAGTGCCAGGGAGCGAAACCAAAGATTTAGTGGGAGGGCTAGAGAGACTGCCGCCTGCTCGCTCAACAGCTGTCGCCTCCTCCACCTCCGCCGCCGCCGCCACCGCCGCCGAACGGATTCAATAAACAGGCAGCAGCTCGCCACCCGGCTCGCTACACGCCGCAACAACGTTCGCATTCATGCGGCCCCTGCCACGCTTGTTAGTGCCGCGTTCTGGAAACTGCACGGAGGTATAACGAGACGAGAGCAAGTGGCCTGGGACGAGGCTCCTGCGACGCTACAGAAAGCAATACTAGGTCCGGAAAGGTGCGGTAGTTCGATACCAGAAATAATGTTCTCGCAGCAGTGAACAGTGTGACCTCAGTCTGTTCTGCCAAAGCTTTGATGATGACCTCGTATGTGTCCAACATCTTTGCTGTCGGTGTCAAATGTGCAAATATTATGTTTCCACGTTTTCAAGTTGAACATGTCTTTACGAAAGAGCGTCGGAGAATGAAATGAGGTTCGAAAATGGTATGAATTATGAAATAATCCTTCCATTTACAGGAACATTCATATGTGGTCGTTTCCTCAAAGCAGAATTAATTGTTTTATCTCCATCGATCAGTGGGTGTGAAATGGAACAAATCACCATAACAGTCATAGAAATATGGTGAGAATGTTAAATAATCGAAACCGGAGACTATAAAAATTAGGAAAGACTGGATTACTGTAGTCATTCGTCTTACACTTTTAGAATTACCATATTATATTCGTATACAATAAATATATAATAGCGCAAGCCCCATAACTGTTGTAAGCTTTCTTTTGCTGATTAATATCAATGTGACACAAGGAAACCTTTGAGCTTGTACTTTAAAATGAGGAATTTATTACTCAAATTTTCCGGTTTTGCTGAAAACCTGCAGAATAGTGCCCAACTTCCCAAAAAGTGGTTATAGAAGTATTATCCAAATTGAGAGAGTTTCTTCCATCTAGTGTTAGCTTAATGAAAGCAGTACGTACTTTAATGAGCAAAACTAATTAACGACAAATCTCATGAGTGTGTACATGTTAAAGGCCCATACAGCGTCGTGAAGAAAGTTTATGAACAGTATATCCAAGTTTTTCTGACTGCAATTTCTAGTCTAGCGATAGTCATTTTGATAGCACAGTGTTACCCTTAAGTTTTTTACCACAGAATACGATAGAGAGCGAGTATATAAGGCAAACAGGGTTGCACGTTTCTTTGTCAGGAATGGTGGACATTACGCTATGTTTCTGCAGAATATTCTGAAATACAAGAGACTTATTCACTAATGAATTAAAATATTCGATTCAGCGATTATTCGACAAAAGGTACAGAAAAATTTCTGTTCTGAAAGAAATTCGTGGCAGAAACTGTATACAGCGTCTGTTGTTGCTTCAGTCTCTTTCCTTTATACCCGCAGCTCATGTTAACCATTTCCCTGATGGTTAAATAATTCCACATGTAATGTAAGCTTGTAAAACCATAACTTAGACACTACGTCCTTTTTGCTGATTCATTTTGCCTTCTGTTTTGTTCAACATTCCATCGTTGAGCTTCTTTAATTATTCTATGATTAATTCGGTACTGTATAAAAATGTGTACTATTTTTTTTGTAGCAACTTTGATGTCCTGTATTGTCTTTGTTAGTTAAACACTTTGCCTAAACTTGGGGGGGACAAAACTTATTATATATAACTGAAAATTTGTTTAAATAATTTTGTATAGAACTGTCAATATGTGCAAATGATACGTTTTGTTCCAAATCTCTTGTTTATCTGTATTTGCTGATCCTCACTTAGGGTCGTTTATATGTAAGAAATGTGTTGTGGTTCCCCTCGGGAACGGAATCATGCAGCGCGCGCAAAATATGGTTGGCATGGATAGAAAGGTGGAACCGACAGTTAGTATGGGACGAGCTACCTACCAGCCAACTCCCCATGTAAAAGTTTTGTATTGTGCTTGTGCCGAGACAGGCTTTTCGTGTCGTTTTCCAATGTGCCAAAGCTTAAAATGAATGGAACTATTCTATAATTGGTATCTATTATCGCCACCTAGAAATGACAATCATTTCTACCTGCAAATCCACTTAGCAACATGCACTCGCCACTATATTGTGCAACCACTATAACGGAAAAGAAGACTCGTAGAAATGTACAGTGCAGGATCAGTTCATGTGGATGATTTATTTGTTTTCAATCATAAAGTAAACAAAAACTGTAGCTATGAAAACTTACCTTAATTTATCCTCTGTCACATATTCACTAAGGATCCTTCCCATGCCAAAGTGATTACCGAGTGTCCTTATTGAAAGAATATTAAAGCCCAGTGTTTTACTAATTAATGCCTCCTGAATATAGTAAAAGAAAGTTAATGTGGCGAAGAGTGTACTAAAGTAAATGATGTTTGTTGAAAGTAATCTTACAATCAGAATTGCTTTGCAACGACTAAAATAAATAATTGAGTATAAAGGGGTAGATTAGTTCAAACAAGCACTGAAACAATTTACTGTTACTTTTAAAAATTAAACGATCTTAAAACTGAAGCTTATAAAGTTTTGCTAAGTTAATGATCGTAGTGCTGAGTGTTGTCGATTGCAAAAGGTGAGTCAGTATCCCACATATATGTCAATTTTGTGTCTCACTGCAGTAAAAGTTCAGAACTGCAATTGTGCAAAGTTATATACCCATACTTGCTAAGTGCTTGTTTCTCTTGTGTATTGAAAGTGCATATTAATATTGTAACAGGATCCACAGTTTGTCCATTGGGCTCATGATAGATAACAATTAACAGAAAGACCACTATCTATGAAAACAGTAATTTCTTTTATTCAGTGGACAGTGAGAAATAGTTCGCTAGTGAACTCTTTTTTTGTTATTCTCAGTCAGTTAGAAAAGTTATTGGTAAGGGAAAGATTAAACCTATGCCCAATTTATAATTTTGCAGTGAATTTTATTCAGATCTCATGTCAGAGAGAAGAGTGTTTCATAAGTGATACTAAACCTATGTCCAATTTATAATTCTAAAGTGCACTTTAATAGTAATGTTATTGAAACCATTCAGTTTGACCTAGCCTTGAAAGCAAAAGTGTGTGTCATTATCTGTTGTACTTATGCAAATAGCTTTGTTCTTCTATAATTGTTAGCACTTTCTTGAAGGTCAACATCTGCTAGTGACAGAGTTCATTGCACTTTCGTGTGATGAAGTATAGGCCGTGTCTGTCCATTGAAGTTACACATAACTATTTTCTTGAATAAGAATGTTACTCATTCTCATGCCTAACTAGGCTAGCGACCGTTTTCTTTACCCTTTGAACAGTGTGGATAGGTAAAATATTGTTTGTTACTGTTTAAATATTTACGTAAATCTGACTTTCACTTCCGATAAGCCACCTCCGTTAGGTACATCACGGTCAACACAACCAAATTCCTTTCAGAGGGTAAAATTGCACTGCTTCTAAATGCCATGATAGGGTTAACAAAATAGTTTCAAAACACAAATAAAAAGTAGTGGAAGTGTTATAAGGTATAAATAAAGAAATAAAATCTCCTGCCAAAATGTTAGTAACATTTGCTTGAAACATCTCAAGAAAATGTTAGCAACCCCTAACCCTATTAAAAAAAATTTACAGCACTCTAGCCAGACTGGAATCTGTTACAACTTTATTTTTACTACCTTCTACACATAAAATTAACGACTCTCAAGTAATTCTCCTACTGATATAATGTTCAAAATCGTGCAAAAGTGTGTACTATTTTCCATCAATTTCTTCAGATCTTTCATATTTTCATCTGATTCTAAACTAGCTTACCGAATCGCGGTGCAACATAGAAATCTCAAGGAGGACATCATGAAAGAAACTATCTATTCATCCTTCCACGTCAAAGGACATTACTTTTAAGTTCTATTTGGTACGAACAGACTGCCACACCAGATGAAAGTGCAATAAAGTGATCAAGGTAAATACAGTGAGGCGACGAAAACCATGGGATGCCTCCTAACATCGTGTCTGACCTCCTTTGGCCCGGAATAGTGCCGGAACACCACGTGACATGGACCTAACAGGGCGTTGGAAGTCACGTGCAGAAACACTGAGCCACGCTGCCTCTGCGTCCGTCCATACTTGGCAATGTGTCGCCAGTGCAGACTTTCGTGCATTAACTGACCCGTCGTTTACGTCCCATAAATGTTCGATGGGATACACGTGGAGCGACGCATTTCCATTCGTCTAAGATCGAATCGATATGGTCATGAGGCATGGAGAGGGAATGCAGGCGATGTCGTGCCGTTGGCAAAAGCACTCGCTTCGGTCGTCTACTGTCATTGCCCATTAACGTCAAATTGAGCCACACTGTCCTAAGGAATACGTTCAGCGTTCCTCCGACACTACTTTCTGCGGTTATTCAGCACAGTTTTGCTTGTCTGTTAGCAGTTAAAAACACTACGCATACGCCGCTGCTTTCGGTCGTTAAGTGAAGGCCCTCGGCCACTGCTCGTCTGTGGTGAGAGGTAATCAATGAATATCTGTATTCTCGGCAAACTCATGTTATTAACGATCTCGGGATTTTTAGTTCTCTAACAATGTACGGTTCTAGGCACTTCAGTCTGGAACCGCAAGACCGCTACGGTCGCATGTTCGAATCCTGCCTGGGGCGTGGATGCGTGTGATGTCCGTAGGTTAGTTAGGTTTAAGTATCTCTAAGTTCTAGGGGACTGATGACCCCAGATGTTAAGTCCCATAGTGCTCAGAGCCATTTGAACCATCAAACGATTTCCGAAATGGAATGCCCCAAGCACCTAAACCCAACTTCCGTTCCGCATTCAAAGTCTGTTAATTTCCGTCGTTGGGTCATAATAATGTCGGACACCGTTTCACATGAAACGCCTGAGTACAGATGATAGTTGGAGACATTCACTACCATCATGTGCAAGCCATCTGTATATGTGCAAACCACTATCCCGTAACTTTATTCGTCTCAGGGCTAGAATTGCGACAGGTACCTCAGCGTATTGTGTGCTTAAATATTTTGTCTCAAATCTGTTATTATCGTTTAACTGAAAATATGTTTAAGATTTTTTTACTTAACCCACATTCGTAACGACCATGTCAATTACGATCTGTAGAAGGCACATGCGCATAGCATTCCGTTTTTTTAATATGTAGTAGGCTATATATTCTATTTGTGACATATTCTACATCGATCAGGATCGGAAGACTAAACCTCTACCCAGAACGTAAGTACATCAACACTAATCTAATCCAATAACAATCCGCTTTCACTTCATCCGTTTCTTCACCTTAATGTTTGTAATAGAAAAATCTCTCTCACCTATTTGCTTCGGATGCCCCTAAATGCTGAGCGCAAAAGTTAAAAATTCCAGTTATGTGTTCTAGACATGCTACAAATTACATACGACGGTTTTTGCATGGTCATTCCTATCTGTGGTCGGCAATGGAGTTAACATTTCTTAAATTTTATTTCACCTGTATTGATGCATAAACAACTCCACATTTGGACACAGCCATTCCCCATCTTCCTCACTGTTTACCAGGCATCTCAAGCGTTTTTTGTACAGAATTTCTGACATTTTTATCTGGAACATTTTCAACTGTCTGTAATTTTAGTTTATTTAAAATGAAACTAATTATTGTAGTGTTTTTTTAATTTTGTTATCCGAGAAGTCATGTATTGAAGTGTTCTTTCATTCCATCCTTATACGCAGCATCCATCAACAGGTTCTGTTTCATAGTTAGACACTCGTCAGTCAGTAGCTATTGTTATTCAGATAATGCGTGACTTTTCGATGCCTAATCACTGCTTAATCATTGTCTTTAAGATTTCTTCCACATTCGGCAGAGGACTGGATAAAATGTTTTCGTACAAGATGGACATCGGTGATTATTACGGAAGAAAGCCTAGGAGTAACTAGACATGAAACCTGTAATATTCATGTAAATAAAATGATTACACATTTGTTTTGAACCATATAATGTCATTTATATTTGACGTAACATATAGCCAGATAGTTGAGTCACGCAGTAACGTTTCATTACTAGAACAACGTAAGATTGTGAGAACTGTGAATCATAGCGACCTCGCTCAGTCGGCATACGTTTGTTGTCTAAGGATAAAAGTATCCGCAAATGATATCAGACAATTAGTGCTCTCTTTACGTTCGCCTTAACTAATCACAAGACGAGCACAGCTATGCGTTTTTTATTCCGAAATGCTTTCTTCATTCTCGAATTATGAAAGGACGTGTAGACAGTCGTAACCCATCAAGGGACAGCGCTACACATTTTATGCTCGACGGGCGGGCAGAGATTGCCGACTACTATAATTCACCGTTCAGTACGAAATTGTTTGCGTTCCGTGCGCCGTGTGATTCAGGGAATGAAATACGGTGGGTGGCTGACGGAGAAACAAAAGCGCCTGTGGCGAGAGACGTGGACCGAACGAAGCGCTCCTCGTGGTTGTTTAGAACGCAATCGGTATTTTTCCATCTATAGAACTCGGCGACACGTTCATAAATCCAGCAGCGTGTCGCAAATTTCTGAAGAGCACTAAATCATCTCATATGTGGACGCCTGACAGTCGCAAAAGCCGATGACGAGACCTTTCTTCAGTCAAAGTTGACAGCCTCCACGAGTAACGCTAGATTTAATTTTCCTCACCGGAACTTTGCTTCAAGCAGGAAGGCGCTTGTACCACTTTAATAACAGTGGTCATAAAGTTATTATTCTATATATCCAACACCATTTATGGAGAAACGAAACGTTTCCCCATCGTACTTACTCTCGGGCCCATGACGTGTTTAAACAAACACCTTTAATAAATTCGGAATCAATTTCGCTCTGTATCGTGCACTTCTTTGCCCAAGCATACCTTTTCTTTCTGTAAGCTGCAACAGTAAAGCAAAGTACTTTTGTAGGCCTATACGTTCCGATTAAACCACACATTATGAAAGCAGACAAATCATTTTTGAGAGATTCAGGCAGATACTATAATGTAGTGCGTTACAAAGTTGTTAGCGCTCCAGTATTTAAGTACGCCATGATTTACTGCCAGGACCTCCTGATAAAATATCCAAATTGGCCAACCAGTTTCGGTCCACGGATCATCATCAGGTTCATGTCAGCGTTTTCATCATTATACTAGGCGACACAAAAACAACTGCGTTAGATAACAAAATTCATAAATTCATCATTGTCGTCAAACATCGTCAGTAACAAAAAGTGACACGCAGTGCAGTCATTTATGCCATTTCAACAGCCATCATTAATACTACGAACTGAGGTGTTCTCCATACTGAATCATGTTTAAATGTTTCTACGAACCTGATGATGGTCCGTAGACCAAATGAGTTATTCAATAAAGGGATTTCACAACTACCTCTTGGCGGTAAATTATGACGTTCTTTAAATAATTACGAGCCAAGTGTTGCCACCTCCCGAAAACACTTTGAGTCTAGTGGTGGTTTGTCCATCTTCGTCCAAGTAAGTGCTCAAACTGGTCACCATTTACCTGAAAACATAACACAATGAGCCTTCTAAACGAACTGCAGAGAAGCTGAAGAGCGATGTGAAAAGCTTCCTCCATAAGTTGTTTGAAGTGATCTATGGCTTTGGATATCTCGTAGGCGGTTCGTTTATAGGGAATGTTAAGTAGAGCATTTAGAAAACAGCGCACTCATCTGAACACCTCTCTTGAATGAACATTGCTTCACCAGAGCGTCCATCTGAACAGTCACTGTTTGCGTATCGTTTAGCATGTTGCATCGCCCCCTAATATTTTAAACGTTAGTAGCTCCTGAGTTAAAATTAATAGACTTTTCATTTAAATTGGTTTTTACTCAACTGGTTTAAATACATCAGCAATATGACAGAAAAAATTCTACTTTAAAAAATGATAACTTACTGCCATAATTCTCTGGAAAATAACTAAATAAAATGTGTTCATTTCTCCACGTGAGGTATAACATTTATCGCATTTAACTACTTAAATAAATATTTCTTTAATTTGTTACGAGTCCAAGAAACGAAATTAATCTGAAACATCGGTTGTAACAGGGTCTTCCGACCGGTGATAGGCAACGATTAACTCTGCAGCATAATCGTATAAAATGTGTCGCGAAATCCATTCTTCTCAGAAGTGTAAACTTTATAAATATATGATACAACGCAGCTTTTCAGTATGAGCTGTTGAAGTTAGACATGTACTCAATTTAGAGCCAGTGTATGAAAGTCAATGTCTCAAATGACAGGCAGCTGACTGTTCTTCTAGTCCATAACGATGTGAAACCGAAACATGATTACCTCACCCTTCCCACTCAGTGAAAAGGAGGGTGAGGGCCCCTGATAACTTGGTCAGTTTAGTGTGTACAGCCTCCCAAATCTATTAATTCCGTTTTCTTACGGTCAGACCTATTACTTGTGAGAGGTTAAATTTTTAAAATAATATTTTATTTAGGGTTAGCTTCATATATTTGTGGTAGGAAGACGATACTATCAACAAATTAGTGCATATCGCTACATTTCCTTAGATTATGTGTTGGTGATCTTTAGCAAAATACAGCTTTTGTTGGTATCCAATCAATACTAGATGTATTTTAGAAGACGACTAGCAGATTTTCCGAAGCACCCTGAACAAGATTAGAGATGCCATGAGACATAAAGTGTTATAATTACGACACCGGGGAAGTATGATAGAGACCTCATCGTTGTAATGCGCCCTCCTCTTTACTCTGTGTATTTGTATTTTGATGTTGATGTGAAGTGTTGGCAAAGGAATGACATCACAAAAAGTAGGATTCATAAAATCACATGCCGTGATTGTCAGTCTTGCTACATTGGAGAGCCAGGAGGTCAATTTGTACCAGTCATAAAGAACACCACAGAAGCTGGAGACTGAAGAAGACTGATTCAGCCTTCACAGAACATTGCCTGATCAATAACCACAAATATATAACAGATGTATAAGTCCTACACACAGAGTAAAATAGGACCAGATTCAAAACAACGGAAATTTTTGAGATTAAGAGACAGTTGCGTATATCCCCACACCTATTACTAAACGAGCAAAACCAATTCAGTTTTTCACTTCTTTTAGATGAGGTCACAACCCCACGATAGAAGCAAAACTTCGAGCCCCAGTACATAGCAGTTACGATGCTCTTGGCTCACGTATAACATTAGTCTGGTCAGTGTAGTGTAATTGCCAAATGTGTAGTAATGTATGTAATTTGTTCAAAAATGGTCGTTGACGTAATTGTAGATTAAGCTATGGATCGTTACCATAATAAGTTGAGGTGATTGTCTTTGCCTTGTCATCATGTTTATCTGTGCATGATCATCTTTGGGAAAAAAGTAGTGTACTTGAAAATGGGCTTAGAAACCGATACCTAGGTTGTGTAATAAGGTTAATAACAAAATCGTGTAACAAGGTAAAAAAAAACAATTTTTTTCTTTAGTTAATTTACAATTCACCAAGAACCCACTGTTGATTCAATTAAAATGATTTTAAACAGTTTTCTTGCTGCTTGAATAAGTTATCTAATAAATTAAGTCTTTGTTCAATTGCAGTTCAGGCCCAAAAGTAGTTGTTGGGAAACGGGAGGTTGGTGACCGTTTTATTATTATCCATCAGTGCAACGAAATAATTTGCTTACTAATGATAATTACAATCGGATTTCAAGTAAAAGCATGGACAGTGGGTTCGACTGACAAATGTTGAAATGAGAAAACTATGAAGCGCTTATTGCGCGCGATGATTGTATCACCAAACTGAAAACCTCTAATTGACTCAAAAGGAAAAACATTTACAAAAGATTTCAAGGGGGATTATTCACTCTGTTATGAAATAAATCTGTAAGTCAGCTCAAATGGCTATTATTTTTCTACTTGTCACATTACAGAATAAAACAAGCTTCTAGCAGCGATGCCTGAAGGGGGAGAAGAACTACTACAAAATATCAGATACCTTATTTTGTAACGGAAGGTAATCGCAAATTGCAAAGGTAATTGTGATACTAACGGGAAGTTAGTAAGAGACGATGTTATCGTGTCTCTAATGTCGTTGAAACACAATATTTTCCTTCATCGTTCTCTTGAATGGTGGAGACAATTCCTGTTACAGGACATGACTGCACAATTCAACATTACTTAACTCAGTGGCTGAACATTTGACATACAATAACATTAACTACGTAGCTACAGTTAAAAGAACATGGTGCAGTTTTGTTAACACAATTGTCTTGTTATAGACTAGCTTTAATGAGTTCTTGGAACAAATCGGTAGATTAGCATCATAGGGATACCAGTAACATTCAAAGTCTCGCGACTGGGAGTTTATATCAAGATATATTTCTAAGTCCAGGTTCATATTCAAGCCAATTTTATCCCCCTATTCCCCAGCTTCCATCAGGGTGGAGTACGAAGGAAGCCTGAGAAAACTGCGACGGGGCCTTCAGAAATTAACAATTAACAGGACGAAAAACATTAGAGGTCATTCCAATTGAGTTGACATTTACTCAAAATTCTGTAAAAAATACAAGACAAATACTGAGTCTTTTCGTTGTTGCCATTATGATAAGTGAATGTACTGTATAGGAGAGCGCCATTTACCATTTACGTTTTAAAAGCCTCATAATTTGCAGTTTATATTTCTTCATTCATTCTTTATTTTACGAAATCATTTGACATATATATGTCTTTAGGTGTAAGAGTACTTTGCTTTCAACTCTAAGAGGCATCAGGTAACCCATCGTTATCACGTTACATGTTGTAAAAAGGAATCAGAATTACGTAATACATGATTTGCATAACTAGTGCCGAAATGAAGATGGTTCAAATGGCTCTGAGCACCATGGGACTTAACATCTATGGTCATCAGTCCCCTAGAACTTAGAACTACTTAAACCTAACTAACCTAAGGACATCACACAACACCCAGTCATCACCGAAAAGAAGAACTTCGTTAACATGCAGCTAACGTTTTATGTAGGAAAGAATGAGAGAGTAGGTAAGAATGATGGAGATTTGATTGATTATATGGAATGGATTTAGCTTTGGCTGCATCTCCTACGTATTTCAATTTTGTAATCACTGGTTAGTGTCAAAATTACTGTAATTTAACCAATTAATTATCGGTCTGAATCAGAGTTCGATATCAACATTAGACTGGTATAGTTAATGTCTCGAGCATGCACTGAGCAAGTGGGTATCTTGGGAAAATTTACATTTATGTTTACTGTACAGTTTACAGCAATAGTGACAGCACACACCAAACTCCACGTACACAACCTTGTTTTAATGGAGTCAGCTGCGATTGTCGGTTGCTCCATGCCGGATCATAGTGTTCGTTACAAGTCCATCACAGCCATTCAGTGGGAGCCAACGCATTCGTGACTGTCTCCTCTCACTCGTAGAAGACTTTGACCTTCGACCCAATGCCACCAATGGCTAACAAGTCGCTAATCTCACCTCAGGTAAGTGTAATATTCTTTACTTGCTTTGTTATTGGCGTACTAGTTTTGCTGTCAGCATTCAGTAGCACCATACTTGTTCCCTAGCATTTCATAGTTTCACAGCGCACTCGATAATGCAAAAACCTCTTTAAAACTGAGTTCACTGTATCACTAAATTTTATTACGTATTTGTACACTGATGTCACTTCCCAACAGATCTCAATATTTCTTTGAAACAGGCTACAGGAAAAATATTTACACGAAAAATATGCTCATATATCAGTGGGAATCATACACATAATTGAAAATAAAGAATGGATATCCGTACATTGACACAGGATTCATTTCTTTTCTTTTATATTCTGGATAGATGTCTGTGTGTATGAGGGTGTTCTCAAAAGTAATCCCTCTGACTATTTCATTCTGTTCGCAATATCACTTAAGGTATTAAATGACACGCATATTCCTCGGTCGATTTTCCTGCTTCGCTTACGCAAGTTTCAAACGTCTGCTGCTAAAGGGCTCTGTATTGTAGCGTGTAATATGGCAGTGTATAACGTAACTTTGTTGATGCATGAGAAAGAGCGCGTGGTAATCTAATCTCTGTGAACACAGATTTGAAGAGTTGGTGCGCACATGGAGCACCATCTCCTCCAGCGTGACACTGCTAAACCACACACAGGACCGCAACATCTGCAACTATCCGTCGCTTGGGTTCACTGCCATCGATCATCCCACTCACAACCCCAAATAGTCCCATCTGATTTTCATTCCTTTTCAGAACTTAACAGCTTCGAGGCTTTCACTTTATTAATTATGAAGCTGTGCAAGCAGAGGTGAGAAGTGGCTCCGTCGATAATGACAAGCATTCTACAGTGACAGTATCAATATACTGGCCTCTCTTTGAGAGAAACGTGTTCGTCAACAGCGTGAGTCTGTTGAGAAGTGAAGACATCTAGAATGGAGACGTAACATGTTACAAAAGTTTGTTTTATCTAAGAAGGGTTAAGAATTTTTGCGTAAAAAATTCGGAGCCCTTACATTTCAGCATGACCTCGTAATTCACAGTTGAGGTTGGCCAGGACAAAATTATCCATTGCTTTAAAGAATCAAACCAGTGCACAGAATCGCAAAGGAACACAGGGAGAACGGAAAGCATGCTCAAAATCACAGCAGAATATTTACTCAGAAACGGAAAACTGCCAAGTGGAATGTAGCCATTCAGTGATGATGCACTTTCAGTAATACCTTTATTCACATAGCACAGGACACTATTGGTGCAGATTCAAAACTTCATCTACACTACTGGCCACTAAAATTGCTACACCACGAAGATGACGCGTACAGAAGCGAAATTTAACCTACAGGAAGACGATGCTGTGATATGCAAATGATTAGCTTTTCAGAGCATTCAGACAAGGTTGGCGCCGGTGGCGACACGTAGAACGTGCTGATATGAGGAACGTTTCCAACCGATTTCTCATACACAAACAACAGTTGACCGGCGTTGCCTGGTGAGAGGTTGTTGCGATGCCTCGTGTAAGGAGGAGAAATGCGTACCATCACGTTTCCGACACTGATAAGGGTCGGATTGTAGCCTACCACGATTGCGGTTTCTCGTATCGCGATATTGCTGCTTGCGTTGGTCGAGATCCAATGACTGTTAGTAGAATATGGAATCGGTGGGTTCAGGAGGGTAATATGGAACGCCGTGCTGGATCCCAACGGCCTCGTATCACTAGCAGTCGAGATGACGGGCATCTTATCCGCATGGCTGTAACGAATCGTGCAGCCACGTCTCGATCCCTGTGTCAACTGGTGGGTACGTTTGCAGACAACAACCATCTGCACGAACAGTTCGATGACGTTTGCAGCAGCATCGACTATCAGCTCGGAGACCATGGCTGCGGTTACCCCTGACGCTGCATCACAGACAGGATGGTCTGCGATGGTGTACTCAACGACGAATCTGGGTGCACAAATGGCAAAACGTCATTTTTCGGATGCATCCAGGTCCTGTTTACAGCATCATGATGGTCGGATCCGTGTTTGGCGACATCACGGTGAACGCACATTGGAAGCGTGTATTCGTCATCGCCATACTGACGCATCACCCGGCGCGATGGTATGTGGTGCCATGGTTACACGTCTGGTCACCTCTTGTTCGTATTGACGGCACTTTGAATAGTGGACGTTACATTTCAGATGTGCTACGACCCGTGGCTCTACGCCACATTCGATTCCAGCGAAACCGTACAATTTCAGCAGGATAATGCACGACCGCGTGTTGCAGGTCCTGTACGGGCATTTCTGGTTATAGAAAATGTTCGACTGCTGCCCTGGCCAGCACATTCTCCAGATCTCTTACCAATTGCAAACGTCTGGTCAATGGTGGCCGAGCAACTGCCTCGTCACAATACTACAGTCACTACTCTTGATGAACTGTGGTATCGTGTTGAAGCTGCATGGGCAGCTGTACCTTTACACGCCATCCAAGCTCTATTTGACTCAATGCCGTTACTACGGCCAGAGGTCGTGGTTCTGGGTACTGATTTGTCAGGATCTCTGCACCCAAATTGCGTGGAAATGTAATCACATGTCAGTTCTAGTATAATATATTTGTCCAATGGATACCCGTTTATCATCTGCATTTGTTCTTGGTGTAGCAATTTTAATGGCCAGTAGTTTATAACAATTATATTATGTATATGCGGACAATTAGTAGCATAGGCATTCCCTTCATTCCCCTACCACTGATTTAATTTAGTACAAAGGTATTAGGAATACCTACCTTAAGCATTTGTGAGCATCCCACTTGATATCAAAAATGGTTCAAATGGTTCTGAGCACTATGGGACTCAACATCTGAGGTCATTAGTCCACTAGACTTAGAACTACTTAAACCTAAGGACTTCACAAACATCCATGCCCGAGGCAGGATTCGAACCTGCGACCGTGGCAGCAGCGCGATTCCCGACTGGAGCGCCTAGAACCGCTCGGCTACCGCTGCCGGCAATTGACTTCATTTACTTCCGGTACGATGGACATGGAAGAGTTATATGCAAATTTTAAACACATTGTAAATCACGCATTGGACAAGTATGTGCCGACAAAGTTGGTTACAGACGGAAAAGACCCACCGCGGTTTAACAGCACAATTCGGAGAACGCTAAGGAAGCAAAGGAAGTTGTAGTCGCGGTACGAGAAAGATCGTGAGAATGAGGACAGGCAAAAGTTAGTAGAGATTCGTGCTGCTGTAAAATGGGCGATGCGCGAAGCATTCAACCATTACCACCGTCATACGTTAGCTAAGGATCTTGCTGAAAATCCAAGGAAATTCTGGTCTTACGTAGAATCGGTAAGCGGGTTGAAGGCTTCCATCCAGTCACTCACTGACCAGTTCGGCTTGGCAACGGAAGACAGCAAAACGAAAGCTGAAATTTTAAATTTAGAATTTGAGAAATCCTTCATGCAGGAGGATCATACAAACATACCGCCGTTTGAGTCTTGTACAGATTCCCTAATGGAGGACATAGTGATAGTCATCCCTAGAGTTGTGAAGCAGCTGAATGGGTTGAAAATAAATAAATCGCCAGGACGTGATGGGATTCCAATTCAGTTTTACAGAGAGTTCTCTACTGCATTGGCTCCGTACTTAGCTTGCATTTATCGCGAATCTCTTGCCCTTCGTAAAGTCCCGAGCGACTGGAAAAAAGCGCAGGTGACGCCCGTATATAAGAAGGGTAGAAGGACGGATCCTCACAATTACAGATCAATACCCTTAACATCGGTATGTTGCAGGATTGTCGAACATATCCTCAGTTCGAATATAATGAATTTCCTTGAGACAGAGAAGTTGCTGTCCAAGCATCAGCATGGTTTTAGAAAGCATCGCTCCTGCGAAACGCCTCTCGTCCGTTTTTCACATGATATCTTGCGAACTATGGATGAAGGATATCAGAGGGATGCCATATTCCTTGACTTCCAGAAAGCGTTTGACTCGGTGCCCCACTGCAGACTCCTAAGGTACGAGCGTATGGGATTGGTTCCCAAGTATGTGAGTGGCTCGAAGACAGTACGCTGTCCTCCCTAGGGAAGTGTGGTAGGTCCGCTGTTGTTTTCTATCTACATAAATGATCTCTTGGATAGGGTGGATAGCAATGTGCGGCTTTTTGCTGATGATGCTGTGGTGTACGGGAAGGTGTCGTCGTTGAGTGACTGTAGGAGGATACAAGATGACTTGGACAGGATTTGTGATTGTTGTAAAGAATGGCAGCTAACTCTAAAAATAGATAAATGTAAATTAATTCAGATGAATAGGAAAAAGAATCCTGTAATGTTTGAATACTCCATTAGTAGTGTAGCGCTTGACACAGTCACGTCGATTAAATGGTTGGACGTAACACTGCTGAGCGATATGAAGTGGAACAAGCATGCAATGGCAGTTGTGGGGAAGGCGGATAGTCATCTTCGGTTCCTTGGTAGAATTTTGGGACGATGTGATTCATCTGTAAAGGAGACCGCTTATAAAACACTAATATGACCTATTCTTGAGTATTGCTCCAGCGTTTCGGATCCCTATCACGTCGGATTGAGTGAGGACATAGAAGCAATTCAGAGGCGGGCTGCTAAATTTGTTACTAGTAGGTTTGATCATCACGCGAGTGTTACGGAAATGCTTCAGGAACTCGGGTGGGAATCTCTGGAGGAAAGGAGGCGTTCTTTTCGTGAATCGCTACTGAGGAAATTTACAGAACCAGCATTTGAGGCTGACTGCTGTACAATTTTACTGCTGCTAACTTACATTTCGCGGAAAGACCACAAAGATAAGAGAGCTTAGGGCTCGAACAGAGGCATATAGGCAGTCATTTTTCCCTCGTTCTGTTTGGGAGTGGAACAGGGAGAGAAGATGCTAGTTGTGGTACGAGGTACCCTCCGCCACGCGCCGTATGGTCGATTGCGGAGTATGTATGTAGATGTAGATGTAGGAATGACACAGGGGTTTCTAACAGCTACATACTTAATGCCATGGAAAGAGAGAAAATAAATTTACAAAACCTTTAACATAGTGCAGCTCTTAAGCAACCGTGAATTGTTCAGAAATTAAGAAATTCAGCCGTCAGTTGCAAGGTAAAAATTTATTAGTTTACCTATGTTTCAATGCCAATAATGGTATCTTCTTCAGAACCTATAAATTAACCCATACGGACATTTGTTTCACATTGAAATACATCATCAAACTAATGATTACATAATAAAGAAAATCGTGGTACTTACAAAAATCAAATTATTTTCACGGCGAAACGTTGGCCATGTCACAGAATAAAACTAAACAGAATAAAGACGCATGGTCATAACATTATGTCCGTCAAAACTAAAAACATTAAGACAAACGTAGACGGAGCTACGCCGGCCAGGAATAAGAGTCACACGTCAGCAGCAAGAAACTAGGCGTCGGGAGCAACGCGGCGAGGCTCGGCCAGCGGCCAAGCGCATGAGCGAGCGCAAGCGCAAGCGGAAGCGCTAGAGACAAGCTGTCTCAAAATTACTTAGAGCAAACGTAAATTCTAAACAAATTGTGGCGGGAAGCAGTCCTACAAATTGACAAACCTACCTATTGGTACAGTACATTAAACAATTTACCCGAGAACTAGCTACAAAGTCAGGGCATGAAAATCTACATTCAAATATTATAATAAGAGGGTGAAGCACCACTACAGTAATTAATAAATTGGTATGGGAAACACTAGTGTGCGAAGCATAAAATATCTTGAACATAAAACAGGCCAATTAAGAAACACCTTAGCAAAATGGCACAAATGTCTCTGAGCACTATGGGACTTAACTTCTGAGGTCATCAGTCCCCTAGAACTTAGAACCACTTACATGTAACTAACCTAAGAACATCACACACATCCATGCCCGAGGCAGGATTCGAACCTGCGACCGTAGCGGTCAAACGCTTCCAGACCGTAGCGCCTAGAACCACGCGGCCACCCAGGCCGGCACACCTAAGAAACTGGGTTTCATTACCAGTGTAATGTAAAATAGATAGAGACAAAATGTGCAATCACTCTATAATAAAGGGGCAAAGCAGACAGGAAACAGCATCGGCCATTCGAAGCAGACTGTGGGTCAACTCCACTGGTGTAAAGGTTGAAACCCTTCGAAATAATTTTTATTTTTTAGTTGCAACTGATCATTAAGTAAATTTTTTCTATCAATAATAAAATGTTTAAGAATCTGCAATTCGTCAAGGGTGTCTAAATTACATCCTTTGACTTCATTTTGCTGAAGTTCTGCATCTTTTAGAGGCTAGGGAGCATGGGCCATTTGGACTAGATGTTCCATCACCGCTTTTAGTCGGCAGACGCTCTTTAAACCTAACAGACAGGGCTTTTCCTGTCTGGTCAATGTAATAACAGGGACATTCAGCACAAGTGATCTTACACACACCTGACAGAGATGATTTTTCAGTACTTTTATCAAGAGAATGGATTAAATTCTTTTTAAGGTTGTTGGTGGTAGGATATGAAACTCTACACCCTAGGTTTTTTAACAAATCGCCTACCTCATAGGATACGTTACCTATAAAGGGAAATTATATGTATTTCGTTCCCTCGTCTTGATTGTGGTACCTGAGCTGGAATGGGTCGTAGTCTTCTTTCATGTTTTCTTGTTAAACAACTGTTTCACTATACTGGGATTATTTCCAATATTCTGAGCGCTGTTTTCGAGGACCTTTAATTCTTTCTGTAAGCTGACTGGCCAAAGTGGAATGGAAAGGGCTCGATAGATACTATAGTGAAAGAAGGCCATTTTATGGGCCTGAGGATGGGTGGAGTCAGCTGGGATGATGATGTCGGAATAGGTTGCTTTTCGAAAAATCTTGAAATCTATTTTGTTGCCAATCATGGACAGAGTCAGATCGAGATAGTCTAAGGTCCTATCATATGTCTCATTTTCTTGCGTGAAGCTAATTTTTTCATGGAGGTTACTGAAAGTGGAAAATAACAATTTACATCTTCATGGGAACCCCCAGTCACAAACAGCAAGTCATCTACATACATCTCATAGAAAATCACATTATTTGCCAAGTCCGGATAATTCCGAAAAAACATTTGCTCCATTGAGTTTATAAAAATCTCTGACGTGATACCAGGTAACGGGCTGCCCATTGCTAGACCAGTGGGTTGCGAATACAATTTGTTATTAAAAGAGAAGTAACTGTATCTGAGGGTGAGGCTTAACAGGACCTTTACTTCATCAGTCTCAGGGAAAGATGATTTTTCATGATGTGGCGAATTCGTTTCTATAATGCCCATCGTCTGGTCAACAGGTACATTAGTATAGAAACTTATAATATCAAATGATACGTGTTTTGTGACGTCAGAACAAGCTAACGTTTTGAGTTTGTTGGCCAGGTCTACCGAATTTTTGACAGAGAAATTTTTTTCAAACACAAAATTCTATTTCAATTTACGCAGTAGGAACCACGTTCATTTGTGATATGCACTATTGGTGCTGTCAACGATCAGACGGATGGGATGGGAACTTTTGTGCACCTTAAACTGGCTTCTCAAAATAAGTGGTTTCGGATTCATGTTATAAGGCATTTTTTATGAAACTCGCCGATTAACTTATTTGTAGTATTAAGATCCGATGTGATCTCTTTTTGGGGTACGGGTGTGGGGTCCTCTTCGATTTACACGATGCCATTTTCCTCAAAAAACTTCCCTGTTTTGGGGATGTACTCGCTTTTGTGGGCGATAATTAAGGAATTTCCTTTGTCAGCCTTAGTTACCAGTGCTTCATTATTTTTATGGTTAAGACCTGTACTCTTCAACGTTTGATGTACAGTAGAATCAGGATTTTCCACAGAGTAATCTTTTTGGACAATTTTTCTGCCATCATAAGCCTTTCCTGCTTGCGCATTTTTTGCTATTTTAGAGAAACCAAGACCAACTATGAGGTATACAATTAAATTTTCTACACTTTGAAAAGTGGTTGTACATTAAACTTGAAACCATTACACAAAAGCAAGTTCTCAAATTCGGAGAAACAAATATTAGTAGTATTCACTACACGTTCGTAAAATGGGGGTATGGCGGCCGCCCTATTACATGTGTTATGAACGCCAGAAGCATCAATACGATTTAATAATTGGGCTAGCTTTCTTTCATATCTAACAGTAATTTCGGTTTTACAGTTTTCTAACCATAAACTAACAGACAGCCAAAAAGAATCAATTAGAAAATTCAGGTGGTCTTAAAGACTTTTGAAAGTTCAAGATACAGTTCATATGCTTATTCGTTCAGGTTGACTTTCTTGGACTACAACTAAGCACTTCTTTCACTTAGAATTTGGTGTACGAGTGTCTTTTTAAGACCAGAGGACTTATTGCAATCTTTGTTATTAATGTAGCCTTTTACAAAATCAGGTACTACATTTGGAAGCTTGCATTGCTTAATGAAAGATATTGCCATACCTGTTTAAAGTACTTCATACACAACGTCCATGTGTCTTTTAGCTGCTTTACTTGCTTCGGCAGCCGGCAGGAGTGGCCGAGCGGTTGTAGGCGCTTCAGTCTGAAACCGCGAGACCGCCTCTGGCATGGATGTGTGTGATGTCCTTAGGATAGTTAGGTTTAATTAATTCTAAGTTCTAGGGGACTGATACCTCAGGTGTTAAGTCCCATAGTCCTCGGAGCCATTTGAACCATTTGAACCAACTTGCCTCGGCGGTTACAAATTTACAAATCATTAACATAGTGCAGCTCTTAAGCAACTGTGAACTGTTCAGAAATTAAGAAATTCAGCCTTCAATTTCAAGGTGAAATTTTATTAGTTTACTATAGAATAAATCCATTACATAGGAAAAGATATGGTTTTATACAAAAAAAGGCTCCTCCCACATTTTTAAGAACACCAGTATTATAATTTTAAATAATATGACATCACAGTAGCTCTGGTAAACTACCAAACGTAGCGATAATCTCTTGTCTGAATCATGATTCTACACATTTGCTTGTGGAACGTGTCTCTTTATCTTGTGTCGCTACTCCGCTATTCACAATAAAGTGCCTGGCAGAGGGCTCAATGAACTACCTTCAAGATGTCTCTCTACCGTTCCACTCTCGAACGGCGCTCGGGAAAAACGAGCACTCAAGTTTTTCAGTGAGAGCCCTGATTTCACCTATTTTATCGTGATGATCATCTCTCCCTATGTAGGTGGCCGCCTACAGAATGTTTTCGCCACCGGAAGAGAAAACTGGTGATTGAAATTTCATGAGAAGTACCCATCGTAACGAAAAACGCCTTTGTTTTAATGATTGCCTCTCCAATTCACTTATCATGTCTGTGGAGCAATCTCCGCTATTTCGCGATGATACAAAACTAGCCGCCCTTCTTTGAACTTTTTCGATGTCATCTGTGAGTCCCACCTGATGCGGATCCCACACCACACAGCGGTACTCCAGAATAGGGTGAACAAGTGTGGTGTAAGCGGTTTTCTTAGTAGGTTTGGTGTACCTTCTAATTGTTCTGCCAATGAGTCGCTGTCGTTGCTTTGCTCTACACACGACATTTTCTATATGATCGTTCCTACTTAGGTTATTTGTAATTTGTACACGTTTTAGTTAGGCCTTGTGTGGTACAGCCAGGGTAGTGTCCAATAGTCGGTACATATTGTGAGCGCAAATCTTGTGGCAAGGATTGGTGAATTTTATGCACTAGTCATGAAGCCTATCTACATGCAATAATTGTCTAAGTATAAAGAACAGTGCTGTTGTAGACCTCGCCAATCGTAGGTCGATTCAGTGTGTAAGTGATGTTTTATTAACGTTAGTAACCGACAAACAAGGTGATTCATTGGTGTAGATACTTATTAATATCATAATAGGAATACCCTCAATTTATACTGTTGGTTCTACGGTAGCCTAACAAGGAGCACACTTCTCAGTGAGTTCTGATTATCTGTTAAGGACCCATATTAAGCAGTTCTTTCACAGGCGGAGAGAGGATTCAGGTGAGTTCACAGAAGTACGCAGTCTCCCGTCTGACACCTGGATACATGATCGAAATTTTTATCATAAGTTTTACTCAAGTTTGTTTGTTCTGTAAGTGCGACTAACGCTTGTCTCAACCTCCCAACAGTGTTCTTCTCTTGGACGCTGTGGAAGTGGTTCCATCTACTTGTTCCTTTTAGAGTCCTGCATGACCGAATAAGCGAGCATGAAATACGAGATGGGGCGAGGACATCCTGAGTAAACAGGCTGCCCGCACTAGTTCTAGTGACCGAGCATAGATGCCGTGACCGAGTACGTAGCACGTAACTTCAAACACTTTACACGCGTCATTATCCGTGTGAGACTGCAGCCAGTGCGGACTCATCATTTTTGGTGTGCCTCTCTCGAATCATGCAGCGCGAGGAAGCCAGTACAGTGAGACGTAAGACTGAAACCAATGTTTACAAACTGAAGAAACGGGAAGGTCTAAACATCCAAGTATGGAGTACATTTCTGTTGGTTGTAGACGAAAACTGTGCGTCAACTGGGTACGTATCTACATCTACATCTACATCTATACTCCGCGAGCCACCTTACAGTGTGTGGCGGAGGGTACTTATTGTACCACTATCTGATCCCCCCTTCCCTGTTCCATTCACGAATTGTGCGTGGGAAGAACGACTGCTTGTAAGTCTCCGTATTTGCTCTAATTTCTCGGATCTTTTCGTTGTGATCATTACGCGAGATATATGTGGGCGGTAGTAATATGTTGCCCATCTCTTCCCGGAATGTGCTCTCTCGTAATTTCGATAATAAACCTCTCCGTATTGCGTAACGCCTTTCTTGAAGTGTCCGCCACTGGAGCTTGTTCAGCATTTCCGTAACGCTCTCGCGCTGACTAAATGTCCCCATGACGAATCGCACTGCTTTTCGCTGGATCATGTCTA
The DNA here is from genome assembly GCF_021461385.2 of Schistocerca piceifrons. NCBI lineage: Eukaryota > Metazoa > Arthropoda > Insecta > Orthoptera > Acrididae > Schistocerca > Schistocerca piceifrons. Next base: position 611,961,755 of record NC_060142.1, on the reverse strand, counting down.
TCTCTTCTATTAATCCAACCTGGTAAGGGTCCCATACTGATGAGCAATACTCAAGAATCGGACGAACAAGCGTTTTGTAAGCTACTTCTTTCGTCGATGAGTCACATTTTCTTAGAATTCTTCCTATGAATCTCAACCTGGCGCCTGCTTTTCCCACATTACTGTGTTTTCAGTCGGGAACCACTCATTTAAGGAAACACAGTGGCAAGAAACCTCACAAAGATAAATCTCCTTCAGGGATACCGGCAGTAATAAAAAATAGTATTACAGAAAAATGTGTTACAATGTGTGCTAAAGATATGGGACCTTTTAATGCTGTTTCCGGTGAAGGTTTCAGAGAACTAGCCCAAGAATTAATACATCTAGGTGCACATTATGGAGAAGTTAACGCGACAGATGTAATGCTACATCCCTCCATTATAAGAAGACATGTCAAAGAACAAGCTGATGCAATACGAAACAGCATAATGCCTTCTGTCATTGCGGAAGTTGTTAATAAAACATGTGTTGCGACAGTTGTTATGTAAACTGATTCTCGTAATCAGATGCACTGTTTGACGCTTACTAAATATTACACTTACACAGATTGGTCTCTTGTGAACAATGTTTTATTTACAACAAAACTCCCGGCCGTTAAGAAGACGGGAGTAAATATTATGAAAGAAATTGAAGAGAGAATGGCTGATTCGGACATTTCGCCGGACATGCTGCACAGTTTTCTTTCTGTCTCCGAACAGGGTGCCAATTTAATAAAGGCTCTGGGAAATCACGAAAGATTTCCTGTGCTGCTCATTGTATAAACACAGCGCTTAGCCATACTTTCGATGAAGATAACTTCTTGTTAAATCAAGCCCCGAACATCGCATCAACAATAAATATTGCAAAATCCATTGTAAGGTACGTTAAGAAAAGTGGCCTCTGCTCGTCTTTGAAATCATCGTTGAAACAAGAACAGCTTGTACACTATGCTGCAATCCTTACACACTCAGTATAACGAAGTTGCTGCTTTGCTGACAGAAAAGAACTCCGCTTGCAGATTGCAAGGATATGATAACGAGCTTACAGGAAAAATTGCGCATTTTCTGAGACCATTTAAAGAGGACACAGATGAATTAGAAGGCGAAAAAAAACTGACAATCCAGTTAGTTCTTCTTTGATTTCACAAACTGCAACAAATTTGCAGTTTCAATGTCACTATAAGGTAAGTAACTACTGGAGTTAAGAGCACTGTTTCATTATGATATGCGATAGATTTGTAACTAACTAGCGTAATTTATGGGTGCTAACAGATATGTATTTTTTATCAGGAGGTATAAAGGATTAAAAATCGAGCCTTGACTTTCGTTTGTGAGAAGATGGTGATCACTTCCAGACATAAAATTGCTACGTTTCTTCGGCCGTCTTTCCGTGATCATTTAATACGCTTGAAATAAATGAAAAGCAGGAAATTCTTAGCAATGTGCGCTACTTAAGCAAGTACAACATGCAATCATTAACATAATCGTTTTTGCATAGTTAGTTGATAGTGTATTATAGAGGAACGGGAATGTTAAAATTCGTACAGTATTTCATTAACACAAAACACTTCGTTTTTACGCGAACGTTTCGATGATTTCCACATCAGTTCTGTGTATTACCTGTCTTTTGTTTATTAACATAGATCCTTCAAGTACTGTGTCATCACAACCCGGAAAGAGAGATCGTTTCAAGGAATGGAGGAACAACAGATCATCCGCAGCAGATGATGAGGTAGATCTCTACATTTTGACGCACTCCGGAGATGATGATAACGTCTAAAAGCGGTGGAGAAGACATGAAACAGGTCTGCCAGGCCTGGCTGCAGTTGCAAGATGAATTTTATGTATCACAGCAACAAGCGCACCTAGTGAAAGATGCTTTAGTAAAGCCGGCATGTTACTAACAAATCGCAGCAGCCAATTAAATCCGGGACGCGTTAGTGATTTATTGCTGATCAACAATGTCTATAATTTTGTTTCTGATGCAAACAAGTGAAAAGTATGACACGTCTGTAAGTGTTTTACTTTGTATGCTTTCTTTATGAAGATGGTTGTCTTCTAGTTTACAGGGACAGCACTTATTTAAAGTGTCTTATTAATGAAAGGAGAAATGTATCTTCTGTTTGGAAATGAGACTCGTCTTCTAACCGCGATTGTATTGAAATATAATTTCACTTTCCAAGTGCTTTATGAATTAAGCTGTTTCACATACCCATTCTTGGAAACGTTACTTTTGTATTAAAAGAGAGAGAGACAGAGATAAATACATTGTGTGTGTGTGTGTGTGTGTGTGTGTGTGTGTGTGTGTGTGTGTAAGAGAGAGAGAGAGAGAGACAGAGACAGAGAGGCGTTGGATTTGTACAGTACAGTGCAGCGTTCCAGGACGAGGCGAGGTGAGATGTCAGCGGTGACCGGTCATGCTCGGTTATCCGCATGTCCAGAATCTGGACAACAGACATGGGGAGATTACGTGACCGAACTGAGTCGTGTGGGGCTGGACACGAGCGGCTCGGTCCCCCGTCAACAGGCGAGCCGTGACCGGTCAAACATTAGGCGTTCCAGCGCTCTAGTTTCTATCCTTTAAATTACATAAAACTTCACCTGGCGTCTACTGTGTAGTATAGAGTGACCGATTGTTTGTGTTTGTTCGATGAGTTGAAGATATTCAACCCTTCATGTAAGTTGGCTAGCTGCATAAGTGCACATATCTGCTAAACTCACAAAATTTTATTCACTGGGTTACTTTATGGATGAAATTACGATATTAAACTATGCCTGATTTTATGTTTATGTAAAAATGCTCTCAATTTTCTACTAGTAAAATTTGACAAGCTGTCAGAAATCCAGGCAGCAGGTTTGTCATCTTTAGATATATAGTCAGCGCTGTTTTGATACATTTTGTAGCATTTAATCTCACATATTTTGTAAAAAGTACCATAACGTTTTATTCATTATGTAATTCCAACACTAGATGCTCGCACACGTTCAGCAATATCAATCCTGAGAAAGCATCATCAGTGACAATACAAATATATCCGACATCTCAAAGTAATATAAAATTTCATAATTTACTAGGGCATGCCTGATTGCATCGAAGTCCTAACAGTTGCTTCACCAACTTCACTGTGGACTTTTCTTCATTAATTTTAATAACAAATTATTGTTTAAAAGTTGGAAAGAGTGCAAAACATCCAAGAATGAGCGCAGTCTTACGAAAGCCCAAATCTGTTTTGCAGTTCTTGCGCTTACAACTTTTTAATATCCTAATCTTACATGGACATTTATTTCTGGAAATTTGCGGTTGTAGGCGACTTGCATACAACAAATAATTGCATAGCCGTCCGGCATAATGTGTTACCGAAAAATAATATTTATTCGCAAAAACTCACAATGAGAAGAAACTAAAAAAACAACAGAGAAGTCACAAAAACTAGGAGACTCTGTAGTCTTACGGCAAAGGTAGAAAAACAACACATGACCAGAAAAAAACTCTCGCGCACCTTTGATATCACTTAGCACCAGACATGAAAAATATCACTGCCACACAGTGAATCCAGCGCTTGAAAATTTCTGTAGCGTCCTCTCTATTAAATCAATATATTCCTCCCAAGTACGATTAGGTATGTAACTACTGTATATTTGTAAATAATGCTAAGGAAATTAATACAGTCGTTTGATGGTGTTTATTTTCACTTCCTTTATTTAAAAGGTACCATTACCGGTTTCGAATCATTACGATTCATCTTCTGACGGTTTTCATGCTATCATTAAAAATGTTGTGCGTTTTTTTACAGATTAATAGTCCTAGAATAAAAATAATACATAATTATAAGCACGCCACAAAGATGATTGCGTTTCAGATTTTCATTGGATGTGAATTAAGTGAAATGTCGCTTTGTAGTGTTTGTTTTCATAATATTCAGCCACCAGATGTGAGTACATACCCACTGCATTCATATCATTGCATATGTCTTTTTTCTCACTGGTCACTTTAGATTTGTCACAATAGATTACGAACACGCACCACTTATTTTGATACATACAAAGTTCTTACAAACATATCGATATCAAAGATGTTATGATATATTATAATACAATAAAGATGTACCATGTTTGGAAAATGATCATATATTTACATATTCAACTGAAACGCCTTTTACACTAGTAGATAGAGAGACATTGATTTTGTGAGTTTTAGAGCAAATACTGTTACATTAATTGTAAAGTTGTTCTTTTTCTGGAGACTGTATAGGTAAGACAGTATATTATTTATTTACATTTAGCATCATGAGAATTGTAGTAATATATTAATTTGCTACTTGATCTTCAGATAGGTGTAGGAATATTATTTGCTTTTGAGGGTGGAAAATAATTTTTGAATATTTTTCAGGAAAGGGCTGTCAGCTAACTCGGTTTATTCGTTAAGGATATTGTCTGGGGTGCTGTTTTTGTGTGTGTGAAATATATTCACAGTGGCCCCTTTTTCTGCTGGATGTAAAACCTGTAAGTTGTTCTCAGTCTTTCTCACGAAATGATTTTGTTCAGCAATATGGGCTGCAGATGCAGACTTGTTCAAGATAGCAAGCCTTAAAGCATCAATATGTTCTTTGCATCTAACTTCAAAACTTCTTCCTTTCCGTCCAATGTAGCATTTTGGACATGTATCGCATTTGAGTTCGTATATTCCTGATTTACTGTACAGAATCTAGGAGGTATTTACATCATGGATTACTTTTTGTTGTAATTTATTATTTATGGAAAAGCTGATTGTGAAATTCTTCTTCTTAAATAAGTTTGCTATTTGGTGGGCCTGTGTGTGGGAGAGAATCGTATGTAGGTTTGGGTTCTGTGGCACACTGATTTTGGTTGGTGTGCATGTTGTGTGGATTGCAGTGAAGTGGATCTATGGTTTTTGTCTGCATTTGGTTGTGGAGTTTTTCTGTTATTATGGGTTTATATCCATTACTATGAGCAACTGTTTTAATTATATTGATTTCATTTTGTTGGTCTGTGTCACTCATTGGTACTTTTTTCCTTCAGTGTACCATCGCTCTGAAGTATGTCATTTTTTGTTGATGGGGTGACAACATGAGTTGTCAACATTGACATCTGTGGTGGTAGGTTTTCTGTAAATACCAAAGTGATGTTTATTGTCACTGTTTCAAATCTTCAGGTCATGAAAATTGAAATCATATCTCCTTGACAACTCCTTCTATACCATATATGAGTTCTTGAATAGGAATAAATAGTCTCTAAATATAGTAAAGGCATTTTGTGTGCCATTTAAGGGAATAGGGTAAATAATAGAAATATTAATCCTTAACTCTATTTTGTAATATATATATTTTAAAGAATCTTGTTTCATATGTGCACTTTACACGTTCCACATCATAACGGCTACCATAAGGGGCGCTTGATAAATGGAACACGCAACCAACTAACTAACTAACTATCTTCCCTTGTCTTGTTCAACTAGACAAGTTGCCAACATTTGCTATTCAGTTACGAACAGATAATTTTATACAAGTTTTGCTCGTCATTAGACTTTCTTTTGGCGTCAGTAATGCCCTAGTAAGTGGTTTCAAAATCCGAAATTTTTGATTTTATGACACTGTGTTGTGATGACAAAAAAATGGCTCTGAGCACTACGCGACTTAACTTCTGAGGTCATCAGTCGCCTAGAACTTAGAACTAATTAAACCTAACTAACCTAAGGACATCACACACATCCATGCCCGAGGCAGGATTCGATCCTGCGACCGTAGTGGTCGCTCGGCTCAATACTGTACCGCCTAGAACCGCACGGCCACTCCGGCCGGCTTGTGATGACAAAATTGTCAATGATAAATTTGTTTCGTCTTTTGAAAAGTAGATCAATTTAGACGAGACTGTATCTTCCTTAGACGACATTTAATTACTTTTAATTGAAATTTCCTTTAGCTGTATTGACAACTGTTCAAAATATGTTATTTTCATTCCCGGTATACTTCGATATAATGCCGTAAATGGGTCTTCAGTAGGTTTGGTTATTGGAATAACTTATTCGCTCTCAGTCTGCGACCCCTTTCACACGGTTTCCTGTAGTCGTAACACTGAATGCGCTAGCTTTAGCACACGATTGTACATCACCAAGTGTTTCTCTTCCCATTTCGACAGTCTTCCCTATCTTTCCATAGTACAAAGATGACAGAAAATAGTTGACTAAATTTACGTATTTCGTCTTAATAAAACACTCACATAACAATTGGGTGAAGATGAAATTGTCAGCAAGAAAATGTTGATCCGTTGAAACATTTTCGCTATCATGCACAAGCTTTATTTCATTGCTTCCGTTTCGTACTAGTCCTAAGCTCGCAATATTTTCACAGACGAAGTAATTTAGTTGATCCTAACACCAGCTGATTTTACATGTATCATTCCATTCCGCACTCATTTAGCTACTTGGTAATTCTGATTACATGACTAGACATAATCCCAGTAGAAAGTTTGTGTTTTATCATGTTTTACTAGCTATTATGATTATATAACACGAACATACTACAGTAGACATATTTTTAATCTTACAAAAATCACGCCTGTTACTGACGATATTAGCAATGTATAACCACTTATTCCCATATTGCACATTATGTTATGAACACACTTTTGAACACAATAATATTCATTAGTTACAGTGCATGAGTAGACCTTTAGGAGCAATTATACTGACCTTGAAGTGTGATGATTGAACCAGGGACTGCATTAAAAGTCAGATGGAGTAAGAGATTCCAGAAGTATGACGTAATATTGACAATGGCCTGTGAGGAAAGTCTGTTTTTCATTTATTCAGCTGTTGCTGTAGTCAGTCTTGCCATTAAGTTACTGTATTTTCTGTAATTCTGAACGGACGGCTTTCAGGTTTCCTTTCAGCGATAAGTAAAGTTGCTTCCTTGCGAGCAAATGGAACTCTATAATGTCAATTAATTAGCAATTTACATATTGCGGTTAGCTGATTTTCTGAGGACGATACTGTCAGTCATAATAACTCTTGTAATTTCAGCAAACCAAATATATTATATGGAATTTGAGACGGTAAGTGAGTGGCAAAATTGCTGCGCCTCTACCAACTCGAACGGATCACCGACAGCGCAGAATTTTCACAGATGCGGGATGTTATGAGTAGAGGCATTTAGCATGCCATTTTCATTCAACATGACATCAGTTAACCCTAGCAATAGCAACAAATGTTTCATAATGTGCGCTACCAAGCGAGATTAAGTTTTAGAACGTAGTCTCTAAATAGTTATAAGTAGAGCCCAAAACCTGAGAATATTTTTAGCACAGTATTACCAGTACCAATGCTTTTGTCATAAAGTTTGTACTGAGGGAGATGGCACTTTAAAAACACAACAAAAAATTCTAAAAATACAAATTTCTTTATCTGTAGTTGAGTTTTATTCAAAATAAGTGTTTTTAAAGTTGTACAGGATGTTCAGCAATAGTTCTAACAGCTTATAATATTGTTGGAGTGGAATTTGTGCTGAGAAATAATTGCTAATAAGAAATTCGACGTGTTACACGATTTCCGAGCCATTTAGCATTGTCGTCAGCCAATCAGGTCGTTGCGCATGGAAATTAAAGCACTTCCGTAATGTGGTAATGCACAGACACATGTGGATCTTTGAGATACCACAGATTGAAATTCTCGTCACCGGTTAACTTGTGACTTTTCCATAAGTGATAAATTTAAGATTTGTGAGCGAAAACTACGTTTGTTCAGTTTGAGGTAAAGAAGCGAAGAACAAGTTTGGCGACACCATGTCCGGCAAGTTGCTTGTGTTTGGTCGTGCAGCGACCTAACTGGTTGACTTCAAAGCTAAATAACTCGAAAACAGCGCAAAGTAACGAATCTTTTTCTTAGCAGTTATTTCGCAGTGCAGCACTCTCTACGACACTGTCACAATCTCTTCAGGCAGTTTCTGACTACCCTGTTCAGATCCGTAAGCAGGGCCCTGAAGATAAAACTTTGATATTTATAGCAAAAAGTCTGTCCAGCAACGTTTCTTTTCCATTTTAACTTGATGCTGGAAAGACCTGTTCTCTGGAGGCACAGTGTTTCGGATTTGTGAGACGTCGGATAGATTGCTACAAAAAATGAGCTGCTCTCTGCCGAGAGTGGAGACTGTAGCTTCAGGTGCCTGTGTTCATAGTACTCGGACCGCCAGCAAGTACCTTGGGAGCAGAAGCAAGTGTTGTTTAGAACTGGGAAGGCTATTTTGCAGTTTGGTTTGGTTGGTATTGTGACGAATTGTTTGACGGGATTCTGTGTTCTGATAGAGAATGTACGAGTATGCTACTGGGCAGCCTTTGTCATGCGCTTTTCGCTATTGGCGGACGTGCAGGGCTTGGCAGAAAAATATTGCTGAACATAGGAACACGATGTAAAATACAGAGATGTTGGCTAGATGGATGGAGTTGAGAGAACGCAGTAGATACACTGAAGTTACGGTCAGCAGAGCGCATCTTAGCGAGGGGCCAGGGTTAAGAGTTACAACCACTGCACAACGCCCACGACCCTTATAGGAAATACATCCACATGTCAGTGGCATCTAGCACACCTATCCGAAAATAATTACGGTGAGCGTAAGTTGCAGCATTGGTGTGGAAGTGTAGCGTCTCAATTAGGCTTAAAGAATAGACTTAAAGATAAGTTATTAAATGACAGCGTGAATTGTGTTTCATTGAAACAATATTTAATTTTATTTTGTTCACGCGATGCATGAACATTGTTACTATTCTCGAAATAAAAAAATATAAGTATAATAATGTTAAATTACCATATAATGCCGAGTATTAGAGTCTAAAGTTCCCTCTCTCTTGCTCTCTCAGTCTATAATGTCCTTGTTCGCCTACCTTCCCTTATATCATTGTCTCTCTTGTTGTTTCCGACACAAGATTGTCAGTGTGCTGTTTTAATTCATGTAAGAGTCTTGAAAGTTGTTTCACTTTTAAGAAATCCAAAAATATGTTTTCTTCGAATGGACTATTTAATAATCCAGTCAATCAAAGGTATAGTAAAAATTCTTCGAGTGAATAAAAGTGAAATATCCAAATACTGAGAGTTTCTGTTTGTTTTGAGATATTTTTAAACACCATTTCACGCTTGCCTGACATTTAATTGTTACATTCCTTACAATCTGCAATAATTTTTCTTTTGTGAAGTCCGAGAAACTTGTTATTTAAGCAAATTGTGGGCTGTAGCTATTTTCAGAAAGGTAGAAACAGAAAGTGATACTATTGGTACTTATCCTTGTCTGTCGTAGAAAAAGCAAATGCTCTGTGATCTCTCATGTATTCACTTGTTCAGGCACCTGTCATCGAATAAGAGAAAAAGCAAACAACTATAAACAAAAATGATAAAGAAAAAGAACAAAGTAACATAGCTGGTATCAACAAATGAAAAATTTGAAACAAATTACGTATGATTGCAGTTGATAGATCTTCAGGTCCCTGAGGCTTCTACTCCAGTTAAAATGTTTATGCTCAGTGGTTACAAAGCCGAAAGTGGGTGAACGTGCCTCAACTTTTATAGCAAATATAGTCGATGTGGGTTAAATTATTGATTTTTTAGAATATTTCGGTTAATGTTATACACCACAAGACGGCAGAGTTCTGTGCAGTCTAGGGCATTAGGTTCATTTGTCGTAGAATTTCTTATTTTGTTAACAAAATAAATGTTTACAGAATGAGATTTTCTCTCAGCAGCTCTAACAATTGAGCTACCCAAGCAGGACTCACGCCCCGTCCTCACAGCTTTACATCTGCCAGTACCTCGTCTCCTACCTTCCAAACTTTACAGAAGCTCTCCTGCAAACCCTGCAGAAATAGAAGTGGGTTAACGTAACGAATTTTTTTTCTTAGGCCTTACTTCTCAGCACAGCTTCCCCTGTAAAGCTATTACAAGCTTTTTTTATTTCTGACCACCCTGTATACCTTTAAAAACAATCTGTGAATAAAAGTCAACGCCAATAAAGAAATTTGTATTTTTCCAATTTTGTTGTTGTTGTCATCTTTACATACTCTTCCCTCATTGTAGAACTTACGGAAAACGCTTTAGTAATACTAAGATTGTATTAAAAGATATTCACAGGTTCTGGAAACTGCTTATACATTAGTGGTTACTTAAAAATGTGGCGTTGATAAAATTTGACAACAATTAACAATTTTGTTTTAAATTTAATGGTGTGTATAATGTACCCCCATCCCGTTGGGAGTACACATTTTTATTACTGCCATGCAACAACTGGCTAATAAGTGTAGTCATAATTCACTGGCCCCATGAAAAAGACGAGCAAGTTACTGAGTGCCTAACTGGTAAAAGTAATAAAATTAATCTCAAATTCGTTAACTGGTGACGCAAACAGGATACACAAGCTACTGAATCATTAAGGAATGAACTACGAGCTGTAGTAAAGAGTGTGAGTGCATTTTCTGCAGCTGATCGCAGTAGGGTAGCGAAGAAATAAAAATTAATTAGGTGAAATTATGTCTGTGCTTACACATGAACTGCCGCAATGGAGAGAATGAGTAGTACCTAAAGTGAGAAAACTGCAGAGGGAGTTATCCGCTGTAGGTAGTAATGAAGGCGAGACGTCAGCTGCTGTAGACGTTGTCAAAAATGAATATCCTATTTCGAGAATGTTTTAGCCTGATGAAAGTGAAAGGGTTAACCGGTATGCAAACCACTCGCAATACTAGATGGAGTCGACGAATGCTTTGTCCCCAGTTCTGATTCCAGAAAGCCTTGTAAAGCCCAAGTTGTTTCAAGTTTTTGTACCTGAAAACAAAGGTCCACGCCCTGTTGTGTTTGTGAAAAGTTTCGTGGTGTGCTACTTAAAGCATGAACCGACAGGCAAAAAATTTAATACGTAGCAGATCATATACCGGTCGATTCTGCCCCTTCGGTCACCTGACATTACAGATCGGTGCAGTTCCTAGAAACATTTTGAGAGAGCTTTTCTTGCAAAATACTGGTCTCCCTGTATTCAGGAACGCTTAAGAAAAGAAGTACACAACACAAAATATTATAGTGGCAACCAGTACGTTACTCAGGATCTTTGAAAAGTAAGTTAACAAAATCTGTTTTGGAGTGACCCAACATGAAGTAAAGATGTATCGCGCATTCTTAAAGCGAAATTGTCTCTGCATTTTAAGAAAGAGCTTTTACATACATTAGAAACAGAAACTGAACGATTAATGTCAATATCTGATTCGATTGATCTGCTCCATGAACAGCAAATACTTATAACCATGGATACCGTTACATTTAAACTGAAGAACATTACAGTAATAATAATAATAATGATAATAGTTATCTAAGAGGTAATGGTAACAGTAGGTGACCCTACAAAACAATTTCAGGCATAATCATACCAATAAGAGTATCAATATTTCATCATAAATCACGAAAAGAATACCAATACCAACCCAGTTATAGGGACAACCGAAGCAGTAGGACAGAGACTTAACATGGCAATTCGCAAAGTAATTGGCAACAAAGCTCCAAGCCACCTAAAATTAGTCAACATAATACTAAACCGGGACAGGGAAGCAACAGTAACATTGTTCCAAACTGGAGGCCACAAAACCACTGAGTTAGATTAATGGAAGTGATTGAGTAAAACCATCCTACAACAAATAATTCGACGAAACAAAGTCGACAATATCATGCCCTCAGATAGTGATTGGGAATTTTGTAGGGGCAATGGAGATGAACAACTGAATCTAGACAGATACAATGATCATCAAGATACACGTGATGAGTTATTGTCCGATCCCAACCCACGTGAAGAACAGTACTACACAGCGTTGCAAGTCGCTTTCGCTGCTGTGGGAGGAATAGTACGTACAGATGAAACTGTACATACAGGTGCATTTGCAAATGTTATTTCCGTTAACTTATAGAAGCAAATATGAAGAAGGTATAGCATCAGCATTACAGAGCCGTAGAGTGACTGGCGGTATTGGTGCCAAGTCAAAGAATGTTAGCAGGCAGGCGCACGTGAAAGCTGTTATCGCTGATGGATCATTTAGGAAAACGTTTCTGGCCGTGAATAATTTGTCAACCAACTGCTTATTAGGCATTTGGTTCCTGCAAGAGGATGATGCAAAAGCAGCCCTCTCTATAGCAAATGTTCTATGAGGATTGATGGAAGGGTACTAGTTCTCGATTTAATCAAAATAGAAACTAAACACTGCAAATTTTTCCAGATGGCAGGAGCTAAGTTCACAATAATTCAGGTACCATATATAGGTAGCCTCCTAAATACGCAAGCCGATGACACCAAGTGCAAAATTGGTTTTAAAAATCGTACGAATACAGAATCCGCTCTAATGGGCATGTGAAATCAGTAGCCACTACATAAGTACTTAGAAGTATTCACCGAAGAACAAAGTGTAATGAAGTATTACGAACATCATATGCATATTAAACCACATGACACGTATTACCGTTCCACCTACTCACTTACCTGGACCACACAAGAGACAGTGGGCAAACTTTACTGAAATCTTCAGGTATTAAGGCCCTGAACTGATAGGATATTATTTTCACAGAGACACTGACAAATATAGTACCTTACAATGGACGTGAACCTTGACAGTAAGTAAAATTGTTGGTCTACCTGTGCACAGGGAACGTTCACATGCTCTGCAACTTGTTACTTAAAGGTTGGGTTATATCATTTTTCCATTAATATCATCTCATTTGCTCTATCTCGTTCCTCAAAACACATTACTACAGAATCCTTTTTAAGTAAATCGGTCTCCAATACAAGGCAGGTCCGCTTCCATCATTTTCTAACCACGTATATTTCCAGATTGTCCAACACACTTTGCTTCTGCTACCCTCTGATACATTCTAATCAACATCTCTGGTCTCCAACACAGTCTTACAAAGAATATGATTATATGGATATTACAGAGTTTGAGCACATTTTATCAAATCCATAACTTCATCCAGATTTATGGCCAAAATTTCCCGAAAATCGTCATGGAAAATACGACAGCCCCCTTTCATCACCCCGCTCCTATTAAACAAAATTTTGCAGAGAGTTCATGCTCATACAATAGCAGAAGGCACTCCTCCTACGCAAGCCGATGACACCAAGTGTAGTACTCAAAATCGTACAAATACGGAATCCGCTTTAAAGGGCAAGATTCTGTATTCTGGCTATCTAATACAAGGCCAAATTAGTGGAATCAGTCACTTACTACGTAAATACTTAGAAGTATTCGCCAATAACCAGGTGTAATGAAGTGCTACGTATGTAATATGCCTATTAAACCGCAAGAAACGTATTCTCGTTCCACCTACACACTTGCTTAGACCAAAGGAGAGGTAATGAGCAGAGAAAGCATTAGCTTTTTGCTAGGCTAACCTGATCAAACAGAATACCAAGATTGTATGCTCATCCAGACATGGAAAAATTTATGCAGTAATTACGAGGCTTTCCCTACATTTTATGCATTCTTCGGTAGTATTAAGATGCATATATTATTGTTTCTTTGGGCATATTTGTCAGCACTGTAAGATATTGTACTATACTAGACCAACCAATAAGGGTGTAAGAAGTCAGTAGTATTTTTTGTAAGTGAAGGTTGCATACGAAGAAGTTGGAAATGAGCTCATGCACTTCATGCACATGAATCTAATTGTACTGAATCATGAACCCTTAGTCAGTAATCTGCCCACGTGGCAGTGCAAAATCAAGCATATGGACGATTTTACATATATATTGGGACACAGCAGTCCACAAATCAGAAAGTAGCTGCAAGTTCAAGGAATACTTAGTCTGTAAGTTTTGTTGATATTCCAGATAGATTTGATCTTTGACATTTCCTTCTCCGTGCTTGCTTTTCTGGTACAGAGTATGTATGGTGAATAGAAGAACAATCACTTAGATAGAAATGGGTAAATAATACAACGAGGATGCCATGATGCGAATCTGAAAGCATTTAGAATAAGCAATGTTGCTGAACTTAAATCGAGTGAGTACATAAGTACCTAAAATTGTTTAGAAATTCTCAGTAGTAGCTTTAAGCTTTTGACGATTATGGATGTGCTTTCCAGGAATTAAAAGGGTACGAATCATTAACTTTTGTGCATTTGAATATCAATAGTGAGCATTTCATTTTATCGCAACAGAATGTCTTCTGACATTGGTTTGGTCCTTACATCGCTACTTAGCTTCTCTTTCGCGGTTTGTGCTCCTCTGTACAAAGATTTTACAGAGCTCTTGAACAGTGGTTTTCTTAAATTAATCAGTTTTATTGAGTTAGATACACTGAGGTGACATACATCAAAGGATACCCCGTGATATAGTGTCGGACCTCCTTTCTCCTGGCAGAATGCACCAACTGGACGTGGCATGGAATGAACAAGTCATAGGAAGTCCCCAGCCGTCAATTTCTGTAGCCGTCCATTAATGCGAAATGCCGGTGCACGATTTTGTGCAGAGCTGGCCTCTCAATTAGGCCCCATAAATGTTCCATTGTATTCAAGTTGGGCGATCTGGATGTCCAAGAGATTCGCTCGTAGTTTCCAAAATGTTCTTAAAACAAATCATGAACAATTGTGGCCTGGTGATATGGCACGTTGTCATCCATAAAAATTCCGTCTTTGCTTGGGAACATGAAGTCGATAAGTGGCTACAAGTGGTCTCCAAGTAGAGAAACATAGCCGTTTCTAATCAATTATCGACTCGGTTGGACCAGAGAACCCCGTCCATTGCGTGTGAAGACAGACCACTACCAGCTTGCAGAGTGCAGTATTGCCAAATTGGATCCAGAGCTTCGTGGGGTCTGCGCCACACTGGAACACAACGATGAGCTCTTACCAACAGAAAAAGGGACTCTTCTGACGAGGCCAAGTTTTTTAGTCGTCTAGGGTCAGCCCATATGGTCACGTGCCTAGGAGAGCCTCTGCGGCCATGTCGTGCTGTTAGCAAAGGCACTCAAGTCGGTCGTCTACTCCCGTAGCCAATTATCAACAGATAATTGCCATAACGGATACGTTCCTCGTATGTCCCAAGTCGATTTCTGCAGTTACTTCAAGTTGAGTTGCTTGTCTCTTAGCACAGACAACTGTACGTAAACGCCGTTGTTCTCAGTCGTTAAGTGAAGGCCATCGACAACTAGGTTCTCAGTGGTGGTACTTTATGCACATCATTTCCCGTTCACAGTCTATGGATTCCCGTCGTACGCCCATAACGAAGTCGGAAACTTTTTCACGTGAATCACCTGACTACAAATGACAACTAAGCTATTGCACTGCCATTCTATACCTTGTGTACGCTGCACTACAGCCATCTGTGTATGTGAATATGGATCCCGTGACTTTTGTCACTTTAGTGTACACTTTGTAAATATTACATCTGTGTGAAGCTCAGACACTTAGTCCAATAAAACAAAACCAGATACAACTTTACAGCACGAATGCAGAGAACTAGGGCGAATGCCAATTGTACATACTGTAAATATGTTAGTCACATTTATGAATTTAGTGTAAAATGTGTTACTTAGTAAAAAAATATTGAAGTGAACAGCTACGTACGATTCATGAAGGAAGCTAGTTTCAACTTCGTCTAAAGCGAATAATTTTTTTCTATAATTACATAAGTGAAGGACATTATTTGGTACACGATTGGGTGTGCAGTCGTATGTCACAGTGCGATCAGAGATACCATAGAAAGTGGTAGTGCAAGATCTTTGTGTAAATGTTACCGGTATTGTGTGAAATCCTGGAACCACAGAGTGCCTATCTAATGTACAAAATGTCTAAAATCGAACGTCAAAGCAACAAACGGTTGGTATTTTATAGTTGCCTACGCATTGTATAGTTTTCCAAATTGTCTGCTGGTAAATCATATATATGCCTAATCCTACCCTTCTTTTCTCACCTCCAGTGTTTTCGGTGGCATTCGGGTCTTTGTTAATGGTTACGAAGACAACATATTACCGTACGACTTTCAACTGTCACTCCACTGATATCGCCATAATAGTTCTCCAGTATATAACATCCGGCTGAAGTTCCAAAGATGCTCACCCGCCATCCTTTCCCGTTGGTCTCGTATCACTATGTCGGAAGCGAGTGAAGTGCAAAGACTGGAATCACGCCATGTTCACGTGTTACTACGCTTCACCGAAGTTTATCTCAACAAATAACCAAGCTGCTAAAAACTGTGTTGTCCTAACTAAAAATAGTTACCAAAAGTTAATCAACGATGTGAAAAGGCTAACACGACCGTAAAGAAGGAGACACGGCTGCTGAAACATTGTGACGTAATGATGGTCGAGAATATGACTTAGTTGATCTGTCCTGTTACGGAAGGTACGAGAACAAATAAGCTTTACGTCGTGGACTCCGAGTTATTTGACATATCGCAAAAGGCGCATTTGGCCACTGGTCATGGAAGTTGGGAGAGAATGTTGAAAGAATATACACTCAGAATTCGTCAGGTTAGCTGTTAAAATGTCACTCTAGCCTTCCCAGCTGCAACAAGCAGGTCATGCCCCTTCAGCTTTGTGTTCTCCCGGCAACAGTACTCTGTTCGTATTCTTCTTCAAGTCGTAAAATGTATGTACAAGGTTAAATAGTCAAAATACGAGAATATTGTCGTATTTCTGTGAAAAAGAAAAGTATTTCCTGTATCAAGTACTTCAATCGCAATTCTACTTCCACTGCTTTCCGTTAAGACTACACGGTGCATTACTTAGTAGTTTTGTGCTCTTATTCTCAATTTGTATTACTTAATACAGATTTCTTATCTTGTGCCCTTTTAGTACTTCGGGTAAACGAGAAAGTTTCTTACATGTTACAGGCTCATATTTGTAAGTGTCCAGTTGATATCTGAGAAATGTGTAAAACTTATTTTGATATCGAAATATATGAATTTCGATGCAAGACAACAGAATAATGGGAATAGTTTATTCTGAACGTAAATATGTGGGGCTCACAATATACGATGCGAAATCCAGACTAGCGGGTACAACAGACAATTAATCTTCTAGAGAGCAATATATTTTCAGAGAATTTTACTTATGCCATCTGAATGCAAAACAATATGACGCAGTTCAAAGTGTTAGCCCGGACTGAGGGTAATCTTTGCCTTTAGTGTTGCAAAACATTCGTCGTGCGAGAAGTGTTATTGTAATCACACAGCAATTGAGCACAGTAATTAGAACAACCGACGATTTGATAAAACTGCAAGACGGAACTTTACTGAAATCTTCTACTGGTATTAAGGCTCTGAACTGATATATATTATCTTCACCAACAGACACTGACAAATATTATACGTAACTGTGGACTTGAACTTTGATGGATATTAGAATTGTTGGCCTACCTGTGCACAGGCAACGCTCACCTTTCTGCAACTTGTCACCTAAAATTTGGAATTTATCATTTCTCCATTTATATCATCTCATTTGCTCAATATCGTTTCTCAACACACATTATTACAAAATCCTTACGAAACAGTCCTGCCAGCACTACATGCTAGGCCAGTTTCCATCCTTTTCAAACCACGTACGTTGCCAGATTGTCCAACACACTCTGCTACTGCTGCTCTGTGACTTATTCTGACCAATATCTCCGGTATTCAACACAGTCTTACTAAGAATATGATTCTATGGTATTACAGAGGTTGAGCGCGTTTTATGAAATTCGTAACATCATTCGCATTTATGGCTAATATTTCTTGAGAATCGTTACTGAAAATATGACAGCCCTCTTTCTTCACCTCATTCCTATTAAGCAAGAATTTTGCAGGGAGATTTCTGCTGTTATTTTAGTAGGAGGCATACAGAAATTTCCGCAAAGAAAACAGTCGCAAAAGCATGCAACAAAATCTGTCGTTACAATTTCGTAGGGTGGGTGACAATTTATACAAAAATTTCTGAAGATATACAAAATCATAAAAAATGGCACATTTTTGCAATACAAATAACAGTACATAATGCAAAAAGTGTACAAAATGTTCAGTAGTAAATTGTTTTTGATTTTGTCATGTCACAAAGTACCTGGCACAACAAAATCCTTGCTGTGGTAAATCAATAACTTTGTTCAGTCAAATAAAGTGGCACAAATAAGTACAGTTTACAATAAGGTGCAGAGTATTACTAATTCATTACAATTATCTGCACAAATCTTTAAGAGAAACTTTTGGGGACAATTAAAGATTCCTGTTAATTCAAATGAAATAACAAGTATACACACATTTCATGCAACATGTTAAACAATTTTACAAAGCAGTTGCAATACTTGCTCAAATGTTCAACGAAATCTTATGAAGACAAGGGAATATTCTTGTCAGTTCAATAAAGAAAGAAAAACTCACACTTTTTTAGTGTTGTAGAAAACAAAATTATTGAGAAAATCTATGAGACGAACACCATGTAATGGGAGGAAAAAATTATGTGCCTCTTACATTTTCACTAACATGGTAGCATCGACATACTACTGGGGCATACTCAGGGATCATAGTACTTTGCCTTCAGTTTGTCCACTGACAACCCACAGAAAAAATGTGTTATCCAAGCAGGCACAAACAGGCAGAAATATCATGTCACAACTTCCACTGGAAACCCAGAGTCTGAAGAGCTACATTCATTGCTGCAGAACTGCCACAGTATACAGTTTTCCCATTGGCCCATCTTTCATAAGCTGTGACATGGTGTGACACTACACTTATGGCCACAGCAAATAGCAGAAGCCACTCAGCATAATCTTTCGATTATCTTTGTGGTTGCGTGTTAACCAAGATAATCTCCCATGCATGTCGAGTATACATGAAACAAATTTACAAAGGAATTAGATAACCAGTTAAATACATTTTACTGTCGAAACAGATTGTCCTGAAAAACATGGTAATCCTCTGTACGTGTGCCTAATTCAAAAAAACCTATGTGATGTATACACAGTAGAAGTTTTTATATTACAAATTGGGAATAATATAAATTCCATATAAGGTTTGTAAGTAAAGTTCTGGTGTCATTTCAACAAACTGCATAAACAAGTAAACAGTTAATCACCAATCTGATACAAAATATTAACATTGAATACGTATCTCCATTCTTAAAGTATTACACATAAATGAAAAGACTTGGATCCAGTTTCTTAAGTTGCATACATTTGTCTGTATGGCCAAAATGATAACTACCACATATGTCACTAGAATAGCTTCAGGATGGAGTATGGTGATCACCGAAATAGATAATTATTCTATACACAATCTTAGAGCAGAAAACATTATTAGAACACAATTGATGTCAGTCATGTAACAGTCAACATCTTATACAACTGGAGGAAAAATATTTGGCTTTACATCATGTTAGCATTTGTCATATTCACTGGCATCGTTATGACTAAAAAACCTTTACTATTCCTGATGATAAAATAGTAGCATGTTCGTTTTATTTTCATTAAGAAACTGCAAGTGCCTGAAAATTGATAGATCAGGTGTCAACCATAAGGTATCTCTATTACACTATGCCATTATAAAGTAACCGGACACCCGGCTGAAAATAACTTACAACTTTATGGCGCCCTCCACCGGTAACGCTGGAATTAAATATGCTGTTGGCCCACTCTTAGCCTTAATGACAGCTTCCACTCTCGCAGGAATACGTTCAGTCAGGTGCTGGAAGGTTTCTTGGGGAATGGCAGCCGATTCTTCACGGAGTGAAGCACTCACTAGAGGTATCGATGTCGGTCGATGAGACCTGGCGCGAAGTCGACGTTCCAAAACATTCCAAAAGCGTTCCATAGGATTCAGGTCAGGGCTCTCAGAAGGCCTGTCCATTACTGTGATGTTATTGTTGTATAACCAGTCCGCCACAGGCCGTGCATTATGAAAAGGTGCTCGGTCGCGTTTAAATCTTTAATCGTCATCCCAGAATTGCTCTTCAACAGTGGGAAGCAAGAAGGTGCTTAGAACATCACTGTACGCCTGTGCTGTGATAGTGCCACATAAAACAAGGGATACAAGCCCCATCTAGGAGAAACACGCCACACCATAACACCACCGCCTCCGAATTTTACTGTTGACGCTACACACGCTGGCAGATGACGTTCACCGGGCATTCGCTGTACCCACATCCTGCCAGCGGATCGCCACATTGGGTACCGTGATTCGTCACTCCAAACAACGTTTTTCCACTGTTCAATCGTCCAATGTTTACGCTGCTTATACCAAGCGAGACGTCGTTTCGCATTTACCGGTGTGATGTGTGGGTTATGAGCACTCGCTGGACCATGAAATCCAAGTTTCCTCACCTCTCGCCTAACTGTCATAGTACTTGCATTGGATACTGATGCAGTTTGGAATGCCTGTATGATGGTTTGGATTGATGTCTGCCACACATTACGACCCTCTTCAACTGTCGTCGGACTGTACGCTTTCGTGCAGTACGTGTGCCTTCATGTTTCCGCTTCACTATGGCATTGGAAACAGTGGACCCAGAGATGGTTAGGAGTGTGGAAAACTCGCGTACAGACGTGTGACACAAGTAACACCCAATCACCTGACCACGTTCGATGTCCGTGAGTTCCACGGAGGCCCCCATTCTGCTCTCTCACGAAATCTACTGACTACTGAGGTCGCTGATATGGAGTACCTGGCGTTAGGTGGAAGCATAATGCACTTATTATGAAAAACGTATGTCCTTGTGGGTGTCTGGATACCTTTGATCACATAGTGTATCTGTTGAGAGAATTCTTCCCAAGAAATTCATATAGGGCACAGTTCTGAATAAAAAATGTTCCTATTAAATGTATTTTGGTTCTTCTTTTGACGCTGCTAGCCAATATAACTATAAAGTTAATAATTACGATATATAACATCATTACTGAGACAAAAATCTTTCTTTACCCCTGATTCACTACCTGAAATAATATCCCACAAAAACATCCACATACGTCATCACTACTGAAGTAACATCATGTTCGACTCCTCATTGGATTCTAAAAACACCTATTCTTAAAAACATCTCCTCAACAATGTTCTGTATACATCATAATTCAATACACATTATTACCTCATTATTGCTCAGAATCACGTTATTCCTTCATCACTGTTCAGAATAACTACCATTTATGTTATTGTATAATGACAACATCTTATTTCATCACAAAAATACAGCTACATCATAACCCTTTGGTCTCAGTATTTTTTATACGTATAAATGTCATACTATACCCTTTCTCTCTCATTCCGTACAGTTTGTGCAATTTTGTGCAACATACATATCCATTTGAAGTTGAAAGATCATTTTTAATATTACCAGTAGTCAATAGCTGAGCATTGTTAGCTTGATACAGTTATTTTCACACAACTCAAAATAGCATAAATACAACAGACATCTGAAACATCACTCACAAATTACCAAAAGTTCATAGCAAATCACATTTATCACCGCTTCGCAAAATATTTTCTTCTTGTAGAAGGTCAACGAGTTTAAAAACTTACTTACTGTACTTGCACTAGGATGGTAAGAATCATTTGTTTACACTTAACACCTAAACATGACAGTAGAAGACGTGGAGTGCACCTAGAAGTAAGAGAAGACAACTTGAGCTAACAGTTTACTGCATCTCATTCTTTACGTTTCCCCTGTGTATTAATAGTATAGCAGAATGTGGAACAAAAAGCATCGTATGTTTGCTGATTTTAAATTTGTACCGAAAATTTCGAGTGGTTTGTTGACAAAGACCAAAATGCGACTGTAAGATATCTTATAAATCTTAGCTATTTACTTGAGAAGCATCCTCTAGTATGTAGGATATCAGAGACATCAAAAGACTCTTACATATCCTAAGAAGTAGTTGATTTATGACCGATAGCTTCAGTGGAAGGTTGTGATTTTTGACGAAGATAAAATTTTCAAAGAGTTAATGTCTCCTCCCAGCTTTCAAATCTAATCCTTGAACTGCAAATAGAAATAAGTTGCTGGCGACTTCAGCTTTCGCCTTAGTATCATTGAAGTGAAGAATAGCTTTGTATTCAGTCAAGAAAACAACAATAAATGTCGTTAGTGTAATACGGTGGTGCACCATTAAAAAGTTAGCATAGAACAGATAACCTTGCAAACTAAATCCAAACGTGTTTGGTTTCTACCCTCTACAGCTCACCAGTATAGCGCTCTTAATTTCGGTTCACTGCAGTGTAACTGTTGGACAAACAGTCAGTTCCTGATACTTACTGAAAGCTGCCTCACTAATAACCTAAAAGGGACAACCTGCGTCTAATACCACAGATAAAAAACCTACCCAACATAAAGTGACACTATAGGATGGATGAAGATGTTCTGATTGTCTACCTCTCTCTTCCAAAAAGTTGTCTCTAACATATCGTCAAACTGGACATAATTTATTCGTCTCTCCTCTGAATCCATGTCAGAAAATGATTTTCCTCACAAAGTGTGGGCGGTCAACTCGTGGGCTAGTGGCTAGCGTTGCTACCTGTGGATCACAGGGTCCCTGGTTCGATTCCCGGCCGGGTTGGCTATTTTCTCTGCCTGCGTACGGGGTGTTTGTGTTGTCCTCATCATTTCATCGTCATCATCATTTGTGACAGTTCGTAGACTACATTGGGGAAAGAAAATGAACTGTGTAAAAATTGGGACTTTTTACAGGCGCTGATAACCGCGCACTTGAGCACCCCACAAACCAAACATCATCGTCATGTAACAAAGTGTCACCAAAATCCACTACCATACAATTATTATTTACGTTCCCTACTGCTTGCATATGCACTTATCTGTCATCATCTGACCAAGGCATGTAATTGGTTACCAAGTCAAAAACATTGATTTTCCTGAATTTTAGTGATTGGCCTTCGACAGTCTATTTTTTTTAATCATCAGTTTGATATGACCCGCCATGATTTCCTCTCCTGTGCCAATCTCTTCATCTCCGAGTAGCACTTGAAACGTACGTCCACAAATATTTGCTGGGTATATTCCGATGTCCGCCTTTCTCTACAGATTTTGCCCTCTACAGCAGCGTATAGTACCATGGATGTTATTCTGTGGTGTGGTAACAGATGCCTAACAACCTGTCCCTGCTCCTTGTCAGTATTTTCTGTGTGTTTCTTTCCTCTATGATTCTGGAGAGAACTTCCTCATTGCTTACCTTATCAGCCCCCTAAGTTTCAATATTCGTCGGTAGCAAAACATCTCAAAAGCTTTGATTCTCTTTTGTTCAAGTTTTCCCACAGTCCATGTTTCACTACCGTACAACTCTGATCTCCAAACATATATTTTCAGAAGTTTCTTCCTCAAATTAAGGCCTATGTTTAATAGTAGTAGACTTTTCTTGGCACGCAATGTCCCTTTTGCCAATGCTAGTCTGCTTTTGATATCCACCTTGTTCCGTCGGTCACTGGTTATATTTCTGCCTTGGTAGCAGAATTTCTCAAGTTCATCTACTTCATGACCTTCAATCCTCATATTAAGTTTCTTGTTGTTCTCATTCCTGCTTCTTCTCAATACTTTCGTATTCTTTCCATTTATACTCAGTCCTTATCCTGTACTCATTAGATTGGTCATTCCATTCAGCAGATTATGTAATTCTTCTAATGTCCTCAGCGAAGGGTATCACTTATATCTCTCCACCTTGATTTTTTTCCTACTCCTTAAACTTTCTTTTATTTTCATCATTGCTTCTTCGAGGTACGGAATTGAACAATAGGAGTTAAAGACTTCATCCTTGTCTTACACCCTGCTTAAGCCGTACACTTCGTTTTTGGTCGTCCACTCTTATTATTTCCACTTGGCACTTCTACACATTGTGTATTATCTGTCTGTCCCTATAGCTTACCTCTATTTCCACCAGAATATCGAACATCTTGCACCATTTTACGTTGTCGAATGCTTTTTCCAAATCGAAAAATCCTGTGAAAGTGTCTTGAATTTTCTTTAGTCTTGCTTCCATTAACAAACGCAACGTCAGAACTGCCTCTCTTGCGCCTTTACCTTTTCTAAAGCCAAACTGATCGTCATCTACCACATCGTCAGTTTCCTTTTCCATTCTTCTGTATATTCTTCTTGTCAGCAACCTGGATGCATGAGCTGTTAAACTGATCTTGCGATAATTGTTGCAGTCTACGGAATTGGGAGAATGATATTATTCCGAAAGTCAGATGGTATGTCGCCAGACTCATACATTCTATACACCAACGTGAATAGTCCTTTTGTTGCCCCCTCCCCCAGATATTTTAGAAATTCAGATGGAATGTTATCTATCCCTTTTCCGTTACTTGATCTTAAGGCCTCCAAAGCTCTTTTCAATTATGATTCTAATACCGGATCCCCTCAACTTTCTAAACCGACTCCCGCTACTTCTTCAATCACATCAGACATACCTTTTCGCTCATAGAGGCTTTGAGTGTATTCTTTCTACGTAACCGCTCTCTCCTCTGCATTTAACAGTGAAACTCCCGTTGCACTCTTATTGTTACCACCCTTGCTTTTAATGTCTCCGAAGATTGTTTTTAGTTTCCTATATGGTGAATCTGTCCGTCCAACAATCATTTCTTTTATGATTTCTCTACATTTTTTATGCAGCCATTTCGTCTTTGGTTCCCCGCACTAACTACTTACTACTTTCTTCAGCGACTGAGTTTCCCGGAACATTTCCGTGCTTCCTTGTTTCGTCGCTGAACTGAAGTGAATCTTCTGTTACCCATGGTTTCGTCGCAGTTACCTTCTTTGCACCTGTGATTTTTTTACAACTCCTGTGGTGGCCCCTTTTAGAGATGTCCACTCCTCTTCACCTGTACTTCCTACTAAGCTATTCCTTATAGCTGTATGTATAGCCTTAGAAAACTTCAAGCGTGTTTCGCCTTTCCTTAGTACTTCTGAAATCCATTTCTTTGCATATTGATTCTTCCTGACCAGTGTCTTAGACTTTAGCCCACTCTTTAACATTCCCACAGAGCGAGTGAAGTCTATATCTGCTCCAGGTTACATCTTCAAATCCAGAATTTGATATCTGAATTTCTGTCTGACCATGATGTCATCTAACTGAAGTCTTCCCGTATCAATTGGCCCCTTTACAAGTATACCTCCTCCCCCTTTGATTCTCGAACAGAGTATTCGCTATTACTAGCTGAAATTTACTACAGAACTCAAGTAGTCTTTCTCCTCTCTCATTCCTTGTCCCAGGCCCATATTCTCCTGTAACATTTACTTCGACCCCTTCCCCTACAACGGAATTCCAGCACCCAGGATTATTAGATTATCAACTCCCTTTGCATACTGTGTTACCCTCTCAATATCCTCATTTACTTTCTCTGTCTCTTCATCTTCAGCTTGCGACGTCGTAATGTATACCTGAACAATCGTTGGTGGTTATCGTTTGTTGTCGATATTGATAAGAATAGCCCTATCACTGAACTGTTCACAGTAACACAGTCTCTGTCCTATATTCCTATTGATAACGAATGCTACTCTTGTTATACCATTTTCTGCTGCTGTTGGTATTACCCTATTCTCATCTGACCAGAAATCCTTGTCTTCCTACTATATCTAGTTTGAGCCTTTGCATTTCCCTTTTCAGATTTATAACTTCCCTACAATATTCAAGCATCTGACATTCCACGCCCCGACTCTTAGAACGTTACCCTTTAGTTGATTATTCATTCTTTTTCTGATGGTCACCTCCCCCTTGGTAGCCCCTCCCAGAGATGCGAAAGGGGGCTATTCCGGAAACTTTTGCCAATGGAGAGACCATCATTACACTTTTTCAATGACAGGCCACATGTTCTATCGATACACGTTATTTTTCTTTAATGCAGTGGTTTGCATTGCCTTCTTCATCCGCATGCCGTTGATCAATACTGATTCTTCCACCTTTAGGGCCAGTTTCTCACCTGTAGGACAACAAACTGCCTGGAACCTCTGTCCGCCCTTCCGCCCTCTTTGACAAGGCCTTTGGCAGAATGAGGGTGATTTCTTACGCCGAATATATGCGGTCGCTAGTCCTCATCATTAATCAGAATTAAATCAGTTTCAGGTTTCGAACCAGGGTCCGAGAGGCGCTACCCCTACACCACTCTATATTAGCAGAATTGGAATCGTTTCCACCTAATGTTTTTCAACTGACCCTTCATGCAAATTATTTGTACGAGGCGTTTATATTTCAAGTACACACTTTGACTGAAAAGGCTGACCTATGGAAGAACACAACCTGGCCATCACGTGTCCCGGCGACCACCTTCGGCGCCTTGGCCAACACATCGGTGTTTCTGTTCACATCCTGGGGTCCTGACGTCGATCCCCAAACTAGCCAGGGAGCTGTCGTGCCTCCAGTTCACTTGGACCTGTCGCCGGGACTTCCACAGAAAACCGCTCTACGTTTAATGACATCAGAGCTGTTTCAAAATGTGTATATGAGGTGACTCTAGCTCGTAAATAAAATCGAATAACTGACAAACACAGTTATTTACCCATTTTTATGAAGAGGGAAAAAGTATTACTTAGTTGAAGACAAAAAACCATATACGAGAGTGTATACAGCAAAAACTGTTAAAAGAAAGATATAAACTTTATTACCCATGGAAATTTAGCAAAGATTCTCCAAAAGACTCGTCATATTTGAACATAAAGACAATTTTTAAATGTATGTGTGGTCTGTAAACCTTAATGTGCAAACATCTGAGGTCATAATAATGTTTTCCTGTGGTGTATTGCTCTTTTATCTAAATGTAAAACCAAATCACGGATGTAAAACAAAGGCAGACGTCTATTCGTCCATTCCTAGTATATTCCTCATTTTGCATTGGATCGTGCCTGAAGAGATGAATGAACATAATAAACCGAGGCAGAAGCGAGAACTCTGACCTCATTCAGGTAACTCAAACTATCTCCAATAATGCAAATTGTCAAAATTTTAAGAAAAGATTAAAACCCAATAACCCCAAGCAATCAGTTAGCATCTGACAGAAATAAATAAAGTGGGAAAATACCTCTACCAAATGGTATGATGAGAAGCTAATGGATGTTGTTCTCGGATGCAGGTGTGCATATGGAGCTCTACAACCAAGGAGGCTTTTGTTGCGTCACAGACAGACTCCAAAATTTTTTTTAAATTTTTGAAAATATTGTCGGCGAACTTAAAATTTTTTAAAATTAAAATTTAAAACAGTCTTGATAGCAATTTTTTTATTGGAGTGAGTGACCGGTTTCGACTCTCATAGAGTCATCTTCAGACTCCAAGCGGTGGATAGACACTGCCAGACGAATTCCGTCGACCCTCGACGCTCGTGTAACTGTTCTTGTGTTCCCTTTCACCATTGTTCTCTTGCTCTCTTTTATGCCACTGTCTTTGATCATTGCCGATACAATATTTTGCTGTGCTGTATTAGTTCATATGGCTTGAAAGTTGGTTTCCATTAAAACAAATCTAAAAAATATATTTAATATGTGTTCTGCCCATAGTCTAAGTTATTTAACAATCCTTTCAGTGATATGTATAGTAGAAAAAGGAATCACGAGAGTAAAAGTGAAATATTGAAGTACGAAGATTTTTCTTTTGGTTCATGATCTTTCTAAAGCCATTTCGGGGATGATTACTTTTTAATTGTTACAATCCACAATATATTTATTTATTTTAAGAAGTCAGATAATCTGCCTGGACAATATTTTCCGAAGTGATAAGTTACCTCAGTTCTCGGTCAAATAAAATAAATCTGCCAAACGAATAGTTCTCCAAGCAAGCCGTGGGTCGTAGCTTTGTTCAAAATTCTGGAATAAGAAAGTGATAGTGTTGGTAATTTTCCTTGTCTTTCAGCAGAATAATTACGATGAACCAAAGAAATATAGTTTCATTGTTTGGCCTTAGTTCGGCTTTTAACGTTAACGCCACATACAGAATTTTCTATTACTGATTCACGTAACCTCGAATTTAACTGAAATTAGATTTAATAGCTAAACCAAGTTTTATTTCAAATCAGAGGCGATAACGCTATCATAAGGCATTCTTGGTCCGTATTCTAATTTCTGCACGGTAACCTGCCTCAGAATCATAAACACTGTACTAACTGCACGAGCCAGTTGATTACCCAGCAGGTGTCCAGTCGGGATTGTTCTCGTTTCGGCTGAACGAATTTTCAAACCAAATTACTGTTTGATACTTTACGCTAGAGTGGCTTCATTACCTTGTTGGGGAAAGTAACTCCGCAAACCATTAAAAATCCAGTCTTTAAAGTTTTTCGCATTGAGTTTGTAAATCATTCAGCAATCATGGATGATCTGTTCGTTTTTACTATGTTTTATTCAATACATTACTATATTTTCTGAAAGACTGTTTCTGTTAAGACACCTTCCACCCATACTAAAACGAAGCTTTGTGTAAATCAGCGCCTTTGGATGGATACTTAAGGTCTTAGAAATAGAGCTGTCGATTAAAATTGGGTATATTAACATTGTTAACATACATCTTAAAGACATGCCTGGCTCCCACGAACTTTTTTGTGACCGGACAATTTTCCAAACGCAAGGATTTTCGCATTAGAAGGGACTAGTCTTTCAATATTGGCATTCTGGTTCTGGACCGACAGTTGCACACGTGTTTAAGATGCTTAATATTGTTCCTCCTTTATTGCAGTGTACTTTTATAGACGGCTGACATCTTCCCTTTTTAGTATTTCACCTCAAATTTTAATGTCTGTTAATTGTTGATGACCGGCGCAGGATACATAAACCAATTACACGACTGTCTTGTAAAACATAATGACTGTGTAACTAACCCTGAATTTAATTCTGTTTATGTACGAAACATGTTTCACTTAATTGGTTCCAGTTACTGTCTATACTTCTTTATCGAGAAATTTACTTTTGTTTGCAGTGATTCCACATTAAGTCCTTAGTTCCCTTATTTCTTTGCTACATACATACATCGATATACATCCATTGGTTCTATTATGCTTCACAGTCTAACGTCTCTGAATTCAAATATGTGTGTGTGTGTGTGTGTGTGTGTGTGTGTGTGTGCGATTTGGAAGGGTCTCATATGCTTCACTGTCTAGCTCTCTGAATTCGCGGGTGTTTGTGTGTGATTTGCAATTCAGTAAAAAATTACAGTGTTCTGGTGACAATCTTAAGTTTACTCGGGATATTTTCTTTTCTGTTACGTGGTATTTTGTGTGAAGTTTTCTTCTTTGTGAGTTTGTCCTTTGTCGTTTTTGAAAAGCATCTCAAGGTATTTTTATACGGATATGTGCAGTCTGCTAAATGCTGAATAAGTCGCTGACGAAAATTTAATTAACTGCACGTAAGGTGACTTATTTATTCCAATATTATGCGTTTAGTAGCAGTTTGCTTATGAACGTTGTTGCTGTTGTTGCTGTTGCTACTACTACTACAACATGTAACATTTGTAACTTTGTGCAAAATGACGTTGAAGGATATCTGATGATGGCAATGTACGAAACGTGTGATTCTTCAATAATAAAGTCAGTCAATGACTTTTTCCGTAGCGACCCATCTTGCATTTTGCACACTGTACATATTTTTCACCAAGATGATATACCTCTTTCGTGACTTCAGCCTGTGGATGTGTAATTTATATACTACTGTGATCTGGCCTTCATATGTTAGGTCCTTTGAATACCTACAGCAAATCCACGCTTTTTATAGTAGGTACTGTAGTTCCAGTCAGTCATCACAGTACAGTGTCTCAATACAGCAATGTAGGAAAAAGTGTATGGTACGTAAATTGGCCAATGCTGCTGCGTTGATCGGTGTTGATGAAAAGTGTCACTACTTAAGATCTCAGATCAGATACAAAAAGTAAACACGCGCTAAAGCGCAACGGCAAATATAAGTTACCAATCCTTATTATTTTGATCGGTTCTTCTTTTTTTTGCTACTAAAGTTAGCATTTCTTCAGCTAAAATCATCGTCTCAAGTGAATTTTGGAGACCATTATTTCGGCAAAACATAATCGTTGATTGCGTCCATTTTTTGTCGATCTGAGTCAATACATTAACTCTAACGACAATAGCGCCAACAAGCCGTTACATTACGTTCACAAAAAGTAGTGATTACAGCCAGTACTGATTCCCAATCGCAACTCCAGTCAATGTGGACACTAGTGCTAATTATACGCCTAAGTTGCTGCGAGTTACTAGCATGACACATCCATCTCGTAAACTGAGGCTCATTTTGTTAAACGACCGTACTGAAGAATAAACCAGAAATGGTGTAGGACAGTATGCATACGTACTGCTGAAACGCCACTGTTCCGTACACTAATTCGGATATT
Organism: Schistocerca piceifrons; assembly: GCF_021461385.2. Taxonomy (NCBI): domain Eukaryota; kingdom Metazoa; phylum Arthropoda; class Insecta; order Orthoptera; family Acrididae; genus Schistocerca; species Schistocerca piceifrons. The sequence goes on along the minus strand of NC_060142.1, from coordinate 611,931,434 downwards.
TCAGAATTTCTCTCTTCTTTCAGATTTCGCAACCATATTTTAATATATTTTGTATTACTATTTGCTCTCCTTTGTGAATATATTCACGAATATCGAAATGGAATTATTTTGTTTGAGTAGTACTACTAACAGCTGTTTCTCTGTGGACTGAATCAAAGCGTAGGTAGCGAAAAAGATGCCTGTGAGAGAACGGTGGATGCCTCTACAGACCTCTGTCTCCGGTAATACCACTTTTATTTCAATACATAAGATTCCAGCACTTTATTCGCATTGCCGATTTCGTTACTCAAGTTGGAAAAGACCCTCCGCATCTATACGCTTCACCAGTTTTACTTCTCCATCTGAACGACACTACTTTCCAAGTTTCCAAAGCCTTTTTACGATTTAATTCAATTTGAGCTAGAGTAGGCTCCCAAAAGTTCCGTATTGTATCCTCCTTCCTATAAACTCCAGTTACAGTTATTTGTGCAATCAATGTGAATGTAAGCTCTTTCTAAGAGGAACAGCAGAAGAACGTACCGAATACTGAAACTAATAATCATGATTTTTCTTTGAAGTATAGTTCACGGTACTTCTCCGGAGGTCATCATTACCCTAGAACTTAGAACTACTTAAACCTAACTGACCTAAGGGTAGCACACACATCCATGCCCGAGGCAGGATTCGAACCTGCGACCGTAGCGGTCACGCGGTTCCAGACTCAAGCGCCTAGAACCGCTCGACCACACCGGACGGCGACGTTAAATTACATGTAGAGCTCGTTTCTTATAAGACAGACTGTATTTGTCATGATTTAAAGCTGATAGTAGGTTTGGGAATGCTGTTCCGCCACAGGTAAATAACTTATCTAACAAGAGAGACACAGCATTCAATTTATACGAGGGCCTGCGGAAAACTAATTCCGCCGAATTCTTTATGTGAAATTCCTTAAGTTTTTTTTTTCTTTTAAATTAAATAAATATTAAATTCTACATCTTTACTTTTCATGTGTACGTATTTGGATTTTTGTGCCTCTAGAGGGCTCAGAATTGTAGCTTGTAACATGGCGGTGCGTAACGTAACTGTGTTCGTGCGTGAGAAACAGTGTGCTGTAACTAAGTTTAGAATTCGAGTAGTTCGTCGGCACAAGGAGCTCCCTCTCGTTCAGCATAACAATACCAGACCACACACAAGCGCAGCGACGTCTGCAAGAGTCCGATGCTTTGGGCTCACTGTCACCTACATCTACATCTACACTATTACTCTGCTATTCACAATTAAATTGATGGCATAAGGTTCATCGTATCACCTTGAAGCTAGTTCTCTACCGTTACTTTCTCGAATGGAGCAAGGAAAAAACGAGCACTTAAATACTTCTGTGCGAGCTCTGTTTTCTCTTATTGAATCATGATATCATTTCTCCCTGTGTAGGTGGGCGCCAACAGAGGGAGCCGTAATGGATTAAGCCATAGCCAGCGCAGTTGCCGTGTCAGCAGCCGCTGAGAGAAGCACCCGCTCGCCGTGTGCCCACTTCTGTATAGACACATTTCGTCATGTCGATGACCTGGTGGGACGTTGAACAGTGTCCTGGAAGCTTCACAGTTTGACAGACAATCGGCTGACAACAGATGGACGTCGGTCATCGACAATCTTCCTGATCTTCAGTGAAGCCAGCACCGAATATCTGTATTTAAATTCCGATCGAGCCGGGTGCGTCAAGATGAGCCAGCGAAGTCATACGCGGCGCCTGCCGTGTATCAGTCGTTGTGAATGTACTGGCTTAGTCCTGGGATCTTCATTCTAGCTCTACCACCTTTCGGCACGCGCAAGGCGTAGTCGTGCGGTCTTCTGCGCCTATCCACTGTTCGCGCGGCTGCTCACGCCGTAGATTTGAGTCCTCCCTCTGGCATTTGTGTGTGTCCTTCGTGTAAGTTAGTTTAACTAGTTGGCGAGCTTAGGAACCGATGACCTCAGCAGTTTGGTCCCATAGGAACCTAACACCACCTGGCTAGGTGACTATCACACCCGCCCCCCAGTCCGGGCAGCCATCACCCTGTTCTTCGGCCCGTTTCGCTGGCCAGCTCCATAGCGCGCAGCAACTAAGTCACGGCTAGTGACCGTGCCTCAGTCACCGAGTCAGCTTGCCGAGTCGAAATGCCACTGTGTACATCTGGCCGTTGTTATGCCTGCAGTTACATCTGCTACAACGTGAGGATATTATGTGAAGAAGGAAACGCATTTGGAAGACTCTATGAAAAGAATCTTAATGAAAGACGCATTATCGTTGGCTTCCGCAGGCATTGTCACAGTCAATACATTTTTTCTGGCTTTGTGACCGCATTTTCAATACGTAAAACCATCGACATGTTGCAAGTGGTCTTCTTCAGGGTGTTTTTGTGTACAGCTGAATGAGAAAACTTTGTTGCTTATATACCTGCGAATGTGGTTATTATCTAATTCTGATAGGCTGTAAAGGATGAAGAGGAGGGGTGTTATAAATTCTTTATTGGTGTTTTCATTATTTCTTTTGGTTGCTGTTGGCATTACTGCTTGTGACTGGTGGAAACCGGCGAATGGAGAAACCAGGCGGCAGTTGTAATGCGGAGCTGTTTTCCTGCTTTCTAGCGCAAGTTGAGGCGTGCCAGTGCTCTATGTACCTGCGGTAGCTGCTGTCTCCCGTGGGCCTGTGCGCATATCTTGAAGTGAGCTGGCAGCCAAGACGGCGGAAGCTGGTACTCGTCTTCTCTGTTCATGTCGGTGGGTCGCTTCACTATTTCTATTGCCACTCTAAACTTGCTCCTGAAAGTAAGAGGCTGCTTCACCGGTACGCGAGCTTCGCCAAAATCTATTTGCCGCAGTCATCCTGGCAGCGCTGACCTGGTATGTTGTCTTAGTTGGATATATCTTTCGTGTTCATATATCTGTGTGCTGATGGGTATCCCCGTCTCGCCTACATATCCTAATCCACATTCACACCTGATTTCGTAAACTACAGCAGCATGTAGTTTGTCAGCTGAATGTTTCCTTGAGCGAAGAACATCTTTTATTCTGTTGCAACTTTGGAAAAATCAGCTTGTTGGCTGGTCGGCGGAGAATATTGCCCACAATATCACAGCAAAGAATGAAGGCAATAGAGGAGAGCAGAACGTAGCACAAAACATCGTTCTATTACCATACGCACAAGGTGTCACTGGACTTGAAAATAACAACGCAAGGTTTCTTGTGAACAGTCACTTTCACTATTAAGAAATTCTTGCCGGCAGGAGTGGTCGAGCGGTTCAAGGCGCTTCAGTCTGGAACCGCGCGACCGCTACGGTCGCCGGTTCGTGTCCTGCCTCGGTCATGGATGTGTCTGATGTCCTTAGGTTGGTTAGGTTTAAGTAGTTCTAAGTTCTAGGGGACTGATGACCTCAGACGTTGAGTCCCAAAGTGCTCAGAGTCATTTGAACTTAAATTCTTCGACTGAGTTTTACGGAAAATTTTGAAACAGTTTCGGAATTTCATATTAAAAGTCATTCAAGACAATAAATGTTTCTTCAGAATTTTAACGCATGAGTTACAGGAGCAGATTTCAATATTTTTAAAAGATTGTCATAAACTAACGGGCCTCCCCTTAGTACTGTGAGAGTTAATACAGTAAGCCACTGACATTATGTTTAAAAGTAATATCTTTGAATTTGCAAGTCGTACCCCGAGAAAGAGCGAAGAGATTTTGAACAGCATCTCCTTGCCTAAAAATGACTCCTCATCTGTTCAAATAAATGTGCTCAATTGTCTCATTTTTTTTCAAAACAACAGAAAAGTAACATAACAGTTGCCTTCCAAATAATAAGTTTATATACATACAGTCTAAATGACTGCTTAGTTTTTCCACACACTTTAATCATAGAATGATCTCCTTGATTGAGAATACTGCCAGGTGGTACTTCATTTCCGCCAAATTCTTGGTGTTATTCTGCAAAAACACTGACGACTACTGTTCCTATTCAACCTGCATACTCCGAAAACACTGCCCTACAATTTCAATTAGCGGAAACACACTTCAGATATTAGTGTATTTTACAACGAAACTTTTGGTTAGTAAGACAGGCTTGAAAAGTTGCTCGTCGCGTACTCAAGACAACACCGTTTAGATTGTTACTTACAAAGAAAGTCGTAAGTAAGTAAATTCAACACCACATCCGATATCTCTCACAAAGTGAACACTACATCTACTGGAACTGTCGCCAATTTTGAAATTCTTAACATCTCTGTTAGATTGGTAGATAAACAAATCTTTCAAATATATTTCCATTCGTCTTCCAACACTATAGCACAGAACAATTTCTATTTGTGGAACATATAAACATTGTTCAGTACGTCATCGTATTTTTTGAGGCGTAGGTTGACAACCTATTTAGCACGTACATAGACTAGCGTGTAATACCACCAAAAAGGGCATTACAGCTGTCCGGTGTACCGGACCATCTATCGTTACTGCATTGCATGGATTTGATCATGTCCGGCTAACCTCTGTGCTTCGTGTCGCACAAGGTAGCCCAGCGTGCGTTAACCCGCACGAGCAGCTCGTTCTTGATAATGGAATTGTTCAATAGCCAGTCTGCGCCATGACACTCTATCAGACACAGCATGTGGCCCTTGCACCAGTGTTCCAAGGACGCCCAAAGTTTGTAAATTTCAGGATTCACCTATTTGTTGCTTTTTACATTATTTTTGGAAAGTACAGCCAAAGATCAAAGCAAAACAACAAATGTAATGTAAAGGTGAACATCCGCCTGAAAGTGAAACTGTCAGTTCGAAACCGGTAACGACGTTATAATTTCTTATGTTTTCATAGTATTTCCTGTGATAATGAGCAATTCCATTTGCATTATATTGCACACGCACCCGTCTGTGTCCCAGTATTGAGTAAATAAAGTCGTTGGACGTCATATTAGAGTGATATCTACTATTAAACTGATTTTTTTGAAAACAAGTTGATAATCTACAATATATTCTTTCTAACTTGTGATATGGAGACCAATCAGAGAGTTACTACACATTAATCGTTTGGCACGTGCGTGGTACTAGTTTCTTTGACTTTCTCGTAAAAATGATAGTATTTTTTGCAATTTGATTTACGTTACTACGACCACGAACAACATTTTTACTCCTTTACCGAATTGCTAGTGTATTTATTAGTTGGCGACCATAAGCCATCCTGGAAAGGACGGAGAAATTATGAATGGTATAATAAAAGAACGTGATTTTGTTTCTCAATTTTTTGCGATATTACGTTCACGAAATACTGCATGAGCGTCTACTAACTGTTCGAGTGGTCGAGCGATTCTGCGCGTTTTATAGCTGTTTCCTACATTGTTTTAAATCACGTTTCATTTCATATTACGGTTTTAATAGAAACGTCTCCTTTGAACAATTTTACATGACTTTGTTTAAACTGACACACAATATTTTTTAGCGCTACGCAATCTGACTTTCAAATATCTCTACAAAAGAATGGCACTGACTAACATTAACCTATACCTTTCACAAATCACTTACCTCACCAAAAATCTTCGTTACTCGAACTACTGCAATACAGCGAGCGCCACTACTGCCAGCTACATAAAAGATTCGAACTACTGAATGCACTAACTACTGATAGGCATAGTTAGCAAATGAAAGATTTTGATAGAGAACAAACAATGTATTTACCTTAATAGTCATAATATATATAGCAGTTCATGACATCCAGTCTTACAAATTTCAAAACTCCGCCATTTCTGGCACTGTTTTAATATTCGCTATTGTAGTGTTGGGCTGTTGGCTGTTAACAGCGCGTAGCGTTGCGCAGTTGGAGGTGAGCCGCCAGCAGTGGTGGATGTGGGGAGAGAAATGACGGAGTTTTGAAATTTGTAAGACTGGATGTCATGAACTGCTATATATATCATGACTATTAAGGTAAATACATTGTTTGTTCTCTATCAAAATCTTTCATTTGCTAACTATGCCTATCAGTAGTTAGTGCCTTCTGTAGTTTGAATCTTTTTTTAGCTGGCAGTAGTGGCGCTCGCTGTATTGCAGTAGTTTGAGTAACGAAGGAGAGAGGAGGAGATTAGTGTTTTAACGTCCCGTCGACAACGAGGTCATTAGAGACGGAGCGCAAGCTCGGGTTAGGGAAGGATGGGGAAGGAAATCGGCCGTGCCCTTTCAAAGGAACCATCCCGGCATTTGCCTGAAGCGATTTAGGGAAATCACGGAAAACCTAAGTCAGGATGGCCGGAGACGGGATTGAACCGTCGACCTCCCGAATGCGAGTCCAGTGTGCTAACCACTGCGCCACCTCGCTCGGTTTGAGTAACGAAGATTTTTGATGAGGTAAGTGATTTGTGAAAGGTATAGGTTAATGTTAGTCAGTGCCATTCTTTTGTAGAGATTTTTGGAAGTCAGATTGCGTTGCGCTAAAAAATATTGTGTCTCAGTTTATACACAGTCATGTAAATTGGTTAAAGGGGACGTTTCATTATGTGACGTTTATAAATATCTTATTTTACTCATACATAAATATATATGAATAAGTGATCATTACAGCAGGCTAACAGAGAAGAATCACCAAAAATATCACAACGTACGATAAAATAGTTGCTTTGTATATGCTTTGACTTTCGAAGATGACGTGGACTAGCAGAGATACTCCACTGGCCTGACGTACAACACTGTAATGAGATGGTATGTAGCATACGAGGCACTTCTCTTATAACACCACTAATATGTGCAATAAAACGTTTATGATACAGGACGTAAAACAGTATGGAAAGAAAATTTGTGATAAGGTCTTACGAAACCAAACTGCTGAGGTCATCTGTCCTTAAGCTTACACACTACTTAACCTAACTTGCTATAAGGACGACACACACACTCATGCCCGAGGGAGGACTGGAAGCTCCGAGGGGGGGACCCGCGCGGACCGTGACAAGATGCCTCAGACCACGCGCCTACTCCGCACGGCGAGTATGGAAAATTGCTACAAAAGTAGAACAGATGCGCAAAACTATAGACCTATATCTCTTACGTCGATCTCTTGTAGAAATTTAGAACATGTTTTTTGCTCGCGTATCATGTCATTTCTGGAAACCCAGAATCTACTATGTAGGAATCAACATGGATTCCGGAAACAGCGATCGTGTGAGACCCAACTCGCCTTATTTGTTCATGAGACCCAGAAAATATTAGATACAGGCTCCCAGGTAGATGCTATTTTTCTTGACTTCCGGAAGGCGTTCGATACAGTTCCGCACTGTCGCCTGATAAACAAAGTAAGAGCCTACGGAATATCAGACCAGCTGTGTGGCTGGATTGAAGAGTTTTTAGCAAACAGAACACAGCATGTTGTTATCAATGGAGAGACATCTACAGACGTTAAAGTAACCTCTGGCGTGCCACTGGGGAGTGTTATGGGACCATTGCTTTTCACAATATATATAAATGACTTAGTAGATAGTGTCGGAAGTTCCATGCGGCTTTTCGCGGATGATGCTGTAGTATACAGAGAAGTTGCTGCATTAGAAAATTGTAGCGAAATACAGGAAGATCTGCAGCGGATAGGCACTTGGTGCAGGGAGTGGCAACTGACCCTTAACATAGACAAATGTAATGTATTGCGAATACATAGAAAGAAGGATCCTTTATTGTGTGATTATATGATAGCGGAACAAACACTGGTAGCAGTTACTTCTGTAAAATATCTGGGAGTATGCGTACGGAACGATTTGAAGTGGAATGATCATATAAAACTAATTGTTGGTAAGGCGGGTACCAGGTTGAGATTCATTGGGAGAGTGCTTAGAAAATGTAGTCCATCAACAAAGGAGGTGGCTTACAAAACACTCGTTCGACCTATACTTGAGTATTGCTCATCAGTGTGGGATCCGTACCAGGTCGGGTTGACGGAGGAGATAGAGAAGATCCAAAGAAGTGCGGCGCGTTTCGTCACTGGGTTATTTGGTAACCGTGATAGCGTTACGGAGATGTTTAATAAACTCAAGTGGCAGACTCTGCAAGAGAGGCGCTCTGCATCGCGGTGTAGCTTGCTCACCAGGTTTCGAGAGGGTGCGTTTCTGGATGAGGTATCGAATATATTGCTTCCCCCTACTTATACTTCCCGAGGAGATCACGAATGTAAAATTAGAGAGATTAGAGCGCGCACGGAGGCTTTCAGACAGTCGTTCTTCCCGCGAACCATACGCGACTGGAACAGGAAAGGGAGGTAATGAAAGTGGCACGTAAAGTGCCCTCCGCCACACACCGTTGGGTGGCTTGCGGAGTATCAATGTAGATGAATGTAGATGTAGATGATCGGTCATTGCAGCAGACGTTGTATACACATGAAGTAATTTGCACAGTTAATACATCACGATGATAATACTGCTGAAAACTATTCACACCTCAGCACGTCTAATTAGCAATAAACATGTTATGTTTATTTTTTTTTCATCTATGTGCAGATATGCATACGTTCTGATCGTAACTTATTCGGTTGAACTATGGCTAAAATAATCAATAATCTTATGGAAGTAATTAATTTTTATAATTTGCACCGGGGGCTCGAAACCCGTATCAAATGAGTTACTGGTGTAAGACAAATATTCCATCAATCGTGTTGCTGATTGAGTTATAAAAAGACAATCTATAATGTCAAATGTTAGTTTCTACTGAGATATATAACTCAAATATATAATGTCTGAAATAAAAGCGAAGCTTTCAGGAGGCAAGGCTGGATATATACGTAAACACCATTTGCAGGTATATGAACGATTACAGTTGCATTTCTCTGTGAGAGGTGGAACGGCCACCAAAAAAGGAATTGTGTCCATGTGCAGTAGGGTGTGTAGGGAACAGCGTCAGATTGTTGAGAGATCACACTGAAGATCACGACATACCACGTACTCGTATGAGACAGCATTATGAGCACCTGACAGGTTTTGTAAGAGGTCTCATTGACGACCTCCATTTGGCCAGGTGGCCAGATCGTGCAGTATCCAGATTCGTACGACATTCTGATGTAGGCTCCATGGGGACATAAAGATCAGGAATACTCGTCGTCAAGATATTCGTCGGCCACGTTTGACCAACACAAAGGTGCATCGCGTTCTCGTGTCCCGGGCATATTGTAATCCCTTCACATCTGTTTCTGCCATCCGAGAACAAGTAATGGACTCCCTGTAACAATCTATGTGTTGTAGCATTTGTCGAAAACTAACAGCAGCCGGAGTAAGGAAATGCAGTCTCATCCATGGGCTGCCGTTAACACCACAAGACGAGCGTCTGTGTTTGAAATGGTGCCATTATCGGAAAGCAGGGACTGTTAATGATGAATTGTGTAGCACTGTGTAAAGCACTCAATCGTAGGTCCGCACTAGTCGGAATGTCCATCATCGGTGGTGAGCCGTGGCTGGCTCGTGTTATGCTTTGCATTAAACCTTGGCTGCTATTCTGACGTTAGTGTCCCATGGTTATCACGATTATGCTGTTATCCTCTTTATTTGCGAGTCACAGCAGCAGCGTGTATTGATATTTGCACCCTTCTACTATCTTTGACCTCGCACTCATAGTTTCCAGCTGTGCAGTGTGAGGGCAGTTGGTCGGTTGGCGTGGAGCAGTGAGGTAGTCTCCATGGCTCGTGTCTGGCCGGGGTCGCTTGCGGTGTCCACGCGCAGTCGGAGTGTGAGGGGCCGTTCCCATTGCTACGAGGTCCGTGGCTCACCGATCCCGGACACGAAAGTTGAGTCTTTACTTAATCTACCAGCCAGCCCCAACTGTTCACATTGTGTCGTTTGCATTTCGTTGTGGGCTGTTGGGACATTCTCGCGAGCAACAACGTGTGTTTTCAAGTAGGTTCAAATGGTTCCGAGCACTATGGGACTTAACATCTGTGGTCATCAGTCCCCTAGAACTTAGAACTACTTAAACCTAACTAACCTAAGGCCATCACACACATCCATGCCCAGGGCAGGATTCGAACCTGCGACCGTAGCAGTCGCGCGGTTCCGGACTGAGCGCCTGAACTTTCAAGTAGGTGAAATTCTAGACGCCCTCCTCTGGAGTTTAACTTAGCTTGATTATTTTTGAACTGAAGAGCCCCAGGGGATTCTTCTGCCTTGTGGCCGTTAACGTTCTGGTTACCTGCGCTGGCCATTGACGTAAATTCAGGCAGTATATTTTCCTCGTCGTGTTGTGGCTGTCCAGCAGGCTTGTAGTTTGACAGCTCAATGTGAAATTCGTTGTGGGCGCCAATACCTTCTGCGTTGTTCAATTGAACTCCCTGTTGTGTGATGGTAGGGTGGAACGGAATTGTTGGGCCGACTGCCTGTCTCACATAAGCGAGCGTTTGTGTTTGAATTCCAGGCCGGCCCTTGGAAACTTCTGAGTGCTGTTTGATGTGCTCCCTTTTCTTATTTGTCCTTGTTGTTTGTTTACGTACGGCATCTAGCTGATTTTAAATTATAGTTGTTTTGCCCTTAAGGCGTGAGATTGTTTGGGTCTTCAGCCTAATTTAGAAAAATATTTTAAAATAAGGCCTTCTGTCTTTTAAATTCAAATATCTGTTTTAAGTCTTAAGTGATTGGTCCCCAGCCGGTTTAAAAATTAGCGTTGTTTGGCCCTTGAGGCGTGAGATTGAATGGCGCATTTAGCTGGGAATTAAGCTCTAAAATTAATGTTTGGCTTGCTCTGTTTTTAATGTCTTTTTTACTCTTGTAATGTTTGACAAATGAATAAAGTAGTATGTTCGAGTGCAACTGACAGCCACTCATTTTGGCCCCTTTCCACAAATTAAACTATCTGTCCTGTCCTGTGGGAATAGCAGGGGATCTCAGACGGCTATGACATCAATTTGTAGTAACTGAAGTCACATCACATCACATCACATACTCTGTCAACCCGCGAAGTTTCAATTCATTGCCTCACACCCTTCTGGGTGTCTTTGTAAATCAGTCTATTAGTCTAGATACGGTTTCAGTTGCCCTTGTTTTTCTTTAAACTTTACTTACACAGCCTTTCAAACCATCAAACGTGAAATGATGTGCCAAATCCGCTTTCATTTATAATGCGTCAAATATGCCCTGGTTTCTAAAAGGCACTGTAATTAAAAAAGGTTGATGTTCTGGAATAACGGTGACAAAATACGCCATTTTGGTTCATTCAGTATTGGCCGTCTCTCAGTTTTCAACCCTTAGCAGAAACTATGGCGAAATTCCGCTAGCTCATATCACTAACCCGGCAGCGAAGTGTTCGTATTAGCACCCAACTATCCCCGCCGTTCCAAGTTTGCCGCGAGGCTCGTTGATGGCAGGCCTTGGCCGCTAATCCCCCAAGAGTGTGCTCCGCCACTCGCCCGAGGGATCATGAGCCTGGTGCGAAAGGTGCCAAAGAGCTTGTCCTACACGTCGATGCCATCATATAAACCAACGCTGATGATACCACAGCCTCGGGTCTGGGGCGTGAACAATCATTTTATTCAGTGCGTTCCGTCTCATGTAGGGGAACAAAAGTCACAGTGAGGCAAGCAAAGTCCCACATCTGTATTCTTCTTCATTTTACTGCTTTTAAACTCCAGTTTACGGGATTCCGGTGTATTTAATGTTATTATCAGAGTAACATTAACTAGAATGTTGGTTGTTCGGTCCCACGATACGGATGAAAATCAATAAAATACGAAGAGCGTTATAAGGGACTTGGGAAATATGGGAGTAAGAAATTAGCACCTTATCATTTTCGTTCTTATTACAGTGTTTTCGGTGTGACAGTACGGAAATTAAGTATATGATATTACACGTTAGTCAGTGCTAATAGAGTCCTGAATGCTTCCACAGGTTACGAAAGTGCCCGGCATCATGGACGAATGGAATATGAACGTGTGGAAAACTACGTAACTCAATAACATTCATTCAATTATGTAATTATTTTTTAAAAAGATGATAATTAGGGAAAACAGAGACAACATTTGTCTTACATTCCTTGTTAATCTATGACATTCATTTCTTTTGTTTTGTACCCTTTTGTCGTCTTCTTCAGATGTACGTCGCCGACGCAAGATGCGAATCGTTTTGAGGTCTGTTGAATGAAAAACATTTAACGTAAAATTATTGTAGTTTTATGTTCATGTTCTGGTAAAAAACAAATAGAGCCAAATGCGATGAAACAATTTATGATTAATTATTGAAAAATCACTTCCTCTTTTATTTATGATTTTGTATTAATTGTTTTATCAGGGGGATCATAGATTATATAGCAACTTCGTCTGTTCTTCTGGTCGAAATATCAAGGGTTTGTGTTAAACTAATTTGCAAAACAGTATTAATAATTTTTTGGTGGTTTCAATCCTCTATCTTTTGTTGGCCGCCATCTTAACTTTTACGTCAACGGCAAATTTAAATTACTTCAAACTGCAAACAATATTCCGATGTGTAAGACATAAATGTGCACCGATGGTACTGAACTCTATTTTTAAAAAATATATATAGAATCAGACTGCATCTTCTAAGAACAGTGCTGATGGTATTTATTGTTGAACAAGGTTTCATTGCTGATGTATGAGGCCAAAATTAAACTACGCACGAATCACGGAGAACAATATTTCTGGCAGCATACGTCACTGTTGTGTGCGGGTGGTATTCTGTGATTCCTTTTCATGATCAATTTACTAAGAATAATTAAATCCATCGAAGACAAAAATTATAAATGCTCCGATGTACAATCTGTAATTTTAGTGATATGAACATAAGATACAGTAAACATTATTACACTACGTCAGGTGGAATTCTTGCGCAATTTGAACAAAATAATTATCCGGGAGAAGTTGTAGTATGAATATTGCATTATACATGTGTATAATATTGTCAGTATCATTTACAAAATCAAATCAATGCAACTGCTAAATATCAGAGTGAATTCAAAACGCAGAATACCATAGAGTATCATATCATCCATACTCATTGCATTTGTCCATGTTGATGATACGCAAAACCGCCACACGAAGTAGAAACTTTGGTGGGAGGCACGTTCTGCGTCGAGGAGCCACAGTTACGACACCAGGAAGTGCCCCAAATAGACACAAATGTAACTCACTTTCGTAGCAAATGGGACTAGTCCAGAGCTACAACATTACGCCTATGTGTCGAAAATATTAGCTACGGTAAAAAATAAAGGAAACATTCCGAATTAATGCGATGAGTGAAGCGTACCTAAGGTCTTGTTATAATCAAAGAACTCTTCATCCTAGGACCACTTTAATTTCGTACTATTTCTTAATATGTGTGTTTATGCTGCGTAATTGCACGTCACAGGGAAACCTGGCTCTAAGCTGGATGACAAGACTGAATTTTATCCACAATGTTTACGCAGCACTCCCCTGTAACAGCTGTACTATGCTTGGAGTACAGTTTTTAATTGAAGAGTCACACGTGATTCTGACTTTACGAAGCCGATTGTCAGTGACTCCTGACATCGGACAGCAATTATGACTTACGCACAATAAAATATGCAGCAGATCTGTAGACACAATCTGTCAGTGTTAGCTCATATGATTTCCGATATCCAAATATGGCGGTCATGCCGTACCTAAATGCTAGATAATTATAAGAAAAGCAACAGTAAAACAGTACAACTACCAGACATTGCGTCGAATATTTTCGCAATAGTTAGTAGTTAGATTTTGCCAAAAGTTGCAGACGCAGCGTCTGCATACTTAACTGAGACGGTAGTGCCTAACTACGAAGATCGAGGCACAATCTCCTTAAACGGAACTTGCAATTGGCAACTGCTAACAAAACATTGTGCGAATGCGCTGAATTGGAGACAACCTGGCATCTCTTCAAAAGTAACTCATGCCCAACCAGATGTAGCATGAAGGACTTAACGTCTGCAGCAGCCAATGCTATTCAAGTTGCCTAATTCTGGGTGAATACTGTATAGTTTTCTTTGTATGTATTGCATATGTGTTTATTTTAGTGTACTTCTGACACAAATAAAGAAGAATTACCAATGACGACTCATCTACATTAAAGACAACGCTTGCAACTCATTCGATCTGTAAATAAATAGTGGTTCATTAGGTAGCATACTTTAGAGTCCAACCCTAAAAATTCTATAATTCCTCACTCAGAGATAAGTAGCTTGAGGTAGCAAAATGTGCTGAGGCGCTTTCATTGATTATTCAACTAAACATGCGATCTGTAGTGCTAAAAGTACGCTAATATTTGTAGTGAAACTGCACATCAATCCACAGGAAGAGGTAGGGCATCTCAGACGAAAAGCAGGGGAAATCTGGGCTCTGGTAAGGAGGTATTTTTGCAGCGAGAAGTTTTCGGTTCCAGGACTGGAGGTATCTCGAATACGCTCTTCGCTAGTAGGCAGTCGTGCTCTTTTGTCCTCGGAGAGTTTGAATCGTTATAGTCTCTTCAGTTACGTTTACAGTTGTCTTGAAGTGCTGCTTTAACCAGTTTATTCTGAAATATGGATAACTGCAAGTTTACACTCTACATTCAAATGGAACGACATGATTCCAGAGACCTTTTCATGTCTCAAACATCGCTGAAGTCTATATGCACACTAAAGAAACAACGGAGAATTTGTACCAAGGCCAGGATTTGAACACGGGTCGGCTGCCCTCTAAGCGATGTGCTAACAACGATGCCACCATACCACAGTGGCTTTGCACAACTGCATGGACTACCTTTGCACCCCTACGTCCTCAACTGAACTACCCATTCACGCCTTTATGTTGACGAAGCGACAAATGAGAGGTTGTACCATGGCTATGATTCGAATCTGGATCTCTTGCTCACTAGACAGATGGGCTAACCACTACGCCACTCTGGCATAGTGGCTTAGCATAGGTGCACAACCTATTAAGATCGTTGAGACATAAATGGAAATTTGGACTGAGGGGGGTGGAATGCTAAGGTAGGTTGTGCAGTTGTTCAAAGACACTGTGCCAGGGTGGCGTAGTGGTTAGCACGTCTTTCTAATGAACAGGAGCCTTAGGTTCGAATTCCTGCTTTGATATAAATTTTCATTCGTCGTATCAATTTCCATACATCCATCTAATACATCAGCATGGACTAAATCACTGATAGTTTCCCAAATCGGCTTGCTCATTATGCACGCTAGTTTTCAGTGGAACGTGCGGACATAGCAGCTCACCACGGTAGACTGCCAGTGCAACAGGTCTACAGTCTAGCCCTAGACAACGGAGAATAACCGAAGAATCGTACACCCCTATACATATTAGGGATCTTCTTGGGGTAAGCAATAGCATAAAGTTTAATACGTTGCATGGTTCATGAGCAGTATTTGTAGTAACCGACACTAGAAACCGAGAAATATGTATTGTCAATATCTTTTATTTATTTCTGAAGTATGTTTGTTACAATGATATCTAAAATCAAGTAAGGTACTGCAGGGATACACAGGCATAGGGAGGAGATTGCCAGCAGCATGTCTAACTACCTTCTTTACAGCATTGCTGAACAGTTGATAATGAGCGATGGTCGCAAGTGACAAGTTGATGCTTCGCTTCACTCTTTACTTCAACGAAAGGTAAGAATGCTTCATGATTTTAATTTGTGATACATTTTAATATCATGTACCATATCAATACTTTTCTATTTTTCCGTAAGTTAGGCTGTGAGCAACTATGGAAACTTACATTTCAGGACTGTGTAGGTCTAGCCGCTACAAGTTATGTTGCTTCTCTTTGCGTTCTCGTCCACTTTGTTTGTTGTGCTATGGCCATCTCCTCATACTGATTAGGAGAAATGGTTATACCATCCTTGTAATAGTTAACCACACCGGTAACGTTATTTAATTCTTAATTTTGGCGGCAATTAACTTTTTGAGGATGCTGCATTACGATCATAAAGCTGCGTTAGGATCCAGTAATTTATAGAATAAAGACTTGCACAGTAATTCAGCATAATATGTAGAGTTAATCTCATTTTCAAATGAGTAAGCTTCATTGATAAACTCAGAAATCACACGGAAAGTAGGACAAAGAAAGAAGTAAAAGAGGTAGGTTTGCGTATTTTACGTATGTGACTTGTGTCTTAATTCTTACGGCATAAGAAACACAGTAGGGGCAGAGCCTTATTTAACTATAATCTACCTTAGGCCTCTCGAACAAAATTTCGAGCTCAGTTGTTGAAAGAAAGGACCGTGTACAAAAGAGCAGCAGAAGTGATCCATAAAACTGGAGCTCAGTGTCCTTGAAATCCAATTGTTGTAGAATCTTACGATATATTCTCAGTTCAACTGCATCTGTAAACGTCGGTCATCTGAAATTTAACTTCTCTCACATGACATACTGGAAGCGGTGGCTGAAGTTAATTAGGTAGCTGCTGTATTTCTCGACATCTGAAAGGCAATGGACCCAGTACACATCTACGACTGCTATCAAATGTATTGGGAACCACCCGAAATTTGTGACAGGATTGGGAATTGTTTGGTAGTGAGAACTCAATAAGTTATCTTGTATGGAGAGTCAACTACAGATGTAGAAATAATTTAGGGTGTACCCCAGAGAAGTGTGTTAGAATCCTCTCTCTTTCTATCGTATGTTAATGACCTTGCGAACAGTATCAACAGTAACTCAACATTTCGCAGATAACGCAGTTAGTGAAGTATTGTCTCAAATAAGCACCATGAATATTCAGTCAGAGCTTGGTAAGATTGGAAAGTCATGCTAAAGAAAAGTCAATATTTTTTAAATGTTCGGAAATACAAGACTATGCACTTTGTAAAAGAAAAAAGCGTAGTATCCAATGGCTGTAATACAATGGTTTACAGCTGGAATCTGTCAACGCATACAAATACCTGGATGTACTAATTTGAATGGGCACTTAAAAAAGATTGCATAGTCTCAAAGGTTGGTAAAACAGATGGCACACGTCTCAGTTTAAGAATAAGACTGCATATGAAAATGTAGGATCCAGCATATACTCGTAATATTGCTCAAGTGTGTGAGCCCTTTACCAATTACAATTAATAGGGGATACTGAATAGATTATGAGAAGGGCCAAACGAATGGTATCATGTTGGTTAAACCCAAGGTTGAGTGTCGCGAAGAGGACGGAAAATCTGGACCGTCAGACTTTTGGAGACAGACGCAAACTATGCCGTGAAAAGCTACTTAGAAGATTGCAGACTCAGCTTTCCCTTATGAATCTAGGATTATATTGCAGTCTTCCTACGCATTGATCCCACAGGGATCGGAAAGATACAATTAGGCTAACTACAGCTCGCTCAGAGGTATTTGAGCACTCATTCTTCCCACACTTCACACGTGAATGGAACGGGAAAAAGCCTTAATATATCGGGACTTGCCCTATGCGATGTAAAGTATGAACGCAGACGTAGACGTATATTAATACAATCTTGAGTGAGAAGATCGGAAAATGTAGGAAGGCTTCAGATACGAGGGTTTGAAATATATTTTAGAAAGTTGTTCCCACGGCGATTGACTATCATTCATCTGTACCTCATCATTTGTCATTCAGAACTGATTCCAACCTAATATTAACCATTATGACTAGTATGAGTCCTTTTGCTGTTGAAACGATTTTAAAAGTGTACGCCATTCCTTCATTCACTGTACGTGTTTCCTGTGCCATTCATGACTACACGAGTATACGTTTTCTGACGAACTGTAGTCAAGCATAAACCACAAACAATTTTCGTTCTCATGAAATATTCGTATTTAATACTTACACCTCGCTACAGGCAAACATGCATTAAATAGTAAGGTGAAGTTCTGATGCTAGTGTGTGATACGTCATTCTCATCACTCTACCGCTTCTTTCAACAATTCTTAAAATATTTCTTTGAAGCAGACATCAGAACATTTCTTTTTTTTCATTTTCCCACTACTGTCAAATTATACGCATGTCTTCTACATGGCCGTCGACAGAAATGTATCCATGAGAGGGAATATTCTAAAACTGGTTTCTTTTGTACAACTGGTTCTATGAGTTTGTAAAAGTATCGAGGCCCAAGCACTAATTTTGACAGAAATAATGCAAAATTAACAGTATTTGAAAAGACTGATAATTACTCACTTAACATTTTTAAAGTAGGTTACTAGCATAAGTAAATGTTGTGCATATTTCAACAGTGAATGCAGTCGTTTGGTATTATTAACATGAGTATGAACGCTACCTTTTTTATTCAATAGTTATATTACAAGTCACGATTTACGGGTCGCAAATATTCACAAAATAGTATGATTTTCGCATAGAAAAATTCTTTTTGGATGTCAACAGAAATAACTCCCGAAAATGCCACTTTAACTTTCCAGGAAGGAGAAAAAAGTCACTAAAGCACTTACTTAGTTTTGATGACAGTTTGCTAATAAAACTTCACATCGGATCACCTTAATGGATTTATTGCATTACTTCCTTGCTTTACACCATTTATATTGAATGTTACAAATAAAGTAGAATAAAAATATGTTTCTAAAGCTAAATACAGGGTGTGATTCAAAAGTTTCAAGACTCAACTCAGAACTAGTAATTTATCTGACATTTAAGTAAAGTGGACTAAAATTGTTCAAAATATGATGCTTCAGCATTAACACAGCGCTGCCAGCACGTCTTCCAATGTTCGTAGTCCTTCTGGAAGGCCTCGGGCGTCATGCTGTCAAGGGCTCTCTTGGAAACCTGTTGGATGTCGTCGATGGAGTCGAATCGCTTCCCTTTTAGGCCCTTCTTCATTCGGGGGAAGAGGAAAAAGTCACTTGGAGCCAAGTCGGGGCCGTAGGGTGGCTGCGGCAGTGTTGACTGGGTTGAACTTGACCAAACCTAAGGCGGCGGCGGCGCGCGACGTGTGAGCAGGCGCGTTGTCGTGCTGGAGAATCCAATCGCCCTCGATCACCGGGCGGACGCGGCGAACTCGATCCCTCAAGCGGCGGGGCACACCAGCGTAAAAGTCGCCTGTGAGAGTCTGTCCACGAGCAACAAACTCCTTGTGAATCACTCCTTTACCACAAAAGAAAACAATCAGCATACACTCCACACATGACCTGCTCATGCGAGCATTGTTGGGCTTCGGCTGAGGAAGCAGTGTGCCATTCTGAGCTTTGACGCTTTGACTCAGGATCGTGGTTGTAGACCCAGGTCTCATCACCAGTAACCACTTTTCCAGAAGGTTCGGATCAACATTCAACTTTTGGAGCATTTCCCAGCAAACAGTCATTTGCCGTTTCTTCTGATCCACCGACAACACTTTTGGCACCAATTTCGCACACACTTTTCGCATCATCAAATTCTCCGTCACAATCCTCCACACCATATTCTGAGTGAGTCGCAGTTCATCAGCAGCTAATCTAGTACTAAGGACCGATGACCATAGCAGTCTGGTCCCTTTAATCCCCCAAACCAACCAATATAGTACTAAGACGACAGTCATTGTTTCAAAGTTCCCACACTCTCTCCACGTTTTGATCCGTTCGGCTTGATGATGGCCTCCCAGAGCGGTCGTCGTCTTCAACATGCCCGCGGCCATCTTTGAAACGTTTGTGCCACATTAAAACCGTTGTACGTGTCATGGCTTCTTCCTTAAAGGCCTCTTGAATCATACCGAGATTCTCCGTGGCGGTTTTGTTCAGTCGCACGCAAAACTTAATCGCATTACGCTGCTCCAAGTGCTGTTCCATTATCGCCTCTCCCACTTTTTGACCGAGGTCAGCGACACGCACTCATGCTGCAAGAGAAGCGCATTATCCAGGGTTTCGGAGGCAACTCCCGCAGTGTCAGTTCGTTCCTTGAGACCCTCCACTACTTCCCCCACTCGGCGGAACTGGTCCGCACGCGCTCCCCTACTCAGAAATGAATCAGTCTTGAAACTTCTGATTCACACCTTGCATTTGGGTTGATTCGAAATAGCTTAAATCATGGCCACCATTCCACTGCATGAATATTCAAATCTCACAAAACCCCACTTAACTAGCTGACAGAACTAACTTCGTACAACCTAGGACTGAATCAAGACGGTACTCATATCTCTTCAGTTTCTGTCAGACCAACAAGGCTTCAGAATTCGTAGCTCTATGACTGCAATTGGCGCGTTGTTGCACCCATAGACAGTGAGAATGCCTGAATGCGTGGATAGCGTACCTCTTCGACCTAGAAATTTTAAACTTTCTTTCCTCTCTTACATCGCGGGAAACGGTATTACCTTTTGTTGACCGATCTATGTAGCTACCAATATTAAGTACAAATCTACAGGCTAGCAGTATACGGTGACCGCGTTCTTCATAGTAGCTCTATCACGCAACCTCGAATGTATGTTCAACAAGCCAACACGGGTTCTCCATTCACAAAAAACAGTTCACTGTATGATTCCGTTCTGCAGCAAACGAAGCAGGCGAACGTAAGGGAATTTTCGGGTTGGGGGGAGCGGTTAATGACAGGTGCGTATAATACTGCCATGTTTAGGTTAATCTGGGAACTGGCGCCGGGAACCGCAATTCGACAAGGGCTGCATGTGGAAGTGGTTGAGAAAACTTTTGGAATACTGTTCGCGCACAGATCTGTGAATTTTCGTTTGCATCGTGACTGCAGAACAGCACCAAAATCGCTGCCGCATCCAGTAACCGGCATAATATTTCGTGAGCAGGGTCAGTACAAAAAAAAAAAAAAAAGTTTTCAAATCTATTGTGACTGCTGAGCTCACACTGCTTTCCGTCTGTCTCAGATATGTTAAACCTGCAGATCGGTGGAGTCGCAGATAATAATTGACAGAAATGTTTAGAATCGTTTAGTGAATAAGAAACCGTTACCACATTCCACATTCCCCACCCCCCCTCTACAGATGCCTATGGTATTCCATAGTGACGGTTTTCGTGATCTACTTCATAAACCAGTGGATTGATATGTAATTATTATTTATTCTTTTGTAACCTTACTTTGTAATTTTGAATCAATGAACTGCATAACAGTGAACATCGAACATACAGCAGAAGATTGCAGCGAATGATGTCGCTAGTAATACAGATGGCGTAAAACGAAAACCTTACGAACCTCAAAGTGGCCTATGGGTTGCTGAACATTGTATTTCGGTCATAGAATGTAACGCATTTGTGTTATTGATGTGCACTACCAGGTGTTTTGCTTCGTATGAACAGTAAATTTGTAACTATATTTAGAAATATTGTACTGACAAGAATCCTGTCGTTACACATCAGTCGCTACTGCCGTGACAAATTAATTTTTTGTCTATTTATCTGATGGAATATTTAAATTGTCTTTTCGTTTTCTTGTATTGTTATCAGGATGCTCTTTCACAGTTTTGAACAGTACTCCTTATGGCAATAAGGGGCTGACATTGGTTTAGGTAAGTAAAACGATACATTCCTGTCCGCGCATTGATCGTATACTATCAGACTCCCTGGAAACGTTCAGCTACGTTCCACAGGACGGCCAGCTACACCCTGTTGTCAATACACATTTTCAGGAAAATTACCTTACATAATTATTTGCAGAAACTAGCTAAGTGGTGAGGCTTTTATACCATTCGCGTCATATAAATTCGTTATTAGGCGCAGTTCTTTTCTACTTCATAAAATGCATATTTTAAAAATAATATCTGGTATTCTTTTTTTTTACTTTACACAATCAGTAATTTGCCACGTATCACTCCAGACCATTAGAGCTTCGAATTTGTTTTGGGAGAAAAGCTGCCTCTTCGATGAAGAACAATGAATAACTGCTAGATCGTTGCCGTAGTTCTTAGTTCAAGATCTAGATTCTCCGTTCGTCTATCGTTCACTTCAGTTAAACAAATATTAAGGAGTTTGCAAATCCTTACAATCCTTTTGCTGAAGTGTTCCACAAAAAACCAATAAGAACCATCTCCAATGGGAAAAATGCCTATGACCCTTTCAAAATATCATCTTCGCCTACAGCTTTCATGGCATCTCACACGTTTACTTGTCTATGCAGCTCTTTATGTATTATCCAAACCAATGAGTAATGAACTATGTTCCTTTATTGAGCCGACTGTTGTGTACGTATAGACCAAATATTGTGCTCACTCACTAAAACCAAAGAAAACCTCAGTAATTCCCAGTTTCGATTCATCGTGTGATCACTTGCTTGCTCGAGATATCAAAATCTGTAAATTATGGCGATAACGTGATACTAAGAGGTTTTGCACTTACAAGGCCTCTGATATTCCATTTGTCGTGTAACAAACAAAAGGCCGCTTTCTGGAATAGTGGGTAGGACGTTTACATCTGAAACACTTCCTTGTAGTAAGTGCAGTGTGTTGACCTCAATAGCTAAAAAACAAAATTGAGAAATTCGAAGATACGTCATGCTCAGATCTCGAAAGTAGTAAACAAGAAAGGAAAATTCATCAGCACAAGTCAATGATGCTTATTGACTGTAAAGGGCAATAGGTTATTTTCTAAGGTTAATCCTTTTTAGAAATGATGGTGTCGGAAGGAGCTAAAGATAGGGTGATATTACCATTCTCGTTCTTATTACACTCAAATCTACATTTATAAGGATGCTCTGCTAATCATATTTAAGTATCTGGCAGAGGGTACATCGAATCACCTTCACAATTCTCTATTATTATAATCTCATACAGCGCGCGGAAAGGACGAACACCTATATCCTTCACTACGAGGTCTGATATCCCTTATTTTACCATGGAGTTATTTTACCATGGCGACCGTTTCGCCCTATGTAGGTCAGCGTCAAGAAAATGTTTTTGCAGTCGGAGGAGAAACTTGGTGATTGGAATTTGGTGAGAAGAATCCTCTACAACGAAAAACGCCTTTGTTTTAATGATGTCTATCCCAAATCCTGTAATATTTCAGTGACACTCTGTCCCACATTTCGCGCCAGTACAAAACGTGCTGCCCTTCTTTCAAATTTTTCGGTATAGTCCGTCAATCCTATATGGTAAGGATCCCAAACTGAGCAGAAATAATTTCAAAGAGGACTACTCTGCGTAGTGTAAGGACTCTCCTTAGTAGATCTGTTACAGTTTACAAGGGCCCTGCCAATAAACCACTGCCTTTGGCTAGCCTTCCACACAATATTTTCGATGAGTTACTTCCAGTTTAAGATGTTTGCAAATCTAATTCTTAGGTATTTAGTTGAATTTTTGGCCTTTAGATTTGACTGATTTATTGTGTAACCGAAGTTTAACGAATTCCTTTTAGCACTCTTGTCGATGACCTCACACTTTTCGTTATTTAGGGTCAATTGCCAATTTTTTTTACCATACAGATATCAATTCTAAACCGATTTGTAATTTGTTTTGATCTTCTGATGACTTTACTAGTAAGTAAACGACAGCGTCATCTGCAAACAACCTAAGACGGTTAAGATTGTCTCCCAAATCGTTTATGTACATGAGGAACAGTAAAGGGCCTATAACACTACTTTGGGGAAAGCCAGATTTCACTTCTGTTTTACTCGATAACTTTCCATCAATTACTACTAACTGTGCCCTCTCTGACAGTAAATCACGAATTGACTTACATAACAATCATTTTGAGTTTACTGGCGACCCAAGCGTTCGTCAGCTACTAATAGTGTATAAGTTTAGAACGAGTTACTAAACAATAGTCGTATGATTTTGTGAACCACATATTCCCTTAGATTTGGGCGAATACGAAGGATTTAGCTGCAGCAGACAGGATACTCCGGTATATGAAAGAGTGCGGTACCAGTTACTTAATAGTTTTTCCTGGCAGAAATATGTCATCAGTCGTCTGACTGGCTTGATGCGACCCACCACGAATTCCTCTTCTGCCTTAAACTCTTCGGCTTAGAGTAGTGGTTACAACCTAAGTCTTCAATTATTCGCTTGCTTTATTCCAGTGATGTCTTTCTCTACAGTTTTTATCCTATACAGCTCCCTCTAGCTATTTCCTGACGGCTTAACATATGTTCTATCATCCCGCCCTTATTCTTCCTAATGTTTTCCTTATATTACTTTCCTCGCCGATTCTCCGGAGAATCTTCTAATTCCTTACCTAACCATTCGCCTAATTTTCAACCCTTTTATGTGCCACTAAATTTCAGATCTTCTGTTGTTATCGGTTCCGGTTTTCTCACAGTCCATGTTTCGTTACCATGCATTGCCCAGAACGTTCATTCTCAGAAATATGTTCCTTACATTAAGGCCTATGTTTGATACCACCAGGTAACTCATGGCCACCGATGGCCTTTTGACCGTTGCTAGTATGCTTTGTATGTCCTTCTTGCTTCGTCCACCGTGGGTTATTTTCCTGCCAACGCAGAAGAATTCCTTAACTTCGTCTACTTCGTGATCACCAGCTCTGATGTTAAGCTTCTCGCTGCTCTTATTTCTGCTTCTCCTTATTAATTTCGCCTTTCTTCGATTTTCTCTCAATCCAAATTCTGTACTCACTTGACTGCTTATTCCATTCACCAGATCCTGTAATTCTTCTTCAGCTTCATTCAGGATAGCAATGTCATCGGCGAATCTTATCATGATTTTTGCCTCACTATTGAATTTTTCTTACATTTTCGTCATCCCTTTTCTGACGTGCAGTAGGTGGTAATGACTACATCCCTTTTTATGACATATGTAAGGCGAGAACTTCGTTCTTGGTCTTCCAGTCTTATTCTACCGTCATGGTTCATGTACATACTGCATATCACCTGTCTTTCCCTATAGCTTACCCTCGTTTTTCTCAGTGTTTCGAACACCTTAAACCATTTTACATTGCCAGATGCTTTTTCTGAGTCGAAAAATCCAACCAATGTGTCTTGGTTTTCCTTCAGTTTCCTGCAATTATGTACCGTAACGTCAGAACCTCCTCTCTGGTGCCCTAACCCTTCCTAGGGCTGAACTGATAGTCATGTAACATCTTCAATTTTCTTTTCCCATCTTCTGTATATTATTCTTGTCAGCAACTTGAATGTATGAGCTGGTGAGCTGATAGTCTAGTAAGTGTCGGCTCTTGCTATCTTCGGAATTGTGTCAATGATGTTTCTCGGCAAGTCAGATGTTATATCACCAGAGTCATGCATTTCAGACACGAACGTGAATAGCCGGTCTGTTGTTACTTCGCCGAATGATTTTTAAAATTCCGCCGGAGTGTTATCCATCCCTTCTACCTTATTTGAACCTAAAATTTCCAAAGCTGTTTTAAAAATCTGATTCTAATACTGGACCCAGAATCTGCTCCCTCCCGACTCCTACGTTTTCCACCCATTTCTTCTCTCCTCTCTATTTCATGGTCGAAATTGCACTATATTCTTAATGTTACCGCCATTACATCTTATTTCCTCTGTTATGAATCAAAAAATACACTACACTGGTGTAACATATTATAATATTGAAGAATGTTGCACCGGTATAGTGTTTTCACATTTGCAATGGACACAGTCACAATACCATAGGCAAGAAGATCGCTTGCAACACTATAATGCGAAGAAATGTTCAGCCAATGTAGTCGACTCCAAATGGAACAGCTATGGCCTCGCATCTACTAATACCAGGACAGTGTGTCGAAGATAGAGACGAATCCGCTCCGCAGGTAACAAGTAGAGAAATTATGGTTTCCTGCTCGCCATGTCGTTCGACACAGGAACAGGCTTGGTTCATTGTCACAGCCTCGTTGTTGCTGATTTATTGGAAGTTCTATGAGTGTGGTTTTGTCGACTTCTGAGTTACTCAAGTAAAGCTTACGCCATTTTGTGAATGAGAGGTTGTGTATTGTGTAAACCTATACCCGCAGTCTGTCACCTTAGAAGGCTCGTAAAGTTTGTTCCGAAACAATTACACAAGTCCAGTAGGTTGCTTCTGCAAAAAGGTATTCATAATTTGATAAGTAAATAGTTTTCTACAAATTAATAAGTAATTTATGTGTAAGATTAAATCTTTAGTACGAACATCGAAAACTCTTGCGCGGGGTAGCCGTGCGGTCTCGGGCGCCTAGCCACGGTTCGCACGGCTACCTCCGATGGAAGTTCGAGTCCTCCCTTGGGCATGGGTGTTTGTGTTGTCCTTAGCGTAAGTTAGTTTAAGTTAGATTAAGTAGTGTGTCAGCCTAGGAACCGATGACCTCAGCAGTTTGGTCCCATAGAACTTACCACAAATTTCCAATTTTCCGAAACATCTTGCAAGCGCTTTGCAAGAAATTACTGCTAGCACGGGAATACTCTGCCAGGCGGCTTTCAGAACTTACAAATGATAATTGTAAAGCTTGTTATTCCATGCATAGGTCTTTAACATGAGGCCTTACCTCATTTCATGCGTTCAGGCTTTACTTACAGCTGATACAGAAACTGGGATAGCGTCTTGTACAGGGGTCGTCCTTCGTGAAATTTGCGTTGTTGTGACAGACTGGGTACAACAATTAATAGTTGCATTCTGAAAGATACGTCTAAGTATTATGCATCCGTGAAGCGAACTCACGGCATTTGACTTGCACAATCATGTTTGGAAAATTTGAAACAATGCCAGCATATCTTTCTAAGGCATCACAAGATAGTGTCAGCATATTCCACAGTAATTGCACGTCAACGACAGTACAGTCTATCATGTCTTGGGACGCTTCATATCGCTGAATGGTTCTGGAGATGGGACATTTACGGAGAACGTTGTGATAATATGTCCAATATTGAACGTAGTAAAGACAATATACTTAAGCACAAATTGCCCACACTCATCACAGGAACCTTCAGCGTCTGTAATGATGATCACACTTGTCATTTTGAAAATCTTTAAATGGGATACATCACCCTTTAACTTACGCAAATCATTGCACTATTTCCATGAATGGTGAATAATTAACCATTCGGTTATGCAGTATTATTGTGTATGCTACTCTGTCTTACTGATGATTCAAATTCAATACGGGCAAGTATCGCACCTGATTTCACACTTTCGTTCCACTCTGAGCAATCTGTCATAGTGATGGATGCTAATTCATTTAATTTCTATGAGCTGAGCATGTATCCAGACTCATCACACTCCTAGTAAGAAGGACGAAGCCTTGCGCTCATGTCAGACAGTAGGCTGTAGACCTTATTATACCAGTACAGATGTGAATTATTATATGAGCAAAACTCTGGGTGAAAGTATCTTCAATACTGGCTAGTTAAAAGAAGGAGAATATTTTTCTCAGGATCACCTTCAAGTCAATTTCCAGTGCAGTTATAATAAATAGAGATGGTTATAATTGAATAGCGGTTTTAAAATCCCACTTCTGCCTTGATGTAGCTGGTAGAATGGACACGTTGCGAAGAGCCTGGCGTGCCGATTACTGATGTACCGCTGCAGCCATTAGTATGGAACGTCAAGAATGCACAAGCGATATCATATGAATTATTCTGACCTGGCAGTAGTCGTTTTACCTGTCTTAGAAAGCAAGAACATGTCAACAGTTCCAGCAACCCACAGGCTCTGATAGGAGGACAGTAAGGACGTTCCTTATAAATCACAGACGCCAGCAGACTCTGAGACGCAGGCCAAGCGTACGTCTGTCCAGGTCCCAAGCAGATATAACTGTTACAAAGAAATGTTGTGTAGATCATTTCGCAACAATTTCGGAACGCTGAAAAACATAGGAAGAATGTGAAATAGTGAGGCGATTTCTCGAGTCACATAACTGCCCATGCAAGATAAAGAATTTCTACCCTGCACTAGGAGGCGCGATCATGAAATGGTCATCAGTCATTGGGCGGCCTTGAAGCTTTGGTCCGCGAATGCCAAGCTGAGAAGAAGAAAATTTCGAAATATTGTTCAGCTGAGAGATGGAGGAGGAAGAATGCAGTTGGTGAGACAGTGTGGAAACAAGAGAACATGGGGGTCTTCCATCCGTCTCCAACGTCCGCCTTTCCGACACCGCGATAACGCTGTTTCGTCTACTGTTACACACGTTGACCTGTCAACGCGGGGACTGCTCCAGGCCTTCGCTGCAAACCCGCGGCACAACGGAAGGGGCAGGCGACTCGCGCGCCGCACAGCTTGGTGGCAACGCTCCGCACCAACGCAGCGCCTGCCACCGACAGCACTACACGACAAATCATCACGAAAATGGTGAGTCGATTAGTTCCCCTCCTTCACCTTAATAACTGAGCCGTGTCCAAGCCAAGTCAAATGGAACCTGAGATAGGTAGTTACGTTTTGTTCCGTGTGAACAATACTGAAATAAACACACTTCTTCCAAATTTTAATGATCAAATCAGCCTTTCCATTCATACGTCAACCCCTCACTCTCATAACCTTTTACATTCGATTCCATTTAATTATTGATGTCACTTGATTATTGGCTCGCAGTGTGAGGTGATCTTATTGGTAATTTTCATTTACGGAAACTTTCTCGTGTTCGCTAAACCATATATGTGTATTCTGCCACGAAAATTATGTTACTGCACGATTCAAGGGTCTGAGCGTATTACCATATATCACATACTTAGCATTCACCCACCTGTTGTATGCTGAAGGGAAGCCAAGCAACTTAACCACCAAAGGTTGTTTTGACTTTTCTGTTTACTGAGTCTGACCTTCCGACAGTCATTTCTCTTTCTATTTCTACAAATTTTCGTCGCAGCCATTTTGCCTTAGCTTCCCTGCACTTCCTGTTTATTTCATCCCTAAGTGACTTGTGCTTCTGTATTTATAGATTTCCCTGAACATTCATGTACTTGTTTCTTTCGTAAATCAGCTGAAGAATTTCATTTGATATCCATCGTGTTTGCCACTGCCCTTCCTTGAACCTGCAGTTTTCTTTCTCACTTTTGTGATTCCCCGTTTTAGGGACGTCCTGTCCTATTAAACTGAACTACATCTGAGCTACTCATATCACAGTATCTACAGAACTATTGAGAACTTCAAGCTTATCTCTTCATTCCTTAGTATTTCCATACCCCACTTCTTTGTGCACTGATTGATTTTTTCTGACTACTTTCTAAAACGTCAGCCTACTCTTCGTGACTACTAAATTGGGATCATAGTCTGTATCTGCTCCTGGGTACACCTTACAATCCTGTTTTGTTTTCTAAATCACGGCTAGAACATGATATAATCTAACTTAAATCTTCCCGTATCACCTGGCCTTTTCCAATTACGCCTCCTTCTGATGTGGTTCTAGAACAGAGAATTCACTGTTACTAGTTCAGATTTATTGCAAAACTCAGTTAATGTTCCTCTTCCCTCATTCTTATTGCCGAGCCCATATTCTCCCGTAACCATTTCGTCCACTCCCTCCCCTATAACTGCATTCCCGGCCCCCATGACTATTACATTTTCGTCTCCATTTTTGTACTGAATAACTCGTCCCATATCCTCATATAGTTTTTCCTCATCCCCTGCTGGCGATATCGACACGACACATATGCCTCAAATATCGACATCGGGACTGGTTCCGTGTCGTTACTCATGAGAAAAACCCTAACTATGAACTTTTCACACTAACCCACTCTCGGCCATGTCTTCCTATACATAACGAAACCTACTCCCGGTACACTACTTTCTCTTGCTGTTGATATCCAGAAATGCTTTTCTTCTTTCCATTTCACTTCACTGATCCCCAATATATCTATATTGAGCCTTAACGTTTCACTTTTCGGATTTCTGCGTTGAAACCTCTGACATTCCAACATTCCATCGCTCAACTAGTAGGACGATGCCCTTTCCGTTGGTTAATCAGTCTTTTTCTCATGGTCATCTCCCACTTCGCAGTCCTCTCCCGTAGATCCTAATGCTGCTACGTCGAGCCATAGTCCAATGCTATCACAATATATCTTGCTGCAATGAGCTGTGGCATCGATGCCGCCTGATACTAAAAAGAGATACTAAAACACACTTACATGTTGACGTGACTGCTAGAGATGGCTGGTACCGTCGAAGCTTTGTAACAGCTCATCCGTGTACGCCACTTGATTGTTTACAC
The DNA here is from genome assembly GCF_021461385.2 of Schistocerca piceifrons. Classification (NCBI taxonomy): domain Eukaryota; kingdom Metazoa; phylum Arthropoda; class Insecta; order Orthoptera; family Acrididae; genus Schistocerca; species Schistocerca piceifrons. Next base: position 611,901,538 of record NC_060142.1, on the reverse strand, counting down.
ATACAGAAAGGACCACCTGGCTGATGGTTCAAAGTTCAAATGGATCTAAGCACTATGAGACTTAACATTTGAGGTCATCAGACCCTTGACTTGGAACTACTTAAACCTAAGGACATCACATCCTTGCCCGAGGCGGGATTCGAACCTGCGACCGTAGCAGCAGCGCGGTTCCGGACTGAAGAGCCTAGAACCGCTCGGTCACAGCGGCCGGCCTGGCTGATGTTATCAGCGTCCTGCGTCTTCTTGCAATGCCCTAAAAACACTGAGATGCCTCGCCAAGACGAAAGCACAAAGTATTTAGTGCATCACTTTGAACGATATGCAGTCACATGGTATTCATATCAACAGTTTTCAAAAGATAGAGTCTTCCTCCGAATGCTGTAACCTGACTAACAACGACATGTATTTCGAGGGATACAGCTGCTTCAAGTCAGCCGCCAATGTATAATTTTGCTCAAATCAAACTTCCTACGAATGAAAGATGATGCTTCCAGCCACCTGCAGCAGCATTAAAGGAAATGCCATGATATCTGCTTGTCCCATAATGATCCAACATTGTTTTTGGGAAGATAGCAATGTGTCCTATTTTCCAGCCACATGCAGCCACTTACCAGCATTGTCTTTTAAAGTACCCTCCATCAGTCCATCTCACAATTTTTTTTTGAAAGATAGCTCTCACCTCGCGGCAGCGTTACGTTTTCTCACCACCTGCTCGAACAAAAGGAAGGCGTGTTCTAGCTTGATGGCATGACATTCTGAATAATTACTAGTCCTCTGCAAAACAGCGGGTGGAACCGAAAGGTATATAAAGCCGACGCCCTCTGCAACCATCACCAGTCTGTCTCTGGCAGCGTACAGTTGAGTTTGTGTGGTCGTCGCATGATAAAATGTCCAGCCAGCAGCAGCGCTAGAAGCAGTGGTGATGGGAAACAGCCACACTTGGAGCAATTGTCATGTAAGATTTTATAACAACTATGAGGTCAAATTGCAATGGTTATTAAATTTTGTACCAAAGTGTTCAAATTTTTAGGGATCGTGGTTCATTTTAGTAACAAGTGGTTATAAGAGTTCTCTTTCTTGCTGTTGCAGCATTTATTTCAGGACTGCTGGCCAAGCTGGAGCGTCAGATGGAAGCTGACAAGCAGCCATGTAAGTACGTCTCCAAATTCTGTGTGTGATAGTTTACACGTCCAGGAAACGTCTCTTAAAGTATTCGAATCGTAACAAGTGGTTATAATTTTCTATTGTTATTCTAGAGTTAGAGCAGTAGGTGGGTGCTGAAAGTCGACGGCAGCAGCAAGTTGAAGAGGTTGTGCTGCCATCATGTAAGTATATCTCCAACTTCTCTGTATGTGATAGTTCACACGTCCAGGAAAATGCACTTGGTATATTCAAATTGTAACAAGTGTTTATAACAGTTTTGATCTCACTTTTGCAGCATTACAGCGGCATCTGAAGGAACTAGAGGCCAAAAGGTAGCAAGAGCAAGAATGTAAGTACATTCGTAATATGTTGCTGTTAGACATTGTTTTCATCTTATACGGTCGTGTGAGACATGTTTTCTTCGTTGTTGTAGACGTCCTATGGAAAAAGAGGAGAATCTAACAGCGGTATGCTCGAGGATGATGAGCAGCAGTCACCTCTTCCATCTGGTATGGACTTTCCCTCGTTGTAGGCAATTGCAGTACCGATTTCTTTTGTTGTTTCTTGTAATCAATATCTAATTGTAGACGACTTCGGTGACATGGATCAATGGCTGTTCTGGAGAGTTTGAAACGCCTCAGTGGACAAGGTTCTAACCTCTGAAGAAGAGACAGAAAGGCGTTGTTACTTGACCCTATTAGATGAGGATGACTTACCTGAGTGAGTGGGGCAAATGCCTTACAAATTTGATAAAATGTTAATGCTATTGACCCAGAGCGTAAAAGCTAAATATTTATTGTTTATACGAACTCTGATTACTACACTGCCAATATTGATATGTGTCTGGAACGTTGTACTTAATTCAGTGTGTGGCTAGCACTGTAACGCTTGCCATTATGTTTTAGTATGGTGATGACTCCTAAGGACTGTGTGTTGTTTAATTCATTTTCCCCCGCGGATTATGAGGATGAATTTATCCGGTGTGACAAGGATTTCCATGCGCTTTCTAGGCTCATCTTCTGAGTTCTGGAGATGCAATTCTGATCATGCACGGTTCGGATCGGATGCTCATCTGCCGGTCCATACACGGTTTTACCGAGGAGTGACATGTCTTGTGCGCACTTGCACCTTGGACGTCGTGGCACATAGATTATCAGATGTATATGACCCGAAGATATACCTGCAGGGTATGAAACCAGTAGTCATGCAAAGAAAAAAGACAATAAACAATTCAGTTTAATTGATAATATTCTTCTTGGGTGTGCAGCCGGATCATAACTTCATCTTCACATAGTATTTCCGCGGCCAAACTGGCCGCCATCTTCAGGTGAGAGTGCTGCTACACGATCTCGTCGGAACTGTCTTCTCAGCGCAAGCGGCGGCCCCTATATAGGCCGCAGAAGGCGTGCGCGAGAAGGTGCCGTAACTGCGCAATTAAACAAACAGCGTCCCAGTGGTGCAAACAGGCGAAATCGAGATATAGCTATCAAAAATTAAAAATTATTCCGGCGATCGAAACACAGACCGTTGTTTTTAATGTCTGATAACACCGGGTTCCAAGTCTTACTTACAAGGGAACATCCCCAACGCACCCCCCTCAGATTTACTTATAAGTTGGCACAGTGGATAGGCCTTGAAAAACTGAACACAGATCAATCGAGAAAACAGGAAGAAGTTGTGTGGAACTATGAAAGAATAAGCAAAATATATAAACTGGGTCGTCCATGCGTAAGATAGGCAACATTAATGGCAACGTCAGCCGAGGAGTGCCGTGGTCCCATGGTTAGCGTGGACATCTGCGGAACGGGAGGTCCTTGGTTCAAATCTGCTCTCGACTGAAAATTTTGGTTTCTTTATTTTCGGAAAGTTATGATCTGTCCGTTCGTTCATTGACGTCTCTGTTCACTGTAATAAGTTTAGTGTCTGTGTTTTGCGAGCGCACCGCAAAACCGTGCGATTAGTAGACGAAAGGACGTGCCTCTCCAATGGGAACCGAAAACATTTGATCGCAAGGTCATAGGTCAACCGATTCCTCCACTGGAAAACACGTCTGATATCTTGTATACGACACTGGTGACAGCATGTGCGTCACATGACAGGAATATGTTGTCGACCCACCTAACTAGTACACTTGGCGAATGGGTGAAAAGATTCTTCTACCTTGCCCGATTTAGGTTTTCTTGTGGATGTAATAATCACTCCAAAAAAAGTGATGAAAACATAAGAGTTTTTCACATAAACTGAAAATAGAAAGTTTCAGTCTAGGGCAGATTTGAACCAAGGACCTCTCGTTTCGCAGCCGTTCACGCTAACCACGGGACCACGGCGCTCCTAGCCTGACATTGCCCTAAATGTTGCTTATCTTATGCATGGACGACCCAGTTTGTATATTTTGCTTATTTTTTCATAGTTTCACACAACTTATCCCTGTTTTCTCGATTGATCTGTGTTCAGTTTTTCAAGGCCTATCCACTGTGCCAACTTATATCTAAATCTGAGGGGGGTGCGATGGGGATGTTCCCTTGTTAGAAGATAACCATTGACTCTATTAATAAGATTATCAGATAAACGAATCTCTATGGATTCTTTTAAAACACAGTCCAATAGCGAGATGTAGGGGCAACCATTTGTTTCTCGTCATACAGCATTCTATGTCTCTCGGTGAGACAGTGCTCCGCCAATGCTGATTCCTCCGGCTGAAGCAACCGTGTGTGCCGCTGGTGCTCAACACATCGGTCCTGAATGGTCCAGATTGTCTGACCAATTTAAGCATTCCAACAGTGGCAAGGGATCTTGTACACACCGGGCTTCCTTAAACCATTCGCCTTCATTAAGGAGTGCATTCGCTTCACTCTACGACAACGGGATCTCATATCCAAGGATTTGCTTTTCTTGCACTTGGAGATATCGTCACTACTGTCGGACGTATCCTGCAAATGGGTGGATAGTTCTTCTTGGGCACTATCAGATTGGACGCATAGGAGCGCCGTCATGAAACAGTCTTCGAAGTTTCAACGGCTTTGTTCTCAACCCATGATATCTGATGACACCCGTCGACGGACAGTGATTAACCTCACGAGTAAAGAACTGGACGACGCCACGCTGTCACTGTTGGAGAAGGGCCTGAATTTTGCCCCTACACCGAGGAATGTGCCATCACCGAATTCATCTGCGCAGTCGAACAAGTGGTGTCCAGCTTTTCTGAGGACCAAGCTGAAGAGATTAGGCAAGAGGTCTCACACACATTGCGTCGGGCGCAGCCTCCATGGATTAACACCTCCCCTCTCGAAAGGGCAGCAGTCCGGTCCTTTAGAGAAGACAAAGATCTTATAATTCTACCAGTGGACAAAGGCAACGCAACGGTTCTCCTGTCACGTGATGACTATCTGGGAAAGATGGATCACTTACTTGAGGACTCAGCATACCGAAGATTGCAGGACGACCCAACTGAACGGATAAACAGAACACGCTTTCACTACTGAAGAAGAGTTCTTTACTTGAGGACATTCTCAAAAATTTCGTCCAGGTGCTACCGTTCCGCCGAGATTATACGGTCTACCCAAGATTCATAAGCAAGGGGTCGCGCTTCGTCCGTCGTCTGTAATTTGGGTGCTCCTACCTACAATCTAGACAAGTATTTAGCATCTGTTCTTGGCTCTCACGTCGGTAAATGAGAACATCGAAGTGGCCGTGCGGTTAAAGGCGCGGCAGTCTGGAACCGCAAGACCGCTACGGTCGCAGGTTCGAATCCTGCCTCGGGCATGGATGTTTGTGATGTCCTTAGGTTAGTTAGGTTTAACTAGTTCTAAGTTCTAGGGGACTAATGACCTCAGCAGTTGAGTCCCATAGTGCTCAGAGCCATTTGAGAACATCACATTCCCAATTCTATGGTGTTTATTCAGAGATTGAAGTCCTTGTCTCTTAGTCCCTGTGATTTGCTTGTGAGTTCTGATATCGTGTCGCTTTTTCCCGGGTTCCTCTGTAAGAATCCTTGCAATTAATTGGTGAGAAACTGGATGAGGAAACAACCAAGCTTTGTCACCATGTTCTGACGTCGACGTACTTTTTATTGAATCACAAATATTTTGAACAGACTGAAGGAGTGGCTATGGGGAGACTATTGTCCCCAATAGTTGCCAATCCTTTTGTGGAGGATTTTGAGGACGTGGCGCTGAAGACGACGTGTTTAAAACCAACCTGTTTCTGGAGGTGCGTGGACGATACGTTTATGGTGTGGCCTCATGGGACATAAGCTATTGACCGCCGCCTAGATCATTTTAATTCCCTGCAGCCTAGCATCAAGTTTGCCATGGAGGTGGAAAGTAACGGAAAGCTTCCGTTTCTGGTTGTTCTGGTGTACAGAAAGTGATGGGACACTGGGACATGGTGTTTCAGGAAAGCCTACGCACACGGACCGTTACCTGCATGCTTCTAGCTGTCATCCATCGTTCCAACGTACGGGGGTTCTGCGGACGTTCGCGAGAAGAGCTAATGCCATTTCCGATGGATAAACCTTGACACGAGAACTTGACCACCTTAAGGTGGTGTTCAAGCAGAATGGCTATACAGATAAACAGATCCGTCGTGCTCTCCATTTTGGATCTTCGCCTGGACCACCAGAAGATACCTGCAAATCGGTGGGTTTTCTACCTTTTGCCGCGGGAATTTCGCCGAAGATTGGAAGAATTCTAAGAAGATATCGTATCAAAAGTATTTTTTGCCCGCCAGACAAGATTAGAGCGCTTCTTCGCTCTGTTAAGGACGACTTGGGTTTTGAGGAAGCCCCGTGTGTACAAGATCCCTTGCCACTGTGGGAAGGCTTATATTGGACAGACTATCCGGAGCATTCAGGACCGATGTGTTGAGCACGAGCGGCACACACGGTTGCTTCAGCCAGAGAAATCTGCAGTGGCGGAGCACTGTCTCACCGAGGGACATAGAATGCGGTATGACGAGACACAAATGGTTGCCCCTGCATCTCGCTATTGGGACTGTGTTTTAAAAGAATCCATAGAGATTCGTTTATCTGACAATCTTATTAATAGAGACAAGGGTTATGTTCTAAGTAAGACTTGGAACCCGGTGTTATCAGACCCAAAAAAACAACGGTCTGTGTTTCGATCGTCGGAATAATTTTTAATTTTTGATAGCGATATCTCGATTTCGCCTGTTTCCACCACTGGCTGGGCGGTGTGTTTACTTGTGCTAGAGGGCAGTTAGAGCGCCTTCCCGCGCACGCGTTGTGGGCCTTCTGCTGCCTATATAGGGACCGCCGCTTGCGCTGAGAAGTCAGTTCCGGCGAGATTGTGTACCAGCACTCTCACCTGAAGATGGCGGCCAGTGGGACCGTGGAAATATTGTGTCTAGATGACGTTATGATCCGGCTGCACACCCGAGACGAATATTATCAATTACTATGCCGGGAAAGCTATTTTACCATCTCTGATTTTAAATTGTTTTATTGTCCTTCATATTGTGTTGTACTTAATTGTTGTTATTCTTTCACAGAAGTGACGCCTCAGTTTGGTGTTGCTCAAATGTAGAGGGATGCGATGGGTGTGAAGCACACTCCGCAGCAGCACCCACCCTAGTGTATGGCGCCAGTGGTGGCTACACAAGCAACCACCGCCGCCCAACCCGCGTCAGCTCAACTGTTCTTGAGTCCTTGGGTCAGCCAGCAGCAGCGACGAACTCCCACCCGTCAGGCTAGTGGTCCAGGCCTGGAGCATCAAGGGCCAGCCTGCTCGTGCTGTCTTCTCCTCCTCCTCCTCCTCAGGAAGATCGCCCTCGCTGGTACAAGGTACGTTGCCTCGGCGCATACACCTGTACCCATCATCCGTGACACCATCGTCGACTGGAGGTAGTTGTTGTAGTAGTGTTAGTGAATAATCTGCTACGAAGGGCGGTACCCCCCCACCACAACTCTCCAGCCACCTCACCTTATTAGAGATTGACATCAGCTCATGCCCCAGCTAAACTACATAGTATTTGAGAATACTTTTGAGGAGTGTATCTTATTTTCTCATATAGAGAACCTAGCGGGAGGAGACCCCGTCAGGTTTCTGAACCAGTGCCTTCCTGTCATAGAGACAAAGCTCCTCAAAATTATAAACCATCTGCGGAAACCAACTACTAAGTGTAGCGCAGCACTCTGCTGCAAGCTCACTCAACCCCCGAAATAAGACATTGGTGTTTCGGAGACAGTATTATCTATATGGGGGGGGGGGGGGGGGATAATGGCATAATATTGCAGAGCACATCAATAGCCGAGTAGTACAATGAATCCACAGTAATTGCTACACACGGTCAGTTCTCTGAGATAGAATTTTGAGGCTCAGGAAATTCATTTAGCTGTCTACTACTCCTGGGCCACCACACACGTCTTCAATCCTGTTTATGAAGGATTTCGTTATATCATGCTCCCTGACGATATAGCTGCTAATCAGGCACGTATTAATTTCAGAAATGTATCTGACACCTATTGTTATGCGTCGTTTATCCAGGCTTGTGAAAAAAAGTTACGAGGAAGATCCATAGCGCCCATCTCGATATGGCAGGGATATTGGTATTTGTGGGTTTTACAACTTTGACAGTACCGATTTCCCTGTGAAACTTCAGGACGTACCTAAATTTCAGAGTCAGAATGAGGTTATTTTGGTTTACGTTTATGGGCTGTAGAAGAACAAGCCATATCAAGATGACGATTATGATTATAGTAAAGTCCCAAATGAAGTTTTTGGATCCCTTGTATCTACCTGAATTTGCAGGTCAGTGTAATTTGCATGTGAACATGCTGCTATTCTTCAATGGAGAAATTATTCATTATGTCTGTATCAAATATTTGTCCTGTCTACTTTCACCCCAACTGACTAAACAAGGACACTAACAGCATTTGGCCTCAGATGTCTCAATGCCTTCTCCGTTAGTGAGTTTTTCGCAAAGCATCTTGTCAATTGGTCTACTCAGGATGCGATACTTGTTGGGACTCCCACCGAGGAGAATAAATTCTTTAAATTTAAGAACTCCACCACCAGGAGCAATCTCCCTCTGTAGTGTACGCTGACTTCGAGTGACGTCTCGCTCCTGTGAAGGCAACTGCACTGCCTCGCATACAACCTACACACAGAAATATATACCGTATACGGCTGCTTACCATGTAGTGCGCTCGTTTGACTCGAGTGTTAACCGCCACAGAACATTTGTCAGGGATAATACTGCAATTCAGCTCCTCACTGACGTAGAAAACTTTCATGGGAGGTTGATAGGTTTTACAGTCACAACGTTCCTATGACCAAATTGAAGGAGAATGATGATTTGTGCAATAACGCGGATCACTGCTATATTTGTGGGCTCCCATTAGATATAAAAGCGGGAACTCCCCAGGGGGAGGTTATGTGTCACAGCTCACAATGCAAGCAATTTTAAATACGTTGCCAAGGCACATACCCATTTCCTTTCAGAATCTAAGCGGGTAAGATGCTGACTTTCTTGTCATGTACTTGGAAAAACTTGTTATGGAGAAAAATCAGGTCAGTGTGCCACCTGACAGCGTCGAGGAATACATCTCCTTCTCCAAATGTATGATGCCCAGAATTAAGCTCCGCTTCCCAGGCTCGCTGTGTTTTATGCGCCTATCACTCCAGACACTTGATGAAACTCTGCCTCAGGAGAACATGCATATCACTCGGGATTCATACCCCGAAGACGCAAAGTGTGAGCTTCTAACTATTAGGGGTGTTTTCCCGTAAGAGTATTTGAATAGCATGGGAAAGCTCGACGAAATCAGGCTACCTGACATAACGGCTTTCTCCAGTAACCTCACAGGCGATGCTATTACGGGTACAGAGTACGAGCATGCTGTGAATGTCTGGCGGGAGTTCAACATTCCAAATTTGGGCGAGTATGCACGGCTTTACATGATCGCTGATGTGCGCTTGCTGGCTGACGCATTCGAGAATTTCCGGAATGTATGCAGGGCCACCTATGCCTTGGACCATGCCTTTTATTACGTGACCCCTGTACTGTCTTGGGACGCTTTGCTTAACAAAACGAAGCACAGCATTGAACTACTGACTGATGTGGTTATGTTTCTTTTCTTTCAGCGTGAGATCTATTGGAGGACTTTGGCAATGTGTCGATTGCCATGCCAAGGTGAATAATCCGCAGATGGGTTTGAGATTCGATGCATCTCTTCACTCTATTTAGATCATGTACTTAAGACGTGAATAACTTATTATAATGACATGCCATGCAACAATCGCTGTCGATTCATGAGTTTAAATTTCTGTTCGAGCCTGAATGTGAGGGATTAGGTGGAGGAATGCAATGTGTTGTGGCTGACTCTGTTGTAGGGTATGTTGTTGAGGCAGATGTCATGCACCTGACGTGCAAAGCGATTGTCACTATGTCTACTGCAACTAGTTTCACAAGGAGACTCCACCCCCTAGCTGTTCGCAACGCCGGAGAGTACACAGAGATACCTCACTCACTACCTTAATCTGCAGCAGTGTCTGAGTTTTGGGATGATGCTGGGTAGAATCTCATTCAAGCAATCCCCCTGGTTGGAGGAGCACCTTGATTTGAATAACACGAAGATGGCTTCCCCGACGTTTGACCTTGACAAATATTCTTTAAATTAATCAATAAAGCAATTTTCAGCGAAACAGGGGAAAATTGAGAAAATACCACGAAAATCTTATTTGAACCGAATGGGATGAGCGTCATGGCGTAAGGAAATGTATACCAAGATCAAATTTATGCGGGTTACCATTTTCAATAAGAACTTTGTTGTTGTGTAAATGAGATGGAGAAAGCTGCAGTAGAGTTCACGAAGCCTATCTATGTGGGGATGTGCATACTAGACCTATCCAAACTACACATTTACCGATTCTATTATGAGTTTCCTAAAACTCATATCATGGATACGACTTTATATATATATATATATATATATATATATATATATATAGCTTCACCTATTGGGTGAAGGACTATGATCCATATGAACTAATGAGTTACTGCGGTGAAGAGTTAGACTCATCCTCATACAAGGCCAATACTCCTTACGGTATTGTTCCACACAATTAGAAGGTTATCGTCTGATGAAGGAGTAGGTGGATGGACTCCGCTTGTGGAGTTCATAGGTCTATGTTCCAAGATGTATGAATATCGCATGTTGGAAGGCAACACCCACAAGTTGGCAGAGGGTGTTCGTCGTGTGGCATCAAGGGTCATCAAAACCAAATATTATCTGCAATGCCTCTATGGCAGTGCTGACGGTGCTCCACTGTATCCACCACGCACGGTGCAGCAAACCTATATTCGATTTTGAGAACATCAAGTGTAGTCTGTGCTGCTTATGCCACTAACTACTAACCACTGCACCAAAATATTCGACACAATGTCTACTAATCCTACTGGTTTGCTATTGCTTTTCTTCATAATAATCTAGCATTTAGGTCCGGTATCATATGTGCTAACACTGACGAAGTATGTCTACAGCTCTGCTGAGTCTCACAGTTCGAGGTCAAAACAGGCGAGTGACCACTTGTTTTTGTCTCTGTTCGCTGTGCCGTTGCTCACACATTAACATGCGACTATCACTCACACTAATGTCTACAATCGCCTTACGCTTATTAACACCATTATGTTGTTCGCACTACCGAGTACACAGTGACATATTTTTTCCTGCCTCTTTATACACCTCGTGCTGCGAAAATTTGTATCTTTCTGTCCAAAATAGGTCATACTTTTATTTTTATTTACATTAACTTCAGAGTTTCAGAGAGATTTTATACATAGCACTGTAACAATAATATTTACATTGACACTGTAACATCTGTATAGCCATTGCTTTGGATTTCATATATGACCAATGACTGATTTCAGTATTTTATTTTATTTTTACTTTTCATTTTGATGGTGGGTCACCTAACATTACCGCTGGATATATTTCGTAAACCACATCAAATACTGACGAATCGTTTCCACAGACCGAACGTGAGGTGAGAGGCTAGTGTAACTGGTTAATACAAACCATAAAAAAATGCACGGAAGTATGTTTTTCAACACAAACCTACGTTTTTTTAAATGGAACCCCGTTAGTTTTGTTAGCACATCTGAACATATAAACAAATACCTAATCAGTGTCGTTTGTTGCATTGTAAAATGTTAATTACATCCGGAGATATTGTAACCTAAAGTTGACGCTTGAGTACCACTCCTCCGCTATTCGATCGTGTGTATCGGAGAGCACCGAATTACGTAGGGATCCTAAGGGAACGGTGATGGACCTTAGGTACAGATGAGACTGGAACAGCACATTACGTCCGCATGCTAGCACCTTTTTATTGGTCTTTTTCACTGACGCACATGTACATTACCATGAGGTGTGAGGTACACGTACGCACGTGGTTTCCGTTTTCAATTACGGAGTGGAATAGAGAGTGTCCCGATATGTCAGGCCAATAGATGTTCAATGTGGTGGCCACAATTGCAATCTCTGGCGTAATGAATGTCGTACACGCCGCAGTACATCTGGTGTAATGTCGCCGCAGGCTGCCACAACACGTGGTTTCATATCCTCTGGCGTTGTAGGCACATCACGGTACACATTCTCCTTTAACGTACCCCACAGAAGGAAGTCCAGAGGTGTAATTTCAGGAGAACGAGCTGGCCAATATACACGTCCTCCACGTCCTATGATACGCCCGTCGAACATCCTGTCAAGGGTCAGCCTAGTGTTAATTGCGGAATGTGCAGGTGCACCATCATGCTTATACCACATACGTCGACGCGTTTCCAGTGGGACATTTTCGAGCAACGTTGGCAGATCATTCTGTAGAAACGCGATATATGTTGCAGCTGTTTGGGCCCCTGCAATGAAGTGAGGACCAATGAGGTGATCACCAATGATTCCGGACCATACATTTACAGTCCACGGTCGCTGTCGCTCCACCTGTCTGAGCCAGCGAGGATTGTCCACGGACCAGTAATGCATGTTCCGTAGATTTACTGCATCGTGGTTTGTGAAACCCGCTTCATCGGTAAACAGGTAGAACTGCAACGCATCCTCTGTTAATGCCCATTCACAGAATTGCACTCGATGAGTAAAGTCATCACCATGTAATTGCTGATGTAGCGACACATGAAACGGGTGAAAGCGGTGACGATGCAGTATGCGCATGACACTACTTTGACTCAGTCCACCGGCTCTCGCAATGTCCCGTTTACTCATGTGTCGGTTCATGGCAACAGCAGCTAACACACCAAAAGCACCCGCTTCTCATGTGACGGGCCTGTTACGAACCCGTTTGCGTGCTACGACCATACCTGTTGCATACAGTTGGCGGTAGATGTTTTGCAGCCGGCCGAAGTGGCCGTGCGGTTAAAGGCGCTGCAGTCTGGAACCGCAAGACCGCTACGGTCGCAGGTTCGAATCCTGCCTCGGGCATGGATGTTTGTGATGTCCTTAGGTTAGTTAGGTTTAACTAGTTCTAAGTTTTAGGGGACTAATGACCTCAGCAGTTGAGTCCCATAGTGCTCAGAGCCATTTTTTTGATGTTTTGCAATGTGCGGCACGTTGGATGCTCTCTGTCCGGGTACCATTCTGCATACACCCTGCAGGCTTCAGCTGCATTTCGTCGACACTCGCCGTAGATGAGTATCATCTCCGCCTTTTCAGAGTTCGAATACACCATGGTCACTGTTCCTACAACACTACACTATCACAGACGTCTGGTAACACGGTGTACTACAGTTGGTCTGCTTGCGGAGACGAATGCAGAATAACAATAGTAGCAAGCGCTACATGCGGACACTGCGACAGCTAGACCAAACCACAACAGTGCACTACAGCCACACTCGTAAACACGGTCGTCATCGTAAACATGTCTCTGCAGATGCTGCTCGCCGACCGTGGCCCGTGTTGGTTACAACACGCAACTGAACGTCGGAGGTTTCAAGCGTCAATTGTAGGTTACAATATCTCCGGATGTAATTAACATTTTACAATGCAACAAAAGGCACTGATTACGTATTTATTTATAAGTTCAGATGTGCTAACAAAACTGACGTGGTTCCATTTAAAAAAACGTAGGTTTATGTTAAAAAACATACTTCCGTGCATTTTTGTATGGTTTATATTAAACAATTACACTAGCCCCTCTCCTCACGTTCGGTCTGTGGAATCGGTTCGTCAGTATTTGATGTGGTTTACGAAATATATCCAGCGGTAACGATAGGTGACTCACCCTGCATATATATGTTTATACAGTTGTATGCTCGTACTGGTAGGACATCCTTCTTCGTCCCAACAAATATCAAAGTCTTTTGGCATGCAAGATTATTGAATGGAGATGAATACAAAATGGACCAGACAAATGGATTCCACGGTTATACACGCGTGCCTGCCCTACTTGGTAAATGTCCGTGAATCCTTCGGTTCACAGCCCGTCTTGTTAGAGGACATGTTAATTTTCATTTACACAAAACTAAACTAAGATAATCACTTATTGGCTATTGATGATATTATCTTTTGTTTTCATATCTGTGTGGATCTCAACATGTTCATCATTAAATAAACGTTAATGAGGGAATTCCAAATGCAATAATGAATAGGTTAATAATGTATAAATGAAATCATTTTGCTAATCCTGATACTAGATCTAATGCTCCAATTGCTCCTGCTAGTGGTCAAGCTCCAAGTGTCTTTTACTGAAATTGTTTGTTCCATTAATTTACTTTGGCTGATCTTACTGTCTTTCATTATGTCAATTTATGTGACTTCCTTGCTATGCCCTTCATTGACTTTTGTTCTTTACTGAAAAATGGATTAATTTACACCATGTCATTGATGAAGGTGTAATACCACGCTCACTCGTTTAGAGTCCGATTCCCCCACATGTACAACATGAAAAATTAGTGCACTTGGTGTTCCTATTACATCCAGTTATTATGTTTCTACAGTGTGTCCATAATCCTTCGTACACTTAAATAGTAAAATACGTTCTTACACTAAAGTGCCCAGAAAAATTAATGAGATATGGAAAGCTTAACTATTTACTAACGTATATGGAACAAAAGTTATTTTACATGTTTTGTCTGATCATTTTCCTCATTTGGTCTACGTTTTCTTACTTTAATCACTGCATTCAAGAAAATATCCTCGCTTCTCTTTGGTAGCTTGTACCCAACCATGTCACTACCTTCTATTTGCTTTTCATTACATGTGCATCTTTTTACGTGTAAGTCCACTGTACATAATAAAATTTCACTTGCGATTCAGGTAAACACTTACGACTGTTAGTACATTACGTCATGAAAACAGGAAAAAAATAAATTCTTATTGCTGCCGTAAAAAACTCTTTAAAGTAGTGTTGTAAACCCTTTATTTCGTCAAGGCATTGTACCACATTTTGCGGTTTAAAAAGGTGTATTGTCACTATATTCATGAAGGAGAGTAATAAAGGAGAGAAAGGAAGATGATTGGTTCGACAATGGTCATTCCTAAGAAACATCTATATCATTCACGTAACGAGAGCGCAGAAAGTAAGTCTAATGTGACACACTTATAACACAAACATTTTTATTAGACCTACCTGCCTGACCAATCATAGTGTGATGTGAGACAAAACTGCCACACGAGACTGGAAATTCGGTCATACTGTTCTACACAGCAGGCTGCCCTGCAAATGAGTCAGATGAGCTAACAAATCGCGCATCGCTTCATCTTCCCCTTACGACACTGCAAAGTGAGCTAGGTTCTTCGACTCGACTAATATTACTCACAGCTTGCCCAACTGGAGCCAGGCTAAATTTTCTTGAGGATGGTACACTAATAGTGAATCGGGACACCAGCATTGCTGACGGCTATTAAAATAGACGTAAAGGAAATTATGAACCCCGTTAGACGCTAACAGTATGTTCTTGCATAAATACTCAAAACAATTCCCTCAGCGTGTTCCTTTCAGAAAAATCCCGATCCACGCTGTCTTATAAAATATAATTAAGTATCATTCACCAAGTTTCAATAGTTAAAATTTTAAAATAATACCTTAAGCACTTTAAGCTCTTGAGAAAAAAGACTTCCGAATTACGAAAACACTCTTCAGAGATATCTTTTCACGAGACTGTTGCAAAGCTCCATTGTTGCTTAGATCCTGGCGAGAATATCTTCCGAAACTCTACAAACAGCTATTATATTCTCGCAATGATAGTCGGAGGACAACTATTACCTACAGATGCCCATCTCCTCGGTGGCGCATCTGTTTTGTCACTGTCTTCTTCACTGGTATAACTGCAATGTTGTTCCATTTGCATTCCATGTAATGCAAAACCTCGGTTTGGATATGTTTAATTAACTACATGGTTCATGCGTATTGACCTCAACGGAATAATTAACCGTGTTCATGATCACAGACCAGCGTGCAGACGATCGTTCGTCGTGTATATCGTGCACGAATGATTAAACATCAGCACTAACGGTGGTAATGCAATATTTACGATGTTGTCACCAGCGGACACACATGAATTTTTCACATGCTGCTGTGGAATTGAGCCCTGGATCTTTCTATGAATGAGGCGTAAATAGTGATTGCAGTCAATGGTCCAGATAAAGGCGAGCATAACACACGTTTCTATGCAAAAGCAAGTATTGACATTTAATCTGGAGCACCTCTCCTTTCTAATATTATTTCCTGATAGTACGTTTCGTTCCGATCACCAGTTGGGAAGAGCCAGATTCTTTATGATGTATACCACAAGAGATACGCATCGGTCCAAGGATTAAACAGATTTATCGAGATTACTACACACGTTAAACTGCTGTCACGTTGCACGCAAATTATAAACATGCTATTTCTCTCTGATACTCGATACAGCAACATTTAGATATAGGTTTTTCGAGACTTAATTACGTTGTCAAACCATTGTCATTACAAACTACAAAGTTTGCGTATTTGCTAGGTTCGTCAGTGACAATTTCTTGTGTTTCTTCTTTCTCTCTAGCTTATTATCCCAATTCAACTTACTCGTACAGAATTCCATTAATTCTATCATTCTCTATTCCTGTTACTTTACCTACCTCAGAATTCAAAACATATGCTGCTCATGTCATTTAACTCTGTTAATACGATGGGACTGCAACATGAGACATATTTAGCCGGCCGTTAACTAACATCTTATAGTAAACCAAATGGCTCTGAGCACTATGGGACTCAACTTCTGAGGTCATCAGTCCCCTAGAACGTAGAACTACTTACACCTAACTAACCTAAGGACATCACACACATCCATGCCCGAGGCAGGATTCGAACCTGCGACCGTAGCGGTCTCGCGGTTCCAGACTGCAGCGCCTAGAACCGCATGGCCACTCCGGCCGGCTATAGTAAACCGAAACGTAGCTTGTCCTACAGCCAGCATCATTCAAGCCGTTTGTACAGCAACAAAAAAGCCGTCCTCTCTTCGTTTATGTTACAATACATTATATATCTGTAGCTTTTATATTTATTTCGTTGGATTCGTATGGAATATGATTTGTGAGGTAATCTGTATAGTACTTTTCAGATTTTGCGTTTCTATTTTACTATTTTTCCTGTTATAGTCAACCTTCTATACGGATGTAGCTGGTCAAGATGTAGGTTCCTGCAATCACAACTAAAAACCCCATGTTAAAACCACAATCTCCCGGACAAACAACATTAATCTGTGACAAACTGATAGCGGCATGGAAGGGGATGATTCCTTTATTAGCTGCTCGCTTGAGATTTGCTGCTCTCATGTTTGCTTTCATTTCCAAAGTTAGTATTTACTTCAAGGTGTTTGCAGCATTATTACTGTAAGTTTTAACGACCCTACTGCTTTACCATTTACTTTACTAGTAAAAAGTATGGAAATTAATCAAGATTTATAATGTCTGACGTGGTGAAGAGTGTGGAAAAGCCATCTTAATTATCAATATGACGTTTCTTTGTCTTGATTGCGAATTCATAAAAAGAAATGAACGGTTGTCTGTGTTAAGATCATAAAATATCGTCGCAGCGTTTAACAAGTCACATGTTACGTAGCCGAGTACTATGCTATTAAAACTTAATGACTCAGTAGTTGATTCCACAGCAGGGATGTCTTACACTCTGGAAAGATTTTTTATGATCTGAAGACGATATCTAACACATTCGAAATCGCTCATATTATTTTATAAACTCACGATCCAGACAATAAAACGCTATAAATAATTAAAGGTTTTTCTGATATCATTAGTATGTTTCAAATTGTAAAAGTGACCCATGTAAACCGCATGGCAATGGAATATGACTAGATTTGGGTGTTGCGTTGCTGCATACTAATTTAGTGGATCAGTTTAAACTGTTAACTGTGTAAGCAGTAGAATTTACTCCACAAACAAACACCATCCAAATAGGCATTGAGGGCCCAACGGTACCTACTGGACGCCATGTCATCCTCAGCCCCTCAGTTGTCACCGGCTGCCGTTGTCAATTTTCGTGCCAGTCCCGCTATTTCTCAATGAAGTCGCTTCTTAACTGACCTCACAAGGGGCAAGTGCACCCCGCTTGCCAACAGCACCCGGCAGACAAGAAGTTGACCCGTCCAAGTGCTGGGCAAGCGTAACAGTGCGTAACTTCGGTGATACGACGGGAAACGGTGTTACCACTGCTGCGAGGCCTTTGACACATTACTCAACAAAAGTATTCAATGTGTCAGTACAACTGCACGAAAACTGTTATCAAAATACACCCCTAACTTAACTTGTCTTCTCAGAGGTAATATAATAATGTTGTTGTGGTCTTCAGTCCCGAGACTGGTTTGATGCAGCCCTCCATGCTACTCTATCCTGTGCAAGCCTTTTCATCTCCCAGTACCTACTGCAACCCACATCCTTCTGAATCTGCTTAGTGTATTCATCTCTTGGTCTCCCTCTACGATTTTTACCCTCCACGCTGCCCTCCAATACTAAATTGGTGATCCCTTGATGCCTCAGAACATGTCCTACCATCCGATCCCTTCTTCTGGTCAAGTTGTGCCACAAACTTCTCTTCTCCCCAATCCTATTCGATATTTCCTCATTAGTTATGTGATCTACCCATCTAATCTTCAGCATTCTTCTGTAGCACCACATTTCGAAAGCTTCTATTCTCTTCTTGTCCAAACTATTTATCGTCCATGTTTCACTTCCATACATGGCTACACTCCATACGAATACTTTCAGAAATGACTTCGTGACACTTAAATCAATACTGGATGTTAACAAATTTCTCTTCTTCAGAAACGCTTTCCTTGCCATTGCCAGCCTACATTTTATATCCTCTCTACTTCGACCATCATCAGTTATTTTGCTCCCCAAATAGCAAAACTCCTTTACTACTTTAAGTGCCTCACTTCCTAATCTGATTCCCTCAGCATCACCCGACTTCATTACATTACATTCCATTATCCTTGTTTTGCTTTTGTTGATGTTCATCTTATATCCTCCTTTCAAGACACTGTCCATTCCATTCAACTGCTCTTCCAAGTCCTTTGCTGTCTCTGACAGAATTACAATGTCATCGGCGAACCTCAAAGTTTTTATTTCTCCTCCATGAATTTTAATACCTACTCCGAATTTTTCTTTTGTTTCCTTTACTGCTTGCTCAATATACAGATTGAACAACATCGGGGAGAGGCTACAACCCTGTCTTACTCCCTTCCCAACCACTGCTTCCCTTTCATGTCCCTCGACTCTTATAACTACCATCTGGTTTCTGTACAAATTGTAAATAGCCTTTCGCTCCCTGTATTTTACCCCTGCCACCTTCAGAATTTGAAAGAGAGTATTCCAGTCAACATTGTCAAAAGCTTTCTCTAAGTCTACAAATGCTAGAAACGTAGGTTTGCCTTTCCTTAATCTTTCTTCTAAGATAAGTCGTAAGGTCAGTATTGCCTCACGTGTTCCAGTGTTTCTACGGAATCCAAACTGATCTTCCCCGAGGTTGGCTTCTACTAGTTTTTCCATTCGTCTGTAAAGAATTCGTGTTAGTATTTTGCAGCTGTGACTTATTAAGCTGATAGTTCGGTAATTTTCATATCTGTCAACACTTGCTTTCTTTGGGATTGGAATTATCATATTCTTCTTGAAGTCTGAGGGTATTTCGCCTGTTTCATACATCTTGCTCACCAGATGGTAGAGTTTTGTCAGGACTGGCTCTCCCACGGCCGTCAGTAGTTCCAATGGAATATTGTCTACTCCGGGGGCCTTGTTTCGACTCAGGTCTTTCAGTGCTCTGTCAAACTCTTCACGCAGTATCATATCTCCCATTTCATCTTCATCTACATCCTCTTCCATTTCCATAATATTGTCCTCAAGTACATCGCCCTTGTATAGACCCTCTATATACTCCTTCCACCTTTCTGCTTTCCCTTCTTTGCTTAGAACTGGGTTTCCATCTGAGCTCTTGATATTCATACAAGTCGTTCTCTTATCTCCAAAGGTCTCTTTAATTTTCCTGTAGGCGGTATCTATCTTACCCCTAGTGAGATAGGCCTCTACATCATTATATTTGTCCTCTAGCCATCCCTGCTTAGCCATTTTGCACTTCCTGTCGATCTCATTTTTGAGACGTTTGTATTCCTTTTTGCCTGTTTCACTTACTGCATTTTTATATTTTCTCCTTTCATCAATTAAATTCAATATTTCTTCTGTTACCCAAGGATTTCTACTAGCCCCCGTCTTTTGACCTACTTGATCCTCTGCTGCCTTCACTACTTCATCCCTCAAAGCTACCCATTCTTCTTCTACTGTATTTATTTCCCCCATTCCTGTCAATTGCTCCCTTATGCTCTCCCTGAATCTCTGTACCACCTCTGGTTCTTTTAGTTTATCCAGGTCCCATCTCCTTAAACTCCCACCCTTTTGCAGTTTCTTCAGTTTTAATCTACAGGTCATAACCAATAGATTGTGGTCAGAGTCCACATCTGCCCCTGGAAATGTCTTACAATTTAAAACCTGGTTCCTAAATCTCTGTCTTACCATTATATAATCTATCTGATACCCTTTAGTATCTCCAGGGTTCTTCCATGTATACAACCTTCTTTCATGATTCTTAAACCAAGTGTTAGTTATGATTATGTTGTGCTCTGTGCAAAATTCGACCAGGCGGCTTCCTCTTTCATTTCTGTCCCCCAATCCATATTCACCTACTATGTTTCCTTCTCTCCCTTTTCCTACACTCGAATTCCAGTCACCCATGACTATTAAATTTTCGTCTCCCTTCACAATCTGAATAATTTCTTTTATTTCATCATACATTTCTTCATTTTCTTCGTCATCTGCCGAGCTTGTTGGCATATAAACTTGTACTACTGTAGTAGGCGTGGGCTTCGTATCTATCTTGGCCACAATAATGCGTTCACTATGCTGTTTGTAGTAGCTTACCCGCATTCCTATTTTCCTATTCATTATTAAACCCACTCCTGCATTACCCCTATTTGATTTTGTGTTTATAACCCTGTAATCACCTGACCAGAATTCTTGTTCCTCCTGCCACCGACCTTCACTAATTCCCACTACATCTAACTTCAACCTATCCATTTCCCTTTTTAAATTTTCTAACCTACCTGCCCGATTAAGGGATCTGACATTCCACGCTCCGATCCGTAGAACGCCAGAATATAATAATAACAGTTTGATATTTGTCACATTAACAAGATCACACAGTACAGTAAACCTGACCAAATGCACAACTAACATAATAATAAAAAAAATTGAGCAACGTAGTATGTAAGACTCACACATCAGTTATCTGGGTTCTAAAGCGCTGAGTAGTTTTGTTCATACATTTCAGCATACAACACAGTTAATGAACTACAATATCAACTCACGTAAGAATTCGTACAACCATTGTATGTTATGCCTCGTGTGTACACAAGCTCAATCTAATCTATGTGAGCGACAGTGCAACAATATAATCAAATCTCTCTTTTACACACAATAAAGTTCATAAAAGGACCTCAAGAAATACGGTGAGAAGGATGAGTGACAACGACTGTAATGATCGACTAAAACAATTTGCAGTTCCTGACATCATTAGTCACGGTTGCATTATAGGAACCTTTACAACTTACGACGAAGATCACCACATAGTACACTGGCTTCCACGGGCTTCATAATTACGTCTCCGAAAGGTTGTGACAGGAATCTTAAGATGCCGTCGGGATGTCTTCAATTTACTGCTTATTCTTCAGCCTATCCATGATAATATATAATTGAGGGTGCATGTATATAGTTACAAAAGGCATTTCCGAACCATACTCATATCTTAGGACGTCTTAGCAAAATCTTATCGTCACTACAAGAAGCATTTCCACCTCTTGTAGTAGATAATATCCTGGTGACACGTAAAAGAGAGCCTAAGGCCCTAGTATTGGTAGGTTAAATAAGCAATAAAGAAATAAGAGCAATTTTTTCAAATCAATGGAGAGTCACTCCACAGCTAAAGGCCAAAACAGAGTGTCTTTCACGCCTTAAAATATATTAATACTTACTTATACTTACTTACATTACAACCACCCATGCCTAACTTAGTCTCTTCCTGCCTATAAGTGCCACTCCTTTTCTACGTCTTTGATATTAGGATAATAGTCCAGTGGTCAGCTTTGTGTGAACTGTAACTCCTGTCATTTGATACAAAATAAATTATTTCAAAGCTCTCTCTCTCACTACCTCTCTCAGTACATAATTTAAAAATTTTTTTCACATCCACAATAATCTTTACAAGCATATAAACACCTTTCAAAGTTAATAAATTGGATATACAAATGTGTACACATGTTAAAGCTTCAGATTAATTTCAAAATGTCATACTAGTAGAACAAAATAACCTGTGACTGCAAGTGCCACCTGACAATGGCTAGTGAGTTGATCATATCAGTTGTGCCGCTGAGATAAGAGATGGCACATTCGTCCAGTTTTTCTTATTTGTACACCTGACATTCAAACCCGCATTCACTAACAGATACTCATTGTCTCTTCCATAGATGGAATGAGTATCATTACACTCTTGCGAATGTGATGAGGTTCGTTGATACATTACAAGGTCTTCTTTATCACTGGAATTGAAATTTAGCTGTATGCTGTCTCCAAGTCACAGCGAACGGGCCACAGCGTTCTCGACGACTACGACGACTTCGATACAAGAGTTAACTTATGGTATTGCAAATTATGGTCTCATGGATCTAGACAGCCGTTTCTTTAGCAGTAAAATGTGACAAGTGTTAATTTAAAATAAATCTTCTTTTGATGAATAACAATTTATTCTCACTACGAGCGACGGGTATAATCAATGAAAAGGATAAACGTCATTCTCACCCTTTAGCATCCGGCATATTAAAAAATAGAACTCTTACAACAGTAATTTAGGAATCGAAACTGAATAATATTAATACTCAAGCAATGTTCAGAAACATTTTTTAAATGTAAGTCAATAAAGTAAATTCGCTATGTAGGTTACAGATTTAGCTTTAAAATCAGACAGTTACTGGAATAACTAGTTCTTCAACACATTAGAAACGCAAGTAAGATCGACAAAAGAAAAGAGCATAGTTCGCCATAAATATTTAAGTGTACAGAACTATTCACTTACCGAACGGGCCACAGCGTTCTCGACGACTACGACGACTTCGATACAAGAGTTAAAGTTGTTCTCTCGAGCAGACATCAATGGAATTCCCCGAACGAAGAACTTTTATTTTTCTTCCATTATTTATACTGAGTCAACCCCACCTGGCTTCGGACGGTGTATAATTAATGGAACCATTACAGCTCATTTGTCTGCTCTCAGTTTTATTGTCAGCGCTACATTACAAATTAAGTGAAACGAGTGAACCGCTTGCTCGGAGGGAGCAGAAGGCACATATAGAGAATGAGATTACGTTGTGTATCATCACCAACACGAAAAAAGCATATCTCATATTGCTTTACTGTATTTCATGTGCGGAGCGCTATTACACAAGTATTCTCGCTGTAGGACACAGTCCGAAAAGAATAAAAATGTCATGACAAATAAAAACATTTTAGAAACATGGACGAGGCACTGCAGGGTTATTCACGTTTCAGGTATAGCTGCAGTTGCTCTTTGTGGCAAACGGACTATGCGTTAATGGGCACTGCGTCTACGTCACAAAAAAATACCTTATGATGAACTCTCTAGTTAATGGAAGGGGCGCAGTTCCGAAACTTGATAAATGCCACAGATACAGTTCTTCATAAAATGAGTTTTTCATCTACATACATACGTTTGAGCATTTTAATTTTTACGTGATCTCAATGACATTAATAAAGTGTTATAACGATATATGTTAAAGTTATGTTTTTGTGACAGTGTATTAAGTTGAAATTTCTCCAGTTTTTTTTTTCAAAAGTAGATAAATGCTTTTAATTATTGCTGCTATCAGTTGTGTTGCCTTCTTCATTCCATGTACTTTTTCCACAAATAAGTTTTCTATGTACTGTAGTGATTATTGTATGCGTATATTGTGGAAAATTCGTATTTTTGTGCTTGTTATTATACACAGAATACTTCTTAAATTCACAGTTATGGACTTAATTGAAAATACAAAAATGTAACATTAATACAATGGCATAATACAATAATAGCAATGACTGACATTGATACATAATTGTTTAGTTTATATAGTTATTATCACTTCTACATGAAGTTTGAAATGCATGACACAAAAGTAATGCATGTTACAATCATTGCCATTGTCAAGTTGTACCTCCTACATATACACGTGATTCGTCTAGGACATTTTTGTAAAACTTCTTTGCATTATGTGGAACTTCAATACACATTAACAACGTGGAAATACCTTTGTTTCTTTCCTTTGCTTACCATATTTTGATTTGGTAAAAGGATGAATGTTAGTACTGCTGGCTGGCATTGTTTCTTTCATTTCAGGATGTCAGCTTGTACTAGATCTCGGGAATATGTACCACTTACTGACACATAATACCAATTTTCTTTGCTTTCTTGTATGAAGTGAAGCCTACGTTTTAAACAGTAGCTCCGATTTGAGTACTTCATGTGCACTAATCTTTTAAATTTTTATCAATCCAGTGTGTGTTTAGGGCTCTGATAGAACAGTGTTATTCTAAAATATCGTAATATTCTTTAGGAGACAAGTTAATTTTTTTTTCTTTTCTTTTGCAAGTCTTCTCATTTCTACCAAACACTCTGTCTGCAGGCTCATATCTATGGGCATCAACAGGGAAGAAGTTAAGGATATTGTTGAATTTTTAGATCCTTGAGAGTACAACGCTATTCTAAAATGTCAAGATGCTTCCTTTTCTTCTATAAGACTTGATAATTCTACGAAAGCCAATAACAGGGAAAGAGTTATGGATATTGTGGAATTTTTACTGGAATATGTTCCACATGATTAATTGGAGTATGATATATTTGTGGGGTAACTCGTAGACCGCCACAAATGACGTAATCACAAACGTTCACCATGAGCTTGTGACACAGTAATAATATGGCTACGTGGAATCGCACGACAGATTGTGAAAATGAAATCATTATCTTCACTTCTTCGCTCATAGCAGATGACTTGAAAGTGTTAAGCAGAACTTGTAATTACAAAGAATGAATGCACTTCTACAGAAAGTATAAGATTTATAAAAAATCTTTAGTATGGAAGAACAGGGACATTTTTGAGATCTCAGTTTATTCGTGCCAAATGCGAGAGAAGTGTTTCAACGAAAACGATATTTCTTGCTGCATTCTGCAAGAGTATACGTTGGTACAGAAAATATGTAAGTACATTATTGAACATATGGTTTTATTCAGTTTCTAGAACTATGGATTATATGTCTTTACAAGTGTTACTTGTAAGGGACATTATTGTCAGATAAGTATCATAAACTACAGCACAATCAGAGAGTAGGATCACTACACAAAATATCAAAGTAAATAAAGCTATTCGGAAATGTCTTCGAGGGAATGTGGGTACTGTATAAAAACTAAGTCTGACGGGATTGAACTCTTCATGATTTATTCAACGACAGCGTCACGTAAAGAAATTGTATGTTAAGTCAACTGTCGCATTTTCGCCGTGAATAACCTAAATATTTAACTGAGAGCCGTAATGAATTAAAGTTTCGTCAGTTGAGAGACGGAAAAATCCCTTTCTGTAGCAAAAGTACTGTAAAAGTCTCTTTCGTAACTAAGAAGCAAAACCGTAAAAAATAAAAATTTCAACATTTGCATAATACTTCTATAAATTAAGCCGAAATGATGTTAGCATTTCCTAAAGGTACTCCATAATTAAGTTAATTTACTCAAGACTTTGGAATATTGCAACGTGGCAAGTTCCAGGACTGTAAATTTCAGATTAAAAATTCCCACATTATTTAGATCTTTCAGCAATCAACCTGCTTTATCTGAAAGATCGAACCAAAGAAACACGAGTTGAGCATAACATCCCTCACGTATTTTACAGACTGTAAAACAAAAGCAAATAATGCGGCTGAATATAAATACACCGGCGAACATCCTACAAAAGGCACGTGAAAATACGGTGCGTGGCAAACAAAAATAAAAACATGTATAGCCAGCAAACAATAGTAGTAATACAATGATGTAGCTAACAAAGAATCATAGACATCTGAATCTAGTTACTATACAGTTGGGTGAGAACGGCGTTTCCAGAAATATGAATCTTAAACCACGTCCACATAAATTTTAGTGAAATCAGGAACCGTGAAATTCGTTGAGTGAAAGAAAACGTATGTTTTCCCGTGACTGCAATCTACAACTAAACTACAGCGACACAAGCGGCACGCCTGTTGACTCCATTTTCGTTGAACGGGGTAATCGGTGTTAGTATCTGAATAGGAAATCTGCTCATGTGTTGGCTAAGGAATAAGTAACTCTACTTTTATATCGTGCTCTTATTTTGCCATCATGTTATTGATAAATTGGCCGAAGTGATAACAAAACACAGAAGAGACAGCTGAAACTACAAAAAGCACGAAGTTGACAACATAAAAGCACACAAACCACACTTACTGAAAATCTGTTTTCCTTCCGTGTGTCTAACGCTTTTGAAACTGATGCAAATATAGTGACATCTCGAAATTCAGATTTTCCGTGATTGTTGGAACGAAGAACAGTACAAAAATTTCACGTCCAAAAATTCATGTCTTGAAGAGTACGAATTTCTAGGTCGTCGTGTTGGCCATGCACAATGGAGGCAGGAACTTTTAAGTGGACAGCATTGGTAACAACAAAGTGAAAGAACAGTCAAGTTGGATGAAAAAAAATCCAGATATGCAAAAAAACTTTGAGTATCCACAGAACTTGTAAGAAGACGTTTAGAAATTCGAAATTTTACGTGCCCAGTCGATAGACTGCTCTCGGATTAGTCTAGTCCTACATTTATTTTTATCGATATGTATTAACAGGGACAGTAAAACAAGAAAAATAGCCAGTACTCCATGGCCACAGCTCTGCCCTGGCCCGGGCTGTCTGCTACCGCCTCGCAACAGCGCTACTGACTCGCTGCTGGAGTCCTGATTATACTTCCAGTTTTGCTTCCTCCGTTTATAGATTCTGAGAAAACAAATGTAAGACTAGACTAATTTGAGAGAAGTGTATCGACTGGGCATGCAAAATATCGATCTGAAACTAATTTTGTTTGAGACGGGAAACAAACGGACAAATTCTGTTTGTACTGGGCATCGCATGAATGCCGAGACGAGCGGTAATTAACTGGGCTGACTCCAGTTAAACGATGCAAAAACTAAACGGTAAATGTCCTCCGAAATACAAGAGAAAAGGCGTCTGACGTCTATTAGAAGGACACGCTAAAGCAGTGTACACAACTTCATAGGCAACTACAGTTATTGATAAGCTTGTATTTCAATAAGTCAGTTAATAAAGTTACACTGGAAACAACAGTATTCAGATCCCTTGTGGAGGGAACGTTTCATGGCGTTGCAAAATTATGAAGTTGCTTACCTTCTCGTGGTTAGCAGTTAGGTGGTGGCGGTAGCGAAATTTTTGCGGGTCCGTTAATGTTGGAGTACATCCTTTTGGTCAGTGGTCCAACCTGACTGCAATAATCCCCTGACATGCAAAATAATATATTTTTATGGGTAAAACCCACTTGTATGGTTGTGTTTCAGACAGGAAACTAAATTATTTTTTTAAAAGTCGTTACTATTATCGCTATTTTGTAATAGTGTAACTTTGATTCAATAAGATACCTATCATTACGTTTTCTTCCAAATACTGTTGTATACGACTGACAAATTGTGATAGTGGTATCAGCGTGTGAAACGGATGTATGAACGGTTTCTTCACGAACTCCACGCATTATAGACACACTTGGTACTTTGTACCAAGCACCTATGACGTAAAATTGACGCATATATCTATAATATGCTTAAATACCACATGAATAAGCGCCTCCCAGTTGTAGAGAGGTTCCCCGTAGAGCAGATATTGATTCATTATTCGCTTCGCAACAGCATACGCACAAACAGAAAGCACAACAAACCAGTAAGAAACTGGCTGCTGCACTGCCATAGGGTCTACACATTCTTCCTCTTCTTCTTCTTCTTCTTCTTCTTCCTCTTCCTCTTATTATTATTAGTAGCAGTGGTCAGTGGCAAAGCGTTGGAAACCCGAGGTCTTCGAATTTCTGCTACTGCAAAAGTAAGCAGAAGAACACAAATGATACTCGTATTTTACAAACAGTAAATATATGTAAACATTTTAACAGCACTGGTTGTAATGTGGTCTCTAACTTTCTCGATAGAAAACTGATATAAACAACAGTTTATCAGTTTTCAAGAAACTTCGGTACATTGAAATAATAACACTAACACGTGAAATTTCATGTCACTTTCCCTTACAAAGAGCTCTGCACAACAGTAAGCACTAGACAATACCATCATCCTTGTTCCAGTAGTCACTTGGTATAATTGGAGGTTGGTGCCAAGAAAATAACTTTCATCCAGGACTTTCCGTACTTACGCTAAAAGAGTGTAGTCATTATATTTTGTACAGTTATTACAAAAATTGTCAATAAACTGAAGTATTTCACACCGCAATAAGTATGTGACATAGCCTAACATAAATATGTAACATGGCATAGTAAAAGTGATGTAGACTTACATATGTTACCATACAAAAACATGTGAGTCAGTACGTTAAGGTTTGGGTATTATAATGACGTAAAAAGAGAGAAGAAGAGAAGAACTAATGATCCTGAGAATTAGCAATCGCTTCGCTGAACATTTAGCGCAGCTGTGGCTAAGGAAACGACTGACAACAATAACAGTATTAGAGAGGTAAGACTGGGCCTTACGCTTGGTAGATGTATCGTCTGCTAAGACGACAGGTGACACTTTCACTGCCTTTCCTATGAAATGTGTTTTTCGTGACCTATGGAGACGCAGCATCCGAAATTCGAGGTCCCTGCAAATAGCATCGTCGCCACTCCCGGAATCTGTCAGCACGTTGCTAGAGTGTTAAGATGCTGTCGTCTGATCTTACGTATTTTTGTTGATGCTAGAGAAACAGAGCAGCTATTACAAATGTTGCTGCCATCAATTTATTAAATTATACGCTACTTGTAAGTATATGACATGATATATTGTCAGGATAGTCATAATTCCTATCAAGTCGAGAGCATTAATGTGAGTAGCTACATCTGTCGAGCTAGAGACCAAGATTTTAATATTTGTCGCTAAATTAATATCTTGTGTGTGGAGGTCATATACGAGTGCGGATCCACTTAAGGTTTAGGCATTATGTGCATGGTCTTGATATAAATGCATGCAATGATTACTAGACAATAGCCACTGTCGCTGACATCAGCCGAGTACGTGTACTGTGTTGGCCCTATCTAATTAGTTCAAGCAACAAACAACAATTACTTTACTCAATATCTTTCTATGAAGTTAGGCAGTTTATGTAACGCTCTTTCCAGTTCCTATTCAAAGTAAGAATAATAACTCAGTCCCAAATTGGTTAATACCTTATGCCACACCCCAAAGATCTCCGTGGACAAATCTCTAAAGGGCAAATGTTATTCGTAAATATGGACTGATAAAGCTCTCCATCCTAGAGTATCGTCTGCAAACCTCCACGTCTCTGCATAATTACCATAATCCGCATTCATTTGAACCAGGTCCCATTCTCAAATTTGAAGTTTCCTAGATCCCCAGGAAGTGTTCTAACTTATTTTAGCCAAGATGTGATCTATAATTATTTTTCCAAACCTCGATCGTGTCACACGAGCCACCAACGAAATCTTCAACATTCTCCTGTAACACTACATTTCAAAACTCTCCATTCCCTTCTTGTCTAAATTGCTTACCGTCAACGTTTCTCGTCCGTAAAAGGTTACACTGTAGATATTACCAACAAAAAATGATGTATAGTATTTAAATTTTATTAGATATTAACACGTTTAGTTTCTTCAAATATGATATTCTGGCTGTAGCCTATCTGCGTTTTATATCCACTCTACTTTCTCCACTATCAATTATTTTGTGCCGAAACAGTGAAACTCGTTTACTAGTATTACAATCTCATTTCCTTAACCAATTAACTGGCATCTCATGAGTTAATTCTACTACATTTAATTATCCTGCTTTTACTTTTCTTGGTGTCTCCTTCTGAAACACTATCCATTCCGTTCAACTCCTCTTACAAATCCTTAGCCGTCTCTGGCAGAATTACCATGTCTTAGGCAAAATTCAAAATTTTTATTTCTTTCTCTGAAATGTTATACCTGTTCCAAATTTCTCAATGGTTTACTTCATACTTTCCTCGGTGTATAGACTGAGTAATACTCAGGTATGGCTAGTCGTTCGCTGACTAGGGATAGTGTCTTTGATTAGTAAAGAAAACTTCCTCGGTTCCGGTTTCGAAACCCACCACCCCTTATATCATGATTAATAATCAGCATTTGGCAGCCGAAGACTTTCGGCATAAGAAGTCACCCTCATCCTACCAACGGCAACCTAAAGAGGGGGGAGTAGCGGACAGAGGTTCATGGCACTCACTTGTTCTTGGAGTGGGGAACGACCTCTAAATAGGAAGAATCAACAATGATCAACGGCATGAGGATGCAGAAGGCAATGGAAAGCACTACATTAAAGATACATGACATGTATCCACAGAACATGTGGCCTGTAATCCAAAAAATGTCACGATGATCCCTCCGTTGGCAGAATAATCCGAAATAGTACCCATTCATGTCTCCGGGAGGGGACTGCCACGGAGGAGGTGACCACGAGAAAAAATTGAATAACCAACGAAAGGATAACGTTGTATGACTCGGAGGGTGGAATGGCAGAAGCTTGAATGTGGTAGGGATGATAGAACATCTGCAAAGGGAAATGCTGAGGCTCAGTCTAGACAAAGTAGGGGAGAGTGAAGTGAAATGGAAAGAAGACAAGGATCATCGTTGTACGAGTTGGAATTTATGCACACTGAAAATAATATGTATCCAGTGGTACAATCATCTTGAGCCCATCTAAGAAACTGGGGCAATTCTAGAGTTCTTTTTGATTGTTTATATCGTTTACAGCAGTCAATATAAAGGCAGTTTTCATCCTCTTCACCCTGCTGCTGCTGGTTATAAGGAAAAGGAAGAATAAGTCGATTGGACATTCATTGAGATGAGAGTGCTTTCTAACAAACGCTTTGCAAGGACTGGTATGTAAGAGAAGATTGAGAGGGAAGAGGAGTTACGAAATGACAGACATCATAGAGAGGATTAGAATTTATGCGGACCTGAAGAGGGTGGCAAAAGACAAGTAAGCATGGAGACCTACCATCTGGAAATCCTCCATTGGGTAGAGCTCTAAGGGTTACATCAGAGGTAGGCCTATTCAAATTTTTCCTGGTTATAGATTTCAGCAAATTCTTGCCCTCACTTGTCCTTGCTTTCATAGAATTAATTCCTTCTGCCTGAGATTCATTACTTTCAAATAACATTTTCAGGAATGAAATGATAAATCATTTCATAGCAGGACCCTCTGCTTTTCATTTGTGGCATCCTCAGAGTAGAGTGATATGTCGACGATATTCTAGCCCCGTTTTGTTGTCCTTCATGGCAAGCCATCTTGGGCATACATTTCAGCGACATGATGCCAGCTCGCCACAGCAATAGTTTCTACTGCTTGTCTTCGTGCTTGACAAATTCTACTTTGCCCGTCAAGATCGCTGAGTCTCTCCCCAAGTGACAACGTTTAAATCGTTATGAGTAGGACTCTACAATCATTTCGGAATTTTCACAATCTAAGAAGCCAAGAGGACATAATTTACCAAGATATCCTTCAGGATGACATGCAACAACTTTGTCAATAAATGCCAAACCGAACAACTGCTTACATAAGGGCCTGACGTAGATGAAAGCGTTATTGACTTGCTCAGCTTGTGCAGCTATTTCTCTTGAATAAATCATCGATTTTTTCTGAAATCGTGATTTTTTGTTCGTCTGTAGATGTACATCAGTTCTACCGATTACCGTCTCGTTCAGAAAAATCGTTTGTTATGCGCTGTTCTCTTTCTCTGTCTCAGAGTGTATCTTTCATCCAATTTTCATCTACTTCCTTTCACCTTTTGTAATATTTGGTTGTTTTTCATTTTTCTTGTATAGCACTTCCACATTGTCTTCCATCTGTGAGCTTTTACGTATTATTGACTTACCTTAGAAGCTACTGATGTTCATATAGCCGTCTCTCTTTTCTCCCAAGGTGTCTTTAATTTTTTTAATTTAATTTATTTACTTATTTATTTATTTATTTATTTTTTTTTTTTTTTTTTTGCAGGCCATATCTTTCTGCCCCCTTGTTGTGCGTGCACCTACCCCCTTGCGTTTGTCTTCTTGCAATTCTTGCTTCGCCACTGAGCACTTTCTGTGAATCATGCTTTTTAAATGTCTGTAGTCCGTTTACAATGCGTCATTTGTTTCACTTTTGGGTTTCCTATTAAAATCAAATTGAAGACACTGACGGAAAAACGGGCTAACCCTCAAATGTAAAAACTTTGAGGTAACTGTTGCATGTGTTGCTGGGTAAGCGAAATATGAAAATTGACTTTGGTCTCACCCTAATTTGATATTTAAGGGTGAGACCAATATCAATTTCGATAGTTCCCGTACCCAACAACAGATGGTAACACTTATTTCTAAGCTTTTACATTTGAGGGATAGCCCGTCTTTCCTCGCATGTCTTCAGTTGTATGTTTATACTAGTTACATGTTCTGTTCAAAGGGCGCAGGATTTCCGGTAGGTGAAATTATAATACAAGACTATTCGGTTCACTGTATTGTTTGCCACAGAGCTACATTTGTCTTTGTAGACACTGTCAGACCTTTGGGACATATTTTCAGTAGAGACGTTTCCCAAACAAATGTTCAAATGTGTGTAAAATCTTATTGGACTTAATTGCTAAGGTCATCAGTCCCTAAGCTTACACACTACTTAACCTAAATTATCCTAAGGACAAACACACACACACCCGTGTCCGAGGGAGGACTCGAACCTCCGCCGGCACTAGCCGCACAGTCCTTGACTGCAGCGCCTTAGACAGCTCGGATAATCCCGCTCGGCCGTTTCCCAAAGTTACCTCCTGTGGTTGCATTTGGTGTCTGGTCCAGGTCCTTAAATTTACAAGTGTCCTGTCTCTTTTTCGGAAAGGTTAACTTTGTGCGAAAGTTGTTCGGGACGTCGCGCCAGTTAAGTTAGTGTCACAAAAAGTGTGTTATATTATTCGTCTAAAGAATGCATTCCACACTCTTAAGAGATCCATAAAGTTATCAACATTTTTGGCTGGATAGTCACGTGATTTTTTCACAGCGTCGATTTCAGACAGTGTACCACGAGAGTGGTTCTTCAACAATGAAATGCTTATGATGCTGAGGAATGAATTACGTGATGGTCTGAGCTTGAAAGTGTGTACGTATGTTCCACTGCAGAACACAGATCATTAACTGGTTTAAGGATACTGGAACGTCAGCGACTGTACTTAACAAAAATAAAGAAAATAATATCAGTTCAAACCATATATATTTTAATTTCATAGTGATTACTGGTTTTGGTTTTAATTTCATGATAGCGGTTATGTTCTCGAAACCGAGAGTAAAGTAAAATTAAAGGTAACAGAATATGGACTCATAACTTTTATGTTTATTAACTGTTCTATTTTTTCTACATGTACAGGGGTAACAACCTGTGTTCCTAATTACTATCATCACAAACTCCATTACAAAGCTATGCATCAGCATGCCAAGGCTGGTACCATTACTTGGCTACTTATACGTCACGTCAGTTGGTGGTTAGGAAATTCCTTGCTTCCAGGAAGATGAATATCGTCAAGGTGCTATCAAAAGATTTATCGTAAAGTCACATCGCAGAGAAAAACCGAATATGAGACATCGGAAACGGTAGGAATCTCAAATGGAGCTGGTCTGAACGTAGGTGTCATCAACACTTTCCCGGTTTGCATATTCTTCTTCTCAGTCCACTTGTTGTTCAGTGTTCTCTGGTCGAGCATGAAAAGAAATCGATACCGAATAATGGTTGCCACGGCATGAGATTCCACGAGCTAGACCACCGAGAAGTACCAACGAGGAATGCGTAACATGAAAGCAAATTTATCACGTCGCTCGTACGGTAACAGTTGTACATTGGGAGCGACATAGAATACTGATTACGAATATGTAGCAGGGTCGATCAGCAAGAAGTTGTCCAACCTGTCGTATTCATTCCTTGTGTTACATACACAACATCAATGCTCAGATAAGTCGTATGATTGAATGACCTCCCAAACCAATTGTGAGACAGAACTTTAGTCAAAGTTCTTCCACTCAATTTCCAGACGTTTTCACTAAAAGCCGAATTAAACACATTTTTCAACGCCCCCTGTCCCCTTGTTTTGTCACTGGGAACATAATTCACCTAGCATTATTCAGGTGTCTGTAGGCTGCAAGTTTTTTCTATGTCTATTAACTATCTGTGTGGACCATTTTGCTGTATCTTGAGGCATCAGAATCCGTTCTCCAGTGTGCCAAGCCCATGCTAGCTTGAATTCTCCAACATCAGTCATTACAAAATAAATTCACGTACTGCTCCTTATCGCGCACCTGTTTGACCTCAATAATATACATCACTTGTAAGCTTTTACCATAGCACAAGATATTAACAAATCTAACAATACATATTAGCATTCGTCATTAAGCTCTATGTTTCTTCTTTGATTTTCCGTTGACAGGTGGCGTTTTCATGGAATAACTGTCCCGACGTGTGGGTACCTGCATGCACTGGAATCCCGCTGCCCATCGCCCCTGCCTTGCAGACACGCTGCATCCACTTTCGCTCTCATGACATGCACACAAGAAACAAAATTCCCGCATAGTATGTGGCACAAAACAAACACTTATTAAAAGAACAAAAATGTTTGGATAAAGTGACTACTGTCCTTCGTCGGACAGAGAGTCCGAGCGAATCACTTTCATCAAAGCAATATGTTACTCCGCACAATATGTGATTTGTGAACGTCAGATGACCAGTATATTACAAACTGACTCTGCATGCATCGATTCTGTGTCAGTAGAGTCAGTTTGCAGTATATGGCAGTTTAAATGTAGCCTATGGTCATAACACTGACACATGAGGAAACAGCGCATTAGTAGCTGTTGATATTACTGTTCGACATGTGCTCACGCATTTCTGTCTTTACGGTACGAAGAAGTCTTGCTGTTTCATTTATCGCGTGTAGTTAGTTGTGCGATTTGGTGGCGGTAAAAGTAAATTCAGCCACATACAAAGCAATAGGAGACACCTTTGAATTACGTACCAATTTTGTCCAGAGTATTTGTTAAAGTTGATCAAGTGAAGTTTATAAGAAATCGCAAGCTATTATCCGTTTACAATTCCATGGTCCTCTGATCTTCTTTCTCGTTGCTATGAACTATCGTCGAAACTGGTAAAGAGTCCACACATGTAGAGTATGTGCTGATGTTATACGATCCCTCTATGCTCAAAATAAGCGTCTGAGCGGATATTACGGACGTTCAGGTACCAAATGTTGAAGGTCGTGTGTCAAAATAACTCGACATTTCACCGCCACCCTACTTGAGCACTTATCGAATCACACCAGTCGACGAACGCTGCGCAGCGAGGAGCCTCCAATGGCGGAAATACAGTTCGCCGACGCAGACGTCAATTCTCGCGGCCGCCACCTGTCGGTTGTCTAAATTCGTTACTGCGAGGAGAGCAGGTAGCAGATTCGACTACGCCCACTGCCTTCGACGCCGCGTATACACGCTGCTAACACCGTGGGCCTCCGACACGATCTCTGGAGAAAGTGGACTTACTCAAGGAAACGTAGCGTACCTGTGTCGAAGACTTTTTGTTGAGCCATTTTCTGTAGCGGGCGGTGGTTTTGTTCTTGTATGACGTATGACCCACTGCATCTTCCTTAGTTCAGGATTTAGCTGGATTTTGCAGTCTTTTCTCCGATATTTTGTTGTGAGCGACGGCATTTGCTTACGTTGCACTGAAGAGTCAAAGAAGCTGGTGGACCTGCCTAATATCGCGTAGAGGCCCCAGAGAGCACGAAGAACTAACGCCAGCACGATGTGACATGGACTCGATTAATGTCTGAAGTACTTCTGGAGTGAATAGATACCATGAATACTGCAGGACTGTCCATAGATCCGTATGAGTCCGACGGGCGGGACACCTCCCCTAGACAACACGTTGCAACGAATTCCTGATATGCTCAATAATGATAATGTCTGGGGAGTCTGGTGACTAGAGGAAGTGTTTGAGCTCAGAAGAGCGATCCTGGAGCCACTCTGTAGCAGGTATGGACGTGAGGGGTGTCACATTGTCCTGCTGGAATTGCCTAAGTCCGTCGGAATGCACAATGGACATGAACGGGCGCTGGTTACGAGACAAGATGCTTACGTACGTGTCACCTGTCACATTCGTATCTAGACGTGCCATGCGTTCTACATCACTCCAACTAGACGCGCCACACGCCATTACAGAGCCTCCACCAGCTGAACCAGCCCCTGCTGACACGCAGGGTCCATGGATTCAGAAGGTTTCCTCCATACCCGAACACGACCATCCCTTTGATACCATTTGAAACTGGACTCGTCCGACCAGTCAATATGGTTCCAGTCATCAACAGTCCAATGTCGGTGTTGACGGGCTCAGACGAGGCTTAAAGCTTTGTGTAGTCCAGTCATGAAGGTACAGATGTGGGCCTTCAGCTCCGAAAGCCCATAACGATGGTGCCGGCCGGAGTGGCCTTGCGGTTCTAGGCACTACAGTCTGGAACGGCGAGACCGCTACGGTCGCAGGTTGGAATCCTGCCTCGGGCATGGATGTGTGTGATGTCCTTAGGTTAGTTAGGTTTAAGTATTTCTAAGTTCTAGGGGACTGATGACCTCAGCAGTTGAGTCCCATAGTGTTCGGAGCCATTTTGAACCATAAGGATGGTGTTTGTTGAATGGTTGGCACGATGAGACTTGTTGATGGCTCAGCATTGAAATCTGCAGCAATCTGCAGAAGGGTTGCGCTTTTGTGACACTGAATAATTCTCTTCAGACGTCGTTGGTTCAGTTTCTTGCAGGATTTTTTTCCGGGCGCTGCGATATCGCAGATCTGATATTTTACCGTATTCCTGATATTCACGGTACCCTCGTGAAATGGTCGTATGGGAAAATCCCCACTTCTTTGCTACCTCGGAGATGCTGTGTCCTATATCTTGTTGTCTTTTGTAGTCGTTGCCAACCGTAGCACCTTTTTCTTCCTGTGTACATATTTCTGTATTTGAATAAACATGCCTATACCAGTTTCTTTTGCAGTGTGTTTCGCAAGACTGTGTTTAGCCAATTTTCTGGACATGTATACGAGGTTTGTGGTGAAAGTAGATAGTAATTTCGATTTGGTTTCCTAATTACCACGTCACTAGGTAGCGTGGATTGGTGCATTGTGTATGCAACACAACATTTATTCCTAATATATTATTTTAGGATAATTGTCTGGTGTGTTACCAGATTAATGTTCTGTTTACTGTTGTTTTGTATTTTATTAGAATGGGGTTTAATTCTGCTTATGTGTGTGCTATAGAACAGATTAGCTATTGTTCAATACCTAATTTATTTAATTCCAGAGCGATCCAGAAAGGGACCTAACTGTATGTTATAGTTGGGCTTGTGGATCATCAGATGATTTTTGGTAATGGAAATTCCCTTCACATTTGTGTAAAAAGCATCAATTTTTGCAACATAGCTGACCAACTGATTCAAGTTGCTCTACATTACTTGTTACCAGCTGTTTGTCGAACTAGTAACTTATGTGATAAATACATTCAAATTTGCCTGATTGTTATAAATGCCTGTCGGGCTTAGCTAATGTTTTCTGTGTAATTGATTACTTACTACCGCTATTTGCTTACCTTTAAACCCCTGAGATTAAGTGTTTGCCATTCTTTCGCTTCATGTACTTCACTGTGTTTATTTATGACACCAGCGAGAGAGCCGTAATATCTGTAATTAGTTCCCATTATGATTTAATAGTGCTGACGTCATCAAAATCCTGCTTAAGTAAATCCAAGGCATACCATCTAGAAGCGGCTGTTAGTATATGTTCTGTTCGGTAAACTGAAGCACCACGTATGCTTTAAGCAATTTGCTGTGAACATCTCACTAGCCTGATGTTGCATATCTTGTGATTTGATCGGCCAGTGCTCCATAAGGCTCAATACGTTAATAAGCCTGATAGCGCTCATGCCTACAGAGTCGTGTCTGCACATAATGTGTTTCTTCTACACTTACCCAAATTTCGCGTCAATCCTAAAGCACCTCTGCCGACTCAGACTCTAGTCCAAAAGTATTTTTATGTTATCAACCTGCACCCATACATTCTATAACTGTATCTATTAATGTGGCGAGCTTTGAGTTTAACTGCCTTATTTAGCAGTCATCAGTGCTAGCACTAGTGAATTGTGTATTTTACTAACTGTAAGGCACTCAGTTGTTTTTTAACGATAAACTACTATTTAAACTCATACAATTTAATAACCCAGCACCTCTCTACTTCCCAGCCAGCTCCCAACAACCTCACCGGTGATAGATGTTTTTTTGTGTCATAGGCATCAATTACAAGGGAATTAACAGAAATTAATATTTATAAAACACGTAAGTAGACAAATAAAAAGAATAAAGATATCTATAATTAACTTACTTTTGCCCAAAACTGAGTTATGTTCAAAGCATTACACTTAGCATACTGGTAGAGGTAATTGCACATAAATGAACATTCATAAATACACTTAAATATAGACTAATAGACATTGAATTAAATTGTCTTCGCCCAGAAACGGGCAATGTCCAAGGTGTTAGAACTGGCCAGCATCAACTCTTCTTCAGTGCATATTGACATACAGTACTTAACTATTTTCTGTTCTCCGCAATATATATTTAATTTTCTCTTTTAAGAATTCCTTACATACAATTAGTAACTCTTGTTTTCTCAGTTTGTTCTGCCATAACTGTTTTTAAACGTTTAAGTGCTATAGTCGAACTTTACAGCTGTTGGAATGTTGCAGTTACCATTGTTTCTTATTTTATGTTACTGTTCGTTGGTAACAAGGGGAGTAGTAAGCAACTGTGTGAAACTACACACTAACAATAATTGGATTACTAGCATCAGGGAAAAAATAAAATAAGTGACACAATAACGTTCAAATTTGCACAAACATGCAATATACATAATTCACAAGCTCATTTAACTTGTAAGAAACTCATATGTGTACATAGTATGCAGCTGAAGCACACACATCTTTATGATTACTCAGTTTTACACGATGATAAATTGATCATTCTATTCCATATACACATACACATTTGTTTGCTGCATATGCACACATTCAATTTCACTATCACTTAAGTGAATAATGTGAATATCGTGGGGTGCCATTTCTGACCTCAGAAAAAATCAGCTAATTGTTATAGCGTGACAGGCCTATTTTCAGATGCAGTATACTATGCACTGAATGGCCTTGTGATGAAAGTTAGTTTGGCATAGCATATGTGTGGAGGAGTGTCATCTGCACCACCATGGAAGCATTCCCAGCCATTGAGGCTATGATCCACGCACCCTTCACCAATTCTTGAGTGGCAACTGCCCCTGTGTGGTACATGTGCATTTTCGCAATAAGTGCTACAAACTCCTCAGTTTATGAGCAATTCACCTTATCTTTCATGAGGCCCGCAGCCTTGATTATTTGCTGGTGTTATGCAATGAAGACTTTCAGTAGTACATCCAGACATGTAAAATGCATGCTGTTGCACATTATTTCTTCACGTGGAACAGTACCCTTCACCCAACAGGTGAAGCTCTCCATACCCACTGAAAGTATTTTTTGCTTTGCAAAAAGAGTTTTGGCAAACCCATAGTTTAACTGCAGAGGGTAAGTGCAGTACACACACCTAAATAAACAGGATTCATGAACTCCACTGATATCTTAGCCATCTCCAGAACTCGTTTAATATTTGACCTAGTCAACAATGAACTTCTATCACTTGGTGAATTCTATGAACCAAATAAATAAATATTGTGGTGGATTGTAACAACATCCATAGTTTTTTTCAAAAATTTCATTGTTCATAAGTTTGTAACATTTTTTATTTTGAAATCACAAGTCGATGAAGCCCACTTAGTGGTATTAATGTTATGTATTTCTTCTGCTAACACAACTTGTCAAATTTAGTATCATAGGTGACTCTAAGAAGATTCATCTCGAATCTGAGGTGTTGCTGAAGTTTTAAGTATATTTGCTACCCTCCAGCATCGTCATCAGTTTGGGGATGGAATAGTTCTTTGCAAAATTTACGATATGCCTAGTCTGACCACTAGACATATCTTCCATCAGAATCAGCTGCCACATATAGGTAACTGCCCAATCTTCCGATTTCATTACGTAAATTTATTATGTAAATTGTTTACATCTAACTACAGAATGTGACTTGTATTGACAGATATATTGTTGAGTTTTGCAGAGTTGCAACTGTTACTTGCCTTAGCCTGTCTATAAACACACTGGCAATGTTCCCCATCAGTCCCATGCTCAACACATTTGAGCATGCTGACATAAGTTAGGAGTTCGGTTCTAAAACCTTTGAGCATTGTATTCTGGTGGAGTAAAGTACAGAATCCAGTGTGTAAGTTCCCATGTAAACCTTCTGGAATTTCTCGAAAATGTCTGCAAGTATATGAACCTCTGTAAACATACAAAATTTAAATAATCCCATAAGTTAGAGGTGTCAACCTCCTTCCAAAGACTCACCACATACCCATGTACATATCTGCCATGGCACTGGCTATAAGACTACTGGAAAATGCTGTACTGTCAAACAATGTAGTTTTTTGGGGTCGAGTCCAGATATTCATATGGGGAGACCCAGTTCTTCTTCATGTACTAAAACGTATCATTATCCAACTTTACAACTCTAGAGAGATTCCAGTCCTCCTGACACTTGGTTTCAGCAAGATTCTCAAGAGGAGTGAGCATAAATCGTCATAGTCAAGAAAGCACAGTATAATATTCTTGGTGATTTGCTTGAAAAATTAAATACGTTTTTCTGTGCTCTGAGAAAGGATACGAGACCGATCATGACTCAAGCTGAAACCTTGCAAGAGCTCAATAATGAAACGATTATCATAACTGCTCATATTGTGAAAAAAATTGGAATATGTGGTGGTAATTTGTGATTCAAGTTGCATGTACTGTGTGTTGCATTGCAACTTGATAGATGACTAATATCCATACACAGTTTTTCAGAGTTATTAGCTAACAGCAGCACACAAATATATAATTCATCTGCAGTCTTGTACACTGTTTTACTTTTCTTTGGGTTGATCAGAGGAATGTTGGTGCAATAGAAGGCATCAACTACACATGAGAGTTGTTGACTTCAGAGGGCGGCTATCCAACAGTATTTACTTGGAAGTATGATTCAAAATGAGCAAAATTGAAGTCATATATGGACACACCTCCTACTATGTTGCATATGGAGGGTATCGTTCTGTGACAGTTTCATACACCTCGGTTGGGTCACCCTAACAGCACACCACAGGGGTGAGAAGACAATTGAAGTCGATGCATACCATGAAGTGTACACACTCCTACTAGTGGAACGGCTTGAACTTTAAGAACCTATTCACATCTCTAGGCATCTCCTCACATAGCGGTTTCTGTGTTGAGCAACCCTTCATGTGGTTTATTAATAGCTTCCTCGTACAAAATGGGTTCAGATATGTAGGTCAAAGATGCCATGTGCGAACATACTAATTTAACTGGAGGGAAATCAGGCTAGACATGTTCTTGTTCCAATAATACTGTTGTTTATCACCCTGAGAAAATAGCAACAAATCTGGGTGGTTGTGGCACTGACCAGGAATATTGGAGATATGAGGGGGGTCTCACAACTTTTTTCTCCCCAGACCTGCTTCCCTTCAAGCTATAAATGTGAACAGATGTTTCAGGTTTGTACCTAGATTTTTTGGTACATCCTGAAGTTACATGAGGAGATCAGTACTAGATTAGTCATGAGGCCCATCAATGATAAACATTTTATATTTAATTCTACACTGTGCATTCTAATATAAAGCAGCAATTGACCCAATTTTGGACAGTATTAATACCCAATTTTCTAGCTACATCTTCTAAAAAAGAGATGAAGGACAAATTCTCCATTTAATTGATCAGAGACATATGAGTAAATATCCAAATACAGGACTCTACTCTGAGTTTTCCCAAATCGTCTTTACTGCTTGCCCGAGAATTTGACCTGCTCCACTTTCAAAGTGAATTCCTTTAACCACTTGACAAATGGCTTGACCCATGATAAGCCATTCTCACCCCATATGTGTGCCATGTTTCTATTTACCTTGCAATCATGTTTTTTGGCTGCATACATTCAGAACTTAATCTTGCATTACCCTTAAAAGCAGCATACCATGGATGATTTACACTTTTAGGAAGCTCGCTTCCCAATATGGGTAAGCGTGCATTTTGGAGAAAAATCACATCTCGATACAATATCATAGAGCTATCAATGTGGGCATATGAGATCCTATAACTAAATATCCACCTTCATGGCAAATCTGTAGTGCAGCATACGTGATGCTCATAGGTAGTAGTAACATGAAACATGAAACACCTGCTAGTCAGTAGTTTATTTTAACTACCAGATGTCAACGGTTAGGATGAGATGTTTGTAATGGTCTAGGCTGAGGTAATGATGGATTCGGCAGTCCAGGTCAA
Organism: Schistocerca piceifrons; assembly: GCF_021461385.2. Classification (NCBI taxonomy): domain Eukaryota; kingdom Metazoa; phylum Arthropoda; class Insecta; order Orthoptera; family Acrididae; genus Schistocerca; species Schistocerca piceifrons. Next base: position 611,859,035 of record NC_060142.1, on the reverse strand, counting down.
GGTGATCATGATGATCCATGACAATGATGATCCATGACAGGGTAATTGTGACAATGGTGGTCTAGGTTGAATCGACCTTAACATCGACGACCTTGGCTCAGATGTTGTTGCTAGATAACCTCCTCTTCCTGTGTAAGAACATGCCATAGGTAAGTATCATGGGCATGTGTGTGTAGGGTGGAGGTCGGGGGAGGGTCAATTCCAAGGCGAAAAATATCCCGGATAAGTGTCACGTGCAGGATAAGTAATTGTCTTTGTAAGAACTAATACTTACATATTCTTTCACCTGTGTCAGTACTGGCCCATATGACTTCATTTACTCATCATCAGGGTCTAACAGGATATGTTGGTCAATTTGGAGTTCAAATTATTATCATCATCATCTTCATAATCATCATGTTCTAATTTGGCTGAGTCATTCACTGTGGCGGGACCTACTCTGATATAATCACATCATTGTTGATCACACCAGAGAAAAAAGGGAAATGTGTGATGAAGACTCAGTGCAAGTGTGAAGTACCGTAATTTTTTCGTAATATATTACTTTCATTTGTACTCATCCACTGTTAGATCGCAGGACAGTGAATTCAAGGTTGATAATAGTGCCATCATCGTATGGGTTGCCACCAAACACTCTTCTGCTCAAAGGCCGGCTGACTCATCATCATCAGGGACCTGATTAGGCTGAACAGACCATCCCATCGCATACCATCAGGCCTATGATATTTGAGACGAAGAAAATTGTCTCAGTATTTTTAAAAAACAAAAGAAATTTGCGTGTCACACACACACACACACACACACACACACACATATATATATATATATATATATATATATATATATATATATATATATATATATATATATATATAGGGTGGTCCAATGATAGTGACTGGGCCAAATTTATAACGAAATAAGCATCAAACGAAATAACTACAAAGAACGAAATCACGTAACATTCCTCCAGTGCGGACGGTATTTGCTTCGTGATACATTATACATTACCCGTGTTAAAATGGACCGTTTATCAATTGCGGAAAAGGTCGATATCATGTTGATATATTGCTGTTGTGATCAAAACGGCCAACGGGCGTGTGCTACGTAAGCTACTCGGTATCCTGGTCTACAGCATCTAAGTGTCCGGACTGTTCGCCGGATAAAATTACGTTATTTAAGGAAACAGGAACTTTTCAGCCACATGTGAAACGTCAACCACGACCTGCAACAAATGATGATAGCCAAGTAGGTGTTTTAGCTGCTGTCGCGTCTGATCCGCACATCAGTATCAGACAAATTGCGCGAGAATCTGGAATCTCAAAAACGTCGGTGTTGAGAATGTTACATCAATATCGATAGCACCCGTACCATATCTCTATGCACCAGGAATTGCATGGCTGAACGTCGTGTACAGTTCTGCCACTGGGCACAAGAGAAATTACGGGACGATGACAGATTTTTTGCGCGCGTTCTATTTAACGACGAAGTGTGATTCAGCAACAGCGGTAACGTAAACAGGCATAATATGCACCATTGGGCAACGGAAAATCCACAATGGCAGCGACAAGTGGAACATCAGCGACCTTGGCGGGTTAATGTACGGTGCGGCATTATGGGAGGAAGGATAATTAGCCCCCATTTTATCGATGGCAACCTAAATGGTTTAATGTGTGATGATTTCCTACGTAATGTTCTACCGATGTTACTACAAATTGTTTCACTGCAAGACAGAATGGCGATGTATGCCCAACGTGATGGATGTCCGACACATAGCTTGCGTGCGGTTGAAGCGGTTTTGAATAGCATATTTCTTGACAGGTGGATTGGTCGTCGAAGCACCATACCACGGCCCGCACGTTCACCGGATCTGACGTCCCCGGTTTTTCTTTCTGTGGGGAAAGTTGAAGGATACTTGCTATCGTGAACCACCGACAGCGCCTGACAACTTGCGTCAGCGCATTGTCAATGCATGTGAGAGCATTAAGTAAGGCGAAGTACTCACTGTTGAGAGGAATGTCGTCACACGTATTGCCAAATGCATTGAGGTTGACGGACATTATTTTGAGCATTTATTGCATTAATGTGGTATTTACAGGTAATCACGCTGTAACATCATGCGTTCTCAGAAATGATAAGTTCACAAAGGTACATGTATCACATTTGAACAACCGAAATAAAATGTTTAAACTTACCTACATTCTTTATTTTAATTTAAAAAACATACCTGTTACCAACAGTTTGTCTAAAATCGTGAACCTTATGTTTGTGACTGTTACAGCGCCATCTATAACAAAGCGAAGAAAGTGGTCCAACTAAAACATTCATATTTCTTTACGTACTACAGGAATATATATTAAAAATGGAGGCTTCTATTTTAAAAAACGCAGTTGATATCCGTTTGGCCTACGGCAGCTCCATCTAGCTGGCCAACCATAGCGCCAACTGGTTTCCCTTTTCAAGCTAGACAAGTTTCCGTCTTTGTAGTTTTTTCGTTTGACGCTTATTTCGTGAGATATTTGGCCCGGTCATGATCAATGGACCACCGTATATATATATATATAGAACATGTGTGAGCGTGTGTGTAGTGTGAGTTTACACTTGATAATTATTGAGAAAGGGACAGAGAGTGAAAGAGAAAGAGAGAGATTTTACTTATGTCTAGTGTCATCGGCAACTAGTTCAGTGCTATTTTTGGCCTCATTCGAACTTCTTGCAATACTTCTCACCTGAGAGCACACGCTGTGTGTATCTAGCAGATTGACATATTTGACATATTCAGAGTTAATGAGGAACAAAACACTAATAAGCATTGTAAGCCATCATAAAGAAAATTAAAGCAATAACAGCCATCTGTCTTTGTAATATTTGTAAACATGGCTGCGTGGTCAGCGACATTTTACAAAGTGAAATTAAAGCCGTATCAGCCGTCGGTCACAAAAATTAAGTCTTTTGACCTCGTTTCGACACCACTATGACTCTCTTCATCAGAAGTAAAACATTCAGTTTCAATGCTTTACTTCTGATGAAGGTACTCATAGTAGTGCGGAAGCCAGGTCAAAAGGCTTCATTTATGTGACCGACGGCTGTTACTCCTTTAATTCTACTTTGTAAACGGTCACTGACAGAGCAGCCATGTTTACAAATATTACAAAGAATTTTTCGGCACATACATAAAGACTGGTACTCATGAGCATAATCACCATTCGTTCGCGACATCAGTTCCTCCATCCCTACCTAACCCAGTACCTATAATATCCCCAAGAAAACAGAATTGTTAAGGCTTTCGTGGCTACATGTTGACAAACTGCCTATTGGCCTCTGTCTGAGGTTCTTCGGCCGACGTTTATCTGATGATTTTATTGACGTTTCGCTAGCAGTAAGACAAACGATCTAGATGGACAGTGGAGTGTGTAGAACGTGCATACTTCCACCTTACAGTCTGTCATTCCTGGAAGTTTACCACATGCCTATACCCAAAAATTGTGTGATCTTTGGAGATCATAATGTCATATATATTGAGACAGAAAGTAAGGTTATAAATTATCCAGACTACGTAATGAATAGCAGTCACAAGAATAAGAAACTAATATTATCCTAATTGGTTAATAAATACCAGAATGAGAATAAGTCTCAACTCATCCTAATAAAGCCAGTGATAAGTTAAAGAGTCCTAAATTATACTTACTAGGGAGTAAATTATAGCAAATACTATAACAGTCATAAATATTACATGTTATCTGGCCTTCACCCAGAAAAATAACAGCATACTTTTTATACAGAATCTGTTTGGCTTAGAAGTGGGTGGGAAGGGGAAGAAGGTCATAAGCAAATAAAATAATGTACCTTTTATGTTAGAGATGTCTGTTCCAAAACCAAGAAATTTAAAGCTTGTCGCACCATCTTCTTCACGATATTCCTACACTTCTTCTGCAATTGGGCCTGTATTAATAGGGTTTCTTTCTTATTAAACTTTGAGCCATACATATTAGGTGGTCGTGCCATTCTTTTCTGTATTATTGCATTTCACTGCTGTTCTTGGCATCAACTAATCTGTATCGTGCTAAGGTCTTTAGAAGTCTCGTTTCTGCCACTTCAAGTTCCTGTTAGTGTTTCTTCACTGATGAGCCTTGCGCACTGGTGATCGATGGGCGTCTGTGGTCTACTCTTCAGATTGGACACGCTGGTCTGAGAGTCTTTGACTGGAAGAATATTTAAGCGCGCGCGGTGCTTCGGTTGCTGTCAAGGCCTCGGCGAGCTGGAGAATCACGCGGCGGATGGCACAGAGAGAGAGCGAGCGAACGGTGCAGTGAAGAGCGTGCTGCCCGCCGTGATTGTGCGGAGCCGGCGTGGTCGCAGAATAAAATGGAAACGAGAGTATTGTACTCGAGTCTGAGGGGCCAGTTTGCACTGGTGTTCACAACCACTGGTGACCACTTGTTGATATGGTTGGTTTGGCGGCTAAAAGGCTCTTTAAAGCATTAGTGTGCCATACCTGGTTACACTACAAGTACGATTACAGTTACGGTAATATACACTATTCTGTGACCGGATTGCCCGCTGAGTATGTATGTTATGAGACAGCTAGTTGGTTAAAGAGATCTGATATTAAGGAATTGGCCCACACTATACAGTTCAATTGTCTTGCTAAGTATGTATGTTATGAGACAGCTAGTTGGTTTAAGTGATCTGATATTAAGGAATTGGCCCACACTATACAGTTCAATTGTCTTTCGCCCATCAGGAAATGTCTTTAACTTCAGCTGGCTGTAATTTAGTACGGTGCACATGTAACACTTGTGTCTGTTACTACTATACTATAACCTCAAAGCCTAAGGCAGTTCGTATAAAGAATATATTCTTATTCTTGTAATTATAGTATGAAGAAGCAGAGCAGTGTTACCCTCTGAGGGGAATTTTGTTGTGTTGACCGTGTTGTACCTAACGGAAGTGGCTTATCGGAAACGCAAGTCAGAATTTCGTAAATATTTGAAGAGTACAAACAATGTTTTACCTAACTACACTGTTTAAAGCCTATGGAAAACGGTCGCCAGTCTAATTAGTCAAGAGAAAAATTAACATTATTGTTTAAGAAAGTAGTTATAAGTAACTTCAACGCACAAGCACAGCCTATATTTTGCCACACGCGAGTGCAACGAACTCTGACACCAGCATATATTCACGGTCAAGATTGGAAGGTAACAGAGTAGAACCAACTATTTGCATAAATATAACAGACAACGAAACACACTATTACTTTTAGGGCTTATTCAAACTAAATGGTCTTTATAACTTTACTATTAATATTCCCTGCAGAATCATTAATTGGACATAGGTTCAGTATTATTGTTCAAATATTTTCCTAGCTGACATAAAATTATAGACGTAGTTCACTGCATAATTACGAACTGGTCACAGGTTAAATATTTCTCAACTAAATACTATTCTATTTAGAATGAAAGTTATATGGAATTCACTAACACGTTACTTCTCACTGTCTTTTGAATAAAGAATTAATTGTTTTCATAAATAGTGGTAAAGGATAACCTGTGGATCTTACTACACTATTGATATGCACTTTCAATACCCAAAGGAGACAAGTACTGAGCACGCATTCAACTTTCCACAACTGCAATTCACGACTTTTACTGCAGTGAGACACAATGTTGACAAATTTACAAGAAACTGACTCGCCTTTTAAAATTTACTACAGGCTGCATTATAATCACTAACCAAGCAAAACTTTATTAGCCGCAGTTTTAAGAATTTTAATTTTTTTTAAAGAAACAGCAATTTGTCTTTATTAGCACAGACTTCTACTTTCAAGTAAATGATTAAATAGGTGACTTTGAAATTCCACAAAACTCAAAATTGGACTGTTTCTATCACTGGGAGGCATTCACAAAACTATATTTACAACCTCCCACAATTTCACTAAATCCACAGTAAATCTCTTCTTACCAAAGATCAAACAACATTATTTAATGTTTTGAGGCTTTCATTTTTTCCACAAACTAGGACACTCGGTAATCATAGTTCAAGTGGAGAGGAACCTGAGAGGTGTTATAATAGGGAAAAAATCAAAGTAGGTACATGAATTCAGTTATTAGTTACCTTATATTTGTGCACATTAAATCATCCAATAAGCTGATCCTTCACTGTACATTATTATAGTATTCCGTTACAGTGATTGCGCAATGTGGTGGGAACTGCATGCTGGTTGGTGGATTTGCAGGCAAAATTGCTGGACTCTGTCCCTTCTTGATGGCGATGATGGATAACAATTCCAGAGTCGCTCCAGCTATTTATCCATCCATTGGAGGCATTGGAAAGTGGCAGGAAAAGCCGGTCTCGGAACCAGCATAATACACAACTTTTACATGGCAGTGCACATTTTGGTAGCTCGTCCCTGACGGACTCTAAGTTCCACCTTTTCTGCCTAGGCCAACCAAAATGTGCTGTTTCTGATTTCCCGTACTTTACATGTTTTATGCTTTAAAGTGAGTTTCTTTTATTCAACCATTACCTAAAGATTACGTGGGTGGCTGAACACTGAATTATTTATAATTCTGGTACGATTGGTATCGTAAACTAAGCAAGCAAGCATTTCGCCTTCAGGCCACAAGCGGCCCACCAGGACCATCCGACCGCCGTATCATCCTCAACTGAGGATGCGGATAGGAAGGGCGTGTGGTCAGCACATCGCTCTCCCGGTGGTTATGATGGTTTTCTTTGACCGGAGCCGCTACTATACGGACGAGTAGCTCTTCAATTGGCATCACGCGGCTGAGTGCGCCCCTAAAAATGGCAACAGCGCATGGCGGCCAGGATGTTCACCCATCCAAAAGCCAGCCACGCCCGGCAACGCTTAACTTCGGAGATCTGACAGGAACTGGTCTATCCACTGCGGGCAGGCCGTTGCCCCTCGCAACCTATGGAGGTTTTTCTGAAGTATCTGTTGACTTACTGAGTGCGTATGGAATACGAGTTACTGGCTTAAAATGCTTGCACTGCTGTTAATCCGGAATTGTTTAATAAAGTCCAATTCCCTTTTTTTCCATAGATTGAGAAGTTACTTCTTACCTGAAGTGTCTAGAAGTGATTCAAACTGTAGTTTGTTAAGTTGATATGAGATGGAGCAATCATATATTGGCTTCATTCATAGACAGCTACACACATAAAAAAACATTTCTATCACATCCCAGAACGTTCCCAGACGTTGACTGTGGACAATGTATCACAGAAACAGTCTCTTTGAATGTTGAGAGGCGTCACTAAACCAACCCAAAGATGTAAACAACCATGCACGACCAGCGCTTATTAGACGTAGGGGGTCCGACAGCCGATCAGTTCCAGTCATTTCAGCAGGAAGGAGGTACACGGCTCGAGTTGTCTGTAGTTCAACCATGACTAGACGGTCAATACAGTGGATCGTTCGCGTCCACATTGTTACTTTGTGACAGGAAAAGCTCTCAACAAGACAAGTTTTCCGGCGTCTCGGAGTTAACCAAAGTGATGTTTTTCGAACATGGAGGAGTGTTTATGGAAAAAGTTTAAGGCAATTGTAAATTGCGTTTTAGGCAGGTACGTGCCGAGTGAAACTGTGAGGGACGGGAAAACCCACCGTGGTTCAACAACAAAGTTAGGAAACAACTGTGAAACAAAGAGAGCTTCACTCCAAGTTTAAACGCAGCCAAAACCTCTCAGACAAACAGAAGCTAAACGATGTCAAAGTTAGCGTAAGGAGGGCTATGCGTGAAGCGTTCAGTGAATTCGAAAGTAAAATTCTATGTATCGACTTGACAGAAAATCCGAGGAAGTTCTGGTCGTACGTTAAATCAGTAGTTGGCTCGAAACAGCATATCCAGACACTCCGAGATGATGATGGCATTGAAACAGAGGATGACACGCATAAAGCTGAAATACTAAACACCTTTTTCCGAAGCTGTTTCACAGAGGAAGACCGCACTGCAGTTCCTTCTCTAAATCCTCGCACAAACGAAAAAATGGCTGACATCGAAATAAGTGTCCAAGGAATAGAAAAGCAACTGAAATCTCTCAACAGAGGAAAGTCCACTGGACCTGACGGGATACCAATTCGATTCTACACAGAGTACGCGAAAGAACTTGCCCCTCTTCTAACAGACGTGGACCTCAAGTCTCTAGAGGAACGTAAGGTTCCAAATGATTGGAAAAGAGCACAGGTAGTCGCAGTCTTCAAGAAGGGTCGTCGAGCAGATGCGCAAAACTATAGACCTATATCTCTGACGTCGATCTGTTGTAGAATATTAGAACATGCTTTTTGCTCGCGTATCACGTCTTTTTTGGAAACCCAGAATCTACTCTGTAGGAATCAACATCTATTCCGGAAACAGCGATCGTGTGAGACCCAACTCGCTTTATTTGTTCATGAGACCCAGAAAATATTAGATACAGGCTCCCAGGTAGATACTATTTTCCTTGACTTCCGGAAGGCGTTCGATACAGTTCCGCACTGTCGCCTGACAAACAACGTAAGAGCGTACGGAATATCAGACCAGCTGTGTGGCTGGATTGAAGAGTTTTTAGCAAACAGAACACAGCATGTTGTTATCAATAGAGAGATGTCTACAGACGTTAAGGTAACCTCTGGCGTGCCACAGGGGAGTGTTATGGGACCATTGCTTTTCACAATATATTTAAATGACATAGTAGATGGTGTCGGAAGTTCCATGCGGCTTTTCGCGGATGATGCTGTAGTACACAGAGAAGTTGCAGCATTAAAAAATTGTAGCGAAATGCAGGAAGATCTGCAGTGGATAGGCACTTGGTGCAGGGAGTGGCAATTGACCCTTAACATAGACGAATGTAATGTATTGCTAATACATAGAAAGAAGGATCCTTTACTGTATGATTATATGATAGCGGAACAAACACTGGTAGCAGTTACTTGTGTAAAATATCTGGGAGTATGCGTGCGGAACGATTTGAAGTGGAATGATCATATAAAATTAATTGTTAGTAAGGTGGGTACCAGGTTGAGATTCATTGGGAGAGTCCTTAGAAAATGTAGTCCATCAACAAAGGAGGTGGCTTACAAAACACTCGTTCGACCTATACTTGAGTATTGCTCATCAGTGTGGGATCCACACCAGATCGGGTTGACGGAGGAGATAGAGGAGATCCAAAGAAGAGCGGCACGTTTAGTCACAGGGTTATTTGGTAACCGTGATAGCGTTACGGAGATGTTTAGCAAACTCAAGTGGCAGACTCTGCAAGAGAGGCGCTCTGCATCGCGGTGTAGCTTGCTCGCCGGGTTTCGATAGGTTGCGTTTCTGGTTGAGGTATCGAATGTATTGCTTCCCCATACTTATACCTAGCGAGGAGATCACGAATGTAAAATTAGAGAGATTCGAGCGCGCACGGAGGCTTTCAGACAGTCGGTCTCCCCGCGAACCATATGGGACTGGAACAGAAGAGGGAGGTAATGACAGTGGCACGTAAAGTGCCCTCCGCCACACACCGTTGGGTGGCTTGCGGAGTATGAATGTAGATGTAGACTTAGATACAGAGAGACAGGAACTGTCGATGACATGCATCGCTCATGCCGCCCAAGGGCTGCTACTGAAGTAGATGACACCTACCTACGGATTATAACCCGGAGAAACCCTAACAGCAACGCCACAATGTAGAATAATGCTTTTCGTACAGCCACAGGACGTCGTGTTCCGACTCATTTTGTGCGCAATAGGCCGCATGATGAGCAACATCACTCCCGACGTCCATGGCGGGGTCCATCTTTGCATCCATGACACCATGCAGCTAGGTATAGATGGCCTCAGCAACATGGCGAATGGACCGCTCAGGATTGGCATCACGTTCTCTTCACCGATGAGTGTCGCACATCCCTTCATCCAGACAGTCGTTGGAGACGCGTTTGGAGGCAAGCCGACCAGGCTGAACGCCCTAGACACGTTATCCAGGGAGTGCAGCAATTTGGAGATACCCTGATGTTTTCGGGTGGCGTTATGTGGGGCTGATGTACGCCGCTGGTGATCATGGAAGGCGCCGTAACGGCTGTACGTTACGTGAATGCCATCCTCCGACCGTTAGTGCAACCATATCGTCAGCATATTGCGAGGCACTCGTCTTCATGGACGACAGTTTGCACCCCCATCGTGTACATCTTGTGAATAACTTCCTTCAGGATAACGACATCGCTTGACTAGGGTGGCCAGCATGTTCTCCACACGTGAACCCCATCGAATATGCGTGGTTTAAAAGTGCTGTTTAAGGACGACGTGAACCACTCTGAGGGATCTACACTGGATCACAGTTGAGGAGTGAGACAATTTGGACCAATAGTGCCTTGATGAATTTGTGGATAGTATGCCGCGACGAATACAGGCATGCATAAATGCAAGAGAACGTGCTACTGGGTGTTAGAGGTACCGGTGTGTAAATCAGTCTGGACTACCACCTCTGAAGGTCTCGTTGTATGATGGTAAAACACGCAATGTAACGTTTTCATGAGCGATAAAAAGGGCGGAAATGATATTTATGTTGATTTCTATTCCAATTTTCTGTACAGGTTCCGGAACTTTGGGAGCCGAGGTGATGCATAACTTTGGTTGATGTGTGTATACTAAAACGTTAAAATTCTATGGGTTTGTGGCGTTCCATGCCAAGGGATGATTCTGATGCTTGTAACTGCGTTCCATTGTTAATTTTTCTGTGTGTGTGTGTGTGTGTGTGTGTGTGTGAGAGAGAGAGAGAGAGAGAGAGAGAGAGAGAGAGAGAGAGTTCGCGCGTGGGGTTACGTTTGTTAGTTGCCATTACTGACTTCTTAATCAAGCGCCGTGGCTTGTTTTATATCCCTCCTACTAACTGTTTTACGTTGCAGGTACTATAAGTTATTATGATCAGCAAGGATAAAGCATGGACTATCGCAAAGAGAAAGGCCGGCAAGTGCACTGAAGGATCTACCATTTGTAAAGCTAATACCAATATTGTGGCGCTTAACCCCCACCCTCTACAAGTTAAGTACTGTAGTTTATCCCTGGATTGACAATGAATTTACAAGTATTGTATCTTTTGTTTAATCGATTGTCTTGGGCGATTTCTTGAGTAAACCGTTTGTGGAATTAGGAGTTGTAATTATTTGTTTTAAGGAGGAAACGTCATACTTAAAGATTATTGGAATTCTCTATATATTCGATGGTCAGTATTATTTTACGGTCAGCAATGGGGGTTGTAAAGGTAGTAATGTCCTTTAATGCTATGTATCAGAATTTGTTTAATGCCTTTTGAGTTGATAATTTGTGTTCAAGTGTTTAAGGTTATGAAGAAACTAACAATAAATCTGTTTTTAAGTTATGTTTGTAAAGTGGGTTGGCTCTTCTCCACCCACCCGTCGCTCCTACCATTTCAACTGAAGTCCGTACTATAGATTCGTGGGGCAGCAATGTTATCATCATAATGATGTATGATTTTAGTAATGTCTCTTTTCTGGTTTTGTTCAGGAGTGTTCTCTTAATCGTTCCTAACTTATATGACTTAGTAGTTATCTTCTTAAGGCTTTTAATCCTATGCTTAAGAGATATCACAGTCCCAAGTCGTTGAACGTATTCACTATTACGATTTTAGAACTATTCAGCAGAAGGTCGTGAGTTTCGTTTTCTTTGTGGATATGATTAGATTGTATTTTTGGCCATTATATGAAATGAAGCTTATCTTCTGAATTAGAGAGTAATACATGCTCAACTCTAGGAAGGAGTGAGTTAAAAACTACACGTCTTTGTAGGTAGGAACATTCCATTGGATTTTGGCGTTCATTGACGTCTTTCATACTTACGTTATTAGTGTTGGCAGTAAGGGACACTCTTGTCGGACTCCTTGTGTGATTCATCTCACTTCCCTACTAATTCTTTAAATGTAGGTAAGACTACAGAACTCTGCCCATCTTCTGGAACATTGCTGTTCCTCCAGCATAGATTTTAAAATTTAGAAACCCGATCTTGAGACTTTTATACCGATATTTAATAGGCTCCAAATTTATTTTGTCCTCTGCTGGACACTTTACATTTATCTCGTGGACTCTATTGAATCTTCCAGTTTTCTCTAGGTGGTTGGTTCTACCCCTTCTATATCTAATCGGGCTTCCTCAAAGCTTTCTTCACTCCATGTCTGATGAAGCAGGGGTGTAGATATGAAGTGAAAGCAGCCAAAGATAACTGTATAGCCAAGAATATAGCACTTGTTATTGATAACTGTTTTAAGACAAAATTACACCTTTATAAAATTTGTGGTCAAAGTACCTACATCAATACTAACAAAACAATTTATAAACACATAAGAAAATTAGAAGAAAACGATTGATGAGCTGAAGGCTATTAATTAAGTAGGAGACGCTGTTGTCGAATTAACATATATATATATATATATATATATATATATATATATATATGTGTGTGTGTGTGTGTGTGTGTGTGTGTGTGTGTAAAGAAGCCAACTTAACAGAGTTCACAAATTATCCTATAAACTTAAGGATTGAAACAGAAAGACCGAAGCTGGCGGGATGGCAATTTTCAGCGAACTGAACATTAAATGTCGTGAATAAACAAAGCATATAGTAAAAAAAAATTGCATTGAACTTCTAAAACGTTCAAAATCCAGTCACCTTAAACTGTTTCCGCTTATTAGTGACAATTCAAAATTTATAGTGCACTAGCTTGCTTCCAACAGAGAGCCTTCCATGAGCATATACGTGCTAGTTCCTAGTGACATCAGTTTAACTAGAGTTGAATGGCCGGCCAGAAAGGCACTCAGACAACCGCCATTATATCTCAGGTGACATCGGCTGGTACGTGCTTTTCAATAAACTTTACCAACAGCCGTACACTTTAAGATATTTTATTCTCAAAGCAACCAGTTTCGGCGTTCATTATGCCACCTTTATGCCCCATACGCTTTTTTCAAATCAGTGAACTTATCGTATAGCGCCATAATACTGGATATCGTTAATTCCAATCGTTGTGCAAGTGCTTCATACGTAGACGTGACAGCAACTGTGTTGGGGCCTGAAGATAACAAAATCAATTGCCGAAACTGGTTGTTTTCAGATTAAAATAAAGTTTCTTAATGTGTACGTCTGTTGGTAAAGTTTATTGACATTGAAAAACCGTTATTATAATCCATACAACAGTAGACCGTGATGCTACAGGTAAAAGATACAGCACTGAAATTTACACGGTTTAGCTCTACAGTATGAGGACAGAAAATTCTGGGAGGCACATATATCTAAGACTGTGTGCCGGACCGAGACTCGAACTCGAGACCTTTGCCTTTCGCGGGCAAGTGCTCTACCAACTGAGCTACCGAAGCACGACTCACGCACCGTCCTCACAACTTTACTTCTGCTAGTACCTCGTCTCCTACCTTCCATATCAGCGCACACTCCGCTGCAGAGTGAAAATCTCATTACACATATATCTACTTCGTACACATTAACTCAACCCAGAAGAAAATAAGTACTATCAGATTACCTAAACTGCAGTGTCATTTGTGTTTTTGCTAGCTGTTATTCCGATGACGGTAATTAATAATATCTACCATGGCGAACATATAAACTAGCCTCTTTAACCACCTTCGAAAGCGCAGGGAGTATAAAATTTACAAATTGCTCACCATGCAATGTTTTCCCAGCGACAAGCATTCCGCATTTGTTACAGCATTGACCAACATTAATAAGTCCTAGTTGCCTTCCTTTCTTAGAGAAAGTTCCATATAACCAGTGCCACCTGAGTATCAGCTCCAACGTAGGTCCAATTTCGCCGGAAGGCTTCACACACAGTCGCCAACCAAGGCGACTCCTGGTGCTGTGAGCAGCCAACAGCCACTAGGAAAATGAGCCGTAGTCACTGAAGACGGCTACCAGCTTTCCTTCGCCAGTGGAACTGCTTAAATCACCTTTACCAGTAATGCCGTTTCTCAGCTGGCCGGAGAAGGCATAGAATTCTCTGAGTAATTCTTTTATATTTTTAAAAGCTCCTGTTTGTCTTCCATGTATGTGGTATTGAAAATTTCCTTGGTATGGCTCCCAGCTGTGCCTTAACTGTCCTCTCGCTTCTCTTTTAACAACTGCTATTATTCTTTTATGATCAGTGCGATCTTATACCTTCTTGTATTAAGACAATTTAAGTAGTCACTTTTCTTCCTACAAATCACTTATTCTGTCTTCATTCCAGAAAAGGAACGTTCTTTCTTTCGTAAATTTCTTCCTCTTTCCTATGGCATCCTCAGCTGTTTTTATTGTCATATCACTAATTTCTCTCCATTCTTCATTTAAACTTTGGTTTAATGTTGAATGTCTTAACTTTTCTCCACTGATATTAATACTCACGCTGGAACATTGCAGAAGGTGTGTTTTGAATACTTCTTGTCCGGTCTATAAGTATTAAAGTCAACGCCATAGGGGTGAAACTTTTATTTTAGATGCAATTTCTTCAATGTTTGCTCCGCCTCCACTTGCAAACATTCATCGATATTTTAATGTTGCTAAAAGCAATTGTTGTTGTTGTGGTCTTCACCTCTGAGACTGGTTTGATGCAACTCTGCATGCTAGTCTATCGTATGCTAGATTCTTCATCTACAAGTAACTACTCCAACCTACCTGCTTCTAAATCTGCTTAGATTATTCATCTCTTGGTTTCCCTCTACCACCTTTACCCTCCACATTGAACTTTAATACTAAACTGGTAACCCCTAGATGCTTCAGAACATTTCCTACCAACCGAAAAAATCTTCCAGTCAAATTGAGCCACGAATTCCTCTTCTCCCCGTTTGTGCTAAGTACCTCCACTTTAGTTCGTGATGTACCCATCTAATCAGAATTCTTCAGTAGCACCACATTTTTAAAGCCTCTATTCTCTTCTTGTCTAAACTATTTATCGACCATGTTTCACTTCCATACACGGATAAACTCCATACAAATATTTTCAGGAAAGACTTTTGGACACTTAAATCTGTACTCGATGTTAACAAAATTCTCCTCACCAGAAACACTTACTTGCCATTGGCAGTCTACAATTTATGTCCCCTCTACTACGACCATTATCAGGTATTTTGCTTCCCAAATAGCATAACTCATTTAATACTTCGTGAGTCTCATTTCCTAATCTGAATCCCTCAGTATCTCTTGATTTAATTTGACTACATTCCATTATACTCGTTTCCCTTTTGTGCATCTTCATCTTATCTCCTTCTTTCAAGGCACTGTCCATTCCTTTCAAGTGATTTTCCCAGTCCTTTGCTGTCTCCGACAGAATTACAATGTCATTGTCAAACATCAAAGTTCTTATTTCTTCTCCACGAATTTTAATTCCTGCTTCAAATTTTTCTATCGTTTCCTTTACTGCTTGCTCAATATACAGATTGAATAACGTTGGGGATAGGGTACAACACTGTCTCAATCCCTTCCCAACCACTGCTCCTCTTTCATTCCCATCTGGTTTCTATACAAATTGCACATAGCCTTCTGCTCCCTGTGTTTTACCCCTGCTACCTTCAGAATTTGAAAGAGAGTATTCAAGTCAACATTGTCAAATGGTTATTCTAGGTCTACAAATGCTGAATATGTAGGTTTGCCTTTCCTTAATCTACCTTCTAAGATAAGTCGTAGGGTCAGTGTTGCCTCACGTGCTCCAACATTTCTGTGGAATCCAGATTGATCTTCTCCGAGGTGGGCTTCTACCAGTTTTTCCATTCGTTTGTAAAGATGTCGTGTCAGTACCTTGCAGCCGTGACTTATTAAACTGGTAGTTCGGTAATTTTCACATCTGTCAACACCTGCTTTCTTTGGGATCAGAGTTATATTCTTCTTGAAGTCAGAGGGTATTTCGCCTGTCTGATACATCTTACTCGCCTCATGATAGAGTTATGTCAGGGCTGTCTCTCCGAAGGCTATCAGCAGTTATAATGGAATGTAGTCTACTCCTGGGGGCATTCTTTCAACTTAGGTCTTGCAGTGCTCTGTCAAATTCTTCACGCAGTATCATATCTTCCATTTCATCTCCGTCTAGGTCCCCTTCTATTTCCATTGTATTAATCTCAAGTACATCGCCCTTGTGTACACGCTCTACATACTCCTTCCAACTTCCTGCTTTCCCTTCTTTGCTTAGAACTGGTTTTCTTCTGAGCTCTTGAAATTCATAAAAATGCTTCTCTTTTCTTTAAATGTCTCTTGTATTTTCCTGTAGGCAACATCTATCTTACCCCTAGTGAGATAATCCTCGACATCCTTACATTTGTCCTCTAGCTACCTCTGATTAGCCGTTTTCCACTTACTGTCGATCTCATTTTTGAGACGTTGCTATGCCTTTTTGCCTGCTTCATTTGTTGCATTTTTATATTTTCCTCTTTCATCAATCAAATTCAATATCTCTTCTGCTATCCAAGGATTTCTACTATCCCTCGTCTTCCTTCCTACTTGATACTCTGCTGCCTTCACTATTTCATCTCTCTAACCTACCCATTCTTCTTCTACTATGCTTCTTTCCCCCGTTCTTGTCAATCGTTCCCTAATGCTCTCCCTGAAACTGTCTACATACTCTGGTTCTGTCAGTTTATCCAGGTCCCATCTCATTAAATTCCCACGTTTCGGCAGTTTCTTCAGTTTTAATCTACAGCTCATAACCAATAGATTGTGGTCAGAGTCCACATCTGTCCCTGGAAATGTTCTACAATTTAAAACCTGGTTCATAAATCTCTGTCTTAACATTATATAATCTACCTGAAACCGTCCAGTGTCTCCAGGCCTCTTCCACGTATACAGGCTTCTTTCGTGACTCGTAAACCAAGTGTTAGCTCTGATTAAGTTATTCTCTGTGCAAATTTCGACCAGGCGGTTTCCTCTGTCTTTCCTTATCCGCATCCCATATAAACCTACTAGTTTTCTTTGTCTTTCTTTTCCTACTATAAAATTAGAGTCCCCCATGACTATTAAATTTTAGTCTCCCTTCAGTGTCCGAATAATTTCGGTTATCTCATCATACATTTCTTCAACATCTTCGCCATCTGCGGAGCTAGTTGGCATATAAACTTGTATTACTGTGGTAGGCGTGGACTTCGTATCAAACTTGGCTACAATAATGCTTTCAGTATGCTCTTTGTAGTAGTTTACCTGCACTCCTATTTTCTTTATTCATTACTATACCTACTCCTGCTTTACCCCTACCTAAAATTGTGTTCATAGCTCTGTGTTCTCCAGTCCAGAACTCTTGTTCCTCCTGCCACCGAACTTCACTAATTCCCACTATATCTAACTTTAACCTATCCATTTCCCTTTTTTAAATTTTCTAACTTGTCTACCCAATTAAGATATTTGAAATTCCATGCTCCGATCTTTAGAAAGACAGTATTGTTCCTCCTGATAACGACGTCCACCTGAGTAGTCCCCACCCGGAGATCCGATTGGGGGACTATTTTACCTCCAGAATATTTTACTCAAGCGGACGCCGTGATCATTTAACCATTCGGTCAAGCTGTATGCCCTCTGGAAAAATTACGGCTGTTGTTTCCCCTTGCTTTCAACCTTTCTCAGTATCACCCCAGAAATGCTGTTTGGTTGATTTTACAAGTGAATCATCCAGACAGATGCCCCTGCAACTACAGAAAACTCTGCTGCCCCTCTTCTGGCACCACGCGTTTGTCTGGCCTCTCAAGAGCTATACCTCGGTTGTGGTTGCACCTACAGTACGGCTATCTGTATCGCTGACGCATGCAAGGCTCCTCACCAACAGCAAGGTTCATGTATCATGGGGAGTGAGGGAAGCACTTGTTATCCTCCTATTATTAATTGTTGTAAAGTCTCTTAACCGTTGCCATTCCATATCTTATAAGCTTTTCTGATGCTCCCAACTACCCCTTTTGAAGGAGTATTTCCGACACTACCTTTAAATCCCCACCTCATGAATAGGTAGATTAATCACAGACTGCAGGAAAAGATTGATAAAATTCAATTTTAATTTGGTTTATAGATTTATTCTTTCATTGTTCGGAGTATATGAATGTATGTTCTTTTTCAAACCCGTTTCCATCACTGTACCAACAATATCAACTGGTCTTTTACTCATATCCACTCCAGTGTACATTAAAACATAATCATCTCATCCAATAGATCCTCTTTGTTTCTTTTTTGTTTCAGTTATTATTGCTATATATGTTTTGCCTTCCTTAGTTACTGAGTTCTTTTTCTTTACTTCATAGGCCCTCCACGTTCCATGTGCCTATTTTCAATAATTTATTGCTCCGATTACATGTTTTCACTCCCATAGCCCTTGTCATTGTCTTAGAATCGGTCCAGCTTCTATTCGCTTGCTTGTGAAATGGAGCATAAAACCGCCCACGTCATTAATATGGCACTCCCTGAAACCGACAAAACCACCATAACGGTATTCCATCCTTTTCTACATGACAATTCTTCCTTCACTCTGACCAATGAACTCCTATTATTGTTGCAGTTAACTGGTTTACTCTGACAATTCGCTGACTTCAACGTTACATTCTTGCAGGCCTCAAATCACTCGCCGTTCTGCGTCGGACACTCAGATATTTTAACTCCAATACGATCGTTATGGCGACCCTAAGTCCATTTACAACGTTGAAGAAAGGACTGAATGGTGTTTGGCACCTCCTCTCAGAATGTATGTGAAAATTGTGTGTGCCGTCACCCCTCATGTGAGGTAACCACTACATATTCGTTATGCCAAAGAAATTAGGGGTGCAATATGCTTATATATCTTTCTTAGTGATCTCGTTGAAGCTGAAAACGCTTAATTTGTAGCACCAGGTTTGCTGTAGCAGCTCTGCAGAACTTTACTTAACGGATTTTGTGAAATGTATCAAAGTAATTCAGCTAGTGCTGTAAGTTTCAAAACTTCATCGTTTATTCTTACTTCTCACCCCACTCATATTTCATAAACATAATAGTTCCAACATGCACGTTATCATCGTGAAATACTCTGCCACACACAACATGAAACAAATATTCTTCGCCATAACACGCCGAAAATAAACTCCTAAAACTGTGCCAATTATGATATATCTTTTACAAGTTAACAGCTACTTTATGTATCGATTAAATTTTAGAGGTAGCTAATATACGATATGAAACAGTTTTTGATTACACCTCTGTGCCAGGATGACATTGTAAGCGTACTGTCATATCGCTGGCTTGGATGCGGAGTATCTTTGCGTGCAGCCGCGTCTGCAGAGTCGAGTGCGGGACATGGAGCTGCATGAAATTGTATTATTATGCAAGTTGAAGTGTTATTAAAGTCAAGTAATGGGATATGGAAGTGAAAACAGTGAAAAGAGTCACAAAGTAGTAAAGAGCAGTGCCGCCGATAACGTATTTGTATATCCTCTCGTTGCGTGTCGCACAGTAAATCAATCATCCACGCCGTGTTCGGCCTCTCAGAATGAACTAATGTCGATCAGCTATATAGTTTACCACAAAAGAGTGCGATCAAGTGCCAGTGTCTTGCAGCAAGAGTGAGAACGTGCGTTCGATCATCGCGTTTACGCATGGTCAACCGTCAGCTGCGCCGCGACGGTTACGGCACGCTAGTGCAAGTGAGAACGGAAGATTTAACTTGTGAACAGTGTTGAAATCATTACTAGTGTCAAGAAGACTGGCACCAGAAGAAATCCGTGTATGCCTGCATCATCAACAATCACCCACGTCGTGGCGGTTATGCGTACGCTCGGTCAAGTGATGTGGTATACAGATAATCATCTACAGGTTGGCATCAAAACTTATGACATAGAATGTAAGCAGTGCAACCTGTGACTTCTTATCGTCTCAGAATATAGATGTTCATACCAGACGTAGGACAGTGTTGTGTTTGACGATGAGTGGCTCTCCTACACCTGTTAGCATATGTACAGTATGTAAACTTTTAGATGGCAGACCTCTCCCTTGTCCTGAATCGGTAGAAGTCGGTAAACGTCGGGAGGCTTCGGTAGGCACGCAGTTTCGACTGCTGCCAACATTACGTAGCTTATTGCGTTGTATAAGGTAGCCATTGTCGTCTGCTTCGTTACTGTTTTGCGCTGTACTGTTCTGCGTGTTTTATTGTGCAGTTGTGCTGAACATTATCAAAATGAGTGAAGAGGCAGTTGCTGGCCCATCTCGGGAGTTGCCAACAACCCCTACCAGTAGGCCCACGGTTAGAAGGAAACCAGTATTACATAGCGATGCTCGCAAAATTATATTGCGTGTGATTGAATGTTGCGAAAGGGAAAGGGAGCAGAAAAAATTGCTTCGACCCATTTACAAATCTTCAGTGAGTGCTGCTACATACACAGGGCAAAGCTTGCGCAGCATTCGAAGATTCAAACAGTTTTCCAAGAATCATCCTGGCCTATCACCAAATACGCCTGGCAAGAAAAGGTGAGTTTCCATTTCAAATATTTTGTTCGCGATCACTTTGAAGGAGCCCCTTATTTCGTCTGAATTACCATATATTTCATTTCTCCTTGCTACGGTATTGCTATGTATAGGAACACCACTGATTACAGTATTATTTCGAAACACATTCATATTACAGTACCTTTCCAATTTCAAAAATATACATGCAGTGCAGAAGGCATTTTCTTATAAATCTTTCTCTCTCTTTTAACTTAAGAAAAGAAGTGGAGAAATCGAAGTAATGATCGATGATTTCAACCAGCGTGTCATTCGCGACAAGATAGCGGAATTTTATTGAGTGCGGAAGATTGCGCCGAACCTGCGAACACTGTTTCCAGTTTTGCACGACAAAATAGGCTGGAAGTGGAGTATTGTCTCGCTGAGAAAAGTACTTTTGTCTATGGGATTCATATGGCGTAAAGTGGAAAACAAGAGGAATGTGTTGTTAGGACGTCCAGACATTGTGCACTGGCTTTCTCGTTTCATGGTTTGTGAGCGCATAGTAGACAAACACACACATACACACACACACACATATATATATATATATATATATATATATATATATATATATATATATATATATATATATATATAAGTACATGGCGATTTCAGTTTCTTTACTTCCAAGCCTTTCGTCTGCTTTCGTGTAAGCATGACGCACAATTTGTAGTGCCACCACTGCAACTGGTAGGCGTGCCTTGACCCCTCAACGGCTCCTCTCCCCTTTCCTCGCCAGCCAATGCTTGTTTCCTCCTCTCCCTGCACTCCCCTCACAACTCTGCCGTCTTACAGTTAACACAGTGTAGATTCATAGTTCCAGGCAAGCCAGCAGCAGTGTGGAGCAGAACAGTACGACCGCTGTGGGAGTATCAGGTACATGGTGTGGACAGGCCGCATGGTTCGAAGTGAAAAAACAGTTTAGGGTCCCCCCACTCATTTGTAACCCCAGGCTTGTTACATGATGACTGTGACAAGACCTACAATTTCCTGATAAGATGTGCGACAAAAGCAAAATCAAATACGTAACAGTCTGCACCAAGGTAGAAGGATTGAGAGAGGGCGTGACAAGAACTTAAAGAAATATTTTGAAGATTATTATGAGAGGAAGTTCTGTTTAGATGAACCGATGACGACAGAAGCAATAATGTCTCAGATCATTAGTAAACAACCAACTGCAGTTCAGGATAAGTTGCTATTAATCCGTCGAGATGATGTAGAGGCAATGACTTCAGCCTCAGGGCAATGAGAGACGTTGTATGAGTCACGTGTAATAGGAGGAGGAGTAGGTGATAGAAGAGCATCAGGGAGCAAGAAACCCATGCAGATAACCATTCAAACGATAACAATAGACATAATGGACGACACGGGAATAATAGTATCGTCAGGAGACATGTCGGTAGTTTCTGTGCCCATGGTTGTCACAGAGGACACTGTGGCGACTATGGTTATCAGAACTCAGGACACGATGTATCGGATGACCAGGTGCGAAACTGGAAACATAGCAAGTGGAAAGAGTATATAATCTATTTTGAGGGTGTAATCAGTAGCATACCTCATGTCACAAGGCAAACACCATGTGGAAAACATTAAACTATACTATAGTGAGCAAGATTAATGACTGAGTGATATACTGTTTTTTGTCTTAATCGTATATATGTAAGCTGCTGTTGTCCTTTAGTACCATCATTCATTTCTGATTATTACGAGGTTTTATGAGGACACTCTAATCAAGTGAGATTTAACTAGGATGTGTTACTGCCACATGCTTCATTTTTCTGTTTTCACTTTCTGTCTGTTTAATCTAGATCATATGTATTACATTTCTTCTTGCCCATACAGTGACATTGTTTGAGTGATTAACAGTGTCTAGTGTCTATAGGTTGTTCTATCCAAAAAAATTTCATTTGAAAGTTTCATACTACTCCTGCTTAACCCTTTCGTGGGCAAAATTATTGACCAGTTTTTTTAATGAATGGAGATCAGACAGTAGTTAACAGATAGGTATATTTTGTGAGAAGATCCCAGTGCAACGAGAAACGCCTTTGTTTTAATGATGTCCCACCCAAATCCAGTATCATATCCGTGACATTCTCTCTCCTGTTTCTTTATTATACAAAAAGCACTGCTCTTCTTTGAACTTATTCGATATACTCAGTTAATCCTATCTGGTATTCTACCAATAAATCGTATTGTTTGTTTCACCTTCCACACAATATTTTTTAAATTTCCAATTTAAGATGTATGCATTCGTATTCCCTAAGTATTTAGTTGAAATAACGACACTTAGATTTGACTGATACAACTTGTAACCGAGGTTTAACGGATTCCAGTAAGAATTCACGTTATTTGAGCTCATCTGCCCATTTTGGCACCACATACATACTTTTTCAGAATTTTTTTGTAATTAGTTTCATTTTATAATGACTAAACTAAGCGATAAACGACAGCATCATCTGCAGGTAACCTCAGATGGCTGCTGAGATTGTATCCTAAATCGTTTACATAGATAATGAAAAGCAGAGAGCATACAACACTACCATGAGGAATGCCAGAAATACTTATATTTTACTCGCCGACTTCTCGTCAGTTACTATGAACTGTGACCTCTTTGACAGGAAATCACTAATCCAATGGAATGACTGAGACGATTTTCCGTAAGCACGCAGTTTGATTACAAGTCGCTTGTGAGGGACAGTGACAAAAGCCTTCTGGAAACCTAGAAGTACGGAAACACTTGGAAATGGCTTGTCAATAGCACTCAACAGTTCGTGTGAATAAAGGCTAGTTGTTTTTAGCAAGAACGATGTTTTCTAAATATGTGTTGATTGTGTACTAGTAAATCGTTCTTCTCAAGATAATTTATTATGTTCGAAAACAATACATGCCCCAAAATCCTGCTGCATATCTACGATAATGATATGGTCCCATAATTTAGTGGATTACTCCTACTACCTTTGTTGAATATTGATGTGACCGCACAGCTTTCCAATTTTTGGATACGGTCTTTCGTCCTAAGAGGAGCTGTATACGATTGTTGAGTATGGAACTAATGCATCAGCATACTGTGAAATGAACCTAATTGGTATAAGGTCTAGACCAGAAGACTTGCTTTGTTGAGTGGTTAAGTTGCTCCACTATTCCGAGTATATCTACTTCTAGATTATTCACGCTGGCATCTGTTCTTGATTCGAATTATGGAATATTTGCTTCGTCTTCTTTGGTGAGGGAATTTCGGAAGTCCGTATTTAGTAACTCTGCTTTAGCAACACTGTCATCCATAGAATTTCATTGCGATCGACCAGGGAAAGTACTGATTATGTCTTACCGCTAGCGTATTTTACGTAAGACCAGTATCCCTTTGGATTTTCAGCCAAGTTTCGAGACAAAGGTTCGTTGTGGATACTACTATAAGCATTTTCCTTTGAGGTCGGCGCTAATTTTGAGCTTCTGTAAAACATCGCCAATCTTGGGAGCTTTAAATTTGGAACGCTTTTCTCGTTGTTTTTGCAACAATGTTCTGACCAGTTTTGTGTACCAGGAGCGATGAGCTCTATCGTTTGCTAACTTTTTTTATATAAATCTCTTAATTACTGTTGATTGTATTTCTCTGAATTCGAGCAACATCTGGTCTACACTTACGAGTACACTGTTAATTTTGAAGGAGTGGAGATTACATCTCAGTAAGGCATCAAATGAATTTTTATCTGCTTTTCTGAATACGACTAACTTTAGTTAATTTTTGGAGAATATGGGAGTTACCGTTTTCAGTCTCGCTACGACAATGATGTGTGCACTAATCCGTGTATCCGTTTTGATGCTCGTTATTAGTTCAGACTATATGTTGCTAAGAGGTCAAGCGTGTTTCCATAACAGTTTGCTATTCAAGTAGACTCGTAGAGATATTGCTTGAAATGATTTTCAGAGAATTCGTTTAGCACAATTTCGGAAGAAGTTTTATACCTACCTCCGTCTTTACAGATGTATTTTCGCCAACATATCGATGGTAAATTTAAGTCACCACCAACTATAACTGTGTGAGTCGGACATGTGTTTGAAATTAGACTCAAGCTTTCAGCAGTTGTATCATCTGAGTTGAGAGGTCTGTAAAAGTATCAAATTATTATTCTTTCCGCTTGCCAAGAACGACCTCTACTCTATGCTAACTCATGGGAAATATCTACCTCAACTTCACTACAAGATAAACTACTTCTAATAGTTCTCTCGATTGCAGGCAATCGATTGTCACGTGATTGGTGCAACGTCGACCGCCATATCTTATACAATTTTAATCCTTCTTCTTTACCATTAAAATTGGATTGATGTTTGTGGATTTCAATTGCCTCTCTATGCATACGTGTATAATAGTGCGACGTCCTCGCTAGCAAACTTCTCTCACCAAATTTTATTTCGTGATCTCCATCCTTACAAACATGTTCCGCTACTGCCGATTTGTCGATATGTCCCAAGCGACAGTTTCTTTTGTGCTCCGTCAACCGTGTATTGATGCTTCTTTCTGTAGTTCCAGTGTAAACTCTGCCACAACTACACGGAATTTTATATACTCCAGGGGTGGCTAGGGGGTGACGAGCATCTTTGTCGATCTTAGGCATTCACTAATTTTTTTAGTAGGTGTGAAAATAGTCTCCACCTGAAACTTGGGTAGTACTTTTCCAATACGATCAATGATGTTATAGATGAACGGAAGAAATACTTTTCCAACTGATGGTTGTTGCTGTCTCCTATTTTTAGGCATTTTTCGTAAATGATTTAGTTCTTCTTGTAAGTTGCCTGGTTCACAAATATTATTGACCCTATCCACTAATGTTTTTATAACCCCCCTCTTTTGCCTAGGGTGGTGGTTTGAGTTCTTATGGATGTAGCGATCAGTATGTGTACCTTTCCTGTAGACCTTATGGCCTAAGGTCCCATCCGCCCGTTTGAGAACTGATACATCCAAAATGTTAAGTTGTCCGTTCTTCTCTTTTTCCATAGTAAATTTGATCTTTGGGTTGATGCTATTTAAGTGCACCAGGAAATCATCCAAGGTTTCTTCCTCATCATCCATATTACAAAGGTATCATCCACATACCGATACCACTTCGAGGGGCTTTTTTTGGCCGACTGCAGTGCTTGATGTTCAAAATATTCCATGAATAAATTCGCAATTGCGGGGCTTAGGGGCCTTCCCATGGCTACCCCATCAATCTGCTCATAAAATTCACCATTGCACTGAAAATAGGTCGAGGGTAGACAGTGTTGGAACAAGGCCACTATATCAGTAGGGAACATATCGGCTATATGAGAGAGAGCTTCGTCAACTGCAACCATAGTGAACAAAGACACTATATCAAAGCTGACAAGCATGTCATTAGGACCGACAGTAATTTCCCTCAATTTCTCAATGAAGTGTAGAGGGTTTTTAATATGACTCTCATTATTGCCTATGTAAGGTTGTAACAAAGAGGCAAGGTGTCTGGCTAGTTCTGAAGTTTAGTGTTCCACCAGTTTGTGTATCAATTGGCTTTCCTTGTAAATTTGACTGGATTCTTCTGTTTCATATACATGCGCGCTTAGTGTCGAAGAAAACCAAGTATTAGTCACTGTCAGGCTGCACCTGTCAGCTAGATACATCTACAGATCAACAAATTAAATAGCATTTTCTGTCCACTCCTCGTGTAATATTTATTTGTCAGTTTCGTGCGTGTGGTTCTGTTACAGGTTTAGTCTCACCTTTTTGTAAGGGGAAATTCATTGAATCTGTAGCGTGGTAGTTTTTCACTAAACAGAAAGTGACACGTGTCATTGACGCATCGTCGTCCGTTCATGACGCTTCAGAAGGATAGCAAGTTGCATATCTGCGATTCTGTATTGTTTTATTGTTTGCTTAGTGTTGAGGAGGTTGATTAGATTGTGTGCAAGATATGTGTTGACGCAGGAGTAGCTGGCCGTAGTTCGCGTAAAGTTGAAAGCGAATTTGGCTGCAGTCCGTCACCTTCAGCGTGCTGCCTTGGGTTGTAGCGGTGGTGGAGACTCTGGTGCTTCCCATGGGATATCCAGGTGTCGCATCTTTTTCTCAGGGGCTGAGGAACCTATTACTGTACCCGAAGAGGTGGATCCGCCTTTACTGCAGAATGAGTGACGGGTGACTAAGCGTTCGCATCGCTCGAGACCGAGGTTCACTGTGAAGATTGGCCGTCTGGCTTCGCCCAAACGCCCTGTGAGAAGGCATGTGACCACTGCTGCTGCAGAATCCGAGCAAGCAGAGAGGGCAGTTTTCGGGAGCTCTAACGTTAGGCATTTTATGTAGCGACTTAGTCCGATAGCGTGAGGGGCATGGTTCAAATGGCTCTGAGCACTATGGGACTTAACATCTATGGTCATCAGTCCCCTAGAACTTAGAACTACTTAAACCTAACTAACCTAAGGACATCATACAACACCCAGTCATCACGAGGCAGAGAAAATCCCTGACCCCGCCGGGAATCGAACCCGGGAACTCGGGGGCGGGAAGCGAGGACGCTACCGCACGACCACGAGCTGCGGATGTGAGGGGCTTGAAAGAAAACCAATTAGACTCAGTATGTACGCTGGGTGCCTCATCCGAGATGTGGAGGTGACCCTGACTGCATCTAACGAGCGTGCGGGTAGTAGTAGGTTGCAAGTTGTGGCTCACATTGGCCCCCCACAACATCTGTCACATGGGTTCTGAGGTCATCCTCACATTATACAGGCAGCTGGCGGAGGTGATAAATACTGCTGTCTTCGAGTGCGGGGTGCAAGCAGAGCACGCTGTTTGCAGCATTTGTCCCAGTGTTAATTGTGTTCCTACGGTTTGGAGCAGTGTGGAGGGTCTCGGCCAAAGGATTCGTTGACTCTCTGACGGTCTAGGCTGCAGATGCATAGACCTGCGCTGTCTGGTGGGAATTTGTAGGACACCTCTTGGTATGTCACGGGTGCATCACACTATGGAAGCAGTTACTCGAGTACCAGAGTACTTGTGGATTTCAAATGAGGTTTTTCTTGGGTAGACGGTAGTTTGAAGTATTCTCATGAACAATCACGCATCGATTCGCAGCAAGGAATGTCAGACCACAATCAGTGTAAAATCACTTCAACTACCACTTCATCAGTAAACTGTCAAAGTATTCATACAAAGTTCCCAAATTTTCTGCCCTACGGGAAAGCTCTCGCACTCGAATTATTCTTGAGACCGAGAGCAGGCTGAAACTCATATTGGCAGGCAATGAGACCTTTAACGAGTCATGGAATGTACAGCGGAAAGACAGAAAAGGGGCCACAGGAGCGAGAGTGTTGATTAACTGACTAACTAACACTGTCCGAAAAGGTCTCGAAAAACCCAAAGGTACTGACCGACAGCCGTGTCATCCTCAGCATATAGCCATCACTGGATGTGGTTATGCCGGCCGTTGTGGCCGAGCGGTTGTGCCGCAGGCGAGGATGTTTGTGATGTCCTTAGGTAAGTTAGGTTTATGTAGTTCTAAGTTCTATGGGCCTGATGACCTTAGATATTAAGTCCCATAGTGCTCGGAGCCATTTGAACAATTTTTTTGATGCGAGTATGGAGTGACTTGTGGTCGGCACAACACTCCCCCTGCCGTTGTCAGATTTCGTGACCGGAGCAGCTACTTATCAGTCAAGTAGCTCCTCAGTTTGCCTCACAAGGACTGCGTGTGCCCCACATGCCAACAGCGCCCAGCCACCGGAAGGAGAACCATCAAAGTGCTAGCCCAGCCTGACAGAGCTTAACTTCGGTGATGTGAAGGGAACTGGTGTAACCACTGTGGCATGGCCGTTGGACTGAGAGTGGTTATTAAAACTGACAAAAATACTGAGGCCGAAGTGGAGTGTGTCAGTGAAGTTATTGGCTCGCGTGTAACAGGAGAATGCGAAACAGAGATAATTGTTGGCTGTTTCTACCGGCCATCCGATTCCACTCTGATGATTCTGGTTATTCAAAGAAAGTCTGCGGTCAATAGTGCATAAATACCCAGACCATGCAGTACTTATAGGAGGCAACTTTGACCTACCACGTATAGACTGGAATGTCTATGAGTTTAGACCGTTATGCGAAATACTTTTCAATGTGTTTCCGAAAACCTGTCTTGAACGGCTAGCTCGGCAGCCGATTCGCAGTGGGAATATCTTATAAGTTTCCTTTCCTTCACGTCTATGGTCACATATTGTTGTCATTTGACTACCAGCTTCAGTCTATAATGACCATTTTCAGATCTGTTTTATGGAAACACGTCCTGGTGTACTGGAACCATAGTGGCCTCGTCAAATGTTAAACACAATAAACGTGAAGCAAAGGGAACTTATTCCATATTCGGGTCACTGTTCAATTCGCGACCATGTCACAGCTTGTGGAAATATCTTAGGACTTGGAGCTACAAGTTGGACGGATATCATCGACAATGTCATTATGGGAACGGGGATTAGCAATCATGGTGTCACTGTAGCAACTATGTGACTAAAGTTAATGAATCAGTCGAGAGGGCTAGGACAGTATTTTTTATAGAGCAGATAAATAGTTGTTAGCATCACACTTAGAGAGTGAACTGACGCCACTTAGTTCCAGTAAGATCAATGTGGAGGGAGTATGGGCAAAGTTGAAGCAGACTGTAAATCGTGGACTGGAGAGTTATGCGCCTAGGAAGTGGATAAAGAATGGAAAAGGCACATCATGGTTTAATAACGGGATTCGGAAGGCGTTGAGGAAGCAGAGGCTGTTGCACTCTCAGTTGAAAAGAGAAAGCACAAATGACGATGAGCCAAAGGTTAATAGAGATCCTTGTGACTCTGAAAAGATCCATGTGCGAATCATGCAACAGCTATCACCCTCATACCTTAGCAACAGATCTGGCAGAGAACTCGAGGAAATCCTAGACCTGCGTGAAATCTCTGAGTGGGTCTAAGGCTTGCATCCGGTCACTTGTTGAGCAGTCTGGTTTGACAGCTGAAAGCAGAAAAACGAAAGCCGAATCTAAAATTTCGCTTTCAAGAAAACGTTCCCACAAAATCATACAAACACACCGTCATTTGACATAGGACAGACTTTTGTACGCATGACACAGTAACAAGCACCGCGACGTAGAAAACCAACTGAAAAATTTGAAAGAAAATAAGTTACTTAGTCCAGTTGACATCCCAGTTCTGTTTTACAAAGAGTACTCTTCGGTATTGGCCCCTTACCTAGCTTCCGCGAATCACCCGGCCAGCACGAAGTCCCAAGCGACTGGAACAGAGCGCAGGTGACTCCTGTATATAAGCTGGGTAAAAGGACGGACCCGCAAAATCACAGAACAATGTAAATAAGTTAGTTGGCTGGAGAATCGTAAAACATATTCTCAATTCCAATGTAATACAATGATCAGTGTGGTTTCAAAATGCATCGCTCGTGCGAACTCTGTTTGCCCTTTTCTTACATGTATCATGTGTACAATGGATGAAGGCCAGAGGCAGATTCCATATTCCTAGACTTCCGAAAAGCATTTGAACAGTGCTCGAATGTGAAATAAGTTCACAGATACGTGAGCGGCTGGAGAACATTTTGAGTAAGAGACCCCAGTACGTTATCCTCGACGGCGAGTATTCGTCTGAGCTAAGGATATCGTCAGGAGGGCTCCAGCGAAGTGTGGTAGGACCGCTGTAGTTCTTCATATTTATAAATGCTTTGGCGGACGCGGTGGGCAGCAATCTCCGGTTGTTTGCTGATGAGGCTGTGTCGATGTTGAGTGACTGTAGGAACATACAGCATGACATAGAAAAAATTTATAGTAGGTGTGATGGATGGCAGCAAGCTCTAAATGTGGGAAAATGTAAGTTAATGCGGATGAGAAAGAAAAAGAGAATTGTCATCTTCGGATACAAGATAAGCAGTGTAATACCTGATACAGTCACGTAGATTAAATATCTAGGTGTAAAGTTACAAAGCAGCATGACATGGAACGGGCATGCGAGGACTTCGGAGGAGATGATGAATGTTCGACTTTGGTTTGTTAGGAGAATTTTAGGAAAGTGTATTCTCTGTATATGAGACCGCATATACGACGCTAGTGCGACCTTTTCTTGAGTACTGCTCGAGTGCTTGGAGTACGCACCAGTCGGATTGAAAGAAGACATCGAAGCAATTCAGGGGTGAGCCGCTAGATTTGATACCGGTACGTTCGAACAGCATTCATGTGTTACGGATATCCTTCTGAATCTCCAATGGGAATACCTGGAGGGAAAGAGAGGTTCTTTTCGATTAACACCACAGAGAAAGTTTAGAGAACCGGCATTTTTTAAATGACTGCAGAACGATTCTACTGCCGCCAATACGAATTGCGCGTAAGGACCACGAGATAAGATACGAGAAATCAGACCACATTCAGATGCATATAGACAGTCCTTTTTCCCCTCACACTGTTTGTGGATGGATCGGGAGAGGAACAGATTAGTGGTGGGAAAGGGTACCTTCTGCCACGCGCCGTGCAGTGGACTGATGAGTGTCTGTGCAGATGTAGATGACTTTTCAAGACATTATACTTATATTTCATACTGGCGTGAATAAGCATGAATATAAACTGAACCTTACGTAATTCTTATGGCGTAATGATGTAGGATAGTGCTGTGATGCATGTTGTTTGCATGCGGTTTTATTTACCGACATTTTAGCTTACAAAATTATACTAGCACTATGCCGTCCGGCAGTGCGCGAAATAGCGGTCAA
This sequence comes from Schistocerca piceifrons, assembly GCF_021461385.2. Taxonomy (NCBI): domain Eukaryota; kingdom Metazoa; phylum Arthropoda; class Insecta; order Orthoptera; family Acrididae; genus Schistocerca; species Schistocerca piceifrons. The sequence continues at coordinate 611,827,854 of NC_060142.1, read as the reverse complement.
CGTCCGTCGACACCGCAGTGGTGTCGTGTGCATAGTATCGCTCAGTGGCCGGCGACAGCACTGCAGTATCTTTTGCATTCTGTTGGTGTTTTGTTCAGGTAACAATAACTTATACACGTCAATAGGTTGTATCTCTTTATAAGTACTTGTGCCCTTTCATCATGGCGGATGGAAGAGACAAAAGGAATATTTACGATGAATGCGATGATGTCTTGTCTGACGATCCGGACAACTTGGCCTAATCGGAACAAGACACTGGATATCAAAAGGTGAAAGTGAAGCAGAATCGTAGAAAGATAGTGAAATATGTCCAAGAAGAATTCGGGGAACGCTACGGTTGCCAACTGATTCAGCTCAATCAGACGAAGAACACACTGTACAGTGGTGAGACTTTGATTTACCGAGGACTAATAACTAATCTGAAATATCCGCGGGTCCAAATATATTTCCCAAAGAAACACAGAGCGGCGAGGATACCGTAGAATTATATATTGGAAACGATTTATTTGAATACATTAGCAACGAAACCATCAAGTACTACAATCAAAATAGCAACAGAAGGAAAGTGGAATAAAAAAATGCCAAATTTGTCCACGTTACGGGACCCGATCTTATAATATGGTATGGGCCTGCTATCCTTATGAGAATTGTACAAAAAGCAAGCATGAATGATTATTGGTCAACGAATCCGTTGATAAACACACCGATATGTTACAAGACGATGTCCCGCAACCGATTCAAAATAATACTATCATTTTTACATTTTTCCGACAGCAACAATAAATCGTTTAATGCTGACCGGCTTGTCAAAGTGCAATTCGAAAAAGAACAAGTTTAAAGAGATGTTTAATCGAAGTCAGAACATCTCAGTTGATGAAGGTATTATACTGTGGCGTGGAAGGTTAAATTTTAAAGTTTACAATCCGTCGAAAATTACGAAATACGGCATACTCATTCGGATTCTATTTGATCGAGTACGGGATACAATTCCTCATTCAAGATATATTGTGGCTCTGGACAGCCTTTAGCAAAAACAGTGATAGAACTATAGACACCTTGTGATGGAAAGTGCCATCACCTCTGCATGGATAAATATTATAACAGTGTAGAACTTGCAGAGAAGTTACTTGAGAAGAAAATTCGAGTTTGTGGAACGATAGGTCGAAATAGAGGATTTCAGGAAAATTAAAGCGCGCAAAAGTCAATGAGTTTGAAGCTTATCATCAACGAAAAGGTGACAAGCGGCCGGTGACAAGCCGAGTAACCGGAATTAGCGCTGTCGGCGCCAAGCGAATAAATTTGTACGAGACGTGCGGACGGCAAAGTGTTAAAGTACCCAATACATGGCCTATTGTACTACGTATGAAATTCTGCAGTAGAGACTATAAAACGGTAATCGCTTGATGATTGTTGCTTGCAGAGCTTAAATTCCCTGTACACTTTGTGTCCTGCACACTGCAAAGAAGAGTAGGAAGTTCACTGTTGTCTCTCCTTGAGGCCTTAGCGGACTGACGAAAGAAAATCGTTTAGCGAGAACCACTAGCCGGTAATGTTACTGCAGTAAGCAGTGTTATTAGAGTGAGCTACAGTTTCGTAGTGTCTAAACACCGCACGGGGACGGCGCGGGTGGGCGGCGAGGTGGCCCGACGTGGAATTCAATTAGGTCTGCGAGCCCTCCGCCGGGCGGGCGGTAACAAGTTGGCGAGCTGCTGAAGGGCTTACGCAGCCGCACACGTCCTCTTTGGAAGACCTATGACTCAATCTTGATAATGGATTCAATTGCATTACGGAGGAAGCCGCGAAATAAAAAGTGCGTGCAGAGGAGATTGAGGCAGAGCCCTGTCGGGATAATTAATTCTGCCGGCGCGAGCACGCACGCCCTGCGCCCACTACTTCAATTTGCTTATGGCGCTCGGTGCTCTGCCGTTCTCCATCTCGTTAGCCTTGCCCTGGCAGCCGGTGTCCTGGTCTCGTTGCTGGGCGCGTATCCCGGCAGTGGGGGGAGGGGCGGGGGCTCCATTGTTCCGCGTCGCCGCCGCAGCCACCGCAGCCACCGCAGCCGCCGCCGCTGCACCCTAATTCGAAGAAAAATGAGCGTACAAAGTGTGGGAAACTGTCTCGCCGCATTTGTCCCTCAGGTAAATGTGGCCTTGCCTGTTGTTCCACTGTCATGGAAAATGCACTGCGTCTCGAGGGGTACACTCACCTCAAGGAGAGATGCTGACGCAGTTTCTCTACCTCTTCACTGAGGGCACAGAATTACATTCCTTTCATTCCGTTCACGTAATCTTCTCCTAATTACTTCAGAATCGCGAGGCTCTTCAATCTGTCAAGACTATTTATAGAAACCTATAAAGCATTAATAATTACACTAAAATAAAGGAACAATTATTTATTACAGCAACACAAATCTGTGGAAGAAACAGAAATAGAATAGCTAATGATTAAAATAAAGATAACGTGCAAAGTAGCTCTTCTTACCACTCGAAAAAAAATGCTCGTATCTGATCTAAGAAATGAAGATAACATGCTATTTACATGAATTCGTGAAAAGTTATAATAATCTCGACCTTATGAGTCAAATGAACTGTGTATGGCCAGAAATTTTTCGTTGTCCAGATGGAAAATACTTTGCTTTTAACACTAAAAACAGAATAGAACTACCAGTGGCTGCTGCAGGAACGAAGAGAAGCGCTGGTAGTATTATTAACAATTTTACAACGTTTTCTGTTTAAAATTGTAATTTAATAGAAAACTGCCTGGCAAAAACTTGAAGCACCGAGAAGGGGAGGAGGAACCTATATGAAACCTTACGTGTTGAGAGGGCATCTGACATTATTTCAGTGATTACAATGCCGAGCCAAATTTAAAACATGAGCCGAAGTATCAGCATGAAGTTACGGCCTCTCTGGCCTTAATATGTGCACTGTTTCGGTTGGGAAGGATGTCATAAATCCGTTCTAACTTTGCTGACGAATTTTTAATTGTAAATAAAGTAGCCTTTAGTCTGCAAGAACAGTATTTAATCGCTTTAATACAGACACAGGCAATCTCTGGCGAGCCGCGGACCTGATACGCGTGCATACACTACTTAAGCCGCCTCGTAACGTGACGCGACAGCAGAGCTCCTAGTATCTGAAGTCAGAACTACAGCGTCCGTGACTTTTATGTCTATGGGGTAACGCACTGATATGAATGGTACGCCTTTCCCGACACCCCACGCCACAAATTATGCCTCAAACATCGCGTGTTTGGCAAGGGATTAGTTTTATGCGCACTCTATTTTCAGCTGTTTGCATTTATTCACGTGTCGTGGAACCGTTTCTTTGCTTATGACATTTTTTTTAAGTAGGATAAATTGCAACATTCTGCAACGTCCTTGGTGATGCAACATTGTCCATGGCATGCAAATAAATGTAAACATTACATACAGTGCTTCAAGAATCTTTGTCATCAAGCAAAAATAAACTGGTTGCAGCTCATTTATAATGTTCTTTCAGTTTCAACTGTTGTAATGTTCTAATACGTCCATAACGGAGAGCAGTTATTTACTGATGTTAATAAGAGAAAAAAGAGGAAAACAAAATACGAAGCAATACCAGTCGACATGCGATAATGAGCAACTTCGTGATTTTTGACCATAGGTAGCTAATAGAGTGTTTGAAATTTGGAGTCATGATATCCACAAGCACTATTACAAACCATTTTTAAGATTTTGTTCAAAAATACTTTTTATGAGTAATCATATCATGGGACGCGCGCTGTTTCTGTAACACTAAATAAAGTCATCACTTGCCCATTTTAAAGAAGTTTAAAATTCTAAATAGCTTGAACCTAACAGATGTCAACTGCCCTATGTAGAAGCAAAAGTGGAAGAATCCGAAGAAGAGAAAAGCTAGTAACCGCCCGCTCCCACGACCTTCTTCTGCTGGCCAGGCTGAAACCAGCCCGGGCCAGTTGCAGCCTGTGAGCCACCAGTTACCTGTCCGGGCTTTAGTGTAGACCAGATTTCGGAACAACCATATACATTTGTCCACATACCAAGACTAGTGAATAATGTTGTATGTCTAAAATATTATGCACATTACAGCCGAGTTGGACAATGTTCCTTGACTCAGTGTTGAGCATAAGTACTTCTTCGTTAATTTTGATTTTGAAATGGATCATTTTGCACTTGCTACCGTGACTGAAAAAGAAAAGGCAAACCTACGTTTCTAGCATTTGTAGACTTAGAGAAAGCTTTTGACAACGTTAACTGGAATACTCTCTTTCAAATTCTGAAGGTGGCAGGGGCAAAATACAGGGAGCGAAAGGCTATTTACAATTTGTACAGAAACCAGATGGCAGTTATAAGGGTAGAGGGGCATGAAAGGGAAGCAGTGGTTGGGAAAGGAGTGAGACAGGATTGTAGCCTGTCCCCGAAGTTATTCAGTCTGTATATTGGGCAAGCAGTAAAGGAAACAAAAGAAAAATTCGGAGTAGGTATTGAAATTCATGGAGAAGAAGTAAAAACTTTGAGGTTCGCCGATGACATTGTAATTCTGTCAGAGACAGCAAAGGACTTGGAAGAGCAGTTGAACGGAATGGACAGTGTCTTGAAAGGAGGATATAAGATGAACATCAACAATAGCAAAACGAAGATAATGGAATGTAGTCAGATTAAATCGGGTGATGCTGAGGGGATTAGATTAGGAAATGAGACACTTAAAGTAGTAAAGGAGTTTTGCTATTTAGGGAGTAAAATAACTGATGATGGTCGAAGTAGAGAGGATATAAAATGTAGACTGGCAATGGCAAGGAAATCGTTTCTGAAGATGAGAAATTTGTTAACGTCGAGTATAGACTTAAGTGTCAGGAAGTCGTTTCTGAAAGTATTTGTATGGAGTGTAGCCATGTATGGAAGTGAAACATGGCCGATAACTAGTTTGGACAAGAAGAGAATAGAAGCTTTCGAAATGTGGTGCTACAGAAGAATGCTGAAGATAAGGTGGGTAGATCACGTAACTAATGAGGAGGTATTGAATAGGATTGGGGAGAAGAGAAGTTTGTGGCACAACTTGACTAGAAGAAGGGATCGGTTGGTAGGACATGTTTTGAGGCATCAAGGGATCACAAATTTAGCATTGGAGGGCAGCGTGGAGGTTAAAAATCGTAGAGGGAGACCAAGAGATCAATACACTAAGCAGATTCAGAAGGATGTAGGTTGCAGTAGGTACTGGGAGATGAAGAAGCTTGCACAGGATAGAGTAGCATGGAGAGCTGCATCAAACCAGTCTCATGACTGAAGACCTCGACAACAACAACAACAACAACCGTGACTGACATCGTTACCATAAATCGTAGTGCAATTGTTATTGTAAGGCATGTGGCTGTTAAATTCATTAAAAATGTAAATTTCAGAATTTTTATATGTCGTTGTCCTAATCTTTAAAAAAGGACTGATATGGCACAATTTCTTCGAAAAAATCTTCAGCATCTTTGTCCAACAAACTATTGTGTGGCCTGGAGATGGCATCCATGTAATGTCGAAACTGGTTCCACATAAGAAGGTCATAAAATAAATGTCTGCAGTACATACAGGTGTTGCTCAATTATTGTATCAAGAAAATTATTGTACCAAGAAAATTGTTCACACAATGTCTTTTCTTCAAATGATTCCAGTTAATCATAAGCTGGCTTTTATCTTGAACGCTGCTGAGTTAAAACAAAAAAGTGAATATGTTTTTGTGACTAAATACCAAATCAAATCTTTCTTTCATTGACATTACAGCCAGATCTAAAACGTAAAAGTAGACACTAACATACAAAGAAATATTCAGGTCAATTTGAGGTGCCTCGTCATCATGATCATAATCAATAGTTTTCGAAGTTTTTCAGTGCCTTAGAGATCTGTGAGCTTCAGTCTATGTTTCTAATATTGTAACAATTCCTTTTGCATTATTTACACGTATTTCAGGTTTTTCGTCAGTTCAGCAGCAGAACAAACTGTCTTTTAAATCTGCTAAAGCATCTAAAGTGACCACCACAGTAACATTAATAGACTGCAAATTTTACTAACTAAATTCGATTTTGTCAGTACACCATGCCATACGTAAATTGAAGAAATAGATGTAAACATAGATGTTTTGCCTGCTAGACATTACTCGTCAAGTTTTGTTTATGGTCAGAAGCAGAAGTGTTGGTTATTTCATATAAAGCACCATAAATCTCTGGTAAATTAATATGTAACGGTCTTATGGCATCTATTCTAGTTGTCTATCTTGTCCCAGACATTGGTTTTAGCGTTAAGGCGGTAATCCGTTTTTTAATAAATCTCATTTTCTTGTAAAGAATGAAAAAATATTGTACAACTCTTGCATCATACAGAAAAAAGCTTTAGTGTAGTAATTTAAGGAGCTAAATTTAAACGTTGGGCAGCACACAGTACATAAAATGCCCATGGATTTAGCTCCAACTGTCGCTTTTGCAAAACATTGTTTTCACTGAACATGTTTGAACCATTGGTGTAGCCCTGCCCACTTAAATTATTTATACCTATATTATGCTTTGGTAGCTGTTCAGTAATAAACGAAGTCATACAAAAAATTCTACAAAAATCTGAGAAGTGTTCTCTTATTTCCTACAGTTGTAAGTGTGGACTGATAAGGTAAGGAATAAGGAGGCTCCGTGCAGTTTCAGAGAGCAAAGGAACACATGGAAAACACTGACAAGAAGAAGTGAGAAGATAATATGACATCTTTTAAGATATCAGGTTATCATGGAATAACTTCCTTGGCAGTAGAGGGAGCCTGTAGAGCATCTGGATTTTATGTACCTTGCATGAGATTGATCCATAATGACAGGATGATACACCACGAGATCCTCACAACATAATAATTACATTATAGCAACAAAAGACAATTGCAGTCAATCTCATGTACCAAAAAGTAACAAAACAGTCTTTACCAATATGGACAATGGCATGGAACATACAAGATAAAGTGAAACGCATTTCGGAGATGAACCGAGCAGGTGGTTAATGATATCGTGAAACTCCAGTTTAGCAAGCGAATGGCGAGCTTCTGTGCAGAAAGAGATAGGGCCAGAACAATACACTATCCCTTCTAACGTAAAAAGGCTGGGACAGAGGGTAAGTGGCTGCATGTCATTAACACGGCTAGGCTGCGACCCAGCAAGAAAAATTAATATATTGATTCACCTGTGGCGAGACGGTGATTGGCTGGAACCGCACTTGACGACACAGATGCGACACACTGGGGACATCCCCATTATATAAAAGCCCTTTGAGACCTTAATATTCTATCTTTTTCTTGTCTCATGGCACGTTGCACAAGTGTTTGGAAATAAGCGAGGGTGTTGAGAGCTTTGCTTTCTGCAAAGTGGGGACAATATATTTCACATATTGTGGTGACAGATAGCAAAGTGGTAGTTAATCGTTCTTATGGGAATTTCTGCGGGCAAAGAAACTGGTCCTGTGGCTCCAGCCCATGGTGAGTGTGCAATAGCCATTATTTCATCTAGGTAAAGGTTAACATTCTACGGAATGCAGGAAAGTTGTGACAGTGCATTCATTCAAGGCCAGAGCAGGGAATTAGCACTTCAGATCCAGCATGGAGACAACGCCATTGCAGATGCTTCTTGGTAAAGTACCATCGCACATTAGACCACAGTAAATGTTGAGTCTACATTTTGCTCACTCCTACTTCCATACACTTTGACCATTGAATACCAAAAGCTACAATACTAACCTACCCTCACATAGAGTACATGAGAGTTTCTCCATAGGTTTAGAAAGTAAATTTATTCTCCACCAACTCAGTGCATTGACCAGCTATGACAATGTACATTAAATGAGCTGATGAGGATTTTTAGTAAACTTTCTTTCCTGTGATAAAAATTTTCATATGTAGAGATAATGATTTTGATAATCGTCATTTCAATATGTCCAAGAGTTAAATGTATGGATACTGAGTGTCAAAAGTAATCGATAAATACTGTTTTTATCACCTGACCCCTGAAAGCAACAGTTGATAAATTATATATAGAATAGAAAAGAGATTAGCTGTGATGTCTTTCTAGAATAGACCCCTTAACTTTCCCTTTCGTTAATTTATGCATTATATGTACGTGACAGCAGAATTTCTATCCTGCTTGTTATGATCTGCAATCTGCAACTAATATCAGCTGCCTTACAGGGCCAGTATCATATTTATTTAGAATGTGTGCTTAATATCCTGGGCTTGAGAAGACAGTTCAAGTGATTTATCCATTTGCCCACTAAGTGGTAAGCTGAGTTTGCAAACATTAGTACATTCACTGTGGAGATACAAAGGTTAGACATATGACAAAATGGCGACCCTACCAGGCTGTGACATTATAGCAGTCTGATAGATTGAGGGTTAGCTTCTGATAGGTACAAAACACATAAACCTCCTACAATAAGATGACAAAAAGTAAAGCAAAAAAAAGTAAATGAAAATGTGACTCAACTGTATAGTAAGTGTAGATAGACTTCTATTAATGTATTTCTTATATGCTGGAGCACCACGTCATTGAATTGGGTTGTGTTGAGTTCTGATTCAACTCCAGTTACCAAAAGTCTATATGACAGACAAGGAAATGTGTTCAGATATTGAATATAGGACTGTGGATGATATTTTTGATAAAAAAAGTATTATGATCAGTTAATGCATAGTCAATTTTGGTAAATTCGCGAAGAGCAACGCTTAGTGGAACGCTCAAAACTGACAGAAAATAATCTATTAAGACAAAGAGAAGTCATGGAAGATCTTGATAGGTTCGAACTGGACATGCAACAAGTACATCAACGTGAACAACACGAGACATAATACGTAGAAATAACGAATCCCACCGAAAATGCAACACATGATGTTCAACATGGTCCAAAGAATGGGCAAGAGAACAGCGTTGCTAGTGAATCAGACGCTGTGTCTACAATAGGTGATTTACAGTGTATTGAACCAAACTTAATCATGTTGAATTAGTCAGGCTTGTAAATGCATGAAAGAACGAGTGTTAGGGCTCCTACACTATAATCGGAAGTGAAGGAAACGGTTGATGGAAAACGAGATAGGGCACCGTTGCATCAGATGGAAACTGGCGAAAATGGTGTAGACGAAAACGAAAGCATATTTGGAATGTTGTAGCGTATATTACAACCATCTCAGGAATCAGAAAATCGTATAGAGAGGCGCATAATACGTCGAAAAACACAGTTTCAAGGATCAGAAAAGCGTATAGAAGGGCTCATAACACTATGGCAAAAAGAATTAGAAGGGCGCATAACACTGGGACTAAAAAAAAAACTAACAAAAAAATACAAAACAACGCGTGATAATATTCAAGGCTAATTAGATCAAATGCGAACTGTAGCTAAGGAAGCGCAAATCACGCTTGAAATGTTCGTGACAGGGAACAAACAATTGAGAACAGACAATGACACTGTCCTAAGAGACATGATTACGTTGTGTGAAGATACGCAACAAAGTGTCCAAAAGGTTAAACAACAGGTCGAATCTTTTGCCATCAAAGCGGCGACGAACTCGAAACACGTTATTGCTGAGGCGACGCCTCACAAAAGAACGATAAAAGCAGCACTAAAGAAATTCGATGCTCGTATTTTAAAAATACAAGAGAAAAAGAAACACCAGTTTCAAAGGCTGAGATCGGAAGTTTTACGTTCGATCGAAAGTCGTGGTTACGTTGAAAGCGTTAGTGAGTAATCGCAGGCGACGACAGAATCGACTTTAGTGTTGGTAGATATTACTGTGAATACTGCAAAATCAACAGTTGCGGATAACACTGCTGAACGGGCACCCGAAATTTCGTGTGTCTTAAGACGGCACATGTGGATGCCAGTCCGAAACCGAAAACCGCGAACGGGTAATCAGTCCAAACTAGCGTGTGCCAGAACATCACGGTAACCGTAGTGAACAGTTTGGATTGCGACCACTTGTTCAAGAAAGAATAACATATCAAACTGGAATACGAGATCGCGGTTTACAGCAAGGTTCAGCAAGTTAAGCACAAAGCGTGACCAAACCATAGGGACGCGTTACGTAACGCCACAACCTGTAGGACGAATACCGACGGATTACACTACGGCATCTAACGAGCCAGAATCGTTTACACGTCAAGATACAAAGCCGCTAGCTGGCGTTATGCACGCATATTGCGCCATGAGACCTGCAAGTGATCCTACGGCACAAATGTCACAGCATAAACCAAGTTACACACGTTTGCGTAGATTTGACGCAAACCAAGGACAAAATTCCGGTCTTAGAAAGCCAGCAGATACATCACAGAGAGAAGCGAGAAGTTTTGATGATAACCACTTTCTTACAGTGCTGGAATACCAGCACTATAAGGAAGGTGCAAATATTCTCTACCCCTGCATATTTATTGACCAATTTAAAGTAGGAATATCGACACATTAGCCATTGAAACATAAGTTAGATTTTGTTTGCGCATGTATGGAGGGAAGTGTTGCTGAAACGATGCAGAAAATAGCAGAAACTTGCAATTCGTATGATTCGTTTAGAGCTGCCTTTATAGCAAGATATTGGTCTCCTGAGGCTCAGATGAGAATAAAATATGGGTTATTCCAAAATGTCTCATTCCAAAATTCGAGTGAGGAAACAGCAGTCAGATTCTATGAGAATATGGCTAAATGGAACCAGTACTTAGATAACCCATAGAGCGACGGAGAATTGATTCAAATATGCAAAACGGAACTGCCAAAGAAGTGTCAACTAGCCTTGATAGGATGTAGGGTCGACAATGCAAAAACTTTTTTGAGAGAAGTAGAATTCAAGTATGAAAACGACGCTCAAAGACGTCGTGATTCAGGACAGAGTAATTATGAAAGAACACGTAACAGTAAGGAGAATAACAGTAACGGTAGCGATGATAGACCACTATTGGGTCTGAATTTTGGACGAAATGGAAATAATTACGGAAATGGGAGTAGTGGAAACACTGGACCACAGCGTAATGGATATTGTTTTAACAGTGGTTGGAACACGCAAAATATAGACGAAAACAGGAATGGAATCTGGATAACTCGGGATAACTGACAGACTGCCTTTAACCAGCTATATCCAGGTCCATGGAGAGAAAGCAGATGGGGAGATGGTGCGAGTACGCAACCACAGGCTGACACTTAGGGTAATTACCGGAGAAACGAAGCACAGAATTACGACCACCAAATGCTGGGAAGCGTGAGGATTGACTGAGTGTTGCAGGAGTTCAAGCAGATATTACTCCTTCTGCAGAAACGGATGACAAGGGGCCAACAACAATAAGTAGGTTAAGGTGTGACGTACAGGTGTCGGAACTGGGAGCAGGAACGACAGAAGGATTGTCAGAGGGTGAGTCTAGATTTTGCTCACTCCAACTTTCGTTCGCTTTGACCATTGAGTATCTAAAGCTAGGATAGTAACCTACCCTCACATTGAGTACGTTAGAGTTTTTTCATTGGTTCAGAAAGAGTGAAACGGTGCCTGGGTTCAGTCCATGTGCCAGCTACCAATTTGGGTTTCCCGAGGTTTTCTCTACCAAGCGCATTAATGTGTCATTGAGGTGACTATGCACACTCTCTTTCTTCCTACAATTTAACCTCTTTCTGACGAATTTAGCTGTCGACCGGACGTAAAACTTCCTTTTTGCATTCGGTACGCATGTACTGGGCAGTTCCCGTTATAATGGATAATACCTTTTAACAATCAACAGCGAGAAATTAGCTCTCAGCTTTACAGAAGAGCATTTTCTTCACTCTAAAATTACATTGAACACAAGCTTGCACTTGGAGTTCGGATCAACTGTTACACCCCTTAAAAGTTCTCGGTTCATTCTAATGAATACATTGCTATACATGGTACATATCTTAGAATACTTTAGTGTAAATTTTCATGGTTCTAGAGTTACAGATTCAAAATATAAAACGTAAATAGTTCATATATATTGACTATAAAAATCTATTCCTCTTGAGAGATCATTTTCTCAAGAAGTATAAAAATTATTTTTATGAATATTTACTATCAAAATCAGTCTTGACCACAAATTATTTATTCCGGTGACCAGTTCCGACCACAATTGTGGTCATCTTCACACCAATTAGTAAGAACCTCCGTCGCTGGTAAATCACCACAATTGTGGTTGATACCGATCACCGGAATAAATAATTTGTGATCAAGACTGTTTTTGATAGTACATATTTGTAATAACATTGATCTCTGCATACTACCATAATGCATTCAAAAGTAATTTTATTATGAAATTTTGAAATTGGATTTCATGATACAATCCTGAGAAATATGGAAAGAATTGTGTATTTAACTCAAACAGTTCTTCTTTTATAACGTTTAATATTTGATGAGGAAAGTATTTGAAGATTTTATACTGGTCTTCTCTCACAAATGCCGTACGATAGCTAAAGCATTAACTTCAGTATTAGGCATTACAATAAGCAGTATGTCGTATAGGTTAACTTGTAAGCAATGAAGTGTCTTACTAACTCTTCAAATTGGTTTAAAGTTTTTAGGCCTATAGGTTTCAGACACACATCATTTTCGTTGCATTGCATATGATTTGCCAATTTGAATAATTTTGGGAATTAAAACGCCCTCATACTCAAAGAAAGCAAAGGTTTAAGGCTTTAATCATAAGGTTCACACATATAAACAGACGTAAGAAGCAGATTTATGCACTACACTTACTGTAAACACGTGAAAAGTCGGCCTATTAGGTCAGCGGAGAGGTGGGATTCAGCGATACAGTAACTAGGAAGATGGGGCGGTGAGGGGGGGGGGACGTAGAAGCACCAATGGTTTGGTGTTTTTTGCTGAGCACTGCCAACGCACAGCCACGCGTTACAGAGCAACTGAAATGTTTTAAATTACAGTCGGTAACATTTATTTCTAAATGTCCATTGCAGGTTCGATTACCTTCAACTATGGTTCTCGTTTATAGCGAAAGATTGTGAGATTAAATTAAGGATGACGCACAGCACAGTAAGTAAGAAAAAAACGTCCGACGGTGATCGCTGAGACCGGTAACAGTTGGAAAGAGAAGTTGGTCGACTTGAAGTGCTCCGAGTGGGGTCGATATGCATAGTCGGTTTGACGTTATTTTTCAGCCCTGTGCGATAGTTTTATGCGCCCATTCCCCCCTCCTCACACATACACAGATGCAACTTTATAGCATTTTATTCGTATTACCAATCCTCAGAGATATCTTACTTTCACTTCTACAGTTGTCTTACTCAGACGGTTCTTTCGTATGAATACGCCCTAGAAATTGAAACGAAGTGAAACGCTTCTTGTGCAACGTATTTCCAGTTATCGAAAATTATTATTTGCACTAAGATAGAGAGATATTGCCTAAAGTGATATTGCCTGAAAAGTATATACGAACCTAACAGTGAAATAACACGTCCAACAATGAATTTGCACAGGGAAGTGGGCGAAGTTTGGTTGCGAATTTCATCGTTTTTGGTTCTTGATCAATTTGGAAAAACAGAGATTCTTGACCGTTGAGATTGGTTCTGCTAAATTCCTTCACAAAAGCTTCTATTAATACAGAAAATAAGAGATTCAGCTGGTTGAAATCTTCAGTGGACGCAAAGGCAAAAGAATGACAGTAGTGATCATTATAATACCTGCAGCTGATCTTCCAGTTACTTATAAAGAAATTTAGCGATATCTTCTTTACCGTAATGCCCTTCGTACGACGAAAACAAAGATGTAATCTGTGTAGAGTACAGATTTTCATATAATTAATATTAGACTCTGTGATGTGACAGATAATTTAAATTTTATGAAACCAGAATTGGCAACCCGATACTGTTTAGAGATCTTCGTTTCAAAATTTTGCGACTGCATTTAAGATGCATAGAAATGTGATTATCGTAGTTGAAATGTGCGTTACGAGAAGTGGGGAAGAGAATGAGTGTGAGTTACCCGAGGAAAAACGCTCCGGCTATCGATTCTTAAAAGCATCGTTCTGTCGCGGAGTTATTTGTCCAACGATACTACATATGTTTTGTTGGTCACTCACATAAAGCACAGTGGACCTGCCTCAATAGCATAAATTGCACATAAAATGACAGGATTTTGTGAAAGAGCTTTCTGGATCGTTTGTATTCTGATGTATTAGCTATATGCTGTTAATTTGATTCTCAACCTACATAGACTCTACACGACTAAACTTAACCATACCGCTACAACGCTGCAACTGTCAGATCTCAGAAGTTGCTAGCAGTTCAATTCTAAGACAGTATACTAGATTTTATTCACATGCTCCTATTAGATCTAGGAGACTGAAGCTCATATTCTTCAAGACAAGCATTTGAATAAATAACCAATCGTAAGCTACGTAAAATCATAAGCTAACAAGTACAATGTATATTTTAGATAGTAAATTCGTTACCACCGAGGTCGAATATCTGAACTGAGCCTTAAGGAGGCAAGTTCTTCCTTGGCCGACTTCTCCATGAATTGCGACATCGGGCGCGGTCTCGATAATGAAATGCCAGCGGCCCGATGAAAGTTGGCTCGCTTTCTGTGCTCACGTCGGAAGGTCTTGGTGAGATCCGGCACTTCTCTTAAAAGAAGGACTTTATTGTTTACTGCTATACATTTCATTACTACTGTGATCTCGTGCTTTGGTGTCAGCGTTCATGCATATCTTGTAACTTTTAAGTTTACTTAAGGGAATTCATCTTTTAGGAGGTCTTGTTAAGAGTTGGCTGTTTAGTCACATTGTTGTTGTTGTGGTCTTCAGTCCTGAGACTGGTTTGATGCAGCTCTCCTCGTTACTCTATCTTGCGCAAGCTTCTTCATCTCGCAGTACTTACTGCAACCTACATCCTACTGAATCTGCTTAGTGTATTCATCTCTTGGTCTCCCTCTACGATTTTTACCATCCACGCGCCCAACAATGCTAAGTTTGTGATCCCCTGATGTCTCAGAACATGTCCTACTAACCGGTCCCTTCTTCTTGTCAAGTTGTGCCACAAATTCCTCTTCTCCCCAAACCTATTCAATACCTCCTCATTAGTTATGTGATCTACCCATCTAATCTTCAGCATTCTTCTGTAGCACCACATTTCGAAAGCTTCTATTCTCTTCTTGTCCAAACTATTTACCGTCCATGTTTCACTTCCAAACATGGCTACACTCCATACCAATACTTTAAGAAACGACTTCCTGACACTTAAATCTATACTCGATGTTAATAAATTTCTCTTCTTCAGAAACGCTTTCCTTGCCATTGCGATTCTACATTTTATATCCTCTCCTACCATCATCAGTTATTTTGCTCCCTAAATAGCAAAACTCCTTTACTACTTGAAGTGTCTCATTTCCTAATTCCGGCAGCATCACCCGACTTAATTCGACTACATTCCATTGTCGTCGTTTTGCTTTTGTTGACGTCCATCTTATATGCGCCTTTCAAGACACTGTCCATTCCGTTCAACTGCTCTTCCAAGTCCTTTGCTGTTTCTGACAGAATTACAATGTCATCGGCGAACCTCAAAGTTTTTATTTCTTCTCCATGGATTTTAATACCTACTCCGATTTTTTCTTTTGTTTCCTTTACTGGTTGCTCAATATACAGACTGAATAACTTCGGGGACAGGCTACAAACCTGTCTCATTCCCCTCCCAATCACTGCCTACCTTTCGTGCCCCCCGACACTTATAACTGTCATCTGGTTTCTGTACAAATTGTAAATAGCTTTTCGCTCCCTGTATTTTACCCCTGCTACTTTTAGAATTTGAAAGAGAGTATTCCAGTCAACACTGACAAAAGCTTTCTCTAAGTCTACAAATGCTAGAAATGTAGGTTTTCCTTTCCTTAATCTTTCTTCTAAGATAAGTCGTAAGGTCAGTATTGCCTCACGTGTACCAACATTTCTACGGAATCCTGACTGATCTTCCCCGAGGTCGGCTTCTACCAGTTTTTCCATTCGTCTGTACAGAATACGCGCTACTATTTTGTAGCTGTGACTTACTACACTGATAGTTTGGTAATTTTCACAATCATTAATTGTTCCGTTTGGTCATTACTGTAAAAAGATTTACCGGTTAATCACCTTGTTTTGACTATGTAGTCACTCTAACACATTTTGGTCGGTGCCTGGGGCAGGCTTCGTATTTTGTATTGTTGTGCCAGACTTTGAGACTTCGCTTATTTTGATTCTCAGTTTCCCATGAACAGTATATTTATTTGACCTCCGATTCTCGAGTTGGTCGTAGCGTTGGAGCCGCTGGCCCCAGGGAGTTACTCACTACCCGCTGATTCACCGGGCGCGGCTAGCCACCGTCGGCTGTGTACGTGTGTGAGGGAAGCGTTGTGTTCCGCTTCCTATGTTGCTGTAGGCACCGAGGCGGAGCGGTCTCTTGGTTTGCTGCAGCATCTCTCTGTAAGTCAAGTGTCTTCAATGCGAGATGCCTTTAATAGGTTCCACAACGAAACATTGTCTCGAAATGTGGTAGAAAATCCGAAGAAATTCTGGTCGTATGTAAAGTACACAAGCGGCAAGACGCAGTCAATATCTTCGCTGCACAGTGCCGATAGTACTGTTACCGACGACTATGCCGCTAAAGCGGAGTTATTGAATGCAGTTTTCCGAAATTCCTTCACCAGGGAAGACGAATGGAATATTCCAGAATTTGAAACACGAACAGCTGCTAGCATGAGTTTGTTAGAAGTAGATACCTTCGGGGTTGCGAAGAAACTCAAATCGCTTGATACATGCAAGTCTTCAGCTCCAGATTCTATACCGATTAGGTTCCTTTCAGATTACGCTGATACAATAGCTCCCTACATAGCAATCATATAAAACCGCTCGCTCACCGATAGATCTGTACCTATAGATCGGAAAATTGCGCAGGTCGCACCAGTGTTTAAGAAGGGTAGTAGGAGTAATCCATGAACTACAGACCTGTATCATTGACCGTCGGTTTGCAGTAGGGTTACGGAGCATATATTGTATTCAAACATTACGAATCACTTCAAAATGAACGATCTATTGACACGTAATCAGCATGGTTTCAGAAAACATCGTTCTTGTGTAACGCAGCTAGATCTTTATTCACACGAAGTAATGGCGGCTGTCGACAGGGATCTCAAGTTGATTCCGTATTTCTAGATTTCCGGAAAGCTTTTGACACAGTTCCTCACAGGCGACTTCTAATCAAGTTGAGGGCCTACGGGGTATCGTCTCAGTTGTATAACTGGATTCGTGATTTCCTGCCAGGGAGGTCGGAGTTCGTAGTAATAGACGGCAAATCATCGAGTAAAACCGAAGTGATATCAGGTGTTCCCCAGGGAAGTGTCCTGGGACCTCTGCTGTTCCTGATCTACATAAATGACCTGGGTGACAATCTGAGTAGTTCTCTTAGGTTGTTCGCAGATGATGCTGTAATTTACCGTCTAGTAAGGTCATCCGAAGACCAGTATCAGTTGCAAAGCGATTTAGAAAAGATTGCTGCATGGTCTGGCAGGTGGCAGTTGACGCTAAATAACGAAAAGTGTGAGGTGATCAACATGAGATCCAAAAGAAATCCGTCGGAATTCGATTACTCGATAATTAGTACAATTCTCAAGGCTGTCAATTCAACTAAGTACCTGCGTGTTAAAATTACGAACAACTTCAGTTGGAAAGATCGCATTTATAATATTGTGGGGAAGGCGAGCCAAAGATTGCGTTTCATTGGCAGGACTCTTAGAAGATGCAACAAGTCCACTAAAGAGACAGCTTACACTACACTCGTTCGTCCTTTGTTAGAATATTGCTGCGCGGTGTGGGATCGTCACCAGGTGGGATTGACGGAGGACATCGAAAAGGTGCAAAAAAGGGCAGCTCATTTTGTAATGGGGGAAAGAAATACGGTAGAAGAAGAATGGGGAGCTTTGAGGGATGAAGTAGTGAAGGCAGCAGAGGATCAAGTAGATAAAAAGACGAGGGCTAGTAGAAATCCTTGGGTAACAGAAGAAATATTGAATTTAATTGATGAAAGGAGAAAATATAAAAATGCAGTAAATGAAGCAGGCAAAAAGGAATACAAACGTCTCAAAAATGAAATCGACAGGAAGTGCAAAATGGGTAAGCAGGGATGGCTAGAGGACAAATGTAAGGACGTAGAGGCGTATCTCACTAGGGGTATGATAGATACAGCCTACAGGAAAATTAAAGAGACCTTTGGAGATAAGAGAACCACTTGTATGAACATCAAGAGCTCAGATGGAAACCCAGTTCTATGCAAAGAAGGGAAAGCAGAAAGGTGGAAGGAGTATATAGAGGGTCTATACAAGGGCGATGCACTTGAGGACAATATTATGGAAATGGAAGAGGATGTAGATGAAGATGAAATGGGAGATACGATACTGTGTGAAGAGTTTGACAGAGCACTGAAAGACCTGAGTCGAAACAAGGCCCCCGGAGTAGACAACATTCCATTGGAACTGCTGACGGCCTTGGGAGAGCCAGTCCTGACAAAACTCTACCATCTGGTGAGCAAGATGTATTAAACAGGCGAAATACCCTCAGACTTCAAGAAGAATATAATAATTCCAATCCCAAAGAAAGCAGGTGTTGACAGATGTGAAAATTACCGAACAATCAGTTTAGTAAGCCACAGCAGCAAAATACTAACATGAATTCTTTACAGACGAATGGAAAAACTAGTAGAAGCCGCCCTTGGGGAAGATCAGTTTGGATTCCGTAGAAATACTGGAACACGTGAGGCAATACTGACCTTACGACTTATCTTAGAAGAAAGATTAAGGAAAGGCATGCCTACGTTTCTAGCATTTGTAGAAAGCTTTTGACAATGTTGACTGGAATACTCTCTTTCAAATTCTAAAGGTGGCAGGGGTAAAATACAGGGATCGAAAGGCTGTTTACAATTTGTACAGACACCAGTGGCAGTTATAAGAGTCGAGGGACATGAAAGGGAAGCAGTGGTTGGGAAGGGAGTAAGACAGGGTTGTAGCCTCTCGTTGATGTTATTCAATCTGTATATCGAGAAAGCAGTAAAGGAAACAAAAGAAAAATTCGGAGTAGGTATTAAAATCCATGAAGAAGAAATAAAAACTTTGAGGTTCGCCGATGACATTGTAATTCTGTCAGAGACAGCAAAGGACTTGGAAGAGCAGTTGAACGGAATGGATGGTGTCTTGAAGGGAGGATATAAGATGAACATCAACAAAAGCAAAACGAGGGTAATGGAATGTAGTCGAATTAAGTCGGGTGATGTTGAGGGTATTAGATTAGGAAATGAGACACTTAAATTAGTAAAGGAGTTTTGCCATTTGGGGAGCAAAATAACTGATGATGGTCGAAGTAGAGAGGATATAAAATGTAGACTGGCAATGGCAAGGAAAGCATTTCTGAAGAAGAGAAATTTGTTAACATCGAGTATAGATTTTAGTGTCAGGAAGTCATTTCTGAAAGTATTTGTATGAGTGTAGCCATGTATGGAAGTGAAACATGTACGGTAAATAGTTTGGACAAGGAGAGAATAGAAGCTTTCGAAATGTGGTGTGACAGAAGAATGCTGTAGATTAGATGGGTAGATCACATAACTAATGAAGAAGTATTTAATAGGATTGGGGAGAAGAGAAGTTTGTGGCACAACTTGACCAGATGAAGGGATCGGTTGGTAGGACATGTTCTGCGGCATCAAGGGATCACCAGTTTAGTATTGGAGGGCAGCGTGGAGGGTAAAATTCGTAGGGGGAGACCAAGAGATGAATACACTAAGCAGATTCAGAAGGATGTAGGTTGCAGTGGGTACTGGGAGATGAAGAAGCTTGCACAGGATACAGTTGCATGGAGAGCTGCATCAAACCAGTCTCAGGACTGAAGACCACAACAACAACAACAACATTTTGTATTATCCCGTAATAGGAGAGAGAGTGTGGCAGATATGATTCGCGAGTTGAGATGGAAGTCATTAAAGCAAAGACCTTTTTCATTGCGGCGAGATCTATTTACGAAATTTCAGTCACTAACTTTCTCTTCCGAATGCAAAAATATTTTGTTGAGCCCAACCTACATAGGTAGGAATAATCATCAAAATAAAATAAGAGAAATCAGAGCTCGAACTGAAAGGTTTAGGTGTTCGTTTTTCCCGCTCGCTGTTCGGGAGTGGAATGGTAGAGAGATAGTATGATTGTGGTTCAATGAACCCTCTGCCAAGCACTTAAGTGTGAAGTGCAGAGTAATCATGTAGATGTAGATGTAGAAGTTCTTAATCTTTGTGGCAATGTCCGTTACCCTAAGTCATGCTAACCAAGCCTTACTTCGCCAGCCCGCCATTGTCTTGTTAATGCTGCCTAACTTTTGCTTGATTTGAAGATGTTTCAATCTTTAATTGTGAGTTGCTGTAAATTTTAAAACCGTTTCTCCTTTTCTGCACCGAAACTATTAGTACCTAAAGGGCTCTCAGAATCTCTTACCGTGTTGCTGGACCAGAGAAGTCACAATTGCATGAATGAAGCTTTAACCGGTGACAAAAGGGCTCTCGAATTGTATTTTTGAGAATGCAGAACTTGTTATTTTAAACAGCGATTACTTTTTTTGAAAAATAAAAAAAGTTTATTGTAAATTTGGTCTTCCTGGTTTGTCGTAATGAAATCAGTATCAAACAGTTACTACAGAATTATACGTTAATGATGTGTTACGTATAGCTATTTAAATGAAGAATTACCAACTACTGTGATGCTACAAATGGCTTTCCCTAAACTAAGCCGTCCTTTCCCCACCCGTTAAGCTGTTGTCGTATTCCGGGGCGTTCACTGAGATCTCAATAATAAAACTGTAAATGTCCTTTGTTTCTACATTTAATTGTGAGAAATTACACTAGACATGCCTATACAGGGTGTTACAAAAAGTTACGGCCAAATTTTCAAGAAACATTCCTCACACACAAATAAAGAAAAGATGTTATGTGGACATGTGACCGGAAACGCTTAATTTCCATGTTAGAGCTCATTTTAGTTTCGTCAGTATGTATTGTACTTCCTCGATTCACCGCCAATGGCCCAATTGAAGGAAGGTAATGTTGACTTCGGCGCTTGCGTTGTCATGCGACTCATTGCTCTACAGTACTAGCATCAAGCACATCATTACGTAGCATCAACAGGTTAGTGTTCATCACGAACGTGGTTTTGCAGTCAGGACAATGTTTACAAATGCAGAGTTGGCAGATGCCCATTTGCTGCAAGGATTAGCACGGGGCAATAGCCGTGGCGCAGTATGTTTGTATTGAGACAGATTTCCAGAACGAAGGTGTCCCGACAGGAAGACGTTCGAAACAATTGATCGGCGTCTTAGGGAACACGGAACATTCCAGCCTATGACTCGCGGCTGGGGAAGACCTAGAACGACGAGGACACCAGCAATGGACGAGGCAATCCTTCGTGCAGTTGACGATAACCTTAATGTCAGCGTCAGAGAAGTTGCTGCTGTACAAGGTAACGTTGACCACGTCACTGTATGGAGAGTGCTACGGGAGAACCAATTGTTTCCGTACCATGTACAGCGTGCGCAGGCACTATCAGTAGCTGATTGGCCTCCACGGGTACACTTCTGCGAATGGTTCACCCAACAATGTGCTAATCCTCATTTCAGTGTAAATGTTGTCTTTACGGATGAGGCTTCATTCCAACGTGATCAAATTGTAAATTTTCACAATCAACATGTGCGTGCAGATGAGAATCCGCACGCAATTGTGCAATCACGTCATCAACTCAGATTTTCTGTGAATGTTTGGGCAGGCATTGTTGGTGATGTATTGATTGGGCCCCATGTTCTTCCACCTACGCTCAATGGAGCACGTTATCATGATTTCATGCGGGATACTCTACCTGTGCTGCTAGAACATGTGCCTTTACAAGTACGACACAACATGTGGTTCATGCACGATGGAACTCCGGCACATTTCAGTCCAAGTGTTCGTACACTTCTCAACAACAGATTCGGTGACCGATGGATTGGTAGAGGCGGACCAATTCCATGGCGTCCACGCTCTGCTGACCTCAACCCTCTTGACTTTCGTTTATTGGGGCATTTGAAAGCTCTTGTCTACGCAACCCCGGTACCAAATGTAGAGACTCTTCATGCTCGTATTGTGGACGGCTGTGATACAATACGCCATTCTCCAGGGCTGCATCAACGTATCAGGGATTCCATGGGACGGAGGGTGGATGCATGTATCCTCGCTAACGGAAGACATTTTGAACATTTCCTGTAACGAAGTGTTTGAAGTCACGCTGGTACGTTCTGTTGCTGTGTGTTTCCATTCCATGATTAATGTGATTTGAAGAGAAGTAATAAAATGAGCTCTAACATGGAAAGTAAGCGTTTCCGGACACAGGTCCACATAACATATTTTCTTTCTTTGTGTGTGAGGAATGTCCCTGAAAGTTTGGCCGTACCTTTTTTGTAACACCCTGTATATCAACAGAAGCTGTATCATGGGTTTTTAGAGTGGTTATCTGTCTGAATCTTTGTTTGCACAGGCACCACTAGAAAATTACTAAACCAAAACTGGAGAAGTCATTGCTTCTAGATAAACTTCAGAAAAAGTGATTGTTTAATAAAGTTTTTAAGGTTGCAAGGTGAATTCTAAACGGAGCGGCGCCTATGAAATGAGTTCAGTTGACAGTGGTTTTCATTTAACATAATATAATGAATTAAGTCACGTGCATACACAGTTTATCCTCTACACACACACACACACACACACACACACACACACACACACATGGTAATTTTGAGTTACGTATGTATAAGGTAATTTTGAAGAAGGTGGTCATAGCTAAACAGATTGGGGTATGGCGAGCTACATGTTCGTGATATTCACTTAGATTGGCACTTTTTTGGTTTTAAATTGGAAATTGTACCTGCCATATCATTTTCCGCACCTAAGTAACCACACACCGACTACACTTTTTCATTTAAAAAGAAAAACTACCAAATCTAAATTAAATTGATGGACATGTACTTCTCCATACCATTATATATGGCGTGTTTATTTTAAATAAAGACATTGAAATATCTCGAAAGCTGCACATCGGATCAAGCAAAGTTTTAATTCCACTTTGTGTTGAATGGGGGACATCCAGTAATACCACAATCGATCACCACCCTACCCTGAGCTTCGGTGACAGGGAGTTGTTCTGAAATATTCAGAGGGAACCCTCATTATTTTATTGCAGATTACGATTCTACAGAAAAAAGTGCATACATTTCGGCAGAAGCATATTCTTCGTTTCGCCACAGATGGCGCTACGATCGTAGGAACTGGTATGGGTACACAATCGCAATTTACGATACGCTACTCATTGGCCGTTGAATATCCAGTTGTACGTCAGACCCCTTCTCCACGCCGTGAGGGTAGGATAGGCGAGTTTTTCATAGTTTGTAATTGGAAATCTCATTCGCAACTTTGTATTCCTTCTATACATCGAACAGGGGACTGCCTACTCCACGCGACACTTTGGGCTTGGATTGAGGCGAATGCTACTCTAATTTTCCAGCTAGAGTAAGGTTTCAAACGTAGTACCCCAACTACAATACAATTAGCAATCCGGTTTCCAGATGACTGCAAGCAGGACAGAAGCACATCAGCGGAAATTTCTGCCATAGGCGTTTCTGATGCGGTCGACCATGTCCTCACGGTCTGTTGACACCTGCTAGTATACCCTACCTTTAAAAGAGCTCGCAGGAAGAAATTCGGTGACGACAAATCTAGCGACGTAGCGTGACAATTAATAGGCCATCTTTGCCGATCCACCGACCAGCGTAAACACTGTCTAATATCTACCGTTCTTCAATTGCGTAAAGCGCAAAGCAACCGTTTTTCTCTAATCACATATGTTTTCGAACGTCCAGGGCAAAATCTTGCAGTAGTACCGGGAGCTCCTGTCGCAAAAGCGTTCGATATTTGCGTCCATTCAACATGCAGTCAATAAAATACGGACAAATGAGTTTGTTTCCCATGGAACCACACCACACTTTAACCGACTAAGGACGGTCGTGTTCAACTTGACATAGCCAATGGAGACTGTCTACACTCCAGTAATGCATATTATCCCGGTTAACGCTACGGCGGTTTGTGAATGTAATATCTGGGGGCTTATCCGTGGGTTGTGGTGGACTACCGCCAGTACAGCTATTTCATTAGCTTCTCCTATAGCACTTATGCTTCGTTTCTTTTGCCGATTTCTACGCTGCCAACAGACATAAAGGCGTTCACAACCTTGTGAAAGAACTACCGAGAGCGAGCATTTATCTGGAAAACGCTCGGTATACAAGACAACAGGATCCTCAACGTTTCTTCTACATTCTCCATGAATCAGGATCATTTCAGTCTTTTCTACTGCGGTTGTAGTATACATCGTCCACTTACACGTCTGTTCTCCAAACGATAGGTAGGTGTGCAGACCATAAATACAACGCAAGTGTTGTAATGTTTAGAGCCACTATCTATTCTAAATCTGCACAACACATGAGCTCTTGTCGCAGTGTACTGTCTGTCACGGTACATCTTAGTTCCCTACACGGTCACGATGGCGCGTCGTGTAGTCCCCTGTTCTATATGTCGGAGGTATTCAACGTTGCGAATGGGGTTTCCAATTAGAAGTTATGAGATACTGGCACCTTCTACCCTCGCAGCATCAAGGCAGGGTCACACGCGCCGTTGGATATTCAAGGGATATTGAGTAGCATATCATAAATTATGATTCTGCACCGATTTCTTTTCCTCCAATAGTGCAGCACCTGTGGAGAAACGAAGGAAATGCTTCAGACGAAACGTTTGTAAATTTTACCGTAAAATTGTAGTCTGCAATAAAAAAAGGGAATTCAGACTGAAGAATTCAAAGTTGGCCCCCGCCACCCACACACAGGGTCGGTTGGGATTCGAGTGTGGTATCGTTGGCTGTTCCCATCCGAGACCATCGAATTGTAATTATAACTTCTTTTTATCCCAGGTGTAGTTCTCGAGATATTTCAGTGTCTTCGGTGAAAATGGACGCTCCACATTGATATAGTTTCCTGTAATTTTGAAGAAGGCGATATATACAGGGTGGTCCATCTGAAGTTCCGGATGACATTATCTCGAAAAATATACATCGGGTAAAAATAGTGGGTAAGACAAGTTCGTAAGCTCAAAGGGGGACTTCAATTGATACTACACGGGACCTCCAGCCCCCACCCCCTTAGGTGGGGCGGGGGTAATTTTTGAATCTTAAATGGAAACACCCATTTTTTATTGCAGATTCGGATTCTCCATAAAAATATAATCAAATTTTGTCTGAAACATTTTTTAAACCATTGGCAGATGGCACTGAAATCGAGAAAAATTAAAATTGGGGAAGAACTCTGATTTATTTTGAATTATCCGAGAAAGACGCATCAAATCCATGTTCGGGTGCTTCATTAGTGTGAGTCCCCTAGCCTCTCACCATTTTGGGTGCTTAATTAACGAAATTAGCCATGAAGAAATTGTTCAAAATTATCCCCATTTGCTTCAATGCATAAAGTCGATCGTCTGCGGAGGTTTCCCACAGTTTTGAGCAGCACATCCCGTGGTATGGCTGCACGACTTTACAAGAACACTACAACAACAGTCGTTACACTGATCTTGTATCTGCGCTTGGTTGGTTGACAGGATTCGAGAGAGAACACACCAACGTTTTGTGACCGTGATTAAAGCTGTACAACATAGAAATATTATCATAAACCGAGGAAACACTTACAGGCGCGTAAAGTATCTTTTGAATCCCCATAACATCCAGTGCTTGTTTTTATTCGCAAAGGATTCAGAAAATTGTAAAGTTTTATAATAATTACTAATTTTTATTAAATTTCTGTCTCGCTCCTCCTCTCTTCTCCTTTTCTTGTACGATTTTGATGGCCTGATAATTCCTTTTTCTTATCTTCATCGTACAATTTCAGTGATGTACAACGAACCACAATTAAGTTTCACTTATTTCAGGTTTAGTGACTCCGGTGGTGGCAGTATTTACATAGAGTGTGCTGGTGCAACTTCACCGTCTCACCTTATTTTACTTTACAATGTGATCTCATTATTTTGGCTTTCTACGAGAACTGTTGGTTTTGTAAACCCTCAAAACAAGCGACCAGCGACTCCAGTGTCGCAACCGTTTGGAAACTTTTGAATCGTTTTATAACCATTGCTCTGAAACTAAGGATAGTGCCAATTGTTATTCTACTCACTGTATCAGGGCCTACATTACAACAGTTTTCATTTAATTTCATGTTCCTTGTTACAAAAGGCCTTCAATTAGAAGCTTTCAATTAGTATGATTGTCTCAATTCGTCAGTCCTCCCCAGCACATGCTGATCATTGGTTCTAACATGCATGATCACAAATCAATGTTACTACAGTGTGAAATTTGTAACACAACAGCGCAAAAAACATACACCCGCGGTTAATCAGCATTGGAAGATAAAGGACAGCTCCCAATAAATGGATAATTATGTTCTCCCGTCGCTCAATGAGAGAAATGGGAAATGAATTTTCGGCTGAATCCTTAACTCCTAAGGATTTCAATTTTTTCTTTGTCGCACCTAACTAAATGAAAGCGACACAAAAAGGAAGAACCCAGACTTTAGAATATTGGATCCTTCATGTTTCAGTAAGGTGTCGCAAGACAAGATGTCCGATTACAATGGGGAGTGCTGGAGAGAAGAGATTACTAGATGGGTGCCTGCGACCTGTAAGAAGAGACACGCCTGAGTAGAAGTTGACGTAATCCGGGCTCGGTGTGGTCAACCCGCGTAAGAGCACTGCTCGACACCAAATGCATCTTGCACCGACGAATGATGCAGTGTAGATTTCACACAGGAGAGACATATATTTGTGAAAATGTATTTTAGATATGTTCCTATTCAGATGCGGCGCTCATTAGTGGCAACGAAAACAACACTACACAACAATGTTACAATTAGCTACGCCACGTAAGTATGGTGGTACAACTGGTAGGTCCCTGGCGTTGGCACACATGGTAATAAAAGAGGACAGACAACGCGAAGTGGTCTGTAAGGAACCGACATGAGACGTAAGTGAACTACGGTCCAACTGGACAACTATTCTAACGCCAACTATACGTGTCTGCTCAAATATGGCATTTTTCTCAACTTAATACCGTATACACATTGAGTAATGAATGATAATATCGCTGCTTGAAGTATGCCTTTTTAAGTATTTCACTTCATTAAAAGGCGCCTATAGTTTCACCTAGCCACAGTCGGGGGCCCTCTGCGGTGTCCCTGCATACTTGGCATCTGTTTGCGCCGCACCAATTGCACACATGGGCGGTGCGCCGTTGTAATTCATTCTTTTACTTGTCGTTTGCAGATGCCAAATTGAGGTGTAATTGTGTCGTCGCAGCCTTTCGCGACGGCATGTCTGAATAAAATCTTCTCGAAACTTCATGGCAGAATAAAACTGTGTACTGGACTGAGACTCCAACTCGGGACCTTTGGCTTTTGCAGGCAAGTGCTCTACCAACTGAGTTGCCCAAGCCCGAATCAGGCCCCGTCCTCACAGCCTTACTTCCGCGACTACCCCGTCTCCTACTTTCCAAACTTCACAGAAGCTCCCTGCGAATCTTGGAGAACTGGCACTCCAGGAAGAAAGGAAATTGCGGAGACATGGATTACCCGCAGACTTGGAGATGTTTCCAGACTGAGATTTTCACTCTGCAGTGGAGTCTGAGCTGATATGAAACTTCCTGGCAAATTTAAAATTGTGTACCGGAACGAGACTCAAACACGGGACCTTTGCCTTCCCGGGCACGTGCTCTACCATCTGAGATACCCAAGCATGAATCACGCCCAATCC
This sequence comes from Schistocerca piceifrons, assembly GCF_021461385.2. NCBI lineage: Eukaryota > Metazoa > Arthropoda > Insecta > Orthoptera > Acrididae > Schistocerca > Schistocerca piceifrons. The sequence continues at coordinate 611,799,947 of NC_060142.1, read as the reverse complement.
TCGCAGCTTTACTTGCGCCAGTAACTCGTCTCCTACTTTCCCAACTTCACAGAAGCCCTCCTGCGAACCTTGCAGAACTAGCAATCCTGGAAGAAAGTTCCGAGTTCGAATCTCGGTCCGGCACACAGTTTTAATCTGCCATCATGTTTCCTATCAGCGCAAACTCAGCTCCAGAGTCATTCTGAAAATCTTCTCGGTTTTCAAGCTGCGTCACTTAGAATATAATTTTCGAGCTTTCGATGGCTATCGCCGCAATCGTCGTCAGGAGTAAATCTACTGACTGCCGGGGCTGGCACGATTTTCCTCTTATGTAGCCGCGAATACCGGCGCTCGCACCAATCAGGGAGGGCCGAACCGACGAGTGTGCGGAATGTGAGTTGGGCGCTCATAGCAAATCCGGCCCACCGCGGAACCGAGTGGCGTCAGGTGCCACTAGTGGACAAACACACATAAAAAAATTGGCGCTTCCGCTTCCCTGCAAGTTTTAAGTACCTGCTGTAGTATCCTTTCGAAAAGCTGAGCCCGCCCCCACGACCTTCTCTGTGTGTATCCCTGGTCTCTGTGAAAATTGTTCTTGCTCGTTCTGATCTCAGCTGCCTCTTTTATAATAGAGTCTAAGCATGTTAAAGCATGAGCCACGGCGCTCGTGTTCTCAGAGTGTATTTTGTGTCATTTTCCTGGCAATACTAAGCCATAGCCGTCTTGTCCAGTTCTCTTTGTTTAATGCCTCTCTTGTGTTTGGTGGAACGCTCTTCAACTGTGGAACTGTCCTATATAGATGCTGCTGCACTCAAAAGGGACACCATACACATCGGGCACATGAAGAGTTATGTCGTCTCTGACAGGGCGCAGCATACCTCAAATCATGGAACGGGCAGGAGCACTGTTCTGCGTCCGGGTCTCTGCAGTACACGTCGTAACTTGTTGCTCGTTGTCCCACAGTATGGTAGAAAATCCACGAGCTTGGCTTCTTCTGCCGATTCACAAAGTGTCCTTCTTCAGAAGTCAGAAAGACAAGGATGTCGTTAAAAGACTCTGGTTTACCAGTCGATGTGGTGAGGAAATTAATAGCTAACGCCACCAGAGCTCCCATGCTTTATGGACTGGAAGATACATAAGGAAACTGTCCCTCTCAGGCCCAATCTTATTGTACTGAGCTCACCCTTCCACAGACTGGCAATGTATTTAGCAAAATTATTGGCGTCATACTGGGACTTCGTGAATACCATGTTGCAAACTCGCAGTCATTTGTTGAAACACTCAAGAAAATAATAATAGTCCGAAACGACTTAATGGTTAGTCTAGAAGTTGTGTCACTTTTTACTAGGGTGCCAGTACAAGACGCACTGGATCTTTGGCCTAACAGTTACCACCTATAATCGTCTAGTTCTTCCGTCATGTTCTAAAGACAACGGTCTTCTCGTACCTCGACGAATATTATGCAACCATGATGGGCTCACTAATGTCTGCAACAGCCGCCAGTTTCTTCATGTGGCAGTTTGAGGAGCAGTCTCTGAAGTCTGCGGTGTGGCGTCCGTCCTGCTTTCTAAGAAACGTCCATGACAACTTCCGGATATGGCCTCAAGGTGAAAATACGACAGAAGCTCGTAGATCCCAAGAAAGATGTCCATCTCATAATTAAATTTACCATGGAGATGGAGAAGAATGGCAACGTAGCATTCCTGGAAGTTTTAGTTGAGCATAAGGCAGTGGCCGGCTTTGTCACTCAGTATGCCGGAAACTGACGCACACTGGTTGACATTTGAACTCCGATAGTTTTCACCAGGATGTACACAACAAAGCGATCCTGAATAAGTTAATACCCAAAGCAAAAATTATTTCTGACGACGACCACCTGCGGGCAGAGAGCAGTGTTCCGGCACGCCCCCAAAATACGCTCTATTAAAGACGTCATAGCTCTTCATATGCGTGGTGTGTATGATGTGCCTTGCGAGTGCGGTAGCATCTGTATAGGTTAGACAATTCGCACAGTTGCAGAACTTTGTACGAGCTCAAAGGACACACTAAACAAAGGGCGCTGGACAGATCGGTAGTAGCTGAATACTGCCAGGAAAATGACACAAAATACAGTTCCAGAACACGAGAGTCTTGGCTCATGCGTCAACATACTTGGATTCTGTTATAGACGAGGCAGCAGCGGTTAGAATGAACAGAAACAGTTTTAACATAGACAAGGGTACACACTGGTGGCAGACTTTGTGTGTCGAAAGGAAACAACGACGTATACCTAACGCTTGTAGGGAGGCGGGAGAGGCTGTTTCAAACGTGGCGCCGTCCCCTGACGTCACTCGGTCCCGCGCGAACCCCACGAGAAAGACAGGCCGTGACGTGTACCTCACAAATGTAGGCCTGAGCTGGCCCGCTCGCTTAACTGAGCAGACAAACTAAGTTGCTACTCCTGTGAACTCGTAACTAGGTGAGTATATCCTAACGGGATTTTCTACTCGAATCCGGTATTATGGAGTCTTACTGTTATTAGTCCTACAGTGATCGGAAGACCATAGGCCTACTTATAATTTCTTACGACTGTACTGTGGTACAATAAAATGGAAGTCATACCAAAATGATTATCAGTTGTATAAGGTACCACTACTTGCACGGAATGAAGACTGTTAAGCAGAAGAGTCTAAATGCTAGTGACAAGCCGTTATAACTTATACATCGAGTATTGATCATAAATTAAATTTTCATATTTATTTATTTACACGTCCAGTTCCGTAGGACCAAATTGAGGAACAAATCTCCAACATCACGAAACGTGCCAGTACATGAAATTACAACATAAAAGTAATAATAGATAAAAATAAAGCGTTTATGAACCCGAAAAAAGTCAGTCCATAAGTTTAAGTAAACGCAATCACCAGTACGACAAGAACGAGCTTAATTTTTCAAGGAACTCCTCGACAGAATAGAAGAAGTGGCCCACGAGGAAACACTTCAGTTTCGATTTGGAAGAGCGTGGATTACTGCTAAGAGATTTTAATTCAAGTGGTAGCTTACTGAAAATGGATGCAGCATTATACTGCACACCTTTCTGAACAAGAGTTAAGGAAGTCCGATCAAAATGCAGGTTTGATTTTAGCCGAGTATTAGCTGAGTGTAAGTATTTATTCTTGGGAATAAGCTAAGATTGTTAACAAGAAATGACAGTAAGGAATATATATGTTGAGAGGCCAATGCCAAAATAGCCAGAATCTCGTACAGGTGTGGACAAGAAATTCGTGAACTTACACACTTATTGCCCGAACAGCCCGTTTCTGAGCCAAAACTATTCTTTTAGAATTGGAAAAGTTTCCACAAAATATAATACGATACGACATATTTGAATGAAAAAAAAAAGCAAAGTAGACTCAATTTCGTGTCCAACGATTACTAACTTCAGATACCGTTCGAATAGTAAAAATGTCAGCATTAAGTCTTTAAACAAGATCCTGAACGTGGGCTTTCCAATAAAGTTTACTATCTATCTGAGCACCAAGAAATTAGAACTGTTCGGTTTCATTAATCAACAAACAAAATTGTCAGTTTTTGTTGAATTTTGTGTTAGAAACTCTAATATCTGTGTCTTCCTGTGATTTAGTGTTAGTTTATTTTCCACAAGCCATGAACTTAGGTCATGAAGTGCAGTATTTTAAACGGAGCCAGTTTTGCACACATCATCATTTACTACCAAGCTAGAGGCATCAGCAAACAGAAATATTTTAGAGCTACCCGTAACACTAGAGGGCATACCATTTATATAAATTAGGAACAAGAGTTGCTCCATCACTGATCCCTGGGGAACCGACCACTTGTCTGTGCCCCACTCAGACCCCACATCACAGCCGTTCTCAACATTGTGAATAATAACAATTTGCTGTCTATTGCTAAAGTAAGAGATGACCCAATTGTGAGCTAGTCCCTGTATTCCGTAATGGTCCAACTTCTGGAGCAATATTTTGTGATCAACACATACGCCTTCGTTAAATCTAATAATGCGTCTAGCGTTCCAAACCTTTTGTTTAACCCATTTATTACCTCACAAACAAAGGAGAATGAAGCATTTTCATTTGTTAAACGACTTCTAAAGCCGAACTGTACATTTGATAGCAAATCGTGTAGTAAAAAATTATCAATTGTCCTTACATACACAGCTTTTTCAATCACTTGAGCGAACACTGATGTTATAGTCTGACATTCCACTCCTTTTCACGGTTGTGAGACGTTAGCAAAAACACCCTATGAGTGCATTAGCGAATCAGTGACTGGGAAAAGGAGAGGCCCTTATTCTAGGACAGAGCCCATTGGTGTTTAGTTCCAGAATTATAGTCAAAGAAGTACAAAAATTTACATAGGTTGTGACATGACAATGTAAGGACAGTTGTGAAGAAAACGCATTATGTAATGTTTAGCAAAAAGTACACTGAACACATCAATTTCAAATTTAAATAGAAGGTTCTCTACAAGCTGAAGTTGGCTAATATTACGACAAATCTTCCAATTCTGGTTTGGTACTATTTTGGATGACAATCAATTCTACGAAGGATGGTTAGTTTTTGTTAGAAGATGAGCAAATCCTGAGTTCACAGTGGACGCAAGCTGGTGAACCAAAAAGTTTATGTTTCTGCTAGCGGAATTTACCTTATCTGCGATGAGCTGTCACGTGCAGGGCTGCACTCGCCATCTGAATTTCCTATGAACAAGCTGTTCAACATCTTTACTGATTTTATCAGCAGACACTGTCCTATGGTCCTCGTTAGGTGAGAAAACATGCACTAATCGCTAGTCTGGACATATGGCAATTACAAATGCATTGATGGGGTAACGTGTATACTACATTGCCCTCTCAGTTCTCGCAAGAACAGTGAACTACGTGGTTGTTTCGTTTCTCCGCTGTTGGAGCTCAACGACTGTTCAGCTAATTTCTAGCTGAATGTCAGCCGCAATGAATGCAGTGTTCACATAAAATTCCTATTTTGGCGTCGTAAAGAGCGTGATGAGCCCTGTTCTACACTTGGAGTTGGTTGAGAGGACAGTCCACGAAGTTTTCGGTCTTGTGTCTTTCGTAGCAAACTGCCCCCCACCCGTGTCCTTTCGTGCTTCACGTCACAGTTTCTTAAGACCAATGGGAGCATTCCTTTCATCTTGTGGAAATTACCTCTGCCAATTGCAATGAGCCTACCTTCAAACTGAATCGAAATTTCGCCCATTCTTATCCTTCTGAGTTTATTCCAGCCAATCGGACATTTTTTGCCCTCTCCTGATGCCTAAAAGTTACACACTTACATCACGAGTGCACCATGGGCATTTCACGTGATGAACTGCATCGCTGGTCTGCTTTTATCCATCTGGAATTCCTAAAGATTTTCTCTATAGGAAGCAGCGTTGGCCCACTACCCCCGGTGTTGGCCAACTACCAGCTCTCTTGATGTATCGCATCGTGCTCCATGTTAATTGTCAATTTCGCCACGGGTCACCAACCCTTTTTAAACTCGTTCTGCGGTACTGAGACTGTGATGGCGCAACTCGCGTCCGCCTCCAAACTAAGACGTTCCCTCCAGCCGCTTTTTCCTTCTTTTGCTCCTTACATGCAGGATTTGTGTTCAGTGTGTTAATACCATAGAATCGAGTGTCATCCCTTTGTATTACATACTGTACATTTTAATAGGTAAATTTGCTCATTATCTCCAATGTCAGGTGAATAAATGTCTGCTTCTTATGATATATAAAATCTCTCATGTGAGGTACAAAATTGACATTCATTCAGTCTGCCACCTTAGATATCCTCCTCCTTCCACGTTGGAATTATGAGCTTGGTCAATCAATGGTTGAGAAATTGATTGAAGTCAGTGCCAAATTGTATTCAACTGCTGACTGCAGGTACTGTTATATATTTATATTGACGAATACTCTATTTTGATATGGCATAATCAAACTATTAATCTTTCAGTCTCTTTTGCATTATTTTTCAACTGAAATACATTTTCTGTATACTAATCATTTCAGCACTGAAGCAATGTTTTTCCAAAATTTTACATATTCTTACTAATTTTCTGATTTAATAAATTATTTAAATAATATGAAGCCTATTCCTTCTATTTTATAGTTTTCTATATTTAAATTTTAAATTGAAACAAATTAGACATTCCTTATAAGTTTTTACCACCAATAATTTTTAAATTTGATTATTTTAAATGATGATGGTGATGTATTGGAGTTGAGGAATCTTCATTTAAAATTATCCTCCCCTTTTTCAATACTTATGTCTGATTCTCAACCTTAGTTTAGCATGTCAACTATAATTCAAGAAAGTTTCATTTCTTACAATAATTTTTTAATTTATGTTATACTTAACAGCACCCTTCTTATTGCTTTACAAGCACAATCTCATTCACATATATATTTATGTTGTTGTTGTTGTGGTCTCCGGTCATGAGACTGGTTTGATGCAGCTCTCCATGCTACCCTACCCTGTGCAAACTTCTTCATCTCCCAGTACCTACTGCAACCGACCTCCTTCTGAATCTGTTTAGTGTATTCATCTCTTGGTCTCCCTCTACGATTTTTACCCTCCACGCTGCCCTCAATACTAAATTGGTGATCCCTTGATGCCTCAGAACATGTCCTACCAACTGATCCCTTCTTCTAGTCAAGTTCTGCCACTAACTTCTCTTCACCCCAATCCTATTCAATACCTCCTCATTAGTTATATGATATAACCATCTAATCTTCAGCATTCTTCTGTAGCACCACATTTCGAAAGCTTCTATTCTCTTCTTGTCCAAACTATTTATCGTACATGTTTCACACCCATACATGGGTACGCTCCATACAAATACTTTCAGAAACGACTTCCTGACACCTAAATCAATACTTGATGTTAACAAATTTCTCTTCTTCACAAACGCTTTCCTTGCCACTACCAGTCTACATTTGATATCCTCTCTACTTCGACCATCATCAGTTCTTATGCTCCCCAAATAGCAAAACTCCTGTACTACTTTAAGTGTCTCATTTCCTAATCTAATTCCCTCAGCATCACCCGACTTAATTCGACTACATTCCATTATCCTCGTTTTGCTTTTGTTATTGTTCATCTTATACCCTCCTTTCATGACACTGTCCATTCCGTTCAACTGCTGTTCCAAGTCCTTTGCTGTCTCTGACAGAATTACAGTGTCATTGGCGAACTTCAATATTTATATTCCCCCTAAAATCTTAAACTTGTGCATTATAGTTTTACAGAATAATTAAATTGTTCATTTACTTTTACTAACATATTAAATTTGTAATCCTACTAATTATCTTGTAAATATAAACTAACATCATGAAATTATAAAATAAAACGTTTTTTCTTATCCTATTTGTAAACAAGCACATTACATATTATAATCTTAGCCTCCAAAGAAAAGTCAACATTATGTTTCCTTAACTTAGAAGTGTTGTAAAATATGAAATATAAGAAAATGTTATTGATCTGTGAAGATTGAAAAACTGAAGAGTATTATTAAGAAAATCTGTCTCTTGCACAAAATTCTTCAAAAATTAAACACTTTTAAACAACAACAGACAGCCGTATGCTCATAAAAATTTTTCCTTTTTTCAGTTTAATCTAATACTGGTCCCATCAAAGACAGTCTTTTCCCTTATATTTTCAATGTGTTTCATTGAAGTCACCATTCTCCTTCTCATGTGTCTCAATGTGTCTACCCTGAGCTTTCTATGGTGGTCAGCTGACAGAAAGGTTGCCGAAGGTTTGATTATATTGTGCATGCTTGGTTGCCTTTGTTACATTTCACATTACCCATAGCAAAATTATATTAGAGATCCTTTATTAGCAGCATAAACTTATATTCTTCATCAATCCTCGAATCTTTATGCCAATCCATCGTTGGTTAATTCGTCCCCTGTTTTCTATCTCTTGGTGTGACATCTGAAAGTGTTGCAATTTGCCATAAGGAATATCGGACATCAGCATTGGTATAACAGCTGAAATTGGATTCTTTATCGGTAGGTAGATCCAATATTGGTCTTGTATGGGAAGGGATTTACAAAATTTTCTTCATTTCTTCTGGTCAAGGTCACCTTTCATTAAAATCTTCTGTGTTGAATCTCATTTTCTTGATGCTTCTTGCTGTATTCTCATTTGTGCCTTTATTATTCTCTGGACCAGAATTTGGGATTTCACACCTGCTTAACTCCGTTGTTGTATAATGCGTTCTTATGGTATTTCCTTTCAAATCATTGTGTATTCTTTATTGTATCAGGTTGATCATCAGGATTGACTGGACAGCCTTCCGCCGTCGTTCTCTTCCTTACCCCCCAGGGTGTCCAGGGAATGTTTTGTAGCTGCTGGATTCCATATGGTGTGCCGATAGTTTCAGCCATTCTGTATCTTGGGTTACAGAAATACCCCTCTTCCAGTGAATTCAAACACCTCCATTCCGGTTTGGTGGACAGCCATCATGTCTCCTTACGCTGCTCTAAACAGTCTGCGACTGAAGTGCTAAGTACCTAGCACTTTCGCAAACCCATTGTTCTGAAGAACGCATGTGACTTTCACATGAGTTAAGATCGCATCATGGTACATATTGACCATATCCATGGTTCGTCGTAAGTACCCTGACTCTTGCCCAGATGTGTTATACTCTTGGACTGTTGCTTCCACCAAGGCATTTCCTTCCTTCATCTCAAAAGCTGATGTACCAGGCACCCACACGCCCTGTTCCTTCCTCTCATGCCTAATGGCTATATTCAGTTGCGCTGTCTATCTGGCTGCAATGATGATGCATCGTGCTTGGTGACATCATGTATAATACAACATTGTGCACACTTTTGTCCATATTACATCCATAAATTTCACTAGTTTATCTGGTATGGCTATGTACCTCATCACAACCCATTTTCCCTTAAGATACATTACAAGCCTTACAAGCACTAAGCTACTAAGAGACTTTACAAAATTCAGCATTTTAACTATACATAGGATTCTCCTTATTATGTTCTTCATAGCTTTACATCTCTTTTTACTAGATCAACATCTGTCCCCCTTCCATAACTACAATTTTTTTTCTATTAACATAAAGGCTATGGTATCCTCAAATTTATCACAATGGATAATAAGAGGAAAATTAATGGTGATGAAGCTTAGTGTCTTAGTAGCTCTGTTTTTTTTCTAACTACAGGTACATCATATAATAAAAACCTCTGCACCTTTGGTATGACTCCAGCGTCGTCTTCTCTGCAATTTCTTCCTTTCAGCATAAGGTGTATCAGAACTTCAAAATACAATATATGCCCTTTCTCTTTCAAAAGTTTTTGCACCGTCCCACATTTCTCTCACTTGTAATTATCCATATCTGCTTCTTCTAAACAGTCAACTTTTATATTACCCTCTCGACCTATGATAATCTTCCTTACCGAAATCAGTCCTCTGTTAACTCATATCCTTCTATCTACATCCTTCCAAGAAATAAAATGTTTCTCACTTACCTTAATAATTCAATTCTCCCTCTTAATTCTTGCCTGCTAACAATCTATTATATCTATTTCCTTCACATCCCATTTTAATAGCAATTGTGGTACCTCCCACTAAACATAAATGCTTCTCATCCCCCCCGCCCCCCGCTCCCCAAACTATTTCCTCAACTAAATTTTCAACGTCCGTGATGGAAGAAACCACAAATGAGTGTCTCCTTCTTACATAATTCTTTACTTCGTTTCTAGTTTTAGGCTTCCTCTCGTCCACAAATATCAACTTCTTTCTACGTTACTATCAACCCCTTTCTACGTTACACTACATTTTAAGAGCGAATCTACCACTATTTAGACAAACTATCCACATGCTAATCTCTGTCTTTCTCCTTTCCTTTTGCTCATTCCCCATAACACATTTCGTTCGCAGAAGACTTACTTTATTTCTTATGTTACTGTTCTTCCTTCACAACTATCCTTCTGATCTACAGAGAAAGTTATCCAATTTATTTTAGTGAGACAAGAACAAATTACTTTTTTTAACTGTATGCATTTTCTTAGCTTCCACACTACCTGAATTCTAGATTTTGCTCTTATTGGAATCTGAATATTTGATAGAATTAGTTTCTCTTGAGTTCATATTTGCTGTTTTACCCATTATACAATTACTAGTGACACACATGGTGCCAATCCAATGATTTCCCTGTTTTTGGGTTAATCGGTTCGACCGCATTATAATGAAAAAAATTTACTTACATTCATAGGGCCTTTATATACTGAAAGGGACTGATTGCTTTGATGTTTTGTCTTGCTAGAGAGATGGTATGTTCTTATGAGTACATTTTGACCTAGTGAAAATACTCGTGAGGTAGCTGTCTTGTCCGATAGGTTCTTTCTATTTAATGGCGCAGCCTTCAGATTGCTCAGTGCCAATTTTACTAGATGCTGATGTTGTACTCTAGGTACTGGTGGGATAAGTTCCTGTCCTATATATCCTGGGTATAAATACTGGTGTTGCCAATGGTGCATCAATCTCTTAACATACCATATCTCTCTCGGTTTCGTATAAATGAACTATATCCTTCACATTTTTATCAGCACCAGTTTTTTGCAGCTACTTATATTAACTGTTGACAACTCTTTTTCCTCATTTGGATGATTCGCAGTCAATTGCCTCCTAGCATGCTGGCATTTGTATCTGATCACCGCCTAAACCAACTTCAGAACCTTGTTGATTAAAGCTTAGTCTGTTTACATATTTAATTATAAAATCAACTTCATTTGGCGATTGAATCTCTCGTGACTGGTCTTCGTACCATTGATCTTGTCAATTCTGTCTTTTACCAAGGTTTGGTGACCTCATCTCGACTTCTTGTACTGGTTCACTTCGCGTGTGCTGTCCTGCTGAAGTCTGATTCTTTCAACCTTCCTGCGTTCTAGGTATACCAGTTCCTACCGAATTATTTGGGTTTTGTGGTGGAAACCCTCTAAACCTTCCTGCTTCGTTTGCTTGGTGATCATATCGCGAAGTGCAGTTTCCACCATAATTTCTGGAACCAAAGCCATTGTTGTAATTCCACGGCTCTGCAAAACTATAGTTATTGTTTAACCTCTGTGAGCTGCCAAAACCATAGCTGTTATTGTCCCATTGGTGATTACTATTCTCTCCAAAACAATTACCTTTCCCAACATTATTATTGCCAATGTAAAAATTATTAAAGGCCAAACGGTTGCTATTTTCCCCCTACCATTAGTTTCTCTCACTAGACGTTGTTACTTGGTGTCATCTTCACTGAAGATGAATTCAAGTTCTCTTAGCATCCCTTTAAATGCTTGTATATTATCTCCTGCTCTGCCAACCAACTATGGCTGATAACATATGTATCAGTTCTCCATCACTGTATGGATTGTCTAAACAGTGATTATTTTTCTACCTTTCTTAAAAAAAAATTAACTGGCTTCTATTCTCCTGAATTTACAAATGACTCCTTCTGTAACAATTCATCCTTCATCCTATTTTGGGTTTCCGCAGACCAGTATTGCTCCAAGAATGCAGACGTAAATTGTTCATACCACTGACTGTTTGCAGCGCCTTCCACATGACCACAAAAGAAACCAAGTTTGTGGCTAAGTGGCCAATGCTCTGGTAAACTGATTTGGAATAGACGTTTTCTTTGTAATGTTGGAATTTTATGACCGTCAAAAAATGATCACTGTATAATTTTTCTATTGCACCATATGGCGTGTGTGTGTTTTCGCAACGTTTTCCATTCCCTTCAATTGCGTCATGTATTCCTTTATTCGAACTACCAAATTTGGATCCTGAGACGACATATTTGAGTCCTATCTAGCATCGCAATTACGCAGTGGTGCGCAATTATCTAGTGGCCTAGCGGTTCTAGGCGCGACAATCTGGAAACGAGCGACTGATACGGTCTCAGGTTCGAATCCTGCCACGGGCATGAATGGGTGTGATGTCCTTAGGTTAGTTAGGTTTAAGTAATTCTAAGTTCTAGGGGTTGATGACCTTATAAGTTCAGTCCCATAGTGCTCAGAGCCATTTGAGCAATTTTTTCAATTATCTAAACCGTACTGTTAGTCGTTGTATCGGACTGGAAGATACGTTTTAATTCACCGTTAATGGCTCAGTGTTTTGTCTTTGTACTTGCTTCATTTTGACCTGCGGTATATAGAATGTTGTACTGTAACTCGTAAATTGAGAATTTGGTATGTGTGGCGCAGTAAACTGCGACATGACAACGTTAGCACAGTTGTCAAGAAAATGCATTACATCCTGTTTAGCCGAAATTACACTGAACACATCAATATAATTTTAAATAGAAGGATCTCTACAAGGTGAAATTGGCCAGTATTATGACAAATCGTCTGATTCCAGTTGGAAGGTCAGTTTTATTTAGGATGAAAATGAAGTCTCAGGAGGATGGTTAGTTTTTGTTAGAAGATGAGCAAAACATTACTCAAGTTTGCTCGAGTTCACAGTGGACGCAAGCAGAGCTGGTGAACCAACAAGTTTACGCCTCTGCTAGTGGCATTTACCTTAGCTGCAATACGTTATCGGCTGCTGGGCTGCTCTCGCCATCTGAAAATCCTGTAAAAAACCTAATCAAAATTCTACTGGTTTCATTAGCAGAAACTGTCCTATGTTTCTCATTAGGTGAGAAAACATGCACTCATCCCTCATCTCTAGGCTGGAAATACGGCGATATATAAGTGCACAGATGGAGCAGCGTGTATACTACGTTGCCCTCTCAGTTCTCGCAAGAACAATGAACTACGTGGCTGTTTCGTTTGTCCGCTGTTGGAGCTCAACGACTCTTCAGCTAATTTCTAGCTGAATGTCAGCTGAAATGAATGCAGTGTTCACACAAAATTCCTATTTTGGCGTCGTAAAGAGCGTGATGAGCCCTTTTCTACACTTGGAGCTGGCTGAGAGGACAGTCCACGAAGTTTTCGGTCTTTTGTCTTTCGTAGCAAACTGTCCCTCACCTGTGTCCTTTTGTGCTTCACGTCACAGCTTTTTAAGACCAATGGGAGCACTCCTTTCATCTTGTAGAAGCTACCTCTGCCAATTGCAATGAGCCTACCTTCAAACTGCATCGAAATTTCGCCCATTCTAATCTTTCTGATTTTATTCCAGCCGATCGGACATTTTTTGCCCGCTCCTGATGCCTAAAAGTTACACACTTCCATCACGAGCGCACCATGGGCATTTCACGTGATCAACTGCATCGCTGGTCTGTTTTTATCCATGTGGGAATTCTCCAACGTAGTTTTCTAAAGAATTTCTCCGTAGCATGCCGTGCTGGCCTACTACCTGCTCTCCTTCATGTATCGCCTGGTGCTTTCATCGTCTCTTTCACCAACCCCTTTTTCATCGTCTCTTTCACCAACCCCTTTTTCAACGTGTTCCGTTGTACTCAGGTTGTGACAGCAGAACTCGCATCTCCCCCAAACTAAAATGTTCCCTTCAGCACCTGATATCACCTTTTGCTCCTTGACATGCAGGATTCGGGTTCAGTGTGTTAATACCATCAAATCAAGTGTCATCCCTTTGCATTACTTACTGTACATTTTAATAGGCAAATCTGCTCATTTTATCTGAAGTATGTCAGGAAACGTAATCATCTACTTGATATGTCATATAAAATCTCTCACGAAAGATTAAAAATTGACATGCATCCAATCTGCCACCTTACAATAGAAATAGGTATAAAATTGTCTACATTATCCATTTCTCCCTTCTTATGAAGCGGCTGTTTTGCAGAGTACTTTAATCCGTCAGGAAACTGACCATTCGTAAAGGAAGAATTACAAATATATCTAAATACACGGCTAACATTTGCAGCACAGTACTTTAATATTCAGGTAGGCACTCCTTCATAGACATGAGAGACCTTAGTCTTCAGTGATTTAATTATTAACATAATCTCCCCTTGTCTGTACGACAGAGCTGTATTTCAGACATCAGTATCAGAAAGGCATTTACTAAGAAAGTTACATGATTCTCTGTAGAAACTAAATTTTTATTTACTTCAGCATCAATGCTCAGAAATTGATTCTTATATACTGTTCACATATCTCATTTATCAGTAATCGAAATATTTTTACTACAAACTGACTTTGTATCATCGACTTTGTGTTGCTGACAAGACTCTTCCTTGACAACTGACCATATGGTTTTCCTTTTATTGTGTGTATTAGGTACTCTATTTGCATACCACATACTCTTTCCCTTCCTAATTACACTTTTATGCACCTTACAAAACAGTTTGTAATGGACTACTGTAGCTTGATTATGACTACTTGGTTCAAAAAATGGTTCAAAGGCTCTGAGCACTATGGCACTTAACATCTGAGGTCATCAGTCCCCTAGACCTTAGAACTACTTACACCTAAGTAACCTAAGGACATCACACACATCCATGCCCGAGGCAGGATTCGAACCTGCGACCGTAGCGGTCGCGCGGTTCCAGACTGAAGCGCCTAGAACCGCTTGGAAACTCTGGCCGGCATTTGTGAGTACTTCTAACATTTTGATATAATTCCCACTTTGTTTTTCATGATATCCTTATCCCACTAGTGAGCCACCTGCGCTGCTATTAAATAGTTTAGAACGTTCTAATGGAAAGCCATTCTGAAAGAACGTGAGAAATATGATAAGGAAAGCATTATGTCTATCATCTACAGTAGGTTATTGGCACTATAAACATCCGACCACTCTTTTACTTTGAGAAGTTTAAAATACTGTCTATTGCTGTTGGATTAACTTTCCTAAATTGTTTGTAATTATATGTTGCAATTGTTTGAGTACAAAAGCCTTTTAGTGTTAAAATTTGTGCATCATGGTCTGAAAGGCATTTCATCCTTCTGCTAACAGAATGCCCATCTAGTAATGAAGAGCGAATAAAAATATTGTCCATGTCTGTGCCACTGTTCCGCTGCACCCTAGTTAGAAAAAACGGAATCTGCATTAGATCGTATGAATCTACCAACATCCTTTTTCTTGCACCGTCATATAAAAAATTTATATTGAAGTCAACACATATAATCAATTTCTGGTACTCTGAAGTCAGCGTTAGGGGACATATATACAAAAGTTTATAAACTTTAGTTTCACTAAATTCACCTGCCACTGCACAACGTTGAAATATCT
Organism: Schistocerca piceifrons; assembly: GCF_021461385.2. Taxonomy (NCBI): domain Eukaryota; kingdom Metazoa; phylum Arthropoda; class Insecta; order Orthoptera; family Acrididae; genus Schistocerca; species Schistocerca piceifrons. The sequence goes on along the minus strand of NC_060142.1, from coordinate 611,784,799 downwards.
GCTCAGTGCAGTGCCAAGAGACGTCTATGGACTCAAATGGAATACTGGTTTTTACGTACATTGCCACTCCCCCACCCTACAATGAACTCCTTTGCTGTAGTACTGTTTATCAGCAAGACTTCATAATAGCAGATTCCAGCAGAAGTTGCAATTCTCGTTAATCCGTACACGCGCAGCTGCTAGTTAACATGTTTAGAAACACATTTTGTTTGGTGAACTGAGCGAGCGAGCGAGTCAGGCATACCTTTCTGACATACGCGCCGAGCCTCGGTCCCGCGGCGGGCCTGAGCTGCTATGAGCTTCGCAACTCCCCTTCCGCGCAAGCGTCGTTTTGGGCCATTCTGATCGGTACTAGCGTCCGTTTTCGTGCTTATATGAGCGGAAAATCGTACAACCCTGACAACGACTGCGAAGATAGCCATTGAAAGCTCAAGAATTTTATTGGAAATCACGCGGCTTGAGAACCTAGAAGATTTGCTACTAAAAACTGTAATCAATATTAATTTACTTGAAATGTAAGATAAATGCCATCACTGTTGTGCAAAGATTGTAGAAGAAGCAGGAATTACGAATGTGTCACTTCTTCGATCACATTCTAAGGACCAAAAGTTACGTTACGTGGAACAAGATATAACAATTATTGTAGATAACAAGTATTAGGGAAAGCTTCCTACTTTGCAGAGAATAAGCCCTTACAAAGAGCAAGAAAATAAAAAGTTGAACTTGATAGTCACCATTAAAAAAAAAAAAAAACTTATTTTCGGAAGTGAGGCGTACTGCATAAAGGACTGTGGTGACAGAAGTCCTGGAATAGCAATATTAAAATATACGCATGGCGCCAGTATCGCGTACGCAATGTATAAAAGGGCAGTTCATTTGCGGACAGTTATTTCCTCTCAGGAGATTCACGTGGAAATGTTTCCGAAATGATTATAGTTCCACGACGGGAATTAGCAGTCTTTGAATGCGGAGTTGTAGTTGGAGCTAGACACATGGGACATTCCATTTCGGAAATCGTTAGGGAATTCAATATTCCGAGACCCGTTAACTGTGTGTCGAGAAATCCAGATTTCAGGCATTACCTCTCGCCACGGACAACGCAGTGGCCGACGGCCTTCACTTAACTACCAAGAGCAACAGCGTTTGCGTTGAATTTCCAGTGCTAACACGTCAACACTGTTGAAATAACCACAGAAATAAATGTGGGACGTACGACGAACGCATACGCTAGGACAGCGCTGCGAAACTTGGCGTTAATGGACTATGGCAGCTGACGACCGGCGCGAGTGCGTTTCCTTACAGCACGACATCATCTGCAGCGCCGTTCGTGGACCCGTGGCTATATCAGTTGGATCACAGACGACTGGAAAATCGTGACCTTGTCAGACGAGTCCCAATCTCATTTGATGGGAGCTCATGGTAAGAGTGTAGGGGTAGAGTGTGGCGTGACCTATGGACCTAAGTTGTCGATAAGACACTGTGCAACTTCATGTTCCCAAACGGCAATGGTATTTTTATGGACGACAATATGTCACATCACCGGGCCAGAGTTGTTCGCTATTGGTTTGAAGAACATTCTGAAGTGTTCGAACGAATGATTTGGCCATCCGGGTCTCGCGACATGAGTCCCATCGAACATATATGGGACGTAATTTAGAGGTCATTTCGTGCACAAAATCTTGCACTAGCTACAACCTCGCAAGTATTGAAAGCTATACAGGCAGCATGTCGCACTATTTCTGCAGGGGCTTCTTTCGGCCTGTTGAATCCATGCCACGTCGAGTTGCTGCACTTCGGGTGGCAACAGTAGATCGGATACGATATTAGTACGAGTCCAGCCGCGCGGGATTAGCCGAGCGGTCTCTGGCGCTGCAGTCATGGACTGTGCGGCTGGTTCCGGCGGAGGTTCAAGTCCTCCCTCGGGCATGGGTGTGTGTGTTTGTCCTTAGCATAATTTAGGTTAAGTAGTGCCTAAGCTTAGGGACTGATGACCTTAGCAGTTAAGTCCCATAAGATTTCACACACATTTGAACATTAGTACGAGTCCAAAGAGTTGCGTGACCTCAGTGGGGCTCACCCAGTTTTCTCACTTCACAATGCCAGTCCTCACTAAAGGAATAGACACACACACACACACACACACACACACACACACACACACATATATATATATATATATATATATATATATATATATATATATATATATATATATATATCTCCACTCAAAATCCTCTTATCTACCGGTGTCGCCCTCCACTACACGCACGCAGAGAAAGAATCAAGAACGGACAATTAACTGCATATTACTACCAGAAAAACGAAAGAGACAGAAAACGCATCGCGGAGTTTGACACTATTTTTAAAAATAAGACACACTTGTCAGATCCCATTGTAGTGAAATGCGCACGCAGACGCCTACAATAAGAAGTCGTGTGCTTAACGGGATGGCCAAACGCCACGACACCCTTCGAAAGACCTACTTCACGCTGCGTAGTTTACGCTCCAAGAAGATACTAATAATTCATAGGCTATGGAATGATAGAAGATATTTTGACATGGGAGACGTATAAAATTCGTTTGATTAAAGGGGGCTCGACCGTCTCAAAAAACAAACGCCTCTGCTTCTGTTTGCATTACTACTTTACGTATTCAACAAGATAGTTTTAAGAGTTGTATTGCACAGCAGCAGTAAAACGAGGTTTATATTTCATATTTTAAACATTAACGTGTGACTAAATAACAGTGTTGAGGCACATAGTTTCCTTGGTACTACAATTTCTTTTTTATGAACCATTCGATGTCGTGATTTCTTTGTGTCATGTGCCTGTTTGTAGATGGAATGATATTTCGACGTGAATCGACTGTGTAACAGGCAGTCCGAACAATTAATTTCCGGTTTTTCCTTCTACTACTTGCCTCTACAAAATTTTGTTATCACTTCAAAGAACTCTCTGAACCAGTCGTGAATCCCCTGAAGATATTCGTGGAATTCGGTGCTGTCTTCATGCACTGCTGTCCCCTTACAGAAAAATGCATCATCTGCTACAGACTCTTGATGCTTGCGAATTTACCTACCGGATCACTTATTAAAACTGTAAACAGTAACGGTCCTATCAAACATCGTTGGTGTTCCTCTAAAATTAGCTGTATGTCTACCGATTTTGTTCCTTTAAAAGCGAAATTTTAATTTCTGTCTACAAGGAAATAGAGTATGTAGACACATATCTTGTCCGCTACTGGAAGTCACGTATTTTGTTCACAGTACGATAGTACGGAACAGTATCAAATACCATCCTGAAGTAAATCAGCACAGTATCACCCGTCGGGCTGAGATCTACGACATTTTGGCCCACAAGGATGAACAGAAAGAGCTGAGTTCCACAACATCTGTGTTCTAAGAATCCGTGTGGGTTCAAATTAAGAATATCCTCGCTGTCTGGTCGCTCTCCTAGTTGTAGTCGTGAAAGAATGTCTTCAACTAGACACAGCACGAAGGAAGCTCTGAACTCTCCTTTTTCCCATAACAAAGTTAGTATCAAGTCTGTGGCTGGTGTTACACGTTATTTAGAGATCTTTTGTTAATTTTTTTGTTTATTTGTCAGTGTGCTCACTTGTTTATTATGACGATTGTCCCATAAGCTAATGTGAATCAGACTTCGTTTCTTCGTTTTCGGTTAGTCAAGACTTATTGAGAGTAACCGTTTAGTCATACGAGTACCAGGAGTTTTTTGCCTGAATCTTTCGTTTTATTAACTTCTTTTTGCAGAAGTACCAGTACATATAGTTTGAGATTAACGATGTTGTTGCAAGCCAGAGACGTCTAGTGATACATTGAGGAACTTCTACCAAGGTACTGTTCAAAGGAACAGTCGTCGCGGGGATTGTCCTACGTGGTATTGAACGTATTGAGAAGATCCATTGACATTAAAAGTATAGTCACCTAAACAAAAGCAAGAGTGTAACATCTCAATCAGTACTAAGAGTCTGGCTATGCATCCCATAGGTATTACGAGATGTAATGCACATATTCGCTTTGACATGAAATAACATTTATTACGAGCTGTAATACATTTTTTTTGCCATAGCAAATCTGACTTTGAGGGGCTCCCATTTGGATACTTAGCATTCATATTGACAAATATCTACATGTACCAAGTTTTGGTACGTAGAGGCTTCCCTTAATAGAAGCAAAAATCCGAAACGTCAGTACACGCAGCGAATTTGGCTATGCCTCCCTTAGGCAAACAGGGTGAATCACCTAAAATTTGCACCGCAAATATTGACGAAATGGAAAATGCTACTGGTGTGCGATTTCAACAGAATGGATTGTAGTCAAGGGCTCTTATTGTTAGCCAACCCACAGATTGTAGTAATTAAATGTGTGATTTGCAAATATGCACATTTTAAATGAAACAAAGCTTATTGATATTAACAGACCAAAAGTGGGATAAATTACGAGGGTCATTCAATAATTAAACAGACAAATTAGTCAGGAGAATAAAGCGTTTATTTTTACAAAATAATTCTTTTCCTCCTTTTCAACATAAGCCCTTGAACATTTATGCACTAGTTCCAACGGGCTACAAGAACACTTTACCTTGATGTTTGAACCATTTCCCACAAACTTTGTCACTTCCTTGTTGTCCTGGAAGCTCTTCCCACATCATTCAGTGGACCAAACAAATGGAAATCACTACGTGCTAAATCAGGACTGTAAGGCGAATGAGGCAGTACTTCCCAGCTCATTCTGTCTACTGTTTCACGGTTTATTTGAGCAATATGAGGACATGCGTTGTCTTGTTGGAGAATCACACCTCTCCTCTGAGATCCACTGCGTCTCCCTCTCATGGCTGGCTTCACCTTGTTTAAAGGCCAATCCGAGTAGTATCGGCCGTTAATTGTACGCTCCTCTTCGAGATAATCACAAAAAACTGGTCCTTCAGCATCCCAAAACACAGTCAACATGACTTTTCCTGCTGATGCTTGGATTTAGATTTTTTTTCTTTACAGGTGGCTTAGTGTGCTTCCACTCCATTCTTTGTTTTTTTGATTCTGGCTCATAATAGTGAAGCCAAGTGTCATCACAAGTTAAAATTTTGTCGAGGAAAGGCTCACTTCTCTTTCGTAACGTTCCTTTTGCTCTGCGCACACTCTCAACGTTCTATCCTTGTGTAGCCGCGTCAACTCGTTTGGGACCCATCTTGCACATGTTTTGTGGTACTTCAGCTTGTTACTGATAATGTTATGAACCGTACCAGTACCAGCTTCAACCTTATCATCTATCACTTCGGCAGTCACACGGCGGTCGGCACGAATAACGTCATCAATTCGACTCTCAAGTGAGGGAGTTGAAACTGCAATTAGTCGGCCAGAACGGTGTTCGTCAGTCACTGAGTCGTGACCATTTTTGAACTGCTCTACCCACTTGTAAAAAATTGCACGTTTCACACAACCTTCGCCATAAACATTAGAGATTCCACAGTATATATTCACTTGTTTCTCGCCTGCAGCAAGTAAAAGGCGTGTTCAACTAATGTGGACGTTTCAAGCAAACTCGCCTCCTTGAAAGTATTTTTGTAGTTGTAAACAAAACAATTATATACATCAGTAGATCAGGGCACACCCCAGTGATGCCAACTAAAAGCCATAAAAGTATCAAACTAGCCCTCCTTACAGTTTTTCCCCAGATCAGTTTTTCTCTTTAATTATTGAATGAGTCTTGTAGAATGTCAGTAGTGTTTGTTGCAGGATTCTAGTTCGAATCGATTACGAGATATCGAATTTGAAAAGTTCCCACACTGACATCTGTGTAACGTGGTGGCACGTACTAAAGAACAACGCAAGTGCATGCACTAGTTATGTGGATTCAGACCAATAACGAGACAATTGACTGCTACATGTTGTGTTAAAATGACCACCGGTATCGGCAATATACGCTTCCACACTGGAATGGAACGATTGCTGCACACGTGCTAGCGTTTCAGGGGAGATGTCTGAGAAGGTTCCTCTAATACGTCGTTGCATGTCATTGGGCGCAACTGATATGTCCTTGTAGACAGCGTCTTTCAGCTTTCCCCACAGAAAAAGTCTACAGGCGTAAAATCCGGGGAACGGGCCAGCCAAGGTACAGGTCCTACGCGTCCAATTAAACGATTTGGAAACGTTTTGTGAAGATATACTGTAACACTTCATGCACTATGGGCTGGACAGCGATTATGTTGGTACGACGGGTTCCTCTTACTCTGCAGACGAACATCTTCTAGCCTCCGCGAAAGATGGTCTGTTAGGGGGTAGCGATACTTGTGAATGTTCAGTGTTCCGTCTATGAAAAACGGGTCTATGAGCTGATGGTTCATTATCCCACACCACATGTTTACACTCCATGGACGCCGACGTTCCACCACATGAAGCCAACTGGACTACAGTCAGATCAGTAGAGCACATTTCTGTGGTTTTCTTGGCCCTAGTTGGCAAATGTTGCTCTGTCACTAAACACGATACAAGATTCATCTGAAGTATCCTGTCTTAATGACTCTGCACACTAGTTAACACCAATCTGGCAATTTTTTCCCATGAAGTTCCTGTTGGAGGGAGATGTGATAAGGGTGAAACCTATGTCGATGGAGATTGCGTAGAACACTTGCTTGATTCACGGCACTTTCTTATGCGGCTGCACTGGAGCCAACGGTCGGATCAACTGCAAGAACATTAATTTCCCTCTTTTCCATGATTACTTGGATATTTGTGCTATGTGTTTTTGGTGTTACACTACCACTTTCGCGCAAATGATTGAAGGGGTTGGTAAATAATTGCCGAGATAGTTGACGTCTATTGGTATACCGTACAAGAGCAAACTGCATTCTTCCTACATATTCTATACACCAGGAACATGAAGGACTTTTGTGCACTAGTAAATCTTATAGTTCACTCACGGGCTGCTACTTGGAATGTCACATACTAAAATGACTAGCAAGTGGCATTGCACACAAGGAACACGCAAGCACACTGTAAGCAAACATAACCATTAAGCAAACTTAACAATATCGGTCCTAGCAAATGCGCCGGTTGAATAGCACAAAAAAGTGTTTTGAAAGTACCATGTATCGCACTAGAATCCTGCAACAAACGCTACTGACAATCTAATTTACCCTAATTTAGTGTTTTAATGTCAGTGGGTATTGTTCCAGTTAAAAAAGTGTCTGCACAAAAAATACACTTTCTAAGCATTATTAAAATCTGTTTATTGACTACCAGTGCATTTTGTGAAAACCACACATCAATAGCACTACCCATTTCAGCAATAATTGAGGTACAAGTTTTAAATGAGTCACCCTGTATATTACGTAACACAATACACGACTTCATTTTTGCGATGAAATGCACATGTATTTTCCGAGGCAATAGTCACATTATTTTGCTACTACATATTATGGGTTCCATGGGGCCCGTCTCGACATGACACACCGATCTTGCCAAAATCCGAGTGGCGTATGCATGTCAATAGATATACCTTTGCTGCATGTTGTCTCTGGAGCTATATGACCTCGGCGGCATTATCTTACTATAGCTCGGGCGCTCAGTGCTGTTGCAATATGCAACGTCCACAATGCTGCCATATGGAAGGTTAATTGGGGCGGGTTGGGGGAGGGGAGTAATGTAACGTAAATTTGGGTATTTGCTACTGCTTTGTGAGTGGTTTCAAAATGAAGCCAGTGAGATAGTAAGAAGTTGTGATACAAAATGTATTAAATCATATACCCTATTTTACTGGTTATTTATGACTCCTATTTATGTTAGATATTATGAGTTCATAAACGTTTCGTGATGTTGGATTGTCGAATTTGTTTTTAAATATATCACGTAAATGGATGGGTGGTTGTAAACTCTATGTCCTAGAGGATCCACAGCGAAACCACTCCTTGAAGACAATTGAGGGTTTACGTTTTGCTTTTTTTTCGTAGTACTCATTGCCTTCGTGAAAAATTTAAAAATTATATTTGATTTCATACTTCTGCGACTCAAGTGCTTAACCATAACAGGCTTACATTCTTACTAATATAGTTTTGATCCCTACCGTTTTATATAGTCACACATATTTCTTATGAAATGGAGATAGACTATATTAGGATCAACTTTCGGAGGGAAACACCTGAAAAATGAAGATAATGTATATTTGTAGCATTTTCTTGAATCTAAAGATGGCAAACTTCGCTACCATTAATCTAAAAAATTTATTATCTGTACTTCGAGTCCAGGGTCATCACAATTTAAATATTTTGTATCTGGGCCAGTCTCTTAGGATCTTATTCAAAAACCACTTTACAGGCTATCTGCTGATAGTAACTTCATCTTACACCCTCAGGCGAGTACAACATGTCATCTAGTCTCCTGTGACGACACGTAGGCAGCATTCTGGCAATGGATTCCAACAGTATCCCTCAGAAGGAAACGCACGATCTACGACCAAGATGTCATTCGAAAAACTATCGCCATGGTTCAATGTATAGTGCTAAGGTAATTTTATACTCTCATAAGTGTACTGTAAATTATAAGTAAATCTTCTTATTCATTAAGTGAAAAATAAAGGCTAAATATGATATATATGCTGTGATAAAATTATGAGGGGAATTAGGATATATATGCTGTGATAAAATACTCGGAACGGAACGGAGAGATACAGAGAGGAATAGTGGGAAAAGAGTTCCATTTGAACTTACATCCCAGTAACTAATTTTTGACAGTAGAGTATGAGCAATACATTTCTAAAACTATGATGTACGCTTAGTGGCCAGAAAAGTCCGGAAAGTTTCTAAGGTTGCTGCACGGTAGGTTCTCCTCATAAATGTTATGAAAAATCATTACGTTGAGCCGTTTCCGAGTAAATTAGGATTGAAGTTAGCCAATCAAGCAGCTGCGCTCGCAAATTCAAACGGCACACCTGATACAGTCAGTGTCAGGTTTTCTCCTAGCGTATATGACAGCGAACGAGACTGCTCAGCCTTTGACTGGCGTTTGATTCTTACTACCGCACCACGTCCAGTTTCTATCTTACTCTCTTGTCAGATTTTGCGAAACCAAACAACGAACACGATACAGTACACCGCCTCTAGCGGGCTGCTTATATTTGCGAGAACAACGTCCTGATCGCCTAATTTCAATGGTAAATTAACTCAGAAACGTCACAACGTATCTTTTTTGCATTCAGGGTGTTCCAACTACCCTGTATTGTGTTTTCTACTCTGAGCAAGTAGGAAGCAATATAGGCCAGCGAGATGAGTGCTTGCAATGAATTATCCAGAGAGAATTTGTACTATCGTTACCAGAGATGACGGAAAAATGCCATTAAGACTGCTTCTTTCAGTGAACTTCTCGGACTAAGGATCCCTTTATTTCTACAAACTGCCGCATTCTTCGCATATTGCATTCTTCGCGCTGAAGCTCTATGGAAGGAGATCTTAATAATGTCTTTAGCAGTCGGATCACGTTTCGCCGTCTCCTACTTTGAGGAAATAGCACGGGACGGGCAATTCACGCAAATGGAGTCGCTTGGTCATTCGTGGTATTCAAAGCTGCCACTGACCACGCCCAGATATACTCATTCCTCCAATAAAATGAAGTAGAATTCCACAGACGTTATTGCGACATCTTAGTTCACTACACATTCCACCGAAACGCTTAAAATTACTCGCTTTTACTTAAGAGCATGTGAAAAAACGTCCTGTTTCGGATCCAGTGGGGCATTTTAAGTACATAGGGGCTCCTTATATCTGCGTAGAGAGGATATAAAATGTAGACTGGCAATGGCAAGGAAAGCGTTTCTGAAGAAGAGAAATTTGTTAACATCCAGTATAGATTTAAGTGTCAGGAAGTCGTTTCTGAAAGTATTTGTGTGGAGTGTAGCTATGTATGGAAGTGAAACATGGATTATAAATAGTTTAGACAAGAAGACAATAGAAGCTTTCGAAATGTGGTGCTACAGAAGAACGCTGAAGATTAGATGGGTAGATCACATAACTAACGAGGAGGTATTGAATAGGAAAGAAGAGAAATTTGTGGCACAACTTGAGTAGAAGAAGGGATAGGTTGGTAGGGCATATTCTGAGGCGTCAAGAGAACACCAATTTAGTATTGAAGGGCAGCGTGGAGGGTAAAAATCATAGAGGGAAACCAAGAGATGAAAACACTAAACAGATTCAGAAGGATGTAGGTTGCAGTAGGTACCGTTTAACTATAAATAGTATGCATATCATGATTACATAGGCAAAACGGAATGGAGGTTTGGTAGGAAAAGTAACACATATGAACAATAATAACCACGACAATTAGACACATTATTTTACGTAACACATTCACACTCTGTTTTTTTCTTCTTTTTCCATTTTCTGGTAACAATTACCCTCAAAGCTATGCAATCTATAGTACTTCCACCTTATATTATTTCTGAACTCAACATCTCACACGTTATAGAGAGATTCTGTCTCAGTTTGTCGGCCTAGCAAAAGGTAAGCTGCGATACACAAACTAGAAATGAATTAAGAAACTTCCTGGCAGATTAAAACTGTGTGCCGGACCGACACTCGAACTCGGGACCTTTGCCTTTCGCGGGCAAGTGTTCTACCAGGAAAGCTTCTGTAAAGTTTGGAAGGTAGGAGGCGAGGTACTGGCAGAAGTAAAGCTGTGAGAGACGGGGCGTGAGTCGTGCTTGGGTAGCTCAGTTGGTAGAGCACTTGCCCGCGAAAGGCAAAGGTCTCGAGTTCGAGTCTCGGTCCTGCACACAGTTTTAAGCTGCCAGGAAGTTTCATATCAGCACACACTCCGCTGCAGAGTGAAAATCTCATTCTAGAAATGAAGAATCATCGTAGTGGTCCTGACACTACCTGATAGTATGTGAAGTTTGCCGTGATAAAAAGCGTGTATAGCGAGTGCAGTAACTAGGAATAAGAAATAAACGTACAGTGTAGCACTAACTGTTCACATTATTAAATGAGTTTGTAGAAAGTATTGCACGTTAGAAATAATCTGAATAACGTAGCACTGTTTTAAGCAGGCTGACCTTGTGTTCAGAAGGAGAGAGTTCCAGTCTTCACATGGCCCTCCTAATATAAGTTTTCCGTGGTTTCCCTATATTAATTCAGGAAAATGCTGCGATGGTCCCTACAATAAAGCCATGGCCTTTTACCTATACGATCCTTGTCAAAATCGACTAGTAAGTACGTAAACGCCTTCTTGTTCTTAAATTGTAATACCAAGACATGTCCAACAGTCTTCTAAAAGTGATCTACGGATGAGTAAATTTACTTCTGCTATTGCTAATACTATCACTACTACTACTACTACTACTGCTACTACTACCAATACCACTACCACCACCACTACAACACGAGAAAACCGCTGGAATTAACTTTCTGTGACCGGAGTACACATCATATAAAACTTTTTGAAAAACTATCAGCCAGCTTGCGTTGCACTTATATGACTCCTTAACATCCAAGTGTAACTACGGATTACTTACACACATGAGCAGGGTAAAAGCGACATCATCAAGATGTCAGGGTGAAAGAAATTCCGAAATCATGGATAGAAACTCAGTAATTTAAAATAACTAGAGAAATATCAAATAAATTTAAAGAAACATTAATAACCAAGATGGCAGAACTAGCCCATTTGTGGTTTGTAACCCCGCCGTACCACATCAGCCCCACACTTTCTTCTCTCCAACCCTCACATATCCTCCATATCAACACTTAACAGGGCTTAAAAATGAATTAACCAAACATAACGTAGACCTCGATCAGGTATTCTGGCTGTGCTCGTAAGTACCCATACCACCTGTTTCTTTTTTCACTACGTTCAAAAGTAACTGTGCTAAAAAAATGTAAAAAGCGTATTTTGCAGTATTTGCACATCCAAAGTACGTACACAATCCACACACACACAATGTTTATATCGTAAACGTACTCGTTAAGCAGCAGTGGTGAGTGTTTCACTTCCATTTGTGTATCATACCTGGTGTACGGTAGAATGGGCTTTCGAATTAATTATGCTCCACATATAAATTGTCCTCTCATGCTTGTCAACTCCCACAACCTCTCTAAAATGTCTCCAAAACTACGTTAGCAACATAAAAAATTTAATTTTTACATCAATATCACAATGTTTTTTTTGTACACACAAACACACTTTATGTATGTATACAGAGTGGGGTGGTTGAAAGTCTTTTGGGAAATACGTGAGATTACAAAAATTATTGTAAAAATAGTTGTTCATCTGGATGTGGGACGTCCAGTGACACTAAACACGTCCTCCCTGCCCACCCCCTGGATGTGGGAGGGGAATTAGATTTGATTTATTCAATAGGAGCCCTAATTTTGTATTGCAGATTCGGATTCTCTGGCAAAAAAATACATAACTTTTGTGTGGAACAATTTTATCGTTGCGTGATAGATGGCGCTGTAGTCTACACAAATGAAATTGGCTCACAATCTCTTGAAGCATTGTAGTATTTCAGGACATTACCCAACAGATTAGGATCCCAGCAGGGTGGAAATGCGTTATTCTTACATTCTGTAATGCGACACCGGTGTTTTATAGCAAACCAGAGTGATTCTCCACACCGTAACACATTAAAGTGTCGACCTAATTGGTGTAATAACCTTCTCAGATGGCACCACAGTGAAAAGTGTTGTAACAGGTCATTTGTTTGTTTATCAGTGCAGAAACAACTGCGTGTAGCGTTACCCAGAAGCAAAGACGTGGAGGTAATAGTATTTTGTTCCCATTGGGGTACTGTTTTAATGAGTCCCCTTGCTTCTCACCATCGAGGTTCTTGCTTTGATTGAGTCTCGTTGTCTCTCAGCATCGGGGTGCTTGTCTTAGATGGGTCTCCTTGTCTCTCACAAATATTATTGTTTTACTGAAGAAAATGTTCGAAATATGCCAATTTGGTGCAATACACATTCCAACACTATTTCGGAAAGACAATTCTACGTCTCTAAGTACCTTTTCCCTAATGTCTGACCATGCAGTGATAATTTGTTGCCACACATTTGCAGGGGTAGTTGGTACGTCTGTGTATAGTTCTCTTTCAGCATTCCCCACAGGAAAAATTCCGGAAGCGGCAAACTGGATGAACGCACCGGTCACTCATGAGGATCTTCTCGCCCAGTCCATCGACCAGGATAATATCGATTCAGTACTTAATGAGATATCTGTGACTAATGCGCGGGACAGCTATCGTATTGAAAAAAACGTATCATTTCTTGTTTGAAGTGGGACATTCTCCAATTTGAATGCGAAATATTACCTAATATGTCGCCATACACTCGACCAGTCTCATTACCGGCTATAAAGTGTTGGCCAATTATCAGAGTAACTAACACACCGCACCAAACATTGACGCTCCAGGCGCATTGAAGTTCGACGACCTTAACCAATTGAGATTCTCCAGTGCCCAGTAATACATATTATGCCGATTCATGAGACTACGATTCGTAAACCTTCCTTCATCGGAGACAAGTACCGGTGAACAACAATCATAATTGGTTGCTATTTGTCCTTGTATACAATTGCAAAAATTCAGAGGGCATTAAAAGTATCCCCCTGCAGGGCGTGATGCAACGACAGGTGATGGGTGATACATGTGTTCATTGAGTACGTCCAGAACACCTCGTCGCCAAACGTCTGCAACCTCTTGCGCTTTGCTGCCAATTCATGTGAAGATAAGCTGCAGTTACAGCTAAAATATACACTGCGCCATTTTCGTTCGAGACTGGCTGTATTCAGATTTTTCGTGTGGGCTGATCACTTCGAGTTGCAACAGACAATTGGGTAATCCTGCGAAATATCGCTGCAGAAGGAACATTCCTCTCGGGGAACAGGTTCGCGTATCGTTGTCGAACTTCTCCTACTTGTGTGTCTCACGTAAAATATGAAGCAATGATATCCACCCTCTCTGCGTTCGTCAACATCGCTCCTACACCTAGGAAGAGATGTTTGCAGTTCGTATGTTCGCTGTAAATAGGACCACGTCCGCTTCGTGCCGTCGTTTCCTCATCCGTCGTTAGCGGTACGGCCAGAGACGCGCTCGACGCGGTGGAACTACAGCCTACCACTCAGTGGTATCTCACCTACAACGAGAGTCTGACCAAAGACTGCGACGCATGTTCGCCGTACGTGCATCACAGACGGTTATTTTAATGGTACCATATGTATAGCAGACAATGGTTATCACAAAAGACACTCACCTGTCACTTCTCAGCGGTTTCTTAGCTATTTGTGTCTACTAATGCGCCAACCATCACGCAACGAGAAAACTGTTCCGCACAGAAGCTACGTTTGTTGACGTAGAAAACGAATCCTTTAAAAGTAGGGGGTTCCTACTGAAGACTTCAGAGTTGACCGCCCCCTCCCGCCCCCTGGGGTGAAGCAGGGGGGCGGGGTCAACTTTACTGACACTGAATGTCCCCTTTCGATACTATCCGCTCATATTACAAACTTTTTTTCATACGGGTTCTAGTGTCCCATGTATTTCCACTGTCAGTTTTAACCGACTCACCCTATTCGTCAATCTGAATTGCATACTTAAACTCTTAGAAATAGCATGCTAAAAATGCTTTGACATTTCACTTGCAGCCTAGACGTTCAATGTTGCAAAACTTGACTTGATACAATTATAACTAAAAAAATCATCACCTAAAACATTCTGCTAAGCGTGCAGACCCATGTAAAATGGTTGTCTGAACCACTGTGAAGTGCTGCAATAATTTAATTAATTACATTTCAAGTCCTGCTGTTGGTGAGACGGAATGCATACTGAAATTAAATACTTCCACTTCTAAATTACTATATTTACTGTATGATTCTTGTCAAGTTTTATATTAAATCTGTAAAATAAGCAAAAAAATTATATTTGAACCAGAGCCATGTTATAGATGGTTCATAGAATGAACTGTCTTTGCTTGTCGTTTTTATTAGTTTTTCAGTAATTTTTCAGCTTACCAAGAACATGATTAGGGAGGTGAGCAAGAGTAATGTATCACGTTCTGCACTACAAAATTTTTATGGATGACATTAGTTATCAATTATTGCCTTTTAATAAACATGATTGGGCCTAGTTGATGATAGTAAACCATAAACAATTGATAGAGTCTGGGATATTATGAGTTGGAACCAATGTGAGAAGGCTCTCTATAAAGTCTACGGGCTATATTTCCTATTTTCAACTACTAAAGATACCAAAAGCTAATCATATTATATGGTATGTAAAACACACTCACACACACGTATCACGTGAAATGCGTACTTTAACAATAAACAAGGAGAACTGCTGCTTTATGTGTCTACACCAAAACACACCTGAATATGGTGCTGGACCGGGCGGTTTAAGGCGCTGCAGTCACGGACTGTGCGGCCGATCCCGGCGGAGGCTCGAGTCCTCCCTCGGGCATGGGTGTGCGTGTTTGTCCTTAGGATAATTTAGGTTAAGTAGTGTGTAAGCTGAGGGACTCATGACCTTAGCAGTTAAGTCCCATAAGATTTCACACACATTTTTTATGGTGCTGGAAGAAGACATAGTGAAACATTGCCAAAGACAATGGCGCAACAAGACAGAGGTGGGAAAAAATACCTCTGCCACGCAAATAAAGTTGTCTGCCATTCATCGAGTATAAAACGCGTGGTTCGCCTACAGTGATAAGCAAGTATAATTTCAAATCGCTGACTGCAGACAAAAGTTGACAATTTGTCCTAAAATAAAATTGCATAACTTCTCACAGCGTGTAACAATTCTGACACAAATAATGAGCATCAGCCGCGTCCAAGGTTCCGAATAAAATTTCAGTGCTTTCCCCTGCAAAGTTTTGAACTCCTCTCTTTTGTCTCCTTACTGATTTTGTTAATTCAGCTATGAAGGATTTGGTCTCTTGTAATGGTTCTGCAAATGTTCTACATTGTGCGTAGGCTCGTTAACGGGCATGTTATATTCTACTTGGCTACTCTGTTTTTGCTCCAATATCTCCTTACAATATTATATCACTTTAATTCTAACCTTCTTATACAATGAAATTTTTCGTCTAGGTCCACAAATTGACATACGATACCCATTTCCATGTAGTACTAGTCATCTCGACATCACCTTTGTGGTAGTAGTGTTACCATTCTAATGTCTCTATCGTGGGGATCTTCACCATAGCACCCGTCTCTCCGTATCCGTGTCAACTGTATGTCCACCATGTTTGGTGATGGTGAGAATCCACGTCGTTGCTGCCAATGGCATATAGATGGGTCTGTAAGCGAAATCCTCATCTTCCATTTCTAACTTCATCTCAGTAATAAGGTTGCACTCTATTAACGTGTACTTTCCATTCTTGTCTCCTGTTTGATTATTACTTTAGGCTATTCGACTTCTATTTCGTAAGGGCCTCTGCACTGGGGATCCAACTATTTTGATCTACTTCTTACTGCCTCATGATACAATGACACTCTGTCTCCTACCCGATGTGTTCTCTGATGCTTCGTCTTGTCGTTATGAACATCGCTTGCTTCTTTGGCCTTTACTATTTTATCCCTCACTACCTGGTGCGATTCTTCCCACCTGTCTTTGAAGTTATACTGTCTCCTTTTGTATTATGGTGGATATATTCACTGTTCTTCCGAACATTAATTCAGAAGGGGTACACCCTGTATCGCTATGCGTTGTAGCATTGAAAACAAAAATGCTATAAGCAACCCCCGTTGCCATGGACTTCATTATAAAATGCTCCAAATGTTATACTAGCTTCAGACGTTACTTTCAATGCTCCATTCGTCTACAGGTGGAAGGCGGTTGTTTGCATTTTCTTTATTGTTGATATACTGCGTACCTCTAGAATACTTGACTCATAAAATTTTAACATTGACCTGTCCACAGTACTGAAGGAATACCCTACTGTAATACAACCTCGTCAATGAACTTTTCTCCTATTGCGTCTGCGTCTTGTCTCTCTATTGGAACTACTGGTGTACGCTTGCCCAAATCATCCTGAAAAGTTAAAATATATCTGTTACTTTCTGCGTATACATATAACGGACCGACTATATCCATATAACGTTTGTGAAACACGGTTCCGGCCGTGTCCGTAGTAACTACTGGCATCGTGCTTTTCTCCGGTACATTTATATCGTTCATATTTATAACGTGTCGTACGCCCAAACGTGGTCTAGCGGTTGCGTCTTTGATTAGCAATCATAACGGCCTCGATCCTCGGCTCGAAACTTGACATCGCTTAAACTTTGATTAATAATTGGGACTGAAGAGTTCCGGCATAAGTAGTCACTCTGATTCTGCCAATGGAACCGTCAAAGGGGGTGGAGGAGCAGGCAGAGGTTCAGAACACTCTCTTGACATTTGGATGGAAAACTGCCCCTTATGACGGAAGAATCAGCATGATCAACTGCTTGAGGATGAAGAAGGCAAAGGAAACCACTGGGTTAAAGAAGGAAAACTTATACCCACAGAATATGTGACCTGTAACAGAAAAAGTGACATGATCTCTCCATTGATAAAAGATTCCTGAACAGACCCCCATTCGGATCTCCAGGAGGAGACTGCCAAGGGGGAGGTAACAATGAGAATAAGAGAGAGTAACCAACGAAAGGATAACGACACATGGCACGGAAAATCAGAAGCTTCAATGTGTAGGGAAGCTAGAAAATCTGAAAAGGAAAATGCAAAAGCTCAATCTAGATACAGTAGGGACCAGTGAAATGAAATGGATAGAAGACAAGGATTTCTGGACATATGAGTATAAGCTTATATCAACAGACGCTGAAAACAATATAAACAGGAGTAGGATTCGTTATGAAGAGGAAGGTAGGACAGGAAAGGTGTTACTGAAAACAGTTCAGTTATGGGGTTGTTATTAACAGAAACAACAGCAACCCAACACCGACAACGTAGGTCATGTAGACATATTGACGTCGCAAACTGAAGAAGAAGAGAGAGAGAAAGTATATGAAGATATTGTGTGGGTAATACAGTACGTAAAGGGTGATGAAAATCCACTGGTCATGGGGGACTGGAATGGAGTTGTAGAGGAACGAGCAGAACAAGTAATAGGAGGATATGGGATTGGGACAAGGGATGAGAGAGGAGATAGACTAATTGAGTATTGTAATAAATATCAGCTACTAATAGTGAATACTCTCTTGAAGAATCACAAGAGGAGGAGATATACTTGGAAAAAGCTGGGTGGTGTAGGAAGATTGCAGTTACATTGTATCATGGTGAGACAGAGATTCCGAAACTAAAGTGTAAGGCGTACCCAGTAGCAGATACAGACTCAGAGCGCAATGTAGTAGTGGTTAAGAGTAAGCTGAAGTTTACAAGATTACTAAGGAAGAATCAATATGCAATGAAGTGGGATACGGAAGTAGCGAGGAATGACATAAATACTAAAAGATGCTTGAAGTTCTCTAAGGCTTTAGATGCAGCAGTAAGGAATACTTCAGTATGCACTACAATAGAAGACGAGTGAACGTCTATATAAAGGGCAATCACGGAATCTAGAAAGGAAGACATAGGTACAAGGAACGCTACTGGGAAGAAATAACGGATAGTGAAAAAATACCTCAGTTGATCGATGAAAGAAGGGAGTATAAAAATGTTCAGAGTAATTCAGGAATACAGAAATGCAAGTCACTAAGGAATGATACAAATAGGAAATGCATGGACCCTAGGACTAAATGGATACATGAAAAATGTAAAGAAATCGAAAAAGAAATTACTGTCGGAAGGACTGACTCAGTATATATGAAAGTCAAAACAACCTTCTGTGAAATTAAAATCAACGGTGGTAACGTTAGGAGTGCAACGGGTATTCCAGTGTTAAATACAGACGATAGAGCGGATAGGTGGAAAGGGTACATTAAAGTTCTCTATGAGGGGGAAGATTTGTCTGATGTGATAGAGAAAGAAACTGGAGCCGGTTTAGGAGAGATAGGGTATCTAGTATTAGAATCAGAATTTAAGGGAGCTTTGAAGGACTTAAGATCAAATAAGACGTAAGGGATAGATAACATTCCATCAGAATTTCTAAAGTCGTTGGTGGAAATGCAAACAATAATACTAATCACGCTCGTGTGTAGAATGTATGAATCTGACGACGAACCATCTGACTTTCGGAAAGATATTATCCACACTATTCCGAACACTGCAAGAGCCAACAAAAGCTAGAATCACTGAATAATCTGCTTAACAGCTCATGCATCGAAGTTGCTTGCAAGAATAATACGCAAAAGAATTGAAAATAAAGTTCAGCATGTGTTAGACGGCGGTCAATTTGGCATTAGCGTAGGTAGAGGCACGAGACAGGCAATTCTGACGTTGCGCTTGATAACGCAAAACAAAAAAAAATAAATAAAAACAAAGGGTCTAGACCCGTTCATAGGATTTGTCGACGTGGAGAATGTGTTCATCAATGTGAAATTGTAGAAGATTATCGAAATCCTGAGGGAGGCTGAAATAAGTTATAGTAATAGGCGGGTGATATACAACATGT
Source organism: Schistocerca piceifrons (assembly GCF_021461385.2). Lineage (NCBI taxonomy): Eukaryota > Metazoa > Arthropoda > Insecta > Orthoptera > Acrididae > Schistocerca > Schistocerca piceifrons. Next base: position 611,765,261 of record NC_060142.1, on the reverse strand, counting down.
ACCAGAGCCAAGGGGGAATATTAAGAATGGAAGACCAAAAACGAAATACTCAGATTAAAAGGGTGTATAACTGGGATATAGTCCGTTGCACCTACTGTTCAATCTTTACATTGAGGAAGCAGTAATGGAAATGAAAGAAAGATTCAATAATAGAATTAAAATTCAGGGTCAAAGGATATTTAGGATGAGATTCACTGAAGACGTTGCTGTCTTCAATGAAAGTGAAGAAAAATTACAGCGTCTGCTGAATGAAATGAACAACCTAATGAGTACAGAATATGGATTGTGAGTAAATCCAATTGCATGAACGTAATTAGAAGCGACAGAAATGAGATTAGCGAAGAACTTATCATCATGAATGATGGTCACTAAACTGATGAATTTAAGGAATGCTGCCGCCTAGGCAGCAAAATAACCCATGAAGTAATCAGCCAGGGAGACGTAAAAGGCAGACTATTACTGTTAGGAAGGCATTCCTGGGCAAGAGAATTTTACTAGTATCAAACACAGGCCTTGATAAGAGGAAGATATTTGTGAGAATGTACGTTTGGAGCGCAGCATTGTATGGAAGTGAAACACGCTCTGTGGGGAAAGTCGAAACAGAAGAGACTCGAAGCAGCTGAGAAAATGTTGAAAATCAAGTTGACTGATAAGGTCAGGAAGAGGAGGTTCTGCGCAGAGTAGTAGAGGAAAGGAATATGTGGAAAACTCAGACTAGGAGAAGGTATAGGATTATAGGATCTCTGTTAAGACATCAGTGAATGACTTACATGTTACTAGAGGGAACTGTAGGCAGCAGCCGGCCGCGGTGGCAGAGCGGTTCTAGGAGCTTAAGTCCGGAACCGCGTGATTGCTACGGTCGCAGGTTCAAATCCTGCCTCGAGCATGAATGTGTGTGATGTCTTTAGGTTTGTTGGGTTTAAGTAGTTCTAGGGGACTGATGACCACGGATGTTAAGTCCCATAGCGCTCAGAGCCATTTTTTTGTAGGCAGCAAAATCTGTAGATTAAGACAGAGAGTGGAACACATCCTGTAAATAATTGAGGACGTAGGTAGCTGGTGTTACTTGAAGAGACTGGAACAGGAGAGGAATTCGTGGAGGTGTCATCGAACCAGTCAGAAGACTAAATAAAAAAAATAAATAAAAAAAATAAAAAAAACAACTCTTTCTTGACATCTATTTTCATTCCCTTCTAGGAACCATATCTTTTTTAAAAGAGCCATGGTTCTATGAATCCCTCATTGTCCTCCCAGTGGAATGTCACATATTTCCTTCATTATTTCCGCCTTCCCCTCACTTAGTTGTGACGTGTCTTCATCTAAATCTGTACTGTCGATCAACAATGTAATCGGCTCTTCATTTTTCATTTCCTGTGCCTCTTCATCACTTTGTCGCAATCGTATTAATGCTTCTGCTTTGTCATTGTATTCCTGGGTTATATAGGCCATTGAAATTGCTACAACAAGAAGAAATGCAGATGATAAACGAGTATTCATTGGACAAATATATTATACTAGAACTGACATGTGATTACATTTTCACGCAATTTAGGTGCATAGATCCTGAGAAATCAATCCCAGAACAACCACCTGTGGCCGTAATAACGCCCTAGATACGCCTGGGCATTGAGTCAAACAGAACTTGGATGGCGTGTACAGGTACAGCTGCCAGTACAGCTGCAACACGATACCACTGTTCATCAAGAGTAGTGACTGGCGTATTCTGATGAGCCAGTTGCTCGGCCACCATTGACCAGACTTTATGAACTGGTGAGAGATCTGGAGAATGTGCAGCAGTCGAACATTTTCCGTATCCAGAAAGGCCCCGAAAGGGCCTGCAACATGCGGTCGTTGCATGGGGGCTTAATTAAATATGATTGAAAATATTTTTTAGTTTTCGTAGCTGTATGTCCGATTACGCTGTGTCTCGTAATCGGTTGGCCCTGACTAGTATTATTACGCTATCTGACTGCATAGAACAACAACAAGAATGAAATGAAATTTTTGGTTAACACAATTAATTAATTAAGTCCCCAGCAACTATGAAACCTACGAAACCAAAGCACAAGTATAACTGTTCTGTATGAGGGAGTGTGACTCAACGTACACATCTGGCACGGTTCTTCTCCAACAAGACTAGAATTTTTAATTATCAATTATACTGACATGATAAAAGAAAATAAGAAATACTACAACTGCGTAAGGAAAGCAGAATTAAACTCTAATACAAGAACACAAGCCAGATGCTTTGTTGACTGAACCTGTAATGATGCATTATTTCAGACACACAAATAATAAAGAACATAGTGGTTTTTACCTTCATATATATTGACGAAATGCACTCTGATCCTTACAATTTCTTCATTAGAATAACATCTGCTATCTCTCCCATCAAATAACTGCATAAAACATGGAACAAACACTCCCTACTACCACATATCCACTCCGACTTCACGACAAGCAGTGCCCACCACAACTTCTCGGCAAGAACTGCCTGCCACTAACTCTCAATAATCACTTTCTGCTACAACATCTCAACACAGACTACCACGAGCTCTGGACAAGCACTGACTGCCACGAGTTCTTAACAAGCACTGACTCTACGAGCTCTCAACAAGCACTGTGGAGGCGGCTTAATAGTACTCTTTGGCGCAATCTCTGGCGCAGTGGCTCAGTGTATCCACCTTTCATATGCCCCTCCCCCACAGGCCAGAATTTGATGGTATTTTTGCCAGCATTGGTGGTGATAATACTACCAAATTCGTCCAGAAAAATACAGACAAAAATAGAAGATAATATTAATACCTAAATATCACATAATTAGTTAAAATTTTGGCTTTGCGCTGACCTTTCACTAACCTAATATATGAAATACAGTAAGCAATACAACTTCTTTTCATACATGTGACTTTACATAAGAGTTCACACAATACACAAAAAATCAGTTTATACAAATGTTCACATAAAATACTTTTAATTATTCTAAAAAAAAAACAAATAGTTGATAATTCCAGCCCAGCAATGGTCAACAGGTGCAAACACCAACAAGTGACATCATTTCATCAGAAGCAGTCCATCAGTTGCACCCAGCAATGTTGAGCAGGTGCAGACACCAGCAAGTGACATCATTTCAGTAGAAGCAGTCCATAAGTTGCACCCAGCAATGTTGAGCAGGTGCAGACACCAACAAGTGACATCATTTCAGTAGATGCAGTCCATCAGTTGCACCCAGCAATGTTGAGCAGGTGCAGACACCAACAAGTGACATCATTTCAGCAGAAACAGTCCATCAGTTGCACCCAGCAATGTTGAGCAGGTGCAGACACCAACAAGTGACATCATTTCAGTAGAAGCAGTCCATCAGTTGCACCCAGTAAAGTTGAAGAGGTGCAGACACCAACAAGTGACATCATTTCAGTAGAAGCAGTTCCATCTGTGGCACCCAGTAAAGTTTAGCAGGTACACCCAGCAACAAGTCACATTAGTTCAGTAGAAGCAATCCATCAGAAGCACCCAGCAATGTTGAGTAGGTGCAGACAGCAACAAGTGACTTCATTTCAGTAGAAACAGTCCATCAGTGGCACCCAGCATTGTGGAACAGGTGCAGACAGCATCAGGTGACATCATTTCAGAAGAAGCAGTCCATCAGTGGCACCCAGCATTGTTGAACAGGTGCAGACAGCATGAAGTGACTTCATTTCCATACAAGTAGTCCATCAGTTGCACCTAGCAATGATGAGCAGGTCCAGAGAGCAGTCCATGATATTCACTATCACTGATCACACAGTTCATCAGCAGAAATTAAACATATCCTAGTGGCACCAATCATGTACAAAAAGTACAAGTAACAGTCCATAATATTCACTATCACTGATCACACAGTTTATCAGCAGAAATTAATCATTCCTAAGTGTCACACATTACGTTGAAAAGTGCAGGTAACAGTTCATAATATTTACCACCACTAATCACTCAGTTCAGGCATGAACAATAGTTTGAATACACATACAAATGCTTTTACACTAAACATATAAATTCTAATAAACACACAAATGATGTCAGATAATTTTCATATTAACTATTACAAATACTCAAATATCAGTAAACCTATAATATTTATGGGTGTCAGTGCAAGCCACTACAAACAAATTAAATAATATTTAGGAGATAGGTGGGTAGGATTAGTAAAGGAAAACACACAGAACACACTCACTCATCTTTCATCCACATTAAGTACTACTGTGTAATTGAATAGTGTTAACTGTGTAAATGCAATTCTGTCAAAATTTGATGTTCATCATGTGTATCAAGTAGTAGTGGCAACAATGTATAACAGTCAATAATAGTTAAATCGACGTCATAGTCATCATGTCAAGACCAATGTCTGCCAAGCCAGATCAAATGTACTGTTGTTGAACAACTGTCAGTGTGCCAAGATTGCAAATACTTCCTCTCTTCAAAAAAAAAGTATATACTGCATAGTGATTTAACAAAGTGTGTGTATAGACTATCTTCCTTCTACTTTAGTGTTCTAGTCTGCTATCTTCATCCTCCTTGTTCCATAAGACCAACAAAAAAAATATGCATCTCACTTACTTTACCTCTTATATACGGAAACTCCAATAATCATTTACTTCACACAATCTCAATAATACCTCAATAATACCTCTTCAATGCGTCGATACATATAAACCTTATTATCAATCACATTTCACTTCCATAACAACTCTTTCCTCTAGTCAGTCTCCTCGAACAAGTACAGATAAAATCCTAGTGCAAACGTCAGTTCATCCTCCCATACAATCTGAAGACACACTGTCAACACACAACCTCTGTGTAATCCATCTGACCCAAATCTTCTACTCATTATGAATTATAAACAAAAGAAATGCATACATGACCTCTAACAGACTTAGTTCGAATAATTCTCAGTAATTAAGTACGATTACGGAGTGTGAATGATCATAATATTTCACAGTGTGTACATTACTTCAAGAATTATGACAGAAGCAAACATGTGGAGTATTTTTGTGTCAAGTGTCACTTACTATTTCAATTGCTCACGAAAGATGCAGTGTAATAACTGTCAATGGTCTAAACCTAGTTTTGGTATGTCATGTCGTTAGCTTCCTTCCTATTAGCATACATTTATACAGCTTTCCTAAAACCTCCAGCTCATGTGACTTCTATGCAGTTTCTTGAACTAATGTTGTTCGTCGAATTATAGCAGTTCATTTTTTTATCTTAAAATATAAGGCACTGAGCGTAAGCAAAACAAGCAATAGCGAGTAAATATACCAGTAGAGAACAGAATGTCAGCAAGTGGATGCAGCACAATTCTTACAACGAGGCTCTGCCAAGCGAACAATCTGTTACCTATACCATAGTGTAACCTAAACTCTATGTTCGTACACTGTATATCAGCATTTCTATATACCAAATTAAAGAGTAGTTATGACAACAAAACAGAAATGTGTAGATATGCAATCCATACGCATAGCAGCAAACAGGTCATTAGCATCATATCAGCATAAGCAAATAAATGTTCATATGTCATCCTAATAAGTAAACATGAAGGCGCAAGCAGATAAATCACAAAGTACAACTTACATACCTAACCACATCAGCACAATTAATCAGGTTACAATTATAATTTAAATAAATAAGCACAGCAGGCACATAATTAAAAAATATGACATCAGTGAAAAAGCAGTGCAGCTAAGCGATACATAAGATATACAAATAACAATCCTGTTCATTAATAAAACATTGACAAAAATCAGTTAATGTACGCAAGCACGTCACTTCACACGTAAATTCATAGAACATGAAATTTAGCACTAAGTATGAATCACGTCATCGTGAGCAGCAAATTACGTCTAAAGTACGTACCTAAGTGGAAATATGTTACCTGAAAAATAAACTCAATTAATAGTTACCTTTTTCAGTTTATTAGTTTCTTCTTGCAAATTACATTCTTTCTGACAATTTCTATAGTAAGTCCTCTTAACGTCGGAGACACACAGAATTTACCTGAAGTTCTTAAATATTTTATAGAACCGTATCCTGAAAAATACTGAATGTTAAAAACATAATTCATCAAGTCACTATAGCTTTATACTGAATTTAATCGGAGAAATTAAACTGTGTATTTGTTTACGGCTGTCAGTGCATTCGCACTGAGCGCTCGATCAGCTGTAGGCGCGTGACGTAGAAAGCAATTGTTTGCGGTCAACGACTGCCTTGTGCGGCGCGCAGACTTGACTGTTGCTTTGAGTATGTGCCGCCGCCAAAACACAGCGCGGTATCCTTGTACTCTCCGCATGTTTACATGTAGCTGTTAGTTTCTCACAAGTATGTCATTCTACAAAAATTTTTCAAAAGTATACCATTCCACAAAAATTTTGGAAACTACGAACCTCACGTTTTGTGGTAGGAACGGCATAATTACGAACAGCGTTTAATTTTTCTGGATCAGGAAGAATACCTTCTGTAGAAATAATATGGCCGAGAAATTTCACCTGAGAACGACCAAATTCAGATTTTTCTAAGTTCACTGTAATGCTAACTCTTGCAAAAATACGTAATAATGAATCCAAAATTTTGTTGTGCTCACTCCAAGAACGTTTAGCAATAAGAATGTCGTCAACATATGAAGTAATATTGTCACGAATATAAACAGGTAAAATTTCGTTTAAGCTACGAATGAATGCTGATGAAGCTACAGTAAGTCCAAACGGTAATTTCCGAAACTGGTAACAGTTACCAAAGGCTAAAAAGGCCGTGTATTTTCTACAATCAGGGTGGAGTTCTATTTGCCAAAAACTTGCGCGCATGTCAATCGTGGATAAAACTTTAATTCCATGAAAATGTTGAAGAAGTTCATCTAAATTTTGTGGGCGGTCAGTTTCAGGAATGATGATGTTATTTATCTGTCTGGAATTCAGAACCAAACGAATTGATCCATCCTTTTTAAGAACAACGTGTAATGGACTGGTATAAGGACTGACTGCAGGCTCAATAATGCCCTGATCTAACATGTACTGAAGTTCATTCTTAACCTTGTCTCTGTAAGTCAAAGGAATAGCGTACGTTTTCCCGCGAAATGGTGTGTGTTCTTTTCCCTTAAATAAATATTGTAAGCCTTGTATAGTTCCCGTGTGATGACTAAATACTGTAGCATGTGAAGTCAAAATGTGGTGGAGCTCTTCTCTTGCAACGTCATCTGGCACTTCAGCTTTCTTAACCTTTTCATTAATTAATTCTTCGCTATTAATTATATCATCCATCGCGTCTCTGTATCTATTGTCATTGTCATGAATAAACACACTGTCGTCATAATGCTCAACGAAAACATCAGAAGTAAGAAACCTTAAAAATTTTGTATCTGACTCAGATCTTGTTAAACACTCGAATAATTTCAAACATTTCGGCATTCCAGCAACAGTCAAATTCACACTTCCTTCTTTAAAGTTCAAAATTGCCTTATGTGCGTTAAGAAACTCCATACCTAATATAATTTGGGTACTGAGTAATGGAACAATAATAAAATTAGCAGAAAATTCGTATCCTTGACAAATAAAATTTAAGTTGGTCTGTTGTTTGACTTCCACACTTTTTACAGAAATAGCACCTCGAATTGTAGTTTTAGAAATAGGTAACACATGACAAGCAATAGTTCTTTCACATATACGAAAAACTGATTCACTAATGACATTCAATGGGCTCCCAGAATCTAAAACTGCAGTGAACATATTCTTACCCACACATACTTCAATAACAGGGTGTAAAAATGCGTCTACATTATTTTCCTTTTCGTCTAGCAAAATGTCTCTCATGTCTTCCAAGCGTACGTAGTGTAAAGTCGCAGTGTCATTACTTTCTGAACCGTCTATATTGCTGCCAGAAGCCGAAGCTGCAAGTCATTGTCGATTGTTTGGGTCACGTCTTTGATTATTCCCGTCATTTCGCGGATCAATTTCTACTATTTGCACTTGTCTCTCTGAAGTTCTGTCACGTGGAGGATGCCAATTAGGTCCTTCCTGTCTGTTAGATGCAAATTCTTGGTTGTGTCTGTTATTAAAATTTCTGTTTTCCTGTCTGTCTGCATAACTACTTCTTGTGTAATTTCGACTGTCACTTCTGAAATTATTGTTGTATCTACTACCCTGATTATTTCTGTAGTAAGAATTTCTATTACTGTTTGAATAATTTCTGTCCTGATGATACCGATTACTGTTTCCGTATGATTGATCATTCCGGTACGAATTACCGTTAATATAATTGTCTGTGTAATTTCTGTTAGAACGTCTGTTATTGTCATAAGGCTGGTATCTATTGTCCTGTCTGTTACGTCTATCATTCTCAAAATTACCCATACAACGCCCGTTCCGATCACTATCTCTTTTCTCTATTGTAATTACTGTTACTGAAAAAGTTACAAGAAGTCCCGTCGTCGTTGTCATACTCAAGTTCTTGCAACAAAGTCTTAAAAGTCTCAATGTCGTCTTTACATCTTCCGGCTAAAGCAATTTGTCTTATGGATTGTGCAGCTTAGTTAAACAAATGCGAATTAATTCAGTCGGGCTATAAGGGTTGGACAGGAACTGATTCTTTCGAATCATGTCTGCAAAGTACTCTGCCGGCGTGCGAAACTCAGACTGTTTGAAATTACGCTGCATAATAAGACTGTGTATGACTCTGTCTTGCGTGTTTTCGGACCAATATGCCGATAGAAATGCATGATAAAAATCATTTAGGTTATTACAATCTCTAATGAGTGCGCGCATCCGCGTCGCCGGTTCGTTTTCTAAATATCCACACATAAATTCCAGTTTGTGACTTAGTGGCCAATTTGGTGGAAGTGCGTACATAAATTGATCTAACCATGCACATGGATGTATGTCATTCTTAGAGTTGCGGAAGATCTAAAATTTCCGAACAGTCAAAAAGTGTTTATAGTCAAAGTTTTCGCCTCGTGGCGACAAAGACCTACCGCGTCTGTCCCAGTCACAATGACGACTATTGTTAAATTCACGCACCTGGCGCTCTCGTGTCGCATCCCGTAAATGAAACAAATTATTTTCTTCAAACCCATCTGATATCTGTGATTCCAAATTTCTTTTGCTGTCTTTTCCTACAATTTCGCCTTCGATCTGTTTGACTTGCTTTCGTAATACCTCAACTTCTCTTTTAACGCGTTCATTAAATTTTCCATGATTTTCAACATGCTTATTTATGTTCTGATACTCTTCGGTTTCTGCAAATGGTAATGGAGCTGTATCATCCGAATCTCTGTCCCCATGTAAACTAAGATTTGTCAATTTATCTGAAATCTCTTCAACTCTTTCCGATAAATCACCTATTTGTTCTTTCTGTTTATTTACGTCTTCCGTAAGTGTCGTGACTCGGGTTTCAGTATTGACACACTTGGTAGTTAACTGTTCATATTGTTGTGTTAGATTATTTAATCTGTCATTTGGTACGGATTCCTCGATTCTCTCAAATATTTCTTCCTTATCTTTTGCACGTTGTAAATTTAACTCTGAAAATTTCTGTACTATCACGCGATCTCTTTCTTCCTGTTCTCTATCCTGTTCCGTTTGTCTGATTTCTACTGCAATTAATCTAGTATTGTGAGCATTCAAAATTGGTTGTACTTCTTCTCTGATTTCTTTCTTTAATTCATCTTTCATATTTTTGAAACATGTCCCTATTCGTGAGTCTAACCATGTTTCCAAAGTTCCCATATCAGTTTTAAATTCAGATCGTAAAGTTCCCATCTCTGTTTTAAATTCAGATCCCATCCGTGTTTCCATTGTTCCTATTCGTGAGTCTAACCATGTTTCCATACGTGCTCCCAAATTTAATGTAGCACTCATCAGCTGCTCCATATTAAATTGTTCAGAATTCTTTTCGCCCCTAACATTTCCCGCAAAACTAACTTCCTTCTGCATAGCCATAAGGCTATCTGTGTTCGATACTACTCCAGAATCTTCTGTCGTTAATCTCGGATTCTGTGAATTTTCTGATTGAGAAAAATTTTGAAAAGGTTTCGGACTATTTTCCCGACTTATTACATTGTTTTCCACTTCATTATCCATCATACTGTTTTCCTCTGTTGGCGAGTTCGCCATGTTAACAATTTCGTCATTCTCACTATTCATCATTTTTGCCTTTTTCATCGGTCGCGTAATCATTTACAAAACATACAAAAAATTCGTCACTGTACGGAAATTACACACAATGCCTCCTTATCTCCAACAATACCATTCACATGAAAAGTTTCCCTCAAACACGATTAACAAACAATTGACACAATTGCACTAGATTGTCAAACGCCTATACAAGACAACAAATCAAATTCTGAGAAAAAAATACCATTAGAAGAATGACAATTACCAAATCTACACATGCAAAATAGACTACAATTACTAACTACAAATTACTACAACAATACTACCATCAACTATTTTTACAATCAGAAGAATTCCAAGGGACGATCCGAAGCAGCGGTCGCCACGTGCATGGGGGCTTAATTAAATATGATTGAAAATATTTTTTAGTTTTCGTAGCTGTATGTCCGATTACGCTGTGTCTCGTAATCGGTTGGCCCTGACTAGTATTATTACGCTATCTGACTGCAAAGAACAACAACAAGAATGAAATGAAATTTTTGGTTAACACAATTAATTAATTAAGTCCCCAGCAACTATGAAACCTACGAAACCAAAGAACAAGTATAACTGTTCTGTATGTGGGAGTGTGACTCAACGTACACATCTGGCACGGTTCTTCTCCAACAAGACAAGAATTTTTAAATATCAATTATACTGACATGATAAAAGAAAATAGGAAATACTACAATTGCGTAAGGAAAACAGAATTAAACTCTAATACAAGAACACAAGCCAGATGCTTTGTTGACTGAACCTGTAATGATGCATTATTTCAGACACACAAATAATAAAGAACATAGTGGTTTTTACCTTCATATATATTGACGAAATGCACTCTGATCTTTACAATATCTTCATTAGAATAACATCTGCTATCTCTCCCATCAAATAACTGCATAAAACATGGAACAAACACTCCCTACTACCACATATCCACTCCGACTTCACGACAAGCAGTGCCCACCACAACTTCTCGGCAAGAACTGCCTGCCACTACCTCTCAATAATCACTCTCTGCTACAACATCTCAACACAGACTACCACGAGCTCTGGACAAGCACTGACTGCCACGAGTTCTTAACAAGCACTGACTCTACGAGCTCTCAACAAGCACTGTGGAGGCGGCTTATTAGTACTCTTTGGCGCAATCTCTGGCGCAGTGGCTCATTGTAGCCACCTTTCATCGTTCACTATCCTGCTCAAATGTAGGAGGTAGGGTTTCGCAGGGATCGAATGAAGGGCAGGACCACGGGTCATAACACATCTGAAATGTAACGTCCACTGTTCAAAGTGCCGTCAATGCGAACAAGAGGTGACTGAGACGTGTAACCAATGGCACCCCATTCCATTACGCCGGGTGATACGCCAGTTTGGCGATGACGAATACACGTTTCCAATGTGCGTTCGCCTCGATGTCGCCAAACACGGATGCGACCATCATGATGCTGTAAACAGAACCTGGATTCATCCGAAAATATTACGTTTTGCCATTCGTGCAGCCAGGTTCGTCGTTGAGTACACCATCGCAGGCGCTCCTGTCTGTGACGCAGCGTCAAGGGTAGCCGCTGCCATGGTCTCCGAGCTGATAGTCCATGCTGCTGCAAACGTCGTCGAACTGTTCGTGCAGATGGTTGTTGTCTTACAAACGTCCCCATCTGTTGACTCAGGGATCGAGACGTGGCTGCACGATCCGTTACTGCCATGCGGATAAGATGCCAGAAAATCTCGACTGCTAGTGATACGAGGCCGTTGGGATCCAGCACGGCATTCCGTATTAACCTCCTGAACCCACCTATTCCATATTGTGCTAACAGTCATTGGATCTCGACCAACGCGAGCAGCAATGTCACGATACGATAACCCGCAATCGCGATAGGCTACAATCCGACCTTTATCAAAGTCGGAAACGTCATTGTCCACATTTCTCCTCCTCACACGAGTCATCACAACAACGTTTCACCAGGCAACGCCGGTCAACTGCTGTTTCTGTATGAGAAATCGGTTAGAAACTTTCCTCATGCCAGCCCGTTGTAGGTGTCGCTACCGGCGTCAACATTGTGTGAATGCTCTGAAAAGCTAATTATTTGCATATCTCAGCATCTTCTTCCTGTCGGCTAAATTTCGCGTCTATAGCACGTCATCTTCGCGGTGTAGCAATTTTAATGGCCAGTAGTGTATACATATAGCAGAATATTCAAATCCGTGTTAATGGGTTTTGGCCTGTTACTGCTGTGAATTTCCTTCCGAAAAAGTATTGTCGAAATTGTTTCGTTGCCCATACTAATGGTACACACTCCAGCTCTGTGTCACTCCAGCTCGGTGGCTGAATATTTTCTCTCTGCGTTATTTAACGAGCTGGAAGTGTACGCTAGAAGTAGGTCACTTCCAAAATTCTGTTGTAATAGTACTGTGCCAATTGCTGTTCCACTTGCATTCGTCATATGCGGTGTAACGACTTGTTAGGTTTCGTTCGTTTGATATATGTATGACCATGTGCAGACTTCGTCACCTACGTCAGTTACAACCCACTTTAAAAGAATGATTCATATTCTTTTTAAATTGTCATAGAATGGTTCTTGAACGAAACTGTAAAACATCAGTTGAGTCGTGTGCAGAGAATTACATCACTTGGGCCAATTGGTTTTCGTAACTTTTTCGAATTTAAAGTTCGTTTGTTTCTCCTCAGAAAATTATATCGACACACGTTATCTTGATCTAATCGATATCAGAATCACACATTAAATAAACTTTTTAGATTCAAAGTTTCGGCCAACGCTGTCTGAATCAATAATCTTGTCAAATATATTATTAATCCGTTCACATAACTCTTCATAAATAAATCTTCAAGACACGTGTTTCAACTTTAGTAGCATACACTATTTTATTAGCTTCCTACACATACAGATGTGAACTTGAGCGTTGACAGACAGTGACTAACATTTCAATAAGATTGAGATCTATATAATCTCATTGTTGTACAAAAAGAGTATAAAACTTCATTTTTCAATTTTTAGAAACACGACGCAACAACTCGGTTCCAGGATCTTCTGTTGCTCCTTGGCTGTCGACCCGCGACGTATAGCGGCCAGCAATTTCCTCTCTGGTCGCGGCAACGAAGATGCTGTCCCCGTTCGTTGCGCCGATCTCTCCGTACATGAAACACATAAAAAAAATACAAACTTTTAGATAATTCACATTTATTACAAATAATAAGAAAACACATAAACAAAACTAAATTAAACTTATAGTCACCTGCAAACTGGGCTGACTTGGTGGATGGGTGACGTTTAATTTCGTCCCACTACATACCCCACCCACAAGCTCAGTTTGTCAGGTTTTAACCGAAATTAAAACTGTTCAATATACAATATTTAACTGTTAATACATTTTCCTCACATTTTACGTAACCTAGAGTCCTTGCTATTAGAGAGATTTAATCCTTTTAATACGAAATCGTTGTGACTATTTGTCATTTACTCTTAATTGTGCTCTTATGGTAATTCGTAACCGAATATAGGGAGATTGCTCCTCTTCAGTTAATAGTTGCTAATACATACTAATTTAGTACGTTCTTTAACGTTGTACATTAGGACAGAGCGTTCAAATTGTGATAGATTAGTTTCAGTTTCATTTATTTACTAGAGTTATTCTTTTCAAGAATGTATATTACTAATAAGTTTCTCACAATAACTAGTAGTACTATTTACTTTACGTCATTCTCTTCCCTAATGCCTTATTTAGGCCTGAGGTCAAGAAGAAATCAAGCAAAACTCTCTTTAGAATCTCGGCACGGCTTTCTTTACCTTCGGACACCTTGCTGGGTAATGGCCATTTATTTAGGAGAAACAAGCGAGAGAGCCCCGTTTGGTGTGTTCTGTATTAACACTATTACAAACCTCTATTAAAAGCACTCTGCTATGTTCTCGTGAGCCATATAGCTCTGGACGCCCATGGTCCCTAAAACTATTAACCATCCCCTTTGGTTCCTACTATCCGAGTAAATTTAAAATATGCAAAATTCCTTTTGACCTAAGAGCAAAGTTTCCGCCATATAAATCCCCCTTTTGGTTATCTTTCTCTTTTTGAAGTACCAGTAGATTATTGTAGAACACATGTTTAAGCTTTCTGTCATTTATTTAAAATAACACGTAACTATCACGAAAAACTTTACATGAATAAACTATGAACGCTCTTCCGTGTGTAACATATACTAAATATTAACTTATTTAGGAATGAAGGGTTTCATTTGATCAACACTATATAATCCTTTAATTACACCTGATGAAGGTTCCATAAGAAGTAATGCTTTGGGATGTACAGTCTTATGTACAACATATGGACCTTCAAAGATAAAGAAGAATTTTCTACATTCCTTATCGATCTTAGAACTTTTAGGATGAGATCGTACTAGCACAAGATCTCCTACCTGAAATGAGGGTTCTACAGCCTGTTGATTATAACTTTTAATTCTCCGTTCGGCATTTTTTTACAATCTGTTCGCAAACTTTTTCGTCTGGGATACATTGTTGGATCTCATTTACTGGTGGCCAAGGTAAAGCAGCTAGTAAAGGCTCACCTATAATTCGTTTGCCTAAAATTTCTATAGGTGATAATCCCGCCGTTGGGTGAGGCAATTCATTTAATATCTTTTCGAATTCAGGCATTAGTTTGGCCCACCGAGTATGTTTATGTGCACAATAAGTTCTACATAATCGTCTTAATTCTTTCATGACTCTTTCTACTAAATTACTTTGAGGGTGATATTTCGAAATTAAGATATGTTTGATTCCATATTGTCTTATCATATCTTGAAATCTTTGACTAATAAAGGCACTACCGTTGTCAGACATAAGTCGTTTAGGAATGCCCCAGTTAACAAAGTAATTTCGGGTGAGGCAGCGTATAACGCTTGCTGTATTCGCTCGTTTCAAAGTATATAGTTTCACATGTTTGGACCAACATTCCATTACAACAAACACATATGTTAATCCTCCTGAACTCCGAGGCAGAGGGCCGAAAAAATCTAATGACAGTAGATCCCACAAACCTCGAGGAATTACAGCATATAATTTATAACGCTTGGATTTGTTATTAACTTTAACCTTTTGACAGGTTTCACAAGCCCTAATAATACTTCTCACAATACGGGACATATTTTTGAAATAATAATACTTCATTAGATGTTTAATACATTTATGAATTCCAAAATGCCCGTAACCTTCATGAATATAAGTAATTAACTCGTCCACAACAGTTTTCGGAATGCAGATTTTCCATCTCTGGTGTTCCCTCTGTGCTTTCCAATACAACAAGTCGTTAAAATATAACCACACACCCCGGGTGTTAACTGTTTCGTCCCCATTAGTAAGGTTTTGTATAATTCGTAGAATAACATTTTTCTTTCCTTTACATAATACGGTAATCCACTAATTAGGACTCGTATTAGATGACTGTCAATAATTGGTTCTTCAATTAATTTAGCACGGTTTAAATGCCATTCAAAATAATTCCTATAACCTCTCCACCGTTTAGAATATGGAGGAGGGTCTAACAACTCTAAAGTTAAGTGTTGTTGTTTTCCCCTTGACCAATAATTTTGTT
The DNA here is from genome assembly GCF_021461385.2 of Schistocerca piceifrons. Taxonomy (NCBI): domain Eukaryota; kingdom Metazoa; phylum Arthropoda; class Insecta; order Orthoptera; family Acrididae; genus Schistocerca; species Schistocerca piceifrons. The sequence goes on along the minus strand of NC_060142.1, from coordinate 611,749,482 downwards.
TAAACTGCTTAACAAAATCATCCCAATCCCTGAATTCAGTTCTATGCAGTACTGCCCACTCCGCAGCTTCTGCTTCTAAATGTCCTATTACAAACTGAATGCGTTTTTCATTACTCCATTTAGGAGATAATGATGTTTCAAAAGCTTTTATAAAGATTATAGGGTGCAGTCCGCCTCCTGGTTTGAATACAGGAAATCGACTTGCTACATTTGAATTTGTTGTTATGTCATCCAGACATTCTGCGAGAGAAATAGTCGGATTTTGTTTAGCTGGCAGAGACGGAGTTGCATCGGATTGGCTTGCCGTGATTGCTTTATTCATATTGTTGTCGTCTGAGCTAGCAAATTCGATGCGACTGTTGTCTCTGATTATGTTATTACCTCTGCTACCTGAAATGTTCTCGTTATTATCTAATTCCGATAATCGTTTAGTAATTTCCTGTATCCGCATTTCTGTATTGGATACGCGATTAGCTAATATCGATTCTTCACTGTGTTCACGATGTGAACGCTCTGTACCTTCGTCAATATTATTATCTTTGGCAGTCTCAAGATTATTGCATATTTCAGTAATTAAAAATTTCATGTTCTCGATTTCGGTATGGTCCTTTTCTACTTGATGAGTTAATGTCTCTAATTCTACATTATCTATTGAAGAAATCTCTACAGGTTTGGTAGAGACCTCTTTAATAGATTTCAATAATTCTCTGCGAACAGTTTCCGTTTGCATAGAAAATTCATCTCGTAACATATTGTTATTTTTCTGTATTTCATTTACAACTAAGATATTGACACTATCTAGTCTCTCGGTTAAGTCAGTGATATCGTTTCGCATGCGAGCTTTTTCCTCGCGCGATTCCTGGATATGTTCTTCTAACCTTTTACAATTATCGGCAATCTTATTACTAAGTCCTACTAATTTTTCCTGCATTTCAACTTTAGAAGACTCTATTTTATCACTTAATTCTCGACTGGTTTCATTAAGATATTCCTGTAACCTGTCCGTAGATTTTGTTAGCTCCCCTTTAAGTCTAGCAGTAGATTCCTCGTTAGACTGTTTTAACTCCTGTTTTAGTTCCTCTTTCAATCTAGCAGTAGATTCCTCGTTAGACTGTTTTAATCTAGCCATAGATTCTTCGTTAGACTGTTTTAATCTAGCAGTAAATTCTTCGTTAGACTGTTTTAATAGCTGTTTTAGTTCCTCTTTCAATCTAGCAGTAGATTCCTCGTTAGATTGTCTTAATTCCTCTTTTAATCTAGCAGTAGATTCTTCGTTAGATTGTTTCAATTTAGCGATCGCCCTAAAAAGGGATCTCATGCTCCTATCGGACATAGATTGCTCTTCGTCTGACATTTCACTTCCCGACATTATTGTAAGATATTAACTATTTACACACGCAGACTTGTAATCAACAATCCTATAAAAGCACACTTCCTATGTACAACACTCCACTTCCAACTTGAAACAAACTCACCGGACACTAATATTGTAATTTGTAGTTCTCGATGATCAGTGTGCTGCTATGGGCTGCAGATGTAACAGCCGTCGATGCAGCCGCTGAGATGCTGCGACCCCGCTTCCGCAACCGGCAGGACGCTGAGTCGAACACCGAAAACGTCGCTGGCTGCAACCACGCCCGGCACCGCCGTAGACAGGCGGAGCCCTCAGCAACACCTCTAATACCAGCCGGAGGAACGCCCCGCAGCTGACGTACTGGGCCTATTAGTTTAGGGAGAAAAAAGGTTGTCGGGGTTTTGCAGCGTTCAGCTGCTGCCCAACAGACGCGCCTTCTCGTGGAACAACTGCGTGACCGTACTGCTTGGCTGCACTCCGTCAGATGCCCACACCCGCGAAGTCGCCGCTGGCTGGTGAAGGCTCCACGAAAACTCGCGTTGACTTCCGAAGGACTCTTGATGTTTTGTTTCGTACCTGTGTGCCTTAGTTGCACACAAGTCCTGTCACGGTCGCCACGGTGCGGTGTAACGACTTGTTAGGTTTCGTTCGTTTGATATATGTATGACCATGTGCAGACTTCGTCACCTACGTCAGTTACAACCCACTTTAAAAAAACGATTCATATTCTTTTTAAATTGTCATAGAATGGTTCTTGAACGAAACTGTAAAACATCAGTTGAGTCGTGTGCAGAGAATTACATCACTTGGGCCAATTGGTTTTCGTAACTTTTTCGAATTTAAAGTTCGTTTGTTTCTCCTCAGAAAATTATATCGACACACGTTATCTTGATCTAATCGATATCAGAATCACACATTAAATAAACTTTTTAGATTCAAAGTTTCGGCCAACGCTGTCTGAATCAATAATCTTGTCAAATATATTATTAATCCGTTCACATAACTCTTCATAAATAAATCTTCAAGACACGTGTTTCAACTTTAGTAGCATACACTATTTTATTAGCTTCCTACACATACAGATGTGAACTTGAGCGTTGACAGACAGTGACTAACATTTCAATAATATTGAGATCTATATAATCTCATTGTTGTACAAAAAGAGTATAAAACTTCATTTTTCAATTTTTAGAAACACGACGCAACAACTCGGTTCCAGGATCTTCTGTTGCTCCTTGGCTGTCGACCCGCGACGTATAGCGGCCAGCAATTTCCTCTCTGGTCGCGGCAACGAAGATGCTGTCCCCGTTCGTTGCGCCGATCTCTCCGTACATGAAACACATAAAAAAATACAAACTTTTAGATAATTCACATTTATTACAAATAATAAGAAAACACATAAACAAAACTAAATTAAACTTATAGTCACCTGCAAACTGGGCTGACTTGGTGGATGGGTGACGTTTAATTTCGTCCCACTACACATACTAATTGAAGGTTCCTTGAAGTTGGAATATTGTGGAATGGGGGGACTGCTCAGCTTCTCTTTTAATTATTCGTATGGTTCCTGCCGCTCTCTTTTTCATTTATACTGTTCGTTGTTTATGCAAAGGAGGAGCAGTTCTCCTGAAATCTCTTCTACATTTTCGATATTATCCTACTGGACCTAGATACGATTTAAATTCGTTCTTCGTCTTTGGGAGTCTCTTTACCTTCTCTGCATGCCACTCGTCTTGCTGTACTTCTGTATCGATTATCTTACGTCCAAAAAATGTCCAGTCATATTTGTCAGGGTGCAATTCCAGCCTATGTTCCCAATCCCGATCATGCAACTTCCGTTAATCTCTTAAATGCGCTAGGAGCTCCTTTCAAAGCAATTGTGATCGTCTTGTACTCATAGTGGTAATAGCTAGTACTATACGCTGTTTTCTCCCTGTCCTGTGGTTCCATCAATATCTGGTGATATCAGATGGCTATACTGAATGTCGATAGGAACTTAGCTTTGCCCAGTTGATCCATAACTTCTGATATATTCGATATCGGGAACTCTTCCGCTACAGCAATTTCGGCTACCTTAAGATAATCAGTAACCAATGGATATTTTTGTTTTCCACTACTATCGGAAACTAAAAACACTGGTGGGTTCCATGGGCTTTGACTTTCTTCAATAATATCTAGCACTAACGTTTTTTTCTATGTGCTTGTGTAATATCTCCTGCTATTCTGGTATTCGATATGGTCTGATGTTTATAATCTTGCCTGTGTGCTTGGACAATATCGGTAGCCTACGATCTCTGTCTCCGCAAATTACAATCTGTTGCCTTTTAGATGGAACACATCACAATAATCACTACACAATTATTCTACTTCGTGTATACCTTCCTCATGTAAGTGCTCCGTTCGTAAAGTCTCTCTGACTTTCACTATACGATTCTTGGAATCCATCGCGTGTTCCAGAGTTCCTATTACCATCCTTACTGTTGCTTCAACGTATAAGGTCTCATTAATTAAACACACTGAACACACATCACACACTACCTCAATAGTGTTCGCCTTACTAGAAATGCATTTACCTTAGGTATTTTGTACCAGAGCGTATGATATGTGCACACTCTTTAATGTTGCTTGTTTTAGCACTGTTATCTCTTGACCTTTCGAAAACATCTCCTCTCTCTCCAGTCGGATCCTTATTGCATTTTCTTCTAGTGGTCCTATCGTTTCGGTTGGAACACGGCTTTCCCTTTCATTTACGGGTGTCATTCTAAGTATCCCTGTTTTAATAGATCTTTGGTTTAAGCTGATACTTCCCTTACTACATTACAGTCCTTTTATTTTCCTATGCCATCGTTCTCCCTCATGGAAATCGTTGAGACTATTCTCATTTTACGGATCTCCTTTTAGTGAGTCTTTTTTTACCTTACAATTTAGAGTTTCCCTTCGTCCTGAAGATAACTCCTCTTCAAGTATTGTCAATGACGGAATTCACACCCATTCACTACTATGTGTCTACAGTTATAAACAATGTTGGCTCTTTGCTGCTGTAGGATAGCTCTGCCTACCACATCATTATATGTGACATCTGTTCCCTCTCTTAACACAGGACTATACGCCTGCCTAACTCCTTTCACGCTGTTCTTAAATTTAATCATTCTGTGGCGATCGTATTCATGTTACCATGCATTAATTCCTTTAACCTCTGTACATCCTGATGCTTTACTGATAGTTCGGTGGTTACTGCTTCGTCCTTGAGTAAACTTGAAATGTGTACCTGTGTCTATTAAACATTTCAACTTTGGACTGATTACCTTGCTGTATGTCGTCATTACATCGTTTTGCGCGTCAGAGCCTGTTATCATCATACTGGGCCACTTAACAGTGGCTACACACGATTGCTCCCGTGCAGCCTGTTTCGTTTCCCATTCTTTTCCCTGCAATTTTTCCGGCCTTTTATACACTGTCGAGCCTTATGCCTGTCTTAAGTGCATCTCTAAAACTTGGGAGTACGACAGTACTACTGCTTCTGCATCTGCGTTTGATATTTTTCACATATAACAACCTGGTCATATTATGCATCCATATCTTCTGGATCAACCGGCCGCTGTGACCGAGTGGTTCTAGGCGCTTCATTCCAGAATCGCGCTACTGCTACGGTCGCAGGTTCGAATGCTGCCTCGGACATGGATGTGTGTGATGTCCTTGGGTTAGTTAGGTTTACATAGTTCTAAGTCTAGAGGACTGATGACCTCAGATGTTAAGTCTCATATCTCTTAGAGCCATTTGAACTATGTCTTGGATCATCAATATGATAACAATAGTTTAGGAACTTCCATGCTTCATCTGCCGTTCTTGGTGTCTGTACACATCTTAATAGAGTAATGTGACGCCCGTGTTTGGCTACATGCCCCGTTTTACCACTTGCATGTAATTTTAGCAGTCTTGGCTGTTTCTTACTATTATTATGCCAAATTACTCCCTTTTGAAGACAGGTTCTTTCCTCTCAGTGACATAATCGTGCTCTCTTCCCTTTGGGCTATTTCCACGGCCACGCCTAAGTTCATGTTTTCGCTTCGACTGCACACACTTGTCTGTGTACCATCATTGGCTGACCCTTCAATAAAACATGCACAGCCTAGCGCATAAACTAATTCCACCACATTTTTCAGCTGTTCCCTAACCGTTGCTCTAGTTACGGCAACCCTGAACGATTTTGCCACCTCGTCTATTCCATTTCCCAAAGAGACAATTGATTGACCCAGGTGCTGACTGCCTTTATAGATCCTGAAAGCTTAGATATCTGGTGTCTTCTTACCAGAATACTTCTTCTCTGAAACCTGTCTCACTTCTGGCCAATTATGCATGTTTCCTCCTAGCACAAATTTAATGTTAGTATCTTCCATTATTTTAGACTTCACATACTGAATTAATGTTTCTTTATCCTAGATTTTAACGACTTTAAAGCGGCATTCATGTTCTCGATGAATTTTTCTCATTCTCTTTTTTACTATCAAATGTTCTAGAACCAAAACTAACGCATCCTTCGCAATTGCGTTAACGTTATCGCTCCTGGGCGACGTCATTTTGTTATAATCATCCTCAATTCATTGCGCTGGCTTGCCTGTTCTGTTCTTCAGCTGTTCCTTTTCTTCGTCTGGTCTGCTGGACTCTGCTGGTTCTCTGTGTCTTGGGCCCTACTACATGTGTAGCCTATTGGCCTCTCCAGAATCTTGGGCGCTGCTACTCGTGTAGACTGCTGGTCTCTCCGCAGTCTTGGGTGTCGCTACTCGTAACTGCTACTTCTTCTTGCGGTGAGACTCAGTGACACAACTGGTAAGTTTCATCCTCCTGCTGCCCAGGCTTTTTTCATTATCCAGCTAATCCATCACCAACAACAGTTTTTTGATGCCACCCTAAACATCTCATACGAAATTTTTATGAAGTATCCTGGCACAAATTCTCTCTTTTTGTGTTAGCTTTGGTGTTATATGAATGGTACAGTGAAGACATTAACGATAATACGGATTCACATAGCTTGTTTCAGAATCGTTGTAAGGGAAATGAATGGGAGGAGCTCTCCGTGATTGGGATGGGTGTTCGATTGCAAGAGATTGGTAATTTTCGTGGAGTTGGCCGGAGTGATCTGCTGAAGCAGCGAGTTATTACTTTTAGTCAGTCTACTGTTCTAACCGACACATTTGCTTATTGGGGATGTCAGACCAAAATCCCTTAAGACGTCTTCGAGCCAATCACATATCCTATTCTATATGCTCGTACCTCCTACAGTGGGGTACCATATCAAATACATTTTGGAAATGTAGTAATACGGAATGTGCCTGTTCCCCTTCATCCATAGTCAGCAGGATGTGATGTAAAAAAAGGGCAATCTGGGTTTCGCAGGAGCGATGCTTTCTAAAAATGTTGATTTGTTGACCAAAACTTTCTCGTTTCAGGGAAATTTATTACATCCGAACTGAGAATACGTTCAAAAATTGTACACCTATCCGATCTTAAGGATATTGGTCGGTAATTTTGCGTCTCCGTTCTTTTATACTTCATACATACAGGAGCCACCTGCTCTTCCTTCCAGTCGCTTCGAACTTTGTGCTGGGCGGGAGATTCACGACAAATGCAAGCTCTGTAAGGGGTCAGTGCCGTAGACTACCTGCTGTGAAACCTAACTGGGATTACGTTCGAACCTAGTTAGTTATTGTATTCAACTGTTTAAGCTGCTTCTCCACGCTAACGGTGCTTGTTACTGTATCCTCCATATGGAAGACTGTGCGATGGTCAAACGATTCTCCTGCCTGAAGCGTTTCTTAAATGCGACGTTCCTTTTGGTTTCTTCTGCCGCTGTCCCAGACTTATCTACGAGGGCTAGATGAAGCCTCTGATCCGTTCAGTGATATTACTTAGGACGAGAATTTTCTCCGGTTTTCGGCATTTTGCGAATGTATGTCTGTGGTAGTTGTTGCATGTTTCGTGTATCGCTCTTTCTGCTGAAGCACGAATCACTACTAACTTCTTCCCGCCATCATTTGCACGTTCTCTTTGGAATCGAGACAGTCGCAGCCTTCGATTCCTCAGCATTTTACGAGTTTCGTTGCTAAAAGACAGTGGGACGTTTCTGTCCTCAATCCATTAATTCGGCATAAACTTCTCCAGAGGAGTGTATAGCACACCGAAATTAAACGATGCCAGTTCATTGTCTAAGTGGAATGCTAGCAGGCTTTTATTATCCTTTTTAGCAGAAACGCTCTGCTAGCTGTCTCGATTGATATATCAACTTTAGTAACTATAGTCACTAGTATGACATCATGGTCAGAAATCCCTTTCTCTGCGCACACTGGACTCGCATTCGGGAGGACGACGGTTCACTCCCACGTCCGGCCATCCTGATTTAGGTTTTCCGTGATTTCCCTAAATCGCTCCAGGCAAATGCCGGGGTGGTTCCTTTGAAAGGGCACGGCCGACTTCCTTCCCCGTCCTTCCCTTATCCGACGACACCGATGACCTCGCTGTCTGGTCTTCCCCAAACAACCCAACCCAACCCTGTCTCTGTACTGACACCGTCGATAAGTTAAAGCCTATCTGTGGCTACACGTCTAAGATATTTCCACTGCATGTGGGCTGTCGAAGTATCTGCTCAAGACAGTTTTCGGAAAATGTTTTCAAAAGTACTTCGCAAGGCTATCTGTCTGCTCTCCCTGTAATGAGTCCATAAACGTCCAGGTGCATACTCAGTAGGTTAAAGCTGCATGGTCTGGATATGTCCACGAAAATGACCATAGACTATCTTTTAATTACTTTGAAAGTTTCAGAGTGGAATCGGGTGGCCTCTAAAAACATTCAACACCTAACCTGATTTAACCTATACGTCCTACATGCGACTACATTAAGTCAGCTTTTTGTACGTCCTTCCCTGTTACAGGAGGTCTTGGGGACCATGGCAGTTCACTACTGTAAGGAAATGAAACGCCTACAGCCGTCCTTACGACCTTATTACGCGTGTAGCTACCAGTTTCGGCGCTTCAATGCTTCATCTTTAGGCCTTAGTTGCTGCTGAAGGGGTTATCACGATACATATACACGATGTACCAGAGGCAAACAACTGGTTTAAGCAGACTATCTGCAACTGTGACCTCAGCACCCGAACCATCAAGATTGCAGTTGATGATTGGAGTGCTGGCATCACAGTTATACCACCGTCGAAACTGATAGCTACACAATAAATAAGATCATAAAGACGGCTGCACACGTTTCATTTTCTTACAATAGATGGCTTCAGTATCACGCCCGAATTTTGCCTCAAAGGGGACAATAATTTTGGCAGCAGTAATGAACACTCCCTCTGCCACGCTATCTAATCCGTCTTTTCAACATAATTTCCATGGACAGCTAAGCATCTCAAAGCCTTGTATTTCAGCGGTCAGCCAGCTCAGTCCCGAGAAATTAGCTTGAGCGAAATTAATTCTGGAACTTTATTACGAATACGTCGACAATTCGCTGATCATCTATTGACCGTTAAAGTGTCTTACCTCTGTACGCAGTCTTATTATACTATCTGGATCTCATTTGGCGGGTGTTCATCAGAGTACCTAAAACATCTGTCTTGCCTAAAAAAAACCGTTTGCACTTTACAAGTAGTCTACTACCCGGGTAACTGGTTCCTTCGTGTAGTGCAACTTTGACCTATAAATGGCTCTGAGCACTATGGTACTTTACATCTGAGGTCATCAGTCCGCTAGAACTTAGAACTACTTAAACCTAACTAAACTAAGGACATCACACACATCCATGCCCGAGGCAGGTTTCGAACCTGCGACCATAGCGGTCGCGCGGTTCCAGACTGAAGCGAGTAGAACCGCTCGGCCACACCGGCCGGCCTTGACCTATTAAGGCGAGGCCCAAAATTGCCCAATCGATTAAGTGGGTCCAGAAATCTGCCGCCAAGATTGTCACAGAGCCCACACATAATTATGTTTAGGCCCTCCACTCGGCTCCAACCAAGAGACCCCGATCTACTCCGCAAGCAATGCTGTAAATTGTAAGCCTATCTCGCATTCCTGATTCAAGGCCAGCAACCGTTACCATTTCTGCCTGCCCCTTGTGTGAACTGAGGATGGCCTCAAACCTCAAGCGACTGGAGTGGTTGGTGGTGACCCAAGGCTCCATTATAACCAATGTACGAGGGCAGTTCAATAAGTAATGCAACACATTTTTTTTCTCGGCCAATTTTGGTTGAAAAAACCGGAAATTTCTTGTGGAATATTTTCAAACATTCCCGCTTCGTCTCGTATAGTTTCATTGACTTCCGACAGGTGGCAGCGCTGTACGGAGCTGTTAAAATGGCGTCTGTAACGGATGTGCGTTGCAAACAACGGGCAGTGATCGAGTTTTGTTTGGCGGAAAACCAGGGCATCTCAGATATTCATAGGCGCTTGCAGAATGTCTACGGTGATCTGGCAGTGGACAAAAGCACGGTGAGTCTTTGGGCAAAGCGTGTGTCATCATCGCCGCAAGGTCAAGCAAGACTGTCTGATCTCCCGCGTGCGGGCCGGCCGTGCTTAGCTGTGACTCCTGCAGTGGCGGAGCGTGCGAACACACTCGTTCGAGATGATGGACGGATCACCATCAAACAACTCAGTGCTCAACTTGACATCTCTGTTGGTAGTGCTGTCATAATTGTTTACCAGTTGGGATTTTCAAAGGTTTGTTCCCGCTGGGTCCCTCGTTGTCTAACCGAACACCATAAAGAGCAAAGGAGAACCATCTGTGCGGAATTGCTTGCTCGTCATGTGGCTGGGGGTGACCATTTCTTGTCAAAGATTGTTACAGGCGATGAAACATGGCTTCATCACTTCAAACCTGAAACAAAACGGCAGTCAATGGAGTGGCGCCACACCCACTCCCCTACCAAGAAAAAGTTTAAAGCCATACCCTCAGCCGGTAAAGTCATGGTTACAGTCTTCTGGGACGCTGAAGGGGTTATTCTGTTCGATGTCCTTCCCCATGGTCAAACGATCAACTCTGAAGTGTATTGTGCTACTCTTCAGAAATTGAAGAAACGACTTCAGCGTGTTCGTAGGCACAAAAATCTGAACGAACTTCTCCTTCTTCATGACAACGCAAGACCTCACACAAGTCTTCGCACCCGAGAGGAGCTCACAAAACTTCAGTGGACTGTTCTTCCTCATGCACCCTACAGCCCCGATCTCGCACCGTCGGATTTCCATATGTTTGGCCCAATTAAGGACGCAATCCGTGGGAGGCACTACGCGGATGATGAAGAAGTTATTGATGCAGTACGACGTTGGATCCGACATGGACCAGTGGAATGGTACCGTGCAGGCATACAGGCCCTCATTTCAAGGTGGCGTAAGGCCGTAGCATTAAATGGAGATTACGTTGAAAAATAATGTTGTGTAGCTAAAAGATTGGGGAATAAACTGGCGTATTTCAATGCTGAATATAACAAACCCTGTTTCTGAAAAAAAAATGTGTTGCATTACTTATTGAACTGCCCTCGTATAACCGCTGCTAAGGCCTCCTCTACTTCTTGGATGAGTTCCGCTCCCCCCAACGCGCGCGCATCTGAGTGCACAAAGGCTTTCTTTCGATTCTGAACAACCCTAGCAGTCTCGATAACGTTCCTAGAGTTACGGTTGCCAATAATCAGCAATGCGGGTGTATCTACTCGAGCCATGCTAAAAGAATGGCTATCTGTCCACTCACAGGGACAGACGGCCAACCTCCACATTTTCTCTCCACCGCATAGGACACAAATATGTACCACCTACCACCCACCCTGTAATGAGGGGGGATAAACCGTATCGGCAACACTGAAAGGTGCCTTGGCAGTAGACACCATGGGCGCAACGAGCGACAGGTGAAGTGTCCCATCCGATGAGCCCGATTCTCCACCACCGTTGCACGTCGACGAGGGAGCAGCGTCATGATGGCTGACCATAGCCAGAAGCGCATTTAGCTTTTCTTGAACTCGAGCCAGCTCCTCTTGCAGCCTCATCCAGCATGTACACATCCTACCCATTCTAGCAAGACTGGCTGAAAAAATAAACTACGAAAGCATCCAGAAAAACCTGGATATGTAACTTGCTACCCTCCTGATATGCCAGAAATGGAGACTGACCCCTTAATGAGTTACATAACAGACTGTTCAGTAAATATGACAGATTTTCTACTGACTCCATCACTCTACATTTAACAGTTACTAAAACGTGTTATTACAACTCTGAAATAAACACACACGAGATTTAGGAGACATAGTACTAATAAAACAAGGAGAACAAGATTTGATTAGTCGCTCTCCAAATGAGTACCAAACGACAGTTGTAGCCTGACTGTTGTGTAATCACAATTATAGTCATGGAGCTTGTAATGTTCAAGATAAAGTCGTTCTTTCAGTGCGGCTCATCTGAACCAATTATAGACCCAGCGGTTACTTAACTTGCTTGACTAATTGACTAATGCCGTTAGTGCCAAATTAGGGGTCACAAACAACTAATCAAATTCAGTGTATAGATCAAATTGGTGTTCCTCAGTTTCCTTAACGTTCGAATCTTCCCAAAATAAAGGAACTATGTCATATCAAATATCAACTTATAATTGACAAAATCAAATGGTGCAGGTTATCAGCTGGTGACGGATTATCGGGCTCCGAGCTAAAAGATGATTCTCGAATCGGACCCTTTGCCTGATCAGCGTAACTGTCCCACTTGGTTTGCTGGAATTCGATATTTTACCGCTCTTGATCTTAAACAGACGTATCATCAGGCGCTGTTGGCTGAAGAATCTAAGCCTCTCAGCGCGTTTTGTACGGACTGTACCACGTCCCCATTTGTTTATCCTGTGGGGTGGCTGTGATGTTATATTTACTGGATTCTTCTTTAGCTTAACTTCAGTTTAGATGCGATTATAGTACCCAGATTTCGTTGTCGAAAATAAAAAATGCTTTCCTGAGGACTGTGATCATCTTGGATAGGTTTAGTGCCTTTCACAGGGAAATCTCCTTTTTCGGACACACTGTTATGGCCGCAGCATTGATAAAGTTTACTTGCTATCTATCAATTTCCTCAAGTTAAGGATAATAAAGGTGCTTCTAAATTTATAAGCATGGAACATTCTTTTCAGAAAATTATGTTCAATTTAGCCCAGTTGGTTGCTCCTTCAGGTCCAATACGTCGGGAGGAAGAAACTTAAAGCAATCAGCATTTATTGACTTGAAACTGTTGCTAAGTACTGTCTCCACTTTTTACTGTTTCTGAAATTGTGCATGAAAGTTTTCTTCAGGCTGATGCATCTGATTCTGTGATAGCAGTGGTGTTACATTAGAAATGTCATGAGTGCTTGAAGGGCGTCTGCCTAAACTAAATTTTCAGAGTACGAGTTGGAAGCCTTGGCTTTCCTCTTAGTTCGTGGAAAATTTAAATTAATTCTCGAGCATAAGTAATTCCACATTGAAACTGAAAACCAGACTTTCAATTTGGTATTGGTCAATCCCCGTGAAACGGCTAGGATTGGCTGCTAGGTTGTCAGAATTTCTGTTTTCCGCTTCCAAGTTAGATGTATTAGGGGTATCGATAATTAAATCGCTGATGTTCTTAGTCGTATGTTGCAGTGTGAGTCGGGAATAATCAAAATAGCGCAAATCTGCCGGGAACCCGTTTGTGTTTCTGTAGTGTTGAGTAATATACCATCGTTATTTTTATAACTTGAGGGAAAATCAGAAAGAAGTTGCTCACATGAATAACATAAAGCAGCCGCTTAATATCAATATATTTCTGGTTATTATATCAAGAATGATCTTTACTGTTATTGTACCTGTCACGATGGTAAACCAAAAATGCGTCTTCCTACAGAACTGGTTCCAGCTATCTTCACTATATTACATGTGGGGGCCATTTGCGTAAGTATGAAGTTGTTACAAAAATTCAGGAGCATCTAACTTGGGATGATTGCAAGTATTGCTTATGGAAATTCGTTGCTCCGTGCTAGGATTGTAGGTTGGCTAAATCTAATTTATATACGCTTTGAGATTTCTTACATTTCAGTCGATGAGGCAGACCGAAGGACATTACCTGAAGACTCATTCCTCTCCGAGTTTGGATGGTTCGAGCACAGCCAAGATGCTTGCTCCCAGACTACAGTGTGATTGGATGATTCAGTTAAAAAATAGTTCAAATGGCTCTGAGCAATATGTGACTTAACTTCTGAGGAGGTCATCAGTCGCCTAGTACTTAGAACTAATTAAACCTAACTAACCTAAGGATATCACACACATCCATGCCCGATGCAGGATTCGAACCTGCGACCAGAGCGGTCACGCGGTTCCAGACTGCAGCGCCTAGAACCGCACGGCCACACCGGCCGGCGGTTGATTCAGTGTAATGTCCTGTAAGTGCTAGGATTTTGGAGTCCTGGAGGATGAGAGGGGAAAGGGCGAGGGGGATGAGAGAATCCAAGTCACAACTAGTCTATTTCTGCCACCTTCATTTCTGAAATTCTTTAGAAATTTTGGGATGTTTCCTCGAATTTTTTAAAATATTTTAAGCCTACTGCCGTCTTGGATTTTTAAATGTCCTGTCGTCTGCCAAGTTGATGACGTCATGTGTTCGATGTCATTGTGCTGACTGTGCATTTAAGCAGACCACATCATCACTTGCACTTTTCAAGATCATTTATGTGGAAAGTAAGCTGGAAAATAGGTACTGATGTATTACTGTCACCTTTAACTGCAGGAGCTGTTCACTCATTTAATTTCACTGTTGGAACTACACTCCTGGAAATGGAAAAAAGAGCACATTGACACCGGTTTGTCAGACCCACCATACTTGCTCCGGACACTGCGAGAGGGCTGTACAAGCAATGATCACACGCACGGCACAGCGGACACACCAGTAACCGCGGTGTTGGCCGTTGAATGACGCTAGCTGCGCAGCATTTGTGCACCGCCGCCGTCAGTGTCAGCCAGTTTGCCGTGGCATACGGAGCTCCATCGCAGTCTTTATCACTGGTAGCATGCCGCGACAGCGTGGACGTGAACCGTTTGTGCAGTTGACGGACTTTGAGCGAGGGCATATATTGGGCATGCGGCAGGCCGGGTGGACGTAACGCCGAATTGCTCAACACGTGGGGCGTGAGGTCTCCACAGTACATCGATGTCGCCAGTGGTCGGCGGAAGGTGCACGTGCCCATCGACCTGGGACCGGAACACAGCGACGCACGGATGCACGCCAAGACCGTAGGATCCTACGCAGTGCCGTAGGGGACCGCACCGCCACTTCCCAGCAAATTAGGGACACTGTTGCTCATGGGGTATCGGCGAGGACCATTCGCAACCGTCTCCATGAAGCTGGGCTACGGTCCCGCACACCGTTAGGCCGTCTTCTGCTCACGCCCCAACATCGTGCAGCCCGCCTCCAGTGGTGTCGCGACAGGTGTGAATGGAGGGACGAATGGAGACGTGTCGTCTTCAGCGATGAGAGTCGCTTCTGCCTTGGTGCCAATGATGGTCGTATGCGTGTTTGGCGCCGTGCAGGTGAGCGCCACAATCAGGACTGCATACGACCGAGGCACACAGGGCCAACACCCGGCATCATGGTGTGGGGAGCGATCTCCTACACTGGCCGTACACCACTGGTGATCGTCGAGGGGACACTGAATAGTGCACGGTACATCCAAAGTACATCCAAACCGTCATCGAACCCATCGTTCTACCATTCCTAGACCGGCAAGGGAACTTGCTGTTCCAACAGGACAATGCACGTCCGCATGTATCCCGTGCCACCCAACGTGCTCTAGAAGGTGTAAGTCAACTACCCTGGCCAGCAAGATCTCCGGATCTGTCCCCCATTGAGCATGTTTGGGACTGGATGAAGCGTCGTCTCACGCGGTCTGCACGTCCAGCACGAACGCTGGTCCAACTGAGGCGCCAGGTGGAAATGGCATGGCAAGCCGTTCCACAGGACTACATCCAGCATCTCTACGATCGTCTCCATGGAAGAATAGCATCCTGCATTGCTGCGAAAGGTGGATATACACTGTACTAGTGCCGACATTGTGCATGCTCTGTTGCCTGTGTCTATGTGCCTGTGGTTCTGTCAGTGTGATCATGTGATGTATCTGACCCCAGGAATGTGTCAATAAAGTTTACCCTTCCTGGGACAATGAATTCACGGTGTTCTTATTTCAATTTCCAGGAGTGTATTTTAGTGTACCAGTACTCCACTGGGGTACAGGTATGACTGTGTAGGCCGGCCGGGGTGGCCGAGCGGTTATAGGTGCTTCAGTCTGGAACCGCGGCACAGCTTCGGTCGCAGGTTGGAATCCTGCCTCGAGCATGGATGTGTGTGATGTCCTTAATTTAGTTAGGTTTAAGTAGTTCTATGTTCTAGGGAACTGATGACCTCAGATGTTAGGTCCCATAGTGCCCAGAGCCATTTGAACCATTTATGACTGTATACTTGAGCACTCGTCAAAATTTATGAAATAGCTGATCCATAAATACAACATCAGCGCATCAGGAAGTTCAGTTTTTAACGTTGCTGGTGCTTTTACACAAATAGCATTAAACCATTAGACATGCTAACACTTTAACGGCAACTGCTAGAAGCTGTAGCTCGTAAGTGTATCACCTTACGTTTACACGCAGTTCTATTGAATATCACCCTAGTTTTTCTGTTACGGGCAGATAAAACCCTTCCCGTACCTGAAAAACATATTTCAGCAAATTTAACTTACAGAATATTCTAGAGCACTGTTTGTAAAGTATTTTGTATTCTTTCCCGCCTTTCGTGCACTATATTAAGCTTTCTGTATGTAGAAACATAATGCCTGTCAGTGTTGTGGTGGGCGACTTAACTAATATTCTAGCTCATACTTAATATCGGTACACATTTCTAACCTTCTGGACGCGGCTGTCTCGCTTATTTACGGAGGACACCTTGGCTCTCCTAGCATTTTCAGCTCCTGAGGACGATAGCGGTGTGTGCTGTGGAAAGATCGGTAATTTTATCTCAATTACTGACGCCGTTTCAAAGTCTGAAACATTTTATAAATGACACTTTGTGTTTTATTACTTTCATTCCGTGAATCTCATAGCCTACTGTTACTTCACTCGTAGTCAGCCTTTGTTCCTTTCAGGAACAACTTCGTCTTCAGACCTGTAGTTTATCGAACGCCGTGGAGGATAGTGTCATTTCTGGGCGCGCAGACAGCCGCTGCACGAGCAGAGAACAAATTACAGAAACGGCGAATTTCGTCAACTCCAGCGTGGGCCGCCGGCGTAGCCTTTAATTGAGTTTCTCTGACGCCACAGCGTCGAAGCTGTCTCTTCATTTAGACAGACCCACCAGGCGAGCTGGGTCACTCTGATTCGCGCTTCACACCCTTTACTTAGAGATAAAGGAAACGGCGAATTTTCATTTCCTCTTTAGAAAACTTTAGACAAAGGGTCTCCTCTTTTTTTATTAGAATCTGTTTACTACAACTTGGGAAATACGCAGTACCACGGCATTCATTGTAATAATTTTTATCTTTAATTTATTTGCGGACTGCTCTCACAGTTTGTTGGACGTGAAATACAAAAATTCATTTTCGCCGGTACTAACTATTAGAAAATCATTCCTATGGGCCAGTAATTCGTTCCCTTCAGAATGTGCTGACGACAGAGCTCCCATTTTTACTATAATATCCGTCGGCTCCCTCGACGGAAGACGCGTGTCATATGACTGGGAAGTTGCACAGGTGACAGCAATACGCAAGGTATTAAATACACGCAATCCTCAGTATTATAGAACCACACTGTTAACATCGATTACAAGTAGGAGCGTGGAATACATATTCTTTTCAAATATCTTGAGATGCCTCGAAGGAAACGGTCTGTTGACAGATAAACAGCATGTATTAAGAAAATACTATTCCGGTGAAGCGCAGATGGCGCTCTGTTTGTACAAAGTAGTTAGTGTAGTCAGTAGGAGACATTTTCCTTCATGTAAACGGTTTGCGATCTAGATGTAGACATAGACATATCGATTATTTCATTACTTCATTAGGTCAGAACAAGGAACGCCAATGGCAGAATTGGTATATCACACTGTGTTTCTTCATCTTTCTATAAGAATTAAGTGCTACAACATTGTTGTGGCAATAGTGTACTCATCAAAAAGAAAGGGTAAAGATTAGAGGTAATTTAACAGCTGGCATAATCTTTTGGAACGTTGCCATGTCATTTTTCTTACCTTGTTGAAGTATTATTTTTAATAAAAATAATTAGGATGTATTGAAATACTGTGATCAAGGACACGTTGTAAAAATAAGTATTTCCGTTAAAAGTAGGAGAAAGTAAATAATAAACACACAAATAACTACTTTGCCAACAGAAAGGAGAAGTACAAATTCTTAAAATAATTGATTGTTATAGTTTTTCTTCAAACACCAGAAATCAGTCCAGCATAAAATCACTATTTAGTTGTATTTTATAACAATGATTCTTTAACTCTGCGTATCTTGAAGATACGTAACCGTATGAAAAACTTTGAAAGGCTGAACAGGAGAGTAGAACACTTTCTTAGTAATGTGGTATGGCTTGTAAATATAATTTTAATACATCATATATCTCTTAAGTTTAAACAAAAAATATACCTTAGGATGCAAGAGACCTCTAAATCTTTGTCAGATGAAGGATATAAAATTATTCGAGACGCTTTAAGATATACGTAATAGTGGAGTGATATGGGTAAGAAGTAGTAAGAGATAAGGTGGAGATAGAACCATGAAGTGCAATGTTACTCCTTGGCAAACTTACAATACGTTAATCATTATCCATAAGATAAATTGGTAGATTTACAACCATCTACAACCACATGTACGTAATTACGCTGCAATTCACAATAAAGTACCTCGCAGAGTATTCTTCGGACCAGCTTTAAGCTAATTCTCCATCGTTTCACTCTCGAACAGCTCACGGTAAAACGGATACTTAAATTCTTTCCGTGTGAGCTATGATGTTTCGTAGTTTATTATGATGATCGTCTATCCCTGTGTAGATCGGTGCCCACGGACTATTTTCACACTCTAAGGAGAATGTCTCACAGCGAGAAACGCCTTTGTTTTGATGAGTCCGACCCTATCTCGAGTACAACAACCGTGGTATTTTCTCATTCATTTATAGTACAAATCGAGTTGCCCTTCTTTGAACTTTTCCGATGTAATCTATCAGTCCTACCTGATGGATCCCACTTGCATGGCAGCACTCCAGAAGAGGGTGGGCGATCATACTGTAACCAGTCTCTTCAGGAAACCTGTTACATTTTCTAAGTGTTCTACACATAAATCTCAGTCTATGGTGGGCTTTCCCCCACAACATTATTCATGTGATCTTTCCAATTTAAGTTAAGAGCAATTGTAATCCCTAATTATTTAGTTCAGGATACTCCGCGTAATTTATACTTATCCCAAACGGAGGCCAAAATACATGTCGAGAGGAAATACATCTATCTTCTTAAACGTTTCTTTAAACGAAAAGTAATAGAACGTGGATTTGGTGGTGACTAAATCTATTTAAAACTGAACTAGACAATATTCTATCAAACAATAATATTTTCATGTAGTGTAGAGAAATGTATCGTGCTCCAGAGGGATGTTAATTATCAGAGGTGTGCGTTTTAAGATATAAGTAATAGTGGAATGATGGATTTACTCCACATATAACAATACAAATATAATGACTTAAGAGTGTAGGATTCCACTGTCGGTGCATTTTCAATAAAACAGCATGGACTGCAGTTATTTAGTCTTTATAGTTATTTTCCACATTCACAATGTCTGAAGCCCGACATGATTTCTTTAAAAACCAAAATGACTTCATAATACAGTTTTGCTCATTCGCTCGATAGACCGCCATCAGATGCCCTTCCACAACGACATAATCAGTGACATAAAATAAAAACAAAGCGATAGCTATAATGTATGATAGCTGCTGAAATACTTAGATTCAGGTTTAAAAACTGTTTCGTGAGGCTGTAAACCGATTTAAATTAAGAGAAGTCCAACAAGAAGACAGAATGTAAAGATACATAACAGCCATATCAGAAGACGTTGTTGAACATTGGACCAAGGTAAAACGTGAATTGTTTTATGCGGCAGTTAACAACTTCCAACAAAGTATTGCTGCCATTGGACAGTGTAAAAAGTGCGATACCTTAATGTGTGGTGAAATTTAAGGGATACATACTACAGAAAAATCTTCGGCTCATTCGGAAAAATTTGCACCTTTAACTACTTTCCATTGGCAAACTGATAATTCCTTTGCGTCTCTGGATGAAGCCATCCACCTCTCCCTCCTTTCACTCAATTCCGCTATAAATTCCTGCTCTCCAGAATATCTCTCGGTATCTAACATTTAGAGATCCCATCTAACCATCAAATATCCAACATTGTTCTGTATCATTCCAATTGAAAACCTTTTGTTTTCCCCTGGTCCGAGCTGATTATTGGCAACGATTACCTCCATGCAAGAAATTCGGAAAAATCTTCGTAACATGTTATTTTTTCCGATGTTAACCCTTTTCACGCTTTCAGAAATACGTTTCTTGTTGTAGGCAGTGTATTTCTAATGTCTCATTTCGTAGTCTATCATCCTCAGCATGGCCTCATTTAATTATATTTCACTCGACTACATCTACATCTACATCCATACTCCGCAAGCCACCTGACGGTGTGTGGCGGAGGGTACCCTGAGTACCTCTATCGGTTCTCCCTTCTATTTCAGTCTCGTATTGTGCTTGGAAAGAAGGTTTGTCGGTATGCTTCTGTGTGGGCTCTAATCTCTCTGATTTTACCCTCATGGTCTCTTCGCGAGATATACGTACGAGGGAGCAATATACTGCTTGACTCTTCGGTGACGGTATGTTCTCGAAACTTTAAAAAAGCCCATACCGAGCTACTGAGCGTATCTCCTGCAGAGTCTTCCACTGGAGTTTATCTATCATCTCCGTAACGCTTTCGCGATTACTAAATGCTCCTGTAACGAAGCGCGCTGCTCTCCGTTGGATCTTCTCTATCTCTTCTATCAACCCTATCTGGTACGGATCCCACACTGCTGAGCAGTATTCAAGCAGTGGGCGAACAAGCGTACTGTAACCTACTTCCTTTGTTTTCGGATTGCATTTCCTTAGGATTCTTCCAATGAATCTCAGTCTGGCATCTGCTTTACCGACGATCAACTTTATATGATCATTCCATTTTGAATCACTCTTAGTGCGTACTCCCAGATAATTTATGGAATTAACTGCTTCCAGTTGCTGACCTGATATTTTGTAGCTAAATGAAAAGGGATCTATGTTTCTATGCATTCGCAGCACATTACACTTGTCTACATTGAGATTTAATTGCCATTCCCTGCACCATGCGTCAATTCGCTGCAGATCCTCCTGCATTTCAGTACAATTTTCCATTTTTACAACCTCTCGATACACCACAGCATCATCTGCAAAAAGCCTCAGTTAATTTCCGATGTCATTCACAAGGTCATTTATGTATATTGTGAATAGCAATGCTCCTATGACACTCCCCTGCGGCACACCTGAAATCACTCTTACTTCGGAAGACTTTTCACCATTGATAATAACATGCTGCGTTCTGTTATCTAGGAACCGTTCAATACAATCACATAATTGGTCTAATAGTCCATATGCTCTTACTTTGTTCATTAAACGACTGTGGGGAACTGTATCGAACGCCTTGCGGAAGTCAAGAAACATGGCATCTACCTGTGAACCCGTGACTATGGCCCTCTGAGTCTCGTGGACGAATAGCGCTAGCTGGGTTTCACACGACCGTCTTTTTCGAAACCCATGCTGATTCCTACAGAGTAGATTTCTAGTCTCCAGAAAATTCATTATACTCGAACATAATACGTGTTCCAAAATTCTACAACTGATCGACGTTAGAGATATAGGTCTATAGTTCTGCACATCTGTTGGACGTCCCTTCTTGAAAACGGGGATGACCTGTGCCCTTTACCAATCCTTTGGAACGCTGCGCTCTTCTAGGGACCTACGGTACACCGCTGCAAAAAGGGGGGCAAGTTCCTTCGCGTACTCTGTGTAAAATCGAACTGGTATCCCATCAGGTCCAGCGGCCTTTCCTCTTTTGAGCGATTTTAATTGTTTCTCTATCCCTCTGTCGTCTATTTCGATATCTACCATTTTGTCATCTGTACGACAATCTAGTGAAGGAACTACAGTGCAGTTTTCCTCTGTGAAACAGCTTTGGAAAAAGACATTTAGTATTTCGGCCTTTAGTCTGTCATCCTCTGTTTCAGTACCATTTTGGTCACAGAGTGTCTGGACTACCTTATTTTACGTTTCGTAATATTCATCAAAAACCTCGTTCCAAAATACCATCCATTCCTTTCTACTGAAGGCGGTTGCCGTCTCTAACAGAATTGCAATTCACTCAGGAAATCTTAAAAATTTTAATTATTTCCCCTAAAATTTATTTATTTGTTCCTACTTTTCTCTTTGTTTTCTTTAGAGTTTGCTGAATTGATAACTCGGAAAACATCGTGGGGATGCGACAACTCTGTATCACTACGTTTTCCACTACTGCGTCGTTTTTATATCCGGCTCGTTTATGAACCAGTTGTTGAAAACCTTTTTGCAAACCCAGAAATACTAAGGCATTGCGGTTTCTTTTGAAACTTCCAGGAAGATATGATGTATCATGCAGCGTAACTTGCTGTGATAGTGCGAAAGAGAGAGAGACAAAGATACTGTTTAAAACTCTGTGGCGGTCAGCGCTCACATAACAATTCTTAGGACTGTCAGAAGCCCCGAAGGAGCAGTCTAGGAAGTTTTGAGGGGCGAAAATTCAAGCGTCAATTTTTTTCGGTACAATGATGGAAGATTATTAACAGAAGAACTTCAGCAAGATATGATGCCTTGCCAAGAGGAACATATCACTGAACCTGTTGCGAAAATTCAGGCGGCAATTGAAGGCATTACTGCGCAAGTTACTTTAGAAACAGGAGCAACAGTAGTTGTCGTTTCTGAGAAGTTATTTCAAAGAACACTTCAGAAAGCAGATCCACCGATTTTTCCTGTTCAGTGTTGTAGAATTGTAGGCCCTACTGGTCATAAGTCTTCTCAGGTTAAAGTGTAGACTCAACTCCAGTTAGATACAGGAAATGTAGCTATAAATTGCAGGTTCCTAGTAATAGAAAAATTGGTTGAGGACTGTATCCTGGGTATAGATGAAATTAGAGAGATAAATTGGCGTATCGATTTTTCTCTAGGCTGTGCCAGTTTTACGACAATGGATCAGAAACATCAAGTGAATCTTCTCAGGGAATATAATACCCATGGAATGTATTGTGAGGGACGAAAGCTGCAAATAAAGTGGATACATAGCAAGCCTGCACGGTATTACCAAACTGATTACTTCCAACCAGTTTTAAAACCTGAAGATATGGTATACGAAAAGGTGCAAGAACCTGAATATTTGCAACAACATCAAGGAAAGCCATTATATGATCTTCTACAGGAATATCACGAAGTCTTTCAAGAAAAACCTGGTTGAATCAAGGGATACATATGCCATTTACATGTGATTGCACACCAAGTTTTCTGCCGTACTTTTTATCCAGTATCGTGGCACCAACGAAAGGTAGTTGATGCGGAAATCCAACAGATGCTTCAATGGGATCTGATCGAACGCTCGAGGAGTCCATACTGTAGTCCGCTTCATGTTGTCCCGAAAAAAGGAGGAAAAGTTCGTCTCGTGCTAGACGCACGGCAGATAAATAAGATTATCGTGCCCATGCGAACTCACCCGGAAAATATCGATGAGCTAATTCAAAAGTTCTAGGGGATAAAATAGATAACAAATATTGATCTGAAAAGTTCATTTTGGCAGGTGGCACTAGACAAACCATCAAAAAGTACACCACGTTGGTACATGCAGGTAGAAGCTATCAATTTAAGGTTTTACCTTTCGTGCTAAACGTGAGCTCAGGAGTTTTCATAAATGCTCTAGATTAAGCATTGGGACCTGCACCTCGATGCAATTTAACTTTGTTTGTCGATGACATGCTCATAGCTACGACCACATGGAAGGAGCACGTTGATTTATTGGGAAGAGTGTTAGAACGTTTCAAGGAAGCAGGCATAACCGCAAATCTGCAAAAGTCCCATTTTGTTCGAGATAAAATCAAATTTCTGGATCATCTTATAAATGAAAAAGGCATCCTACCGGACTCCGAGAAACTAAAGGCATTAAAAAACTGCAGTTTCAACAACAAAAAGGCAATTAAAGGGCTTCCTCGGGGTTGTCTCTTTTTTCAGGTGTTTCATTCACGATCACTACATTAATGCGGAACAGTTGTATAGCTTGTTGCGCAAAAATACTCCGTGGGTGAGGACGCAACAATACCAGAATGCATTTGAAGCAATAAAACATGTCTTAGTTATTTGACAAATATTATATCATCCAGGTATGAGCCAACAATTCGGTTTAATGGCGGATGCTTCGGAAATTGTAATAGGTGCATGCCTCTTCCAAGTAAAGATGATAGATAGAAAATCAACTTTCTGTCCAATAGCTTTTGCTAGCCGACTCTTAACTACTTGTGAAAGAACATATACGACTAACGAAAAGGAAGCCTTGGCTGTAGTCTGGTCATTTAAAAAATTTTACTATTACTTATATGGAGCGAAGACAACAGTACCCTGTGACCACAAAGCGTAAAGTTTTTGACAAACATATAAATTATTGCATCCAAGACTAGCAAGATGGACGCTCTCACTCCAAGAGTTTTAGTTTGAAATTAAATACATAAGCGGATAGGATAATTTCATCGCCGATGCACTGTCTAGAATGCCAGATGGAGTTTGTCAACTATCATCATCACGGACAATCCGTCCGAATTTAAAGTTCTTATAATGACTGATAGAATACATAGGAAACATTTCTTTGGCATGTCTAAGAGTATGGGAAAACTACAGAATGAAGATCCTCGTTGGCATTCAATAAAGGAAACCTTAGCCAAGCCTGGAAACGTTGATCTGAAGAGACTGTACAAAGTTGAGGACGACGTCTTATTTTTGAAAGGGCATCTTGATTCCGATAGTTGGAAGGTGTGTATTCCCGAGAAGAAAGAGAATGACTTAATTTACCACACGCACAACACTTGCGGACATTTTGGAGTATTACAGTGTGTTGGAAGATTCAAGCATATTGCTACTTCCCAAATATTCGCAGGAAAGTACACAGACATTTAAGGAAACGCAAAATTTGTCAGCTAGCCAAACCAGGATATATTACTGTCAAAGATTTCCTACATCCTATTATACCCACTAAACCGCTGTCAATCATTTCGGTCGACGTCTGTGGTCCTCTACCATCATCAAGGGGAGGATGCAGATATATTGTAGCTTTTCTTGATATATTCACTAAGTATGTCAAACTTTAACCGTTAAAATCAGCTACTGGTGCATCCATAGCCAAGAAGCTGGTCAAGGATTATATAGTCAAGGTACGGAAACCAGAGGCTATTCTTTCTGCCAATGGGTCAATGTTCACTGGATTTCGTTGGAGGCAAACACTAACCAGTTGTGGTACAAAACAAATTCTAACATCAGTGTAGCACCCTTCGGCGAATCCCGTGGAACGAATTTTTCGTGAATTAAACAGGTTCATGAGAACATATTGCCACAACCAGCAACCCAAATGGATCGATTATCTGGACGATTTTCAGGACGTTTTTAACAATATGCCACATACTACGCAGAATACACCCCATAAAAACTGATGTTTGGAGAACAGGAACAGAATGACTGGATTCGACCAATTCCTAAAGTAGCTATTAACAAAATAGACCTACAAAATAAAGTACAACAATTCTTACTCAGTATATTGGACAAGGCCAGGAAAAGGGAAATATATTTCGACAGTCGACTTGGAAAAATAAACACATATGAAGTGAAAGACCAAGTTTTAGTAAAATTTCATCCTAAGGCTTCACTTATACAGAGGAATAAAACAAAATGCCAATAATTGTATAAGGACCATTTGTGAATACCAAAATACCCCACCCAGGAACTTATGTTTTGAAGGATGTGAAGAATGGAATGGTGAAAGAAATGTATCCTCATCACTTGTTAAAAGAATTTCATGATAACTGAAGATTCTGAAGATTGAAAGTACTATTCTTATCAAATAATACTAATTAGACAATTTTCATTAAACCTATGAATCATACATAGGATAGTTTCTTACTTTTTGCAATTTAGTAGTTAATTTTTCTTTTCAGGCATAATGTACGAGAGATATGCAGACATTATGTATTTGTTTTCCACTGTAACGAAAAGTTTTCTTTTCAGTATGCAGAGAATTTAGCTATAGTATGAATGATTTCTTTTAAAAAATTTTATTTAGTTGATAGTAACTTCAATCAGGTTTCACAATGCATAACCGAGCGAGGTGGCGCAGTGGTTAGCACACTGGACTCGCATTCGGGAGGACGACGGTTCAATCCCGTCTCCAGCCATCCTGATTTAGGTTTTCCGTGATTTCCCTAAATCGTTTCAGGCAAATGCCGGGATGGTTCCTTTGAAAGGGCACGGCCGATTTCCTTCCCCATCCTTCCCTAACCCGAGCTTGCGCTCCGTCTCTAATGACCTCGTTGTTGACGGGACGTTAAAAAAACACTAACCTAACACACAATGCATAATGACCATGGGTAAGTGACTCAAATGAATCTGGTCTATGACAAGATATTTATTTTCTTATGTCAATTTGAAAATGGTAGTGTATATTTGTATTTTTTTTTTACTCACTGAGCTGAAATCATGCTGCCTGGAAGGGGTAACCCGTTCTAAGTTTTTTTTTTTTAAACGCCTATTACTTTGTTCCAATCTTTTGTGATGGACATTGTCTTTGTCATTGTACTTTTGTTGTAACATACCTGTGTATATAAATTATGTTATGTCAAATATTGCTCGCGAAGTTGCCAACTGAGCAAGTGCCGATCAGTTACAAGCACATAAACAAGTGTTAAAGTCCATCTGAAAGATTACAAGAAAAGTTGAGACGGCATCACCAGTTGGATTAGTGTATAGTGCATTCTATGAAGAACACCTTACGACTTCCGAACATTTCGAATTCAGGACAGAGAATTAGAATGAACTTTAGATTAGATTCTATTTCAGCTCAGCATAGATCAAACACCTTTTCGACGGAACTTATACTGACTCTATTTTCATGTTAACCATATGTGGAAAACCATAATACCCACGAGGAAACGGTGAAATGGGAACAGAATTCAATCAGTTACCCGGAGACGACAGAGAGAAGGGAATCGTAGATGGACGTAAACTAACGCGTCGACGATTCACCTCAAGACACAGAAGATTAACAGTGTTGCATTTCTTTTGTGAACAGGGTTTAAATTCATTCAAAATATATCCATATTGTAATTTTTTTTCCATCGTAGTTCAATTAATTTTCTTTGCAAATGAGAACTACGAGGATAGTAAGTCTACCACGAGGTTTTCCTTGGTTTTTCTTTGTGTGGCTTGGCCGAATGGCTAGATTACCCGTTTGAGACATCCCATGGCGTGTGACAGAAGCTTTGAGTGATGATGAAAAAGGTTTCAGATCACATCTCATGCCATCCTCGACAAACGAATAAAAGCAAGCAAGTAAGCTATTCATATATGCTGCATCAGTAATTTTCAAGCAACACAGGTTTTGTCAACAGTATATGCACCCAAATCTATAATTGCCATTTTGATAGTCATTCACTAATACCAAACTATCATAAGAAATATAGTGGACAATAATATTCTAGTGGACATTAATACAGCGTCATAAACAATCACCGATATAGTGTTGCGTCAACGCTCGTGTTTGTTTTTGCCCAAAAACCTTCGTCCACAAGAGGGGCACTTATGATGTATCATGCAGCGTAAATTGCTGTGACAGTGCGAGAGGGAGAGAGACAAAGATATTGTTTATTACTCTGTGGCGGTCAGCGCTCACATAATTATTCTTATGATATAGAGCTTTTGTTCTTGTTAAGAGTAATTTTACAAGAAGAGAGTCATTCTTGTGATATAAAAATCGACGCCATTGTGAGATTTTGATTCACATTGTAAAATATATGTGTATATGCTAGGAAATCAGCTAATAGAACAATAAAATATTGTTCATTTCAAGAAGGTGCGTGTTATTCTACAACCAGCGTATACTTCTATTGTGATTTGATGATAAATACCACCTTGAGAACAGTTCCGACGGGAGCGTTCAGTTCTAGTGAAATAGTTCGGTGCTTTCTTCGGAAAAGAAGTCACTTCATGGATCATTCAAATCCACAATTGTACCCGGACATTTCTCAGAACTAAAAGCAATCTGATTGCTATGCAACAGAGCCTCGAAGAATATTTCTCCGTACTTTGCTTACCACTTTCAGCTCAACACGGTATCTGCAGCAGCTGGAGCAGATTTCTACAACAGCGAAAGCGTGTAATCGTTATCAGTTTCTCACATCACCCTGTGTACGCTGTATGTATTTACCCAAAATAGTGAACATACATTTACTCACACACATAGAAAGACAATACAAGGAGGCGTGGGAAACATTTGAATATAAAGGTCCTGTAGAGCTAAACAGTAATTAGCCTAGTAGTAGTAGTAAACAATTTTTTTTTCAAAGGAACCTTTATAAAGATTAAAACTGTGTGCAGACAGAGACTGGAAGCCGGTCCTTCCTCTTTCTCAGACAAGTGCTGTACCGACTGAGCTACTCAAGCACAACTGACGGACCGTCCTCACGGGTTCACTTTCACCAGTGCCTCGTCGAAAGTCATGCAAGTTTCAGTCTACGTCCGGCACACAGTTTTATAGACGGGCAAGTTTC
Source organism: Schistocerca piceifrons (assembly GCF_021461385.2). Taxonomy (NCBI): domain Eukaryota; kingdom Metazoa; phylum Arthropoda; class Insecta; order Orthoptera; family Acrididae; genus Schistocerca; species Schistocerca piceifrons. Next base: position 611,721,196 of record NC_060142.1, on the reverse strand, counting down.
GTATCAGCGCACACTGCGATGCAGAGTGAAAATTTCATTCAGGTTTAGTTCTTTGGCTTTTTCTCAAATACAAATTGTAGTTCGTAGCTGTGTTACTTGTTCCCACAATTTTACTGTAGCAGTTTATCCAGAGTCAGTTTCTAACAGTCTTACAAATTACCTGGATTTACGTCTTGCTGTTATCTACAATCATGACTCTTAAGCTGATGGTCTAAGCCAGAAACTATAGATAACATACCGTAGAACTCCCCATTTTGAGACACCTCTTGAGGATTTTTTTTAACGCAACTTAATTGAAATTTCACGTGGAACGCTGATATTTTATTCAACAGAACTGCACATCGTTTCTTTCTTATTACATGTTTACAAAAATTCTGTCTCTAATAAGAGGGAAAAGGGGCTCTATCTCGTGTATCACATTTCTGAAATTCCCCACGTTTGTGAGGCACCATATTACACTTAGAAAACTTAACCACAGTGGGTGTGTCACTTTATTGTTGTGTCTTTACTGGAATCTGCACATTATACTTGCTACAAATTACCAATTTTAACCCAAAACGTTTCAACAATTAAAATTTTTCGTAGAATTCTTAAAAACACATCAAATAGTTGTTGGGCGAATAGAAAAAAAGTAAACGCTGACACACACATAAAAGAAAGGGAATTGAACAAGAAAATTCTCTGCTGCTCGTCGGCAACAGTTATACTTGTTGTGATCTCTCGTTGTGGATACATTTGTCGAAACAGTGTAATATCACACGACATCAGGAGGACTGGGCCGCTTCCAGAATTTTCCACCATTAATCGTGGTCGAATCTGGTGCTATTCCAATTTAAGAGATCCATTCTCATCCATTCATAAATCACTTTTCGGCGTTTCATTAGCCTAAAGAGCGGTGATACTTTCATTCAGCACGTTATCTAGATCCTTCCCAGTAATTCCGATGTTAATATTTATATTAGCAACTACCCGCCTCCTTCTACTTCCTATTACTCGGAAATAAATTTCAGTAACGGTGAACACAAAAGTACTACATTAAACGTCGTGCAGTTGGAAAAAGCTAGTGCCACATTGTCGGGCAGTTAAGTTCTAATCTATCATACAAACGGCTCTGGAACATTAATGAAGAAACTATTACAAAAGGTTGTATTGTATAAACAATATTATAACATAAAACAAAACAATACACTACTGGCCAGTAAAATTGCTACACTACGAAGATGACATGCTACAGACGCGAAATTTTACCGACAGGAAGAAGATGCTGTGATATGCAAATGATTAGCATTTCAGAGCATTCACACAAGGTTGACGCCGGTGCTGGCATGAGGAAAGTTTCCAACCGATTTCTCATACACAAACAGCAGTTGACCGACGTTGCCTTGTGAAACGTTGTTGTGATGCCTTGAGTAAGGAGGAGAAATGCGTACCATCACGTTTCCGACTTTGATAAAGGTCGGGTTGTAGCCTACCGCGATTGCGGATTATCGTATCGCGACATTGCTGCTCGCGTCGGTCGAGGTCCAATGACTGTTAGCAGAATATGGAATCGGTGGGTTCAGGAGAGTAATATGGAACGCCGTGCTGCATCCCAACGGCCCCGTCTCACTAGCAGTCGAGATGACAGGCACCTTATCCGCATGGCTGTAACGGATCGTGCAGCCACGTCTCGATCCCTGAGTCAACAGATGGGGACGTTTGCAAGACACCAACCATCTGCACGAACAGTTCGACGACTTCTGCAGCAGCATGGACTGTCAACGCAGAGACCATGGCTGCGGTTACCCTTGACGCTGCATCACAGACAGGAGCTCGTGCGATGGTGTACTCAACGACGAACCTGGGTGCACGAATGGCAAAACGTAATTTTTTCGGATGAATCCAGCTTCTGTGTACAGCATCATAATGGTCACATCAGTGTTTGGCGACATCGCGGTGAACGCACATTGGAAGCATGTATTCGTCATCGCCATACTGGCGCATCACCCGACGTGATGGTATGGAGTGCCATGGTTACACGTCTCGGTGACCTCTTGTTCGCATTGACTGCACTTTGAACAGTGGGCGTTACATTTCAGATGTGTTACGACCCGTGGCTCTACCCTACATTCGATCCCTGCGAAACCCCACATTTCAGCAGGATAATGCACGACCGCATGTTGCAGGTCCTGCATGGGCCTTTCTGGATACAGAAAATGTTTGACTGCTGCGCTGGCCAGCACATTCTCCAGATCTCTCACCAATTGAAAACGTCTGGTCAATGGTTGCCGACCAGCTGGCTCGTCACAATACCCCAGTCACTACTCTTGATGAACTGTGGAATCGCGTTGAAGCTGAATGGGCAGCTGTAACTGTACACGCCATCCAAGCTCTGTTTGACTCAATGCCCAGGCGTATCAAGGCCGTTATTACGATAAGAAGTGGTTGTACTAGATCTATGCACCCAAATTGAGTTAAAATGTAATCACATGTCAGTTCTAGTATAATACATTTGTCCAATGAATACCCGTTTATCATCTGTATTTCTTTTTGGTGTGACAATTTTAATGGCCAGTTGTGTATATTTCTTTAAAGTCAGTGCCGCCATTGGACTGTTGTTTATTGCAGCCGAAATCATGATTGTGTAAGTGTAAATGTAACAGTGTAAATAAACAACAGTCTAATGGCGGTACTGACTTTAAAGAAATATACAATGACTGTGGCCCCACATAATGAAAAAATTATTAAAACAATAAATTTTCTCAAAATCGCTTTCGACGGAAACATCGATTGATTACTCTTCAAACTATATGTGAAGCTTGGTATAAGTGATATCTTTGTTAACTTTTAAAATGAATTACGTTTTACATGTGCTTTGATGGAAGGATGTAATACCTAATTTATCAAATTAGGGTTTCTTCAGGGTTGAATAGATGCTTCGAGTAAGAAAAAAATTAATAAGTCTGATTGCACGATTGAATTTACACGCTCGCTAGTGCCATGCGCAATCACAGCGAAGAGGAGAGATGTTTGCGAGGCTTCGTGCTATGTAGATGCTTGTCGAAGGCTGCGTGTGTAAAATTATTGCGGTGCTGAAAAAGTGTCGAATCTTCATCAAAGTTGTGTGGTTGGTCCTTACATTCTGTTCCGTCGTCTATCCAATCAAGTCACGGATGTGACAATTTTGGAATTTGTAACGCTGTGAAGTTTCATAAGCCATGGCTGCTGCTTCAACGGTAGCTCTGAGGCTCGTCTTGTTGACTGGCATGCATTATGTTACCAGAGACGTGAAGAGGTTATCACCAGCTCGACCTCAGCGGCGCTACCAAAACCACTCCCCTGTCGGCACAGACCACAAGGTGAGACTTTCAGTTTGTTTCATAACGTAATGTAAGTAAGTTTAGTCATGATAAGTGAAAGTGGAACAAGAATTACTTTGAACATTCGAGTTCATTAGTAACATCAGTTACACTTTTATTTGATATACCCACCACTGTAGTATCGTTAATCCTTCGTCATTTTACTTAAAATAATAGCTCGAACAAAAATTACGCTCTTTAGAATCGTAAAAATATTTGTAAAATATAAGATATCAGAATGTAATACTAATAATGTAGTTTGTTTACGCAGCAAATTTGAAGTACCTATGCATAGGTTGCTCTTGTTATCCTATTTCCCGCAGTCCATTCATTAATTTAAAGTTGACAATCAAGTCAATAATTTTCAATAATTTATTATGCAAACCATTTTAAAGGCGGCTGGAAGAACATGGCATTGGAAGCAATTTGGCTGGCTTCCATCGTTTCTTGGTACAAAATGCAATTTACACCTTTACATTCAAATTCACAACAAAGTTCAATATTAGTTATAATCATATCAGCTTCGCAGCGATAAGAAGCCTTTCTCAGAGGTTTTAATGAGATACGATACGATTATCTCGTTTCCTGCATCTTCAACTGCAGCCGTTCGATAAACGGATGTATTCACATTATCAGAACGATACTGAAGACAGGCAGTGGTGTTACTGAGGCAGTTTTCTTGTAATAGGGAGTGAATTTTGCGATCGAGCCACCTTATCCATCACTTATTTTGGAATCAATAAGCGATCGCCTTAATTGTGTAACAACAATGGAATTAGAACGCACATGGTTCAGTTAATAAAAAATGGTGATAATAATGTCGTTAACTGTCTAAGTAAGTGCAAGGCAAATATTCCAGTGAGTTATAGTGCAAAATTTTTGTGTTTACTGATAAGTTTTGCGAAGGCTACAAATTATGATCTGTGCCACAGCTAAGGTCGATCTCCATCACCACAAAGGCGACAACTACAGCACCCGATTTCGTGCACAGCGCCCGATGATGCGGAACAGTGGCTTTCGTTTATCAGTATAAAAGTTTTGTCCATACTTTACGCATTCAAACGGTATTAATTTATACAAGAAACAATTACAAGTTCAGCTGGTCCCAAAACAGTAGTTTCACAATAACTGCCAAATAATGAATTTGAAACGATTGTTCGCAGTTTGTCGCTACTTAAATGTGCAGATTGAGTTTACGTGAAGTCGTGAGGGTTCGGTCACAAATCAGAGGATACTGTACCAACCATGTTCAAACAGGAACAACACACATTAAATTTTGTGAAGGAGTTTGTTCCAGCTGTTCCTGACATGTGCCGATACATCCAGATTTTAGTGGTAGAGTTGTATGCTACCTTCAGAATATATAAATGTGTACTGACAAATGGTGACCAAATAACCGTTCAAGTACAGCATTAATCAGCCACACAGGAATAAGTCATGTTGGTTTGTAGAGTCAATGGGTCCTGTGACATAGCATCATTCATTCAACAAAAACAATCATTCACGCAATCCTGTGGATTGCAGGGTCTGACAAAAGAGCTTTTAACATAGCGCTTGTAGGATGGGGGAGGGGGGGGGGGGTTGGGTGGCGCCTAGATCTTGATTTCGAGGGGGAGGGGACTTGATATATAGTTAATACTTTGTAAGAAGAAATGCGACTTTTAAGACCGAATTCTCACTATTTTCTTGAAAGAAAAATACCTCACAAACCTTCCTTTCCTTGTCAGCTACGGGAGATTGAAGTCCCCTCTTGCCTCTGGGTATGGGCAATCGTGAGGATGGGTAAGTGCAATAATTGTCTCAGAATCAGCTAAACAGCTCGTGTATCGAAACTACTGGCAGAAACAGTACACTGAGAATCTATTATATGACGGTAAACTTATCTCTAGGAACGGCAGAGGCACAAGGAAGGCAGATCTGAAGCCAGCCTTAGTCGCGGAAATAAGACTTAAGAAACATTAAAACACTGTATTTCCCGACTCATAGAAAGTGTCGGCCAATGTTAAACCTATCTACCTTTTCTATATCTCTTTCACCCTATTCTATCGTTTTATGTCTCTGCTTGATGAGAATAACTCACAAGCTGCAAGAATATAACGAGAAAATTCCCAACTAGCAATAGGACTGGCATTCATAAAAGAAAAATATGTTTATTTTCATATACGTAGTCATTATTATTATTATTATTATTATTATTATAGATTGTTATAATTATTTTTGATTGTTATAATTATCATTGTACTACTTTTATAATCTCTATTTTTTTCTTTAACATTAATACTGTATAACATGTTATATGTCCTTAATGTTCTGTAGAAACTGAAATTTGTTGAATCTGAGTATGCCCGGTTAGGTGTAAGAGAGGGCCTGAAGGCCTTAATCTTGCCAGGTAAAATAAATGCATAAATAAATAAATAAATAAATGGTGTAGTATAATCGAAATTCTCAGGTATAAATTGTAGCAAAAGAATGAGATAAAATACGTACAATAACCGAGAGGAGAAAATACACTCCTGGAAATTGAAATAAGAACACCGTGAATTCATTGTCCCAGGAAGGGGAAACTTTATTGACACATTCCTGGAGTCAGATACATCACATGATCACACTGACAGAACCACAGGCACATAGACACAGGCAACAGAGCATGCACAATGTCGGCACTAGTACAGTGTATATCCACCTTTCGCAGCAATGCAGGCTGCTATTCTCCCATGGAGACGATCGTAGAGATGCTGGATGTAGTCCTGTGGAACAGCTTGCTATGCCATTTCCACCTGGCGCCTCAGTTGGACCAGCGTTCGTGCTGGACGTGCAGACCGCGTGAGACGACGCTTCATCCAGTCCCAAACATGCTCAATGGGGGACAGATCCGGAGATCTTGCTGGCCAGGGTAGTTGACTTACACCTTCTAGAGCACGTTGGGTGGCACGGGATACATGCGGACGTGCATTGTCCTGTTGGAACAGCAAGTTCCCTTGCCGGTCTAGGAATGGTAGAACGATGGGTTCGATGACGGTTTGGATGTACCGTGCACTATTCAGTGTCCCCTCGACGATCACCAGTGGTGTACGGCCAGTGTAGGAGATCGCTCCCCACACCATGATGCCGGGTGTTGGCCCTGTGTGCCTCGGTCGTATGCAGTCCTGATTGTGGCGCTCACCTGCACGGCGCCAAACACGTATACGACCATCATTGGCACCAAGGCAGAAGCGACTCTCATCGCTGAAGACGACACGTCTCCATTCGTCCCTCCATTCACGCCTGTCGCGACACCACTGGAGGCGGGCTGCATGATGTTGGGGCGTGAGCGGAAGACGGCCTAACGGTGTGCGGGACCGTAGCCCAGCTTCATGGAGACGGTTGCGAATGGTCCTCGCCGATATCCCAGGAGCAACAGTGTCCCTAATTTGCTGGGAAGTGGCGGTGCGGTCCCCTACGGCACTGCGTAGGATCCTACGGTCTTGGCGTGCATCCGTGCGTCGCTGCGGTCCGGTCCCAGGTCGACGGGCACGTGCACCTTCCGCCGACCACTGGCGACAACATCGATGTACTGTGGAGACCTCACGCCCCACGTGTTGAGCAATTCGGCGGTACGTCCACCCGGCCTCCCGCATGCCCACTATACGCCCTCGCTCAAAGTCCGTCAACTGCACATACGGTTCACGTCCACGCTGTCGCGGCATGCTACCAGTGTTAAAGACTGCGATGGAGCTCCGTATGCCACGGCAAACTGGCTGACACTGACGGCGGCGGTGCACAAATGCTGCGCAGCTAGCGCCATTCGACGGCCAACACCGCGGTTCCTGGTGTGTCCGCTGTGCCGTGCGTGTGATCATTGCTTGTACAGCCCTCTCGCAGTGTCCGGAGCAAGTATGGTGCGTCTGACACACCGGTGTCAATGTGTTCTTTTTTCCATTTCCAGGAGTGTAAGAATGAAATGCTAGGTTTGGCTTAAGGAAATGCAAATGTAGCAGAGAGGCATTTAAGCGGAACGGACCGTCTTGGAAGTAGAATATAAGATGACCATCAACAAAAGTAAAATAAAAAATAACGGGAAGTAGTTGAATTTAGACAATTGATGCTCATGGAATTATATTAGGAAATGAGACACTTCAAGTAGCAGATGAATTTTGCTCTTTGGGCAGCAAAATAACTGATGATGGGCGAGGTAGAGAGGATACAAAATATAGACAGGCAATGGCACAAAAAGTGTTTCTGTAGAAGACAAATGTATCAACATCGAATATAGATTTTTGCGTTAGGGAGCCTTTTCTGCAGGTATTTCTGTTGAGTGTAGCCATGTGTGGAAGTGAAATGTGGACGATAAACAGTTTATACAAGGAGAAAACAGAAACTTTTGAAGTATGGTGCCAAAGAAGAACGCTAAAAATTGGGTGGGTAGATCAGGTAACCAATGGGGAAACTTTGGACAGAACTGATGAGAAAAGAAATTTGATGCATAGGAGTATGGGGGATAAAAATTTTAGAGGGGGACCAAGAGAGGAATACTGCAAGTAGGTTCAGGAGGATATAGGTCCCAGTAGTTATTTAGAGATGAAGTCGCTTGCTCAAGGTGGAGGGGCACGGAGAGCTGCATCGAACCAGTCTTCGCCGCAACAAGAATAATGAAAGCCAGACGTAAGACATTCAAAGACAAATTCACTGTGTGTGTCAAGTTAAAAACTTAAAACAAGCATTTGCGATGTAAAACTGTGTAACATATTCGAAATTATCACTAAAATAAGAATAAACTATGAAAAAGGACGAATGATATATAATGCAGCACATAAAATATCAAGAAGTGCTTGGATTTGAAAGGCTTTAAGACGTGGTTTGGTCGTCTGCCCCGACTTTACTGAAGAAACAACGACCGAAGTAAAAGAGAAGTTAATTGTGGGATTAAAATTCAAAGGGAAAGGATATGAGTGACTTGACTGGACGACGACATTGCTAATCTCAGTGAATGTGAGGAAGATTTAGAGGACCTATTAAATGGAATGAAAAACGTAATAAACACACAGTGTAGTTTGAGAGTAAATTGAAGAAAGACGAAAAGAAATTTAAAAAATTATCAGAAATTAAACTACAGATAACGCTACATAAAAACTGGAGCCGACGAAGTAGACGTGAAACAGCTCTCCTTCCTTGGAATCTACTGTTACATAAAGTGAGTAATTGTGCCGAGGATTATTGTTGCGGGGTGGAAGGGGAGATGGGGGGAGGCTGTGGTCGCATCAGACCAGACTATCAAACTGAAACTCGACGGCCTCACATTTATCACACCGATGCAGTATCCGAAATATGACGGAGCTAGTACCTCGAATGACTTCTGATAAAGTGCTGTGGTGTTGCGTTAATTACTCTGGGTGCACAGAGAATGAATGAAGAGTATAATTTCTGTAGAGCATGGAATGCTCCAAGAACCCTCCACACGTCACAACAGAGACGAAACTGTACAAATTTTATACAGCTTCATTAGACTAGCAGCAGCTTGTATGAATACACATGGCTATTCAGGAACATAATTTAAATTTTTTTTCTGAGCAGGCAACTAATCTTAATCATTATTCCAATAGCCATGTATGTACTCAACATGTACTCTGGCCTAATTTTCTCGTTCCGTCGTAGATGATGTCCTTGCAGCACCGGACAGGCTGGATACGACACTCAGCGGCTGGTATGTGTATCGATTTCCATTCGTCCACTCTGCAGCTGAGGCATGACCTATAATTGCGTAAGCATGTGTTATGGAGTGGGGTCGCGTCACCCCCTCTGCCATCGCTCCCATTCATTACAATTACATCCAGTACTCCGGTGTAAAAGGAAAAAAAAAGAAATTGTCATAAATTTATCAGTTTTTCATTGTAATACGGGTAGTAAAATGTCAATATTTAATTTACTTGCTTTCTAGTTTATGTTACTAATGATGAAACACTGTTAGCAGTCCACGAATACTGGAATCTCGGGATTGGTTTCTGATTGGCTCTGAGTCACCTACTTAATGTACACTATTACATGGTTGGAACAAGTTTAAACGTTTCCACTTAGCTTGAATACGAGTAATTTGTTAAGTAAATTTTAAAAACACTAGTTTTGAACAAATCTTAGAAAGGAACCAAAAACCTCTCAATTAAATTAGTAAGCTTCACAGTTTAATGAAGCAATCCTATAACAGATTTCAACGGCATTTAAGCAGACAGCTGTAGTAGCACAGTGCAAAACATAATTGAAATTTTCTGGAAAGAATGATTTGCTCTTAAGCTGCGATATCTTTTCTGAAAGTTATATTCGAACAGTCTTCACTGTACACTACGGTGACAAACATCATGGGATAGTAATATGCACATATACAGATGACTGTAGCATCACGTACACGAGGTATATAAGAAGGGCAGTGCATTGGCGGAGTCGTCATTTTCACTACTCAGGTGACTACTGTGTAAGGGTTTCTGACGTGATTATGGCCACATCACAAGAATTAACAGACTTCCAACGTGGAATGTTAGTTGGGGCTAGATGCTTGGGGCATTCGATTACAGAAATAGTTAGAGAGTTCAGTATTCTGAGATCCAAACCGTCAAGAACATACCGAGAACACCAAATTTCAAGCGTTACCTTTCACCCCAGACATTGCAGTGGCCGGCGGCCTTCACTTACGGCCGGGAGTAATAGCGTTTGCGTAGAGCTGTCAGTGCTAAAAGACACGAAACATTGCTTGAAATAATCGCAGAAATCGCTGTGAGAGGTACAACGACAGAGCGCTTTAGGAGAGGGCGGCGAAATCTGGTGTTAATGCGCTATGGCACCAAAGGAAGAATCGAGTGCCCTTGCGAGTGCCCATTCCATGTATGTCACTGTTTCTTCACGTTAGCTTCTCACGCAAGGAAAAAGCTAAATTTTAGGTTTTATGCTTTCTTCTTTTTCTGTAGCACGAAAAACTGCCTTGTCCAGTACAGCCAGAATGAATAAGGGGCGTTTAACAAGTAATCCAACACTTTTTTTTTCTCGGCTAGTTTCAGTTGAAAGAGGGTAGAATTTGCTGTGGGACATCGTGGAATATTCCCTCCTCGGCCCCTATGGTTTCATGAAATTCCGAAAAATGGTGGCGCTGTACGTAGTCTTCGGCCGGCCGGAGTGGCCGTGCGGTTCTAGGCGCTAGAGTCTGGAACCGCGTGACCGCTACGGTCGCAGGTTCGAATCCTGCCTCGGGCATGGATGTGTGTGATGTCCTTAGGTTAGTTAAGTTTAAGCAGTTCTAAGTTATAGGGGCTGATGACCACAGCAGTTAGGTCCCATAGTGCTCAGAGCCATTTGAACCATTTTTTTTTTTTTTTTGTACGTAGTGTTCAAATAAGCGTCTGCAAGGAAGGTGTAATCCCAGCAAAGAGCTGTCATTGAGTTTCTTCTGGTGGAAAACCAGAGCTTCATAGATAGTCGTATTCGCTTGCAAATGTCCACAGAGACCTGTCAGTGAACGAAGGCATGGCGAGCCGTCGGGAGGGCGTGCGCCATTATCGCAACGATGTCACTCATGTACCATCATCGCAACAGAGTCGCTATGTTCTTCCTCATCCATGCCACAGTCCGGATCTCGCACTTTCCTCCTGTTTGGCCCAATGAAGAATGGAGTCCACGGGAGGCAGTACTTTGATGATGGGTAGTTACTGATGCAGTTACATGTTGACTCCGACGTAGAGCGGCATAGCGTATGACTCGGGCATACAGGCGCTCCTCATAAGGTGGCTTAAGGCCGGCGCTTTGAACAAAGAGTATGGTAAAAAATCAAGTATTGTAGCCAAAAGAGTAGGGAATAATAAGGTGTATTGACATCCCGAATAAATCCAACTTGTTTTAAGAAACGTGAGTTACATTACTCACTGAACGCTCCTCGTACAACTGTGGCACTTTAATATTCTCATTCTTATTATTCGGACTAGACATTGTTACAGCTCACAATGAAGAGAGTACTATCAAACGTACACATGGTGTTAAAAAGGTGTTCCATATATTACGAGATTATAATATGGACCAAAATAAATAAGTTTGTTTAGAAAACATGGGCTCTAAAATGTATACCTTAAGAACCATGAAAAACTGTCCTGAAACACATCTCTTTTGCTCTTTGCTATTACGAACGACCTACAGATTGCTGTGCGGACGTGAGGGCAAATTCCTACTTTATTTTATAAATATTTGTTGTTGTAGGGATGAACCGTATTCACAGTTCTGGGTAGGTGCTATGCGTACATTAGTTCTGAAGGAACCAGTTTTTGCTTGGAGTTTTTGGTAGCCAGTTATTCCACACGGCAAATGGCAGACATGAACTTCTGTTGTGATCTGACAACTGGAAGCAGCCGTCCACCTAAGGTTATGTATCCTGGGTACCGCATGCAACCTGGGTAACTCAGCCGTTTTTTCGAACGACCAACAGTTCTGGCTCGTAGCTCTGAAAACGGCGGATCGTGGCTTCCCACGCACCATTCGTAGACTTGTTGTAGAGGAACAAATACTGAGACGAGTAGAAGATCATCCTAGAACTACTGTACGTTGAATTTTTTTCATTTATCGTGTTTAGTCGTCCTGTAACCTGGGCGATCCTACACGAACAGTTGGTATTCCCATATCACGTGCAGGGTTTCCAAGTCCTTCAGGTACAAGATAAGCTTGCCTGAATGTAATCCTGCCAACTGATGTTGCCAAAATATGCTGAATATCCACTTTTTACAAGTCAGAGAGTGGTTTCAGGAGAGCTGGAACTGACAGTTTTCATAACCAACTTGTGTAGGCTGACGCTAATGCACACGCAACTGAAGAAGCAAGGCATCGGCGACGATTTTCAGTTAATATACGGACAGGAATTATTGGTGATAGCCTAAAGAGACCTTATGTACTATCAAACAGATTAACTGGCGTGAAATATCTATAGTTCCCATTAAATGACATGGCCATCCTAGCAGACAAGATATAATTTAAACAACAGCTGGTGATGTAGTTCATGCATGACGGAGCACTAGCCCATTTTCTGCGAAATGTCCGAGTACACTTCATACAGATATGTAATAGGCAATGGATTGATCAGAGAGGTACAGTTCGTTCGCCGCTTATTCCCCCATATTAATCCTTTCGATCTTTGGTAGTGGAGACACTTGATATCTCTGGTGTATGCAAGCCGCATTATTGACGTACAAACACAACAAGAACGCTTCGTTAGTGCCTACCTGCGCACCTGCGCGTTTGTGACCATCCTGGAATTGTTCAGGGCGTGAGTGATTCTCTAAGACGTCGGACAGAATCCTGTCTTATTTAAATGGACTCCACATTCTCTACATCATTTAAAGATTGCTGACAAGTGCAGGTGGATTTTAATAGCAATCAAGTAACATCAGAAGCACCTCTATTTCATAGTAACAAGAAATAGTTTTAACTTCTTTTCTCATTTATTATTGCTTTCTGCAGGTCGTTCGTGACAGCAATGATGTGTTGTTCGCATTAGCGAACTTAAACAAATGGTCATATATCTTTAACTATTAATTATGGAGACCAAGTGTGGTGGATATTTTTGCCTTGATTTGATTCATATAACATTTCTCAAAGTAATAAAAACTGATGCGTCTGGGTTCGGAGCGGTAGGGTGCTGTACATGTTAAATAACGTTTTATTTAATTTTTACATCAACCGGTTTCCCTTACTGTGTTACAAACACTCCAGATCCACAAGTTATGTGGTTAACAACTTCCAGTTAATAAAGCTTCATAGAGTAATCCAGAGAACACCATCATCAAAAAATGTCAGATACCCCCTTTCTTTACGTCCACATAACAGCAATGAAAACATAATTCTCACCTAAATTTGGAACCGTAAAGAATATTTTCAAATATCTCAAAAGCAAATATATACATCTCTTTTCCCATACGAGATAATCTGAGAAAACTAAGTCTTAACTGTAATACGTGTCCTATTAATTATCCAAGGTTTATATAAAATGATAAATGAATAACGAATGTGATTTACACACTTTTTTAAATCTGCACCACCTCATTCAGTTCTACGCTCATGTGATTTGGTTAGTTATGAACCCACCCTCTCGTTGCTGGGACAGTGGGATGGAGAGCGCCTCCATTCCCCAGTCCCATCAAAGAATAGTAACCAAATAAATTCGATGTCTCTGGGGAGCCTACATAAGATCCAACCTTAAACAGAAACGGCAACCATTAAACATCAGTACTCAAAAGATTAGGTTTATCGGTTCAGTACACATAAGAGAAGTGACTCAGCCCAAAACACATTCAACGGTAACTGTAAAGAAAACTAATTACGGGTCACTTTAAGTAGTTCACGATTACGCTTTTAGTGACTTCCAACAAAACATCTCAACAGTACACTTCAGCAAGAACTGACTAACATAGCACTTCTTGATGCAATAATTTACCAACAGCCGTATGATTTGTACAAGTTTATTTTATTTTATGAACTTCTATGTGCTACCAGTTTCGGCATTACACTGATGCCATCTTCTACATCTACATACATACTCCTCAATCCACTATACGGTGCGTGGCGAAGGGTACCTCGTACCACAACTAGCATCTTCTCTCCCTGTTCCACTCCCAGACGGAACGAGGGAAAATTGACTGCCTATATGCCTCTGTAGTAACCCTAATCTCGCTTATCTTATCTTTGTGGTCTTTCCGCGAAATATAAGTTGGCGGAAGTAAATTTGTGCTGCAGTCAGCCTCAAATGCTGGTTCTCTAAATTTCCTCAGTAGCGATTCACGAAAAGAATGCCTCCTTTCCTCCAGACACTCCTACCCGAATTCCTGAAGCATTTCCGTAACACTCGCGTGATGATCAAACTTACCAGTAACAAATCTGGCAGCCCGCCTCTGAATTGCTTCTATGTCCTCCCTCAATCCGACCTGATAGGGATCCCAAACGCTCGAGCAGTACTCAGGAATAGGTCGTATTAGTGTTTTATAAGCGGTCTCCTTTTCAGGTGAACCACATCTTCCCAAAATTCTACCAATGAACCGAAGACGACTATCCGCCTTCCCAACAACTGCCATTACATGCTTGTCCCACTTCATATTGCTCTGCAATGTTACACCCAAATATTTAATCGACGTTACTGTATCAAGCGCTACACTACTAATTCAAACATTATTGGATTTTTTTTCCTATTCATCTGCATTAATTTACATTTATCTATATTTAGAGTTAGCTGACATTCTTTACACCAATCACAAATCCTGTCCAAGTCATCTTGTATCCTCCTACAGTCACTCAACGACAACACCTTCCCGTACGCCGCAGCATCATCAGCAAAAAGCCGCACATTGCTATCCACCCTATCAAAAAGGTCATTTACGTAGATAGAAAACAAAAGCAGACCTACCACACTTCCCTAGGGCAATCCAGATGATACCCTCACCTCCGATGAACACTCACCATCGAGGACAACGTACTGGGTTAACTTACTTAAGAAGTCTTCGAGCCACTCACATACTTGGAAACCAATCCCATATGCTCGTACCTTAGTTAGGAGTCTGCAGTGGGGCACCGAGTCAAACACTTTCCGGAAGTCAAGGAAAATGGCATCCGTCTGATACCCCTCATCCATGGTTCGCAAGATATCATGTGGAAAAAGGGCGAGTTGCGTTTCGCAGGAGCGATGCTTTCTAAAGCCGTGCTGATGCATGGACAGCAACTTCTCTGTCTCAAAGATATTCCTATGTTCGAGAATCCTGCAGCAAACCGATGTTAGAGATACTGGTCTGTAATTTTGAGGATCCGTCCTTCTGCACTTCTTATATACAGGCGTCACCTGCGTTTTTTTCCAGTCGCTCGGGACTTTATGTTGGGCAAGAGATTCGCGATAAATGCAAGCTAAATAAGGAGCCAGTGCAGTAGAGTACTCTCTGTAAAACCGACTTGGAATCCCATCAGGACTTGCCGATTTATTTATTTTCAACCCACTAAGCTGCTTCACAACCCCTGGGATGTCTGTCACTATGTCCTCCACACGCGAATCTGTACGAGACTCAAACGGCGGTATGATTGTACGATCCTCCTGCATGAAAGATTTCTCAAATGCTGAAATTAAAATTTCAGCTTTCGTTTAGCTGTCTTCCGTTGCCAGGCCAGAGTGATCAGTGAGTGACTGGATGGAAGCCTTCGACCCACTTACCGATTTTACGTAAGACCAGAATTTCCTTGGGTTTTCAGCAAGATCTTTTGGTAAGGTATGACGGTGGTAGTGGTTGTATTCTTCGCGCATCGCTCTTTTTACAGCAGCACGAATCTCTACTAACTTTTGCCTGTCCTCATTCTCCCCATCTTTCTTGTACCGCGAGTGCAACCGTCTTTGCTTCCTCAGCATTCTACGAATTGCGCTGTTAAACCACGGTTGGTTTTTCCATCCGTAACTCATTTTTGCGGCACGTACTTCTCCAATGCGTGATTTACAATGTGTTTAAAATTTGCCCATAATTCTTACACGTCCATCGTACCGGAAGTAAATGAAGTCGACTCATTTACTAAGTGGGATGCTAACAACTTCTTATCTGCTCTTTCTAGTAAGAATACTCTCTTAGTCTTCTTGACTGAGTTTTTAACTTTCGTATCCATAGTCGTAATGACAACATCATGATCACTAATCCCTGTCTCAACACTGAAACGGCCGATGAGGTCTGGTCTGTTCGAGGCAACCAGATCTAAAATATTTCCATTACGCGTTGACTGTCGATTTAGCTGCTCAAGACAGTTTTTGGATAATGTGTTCAAAAGTAATTCACACGACAGATTGTCTGTACCACCTGTAATGAGTCCATAGACATACCAGTCTATACTAGGTGGGTTGAAGTCGCCTCCGACTAATATAGCATGATCCGGTTACTTCTGCGATACAGAGTGTAGACTCCCTTTGAATGATTCTAGAATTGTCACGGTGGAACATGGTGGCCGGTAATAACACCCAACAATTAACTTCATTTCTCCTAACCCTGTTAAACGTGTCCAGAGAACATCACGATCACAGTGTACTTCGACCTCAGTAGACACAATATTTCTGTCAACTGCAATGAAGACACCACCTCCTACAGTGTCCTATCTGTCTTTGGCTCAAATGGCTCTGAGCACTATGGGACTTAACATCTATGGTCATCAGTCCCCTAGAACTTAGAACTACTTAAACCTAATAACCTAAGAACATCACACAACACCCAGCCAACACGAGGCAGAGAAAATCCCTGACCCCGCCGGGAATCGAACCCGGGAACCCGGGCGTGGGAAGCGAGAACGCTACCGCACGACCACGAGATGCGGGCTAATCTGTCTTTCCGATACACGTCCCAACCCTCACTAAATATTTCAGAACTTCCCATCTCAGGGTTCAACCTGGTCTCAGTTCCGAGAATAATTTGCGCGCCACACGCCTCCTGGAAGGCAGTAAATTCAGGAACTTCATTCTGAACACTCTGAAAATTTACTGCTAATATCTTAATAGCTTAAGTGTCTTTACACTGAGCGCGTCCTGATTTCCCTGCCTGCACGTCGACTGGTGTGTGTTCATCAGGACACCTAGCACTACTGCCTAGCATAAAAAAAAAACCATGTGCACGCCACAAGTACTCCTCTACCCGAGTAGCCGCCTCCTTTGTGTAGTGCATCCCTGACCTATATAGGAGCGTCCTACAGTTCCCCAACCAATAGCGCAAGTCTAGAAATCAGCAGCCTAGACCGTCACATAGTCGACGAAGCCTCTGGTTGAGACCCTCCACTCGGCTCCAAACCAAAGGACTCCGATTCTTTCTGGGAACGATGCTGCAAATAGAGAGCTCTGCTTGCACCCAGCGTGCGAGGCCAGCGGTCTTCACCAAATCCGCCAGCCGTCTGTACGAACTGAGGATCGCCTCAGAACCCAAACGACAGGCATCATTGGTGCCGACGTGAACAACAACTTGCAGACTGCACCCCGTACACTCGATAGCCACAGGCAAGGCCGCCTCCACATCTCGGATGAGGCCTCCCGGCAGACAAACCGAGTGTACATGGGATTTTCTTCCAGCCTTGTACGCTATTTCCCTAAGGGGCTCCATCACCCGCCTAACATAGGAGCTCCCAATAACCAGCAAACCTTTGCCCCCGTGTGCCTGCTCGGGTCCTGCTGAAGGAGTGGCCACCTGCTCACTGACAGGATGAACGGGCGAAGCCAGCCGGAAAGCCTCCACATTGACCCTCCGATTCGAGCGACGAGAACGCGTTGCAGTCCGCAACTCACCCTGAGGTGAGGGCGGCCCTAACGCGCCGAGCGGCTGAGTCAGCGGACCCAGCAAGCGAAACCTGGTGTGTCTCAAGCGACGCGCCAGACCCACCGCCGTCGCTGCACCTCGAGGCAGCAGCCTGAAAGCGGCTCACCGTGGATCAACAGCACACTCATCTGCTCGCGAACCTCGGTCGGTTCCTCCTGCACCCGCACACAGCACGCACACACCCTATCCATTCTACTGCTAATATCTGGACGTATACAGTTGCGAAAAATAAAACAGCTATATGCGACTGCACAGTTGCGTCACCAGCGCCAGATTCAGCTGCGATACATGAACAATTACTTACGAACTAAGCAATCAAATGACCATGACTACGCCACTATACAATTATTACAATGCGAACCTACCCCCGTCTTAGTACAAATGACAACCACCTACGCGATGTTACACTCTGTCGTTATTGAAATTTGATACTACGCCTTTCTAATTCGAATATACGCAAAGATCCGAAAAATTTCACCACGCAAGCATACAAACACACAAAGTAATTTGAATTAAACCTGCGGAACTAATACGAAAAACTGAATATACGACTAGTTTCTGCTACTGCTGCTCGCACACGTCACTCTGCAAGCACAGATGAAACTGCACAGGTCTCTGTCTGATGCTGACTGACTCTAAGAAATAAACAGAAAGCACTGGCTGTTCAAAACAAATAACTAACGACTCCGCGAATTTATACTTTACAGCTATCAATAAGCAATATAACTCCTCTCAAATACAAGAATACGCAAGGATTTTGTGTAATTAAATATGCAAGCGCACAAACACTCGGAAAGAAATTAAGAATCGAACTACAAAACAAATATGAAAGCTAAATCTGCGGCTCCCTACTGCACTGCTGCTGCACTACTGCTGCACTCATAGTCATAAAATCGCTATACACGGGAGGAGCCATATAACAGGAACCGTGAATCGATCGTCCTGCAACAGCTCTTGGAGGCCAGGCGACACAGACTGAGGCAGTTTGCAAACATCGATGTGTGGTCAAAGATGAAACCCCACGATGCATAATGGATCAACGAAGATTAAACATGACACTTAGCTCAACAAAATAATCAGTACAGCCAAAAGAAGCACACAGGTAATCAGATGATATTTAAAAAAACAAGGTACTCAAATCCATGAGAAATAAACAACACCAAAGACGATAAAGCAGAAATAAATGCGCTCCTATAATTACAATTATCGTCTCCGTATCACTACCATAAACTTGTAACGGTCTTAATAGGCAGTTATGGTGAGTTTATGTTATAGCAATGTTATGTAAAATATTTACTTAACCAAAGGGCGTGACAAATCTTAATCAAGGAACGCTTCACAAACACGACACACTTGCCAGTAAGAAACCTGATGACTGCACACACGAAGTGCCAAGCAATCAGTGCATGATTCGACACGCAAGTCATGTCCTTACAGCTGACCACAAGGCTGAAAGCATGCACCGTTACATAAAACTTAAATTTAAAAAAAAAATGTACCTGGCTCTCAAGACTGGGCACAGTTCAACTACAGTGGCCATTACTGCTATAAGTTCAGCCTTATTACGCAGTGTTTACAAGAGGTAGCCTAATGCAGCTGATAGTCGCATATTATCCTTACAAAGTGACCCAAAGCTTAACGGCCCCAGCTAAACTAACAACCCCACCGAATTTACCATCAGTACTTCTCTGAAACAAACAATGGCCGAAACTGTTAATTAAATGACTGCAGCTTAACCTTAATACACCGGGCACACGCTCTCTCGATTGAAGCTGTCCGTAACCGAGCGGCAAACACTCAGTCCCATAACACCAGTGATGATCTTACACGTGTAGATATACACTGAAGCGCCAAAAAAACTGATATAGGCATGCGTATTCAAATACAGATGTATGTTTACAGTCAGGATACGGCACTGCGATTGGCAACGCCTACATAAGACAACAGATGTCTGTCGCAATTGTTAGATCGGTTACCGATGCAACAATGGCAGGTTATCAAGATTTAAGTGAGTTTGAGCATGGTGTTCTAGCTGCCGTACAAACGATGGGACACAGCATCTCCGAGGTAGCGATACAGTGGGTACTTCCCCGTACGACCATTTTAAGGCTGTACCGTAAATATCAGGAATCCGGTAAAACATCAAATGTTCGACATCATTGCGACCGGAGGAAGATCCTGCGTAACAGGATCAAGAACGACTGAAGAGAATCGTTCAGCCTGACACAAGAGCACAACAGCAACCCTTCCACAAATTGCTGCAGATTTCAATCCAGGGCCATCATCAAGAGTCACGTGCGAATCATTCAATGAAACATCATCGATATGGGCTTTCGGAGCCGAAGGCCCTCTAGTATACCCTTGATGCTTGCACGACACAAAGCTTTACGCCTAGCCTGGGCCCGTCAACACCGACATTGGACTGTTGAGGAAAGGAAATTTTTGCCTGGTCAGACGAGTCTCGTTTCAAATCGTATCGAGCGGAAGGACATGTTCGGGTATGGAGACAACCTCATGAATCCATGGACCCAGCATGTCAGCAGGGGACTGTTGAAGCTGGTGGAGGCTCCGTAGTGGTGTGGGGCGTGTGAAGTTGGACTGATATGGGACCCCTGACACGTCTAGACACCTCTCTGACAGGTGACACGTACTTAAGCATCTTGTCTGATCACCTACATCCATTCATGTCCATTGTGCATTCCGTACGAACACCACACTGTGACACACACCATGCACGAGCCACGCTACTACGATTTGCTACAGTCGACTTCTCGCAGGCCCAGCACGGCATGCCTCTAAAGTGATTTCTCGCTAGGGATCGGTTTCCCGTTATACTGGTTATTTTCCACGCCAGTTCGGCCCAAGTGTTAAAACTGCTCAAACTAATCGGATGTTTATTCTTACTATTTCCCGTAATAAACGAGGAAACTCAACAAAGACTGAGCAAAATTCAAATGTCTCTGTTTCAAGACACATCGAATTAAAATATAAAATGAAACAGGCAATAAGAGAAAACTTAGTTCGCTGCTTTTCTATAAAAGTGATAAGTGGTTAAATTTACAAAAAATTACCAGTATTTGCCTATTGAATGTAATCTTTTTGAACTCCGTTGAGAAATCGTGTAGTATTCGGGGATCATATGACTATCTGGGCCCTACGAATAGTCAGTTCTGACGGGTGAAAACTGAGGTTGAAGAACTCGGTTTGTAGTGTTAACTTGTGCTTTTCCAAGACGTAGAAGTAAATGAAACAATATTAGGCAGACGCAGGCAGCATATGGGTTTCTCCTATTTCTGTTGTATACTATGAATGAACAGTTTATATTTTAGTTTATTACTGTTACCGTGATTTCCTTCTCCTTGCATTATTTCATATAAAAGGCAGACAAATCCTTAATTTTTTAGACAAGTGAAGCAATGTGCTTCATTGCTACGTCAGTTCGTAAGACTAGATCGATGGTTCAAATGGCTCTGAGCACTATGGGACTTAACTTCTGAGGTCATCAGTCCCCTAGAACTTAGAACTACTTAAAGCTAAATAACCTAACGACATCAGACACACATCCATGCTCGAGGCAAGGTTCGAACCTGCGACCGGAGCAGTCTCGCGGTTCCAGAGTGTAGCGCCTAGAACCGCTCGACCACTCCGGCCGGCAACTAGATCGAGACAAGAGTTGGTGCCATTCTGAAATACAACGGATGTCCTGCAACGACAACGAGAAACTAGAAGTATAAACCAGGTGAGGGCAAGTCTTGGACACTGTATGTACACGGTTATCTTATGCCACAACAGACGGCAACAGGGACGTAGACTGTGCCAGTTCTTATGCCATGAGTCTGTTACTCGTTTCTGGTGGCACTGTTATTAGATACACCACTGATCGATTTTCCCATTTTCTATAATAACACAATGTTTTAAACCGATACCAACTTTAGTAAAGAAAATTACTCCTTTTTTTTAAAAAAGGTTTATCCATAAAGGAAAAGTTTTAACACCGCTGCAATGGCTGTTTCATAATTCGGTTCGTTTACTCGGTTATTAGTAAACAAATAAGAAAACCTCTCTTATAACCGAGGCGAAGTAAATACCGAAAAATACTGGTTATTCAGAACTAACATACCGTGGCCTATTTTAACCGGTCGGATTTTGCATACTCTACATCCTTCAGGCCACATCTACCGTCGCCCCACGTGCGTCCCATGCTCCTCAAGCCGTGCGCAAAGTATCTATATTGAATTGGCGCCAACTGGTGGTTAAGAACGCAAGAGCTAAAATTTTATATTACTCATTAGCAAACAAAACACAGCACTCCAAAAATAAGTTCGTGCAGTGAAAGACTCACTAGAAAACGGTAACTTGCTGCCACTACGAAAGGCCCTGTTGTTACGACACAAAATCACGTGAGCAGTCTTGTCTCTCTATAGTTTCCCCTTCACTGTTTACACTAGTCCAATAGGTCGGAATCAGCTCTCGTCCGACATATTCCTCTGTCCGAAACTACCCGATCTTCCGCAAAAATATTTGGAAGCATTATGGAAAGAAAGATCTCGGTCAGAGATGTTATCCAATCTGCAAGATTCTTGATATGTAATGATATTGCCGAAGCATTTCGGTCAAAGGAGCGGCCACAGTTGCGGTCTGCACATCACGGCGCAGGGCAAAGATCAAAGTTCACTCGGCAAATTATCGACGAAGCTGTACAGAGAGTCGGCGAAAGGCGGGGCCGTTATTTGGTGCCCCCTCTGCCCCCTGCGCGTCGCGCCACACCCTCAAACTGGAATCCCGTGACCCGCTGATTAAAACTGCACGCTCCGCTCTGCACGGCGAGCGGTGGGCCGATGCGTCGCCACCGCCGCCACCGACGCCGCCGCCGACGCCTGGAGCGGGGTCGTCATTAGGCGGCGTCTGATTTACGCGAGCTCGTAATGAAACGGCGCGGATCCGCTCTTTCTGCGGAGGCGGGCCACCGCCGATGCCGCCGACGCCGACGTAACTGCGAGCATCAGTCACGCGCAGAGCTCTAACGTCACCCTAGACTAGGTCGGCGCATTCACGACGAGCGGGCCGTGTTTAGCTGGCACACACACACACACACACACACACACACACACACACAGACGCACTCATACACACACTTGCGGTCGTGCGTGCAGGTCCTTCGTTTCTGGATGAGCACCATCTGGCAACAGCTGGAAAAGGAGCTCATATCCTGGGTGTATGAACAAACTTTGCTCGCTTCGCGAACATCCGTGTCACGTAATACTCGACGCCCGCCTCGTAAATAACATGCAGGCGGAAAATCATTAAAAACCGAGCCATGTAACGTGGAGGATCACGGATCCCGGTCATGAACAACGAAAGCAATCTGCTGGTGGAAACCTAACGCCATATTTATGGCAGTTGAGGCAGTTAAGAGACACGAAGTCTTAGCCGGAGAATTCATGCAGCACTTGATAAAATAGTAAATCTAACATAAAGAGGCTCAACTGCTTTCAGTGTAGATCTTCCAAATTCAGAATGCCCTTCAATGGCCCTTAGCCTTTGCAATGAATTTCAAATTCGATACGCCAATGATTAGCATTGATTGACAGTTCCGTCGTTTCTTGGTAGCGCATTTTGTATGTTACGAACGTACATAACAGTGGTACAGTATTGTACAATAATTATTACCTTTTCCTCAAACCGGTTTTCTTATGTTACTCCATCATCAGGTACAAAGTTAAATATGTGGTGCACTGAAATTTTATTGCATCAAAGGTATTAAAGCTGTGCATCTGCACAGTATCTCCATTTCCAGAGATCAAAATATTACTATTAGGTTTAGTAATAAACCGAGACGAATTACTTCATTTTAAATGTGATGTAAGATAGTTAAATAATTTATAATATACGTGACTTACTAATCAGTGAACTATATACAAGTTGTTCATAGAGGAAATATATTTCGCAATAAACTTTGGTGACAGAATGATCTTGTTCAGCAACACCCTTGCAACATGTCACCAGAGTTTATTGTTAAACATATTTTCTTCGATGAATAATAGTTGTAATTTGTATACATATAATTCTGCAGGCTTTCGTGGCCGTTGTCACTGAAGTTAAAATCTGCTGGGTTTTTAGGCCGCGTCATATTTCTACTACAATGATATACTTTTTGACCCCTCTGCTGGGATCTTCCTCATTACTTTATAGTGTCCAGTACTGCTTGTATACAGTTCATTAGGTCCCATGTCACATATTTTATCGAAATTAAATAATCTTAAACCACCTATACAATGAAATAAATCCTTTTGTGTTACTCCTAAATCTATCGTTAACACCTTCGTCTCTGTTTAGCGGGATGCACTAGTTGAGAATATTTGATCCAAAAAATTTTTCATTGCAGCACGTATTGCATCGTACACCTTGAAATAAGAAAAGAGTCTGTTTGCAGCAACACAATTCCCCGCACGGCCAATATGACGATCCTGATGATGCGATAAAAGCCGAAAGCAGTCAGTGAAATAAATAATAAAGATTGCACAATACTGTACGAGTGTTTTCACGCATAAAGCAAATGATCAGCAGAAGTTAGGTAGAAATAAAACCTTCCACATTTTGGTATGTAGACAAAATTTGTACAGAAGGTTTCTCATTCAGAAATTGTATTGCAGTTTTAGCTGCCTGCGTGAGGATCCCGTTAAGACTCGTCTTAAGAGATGTATCTACCACCATGTGCCCAAAAATCGACAGTGGCAGCATTGCATATTACGAAGACTGCGCTTTATCTTTCCGCTATACTGCCGATCCCGTTGGTCGGGATCCGACGACCGTTATGCCAGGTTCAGGGGGACCATGTTGAACTACATACAGGATATCAAAGGCCCCACGCGACCATTACCCCAGAACACTAACATATTGTTCGCTCGCCTGTGCACGATCGTACAACTTGAAATAAGAAAAGAGTCTGTTTCCAGCAACACAATTACCCGCACGGCCAATATGACGATGCCTGAAGCGGCACGGATTATTGCGGCAGAGAACGTTTTTTGCGGCTACTCTTAAAACCGCAGCAGAGGGATGCACGGGAACACTGCTGTGAGTAGCAACATTGGCCACAGTCCTTTAAGATGAGTGCTGGTTCTGCATACAATATCAAGGATGGACTCTTCCGCCTATACATAATCAGAGAGGACGAATGTTCCCACATTGTATTCGTCATGGTCATACAGTTTCTCCCCCAGGCGTTACTGTCTTTGATACAATTTGTTACAGAAATCCTTAGTGTAAGTACTTACAAATTACCAAAATTTTCGTGTGGACCCAATAGGGTAGTAATTGTTACATTTATGATAAAGGGATTTCAGTACAAATAAATATAGAAATAAACAAATTCCTTATAGAGCGGGATATAAAAGCATGTGGTTGTGAGTAAGTTTGTCATCTGTTTAACATTTTATATATCGTTCGTGATTATTGCACTGTACATACTGTCAAGGTGACTCGTAGGACCAGTCTTAACAAAAACCTCTAGTAAGGGGTGAATAAGTTTGTAAATCCTTATAGATGCTGGTAATTAAGATTCTTCCAGTGATGTCAACCGTGTCTCAAATGGATACGACGAATACTGTCATTTGATAAGCTTCTACATAGCACAGGCGTAGGAATCGAAATGGAAAACAGCTGATTTTGTGCGTTCAATTTAGATTGTAGTTTTAAAGATTTCAGCATGTCCCAAAACTGATTAGAATTGTCATGGAGATAATCCACTTAAGCAACATTTAATCTGTTTGGTGCCATATCACAATTGTTTTATTGACACTTAAAACCGCGTCCTCAGGTGTCATCAGCATAACAATGGATCAAGCAAGAATAACTGGCCCTAAACACCCTCCATTATGAATAAAATTTAAACAACATTTAAAACCGTGTAAGATAAAGGGAACTTTACTTGAATAACTAAGTCATAAGATCTAAGTAGCCCACAACATGGAATGCCACCTCCATCTCCAGACCAAATTTATAAACCTCTAAATGGCGATACGTCAGTGAATTGAAGTCAGACGTACACAGGGATGTAAGTCAAAAACGGCCAGTGGAGCCTAAGCACAGCAGATCACGGCATCCTCTGGGAACAGGTAGATAGATATGGAACCGTATATAGAACTAATGAGCGGCTATTCTGAAGGACAAAGAGGCAGCTTGAGCTCCCACATGAGCATATGATGTGCGAGCACAATTGAAGAGTAAGTGATCTTTCGGGAAAGCATGAAGAATCAAATAAGAAGAAAGCATCCTGGAATGTCAGATTACAATATCTCAAAATTTCTAACGAAACATAACAGTGACAAGGTATCGCTAATAATGCCCAGATATTCGTGTTCGCCTAAAAGAAATCACATGAACTGAGGCGTTAAAGACTTAAATGAAGACGTCTAGATGTATGCATAGTGCTAGGAGAGCAGATCAAGATGAGGTAATAACAGTCACCACTAAAGCTTAAAAATCGGAAATACAAAGTATAAAATAATTTTCAAAACCTATGCTTTTCATAATTCAGAAAGCTCTACTAACACTTGAATATATAATGTTTAACATTTTCTTAAAACATAGTTGAAAGCATGGTATGTAGAAAACTGCATGTATCGCTAGTAGCCACAGAAGGCTGTAAAATCTACTAGGAGTAAGAAAAGAGGGTAGAAGAAAGGGGGAATAGATGAGGTAGGAGGATAATGATGAGCGAGTATAAGGATGCAGGGGGTCATGGAAAAGCCAAGGGCTAGAAGGAGAGAAAGTTTACAACTCGAAAACGAAGGCCACACATTAAATACCCAAGTATAAGTCGAAGTTAAGTGATCCATTGAGACAAACAGAATTAAGGCACCACATCCCTTTGGAAAATTTTCAGTGTCTGAATGAAAGTTATTTGACATAACGCTCGATTCTGCTTATATGGTCTTTTTTACCCACTTCTGTCCCCCTTTATAGCTCCTTGGACTTTTTAACTTGCTCCTCCCATACCCCGCCCCACCTCCTCTCTTCCAATTGCTTTTCACCATCACCAACCATTTGACTCCTCTTGATATTCACGGGCCTCTGTGGTCACCATAGACATGTCTACTTTCTTAAGTACCTTTGTTTCAAGGATGTTTTTAAAAATGTTAAAAATTATATATTCTAATGATGTTATATCTCTGTGAATTTGCGAAAAGCATAGGTTTTGAAAATTATTTTATAACTTCTCCATCACATATATACTGTTATTCCTTTCAGTCGAATCTATTCCACTTGTCTAAAATATGCATCTAGTACTCTTCATTTAAGTCTTTAAACACATTTAATTCATGTTGTTTCAGCTAGGCTAACACCACTGTGTGGGCGTAATTACTGAATGGTATTTATACAGATTAACTGTCACAGTAATATCTTGGACACAATGTTTAAGATACGGCGCTTGGACATCCTAATTTTCCTCCTTCTTTTTCGATTATTCAATCATTCAGCAAAATGTCATTGATTCCTTGGTTGCGCCAGCCCATCATCTCGACAGTTAAAATATTTACTATTGCGGTATCAGTATTTTACAGTAAGAAATCGCCTATTGCACCACTTAGCTTTCGAAAACCCTCTGTTTTTCAATTCCATATATGGTTTGTGTATATCTCCATGTTACCATAGGACTACTGCGATGTACTTTAATTAGGGTGCACTGACCATTTTGGAGCTGGATCCCTGGGTACAGCTCATTTAGATTCATTGAAGGATCACCATTTAGCAATTTATTTGTATACTCTAACAATGAATGTTGGGTTCTATGTTCTGGGCACTAGTAGGGTAATGGAGCTCTAGGTGCTATTTTGATATCAAATCGGTGACAAATTAATTAAATTGATAAATTAATTAGTCCAGAACCACCCCCCTCAGATGAACTCATGTGTTTTCCCAGCCGTTCTCCGTCCGCTCCCATCCCTCTCCATCACCTAATCTATCAGCAGGATTTTCGAATATTGGCAGGAACCAAAA
Organism: Schistocerca piceifrons; assembly: GCF_021461385.2. NCBI lineage: Eukaryota > Metazoa > Arthropoda > Insecta > Orthoptera > Acrididae > Schistocerca > Schistocerca piceifrons. Next base: position 611,693,547 of record NC_060142.1, on the reverse strand, counting down.
TAAATAATGTACTCTAACCTTCTTCAGCTTCAGAGTTTCCATGTGTTGGTGTGTACACTCGGGCTTTCTGTCCACAAGGACTGGGGTTCGAGTCTCGACAAGGGCACCATCACTTTTTAATTTTCAGAAAATACCCACGTGGATGGCGGAGATGGGACGTCTGAACAGCCTGGAGTCAAAAATCACCTCTCTTAAATCGCAGGAGAGGAAGGTTAGGTTAGTGTAAATTGTCTATTTTGGTTGGGAAGCTGAAGTAGAGATCGGTCCTACTTACATAATTAATCTTACAGATAGGTCAAAATTACATTACTATATGCATAGTGCCACACAAACAGCAACTACATTAGCAATACAGCTCAAAATTTGACAGTGCCATACAGCTGGTGTAATCCAGTTGGGAAAAAATTTCACAATACCACTTCAAACTAATGTCAGACGTACTAAATCCCACCCTTTACATACAAGAAGGGGAGGAAAGAGCGGCAGTGGATGGGACTACCTTTATTTTTTGGTGGAAATTGTGATCAGCTGACGAACTGATGAGATGCTGGTGCTGGACAAAGAGGAGGGTAATTAGTGCATTCCCAAAAATCATACAGCTGAGGATTATATCTATCGCTGTTCAACTTCAGAGATCGTTACAGACGCCTCGGACTGCATTGCTCGACAATCACCCTGAAGTTGAGGTTAACGAAATTCAGGAAAAGTAAAACAAGCTACCAAAACTGATGGAAAATGCTTCACTGTTCCAATTACGCATATGAATCCTCGTGAAGACAAAACAGCACTCATAGCCAACAGGTCATCCTGCTACACATGTACGGGGGGAATAGGGAAAATCGTTGTCCCAAAAGATTGCATCGCGAGAGAGGGGTGGCAGTTGAATCTGCTTTCTCCTCGAGGTACAGAGCCAAACTGCCAAAATTAGACCTACACTTACCTCCCATAATCTTCCTACCTCCTTCCAACTACGGTGGGGATGCAGGCTTTTTCAAACAGCTAGCTATTACTGCTTCCACTCGCCTCGCCCTGTTTTGCAGCATATCGGCCTCCAATCCACTCGTCCGCCCATATCCTGCCAGCTGCTACAGTGGTATAGTCCTCAACCGGTGGAACAAGTGGTCGGGTGGTCGAAGCGGACGCAACGACCCTTGACCACAGCGAGTTAACTGATGGGTAAGTAAAAAAAATTGAAATACGCTTTAGTAAAGATAAAGACAAGAAACACATTTGCTTCAGGTGTCTAAGTAACTTGTCAAAAGAAATGTATTTAAATAGACGTCTGACGGACTGTGAATCCAAGGAACTGGTACGTGTTGTTACGCTTACAGAAGGAATGAAGTTCATTATATTCAAGAATGCTCACCACCAAGAGCAATGTCCGTTTGTAGTATAGGCAGACGTCGAATGTCTCCTTGCCCCTATCAAGCGCTGTGAAGGGAACCCCTTAGCCTCACATACTACTTTCACGCAAAAACACGTAACGTATGGGGCGGCATACGATATTACATGTTCATACAGAATTCAAGTCTTAACCGCTATGAATCTTCTGCCGGGGATAATCCTGCGCTTTTATTGCTCACTGAGCTTGAAAAACTCTCGTGGGCTGTTGATAGGTTTACAGCATCAACATCACGATGACCGAATAGGAGGATAATAAAAAAAAATACACAACAATGCGGTTAGCTGTCATATTTGTGGACTGCTGTTAGACAGAGAAGCTGAAAGTCTGCATAGAGATCATTGTCATCTTACGGGGAAGTTCCGCTGTGCAGCTCACAACGCATGCAATTACAAGTATCAGTTACCATGACACATACCCGTTTTCTTCCATAACTTAAGTGGGTATGACGCTCACTTCCTAATTGAGAAACTGGTTAATTTCGGTTGGAAGAAAAATCAGGTCAGTGTCCTGCCTGAGAGTGTTGAGAAGAAGTATATTTCATTCTCCAAACGAATGACGAAAAAAATTATATGATCTGCTTCCTTCACACACTATGTTCTATGTAGGCGCCACTCCAGAAACTCGTTGAAACCCTACCTCAGGAGGTCATACATATCACCCTATCTGCTTACCCCGACGAGGAAAAGTTTCAGCTTGTGACTAGGGAAGGAGTTTTCCATTATGTATATCTGGATAATAAGGTAAAACTGGACGAAACCAGGCGATGCCACAACTAGAGCAGATTATGAGCATGTCGTGAATGCCTGGCGGGAATTCAACATACCAAATTTGGTGAATACACAAGACGAACTCTCTGGACCTCGCCTTTTATTATACGTCACCTGGGATGTTCTGGGAAGCAATGCCCAAGAATACGAAGCGCAGCATCGAACTTTTGACTGATGCCGATATGCTTCTTTTCTTTGAGTTGGGGTCCGTGGAGGACTTTGCCAATGTGTCCACAGACACGCTAAGACAAATAATCCACTTATGGGTGTGGGTTTCGACGCATCTCTCGATTCGAGTCATTTTCTATATTTGAATGTGAATTACTTACACAGGCACGCAATGAAGCAGCCACTGTTGGTTTGTGGTTTTCAATGGGTGCCCAAAAACGAATTAGAGGCAATTGGTGGAAAATATTGGGTCTGGAAGCCGATTTTGATGTAGGGTATGTCTTGTGTACATAGTTCCGCATAGTCAGCGCGTACGCAACTTTCCCACTAGAGCGCGCCCCGCCAAGCACAACAGCGCAGGCGCAGCGCTCGTCTGTCTCTGCAATACGAGATGGCGCTGCCATACAGATGGACCAAATTCTGCTTCCGCTGATCCGCGTATTAATATGTAACGCAGCCAATGAGATTGCTGCTAACGTATAACCTTTTCTCCTCGGGGATCACACTCGCGCAGTGTTACATGAACGCGCGAGGTATTATAACAAGTGTACAGACCTCCGATTAGTCAGTCTGCATTTCTCTGCACCAATCTGTACCAGTCTGCATTAGTCTGTACCAGTCTGTACGGGTTCTACATTTGTCTGTACCAGTCTATTGTCAAGTTTCAGTCTCCACCTAATACGATTACCATATTCCTGTACATAGCAATGAAGATAAATGTATAGACACTTTTGTCAAGTATCAGAGATATATGTGAGAATAAGATTAACGTACCAATACCAAAGGAACTTCAGATCGTCAATTGTAAATAGAATCCCGAACCAAGTTAAGTAATTTTTATGCTTGTTATTATTTTAATAAATCTTTGTGAAAATTAATCAAGTTCTGTTTAAAGTTGGTCACCGTCAATCTGCTACTCGAAGCGTGCAACTGGCATTTCTATCGTCTGACCTAACGACAGAAGATAAACACGCCACGATAAGACCATGAGACTTATCGCTGACACTCGCCAACTTCGTTAGAGTGACAAGTCAAATAATCTGATGGTGGGTGTACAGAAGGTCTTACAGTACGCACACCACAGTATGTGGTGGAGGCAGACTTCATATACCCCGTTAGTTTCCATGAAATTACAAACGACCTGCTGTTATGTCCAGAGCAACAAGTTCTGCCAGGAAGCATTATCCTTAAACTGACGACCACTTTTGGACACAGGTAGAGGTATGTTGTAATTCATTATCGTAATCTCCAGCAGTGTCTCCGCTTAGAGACGGAGCTAGCACAATCACCAGGGCTATTTCCTTCAATCAGTCCCTCTGGTTGAAGGAGTATATTGAATTAAATACCAAAAAGAGGGCGGTCGCGACTAGTGTTTACGAAAAAGACTTTTACAAAGTAATGAATAATTCCGTTGTCGGTAAAACCATGCAGAAAATAAGAAATCAGTGCGATATCTTGAACAGGACAGAATGGAATGTGCACTGGGGCTTAAGAAACTGCATCGCCGGATCAAATTTTAAGTGGGACACTATTTTCAATTAGATCTTTGTAGCTGTGAAGATGTTTAAGGTCTCAGTAGACTTTAAGGAACCAGTCTATTTGGGTATCCATATATTGGACATCTCGAAACTCCACATGTACCGCTTCCACTATGAGTTTGTTAAAACTCGTTTTGTGGAACCAAAGTTACTTTATATGTATACAGATCTACTGGGTGAAGAACTGCGATCCATATGACGTAATTATTTGTCATGGTAATGCATTTGACACATCTGGATATGGAGCAGAACTTACTTACGGTATTGTTCCTCAGAACAAGGAGGTTATCGGCGTAGTGAAAGATGAGGTGGATGGATTGCCAAGTGTGGAACTTTTGGGTCTAAGATCCAAAATGTATTCATAGTGTACAATAGATGGAGCCACCCAGAGGCGGGCTAAGGGTGTGCAACGTGCGGCATCACATGTCCTCACGATCAAAGACTACTTGCAGTGACTGTACGGTGGAGTTCGTGGTGCTCCACCACAACCTCCGCATTTGGTGTAGCAACCTAGTATTCGATCGTGAAGTCATGAGGTGTACACTGTGCTGCAATCTAAAGTCGGATTGTCATCTCATGCCGTTAAAAGAGCCATTCCTGATGATGGGTTCGAAACTTTCTCATACTCAGTTTATTTACTTGAAGCGCGATAGGAGGTGGGGGACTCCAACGGTGTGAAAGAGAGTGAGTGAGTGACTGGCTGAATGAGAGATTGTACCTAATAGTATGGACCTTTTAGCATAGTATAAATATTGTATGTGTGTGTATGACATGCCTGAATATGTGAGTGTTTATTTGCGCCTATGTGTATGCTTTTGAGTGAACTTGAGTTTGGGTGCCTGCGTAAATATATATGTCTGTGTGTAAATATATTACCGTATTTGTCGCTTTTGAACTTCATGTGAGCGTGTGAGTATATGAGTGCATGTGTAAATTGTTTAGTTTTTCATTTTCACCTACCGCTAGCTATCCAGGTCATACTAGTTTTAAGTGTGAGTGCCACCCAGTTTATTTTAGTGCAGCTGTTTGGGATGGACATTTTAGGGCCATCCGCTTCACTGTATTATTAAATGATTTCTGCTGCTTGAGGTGTAAAATGTTTACAGTCACCTAGTTCAAAGTATAAATTAAGTGCTCTGTTTGGGTGGAATTTCACTAGTAATACTATAAGTGTAAGAGAAACTATACCGCTGCAATAGCTGTAACTAGTTCTGCAATGTAAAGTAGAAAAAATTTTCAATCATTACTATTATTTTTTAAAACTCCGAACAGTAAATAAAAACAAAGTTTCAAACAGTTACAAGAACTGTGAATTAAAAAGCAATATTACTTCGTGTGCTGAAAAACAAAATTACATCTCCTGTGTTTGAACAAAACCACAGGCATAGGATCTGGGCAAAGCTACGTCCTGTCTAAGTAGGAGCTGTAAACAAAGAACGACAATTAAGTAAATCACCATTCCCGAATAATAATTATACGCTTAAGTGCTGACTGTCACATTATAATAACCTTTTACATTCTGGGTCCCAGGATTGAGCATTTCAGCCGATTATTGTGGGAGCTCCCCCACCCAGTCAAATATCACCATCCCCTGCTTCAGAAGGGAGAGCTCGCAATGTCTTTCAGCTGCCACCATCTTACGCTCCCACTCAAGCATCTCACCCTCGCCGGAAATGTTGTTGTTGTTGTGGAGCAATCGATCCATCTCACAGAAGTCGCCTTGAACAAGGTATTGATTATTAGAAACAACAGTAAAAAATTTGTACTGAATTTGACTACAGCGGGATATTGATTTTCCCTACGAAAAAAATTAAGTAAATAAGTAAAAAGTTCAAACCAGATGGAAATGATAACTACTGTTCATCATTCTCGACGCATACACCTACAGAAATCTACAACAATGAATATATATATATATATATATATATATATATATATATATATATATATATATATATATATATACCTCACACAACTGTATATGATTAAAAAAAAGTCTAATGGCAATATATTATAACTGTACTTTCTTTCTTGCTGAATTTCAGACTCCAATAGCAGCAGCTCAATGTCCACCAGCTGCTGCTCTAATGCTGCAACAGCGATATAAGAAGTTTTATAAACACTTGTTCCGATCTGAATACATCAAGAGCTTCCAGAATGAGATTTTCACTCTGCAGCGGAGTGTCCGCTGATATGAAACTTCCTGGCAGCTTAAAACTGTGTGCCGGACCGAGACTCGAACTCGGGACCTTTGCCTTTCGCAGTCAAGTGCCGCGAAAGGCAGAGGTCCCGAGTTCGAGTCTCGGTCCGCCACACAGTTTCAATCTGCCAGGAAGTTTCACATCAAGAGATCTATCACATACAGAATTCTCAGATATACCTACATGATGATAACACAGCCTCTTAAGCTTGCTGGAGACTTTCAGCTTCCAGCTGGCGTTCTAATTCCAACAAAATTTCGAGAATAAATACTAAGAAGAAAGAACTTTTATAACCCCTTGTTACAAAAACGTATCACATTCTCGAAAAACCTTGAATATTGTGCTACATAATTTTATAACTGTCGCAGTTTGAACTCATAATTTTTTTAATGTACACTTAAATGGCAATTGACCCAAGTTTGGCCGTTTCCCACCACCACTGCTGCTGGCATCACTACTGGCTGAGCGTTTCATGGTACAGCAATCACACTGACATAACTATGCATAACTATGCACTGTCAAAGACTGATGATGACTGTGTTGAGGGTTGGGCTTTATATAGCTTCAGACTCCACGCTCTATTTTGTAGAGGACCAGTAGGAACTCAGAGTGCCATACCAGCAAGTTATAGCTAGCATTTTTTTTTCCTTCAAGCGCTCTAGGTGCGGCTGATTGAGGGAAATATCACACCTGTGGGAGGAGGAAAGAAGGATCTGAGACCAAAATTCTGTGTTAGCCTGCAAGTGGATGCAAAATTGAATGACACGCCCAATGTTAGCTGCATCTCTCGAAACAGATAATACTGTTTTCTTTAGGACAGAGCTGGGGAGGAAGACGCGAGCCTTCGAAACTGGTAATGACCAACAAAGCTCAGCTTGAGAGCTGCGCTATACGCTGATTCCAAATGCTGTCTGCCCCCCCCCCCCCTCCCGTCCTCCATCAGGACACAGGCAGACACGTGGTCACCAGTGGACCTCCGGACACGTGACCGAGTGGCACATGTGTCGCGGTTGGGTAATTAGGCCGCCTGATGGCTACGAGCTCTCGTGGCATGGCGCCTTTCATGTCAGAAGGCCCGTAGATGGTTAGGGGGTGGGTGGCAGCGGGCCGCCTCCAGCACCCACAAGGGACTCGTACCTGATGTGGGGAGGCTGGCGACTAGTTGGAAGCTACAATGGCGAAATGCCTACACGAGGCAACGGCGGTAATGTGCGAGCCCCGCAGCGCACCGTGGAGTGTCTTAATGACTTTGCAATCGCAATACACGAAACGATGAAGCGATCGGAAGTTAAACAAGAGTATCCATTTCGTATGAAACGCAAATAATGTATTTCTCAGAGCATAATTCTCAGATTTCCCGTTCTCTAAATTGTTTTCTTTTCTATTTCTACCACAGATTATCGCTTTACAAACAATTTCCATCAATAATTGCCGTTAACATTATGTCCTCTGTACAAACAGTTGATTCGCACAGCGAAAATTCTGAATTACCACAAAAATTCGAAATTCCCGCCAATAGGGTAGGTTGGAGGGAGAGGGGGGAGGGGAGGAGGGAGAGGGAGAAGGGGTCTCGGCACACGTGCCGGCTGAGAAAACAAGCGTGACGTCATCGAGGGGTGGGGCAGGGTGTGGTCCTGCAGGAGGAGGAGGTGATTAAATGATGAATTTAGTTAATTTACATTTCAATTTGATATCAAAAGGATCCTCATAAACCCACTACCCTACTACTACTGCATACCATGTACCTCCAAATATGAACTGCTCTACTGGGTACACATCTAAGCAGTTATGATCGACTATTCTTTCAGAGGTGAGGCACAAGTCCTCTACATATTGCTGCCCTGAGTTAAATGATTTAAGTTTTTCGTTGATGTATGACGCTACTGCTTTCTTTTCCCTAGTTTATTGAACATATACATCCTAGTACCGGTTTTAGTGGTTGTTTGTACTTAGGTAATAATTGTTGCCACAATCGCATCATGGTCAATGACACCGATATCGATGTGGATATACACAAAAAGGGAGGGTCTGTTTGTTGCCTAACATATTTCCAGCGTGAGTGGGGTTCCTAAGTAACTATTGTAGGTAATTTTCAGAGAGGGCATTTATAAATATTTCATAGGATGTCTTGTCACTCCCAGCAGTAACAAAAGCTTAATTTTTCTCATCTGATTGTTACGTGATTATAATCTCCACCAGTGATTACAGTATGATTCAAATGGCTCTGAGCACTATGGGACTTAACTTCTGAGGTCATCAGTCCCCTATAACTTAGAACTACTTAAACCTAACTAACCTAAGGACATCACACACATTCAGACCCGAGGCAGGATTCGAACCTGCGACCGTAGCGTTTGCGCGGTACCAGACTGTAGCGCCTAGAACCGCTCGGCCACCCCGGCTGTCGATTACAGTATGACTCAGGAACTTAATGGAAGCGACCTGGGTTTTCCCTATAGTTTCGTATGCATCATGAAGTGACTCGGGTGGTCGACAGAAGGATCGAATTAAAATTTTATGCCTATCGCTGATACTAAGCCTCGCGCAAACAGTCTCATAAGTAGCTAAATTTCTATCTCGTTGAATTGGAGTGATTTGCCTACTGGGATAAAAAAACCACCTCCATTTCCCATTAGCCTATTCTTTAAATGTACGCTTTATTTTCCTCATAAATCTTGTTGCTCTCTTCAGGTTTTAACCAGTTCTGTGAACGAAGTATTATGTGAGCTTCATTCCTTTTCAGGAGTGTTTCAACGTCTGGCAATCTGTTGCGAATGCTTCGCCAGTTTACTTCTAAGATTTTAATATTCTTGTGGTCGACCACTGCTGGGCTCTAAACTCCTATTATTTGGTCAGGATGCAGATCGAGGAGCTGTGTGGCGTGGTTAGACGCAATAAAGCAGTTAATCAAAATTATTCCATTTATTAAGCAGAATACAAGTCGTTGTCGTGCATTCTGTCTACGTAATCCGGAGAGAACTCTGCTGAATCCAGCAGTTTGCCAGCCGTGGAAAGGAAGCCCTGCTTGGAGAAAGCAGAGGCAGACACATAAGTGCTTGATCCACACGCCATTTCGGGGAGTACCTGGTCACTGCCCATGTTGTCCAATCTAGTGGACTGCGTTGTCAGATTCCATGATGTCGTGCTAAATGCTAAACTTGGTCTGCCTGTACTGTAGGCAGGGTTAGACGAGTGTGACGCTGTAGTCTTCGGGCAGCTTTTGCCCTGGACCGGAGCCATGCTGGTATACCCTGGACTACCGATCAGGGCTGGCTGATATCCTGACTTCGGTGTTTATGGTGGACTTCAGTATCAGCGTCAAGGGATCGCTGATCTTCTCGTAAGGCAGCAAGTGTCAAACCAACACTAGACACATTTCAGACAATACATGTTAACATACCATAACCAGTAATCAAGCATGAACGACATGAACTCCGTCGATCCTGATTGACCAATGCTGATGGCGATGAGAGGCTCCGTTCTACCATATCATCCATAATGAGCGAATCGGTTCTGCTCTCTTCGAGTCGTCAGCGATCTTCAGTTCCGCTATTTTTGTTGACGAATTTGTTACAGTGTCTTTGCCGCTTAGTCAAAATCCAGCTAAGCGTTGCGGCCTCCTACCTAGTTTCTCTTGTACTACGTTTGGAAGTAGCGAAGGTAGTTTGATCTCTGGTTTTCTAGCCATTATCTGATGAGATCGCTGGCAGTCACACACAAGACCTTCGACGTTATTACCTTCCTAACCGGGTTACTGAGTTGAAATGATTTTGCTACCCTGCTGGCGGCTGTTGTTATTTCCGCGCTACTGAATAGCGCCATCTGTGCGACTCAGGAAAGTTTACTCCCCCCTCGTTTCCTTACTAATTTAATGCGTAACAATTCTCTTCCCGTGAGGGGGCATTCCTTTCGATCTTAAACCAACACTTCTGGGTCTCATAGAGCTTTTGTTATCTGGACCGGATCGAGAGTTATCTAAAAAACTTTTGTGCACACCACATGAAGTCAGCTACTTGTAGTAGCCTTTGATGTGTACCTCACACCCAACCCATTCGTGGGGGCCCTGCAGTTCTCAATCACATGGTGCAAGTCTAGGAAGTCGCACCCCAGCTTGCCTCAGAAGTCTCTTGTTTAATCCTTCCTTTCGAATCAGAACCAGATGGCCACGATCAGTTCTGGGGACAAGGCTGCAAATCGTGAGCTTTGTTGAAACTCTGTGTGCAAAGCTGGTCTTCTCAGCCATCTTTGCCAGTCATTGAAATGATCAAATTTGATTTTGGAGCTTAGATGACAAGAATCATTTGTTCCAACGTGCTCTACAGTCTGCTGTTGATTGCACCCTGTACCCTTAATGGCTGCCGGAAAGCCTCTTCAAAGCGTTGAATGAGGCTCCCAGTCACCTACCCTGAGTGCATTTGGTGTTCCTTCCCGTCTCTTGATGAGGGAAACTATTACTCGCCATTCGCAGTTAAGTGGACAAGTAATGACATATTCCATTATTTTCGTGGAGGAGACAGGATACACAGGAGAGAACAGTACTCGAGGTACCTTCGGTACCTCTGATGCACATTTGAGGGGAACTCTCCCAACACTAGGAATAACAGAGCCACCAGTCGGTTGGCAATAGTCAGGGTGAATTCCAACAGCTTATGAAAATTGACTAATTCATCCCCTGTTCCAGAAAAGCATTAACAGTGGGAGTGCATTGTGGATGGTGCAGAGTTTAACAGAACTGTGAACAAATAACTTTAAACTAAGCCTGCTCACTATTTTTTTAATCTCTTGTGCTAAAATTGTTACTAATTCCCTTCAAGAATCGAAGAAGTTAGCACAAGAAACAAGATTCTTACTAAGACGACGGTAAAACCTGCAACAAAAAATACAAGTTTCCTAAAAATTACTGACGATATAGACACTAAAAAAATCTCTAGAATAAATGTAGAAAACCTACACTCTTCTTGAAAGGGGAAACTAGATTTACATGATATGGTAGTTATAAAACGCTACAGTAACTAAATAAAACACCTATCTATGAAATAGCTTATGACACGACAACGTTAGCTCTGGAAAATTCTAAGAGATGTACATTTACTGTCGGTGATTTACACTAAAATTTGTGGTGAACTAATGCTTGCCGGTAACTTCAAATCAGAAACACTAACTTGATCCGAATTAAGTTATCCACAACACTCGTAAATTACGACAATTTTCAAAAACGTACTTTTGAATGAGCTGCCAGGTGAATACGTTCACATGTGTGTTACAGCCATGTCGCTACACGAAACTGTCTACAGGTGCTAGCAAGTAAGAAACGACCTCTTAATTTTCCGAATACCTTTTCTGAAGTATGTGAATATTTACTGCGTCTCAAAAGTGAACGACTTCTTATAGTAATAACAAATTCATATTCGTTCTTCAATTGGTAACTCAGTAACACAGCATCTATAATCGGTACTACATGTCCTTAGCATTGTAGGGAATCGTCTGCTATGGAATCTACAAAGAGGAAAGGCTTAATGTCAAAATAAATTTCCGAGCCACTTTAGTGACACCAGACATTTTTGAAGTAAGTGAGTCAGTCAGTAAGCACTGATGTAAAATAACAGTCACGAAGAGAAATTCGGAACATTTATGTGTTGTTTTCAAATTAATTTGTACTTACGTCTCGCTGAAGTCACCACTCTGTGATTTCAGGATCGTTTCCTTTGGTGATGCAAATTTCTTAAACTTCGTAGATTTCTTGTTTTTCAACAAGGACGAGAGTGATTTCCAGACGATCTTATGAGAATCATAAATGCATTAAATGATACCTGAGTATTATTGAACGGTGTTTAATGGAAGATACCTGTTAACTATATGACGAAATTTCACACTATTGTGTAATTGAAAACCGTTAACCTTGCTCCAGCGTCTGGTATGTTTTCGTGGTAGTTGTCCCTGAACAGGGAACACGTAAAAGACGTGCATGTTTGAGTGTATAAACTTCATGCCCAGTGAAGTGCCACAGTAATATTTGGGATGGCTGTCATTCTGAAGTGGAACTGTTAGGTTCACTCCATTATACAGGTTCTCCTGATTCTAATTTGATATCGTTGGATGGTGTTTGAATGACAATCTTCTCTTTATATTAATATGCTACGCCTTTTGGGTGTTTGCTTTATACATCACACTCCTTTGCCTACCTTCCATTTCCATTATTTGTGTCTGACTGAATTAGAGTGACGATAAGGTGAAAACGAGAAAGTCTAGGGATAACAATATGGATACAGAGTAAGCATATCTAGCGTAGAGAAATGAATGAAAAAATTTAAAGCATTTAAGTTGCCACGACCGGATACAATCCCAATTCTGTTTTACAAAGACTAGTCTACAGAATTGGTTCTAAGTAAAACTCGCATTTATCGTGAATCTCTTGCCTAGCACAAAATCACAAGCGACTGCAAAACAGTGCAGGTGCGTCCTGTATGTAAGAAAGGCAAAAGAACGTATCCGGACCCCCAAAATTATAACCAAAATTCATAACATCAGTTTGCTGTAGAATTCAGGTACTTATTTTTAGTTCCGACGTCTTAAATTTCCTGAGATAGAAAAGCTTCGGTCCACAAATCAGCATGGTCTTAGAAAGCATCGTTCGTCGGAAACTCAGCTTTCCCTTTTCCCACATAACGTACTGGAGCTAAATGTGAAGAGCTACAGATAGATTCCACCTTCTTGTTTCCCATTGCTAATTGCCAATTCGGGGATGGCGATTGCATCTTTCAACACGACAGAGCACCTGTTCATAATACACAGCCTGTGGCTGATTGGTTACACGACAATAACATCCCTCTAATGGACTGGCCTGCACAAAGTCCTGACCTGATTCCTGTAGGACATCTTTGGGATGTTTTGGAACGCAGACTTCGCACTAGGCTTCACCGACCGACATCGATGACTCTCCCTACTGCAGCTGCCATTCCCCAAGAAACCTTCCAGCACCAGCACTTGATTGAACGTATACCTGCGAGAGTAGAAGCTGGCATCTAGGCTAAGGGTGGGCCAACATCAATTTGAATCCCAGTTTCACCGCTGGAGGGCGCCACGAACTTGTAAGTCATTTTCAGCCAGGTGTCCGGATACTTTTGATCACACAGAGGACGTGAGTAGTTCCAAGACCTCTTAAATAAGAGAAATCAGAGAACTCGGCGGCGTGTGTTCATCAGAGACAAGGGTGAAACTTCCTGGCAGATTAAAATTGTGTCCCGGACCGAGACTCGAACTCGGTACCTTTGGTTGGTAGGTCCCGAGTTCGAGTCTCGGTCCGGCACACAGTTTTAATCTGCCAGGAAGTTTCATATCAGGGCACACTCCACTGTAGAGTGAAAATTTCATTCTAGAGACACAAGGGTATCATCAGGACTGCTCCAGGGAAGTGTGATAAAACCGCTGTAATTTCTTATGAACACAAATCATCTGGCGGACAGGGTCAATAGTAGTCTGCTGCTGTACGCTGATGATGATGTGGTATGCACGAAGGTGTCATCACACAGTGATGTCGGAGCATTGAAGATGACATAATTTATAGTTGGGCTCATGAATGGCAGATAGTTTTAAATGCAGGAAAATGTAAGTTAATGCAGATGAGTAGGAAGAACAAACCTCTAACATTCGAATAAGCTTAAGTAATACGTTGCTTGACACAGTGACGTCGATTAAATATCTAGGCGCTACGTTGCAAATCGCTACTGTCAGTAGCGAGCCAGTGGGTGTGTTGGACCTTCCATTGAGCTACGGACCCCCTTGAAGATGTCTCCCGCAGTCGGAGACGAGACGTTGGGAATCGACACAGATTTCGTCAAACGACCACGGCATAACAACCCGGATAATTATATTGGACATGATATCTCCGGCCGTGAAAGTCTACATTTTAGATTGTGGTAAGGCAGGCGAATGATCGACTTCAGTTTTTGGGAGAATTTTAGGAAAGTGTGGTTCATCTGTAAAGGTGACACAAATGGGGCCCATTCTTGAGTACTGCTCGAATATTTGGGATCCGCACCGAGTCGGATTGAAGGAATACATCAAAACAATTCATATGTGGGCTGTTAAATTTATAAAAGTAATTTTCTTTTGCATTTAGAGTTGGAAGTTAGTGAAGCTGTCACTGCCCCACGTTAGGATTTTAACTGTTTAGTGTGCTTTCTTTGTAAGTGGAATACGACCATGTGTTCACGCAATTTGTCGTCAGTTGCCTGCTTCTCATTAATGAGTACGGTTAAGTGTCTGATTACACAAATCTGAAGCTTAATTAATACGAGTCCACATGACAATTTCATGTAGCCTGAGAATTATTTAAACCATCACCTTCCCCCACCCCCCCATCCCCACCCTTATCCGGTAAAGTCAGAAATGCTCCCACATGGCCAAGAATAAGCTCTGTACCACCTTGTTGAGTTTTACTAGTTGATCGGAAGAATGTATTGTATGAATTAACGTTAACTGTTAAACAAAATTTATTGAGATCCATGTTGTCACTTTTTATGTAGATTACCGGAAGCCGCGGCCAACGAAACAGGTAGTCGATGCTTGCATTGTAAATTTCATACACGTCTCGGAATTCGGAACTTTGGTTAACTTGCTCATTACATTACGTAGTTTGGTGCCCTCCCAGTGTCGTACTAATCTCATTCGAGTGTTTGTAAGGTGGCATGCTCGTTGTAGCAATGGGACACAGAGCACGTCTGTCATTGAATAACCAAAGATAAGGTTATACGCTACCCTTTTTATTTGGCGACAGTGTGTTTGAAATGAGTATAATTCGGATCCATATAGTAATATATCCAATAGGAACATATCAAGCAAAGGTAAAAAGTGAAAAAAATGAATTATTGTAAGTTTATTAATAGGAATATTTGTTAGGCAATATGCGATTCTCTTATTTTAATGGCCTCACATTGAGTAAGTAGTTTTTACGTAAGCAGCAGGATATGCAGGTATCTGCTAAAACTAAAACAGCTGATAATACTTGGAGACAGTGAACAAATCTCAGTACATGATAACGAAATTAATCGGGCAGCAGCAACGTCTTGTTGAGAGAAATGAACACGAAGTACGACGAGACGTGAGAAAGGCTGTGCTGATGGACGGCACCCATGGGATTGGACCTCCAACTTCTGTTAATACTGGGGAGGCGTGCTGGATGGTACAACGATTTCCGCTCCTTCCTTGAAGGACTCGTTCCTGAAGGAGAGATGTAAGAGTGGGAATGTAATGTCTTTCGCACAGCTGTGGCGTATCTGGAAACAAAAAGCAAGTAAAATAAATTTCTTACTACGGTCATTTAGAACAATGCTACTGATAGAACGGGTCATTAGATGAATGGCATATCTGAAATAATTATAGACATCTCAAGTAGTCCATACAGACGTTTATTTCATACGTCTCTCCCCCAAGAACTACATATTCTTACACACTTTTCACCCTTATGTCATAGTTCATTGTCAATCGTTGTTCGGTTGCTTGCTTCAGTATATAATATGGAAATGGCACTTAATTGCAAGCGCAAGTGAGCAATGGGTTTCCATGTTATCGGCAGCATGTACCTTTTCAAATTTATAGGTATGTCAAATATGAACCGCACGAAATCTGCAGAGATTTGTAAAACAATGTATATAGTTGACCACTACTGCAGATATGCTCAGCGTTCTCGCTACACTTTGTGACTGTCGTGCCTTCTACTACCCACTCTGTGAAATATAACTCTAGTAATAAGCGGAGATCTCAGCACACATGAATGAAGACTACTGGTCGAAACTCTGGAAGCCAATCAGACAACTTCTGCATCTTCAGTAAATTGTGTAAAGCTCGACACGTAGCCTTTGTATCGCATAAGGTCAAACTAAACATTGTCCGCCCCCTAGCTGATGATTGACGCATCTGACTCCCAGGCAGTGGGCTCGGCTCCCAGCTGGCCTGGAGATTTTTTTCCCACTCGGAGACTGGGCTTTGTGTTATCATTATCATTTCCTCAACATGCAAGTTGCCAAATGTGGCGTAAACTGAAAATAGTTGCAAAAGGGGTTCCCAAGATGGGGAGTCCCGCCCATCAAAGGCGTACATTCACTTCATTTCACAATAAACTTTAGGATGTTTTGTGCTCTGGGATAGAAAGACTACAGCGTTATTCTAAATGATGCACCCATTTTCAAAACTTCGTATTTATTCCAGCACAAACCCAAAATGAACAAGCTTTATACCAATGAAAAGAGGAAGTTTCAAAGTTTTTCTCATAATGTTTGATATTAATTTTATAAATTTAATGATGTGTAATAATTTATAATTAATTAGTTTTAAATAATTATTTAACAATAAGGTATGCGATAAATGTTCAATGTGGCCACCGTTGGTTGCATGGCAAACATCGACGCGGTAGCCAAGCTCGTCCCACACACGCGAAAGCATATCTGCTGAATGCGCGGCAGCAGTGATCCTGTTCCACAGATCGTTCAGACTGGTTAGTAGAGGCGGAAAGTAAACAGCTTCCTTCAGACAACCCCAGAAGAAATTGTCGCAGGATGTGAGATCAGGAGATCTCGGTGGCCAGAAGTGCAGAGCCAGGTCCTCAAGTCGCCAACGACCGATCCAGCGCTGAGGAAGGGAGTCAGTCAAAAAGCCTCGTACATCACGGTGCCAAAGGCGCGGGGCTCCATCCTGTTGGAAAATGGGGTCCTACGAATCTTCTATTACATGAGGGAACAGCCATTGCTCCATGTTTAGGACTTGATTCCCGTTACAGTTCTATCCGCGATGAAAAATGGTACCTAAACCTTTGTACGTGATACGACACAGAACCCGTTGATCATCGGTGAGTTTTTTTCGTGTTGCAGTGGTAAATGTGGACTATCCAAATCCCAAACGAAAACACGGTGTCTATTTACTTTTCCACTAAGGTGGTACGTCGCTTCATCGCTTAAAATTACATGCTGTAAAAATGAGTCGTCGTCCATCTTTTCTAGCACATAACCGAAATATGTAAGACGCTTCTCTTTGTCATTGGGGTTGACAGCCTGCACAAGTTGTAATCGGTAGGGCTATTACAGCAATCGCCGTCACAGAACCTTCCATGCAGTTGCTTGGAGTATTCCAAGATCTCGACTGGCTCTATTGGTAGACTTACTGGGACCGCGCACAAAACTTTTTTGAATCCGTTCATATCATGCTCTGACCCATGCGGTCGGCTTGTTCTTTTTCGTTTGTACGCACTCCCAGTCTGTTTAAATTGCTTAAACCAACAGACAATGCTTTTGCGAGTTGCTGACTGAGTACCGAATTTGGTACGAAATTCCCGCTGCACTGTAATTTGCGACTTACTTCTCGCGAACGTCGAAAACCTTGTGCTCCACAGTCGCCGTCTCACTCACAGCTCACAATGAAACGGAATAACGGCCGTATTGCCGCTCGAATTCTTCTGGCCGCTTCTGAAACCATCACCGCCTGCCTACGGCCGCCCACCAAAAACTTCGAAACTTCCTCTTTTCTTTGGTATGAAGCTTATTCATTTTGAATTTGTGTTTGAATACATATGAATTTTTGAGTTTAGTATAAACCTGTATATTCCTCAAACGCCTTTCGGTAACAGCGTTGAGCATTCATTCGACAAATATTTTATTTACTTTTTTTTATTTCGTAATCAATGGCAGGGCTTTGAAGTGGTCACAAACATTTCCTCAACTGCAAGAACAAGCCAATGTAGAGCTCTTATCACATACCAGCAACAGAAGTGTGAATTCATTCATAATTCAAAATTATTACGTGTGTGTGCGATGTTAATGACACCTCGAGATTCTTCACTAAGAAGATAGATTAATAGAGGTTTGCATGAAGGTACTTTCCTTATGTAGATCGTGAACGGATAATCGACTGCTGTGTTTTACTTCGTTTCATTTATATCTTCTCTGGATGAAACTAAAATAGACTTTAATGTTAAAGCATTGATAATGGAGATTTAGATTTCTTTCTCCCACCCCCGTACCCCTCCTAAATCCTCATTCCACTGTAGAGGAAAATTACAGCATTACCCATGTACAAAGCGAATAGCTGTTGTCTTCAGCTATGCACTCCTCCATAACACTGTTATTTCCTGTGAGGTCTCATTATTTTTTCCATTGAAGTCATCCTTTTCAGTCTTTGATACCCTTTAGGAACTTTTCGAAATTAATGAGCAGATAGCTATTTTTAAAACATTTCTGCTATCGATATGGTTCAGAAGTGAGCATTATTGTCAAGACGAATGAGCAATTTACCAAATCGTAAAGGGTCTACGGTTCTAGAAAGATGATTCGAAGCTTTGGAGAATATTACTAGAGTTATCACTGAGTACACATTTTGTCTCTCTGGAACAGTTTCCTCGATGCTGATGTAAAGAATTCGCTCAGTGCTGACAGACCGAGTGAATGCAAGCGAGCTGTACCTTACTAATGACGGCATACGTCTCCTCTAGAGTGTCAAAGTGTATTTAACCAGCTTCCCTAATAAATTTCGTAGTGATGCGTAATTTTCCCCTAGGTGGCACGGCATTCTACTCTGTCCGTGACAACCGGACTAACTGATACTGACGTCTGTAGTCGGCATATGTTTTTCCATCGTAATTTCTTCTATAAGAAATACGCCTCAATATATACACATACACTGCTCGAAGGAACTAGGAGAACACTTGCATCAACATATGATGTGTTAAATCGATCACAGACAGTACTTGTGGTCTTGTGTCATTGGCCATCTATTGGCTTTGTCAACGGCCTTGCCGTAGTGGTAACACCGGTTCCCGTCCGATCCCCGAAGTTAAGCGTTGTCGGGATGGGCTAGCGCTTGGATGAGTGACCATCCGATCAGCGGAGCTACATTGGCAAGCGGGATGCACTCAGTCGTTGTGAGGCTAGACTGAGGAACTAGTTGATTGAGAAGTAGCGGCCTCGGTCTCGGAAACTGACATACGGCCGGGAGAGAAGTGTGCTATCCACATGTCTCTCCATATCCACATCCAGTGACGCCTATGAGCTGAGGATGACACGGCGGTTGGTCAGTACCATTGGGCCTTCATTGACTGTTCGGGAGGAATTTTTATCTATTGGCTATGTCACGCATCAACTGTGTTAACTAACTCCTCAGAAGGAATTGGATACTGGATTCCCAGTGTTTTCTAGGGGAGTACACATTGGACATTTTTTATTTGTGGTCATGCACATGCACATGCTATGCGACATCTTAATGCAGTATTATGGGCGGTCTATTTGATCCAAAAAGGAAGGACTCTCGGTGGTGTTGCTGTAAATGACAATGCCTCTCCACGTGTCATCCGTAGGTTGTTGACACGCTACAGTGTGACAGGTCAGTATGCAAGGGGAGCTGGACAAGGCCACCGACACATTACAACCACACACGGAAACCGATATATGGCTATCTCTGCGTTGCGCCGACAATCTCAGAAGGCCCACTGTAGCCGCTGTGTTTGATCAGAAAGTAATAAACAGGTTACAAGAAAGGACCTTACGACCTAGACGTCCTGCTGAAGTATGCTGGTTGAGGCAACAACATCTTGCAGATCACCTTTGGTTATGCCGTTTCCGTCAGCTAACAGCTAAGTCACCGCTGAAACGTGTTATTCACAGACGAGTTCAGATATCCTCTAGCACAAAGTGATGGCCATATTCGTGTGCGCAGACACGTGGTGAGCGGTACAAACCAAATGTTGTCAGGGTAACCGACAGATTTTCAAGGTTCTGTGATGCTGTGCGGAGGCTTTAGTGTTGACTGCCATACGCATCTCACCGTAGTCTATTTTCGCCTTACCGCCAGGCATTACATCGAACAGACCTTGCTGGACCATATGGAGACTTGCATAATGCCAGGACCTGTGTGGCGGGCATCAGCACGGATGTCTTGCGAAGCCTTGTCATTGAAGTAATGGAATGACTGACGGTGAGTTCCGACCTAAGCCCTGTCGCGCATATGTGAGTCACAGGTGTGTTCGTTGTCTTCTTTCAACATAAAAGCTTCAAGAACTCTTATGGGCTCTCACCGAAGAACGGTAACGGATACCACAGGGCGACGTATACGAAGTACGGTACTTAAGTTAACGTAGATGAGAAGGAAAACAAACCCGTAATGTTCGAGTAGAGCATTAGTAGCGAGCAGCCTGATAGTCACGTCGATTACAAAAAAGTGGTTCAGATGGCTCTGAGTACTATGGGCCTTAACTTTTGAGGTCATCAGTCTCCTAGAACTTATAACTACTTAAACCTAACCAACCTAAGGACATCACACACACATCCATACCCGAGGCAGGATTGGAATCTGCGACCGTAGCGGTCGCGCAGTTGCAGACTGTTGCGCCTAGAACCACTCGGCCACTCCGCCCGGCCGTTGATTACATAAAAGGCGCAACGTTGAAAAGCTAATATGAAAAGGAATGAACACGTGACGATTGTGGTATGAAGGCGAATGTCGACTTCGGTAGGTTGGGAGAATCTTAGGATAGTGTCGTACTTCTGTACAGGAGACCGCGTATAGAACACTAGTGCGACCCACTGTTGAGTACTGTTCGAGTGTTGAGGATCCACACCAGATCGGATTAAAGGAAGCAATTCAGAGGTTGACAAGAAGGTTCGAACAACAGGCATGTAATACGGACATGCTTCGGTAACACAAATGTAAATCACAGGAGGGAAGGGGAAGTCGTTTTTTGAGGAGCATTACTGAGAAAATTTAGAGAACCTGTATTTGTCGCTGACTGCAGAATGATGATGCTGTCGCCATCGAACGCTTCGCGTAAGGACCAAAAGATAAGGTTAGAGAGATTAGGCCTTGTACGGAGGAATATAAACAGTCGTTTCTCAATCACTCTATTTGCGAATGGAACATGGTAGGAAATGACTTGCAGTGGTACAGAGTACCCTCTAAAACGCACCTTATGGTGTGTGTGTGTGTGTGTGTGTGTGTGTGTGTGTGTGTGTAGGTTTATTTATTTAATCGTATGGCTAGGGCCCCCGTCGGGCAGACCGTTCGCCGGGTGCCGGTCTTTCAATTTGACGCCACTTCGGCGACCTGCAGTCGATGAGGATGATAGGATGATGATGAGGACAGCACGACACCCAGTCCCTGGGCGGAGAAAATGCCCCTACCCAGCCGGGAATCGGGCCCAGAGGATTGACAATCCGTGACGCTGACCATTCAGATACCGGGGGCGGACTGTGTGTAGGTTACAGAATGTGATAAACGCTCACAAAGTGCTGGAATTCTCAAAATCCAATGAAAAGCACCCAGGACGACGGGATGAACATTTTTTCCACTTTGTTTTCGACACCTTTAAGATACCTCAGCTATTTTCACGCAAACGATCGAGGATGTAATGATGTTTCGTTGTGTGCTTACAGTATGAAATGGAAATGTGTAATTCGGTGACATGCCAATCCTCAATTATTGTTCAATGGCGTACGCCAGATGTCCAAAGTCTTGGACGCTAATTATTTTGGTATATGAATAGATTAGTTGGAAATCAGAAGCACAAAAATTAAGTCTTGTAATACTACCGAATATTAATACCTTCTTTATTGAATGATTACAAATAGCAACATAAAATAACACAGAATTGCGATTGAATATCCCACCGAGAACTGTATCACTAGACAAGGAGCACAAGATAAGACTAGAAAGTATAGGGAGGATATTAGTTTATACGCGTTTGAAAGAAACTGAGCTGGTATTCGTGTTATTTGATAAAAAAATGCATTGCAGGCTGAAACCTTCCCGTCTCCTCTATACCTCTTTTGTTATTGATAACCTTCCTTTCACAATAACCTAGGTAACCTTTTCCTTAGGATTTCTATCTCTTGCTTCATAATAACAAATGAAATCTTCCCTTTGAAATTTATTCTCTATCTCAATCTTCGCATACAAATTTAATTGCTGCTTATTAAAAGTGATTTGCTGATTATTTCGACGAAACATAGAATGTGTCGTCGTCGTGGCCCTCACTCGTTATCTACAATAAGCCAAAACTATTCCTTACTTTTTTTTTACTGTTACTGGATCGCTATCTGACTACTACATCAAACTGCGACGTGAATATACTTACTCTGGTTTACTATACTCTATTAACTGCTGGTGGGCTGACATAATAAGTGGCTGTATTTCTTACCAAAGCTGACGTTATTCTTTATTATCAAAGCTGATGTTATTCTTTAATTAATTTGACTGAAGTTACGTAATTCATAGTTACTTTTTTTTGACAACAATAAAATTTTGCAAAGTCTTACGTTGATGAACTTAGGGATGGATTATAATTGGAAATGCAATATTGTAGGCAAAAGTTAATTCTATTCTGAATGAAATGATTTTACGAACGTTCAAATGGGACTTACTTTTTACAATAATCTTACAACTAGCATTGTGCAAACATACCTTCAGTAGGCGAGTTTCGCAAAGAAAATAATTCAATAATATTAGTTCCTCTTATTATAATAGTTAGCTGATGTCTCTGTACATCCGTTTATAATCTGTTATAAATCATAGCTGGTGGCTGACAGGTACACTACTCCTCTCAACCTCTCGCTTCATACCTGCTACCAGCTCGCTTCACATCTCGCTTACTACTGACTTCATACGAACGCTAAAGTGCGGTCTCTCCTGCCAACAATGCTTTCTGGTGCAGACAATACCTGCTACCACTACAAAATATATCAATGCGCGGTCTATCCCGCTCTTTTCTTAAAATGTATCCACACGCGGTCTCTCTTGTCAACAATGGTTTGGTGCAGACATTCCCTGCTACCACAATTATTTCCAACATGGCAAATATTAATTATTCCTACTTAATCCTATTAATAAAATATAAATATCTTTCATCAATTGAGATTTGACAATAGATAATAGAAATATACACGTCTCACAAGGAAAAGGATTTCAGTCCTTCTCTTCATGAAAGGGAGTACACTTCCTTAATCACTGATCAGCTTCGATCGGTATGAGAATAAATTGTGCAAAGCCTTAATAGTACAACGGAAAAAAATGACAACAGAGGAGAAAGTTACTGTTAATGTGTTTCAGTCTTCAACCTCCAAGTCGGTTTAATACTGTTCTTCATTCTTGTTGCTTACAAGAAAGTCTCTATAATTCGTTGCAAATATCGACGCATGCATCACCAATGATCTTCCCAATACTCTCATAACAAGGCCTGACCCAGCGATTCCAGCAGCCGCTACATAAGTAGAAAACGCCGTATTCTCTCACAACAGCTGCTACAATGACGTTTTTGAGTCTTCAGAAGTAAAATAAAGTAAAAGGAAAAGAAAAGGAAATGTTTCGCATAGGCAAAACAAAATCGTGGAGAATGCCGCGAAATAAGAAGTACAATTACCCGTATTTAACTACCGGTTGTGTACAGATAAGCTACATGAGAATGCTGACAATCAGCAATAGATTAATCGATGGGATCGAAAACAAAAAGTAGGACAAATTAAGATGGAGGAGGATATCGCAAGAGAGAGTTTTCAGAGTTCAGCGCATACAAAGAGCCTATTAACTTAGTTCAAATTTGAGGATGTCATTTTCAACACGTTGTTGTTGTTGTGGTCTTCAGTCCTGAGACTGGTTTGATACAGCTCTCCATGCTACTCTATCCTGTGGAAGCTTCTTCGTCTCCCAGTACCTACTGCAACCTACATCCTTCTGAATCTGCTTGGAGTATTCATCTCTTGGTCTCTCTCTACGATTTTTACCCTCCACGCTGCCCTCCAATACGAAGTTGGTGATCCCTAGATGCCTCAGAACATGTCATACCAACCGATCCCTTCTTCTAGTCAAGTTGTGCCACAAACTTCTCTTCTCCCCAATCCTATTCAACACTTCCTCATTAGTAATGTGATCTACCCATCTAATCTTTAGCATTCATCTGTAGCACAACATTTCGAAAGATTCTATACTCTGTTTGTCACTTCCATACACGGCTACACTCCATACAAATACTTTCATAAACGACTTCCTGACACTTAAATCTATACTCGATGTTAACAAATTTCTCTTCTTCAGAAACGTTTTCCTTGCCATTGCCCGCCTACATTTTATATCCTCTCTACTTCGACCATCATCAGTTATTTTGCTCCCCAAATAGCAAAACTCCTTTACTACTTTAAGTGTCTCATTTCCTAATCTAATTCCCTCAGCATTACTTGACTTAATTCAGCTACATTCCATGATCCTCGTTTTGCTTTTGTTGATGTTCATCATATATCCTCCTTTCAAGACACTGTCCATTCCGTCCAACTGCTCTTCCAAGTCCTTTGCTGTCTCTGACAGAATTACAGTGTCATCGGCGAACCTCAAAGTTTTATTTCTTCTTTTTCAACACATAAGGAGCCTAAATCATTGTATCTACACCAATTGCCGAAAATATGTGTACAAATCACGAAAATTAATTTTATATGACGAAAAGTCGCATTCTTACACGTGAATATACCAGATGCAAAGAGATTTAATACGAGCGAAGGCGAGAAACTGCTTGGAAACTGGTATTGATTATGTTTATAACAACGGAAGGTCAAGAACTGCGGTACAGACCGAAGCTGAAATGAGTAGTATGCGGTGAACACAAGACTTAACGTTTGATGCATTCCGTCTTTGAGGGTACGCTTAGCCCGCTGCAAGAGCTGACTGGATGGTAGCTGAGCGCACAGGAACGTGCAGTTAATAGAGTTGGAAGTAATAACAACAATAAAGAAACGCCAGACGACTAATACGTTGTACCAATTTCATTTCAGTTATTAAAGGCATTAATATTCCGGTAATGAGGCACGTTTGAAAGTCAGCAAAATACTATACAGCTGTAATAGATGTGAAGCAAACTTGAAGTGTAAGCTTTCTTTTTACCTGAGCAATAGGCGAACAACTGCTTCACAGATGCTGAGGGCGGTGGTAAAAGAATCCATTTTTTCACGATGTCTGTAGATATTGCTCTTTTAGACGAAAGGCAGTTATTACTACTGTGCAATTTAGAATAGTAACGAGCACGAAGTGAGTACAAAAACTACTTACACTTTCTTTTTACAGTGCTAAGAAAACCAGGTTGGTTTATTACTAATAGTCCCACATCGTCGAAATGTATTGATGATTATTTATGAAAAAGTACAGTATTTACAGCTAACAGCAGAAATATCAAACGCAAGAGCCTATAAGAAATCCTATCTGTTCATGAACAAGTACCATATAGTTGACATAGATGTGAACGTCTAACTTTCTTGATCGTTTTGACAGACGCTTAAGACAGTAATAAACCAGACCAATGTACGGGCCAGGTTTCGCGTTTCCACATGTGATACATTGCTCCAAACAGTGTATACAAAGAACTTCAGGTTGCTATCTCCCCATTTTTCCAAAATCCGTAGGAAAGTACACCACATTCTCATATGGTAGTGAAGACACGAGGAATTCTACAAAACTGGTGTTGGCCAAAAAATATTACAGTGAGAGTTGTTGCAGTGTTAACAGACTGACTTCCAAATCAGCAGTTCAAATCCCCGTTAGGCGATCCATTCTGAAGTTTTCCGTCATTTGCCGCGCGGGATTAGCCGAGCGGTCTAAGGGGGTGCAGCCATGGACTGTGCGGCTTATCCCGGCGGAGGTTCGAGTCCTCCATCGGGCATGGGTGTGTGTGTTTGTCCTTAGGATAATTTAGGTTAAGTAGTGTGGAAGCTTTGGGACTGATGACCTTAAGCGGTTAAGGATCATAAGATTTCACACACATTCGATTTTTCCGTCATTTACCAAGAGAACTTAAAACGAATAACTGTGTGGATTCTATGAGAGACACTGCCAGGTTCCTGCCTCATCCTTCCCTCAATCCGAACATTTGCTCAAGTTTTAATGAGGCAGTCGTCGAGGGGACAGTAAATCCCAGACACCCATTTCTTCATTTTTCAAAGGATACAACACAACGTACCAGCGTGACTTCAAACACTTTGTTACAGGAAATGTTCAAAATGTACTCCGTCAGCGAGGATGCATGCATCCACCCTCCGTCGCATGGAATCCCTGATGCGCTGATGCAGCCCTGGAGAATGGCGTATTGTATCACAGCCGTCCACAATAGGAGCACGAAGAGTCTCTACATTTGGTACCGGTGTTGCGTAGACAAGAGGTTTCAAATGCCCCCATAAATGAAAGTCAAGAGGGTTGAGATCAGGAGATCGTGGAGGCCATGGAATTGGTCCGCCTCTACCAATCCATCGGTCACCGAATCTGTTGTTCAGAAGCGTAAGAAACATTTCGACTGAAATGTGCAGGAGCTCCATCGTGCATGAACCACATGTTGTGTCGTACTTGTAAAGGCACATGTTGTAGCAGCACAGGTAGAGTATCCCGTATGAAATCATGATAACGTGCTCCATTGAGCGTAGGTTGAAGAACATGGGGCCCAATTAAGACATCACCAACAATGCCTGCCCGAACGTTCACAGAAAATCTGTGTTGATGACGTTATTTCACAATTGCGTGCGGATTCTCGTCAGCCCACACATGTGACGGTGAATCGAGGAAGTACATACTGACGAAAATAAAATGAGCTCTAACATGGAAATTAAGCGTTTCCGGACACATGTCGACATAACATCTTTTCTTTATTTGTGTGTGAGGGATGTTTCCTGAAAGTTTGGCGATACCTTTTTGTAACACCCTGTATAACTCTCCGGCAATTTGTACTCGACCGAAAAACGTCATCAGAAACGGAAGCACTATCGGGCATACCACGATACTCATTATCTAAATATCTGAACAACCTTTTATTTGTTATTATATTTACACTTCTCAATTTCAGTTGTAAATCTTTTAATTTCTATGCAGTTTTCTTCGCGTTAATTCAGATTTATCAATATATAGTTGCTCTCCGCTAATTGTAATATTACGCAAGTAATATTATACTCCCGTCATTTTTGTGATTTCTTCATTTCCGATGTGCTCTAAAATTGAGATCCCAGCACTTCGTCTTTTGTAATCACCTTTTATAGACGGCAGTTGATTTTTTCTCTATTGACCTGATTTGTCAAACATTTCACTTAAACATTTATTACTGTTGTTTTGCATATAATGTACTCGAAAGAACTGATTTCATTTGTTTGCCCTTAAAGTTCCGTTTATGACGTTGGATTGAGAGGAGCAGCTTGATTGAGACACTGGGAAATACAGTATTAAATGTTGTTCTTGATTTAAATATTCATGTGCAATTATACCTGGGCGAATTGAGCGAGTGTAGAGTGTGGACACAATCCGTCGACATCTCAGAGGAAACTTCACTACTTTCACTTTGGGGAGAATACTGACTACATACACCAGAAGTGCCCTAAAAAATTGAAAATAATTTTGTACTTTCTCATTACGTGTAAGTAACCAAAAACTGAAAACCGGTCACTGTAAATTTAATCACTTTATTTACTTATCCACTAGAGGAGGAACGCGGGTTGCGCAAATACTACTTTACATTCGTGCGTTCAAACCCGTGCGTTACGCCTTGGCCTTGCGCTTAAAGACTGAACAATGTGTCGTCCCACGATGTTTTTACGCACATTCAGAGGCATAGATGGATACTTTTTCTTAAACGTGTCACAAATCAAGCTAGAACTGGAGAACTAATAAATTATAGCATCATGCTTCATCTAGAACATTTATTTCTCTGGCAGCAAAAAGTAGTAAGCGATACACATCTTTCTGTCCATCAACCTGTAGAGGTTCTTAGCGAGGAAAAAAATCCTGAAAGTTTGAAATTATTGAAGTTCGTGATACTGAGATGTTAGAAAGAGCGATCTGTTTTATTTGGTAAAAACTTTCTAAAGTAAGACTTTGCTGCCATCTTCAGGTCTTCAAAATTTAATGTTATAAGCTGTGTTCATTTTGAGTTGGATCTCACGCCAAGTTATCATTTAGATAAAATGTAGCTCATAATTTGAAGGTTTTTCTTAGATCAAACATATCAAACCAAAAATCGCATGAGCACGTGGTCATCTGCAAGCGATAGCTACTGTATATGGACACGGCAAAGTGCACAAGGTACTTTTTAATATAAAATGATCTATTTATGATAAACCCTTATTTTATGTGTTAAATTTTTTCTACATGACAACTTGGGGTGAGGGACAATTCGAAATGAACACTTTTATAACATAAATTTTCGAATACCTGAAGAAGACAGCATAGTCTTTCTAACCCGGTTTTTTGTAAATATGGAAATATTTATATGAGCTGAGCTTCAGAAAGCTTTTACCAAGTTTGAAATTATGTGCAACGTTTGTTTCAACTGCTAGGTGCTCTCTTTCTCAAATACTGGATGAATAAAGTCTATAAATTTACCCGTGGTGGGCTACGTTCCGTTCTCACCCCCACCCCTTTGACAGACAGATGGTTGTTACCCCCACAGTGAATGTTGCCTGACAGTAAGGTATATGTCTACAACGTTTGGTTTAAAACGGTCCAGACGTTACGGAGGAGGTGTGAAACACACACACACACACATGCAGACAGACACAAATCCATTTTTATAATATGTACCGATTCTAGCCCAATACCTAGGCAACACCAATCGACAGCAACAGATTAAATTTACACTTCTGTAAATAAGAAGCATTTCACTGTGTTGTTTTCTACACAGATGTTCATTTGATTTGTCAGTATGTGACATATTACTTTTTAAGCTTTCTGTTTGTTCCTATCACCACACTTTTAACATACCGTTGGCTACATACACATCGCTATAAAAACTGCCAGTGTTTTAAAAATGGTCTCGCGTATTGACATAGTCAGAACGGTATACGGACGATAGCTGTCGATGATCTGTCTGCAGAAGAAACTGTGGTCGTCGCAGCCCCCGAATAAATTGATTACTACGGAAGGAAAACGATCTTGAGGTGTTGGCGCTATATAAGCCACTCGGGCCTCGCCCATGCAGAACACGTGCCGGCGCTCCCGTCGTAAGGCCCCTGCGGTTCTTGCCACAGTACTAAATTGATTTTTTATTCTTTTCCTTCTTTTCCTCTTTCAGTTTCTTTCTGTTTTCTCCCGACTTCCAGGGGAGTCTGCTCCAGCGATCCTGAGCGCAGCTGGCTGATTTGAATTACAGAATTCCGAGCACGTAGCTCCCTTGTTGCACTAAGTTGTAACTTGGGCAATAAATTTCTGCAGGTACGTCGGCCTCCTAATCCAGTGAAGCAACACAGGTCACGAACCCCTATCTGAGACGTCAAAGAGGCCACAGGGGAAGGTGTGTGAGAGGCAATAAATGGTTTACCCTTCCCATTTGTCACCCCATACGCGAAACACTTCTCTCTTTCATTGATTTTTTATATACTCTTTCACTTTTAATCTGTGGTGCTGATGTCTGCTCATCTTTTCGTAACGAACTCATGCCAAATTCACTTCACATTCCTTCTCCGTAGCGATCTCGGCATTGGTGTCACTTGACAAGTCGTACTTTTATAAACGCAGATGAATCAGATTAAAAGTAAATTGAAATTGGACTTCGCTGGAGGCACAGTTTCATGCTGTTTGTTGTGGTCTTCGGCCGGAAGATTGGTTTGATGAATTTTTCCACTCCAATCTGCCCTCTCCAGCCTCTTCAGTTCTGTAAAATTCCTTCAGTTTACATCTCTTTCAACTTACGTTATTTAGGCATAGGTCTTCCTCCGCAATTTTTCACCCTCCCCATCCCCCTCCCCCTAATACATGTACAACCTAATCAATTTACCAAATCAACGATTCCTTGGTGCCTCGCGATAGGTCCAATCTACTAATATCTTCCTTTAATCTATTTCTAACATAAATTTCTTTCATCCGCAATTCAGTTCAGTACTTTGTATACGTTAGCCGTTCTGCCGGTATAATCTGCAGCATTCTTCCGCCATCTGACATTCCACAAGCTTCTGTTCACTTCTTACCTGAATTGACTGCTAACCACATCGCCCATACAAGGCTACACTCCAGACTAGTACCTGCTGTAAAGCGTTCCTGACATGAAAATTTATATTAGATGTTAACAACCTCTTTCTGAATCAGTTCTAGCTACGGCCAGTGAGCATTTTATACCCTTTCGACTTCGACCAAATTATCCTGTGTTTCAAATAGAAAAATATCCGCTACTTTTGGCGTCCCCTTTTCTTACCCAATTCCTCTGCATTACTTTTGTTAATATTCGCCTCTTAACCTCTTTCCAGTACGCTATGCATTCCGTTCGACTGACCTAAGAAGTCCTCTACCGTCTCTGACAGAACTACAATGTCACCAAAAAATCTTACGACTTTTATTTCTTCTATCTTTTCCCAATGTCCCCTTCGTTTCTTTTATACTTACTCAAAGTACAAACTGAATAACATTGAATATAGGATACAACTCTGTATCACTCGCTACTCAACCGCCGGCCGGTGTGGCCGTGCGGTTCTAGGCGCATCAGTCTGGAACCGCGTGACCGCTACGGTCGCTGGTTCGAATCCTGCCTCGGGCATTGATGTGTGTGATGTCTTTAGGTTAGTTAGATTTAAGTACTTCTAAGTTCTAGGGGACTGATGACCACAGATGTTAAGTCCCATAGTGCTCAGAGCCATTTTTGAACCTACTCAACGACTGCTTTCCTTTTATGTTCGTCGACTTCCATGACTGCAGTTTGGCTTCTATACCTATAGATAATATTCAGCTGCAAAAAACAACAAAAGCCCTTACCCCACTGCTGTACTCAAATCAGTTTTATTTAACAGAAGATTGTAACCTCCCAACAGTTAAAAAATAAATATAATAACCTCCCAACAGTAAAAAAATATAAATATATTGCATTCACGTATGCGTAACCTACCAATAGATTAAAAATATAAGTATATAATTGACATTCAGTGTAACTACCCGACATATAAAATCCGTAACCTACCAGTAATAAAATGACTAACATCTCAATAAAAACGTGGCTCACTTGTAACCTTTCAATAATTTACTGTGAATTTAAACTAATAAATCGGGACGCCAGCAGCGCTGCGTCATGGCCCTGAAAAATCATACTGAATAAATTGAAAATTGTTACCTCAATATGGTCGCCGCATAACGCATATATATCTGCTCCTATAAGAATTTTTTCTGTCACAGCCCAGTGCAATGTTGGCCGATAGCTTTGTCATGCATCAAAGGAAACAACTGACTTAAGGACTTGGAAGAGCAGTTGAACGGAATGGACAGTGTCTTGAAAGGAGGGTATAAGATGAACATCAACAAAAGCAAAACGAGGATCATGGAATGTAGTAGAATTAAGTCTGGTGATGCTGAGGGAATCAGATTAGGAAATGAGACACTTAAAGTAGTAAAGGAGTTTTGCTATTTGGAGAGCAAAATAACTGATGATGGTCGAAGTAGAGAGGATATAAAATGTAGACTGGCAATGGCACGGAAAGCGTATCTGAAGAAGAGAAATTTGTTAATGTCGAGTACAGATTTAAGTGTCAGGATGTCATTTCTAAAAGTATTTGAATGGAGTGTAGCCATGTATGGAAGTGAAACATGGACGATAAATAGACAAGAAGAGAAAATAAGCTCGCGAAATGTGGTGCTACAGAAGAATGCTGAAGATTAGATGGGTAGATCACATAACTAATGAGGAGGTTTTGAATAGAATTGGGGAGAAGAGGAGTTTGTGGCACAACTTCAGTAGAAGAAGGGATCGATTGGTAGGACATGTTCTGATTCATCAAGGGATCACCAATTTAGTACTGGAGGACAGCGTGGAGGGTAAAAATCGTAGAGGGGGAACAAGGGATGAATACACTAAGCAGATTCTGAAGGATGCAGGCTGGAGTAGGCACTGGGAGATGAAGAAGCTTGCACAGGATAGAGTAGCATAGAGAGCTGTATCTAACCAGTCTTAGGACTGAAGACCACAACAACAATCGGGATGATCATAGATTGGAGAAATTAGTAAATTCTTTAAATTGAGATGAATGATTGCCAAAAGTTAATTTTTTAAGAAAGATTATTATTATTAAGTGTTTTTTTTAAAACATTTACATGGGACTTGACATAACAATAGTACATATGCGCGAGTCTGCTTTTACCTTATACTACAACGCTCAGGCCCCGCCATCGCTCCCATGACCGGCCCAGCCAACTCGATACACATGACTGCTCGCTCTACAACTACTACTGCCACACAGTTCCTACTGCAGACAACACTGCTCTCTGGTCTGAGAGTCTCTTATAGCTTACATATCACAGACAGCGCGTGAGCAATCCATCGAAATTACATCTGTTCGAGTGCGCTAGCAATAAATTCCTTAGTCACGTACCTCTTACAAGATATATTGTTGAGTCCCAGGGTAACAAGAGCATATGGTGACTATAGAAAAATGGCCTTCCTCAGGGCAGTGTTCTTGGCCCATGTTTTTCAATATTTATACCAATGACCAGCCTATTAGTCTCCGGTCAAGATCTTTCATTTATGCTGATGATAGGGCAATAGCAGTTCAGGCATCAAACTACAAGGATATTGAGGAAATACTAGGTGAGAACCTGAAAAATCTCACCGACTATTACAATAAAAATCAGCTGAAACCCAATCCATATAAGACCCAGACTTGCGTACTCCATCTTAACAACAGACAGGCAAAGTGAGAACTGAATGTTTGGTGGAATGACACAGGATTAGCACGCTGCCCTTTCCTAGTGTACTTGGGAGTTACTCATGATAGGACTGTCATTCAAGCGACACACTGAGAAGAAGAGGCCAAAAGTCCAATCACGGAATAACTTACGTGACAAGTTAACAACATAAAAATGGGGAGATAATCAAAATGTTTTAGGCACCACCGCAATGGCACTCTGTCACTCTGATGCTGAGTTTGCAAGTCCTGTCTGGGAGCGGTGATGCCACACAAAAAACTGGACACTGTCCTGAACCAGACATGTAGACATATTACTGGATGTCGTATGCCAACAAGAGTAGAACACCTACACTCCTTATCAGGAATTGCTCCGTCAAATTTCCGACTTTCAGTACTGAACAGAATTGAACGAACAAAACAGGTTCAAGATCAATGTCATCCGCTACATGGATACCAAATGGTCGAGAGGTAGTTTTCTCCATCGAACCGAACCACACAAAAATCCACCAAAAACTTCTAGAAAAAGAATGTGGCAGGAACAACAAGAATCTACTCACGATTCTGGGGAAGTGCTGCCACCAGGTGCGGAACTTGAGTGGGAGAGATGGAAAACCCTGAACAGGCTACGTTCAGGAATGGACAAATGTAACAAAAAGCTGCACATGTGGGGAATTAGTGAAAGTGCTTTGTGTCCGTGTGGGAACTTCCAGACCATGAACCACCAGCTTCATTGTCCGCCAGTAAACCACCCAAGAGCGTGCACAGCCCAAGACCTGATGTAGCGCAGCGAAACTGCGAGGGCATATGTGGACTTCTGGAAGAATGAGATATGAAGCAAAGACTGCATAATTTGTTGTTATACTCTGTATAATGTTCCATATATTTTATTTTACAAATTAGCATTGCAATATTGCAAATTTTATAGAGTTTGCAAAAACAGACATAATGTCTGATGGGATAACAGCAATCAGTGATTTTGTAATGTTACTTATAATCCGTCTTGATTGCGAATTTTTTTTATTCATATGACCGGTTTCGGTTCATTCAGAACCATCTTCAGGTCTGATATTTCAGTTACAGGAGTAACCCGTCCAAATGCAGCAAATTTCACATGCAGCAAATTTGCAATCAAGACGGATTATAAGTAACATTATAAAATTTTTATAGAGGACACATTATTCTGTAATGTGTGCATTTATTGGAAATTGTTTGTAGTACGCATACGAAATGTATATATCTGAATTGTTGTTAAGCAGTTATATGACGGGGCGTGTCCGAAAAGTTACTACTAACCTCGTGATCCGATACGTGGATTCTCTCTCTCTTGCTTATAAGCACTATATGACTAGAGGTGTTGTTCGGTACACTAATACTAAATACTGCCTCAGTCTTTCGTGCAGAGATACGACTTTCTTGCAGACGGGAGTATCATTAACAAATGGAGCAGAAAGCTCTCTTCGCCCTATTGGATAAGTCTGTTATATACAGAATGTTAAGACGATTAATGGTACTGTAACGGCTTATTGAGGAAAACCTATCGATCTTTGGTAGCGCACCACCGATTTCCTACCTCATCCTTGACATATTTCATCTACATCCACACCTACATACATACTCCGCAAGCCACAGTACGGTGCTCTGTGGAGGTACCCCTTACCACAACTTTTTTGTTCCACACGCAGATACAGGGAGAAAAAATCGACTGCGTATGTATCTCCGCATGAGCCCTCATTTTTCATATCTTATCTTCGTAGTCCTTCCGCCAAATGTATGTTGGTGGTAATAGGATCGTTCTGCAGTCAGTTTCAAAAGCCAGTTCTCTAAACTTTCTCAGCAGCATTCATCGAAATGAATGTCTTCTTCCCTCCAGGGATTCCCACTTGATCTCTGTGAGATTTGCATACTGATCGAACCCACCTATATGAAATCTAGCAGCTCGCCTCTGAACTGCTTCGATGTCTTCTTTCAATCCCACCTGCTGCGGATCCCAAACACGCAGGGGGTATTCAAGAATAGGTTGCACTAGCGTCCTATGTGCGGTCACCTTTATAGATGAACCAAATATTCCTAGTCTTCTCCCAATAAAACGAAGTCTACCATTCGCCTGCCCTACCACAACCCTCACGTGCTTATTCCATTTCATAGCTCTTCGAAACATTACGTCCAGAAATTTAAACGACGTGAATGTGTCAAAGAGGACACTAGTAATGCACTATCCCAACACCAAGGGTTTGTTTTTCCATTTATACTCATAAACTGGCATTTTCCTACATTAAGAGCCAGCTGCCATTCATAGAACCAATCTTAAATTTTGTCTAGGTTATGCTTTACCAA
Organism: Schistocerca piceifrons; assembly: GCF_021461385.2. Taxonomy (NCBI): domain Eukaryota; kingdom Metazoa; phylum Arthropoda; class Insecta; order Orthoptera; family Acrididae; genus Schistocerca; species Schistocerca piceifrons. Next base: position 611,658,489 of record NC_060142.1, on the reverse strand, counting down.
CCAGCAGTCACTTTTCTTCGACACTTTCCTGTACTCCACACCATCATCAGCGCACAACCAAGCTGCCCACCTTGTCCGTCAGATCATTTATGTATATAAAAATTAGCAACGATCCTGTCACACTGCCATGGGGCATTCCTGATGTTACCCCTGTCTCCAATGAACACTCGTCGTCGAAGACAACATACGGGGTTCTGTTATTTAATAATTCTTCGAACCAATCACATATCTGGGAGCCTATTTCGTATGCATGTACCTTTGTTGCATGCAGTGTGGGTCCGTGACGAATCCAATTCCAAGCCACGCCTCCGTCTTCCAATAAATAAATACTGAGATATCATCCAAACGCAATCTTAATTCCCATCTAGCGATTTATAACAAATGTCACTCATCGCGTAATACTAATAATTCAAATAAAACTGATATGTGTCACTGCTTTCCTATTTACGTATTGAATTTAAGTTATTGTAGTTTCAACTGCGAGAAAAAGTACGAAACTGCTCATTTCCTCAGCACAGCAAAGTATCACAGCCTATGTAGGCCTAAGTCCTTAGGTTTAATCGTGTAATATTTGAAGTAAATGTAAATCGGTCAAGTTATATAGGAGACTTTTGCTTAAAACTTTTCCCCTGTATACCCTTTGTATATTAGTACAGATAAATGAAATTCAATAACAAATTGCAGCTGAAGAGGAAAAGGTCTCATTCCACAAAATATTTGTCGGCTGCGTACCGAATCAATTCCTTACTGACGGATAAACTGGAAACTTCTTGTCTGCCGTTTAATATCTTTATTATTACATAATGAATGTGTGTTCCGTGGTATCTATTTTCGACTCATTCTTCAATTTTGTCCAGATTAAGATTCGCTAATATACACAGTCGATTAGTCGAACACTCTTGGTGCGCGCAGTCGTCTATGTAATACTTCGTATAATAGCATCTCATTATCTGTTTTGAACCTAGACAAAAGGAGTTAACTTTTTTATCAATTTATGCTGTTGTAAATTCTTTGTTCTTACAGACTTTAGTCCGAAACCTGTTTCACACATTCCTTCACTCTAGTCTGTCTTACGCACGACTTTCCACATTTGCATAGGTACTTCACCCTACATTCAGGTCAATCTGCTTACCCTATTGAAGCCGTTGCTACCATTTACAAGTATCCCCCAAAACTTATCTTCATTGACAAAGTAATTACTCCATGATACTGATTTTCGGCATGTTTCTGACGAACCACATTCCTAAAACCATTTTATTCTTGCCTGTACCGTTTCTCCTCCTCGCTTCACCGTTATAAAAGGCTTTCGGAAAATACTCCCTAACACTTAAATGTTATTCGATATTATAGCGTCATAAAAGTGATATGTGTTTCATTCTAGTGGCCTTTCGTTACTTACGACCTAACGTCTAACACATCGAAAATACATCTTTTATTACTGTAACAGTGGCAGTGTTTCGATTTAGCAGTTACACACGCCAGTGTCTCGTCGGAACGACAGCGTTTCATTAAACGTCAACAATGTTCGAGTGAGATGGGGGGCACACTTATAACGGAAAGCTGGAATAATTGCGAATCGGGAAATATGGCGTCAGAAAACTGAAGCGTGGGTTGGACAACTCGCGTCCGCCGTTGCAGTGATAGCCCTGCGGGCGTGCCCGGTCCCTCGAGTGTCTCCACCCTCCCCCCTCCCCTCCCGCCCTTGCCACTGTAGGGGGCAAGCATTTCGCGACACCCCTGCCGGCCTGCCAGCGACAGCTGTGACATTACGAGCCGCGGATCGGACAGAATAACTGGCTGCAGGGGGAGACTGGCAGAGGGGGCGCGAGGGTTGCCGCGGCGACCGACCCGCGAATATCCCTCTTTATTAGAATTTTATGCATGTAAAACATGACGCCTCGCCCTTTTCGGCACAGCTACCGCTGACGGGCGATTGTGGAATGTCATTTCCCTTGCTTACATAACGTCGCAATAGATAGAGGGCTTGTATTTTCAGCAGAGTTCACTACAGCCTGCGACGCCAGCGGAATGTGTCGAACGCGTCCGAAATTCGTGGCGTGACACTCGCCAGTTACTGGTTCACATCATACCTGGATGTTTGTTTCGCTTTACAACAGTGGGAAGGGATTGGGAATACTAATAAATCAAAACAAATAACTACACCAGTTTCGTAAAATTGTTTCGTTTACAAGCACGAAAACAAGAATGCGTATATACTGTATATGAAGGAATTTAAGATAACTGTAAACTCCCACGAGTAAGTGACCACGAATTTTCGGAGACATCGCTGTGGCGTTATGGATGAAAGTGTTATTAAGATGCTGAAAAATTGTTTTACAGGATGTATCAGAATTAACAGCCGAAAATCATGCGGGTTAAGAAAGGAAAAACGATCCAGTTAACGGTAGTCTGCCAACGATAAATTTGAGAAATAATTGGATATGTATGGCTACGAAATGCCGTTCGCTTCAGTATGAAACACTGTGACGGTTAGTACACAAAGTATAAATGTAGTTTATGATAACTAGCTTAGAAGCGAATAGGAGCTGGTACGGAAGTGGAAAGGTACTGGGATAAAATTTTTTAAGTACAGGGTGATCAAAAAGTCAGTACAAATTTGAAAACTGAATAAATCACGGAATAATGTAGATAGAGAGGTACAAATTGACACACATGCTTGGAATGACATGGGGTTTTATTAGAACCGAAAAAATAGAAATGTCCGACAGATGGCGCTTCATCTGATCACAATAGCAATAATTAGGATAACAAAGTAAGACAAAGCAAAGATGATGTTCTTCACAGGAAATGCTCAATATGTCCACCATCATTCCTCAACAATAGCTGTAGTCGGGGAATAATGTTGTGAACAGCACTGTAAAGCATGTCCGGATTTATGGTGAGGCATTGGCGTCGGATGTTGACTTTCAGCATCCCTAGAGAGATGTCGGTCGATCACGATACACTTGCGACTTCAGGTAACCCCAAAGCCAATAATCGCACAGACTGAGGTCTGGGGACCTGGGAGGCTAAGCATGATGAAAGTGGCGGCTGAGCACATCATCACTAAATGACGCGCGCAAGAGATCTTTCACGCGTCTACCAATACTTTTTTTTTTGTTCTAATAAAACCCCATGTTCTTCCAAGCATGTGTGCCAATTTTTACCTCTCTATCTACATTATTCCGTGGTTTAGTAAGTTTTCCAATTTATACCGACTTTTGATCACCCGGTAAACAACAGACAAAAGCACACGAAGAAGGGGATCATTCTTGCACTGACAACGTGAGAATCACCTATCAAATTGCTGCTAAACAGTTAATTGCAATGTGGATTTGTTCATAGTCACGTAAAGGAGGCCAAATGACATACTTAACAACTGCAAATTTGGTCTAAGGCCCAAAGTTTCAAAGTAACCCAAAAACAAAAAAGTCCCTAATTAATCTTAGTAACCGCACCAATGACAAAAGCCCGTTATAATAAGATACTCAAATACCAGTAACAATTACATCTTAAGAACATAAAAACTGAAACCAATGATCTCCACTTGAAACTTTCATCATTGCGCAGAATGAAACTTGATAACCACACTGAAGGCAAAACCAAATTTAAAGGTGAATACAGATTTTACAGCCACCGAAATACAGTAGTATTAAAAAAAAGTCAGAACATGTGCCGATTAACTCAACTAATGGCAGGTGGCCACCAAACATGTTTACAATCGATGAAGGTGCTATAGGATTTGCCCGAAATTACTCTAAAAGGCAAGGGGTAACTACTTGTACAGTGACGTTTAAATCAAGTGGTCCAGCAGAAAACAGGCAGAACTAGTGTTACGGGTTGCCCCCAAGTGGCGTTTCTGCACTTTAAAAAACTGAACCTTTTATACAATCACTTAGTATTTCGTTAACAGAAAAATTCCAGTGAGGTAGGGCTGTTGAAATGAGAGTATCAAGAACAGTTAGAGATTAATAATACAAATATTAAAACTTAAGTTATAACCAGAAGCATATTTAAACGGTTTACTTACAAGGAAGTTAAGCAGTGCTTTAAAGGAAAGACGTGGTCTCATTTAACGGCCGGCAGCCTCATAAGGAAGCTTCATAATTGGCGGATTAGCCTTGGGAATGCCCTGAATTTTGGTGAGAAAACAACACAACCATATGTAATAATACAGCAAGTTCCTACGGCGCAGTGGTTAGAGCCATTTCCACCATTAGGTAAGAGCAAGCGGCTGCCTAACGCGGCAAGCCTGGAAAAATTTAATTCCATATCAAACAGCAAAGAAATTGAGCAAATAAGGGGGGAAAATGGAAAATAGGAAAAATTGAAATACTGAATTGTTTTTAAAAGCGCACGGAACTGTTGCTTGATACATCTTCACTTACTTTTATGAAAGTAAACACGCTGCTTCTACCTCCCTCGAAACTAAAGTATCCGCTACCGAGTACCAAACTGAAACAACGGAACGAGCCACTGCCTTCAGACGATGACAAAATCCCTCCCTCACCGGGATTCGAACCGGGACCCATCGTGGACGAATGATTAGAAGCCAATAGCTTAGGCCACTGCGGCTAATAAAAGTCGTAGATCTCTCAACAGAAAATGCAAATAATGCGTCATTTACTTATTTAACCGCAAGGAAGTCATTCTAAGAAATACTGCAATTAGAACAGACACGAAGTAACACCTCGATTATTACCGAGCGAGGTGGTGCAGTGGCTAGCACACTGAACTCCCTTTCGGGAGGACGACGCATCAAACCCTCATCCAGCCATCATAATTTAGGTTTTCGGGGATTTCCCTAAATCGCTTTCGGCAAATGCCGGGATGGTTCCTTATAAAGGTTGAGAGGACCGATGATCTCTCTGTTTGGTCCCCTCACCCGAATCAACCAACCAACCTACCTCTATTACACCGACGACCTTGTCATATGCTTCGCAAAGTCTCCAAGCAGCGAAGCATAGTATCTGAACTCAAGTAAAGATTCATTCTTACCAGAAAATTGTTCGACACAGTTATTTCTAGCTTTTCCTTGCAAAATAAGATAAGTAATTCATGTCAAATTTGGATGCACTCCGATATTCTTTTGAGATTTCATTAAAATGTTCAGTACATTTTCCCATTTCAATTATTTTAGGAAATTTCAAAAACTGGTGACACGAAATAAGAAATTGCTGATATTAGTTGTCTTCAGTCAGTTTTAAAGCACTTGTATTTTCACAAGTCCGTCTAGATCATATAGATTTATTTACACTTTATGACCAGTTTCGGCTTATCGCCATCTTCAGATCCCTAAAATATTCTGATATAAATAATCGTCAAGTTAAACATGTTTAAATATTCTGATATAAATCATCGTAAAGTGAAACATGTTTAACTTGACGGTGATTTATATCAGAATATTTTAACAATCTGAAGATGGCGATAAGCCGAAACCGGTCATGCAGTATAAAGAAATCTATGTAGTCAAGCCAGACTTATGAAAATAAAAGTGCTGAAAACTAAATGATCGCGGACTCATATACAGACTCCATTTCTTCAACTGATAAGTTTTATAGCAATTAAGGGCGAATCATGAAATTTAAAGACTGTCCCCATACATTGAGGACCTCTAATCACCTTAGCCTGTTGGTTAAACGTAAAACACATTTGCATTGTTGAGCCGTTGGATGTTGGTGGTGGTGGGAGTGGAGGGGGCAGGGGGAATCGGGTAAATCGATAGCGGCCAAACAAAGCAGTAATCAAAGCTGATACTAGAGGCCTCCTTTGGACGAGACCAATACATAAACTCAGGAGCAGCAAACAACGGCAGTGGCCGCTCAAAGAGACAGAGTGGGCGAAACCCAGCAGCCAGCTTACTACAACAAAAAAACTGAAAATGCACTGCAGCGCCAAACAAACTGGTACATGCATGCGTACTGAGATACAGAAATACGTTAACAGGCGGAATACGGCGCTGCGGTCGGCAACGCCTATCTAAGTTAACAAATGCCTGGCGCAGTTGTTAGATCGGTTACTGCTGATGCAATGGCAGGTTATCAAGATTTAAGTGAGTTTAAACGTGGCGCACGAGCGACTGGACACATCTCAGAGGTATTGATGAAGTGGGCATTTTCCTGTACGAACATTTCACGAGTGTACAGTGAATATCAAGAATCCAGTAAAACATCAAATCTCCGACATCGCTGCGGCGGCAGAAAGATCCTACAACAAAGGGACAAACGACGACTGAAGATAATCGTTCAACGTGACAGAAGTGCAACCCTTCTGCAAATTGCTGCAGATATCATTGCTGGCTCATCAGCAAGTGTCGGCGTGCCAACCATTCAACGATATATCACCGATATGGGATTTCGGGGCCGAAGGTCCACTCGTGTACCCTTGATGACTGAACGACACAAAGCTTTACGCCTCGCCTGGGTCCATCAGCACTGACATTAGACTGTTGAGTGGAAACATGTTGCCTGATCGGACTAGTCTCACTTTATTTTTTTCTCAGGTGGATGGACGTTTACGGGTATGGAGACAACGTCATGAATCCATGGACTCTGAAAGTCTGTAGAGGACTGTTCAAGCTGTAATGGTGTGGGGCGGGTGCGGCTGGAATGACCCACTGACCTCCCCCCCCCCCCCCCCCCCCCGCCCACCCCACGTCGTTAATTGCTACAGAGTTGCTCCAGGAAGAATCTTCTGAGTTTAAACTCCCCAGACATGACCATTATTGAGTATATCTGGAATGATTTGCAACGTGCTGTTCAGAAGATATCTCCACCCCCTCGTACTCTTACGGATTTATGAACAGTCGTGCATCATTCGCGGTGTCAGTTTTCTTCCAGCACTACTTCAGACATTAGTCGAGTCCCTGCAACGTCGTCTTGCGGCACTTCTGCGCTCTCGCGGGGGCCCTACGCGATATAGGGCAGCTGTACCAGTTTCTTTGGCTCTTCAGCGTAACTAGTAGGCGAAGGGTAGTCAAGAAAATAAATAAATTACTATGATTTCAAGTAATACGGATTCGAGATAACCATCTGGCCAGTCTCTTCACCGAAATTGGTACACTTTATTAGTCTTTCATCGATTCGTCAATTGACTGCTAATTCGGGAACGCATACATCTGAACTGTATTAAACATCCCTCAGTGTAGATATAAGCCAATACACAAGTTTCATTAGGCCGGAACATAAAATGAACTGGATAAGCATTAAGGACTAAATATGAAAGAATGCCACTATGAGCAGAGAATGATTAGTACTACTTTCGTTAAAATGTAAGAAATCAAGTAGTAAGCAGTAAAATAGAGTGCACCTTCAAGAGAAAAATATATATGGTTGCAATAATGGTCCGCAAAAATGATACACGAAGTATCACAGTCATGTATTGCAGCTGAAGTAGTGATTTTATGTAAAATTATTTCATTATAATCAAGACGTTAAATACAGTTCCAGATTTTTCATTACCTTGTAAGTCAGGGTCTCAATTTCTTATTTCAGATATATGATATTACTCTGAAGACCTTACAAATCTTACTGCTCAGCACAAACAGATTTTGGAGTGGTGGCCATTATTTCTAAGTAAAGTGCTTATTTCTTGGAAATGACGTAAGTGTGTCAAACAGATATCTCATTTTCACACCCACAACATTCTTAGAAATGCTCCACATTTGTCTGCTTCTCTCATCTAGTGGCATACACAAGGGAGAAATTCAGTACACCATTAACTTTAAGCCCATAAACAGAATTACTTCGTTGCCGCTACAGCAAAGTGTTGTTCTCTTAATGGACTCATAACTATAATGTACTGCAGCTTACTGTCTTATACGTAAAAAAAACGTAGCACCGACCATAAAAGTAGACTTTATGGTAGATGATGTCACGCCGTGCAACTTGTGTCACTAACACTTCCGTTTAAGAAACGTATCCAGCTAATCGCGTTCATTATCTCAGTATTCCTCGTACGCTGCATTCCTTCATCTGAGACACATCTCTGGTGCCTGACATAAAAATTAGTTAATAACCTTTGAAAACCAGTGCTGCAGCATACCATTGAAAATGAAAGGCAATTAACTATTGGAATGTGGTGAGATGTAGTTGTATTAGCAAATGAATGCTCCACTGAAGCCTTTTTTTTGTAAATATTAGTGCTTTATATCGGTTCTAGATGTTCATTACAAGTATCTGTTGCTGTGTTGGGCTACTAAATGTTTTCACTGTACTTCAAGCCATTGTACATTAACAGCGTCACGGACACGCAGTTGGCAAATATGATACGGAATTTTATGGATTGCACCAGATTCAACCAATATATTTGTATTCGTACAAGAGAAAATCAATCACCTCTCTTATCTGGTTGTCGGGGATCCTCGCAGAATGAGGTAAACTTTACTGGTTAACGTATTTCCATCAAAAATGTCCTAATCTGATGACATTTCTGAATTGTATGAGATTAAACATTGACTAGGTTCCCGAGCCTCAGTTGATGCATTTTCAGGTGGATACTGCTGTTGAACTAAAGCGTTACAATGAATGGAAACAGCATACGTAACGCCAAAATAGTTTCATTGATAGTAGAAAGAGATATGATTACTTGCCATTTCCAGCACTGTATAATGAAGAATCGGTTTAAACACCGTTCTGTTAAATTGTTATGTACAGTGGGGGGATAGTGACAACTGTAAAATATCGTAATACGAAGGTAGGTATTCAGCAACAGTCACAGTGGCTACCAAATGGAAGAGTCTACAACCTCTCTAGTATGGTGCGGAGAACTGAGAATTTTGAAAAACATACAAAGTAAGTATGGCTACAAGCTCTCCATGATACGTTATTTCATTACTGTTGCATAACAGTTATCTAATAAAGCCCAGATCTCGAAATATATCTAGTGAAGATTTACCTAATGTGTTTTGAGCACAGCAAACTATATGTTACGTGAGAAGACAGAGAAAATTAATTGCGAAATCATACGTTAAATACTAACAACGGAAAAACTGGTAAAAACTGACCTCGGGGAAGATCAGTTTGGGTTTCCTAGACATGGAACACAAAAACAATACTGACACTAGAATGAATATATGTTATAAATTATCTTAAAGAAAGGCAAAACTATATTTACAGCATCTGTACAATGACAAAAATCTTTTGACGATACTGACAGGATTATACCCTAAGAAATTCTGAAAATGTCGTTGATGAAATCTGGAAAACCACACTAAAGTTTTCAAGAGCTGAAGAACGTGAATTGGAAGCTGTACCCGACAAGCGAGTGAATCATGTAGCTTGACTTCGATGTGGTTCTGTAGCAGAATATTGAATGTTAGAAAACCGAGGAGAAGTCTGAACGGACGGTTCAAATTTAGGTATTTAAATAAAATGTTTGGTATTAGTGGTGACATCTTAATACTCTCAGAAACGACAGAGGACTTAGAAGAGCAGTTGAACGGAACTGATATTGTCTTGAAAAGTAATTGTAAAACGAACAATCATTTACAAAAGTAAAACAAGGGTAAGTTGAATTAAATCAGGAAGGAATCAGAATGGGAAACGGCACACGAGAATGACTTGTCTGGGCAACAAAGATACAGGACTGACATAGAGTGAAGACTGACAACATAACGAAGAGCTTACATTAAAGAGAGAAAACTGTTACACCCGAACGCACATTTGTCTTTCAGGAAGTCTCCTCTGGATGTATTAGGAGTGCATCCATCTACGGAAGCGAAACGTAGACGAAAACAGTTTGCATAAAGAGACAATAGGAGTGTGTGAAATGTGGTTCTGTAGCAGAATATTGAATGTTTGATGGTTAGGTGGCATCATTAATGAGGAGATACGAAATGGAATTGGTGAAAAGAAATTTATGGCACAACTTAAGTACAAGAAGAGACCATTTGAAAGGAAAAATTCCGAGGCATTAAGGAATCGTAACATTGGTAATGGAAGGAAGTGTGAGGCGCAGAGAATGAGAGGCCAAGGCTGTTCTTCAGTATCTTCAAATGAGTGTAGTTTGTAGTAGTTACACAGAGAGAAAGGAGCTTGCATAAGTTGGAGTAGAGTATAGAGCTACATCGAACCAATCCACAACAAGGCGCTGTAGTGCAGCAGTTCCACAAAGTATTTACAAGAGTTAATGTATGATTAAAACTGCGGCTAAATTAACGTCGTCAGCGTGGCGTACGCGTATCGAGATAACTTTTAGTAAAAAAAAGTAAAGCGATACGGTATTAGAGGTTGACAGATTCCGAAGGGAGGATTCAGCCATCTAATTAGAAATGATTTTCTGTCTTTCGCTCGCAAAGGAATTTTCCCTTCACGAAGTAAGAGAGTTGGGTACTAGACTGTATCAGATAAGAGTAGGTGACAGTAACAGGTGTTTTGCCAACAGATAGGTACTTCCACCAAACAGCATTAGGGGGGGGGGCCACCGAGTTTGAACTCCCCATACGACGGACGTCTCATTGTTACCAGTGTCGCATGTCCTCGCTACATGAGGCGCTGCAGAAAGATCTGTTATTTTATCTAGAACTACATCTACGTATATACTCCGCAAGCCACGTTGTGATGTTCGGCGCAGGGTACCACTGTCACTTGCCTCTGTTCTTGTTCTAGTCGTAGATAGTTCGCTTTAAAAACAACTGCCGGTAAGCCCACACGTAGGCTCCAATCTCTCTGCCTTTATCTCCATAGTCTTTTCACGAGATATACTTAGGAGGAAGCTATATGCATTTTGACTTTTCTACGAAAGTACCCTCGCAGAACGTTAACAACAAACATTAGCGCATTACGGAATGCCTCTATTGCAGTGCCTGCGACTGAAGATGTTTGATTATCCCTGTGACGCTTTAGTTCCTGCTAAATACACTTCCATCGAAACATGCCACGCTTCTTGAGTCTTCGCTATTTCTTCTATCAGTCCTATCTGGTACGGATCCCACACTCATGATAAGCTTTCAAGCATTGGTCGAAAGGGTTTATTATTAACAGACTAAGTTTCCTAACGATTCTTCCAGTGAATCTCAGTCTGGCACCTGCCTTACTCGCGATAAATTTTATGTGATCGTTCCGTTTCAAATCTTCCGTACGCATACTCTTAGGTGTTTTGTGGAAATAGAAGCTTGCCGTGATTGTACTGCAATTGTGTAATTACACTATATAGGATTTTTCTTTCTATATGTACCCAATGCGTTACATTTGAAGGTTAATTGCCACACTCTGTACCACTCGTAGATCCTCTGCAGATCTTCGTGCATTTCACTACTATTTTCTACCGTCGCGACTTCTCTGTATACAACAGCATCATCCGCGAAATGCCTCATGGAACCTCCGACGTTATCTACTAGGTTATTTATGTATTTTGTGAAAGGTAATGGTTCTCTAAATCTCAGGTGGTGCTCTCCCGATGTTGCTTTATCGCGTGATGATATTTCTGAGTTCAAGAAGACATTTTGTTCTCCGTTTGTTTGACGATCTTCAGTTCAATCACACATTTGATCTGATATTTCATAAAACTGTACTTTGTTCACTAGGCGGCAGTGCAGAACTGTATCGAACGCCTTGATTAAGTCAAAGAATACGGCATTTAGCTGGGCGCCTGTTTCTACCGCTTTGTTGGAGTCGAGGACGAACACAGCGAGCCAGGTTTCAAAAGACCGTAGTGTTCGAAACCCAAATACGCGATCATAAAACATGTTCCAAAATTCTACAACTGACCTACGTCAGATCTTTAGGCTTATTGTTCTGTGCGTCTGTCCGATGACCCCTTCTTGAAGACAAAATGACCTATGCTTTTTTCCAGTCGTTGTGAACATCTCGCTCCTGCAAAGAGCTACGGTACACAGTTGCTAGAAGAGGGCAAGTGCTTTCCCATATTCTTCGTAAAATCACAGTGGCATCCCGTCAAGTCCGGTGGCTTTTTGTCTGTCGAGTGATTTCTGCTGCTTTTCTATCGCATGGCCACTTGTATATCTTTTTCTAGTGCGACGATTTAAAAGATGCCCTATAGTGCGATCTTTACCTGTGAAGGTTTTCAAAAAAGACTTTCACTATTTCGGCGTTTAATGTCTCGTCCTCCGATTCACTGACTTTGGTCACAGATTTACTGGTCAGATGGCTTCGAAGTGTTTACTGATTTAACACAAGAGCAATATCTATTATTTCCTGTCAAATGGTTAGTTAGATTTTTACTTGGGAATACATTGAAGACATTACGCGTGGTTATCCTTCCACTCATTTTGACTTTATTTTATCAGTCTTGGTTGGCGAATACCGCAGCTGTTTTCGTAAATTACGCTGTAGGAGATACTGCAGCCAGCCGAGAGTCTGTATAATTATACCGTTATTAGTCTCGGAACTGTGCTCATCGCCAGATGGCAGCGTTGACTTGTTTGCGAGTCTTGCATTTGCTCTAAACCCTAACAATGTGTTTGTGATGCATAGTTCACAAGAGGTGTTACACTTGCGTGCTAAAACATGATAAATTTTTTATTATTATATGTGCTAAAAAGCCCTCCTTTATACATTATATGACAGAGGTTTGATTTTCTTGCACGATCCATACTGAGTAGTAAACTGAACTAAAAACAAGATGTCGGATTCATTTGTTTATACCGGTTCCTGATTTGATGTCCCAAGAACATGATTTGTGTACAGATATGAAACGCTGCTGGGCTTAAAGATATTTCTACATAGTACAGGCAATTTTATCCAGTTAGACGTTTAATTGTTTAGGTTTGAAAGATGCTGGTAATGGCCATCGAAGAATGTTCTCTCTGTCAATTGATTACTGTTTCTACCATTTCAAATTATAGGAATTGTTTGAAATTTTGGAGTTACATTAGGTTTTTTAATTGTAGTTCATCTTTCAGTATGCAGTCAGATTTATTGTGAATGTGGTTGCATATTCCTAATTCTTCTAATAAATTCACCTGTAATACTTTCTCGGCAAAATGTAACATTTCTAAGTTTTCTTCAGTGTTGCGTCGGTGTTTCCGTGCTGGGTCAAGTTGTAGCGGCAGTTGACTTACTTAATTTGTTGACCCTGAGAGTGTCTATGTGTTTTCGGAATTGTACGTTGGAACCTTTACAAGTTTGGTCAACGTGAAATTTGGGGCTTACAAACAATTTACTTTATAAATGGCAGACCTGTGGCGTACTTCAGTTTCTTAATTTATGTTGTGAACAATTTTGTGTTTAATTTTATTGTTTGTTGGAAAAGCAATTTTGACTCTTTTGGCACTAAACACGTTTAAATTCTGATATTACACTTCACCAAAAAATTTTACGCACACATATATCACCGGGTTTTGAGGAATTATTTGTGATAAAGTGCTATTTGTTTTGGACTTGGAGCTACCTTTGTTACTGTATTTCTTTTTAATTCAGTCGTGAAGCTAATTGATGGTGTCAGATCTGTAACCATTCTTCGGTGCTATTAGTTTGAATATTTTTGCTTCTTGTACTTTATGTTTGGTTTCCAAAGGAATTTTTTTCCCTTCTGCTGTGCATTATCCTTTAATATGCCGTTTTGTATTGTTCGGGGTGACATGAGCTGTTGATTGGGAGATCTGTTTTAGTGGCTTTTCTGTATATTTTAAATGTATATGTGCCATTGTATTTACTAATTTAGAAATCCTAGAAATGTGTGCTATTATCAGCTTCATGTTCAACATGCCTTTACATCTGAATATAATTTTTTCTAAACGATGGGTATGTCCTTTCAGATAACAATAACATCATTCCCATACAAAAACAGCAATGTGTTGTATGAATGAATAACAAGATAATGGTACAAAAACTCGAAGTGCTGCAACAAAAAGCAATTTCCAACCTTCAACTTCTATAATCCAGTTTCCAATAATGAAAGAAGACAGAACAGTAAAACAAGAATCTTTAAAAAGAACGAATATGAAATTCAGAATTATTACTGTTATTAAACCGTAATACAACCATCTTGATTTATCCTTGTATCGAGCGAGTCATACTCAAGGAACCCACTGGTCTTTCACTCCAGGCTAGAACCCTGTAGATGAACATTCTTTACAGAAGTACAGAAATCTACGAATCAATATAAAACGATGCTTCCCATTTGTTTCAGCACACTAAAAGCGCTTTTAATATTCTGTCTAGCAAATAAGCGGCATGGAACGCGTAAATAGCTTCTTTTCCTTTCATAGAAGCAGCATTACACGGAATTAATCTGCACAGACTTTGCCCTCGCATACGTAGGACTTAGAGACTGGTTACATTACCTTGTGACAGCTATATGTTACATTTAACAAATAATATGTAAGTACCCGTAATGAGGTCAGTAGTGTCAAACTGCTACCAAGGCTTTCAGAGGAAAACTATTGCTCTTGTGCCTTATAAGGATGTCTTTAGTGTTCCTTTCAAAACACCATTGGCACATTGAAATTGACTGAAAACATTTTAATTCAGCACCTTGTCCTGAAGCAGAAATAACACTCGGTATTTCACATGAGATAGGCCGTAACAACTGCAGTGAACCGTTGTAAGAGCCATCTTCAGTGAACTCTCAGCGGAGACACAGTACGGTCATACCTTATCCAAAACCTAGCATCGTATGTGCTTACATAGCCACAAAATACAACACTGGTACCTCTGCTGTAACAATGCCCGAGCAGGACTTCAAGCACACCAATTGTACCCGGCCAATGCCCTTGACCCAACAGTCACGTCATGTCCGCCACACTCTCGGTTCGCCCCTGTCGAGTCAACAGCCGCCCCTCTCGTCGCCGGCCACGGCGCCATGGAGCATCGCGGAGTTTCCCAGCCCAAGGGTAGGTCAATGCCCCTTGACTGACCGTAAGTTCCGACGTGGCACACATAAGAAACGTACATATGCATGCCTCGTGTACGTCGCCACCCTAGCAGCCAGGAAATTGCCTCAGTTTCCAATGATAAGCAACTTTACACCGAAACACCTCGGCCGCTTTGTCGCAAAGGCAAAGGGAAAGCTGTCAACAACACTAGGCGTACCCAAATTTCGAAAATTATTTTCCTTTTGATTTCATTCACACTTGTTTATTTAACATTACTAATTATAAATGCTGCGTAAATTTTTGTGAAGGTAAGTTATAATTTATAGTAGTTGCTGAGTGAAAAAGCCTTATTATCTAATGCAACAATCCTGATACCGGTGCTAGAATAATGGTTCCACATTTTTTTAGCAATTTAGAATTAGAATCGAAGAGACAACATAATATAACTCGTTATAATTGAGTCGGAGCTAAATAAAAGGATATAAATAGGTGAAAGGGAATCCAGAGCGAAAACAGTTCTGAAATCTGCATCTGCGTTTATATTTATGTCTGTACTCTGCAACACACTGTGAATGGCATATGGTAATTCCCGTTTTACCCATTGTTATGGCTTTTTCTCATTCCATTCACGTAAGGAAGCTGGGAAGACAGAGCGATTAAATGCCAATTATCACGCTATAATTACTGTAATCTTGTCTCCGCCATCCCTACGGGAGCCATACGTAGGGGTTGTGGTACATCTCAAGAATCATTACTTCAAGTTGGATCAACAAATTTTCTAAATGGGCTGACACGTGATAGTCATCGTCATTCTTCAAGTGCCTGTCAATTCAGTTTTTTCATCATCTTTATGACACTCGGAGTCAAGCAAACCTGTGAGCATTCATCTTGCCCTTCAGTGTGTCTGTTCACTGTCCCTGTTTAGTCCTTTTGCAACGGGCCCCATACGCTTAAGCAGTTTACTAGAATGGCTTGCACCAGTGTTTTCTATGCAGTATCCCTTGTAGACTGGCTGCATTTCCCTTGTTTTCTACCAACGAAGCGCAGTCAGCCACTTGTTTCATCTGCGACTGAGACTATGTGATAGTTGCACTTCATATCACTAAAAATTGTTACACCTAAGTATTTTATGAGGTGACAGATACCCACAATGACTCACTGACGATGTAGGCATAGGGTTTCCAGCTTTTTGTTTTGTGGAGTGCACACTTTTACGTTTCTGAAAATTTACAGTGAGTTGAAAATCTCGGCCCAACTTTGAAATCTTATCAAAATATGACTGAATATTTGTGCCTCTTTTCTCATACAGTACTTCATTACCGATAACTGCATTATCTGCGAAAAGTCTGCGGTTGGTTTCGGTGTTCTCTGGAAGGTCATTAATGTACAACAGCGTTAAGCTTGTAACTGCTAACAGTCATCCTAAAATCGGCTTACCAACTTAAGTAAGAAGCAGCATTATTAGCTATGTAGTCTCGCTGTCAACATCAGATGACAGAGTTTCACAGCCACAGTGAAAGTGGCGAATTTGACGCATGAACGAACCACCAGGATGCAACTTGCCTCCTCCACCTTAGCTCTCACCACAACTTTCATCCCTGGAGACTTCAACTGGCACCATAAACTCAGAGGATATGAAGAATGTGACGAAAATGGACTAAAACATGTTGAAAAGTTGAAAACAGAATACCCCACACTTAAGAACCAATGCAAAAGACAAGAAAAACTCCATCTCGTGCCGGCGGAACAAGTGATACACTTACGACCAATGCTTTATCAGACAGTCACTAAATGTTCCCAATGAGGTCCGTTGCGGTTTCCCAACGAGATTCCCCCAGTCAGCATTTTCCAGCGATTCTCCAGACTGAACTGTTCATGTTCACTACCCACTCATATCCGAAGCCAAGGTGGAAATTTCAACAAGCAATCTGGTCTAAATCTTTAAACTAACAGATGCCAACATAAGATTGATAAATCCTATCTTCAGCAACTAAAACTGATTAATGGTGTACTGAAAAGCCCAGGAAAACGATTTGTAAGAAGTTATACATTCCTGGTTGGAATGATGATAGCGAAAGTCATCTCGCGGAATTCAAAGGCGATAGTGATCCTTTTATTGCCTCCGAACATCTGTGGCCACCAGATAAAAGCAGACAAAACAATTGGAAAGAAACCGTAGCTCCCTTGGATCATACTCACTCCATCAGGAAGGTCTGGTCCTTAACGAGAAAGCTGGCTACAGCAAACACCGCCACACAACAAAAGTGTCACATAAACTTAGATGATGTGGCCAATTACACGATCTTCACCTCCAAGTCAACAAGAGATAAACACGGCCAAAGAGGTATCAGTATCTCCTAAAGGTAAATAAACGACCAACTCCAGAAACATCTGAGTTTTCCACACAAGTTCAGTTGAAGGATATCATAGAAGCTATAAATAATATGACAGCTAAGAAGGCTGCAGCCATCGATGGTATTTACCCTCAATTAATGTTGCACTATCAAATGGCTGAACGCTTTATTTTCAAATAAAAAATGAAATTGAACCTTTGGCGTCATTGGCCGTGAGGCCCTTTGCGGAGAAGAACCGGCCGCCTTGGTGCAGGTCGTATTACATCAGACGCCACACTGGGCGACCTGCGCGCCGGATGGGGATGAAATGATGATGAAGACAGCGCAACACACAGTCCCTGAGCGGAGAAAATCTCCAACCCAGCTGGGCATCGAACCCGCGCCTGTAGGACGCTGACCACTCCGCTATCGGGGCGGACATTTTAAAATAAAGTCTTGTTAGCTTCCACGTCTCCTCAAGAAAACTAAGATCATTGTTACTCAAACAAGTATCGATCGTAGTAGGAAACAGTCACACTATTGCTCTCCTTACAGCCATGTTCAAGCTGCTAGAATGGCACATTCATGACGAATCTACTTAGCCTCCACCAAACAGGTATCAATAGGGCAAGCTAGGCTAAGACCAGGATGGTATACAAGCATTAGGTGCTAGCAATGGCAACTCATGTCAAAAAAGAGCTTTAAAAAATAATCATGGGGATCTTCTTACATCAAACTGCTGCCCTTAATGTTGTCTGGGGTGACAAAAAACAAAGACACTGAATTGTAATACATTGGCTTGTATGTACAATTTGAACAAATCAAGCAAGTTTAAACCAGACATGCATGTATTGGGTCGAGATCTGAATACATCCATGACCCATTTTGTCACTCTACAAAAAGCTTCATTACTATAGTGTCCATTGTAAACAGACTAAATAAAAGTGAGCTATTGATGTGGTGGGCTGAATATCCTGTCATATATGCCTTTATTAATTATTGAAACAAAGCCATCAGTATCTTACTGGAGTGTAATTGTTGTTTGATCCACTCACAGATGAACAAAGCGTTTGTTTGACTGCCTGCGTGAGCAAAGGAAGATGTCCGCGATGAGGAAGTGCGGGGCTTGGCTTGTGCCATCATTAATGGTGCTGACAGAACTTTTTGCACGTGCTGACAGCTTCGCTGTGGCCGTGTGCTCACAGGACAATGCCTGATAACTGTGCCTCGTTTGCCATATAAACACATTATTTGAATATGATCTGTAATTGATAACATTTTGCGTCATGAAAAGAACAAGCTCTCCAGTTATGACTCGAAAAACACTCATGACAAGAAACTACCTGGCAGATTAAAACTGTGTGCTGGACCGAGCCTCGAACTCGACACCTTTTCCTTTCGCGGGCAAGTGCTCTACCATCTGAGCTACCCAAGCACATCTCAGGTGGTCCTCACAGTTCACTTCTGCCAGTACCTCGTCTCCTACCATAAAAACTTACCAGAAGCTCTGATGCGAACCTCGCAGAACTAGCACTCCTGGAAGAAAGGATGTTGCGGAGACATGGCTTAGCCACAGCCTGGTGGAGGTTTCCAGAATGAGATTTCTATTCTGCAGCGAAGTGTGTTCTAATATGAAACTTCCTGGCACATTAAGACTGTGTGTCGGACCGAGACTAGACCTCGAGACCTTTGCATTTCGAGTGCAAGCGCTCTGTCATCTGAGCTACCCTAGCACGACTAACAGTCGTCCTCAGCGTTCACTTCAGCTAGTACCTCGTCTCCTACCTTCCAATCTTCACAGCAGCTCTCATGCGAATTTCGCAGAGCTGGCAGTCCTTGAAGAAAGGATATTGCGGGGACATGGCTTAACCACATTATGGGGATGTTTCCAGAATGAGATATTCACTCTGCAGTGGAGTTTGTGCTGTTATGAAACTTCCTGGCTCATTTAAACTGTGTGCTGGACCGTGCCTCGAATTCGGGCCTTTGCCTTTCGCGGGTAAGTTTGGAAGGTAGGAGATGAGGTACTGGCTGATGTGAAGGTGAGATGAGGGCCCGTGATTCGTGCTTGAGTATCTCAGATGGTAGAGCACTTGCCGGCGAATGGCAAAGGTCTCGAGTTCGAGTCTCGGTCCGGTCCACATTTTTTATCTGCCAGGAAGTTTCATATCAGCGCATACTCCGCTGCAGAGTGACTATCTCATATTGGACTCATGACAACACTTCCTCACAGAATTATGTAGCATTCGTCCTGTACCATCAGACTGAAACTTTGTACTTCTTCATTTTCTGTTGGTCTAAGCCTTGTTTTAATCGGTTTAACACTACTTTGTGCTTCAGACAAAGTGTCGTGTGCATTACTAACAACAAAAATTCAAGTACAGTCCATAATAGTTTGAGATTCCTCAGCCGTCAGAAATGTATTTAAATCAGAAATATTTTGTGCCTTGTTCGCAGAATTACTTTAAGACCAGCAGCAGGAATGTAATAGGTAACATTAGGTTCTTCAGACGGAATTACTGATCACTTTCTAACTCAAATTCCCTTTATTCACAAATTTTCAGTATTTATTCTTATACCTCTAGTGAAATGAATACTGACTTAACTAATGTCACTTCAGAAAACTTCACAGTAAAGGCTTCGTTAATCACTTATAGCAAGATATGTTTCACGTAAATTGTTTCTGTTTGTGTCTTCATTGAGACGCATGACCTTCTTCCTCTATTCTGTTGTCCTGAATTAGTTGACTGACATACTTAAATTGTTGGAGTCACTCGATTTTGGTTTTATCCATTTGTCTTGGTGCTTGTTATTCTGTCTTTTCTTATGAAATTGCAAGTTTAGCTTTTCTGTAATTTCTATGAAGATTTCAAACCATCACTGGACTGTTTTGATGTAGGCAGTCAGTACTTGAAGATTAGCTTCAAACCCAAGGCACCCACTGTCACATTTTCAACTTCTTTTTGCTGAAGTGAGGGTGTGGTGATTTTTAAGGAAACATTTTTGCTGGTTCCATTATTTTGTCATGCTCCTAATAGCACAATAATGTCTTACTGTGTTACTGATTGTACAAGGCTCTGAAAATTCTAACATTATTATTGGTATATCAGGAACTGATTGACGGCCGGCCGAAGTGGCCGTGCGGTTAAAGGCGCTGCAGTCGGGAACCGCAAGACCGCTACGGTCGCAGGTTCGAATCCTGCCTCGGGCATGGATGTTTGTGATGTCCTTAGGTTAGTTAGGTTTAGCTAGTTCTAAGTTCTTGGGGACTAATGACCTCAGCAGTTGAGTTCCATAGTGCTCAGAGCCATTAGAACCATTTGAACTGATTGACTTACCACATCCCAACTAGCACTCATCTCGAAAATGCTGATTGTGTGAAACACAACTAGCGTTTCACTCATCTGATGTTTTGAAAGCCATGGATCGAGACAGGTACACTCAGTGTTTCTTGACTACCAAAAAGCGTTTGGAGAAGTACCACATGTTCACGTACCACGGAAACTACGTTCAGATGGGGTATCGTGCGAGACTTGTGCCTCAATTGAGAATTTCTTGGTGAGGAGCACACTGGTTGTTATCTCGAATACAGAGTCATCGACAGGTGTAGAAGAAACTTCAAGTTGGTCCCAGGAGAATGCTTTGGAAAGCTTGCTGATCGTGTAGTACATTTATTTATTAATCGTATGGTAAAGATACACTATGTAATCAAAAGTATCCCGACACCCGGCTGCAAATGACTTACAAGTTCGTCGCAACTTCTATCGTTGATGCTGGAATTGAGTATGGTGTTGGCCCACTCTTAGCCTTGATGACAGCTTCCACTCTCGCAGGCATACGTTCAATTAGATGCTGCAAGGTTTCTTGGGGAATGGCAACCCATTCTTCACAGAGTGCTGCACTGGGAAGAGGTATCGATGTCGGTTGGTGACGCCTGGCACGAAGTTGGCGTTCCTAAACATCCAAAGGTGTTCTATAGGACTCTGTACAGGCCGGTTCATTACAGGGATGCTGTTGTGTAACCTCTCCGCCACAGTCCGTGCTTTATGAACAGCTGCTCGATCTTGTTGAAATATGTAATCGTCATCCCAGAATTGCTCTTTAACAGTGGGAAGCAGGAAGGTGTTTAAAACATCAATGTAGGCCTGTGCTGTGATAGTGTCTCGCTAAACAACAAGGAATGAAAACCCCCTCCATGGAAAACACGACTACACCACAATACCAGCGTCTCCGAATTTTAATGTTAGCACTACACACGCTAGCAGATGGCGTTCACCGAGCAGTCGCCATACCCACACCCTGTCATCGGATCGCCACATTGTGTACCGTGATTCGTCACGCCACGCAACGTTTTCCAACTGTTCAGTCATCCAATGTTTACTCTCCTTACACGAAGCGAGGCGTCGTTTGGCGTTTTCCTGCGTTATGTGTGGCTTATGAGCATCCGCTCGACCATGAAATCCAAGATTTCTCACCTCCCGCCTAACCTGCGTAGTACTGATGCGGTTTGGAATGCCTGTGTGATGGTTTCGTTAGATGTCTGCCTACTACACATTACGACCCTCTTCAGCTGTCGGCGGTCTCGATCAGTCAACGGACGAGGTCGGCCTGTACGTTGCGTTTTTGTGCTGTAGGTGTCCCTTCAAGTTTCCACTTCACTATCACATCGGAAACGGTGGACCTAGGGATGTTTAGGAGTGTGGAAATCTCGCATACAGACGTATGACACAAGTGACACCCTATCACCAGACCACGTTCGAAGTCCGTGAGTTCCACGGAGCGCCCCATTCTGCTCTCTCAAGATGTCTAATGACTACTGAGGTCGCTGATATGGAGTACCTGGCAGTACGTGGCAGCACAGTGCACCTAATATGAAAAACGTATGTTTTGGGGTGTGTCTGGTTACTTTTGATCACACAGTGTAAATATAGGCAAATATTTACAACAAATACGTACATTTCTCTGCAGATACACACAATCTCAAGTTCTAATGGATTCACAGCTCTAAGTGCAGGTTGGCAATTCCGTCAGAAACTTCTGCAGGTAAACTGTGAAGGTCTTCGATGATCCGTTTGAATGCTCTGATGGAACCTTATAATATTATGCGATGTACTCTTCGCAGCTCTTCACCGTTGTGTCATTGAGTGGAAGACTTCACTCCATACTGTTGTAGCAATGCACCACATCTCACGCAGACCCTATTCAGTATGCACCAGCGTCGTCGGGATAGATGAAAACCCTCTAGTCCCACGCAGGGGATTTTAATTAGTGGGTGATTCTCAATGGTAGATTGCTCCTACCATTGATTGTCCAGCCATCCTGCATACTGAACGTAGACTCCTGCAGGCTGGTTGCAATACACCACGATGGTTTTCTACTCCTCAGTCGCTGAGATTCAGATAATGAATTTCGTTAATGAACTGGATATTAAGGATTGTTTTTTACTCTTGTCCACACCTTCAGCAATGACTGTGATCTCCGTATGGATGGTGCTTGGATATTGCTAAGCACCGGTATCGTATGTATGTTTGTGGGACGAATACACTCTACGATGAGTCGCAGTGCATTATGAGCTGTGCGTCAATTACAGGAGCCTTCTGCGACTGAATATGAAAGAGCTAGAGCTGACGATCTGATGACTGTAGCAGTTCCATCCCAGCGGTTCGTGTAAAATTCTGGAGTATATTGTTCCGAGATCTGATTTTAACTACCACATTCCGGAGATGGATTTTGCATGTCAAAGACCTGTCTATGGTCACACCCGTGGTTTGGGGTTCCAAGGATAGCGTCCAGTAATGAAAACGTCTTCGGTCCCGGGGAAAAGTTTCTCTGTAAAAAAATCGTTCTCATTCTGCCAATGGCTTTGTGGATGAGGACGGGGAACGGACAGAGTTTCAGGACATAATGATGTGTCCTTATGATCTCTCCTTTGGCAAAAGGTTATAAAATAGCCCCAAATCGGATCTTCTGAAGGGGACTGCCAAAGGGGAGACGACATAGGAGAAAAAGCTCAAGTAACCAACGAAGGGATATCATTTCAACGATCGGGGAATGAAATGTCAGAAGTCTGAACGTGGTAGGGAAGCTAGGAAATTTGAAAAGCGATATGCAAAGGCTCAATCTGTAAATAGTGGGGATCAGTGAAGTTAAATGGAAAGAAGACAACGATATCTCGTCAGATGAGTATCGGGTAATATCAACAGCAGCAGAAAATTGTAAAACGGGAGTAGGATTCGTTGTAGATAAGAAAGTAGGGCAGAGAGTGAGTAACCGTGAACAGTTCAGTAGTAGGGTTGTTCTCATCAGAGTCAACAGCAAACCAACACCCAGAACAATACTTCGGTTGACGTTGGCGACGTTAAAAACAGAAGAGATAGAGAAAGTATAGGTGGACACTAAACGTGTGGTTCAGTACGTAAAGGGAGATGAAAATTTGGAAATTTGTGGTAAGGACTATGGGACCAAAGTGCAAAGTGCTGAGGTCATCGGTCTCTAGGCTTACGCCCTATTTAATCTAACTTAAACTAACTTACGTTAAGGACAACACACACACCCATGTCCGAGAGACGACTCGAACCTCCGACAGGGGCAGCCGTACGAACCGTGACAAGGCTCCCTAGACCGCACGGCTACCCCACGCCGCTAAAGGGAGATGAATATTAAATAGTCAGGGGGAACTGAAAAGCGGTTATACGTAAAGGAGTAGAAGAAATGGTTAGCGGAGAATTTGAGCTTGGTAGTAGGAATCGTGTAGGACAAACAATGATTCAGTGCTGCAATAAATTGCAGCTAATAATAAAGAATGCTCTGTTCAGGAATCATAAGAGGAGGAGGTATACTTGGAAAAACCAGGGGATACGGAAGAATTAAGTAATATTACATCACTGTCAGGCAGAAATTCAGAAATCATATAATGGATTGTAAGGCACACCCAAGAGCAGATATAGACTCAGATCACAATTTAGTATTGATGAAGAGCAGGCTAAAGTTTAAGAGACTAGTCGGAAAGAATCAACGTTCAAAGAAGTGCGATACGGAAGTACTAAAGAATGAAGAGATACGCTTGATTTTCTCCCAGGTTATAGGGAATACTATGTTAAAAAGCTCGGTAGACAGTTCAGTTGAAGAGGAATGGATATCTTTAAAATGGGAAATCACAGAAATAGTAAAAAAATGTACGTAGAAGAAAGCTAATTGCGTAGAAATCACGGTAACAAAAGGAATATTTCACCTTATCAACGAAACGAGGGAATGGTCCGGGAAATTCAGCGATGGTGTGATACACGTTACTCAGGAATAAAATAAAAGTGAACTTTAGGGAAGCTAATGTGTGATTGCTGAATGAAAAATGTGAAGAAATCGAAAAAGAAATGATTGTAAGGAAAACTGACTGAGCATAAAGGAAATTCAAAAAAGCAGAAAGGTGGGCAAAATCGAATTTGCAGTCATATATGCACTGTTAAATACACAAGTGGGAGTGGATAGGTGGGAAAATTATTTTGAAGGCCTCTGTGAGGCGGACAACATGTCAGATGATGTGACAGAAGAAGAAACAGACCTACTGCTTTTGCCTTGAAAGCTCTTAAGATATAGCAATGTAACTACAGACAGTTTCAAAAAGGCACCAACATTTGTGCAGTCGGAAGTTCTGTTTGCTGACATATCATTGGCCATTTACAGCCATGTTCAACCTTGCTAAGGCTGTCCACCTTCGACAAATTGGGCACTGATATTGTTCGATTATCAGTAGCAGCTGTTGTACAGGTCCACTGCCCAACATTTGTACACTGGTAGCTAGAGACACAGTGTTTCAGGTATCTGACGAATAAGTCTTTAGAATTCTGTTCTCGTTTTTAGGCATGTTACCACAGCAATTCATTGTGAGTTGAGCTCTTCAGATTGTTTAGCAATCTCGTAGTTTCAGGGAAGTTCCACACCCAGTAGCAATTCGCAATTTTTCGCATCGTTTAGTACTGTCCATGTGATAAGGTGTTCTGCTGTTGCAGATAGAGAATGAAGATGTCCATCTTGTGATTCCACATTGCCTACAATAGGAGGTTTTATCTTGATTGCACTAAAGTCATTAGGGCACAGTTCCCATGAAGAAACTCACGAGACGTCATTATACTTGGCAGGGCACGGACGTTCCAATTGGTCAAATGACATCTCGTAGCAAATTTGTACGGAATGTCATTCAGCTCTGCTATAACACTTTTACAGCGGCCACATCCGTCTGAACAGTTCCAACGCAGGTCAGTTCTGGAGCACACAATGGATACTGGAGGTAGACACATACAGTAGGTTTCCTATCCTTGTCACCAGCAACTCCGTCTCTACTGCAATTACGGTATTGGCTTTCTCCTGTATTTTTCGTTTAGAAGACATTCCAGAGGGCATGTCCTCTAACAATAGATCACAATGCGTGCCCCAGAGTAAGTCTGTGATTCTGCTCCAGAATCATTGTCCACAGACTCAGCAAATCGCTGGGCTCCACACGAGCAGTCTCTTATGTCTGTCATTCGCGAGCGGCACCAGGCTCAGTGACGGACATGGGAGTAAACACCCTGCCGCTGCTGCCGTCGCCACTGACATTATTGACGTCGGCGCCCGTCCAGCAGCCTGAACAGATGTCCGAGGCCGCGCTGCCATCGGAAGATCATCGTGCTGCCGTAAAAGTGCACTTTTCTGTCCCACCGACCACAGCATTTGCATTTCTGAATGCTGGCGTGCAAACAGCGACTAGATTTTCGACCGTTATTCATGGTTGCCTACTCGCAAGGAGAATACCGGGTTGCGGACACCGTGCTGCCATCGACCGCCGATACGCTCCTTGTCTCTTCATATGTGTCCGCTTTCCGACATCCCCCCCCCCTCCCACCATCGTCAGTTGCATTCTCCCTAGATGATGATAGTACAGACTTTTTACTTTGTT
The DNA here is from genome assembly GCF_021461385.2 of Schistocerca piceifrons. NCBI lineage: Eukaryota > Metazoa > Arthropoda > Insecta > Orthoptera > Acrididae > Schistocerca > Schistocerca piceifrons. The sequence continues at coordinate 611,632,448 of NC_060142.1, read as the reverse complement.
TTCGGGGGGGGGGGGGGGGGGGGAGGGATGTGTTGCCATACAATGAGTGAAGTGCGAAAGCAACGTTGGTAGCTCGCAACCACAGAAAAAGATAGTCGCTGCAACCTGCACCGACGGATGCGCAATGCCTGAGTAGCCTCGCTATACCACCAGAACCAATGTTTGACGTATATCTGAACACAAGAACACTCGGCTGAGTTTGTAATCACAGACCAAGACGACGGCATCGTCTTAGATCAGGCCGCCAGGTCTTAGGCAGAACGATCTGTGAAAGTTGTCTCAGTGTCTTTCAAGAAGAGAGACTTGTTAATTGTTGTATCAAGTGACACGCATATATTCAGAACCAGTTGTAGATACACATGAAATTGCTCTGGAAATATTCTTTTTATTCTTGTAATAATGTGAACTAGTATTTTACGTATCATGATGCCTACTCGGTCTCCTCCTGCAGCAAACCAAAGAATCCTCCGTTTTTCCAGAGAGTGTATTTTCGTCCATCACAAGAGACTCATTAATTTTGTTGGAAATTTAAATTGTACTCAGGCCCCCAGTAGGTGCACCATTCATTAGTTCAGTGTTTTGTCTCTTTGAATGAATCAGTAAGTACGAATGAATGATCTTTTGTCGCCTGCTTGAATTATTCACTTCAATTCAACCCTTTTCATTTATTATTTTTATTTCAACACGTTAAAAATTTTGTTACTTAATAATTTGTACTACATGTAAATGCTTGGGTAGCTCGACTGCAGGATTTCAGGCAAACCACAATGTGGCAGTGAAATCTAATGAAGGATGTGAGACATCCACTTACGGCTCGCTCTTATGAAGGCTCGCCCTTATTAATATATCGGGCTACGTTTCTTAATACTGCCATGTATTTCCCAAGTATCAGTCCTTAAACGTAAGTCGAAATGCCAACTGAAACCATAAGTACACAAAGTCATACTAGGTCAAAGGCACAGAGTTAGCTGCCACAACAGTTACATACCTTAGAGGACTATTGCTGTGTTGTGTTCAGTGGTGTTCTGCAATGCATTCGCAGGGCCGTGAGAATATGACACTCTGCACCTAACAATTGAAAAGCTGTTTGCAGAGCTTAAATGAAACTGAATACCTACATTTAATGATCATTAATTTGCTAAAATGTTACTCGAAGACTATGAGAATATCGCTAACAGTACTCCTACACCATCTATGATTCGGTACGAACCTTACCGATCTTATAAAATGCCCGACACATCTCTTGCTGATTAAAGAGCACGCTATTACGATACTGGAAGCTATGATTTATAAATACCGTGTTTCATCCGACACAGATTAACAGTATTTAAATTGTATTCCATGCTAAGTGCTTCTACGTAGCGTAAACTCAAGTATTTAAAATGTATTCCATGCAAAGTGCTTCTACGTGGCGTAAACTGCATTACAGTTGCTGAGTTGTGTTTAACAGTGTTCTACAATGCGTAGACTGATGTCCAAAAGAGTACAAGCTGCTGCTTTTAGCAACTGGAAAACAATTTTTACAGTTAAAAACGAACATAATAAATACTCTTAATGATTGTTCGTACGATACAGTGGTAAACTTACCTGTGAACTACATAGCACAATTAAATTTAGATGTTCTTGCTCTATTTTATTCAGCAGATAAAGTTGCCTAAATACTTGGTACTGTATTACTATCTGCTTCTAGGACATTTGATACGATTGTCTCCTACCTGCCCTCAATCTGAGTCTGTTAGTTCTGATGATGTGGTATATAAATGTCAGCATCATGATAGCATACGCACTCACAGCTACGAAACTAAGTCTGTGCCTAACTAGTAATAGGAAATATCGCTCCAGAGATGTGCTCAACAACGGTCAGTTAATGCAAGAAACTGAAGCTGTACCAGAAAATCTGTCTCTCTGACTTCTCATTTCATGACCATACATTATTTAGATATTGGTAAAAGTCTGCTTTGTAGTTGTCTAAGTATAGTTGTAAAATATCACTGCAGCTTCAAAGGCAAAATAGAAAACCTCATAAATTTTTACTGAAGTTTGAAGTACGCATGTTCTATACAGTGTACAACAGTTACGTATCGAGTAGTTGTAGTCACTCCTAGACCCGATGTCTTTCTTCCATCCTGACGCTCTCATTACTTCATGTTTGATATTTTATAGCAGGACAGTTGTCTGCTGGACAAGACCTCAATCGTGTAACAGTGGCCTGGAATGTATGTATGACAGTCTAATACCTACAGCCAAAGCAGACCTGCTTACCTTTGTTATCCACTACAAAAACCACGTATCGCTAGATGTAGGGTGCAGTAGCCATGTATAGATGAAAAGATTTGTGGACAATAGACTGCGGTGAAAGACTGTATCAAACATCTAAAAGAATCTTTCGTGATTTTTATGGGAACTAAAGCACAAAATTTAGTGATTTCAACAGACAGTTCGTAGATTTCGACACAATCTTCCATACAAAATTCAGTGAATTCGAGACGAAACTGAAAAATCAAGTTGAACTCTCTGTTGATGAGAGTCTGACATACAAAAAAGCGAGTGAAGGATGTCAACTAAACCACTCCTACGTCTCTTCAACAGATTTGAAAGCATCTGGGACTGAAATTGAGTCGCTCATCAGAAATTCATTTAAGGACTCGCTTTACCATCATTTAAAAAGCAGTGTTGACTTGAACACTACATACCTTTCTGTTAACAAGGAGGAAAATTGGAGTTTAGCGTACTGTCTGCATCGAGATCATTAGAAACACAGCGCTAGCTTCTTTTGACAAGGATGTAAACTGGTAGTGAAATTGTTGAAGGAATCATACCAGCATTCGTAACAAATGTGTTAGGGGTCCTGTGGAAATGACTGACGTCCTCTCTACAATGGAAGACACATAGTGATGAATCAAAAGTTGGATGCTTACGTTGTAAGACGTAATTCCTGCCCGGTATCGTTTGTAGAATTCAGAACCAACTAAATAATTAAGTTTGGTTTTTCGATGTGGAGGCTCAATGGTAGGGGGGCGGGACAGCATTAGTGCTTACTCCTTTTCTATCCGAGCACATCTGTCTTAGATTCTTACGGTTTCCTAGAGGCTCTTCCTCATGTGCCTTATTACCTGTCTTCCCCTACAGTACTCTACTTTTTCTTAGAATTTAAAATATCTATTCGATCTCCCATTGGAAATCCTAAGAGAATATTTTATACGATCTCATTTTGACACAAAATTGGCTGATTTCTGTACAAAATTCACCGATTTAAACACAAAGATTGCTGATTTTAATGCTAAGTTGATGGTTTTGACACTGAATTAGCTCATTTCAAAAATATGGTTGTTACCTATCAGATCTAGAGGTACTGTGTATAATCCCCCTGTGCTGTGATCTGCTTCATCTCCAAGAAATGCATCTCACTGACGAAATTCTGTATCTCTCCGAGAGTGCTGTCCATTCTGTCGCAATGATTAAAATCGCTTTTGCCTAACCATATTGTGTCGGGCTTTTCGTAAACAACTGTTGCCACATCCCCCGCAAGCACAGCAAGAACTTGTCCAATCAGTGTCAAACAGAGTCGATTGTGAATTGTTTTGACAAATGCGTCATTAACCTCGTGGTTAGAAAGTTTTAGATCATCAGTCTCTGTACTCTTCAAGACGAACTTTGATATTGAGTGTATATTAATCAGGCTTCAATTTAGATTCTTCAGCTGCGTCCAGGGTCATATGACTGTGGTACAATATAAGGTTCAGTCGTCAACATCTTATTGGTTTTCAATCTCATTACCTCGTGGCTAAAAAGGTAAGTGTCAGGTTGATTATACCCGCTACTCATAGGAGATAGTCTGTTAGAAATACAGAAACTGTGCTACGTTTGTTGACGAAGGTTGCTGAGGGAGTAAAGCTTATACACAGTGTTATGTTTACGTGGCATTAGAAGTGAAAACTAAACTCTGGGAAATCACATTTTGTCGTTATTGTTTTTTTCATGAACTTTCGTTGTAAAATATTAAAAGCCGTTATATCATTGCACGTACTTGCATGTATAAGTTCTTTGTTTTACCATCAGACCAGCACACACAATTTCTGCATGTCGTTGGGACTTTTCCATATATCTTGAAATTTTTCTTAAGTCCCCTCGCTTGCGCAACTCACAGCCTCACCGATTCATACGTTGCAACAGTTATACGCCGTTGTGTTACCGCGGTCCTCCAGCTCAATAAAGTGTTTCCCGTCTCGACGTGCTGCAGTCCAGTTCCAAAGCTGGAGCAGTGCTAGAGTAAAATTGAGTAGCCTTAAAAATGCATCTTTATTCTGGCAGAAAGTCTTAAATCAAAACTGAAGAGTGCCAGAAAGAGCGTCACTTTCTAGGGAATGGTCTTCGTACAAATACAGAGTGCATTTCGAGCGATCGTTGGCACTGCAGTTACAGGAAGTCTTGACATCTCCGAATCTCGCATGAGTTCGTAGTGTGGTGTGCAGTCGTCAGGCCGTTGAGTGTGCATCGCAGCTCGTGCATTAGCGCACCGCCCGGTCCAGCACTGTCGGCAGCTATGGCGGATCTTGCAGTTCATGAGTGCATTAGCTTGTACAATGATGATGCCCCCTAACAACTGCTTCAATATACAAACTTTCATCCTACCCTACTATGTACAGACATAACTGTGGCAGTTAATGGAGAAAATTTAATACCTTTTTTTAGATGTGTTGGTGGAGCGAAAGCCGGATGGACGACTGGGTCATTCTGTGTACAGGAAGCCAACCCATACAGACTTATATCTGCATAGCCACAGCTTCCATCATCCGTCTCAGAAGAGAGCTATGCTGAATACTTTAGTACACAGAGCCAGGACTATTTACGATAAGGACCACCTCGGTCCCGAGATTAACCATTTGACTACTGTTTTCAAGAGGAATGGTTGTTCTGCCGGTGAAATTAAATCACTATTGTACAAGAAAGTAAGCCACGATGCTCGATATATACAAGAAGAGGACCAACACATAGCGCGGCTTCCTTTTTGCGGTGCTACAACGAGCAAGATAGCCAGAGTCCTGAAGAGGCAAGGAATACAACCAGTTTTCTGACCACCTAGGAAAATTAAAGAAATTTTGAGATCAGTCAAAAATAGTCTCGGCTTAAGAGTGCCGGGAGTTTATACTATTCCTTGCGAATGCGGCAAGAATTACGTGGGCCACTCTGTAAAAACCGTTGCCGACCGCAGCATCGAGCACCAGCGCCACCTGATATACAGGTATTTGGAAAAATCAGCGGTGGCTGGACATAGCCTGCTTAACAAGCATAAGATTTTATTTGAAGAAACCAGAGTAATAGCCCACGCATCGAATTACTGGGACTCGGTGATCCGGGAAACAGAGACAACGGCTTTGCACTTGGCAACACTTGTAAGAGTGCACTGCATAAAGAAAAATCGCAGAGAAAAACTTCCCGCACATTACCTCCTGATTCAAGGGATGGCGCTGCTAGCAACGCGGGATAGAAACTACATCTATGGAAGCAGAGGGCACCACTTCACTTCGCGCCATATCGCTGTTGCTATGACGTATTCCAGCCAATCAGAAGCCGTGCTTTGCATATAAAAGTAGGAACCTCGCTAGTTCACGACCATTCGAGGGTTGGATTCCCTCAATTCTTCATCGAAGACTCTCACTGCCTGGGCTACTCTCAGGGTGGATCTTCGACGTGAAAGAGCCTTACCTTTACCTTGCCGTGTCGTCTGCTCGCCGTCACTACTGCTCGCCGTCCGGTCCTCCTCGCCGCCGTCGCCACCGCCACCACCTGGTCGCCGCCTGCCGGTATTCGCCGCCGCAGTTCGGTCGCTGCCTGCCGCCGTCTGGTCGCCGCCGTCGTCGTCGCCGCCACCTGGTCGCCGCCGCCGTCGCCGCCTGCCGCCGCGCCGCCACCGCCGCCTGGGCGCCGCCTGCCGGTGTTCGCCGCCGCCGCCGTCCTTCTCGCGCCACCACCATGTCCCAACCCACCACCACTATCAGTTCCACCTCTCCCTGCGTTGCCCCAACCACCATCACATGGAGCTCATCCTCCTCCCACCTTCCCGTCCTTCCAACTCTCCCTGTCCACCCCACCCCTGCACCACTTTCGGCTGTAACAACCCTCAACTCCCCCTCCCCTATCATTGTCGCCCCATCGACAGCTACTGACTTTCTGCTGCTCCCTGCACCGCCTCCGACGGGCTCCTAGCCAGCGCAGATTTCGGCTCGACGTTCCACTGTCTCTGTAACACCCACGCCCCCTCCCTCTGCGTCATCCGCTGCTCAGGGTTATCCTGCCACCCCCCATCTCCCCCTGCAACCCATCCCCCAGCCTCCTCTCCACCCAGTCGTGACCACGAAACCTTCAAAGCGCCCGAATGTTGACCCTTCCCCTGAGATCTCCTCCAAAAAAAAACCCAATCCCCATGACCAACCTACCCCCATGGACGCGATCCCGACCCCTGCCCCCGCCACACCTGCCACCCACACCTTCATCCTCTCCAATCATCACCCTCTATTCCTTGATGCCCGCTCCCTCACCATCGCCATCCGGAAATACTACCCCAATGCCCTCATCTCCCTTCTGATTCCTCACAAGGACTCAGTCCTCATTAAATCCCCCAAAGCTTCCTTCCACACTGATCTCCTCTCCCGCATCCCCCGTATCCTATTTGGCCAACGTGCAACCCTAACCCCCTTCCACATCCCGTCCTCTCCATGTCAGCCTCAACATCCCTGACGTCCGCCAACCTTCACCGCTGTGATCACGAAGCTTAGCCCCATGATCACGGAGGCTGAGGTGTTGGCGGAACTCAACTCCTGGCTCGACATTGAAATCTGCTCGGCCCTTGCATCTTCAATGATGCCAGGCCGACTTTTCTCATGTGCATATTCACCGAATCCTCCTCCTCCATTGACCGCCTCCTCACCGAGGGAGTCCTCATCTACAATCGCCATCATAAGGTGGACCCCTCCCGTTCCCCAGTCCTATCCTACCGCAGCCAACGCTGTCTCACGTACAATGACCATGTTACCTCTGCCTGCAAGAACCCCCCTTCTTGTCCCCATTGCTAAGCTTCACATAACCTCAAGAATTGCCCCAACTTCACCTCTCCCCCCTCCTGCAACACTTGCAACGAACCACATCCTACCTACTCCTCGAAGTGTAAAGCGAAACCAGCTCCAGTCACCCCTGAGCTCACCGTCCCTGTCCGTCCTGTTGATGATCCCATCCACCCCAACAACTCGCTCCACCCTCCACCTACTGCTGAGGACATCATTCGTTTCATCACCATTGTACTCCAAAACATCCACCCCTTCCAGCGCCCCAAACCCTTTCCCAAATCGCCCTCGCTGTCTGTTCTATCTTCCATCTTACCACCTATGCCACATAGTCCCACAACCAGGACCACTTCACCTTCACCCCACTCACCAGCCTTATTCAACTCTCCGCTCCCATGGTACAACAACCCTACCGTATCCTGTACCACAATATTCGCTCCCTGCCCACCCACAAACTCCTCTTCCTCCACACCCCCCGTCAGCACCACGTGGATACCTTCGTCCTAAATTAAACTTTCCTTCAACCCTATATCTCCATCTCCACGGCTCCTTACACCCTTCACCGCACCGATAACCCGTACCCTCAGGCATGTGGCGGAGTTGCTATAGGCAACCTCAAGCACCTCCCTGTTTGGTCCCAACCTCTCCTTAACAATCCTGCTGAGCATCTCACCCTCAGCCTCTTCTCCCCACCCTTACCATCACCTGTGCCACCATTTATGTCCGCCCTCACACCCCCATCCCGTACGATTTCCTGGCTCACATTGACCGCACCTTCTCCACCTACGTGATTGCCGCCGACCTCAATATCCACAGCCGTGATCCTGCCGACCTCCAGCAATGGCATCAGTTTCTCACCACCGTCCAGGGAGACCTGGTTCCCCTGCCTCAGCACACCCGACCCGAATCCGGCACTACTCCTGATGTGGTCCTAGCCTCTCCCAACCTCCTTCGGCGCATCACCGCAGATATCCTTGACCTCATTGGCAGTGACCATGCTCCTGTTCTCCTCAGCATCTCTAATGGTCGCCATCCCCACAACGCTCCTCGCCCTGACGTCCCTCCTAAACTTGTCCATCATTACTCCCGTGCCTACTGGGATGCCTACCAGGACTCCATTCACACCCAGGTTGCCGGCCACGAACTTACACTCCAATCTCCTGATGACATCTCTCACACTGCTGCATTCCTGCACCAGACCTTGTCTGACGCCATCGCCACCCATATCCCAACCAAAGCCAACCACCCTCACCGCCCTGCCCTGCCTCCACAGGTCATCCTCCTCCTTCGAGAGTCCCGCCGCCTCTATCGCTCTTTTCTCCGCACTCGTGACCGGGTTACGCTTACACGCCACTGGCAGTTACAACGACACATCCGCAACCTGCTTAGAGCGAAGAAACGCCGTGACTGGCGCCAGACATGTACACAACTCTACACCACACTTCCCATAAACTCTTTCAAGTATTGGTCTACTTTCCAACGCCTTACTGGGACCCACCCCACCCCCCAGTACCCTCTCCTCTTGAATGATCGTCCCTTTCCTGACAACCTCAGTAAGGCCAACCACTTTGCCTCTCACCTCTCCGATGTTTATTCCATTCCAGATGATCCCCAATTTGATTATTCCCTCTTCCCTGTCGTCATGGACCGTACAAATACCTCTGTTCCTCCCCTTGCTCCTAGCTTCCAGTACTTGGGCCACACACCACCATTTGAACTTAACACTCCCATGACTACACAGGACATCAGCCGCACTAAACGCAACACTGCTCCCGGCCACGACTGCATTACCTACCGCCACCTCAAACACTGCCCTCTCTCCTTCCTTTCAATCCTTGCCACCCTCTACAATGTCATCCTTGCCACTGGCTTCTATCCCAACCTGTAGAAAACCTCCCATGTCCTGATGTTCTCCAAACCCAACAAGCCCCGATCTGATGCCTCTTCCTATCGTCATATCTGTCTCACATCGGTGTGCAGCAAGCTCTTGGAATCCATCCTTTGCCGGTGCATCCATCACCACCTCCACCAAAACCACCTTCTCCCCAACACCCAACGTGGCTTTTGAACTTCCTTCTCTGCTGATGACCAACTACTCCGCCTCACTCATCTCCTCTCCCTCCAGCTTAACTCCCGTCGCTCCCCCATTTTTGCCTCCCTTGACCTCTAAAAGGCCTACCACCGTGTCTGACATCCCAGTCTCCTGTTTAAACTCCAAACCTACGCCCTTCTTATCAACTACATCTGTCTTATGGCCTCCTTCCTTTTCCACCGCCCCTCCTATGTTACCATCCATAATGGCAATTCCAACACCTTCTAACCCTCTGCAGGTGTGCCCCAGGGCTCTGTCCTCTTCCCCCTCTTCTCTACCTCCTGTACACGGCAGAAATGCCCCAACCCCCCCCCCCCCTCCAGTACACCTCTTGCAATATGCTGAAGACACCGCATTCCTTGCCCTCGCTCCTACCCTCCAACGGTCCCAACGCCTTCTCCAGAATCACCTTGACCTTTTTGCTGCATGGTGTAACCAGTGGCTCCTGAAAATCAATCCTTCCAAGACCCAGGCAATCATCATAGGTCGTACCACTCGCTCCTTCTGGCTCCTGGATTTCTCCCTTATTGTCTGTGCCCGTCCTGTCCGCCTCACCTCACCCTCACCTACCTTGGCCTCACCATTGACCGTCACCTCACCTGGATCCCTCATCTCCGCTCCATCCAATCCAAAGCCCACAACCGCCTCCAACTCCTCAAACTCCTCTCTGGCCGGACATGGTGGTTGCACCCCTCTACCATCCTCCACACCTAAAAATCCTTAAACTGTCCCATCCTCTGTTATGCCAGTCCTGGCTGGATATCTGCCCCCCGCAATTCTATAAGTCCCTCCAGATCCTTGAGCGTCATGCACTCCGCCTCACCTTCCATATACGCTTCCCGTCCCCCATGCGGATCCTCTATGATCTCATTCCTCTCCCCCATCTGCTCGTCTTCCTCGAACATATCCGCATCCTCTACACCTCGCACCGCCTTCAACCCCCTCACTCCCTAGTTGCTCCTCTCCCATCCCCAACCCCTGCTTGTCTTCACTGTTGTATCCCCCCTACCCTCCATCTCTACACCATACATCTCCTTTCCTAAGGTGGCTTCCATCAACTCCCCCTCCTGGATGGTGCCCTCTCTCCCTCCATTTATCTGTTCTATCAACTCTGATCCTCACCCCCGCTTCCTTCCCTTCGTCCTTTCCCTGGGCTCCCTCTTCCTCCCCTTTCCATCCTGTGTTTTCTCCTTGCCTACCCTCTCCCTATCTCCTTTCTCCCCCCCCCTGTCGAGTGGTTTCGTATTCCCCTCCTCTGCCTTCCCCACTCCCTGGCACGTCTGCTCAGCACCCTTCACCCCTCTTATGGATCCTCATCTTCCATTGGCTCCTTTCCCCCCTCCCCCTTCACTTTTCCTTTCCTTCCCCCCTTTTTCCCCATCATCTGACCAGTTTCCCCCACCTGCTCTCGGCTTTGGTATGTCATATTTGTGCCAACTTTTTAGTGCCGTGTTTCAGTGAGTGTTCAGTGTTGTGCGTCTTTCCACAGTGTTGCGAACAGACATCATGCTGTCGCTGGGTGTGCATTTTATATCTCTTACGAACAGAACCCAGATAGTCGCCGTGTTTTTTAATTAACTGTCTATTATTTTTCTGCTTCCTGTGTATTTTATTAGCTTCATGAACCCTATGTTTTATGTTTTAAGCTCCAGAATTTTCTGCCATTTTACCTTTAAGTCACCGATTTTATCGCCAACTGTTATTATTTTTTATTATCTTCATCTTTTTAAAACAAATTCTGTAGGCTGAAGAGCGGCGCAATAAGCTGCTGCCAGCCCGCCCCCTTTAGGGGGAATCGAAACTCAATAAAGTAAAAAAAAAAAAAAAGTTCATGACAGTCAGTTTCAGCCCTGACGACGACCATGGAGGTAGTGGTCGAAAGCTTGGAGTTTTATCCTGAATTGACGCGGCATGTACACTGAGAGATTTTTATTCAAGAAATCCGCCGCGAAAGACTTCATAGCCACATTGGGCAAAATTGTTAAGGTTTTCGTGGCCACTTGTTGACGAACTGCCTAGTGGCTTATGTCTCTGGTTCTTCAGCCGACGCTCATATAATGATTTTACTGACGTTTCGCCTGCACGAGTGGCTGGCATTGTCAAAGCTTCACCCTCCATTGCACCAACGGCAATGGCGGGTGAAGCTTTGACAATGGCAGCCACTCGTGATGGCGAAACGTCAGTAAAATCATTAGATGATCGTCGGCCGAAGAACCCGAGACAGAAGTCAATAGGCAGTTTGTCAGTTATTGGGCAGTCACGCAGACCGCGGCAGTGAGCTTTGACATCACAGATTTGAACTTAGGACAGTGAAAAATCTGACAGCTATGCAATCTGCACCAGTGGGGTGACTTGCCATTTTAATAGTGGGCCAACTAGACTATTTGAACTTCCCGCGTTTAAAAATTTATGGCAACTGAGCTTAGGGGTTATCTTGAGTTTCACACTGTTTCAGTCGTGAGACAAATCTGTGGCACCACATACTGGAGGAGGTGACATGGCAGCCATGTGTTGCACATGGCCCTGCTCCAGTAGACTACAGCACATCCAGACGGGGCAGGTACTACTCCGCTGGAGGCTTGCAGTAACGCAGTGACGTCTAACAGTTGCAACGCCAGAGCATGTGTTGGTGAGGCTGTGGGTTGCACAAACTAGGAAACTTACGAAAAATTTCAATATGTATGTAGATACGGTGTGTGCTGGCGCAATGGTACAAGGATATACATGCAAGTAGAAAAATCGCTGAGCACTTGCTGTGACATAATGGCTTTTAATGTTTTTACAATGAAAGTTTAATGAGAACGATATGGATAACGAGAAAATGTAATACCCAGAGTGTAGTTTGCACATATAATGCCATATATGAAAGTTCCTGTCATCTCCTACTAGGCACGCAGCAGCTGTGGTAATTGTTTAAACGCAGCTGTTAGTACAGCCGGACTTCCCAGCACGTTAAACTTGGGATAACTATTTAAACTCAGGAGATGCCATTTCAAACGGTGCCTTTTCTGATTTCAAGCCATGACAACTTATGACGACAGAGATTTGGGAAGTTCTGGAATTTCCAATATTCGAACTTTTGTCATCTTGTATTCTATACTTAGATCAAGTGACCTACTTCCGCTGTGAGCCAGAGAAGTGTTTGCCTGTGTATGTGCGTGTGTGAGTGTGTGTGTGTGGGAGGGGGGTGTCGAGGTGGGGGGGGATTTGGCAATGTTGCATAATGTCATTCAGTGGTATCATCGGGTGAGATCATCAGAAATTTGTCAACAATGCAAGCTGGACAGTGTGCCCATTTCCCTACTAATTTCCTCTAATAAATAATCCAAAAATTTCAGTAAGACGTTCTCAGTGGGATTAATTTTAAACTGCCTTTATTTTCTTTAGCGTATTTGTAGTACCACTACGTAACTGAATACCACAGCAAACACACTCGGTTGATGTCTGACTGACATAATAAAAATTCCGCTTCATCCACATGGAAATACGCCTCGGTATGTTTCACCTCTCTACGTTACAGTGATACCTAACACTTTTCGATGCATGAGACCGAGCTACTAGGCCGGGGATTAGACAATGTACTCCATGTGTGACGAGCTCGTTTCAAATATAGTCTAGCTCTAGACTGATGTTTATCGTGGCCCCCGTTATTAATTAATTCCTTGGAAAATGCCGACTCTCCTATGCTATCTCTTACACTGGTTCTAATAATCTTGAAATTGCAAGAGCTTAAGACTTAATCATCCTTCATTTACTCTTTCTCTACGTATTAAGTTCTTCAGTATATTAAGTCACAATATTAGAGGTAATTTATTACTAAAGAAAATTAATTCGTGGAATGGCTCCCCAGTCATTGAGTACTTTTTCGAGTAATTCTGTCTAGCCAGCTTCTTTTTTTTCCAGCTATATACAGAAGTTTGACCTCACAAGATCTCTGTTAGAAAAATTACGAGAATCAGCGTCGCCAAAATATATCGAGAACAAACTTACCTACACCTGAAGCTGAATAGAATGACAAAAATAAAACAGTCAAATTCGTGTTATCTCATCGTCAACGACAAAATATTGACTAATGATAATACCGTGAAGGTCAAGTTAGCGCAGCTTTTGTGAAATATCCTTTGACCAGATATACTACTTAAAGAAGTGAAATCAGTCCCATATAGTAAAATAATTGCTGTTGTGGAAAAGAGTGATTCATTTTTCCGAGATTATAAGGCAGACCGCTCCACAGTCACGCCTTCACGAAGAAAGTAAAGGCTAAGACTGATCGTTTTTAAGAGCGGTGAAGAGAGAATAACGTTTCTGTAGCTTCCAAGATAATTTTAGAACAGAAGGCTTCAGACAGCGTGCAAGCAACAGGTGCGACTTCCTAATAAAGTGCACTAAACTACTTACATTTGTTCAAAGTGTGTTTCAGAACTGTAGAAATGATACCGTTCCGAAGGGCGAGAAGGAAAATCTCCCTAACTCTTTTCGAGCCTTGCTGATTTAAGAGTCCGTGTTCTGACGTCACAGTAATTATCAAGCAAATAAGTTATCAGAGCGGGACACAATTGTCTGATTTCCCATTTGAATCATTTACAGCCATTGTTCAGTCGCTGCTCTTTCGATACTGTCTCAAAACCAATGAATCTCAGCAACAATCCCTCAGGCACAGTAATTCCATTAACGGAACGTTTCTCATACCCCTTTAATCAAATTTTTTCGCGGAGTGTCGGCGTAACGACTTCCTGTGTGGGGCGCCCACAGCCAGCGCAAATTATACGTCATTGTTGTGCCTGTGGGCGCTGGGGCAAACTTTAATTTCCGTTGAAAGCAACATGAAAAATAGAAGAGGCGAAAATAAATCGAAACGCCCCTTAATTAGGAACGGAGAAAGGAAGCCAGATAAAGCCACGTTATTCTTCGACCGCTGTGTCCCCCCCTCGACCTGCTGCGGCCGCGGTTGCCTGTTATTTGCCCGTAAATCCCGGATCGCGTCGTCCGTTATCCACAGATACACGCATGACGTCACACCGGAGACTGGGACGCGTGTATCTGCAGCTAACGCTTATCGCGAACCGGGCGCTCCCTCCCCACCCCACCCCCTTCCACCACCGCCGCCAGCGACTCGTGCGAGGCCGACGCACTGCCACCCCAAAGCCATCGCCCTCACCGCCAGTCCACCACCCTTCGCTATGGAAGCGCTGGGGACGGAACGCTGGAGTGGGGAAGACCTCCGCAATCTTGCTAAGGCCACAATTTTTATCTCGTGACGACTGAGGCTTTGTGCCAAAGCCCGGGCCTGACCGGGGACCCATAAAACTGCAGTGCTGGCAGCAGGGCAGGCGAGGAACGACCGCCATTGTGCGCGTGTGTCGAGAGCGGCGTGAGGGACGCGCTGTGATAAAGATATCCACGGACACAGGGTCCTTGAAACGCACGGCGGGTAGCACACCTCTTCCGTCCTAGCAAACGTATCGAAGATAGTATATCTTCTTCATTTGCTTTAGAGGCGGAGTCTTTTACTAACGGCTGTAAAATGTAGACAGTCTCCTTCTTTCTGTACGGTAAGTGACCTCTAACAAGTTCAAAGTGAGTGAGGAAACTGTACAGGATGTTACAAAAAGGTACTGCCAAACTTTCAGGAAACATTCCTCACACACAAATAAAGAAAAGATGTTATGTGGACATGTGTCCGGAAACGCTTAATTTCCATGTTAGAGCTCATTTTAGTTTCGTCAGTATGTAATGTACTACGCTCAATGGAGCACGTTATCATGATTTCATACGGGATACTCTACCTGTGCTGCTCGAACATGTGCCTTTACAAGTACGACGCAACATGTGGTTCATGCACGATGGAGCTCCTACACATTTCAGTCGAAGTGTTCGTACACTTCTCAACAACAGA
This sequence comes from Schistocerca piceifrons, assembly GCF_021461385.2. Lineage (NCBI taxonomy): Eukaryota > Metazoa > Arthropoda > Insecta > Orthoptera > Acrididae > Schistocerca > Schistocerca piceifrons. Next base: position 611,617,399 of record NC_060142.1, on the reverse strand, counting down.
TTCGGTGACCGATGAATTGGTTGAAGCGGACAAATTCCATGGCCTCCACGCTCTCCTGACCTCAACCCTCTTGACTTTCATTTATGGGCAATTTGAAAGCTATTGTCTACGTAACCCCGGTACCAAATGTAGTGATTCTTCGTGCTCGTATTGTGGACGATTGTGATACAATACAAGGCAGGCTGCATCAGCGCATCAGGGATTCCATGCGACGGAGGGTGGATGCATGTATCCTCGCTAACGGAGGACATTTTGAACACTTCCTGTAACAAAGTGTTTGAAGTCACGCTGGTACGTTCTGTTGCTGTGTGTATCCATTCCATGATTAATGTGATTTGAAGAGAAGCAATAAAATGAGCTCTAACATGGAAAGTAAGCGTTTCTGGACACATGTCCACATAGCATATTTTCTTTATTTGTGTGTGAGGAATGTTTCCTGAAAGTTTGGCCGTACCTTTTTGTAACACCCTGTATAGAGTTCAGCCTTCAGAAGTGAATCGAAGCGTGTACTTGATACCGAGAAAACACAAAGGAGTCTCGGGAGTACTATTACATCTTTTATGTCTGTATGACATCGTTATTTCTGCGACAGTTACTTTCCCGACAGAAACCATGGTGAATATTGCAACGTATCCTTCCTTAGCGAATACTGGTGGTGGTAAGAGTCTACCTAAGTAGGTAGATTACCGTCGCTTAGACATGTCCTACCGCTCCTGCAAGTTACCGTCTGTAGTAAATGGTTTCTTAAATTCGTGTGGTCCACGAAATTACTGGCCCCTGCGAGTTATTCCTGGGTATTAATAATTTCTAGCGGAAGGTTTTAACGAACCGTTAGAAATTTGAACGCAACGGATAACGCATCTTTTTTGAACCACTACAGAAGGCTTAATAAGCAGTATATAGCTTTTACTTCCATTCATGACCCAGAATTCGACTGTGGTAATGACTGCCACCTATTCTTTATGATGGAAGGAGTAAATAATCAGTCGAGGGTAGAGATTAATTGATATTTATTCAGTACCGATGGTATTTCAACAACTAGTCGTGTTTCTCTTGCAATGTGCATCATCAAAACCGGTCTCTAGTTAATATGGTTCAGTTTCGCCACGTAATTATGGAAAGTGACAGAGAAGCGCAGACCTGGCTTCAATGAAATTTTATACAACCGCATAATTATACCTAAACCCTCGGTTATTACATTCAGTTGCTATAGATTACTCAGAACAAGTTCCGCAAAGACAATACAAGCAAAACTAGGTTAGGGTGGAAGAGTGTTTCGCAAATCTTTATCAAATGAGTGGGCATTAAAATCCGATACTTTTCCTAGTGGCATGACTGTTTTACTTAACGCAAAACATCGCTAACAAATCAAATCGTTATGGGGGTGCACAAAAAACATCACTTCAATGCTGTTCAACCCACATGGCCAAGTTTCAGTGGGCAACAGAAACCCAGAAAAATATGGACACACACGATTATTCCTTCCCTAGTTTACACTCGCTCATTGTCGTATGATTATTCATCGTGTACAATATATTTTCAGACCGAAACTACAATTTATCAATGCGGCGGTTGCTCCAACCGACCAATTGGCGCGAAAGCAAGTTCACAAAGAAAACATATGGAAAATAAATAAAAATCCCCAAAATATTACTGTAAATGGGAGAGGAGATTAAAATACATTGAATGAGTGAATTTCCGTTAAGCACAGAGCAATAACGTGACCGTCAGCTTAAGGCACATGGTGCGTTGCCTGAACAAGGCACTAACGCAAGGTCTACTGATATTCGAGTAAATTGAGAAAACCAATTCCCTTATTGGGCTCAGTGGTAATTTCGCACCCGATATCAACATCTGGACTTCATTACAGAGCAGATTTCAGACAATCTAATATCTATTTTAACATTACCAAAACGAGAGATGCGTCTCCATGTCTGTCCAGCACCACGGCACAGGAACAAGTGCTCTTCCAACCGAATTCGCCTAACCGTTACGCTTACAAACATGGTGGGGGTGGCGCGCCAACCTGACAGAGCCAATTCGCGCGCCTACGTGTCATCTTTGCCCTGACCTGCAAACTTGGTCTCTGCTAAACTTGTTCACGCTTGGGGGTTGGAACTACCCTACCCCAGAACGACCACTCATGCAGTGTTACAGTCTGTGCCTAAAGCTTTCTGCTAGTTCACACACTCACTCATTTATACCGTCCAGGCCGCACAAAGGAATGAAAAATGGGAAACGTGGTACACAACAGAAAAAAATTCAATAAATAACACTGTTTAGTCCATTCTCTCATTTTGGACACCAGCTGAGGTATTACCTGCAAGAGAAGAAACTCTGAATAATAATTTCTGCGTGCTAGCAATTTAATAAAACATTGGAACGGTACAACAAGTTTCGTTTCAATATTATCCAAAGAATTTGTGTAGTGAGTTAGCGCGAAATGTTCACTAAGAACATTTAACACATAAGTAAAAGGTCTCGTCGCGTGTTCTAATGGAATGTATTGGGATTCGATTATCTGATCATATTCTTAATAGGGGTTAGGTTTCCCTTTAAGTAATGGTGGAATCCGATTTTATCTGATACTGATCAACAACGGTCTTCATTTCGACCAGTGGATTCACTTAATTAGTATTCTGTTAACGATATCTCGTTTTGTCTAACTCTTCCATCGTTGCGCTACTGGTCCACAGTGCTGCTGTTCGCGCGCGCGCGTGGTGTTTAAAGAAGCCGTCGATTGTGTTGGAAACCTAGTTCCGGTGAGATCGTGCGTTAGCATTTTCACCTGAAGATGGTGACCGGTTGGTCTGTTGAAATACTGTGTCAAGATGACTACCTCATCTAGCTGCGTACCCGAGAAGAGTATCACCTTTCATTAGGCCTGGAAGGTGTAGGTCATCATAGGTTAGGTGTTTTACTTGGTATAATGAGTTTCTTCTCGATTCTGGCAGCATTATTGTGTATTTATGTTATTAGTGTTAATTCCGCTTTATAAAGTTGTGAGTTTTTCACTTGTAGTGAATGTACTGAAAACACTGTACAATAACTTGTAACTGGACAAAAACTGTAGTATGAAACAACTGTTGAAACATTTCGTTAGCAAGTCTTCTGATTCGATGCCAGTTTCGAATACCTGAAGTTCTTCAGTGAACCAGGCTCTAGACGTGAGAACCTGATGCAGTTCGACCAGCGCAGCATCGGTACCAACGACGGTGCACAAACGTCAACCGCCGGTTACAAGACCAATGGAAAGCAGAACCTCTCTTGCTCTGAAACACAGTTCTGATTAACTAACATGTTCTCACTTCAGCTAACACCAAGGCCGACAACATTTAAAACCAGTCTAAGTAAAAGTATTCATTCGAGCAATGCTGTAAAACTTGAGCATAAATGCACAGAGTAATCATTAAATAGAGGTTTTAACATTACTGGCTTCAATAAATATTAAAAGTGAATACAATATGTGCTACCACTGAGGCGAAGCAATTACAACAAAGTAGTTAACGTTCATAAGAGAAATTAACATGTTTCCAGTTAGTAACAAAAGTTAATACATAATACTGGACAAATTAGCGGCCGCTCTCTAGGCTGCAGCTGAGCTACTTAAGCTAATAAAACTTCATTTACAACTCCGCGAGTACGCACGTATGGTACGTTATCACTCCATTTTTGGGTAACAACGCATAACGCTCTTTTGTTAATCGGTACTAGCCGTAACTTAACCTAGGTTTCCAATTTAGAGTGTAGACTTCGCCTCTTAATAACTAAACATGCATTAACCCGATCAACACTAACAATAAGCCCCAGCATACAGCGGTAACCCTAGTAGCTATACGTATCACTGAAAGATTTGGGGCTTTTCTCGCTGTAAGATTTTGCTGATGAGAGGTCAAGAGAGCCACTGAGGATAGCGGAGGAGCTCGATAATGAACGCATGTCCGTTGTTCCCTACAGGCAACGTAATTGAAAATGCTGAGTAAGTACGGTCACGTGCATACTGTTTGCAGAACAAACACATATACGAAAAGTCATACAACAAAGCCAACAAGAATGTCATCCCTGAGAAGAAACCAAAACAAAGAACAGCTAAACTAAAGCTGAAAACTGACGAACACAAGGCAACAGCTTGAAAAACATTGTAGGCGTGTGTTCAATACAACAGTTACATCAAAACCACAATGACAGTACTCAGGGGATAAAATACAACCATTCAAACTTGCCATTCGCTCGGACACTGCTCTAGCAAACAATACGTCCTCTGACACCGAGGTGCAACCAGCCCTAATTCAACCACAGCTGCTTAATATTAAAAAAAAAAATGCTAAGCGTAACCTTTCCAAATCATCAACCATACGTCATTGAGGGAACACTCCCAAGCGAGTGAAAACCAATTTTCCAAGACGTGATATGTGATTGACTGGGACACCTACGCTCACCAAACTCACTGCAGAAACATTCGGAGGGCGGCTCGTCAGGGCCTGCAACAGGAAGCAAACACTACACTGCTGCGGACACAGTATGACTGACGCTAGCCGGTACTTTGGCAGTTGCTAAGTGAGTTACCAAGACATGTGGCAGGCGAGGGAACAACTCAACACATTTCCACTTCCAGGAGCTTATTGCATCGCTTCTAACTCCCTGAAGATTTTATTGCACATCACTAAATTCGGTGGTGTAAACACTGTTATATGATATCGGTACTAGAATGCTACCAGTTCCATAACTCAACGATCTCAAGTGACAGTTGAGGACACGAAGCATCAGATAACTATTAATCCCTCATGTTCCCCCTTTTTAGCACACACATGGGACGTCAATGTCCCGCATAGCAACCATACGCCATTGTGGAAAACTCACAAAAGAGAGAGAACAATTTTTCCCAGACGTGGAACCAAAACAGACCAATAACAGACACACCCACTGGTGTAAAATCATCTGACAGGCAATTACTAATAACTAACCTTTCAGGCGGCTTGCTTACGAAAAAACAAACACGTATGTCTGTGAACATCTACCGCAAGGCATTGTGGAAGCACTCTCCACGCAGTACCCAAATACATGATAGATAACTGAAAAAAAATGGAAATTCGTGGTAAGGTCTTACGGGACCAAACTGCTGAGGTCATTGGTGCCTAAACCTACCTACTACTTAACCTAACTTAAACTAACTGAACGCTAAAGACAACAAACACACATGCCCGAAGGAGGACTCTAACCTATAACGGGGAAGCCGCACGTAGATAACTGACTAGGAAAACACACACACACACACACACACACCAAACAAAACACACTGCGAAACCACGCAAATGTTAGTTTACCGGTCCCTACAACAGGAAACAAACACACACTACTGCTAGTGGAATGTAACATCTCTAGCCGATGCTCTATTGTTTTGAGACTAAATAAACAGCTGATCGAAGAGAATACTGAACAGAATGAACGTTTTGCTGCAGCTGGAAGCTGTTAACATGGAAATAAGTCACCCGTAAAATAACTGAAAATGTTTAATAATTTATTTGTGCCTCCATCGCTCTGTCTGATGTCTGGAATTACCTTAAAACAGTGCAGTAGATACATTTAAATTGGAATGGCTGACTTGATTCATGGACATACAGTTTTCGGTAACTAACATGAACGCCCACTTGATAATATATTTGACTTTCACTTTCTCAATAGCGGGTCCTTTCGCCCTCGCAGCTAATGTATTGGCAATAGTTACATTGTTCGCACCCCATTTCCTAAATACAAAACTTCGATTCATTGTCACTTTCCGTTCGTAGTCCGTACCTTTGCTGCAGCATTCTCTTAGGAAAAAAGAAAAAAAAGCCGTTATCTACTCCACACTCAGTCTTTGCTAGTGCATCATACACACGTGTTTCTTTAATGACAACCCCTCACGGTATTCGTTCATTCGATACTTTTAAACCTTCGCTCTTAGGCAGGCTTCTGTATGGATTGTCTTGATAAATCTACTTCTCTCTTCATCTTCCTTTTCGGTGTGTTATCTTCTCCAACCTAATGTTCAAACTGATCTTTCTTTTTATAATTTGATGCTTCATTACAACAGTGGTGCTGTGACGTGCTTGCGCGAACTTCTTCATTCTGCTCCTCTCTGAATTCAAAACTATAAGTACCTCCACTGTCTCAATATTTCTATTCTTCGGTCCATACTGCAAAAAAGAGTCGTTCCACAAAGCCCCACACTCTTCTCCAATAAATAAACTGTTATGGCCGTTCAGGCCATCTTCACCCCTCATCCCTGTGTCTTCAGCTGTTCCTTCCGGCCCGATAAATTTAATGAATACTATAAAAAATTAGTTTAAGGCTACTGGGCCGAAGTACTTTCTACACACAGTCTATCTTTTAGAAATTATTAATGTTATTGTTATTATTTAGAGATTATTATTATTTTAGAGATTACTATTATTTTTAGAGATTACAATGAATTAGTTTACATTTATATTTAAATAGTGAGTGATGTACAAATCATATTAAGTTAACGTCACATGTATTGTAAGCGACGAAAATTGTCCAGTATTAATCTACAGTGGAGAAAAATCTTCCTTACAGTATAATATATATGAAACTGAGCAGTAATCATTTTGAAGAAAATGAATCCCCAGCAACCACTGTAGTCCTCAGGTTCAAGGGATCAGGATATTTATCTGAGTTATATAAATTTAGTGCAATGAGATCTTACATTTTGTGAAAATTTACGTTAGCTAGTAGTAACAGTTCACTTCACTGTTTATAAAATTTCCAAGCAAACTGTTATTATAGCATTAACAACCGGTAAGTTATAAATTATAAAAGAAATTAGTAGTAAATTTCGACTACGCCTTAACTGACGTCGTTATGATCGCATTATACACACAAAGTAAACAACTTTCCACACGTCTGTGATGAGCCCAAAACATCAGACAGTCTTTTACAACCCCTTTCTTCTTTGTTTTCTACCAGTTCTCTTTCTAAGAAGGCTGTATATCACTCTTACAGTCAGATACAGCCCTCTTCCGGTGCTGTCACAAAATTATTTGTGGTGAAAATTCAAGAACATTGTGCTGAAACTGATTCAAGGTACTCTATATTCTAACCGCTGCTTCTCAGTATATTTATTCATTAATGACGTTTCCTAACAGTAATATACCTCCATTTCCAGCTAACAGCTTAACACTTAGCATGAATTCCAGGAATTAGAACGACCTACACGAAGACCTAAAATCAGTTAACTTCGTCCAAAAAAGAGATCCAATATTCAGAAACACGCATTTTAAATAAAATGCCAGTAGCAATTAAAAACATGGCTTTAGATAAAGCACAGTTGAAACAGAGTTTGAAAAACTTTGTGATAGGCAACTGCTACTCTGTAGGGAGTGTTAGACCAGCTTAAGTACAAATGTCTCAGATATTTCAGTTTTGACAGCACTTGCTCACAACAATGAAGGTTAGGTATTTTGTGTATGATAAATTTACTAAAATTGCGTAAGTATGTTTTATTCTGACAATGTATTAATAACGTAAATATTAGTAGTTCCGGTTTACTGTAATGTATTCACATATTTCAACGATCTCCTGACAAATGGTCAGGGTAGTGAGTAGTACATTCAGTTGTTCTACGTTTTTTATGTTATACTTTCTGACTTGTTTCACACCCTCATGAATAATCTCATTTTTAGTTCTATGGAACTAAAACTGAATCTAATCTAATCCAATCCACTAGCAACATCGATTATCATTCCGGAACTATGCTACTCTGCCGAGTGTGTAAAATAAGTGAGGTAATGTAAAGCTGTTCACAACTGTGAGTTTCCCTTAATTTTTTATCATCTATGCCATAGTGAATCTTAGTTACGGCGCTTCCTGCCAAATTCTGTAGCATGCCTCTCGTAGTATAGTGAACAGTCTCTGTTTTAACAGCTCTGAGCACTCTAAAAGGTACAAAGCAATGAATATACCAGAAAATACAGATTTCTTTGTGGTAAGGTCTTATGGGATCAAACTGCTGAGGTCATCGGTCCGTAAGCCAACACTCTACTTAATCTAACTTAAACTAACTTACGCTATGGACAACACACACACCCATGCCCGAGGGAGGACTCGAACCTCCGACGGCTACCCCGCGCGGCTACAGATTTTAGTATCATGGCTTAACTAAAGAATAACATTGTAAAATTGTGCATTAAATATTTGCAAAGTTTATGTCAGCACTTCCAGAAAACTTATACAAATGGCATTAGCGTTCGGGGCCTAACCTACGAGAAGCTGCTGTCGAATCTGAGAATAACTGCCAGGTGCCACGAGTAAATATTAATTGAGCTCCGAGCTGATGGTGCATACATTTTACAGACTTGGACTCTTAAGACATGTAAATAAAAAAATATACGAGAAATTTTAATGAATGATATTCTCGTGTTAATAATGTGTAGTTTCAGAAAACAACAGTCTCCACGTTGTATTACACAAAGATTTGCTGAGTAAGTAAAGTAGATGTACATGATATCCGTCTGGTACTTTGATAAAACCCCTGTCAGAGTCAAAATAGCCATACGTAAAAATTAATATGTGTGTATACACTGACGGAAAAACAATCGCAACACCATGGATACCTGTAACATAAACGAGCATTGGTAGGCGTACTTCTACATATGAAAGAAATGTCGATTCAGATTTCGCGCCAGTCGCATGAGAATGACGCTAGTACCACCATTATGAAAATACTAATCATCTGTGCTTCTAGGCGCTACAGTCTGGAACCGCGCGACCGCTACGGTGGCAGGTTCGAATCTTGCCTCGTGAATGGATGTGTATGATGTCCTTAGGTTAGTTAGGTTTAAGTACCTCAAAGTTCTAGGGGACTGATGACTTCAGAAGTTAAGTCCCATAGTGCTCAGAGCGATTTGAACCATCTTTGCTTCAGATGCACGCCGTAACGGCCGTGAGTGTTAGTTGCCTTTGAGATTGGTTGTGGTTTGTTTGGTTGTTGGTCACGAGAATGTACGGTCGTAGGAAGACGAGTTTCAGTACGGCCACGTGGCACGGACGATAGGGAAGACCTTTATGTTGGGCGTACGGCTGTGGCGCGTCGTACTGCATCTGCTGCACCAATCAGAGCAGCAGTTGGCACCAGAGTGACACAACGAACTGATACAAACCGCTTGCTTCAAAGACAACTCCAAGCCAGAAGGCCTTCTCTTGATCCCAAACCACCGTCATCTGCAGCATCCTCTTTGGAGGGCAGGTTGGAGGTCTGTTGTGTGTTCTGATGAAAGCTGGTTCAGTCTTGGAGGCAGTGAGGGCGGTGTGTTGGGTAGGAGGAGGTCATTTGAGGGCCAGCAAGCAACCTGCTAGATCCACTGGCTCTACATCTGGAATTATGGTCTGGGATGCGATTTCGTGCGACAGCAGGAGCACTCTTCTTGTGATCCCACGCACCTTGACTGCAAATTTGTACGTCAGTCTATGGATTAGATCGTTTGTGCTGATATTCATGAACAGCAGTCCAGCGGGTGTTTTCCAAAACGATAACGCTCGTCCACATACTTCTGTTGTAGCCCAGAATGCGAGCCGCGATGGGTAGCCGCGAGGTCTCGGGCGTCTTGCAACGGTCAGTGTGGCTCCCCCCGTCGGAGGTTCCAGTCGTCCCGCGGCCATGGGTGTGTGTGACGTCCTTAGCATAAGTTAGTTAAAATAGTGTGTAAGCTTAGGGACCATGACCTCAGCAGTTTGGCCCCATAAGACCTTACCACAAATTTTCAGTTTCCAAAACGCGCTACGGATTCTCGACGTCTTTCCTTGGCCTGCTCGACCACCAGATATGTCTCGATTCGAGGGCATATGTGACATCATTGGACGACAACTCCAGTGTCATCCATAATCAGCATTTACCCTCTGTTCTGACTGACCAAGTGCAACAAACATGACACTCCATGTCATTTAAGGTGCGTGGGATCACAAGAAGAGTGTTCCTGTTGTTGTACGAAATCGCATCCCAGACAATAATTCCAGATTTAGAACCAGTGTATCTAGCAGGTTGGTTGCTGGCCCTAAACTGAACCCCTTGTAACCAACACAGGGTCCTCACTGGCTCCAAGACAGAACCAGCTTTCATCAAAAACGGGCGGTTCTGGCAATAAGTGGTGTAATTTCACGAACCTCTTGTCAACCCCTGTTCACGCATCTGGGTATTATGACACTGGCGTCTCACTGTATATATTCCTTACTGCCATTTATTTTTAACAATATTAGCTTATTCCCAAGAATAAGCAGCTTTCACTCGCTTAATACTCGGCAGAAATCAAATTAGGATTTGGACCGGACTTCCTTAGCTCTTGTGCAATAACGTGTGCAGTATATTGCAACATCCATTTTCAATAAGGTACCACTCTAATACAAAAATCTTAGGAGTAATCCACGCGCTTTCAAATCGAAACTGGAGAGTTTCCTCGTGGGTCACTCCTTCTAACCTGTCGCTCCTCAATTTGGTCCTACGGAACTTGGCGTATAAATGAAATAAACAAATAATTAACGAACTGACACCCAACAGCAGTACAGCACTATTCATGCACGTTTGCATGCTTACATTTAACATTCTGGCGGTTTGACCGAATAATACTGTACGGGCATTTTACATTTGCAATGGTTTATCTCGCGCTTACATTAACCTGTGACCTTACAACTGAGATCCCCTGCTATACCCGCAGTACAGGACAGATAGTTTAATTTGTAGAAAGGGGCCAAAATGAGTGGATGCAAGTTGCACTCGAACATACTACTTTATTCATTTGACAAATATTACAAGAGTAAAGAAAACATTAGTAACAGAGCAAGCCAAACATTAATTTTAGAACTTAATTCCCGGCAAAATGCGTCATTCTATCTCACGCTTCAGGGGCAAATCAATTTTAATTTAAAACGGCTAAAGGCCAATCACATAAGACTCAAAAACAAGAATTTGAATTTTAAAAGGCAGAAGGCCTCGTTTTAAAACATTTCTCTAAATCAGGCTGAAGGCCTAAACAATCTCACGCCTTAAGGTCAAAACAACTTTAATTTAAAATCGACGGAAGGCCAATAACTTAAGATTCAAAAAGAGGAATTTGAATTTGAGAAGTTATTGGCGCCCACAACGAGTTACACATTGAGCTGTCCAACTGCAAGCTGTGTTGGACAGCCACAACAGGACGAGGAAAATACACTGCCTGAATTCACGTCAACAGCCAGGGCAGGTAACCCGAACGTTAACGGCATCAAGGCAGAAGATTCCGCTCGTGCACTTCAAATTAAAATAATCAAGTTAAGTTAAACTCTACAGGAGGGCGGCCAGAATTTCGCCATCTTGAAAACACACGTTGTTGCTCGCGAGAATGACCCAACACCCCACGACGAAATTCAAACGACACAATGTGAACAGTTGGAGCTGGCTGGCAGATTAAGTAAATACTCAACTTTCGTGTCCAGAATCGGTGGTCCACGGACCTCGTAGCAATGGGAACAGCTCCTCACACTCCGACTGCGTGTGTACGCCGCCAGCGAGCACGGCCACACACGCGCCACGGAGACTTCCTCGCTGCTCCACGCCAACCAACCAACTGCCCGCACAAGGCACAGCCAGAAACTATAAGCTCGAGGTAAAAGATAGTACAAGGTGCGAATATCGATACACGCTGCTGCTGCGAGTCACGAGAGAGAGGATAACAGCATAATCGCGATAACCGCGGGAGACTAATCACAGAATAGCAACCAAGGTTTAATGCAAAGCATAATACGAGCCAGCCACGTCTCAACAACGTTAATCAAATATGTTACGTGGACAAAAGTATTCCAGAAACTTCATTACTCTAGAGTGCTTATTTTTGGTGTTGTGATTTTTTCAGTCAGTGTAAAATGAAGATAATTGCAACAATACAATATATGTAATGTGACATTTTGTAAAAGGTAACACTGTTGTACTGTACCTCAATCAATCCCGGGAAATTTAAAAATCAGTGTCATTGTGGAACACCTAAGTAAATTCCAAGTGAATTACGTTTGTATACTCAGTGTACAAAAATGAACAGGCAACCTGAGGAGGAAATCTGGTTAATTTTTAAAGGGAACCCTCTGTCCTGTCCTATGTAGGGCATCAAAAGTAGTGTCCAAATATGGATGAGATGTGAACTGAAACTGCGCATAACAAAGCAAAAAGAATAAATGCTGAACACTGCTTTTGAATGTAGAGACACACTGCATGGATTTATTTATTGGAACGCAGGTAAGGTGAGTGATACAGAGATTCGTTTTTTTTTTTTTTTTTTTCCACTGCACAGACGCTCCGTGATCGAAACCGATAGTGCATAAATATATTATAGGACAGCACAATGTGATAAGCATTTCTCCAAGTATGTCGACGCTGTTGACAGTCGCCAGAAAAAAAAAAATTGATAGCAGTTAGTATTTCACACAACAAAAACCACTAAAATTATACAAAGCTCAGACCCCGTGTGGAATCACAGTAAAATTCTGTACGTACTTTGCATCAACGTCAGCTCCCATACTAACGATAATAAACCGTAGCTCCCATGATCATAGAACAGTTCCCAATAATAGAAAGAAAGCACTTGTTACACTGATCTAGAACAAGGGTAGCAGAAATTATCAGCAACTCTGGCATCGAATGTCACTGATGTCTATCTGTTGTAGAATCCTAGAACACATTCTGAGCTAAGAGACAATGAGATACCATACAACGAAGGCTTTCACGACCGGATGTCTTGGTTCCCGGTAAGCCTTACGGTTTGTATGACCGTACTCCATGAAACTTTTCCGTTCCTAACGTTTCGTGCATAGCTGTGCCCGAGATCTTCAGGAGTGTTCCTGAAGTCGCCGGTAGCTCCTCTGAAGATGTCCAGAGAATCTGCTTGTGAAATCCTAAGGACGGAGGAGATTCATAGACTACGGCCGTAAAATAAGGAAAACTCATCAGCTAAAAATGAAAGACATTCTCCAAGCAAAAGAGCATATTTCCAAAGACGTCCATGAGAGAGGCCTATGTTGCGCTTTACTCACTTGCGCTCTTAAAGCCACGGTTTGTGGGTATCAGAAGGATACAGTATTTCTTGACATCTGAAAAGTCTTTACCTCTGTAGCACACCAACAATTCTTAACCGAAGTACGATTAACTTGGGTGTGAAATGAAATACGTGGCCCGAGGGGGATCGGTGCTTCTTATCTTGGATGGTCTGCAGAAACAGCTTCGGGTGCGCCCCAGGATAGTGGGTTGGGTCACCTTTTCTTAATACTGTATATTAATTAGCTGGCCTACAGTGTCAATGTAAACCACAGATTTTCTTTTATTTAAGTATTGTTCCAGTAATCGCGAAAAGTTCGTTTTGTTTATATTTCGTGACTTTGCCTTACTTTCCGAGTGTGCATACTTAGCGTTATACCGCAATCTGAAGTGCATTTGGTAGAGATTAACTAATTAAATACATTCATTAGTGTGCTCTTCAAGCTTGCCTTTAAATGTTTTTCTTTTATTTACGTATTCTTCCATTTATCGCAAAAAGTTCGTTTTGGTTACATTCAGCTCTTTAGGCCTAATTTTTGATCGTGCATATTTACGTTACACAACAAATTTAAGTGCATTCGGCAATAGCATACTTACATATTAGTTTCCAAAACATATTTAGTGTCCTTTTGGATCTGTATTTAATATATTATCGTTATCACTTAGGAAATATCTTTAACTAATTTCCAAACCACCATGGATACTAAGTGTGAGCTGCAGTAGGAAAGTTAGTTCAGGGGTTTTGTGCAGCTGTTGTAACAGGTGGTTTCATTGGGGAAATTGTAGCGGTGTGGGAATTGGGAAAGCAAACGAGACTCTTCCATTCTCTAGTAGGGTTTGCTCAAGAGATAGGATTATAGCTGAACAGGAGGAGAAAATTAGAGCCCTTCAGGCTGCTTTGGACAGAGCGAGGGTGGAACTGAAGAGGTTAAGGGGGGAGGAGGGCAAACAGCGGTGGGAAGTGGTAGTTGGGAACAGGGACCACAGAAAGAGGACAGTGTCTGACAGTTTCCCAATTGGCACAACCAATAGATATGCCTTGCTACCACAGTTAAGTAAGGAAAAGGCTTCAGTAGATGTAGATGTAGTTAATATGCAACAGAATTTCACTGGAAACCAACTGTTTCAAAAATACTAGAAAGTAGGAGGAAAATTCTGTTGCTAGGTAGCAGCCATGGAAGAGGTGTGGCACAGATTTTGCAGGAAAAATTAGGTGACAGGACCAGTTCACAAACTTTTTCAAGCCAAGTGCAAGTCTTTGCCAGGTGGTAGAGGATATAGTTTCCTTGTGCAAGGGATTCACAAAGCAGGATCATGTGATGGTAGTGGGTGGAGAGGGAAACAGTATTTATAGGGATCAGGGCTACAGAATTGAGTGTGACCTGGTGAATATAGCCTCATCAACGACCAATACCAGTGTTGGGCTTGTGCCTGCCTTCGTGCGGCATGATCAGCCCCGGTTGAACCGCTCTGTCAGGAGGGTAAATATGGAGTTGGATCAGTTTTGTAGTGCGGCCACTCTGTCAGACATTGGATTGGTTCCTGTCGAGGCTATTGATAGGGGGGATTTCACAAGGCATGGCCTACATCTCAAGTAGGAAAGGGAAGGGGAAACTGGCAGGGTTGTTAGCGAAATCCATAACGGGGGACACTAGTACTCATGGATGTACCTCTTTTTTAGGGTAATATCAGTGTCCAATGAGACGTTCAGGCAGGCAGGTGCTAAAGAGGTCCAAAACGCACAAAATTCTCACAACAGGAAGGCAAATAATAATGTTACCATATTTAACCAAAATATTGGTGGATTAAAGAAAAAAGTAGATTCTCAAAAACGTAAAGTAAAAAATAATGTTACCGTTTTTCACCAAAATATTCAGGAATTGAAGAATAAGGTAGATGAGCTCCTGGTTTGTTTGGATGACATTGAATCCAATAATGTAATGGATATACTATGCCTGTCTGAGTATCACATTGTGTCTGATATGGAAAAGGTAAATATCAGTGGTTATAACCTAGCTGCACATATGAGTAGAGAGAATAGTGTGGAAGGAGGAATTGCCACATATGTCAAAAGTTATCACTGTGTAGAAAGCTTAGATACAAAGAAGTTTCGTCTAGAGCAACATATAGAAACATGTGCCTGTCAGCTTAAACTGAAGGAGGGCTCTTTTATAATTGTAACAGTATATAGGCCCCCTTCAGGATACTTTCGTTTATTCCTGCAAAACTTGGAAGCCTTGTTGTGCTATCTGTCAGATAGGGGAAAGCAAATTATTATACGTGGGGGCTTCAATCTTGAGTCATTGAAAGAGTGTAATAGGAAGAATGACCTGGAAGCCTTGCTCGGTTCATTCAATTTGACATCTGTCATTAATTTTCCTACTCGGGTAGTAAAGGACAGCAGCACATTTATAGATAACAATTTTATAGGCCAAGATAAGTTTAAGAACATAAATTCTTGTCCTGTTGCTGCGAATGGGCTTTCTGATCATAATGCTCAGCTAGTTACAGTATATGACATAGCTCCATTCAGTAATTCAAAACTATCCTCCTAAGTTGTGAGTTCAATTAATGACTAAACAATTAGAAATTTCAGAGAAAATCTTCAGCAGTTAGACTGGGATGAGATGTACAAGGATCCTGATGCTAATTTAAAAAATAACTTATTTCATGATACACTTGTTAGAGAATTTCAAAACTGTTTCCCCAAGAAAGTAGTTAAATCTAATTTTAAGAAACTATGCAAAAAACCTTAGCCTACTAAAGGAATAAAAATATCTTGTAACCACAAAAGGGAACTGTATCTAACAACAAGAAAGAGTAATGACCCAGAAACAGCCAAATATTATAAAAACTACTGTGCTACATTAAGAAAGGTTATTAAAAAGTCCAGAAACAAGTGCATCATGTCTGAGATTAATACCTCTGATAACAATATCAAAACAATTTGGAATATTATTATAAGGGAGACAGGACAACCAAGAGTACAGGATGACGGCATCAACATCAAAGCGAATGGAAACTTGATAAACAACAAGCTGGAATTCGAAAACATTTTGAATAATAATTTTTTTAATGTTGTAGAGAAAATAGGATCTAAATGTTCATTAGAAGAAGCAAGACAGTGAATGGAAGAGGCCTTACCCACACCATTTGATACAATTGAAATTCCACTCACATCTCCATCTGAAATTAGGAAGATAATAAACTGTCTCAAGAATAAAGGCTTACATGAGATTGATGGCATTTCCAGCAGGATAATAAAAGCTTGTTCCCAAGAAATAAGTGGGATTCTTAGCCACATATGTAATAGCTCTCTGAAGCAGGATATTTTCCCAGATAGACTGAAGTAAGCCATTGTTATATCACTGCATAAAAAAGGGGATACGTCTGATGTCAACATCTACTGCCCAATCTCTCTTCTGACTGCCTTATCCAAAATTCTTGAAAAAGTAATGTATTGTGGAGTAGCTTCACACCTTTGTAAAAATAAAGTTTAACAAAATGTCAGTTTGGTTTCCAGAAAGGTTTTTCAACGGAAAATGCTATATACACTTTCACTAATGAAATATTAAATGCTCTGAGTAACCGGAAGTAACCCATTGGGATTTTTTGTGATCTATCAAAGGCTTTTGATTGTGTAAATCATGGAACACTTCTAGATAATCTCAAGTACTGTGGTATAAATGGGACAGTGCTCAAATGGTTTAAATTATACCTAGCTGGAAGAGTGCAGAGAGTTGAAACAAACAGTTCACATAATATGCAAAAAACTGGTGATTTCTCAAACTGGGGAACAATCAAGAATGGGGTGCTGCAAGGTCCGCTCTGGGGTCCTCTCCTATTCTTAATATATATTAATGACTTGTCATTCTATATTGACGAAGGTGCAAAGCTGGTACTTTTTGCCGATGATACAAGTATAGATATCACACTCAACAGACAAGAATTAACTGGTGAAATTGTAAACGATGTTTTTCAGAAAATCATTAAGTGGTTCTCTGCAAATGGGCTCTCATTAAACTTTGACAAAACACAGTATATACAGTTCCACACAGTAAATGGAATGACCCCCTTAATAAATACAGACTTCGATCAAAAATCGGTAGCTAAGGTAGAATATTCAAAAATTTTAGTTGTATGCATTAAAGAGAGGATGAACTGGAAAAAACACACTGAGGATCTGCGGAAACGTTTGATTTCAGCTACTTATTCTATTAGGGTCACTGCAAATTTTGGCGATATGCATCTGAGTAAATTAGCTTACCACCCCTATATTCATTCTCTGCTTTCGTATGGCATCATATTCTGCGGTAATTCATCATTGAATAAAAGAGTGTTCATTGCAACAAAAGCGTGTAATCAGAATAATTGCTGGAGCTCATCCAAGATCATCCTGCAGACACTTATTTAAAGAGCTAGGAATCTCCACTGTAGCCTCACAATATATATATAGTCACTTATGAAATTTGTTATTAACAATCAGAACGAATTCAAAAGTAATAGGAGTGTACATGGCTACAACACTAGGAGAAAGGATGATCCTCACTACTCAAGGTTAAATCTAACTTTTGCTCGGAAGAGGGTAAATTATGCTGCCACGAAAGTCTCTGGTCACTTACCTAATAGGATCAAAAGTCTGACAGATAGCCATATAGCATTAAAAAGGAAATTAAAAGAATTTCTTAATGACAACTCCTTCTACTCATTAGATGAATTTTTGGATATAGAAAGTGGGTAATTTCCCAACCTCCACAAAAAAATGAGTGTTATGTAATATTTTGTCTAATGTAATATCTTGTATAGACACCTTTTATTAACCTGACACGTTCCACATCATTACGAAGTGTCGCATTCATGATCTATGAAACAAGTACTAATCTAATGATGTTCTCAACCATAATAACGCACTATCTGAGTAAAAATCTTAGCCAATATACAGCCAAATCTTGATTAATTTTGAAATAGATCTAAGAATCGGCTACTTGTTTTACATCAACAACGATATTTATCTACTATACGTTGCACGGCAAAGAGTATCTTGAACAACTACCAGTCATTCACCTTCTGTTAGACTTTGAAATGGAGGAAGGACCCGATTAGATTTCTTTTCTTGTCTTCGTTAGGAGAAATCTACGTTGGCGCCAAGAGATTCGTCGAACGAAAATGCCGGTTCTCTAAATTTTCTCAACAGTTTTTTGTAAATGAACGTTGCTTTTCGTCCAGAGATTCCCGTTTACGTTCCCTAAGGCTCTTCGTTTTACTGACATGTTGATCGAACCTACCAGTAACGAATATAGCAGCTCGTTTCTGAATTACCTCGATACCTTGATCTAATCCGGTCTGGTGGGGTTCCCAAACACTGGGACATTACTGAAGAATGGGTCGCACTGGTATTTGTACACGCGATTTCCTTAATAGACGCGCCACAATTTCTCACAACACTGCCAACACACCAATACAACTGTTCATCTCCCTTACTACCTCCTTCACGTCCTCGTCCAATTTCATATCGCCTTACATATTTACGTCTAGGTATCTAAACGGCGTCACTGTGTCAAGAAGAACATCACTAACTCTATATTGGAACATCGCAGGAACATTTTTCCCACGCATCCGCCTCTCATAGTCCCACGTCAACTACTCCTTCTACAGGGTCATCAGAAAACAGTGGCCGCATGCTGCTCACCCTACCCGTCAGCTTATGTACGCAGAGAAAAAGAACGGTTCTACCACACTTACCTTGCGAGAACATGGTGCGATAGTTAGCACACTCGATTCGTATTCGAGAGAACGACGTTTCGGTTCCGGAACAGAACATCCGCATTTAGGATTCCCACGATTTACTTAACTCGTTCCAGCTTAATACCAGGATAGTTCCTTTGAAAGCGTACGGGCCGATTTACTTCCCCATCCTTGACACAACTGAGCTCGTGCTATTTCGTTACGTTATTGTCCATGGTACATCGTGATCGGCCCTCTGACTAACCGGCAATGCGAATTTATTGACCGTGACTCCGTGAGCCTATTCGTTTTAAGATATGTTTAAGACCAAATTTGCGAAGTGGTTAACTAATTGGCTCAAATGGCTCCGAGTACTATGGGACTTAACATCTGAGGTCATCAGTCCCCTAGAACTTAGAACTACTTAAACCTAACTAACCTAAGGGCATAACATACATCCATGCCTGAAGCAGGATTCGAACCTGCGACCGTAGCAGTCGCGCAGTTCCGGGTTAACCGATTCGCGAGGAAAAGAGCACAACAGGTTATTCTTACAAACTGTTTACTATGCCCCCTATATACTTCAATTCTGATAATGTATGCAAGGCAGAGCTGTTGCACACGGCGAAGTATTATACCAAAAAGGATACCATAAGACTTCAGATTGCGCACAGGTATATATACGGTCGGCAGTCCAATTGGACAATTGCTGTTCGTTATCTAATCCTTTATCAGAGCTCTGATAATAATGTATTTTGTTTTAAAAAAAGGTGTGACACCTGAAGGTTCACAGCTCCTAGCCAACACAACAACACGGTCAGAATTACAATGAGAAAATTTTATCAGTTGCTTTAAATTGTTATTAAAATCAAAGTAATCATTTAATAGCAAGTAAATGCTCGTTACCAAATGCTGGACTCAAGGAAGCTTTCTAATATCTCACAAAAACTGGCTTGTACAGAACTCTCAGAATTTGCAAGCGAAGCTCATTGAAATATCCTATATTAAATAATTTACAAGTGACTCGAATAAATAAATGACAATGAACCTTGATCACATCTGCAGTTTCGATTAACATCCAGCACACAACAACTCTATGACACATGACGTAAAATGAGATGTGCAAAATCTGTTTATCTTGAACTTGAATCTTAATTTACCAGTATTAACTTACTTTACTGTAATTTAAATTAAGGAGTAATAATGAGCATTGAGTGCTACTATTATGGAACATAACTGCTGACTTACTGAAACGTGATTACAGATTATTTTGAATCGATGTTAGTGTCGTGCAAGAACTGAAAAATACTGATCATGGCTAGAGACTGTTTTATTTTCAATGGTTCAAAAATTTCATTCAGCAAAATGGAAGGGATATTCTTAATGAAACGTTTCTCACTGATGAGGCGTGGTTTCCTTTATCCGGGTAAATGAACTCTCAAAATTCTCGTATGTGGAGTACTGCAAATTCATTGTGTATTCCTGAGGAACCACTTAATTCTGTGAAAATAGGATTGTGGATTCCATATTTTTCAACGAAACAATAAACGCACAACGATATTGCAGTGATATTCTGTACCCATTCATAAGAGAACTTGTGTTTAGTGAAATACTGATCGGTTATTATGAACACGGTGGTGAAACCGCGCATTCAGCTCGCGAATAAATATCACTGAACTTTTTTTTCTGGGGTGCAGCGAAAGCAACTGTCTACAAAAACCACCCAAAATCCATCGATAAATTGAAAACTGCAATATCTTCTTTCACTGCTTCTGTTACAAAAGAAATGTTACAGCTTGAGTTTGGAAACATTATTAGGCGAATTGAATTGTGTATTCAACAACAGGGGGGACACTTTCGACATTTAATGTGAAAATTCGTAAATAAAAATTAATACTCAGTACATTAATAACTCGTATTTCAGTATATTGACTGCGGCATACGGCACGGGCGGCTAACAGTCATACGGCACTGCGGAGAGACTTTTTGAACACCATGTATTACTTAAAATGTCTTCGAATCAGTCGCGTAACTGGGAACCTATCCCCTTCGGTGGAATCTTCGTTAAAAGTCTGCTATGGGGTACTGTGTCGAACGCCTTCCGGAAATTTAGGAATATTTAATCTGCCTGTTGCTCAGCATCCTTGATTCGCATAATATCGGGTGCGAGAAAGTGTCAAGAAGAGTTTCACACGAGCTACGCTTTCGAAGTCCGCACTCATTCCGAACAGAAGTTCCTTCAAAAAATGGTTCAAATGGCTCTGAGCACTATGGGACTTAACATCTATGGTCATCAGTCCCCTACAGCCGAGAACTACTTAAATCTGACTAACCTAAGGACATCACACAACACCCAGTCATCACGAGGCAGAGAGAATCCCTGACCCCGCCGGGAATCGAACCAGGAAACCCGACAGCGGGAACGCTAACGCACGACCACGAGCTGCGGACGAAGTTCCTTCATCTAGAGAAAACCCCAGCAGATGTTCAAGAAATCGGCAGCAAATAGATGTTAACTAAATTGGTCTGTAATTTAACAGCTCCGTTCTGTCACCTTTCTGATTTACAGAAGTCACCGGCGCTATTTTCCTATCTCTTGGGATTTTGCGTTGCGCTAGAGATTCGTGCCGTAAGCAAGCCACGTAAGAAGCCATTACCGAAGAGTGCTTTCCGTAGAACCGAAAGTGGGTCCCACCTGACCCTGGCGACATAGCTGTGTAAGTAGGCTGTTTAGGTTTTCTTATTGGTAACGCCACGTAGCGCTCTGTGTGAGAATCACTGGCTGTGCTGTGTGCAATCTGTGGCTGGTTTGCATTGTTGTCTGCCACTGTAGTGTTGGGCAGCTGGGCTGTTAACAGCGCGTAGCGTTGCTCAGTTGGAGGTGAGCCGCTAGCAGTGGTGCATGTGGGGACTATTAAGGTAAATACATTGTTTGTTCTCTATTAATATCTTTCATTTGTTAACTATCCTTATCAGTAGCTAGTGTCTTCCGTAGTTTGAATCTTTTATTTAGCTGGCAGTAGTGGCGCTCGCTGTATTGCAGTAGTTCGAGTAATGAAGATTTTTGTGAGGTACGTGATTTCTGAAAGGTATAGTTTAATGTTACTCATGGCCATTCTTTTGCAGGGATATTTGATAGTCAGATTGCGTTCCGCTAAAAATATTGTGTGTCAGTTTAGGCACAGTCATGTATAATTGTTCAAAGGGGACGTTTCATATGTCGACCCTTAGCCGAGGATACCTCACTGGAATCTTCTGATTTTTTCTTGTAGTTTTTGTAATTAGTGTAGATTTAGTATATTGCTAGTGCGTAATTGTAGAGAGAATCTCCTTTGTAGTTGCAGCCTTTCATTGTTGTACAGTAAAACAGTTGTGGCATGCATGTAGATTTGCAGCAAGTATTTTCTGTGTTATCGTGTGAAATATTGTGACAATAATGGCGTGTTAAAAACGTAATACTAGGCTCCAAAGTAAACTGAGAAATGACAGTGAAAACGAAATCAGTGTGTTAGCGCCACCGAGTAATGAATTAACTGATGTTCAAAGTAGTAATTTGGTAATTGTACATAGGGAAATAGAGCGGGGCTGCAAACAATGGTGTATACAGTGAAACAATTAGTGAACAGGGAAGTATTATCGATCGATCGGTCGGCAACAGCTTACCTCAGGAATCTGAAATGACAGGACACAATCTTGCAAATACTGTAGATTCAGGTTTTTCGTCCTCACCCTTTTCACAAATAAGTCAAATCACATTTTCTGCTTTTCAAACTGCGAATATTACCGGTTCAAATGCATTGCCGAATAGCACTGAGGATCATGTTTCAGACACCAGTGCATTGTTATCACAATTAATGCAACAAATGGGACAAAAGCTTCAAAAGTTAGACACAATGGAACAAAATCAGAGACAAACACAGCAAAAGTTACACACAATGGAACAAAATCAGAGACAAACACAGCAAAAGCTTCAAACGTTAGACACCACACTTGAACAAACACGTGAAGATTTAACTACTGAGTTACATAACATTGAATCGAAATGTCAAAGAGTCTGTAATGACGTAAAAACACAAATTTGTGAGCATTTTCAACCTATTTTTTCGCGGCATGAAAATGCATTACAGAAACACGAAGCAGCCATAAAAGAACTGCAAACTATTGTTCATCAAAATCATGAGACCCTGCAAGCTAAAATTGACTCAGTCGCATCTACCGATTCGGTTATGCAACTTGCAAAAACTCAAGAAAACTTAAAGGACACAGTAGATACTCTGAAACTTGCTTCAGAAAACCGTACAGAGGAAATAATTTCACTATCGGATAAAGTAGCCAAACTTTCAGATCAGTTCACTAACTTATCTGCAAAGGTAGATGATGATCTGAATGACACAAGACCTGTAGCCATCACTGACACAGAAGAGTATGAAGAAATTAAGAAATTCAAACAAAATCAGAATCAAATTAATACGCAATACAAAAGAGAAATCCGGGAAGTACAAGATCAGTTGGCACAAGTAATACAAAAATTTCATATTTCAGAGGACACTCGCGCTCCAACACAGGAAGAGGAACTTAGAAATACGGAAAAGCCACAAAATAATAACACAGGGCATTTCGGAAATTATGAAAGAAATTGGCAAGGTGCACCGAATTTAGAAATGGAACCGCCGAAACTACGTAACAATGACCGACATGCGACTCGCCGACATGATGATTTTGACTATAAGCTGTTCATTACTACACGTAAATTCAAAACATTAAAGAATTCTGACAACGACATTCATCCACAAGCATGGCTTCATCAATTTTCTAATTGTTTTCCTCCCAACTGGTCATTGGAGCACAGGTTAGAATTTATGTGTGGCTACTTGGAGAATGAACCAGCTGTAAGAATGCGATCGGTCATTCACGATTGTTACAGTGAAGGAGATTTTTATTATGCCTTCCTCTCAGCATATTGGTCTGAAACTACACAAGACCGAGTAAAACATAGCATCATAATGATGAAACGTTTCGAGCAATCTGAATTTTCCAGACTTATGAAATATTTTGAAGACATGTTGCATAAGAATCAGTATCTTTCAAACCCATACAGCCCCTCAGAACTCATCCGCATTTGCTTAATCAAATTCCCTGAACATTTACGACATATTATTTTAGCAGGACGTTGCAAAGACAACATTGAAGCTTTTCAGGGACTCTTACAAGAATTTGAAACTGACACTGACAGTCGCAGGATGCGAAAACAGGAAAACAATCACTACAGGTCACATCCGTCACAATTCTGTGACAACAGAACAATAACTGGACACGACAAGTCTATTCTTACAACGCAAATCGTGACCAAAACAGACACCACCCATATGACAACCACTGGCAGAGTAATAATAGTTACAGAGAAAGATCGCATTTCCGTAGTAATGAATACGACAGAGATAACCATAGAAACAAACAAAATGGTAACCAGAACTATTAATATCAAGGGAGACAGAATAATTTCAGACGCAACAGTTCAGCGCGCAGTTACGATTCTGGGAGATATTCTCCACCACGTGACCGACAAGAAAGAAGCTGTGTAAACTACTGACAAAACGACAGACCTGAATTCCATCAGAACTGGCGAGCTTCAAACAGGGCAGGGCCTTCTCGTCAAGGTGAATTTGTAGAAGTTAGGTCTCCTAATCCCAATAACGATGCGCGCCAACAAAGGAACAGACAATGACTCGCACTGCAGGTAGCCGCGTGCGCCGGCTGGCTCAGCGAAAAACAACATAGACGCTAACCTTGAGAAAAAATTCCAGTATTCTTTACCGACGTATACCGTATGATAATTGCGTTCTAGTTGAAACTCTGCGTACTAGGAAGAGTAAAGGTTTACACCACATTTCACATGTAAAACCGTTTATTGAAAGATAATCTGCTTTTTAACTTTGTCTTTGCCATACAACTTTTCACTTCACATTTCTAGTATGCTTTCTCAGACTTAATAAACTGTTAACATGCTACTATGTTTTAAATTTAACTATCCAGTCAAGAACCAAGAGAACTTATTTAAACAGAAATTACGAATGCATTGCTATTGTGAACAGACGACACAGTGTTATTGTGTGTGTACATTCTTGCTTGTTAGTTACACTATTACGTAACGACTATAAGTCTTACATACTTCGAACATGTACTGGTACTGCTAATGAGATCTTAATGCAACATTTTGGTTTACTTGAAAATACATTATGGATTCAAAGTGCTTTCAGAGAGATACCAGAGGACACAGTGGTTAGTTTATTTGACAGCTACACGACTATATCACGACGCTACTAATGTGTGACACAATTTACATTGTTGCTTTTTCGGTGTTTCTGTTTCATATCTGCACAGTTTTTCTGTATTATTCTGGAAAGTAAAACATGTTTTAGTGGTGACTTTTGTGCTATGGCTACAAGGAGACAGCCTTTTCCGTAGGACAACAATACGTTACAGCACAGTACTTTCCTCATCACGGCAATAAGCGTAATAACTAAGATATCTATACGCATAGCAATTTACTTCGTTTATTACAAGGTAAGTACATTGACTTCTACAGAACTTTGCTTATGGACGATGATAATTACGACACTTGGCACGTTTGTTACCCCCAAGTAATGACTGCGATTATGTTACAACAAGACGCACAATTTAGCGCCGCAGTACACGTATTTGAGTGATTAATTTTGTACGTAAAAAATTTATTTTTTAAGATTTTTGAATTACAAAGAAGGTTTTCCGTGATACATTTCATTCCATTATTGTAATCTGTAACACCTGAGGGTATAATTACCTTAATCCTCAGGGGGGTACATGCTTACTTTGTGTACCATGTGTTTGGCAAGCACAAGGAGCCCTAGCTAATATGGTATTTGCTTATACAACTTTACACATCGGTACCATATTTCTCTAACACATAAATTACACAGCTATCTGATTATTTAACAGAGAAACAAATATTCTTTTTACTACATCAGTGACAGATGTTTACGCAATTACACAGTTGGATACCTTCACACTTATGAAACTGTATTTTGCCTGTACTTTGTAAACTATTCATAATTTTTCAGAACCATTGTGGTACTATGAGAGCTTTGAATGATGTATTTGGTATGGGATAATGATTTCTAAAGTACGTTTGAGGCAGATGACACATTTGTTATGAGGAGTGAATTTTTTTTAGGTTTTGACATTATTGCAGAAAGCTACGACGTTTTTGAGAGTTGACTGAGGTGTTATGATATTATTACGACGACGATGTGTATTATGCTGCTGAGATATGTTTATGATCAATACGCTGATGCTGTATGAGAAATTTGATTATGCTACGTATTTATTATGATGAAATATTGAAGAAGTGTCTACGAATATGTATACGTGTTATAAAGCAAGGAATAATGAGTAGTGATTAGGGACTCTGATTTGTGAAAAAGGATGTTGGAAACCAAGAATCGTACTTTAAGAGTTAAGAAATGTATGTAAATGCGTGAGTGTATGACAATGCCGACGAAAATTTCTTGGACACTGTTATATCAATAGGATTTTGTTTCTACACATTTGTAACGCAAATTCTCAACCTGTGATTTTTTTTTATATGAGACTGACACTGTAGTGGAAACTGCTGTCGTAAACATTTCAGTAAGAAAGTTAAGCGACCTTGACGTAATGCGTTTTGGACGCCCAGCTGAGAGGTAGTCGTCTGACAAAAGAAAGCCATTAGGTGCAAAAAAAAAAAAGAGGCCATTATCCTCGCTATTGCCATTTCTTTGTCGAAAGCATCACAAGCACGACACGCTCAAACTTGAAAACACATAACACTGTGGCGCTCTCAATTTATTATATTTACTGAAATGTCTAATGAAATGATGAGAAATATTTTATGTCTATACACCTGATTATGACTACTGTCTTTCTAGTTGAGAGATTTTCTGTACTACCTTATGAAATGCCATATGGCTAATGAATGATGTTTCATGCCCTCCTTTGTACATATTTGCTCATTTTCTTTAATATCTAGTTTCTAGCTGCACTGCTGCATTGGTTATTATAAAATTTTATAGATGTACTAATATAAATATTTACTGTCTACAGATCGAGTAAATAATAATTTTTTCAAAAAAATGAGGGAGCACAAAAAGACATTTACCTTCACAGGAACCGCATTCATAATTTTCTTTTCAAGTACTTGGTAGTTTATTTCGTAGGATAAGTTGTGGTGCACCACTTTAATATCACAGACATTAAGATGTGATTATACATTTCCCTTATCTGCATTGTTGTCTTTACTGTAATATTTTTCTGATTGAGCGTTGTCATGTTTAGATATAATTTAATGCTTTTGCTTCTGCTGTTTGCCAGGCATAGTGCTACTAAATTTCACTTTACATTACTCTGTTAAGCCAGTTTTACTACTGATTTATTTTTCTTGTTTGCTGCTCATTGCGTAATATTAGTTGTAATATTGCAGCTTGCTTGGCCAATTTGAATATTTTGTCATTGCTGTTTGTGTTAATTGTTTTGTACTGCTGCATTGCCTCATCCCTTAGTTTAGCATCTGAGCTCAGCAGATTTAAGTTAGCTTAAAATGGGGTAGGCTGTATAACAGAATGAGTTATAATGAATTGAGAAGCTACAAGAAAATGGTTTGGCCAAAAAAGTAGTGTACAGTGGGGAAAAACTATATTTGAAAGAGGATATGAACAAAAAAGTAGGGTTTAGAGACAACAAGTTTAGGTAGGATTTTCTTGGAAATAAATGATGTAAGATAATGGAAAATAAATAATGAACATATAAATACGGGAAAGCATGCTTGGATAGGATATTTTGGTGGAAACAAATGTTGAAATAAGACGAAAGATCTATGGAATGAAGTTTTGGGTTGGACTGCAGTACCAAATGTTACACTGAAAACAAACCCTGTCCTTTCCATTGTGTTATCCCCCTATGTGTTTGTGTACTCTTGTATATTTATGTTTTTCCTGTCTTTATACGTTTACCTCATAACACTTATGTTGTAGAATATTTCTCATACTCAGCTACATGAACTATGTTGAGGAATACTGTTATCCTCAAATATAATTTGCATTAATAATATGTTATTTACTTTGTAAAGATGTTAGACATTATTAATTCTATTCTGTTTTAATGCTCATGTGTTGATGTTTCAAAAGTTATTCTGATCTTTTATGTATTTACTTATGTCATAATTCCTGTAATAATGATGTATATGTTTATTTCTATTCTGTTGTAAAGCCTGTATTACTACACATGTTATCTGTACTGTTATGTTCTATAATGATGTATTTTGTACCTTTGTAATTGTATTTTCATGTTGTAAATTTATAATTGTATAGACACCAGTTCTTCAAATTAAGTTACATTTCACTGCACACTCTTCTGTTGGTCATAGTTTATGGACAATATGTGAGAAGTAGGGACTGTTAATGTTTGCACGTGTGTTAATAATTCAGCAAGGGACTGGATAACAGCATTGCCGGTTCTAAGGACAATTCCAAACACTTTGTGAGTGCACAAGTGGTGGTTATGGACTTGCTATATTATCTGCAAGACTCTTCAATGATGATTGTGTACCTGCACAGTCACAACAGATGGCTGCTGGCCATCTCTACAAGGACTACAGCGGGTCTACACATTTGGTGATCCACCAATACCATTATTTCTACAGGGACTACAGTGGGTCTACACCTTTGCTGACTCACCAATACCATTATTTCTACAAGGACTGCAGTGGGTCTGTACCTCTGGTGGCCCACCAATAACATAATCTCGAGCAGGACTACAGTGAGTCTGCTCTGTGATGACCTACCTACCAATATTCTTCAACTGCGATTGACTCTGCTGTGGGTTTGCTCTGTTGTGGCCCATTACCTGTCTGCATGTCGAGAGTCAGCATTGTCTTTCCGTTGGAAGGACAACACTACTTCTTCAAGATTGCATGGAAATTTACTACTTCCGTATGCATTTTCTTTTACTGCTTAGACTTTGAGAAAAACACTGCAATGTTACTGTGATGAATGATCAGGACTGTCTTTATGGACTGTGAGAAAGTTTAGCTTTTGACCAACATTGTATCAATATGTGTGTGCATTTGATATCTTTGTTATTGTAATTATGAAAAATTTTATCAAATCATTATTGGCCACTGCCCAAAACAATTTGTATAATTTTTTGTGGGGAGCATGGGGGCTATGTAAGTAGGCTGTTTAGGTTTTCTTATTGGTAACGCCACGTAGCGCTCTGTGTGAGAATCACTGGCCGTGCTGTGTGCAATCTGTGGCTGGTTTGCATTGTTGTCTGCCATTGTAGTGTTGGGCAGCTGGGCTGTTAACAGCGTGTAGCGTTGCTCAGTTGGAGGTGAGCCGCCAGCAGTGGTGCATGTGGTGAGAGAGATGGCGGAGTTTTGTAATTTGTCATGAACTGCAATATATTTTATGACTATTAAGGTAAATACATTGTTTCTTCTCTATTAATATCTTTCATTTGCTAACTATACCTATCAGTAGTTAGTGCCTTCCGTAGTTTGAATCTTTTATTTAGCTGGCAGTAGTGGCGCTCACTGTATTGCAGTAGTTCGAGCAATGAAGATTATCGTGAGGTCAGTGATTTCTGAAAGGTATAGTTTAATGATACTCATGGCCATTCTTTTGCAGGGATCTTTGATAGTCAGATTGCGTTGCGCTAAAAATATTGTGTGTCAGTTTGGGGACGTTTCAACTGTTTTCAAGCACCTCAGCTGCCTCTCCGCCCCAGGGAAGCTTTTTCAGCATCTTCCATACCGCATTCTGTGCGATGGTAAAACGATGGTATGTCTATAGCACCTTCCAGCGTCAATAATTTAATGAACCTGAAATTTAAAATTCGACTACCTTTTGGTTGTTGTCTACTGCCACGACCGACTTGTCGACAATTGGCTGGTTAAAATCATTCGACTTAATTACTGATTTTACTTAGGATTAGAAATTGATGGGGTTCTAAATCGAAAAATTGTGCACTATGTAAAACACAGAACATTAATACCTTATGAGTACATCAGTGAGTCACCGCTGGAATTAGTGGGCTCGTAGAAATAACTGGGTGTAACGATTTTTAGGGGAATGGCGACCAGACTTAGAGGGGGGGGGCAAGTTACTTTGCCCCCCCCCCTACAACAGGTGAAAGCAGCCCCCCCCCCCCCCAATATTCAAACATGCGTTTCTTACCGCTCTCTTCCCCTTCCTCAACCTTTACTAGGAAATTTGTCAAAACTTGCACATAAATTTTTGCATAATAGTATGTAATGATTATGTAGGAAAATAATACTGATTTTACGAGCTATTGCGTATTCCTTTATGCTACTCCTCCAACCTCTGCATATGACGAACTGTCGTGACAGGGCTTGTCCTCTGCATCTGTACTATTAGCACTTTTTTACTGTACGGAGGTATGCGGGGAACGAAAGCTCACCATGACTTCGCAGCGCTTTGGCTGCTAGGACGAGCTCCACTTCCTTCCACAGCAGCCTGCTGGCAGCTTGTAAAAGAAACTAATGAGCAATAGTGACACCGAATTTGATGGCGATCGCTAGAAGGACTAGGTAACGTTAAGACTCTTCATTCATTTTTGTAAATACTATTGACGATCATTAGGTACAACACCACACAAATCAGCACCGGCTCCAGGGATTTTGCCGCGCCCGCGCGAACATGTCAAGCGTCCACCCCCCCTTTTTCGACAAAATCAACTTTTCCCACAATATGTTTTCATACATGACGCCTTATTTTCACATATCACACTCATTCGTCTCTTTGTTGTAAATATGTCTTCAAGATCAAATCAGCGGTCAGTGATACGTTTACAGTGCAATACATTTTAAGCCATTTTTATTAGAGGAAACGTTCCTTTCGTAAACGGAGCACACTGTTTCTGTACCATAGATAATATTCAATAAGACCCTTGATTTTATGAATAATTCGTATTTCCAAAATATACTCACATTCCTTCATTTACGCAAGATGGATTTGCCGCCCCCAAAAATCTGCCGACCTGGGCGATGCCCCCCCCCCCCCCCCCGTCCCCTCCCTAGAGCCGGTCCTCACAATAATCAACACTATTGTTACATAGCTACTTCTTGTTACGCGCACAGTAATGTTACGCAGGCCGCAGCTAATGTTGGCAGCGAACGTAAATATTCCGGAGTTGCGCATCGCCAGTGGTCAGTTAGTCTTGCTGTGACTCGGTTCAGTTGTTAATCTTCCGTCCCTTAGTGTCCCGTTTAAAATGGACAAGTTACAATTAGGAAGAAATGTGACACTGTGGCAAGTGTTAGCGATGTTTAACTAGACCCAGTGTTACTGGTGCAGTGTGTGACAACAAAGACACAGATAGTGACGGAGCTGTGGCGGTGACAAAAAACACTGTTCCTGAAAAAAAAACAACGCTGTTATCAACCTTCTTGGAAGCAGCATTTTGCGTGGGTAGATGACAATAAGGTAAAAGATGTAATTTTTTTGCAAAATTTGCAGACAACTGTTTGAAGAAAATCGTTTTCAGTTTTGTCACAAAATGGAAAAAACTTTCATGGAAACTGGTTTTTCGAACTGGAAGTAAGGGGTAGAAAAGTGGAAAGCGCATGAAGCATCGGACTGCCACAGAGAAGCTGTACTGAAATTCAAATCCTTAAAATCTAATGTCAATGTATTTAGCCAGATTTCCAAGGAAAATCTGACACAAATGACAGAAAACCGAGCTAGTTTACTAAAAATCATATCTTCCCTCTGTTATTTAGCAGTGCAGAGGCTTGCAATAAGTGGGCATACCGATGAATCAAGGAACTTTGACAATTTATTACGCCTTCGATGTGAAGATAACCAGCTACTTTTAATATGGCTACAGTGCGAAACTTACAAATGGACATCCGATGATGTGCGAAACGAAATTTTGGCCATTTTAAGTCATACACTTCTTAGAAAATTATTGGAGGATATCAAGAGAGCAGAGTATTTTGCAATACTAGCAAACAAAACAACAGACATAGCCACCAAAGAGCAATTTAGTATCTGTATGAGATTTGTTGATGCTTCACTAGAGATAGAAGAATATTTTTTAGGACTATACTCAATACAAAGTACCACAGCTAAGGCTCAGTTTGATATTATTATCGACATTTTAAGACGATTTGAGTTGCTTACATCTAATTGTAGGGGCCAATGTTTTGACGGTGCAGCTAACATGCCCAGATTATACAATGGTGTCCAGGAAAAGTTTATGGAAATGGAGAAGAGAGCTATGTTTTTGCACTGAATTGCACACTGTTTAAATATAACACTACAAGACACTGTGAAAGCAGTTCCAGAATGTCGAAATGCATTGAATGTTATGAAGGACTTAATACAGTTTGTGAGATATTCATGTAAAAGATTAAATCTTTTTGCTCACCTGAAGGTAGATGCCTCTACAAATTTGAAACCACTCTGTTCTACAAGGTGGGCCGTAGGATACTTGGCAAGGTCTTCAGTTTTGTCTAACTATACAGAACATCAGGAATTTTTTTCTAAATGCTTCAAGAAATGACAATTCAGACACTGAGACCAAAGCAAACGGCTTTTTGATTAATATGCAGACATGTGATTTCTTTTTCATGTTATCACTTTTGGTAAAACTGTTTGGTCACATTGATACTGTAAACATAGCACTACAGAGGAAATCCCTACACTTAGAGGAGGCAAATAAGATTATTTCCACTCCTGTAATTTCTATTAAATTTATGAGAAACAATTTTGAATCATTCTGGGGTGAAATAACTTCAAAATGTCAAGATATCGATGCTGATTCCCCAAAATCACCCCGTAGAAGAAAGGTCCCTAAGAAATACGATGACCCCATCAATTCATCTGTAGAAACATTCACTGAGGTATGAGACAAATATAGAAGACTGTATTATGAAACAATGGATTCATCCATCAGCTTCTTGGAATCATGGTTCAAAACTCAATCATTCATGTTTGTAAATCAAATTGAACAATTTCTTCTTAGTGATAACAAACAGTCATTCGATGTTTTATCTTTCTACGAATCAGATATTGGCAAAGAACGCTTGCTTCTCCACCGAATCATGTTTCATGAGATTATCCAAAGTATTGATTCTGCGAATATCAGTTCGTTTTATGACATACTGAAATACCTAAAACAGGAAAACCACCTGTTTGACCTACTTCCTGAATTAGTGAAATTCATACGTTTAGTGCTGACGATTCCGGTAACGTCCTGCACCGCTGAGCGATTGTTTTCTCGTCTGCGGAGAGTGAAAACGTATCTTTGTTCTATAATGCGGCAGGATCGTCTTAATTCCATCGCCCTTCTCAACGTCCATAGAGATGAATCGATGAAACTCGACCTTGATGCCATATGTGATGAGTTCATATGCAGGAATGATCTGTGGAGGAGTACATTTGCCATCAAAAATTGAGGTATGTTTCTTCAACTTTATTTATGTATTTGTTTTGTAGCACTATTGACCTACACTCCGACTGAAATGACATTGTGATTGATGTTTCAGCGAGTCGAAGGGTAGGGGCTAGTCGCCAGTCAATAGTAGTTTGCACGATTTTCAGCTGTTGCCATGTTTCATTATGCTCACAATCTTTTCTTGTTCCTTGAAAGTTGCTATGCTGTGAGGGGAATTTCCCAAGAATATGATGTCATAACTCAAACGGGAAAGTACGCATGCATAATATACCTCTCTCCTTCAGCACTTGTGTTGTTCCATATAATTCTCATTGCATAGGTCATTTTAGATAGCTTAGAATTTAAAAATGTGATGTGGGAATTCCATTTTGTTTCAGTGACACTTGACTTTTTGGTTATCCAAAGAAATATTTGGTTTTAATTGATTCTTAATTTTGCTGTGTGTGGAATTGTGTAGTGGCGGTTTTTTTTCCTATTTTTTTCAAGGAGTTAATCAGTAGCTTATTCCTCACAAACCACTCTGAAATCTTTTCATTTGTGACTTCAGCATACAGCCCAAGAGCCTTTCTATTTCCACCTTCATTCAATACACTGGTGTCGTCTGCGAATAGGACTGGTTTGGAATGTCGAACATGTAGATGGAAACGCAAAGTTATCTGTCAAATGTAGTACCTAATAAAATGATTCCCGACCCCCCCCCCCCCAAACATATTTTCAAGTCGGCGCCTCTGATGGCGACCAAAGACTTCCGGCATAAGAAGTCACCCTCGTTCTGCTAAAGGCCTGCTCTAAGAGGAGTAGAAGCGGACAGAGGATCAGGACGTTCTCTTGTCAATGAAGTACTAAACTACCCTAGGAGGTGTAACAACCAGCAATTTTCAAGGGCATGACAATTCTGAAAGAAATGGAAACTACTGCGTTAGTGACACATAATATCTATCAACCGGACATGTGGACTGTAACAGGAAGAGATTCATGATGGTCTCTCCATTGGCCAAAAATTCCGGAGTAGCTCCCCCATTCGAATCTCCATGAGGGGACTACCATGTGTGAGATGACTACGAGAGAAAAAAGTGGAATAACGAACGACGGGATAACATTATACGAGTCGGAGCGTGGATTGTCGTAAATTTGAGCGTGGGAGTGAAGCTATAATATCCGAAAAGTCAAATGCAAATGCTCAGTCTACATGTAGTGGGGATCAGTGAAGTGGAGTGGGGTGAAGATAATCATTTCTTGTCAGACGAATGTAGGGTAAAATCAACAGCAGCACAAATTGGTCTAATAGGGATGGGATTCGTCATGAATAGGATCGTTGGACAAAGAGCGAGCTACTGAACAGTTCAGTGATAGCGTTGTTCTCATCAGAGTCGACAGCAAACCCGTTCAGGTATTCATGCCACCGTTGTAAGCACCATAGGAAGTGATAGAGAAAGTATATGAGGATACTGAACGGGTAATTCAGTACACAGTGTGACGAGAAAATCTCATAGTCACAGGGGGGGAGTAGTTGACAAAAATAGTTTGGCAGTAGGAATGAGAGAGGAGAAAGACGAATTGAGTTCTGCAACAAATTTCAAGTGGTAGAAGCGTATAAGTACAATGTTCAAGAACCACAACAGATGGAGGTATACTGGGAGATATACACCTGGAGACACTGGGAGGTTCCATCTTGATTACATCACGGTCAGACGCAAATTCCGATATAAGCTATTCGTTTGAAAAGCTACACAAATGCAGATACGGCCTCAGGACCACAATTTAGTAATGATGAAGGTTAGAATTTACTTTAGGAGAAATGTTCGAGAGAACCAATATAGAGGGAAGTAGGATACTGACGGATGACGTGACACGTTTCAAATTCACTGAAGATATGTACATTGTGATAAGGAATACTAGTGCGTGCAGAGGAGTGGCCATCTCTAAAAAAGGCGGTGTTGCACAGACGGACATAGGGCAACAGAGGTAACTTTGAAGAAACCATGGGTAACAGGTGAAATACTTCAATTGAATGACGAAATATGAAAGGACAAAGATGTGCAGCAAAAGACAGGTTTAAAGCAATACATATCCCTTAGGAATAATGTAAACCGCAAATGCAGGGCAACTAAGAGGAAATGGCTGCGTGAAAGATGTGAAGAAAAAAGAAATGATCATCGGGAGGGTTGATTCACCTTCAGAGAAGTCAGAACAACCTTCGATAAAATTAAAAGCAAGGTGGGTAACACGAAGAGTACAACTGGAATTCCTGTGTTAAACGCTGAAGATAGATAGACTTGAAGGGGAGGACTAGTCTGATGTGACAGAAGAAGGAGATGTGTCACTAGGGAGGACATCCGGTAAGGTCATGGTGACCATCTCTGAAGGGAATACTTTGTTTTATTTCCTCCTTCATGGTGCAGCTACCACCTCTGAAATATATCGTGCTACCCTCAGGATATTGAATAAACGACTTCAGCGTGGCCGTTGCCACAAAAAAACAAAAATGCAAATCTCCTTGTCCATGACAACCCAAGAAGTCATACACGTCCTATCATCCCAGAGGAGCTCACAAAAATTTATTGGACTGTTCTTCCTCATTCACACTACAGCCCGTATCTTACACCTTCCGCCATCCATCTGTTTGGCCCAAGGATGCACTCCGTGGGAAGCAGTACGTCGTACATGAGAATGTTATTAATGCAGAAAAACGTTGGCTCTGACATTGATCAGTAGAGTTGACCAGTGCGGGCATAGAGGCCTCCCGACGAGGTGGACTAAGTCCGTTATATTGCACGAAGATAATTTTGAAAAATAGCGTTCTGTAGTCAAAAGAATTGGGAGTAATATGGCGTTCTGGAATAATGAATAAAACGAATTTCCTTTCTGAAAGAAATGTGTTACGGTGCTTGTTGAACGCCTGTTGTACAATATGTACAAGAACAAGACGGAATAATAAGACTGGAAGACAAAGAACGATGTTCTCCGATTTAAAAGAGTGTAAGACAGGGATGCACTCTTTCATCTTTGATGTTCAGTGTCTACATCGAAGAAGCAATGACGGAGATAAAAGTATAGTTCGAAGGTGGGATTAAGATTCAGGGAGAAATATATCAGTGATGAGATTCGCTGATGTAATTCTCAATGATTCTGAGGAAGGATTGCAGGACATGTTGGATGGTATGAACAATTAAATGAGTACAGAATATGAACTGACAGTAAAACCGAAATTGATAAAGGTAACGGCAAGAAGCATAAACGAGAATAGGGAGAATCAAAATAGTGGATCACAAAGTAGTCGAAGTTGAGGGGTTCTACTACCTTGGAAGCAAAATTACCGATGAAGAAGTATGCAAGGAGGACGTAAAAAGTTGAATAGTACAGTCAAAGTGGGCTTTCCTGCTCAAGAGAAGTGCACTGGATTAAACACAGGCCGTAATCTGAGCAGGGAATTTCCAAGACTATACGTAGGAGCAGAGTATTTTATGGTAATGGATCATGGGCGCTGGAAAAACCGGAACAAAAGGGAATTGTAGTTTTTAAAACGCAATGCTACAGAAGAATGACGACAATCAGGTTGTCTGATATGATAAGGAAAGAGTTTCCCTGCAGAATCGGTGAAGGAAGCAACGTATGGAAAACACTGACAATAGGAAGGGACAAGAAGTCAAAACACGTATTATGGCACCAGGAAACAACCGTCGTGATTCTAAGGGGAAATTTAGAGGATAAAAACTATAGAGGGAGGCAGAAATGTGAATTCACAAATAATATTGAGTACATAGGGTGCAATTGTTACTCGAAATGAAGAGGAATTCGTGGCGGGCCGCAAATGACTGTTGACTCAAAAAGAAAGGTGATAGAATGATCACATAAGCTCAACCTCAGTTTTAAATTATTCATATTATGGACTTCCACTATTAAGCTGGATACTGAAAACGCTAAGTGAACAATGGTAGAATCTTACGGATGACACGAGCTTCGCAGCTTAGAATGTTCTTCATGTGGTTTTATAATACGCTTACTAAATAGGGCTGACAAGGTATATTAAAAATATACAAAGACAGGCGAAACAAAATGATTGCAGGTTTGTCACACTCACGGCATAGTGTCACAGAAATATTGAGGAAACAAAATTTTCAGATGCTTGAAGATAGGTTCCAATTATCAGGTGAAAACATGCTTACATAATTGCATGACGCGGCATTACGTGAATAATCTAGAGATGTTGTTCATCTTCGTACTTACCGCTCTCGTAGGGACCGTGTAGGGAAGATAGTTCTAATTACAGAACGCACCGAAGTATTTTTGCTGTCATTATTCCATTATTGTCGCGCTGTATACACCACTGGGGCGGAAGAAAACTTTAACATGTGGCACCGTGCTAAGAAGATAGACTTCGAATGTTATGCAATAGTCGAGTAATATCGAACACCGCTATTTCTCATCCGTCGATAGGTGTTCCCAAGAATGAGACGCGTGATATACGTCAAATGTTTATGCGTTGGTCAGTAGTGAGTCCAGTTCGTCTCGAGACATCGTGTCATTGACAACGTTGAAAAACCGTTTTCATAGTTTGACGAAGATTTTGGAGGTAAAATTTGAAAAAAATGCCATAATTACTAAAATTATATACTAGCGATGTAATACAGGCTGTTTATCCTTAAGTGTTGGTCGACGTTTGGCTATGGGTACAGTTAGTTTTGTAATTATATTGCGAAGTCCAAGGTGGTATGTCGGGCAATATGGAATACTTTGTATCCCAAGAAAGCTCACTTTGCCTGTGTGGGTTCTGGGAACGACTTACACAAATATATGAAAGTAAAATGAACACCACTAACTACATAAACAAATGACTGTGTCAAAGTTTTTTTTTAAGTTAATAAGCCAACACATCCGTTACAGAATTAAATTATTTTTTCTCTTACTGATTAGTAATTACTTTAAGAGTTTAAATAGCGATTAAGCTGAGAATCCTATTTTGTGTATTGTTTACCCAAAATTTACAGATTAGTTTACTTTTTACGACCATAATCCCTATTTTCGACTATTCCGCACTAGTCTCGATGTGCAAATTTTTCTAAGCTCTTTTTTGTGGGAGGTTTTTCCAATGTTATAAAGAGAAAGACAAACAGTTGATGATTATGTTAAAGTGTGTTTCAATGCTAACAATGATTTCAGTTTGGTGATACAATTACAGAAGTAAATGGCACTTCGTAATACACGATCTCTATATGCCCTCTGGCATGCACTACACGGTGGTTTGCTGAGTATATGTGTTGACACTGATGTAGTTGCAAGGAGAATGTTTGTCATATCGTTACATATGTGTTTGTAGGCAGTGTAAACTCTGTCAACAATGTTACTGCACTGGTACACAACGCAGCTGTCCAATTACGACGAGAACAAAGGACCATGGGAAGACACTGCACGTACATTGCATGCTATTACGAGCCGCCAGTGAATGTACCTCGCGCTGATGGCTAATAGATGTAATAACCAATTTGGAAAGCAAATCCACTCTGAAAAAACTTTGATGCCACCGTTGTAACCCTATGGTACTCCTCGGTGCGCGTACTATACGTTGCCAGGCACGGTGTCCCTTTAGAAAACAGCCCAGTTTTGTGTTTCGCGCAATATTCTGAGCGTTACAGGTTTTTCAAACTACCATACGCAATATCTGAGAGAAAAGAATAGCGCACTGGTGACAAACGTCAGTTTGACGGGTAGAAGTGGGCGATGCGCGAAGAAGATTTTATGAAATAAAATGTATTCATGGAAATGCTGGATTTATGTAATCTATCTCGCACACGTAGGGATATGATTACGGGCTGGAAACATTGAAAAATATGGAAAAATGTAAGTAAAACTTCCTCTTCTTATGACCACTGATACAAGAAAGAGTTCTTTGGGGGTGTAGTTGTAGGACGCTTAGAGTCATTTAAACCAAAAGCGATGGGCATTTGCTAGTTATCACAAAATTAATATATTATGGAAGAAGGAAGTCGTCCTATGCCACTAGGAATAGGAATAGGGTGTAAGAAACCTTTAACGCTGAGAAGATTCTCATCAAATTTTATACGCATGGGGGTTAATGCCTGAAAAGAAAAAATACTGTTGCCTGGAACACCCCAAGCCCATGTAGATGTTAGATGGTAGCTGTACAACGTTGTCACGTAAAAGTTAGATATGTAATGCACCAGTTAATTCATATTTATATAAGATAACTAACATTGGATGGATCTAGTAAAATTTATATCACAAACATACGAAAATAAACACCAATCTAATAACTAGCATTTGGTAAATTGTAATTATACTAGAAGTCCCAGTGCGCAGATGTTGTGTTGCCACAGACCTCGCTAGGAAACCAAACGACTTGACTTTAAATCTTTTATCAAGTGTAATTAAAATACCTTAGATACGTAAATATGATTGGACAATGGAGAACAAAATTAAGAAAAGTGGTTCTCTTAAAATATTAATAACGAATATTGTTGATACATGAAATTTTACGCGTCCTC
The DNA here is from genome assembly GCF_021461385.2 of Schistocerca piceifrons. Taxonomy (NCBI): domain Eukaryota; kingdom Metazoa; phylum Arthropoda; class Insecta; order Orthoptera; family Acrididae; genus Schistocerca; species Schistocerca piceifrons. The sequence continues at coordinate 611,577,631 of NC_060142.1, read as the reverse complement.
AAGGATCAGTGAGGTTTTCCATGAATGATTCGATACCTGGATTATTGGTGAGGGTCTTGTGAAACTTAACCTTGCGTTGGTTAAGAAACGTGGACTTAGAGTGGCAACCACTCATTGGATGGATGAAGAGCTTGTGGTTGACAACGCTCTTTTCCGCTACACATCCCATATGTTACAGCGGCTCAGGGGCTGTACAGTTCGCTGCCTTGAGGAAGTATACGTTGGGAGGGGTTAATAGACCCATCATTATTTCCAGAGCGTCAGAGTCTTGTTCCACAGCTGTGAAAACCCAGTGAACCGAAGCCAGGAATTCTACAGTCAACGCTGTCAGCTTGTCTGGATCATCAACTGCCTGCTGGAGTCGGTGTTTCTTTCACTGCATTTTATAATCAGCATGGTGATTAGTTTAACCTTTTTATTCTCATTCTATAGAAAATTCAATGGTAACATTATTCGTGTCATGGTGCAGCTAAATTGTACATCCAAGGAGCGCATTTTGGTCAACATCCTTGCCTTCTCCATGGACTTGGGTAGTGTTCTGACTGTCCAGGACAATTGCGGCACTTTGATTGTACTTAGTTCGTACATAACGCATATATGAGTCTCAAATTATTTAGAAGATATCCACAATCGATGATACGAATCTGTGCAGTAAAATCAGTCACATGCAGTGTATTTTTTGCATCCAGAACTGTGGTGGCGGAAGCTGACAAAAACTGAAAATCTGAGTTGGCACCAATTACCACAATGTAGTCCCAGATCCTGAGAGGCTTCTTCAGCATTTTCAGCGATGAGCGAAAACATTATGACCACCGCTCAAAGCGACGTAGGATGCCGTATGGTAGCGTTGCGGGCACGCGACGCGGTAACATAAGTATGTAAACGGACCAGACACGGAAGGGTGATCACCCCAGCGAGGATATGGGCTGTGTATTGGGAAATATACTGAGACAAGAAACTTCGAAAAAGGGAAGATTATTATTACGCAGAGACAGTGAACGAGTATCTAGAAAACGAATAAGCAGGTCGAATGATCACATTCAACTGTCGTGAGCGTCTACGGAAAGAGGTAGAGGAACAATGGACTACAACCGGTAGGGCAAGCCATTGTTAGGGGTACATAGGGCAAGACATGACACTTTCTTATCTGTGACGAAGGGAGGAACCGAAAAGATAGTGCAGTGAATGAATAAAAATTAAAAGTGAAGTGTGACTAATCACAGTGATGCAGACTATATATAAATCTTGAATGAAGTGATAAAAGTGTGTAAAGTGTACTTACAATGTTTGTTAATAGAAAGTAGATGTGATTTATGTTTTAGACCATCTACAAATGTAAAAGAGGAGGAGATCTCTCCACTTCTGAAGGAAAACGGGGGAAACACACAGAACAGCGGAAAAAACAGACGAAGAGCGTGAAGCCCGTTTATGTGCCTAACGAACGAGATTGAGCACTGTGAGAAGCCGAGAAACCAAACAACCACTCCTCAATGACAAGCATAAGGAAATTTGCAACATCATCATGGACCGGATCGACAAAACACTGGCGTCATTATTTATTTGGACGAACCAGGCGGCACCGAGGGAACGTTTCTAATAAATGTATTGCTGCTGGAAATTTGCGCAAAACAACAAGTCGCATTTCCGCTGGCATCATCTGGAATTGCAGCCACCCCTATGAAAGGAGGATGAATTGCCAATTCCGTCCTACAACTAACGTTGAATATAGCCGAAAAACAACTCCCGATTTTTAAAATCTCAAGAATATCTGGACGTAGTGAACTAAAGAAAGCTAAAATTATCTTCTGTAACGTGTGCACAATAACACATAAAAAGGCACTCGAAGCGTTGGACAGAACATTATGAGACTTGCGAGGAAACTCTGAGGAGCTCGACTCAGAACCTCAGGCGATTTCCGACAAGCACTTCCAGCTATCCACAAGCCATCACCAGCATACGAGACCAATGCATGATTAAAAAAATCATATCTCCGGCCACGCATATAAATACGGCGACTAACAAAAAATATGGGAGTTGCACTATCGAAAGAGGAAATAGCACATTTTGCGGAACAGCATTCACAAACAGACCAAGGCACACATCCTACTAACCTGACGACCGGCCTCATTAAACTCAACTGCGATTTGTGTAACATAGCCATTGCTGAAAACGAACTCATAGACCACATTGATCGAAACACTGTTCAAAATTATACCATACCGGATTGGCTATTTGAAACGGAAATTTTGGAACAAAAAATAATATTGTCAACTATATTAACTTGAATATGCAAAAGAAAATCCCGGTGAAGAGGGAATATAGAAATCGATTTACACGATGGTAAACGTTGAAGAAAGTGTGAGTTTCCCTACAGAATTTCCAAATTATTTGGAAGAACCAGGGATACCATTACACTACCATCGACATAAAATTGTATTTCCGATCACACCATTCAGAAATCTCAACTCATCAGAACTATGTAAAGGAACAAGGTTGATCATCAAACAGCTATTGAAGCCGAACTTATGACTGGAAAGTACAAACGACACACATATTTATCTAAAGAATACCAATTATCTCTACCGAAATGCCATTCCAATTTAAACGACTGCAATATCCCATCAAATTAGCCTACAGTTTTAGAATTATTAAAGCGCAAGGACAAACTTTAAATATTGCGGCAACAACCTCAAAGATTCCTGCTTCTCTCACGGTCAACTCTCAAGTACAAAATTCGAAGAACTTGTACATGTACACGCATACCCCCGACAAAAAATAAAAATCTTATTAAAAAACAAGTATTGTGAATAGGTAGAATATCTTTTCAACTAAAAAGGTGGCAGGGGTAAAACACAGGGAGCGAAAGGCTACTTACAATTTGTTCAGAAACTAGATGGAACGTATAAGAGTCGAGGGACATGAAAGGGAAGCAGTTGTTGGGAAGGGAGTGAGACAGGGCTCTAGCCTCTCCCCGATGTAATTCAATCTGTATATTGAGCAAGCAGTAAAGGAAACAAAAGAAAAAGTCGGAGTATGTATTAAAATCCATAAAGAAGAAATCAAAACTTTGAGGTTCACCGATGACTTTGTAATTCTGTCAGAGACAGCAAAGGACTTGGAAGAGCAGTTGAACGGAATGGACAGTGTCTTGAAAGGAGGATATAAGATGAACATCAACAAAAGCAAAACGAGGATAGTGGAATGTCGTCGAATTAAGTCGGGTGATGCTGAGGGATTTAGATTAGGAAATGAGACACTTAAAGTAGTAAAGGAGTTTTTCTATTTGGGGAGAAAAATAACTGATGATGGTCGAAGTAGAGACGATATAAAACGTAGACTGGCAATGGTAAGAAAAGCGTTTCTGAAGAAGAGAAATTTGTTAACATGGAGTATAGATTTAAGTGTCAGGAGGTCTTTTCTGAAAGTATTTGTATGGAGTGTAGCCATGTATGGAAGTGAAACGTGGACGATAAATAGTTTGGACAAGAAGAGAATAGAAGCTTTCGAAATGTGATGCTACAGAAGAATGCTGAATATGAAATGGGTAGATCACATAACTAATGAGGACGTATTGAATAGAATTCGGTAGAAGACCAGTTTGTGGCACAACTTGAGAAGAAGAAGGGATCGGTTGGTAGGACATGTTCTGAGGCATCTAGGGATCACCAATTTAGTATTGGAGGGCAGTGTAGAGGGTAAAAATCGTAGAGTGGGACCAAGAGATGAATATACTAAGCAGATTCAGAAGGATGTCGGTTGCAGTAGGTACTGGGAGATGGAGAAGCTTGCAGAGGATACAGTAGCATGGAGAGCTGCTTCAAACCAGTCTCATGGCTGAAGACCACAACAACAACAACATGTTTTTAATGAGAATTAGAATTTTTTACCCGTAACACTTTAACAAGTATTGTAAATAGTTAGAAAACGTTTTCAATAAAAATTTTTTACCTCTTATACTTCCAAGTTCGTCCTTATAATCTCATATCAACTCCCTTAATGAAGCTGGGTACACCAGTAAGGACCACTACATATATTTAATAGTGAAATTGTTTTATTTTTGTAATCATCTTTTATAATTCTCCATATTACATCATATCGTTTGATTAAGTTTTAATTCTTAGGTTACAGTTTCTTATTTATTGGGCTTCGCTAATTGTGAGAGCGAGTACTGCATTTTTAACCACAACTTTCTTTTAACGAAATCAATGAATACTTGTCAGCAGGTTCAGGTGTTTAATCTGACATCCTGTATGGAACAGCCGAGTCCCACAACGATCTCCAAAAAGATGGACATATAGAGACTTGTACTCATTCTGTCCAGCTCCCACATCCTGTAGAATTAAGATTATCACTATGAAATTATTCTCTTTTAAATCATGTTTTGCAATTAGATTCCGTATGTTCGTAATTTAAGGACTGTCTACATTCTTTAATATGTATTTATCGGGTGAAAGAAGGAGAATAACAGCCAAAAAAAACTAAAATTTCAAGGTAATGTCTCGTACACTAGCCCCACCTATCGCCTAGAAATTATATTTTTGTACTATTTTGAAACTGTTGTAAGCTGACTCTCCGCTTAGGCACAGAGTTTGCTCGGGTGACTATACCTTTTATACACATCTCACTCCTTATGTTTCTTTATTCTTAATTGTAGATTTGTTACCAGTAGCTGAAGAGGCTAATAAAAAACGAAATTTATTTAGCGATGAAGGTGATTTCATTCTCGCAGCACAGAAGCTAGTTGTGCTGTAATGTCAACGTCCTACCAACAGCATCTGTAAAACGTCTCTGCCCTTCACTAGCGTCGAAACATTCCTGGAAACCAAGCAGAGGACGGCGACTTCTAATATTTTCGTCTCACGAAAAAGTTTCTTCTTATCTAGTGTGGACCCTACAATGTTGTATACTTTGTTTTCTTACACACGGCATGTTTTGGGCACCTTCTTTCGATATCTCTGTAGCATCTGCGTTCTCTCTGTAGATCTCTCGATCGAAGACATTCCAGCCCTGGCTTTGGCTTCTTTGCGGTTGGCTTCGAGACATGTTCGACACTAACGAGTTTTACTTTGCATGAAATGGTACCCAGCCCCGTCGTGCGGAGGAAACTACAGAGGAAAATAGACTCCCTGCTCAAATAAACCGGTAGTAAAAATTTGCCACGACAGTATTAGGCAGATGACGTATCTGGGCACTGTTTTATCCGGAAAGGAGATGCAGTCTCTCAAATTAATTCTTGATCCGTGTACACTCAATAGAGTGTGAAGTAGAGCGACTCACAGTTATCCACGCAATTAGATATATTTAGTGTATCGGGAATCAAAGAAACTACGAAAAAATGACAAGTTACGTCTTTGTCAGACATATATATTGTATACAACTATAGGCTTAATGACATTCATGGCGTTCCATGTAAGCCTCAATAGCACTGATTGGCCTCGCGTGAGAACGAATACGCGGCACGTAGGTCCCGACAGCCGCTTTCACAATTAGACGCTCTTCCAGCTCTTGCAGGTGGCACATCGACTTTAGCCGAACCAGGCAAGCTAGGAACGGCTTTGGAAAGGCGTTCGAGGTAACCCTTGCGTCGTTCAGCTATGCAGACTGGGATCTCATTACCGTGAGAGAACTGCTGGCAAACATAGAGTGGAACCTTACAAAAGTAGGTTGATATATTTTGGATAAATGGCAGCATCTGTCGTAAATATTGAAATCCTTTGTTTTATAGTTGGATTTCGGTTACATATGACCAGCTTCAGTTCGAATAATTTCAGCAGATGGTCAGATGGTGACAGGAATCGGTCAGTGAAATAAAGGATTTCAATATTTACGAGCGATGCTGCCAATTTCCAAATTATCCATAATCTCTTGAGAGAGGACGTAGTTTTCAGTGATTTAGTTGGCCAGAAACTTACACAAGTATGAATTTTCACGTTTAATACAATACTCAAATTTTGACAATTAATTTCCCATTTAATGATTGAACTGATTTTAAGAATAACATTTCTACGTGATCATTGCATGATAGTTACACAAATTTAATAATTAGTTTTTCTGTATATTTCGTCATATCGATTTCACAATATGATATTTTTTACTAATTAAAGTTCCCAGTTAATTGTATGTAAATGAGATGTAATTAGCTAAATGGGTCAGTTACACTATGAATATCTCGTGCACAATTCAGAGCACATAACCTGTGTTTGAACACCTCGTCTACAATGAAATGTGTATCGTATAATACGTAAGACCGTGGTGCTGAATACTTCATACAAGGGCCCGCGTAGTATATCATGTCGCAGGGGTAACTGTTCATCCCAAAGTGCTTCCTGCAATCTGGTGTACAAAAATGGTTCAAATGGCTCGGAGCACTATGGGACTTAACATCTTAGGTCATCAGTCCCCTAGAACTTAGAACTACTTGAACCTAACTAACCTAAGGACATCACACACATCCATGCCCGAGGCAGGATTCGAACCTGCGACCATAGCGGTCGCGCGGTTCCAGACTGAAGCGCCTAGAACCGCTAAGACACCACGGCTGGCTCTGATGTACAATTAAAGTTGCTGCCATAATCTTTCGGTTTTAATTCTTGCACGAGTTGCAGACAGCATTGTTTGAAATATAACCGCCGACGCAAAATACTTCACAAAACTGGCTGTGTACAAAATTTTCCCTCGCCCTCTCTATCGTTAAATCTGCTACCCATGCTCAAACTGCAGTTTTCTGTTTACAGAGACAACCAGAATCGCAAAATTCTCGGCACCAACGCACAATGGTGTTTTTAAATAGCGGTTGTTTTCCATGGTTCTTTATGAAAACACGCCTCGTAGTAACATATAAACATGTCGCGTAATGCAATATACAATACCTTGCTTTGTACCCATTTTCTCAAGGCACTGCATTAGTAATGTATACTGGTCGGCGCATCGCAAACTTGGTGACCCTATGTTTCTATTCATGCATCATCAAAATCTGTACGTCTAATAAAGTGGATGATATAGATTTCTCAAAATGAATGGATCATTATATAGTAGCCCCGTACACACAATAAACAGATTATAGGAGACGTGGAGGATGTAAAGTTGCTACATATACTGCATACGTCGATGTGAAAATACATTCGACAAGTAAGGCAGGAACATAATATAGGAAATTTTGTAAATACGTGGATTTCATAAACACCTTATATTAGCAACATAGAGCCTATATCTGAACACAGAGATAATTCTGCAAAAGGGAAAAAAGCAGCCGGTATTTGGCCTAATTATAAATCAAAAAATGAGACAAGAGTGCTATTGAGTATACACCTGGTTCTACCAAGGAGAAAGAGAAGGATGTAGAAACAGTTTTATACATGTTTACCGACACCACCCGCATGTGACAAAGAATTTCTAACATAGGACATTAACCGAGAACAAAACGAATTTATTAATACGCTGCTATCTATTGACAACCTGCAGCCTATAGGTAAAACGGAACATGGTTTCAAAAGAGCATTACATAATTTACAGCGGCGTCCAACTGACTGTAATCCAAATGTACCCATAAACAAAGGTTATGGCTTTCTTAGGAATTAACCAGCTATGAGGGTATGTAATGATCAATAAACGACTAACAAGTCTCTAACTTTAGTGTTCTTTCATTTGAATATCTTTTGACGACAACAAAGACATAGATATTAAATTAAATAAGTTCCAAATGATATGGGGCACGATAAGAATAATATCAAGAAACAAAACCCAGAAGGACACCCAACTCAAATTCTGTAACGTAATAGCTGTCCTTATGCTGCTACATAAAAGTGGATCATGGATAAGCAGAGAGATTGTGTGTGTGGGTGTGTGTGTGTGTTAGAGAGACAGAGAGAGAGAGAGAGAGAGACAGACAGAAAGATGAAAACCGCGTACAAACAGCGGAAATGAAACTTTTCTGTAAAACGATGTTAAAACAGCTAGCGAGAATCTGGATGAACGGGAGGCACCAAGACACAGGAAACTTAATGAAAAATGATTCAAAAACCTCTGTTTCAATCTTTAATTTAGCAGAATTCACAAGTAATAGATAATCTCGTTAAACTTTAATCATTAACACAAGTTAGGCCAACTTGACCAAGCTGTATTGAAAACCTGAAATGACAAAGCACAGCAGGACAGACGTTGATTTGAATTCTTGTAGAGTACTCAGTTTAACAATTGTAAATGACTTTCATCATAGAAATCTGGAAGACAGTCCAGTGTTTGCTCTGCTCATGAGCACACTATTCACTTCGATAATTCGGATAGAATAGAGAAAAGCTTATGCTTTAATATTGAAACATAGTACAACTTACTAATGAAGCGAATGTGGAGCAAAAACAATCGTGACACTAAAATAATGTTGAAAATAGAGTGATTACCTACGGATAAGCCGTTAAACCTATAGCTTAAAAGACTAAAGTATTATTCCAGTTCTGTAACGGAAATTTACTCGTATTAAACATACTTTGTGACTGAAATTTCAACGAGCTTTGTGTTAGCCCGGGCCAGCAGCGATCCAATTCTTTCTCGACTTCCACGTTTTTCCCGTTTTGCAGGTTGTTGCAGCGTCTTCTGAAGTGTGGCTGACTGTACCCTGTTTCCTGACATTGCATTCTTTTCCATCACAAAGTTATTTTAATCGGACTATAAATACATTTATCGTAACACTAGGAAAACTTTAACTGATTAGCTAACGTGCATAGTTTATCGTACAGAATTGTTTTATAAGCTTTTTGTTCTTTCTTTAGCACAATTGCGGACGCTACAGGTACAGCAGAGGCCAATGATTTTGCAATACACTGTTTGTGCAGAATTGTAATTCCTTATAAACACTCGCAAGAGAAATCGTTGTACTATCACTGATGACTGGAAATAAACTATAACCACTTTTAAAGAAAGCTTCAAACAATAGCATCTTGTATAAGCTGGCTCGGCCAAAGAATTATTCTTCAGTTATAATCGTGACACGACGATGCATCGAACACATGGGACGATCTTTATGAGTGAAGTAGAGTGACTTCTCCAACATGCTTAAATTAGTTCTGTTACCTGTTCCAATCATCAATGGTCAACATGCTACAGTTTTTAAGTGGCGTCAAATCACTGCACACAGACGCGCCCTATTTCCCCTCCTGCCACCCCCTATCCCCTCCCCTCTACGCACTACCTGCATCCTGCTTCACTTCACTAGACCTGTTCGTATCACATAAATCACCAAATAATAGCTGTTGTCAAGTACATGGGTCTATACTGTGGTTAGAACGGAATAACTATCGGTATGTGGTATTTCGCAGAACTTACCACATCTGACAGGCTTTAAGAGAAATCAAATCTCTTGGAGACATGTCATCTAACTGGGCCAACGCTAAGCACACGATGACATACAAAACATAAGTTTGAAGTCTCTGAGCAAAAGAGGGATTAAAGACAGAAAGACTTAAAGGGGTAGGAAAGGCATCAGATTTGGAAAACAGATTTATGGAAAAAAGGGAAAGAGGTAGTGTTGATGAAAGTGTCGATCACAATTGGATAAAAATGACAGAAGGACTCATGGACTCAGCACAGCAGTAATATGAATTAGAGTATCCCAAAGTACCAGCAAAGAATGGATAACAGAAAACATATTTAAAAAGATGGAAGAGCGGAGAAATTGGAAAAATGTAGAAACCGAAGAAGACAAAAAGAGGTACAGGAAAGTGAATAACGAATTAAGAACAGAAACTGAAGAAGCAAGGGAAAATGGATGCAACAGAACTGCGACGAAATAGAGAAAATGGGGAAAGAGGGAAAGTATGAATTGATGTATAGACTGGTTAGGGAGATAGTTTTTGAAAGTAAAAGAAAGAGGAATAACATGGAAATAGAAAGAGCAGATAGTACTCGATCAGAAGAACCACAGGAGGTTTTAAAAAGATGGCAAGAATGGATTGAATGTCTGTATAAGGTGGATGATATACAAAGCGAAATTAAGGTTGAAGAGGAGCAATATGTGCCGGAATGTGGAAAGGGATTCACCATCTAGGAAGCAGAAACAGAAAAGTCGCTGAAGGAGATGAAGAATAGGAAGGCAGTGGAACTGATGATTTGCCAGCAAGCTGGGTAGAGGGACTTCAGAGGAGCAGTTCGGATATAGAAGAGGGAAAGGGAGATGCCATTGGCCTGTTAAGAACCATAGGGACAAAATTTATGGAAAAAGGTGGAGAAATCTTTGCTGTTTTTATAAATTTAGAAAAGGCTTTTGACAGAGTTCAGTGGAACAAGCTGATGGATATTTTGAAGAGGAAAGGAGTACATTGGAAGGAGAGACGTCTGATAACACAATTTATATTTACACCAGAAAGTAAGGATAAGGATTGGAAATGAAATGACAGAAGGAAGCAGCATTAGACGAGGTGTTAGACAAGGTTGTTGCCTTTCTCCACTGTCATTTAACGCATACCTCGAAGAGATTATAGCGAAAGGCTTAGATGGGAAAAGAGGAATATGTTTTGGTGGAAAGAGCATAGAATGTGTAAGATTTGCTGATGACATGGTATAATTGGCAGAAAGTGATCGGACAGTGAATAACATGCTGAAAGATCTGAATGAAGCTTGTGTGGAATATGGGGTGCAAATAAACACAGAAAAAACGAAGAGTATGGTCATCAGTATAAGATGCTGACGTTCCAATATTACAATAGGACAATCTACCGTTAGCCAAGCAAGTGCATTTAAATATCTTGGAAGCACAATAACCGAAGACCTGAGATGTCACCAGGGGGTGAAAACTCGAATTGACAAAGCGAAGGAGGTATTCAACAGAAAGAGGAGACTCTTATGTGGAAAATTAGATAAAGGTCTAAGGAAAAGGCTTGGCAAATGTTTTATCTGGAGTGTAGCACTATATGGGGCCGAAACATGGACGTTGAGACGAGAGGATGAAAAAAGTTTAGAAGCATTTGAGATGTGAATATGGAGAGAATGGAGAGTATAAGCTGGGTGGTAAGAGTGAGTAATGAAAGAGGATTGGAAAGGGTTGGTGAGAGAAGATGTCTACTGAAGGTTTAAGAGACAGGAAAAAGAACGGGCTGGGACATTCATTGAGAAGGGAGTGCTTGATAGCAGATGCTTTGGAAGCATTACTTTGTGGAAGGAGACTGAGAGAAAGAAGGGGATACAAGATGGTGTACGACATAAATGGAAGAGGAAATTACGCAGACCTGAAGAGGATGGCAATACACCGGACAGCCTGGAGAACTACCATGTGAAAACCTACCTTTTGGCAGAACACTATTAATGATGATGAAGATGATGATGACGATGATGATGAGGCTTTGGTATCTGACTCCCGGCTGAGACTGCTGGAGAGCCCCTAGGGGCGGGCTAAACGGATTCATAATAATGCCTCCGAAGCTCCACTCCAACGTCAACTAGGAGGCCACGATAACCTCCACGGATGATCACAATCGTTCTGTTGCACCCAAGACAGTACCATACTAGCTCAGATGCCCTAAATGAGGTCCATTTAGAAATTATAATTTTAGGAAAGGGTTCCAAACATAAATGATAAAACAAAATTACACAAAAAAGTAAAAGTCGTCTAGAAAATAAGAGTGAAAAAAGACTACCAAACCAGAAAATTGATACAAGAATGTGGGAAGAAGACGTATCGTACCGCGAATGGAGCCTTAGTGTTTCTGTTCACAATTCTACTGGATTGCCCCTTAAGACTGACGAAACTTGCGACAGTACCTCGCTGTTGACAGATTCCTCTAGACGGAGTGTTGTCCCTCTAAGTTCCACCGTACAGGTTTATTGCAGAAGTTCAGCTTAAGCATTATGTTCTCATAGAAACTCTAACCCCAGTATCATCCAGTAATCTTCGCTTACAGAATGCACTACTTACACATATTGCTCAAACTGAACAGCCCCAATTTTTAAAATCTAATACCGCTGAACCTAACTAATTCACATTACTGTCTCCTATCGCACGTAAAGTACATGACTGTGGATTCAACCCTTCCAACCTACAAGGTCCAGAATTGCCACTAACACATGCACCCCAGCGTCCAACTAAAAAGTATGTTTTTTCTCCCCTCCCACAAATTCCACTGTACTGCATTCCGCCTCTGCATACATATCTTTTTTTTTTTTTTTTTTTGGTCATCAGTCTCTTCATCTCATAGTAGCACTTGCAACCTACGTCCTCAATTATTTGCTTGACGTATTCCTATCTCTGTCTTCCTCTACAGTTTTTGCCCTCTACAGCTCCCTCTAGTACCATGGAAGTCATTCCCTCATGTCTTACCAGATGTCCTATCATCCTGTCCCTTCTCCTTATCAGTGTTTTCCACATATTCCTTTCCTCTATGATTCTGCGTAGAACCTCCTCATCCCTTACCTTATCAGTCCACCTAATTTTCAACATTCGTCTACAGCACCACATCTCAAATGCTTCGATTCTCTTCTGTTCCGGTTTCCCCACAGTGCATGTTTCACTGCCATACAATGCTGTACTCCAGACATACATCCTAAGAAATTTCTTCCTCAAATTAAGACCGGTATTTGATATTAGTAGACTTCTCTTGGCCAGAATTGCCTTTTTTGCCATAGCGAGTCTCCTTTTGATGTCCTCTTTGTTCCGTCTGTCTTTGGTTATTTTACTGCCTAGGTAGCAGAGTTTCTTAACTTCATTGACTTCGTGATCATCAATCCTAATGTTAAGTTTCTCGCTGTTCTCATTTCTACTACTTCTCCATACCTTCGTATTTCTCCGATTTACTCTCAAACCATACTGTCTACTCATTACACTCTTCATTCCGTTTAGCAGATCATTTAATTCTTCTTCACATTCACTCAGGATAGCAATGTCATCAGCGAATCGTATCATTTATATCTTTTCACCTTGTATTTTAATTCCACTCCTGAACCTTTCTTTTATTTCCATCATTGCTTCATCGATGTACAAATTGAAGAGTAGGGGCGAAAGGCTACAGCCTTGTCTTACACCCTTCTTAATACGAGCACTTCGTGCTTGATCGTCCACTCTTATTATTTCCTCTTGGTTGTTGTACATATTGTATATGACCCGTCTCTTCCTATAGCTTACCCCTACTTTCTTCAGAATCTCGAACAGCTTGCACCATTTTTATTGTCGAACGCTTTTACCAGGTCGACAAATCCTATGAAAGTGTCTTGATTTTTCTTTAGCCTTGCTTCCATTATTAGCCGTAACGTCAGAATTGCCTCTCTCGCCACTTTACTTTTCCTAAAGCCAAACTGATCGTCACCTAGCGCATTCTCAATTTTCTTTTCCATTCTTCTGTATATTATTCTTGTAAGCAGCTTCGATGCATGAGCTGTTAAGCTGATTGTGCGATAATTCTCGCACTTGTCAGCTCTTGCCGTCTTCGAAATTGTGTGGATGACGCTTTTCCGAAAGTCAGATGGTATGTCGCCATACTCACATATTCCACACGCCAACGTGAATAGTCGTTTTATTGCCATTTCTCCCAATGATTTTAGAAATTCTGATGGAATGTTATCTATCCCTTCTGCCTTATTTGACCGTAAGTCTTTCAAAGCTCTTTTAAATTCCGATTCTAATACTGGATCCCCTATCTCTTCTAAATCGACTCCTGTTTCTTCTTCTATCACATCAGATAAATCTTCACCCTCATAGAGGTTTCCAATGTATTCTTTCCACCTATCTGCTCTCTCCTCTGCATTTAACAGTGGAATTCCCGTTGTACTCTTAATGTTACCACCGTTGCTTTTAATGTCACCAAAGGTTGTTTTGACTTTCCTGTATGCTGAGTCTGTCCTTCCGACAATCATATCTTTTTCGATGTCTTCACATTTTTCCTGCAGCCATTTCGTCTTAGCTTCCCTGCACTTCCTATTTATTTCATTCCTCAGCGACTTGTTTTTCTGTATTCCTGATTTTCCCGGAACATGTGTCTGACCATGATGTAATCTAATTGAAATCTTTCCGTATCTCCCGGCCTCTTCCAAGTTTACCTCCTCCTCTTGTGTTTCTTGACCAGGGTATTCGCTATTACTAGCTGAAACTTGTTACAGAACTCAGTTAGTCTTTCTCCTCTTTCATTCCTTGTCCCAAGGCCATATTCCCCTGTAACCTTTCCTTCTACTCCTTCCCCTACAACTGCATTCCAGTCGCCCATGACTATTAGATTTTCGTTCCCCTCTACATACTGCATTACCCTTTCAATATCCTCATACACACTAACATGCCGGGAAACACGCTAATGTTATGTCTCTAGGGTTAATTTCCTCCTGATTGAGAACTAATGCCCTTGCAGGTGCACCTGCCTCTTTCTTTTAACCATCAATTACTAATCATAGCAGTCCATTTTCCACAGTGTTTCCAGGGTGTTCTCAACGTCCTGTGTTCTACACACACTTTCGTTCACATCGTTTATTGGCCGATTTAATGGAGGGGACCAAATAGCGGGGTCATCGGACCCATGGGATTAGTGAAGGATGGCGATGAATGTCGGCCGGGCCCTTTCAAAGGAACCATCCCAGCATTTGCCTGATGCGATTTAGGGGAAATATGGAAAATCTAAATCAAGATGGCGGACGCAGGTTAGAGCCGTCGTTCTCCTGAATGCGAGTCCAGTGTGCTAACCACTGTCCCATATGGCTCAGTCTGCACATAGTACGTTAAGTTCACCAGCAGCTGGGCACAATACTTTCACTGCACGATAGCGATGATACCGTTACCTCATTGTCACTAAAGTGGAATTACTGAATGCGGTTTTCTGGAGCTCCTCCACCAAAGAAGATGAAGTAATTATTCCAGAATTCGAATCAAGAACTGCTGCCGAAACGTGTAACTTAGAAGTCGGTATCTTCGGTGTAGTGAAGCAACTCAAACAACTTAATACAGGCAAGTATTCTGGTCCACATTGTATACCAGTTAGTTCTATGTAAGAGTATACTGTTATAATAGCTCCATAGCTATCAACCATGTATAACTGGTCATTTGTAGAAAGATATATTTATAAAGAATGGAAAATGGCATGGATCACATCAGTACTCAAGAAAGGAAAAATGAAAAGTCTGTTGTATATATCCCCTAAAGACAGATCTTTAGAGAGTTGGAAATTTAGACAAAATTCTCAAAGTGCTTTCATTCTCTTACGTCTTCTCGTATCAAGGATTAACTGCAGCTCCAAAACAGCAACTAATTACACTATCGTCCCCTGCCATAGTAGAGTGTCATTGCCTGCGCAACGAGTGATGTGAAAACTGTAATAGATAATAAAATTCAAACACAAACTGAAATAATATCTACTTGACAGCTCAAAATAAAATGTTTACATGTGTGTTGAATATAGTAAAATATAGTTACTTTAAATAAACGAAGTAAAGGTATCTTAAGAAAAATATTGTTGTTGTCTTCACTCTGGAGACTGGTTTGATGCAGCTCACCATGCTACTCTATCCTGTGCAAGCTGTTTCATCTACCAGTAATTACTGTAACCTACATCCTTCTGAATCTACTTAGTGTATTCATCTCTAGGACTCCTTCTACGATTTTTACCCTCCACCCTGCCCTCCAATGCTAAATTCATGATCCCTTGATGCCTCAGAACATATCCTACCAACCGGTCCCTTCTTCTTGTCATGTTGTGCCACAAACTGCTCTTCTACCCAGTTCTATTCAATACCTACTCGTTAGTTATGTGATCTACCCATCTAATCTTCAGCATTCTTCTGTAGCACCACATTTCGAGAGCTTCTATTCTCTTCTTGTCCAAACTATTTATCATCCATGTTTCACTTCCATACATGGCTACACTCCATACAAATACTTTCAGAAACGACTTCCTGACACTTAAATCTAAACTCGATGTCAACATATATCTCTTCTTCAGAAACGCTTTCCTTGCCATTGTCAGTCTACATTTTATACCCTCTCTACTTCGACCATCATCAGTTATTTTGCTCCCAAAATAGCAAAACTCCTTTACTACTTTAAGTGTCTCATTTCCTAATCTAATTCTCTCAGCATCACCCGACTTAATTCGACTACATTCCATTATTCTCGTTTAGCTTTTGTCGACGTTCATCTTATATCCTCCTTTCAAGACACTGTCCATTCCGTTCAACTGTTCTTCCAAGTCCTTTGCTGTCTCTGACAGGATTACAATGTCATCGGCGAACCTCAACGTTTTTATTTCTTCTCCATGGACTTTAACACCTGCTATGAATTTTTCTTTTGTTTCCTTTACTCCTTGCTCTATTTACAGATCGTATATCCCACTTCAGCTTCATCTACATCCTCTTCAATTTCCATAATATTGTCCTTTTACATCGCCCTTGTATAGCCCCTCTATATACTCCTTCCATCTTTCTGCTTTCCCTTCTTTGCTTAGAACTGGGTTTCCATTTGAGCTTTTAATATTCATGCAAGTGGTTGTCTTTTCACCTGAGGTCTCATTAATTTTCCTGTAGGCAGCGTCTATCGTACCCCTAGTGAAATAAGCCTCTACATCCTGACATTTGTACTCCAGCCATCCCTGCTTAACCATTTAGCACTTCCTGTAGATCTCATTTTTGACACGTTTGTATTACTTTTTGCCTGCTTCATTTACTGTGTTTTTATATTTTCTCCTTTCATCAATTAAATTCAATATTTCTTCTGTTACCCAAGGATTTCTACTAGCCCTCGTCCTTTTACCTACTTGATCCTCTGCTGCCTTCACTACTTCATCCCTCAGAGCTACACATTCTTCCTCTACTGTATTTCTTTCCCCCATTCCTGTCAATTGTTTCCTTATGCTCTCCCTGAAACTCTGTACAACCTCTGGTTTAGTCAGTTTATCCAGGTCCCATCTCCTTAAATTCCAACTTTTATGCAGTTTCTTCAGTTTTAATCTACAGTTCATAACCAATAGATTGTGGTCAGAGTCCACATCTGCCCCTGGAAATGTCTTACAATTTAATACCTGGTACCTAAATCTCTGTCTTACCATTATATAATGTATCTGATACCTTCTAGTATCTGCAGGATTCTTCCATGTATAGAGCCTTCTTTTATGATTCTTGAACCAAGTGTTAGCTATGTTTAAGTTATGCTCTGTGCAAAATTAAACCACACGGCTTCCTCTTTCATTTCTCTCCCCCAATCCATATACACCCACTATGTTTCCTTCTCTCCCTTTTCCTACTCTCGAGTTCCAGTCACCCATGACTATTAAAGTTTCGTCTCCCTTCACTACTTGAATAATTTCTTTTATCTCATCACACATTTCATCAATTTCTTCATCATCTGCAGAGCTAGTTGGCATATACATTTGTACTACTGTAGTAGGAATGGGCTTCGTGTCCATCTTGGCTACAATAATGCGTTCACAATGCTGTTAGTGGTAGCTTACCCGCACTCCTATTTTTTTATTCATTATTAAACCTACTCCTGCATTACCCCTATTTGATTTTGTATTTATAACCCTGTATTCACCTGACCAAAAGTCTTGTTCCTCCTGCCACCGAACTTCACTAATTTCCACTATATCTAACTTCAACCTTTCCATTTCCCTTTTCAAATTTGCTAACCTACCCGCCCAATTAAGAGATCTGACATTCAACGCTGCGATTCGTAGAACGCCAGTTTTCTTTCTCCTGATAACGACGTCCTCCTGAGTAGTCCCTGCCCGGAGATCCGAATGGGGGACTATTTTACCTCCGGAATATTTTACCCAAGAGGACCCCATCATCATTTAACCATACAGTAAAGCTACATGCCCTCGGGAAAAATTACGGCTGTAGTTTCCCGTTGCTTTCAGCTGTTCCCAGCATCAGCACAGCAAGGCCGTTTTGGTTAGTGTTGCAAGGCCACATCAGTTAATCATCCAGACTGTTGCCCCTGCATCTACTGAAAAGGCTGCTGCCCCTCTTCAGGAAAAACACGTTTGTCTGGCCTCTCAACAGATACCCCTCCGTTGTGGTCGCACCTACGGTACGGCCATCTGTACCGCTGAGGCACGCAAGCCTCCCCACCAACGGCAAGGTCCTTGGTTCATGGGGATACTCTAATTGTGTAAACCTATCCTTACTTTCCAGTATTTTTCAGTGTAAAACTGACTCGATAGCAATTTTAGTACATGGAAAAGACAAGACTAAGACACATGTTGATTTATGATTATCTTACTGTAAGAAAGTTTTCACCATTACAGTCAAACTTTTCTTGTGACAAGCCTGTATCGTGAACTTTCGTTTTATTCATTGGTTTTCAAAAATAATAAATCCTGGTGATGCGATGGTGCTGTAATCACTTAATTCTTCTGACCAATTGGTAACCTACTTTATTATGAGTCATGTATTTATCTGTCTTACAATAGGCATTATTAGTTCCCTACTTGTTTTGTCATGTCACAAATTTGTCACTGAACCACACACGCTCATCGAACTTAAAAGATCATTGCTACCAGAAATTGAACAGTTCAGCGCAGTTCACAGGTCGTTGACTCTTCTTGGTATATTATTCAGTTATCTTGTGGAACTCGACGTGATTGAAACTGGTACATCTGCCTAATGTCGTGTAGGGCCCCCACGAGAACGCAGAAGTGCCGCAACACTACGTGCCATGGAGTCGACTAATGTCTGAAGTAGTGCCGGGGTCAACTGAAACCATGAATCCTACAGGTCCGTCCATAAATCCGTAAGAGTTCTAGGGGGTGGAGATCTCTTCTGAATGGCACATTGCAAGGCATGCCAGATATGCTCAATAATGTTAATGTCTGGGGAGTTCAGTATTCAGCGGAAGTGTTTAAAGTCAGAAGAGTGTTCCTGGAGCCATTCTTTAGCAATTCTGGACGTGTGGGGTGTGATCACACACTATGGCAGTGCCTCCACCAGCTTGAACAATTCCCTTCGTACATGCAGAGTCCATGGATTCATGAGGTTGTCTCCATACCCGTACACGGCCATCTGCTCGATACAATTTGAAACGAGACCCGTCCGACGAGGCACCCATGTTTCCAGTCATCAACAGGCGAATGTCGGTGTTGACGGGCGCAAGCGAGAAGTAAAGCTTTGTGTTGTCTAGTCATTAAGGGTACAAGACTGGGCCTCCGGCTCCGAAAGCCTATACCGATTATGTTTCGTTCAGTAGTTCGCACGCCGACACTTGTTGATGGACCAGCACTGAAATTCTGCAGCAATTTTCGGAAGGGTTACACTGCTATCACGCTGAACGATTCTCTTCAGTCGTCGTTGGTCTAGCCCTTGCAGAGTCTTTTTCCGGCCGTAGCCATGTCGGAGATATGACGTTTTACCGGATTCCTGACATTCACGGTACACTCGTGAAATGGCCGTATAAGAAAAGCCCACTTCATCGCCACCACAGAGATGCTGTGACCCATCGCTCGTGCACCGACTATAACACCACGATGAAACTGACTTAAATCCTGATAACCTACCATTGTAGTAGCAGTAACCGATCTAACAACTCTGGCACACACTTTTTGTCTTATATAAGCTTTGCCGACCGCAGCGACGTATTCTGCCGGTTTACATACCTCTGTATTAGAATACGCATGTCTGTACCAGTTTCTTTGGCGATTCAGTGTAATTTCAATTACGTTACATAATTTTCATTCTTTTGGTTAATTGGGATTGCAGAATGTGTCCAAAATAGCCCCACCTTGAGATATAAATTTCCATCGAAGCCTGCCTCTGTTTACATAAAAAGTAAACATCTGCATATTATAGCAATGATATCAGTTCCTATACCACTTTTACTAGGGAAAATTCTTTCCTTCCTTCTTGTTTGGCTTCTACTAATAGCAGAAATACCGATGGTTAAAAGCAAAAGAATTAGTTTTACTTAAACTCATAGACCACGGAGTTGGCCGCATAAAGGATTGTCAGCAGTATGTCAGGGCCTGACTGCACTCTCAGTACTGCAGCCAAGCTTGCACCACAGCAGAGGGCAGAAGCATTAGTTCGGTTTCTCAGTAATTTGTTGTTGTGTTGGTTTGCTATTTGACTGCAGTTCCTACATTAATCAGCAGCGGCTTCTTCGTCTTCTCGTCCCAAACTCGAAAGTTGGTAGTCACGCTCATACTCCCTCTCTTCTTGATGCTTACCTCTTGGTGCTTTCATATCACCTGTCTGCTGCAATTTCTATGAAGTCGTCTTTTTGCACTGTTCCCTTCATCATTCCATTGACTGGAGTACTGGTGAGGAGTGGCTCGGTTACAACAGCCCGACCTCCTTCTACCTCAGGGGCTGTAATATGTCAGAACATCCGAGAGGTATGGTTTGAGAGAGAGGGGTGACTCACACCGAAGTGTGCAGGGAAACACCAGCAAGTGTGTCGTTGGATTTATTGCATCTTAGGTACACAACCGGCATTTTGCTGATCCTGCTGGTAACGCCACGCGGCTTGCATTCAAGCGTCAGTGTCAATGCCCACGATGGAATCTGCCGCGTCGGTGTCTGGTCGCCCAACTTTGCTCCTAGTCACGCCACGGCTAAGTGGTTGCGCGCGTGTCGGCTATGTCCACGGCATGGGACAGGGCACACTTCTTCCTCAAGCGTAACCCGTGGACCCCGTGTACAGCGCCGAAGGGAAACAGCCGTCCGCCGTCGTTGCAGTTAGCATTAGCAGTCCGGGCCGTCCACCCAGGACAGCCCGGTCAGTGCCTGGAGACGCTCATGCCCGACCCCGCCCCTCCAGACGGCAGCTTGCAGTCCGATGGACGATGTCACTCAATAGAGTGGGCGACAGCAGCCTTTCTCCTCGCGCCGGTGCAGCTCCAAGTTGCGGCCCACCCCGCCACAGGTATGCCGAGTCCATGCAGCGGACGTTAGTGGTGGTTTCAGAGGGCTGGTTGGCCGCCGATATCAATCACCACAGGTAATCGTAGTTGTAGATGCGGACAGAATGGCGACACGACTGCCTGATTCAGTGTTCACTTATTTATACGTATTTCCCCTACATCTTGGAGGGGACAAGTAAGGTGCTCTTTAATAATTACGAATCCAGCTTTCTTCAGCCTATTCGGCCCCTATATACAGGTCCCTAGGCGCTGTATTAACTGCAGCGAATGTTTTCTTCACAGCACGTCAGTGCCCTGTGCTGTCCTGATTACTTCACACTTGTAAAAAGTGACTTCTCTCCTGCGAGCAGTATTGTTAACCTTTGATAAATATCAACATCGCCCGTCCCTGGCATCCGATCTGACAATCCCTTCCTTAAAGGGGGTAGGACGTCAAACGGGCCGACTTGGAGCAGGAGAGGCACCACAGGACATTTTAATTTCCACTGTCTATACGTTTACAAGTAAATTCATAAAACTTTGTCAGCATAACCAGGAAGGATTCTGGATTTACACTCGTAGCAGCGGAAGTTCAAAAACATAACAAAATAATATTTTTAGATATGAAATTTCATCATTTCTTCACTTACTATTGGCTGCATTTGTTGCTATACGTACACTTTTCTTCATAAGTAAGACAGACTGTTCCATGAATTTTGCACAGCATACAAACCATACCTACAAGTGTCTGAAACTGTAGAATCCGTTTAATTTCTGGAAAAGTAAATGAGCTGCTACGTTTTAAACGTTATGTTTAGAAAAAAAATCAAATTTTGTAGTTAATTATCTCAATTTTGACCACAGTTTTTAATAGATTTGGAAAATTCTAGAGTTTCATATACCTGTAAGTATGGTTTGTATGCTGTGCAAAATTCATCAAAGAATCTCTCTTACTTGTGAAGAAAAATGTACCTGTAGCAACAAATGCAGCCAATAGTAAGTGAAAAAATGATGAAATTTCATATGGAATAAAAATTTTTTTGTTATGTTTTTGCACTTTCACTGCTATGAATGTGAATCCTGAATCCTTCCTGGTCATGCTGACAGAATATTATGAATTTATTTGTAAAAGTATAGACAGTAGAAAATAAAATGTCCTGTGGTGCCACTCCTCCTCCAAGTCGGCCCGTTTGACGTCCTACCCACCTTAACTACTACCTTACAGCCGTAGCTGCGCGAAATTTACAATTCCCGAAATACACGCCTGTACTTATTCGTGGCGTAGCAGCTCCAATACGTGGGCAATCATGTTGTTCGTCCCTTGGATCTCCCGCTCTTATTACCACTTGCTCGTTGGCGATGCTGTGTGCAATATATTCAGAATTCCTACCACACGTTCCTTCCCTCCTGCCGCACCATCAAAACGCCTGCTCCAAAAAAAGGATATGCTTCAGATGTAGCTGTTTATGAATGATATCCTAGTAGTCATAGCGGCTCTGCCTACTGTTAATTATTCTTTTTGTAAAAGATTCTCTTTCCTCGGTTATTGTAGCTTTAAGATCCACCGTACTCCAAGCATCTGCTGTGATAAAACATCCAAGATGTGTGAAAATACTCACCTGAGCCCGTTCTCAGCGTGAAGGGTCATCAATATGTTTAGTTTCCAGCTCCTGGGCAACTCATCATTTTGCTTTCGGTTTCTGTAGTTTAATCTCTCACTGTCGACTTTGGTGAAGAGCCTTCTGCAGCTCGCCTTCTCTTTTGCCCAATAACGCAGTGCCATACGAAAAACCGAGTGGTCTGAGTAGTTCTCCATTATTTCCTACTCCATTGCTGTCTCTGAAAATTCTTTCAATGCCTTTCATAAGCGTAAATTTATGGGGGATATAAGCCTCGTCTCCTTCTGACTCCCTTTATTAAGTTAGTCCGTAGTCTATCCTTCTCCATGATAGCATTCTGATTCCAGGATAACTCTTGTGTTCCTGCTGTCTGTTCCCGTGTTCTTCACCTACATGGGAAATGTCTTCCAGTTAATGTTATCAAATGCTTTCTGCGCGTTTATGAACGTGATCGGCATGGGTGTTTCGCATCAAGGATTTCTCTGCAGTTCATCGTAGCGTGAGTGTTACCTCTCGTGTCTCGAGGTTCTTTGGAGACACAAACATGTCAAGTGTAGAATCTCTATTAGGATACCTTAGGAGTGCTTTAAACTGTTATTCCGGAATATAGGAACACTCACCACCCAGCAGCTATGAATTTTCAGTGGTCTAAACTGCTAGACCAACGAGACTGGTGGTTTCCTTTCACGCCGATAATGCTTCCCATATAAGTGTAATGACTGTCATTAATGAGTAATGACTAACATAAGGCCATAAAGGTAAATAATACTTGATTATTTCAACCGATGAGTACAGTTTAATTATTTCGTTTATTTCGGAGAAACTTCAGTTGGACACAGTCAACATAATTTAGATAGAAGTAATTTTAAAGCGTCCTATTTTTTTTTTTTTTTTTTGCAGCATTGAGAAACTAGAGGATTCTTATACGTTGTTGTAATTAATTTCCATTCAGTTATCTTTTTTTTCAAATCATGTACATTTCTGATATTGCTAAACAGTTAAGCATGCACGGAGAATACGCCGCCAACAGCCACCAATGTAAATGCCATCTATATTTCTGTTACCGTATCACAAAAACTCTCATATAACACACCTCAGCTCTGAAATTACAGTGTGGTATGTTAACCTGTTGGTTAGTAATCCTTAAGTGGGATTTACATTGTGGCATAGTTTATAAATACCTATTTTGCTCGCTATGCCATAGTCAAGAAAATTAAAGACGTCTTCAAGGAAACAGCGCATGAAGCACGAATGTGAGGTGCATTTGTATCCATTGTGAACGTGTTTGCTGTAACTTCTTTTCCTTATTTCCGTTATAGGGTTAGAAGCAGTTTTAAGATGTCGTAAATCCTATCCTGTTCATACAAAGCATAAAACAAGCGGTGTGATCTGTGTGTACGTTTACTGCTATTGACACGGTGGATTCAGATACTATAGGCGACCGCCGTACTGTGGAGTTGACCTTTTGACAGGATGGTTATGACACTACACACGTAGCGTCTGACACAATGATGCTGAATAGCAGCACGGTGCCATGTGCTGAGCCACCGTCGTGCAAGGAGAGACGGTTGATATGTCCTGACGACAAACTAACACTTTAATGTTACGTAATATCACATTAGTTTAAAGGATTGTCATGTGTTAATACACTGAAGCGTCAAAGGAACAGGTATAATCATGCGTATTCAAATACAGAGACATGGAAACAGGCTGAATACGGCGCTGCGTTCGGCAGTGCCTATATAACACAAGTGTCTGGCGCAGTTGTTAGATCGGTTACTGCTGCTACAATGGTAGCTTATGAAGATATAAGTGAGTTTGAACGTGGTGTTATAGTCGACGCACGAGCGATAGGACACAGCATCTCCGAGGTAGCGAAGGAATGGGGATTTTCCCATACAAGCATTTCAGTAGTGTATCGTAGGTATAAGTAATCCGGTAAAGCATCAACTCTCCGACATCGCTGCGGCCGGAAAAAGATCCTGCAAGAACGGGACCAACGAAGACTGAAGAGAATCGTTCAACGTGCCAGAAAAGTAACCCTTCCGCAAGTTGTTGCCGTTTTCAGTGCTGGGCCATCAACAAGTGTCAGCGGGCGAACCATTCAACGAAACATCATACATATGGGCTTTCGCAGCCGAAGCCAGTTCCAGCCGGACAATGCGACACCCCACACGTCCAGAATTGATACAAAGTGGCTACAGGAACACTCTTCCGAGTTTAAACACTTCCGCTGCCCACCAAATTCCAAAGGCATGACCTCTACTGAGCGTATCTGGAATGCCTTGCAGCATGCTGTTCAGTACAGATGCCCTCGTGCTCTTACGGATTTATAAACAACTGTGCAGCATTCGTGGTGTTAACTCCCTCCAGCACTACTTCAGACATTAGTCGAGTCAATACCACATCATGTTGCGGCACTTTTGCGTATTAGAGGGGGCCCTACGCCATATTAGGTAGGTTTACGAGTTTCTTTGGATCTTCAGTGTAACATGGCGTGTTTAGAAAATACTCCCACAATATTATAGCAAGAAAAATCGTTTTAACACAGTTTCTAAGAATAGGAGCTACTGAATGCGTAAACTATGCAGTTGACCACAAAACGGACACAATAATTAATTGTGGTCAAAAGGAGGTCCTTAAGCGATCAGTTTTTAGAGTTAATGATGACTGGAGCCTGTAAATATATTAATCTCTTATATAGCTTATTCCCTTTTTCATATTTCACTCCTCATCCACTAACACACTCTGAAAGTTTACTTGTGATAGTACGCTGCTCTTCTTCTGATATCTTTCATTTGTTGGCATATTTTTAATTAATATCTCTACACCCTTTTCGTGTTGACATAGAATTTATAGTTCATTGCGTTTCAGTACTAGACTTCAATATGAATCCGAATTCGTTTGATTTCGCTTTTGGATGTATCGGGCTGTTCAGTGATAGTTCCTGAGTAATTTGCTAACCATGATGTACTTCAGTTAACTATATGCACACGGAACTGAACGTATGGCGTGCTGGTTAACAAGTCACAGAACAGAGAAAAGCCCGATACTACGTTTGTGCCATTGTAATGAACGTCCGTCTAAAACACTGACCAGTTTTTCAAACTCGTCTAGAGATATGTCAGAGTAGTTCACCCGTCATGACCATCAAAACACGACAAGGGAGCTGTTAAAACATCGAGAAGATATCTTCGAACATGATTTAGCCGTTTCATCTCCTAACCTGGACAAGACCATTATTGTGTGCTTAGTCTATAGTGACCTCGTTGTGGACGGATTTCCTTTGTGGTTGCCCCTTCATTTACAAAGGTTTTTCTTTAAGTCCTCATACAGCCTTCCTAGATTCCCAAACTCGACTCACATTTGGTAGGATCGCCGTTTATGCTTCCGCATTTATCTTTTTCGGATTTCTGCAAATCGTTAAATGTGAACGCTTGGATTGTTCACTGGAAGAGGACACGACTACACTCCATTTTTGTCTTCTTGCAGCCTCGTGTCGCGTCTCGTCGATGCTATGCTAGACTCTAATTCTCCGAAGTTTAAAAAATAACATAATTGACGAATCGTGGTTCCATAATTCACTAAAAATAGTGTCTCCTCAGTGACTACTTCTAAAGCTGGCACTAGTCATTAATAATATGTAGAAGAAGATGTAACACTTATACCGATCAGAAAAGTTTTATTAAGTAACTGCGTATCGGCAATTAAGGGGTTCGTCCCAGGCAGGTGAGTGGTCAGCGCGACAGAATGTCAGTCCTAGGTGCCCGGGTTCGATTCTTGGCTGGGTCGAAGATATTCTGCGCTCAGGGATTGGGTGTTGTGTAGTCCTAATCATCATCAATTCATCCCCATCGACGCGCAAGTCGCCGAAGTGGCGTCAAATCGAAGGACTTGCACATGGAGAACAGTCTATCCGAAGGGAGGCCCTAGTCAATCGACATTTACATATTATTGCA
Organism: Schistocerca piceifrons; assembly: GCF_021461385.2. Taxonomy (NCBI): domain Eukaryota; kingdom Metazoa; phylum Arthropoda; class Insecta; order Orthoptera; family Acrididae; genus Schistocerca; species Schistocerca piceifrons. The sequence goes on along the minus strand of NC_060142.1, from coordinate 611,551,264 downwards.
GTTATGAAGCGTGTATTCCTTGTTATTTAAGGTACTTGATGTGTGACACGATATTATAGTTTTGTATTGTATACATGGAAAACTCAAACTGAATTGTAAACAGGATAAATTATCGTAGTTCGTGAATGATTATAAATAAAGTCCCTGTTTGTTGAAAGCTGGTTCATGCTAAGGGCAATTGTATTTGTAATACATAAAAGGTGTAGAGAATTCCCTACGGAACGGTAGTGGCATGTGAAAGGTGGTATTAAAAGGTGGTTTTGGCGATCGAACTGGGCGGCTCCTTGGTGAGAACTGTACGCAGTATGTGGCTAGCCGTATCACGGTACAGTTCGACGGTGCGAAGAGAGGCAATTGGAAGTTGATTTGCAAAGGATTTTGGCCTTAGATGTGGGTTTGGCTATTACTTGGTATTCTCGGCGAAAAGGAATGGGTATAATATGTTCAAAATCCGACGCCAAGAAGAGATTTTATAGAGCATTCGAACATCAAGAGCCGTGAGTACAGTTAGCCGCCATGTCGCTTGGCACAGAAACTTCGCCACTGCTTTACTAACTTCATACATGCAGCTATGTATATTGCCAAGGACTAGTTAATTTTTGTGTGTAGTTTTAATAATAATCCTAATGCTATAAATCTGTGTCCGGAAACATATCTTCTATCCCGATCACGAACCTATGGAGGGTCTTCTCCTAAGTGGTGCAATAACCCAGTATATTTTTTTAAATGAACAATTCTTGTATTCAAGTGTTTCAAAGTGATTTTTTGTTTGTCAAATGTAAAAGGAATAGCAAAAGTGGAAATGAAAACCACAAAAATGAAGTTAGATAGGACGTTGCTAAAGTGCTCTTAGTTTGTAGCAAAGTATAGCTCTGCAGGAATACAGTGCCTGATTGTGTAAAAGTTATTGTCTAAAATACCTGCTTCACAGGTGATAAAAAAGGCAAATAAGTGAAGCTCATTTTAAAAATAGTTTGTTCTTCCTTTTTCGAAGTTAAACAAGCCAAGTGTTGAATTTTCTGTCTTGCAAAGAGTATTATGAACACTCCAAGTGAAGTGAAGCACTAGCTTTGTTTAAACTAGTCTTTCTACTGAAATAATCATAGGGCTTGAGTAGTGAAGCTATACTAGGTTATGGGTCTCAATCATATACTCCATTTATTAGAAAGATAATTGGACAATTACTGCTGCTAAGCAAAATTGATATATGTGTAGGAGTACAAACAGTGTATTTATGATATTATTTAACTTCGTTTGTGTTTATTATTGTCAGTTAAGATAGATAGTTCTGCAGTTGATGCAGTAATATTTCAGTGTTGGTTTAGGTAATGATCTTGAGTATAGCTGTTGTTAGTATGAAGTTGATGAATATTTGCTTGCCATAATTACTGGTGTGTGCATTACTGATAACTGTTGCTACATACAGCTCAGAGTACCCGGTGTCAGTTTGTACCCTGTGGGTTATTTAAAGGAAAATATCTACGAAAGTCTTTAATAACCAATGGTCAATTTTCTTAACCATATATTTCCAAATTAATGTGCCTAATTTGGCTGTCGACCGTTCTTTTTTTTTCATTCACGTATGATTTCTATCACGTTCATGAACTCCAAAGGCTAGAGTCGGTTATGTTTTTCCATTAATTTCACCATATTCCAAATTATAGTCCTTGTACATTAGATACACGAGCGGTTAAAATTCAGATCCTCTCAGAGGGTAACGTTAGCTTGTTTCACGGTACGTTTGTGCACCACACGTGGCAAGTTTAGCGTTATACGTGGCTTTTTCCGTGGTAGGGCTAAAGGTTCGGTTGTTAGGGAAGAGCGACATATATATGTGGTGACCATGATAGGACATTCGTCAGCATTTCTCACTAAAATACAGTTCATAACGTAAAGATTGGGCGTAAGACAATTGTGAGACAAGTATTGAATGTCCAGCGGAACGTACTTGCAGTAGATCAGACAAAATAATTAACAGAAAATGTCTTTAAAAGACAAAATACAAAGAGTTAACAAAATTTAAATGGATACAAAGATGGCAGTATGTCAGAACGAACGAAATGAAAACGTACATAGTGTACTATGTAGCAGTAGGTCACTAGACGAGAGCACAGATGACGCCACGGAAAGGCAACAGGCTTACGTTGAGTATCGTAAGCACGTCAACGCTCAACTTCAGACGATGTGCTCGTCACTACGAAAACAAGGTATGAAAGACGACAAGAATGGAGACAGTGGCTATGTTAATGATTCGATGGTTATGTACAATTCATCGAAAGTCGGCAGTGAAATGAGTGAAACACGATAAGTAGAACCTGAGTATGAGAACACCTTAGAACAAGAAAGCGAATAATCACTGAGCATGAACGATTTGTTAAAAATGTTGTATGAACAAATTGCAGCACAAGGTAAGATTATTAACATACAAATTAAAACATAAGGTGTTAAAATCAGTAAACAGATCGAAAAAGGAGACTCAAAAGTAGGTGTTGTGAGTAATGCAATCAAAGACTCATAAACTGAGATAGATACGATCATAACAATGTCGCTATCTGCAGCCACAGATTAATGACCGCAATGATATGTTCGATAACGAAATAATGAAAATTCAAGACACTGTAGAATCTTTGATAGTGACAAAAGTTGATGAAAAAGCTTTTGGGCCTCACAACCGACTTAGTAAACAGATCTAAAACCAAAATGTCTCAATTGAGACAAATGGTGAATGTTTCTGAAAAGAAACTGACAAGGTAACATCCCCATCGCACCCCCCTCAGATTTAGTTATAAGTTGGCAGAGTGGATAGGCCTTAAAAAACTGAACACAGATCAATTGAGACAACAGGAAGAAGTTGCGTGGAACTATGAAAAAATAAACAAAATATACAGACTGAGTAGTCCATGCGCAAGATAGGCAATATTAAGGAGAGCATGATGTCAGGAGCGCCGTGGTCCCGAGCTAAGCGTGAGAACCTGCCGAACGTGAGGTCTTTAGTTCAAATCTTCCCTCGAATAAAAATTCTAGTTTCTTTATTTTCGCATATTTATGATCTGTCCGTTCGTTCATTGAAGTCTCTCTTCACTGTAGTAAGTTTAGTGTCTGTGTTTTGCGGCCGCACCGCAAAACCGTGCGATTAGTTGACGAAGGAACGTGCCTCTCCAATGGGAACCAAAAACATTTGATCGCAAGGTCATAGGTCAACCGATTCCTCCACAGGAAAACACGTCTGATGTATTCTGTACGACACTAGTGACAGCATGTGCGTTACATAACAGGAATATGTTGTCGACCCACCTAACTAGTACACATGGCGAATGGGTAAAAAGACTCTCCTACCTGGCCCGGTTTAGGTTTTTTTGAGGATGTGATAATGACTCCCAAAAAAGTGATGAGAACATAAGAGTTTGTCACATAAACTGAAAATAAAAAGTTAAACGTTTCACTTGACGGAAGACTTGAACGAAGGACTTCTCATACCGCAGCTGGTCACGCTAACCACGGGACCACGCCGCTCCTGAGCTCACACTCTCCTTGATATTGCCTATCTTGCGCATGGACTACTCAGTTTGTATATTTTGCTTATTTTTTCATAGTTCCACGCAACTTCTTCCTGTTTTCTCGACCGATCTGTGTTCAGTTTTTCAAGGCCTATCCACTGTGCCAACTTATAACTAAATCTGAGGGGGGTGCGATGGGGAGGTTCCCTCGTGAGTAAACAAGTGGCAACATGCTAATAGAAGTGTGAGGAGAACACTTTTCAAATTCATGGTCAAGTTAGCCACCTTTAAGAGAATATGAGAGAAGAACTGAACTATGTCCCTGATAGAAAAATTTGTTTTAAATTTCTAGGGGGCCAAGAACGTTTTAGTCTGACAAAGAAGCATAATGGATGGCACCCATTACATTTTTTGAAAAACTCTGAAACGAATTTTCTTGATTATGTAACAGACCAGGAAAAGGTCAATAAGGTTATTAGCGCATTAGCTGGCGATGCGAAGAGATGGAGCCTAAATTTGGATACTTAACAAATGTCATTTCTCGTCTTTAAACAGAAATTCACAGAGCAATATTGGTCAGAGCAAAAACAGGACTGCCTATGGTGGGAATTTATCATGGCCAGGTTATATGACAACAGAGGCAGATGCTCAATGAAACAGGTTAGCAAAATGTGGTATCTGAAACAGACACACTTAAGAAACAGACAAATGGAATCCGAAATAGTGTGGGATCTAGGGAAAAAGCTCAAGGACGATGCAAAATGTTATGTGGGAAGTAATCACAAAAGCCTCTCGTCATGTTTGGCAAGAGTAAAATACAAGGACCACTGGAGAGAGAACCGTGATTATCGTCAAAATAATAACCTGATTAAGAATAATCACGAGCATAATGAACGAAATTGGACATAATGTTACCGCATAAATATGATGCAAAGAGGTAGAGGCATAGGTCGCGGTAACTTGTCATTTTGCGGTAGAGGATTTGCACTGCAAAACTATCAAAACCGAAATGACGGGGAAAACTAAGGCCCACATGCTTTACGGGCCATATTCGCATGGACAAATATTACTGGCCCAAACCAAAGAAAACAAACTGACTAAAGCAAAGGGAATTTAAGACACAAGTAAGTGGCAGAACTGCACCGCTGGATGAGGCATGCAGAACAATGGGTTTGGGCATGAATAAGTCATGGGCAACATATAATGCTGGAGGCGATAGCGGGCGAACTTAGCAGCTGTGTGTACTGTTCTTGGCGGAGCGATCAGTTGTCTGCAACGCGGCTGCATTAGTGGCAGTAGGAAGAGACCGCCTCACAAGGGGATTCGGTGGACCTGTTTTGGTGGGAAATATCACCGAAATGAGGAAAAGTGGAAAGACAGACAATTTGTGCGAAAAAGAGTCTCCAGATGTCACAGAATGGTATGATGATTTGTTTTACAGTTTAAAGCACTGTGAGTATGAAAACTTTAAAAATGGTTATAACGCCAGAGGATTAATAAAAGGTAGAAAGAAAAGTGAAAACGTCGGAAAGAGAGCATTGTCCAAAAAAGAAAAGGCAATGAAAGTAGTTAACGCCGCACAAGGTGCGAGAGCAGCATTTTCAGAGGAAGTCGCAGCACAAAGGGCGTGAGCAGCTTATGTTAGAGAAATTGGTGCTAGAAACTGAAAAATGTTCGGTATAAATAGGAATCTGGAGGAGGATGACATCCTCGACAGTTTCCATGAAGCGATACAGAATGACGAAGAACTCGTACAATTAGATGTTGTAGATGCTGATGAGAATATTGATTCAGAGGTATATATGTGAACCACTGGAATCCAAGACGATTATACTAAATATGAAGTTAAAGTTGACGTCATCAAAAGTGATATTGGAGAAACGCCTGTGACTGAAATAAAATAGAAATTTTAAGAAAGAAAGAAATTTTGAAAATAAGAAAAATTCCGAAAGATCAAAAGAAGGGCTGGCTCATTGCCTAAGAGTAGCGTTCATGCTAGAATCAGAAGTGATAGTTCAGACGAAGAAAATGTAGAAATGAAGGAAAGAGAACAAAATATAATGGAAGATGTAACTGAAAAGCAAAATGAAGCCTTAGCCAAACAAAATATGGCAGTAAATACCAAATTGAACAAGAAAGAGTCACCAGATGATACGATATGGTGGCAATAGTTCATTAGAGTCGTGGAATACGTAGAAATCAGAAAACCGAAGACGCTCCCAGACATAGGTGACTGGCCAGTAAATAACTTATCTGCGAACGATATGTGCATGAACTAGGTAGATTGTGTCGAACTTACTGCCACCACAATCGTAACGCATGGGGCAGGTTTATTGCAGATTTTGATATTATAATGAACACCTTTCATCATGAAACTACAGAATTTACACCCGAGGAAATTCTACATCATAAGAGCAAAAGGATAGTTGAAGAAAGTTTACAAATTCAACCCTATGTAGATCTAGATCTGAGGGAGAAAAAAGACTTAGTAAGAAAAAGAATGAAAGAAAAAGTGGAATCCATACCTAAAAGGCACGATAAGGGCCTTAAAGTGACCAAATTTATAATTTGGGACATCGTTCTGATAAAAACTCACGAAAAATCTAGTGAAATAAACCAAGAAATGTCTAAAGTCAAATATATTTATAATGGTACCTTTGAAGTGCAAGAACTCCGCGCACTAAGACCTTTTGTCTTGTTTGTCCTAAGTCAAAGAAGCCATTAGGTGTTCGTAACACTGCACATTTAAAACATTGTAGATTTAAATCCTTATGTAAACAGAAATGAGTAATAAAGGGCAAAAAATTAAAATATGTATATGTATTTAATCAAATAGTATAACACTGTATATGTTCTTCTTCTTGATGTTGTATTGCCAAGCGTTGTTATGTTGGAAAAAGAAATTTATGTGTTATGAGACTACTGGTACACGTTGTGGGCTTTCACATAATAAATGATGAAATGATGTGTGAGGTTTCCCTCAACTACTGACTCAGAGTTGAAATATTAAGTTTTTGCTGGTTTCGTTGTCTAGGGGCTGGGATACGTAGTTGCCACATTACAGGCCAAATACTGCTGAATCTACAATATACAATAAGAATATGCACATGAATCGAATAGTCGAAAGTTCCTATCACTTGGCAACTGCGAATGTAATGTAGAAATTTATAAATGAAAGATTGCAATGAAATAAAATCTGCAGGTACTATCTTAACGACTGTAAATGATGAGTATGATAGTAGAAGTACTTTTGAGAATGCGGTATATTTCTGCAAATCACTTATTGGGGTCGATGGTTTAGCAATTAAACAAAATATAAGTTAAATAAGAGGGAAACAATAAATTCCTACTGCATGTAATTAGTTATGAACAACAACATAGCTCGCCAGATATTCACTTCTAAACGCACACTAAGTCTTTACTGTGAAACCACGGAAATCAAACAAGTGCATAAGCCGGCACTCTCAAGTATTTCTATCCGCCGCGGCCACGCGCAAACCACTCCACACTCTCCAAGTCTCTCCTGGGACCGTGTGTCAGCCACGCCGTCATGTCCAGCACGTCTCCCTGTCTTCCACCTTACTGCCCAGCACTCTTCCCCTCTTCCATCCAGTCTCTCCATTCACGAGCGCTGTGATTGGCTAGAGCTCTCGCACCATGTCTTCAAGCCAACGTACCCACACAAACATAATAAACACATTCGAAATACTGGGTTTTCTTTTAAATAAGTTGAAATTAAATAAATGTGCCTACAGCTGGGTCATAAACACCCTCTAACACACGTTATTAAATACATAAACAAATTCAATAAACGTATAACAAAGGAACAGAACAAAAGGTAGGTCAGTAGCCTAATACTCTGTACTTTCTAAATAACAGTAATGATTTAACCAAATTTCTTCATGAATTATTGTTATCGCATATAAACAAAGACATAAATGAATAAATATATTTATAAGCAGGCGGCTAGCATTTTTTCGTATAATTGTGGAGTATTTATGGTCTAACGCGATCGATAGTAATTGGCCAGTTTGACCTCAAATAACTCACGTACTATTGAAGTTACATGCCTGTAATTCATACCAATTTAGATTTACACTAATAGCTCTCTAAAGACACGTCGATCAACGAAATCGGATGAAGCGTTTTGATTTTGGAAATTCGTTGCTGGGTATTACTTGTATAATTTACTGTCAGATACTAAACTTTAAACCAAATCTATATTGAAAATCTGATTATACCATCAGAATCGTCGTGCAAGTAATAGTAATGTACATGTTTCTTTTTGAGGTATCATGATTCATCTGGATACTATTAATTTCAATACGAACTGTAAAATGTCTGTCATGATGGTTTCACAAAGTCGGCCATCTTTGGCACTCTTGGCATACAAGTCTCTTTCATTGACACAGTGAATGGTTAGAATTCGTAGCCACGTGCTCGGGCTGGACCCCTCTTGCTTAGGCCAATGTCCGGCACCATGTGGTCAGGCTGCCAAGTGGCCCTTGATCCCCGAGCAGCCCGTGTGTTCACGCCAATTCCGAAATTAGAATAATTGCAGGGCGCCACAATTCGCCCATTACCTCACAACGTCTATAAGTTTTAGATTTGATGTAACATAATTGGATATACAAATTACATGTAAACTCAAGACTGTGACATAATACCTAAGGACTGCATTGAGTCATTATTGCAGCATGATCAGGAGGACTGCCAAGTATGTCTATAGGCAGACAAAGGATGAAAAGTTTATATAGTGTAATGAGTTTTATTTTCTTAAATTAACTGCACGAATATTTAAGGCAAACAAAACATACTCTCTTACTGATCATACAGGGACAAATAGGTACAGACTATCCACGTGTAATGAAACCTGTGTAAGTAAGCAATATGTAAATTCCTATATGCATATTTTTTACAAGATGGACTCGTGTATAAAATAGTATATATTTTCTGAATGCAATAGAAATAACTGATTTCTAGATTATAATACTTCATGAAACAGTGTATACATGAACAGTTATGTGAAGTGTCTGTTGTGTTGTGTATCTGCAAAAATTCGTTCATGCTTAGGAGACTTGTATTTGTAATACTTAAAAGATGTAGGGATGTCCATCCGCAACAGAAGTGGCATGGCGCGAAGTAAAATGTGGTTTTGGCGGTCGAACAGGGCAACTCCTTGGTGTGAACAGTATGCAGTATGTGGCTAGCCGTAGTGCAGTACACTTCAATGGTGCTAAGAGGGGCAATTGGAATTTCCTTTGTAAAAGATATTTGTCTCAGATGTGGATCTGGCTATAACCTGGTATTCTCGGCGAAAAGAATGGATCTAATATGTCGAAAATCCCACGCCACGAAGAGATTTCATACAGCATTCGAACATCAAGAGCCGTGAGTACAGTTAGCCGCCATGTCGCTTGCCACCGAAACTTCTCCAGAAATGGTTCAAATGGCTCTGAGCACTGTGGGACTCTACTTCAGTGGTCATCAGTCCCCTAGAACTTAGAAATACTTAAACCTAACTAACCTAAGGACATCACACACATCCATGTTCGAGGCAGTATTCGAACCTGCGACAGTAGCCGTCATGCGGTTCCAGACTGTAGTGCCCAGAACCGTTCGGCCACCCAAGCCGGCCTGAAACTTCTCCACTGCTTTACTAACTTCATACATGGGCATGGAAAAATTAATTTATGTGTGTGGTTTTAATAATAATTCAAATGCTACAAATCTGTGTCCGGAAACATATATTCCATTGTGATCACGAACATGTGCAGGTTCCACTCCTTAGTGCTGCAAAAACCAAGTATCCTTTTTTAAATGAACAATGCTTCCATTCAAGGGTTTCAAAGTAACTTTTTTGTTTGTCGGATGTAAAGGGAGTAGCAAATGTTAAAATTACAATCACTAAAATTAAGTTCGATATGATTTTGCTAAAGTATTGTTAGTTTCTTGCACAGTATAGTTTTGCAAACACACGGTGCCAGATTGTGTAAATGTTATTATCTAAAATACCTACTTCACAGGGGATAAAAAAGTAACTACGTCAGTTCATTTAAAAAAAATAATGTGTTTTGATTTCTATCACAAGTGATTCCGTTTTCGAAGTTAATTAAACACAGTGTTGATTTTTTTGTCTTGCAAAAGGAATTACGAACTACTCCAAGTGAAGTGTAGTATTAGCTTTGTTTGAATTAGTCTTTTCTACTGAAATAATCATAGGGCCTGAGTAGTGAAGCTATACTAGGTTATGGGTCTCAATCATATTAATTTATGTGTGTGGTTTTAATAATAATTCAAATGCTACAAATCTGTGTCCGGAAACATATATTCCATTGTGATCACGAACATGTGCAGGTTCCACTCCTTAGTGCTGCAAAAACCAAGTATCCTTTTTTAAATGAACAATGCTTCCATTCAAGGGTTTCAAAGTAACTTTTTTGTTTGTCGGATGTAAAGGGAGTAGCAAATGTTAAAATTACAATCACTAAAATTAAGTTCGATATGATTTTGCTAAAGTATTGTTAGTTTCTTGCACAGTATAGTTTTGCAAACACACGGTGCCAGATTGTGTAAATGTTATTATCTAAAATACCTACTTCACAGGGGATAAAAAAGTAACTACGTCAGTTCATTTCAAAAAAAAAATGTGTTTTGATTTCTATCACAAGTGATTCCGTTTTCGAAGTTAATTAAACACAGTGTTGATTTTTTTGTCTTGCAAAAGGAATTACGAACTACTCCAAGTGAAGTGTAGTATTAGCTTTGTTTGAATTAGTCTTTTCTACTGAAATAATCATAGGGCCTGAGTAGTGAAGCTATACTAGGTTATGGGTCTCAATCATATACTCCATTTATTAGAAAGATAATTGGACAATTACTGCTGCTAAGCAAAATTGATATATGTGTAGGAGTACAAACAGTGTATTTATGATATTATTTAACTTCGTTTGTGTTTTTTAATCCCAGTTAAGACAGAAGGCTCTCATGTCCAAATTTAGTTCTGCAGTTCATGCAGTAATATTTCAGTGTTAGTTTACGTAATGATCTTGAGTGTAGGTGTTATCAGTATGAGATAGATAAAAATTTGCTTTTTTAATTACTGGTGTGTGTGTTACTGATAACTGCTGCTACACACAGCTCTGAGTACCCTGTGTCAGTACCAGGAAAATACCAACTAAAGTAACTTAAATAAACAATGTTCAATTTTTTTAAACATATATTTCCAAATTAATGTGCCTAAATGGGCTGCCGACAGTTAATTTTTTTCATTCACATATGATTTTTCTCACGGTCATTAACTCCCAAGGTTAAAATCCGTTTAGTTTTCCTGTTAATTACACCAAATTCCAAATTGTGGTCCAGTATCTTTGTACATTAGATACACGAGCGATCAAATTTCTAAATCCTCATACAAGGTAACGGTAGCTTGTTCCACGGTTTAGTTGTGCACCATACGTTGCAAGTTGAGCGTTATACTTGGCTTTTCCCGTGGTAGGACTAAAGGTTCGGTTGTTAGAGAAGAGCGACTTATATATGTGGTGACCGTGATAGGACCCTCGTCAGTATTTCTCACTAAAATACAGTTCATAACGTAAAGATTAGGCGTTGTTGTGGAAGAGTGGCGTATGTCAGGCTAGCGTTATAAACAAGGTGAGTAAGCAGAAGAGAGGAAGAAAATGAATGTGTGGTACATCTGATTTATTACTCTGTCACAGTATCTTATAGGATATGTCTTCTGCTCCTATTTATTTTCCTGTTCCCCACAACTAGCTGAAGGTAGGCGTAGACAACCGTACGTCTATACTCTCTCGTTCTCTTCCCTGTGCACATTCAACCACGTTTGTGAATTGCTTCCTTTCTCCTGCTTCATAGAATTCAAACAGTCCCAGATAAATATTTTAATTTCCATATTTCATCAACTTCTTGCATTGCTCTTGTATTATTTTACATTTTTTCACAGTGACACAGCAGTTTTGTTACTGTCTGGAGGTGCTAACGTTATTTAGTTTCGTAATTCATGTGACCGCCGAACCTTGTCCTCCCGAGCTTGGTAGATGGTCGCTAATGGATGTGCTCAGTCGACGAAGCACCTCTCTTTATTTATTAGTTTCTCTGTGGAGCACCTAGTTCGACTTTTCGATACAGGTAATGCGTCAATGGAAAGAAATTGTATTTGAAGGTATGAGTAAGCGAATCGTTTCTTTTGCAGTGCAGCGGAATAATTACTTTTCTATCCGTTTCCAGACGTTCAAAAGCATTACACCCATTATTTCTTGTAATTTTACTTACGTCAATGTCTCGCAACATATTTAAACTGTTGATTCAAATATTTGGTGTTTTCATGACAACTTATTGTCTTTCCAGTCATCATACGTATCATTAAAATGTTTGTTGTTACAGTCAGAATTTAAGCATCCCACTTCCTTTCTTGTAAACATGTGATACACCCTAGGGGTACAATGCAACTAAACTTCTCTCGAGTAAGGATGCCTTACGATGTTAGCAATCCAGCTCCTCATCCCGCAGATAGCACAGCAATACGAATTGGCGATCTATTGCTTCAGTAGCGTACTATCGTTCGGATTCTCCAGTGGTAGTTTATTGACTGTTGTCCTTGGACAAGTTGGCCCATTTTGTAAATTTAGTTATATACTATGATTTAATATGGTTAATTGTGGATGATGCATGTGTAGTCAAAACAGGACGAAGGTCTCGGATGTTGATGTTGAGAATAATTTACGCAGCATGACAACTCTCTTTGTTTTTTGTAAACGATTGATAATGCATTACACACTTCTCTTGTTATGATGATGTGCATAAAATTTGACCCTAGCACCCACACATTAGATATGTTTTCCATAATATAACAATTCTATCTAGTAGACCAGGAGAGTCTATTTTTGTTATGAAGCCACACTATACTTGCCTTAAGGTTTACTGTAAGTCGACGTTGTTTCCATCATTCTCTTAGTAATCATGACACTGATCACTTAAAAATGTGTATAGTAAGATATCTTCCATTCATGAATAAGGGCTATGTTTGTATTTACGAGTCTCTTTTCTAATATTAAATTTCCAATAACTAAATTAATGCAGCAACAAATCATTATCAGAGCCGTCGCAGTGGTCATACAATGGCAGAAACCTAGCCTCAGTTACCCAAGGAGGTGCAAGGCGCTGTATGGTGAAGGTTGTATATTAGATTCCCATATTGGGGAAAGAATTTATTTATTTTATTTATACATCAAGCCCCGTAGGTCGAAATTGAGGAGCAAATCTCTAAGGTGATACAACGTGTTAGTACATGAAATTACAACATAAAAGTAATAACAGACAAAAATAAATGTTTATGAACCCGAAAAAAATCAGTTCATAAGTTTAAGTAAACACAACCAACAATACAATAAGAATCAGCTTAATTTTACAAGGAACTCCTCGACAGAATAGAAGAAGTGACCCACGAGGAAACTCTTCAGTTTCTGTTTGAAAGGGCGTGGATTATTTATAAGATTTTCGAATTCGAGTGGTAGCTTATTGGAAATGGATGCAGCAGTATACTGCACACCTTTTGCACAAGAGTTAAGGAAGTCCGATTCAAATGCAGGTTTCGTTTCTGCCGAGTATTAACCGACTGAAAGCTGCAAATTCTTGGGAATAAGCTAGTATTGTTAAAAGAAATGACAGTAAGGCGTGTATGTGTTGAGATGCCAATGCCAAAATACCCAGACTCCTGAACAGGGGTTCGTGAACTTAGACCACTTATTGCCCGAACCTCCCGTTTCTGAGCCAAAAATATCCTTTGCGAATGGGAAGAGTTACCCAAAATATAATACCATTCGACATAAGCGAATTAAAATAAGCAAAGTAGAGTAATTTTCGCGTCGAGCGATCACCCACTTCTGATAGCGTTCGAATAGTAAAAATTGCACTATTAAATCTTCGAACAAGATCTTGAACGTGGGCATTCCGTGACAGCTTATTATCTACCTGAACACATAGAAATTTCAACTGTTCAGTTTCACTAATCATATGCCCGTTCTGTGAAATTAAAAAACTGAGTCTTACTGTGATTTAGCCTTAGTTTATTTTCAACAATCCACGAACTTCTGTCATGTACTGCACTATTGGAAACAGAACCAATGTTGCACACAACATCCTTTACTGCCAAGCTAGTGTCAGCAGTAAACATAAATATTTTTGATTTGCCCGTAATACTAGAGAGCATATCATTTATATAAATAAGAAACAGGAGTGGCCCCAACACTGATCGCTGGGGAACGGCCCACTTCACAGTACACCACTCACACTCCATATCGCAGCCATTATCAACATTGTGAATATTGACCTGTTTGCTGCCTGTAGCTAAAGTAAGAGGTGAACCAATTGAGAGTATTCTGTAATCGTTCAATTTCTGGAGCAATATTTAGTGATCAAAACAATCAAATGCCTAAGTAAACTCAAAAAAAAAATGCCAAGCGTTCAAAACTTGTTTTTAGCCCATACAGTACCTCACAGAGAAAAGAGAATAAAACATTTTCAGTTGTTAAACGACTTCTAAAACCGAACTGTACATTTGATAGCATTTCGTGTAATATAAAATGATCAGTTATACTTACATATACAGCCTTCTCAATAACTTTTGCAAACACTGATGGCTTAGAAATGGGTCTAAAATTATCCACATTTTCCCCGTAAGGTTTGGGGGCTTGAAGCTTCAGCGGTAACCAAGTTATTTGTAGCTGGATCTAACAGCGAAAGGAAAACTTCATTTAGTCCGATTCTACTCAGTACGTAAACTTCATTACACCAACGCCAGAGGATCGCTTCCGTTACTGTCGCCACGAACGTCAGCCACACTGGTCGCCGATACGTTCCAGGGGGCTCTGTCTGACGCCGTGCGTCAGGGACGCCTAACGAGACAATTTGCCAGGGGCGCGTCGCTTCTAATTGAGATACGACCGCCTCGCACACGCGAAACCTACGGTTGTGCCGCTCACGTCTCTTGTTTCACTCGCGGGGGGCAGGAGCTATTTACCACTAATCCATCCTTGCCGGAGTCATCTTGCCGCAAAGACAACGACCCGCTTATTGAATGCACGATATGAATTCAGCGTGGCGTCGATTCAAACAAGCACAAAAGCGATATGTAGTATATTTCTAATCGTACTGTAGCATGTAGAGGTATCACTACCCATTCCCATTTTCGAGAAGCGTATGACAAAATCTGCACCATTGACAACATTTTACTTAGGTTCAAATGCATCAAATCACTCTGAGCTCTATGTGACTTGACTTCTGAGGTCATCAGTCCCCTAGAACTTAGAACTACTTAAACTTAACTGATCTGAAGACATTACACATATCCATGGCCGAGGCAGGATTCGAACCGCCGGCCGTAGCGGTCACGCGGTTCCAGACTGGATCGCCTAGAACCGCTCGGCCTCACACGTCGGCTTTTACTGAGGTTTTTAGTATATTCTACAGGTATGGTTTCCGTTTCAGGAAGTCAGATGACTCAAATAACTTAATAAATAATGATGGTTGTGAAAGTATTAGAAATTGTAAAATAGTATCTACTATGGGCCCAGGCATTCTGCAAGTGCAGATCCTTGTATGTAAGAACCACCTTTCATTTCAACTCAGTCGTTCCATCGTCTTAATCGATATTAGGAAAATGCAGGTAACAATGTCGGATCGTTCAAACCAGCGACTTCTGAGACACATGGTGAAGCTTCTGAAGATTGTACAATAAACCGAGTGGTCGCTAAACAAGCCGAAAATTACGGCTGTGTAATAAAGTCTGTACCGTGTGGTTAACCTTATATTTCTGCTGGATTCCTGATTGTCCGTGCATCAGATTGAACCCCACCCTACATTGCTATTGAAGTCTTATTTGCTCTCCGTTAGACAATGTACTGATGTGCACAACTTCAGGACAAAACTCCGGCATGATGTTTCACTGTCAAAACACCATACATAGAAGAACTGCTACAGTGTAGTACAGAAGGCAGCTGCAATCAAAACGGACTGATACGAACAGAAATTATAGTTTTATTCAAAGAAAATAATTTCACTGCAGTGTCTGTGACTTACGACGATCCCGTGAGCGTTATAAAAGGCGATACATGGTTCTTAATAGCGTGCGTGATCATATGGACCCATGTTGGTAAAGATTTCTTGTGACAGGGCGTCCTAGCAGCTTATCAGCTCATGAATCAAAGTTGCTTATAAGAATAATATTCAGAAGAATGGAAAAGAAAATTGAGGATGCGCTAGATGACGATCAGTTTAGCTTTAGGAAAAGTAAAGGCACGAGAGGGGTAATTCTGACGTTGCGGTTAATTATAGAAGCAAGACTGATGAAATATCATGACACGTTCATAGGATTTGTCGACCTGAAAAATGCGTTCGACATTGTAAAATGGTGCAAATGTTCGAAAGTCTGAAAAAAGTAGGGGTACGTTACAGGGGGAGACGGGTCATTTACAATATGTGCAACTGCCGAGATACAACAATAAGAGTGGACGACCAAAAACGAAGTCCTCGTATTAAAAGCAGGTGTAAGACAAGGATGTAGCCGAAACTTCCTGGCAGATTAAAACCGTGTGCTGGACCGAGACTCTAACTTGGGACCTTAACCTTTTGCGGGCGCGTGCTCTACCATCTGAGCTACCCAAGCACGACTCACGCACCGTCCTCACAGCTTTATTTTTGCCAGTACTTCGTCTCCGACCTTCCAAACTTTACAGGAGCTCTCCTGCGAACCTTTCAGAACTAGCCCTACAGAATGAAACGATATTGTGGAGACATGGCTTAGCCACAGCCTTGGGGGTGTTTCCAGAATGAGATTTTCACTCTGCAGTGGAGTGAGCCCTGATATGAAACCTCCTGGCAGATTAAAACTATGTGCTGGACCGAGACTCGAACTAGGGACCTTAGCCTTTCGAGGGCAAGTGCTCTACCAACTGAGCTACCCAAGCACGACTCAAGCCCCATCCTCGCAGCTTTACTTCTGCAAGTACCTCGTCTCCTACCTTTCAAACTTTACAGAAGTTCTGCATGGTTCGCGGGAGAACTTCTGTAAAGTTTGGAAGGTAGGAGACGAGGTACTGGCAGAATTAAAGCTTTGAGGACAGGGCGTGAGTCGTGCTTGGGTACCTCAGATGATAGAGCACTTGCCCGTGAAAGACTAAGGTCCCGAGTTCGAGTCTCGTTCCAGCACACAGTGTTAATTTTCCAGGAAGTTTCATTTAAGCGTACACTCCGCTGCAGAGAGAAAATCTCATTAAGCTTCTAGCCTTTCGCCCCTCCTGTTCAATCTGTACATCGAGGAAGCAATGATGGAAATAAAGGAAAGGCTCAATAGTGGAATTAGAATTAAAGGTGAAAGTATATCAGTGATACGTTTCGCCGATGACATTGATATCCTGAGTGAATGTGAAGAATTACATGATCTGCTGAACGGAATGGTCTAATGAGTACACAGTATCGATAGAGAGTAAATCGAAGGAAGACGAACGTAATGAGAAGTAGCAGAAATGAGAATAGCGAGAAAGTTAACAACAGGATTGATGGTCACCAAATAGATGAAGTTAAGGAATTCTGCTACATAGGCAGTAAAATAACCAATGACGGACGAAGCAAGGAGGACATCAAAAGCAGACTACCTATGGCAAAAAAGGCATTCCGGCCAAGAGAAGTCTACTAATAACAAATATCGGCCTTGATTTGAGGAAGCCGGCTGCTGCGGCCGAGCGGTTCTAGGCGCATCAGTCCAGAACCGTGCGACTGCTACGGTCGTAGGTTCGAATCCAGCCTTGGGCATGGATGTGTGTGCTGTCCTTAGGCTAGTTAGGTGTAAGTAGTTCTATGTATAAGGGACTGATGACCTCAGATGTTATGTCCCCACAGCGCTTAGATACATTTGAAACATGGTTGAATTTGAGGAAGAAATTTCTGAGAATGTACACTTCACAGTAAAAAAAGTGGGTCACAGCCGAATACAACCAACATAACGTAGCTGTGTTGCAGGTCCTCTAAACATCAAAACCCCGTGGTGTACAGTCGTTTGACTACACACAATGGGTACCGCAAGAGACTACTAAGAGACCAAGGTCTTTATGGCAGTCAGTCTAATCGTCAACTAATATCGTCATACAAAACATGTTAGAAAACACATTCGTAGCGATGAAACACCCCATAACACTCATATACTAACCTCAATTACAACAAGTGATATTCCAAAAGTTCTGAGAAAACGGATTATTTTACATATATCGTACAGTAATCCTCAGTCAAAATTAAATACTTGAGGCAATATATGGAGTTACAAAGCTGTACGGCAATTTGAAAAAAGTTTTTCGCTCTCTAAAAGGTTTTCCATTCACGTGCTGAAGGTCGCTCAACGGCGAGTGGCTCTGGAAACTGGATATTAGATGAACCAGTAGAAAAACGCGATTAACGGCAACAAGCACTCTAAGGAAATCTCAACATTAACAGTGAATCACCAGTAATATCATTGTTCTCGTAACACATCAACAGCTACGTGTACACAAATTTGACCTTTAAATGACATGACCAACGTCGTCGTTCTGGACCTGTATTCAAACCTAGAACCTATAGCCATTGCTAACTAAACTAAGCTTTGTTTGTGCCTTATTTAAACCGGATCACTAGGCACAAAGAGACTTGAAGTATTCGCCTGATTCCCATGCAACCCACATAACGCAGCTGTCTAGCAGGTCCTCTAATCTTTCCTTGGTTCAAATGGTTCAAATGGCTCTGAGCACTATGGGACTTAACATCATAGGTCATCAGTCCCCTAGAACTTAGAACTACTTAAACCTAACTAACCTAAGGACATCACACACGTCCATGCCCGGGCAGGATTCGAACCTGTGACCGTAGCAGCCCCGCGGTTCCGGACTGCAGCGCTAGAACCGCACGGCCACCGCGGCCGGCAATCGTTCCTTGATACAGTCGTTTGACTATTGAAAATGGTTCCAACAAGTCACCACTAGAAAACACTGCTCTGTACCGCAATAACTCAGGATGTAAAGTAATACCACGATACAAAAATTATCAGGGAACACCTCATCACAGATAAGACTGTCCTTAAGGCTTGTAAGCTCGCATTTATTTGCAATAACTGACAAACCTAAAATGTTAGCACTCTCATTATTACGTCAAATACGTAATGCACGTAGTAAGTTCGACGTATTCATGATTTCCTCTTCAAAGTAGCATACCATAATTGTTACTTAACACAAAATGTCATTAAAAATTTACGTTATTCTCGATCATCTAGTTGAGAATATGTATGAACTTCAAATGACACGACGAACCGACTCGTTCTGCATATGTATTCAAACCCAGGTCTTGCAAACTAAGATTTCGTGACTGACAGAAATTGACAGTCATTCCTGACTAGACATAAAGAGAGTGATATACCTCGATTTTAGACAGTATGTTAACAAATATCAACTTTAAATTACATAACGTAAACATTTTTAACAGTAGCGAATTCGTACCCAGCATCTATTGTCCCTGTTAACGAACTACGAGAGATGTTAAATAAGTCTTCTTCACAAGTAACTTACTTAAAATGCAGTGAGGTAAAGCTCTGTGTTGGACAGGGATTCGAACACAGAACCTAATAGGATTGTTATCGAAGCACAATCAACTTTGACATATCGGATTTTCTCGGAAGTCGCTGTTATATTCTAGAGAAAAGGAAAGTTGAGTGTGGGTTTGTTACACCAGAAGCGACATGTGAGCATGTTTGAACTAGAAGTAATATGACAAAGAGTTCAGTGTTGACTAGGAATCGAACCCCACACATATCGCTGTTGACTACACACAAAAAGACGTCAGCTAACGAATTTTTCTCCACCAGCAGATCGGAATAACATCCTTGAACTTACAGTGATTTCGCAAATAGTTCTGTGTCTCACTGGGAGTCAAAAACGTCAGATATCTTTAGTGTTGAGAACGAATGAAATTGCATTAAATATAAAAATTGTTATCCACCAGCAGATAGGTGTTCTCATGCTAGAGCTTGATAATACGCAGTGAAAAGTTTAGTGCTCGGCCAGGATTCCAACACATTTATGCGTAATATGTGGAGATAGTGAGGAATCTGCAGTTTTGAACAAACTACAAGTTGTAGTCAAGCTGTATTGTCAAGAAGGGACAAAATTCCGCATTAAGGGCGGTCTGAGTTGCATTCCCAGTTTAGAACCAATTTTATGGACATACAGAAGCTCAAATAAAAGACGGAATAAGTGTCCTGTAACCATACACAGGGTTTGTTTCGTCACTAGAAATAAATAACTAGTATAAGAAAGGTTACTGATGATAGACTTTCTACATGCCGCCACTCCTTACTTTATTGTGATCCCACCTAACGTCTACCTGGTAGAGAAGGAATATCATGTTTAATGTGATTTTCAGACCACAATGCCATTATACCTTCTTCACTTGGCGTAGCCAGAATGGAATAGAATCTGCCTCGCCCTATAATTAAACATCGGCAGAAGTTGGAATCGAACAGAGACCGACATCATATGAAACTATCATCAGTCCAACAGACCACCAAACCCTCTTCTCTATGACTCATTTCGCTATCACATACCGTTGCGGCACACAAAATGAGAATTCTGACACAGAGGCTCCCTGTTGTGATTTGCAGGATGTTCAATACATTCATTACTTGGTTGACCGAATCGCCATGAAATAGCTGCCTTGGCTACCCAGTGCATACATTCGACTCTATTTTGTAATCACCGAAATAAAATAACGTAACTGCCACCTACACAGAACTGCCAACAGTGTAGGATGCACAAATTTAAACAGGAAGTGTTCATTTCCCTTTGAGCTGCTTGATGACACCATCGTACAGTGCAAAAGATGGGCCGTAACTGTCTGTCTCTCAGAAGTCTATATCCGGCCATATGCATTATCTCACAGCACTGTGGAATGCCGAAGTTCTGGAGGAACTGTTGTTCACTTCCAGAGGTGCTGTAGCTACGTCACAGCTAGCAGCGCAACGGTAAGCGTCGCGCACTGTTGATAAGACGTCGCGTGTTGTATTACATTCGCTACTACTTTTTTTTAAAACGCAATTCTGCTGTCTGCTGAAGTTAACAATTTAATGGAACTCTGAACGTAATTGCCTTCACCTCTCAACCCAAAATAGTCGCAAGTTGAAAAAAATGTTAACTTCTGCGTCATTTTCTTCTTTTCAGGTTTAATAGACGGCCGGCAGCAGATGCGCTCGAAGCTTTTGTATTATGTATGGGGAGAGCGCATCGTGCCAAAATAGCCAGAAAAGTATTTTCTACATCATCTGTCGTCTGGTAGTGGCATTTTATTCTTCTTCAAACCTTGTTTGACAGCTTTAACTCAGAACAAGTTTTCTGCATACATGTAATCAATGAACTGCATGTGCATTGTCAGACTGTTATAGATAATATCAGAGAATTCGCATATATCGTTGATGATTAATTTCTCTCTCATGTTTAGTATTGTTTTAACAACACTAAAAGAAACCTTACGAAAACTGTGCACTGTATTGTAAGGAATGAAAGACAACTACCCACGATAACCTTACGACGAAAGTCTGTTTAAACAAAACTGAGTATCTGTACACAAGCGTGCCTCTATCTGCACGAATTAGTAATACACTATTCACTTAGATTTCGATTGGGTCTGTGTTTAAATGGTGTGCTGTGTCATACTCAACAGGTATGCAAACGTGGCATTCATAAATAAAGTTACGTATTCCTAGAAACCCATAATTTGCTTGTCAGCAGCGGAAAGAGGCGTTACCTGTTGTGCAGCATTGTAAGTTTTTCACCATTGCAGTATGAGTTGAAAGCATTTTCTTACGATTTGCTTATCGATGTTTTATTTGACTGCTTGCAGCTCTTACACAGAAGGGACAAAAACGTTACATTCAGCGAGGCTGAAACCGCGAACTATAACAGTTGTATTTTCACGTGTCATCACGTTACCACAGAGCTAGCGGATAGATATGGTCTGCGCCTTCCTCTTACGAGGCAAATAGTGGCTAGAACTCGTAAACCGCTTTTTACAGGACGAGATTAGTTGCGATTGCCACGTTCAATAGCTTTGCTGGGCTGAAACCCATAAATTTACAATCTTCTGTTACACCTCAAGCGATAACAACTCAGGTTATTCAATGGAAATGACACGAGAAATCAAGTGAACTTTCAGGCTTAATTCCGTGCTCACCAGGAAGTAACTCGTCGATCACAGAGTTGCCAAACATACCTAGCGTTGTTGCCAAATCTCAGTTACAATACCAGCAGGAAGAAGACGAACCGATGTGATCCTACAGCGTGCTGGGTAGTGACCATAGCTGCCGCCTCAGAGACGCGGCTGCTGCGGCCTGGAATACGTAATGCGTCTGATTCACATTTCTGTAACTAGGTTTAGGGACTGGAGCTTAGTTGCCAATAATACTCAATACTGACTGCTACTAAGCATCATAAATCAGTAACTCTCACAGTTGTTTTTATATTTCTTTCGTAACTGTACTCAAAACTAAGAAACTCATTCACAGACGTTTTCGTGCCTCGCCGATGGCGATAGTCGAGCACAACAAACAAATAAAAATAAAATGAGTGTGTGTGTGTGTGTGTGTGTGTGTGTGTGAGAGAGAGAGAGAGAGAGAGAGAGAGAGAGAGAGAGAGAGAAAGAGAGAGAGGGAGAGGGAGAGAGAAAGGGTAAAAAATTGTTGTAAAGAAATTGAATACTGCTATGTAAAGAAATTTTTCATTAAAATGACTCGTTCCACATCATTACGGAATGTCTTATTCATGATCTACGGAACAAGTTTTAATCTAATCTAATCTTATCATATCATATTCCTGACTATCCATGAAGAGTAATGAAGTACCGAAATTTTCTCCTATATCAGTAACCAAATCTAAACTTGAAAATAAAAGACGACAATTTATGTAATAAACCGGGACTCCTATCAAGCCTCTTTCATCCCTGTTAACTAACCATGAAAGATGTATATCAGACATGTCTGATATACCTCAATTCAGAAGTAACGAAATGTGTATGAATTTAATGATGAAGCGCATCATCTGAAGTTCTGCGACGGAGATACGAACCCAAGACGTAATCGGATTGTTAACTAAGTAAAATCAAATGTTAGGTACCGGTTTTTCTTGCCAGCTGCTAGGTGTTTAATCTAAAATAAGGACACAAATTTTTGTGCCTGATCGACAATCCAACCGCACTCCTATCGTTCTTCCTTATTATCCACAAAGATTGCTTGAGTATCAATTGTCCGTGGTCTAGGGGTAGCGTCTTTGATTCATAATCAAATCGTCTTTGGTCCCGAGATCCATCCCCGCCACTGCCTATGTTTTGATAAATAATTAACATTGGCGGCCGAAGACTTCCGGCATAAGAAGTCAGCCTCATTCTGCCAACGGCCTTGTCAAAGAGGGCGGATGTGCGGATAGAGGTTCAGGGCACTCTCTTGTCCTAGGGGTGGGAAATTGCCCCTAAAGGCGGAAGAATCAGCAATGATCAACGACATGAGGATGCAGAAGGCAATAGAAACCACAGCATTAAAGACACGTAACGTGTATCCACAGGACATGTGGCCTGTATTTGAAGAAGTGTCATGATGATCTCTCCATTGGCAAATGATTCCGGAATAGTCCCCCATTCGTATCTCCGGGAAGGGACTGCCAAGGGGGAGGTTACCATGAGAAAAAGATTGAATAATCAACGAAAGGATAACGTTCTACGAGTCGGGGCGTGGAATGTCAGAAGCTTGAACGTGGTAGGGAAACTAGAAAATCTGAAAAGGGAAATGCAAGAGCTCAATCTAGATATAGTAGGGGTCAGTGAAGTGAAGTGGAAGCAAGACATGGATTTCTGGTCTGATGAGTATCGGGTAATATCAACAGCAGCAGAAAATGGTATAACAGGTGTAGGATTCGTAATGAATAGGAAGGTAGGGCAGAGAGTGTGTTACTGTGAACAGTTCAGTGACCGGGTTGTTCTAATCAGAATCGACAGCAGACCAACACCGACAACGATAGTTCAGGTACACATGAGGACGTCGCAAGCTGAAGATGAACAGATAGAGAAAGTGTATGAGGATATTGAAAGGGTAATGCAGTATGTAAAGGGGGACGAAAATCTAATAGACATGGGCGACTGGAATGCAGTTGTAGGAGAAGGAGTAGAAGAAAAGGTTACAGGAGAGTATTGGCTTGGGACAAGGAATGAAAGAGGAGAAAGACTAATTGAGTTCTGTAACAATTTTCAGCTAGTAATAGCGAATACCCTGTTCAAGAATCACAAGAGGAGGAGGTATACTTGGAAAAGGCCGGGAGATACGGGAAGATTTCAATTAGATTACATAATGGTCAGACAGAGATTCCGAAATCAGATACTGGATTGTAAGGCGTACCCAGGAGCAGATATAAACTCAGATCAGAATATAGTCATAATGAAGAGTAGGCTGAACTTCAAGACATTAGTCAGGAAGAATCAATACGCAAAGAAGTGGGATACGGAAGTACTAAGGAATGACGAGATACGTTTGAAGTTCTCTAACGCTATAGATACAGCAATCAGGAATAGTGCTGTAGGCATTACAGTTGAAGAGGAATGGACATCTCTAAAAAGGGCCATCCCAGAAGTTGGGAGGGAAAACATAGGTACAAAGAAGGTAGCTGCGAAGAAACCATGGGTAACAGAAGAAATACTTCAGTTGATTGATGAAAGGAGGAAGTACAGACACGTTCCGGGAAAATCAGGAATACAGAAATACAAGTCGCTGAGGAATGAAATAAATAGGAAGTGCAGGGAAGTTAAGACGAAATGGCTGCAGGAAAAATGTGAAGACATCGAAAAAGATATGATTGTCGGAAGGACAGACTCAGCGTACAGGAAAGTCAAAACAACCTTTGGTGACATTAAAAGCAACGGTGGTAACATTAAGAGTGCAACGGGAATTCCACTGTTAAATGCAGAGCAGATAGGTGGAAAGAATACATTGAAAGCCTCTATGAGGGTGAAGATTTGTCTGATGTGATAGAAGAAGAAACAGGAGTCGATTTAGAAGAGTTAGGGGATCCAGTATTGGAATTTAAAAGAGCTTTGGAGGACTTGCGGTCAAATAAGGCAGAAGGGATAGATAACATTCCATCAGAATTTCTAAAATCATTGGGGGAAGTGGCAACAAAAGGACTATTCACGTTGGTGTGTAGAATATATGAGTCTGGCGACATACCATCTGACTTTCGGAAAAGCATCATGCACACAATTCCGAAGACGGCAGGAGCTGAGAAGTGCGAGAATTATCGCACAATCAGCTTAACAGCTCATGCATCGAAGGTGCTTACAAGAATAATATACAGAAGAATGGAAAAGAAAATTGAGAATGCGCTAGGTGACGATCAGTTTGGCTTTAGGAAAAGTAAAGGGACGAGAGAGGCCATTCTGACGTTACGGCTAATAATGGAAGCAAGGCTAAAGAAAAATCAAGACACGTTCATAGGATTTGTCGACCTGGAAAAAGCGTTCGACAATACAAAATGGTGCAAGCTGTTCGAGATTCTGAAAAACGTAGGGGTAAGCTATAGGGAGAGACGGGTTATATACAATATGTACAACAACCAAGAGGGAATAATAAGAGTGGACGATCAAGAACGAAGTGCTCGTATTAAGAAGGGTGTAAGACAAGGCTGTAGCCTTTCGCCCCTACTCTTCAATCTGTACATCGAGGAA
This sequence comes from Schistocerca piceifrons, assembly GCF_021461385.2. Taxonomy (NCBI): domain Eukaryota; kingdom Metazoa; phylum Arthropoda; class Insecta; order Orthoptera; family Acrididae; genus Schistocerca; species Schistocerca piceifrons. Next base: position 611,525,978 of record NC_060142.1, on the reverse strand, counting down.
GCAATGATGGAAATAAGAGAAAGGTTCAGGAGTGGAATTAAAATACAAGGTGAAAGGATATCAATGATACGATTCGCTGATAACATTGCTCTCCTGAGTGAAAGTGAAGAAGATTTAAATGACCTGCTGAATGGAATGGACAGTCTGATGAGTACACAGTATGGTTTGAGAGTAAATCGGAGAAAGACGAAGGTAATGAGAAGTAGTAGAAATCAGAACAGCGAGAAACTTAACATCAGGATTGATGGTCACGAAGTCAATGAAGTTAAGGAATTCTGCTACCTAGGCAGTAAAATAACCAATGACGGACGGAGCAAGGAGGACATCAAAAGCAGACTCGCTATTGCAAAAAATGCATTTCTGGCCAAGAGAAGTCTACTAATATCAAATATCGGCCTTCATTTGAGGAAGAAATTTCTGAGGATGTACGTCCAGAGTATAGCATTGTATGGTAGTGAAACATGGACTGTGGGAAAACCGGAACAGAAGAGAATCGAAACATTTGAGATGTGGTGCTATAGACGAATGTTGACAATTAGGTGGACTGATAAGGTAAGGAATAAGGAGGTTCTACGCAGAATCGGAGAGGAAAGGAATATGTGGAAAACACTGATAAGGAGAAGGGACAGGATGATAGGACATCTGCTAAGACATGAGGAATGACTTCCATGGTACTAGAGGGAGCTGTAGAGGGCAAAAACTTCCTTACAGGAAAGGAATTCGTGGCGGGCCGCATCAAACCAGTCAGTAGACTGATGACCAAAAAAAATCAATTGCTTACTCACCAACAGTGTGTGCGTGTTTGACTAGAAATTGTTGGCAACATGAACAGACATTAAAAATGCACGTTAATTTTCACTAGCAGGCCGGTGTGCACGTGATAGGGCTTGAAATAATATTATGAATATTTTTGTACTGGATCAGGACTCGGACCCACATATTTGCCTTTGGAGGAGACCTAGAGAAGACTGCAGTCTTGGGAAAAGGAATGAGATGATTGAACTATACTGTTCCGAGAGATTCAGATCCTCTAAAGAGGAGATACGAATTCGTAACACAGACCAGCACCAAATTTTTCAACGTCTCTAGTTCAATCAAGTACAAGTAAAATAATAGCCCTATTCCTTTAGACGGCTATCAGTTCATCAAATAAAATAAAGTTTTCTGATGTAAGTAAGCTTACTGGTGACAGTATTTCTGTTTACCATGACCTCCACCTATGTCATTTTCCAGCGTAAACCGGCTCTGCCCAGTCTAGAATGAAGGAACGTGATGTTTAATGCGGATTCTGGGTTATAACAGCTTTCTCTTGAGGTTACCAGAAGTAAAGTAAATCTGTTAGTGCCTCTTAAAAGTAAATGCCTGAACCCACGCGTTGCACCTGTGATAGTTCGTTCCACCAGACCATTGTGGCCACATTTAACAGCCCCAGGAGTGTGCTGTAACGGATGAAGTGCTTAGCTTACTTAACTAGTCACGGTGGAAAAAAACCCGAGTCTATTAAATGGTTAAGTAGAAGCAAGCTTCTGACGCGGAGATATTATGCTATTCTCATGTCAGCAGGATGTAAAGACTCTTCTAGGCACCATACCCTCGATTTGAAGCCATTTTGAAATTTTCTCTAATTTAGGAAATTTCTTAGTTCCAGAAAACCCACTGTGAAGTGTGAAGTTACCGGATGATTCGATTATCACCGTCATTATTACTATGATTTTCTTCATACCGCTGTTGGAACACATGTCCTTGAAGATCATTTAAGTCCTTTTGGTCATTATAGTAGTAGTTGCCCAAGAAGAAGTTCTTTCCCTGTCTACGGAATCCTTTTGATGTTAATATCAAACATCAGCAATTACTCGTAGATCACATTAAAACTAAAGTAATTGATGAAGACGTTACTTGATAATGAAAACGAACTGCCTTTCTTCATTTACTTGCGCCTAGAAATGGCTGTCGAATACTGCCAAACCAAAAGCCAAGGGATATTACTGCCTTCCAATATACGTCGCTGTCAGTTCTTCCATAGGATTTGGTCAACGTGATCTGTTTCAAGTTGTGTATGACAAAGAATGTTTTAGAAAATCAATTGTTTTCCTTTGCAATAAACAGAAAGATTTTCATTCTAAGCTATCCAAGTCCAAAATTTTCGCAATATTAGTTCCAATTTAATATTCGCTTCCATAATGTAAGGAAAGTATTTCACAGTTGCCAAACATGCATCCGACTCACTGTCCTTACAGTTTGTCGCTGGCCCTAAATTCCAGCTCAAAGCGACGCGAGTTTAAGTAACCTAATGTAGCGAAGACTGTTTGCCATTGCTCTTTCTCACCGGAAAATATGCAATTCACGCATTGGGCTCCATAAGTACACTGTAACAGTAATTTCTGTGTGTATGCAATTCATACGGATTGTAGAATTTAGTGGTGCTCTCTCTTCCACTTCTGTGTACAATATGCCTGACCTAAACGTGCTCTTTATCATTACAGGCCCTGGGCGGTGCAACATCATATTGACAACAGTAATGTGCTTATACTGACAACTTCATTGTTCGTTTTACCCGATTTTGTAATCATTTAAGTAAAACAACGGCTGGTTAACGATTTACAAATCACGATTTAGGGCCGTTAACACGATTTCTTTAAACATTGTCGTAGCTGAAGGAATTTAGTTTTTTCTTAAGTCGTCTTATGCAGCAACGTTCACAGATATCTCAAATAGGAAAAGCTCTTTACCTAGGTACGAAGGTTGTAAAACAAACTTCCCACAGTTTGTGTCAGGTTGATCTTTCGTCTGATAGCATTGAATAAGTAATTTGTGTAAGAGGTATTAAAGTAGTGTTCCTGTAGCTGTGGGAATCATTGGTAGAAAACGAGTTTCAAACCAATGGGGACAGTACTGATAATTATTCAAAACGATTATCAACCTAAGTCGGCGTTCATCCACAAACAGAGGAGTATTTGTAATATTGAAGCTAGACTAGGTATCCTTGTCTTCCTTGAGTGGGCATTGGAAGGCGTTTACACACACGTATACGAGGGTAATCCCAAAGGTAATGTCTCCTAAGGGACACGCAAGTGCCAACGCAGGCACAAACGAGAGATCCTTAATTTTAATGGTAAGCAGAAATAGTGTTGGCTGCATGGTGGCTAGGTGATAAAGAGCAAGACTATGGATACGAAGGTCTCAGGTTAGATCCCTCACCAGTCCCACGATTTTTATGTGCCGTTCTACACATATTTCCCCTGGGGCAGTGTTTGTTGATGTGAAAAATGCCGAGTTGCACTGTAGTCCGAAAGCCACGTAAAACTGTAGGTTCCCCTATTAACTGGCTAGGTAAGTCAACTCAAAGGTCGGATGAAAGCAACAGCATGCCACCTCCAACAAGTCCGTGCCTATTAAAGCACTGTGGTGTTCAAACCACTCTTGCGACTGATGACTGCTTTACTTTCTATGGGTTCCAAAACTAATGATTGTCGGGTTATTAACATTTTTGTGTTTTCATGCTGTAGCTTCGATACCAGTAAACGTAAGTAACCGGCCGAGAACTGTCACCGTTCGAGTTGTCAAGGTGGTAGAGGACGATGCTGTCGACACCAGTTACAATTTTGGTCATTGCTGTGTTTCAGTCGAATACCTCTATGGGCCTTTCTGCGTATATCTAGATTACTTTTATACACTTGGTACGCTTCCAAATTGATATAGAGCTGTATTTAGCAACATGAATCAGATATGTTTTCCGTGCAATATATCGGACAACACGTCAGTGCAGCGAGATTTCGTTTATGTGTTGCGCATGGTGCAAGAAATATTTGTGTTTTGCTTGTTTCTGTGATAGGTTTCACCCCACTGAATGCGAGCAAGCTCACGAATAGACTGTCAATAACTGGAATTACGCAATTACACTTAAAAGTTGTATTTTTGCATTATGTATCGCGATGAAAATAACTATAAACAGGTTATATGCCTACTTGCTTATTATCGCGCTTCTCGATGCTTTCCTCAAAAAATTAAAATAAAAATTAAAAGAGAGAGAGAGACAGAGAGAGAAAACAGAAATGTATTTCAAATATCAGCTCAGTGACGCCATATTCGTCTCGTGATGTAAAGCAAGGTTAGTTGATAGATAATAACTCGTTGTACTAGCGATATGTATGGCTACAGGGTTCTTAGTTTTCTCTCTGCAAACAACTAGAACAGAATTCAATAACAAAGTGGTAAGAACACCTTGTCAGTGCGCCAATTAAATACTCAGCCATTCTTGGTTATTTTGTTAATCGTCTGTAATGCAGTAAACATCCTTGATTATTGATTTGTAATTACTACCATCGTTATTGTTATTCGTCACCCCACAACAGCTTTCCTATCACTCATTGCCGTCGATGCACGTAACGAATGGATCAGGATGAATGGAATGTGGGATGTTTCGTCACGGAGAATATACACATTTATCTCGGCATCTTGTGTCAGGGTAATATGTAAATCTCAATAAGAAAATACGACAATAACACCCAACTATTTCTGTCCACTTAACACCATGACGACAGACAAATTGGCGTCTCACTGTATTTTGATTATAATTCGTTAGCCTTTTTGCGACCTCATTTTAATTCCTCGTGGGAGCAGGCATAACATTATGCTGTTTGAACACCGAACAATAACACACAAAGATAGTAGATGGAAGGATACAAAGAAAAAATCAGACTCCTGGGTGTGGATCCAGTTCATCATAAGAAGACTAAACAAGAGGGAAACATTCCGAAAGCAATGAAAACGCTGGTTAGTATACATTATTTGTATAGATCTGAAGATGAATAAGCGCAGATTTGCACAGTGCCCGCATCTGCACTTTAGTTCCTGTCTTAATGGGCATAATTTTTAGTTTCTTCCCTTCTGAATTATCAAATGAATTGATTATTACATAGTACAGAATAATTATGTTACTGTGCTTCTTACAGCTTCCATTCGCACCAACATTTTTCTACATTCTCGTGCAATTCATGAAATTCTACTTGTATGATCACAAGACTGCACATAGATGCAATCAATTTCGAGGTGCAAAGTGTTTGTTTTCTTACTTTTCGTGACAGGTTGGCAAATTTGATTTATTGTACTGAAATAATCTTTTGTAACAAAGTAACAAGGTTTTGAGGGAAACTGTAATCGTGATGGAAGACTACACACCTGAATGTTTGACACAGCTGGTAGGAGAAAACGCTGCATATTAACCAAACCCCGCGCCTCCTCTCCGTATCCTCCTATGACACGAGCCCAGGATTCTCCTCCTATAACGCTACAGAACTGTTCGTAGCACAGCTGAGAATTGGCAATATCGTCACCAACATTCGGCAACACTGTGACAGTGCAATCAAATGGTTCAAATGGCTCTGAGCACTATGGGACTCAACTGCTGAGGTCATTAGTCCCCTAGAACTTAAAACTAGTTAAACCTAACTAACCTAAGGACATCACACACATCCATGCCCGAGGCAAGATTCGAACCTGCGACCGTAGCGGTCTTGCTGTTCCAGACGGCAGCGCCTTTAACCGCACGGCCACTTAGGCCGGCTGACAGTGCAATCACTTCCGCGTATGGTAATGAAGTGACTCGCTATATTAACTAGATATTCCCTTTCCATTTGAATGACTCGTGGTATATAATCCTCACGTAAACTAAGACACTGAGACAGAAATTTTTTGTCTAAATAAATGCTATTCTTCACATAAGTGACAACTTTTAATATCTTTCACGATGCGTTATGAGGCTGAGCGACCAATACCATGACGAGAGTGGCGTGTTGGCAGCAGTGTGTCCGTAGCCCCGTGGTACTGCCCGTGTCTCGTCTTCCACGGATAAGAAAATCGTCAGTTCTAACCCTGGTAGGGGCAGCGCGTGCGAGCTTTTTTGTGTAATATTTCATGGAACTGCGAATTCCCAGAAAAAATTCTGTAACAAAATCAGAAGTAAACCTTTACACATCAAATCCTCTTGGCAGCTACACTCAGTAAGTTGTGTTAATGGTCGTAGATCTCGGCTTTCTGACTGCCAAGCTGCTATACAATACAAGCGCTTCTAAATAAATTCGAATCGACCGTCAACGATACGAAATTCAATAATGATCTTCACTTAAGGCTCCCATGTCAGGGTGATAAGTATGAAGGTAATAAATTGATTTGCAAATCGCAAGAAAATACTTTCAGCACAAAGTGCAATGAGGAAAAACTTACAATGCTGCACAACTGGTAACGCCTCTTTCCGCTGCTGACAAGCAAATTTTGGGTTTCTAGGAATACGTAACTTTATTTATTAAATGCCACATTTGCATACCTGTTGAGTATGACACAGCATACCATTTGAACACAGACGCAATCGAAATCTAAGTGAGTAGTCTTTTACTATTGCGTGCAGATAGAGGCACGCTTGTGTACAGATACACAGTTTTGTCAAAACAGACTTCCGTCGTAAGGTTATCGTGGGTAGTTTTATTTAATTTCTTACAATACAGTGCACAGTTTTCGTAAGGTTTCTTTTAATGTTGTTAAAACAATACTAAACATGAGAGAGAAATTAGTCACCAACGATATATATGAAACTTCCTGGCAGATTAAAACTGTGTGCCCGACCGAGACTCGAACTCGGGACCTTTGCCTTTCGCGGGCAAGTGCTCTACCAACCTTTTTTTTTTTTTTTTTTTTTGGGTCTCCTTCCTCCCCTTCAACCCATCCTTTACGCTCGCCAAGTGTTGCCTTCTCGGCCCGGCTTCTCCGCCTTTAAGAATGAATGTAACTTGATGATGTGGAAACGCGCTGCTTCTGAACGACGAACGAAGTATGCCCCTTCTGTTGCCTTTGTTTGCAACATGGCTTGAATAAAAATAAATGTAAATTCCATTGAGAAGGCAGTCTCATAATTGTTGTGGAAATGGAAATGCATCTGTAAATTTCGTTCTCCGTGTGTGGAAAAACGGAAAGAAGAAAACTCATTATGGCTGATAAGTATAATTTCCTTTTTCAGAAGGTAATGAAGTAAAATAGGCTTCTTCTGCTTGATTTTACACTTAATTAACATAAATGTGTCTTCTTGTGAAAAGAAAAGGAAAGAAAAATAGAAACTAAATAAATGGCGTATACCAGTTTCATCACTGTGTTTCTCCGAAACCAAAGTAATAGATACACATAGGCTTAATTGGTCTATACTGATGATCTTCTCTGACTACTTTCTGTTGGAAATCCTCCTCCTGCTACGTGTAGAACAAACTTTAACCAAAAATCATTCGTCTAATATACGAAATGCTTGAATGTGCAATGTAAATTACGCATTTCTAATGGTTACAGGATTGTTTTAGTTAAAAAGTTTGCGTAATTTTCTTTGTATTTTTTAGTACACATCAACTTGTGGTGCTCAGTTGTAAGGTATACCCAGAAGTCCTCCCTATTGCTTGATTCTTTTGTTAGGACGTAATGCATCGCTTGGCCTTTCAACCAGTTAATTGCATTTCGTTTTGTTTTAGGGTAAGGTATACCGTCAGGGTTTAAAAATTCAGCAGTCGTAACGGCATTGGGCGTAGTTCTGCTGACGCTCGCTATCTTTTGTCTTATGTAGAGCCATATTTCTTTTACCCTGTCACACAGCAATCTATGCTCTTCGGTATCTGGTATTTTACATAATGGACACAGCGGTGACTCGGCCAATCGAATAGAGTGAAGTTTAGAGTTCGTCGTAATTTTTCTGTTTACAGCAAAGTACCAGGTCGATTTGACATACGTTGGCAAGTTCCGGCAGTGAATATTTTCCCATATTGTTTCCCGGTTATAACAAGGATACTTTTGTTCTACGTCGTTTCTGGGTTTGTCTTTCATCAAGTTATTATAAAGTTCTTTTACTTTCATGATGTCTTTTCCAGGAATCCTTGCCTGTATATAGCTGTATTCTACGAAAAAGTATTTCAAGTGGTATAGTCCGTTGGGTATGTGTTGGACATTTATAGGTGCACTGACGTCAGCAGGAGCTATTTCGTTTAACAAATGTGCAGCAAGGGTACCACTTGGCTCTTTCCATTGTTTGTATGTGGTAGCAAGGTATAAGGCTTGCGCTTTTTTGCTGACATCGGTAAGATTTAACCCACCACATTTCGTAGGGAGCATCAGAATGTCATATTTGACTTTGAAAATACGTCCGCGGCTCACAAAGTGTCCTAGTGCAGATGCGATGCTTTTCAACAAAGTCGCAGGTGGTGGCAGAACTTGTGCTACATAATTAACTTTTGATGTGACGTATACATTTGCCACTGTTACTTTTTGAAGTTCATCGAGTTTCCTAATACTATGTGCTTGTACAGAGGCGCGTATGCTGTTAAGTAATTTTCGATAATTCGCAGCAATAGTGTGCTTGATATTTCTTTTAAAATCTATGCCGAGACATTTCATGGTTACAAGCTCGCGTAACAGATCCTGCGTTTGCGTCCCAATTCCACGGCCGATGTTGAAAATCCCCGACTTTGTTCTATTAAGTTTTGCACCAGATGCCTGTTCATATTTTATTACTATTCGTAGTGCGCTCTGTACTTCAGCGCCATTCACGACTAGGAAGCCAACATCATCAGCGTATGCCTTGCACACGATCTTTTCTCCATGTATTTTTAGTCCTTGTAGATGTTTCATAAGGGAGGCAAGCAGGGGCTCGATGGCGATGGCGAAGAGTGCCATTGACATTGGACACCCTTGCCTAATGCAGCTGGTGACGTCAATCGGGCGGCTAATGTGTCCATTGATGACAAATCTGGCTGAGTTGTTTGTTACTGTATTTCTTACTACCGCAATGAATAGAGGTGGGAAGCCCATTGCGCCCATGGTGCGAAGGAGAAAACTATGATTAACTCTGTCGAAGGCTTTGTCAAAGTCGAGTGAGATGAGTGCACATTTTATTTTGCAGACGTCGGCCGTTGAGATTAGGTCCCTGTAATCACAGAGGGTCTGGAGAATTCTTCTGTCTTTGCCCACACTTGTTTGATAAGGGCCAGTGACGCTGGTCATTGTGGTTTTCAGCCTGCGAGCGAGGATGCGGCCAAAGATTTTGTAATCGCTGTTTAAAAGCGTAATTGGCCTCAGAGCACTTACAGATTTCGTATTGGTAGTTTTTGGCGCTAGCACTACGAGTCCCTCACGAAATTCCTTCGGGATGTCATTCTCAGGGTTTAGCAGTTCGTTGCAGATGAGAGTAAACTTGCCTTTTACGAGGCCACTGAATCTGCGATAAAATTCTGCCGGAATTCCATCTGCCCCTGGAGCCTTATTTTTCGTGCTTCCATATATAGCTTCTTCGACGTCTTCTTCAGTCACTTCCGAGATGAGAGTTTGTGCTTCCGCGTGGGATACTTTGCCCTGGAGGTTAATCATTAACTCATCTTGAAGCTGTTCGTCAACCGTCTGACTAGACATTAAGGATTCAAAATGCTGTACGATTGCCTCTTTAATCTCTCTTTGCTTCGTCAGCTTCCTTCAATCATCAGTTGTTATTTCAGATAATAACTTGCGAGCCGCCCTTTTGCTTTCACGAATGACATGATAAATGGAAGTGACCTCGTGCTGGGCTATGTTCTGGGCACGCGACCTTATTTGGTAGCCTTCCAGTTGTTTACACCGTAGTGCTAAGAATTTTGCTTTAATTTTGTTAATTCTTTCGTAGTTGTCCACAACTGTTGCATCGCACTTGTACAAATCCCTTAGACACTGAAAGTAAAATTCTATAGTTGATTTGTGCCAAAAGTTTTTGTCTTTGGAGTAGTTTATGAAAAACCTCCGTATTTTAGGTTTGGCATGTTTCAGCCACCAGTCAGTGCCAGAGTTGTACGAGCTAAATTTGCTTTCACACTCTCTCCATACCCTGTGAAATGCCTCCTGACAAGCATGGTCTTCCAGATGTGACACATTGAGCTTCCATGTGCCTCGACCTCTGAATGTCCCTTGTTTTATCAGATTGATTGTGCATATGTAAGCAGCATGATCTGAAAAAACGGTAGGCAATACTTCGGACTGCAAAATGAGGTGTCTCAAATTGTGCGTTACATATATCCTGTCGAGACGGCTCGCCGAGTGACTTGTGGCGTGGGTGAAGCCAGGGGCTGCACCGTGCATATGTTCCCATGAGTCTGTTAGTCTTAAGTCATTAACTATACGTTCCAGTTCAGTACACTTGTTAAAATTGGGAGTTTGGTCTTTGGCACGCAAAACACAATTAAAATCTCCTCCTAGGATAAGGTGATCATATCGAGTTCCAAATAGTGGGACAATTTCTTCTTTAAAGAACTCCGTTCTGCGGTGCCTGTTACTGGATCCTGAAGGGGCATACACGTTAATGAGCCGTATGTTGTTTATTGTGGCCGCTATGCCTTTACTGTTTGGTAGTTTAACTACATCTTGGACTACTATGCCCTCCTTTGTGAGCAGAGCCGTGCCCATTTCCGCTCCATGCCCTGGGTTTGTAATGGCGTTGAAGCCAGGTATGTTACCAAGCTCAATGTCTGTCACTTCTTGTAAAAGGATAATGTCACTGTCAGAAGCATATATAAAATCTTTTAAGTTCTGTAGTTTAAAGGAACTGTGAATCTTGTTAAGGTTTACTGTCGCGATTTTGTATGCTTGTATGTCAGACATTCTTCGTTCTACTTGATCTAACTTTAAAAAACATTCTTCTGTTTTGTCTCGCAAACGTCAGCTTTAAAACGCATCTTAATAATATTCACCGGTAGCAAATGTTTCAGCGTTGTGTCCTTGTTCTTTAGAATGTTCGTTCGCGGAGACGTCGTCGTTGAAGAAATCAGCCACCTGTGGGGCTAGCTTACAGTCTGTCTGAGTTTCTGAAACTTCTGTCATTTCAGCGTCGGCATTGTTATGGTCGCTTTCGTCTGCCCAGCTGGTTGAGGTTGTCGTCGTGGGTGGGACGAGTGAAGCTTCATGAGAGTGACTCGTTTCTTGAGGGTCGTTGGATGCTTTCTTTGTTGGCTTTCCTTGGACGTCTCGTTTTTCCAGCGCAGAAGGGGAACGCTCCACAGAAACTGGTGTCGCTTTCGTGTTGCTACAGATCTGTTGGCGTAAGGTACTACCTATTTCCTTCGCTTTTTGTCGGAGTGTGGGAGCTGTCTCCTCTGCACCTTTGCGCGCCAGCCGGCGTTTCTTATTTTTCTTCGGAGAATTGCCTCTCGACGGACTTTCTTCAGTATCAACGTTAGTGTCGCTTTCCTGCAAGGTGTGTCGGTCTTCAGCTTCCGGCGGATCTGCTGCCTTTACAATTGCAGGTGCCTGTGTCGGTGGAATTTCAACTGTTTCCGTAGATTGGCGGGACTCTTGTAGGTCGTCAGTTATGACGGCACTGACGTCCATTGGAATTTCAGTGTTTGGAGAATTTGTATTTGCACACGATTCAGGGGCTGAGGAGACAGTCGGCCGTTCGCGTGCCACGGCGGCGTAGGTTCCTGGCAGTGTTGTCATCGCCGGTGGCCTGGCGGCCTCGCCGGCCGGCAGCTGTGCAACGCGCCGCTGTATACATTCTGCGCGAACGTGCCCAGGCTTGTTACAGGCGGCACAGGTTCGCGGTTGGTCGTCATAAATTACAATCCCTCTATATCCGCAGACATTGATGTACGACGGGATGTGCTTTTGTAACTCTACACGAAGCTGACGTACGCCATTTAGTACTGGGAATTTATGCGCGCTTGACCATTTCTCGGCAAAGTTGCTGAGCACTTTCCCGAAGGGTGAAATTACAGCATTAATTTGGTCTGTTGTAATCTCAAAAGGTAACTCGAAGATTCGAATTGTGCGAATGCCAAACCCACCATGTGCAACGGTGACTTCACCAACGTTTCCATCTGAGTGCTTAAATTTCATGACACCTCCGGAAGACTCAACTATTTTCTCGCACAACTCGGAACTACGCATTTTAACAAACACGACACAAGTTACAATCGACAGGTGGATCCCAATTACATCATTAAAGGAGAGCTTCACATCTTCTTCTAACCAATTTTCTACTTCAAACGACTTGGGTCTGGCATATCGAGGATCAAAGGTAAGTTTCAACGTATCTTTTCGACTTGGTTGAGCCATCACTGCATGCTACTCATTACTTCTCGAAGCGTTCTATAAAAGGAGTTTTAAGCCGCAGCAAGCGCAAGACTTACCACGCGCAAGCACAGACGGCGCAGCGCACACCACACTACGTCCTACCTCCACGCCGTCCGCCGGCGAACTGACGAACCAACTGAGCTACCGAAGCACGACTCACGCCCGGTACCCACAGCTTTACTTCTGCCAGTACCTCGTCTCCTACCTTCCAAACTTTACAGAAGCTCTCCTGCGAACCATGCAGAACTAGCACTCCCGAAAGAAAGGATATTGCGGAGACATGGCTTAGCCACAGCCTGGGGGATGTTTCCAGAATGAGATTTTCACTCTGCAGCGGAGTGTGCGCTGATATGAAACTACCTGGCAGATTAAAACTGTGTGCCCGACCGAGACTCGAACTCGGGACCTTTGCCTTTCGCGGGCAAGTGCTCTACCAAATGAGATACCGAAGCACGACTCACGCCCGGTACCCACAGCTTTACTTCTGCCAGTACCTCGTCTCCTACCTTCCAAACTTTACAGAAGCTCTCCTGCGAACCATGCAGAACTAGCACTCCCGGAAGAAAGGATATTGCGGAGACATGGCTTAGCCACAGCCTGGGGGATGTTTCCAAAATGAAATTTTCACTCTGCAGCGGAGTGTACGCTGATATGAAACTTCCTGGCAGATTAAAACTGTGTGCCCGACCGAGACTCGAACTCGGGACCTTTGTCTTTGCGGGCAAATGCTCTACCAACTGAGCTACCGAAGCACGACTCACGGCCGGTACCCACAGCTTTACTTCTGCCAGTACCTCGTCTCCTACCTTCCAAACTTTACAGAAGCTCTCCTGCGAACCATGCAGAACTAGCACTCCCGAAAGAAAGGATATTGCGAAGACATGGCTTAGCCACAGCCTGGGGGATGTTTCCAGAATGAGATTTTCACTCTGCAGCGGAGTGTGGGCTGATATGAAACTTCCTGGTTCGCAGGTGAGCTTCTGTAAAGTTTGGAAGGTAGGAGACGAGGTACTGGCAGAAGTAAAGCTGTGGGTACCGGGCGTGAGTCGTGTTTCGGTAGCTCAGTTGGTAGAGCACTTGCCTGCGAAAGGCAAAGGTCCCGAGTTCGAGTCTCGGTCGGGCACACAGTTTTAATCTGCCTGGAAGTTTCATATCAGCGCACACTCCGCTGCAGAGTGAAAATCTCATTCTGGAAACATCCCCCAGGCTGTGGCTAAGCCATGTCTCCGCAATATCCTTTCTTCCGGGAGTGCTAGTTCTGCATGGTTCGCAGGAGAGCTTCTGTAAAGTTTGGAAGGTAGGAGACGAGGTACTGGCAGAAGTAAAGCTGTGGGTACCGGGCGTGAGTCGTGCTTCGGTAGCTCAGTTGGTAGAGCACTTGCCCGTGAAAGGCAAAGGTCCCGAGTTCGAGTCTCGGTCGGGCACACAGTTTTAATCTGCCAGGAAGTTTCATATCAGCGCACACTCCGCTGCAGAGTGAAAATCTCATTCTGACCAACGATATATGTTAATTCTCTGATGTTATCTATAACAGTCTGACAATGCACAAGCAGTTTACTGATTACATGCATGTAGAAAACTTATTCTGAGTTAAAGCTGTCAAACAAGCTTTGAAGAAGAATAAACAACCACTACCAGACGACAGCTAATGTAGAAAATACTTTTCTGACAATTTTGGCACGATGCGCTCTCCCCATACATAATACAAAAGCTTCGAGCGCATCTGCTGCCCGGCCATCTGTTAAACCTGAAAAGAACAAAATGACGCAGAAGTTAACATTTTTTCAACATGTGACTATTTTGGGTTGAGAAGTGAAGAGAATTACGTTCAAAGTTAAATTAAATTGTTAACTCCAGCAGACAGCAGAATTGCGTTTTAAAAAAAGGTAGTAGCGAATGTAATAAAACACGCCACGCCTACCCTTACGCTACTAGCTGTGACGTAGCTACAGCACCTCTGGAAGTGAACGGCAGTTCCTCCAGAACTTCGGCATTCCACAGTTGTGTGAGATAATGCACATGGCCGGATGTAGACTTCTGAGAGAAAGTTACAGCCATTCTTTTGGACTGGACGATGGTTTCAACAAACAGATAGCGCAATAGAGTAGCTCAAATGGAAAGGAACACTCCCTGTTTAAATTTCTGCATCCTACACTGTTGGCAGTTCTGTGTAGGTGGCAGTTACGTTATTTTATTTTGTTGATTACAAAATAGAGTCGAATGTATGCACTGGGCAGGCAAGGCAGCTCGTTCATTGCGATTCGGTCAACCAAGTAAATGAATGTACAGAACATCCTGCAAACCACTACAGGGAGTCTGTGTGTCAGAATTCTCATCTTGTGTGCAGCAACGGTGTTATGATGGAGAAATGAGTCGTAGAGAAGAGGGTTTGGTGGTCTGTTGGACTGATGATAGTTTCATATGATGTTGGTCTCGGTTCGATTCCTACTTCTGCCGATGTTTTTGATAGGGAGAGGCTGATTCTATTCTCTTCTGGCTACGCCAAGTGAAGAAGGTATAACAGCAATTTGGTCTGAAAATCACATTAAACATGATATTCCTTCTCTACCAGGTAGACGTTAGGTGGGATCACAATAAAGTAAGGAGTGGCGGCATGTAGAAAGTCTATCATCAGTAGCCTTTCTTATACTAGTTATTTATTTCTAGTGACGAATCAAACCATGTGTATGGTTACAGGACACTTATTCCGTCTTTTATTTGAGCTTCTGTATGTCCATAAAATTGGTTCTAAACTGAGAATGCTACTCAGACCGCCCTTAATGCGGAATTTCGTCCCTTCGTGACAATACAGCTTGACTACAACTTGTAGTTTGTTCGAAACTGCAGATTCCTCACTATCTCCACATATTGCGCATAAATGTGTTGGAATCCTGGCCCAACACTAACTTTTCACATTGTATTATCAAGCTCTAGCATGAGAAAACCTACCTGCTGAAAAAATCTGTTATCTGACGTCTTTTTGTGTGTAGTCAACAACGATATGTGTGGGGTTCGATTCATAGTCAGCACTGAACTCTTTGTCATATTATTTCTAGTTCAAACATGCTCACATGTCGCTTCTGGTGTAACAAACCCACACTCAACTTTCCTTTTCTCTAGAATATAACAGCGACATGTGCCGGGTTGGAGTTCTGGGAAGGAAAAAATTAATGTTTCGTCTTGTCATTTCAATTAATACATTTAGCTACTTCCGAGAAAATCCGATATGTCAAAGTTGATTGTGCTTCGATAACAATCCCATTAGGTTCTGTGTTCGAATCCCTGTCCAACACAGAGCTTTACCTCACTGCATTTTAAGTAAGTTACTTGTGAAGAAGACTTATTTAACATCTCTCGTAGTTCGTTAACAGGGACAATAGATGCTGGGTACTAATTCGCTACCGTTAAAAATGTTTACGTTATGTAATTTAAAGTTGATATTTGTTAACTGATACTGTCTAAAATCGAGGTATATCACTCTCTTTATGTCTAGTCAGGAATGACTGTTAATTTCCGTCAGCCACGAAATCTTAGCCTGCATGATTGGTTCAAATGGCTCTCATCACTATGGGAGTCAACATCTGAGGTCATCAGTCCCCTAGAACCTAGACCTACTTAAACCTAACTAACCTAAGGACATCACACACATCCGTGCCCGAGGCAGGATTCGAACCTGCGACCGTAGCAATCACACGGTTCCGGACTCAAGTGCTTAGACCGGCCGGAGTGGCCGAGCGGTTCTAGGCGCCACAGTCTGGAGCCGCGCGACCGCTACGGTCGCAGGTTCGAATCCTGCCTCGGGCATGGATGTGTGTGGTGTCCTTGGGTTAGTTAGGTTTAGGTAGTTCTAAGTTCTAGGCGACTGATGACCTCAGAAGTTAAGTCCCATAGTGCTCAGAGCCATTTGTAGTGAGTATAACCGCACGGCTACCGCGGCCTAGTCTGCATGATCTGGGTTTGAATCAATATGCAGAACGAGGCGGTTCGTCGTGCCATTTCAAGTTCATATATATTCTCAACTAGCTGATCGCGAATAACGTAAATTTTTAATGACATATTGTGTTAAGTAACATGTCGTGCATCACCTATCTGACGTAATAATGAGAGGGCTGACATTTCATAGATGTCATTTATTGCAATAAATGTGAGCTTACAAGCCTTAAGGACAGTCTTATCTGTGATGAGGTGTTCCCTGATATTTGTAGTATCGTGGTATTACTTTACATCTCGAGTTATTGCGATACAGAGCAGTGTTTTCTAGTGGTGATTGGTTGGAACCATTTTCAATAGTCAAACGACTGTACCAAGGAGCGATTACAGGACCTTGTAGACAGCTGCGTTATGTAGGTCGCATGGGAATCAGGTGAAATGCAATTCCGGTCGTTCGGATACTTTGAGCACGGCTGTAGGTGAAGTCGAAAGTTAAATATCATTTGTTTTCACCAATAGCGAAATCCTGCAACCTTAACTGACGATAGAATTGTTTTTGCCTAACTGGGATTCGAACCCAGCATCTGGCGCCGTCGTTTTCTAGCCAGGAACAGACGATAAATAGCTATTGTTGGTTCACCAGTAGCGAGATGGGCGCATGTTTAGCTAGACATCAGGCGACGAAAAGTTCTGTGCTGAATGGAATTCAAACCCCATACACGTGGTCATGTAGAAACTTTAACTATCAAATTCTTTTCCAATAATAGCTAGGAATGGCATGTTTGTACTTTCAATGATGTGATGGAAAATACTCTGCTGGCTAGAGGTTTAATCCACAACACGTCGTCGTTGGTGATCACAACGAACACAACGTCAAACCCAAATCCGTTTTCACCAGTAGGATGGAGAGGAATGTTTGAATTTGAAAAGATGCCAGGAAATGTTTGATCTTGTAATGTTGTGATAAAAAGCTCATCATGTGGCTGTGAGTTGAAACGAACACATTACAGCTGACAACGCACGAAGAGACGTTGAAAATGCAACTATTTTTCACCAATAGTTCGGAGTGCACACGCTAGGGCTTGAATTGAAATAATGAATTTTTTTTGTGCTTATCAGGATTTGAAACCAGATAGATGCCTTTCGAGGACGCCTAGAAGAGTTTGCAATCCTCGGGAACACAGTGAAATCGAATTCTAATTCCAGTTCAGCACCACAATTTTCAACGTCTCAGTTTCAAATAAAGTAAGAGCCTTGTGAACTTACATGGCCCTTGGTTCATTAAATGAAATACGTTTTCTAGTTTACGATGGCTTGCAGGGGACAGAGTCTCTGCCTTACGGGGTTTCTCCATCTGTCACAGCTCAAACGAATGCCCAGTCGGCAGCGAAGGGATGTTACCTTCACTGCGGATATTGAACTAAGGAGCTAACTGGCGTTCTGCACTTGGCGTTACTAGGGGTGAAGGAGAGCTACTTGTGTGTGTTAAAAATCTACACCTGGCGTGAGATGTGAACCTACACGTTTTACACACCAATACAAGATTAATCCACCCCACCACAGAACCCCCTGCCAAGCACATAATTATGAATTGCAGAGTATTCATTTAGATGTAGACGCAGATGTCAAGGGACGCGTAAGATGAAGGAGGGCGGGATCTGGGAATCGATAGAAGTGCAGAAGTGCAAAATATAAGCGTGAAATGCTTGCAAAGTAGTGTTTACTTAGATGTGTGCCACAGTTCGTTTTATCTTACGACCGAGGGAGGAAGGACTGTTCTTAGAACGAAGAATGGGTTATAGGGAAAGGAAGATCAAAGAATACGGTATCATAGATGGTGAGAGGAATGATAGAGAGTAAAGAGAGCAGCAACTGAAAGAGAAAATGTAGCGTCATTGGAAACTGCTAGATTTGTTTGCAAAGTTTTGGGGGAGTGTAATAGAAGGGCACTTGCGGCGATAGTGTCAGAGAGAGAGACTGAGAGAGAATAGAAGAGATATTAACAACGAGTAAACATTAATGTTCAAATGTGTGTGAAATCTTATGGGACTTAACTGCTAAGGTCATCAGTCCCTAATCTTACACACTACTTAACCTAAATTATCCTAAGGACAAACATACACACCCATGCCTGAGGGAGGTCTCCAACCTCCGGCGGGACCAGCCTCACAGTCCATGACTGCAGCGCCTTAGACCGCTCGGCTAATCACGCGAGGCGAGTAAACATAATATGAAATCGTTGGCGTATTGTGTGGAGGACGGAAGGTGTATTCATGGATGGAGGGGAAAAGAGAGACGTATTTGAGATAACAAAAACTACTTTGACAGAGTCCATCTACGCTGATTAGTTTGTAAGTATGTAGACAGGGTATAAATGAAATCAAAATAGAATACTTAACAAACTGTATAATCAAAAGAAACCCACTTGAATTAAAAGGGCAAGTCAAAGGAAAGCTAACCCAAATTGTATATTTTCTGTTCCCACGCGATCTTCCAGTAGCTCTCAATGGGGAGAAATGACGAAAAAGAAGACATAACAAAACATTTTAAGAACTCTATATTTTATCCAGAATCCTTCATTATTTTGTACTTCTATCACGCGTCTTGGCATAGAATGTATAAGCCGGCGGACGTAACAGCCTGAAGAACCAACTTCCTCCCAGACTTCCAGGACGCAGTCCCAAAGAGCGTCCGCTGTAGTTGGTTTTGTTTCGTGGCCAGATCTCTGTTAATGTTCTGGCGATCTCAGCCCACATGTTTTCCATGAAGTTCATATCAGCCGCCCGTGGCGGCCAGTCCATGACGTTGACGCCAGTCGTGGAGAGCCGCTCCTGAACAAATGCAGACTTGTGAATGGGAGAATCGTCCTCTTCCAATGTGACGTCCCCTTCTGCGTACAGCATTCGCAATGACGGAAGCATCACATTTTCCAATACGTATTCATACTGCGCGCTATCCAGAGTTCCTTCTATCCTGTGAAGAATTTCCGCCCCTCTCGCAGAATTCCAACCCCAGCAGGTAACAGATAGCCGGCCACTTCTTCTCGTCGTGGTTACATATTCGCGTCGATGGCGAGTCCCTTGCGGCCTGTCAACGATTCGTGGACCGTCTTTATTGGTGGAAAACAGCTTCTCATCAGTGAAAATGACGTTGTCCCACAACGCCATCAGATGGAGCTCCGCAAATGGTTGCAGGCGTAAAACGTTGTCTTCGCTGAGCTCTTGTTTCACGGCGGATCGTCGTGCATACAGTCCAGCGTCCCTCAGGCTTCGGCGAATCGTGTCGTGTCACTGGGGCTGGGGAAGTTGGTCTCCCGCCGGAACTGCTTCGCTTTCAGAAAGGGATTTTCTCTGCTCCTAGACACTAGGTCCCTGTCTTCCTGCTGTGAGATCGCTCTCTTCCTGCCTGAGCCAGGAGCCCTGTTGGTGGTGCCTCTTTCATGGTAGATCCTCCACCATCTCGTTGCAGTGGTATGTGGTACGCCATACCGTCTGCCAGCTTCTCTGATGGAACATCCTCCTTCCTCAGTGTGAGCGACGACTCTACCTTGGCCGGCCGGAGTGGCCGAGCGGTTCTAGGCGCATCAGTCTGGAACCGCGCAACCACTACGGTCGCAGGTTCGAATCCTCCCTCGGGCATGGATGTGTGTGATGTCCTTAGGTTAGTCAGGTTTAAGTAGTTCTAGGTTCTAGGCGACTGATGACCTCAGATGTTACATCTCATAGTGCTCAGAGCCATTTGAACCATTTTTTGACTCTACCACGAATAGACTTCTCCCAGTGAGCCATTACGGCAGACAGCCTGATATGTATTTCTGCTTGCCGCTCTTATACTGATTCCTGGAGAGGAGGTAAGCATATTTACGTCAAACGGAGCGGCAGAGGCAGAGGCATGCGGCGCAGCGTGCTGGCTCGTTCCGGGCTGTTGGCCCACCAACGCCAACGACAGCCCGCTCACTTGCATCCCGCCTCGGCCAGCCTGGCTGGCCCGTAGCTCGCGAGCCGCGGCTAGTACAGACCCGGGCTGCATGGCCACGATCACCCCTTGAAGGATCAAAAGTTACACCTAACCTACCCAAGTCTGTAGTACAAACTAATGCAACTATAGCTAATATGCTATAACATGTGCAGGCACACCTACAGTTGACGATTTATTCAAATATTTGACGAGCAATACTTTCAAGAATACACTCATTTTAAACATAGCTACCACAAAATATTTCACCTAGCTAGCAATAGCATGACGCAGGAAACTATACTTTCTTGTAAGCGCTGTGCATTAGATGTAGCCTTAAGAAAACCTGTATTCAACCACGACAGCTAAGCGGAATGTAAAAGTAAACAGGTTTGGCGGCAGCTTCTCCAAATAATAGTATATACTTGTAGATAATACACGTTTTGCGCACTTATAACATGTACTCAGTGTCTCTGGAACAATACGAGCTGCACAACGGAAATTACTTTCTGCTGAGGCACTTCATTTACATCTCAATGATACACGACTACTATAGAACATTGCTCTTTACGGCAGTCAATCCACTTGTAAATTAACATCATTATATCGCAGATATTAGGCAACACGTTACTAGGGATGAGTAAGCCTTAAGGTTTGCAACTAAACATGATACTCCTAGCTACTACTGAATATGAAGTTGATTATTAACGTATCTTCATAAACATATGAGCGACGTTCGACTCTCAGTCAGCATAGACGCTTTCGTCACCTTATTTCTAGTTAAACGTGTGCACATCTCGCTGATGGTGGACCAACATTGAACATTTCTCGTCTGTTCCTGGTTAGACAACGACGGTGGTAGGTGCCGAGTTCGAATCCCGATCAGGCAATACAACTTCAGTCGTCATTTAAGGTTCCAACCCCACTACTTGTGACAAACTGTGATATCTACATTCTGATTTTACGTACTTATGAAACAGTCCGATTAGGTGCTGGGTTCGGATCCTTGTACCCAGCATTACATGATGGCATTTCAATTTTAAACATGTGCATCATTTATTCCTTGACAATGCAACACTATACAACGTCTTTCTAGGTTAATTACCAAGAAGGTAATTGTCTTGTTAGGATTCCTGCTTTCGTACAAACATTATCGTCATTTACGTTCAAGTTGAGAACTGATAACTGCTACTGGTGCAAACGTCAATATTTGACGCCTCTTTCTGCCTAGTGATCGAGTCTCTATAAGGCACAAAGCTTTGCTTGGTTAACAATGGCCTTACGTTCTGGGTTTGCATCCGGATCCAGAACGAAGACGTTGGTCATGTCATCGAAAGTACAGCTTCGTGTGCAAGTAACTGTTGATGAGTAATGTGAACAACGATATTACTTGTGATTCACTGTTAATGTTGGGATTTTCGTAGAGTGGTTGCCGCCATTAATCACTTTTTCTTTTAACTGCTTAGTATTACATAAAGTTGATGCGAAACCACTCCCTGTTGAACGTTGAACGACGTTCAGCATGTGTTGGGTAAACCTTCTAGACAGCAAAGAACTTGTTTCCAATTGCCATACAACTTTATAAATCCATAAACTGTCTCAAAGGATTACTGAACGATTTATGTGACAAAACTAGTTGTCCCATAACATTTGAAATGTCACTTATTCTAATTAAGTTTAGTTTACAAACGTTAAGGACTGTCTGATCTCTTCTGTACTATCGTGGTGTTATTTTACATCTGCACGGACTGTCATAAAGACTGGTGTTCTCTAGTAGTCTCTAGCGGTACCCATTGTGTATCCTACAACGACTGTACTGTGGAGGGTTGCGACTATGTGCAACACAGATATGCTTTGTTGGTTGCATACATTCAGGTGCAGCCTGCACGCTGGAATTCAGGGGCGACCCACTTTTTTTGCTGTCGAGTGTATGTCGGGAGTACAGCATTGTATGGTAGTAAAACATGGACGGTGGGAAAACCAGAACACAAGAGAATCGAAGCATTTGAGATGTGGTGTACAGAGGAATGTTGAAAATTAGGTGGACTGACTGACTGAGTCCATGACACACGACTCAATCTTCAACACATCTGCGCCACCTCCTCACTACTCTCTGGTCAGCTTTCACATCTTCCAGCCATCTTACATGCGGTTGTCCTCTCCTTCTTCTACCTCTAGGACGATCCATAGTCATTTTCTTCAGGAGCCTTTCTTCTGTCATATGCTGGACATGCCCTAACTATCTTAGCCTTCCCCTTTTGATTGAGGTTACCAACTTAATTCGATTTATTATATCTGCCTCCACTTTGTTTTCTAATGTTATTACTGAGCCAAGATAAATAAAGCTATCTGCTCTTTCAAAGTTGTACTCTTCTAACTGTAGATCATCTGTATTTCTTCTGTATGTCTCAGTTACCATATAGTTAGATTTTCTCTCACTAATTTCTAAACCAAGATTCTTGGCAGTGTCTTCAAACTCTTTGAAGGCTGATATGAGCTCCTCCATACTTGTAACACTTATTACTACATCATCTGCATAGGCTAAGATTGGCAGGAGTTTGTTGTAAATATTGCCTCCTGGGTTTGTGGTTACTGATCTTTCAGCATTCTCTTACACTATGTTGAATATTACAGAGGATAGTGGGTGTACCTGTCTTAGTCCTTCATCCTTTGGTAACCTCTCGACAGACATCCTTGTCTGTCAAGTGGACTGATAAGGTAAGGAATAAGGAGGTTCCACGTAGAATCGGAGAGGAAAGGAATATATATCACTGATAAAGAGAAGGGACAGGATGATAGGGCATCTGTTAAGTCCTGAGGGAATTACTTCCATCCAACTACAGGGAGCAGTAGATGGCAGAAACTGTAGAGGAAGACAGAGATTGGAATGCATCGAGGAAATAATTGAGGACGTACGTCGCAAGTGCTACTCTGAAGACGAAGAGGTTAGCACAGGAGAGGAATTCGTGGCGGGCCGCATAAAACCAGACAGAATACTGATAACGAGAACAAAAAAATTTCTCCACTGCAACAGTTGACAGATGCTGCAAGGTCTTGGTGTTTGTGGACATATAGCAGTATATCTCCTCAATGTATTACACATGTACAAAATGTGATTTAAGTCGGAGTAATGGTTAGACCAGTCAATCGCCAAATACCCTCTCTTCATAGAGCTTCTCAACCTGCGCAGTTCGAAGCTTTTCCGCTTTGTCATCCATGAATATGAAGTCAGGGTTGAATTCATCCCAGATTAAATCCACATGGGGAAGGAGTACAGTTTCACACTAACGTCGACAAGTGAGTGTGTACCACGTTCTAGGATTTGCAGGGGGTTACATCCTGTAATGTAAGAGCTTAAATTTGATCATAAAGTGTATTAAAATTTTTCGGGTACACTGGGACCATCAAAACCAAAACTTTAAATAGTGATGTTTCCAAGCAGTGCTAAAAGCTCTGACGTACAAAATTCACAACACCAAGAAGGAGTTGTGCATCACAAATGGAAGTTGGTAGGCGTGTTTCTACATCTGAAAGATAATGTCTATTCCAATTTCGCGAGAGCCTCATAACTTTGGGGATGGTAATGTCATTATGAGGATGTAAATCAAGTATGCTGTAAACCCACGCTGTAAAGGTTGTGAAGGTTTGTTACCTTTCAGCTGGACGTGGTGAGTAGATGTTAGTCTAGAACGCCTTAAAGGCGACAAAGAGGCCATTATCTAGACGTCGCTGAGTTTCAACGTGGTCGTGTAATAGAGCTACGACCTCCTGGATGCTCCTTCTGCGATACTAGAGACAGACATGGCAAGAATATAGCCACTGTACATGTCTCCAGGCAGCAGTGTTCACCAGAACGTACGGTCGCAGGAAGATCGGAGTCCGGATGGCCACGTAGCACAACCCAAGGGAAAGGCCATTGTGTTCGGCATATGGCTGTGGCGCATCGCAATGCATCTGCAGCAGTAATTTGAGCAGCAGTTGGCGCCAGAGTGACACAACGAACTGTTCCAAACCGGTTAGTTCAAGGACTGCTCTGGCCCTGTGACGTGCTGTCCACTGACGCCAGACCACTGCCATCTGCGTCTTCAGTGGTGTCAAGCGAGAGCTCATTATAGGGCAAGGTGGAGGTTTGTTGTGTTTTCTGATGAAAGCTGGTTCTGTGGCAATGAAGAACGTGTTTTGTTTAGAATGAGGCCAATTGAGGGCGTGCAACCATCCAGTCTGCATGCTTAAAACACCGGATCTACACCTGCAATTATGGTCTGGGATGCAATTATGTAAGACAGCAGGAGCATTCTTGCGATTACTCTACGCACCCTGACCGCAAATTTGTACGTGGCTGGTGATTCGACGTGTATCGCTGCCATTCATGAACAGCGTTCCAGGGGTTTTCTTCCACCAGGGTGACGCTCGCCCAATTGCCGCTGTTGTCACACAGCATGTTCTACAGAGTGTACATATGTTGCCTTGGCCTTCTAGATCAACAGGTCTGCACCATGCGACATCATCGTACTGTAACTCCAGCGTTATCCACAACCATTAAGCGTCACTATATTGACCCACCAAATGCAAGAGGCATGGAACTCCATACAACACACTGATATCTGGTACCTGTACAACGCGATGCACACATGTTTGCAGGTTTGCATTCAACATTCTGGCGGTTACACCGGTTATTACTGTACCAGCAGTTCACATATGCAATGGCGTATGTGACTCTTACACTAACCTCTGATATCGCAATGTTAATCACCGAAATATGTTACCTACATAAATGTATTTACGAAATGTCATTGTTGTGGACGAATTATTTAAGGTTTTGCCACTGATTTCCGCCAGCGAACATCAACATTTTCAAACTATGTTAAATATATCGTTCAAACGATATTCAATGATTCTGAGGCTCTGTTAAAAGAAAATGAAGGAATCAATACTGTTTAACGACTGAAAGCGTAAAAGGAATGCTATTAAAATTAAAACGACTATAATATTTATCGATTGCCTAAAAATGTATAACACTTTTGTCAAACCAAATAAGAAAGTCAGGATCCACTTTTAATTTTGAACCTGCAGTTGTGTGGCGCTACCTGGCGTATAATGGACGCTACAGCAAAAAAAAAAAAAAAAAAAAAAAAAACAAAAAAAAACAAAAAAAAAAGGACATTCGCATGCTGGCTTACGTACGTCCATGTTAATATTTCATCGTGACATTAATAAATTGGTTCCATCTCGCTGGAGACATAAAGAAAATTCACAATTACCATGCTCTAACCTGCAACTACAGAACCACAACAGTTACATTAGACAAGGCAAGGCTCTATTAAATCTAAGTGAATAGAATCAAAATGAATTTGTAGAAGTGTAATGAATGTATCAGTCAAAAATTTCGTAATAAAATATTCAATAGTAGTAGTTATTCAGAAGTCTGTATTGAAATCAGTATCCTAAAGTCACAAACTGCGTTCTTAATTCCTTGTAACTGTGTATAAATAACTTTCGTTTCCGTAACCCTCAAGGTCAAAGATCGTATAAAGTATTTCTGTAATCACTACAGTTATAGACTGTTGTAAGTGTATTTAGCTAGAAAAACCAGATTTAACTAAATTTGTGTTGTTATAAATTTGACCCACCCCCATGAACCATGGACCTTACCGTTGGTGGGGAGGCTTGCGTGCCTCAGCGGTACAGATGGCCGTACCGTAGGTGCAACCACAATGAAGGGGTATCTGTTGAGAGGCCAGACAAAAGTGTGGTTACTGAAGAGGGACAGCAGCCTTTAAGCTAGTTGCAGGGGCAACAGTCTGGATGATTGACTGATTTGGCCTTGTAACACTAACCAAAACGGCCTTGCTGTTTTGGTACTGCGAACGGCTGAAAGCAAGGGGAAACTACAGTCGTAATTTTTCCCGAGGGCATGCAGCTTTACTGTATGGTTAAATGATGATGGCATCCTCTTGGGTAACATATTCCGGAGGCAAAATAGTCCCCCATTTGGATCTCCGGGCGGGCACTACTCAAGAGGACGTTCTTATCAGGAGAAAGAAAACTGGCGTTCTACGGATCGGAGCGTGGAATGTCAGATCCCTTAATCGGGGAGGTAGGTTAGAAAATTTAGAAAGGGAAATGGATAGATTTAAGTTATAGTGGGAATTAGTGAAGTTCGGTGCAGGAGGAACACGACTTTTGGTCAGGTGAATACAGGGTTATAAATACAAAATAAAATAGGGGTAATGGAGGAGTTGTTCTAATAATGAATAAAAAAATAGGAGTGCGGGTAAGCTACTACAAACAGCATAGTGAACGTATTATTGTGGCCAAGATAGACACGAAGCCCACACCTACTACAGTACTACTAGTTTATATGCCAACTAGCTCCGCAGATGACGAAGAAGTTGATGAAATGTATGATGAGATAAAAGAAATTATTCAGGTTGTAAAGGAAGACGAAAATTTAATAGTCATGGGTGACTGGAATTCGAGAGTAGGAACAGGGAGAGAAGGAAACATAGTGGGTGAATATGGATTGGGAGAGAGAAATGAAAGAGGAAGCCGCCTGGTAGAATTCTGCATAGAGCATAACTTAATCATAGCTAACACTTGGTTCAAGAATCATAAATGAAGGTTGTATTCATGGTAGATTCCTGGAGATACTAGAAGGTTTCAGATAGATTATATAATGGTAAGACAGAGATTAAGAAACCAGGTTTTAAATTGTAAGACATTGCCGGATCAGATATGGACTCTGACCACAATCTATTGGTTATGAACTGTAGATTAAAACTGAAGAAACTGCAAAAAGGTGGGAATTGAAGGAGATGTGACCTGGATAAACTGACTAAACCAGAGGTGGTACAGAGTTTCAGGGAGAGCATAAGGGAACAATTGACAGGAATGGGGGAAATAAATAAAGTAGAGGAAGTATGGGTAGCTCTGAGGGATGAAGTAGTGAAGGCAGCAGAGGATCAAGTAGGTAAAAAGACGAGGGCTAGCAGAAATCCTTGGGTAACAGAAGAAATATTGAATGTAATTGATGAAAGGAGAAAACATAAAAACGCAGTAAATGAAGCAGGCAAAAAGGAATACAAACGTCTCAAAAATGAGATCGACAGGAAGTGCAAAATGGCTAAGCAGGGATGGCTAGAGGACAAATGTAAGGTTGTAGAGGCATATCTCTCTAGGGGTAATATAGATAGTGCCTACAGGAAAATTAAAGAGATCTTTGGAGAAAAGAGAGCCACTCGTCTGAATATCAGGAGCTCAGACGGAAACCCAGTTCTAAGCAAAGAAGGGAAAGCAGAAAGGTGGAAGGAGTATATAGAGGGTCTATACAAGGGCGAAGTACTTGAGGACAATATTATGGAAATGGAAGAGGATGTAGATGATGATGAATTGGGAGATACGATACTGCCTGAAGAGTTTGACAGAGCACTGAAAGACCTGAGTCGAAACAAGGCCCCAGGAGTAGAGAACATTCCACTGGAACTACTGACGGCCCTGGGAGAGCCAGTCCTGGCAAAGCTCTACCATCCGCTGAGCAAGATGTACGAGACAGGCGAAATACCCTCAGACTTCAAGAAGAATTTAATAATTCCAATCCCAAAGAAAGCAGGTGTTGACAGATGTGAAAATTAACGAACTATCAGTTTAATAAGTCACAGCTGCATAATACTAACGCGAATTATTTACAGGCGAATGGAAAAACTGGTAGAAGCCGACCTCGGCGAAGAACAGTTTGGATTCCGCAGAAATGTTGGAACACGTGAGGCAATACTGACCCTACGACTTATCTTACAAAATATATTAAGGAAAGGCAAACCTACATTTCTAGCATTAGTAGATTTAGAGAAAGCTTTTGACAATGTTGATTGGAATACTCTCTTTCAAATGCTAACGGTGGCCGGGGTAAAATACAGGGAGCGAAAGGCTATTTACAATTTGTACAGAAACCAGGTGGCAGTTATATGGATCGACGGGCATGAAAGGGAAGCAGCGATTGGGAAGGGAGTGTGACAGGGTTGTAGCCTGTCCCCGATTTTATTCAATCTATATATTGAGTAAGCAGTAAAGGAAACAAAAGAAAAATTTGGAGTAGGTATTAAAGTTCATGGAAAAGAAATAAAAACGTTGAGTTTCGCCGATGACATTGTAATTCTGACAGAGACAGCAAAGGACTAGGAAGAGCAGTTGAACGGAATGGACAGTGTCTTTAAAGGGGGATATAAGATGAACATCAACAAAAGCAAAACGAGGGTCATGGAATGTAGTCGAATTAAGTCGGTTGATGCTGAGGGAATTAGATTAGGAAATGAGGCACTTGAAGTAGTAAAGGAGTTTTGATATTTGGGGAGCAAAATAACTGATGATGGTCGAAGTAGAGAGGATATAAAATGTAGACTGGCAATGGCAAGGAAAGACTTTCTGAAGAAGAGAAATTTGTTAACATCGAGTAGAGATTTAAGTGTGAGGAAGTCGTTTCTGAACGTAGTTGTATGGAGTGTAGCCATGTATGGAAGTGAAACATGGACGATAACTAGTTTGGACAAGAAGAGAATAGAAGCTTTCGAAATGTGGTGCTACAGAAGAATGCTGAAGATTAGATGGGTAGATCACGTAACTAATGAGGAGGTATTGAATAGAATTGGGGAGAAGAGGAGTTTGTGGCACAACTTGAGAAGAAGAAGGGACCGGTTGGTAGGACATGTACTGGGCATCAAGGGATCACCAACTTAGTACTGGAGAACATCGTGGAGGGTAAAAATCGTAGAGGGAGACCAAGAGATGAATACACTATGCTGCTTCGGAAGGATGTAAGTTGCAGGCAGTACTGGGAGATGCAGAAGCTTGCACAGGATAGAGTACCATGGAGAGCTCCATCAAACCAGTCTCAGGACTGAAGACAACTACAACAACAACATAAATTTGACAGGTCGTACTTCCAGTTCAGTTTTGATTCAGATCTTGAGACTACTCTCACCGTTATTTGTTTTTCAATGATCCACGACTCAAGTTTACAGATGATAGCTACTGAGCTGCGTCAGAATCTCATAGTTTGTTCCATTTTTATTCCAAGTAGAACAGTATAAAGTAATTGTGATAATTTGAATTCATTTCAGTAACAGTTAAATAACTCTTGAAAGACAAATGTTAAATAGCTTCCTGAGAGCAGGCAACCACAAATCGTAGAAATGTATAATTTTCAGAGAGACTACCCCTCTCTAAGAGCAATTGCTTCACTGTTGTGGTGAGGATAAGACTACAAGATAAGGACTGAAGCGTTTATTCGGTGTAATATAATTTCTCGTATGCCGAAACTATTTCTGCTCTAGCCCTGTTCCCCTTATCATGCTTTGGAGATCAATAGACGATGCCTAAAATTGACAAAATTCCGCTAGGCTACTCACGGTAAAACCACAATTAAGTATTGTTAGAGCGAGAAAAATAGTGACAGTCACCTCTGTACATTAAATGCCAGAGCTCAACTAAGCATAAAAAATGGATTTAACTTTCAGGGAAGAGAGCGATGTTCGCGAATAAAGATTTTTTGTGATGATGCACAAAACAACAGCTTTGAGGTGCACTGCGTTGCCGTAAAAAGCGCGATACATCGGACTGTAGCCCCATATAACTTAAATTATTATTTTGTGCCACAATAAACATCATAGAAAGCAAACACAGCTATTACAATAGCTAAACATTGCTAGGGTCTCAGATAAGAAGAAATATTTTCTTTGCCATGAAAGCATTATGAAGGTCGATTCTATGCTATTCTTATATTTTAAATATTTTATACAAATTGGTCACACATTGAATAGGTAGGTTTTGTTAGACTTGGCGACCATGACAGTACTCTTAAAACTTTTTTTGATGAAAAGTGACTACGTTTCTGTTCGCTTAAGAGCAAAATACCAGAGTTTGATGAAGTACATTAGAACAGTTCATAAAGTAGTGAAACGTAGCAGTTGAAGACCATACCTCTGTATGTATTAGATTGAGTTAGGATACTATCGAGACAGGAATTAGCTAGTACGGAGGCCCTACAGATAAGCAGAGGTAATAAAAAATAAAGAGAGAACAGCAAAGTACTAGTAACGACGATGCATTCGCAAATGGTGGAGGTGTATGCAGTGACAGTGGTTACAACAGCTAGCAGGTAACAGCACCATTAACTGGAAACCCTACTCTTGAGATAGTGTGACCATTGAGTGAACACACTGTCAACAAATTTGAGAAAGATTTTAATTTTAGATCAGATAAATGCAGAACAGGGGAAGTAGAGCAGCAACCTTCTAGCTGTGAAATAATGGAAGTGTTGAATAACGTGGCTATCATCATGACCACAATGAACCCTTATATAGGCATGCTATGAACTATATTATGATTCACACCCCAATTAAATGCAGAAAATGGAAGCAAAAATAATCTCTAACCTGGACATAAATATTAAAACCGTAAGCCAGAAGTTCCAGACTAAAATCAAGATTGAAATGTTGACTTAGATGAGAACTTAACAAATAAGATAGAGGCGAGTTTGTCAATACTTATTTTACAGAATCAAGGGATGACTGATGTTAGAACTTCTATTTCTTCAGAAAAAAGTGATAAACAGAATTCCAGAACCCAGTAACAGGCATCAACTAAAGAATTCGTACTGAAATACAAACAGAAGAAAGTGTAACACCAAGAGTAGAGAATAAATAACAGGAGCTCATTAGAGTAATAAAGGCCGAAGTAAATGAAGACACGAAATCTGATTTTGTGGTACTCAAATACAGTTTCACCACAACAGGATCTAGATTTATGCAAGTACGAAGCAGTGTCGATGGTATGACTACACAATTTCGTAATGAAGTAAAATGATTATGCACAGAATTGTAAATCAAGGCGAGCAGTACTCCTGTGACTGTGCAAAAGACAGAGCTATTGAGCAAGAAGGAGAAATACAATCCTCAGACTAAACAGGGAGGTTGTCATCCAGCAGATTTCATAGGGAACTGCGAACGGCTTTACCAAATGAGATGAGAGATGAGGAACGAATTAATTTATTAACTAACGCTACAACTGGTAATCCTAAGACATTGTGTTTGCACTTAGAGGCATAAAATTTGAGACTTTGGGAGTTCGAAAAAAAGTTTTTAGAGGAGTGTACATGTGCGCAGAAACTGGATAAGTCATGACGAGAATTCGTTCTTACATAAGTGACACAGAATCGTGGATGTAGTACCATGAAGAAGTACTGCGAGTTCTGGTTTCACAGATCGGGATATTTGAAAGATAGATGTAGAGAGTCAGAGATAATGTGGAAGTTAAATAAGAAACTGTTCTTTCTACATTATGTCGGTAGTAATAACATCGCAGACTGCAAATGAAAACCGCGGCCTACCAAGCAATAATATTACCCCCTTTACTCTACGCCTCGGAAACCTGGTGCTGTTATAAAGCCGACATTAGGAGGTTAGACACCTTTCATGTTCGCTGTCTGAGATCAGTCCCCATGTGAAATGGGAAGACCATGATCCAAACATGGAGATTTTGAGCCGTGTGAAACTGCCTGGCATTGAAGCTCTCTTAATGAAACACCAACTGAGATGGAGTGGCCATATCATACGGATGGACGACAGTAGACTCCCCAAATCGGTGTTCTACTCAGACCCCTCATGTGGAAAGCGGCGGCTAGGTTGCCAAAACCTGCGATATAAAGACAGCATCAAACGCCACCTCACAGCCGGTGGCATTCCGAATAAACGTTGGGAGGAGCTGGCATTACACCGATCAGAGTGGCGTTCAACTGTACAGAAGAGTGTGGAACAATTCGAGCATATTCTCCTAAGGAACCTGGACGATAAATGAAAGCTACCCAAATCTAGGCCCAAGCTTAATTACATCTATACATATAATTCCACTGGGCCACTGTATTGCTTTTCGTGCGACTGGATCTTCAAAGCAAAGTTCGGCTTTGCAAGTCACATCCGAGCCCGCCACAATACGGACTAAACGACTGACAGAGTCACTGTCGCCGGACACGGCGAGGATGACATCATCATCATCAGTAATAACAGAAAAGTTGATGATTTCTTAAACAAGGTTGAAGACAAATATCGTTTCCGTGAAACACATGACCGAAGGATTTTGAGAAACTAACATGCACCTCAAAGATGAGACCACAAAGGGCCCCAAACAAATATGTTGGAGGCCCTGTAGAGGAAGTTTCGGTAACCACGGTATAGACAACTGTAGCATCTGTAGGACGGACGCAGCTGGGGACGTCCATGGAGATTTTGGGTCTGCAGTACGTGGAAATAAGAAATTGGCTCATGACAAAGCGGCAGCAAAAGTACTACAAGTACGAAGAATGGGGTACTAAGGAATAGCATGGTCTTGTTAGAAGGAAGACTCCCGACTGAAATAATGAAGGGATTACGTCGGCGCTACAGATACATAGCACTAGAGAAGAAACAGTCGCTGGGGAGGAAACTGATCAAGCGGAACAAGGTATACTAAGAGGAAGAGGAGATTATAGATCAGGGAAAAGGTTATTCGTAGGTACCGAAGGACGGGCATATTGTTGTAGAGGGTAACAATAAGTGGTGCGTAGAAGACGGGTTAGATGTTGGTGCATTGTCTGGGGAAGTTTGTGAAATATATGACGATTGAAAATGTGAAAACCAAAGAAGATACGACATACAGTGACGTAAAAGAGGCTCTAACCTCAGTAGTAGAAACGGAGGAAAGGAAAAAGGCATGCAAGCCGATGCATGCACACATCAATTTTGATGACGTATTCCCATACTCCGAAACGCACAACGATTACAGAAGACTGTCAAACAGAAGGCAACAGAACCTTCGAAGCGGATAATGACGGTAGCCCTAGAACAAAATTATTAGTAACCCATTCCGATCTCTATATCTATTCAGTACAGGTGGAAATTCACCACCATACGAGCGATTCCGTAGGTAGTATTGATATTATAATGTTTGTACCAATGAATTACAAACTAATGAGACTAATTGTATTTCTGCTGAAGTCATACAAAATCAGGGACGTACAGCGCCATTGCAGGAAGAAGAGGATCAAGACAACAGTAATGATTCCGACTGCAACTTGTTAGAAGAGCATGAAGATGGCAAATAAATTTATCGATTAAGTGCCGAATTTCCAGCGTCATGTAGAGCGAAAGAAAATGAAACGGTGTTACGTACAGAGGACTATGCAGTTGAAAGCAGCAGTGATGACGAGTTCATCTTTGCTCTTGAACTAATAAATAGCGAAGGCAGTAGTAACCTGTGTGAAGCCAATAGTAGGAAGATAACATTAGTGGAAGAAAGCCATGAATGAAGTTACTAAAACACCAAAGGGCATGGAAGTGATGCTAAAGTACGATCATGTAGAGGATGGGGAGGGGGACAACGATATGCAACTGGGGGAAGAAGTAGTCAAGAATGTGGAAGTGAAGAGGTGGAAAAAAACTCCCGATAAACGACGAGAAGTAATACTGGGATACATTTCATGGCAACATGTGGCTACTGAAGAATTTCAGAAATATGGAATCATACGTATGTTTTGTTAGATGCAGAGGGTACAGATCAGTGTCATTTCCAATGCCTTCTTTGGAGTAAAAGTAATAGGAGGCACTCGAAAAGTGAGAAAACCGACAAAATATCAATTATTGTTTGATTTTAAATTGCAAGGGTAATATCTTTACACATATATTTTAGTTGTACAAGATTTGAGTATCGAAATAGTTTTGAGCATTCATTGGCTAATTAAACAACAAGGTTTAATTGATGGACTGGAAGTCATCATACGTCAGGAATGAGGGAAATCTTAGCAAATTCATTTTGAAAGGATAGTGGTATGGTTCCTGCACTTAAGATCCACTCAGCAACTAATAATTACACAAAACCCTCCGTTGCCAAAATTTACCTTTATTGTAATTTAATTAACGTGGAAGCCATAAAAACACCAAACATGGAGGCAAAATGTTCGCATCTAAAAGCTACTGAGAACGGGGATAAAATTACTTAAATTTATTTCCACAAGAGGAGAATACAACGTCTCAATTCGGAGCTCGCTAACACTTACATTTTACTGACATTAAATGTAACAAGATAAATAATCATACATGTGACGAGAACAAATGAATAACATTATCAATCTTTACAGATGAGAATCCGACTATATCCACGAAGGTTCGCGCCCTGGTAAGGGAGATACTTAACTTCAAAATATAATGTGATTACAGTAAGCCCTAATTCCATTCGACAAACGTGGTAACGATATAAGCGAGACAAATGTACTGAAGGAGGATAACTGGATGTGCTGTAGTAAAAAGGGCCACTATCAACCCCGTCACGTCGCAACCCCCGTGAACACGTCAGTTTCAGCTACCTGCAACATACACAGAGTCATTTGTAGCTTCTTCAAAGCAATTAACATGAAAAGGCCCAACGCGTAACACACTAATAAAATGTAAACGACTACTTTACAGAACTAGCTCCTCTTTAGACAAAGCAAACAGCAGAATATTAATAACACGTAAAGTACTTCTAATCCATAACAAACTAAGGTACCACATAATAGAATATCGTCTTGAGCTCATAGAACACTCAGTCGACTTGGCTGTTTGTAGGTATTACAACTCAACAGTATCAGCTTAAGCAAACCCGCTAATACAAAACTCGAAATATGACAGGAATAATGATTGAAGCCACTGACAACGCTAGGCGGCCAGACAGAGGATACAATTATAATTTACAGCTGCACACAACTTACCTTACATCTCCAATTTAGCGTAATCGGAATGAACAATTTTGTGTCTAATTATGACTTACAGTACCACAACAATCTCCGAATAACACTTATTACCCAAGATAGGAGCTGGTTTGGAAAGGCACCTCTAGTAATACGGAGTTCGAGTGTATTCACTTATTGGAGGGTTTCTACTTCACATCTCTTTCCACATAGCTCTCTGTTTACCCATTTCTATAACTTCTGCAACCAAAGAAGGCCAAATAAATGCACATATAACTGACACAGATTTAAGCAGAATAGAACAGTACCTTAGTATGGCGCAAATGGTTTCATTTGCTTTACACGTGGGACATCTTCACCATTCAGTAATTCCGAAATATATTCAACAACGCTTGAGAGCAAGACGTCGCCGTGGTATCAGCTACGTACTTCACATAATTTCCTGCACAGACACAAGGCAGACGAAGCGTTTCCACATGCAACAGCGGCGAGCGTCACACATTTCCTCCGTCACGCCATAGACACATCTCAATTTCAATGGCCAGTAACAAGAACCTATACATGCCCTCGCACCAGAAAAGCCCCAAAACACAACATTGCACCACCGCTATATCAAACCCGACGTCTCATCAAGTCACGGCAGGGATCTCTCGCTGACCCTGCCCATAGCGTACAGGCGTCGTACCACAGGTCTCACGGTAAACGTCAACAATCCACCTCCGACCCTGCAAATATCCACTCCGCTGTCTCCCTATCCGTTAACCGCCCGACCACTGGCCTTAATCGCGGAACGCAAAGATGGTGACCCTATAATCGATGGCAGCGATGCCATTAAAAGTGCGAGAACACTGGCGCCAGCAGCGCCACGGCTCAAATAGTAGTTAGGTCCACTGCAAGTAAACCACTTAGGAGTGAATGATAGACTAGGATATCGTTGAAAATTTTCATGTACGTGGTACGGTCGAGAATAACAATAAAATACAGCACTTCAAGAGTTTATTGGACATAACTGATGAATATAGGAGAACATAAAGGAGGGGTTATTTTAAGTGATAATGAAGACTGTAGAGGTATTTTCCAACACACCAGGAATGGTAGAAGATTAAGAACATCCCTTGAATGTAGCAGAACACAAACCAGCTTGCAGACCGCCTTCTTCCATTCCGATAACCGATAGAGTTCGAGTTGAAATGGAATGAACAGAACGATCAAATTGTGAATAGGAACAGTCAGTACAGTAACACACTAGCGCTTGTGACTAAAGAGTCGGTATCATATGGACAGTAATCAATGTTAGAACACAAAACAAAATAGTAAAAAGAGGAACCGATCAGCCTGAAGATTTTGACGAACAGCTCCAAAAATTTCTTTAATACAATGAAAATCAGTCCATATGTTACTGCTGGGTACTGGCAGATAGCCCTGGACAAAGATTCGCAGAAATATACTGCGTTTCTATTCAGTGGCAAATGCTGTATATACCATTTCGCTTGAACATTTACGTTTTGGCGCTTATAAAAACACTAGATCGAAAGCAGGATACTCTCAGGTAGCAGAATATACGTTGATGATCTAATGATTTTCACAAAACTCTGTCAACAACATTTAATACTGCTGGTCAACATGTTTAAGGCTTGTGATCAAAGAGGAAATGACGTCGAATTCGAAGAAATGTGATTTAGTGTGGAAAAAAGTAAGGTTTCAGGGCACATTACATCTAATGATTTTCACAAAACTCTGTCAACAACATTTAATACTGCTGGTCAACATGTTTAAGGCCTTGATCAAAGAGGAAATGACGTCGAATTCGAAGAAATGTGATTTAGTGTAGAAAAGAGTAAAGCTTCTGGGCACATTATTACGGAAGAAGATACTGAAAAAGAACTAGAATGTAAAAACTATAAGAAACTGCTATGCCAAAGACAAGGAAGACATTACAGGCATTTCTAGGCATGTGTTTATTCTACCAAGCCTTATCTATACTAACTTAAACGAATCTCTTAAAAAGAACAGTTAATTCATTTTGACAGATTCGTCCAAGACAGCGTTCAATAATTTAAAGGGAGTTTTCTTAGAGAAAATCAGTTACATCCTCAAAATTTATTCATACCAGTTCAGTGGCGACTGATGCTTCAGATAATTTGTTGGAAGTCTCAGTTTTTCAGGAGAAGGGAACAGATGGCAGAGTTTTACAAGAAAAAGTTGCTTTTCCCAACAACAGCCGGAGTAATTGTGAGAGAAATCACACCTTGTTTGAGAAGGAAGCGCTAGTGTCTGGGGGTTCCGAAAGTTCAAGAATTACTTTTCGGGAAATAAAACAATAATACACGCAGAGCGTGGGGCACCTATTTTTATAAAAGAGTGCCTTATGTTACATAGCCGCCTCATGAGGCGGGTGCTATCCCTTCAACTGTACGACGTAGACATTAGGTACAGTAAAGGTATAGAAAACTTTGTTCATGATCCATTACTGACACTACTAAAAAATGTCGATGTCCCAAACATAATTGAGGAAAATCATGGTACATTCAATCATAACTACTTTAAAGCGGTAAATGATAAAGATGTAATAAAGGATGCTCGCAAAAATATAAGACTTTACCAGAATACAGGCGATGATTTAAAGTAACTGAAGGTCAAATCAGAGAAGGTCAAATGTGATGATGTCTTTGCCGTCAGTAGAAGAGCATCCCCAAAGATATACAAATGATGCTGTATTCACAGAAAGTAGGTAACCCAGAAGTATGCAGTATACGTTGGCAATCACTATTCGTGTATAAAGGGACAGACTATTTTCATTTAAGGACATTGTGGAGCCAAAAGGCGTGCGGAGAACTTACTAGACTGTATCACCTTTAATAATCTAGTAATGACGGTAGCGCAAAAAATTAAATTCTGTGATAGTTGCCAAAAGACCACAATGACAAACGCCACAAATGGAAATACTATGCAGACTATGACTACGAAAACATGTTGGACGTAGATAGCTTAGGTATTTTCCGGACTTTACCAAAACCTCAAGTAAGTTATCGTAAATTTTAAAAGTAGTAGTGCTCTTTCTGATATCCGTAATGCTATTCCCAATGAATAAAGTGACTTCCAGAAACATAAATAATAAAATCGCCATGAGCTCCTTTGTGAAAACAGGTAAACCAAAGAGACTGTTATCTGATAATAACTCTCACTTTCGATAAAACTTACGGAATGAGGATGTGGCAGACAACCAAGTACAGGTGGTCCACATAGCCCAACACCTGTCAGTTAATCTGGCAGACAGATATAAGCAAGAGATTGGGTGGTTGTGTCAGATTTACTGCCATGAAAACCTGAGATTTTGGGGCAAGTATATGAGAGAGATTCAACAAATAATAAATCGGGGCTGTCACGTCTTCAAATTAAGCAGTTGTACAACCTATTGAATTCACGACATCTAGTGATTTATGGCGCTTTACGACAAATTCGTTTATTTGGATGGAAGCTTATGGGGCCTGGAGATGGCATGATGAATTACTGAAACTGGTTGCTTTCAGAATAAAATAAAATAATATCTTAAAGCACACGGCTGTTGGTGCATTTTATTGACATTGAGAAATACATAACACGTTAACTCATGACTGTATGGGTTTTACTCACGAAGAAATACCTGGAATGGAGAAATCATAAATCTGTTGGAAAATTTACTACAGTTTCCTCCTCTTCAGAAAAGTACTCTAGACGAGACGAAGCAACTAATTCGAAACAATACAGCAAAACAAACAGAGGACAAAATTTGATAGCATGACTAGAATCTCTAACTCCTAAATTTCCAAATATGCAATTTCGTTCTCTTGATAACTCTCAGGAAATTGAGTGAAATTAATCATGAAATTAGTAAATTAACATTTATTTCCCAATATTGATGATACGTTCTCGGATTTCTAGTATCCGTAAAGAGTCAAGGTACGAGATAGTAGCTCTGGGAAACTACAAACTGAGAGTTCAAAATAATAATTCAGAAACATAATTTTCAGTCTGATATAATTGTTGATGTTGTGGTCTTCAGTCATGAGACTGGTTTGATGCAGCTCTCCATGCTACTCTATCCTGTGTAAGCTTCTTCATCTCCCAGTACCTACTGCAACCTACATCCTTCTGTATCTATTTGGTGTATTCATCTCTTGGTGTCCCTCTTCGATTTTTAGCCTCCACGCTGCCCTCCAATACCAAATTGGTGATCCCTTGATGCCTCACAACATGTCCTACCAACCGATCCCTTCTTCTAGCCAAGTTGTGCCACAGTTAATCTTTTAGAATATAATAATGTTGTAAGTATAAGTTTATGATAAAGGGCACTGCCTAAATATGGTTTTCCAAGGTTCAACGAAAATGAATTTCATGTAAGTTGTACGACAATGGACTCTGCTTTTAAAAATAAGACGAAAAAAGCAGACAAGAATGTGAACTTTGATGAAGCTATCACAAAACAGTGAGAAAATGTGTGTCAAAGAGATTGAGAAAAGGCTCACTGAATTCACTATAGTGAGGAAGCACAAAATAGAATGAAGGGACAGAAAGGGCCACTCTTATAAACGTCCACTCTAGGAAGCACTGCTCTCTTTTAATTTGATGATTGTCTGCATAATTATTTGTTAGTTGTGAATTATTTGGTCTTTCAAATAGATAAAAATAACATGCACGTAGTAGCTTAGTTCTTAGAGTTTCAAAGTGAAAGTTATGATGGATATTACATTAAGCAAAAATAAATGCCTTTCATGTAGAAAATATTACATTTTGTAATGATATACACATACACTGGACTGAAAAAACTATTAGTTAATGGGTTTTTTGTCTATGCATGTAAGTTTTAAAGTTTTTGTCTATGTATGCAGTACTGTTGGAATATGAGATACTATTGTTGTTGTTGTGGTCTTCAGTCCATAGACTGGTTTGATGCAGCTCTCCATGCTGCTCTATCCTGTGAAAGCTTCTTCATCTCCCAGTACCTACTGCAACCCACATCCTTCTGAATGTGTTTATTCATCTCTTGGTCCCGCTCTACGACTTCTACCCTCCACGCTTCCCTCCAATACTAAATTGGTGGTCCCTTGATGTCTGCTGCATGTAAAAGAATAATAATCAATGTGATTCTACAATGTCTGAAAAAACACTTCTTTAAAGAAATCCTTACAGAATAGTTCAACGAAATGTGTGTGTATGTAAGGCAACAGCTTATATTTGACCAAAAAATTATTTATTTTATTATTTTGGCACTACATACATATGAAGTGTCAGTGTTTTCGATCTGTTTCAAATTGATAGATATTTTCAAACAATGTTAAATACATCGATGTCTCCTATGTTAAATGTCTTTGACTATCTTTTAAAACAAAAGCATAATAAGGAATGATAAAGGTGTGACCTTAAAGTCATGAAGGAGGCATGCAACTATTTTACTAAATACGCGTAAAACTGTAGTTAAGGTTGCGTAAAAAGTCGTACAGCAGGTAAGGAGTGGCTTTATTGATCAGAAAATGTACATGATGACTTTCGGAATTATTTTCATTTTCAGAAATAAAGGTGCAGAACTAACATAACGACAAGAGCGTTACCAGCTTCGTAAGTAACACGAGATGACAGACTTCCGGATACGGAATGTTTTTATCATTATAGTGATTGTAATATTCGTGTGGATTACCTTGGTGACAAGTGGCGCAGAAAAGACGGAACGGAATGAAAAGGGGACAGTCGCAGAAATGGTAGCCTGCGAACGTAGACGTCTCATTTCCGATGACGTTAATATACTGCGGGGCTGAAACTGGGCATATTCGAATGAAAGTAAGTGAGGGAGTGAAATTTGTACCATAAAGTAGTCTCCACAAGTCGCGGATTTTGGAAAGCACGATTATCCAACAGTAATCCATGAAGGAATTTCGAGCTAACACAACATCAAGAAGTATGTTTACCGCAAACTGCGTGGTCCTAAGACATTGATTTTATCTCAATGGAGAGGTGAAGAGTCTAGCGAATTATCATCATGTAATCTACAGATACAGTACCATAACAGCGCTTTTTATTAAATCTAACTGCACAGTATTTTAATGAGGGCCACAGACACAAATTTAATTCGCAACGATTGAATAGATTCAGTTATTTACAATATCTATTAAATTCACAAACGGAACCCTAATTTTCTTGTCGCTATGCAGATTTGTGTAAATATAAATGGTCACTAGATCATGTAAAGTATTTCTGGAATCATGGCTATGAGAAACTATATTGACTCTATTTAGGTGGAAAAGTCAACTTTAACTTAATTTGTGTGGATATAATACTGACTAGTCGCATTTTTAATTAAGTGAATGCGTAATATCTTGAAATTTCATTAACGGTTACCTATTTTCCCTTTTTTTTGCCATCAGTCTTCTGGCTGGTTTCTTGCTGCCCTCCATTAATTGCTCTACTGTGCCAATCTCTTCGTCTCAGGGGAGCGTTTGCAATCTCTGTCTTCAAATATAGGCTGGATATATTCCAATCTCTGTCTTCCTCAACAGTTTTTAGTCTCCACAGCTTCCTCTAGTACGATGGAAGTCTTATGTCCTAACATGGAAGTCTTATGGCTTAACATATATTCTACGATAATTGCCCTTTTTCTTGTTGGAGTTTTCCACATATCCGTTTCTCTCCGATTGTGTGGAGCATCTCCTCATTCCTTACCTTATCATAAATCACACACAATGCTTAGAGGACAAACAAACAGTCCTCTGTTCAGACAGGTCGTTGTAGATTTAGAAATGTAGCACAATTCTTACAGTTAACATTACTTAGTTGCAGTGAACGTAATTAGTTATTCTCACTTTCCCGAGCGCACACGTGACCGATCGTAACGAGGCTATTTGATAATGTTGATGTGAAACCGACTAGTTGTTTCTTTCTCTCATTTCTGATGTTCACACAGATAACTGTTCAGTACACGTTACTTGTCCTTAACCAACCCATCGCAACTGATTATTGTTCTTCCGACACACTATTTCGGAGTTACCATTCCCCAATAAATCACCAGTTCTAAACTGCCAACGTTCATACAGAAATAGACAAGTTCCTTGGCTTGAATATTAATACTTCGGTAACAAACTGTAAATATCGTTCTGCAGCTGCGACACCGACACTGCATGACACACCCACTTAGGCACACCACTGTAGCCAAGCTACGATTCTTACAATGGCGTTCTGCGCTCGCCAGAGGAGACTATTGATATTGGTATGCATGCTACATTATGATTATAATACAAAGGTCAGGCGCGTTAAGCTCCTTCCTTGTGCCCATTACACACCACGCCTATTTTTTGTCTAAAATAACGCTAAATAAACTTTTTTTCTTCTCATAGCAGCATGACACCGTTTTGTTTCCAGTGTTTTCATTCATCTTGGAAAAAAATTTGGTAATTTGCGGTAAGGTCTTATGGGACCAAATTGCTGAGGTCCCTAAGCCTACACACTACTTAATCAAACTGAAATTAACCTACGCTGTGGACAACACAGACACCCATGCCCGACGGAGGACTCGAAGCTCCGACGGAGAGAGCCGCATGGACCGTGACCAGTCGGCTGTGACCGCGCGACTGTCCAGCGCTGCATTGCTCTTCTTTTTTGCATTTCTTATAAGCTCTCGCGTAAGAGCAACGATTAACTTACTTGATTTGACTGGATTTTCCTGCACAGGCATGCTACGTGTAACGTTTAAAATGCATTTTTCACGTAATTGTCTATTAACATTGTGTTACAGCCCTGTTACAAGCAGTTATATTTCTTTTTTATGTCATTTAGATGCAGCATACGGATGAAAGTGATGTGTATCTTTAGACTGTAAATAATGTGTGTCATTTCATAAGTCTGTTGAGCATTTAATAGTATGATAGTTTTTCTGTGGTGTTTTTTCTGTTTTCAATTATTTAATAAGTGGGCTGAGATGTATCCTTCCAGACTTCAGACATAGGCACCTAGGAAATGACGTAGCCTCTTAATAGGTTCCTTTTAATATGTAAATAGCAAAATTTGTATACATATTACGTATTCCTATTTCTAAGATGAAGACCGAATATTATAAACAAAAATGTTGCACATCTGGTGAAATACAGGATGATTATAATTGAAGTTAAATTTGCAAAAGGCTGTAGAAATAACACCACTGGTCATAATGAAGTCAACTTGTAATGGAGTGTTATCTGGAACGGGGAAAAATTATAACAGAAGAAAATAACAGTGTGAAAAATGATCAATAGATGGCGCTGTATGTGTCAGAATTCGTAAATGAAAACACACGTCATGGTATAAACACGCCGTGTACCTGGCTTTTCATGCTTTCGTGTTTGCGACGTTCGCCATGACTGTCTCAATGCAGAAACACGCTGTGCTTGTAAAGCTGCATTACAAGTATGATGACCTTGCATACGTCGCTCTGCAGAGGTTCCGAACACTGAAGGGTTTGAAAAAAGGTGTTGGTCGCATGACTGCCTTGGTTCTAGAGAATTCGAAAATTCGAAAAGACTGGTTCTCTTTGTGTACAACCTGGTAGACGGAGGAAACGAACTGATTCGACGTCAGTGGAAGCATTGGCCACAGAAATGTAGGAGGGAAGGAGTGGTGGTGTGCAAACGTGTAGTGCACGGAGAATTGCCAGAACACTGGAAATATCTAGAAGCACAATGCGTAAAATCCTACGAAACATCCTTCTTTGCTACCCATTTAAAATTACCCATGTGCACGAGAGGCTTACTGTTGACCTGTCGGCAAGTGAGACCTTTGCTTTAGAATGTTTTGCGCCCATGGAAGTGGACAGTAATTGGCCGTGGAAGATTTTGTGGACATACGAAGCCGACTTCCATCTGACAGGATATGTCAGTACACAGAACTGTTGAATATGGGAAACGGAAAAAGTCACTGTGGGGTGCGGCTTTACAGCATCATTTATCACAGGGCCACACTTTTCCGAAGAGACAGGTGCTTCCGGCCCTGTTACCTGTACTGTCACTGGTAAGGGCATCTTTTTCTCTACCATGTAATTCCAGCTCTCCAGCAGCGTGGATGTGTGGATGGGATCAATTTTATGCAAGATGGCACACCTCTGCACGTTTTCAAATCCTGTTAAGTAGCTGCTGAAGCGCCATTTCGGAAATGCTAGAATTATCAGCCGCCATTTCCCTACAGCCTGGCCGTTCCGATCACCTGACTTCAGTCTGTGTAACTTCTGGCTGTGGGATATCTGAAATATGTTGTGTTCAGTGTTCCGATTGCAAATTTAGCTGCACTGAAGGCACGCATTGAGCAACACACTCTGAACGTGACCCCGGAAACACTTCGATCCGCTGTAGAGCACGCCGTTTCTCGATTTCAGCTTGTTGCAGAAAACGGTGGACAGCATATTGAACATGTTTTGCACCAGTCACAGGGAAATTAATAATCCGATTTGATTTTTAATGATGCTTTTTATGTGGTATTTGGCTTCAGAACAATTTAAAACCGACGTGATTGATACTTTATATGCGGGTTTTGGCCTCAGGACAATTAAAAATCTATTTTTTCCATCCAATGTGATATGACCTTCCCGTGGGGGTTGGGCTTCGTAATTAACAGTATCACACCCGTGTACCCATGCGCACTGAGTATTACAGTTTGTTTAACTTCAGGTATACACGTAACACATTTTTGTATGATTCATTTGTCATTTGTAGTCGAGCACTGTTAAATTATGATGCTTACGGCTCCATCTATTGCTATATTTTGTAACTATTTACTTTTATTCTGCCATACGTTTTACTCTTCTCCGATAACAATCCGTTGGCAATTTGACGACATTCTTACCAGTGGTGTTA
The DNA here is from genome assembly GCF_021461385.2 of Schistocerca piceifrons. NCBI lineage: Eukaryota > Metazoa > Arthropoda > Insecta > Orthoptera > Acrididae > Schistocerca > Schistocerca piceifrons. The sequence goes on along the minus strand of NC_060142.1, from coordinate 611,481,380 downwards.
TCTCTACAGTGGTCTGAAAGTTTAATTATAGTCACCCTATATATTCCTCTAATTGGTTGAAATGGCTCTGAGCACTATGGGACTAAACATTTGAGGTTATCAATTCCCTAGAACTTAGAACTACCTAAACCTAACTAACCTAAGGAGATCACACACATCCATGCCAGAGGCAGGATTCGAACCTGTGACCGTAGCGGTCTCGCGGTTCCAGACTGACGCGCGTAGAACCGCTCGGCCAAACCGGCCGGCTTTTGCATATTGACGAACCCCTCCAACTAAGAGTGGTCTTCGTCGCTAAAACAAACCATACAGCGCATACTAATTCCCACTATGTCACGCGGCCTTCGGTGCAGTTTGATCATCCTAATGCAAACCGTTCAGAAGTTACAACGATTTTATTTCATATAGTTTATTAACACTGAGCAACAAAAAGTAATTTTTGAATGTTTCGAGCACTTCATGAGGCTATTCCTACTAATTTTGGATTGAGAAAAACAAATATGACAATGAAAAAATTTTATTAACTCTAGTTTCTATGATATACACAAGGTGGAAGTATTACACATTCACGGGTTGAGAGAAAACTACACGTTTTTATTACATGCATGCTAACAACAATGAAAGTGCATTTGATTTTTGTAACTGGTAATTACATGCTAAGAGTTCTAAATTTCTGGAAAAATACTTCGCAGATGGTCGTGTCTGAAGAGAATCTTGTGGTGGCCTATTGACTTCATCGTCTTTTAGCTTGCCTCTTGGAATGGAGTTCCGCAGAATCCCTACACAAAGACGAACAGTAACCCGCAAGCATTACTTCATTCCAATGGCCCTGATATCTTCGTTCCATGACAGAAATGTCCTATGGAACCTCTCACCATGTTCATCACTAACAGCTCCACAAAAAAAGTCTAGATGGGAGTGGAGAAAATGGATCTTAAGGGACATTTTGCATCCAAGGTCGCGGTATTTCTGTAGGAGCACTGTCACCAAATGCTTGCAGTTGTCGTCTCTTTTGCTGCCTAAAAACTCATGGACAACACCCTTGAATTCTTTCCAAGCTTCCTTTTCTTTCCCCTCCAAAACTTGGTCAAATGCAGGATCCTTTACAAGTTCTCTTATTTGGGGTCCGACAAAAATGCCTTCCTTAACTATTGCGTCACTTGATTTCGAAAATTTTTCTCATATGTACTTACAGGCCCGTCCTTCTCGGTTCGTAGCTTTGACAAAGATTTTCATCAAACCCATCAGGGGCGGAAGAAGAACGTCTTTTGGGTCCACAAGAGGCTAGGCAACGACATTTTTGTCGCTAGAGTGAAGAGTTCTTGCAGGCCAGTCTTCTTTAATATAATGCAATTTTCTATCTCTACTGCTAATATAATGCAATTTCCTATCTCTACTGTCCCACTTACATAAGAAGCAGCAATGCTTTGTGTAACCCAGTTGCATTAGTAATAGTGTGGCAATGACTTTTAGATCACCACAGATTTTCCATTTGCGTTCATGATATTTAACTGAGTCCGAGAGAGCTGTCATATTAGCATATGTCTCCTTCATGTGAACAGCATGACCAACAGGAATAGATGAAAAAAGGTTCCCGTTGTGAAGTAACACAGCTTTCAAACTAAGCTTGGAGGAGTCTATGAACAGCCTCCATTCAGTTGGATCATGGTTCAAATTCAAAGACTTCATCAAGTCATTAACGTCGCAGCAAACAACAAGATTATTTTCCTTCTCAGGAAAGGGAAGCAGTTCCATGTGACGTTTTCTGTACTGTGAGATTCTCACATCACTTTGGAGAATATTCCATTGATGTAGTCGAGACCCATGAATTTCTGCATTCTCCTTTGACAGGCCAAGGTCTCTAATGAGATCACTCAATTCCGCTTGAGTCAGTCTGTGCGGTTTATCATAATTTCCCTTGAAATCAGGGTCATGCGATGTGGAAGGCTTGTTTGGTTCTTCTTGTTCCACATTGTCTTCATTTTCTACTTCAAACACACAATTTTCGCGTCGAGTGGGAACTGGTAAACTATCCGAATGTGGAATGGGTCGAATAGCAGATGGAAGATTCGGGTACGGAACTGTTCTTTTCTTCATAGACAATCCCGCATTTATAGGTGGGGTCAGGCAGAAATAGCAGTCATCTGTATGGTTTGTAGGCTCCCATCAATCAGCGAAAGACATAGATCGTTTCTGCTTTTTCAGCCATTCTCGCTGTGTAACTGAACATGCGTTGCAACATATATATGGAGCCCAAAAATTATCCTGGTCCCCTACTTTCATACCGAAATAATACTGATAGGCAGTCTTTACAAGAGGCGTCAGATTGCTTTTCTGTGAGGAAAATGTTATTTCACCACGAATATAACAATAGTTACTCACTATATTTACACATTTTCGTGGCAATTTTGCAAATTTTAGACTAAAAAAAGCACTCGTGAACCATAAATTTTGCAATCTCTACAAGATTGGAATTAGATATATGAAATGTATTCGCAGTAGCGATTGCGAACAACCGTCAGCTGTGTAAGGGAAGGATGACAATGAAAATTTATGCCAGACAGGGACTCGAACCCAGATTTCCCACTTCACGCGAGCGGTCGTCCTAACCACTTTGACTATCCGTGCACGACTCGGCCATACCGAAATTTCAGTATGTTGTCGTTCCTGAGTTAAAATCTGTACTCGTACACATATTATGTAATTCGCTTACAGGGGACGAAATTTTAATTGAAAATCGCTGCCTGGTATTGGCGAATAAATATGATATTGCACTGCCAGTGTTGTTAAGCAGAATGATGCAATGCGTGCCTGAAGAAACGTTGCATCGTTCTTCTTGACAGGACAGGCGCTGCAATATCGTGGGTACAATAAGCGTCAATTGTTCTTATAGCATAGATAATAGCGCATAGTGCTACAGAGACTTTGGCTCTAGTTCCATCCTCATTAGCGTTGTGTGACCGGATTCGTGATTTCCTATCAGAGAGGTCACAGTTCATAGTGATAGAAGGTAAATCATCGAGTAGAAGTGATATCTAGTAATTCACCATATTTACACATTTTGGTGGCATTTTTACAAATTTTACACTAAAAAAGCATTCGTGAGCTAGAAATTTCTGCATTAATTTGAGTAGAAACTACATGTAATGCACAGTCACAACAACAGTATCTATATTTATGACTTACAAACAACTGAAGAGCATTTGTGTTTTGTTATTTGACAGCTGTGCAAACTCCCAAAACAAAAAAACACCCCAAATTTAAAATATGCACTCTATAAAATGAAATTTCACTTTATCTTCAAAAGAAGAGCTAATCTATCATTTTTATGTTGATTTTTGAATTCAGCAGATGGAAATACATGTAAATTGACTATGTTTAAGCCCGAAAGATTTTCATTGTTGTCCTGTGTACTGCAGGGGTATGTTCTAGCGATGAGCAGAATCTGTCTGAGGTGCAACGAGATTCTCCGGCGCCGGCGGCCTGCAGAGGCGTTCTCGTCTCCAGGAAGCTGTGTCTGTGAGAGGCGGCTGGCGCCTGCGACAGGAACTGCGTCACAGCGCTGCGGCGCGCGCCGCCTAACGAGACAATTTGTCAGCGGGGGCGGCTCCCCAAGCCGTGGCCCAGGCCGGCCGGGGACGCATAATTGAGACGGCGCGCTGCCGGCCGCACCTGCATTACTGCCGCAGACCGCCTAATTTCATCCCGAAAATAAGCCGCCATTTGTTCCCAGTAAAGCGCCTACGCAGTAAAACACCTCTTCTGTCCAGCTTCGGTTTTCTTTGTAGTTAATGATATACGGCGGCCCATCTTCCGAATACTGCAGTACATAGGGACACAACACTGATTTTAATGCTTAATCCAGGGAGAGGTAAATTGCTCATCTCAATCCGCTAAGTGTGGACCACTCGACGTACACTACTGGCCATTAAAATTGCTACACCAAGAAGAAATGCAGATAATAAACGGGTATTCATTGGACAAATATACTAGAACTGACATGTGATTACATTTTCACGCAATTTGGGTGCATAGATCCTGAGAAATCCGTACCCAGAACAACCACCTCTGGCCGTAATAACAGCCTTAATACGCCTGGGCATTGAGTCAAACAGAGCTTGGATGGCATTTGCAGGTACACCTGCCCATGCTGCTTCAACACGATACCACAGTTTATCAATAGTAATGACTGGCGTATTGTGACGAGCCAGTTGCTCGGCCACCATTGACTAGACGTTGTCAGTTGGTGAGAGATCTGGAGAATGTGCTGGCCAGGGTAGCAGTCGAACATTTTCTGTATTCAGAAAGGCCCGTACAGGACCGGCAAACATGCAGTCGTGCATTATCCTGCTGAAATGTAGGGTTTCGCAGGGATCGAATGAAGGGTAGAGCCACGGGTCGTAACACATCTGAAATATAATGTCCACTGTTCAAAATGCCGTTATGTGAACAAGAGGTGACCGAGACGTGTAATTAATAACACCCCATACCATCAGGCCGGGTGATACGCCAGCATGGCGATGACGAATACACGCTTCCAGTGTGCGTTCACCGCAATGTCGCCAAACACGGATGCGACCACCATGATGCTGTAAACAGAAACTGGATTCATCCGAAAAAATTACGATTTGCCATTCGTGCACCAAGGTTCGTCGTTGAGTACACCATCGCATGCGCTCCAGTCTGTGATGTAGCGTCAAGGGTAACCGCTGCCATCGTCTCCGAGCTGATAGTCCAAGCTGCTGCAAACGTCGTCGAACTGTTCGTGCAGATGGTTGTGGTCTTGCAAACGTCCCCATCTGTTGACTCAGGGATCGAGACGTTGTTGCACGATGCGTTAGAGCCATGTGGATAAGATGCCTGTCGACTGCTAGTGATACGAGGCCGTTGGGATCCAGAACGGCGTTCCGTAATCCCCTCCTGAACCCACCGATTCCATATTTTGCAAACAGTCATTGGATCTCGACCAACTCGAGCAACAATATCACTATACGATAAGCCGCAATCGCGATAGGCTACGATCCGACCTTTATCAAAGTCGGAAACGTGATGGTACGCATTTCTCCTCCTTACACGAGGCATCTCAACAACGTTTCACCAGGCAACGCCGGTCAACTGCTGTTTGTGCATGAGAAATTGGTTGGAAACTTTCCTCATGTCAGCACGTTGAAGGTGTCGCCACCGGCGCCAGCCTCTTGTGAATGCTCTGAAAAGCTAATCATTTGTGTGTCACAACTCCTTCTTCTTGTCGATTAAATTTCGCGTCTGTCGCACGTCATCTTCGTGGTGTAGCACTTATAATTGCCAGGAGTGTATTTCCACCTCACCAGGTTGGTTTAAATTACTGGCGTTACTGAGTTGTTGTTTTGCCTGACCGTCATCGGCGTTAGTAGCGCGTATCGATATATCCCCTCTGATAGGATCTTTGCTCGGCTGCTATGACTTCCCGGTTGTCAAATTAAATGGCTCTCAGCACTATGGGACTTAACTGCTGAGGTCATCAGTCCCCTAGAACTTAGAACTACTTAAACCTAACTAACCTAAGGACAACACACATATCCATGTCCGAGGCAGGATTCGAACCTGCGACTGTAGCGGTCGCGAGGTTCCAGACTGTAGCGCCTAGAACCGCTCGGCCACTCCGGCCGTCCCCGGTTGTCATCTGTCGTGGAGTCAGTCGGAACGTGCGAGGAGGAGAGTTCAGGGCGGCACTTCGGCTCGTGAGTTGGACCCTGGCAGTCAGTTGCAACGCGTCTGGAGCGCAGCCCGGGCCAGCCAGTCGTCAGCTTGCAGCTGCAGTGAGCCCTGCGTGGACATCGACCGCCCGACCGTTCCCGCCACTAATCACTTAAGCAGGGCCTGACTTTTGTCGGATTGTCCGTGGACATCTCCGTGCGGCGTAGTCGATTGGGCCCCTAGCGGTCTCTGCGCAGTATCGGAGTCTGTCTGGAGCTGTCCGATCGGTACGAGCATCGTCGCTCGCCGATCCAGGACGTGAAGGTTGAGTGGTTTTGAGCATTACGTTGTTGATTACGGCGTTGCTGTTGTGGAGGTTTTCCTGTGAGCAACAACGAGTGAAGTGTTCGAGGTAGCCGCCATCAGGTGGAATTGATTAAATTAATTTATACATAGTCAAGTGTTCCAGCGGAATTTTCTGCCTTGTGGCCGTTAGTGTTGTGGTTACTATCCGTGGCCGCTTACGTAATTTTTAGGCAGTGCCTTTTCCTCACCTGTTGCTGCTGCCCCACACGGTGTGTAGTTTTGGCAGCTCAGTTCACATACGTGTTTGTTCGGGACTAGAGATACTTGCAGTCTTTTTCTTGGGGTCTTGAATTCACGTGTACTCCGTCGTGGCAAGCAAGCGGTTGCTCGGTCGGTCCGTGACTGTCCCTTGGTTGGATTCGCACGAATTAAGTATAGTTGGACTCACCACCATTCTCGCCTAAGTGAACGAGGGCAGACCGATCCACTGGAGACTGTTGTGTGCCGTTGTCTTAATTATCCTTTTGGCAGTATTAATGTTGTGTTAATTTAACTGTATTTTATATTTTTAATTTGGCAAGGTTAGTTGTGGGCGTTCAGCCCTGGAAACATGTTCTCAGAGTTTCCTTCAAGTCCAAACACTATCGTCTTCTGCTCCTGACCCTCTGAAAGATTTTACAGGTTATTGCGGACCTTCCGCCGTTGGTGTTGCAAACGGAAGTTTGTAAACTTTATGTATTGCTTTACCGATTGTTGCAATATATATATTTCCTTCAGCCATCTTATTGCGTTTGTTTATCCCTATCTGTGCACCTTTTAGCAACTTAAAACATTGTGGCCTTTTGGCTTCACTAATTATCATAGTATATTTGGAATTTTGAAGATTTAATCCGGCGGCTTTCAGCCGCTCCGCATGCTGATCTCATAGATGTATACGATTTACCTTATTCTTAAATTTAACTGTGTGCCACGTCTTTTCAAAATTGAACTTATTTTAAAGCATCTGTTTGGAGGCCTTCAGCCGTGAAGCAAATTTAATTCATTCAAAAGTGTAACTGTGAACTAAATGAGGATAAATAACAACTGTGAAATGAATCCGACCGCAACTCCCTTGGCCATTTCCACAATCCTAATTACCAGTTAGCTCTGCGTGATTTAGCGGGCGTTTCAGTCACTTCATTGCGACGGCCTTGCTTCACTTTACTGAGAGAACCTGTGTGTCCGAATGGTACCACTCTACTGATCGATGCCAAAACCCAACCTCCCCATCTTCGACCTATTACATCCTGTGGAGTGCACCCTTCAATGTGCCAGATCGAATTCGGAGTGCGCGAGATCCGTGCTGTGGGGTGGATGAGTATGAGTAATTTTCAGAGCTCCTCTCTTGTGGGAAGACTTGCGTTGTTAAGGAGACGGAGAACTTCGTTTGAGTTGTGGTGGGGACGAGCACCCTGAAGTCGTTTCTTCTGTTTTCTGATGCTAGCACAGCACGCTTCAGGGTTGATTGTTGCACCATAAGAGAGGACATCAAACGGAACAACCCCTTCCAGAGTCTTAGAAGACCGTCGCCACGGCTTTACCAGCTGAGGGTGGGGCTCTGAAACTTATCTTCGGAAAAGTGATGGCGTGATGCCACTCCATGGATTGCCGTATTGTTTCCGGTTTAATGATGGTATGTCAGCACTATCAACTCAGACGCTCAGCTGGGGAGCGCGGTGTCCGTGATTCGTTGATTACTTCGAATGAGACTGTCCGCACGTAACAGGTATGGGCTGCCGGATTGCATGTGGGTGGTCGGGCAGGTTAGCGCGACCTTGTTACAGTGATGACAGACCCCTCGCCTAACGACTAACCATGCTTTTGTTCACTGCCAATCTCTGTAGAAATTCAGCAAGCGCCTAAAAACATCTATGATGCTCCGTTTTTCCACCAAAAGGAATTCATTTACCGCTCGCTCCTTGGAACTCACCTCCGTTACTGATGCCACTTTTAAGGCTACGTATAGCGCCGTAATCCGTCGGATCTTTATGATATTATAGGGCCTGAAGCTGGAATATTCTACTCTTTCCCACAACAAATTCCACATTTTTAAAAATCGAAACTGGTCGAGAAAAAACGTGTTGCATTACTTAATGAACCGTACCTCCTACCCTATTTACGAATGTCACTGTTGCTTCCGAACAGAGACTGATTGCTGACAGCAATAAGTGCACTGCGAAGCTCTCATCAGCAAACTTGGCAGTATAAAAGTGGTCCTACACTGAACACCACATATTACTCTTAGTACATGTTTCTGCGTAACCGAAAATTTCTTCCTCAAATAGTAGTTACTACAGCATATATTGCTGACAGTAGTAATGATAACAGTAATAGTATAGTAGCAGCAGTAGTAGCGGATACAAAATATGTACATAGATGTATAGAAGTGATATTTATAGACTTGGGAACTTTAGAAGGCGAGAAATTTAGACTGTACCAGACAAAAAATTTGGGAAACAAAAAACACCTCATTGGAAAGAAAACACCTTCGTTAATACTGGTTCTTCAAATCTATCCGCAGTATTCTTGGTACAGTAAGTTTTACTTATCCACAGTTGGAGGTGTAAGGCGAAATGCCGAGAATGGACAGAGTGCTGCAAGAACATCTTACTTAGTCACATTCAGATACGCATCATGACGATGTAAATGATCTGAACAATTTGGTTATCTCGAAATTCTTTTCTTCGCCTCTTACCATCCATTAAAACAGTCCACATAGTACGGGCAGCAGCTACAATTTTGCGCGTACCTGTGACAGACAGTCGCTGTTGTTCAGCTCTCCTATGGCAAACACAAAAAACGTAACGTTCCACTCTGTATGTTCATAAACTTAAAAGAGGCAACATAAATACAAAATCAGGTTAGGCAGTAGTCATAAATGACTAGGACACTGTTCCCCTACTTATTTTGATGTCAATTGCCCCCTCTCACTTTTAAACAAGATATCAAGCCAGAATATAAACTTCTTTGTCGGAGTTCAGAGCCAAGTAGAATTTTTTAAAGGACATCAAACTCGTTGTTGACTGAAGAAATTATAATTGAAATTTCGGCTTTTGGGCCATTTTCTAGTGCTACTGCAAATGAATTTGCTTCCGTACATGTCACAGTTTGAAACTGAGTCCACAGCATGATGTACACAGCTTCACACTCCAGCACCTCTGCAGAAAACACCTCTTGAAAATAGCCAAAAGACCGAAATTTCAAGTATAATTTCTACAGTCAACGGCGATTATGATGTCTTTTAAAAACGATCCAGTAAACATTGTCCTCTATTTGCTGTGCAGAACGTAAGTCATCAAAGTGAACCCCTTTATGGGCTACCTTGTTGTTCAACTTTTCTGAGAATACAGACATGTGAGTGCAGGTAAGACCGCAGAGTGCGAACGTTGGAGAAGCGAGGTTAACGAGATAAAAGTTCCTGGAAGGTTCTCGAGGTGTTCTGAGACTTTGAGTTGACCAGCATTTCTCCGAAAGTCGACTGAGAGATTTCTAGGTCATGCCGGGAGGCTGTGTGGTGGGAGGCGGCGCCACGCCGTGCAGAAGGAAGGAAGGATGGAAGCAACATTGGGATTAACGTTCCGTCGACATCGAGATCATTAGAGAAGGAGCACAAGCTCGGATTTTGTAAAGAAGGGTGGGGCGGGGGGGGGGGGGGGGAAGAGTAGGGAGGATATGGGATATGCCCTTTCAAAGGAACCTGGAGCAATTTAGGGAAATGACGGAAAACCAAAATGTGGATTGCCGTACGTGAGTTTAAACAGTCGTCCTTACGAATGCGAGTCCAGTGTGCGACACCTCACTCGGTAGATGGCGCATACAAAGGTATCCTGCCTCGGGCATGGATATGTGTGATGTCCTTAGGTTAGTTAGGTTTAAGTAGTTCTACGTCTAGGGGACTGATGGCCTCATATGTTAAGTCCCATAGTACCTAGAGCCATTTGAACCATTTGAAGGAGCTCGAATTTCACGCGACCCTCGAAGCGAGATTCTTTTAATAGTTTCAAACCCCAAAATTCTGGCTGGAAATCTCGCAGAAATCTCGAAGAGCTTCTCGTCGTGAATAAAGCATACCAGTGGCAAGACACAATCGATATCTACGCTGCCGGCCTAGGTGGCCGAGCGGTTCTAGGCGCTACAATCTGGAACCGCGCGACCGATACGGTCGCAGGTTCGAATCCTGCCTCGGGCATGGATGTGTGTGATGTCCTTAGGTTTGTTAGGTTTAAGTAGTTCAAAGTTCTAGGTGGCTTATGACCTCATCAGTTAAGTCCCATAGTGCTCAGAGCCATCTCAACCATTTGATATCTACACTGCGCGATAATAATGATGATATTGATGACAGTGCCACTACACTAGGATTACCAAAAACTGTTTTTCGAAATTCCTTCAGTAAAGGACACGAAGTAAATATCACAGAATTCGAATCAAAAACAAATGCAAACATGATTAACTTATAAGTAGATGTCCTCGATGTAGCGAAGCAGCTTAAAACGCTTAAGAAAGGAATGACTTCCCGTGCCGGTTGTATACCATTCAGGTTCCTTTCAGAGTATGCTGATACAACTCCACATTTAGCCATAATATACCACTGATCGCTCGTTGAAGAAAGGAAATAGGAGTAATCCACTTAATTACAGACACATATCGCTAACGTCGATTTTGCTGGAGGATTTTGGAATGTGACTGCACATCCGCAGTGAAGATGGTCGATTTATTTCCCACAGAGGTGAATCGTTTGTATGTCAGCCGTGGCGTCGTTGAATTAGTAGAGTGTTCTGACAGGCGCCATTGGCTCAAGGGTAGTATCCCACTTGCGACCCCACTGCCAACGTCTATGAGGAATAGTTGATATCTGTGGGTTGTGTCCTTAGAAGGTCTTTACTCGCCGATATTCATACGGGGTTTGCTCTCCCGAGTGGTGGCGGCACAAAGTTTGGGAATTGGCGGTAGTGTCGTGACAAGAGGTGGTCACGAGGACCGAGTGGCCGAAGCCATGAGCTGCGCAAGGAGGGCCCTGCGCGAAGCGAAGTTACTGGAGTACTTCACAGGGGGCAGCGTCGACTACAGGCAGCAGGCTGACATCCCGCTGGCTGGTTGGCAACATTCGTGTCGGACGACCGCTCGGGGCCTGGCTGCCTTCTTCTACCTGACTTTCATTGCCACCACTCAGTAACCGCTGCGGCGCACCATGGGTCCATGGAACTGCTTGCCGAGAAAGGGGGTAACATTTTGTAATCCTCGTGGCGATTTGTGTCATTGTCTACCTGCCCTCCTTATTATTTCCATATCTATACCCGACTCCTTGTTTGTACCCGACTCCAGACGGCTCTTTTGTCGTAAATATAGGCCATTGTGTTGTACTAAGACACTAGATGACGTTTAAAAATTTGCCCTGCTATTATATTGCCCTTCATTTCTGGTTTATACCCGACCATTAATGTTTTCATGAACCAGCTGCTGGAGGTAAACACATCTGGAACAATTGCAAAATGCTTCAAATGGCTCTTAGCACTATGCGACTTAACTTCGGAGGTCATCAGTCGCCTAGAACTTAGAAGTAATGAAACCTAACTAACCTAAGGACATCACACACATCCATGCCCGAGGCAGGATTCGAACCTGCGACCGTAGCGGTCGCTCGGTTCCAGACTGTAGCGCCCAGAACCGCACGGCCACTCCGGCCGGCGAACAATTGTACTACGCACACGATGCCGTCAAACAAAACAGGGGCCTTGTGGTTAGATTTGGAGGTTAACCGCTTCAATTCTCTGATTGTAATTGTATTTCTCAGTCATTAGTTATAATATGAACAACGTGTTGTACTATGATGTGCGTTGTTGTGTTTGAAAGACCGGATCATTAATTTAGCTGGATCTTGTGGTTCCGCCGAGTGAGTTCTCTTGTAGTACGTCATCATCATCATCATCATCATCATCATTTAAGACTGATTATGCCTTTCAGCGTTCAGTCTGGAGCATAGCCCCCTTTATAAAATTCCTCCATGATCCCCTATTCAGTGCTAACATTGGTGTCTCTTCTGATGTTAAACCTATTACTTCAAAATCATTCTTAACTGAATCCAGGTACCTTCTCCTTGGTCTGCCCCGACTCCTCCTACCCTCTACTGCTGAACCCATGAGTCTCTTGGGTAACCTTGCTTCTCCCATGCGTCTAACATGACCACACCATCTAAGCCTGTTCGCCCTGACTGCTACATCTATAGACTTCATTTCCAGTTTTTCTTTGATTTCCTCATTGTGGACACCCTCCTGCCATTGTTCCCATCTACTAGTACCAGCGCCGGCCGCGGTGGTCTAGTGGTTCTAGGCGCTCGGTCGCAGGTTCGAATCCTGTCTTGGGCGTGGATGTGTGTGATGTCCTTAGGTTAGTTAGGTTTAGCTAGTTCTAGGTTCTAGGGGAGTGATGACCACAGCTGTTAAGTCCCATAGTGCTCAGAGCCTTTTTTTTTTAACTAGTACCAGCAATCATCCTCGCTACTTTCATATCCGTAACCTCAACCTTGTTGATAAGGTAACCTCAATCCACCCAGCTTTCGCTCCCATACAACAAAGTTGGTCGAAAGATTGAACGGTGCACAGATAACTTAAGTCTTGGTACTGACTTCCTTCTTGCAGAAGAGAGTAGATCGTAGCTGAGCGCTCACTGCATTAGCTTTGCTACACCTCGCTTCCAGTTCTTTCACTATGTTGCCATCCTGTGAGAATATGCATCCTAAGTACTTTAAACCGTCCACCTGTTCTAACTGTGTTCCTCCTATTTGGCACTCAATCCGTTTATATTTCTTTCCCACTGACATTACATTCGTTTTGGAGATGCTAATCTTCATACCATAGTCCTTACATTTCTGATCTAGCTCCGAAATATTACTTTGCAAACTTTCAATCGAATGTGCCATCACAACTAAGTCATCCGCATATGCAAGACTGCTTATTTTGTGTTCACATATCTTAATCTCACCCAGGCAGTCTATTGTTTTCAACATATGAACCATAAATAATATGAACAACAGTGGAGATAGGTTGCAGCCTTGTCTTACCCCTGAAACTAATCTGAACCATGAGCTCAATTTACCATCAACTCTAACTGCTGCCTGACTATCCATGTAAAGACCTTTAATTGCTTGCAAAAGTTTACCTTCTATTCCATAATCTCGTAGAACAGACAATAACTTCCTCCTAGGAACCCGGTCATATGCCTTTTCTAGATCTATAAAGCACAGATACAATCCCCTGTTCCACTCATAACACTTCTGGGCAGCGTAGTAAGTATTTACAAGTAATGTTTTAAGACGTTCCGTCAGAGCGGTCTTTATAACTGGCAAATCAGTTTAACTCTGAAAATATTAACTGCCAACTTCACCAGGGTTTTAGTGACAATAGGATTGTCAAAAGAAACGGGTTGGGACCCAGTAACACCTTGGTTGTCGATTGGAATTAAGAAGTTGGTTGCTTTGAAGTAAGCCTTATCATTGCCATATTTTTTCCTAATCTGTTTAATCTTTAAGCAAAGGTGCACATCTTAACCCCGAACCTTTCGACATACAGCTTTCAAATTAAAAGTTACGTCATCTGTTTTGAGTAACTGAATCACTCTTGTCATCAGTGGTGATTATATAATTTTCATGTGTTGCAGAAGGGAATGTAATAAGAGCGACTGTGTCCAGCGCGGCAGTAAACACTGCTGTTTCACCCGATAACGGGCGAGCTGCTGGTCCGGCAGTCTTGTAATCTATTTCATACTGTTTGCTGCTGTGATTTCTTTTGCCGAAGCTTATTCATTTTACGGTCAAAACAGTTTTGCAAATTTGTTCATTTTATAAGAAAATATGATTATATATTGTTAAATAAACAGGTTGTGTGAAAGAAAGCTATACTGTTGGGTCCTCCCTTTCAAGTTTTCCTTAATTCCACTAAGTACCACGTCTCAGTATCAATGCGCAGTGCCTTTTCTTTTACACACGTGTAATCCGCAGTCGTGATACATATTATGTAACAAACTGAAGGTGAAGAACAGACACCAGGCATTCTGTTCTTTCGGGCATGTCAGAAAGAACTGACACCACACAGTCATATAACTGATTCTTCTCGATGGGCAATAAATCCACCATCTTCAATTCGTATGCACATTTACATCCCATCTCATGCAGGAATCTCAAAGTAGCGAGCGTGGAGGACGTGTACGGGCACTGCGGATAGGTGGCCCTAGGTGGGAATAGAGGCGTCCTCAGATAGCCTGCGCAATCATGAGAAACGGGACGGTCGTGTGGCGCAATGGCTAATGCGACTGCCTGGTAAGCAGGAAATCTCGAATACAAAGCCCAGTCCAGCACACACTATTGACTGGTTTCCGTTGATTCCATATAGAATTCCAATGCAGCTTACATCAATTGTTTCTTCCCTCACCTTTCCTTTCCCCCTTCTGCAACTACAGTTTGTATATTTTAATGTATATCGCAGTAGCGTGTTCCGCATGGTTCCTGTTATTTCTGACATGTGCCGACCGCGGTGGTCTAGCGGTTCTAGGCGCGCAGTCCGGAACCGCGCGACTGCTACGGTCGCAGGTTCGAATCCTGCCTCGGGCATGGATGTGTGTGATGTCCTTAGGTTAGTTAGGTTTAAGTAGTTCTAGGTTCTAGGGGACTGATGACCACAGTAGTTAAGTCCCATAGTGCTCAGAGCCATTTGAGCCATTTCGGACATGTCCTCACAGTGTGGAAATACGAGGTACATTCAAGTTCTAAGGCCTCCAATTTTTTTTCTAATTAACTACTCACCCGAAATCGATGAAACTGGCGTTACTTCTCGACGTAATCGCCCTGCAGACGTAGACATTTTTCACAACGCTGACACCTCGATTCCATAGCAGCGGCGAAGGCATCTTTAGGAGTCTGTTTTGACCACTGGAAAATCGCTGAGGCAATAACAGCACTGCTGGTGAATGTGCGCCCACGGAGAGTGTCTTTCATTGTTTGAAAAAGCCAAAAGTCAATAGGAGCCAGGTCAGGTGAGTAGGGAACATGAGGAATCACTTCAAAGTTGTTATCACGAAGAAACTGTTGCGTAACGTTAGCTCGATGTGCGGGTTCGTTGCCTTGGTGAATCAGCACACGCGCAGCCCTTCCCAGACGTTTTTGTTGCAGTGCAGGAAGGAATTTGTTCTTCAAAACATTTTCGTAGAATGCACCTTTTACCGTAGTGCCCTTTGGAACGCAATGGGTAAGGAATACGCCCTCGCTGTCCCAGAACGTGGACACCATCATTATTTCAGCACTGGCGGTTACCCGAAATTTTTTTGGTGGCGGTGAATTTGTGTGCTTCCATTGAGCTCACTGGCGCTGTGTTTCTGGATTGAAAAATGGCATCCACGTCTCATCCATTGTCACAACCGACGAAAAGAAAGTCCCATTCATGCTGTCGTTGCGCGTCGACTTTGCTTGCCAACATGCCACACGGGCAGCTGTGTGGTCGTCCGTCAGCATTCTTGGCACCCACCTGGATGACACTTTTCACATTTTCAGGTCGTCATGCAGGATTGTGTGCGCAAAACCCACAGAAATGCCAACTCTGGAGGCGATCTGTTCAACATTCATTCGGCGATCCCCCAAAACAATTCTCTCCACTTTCTCGATCATGTCGCCAGACCGGCTTGAGCGAGCCCGAGGTTGTTTCAGTTTGTTGTCACACGATGTTCTGCCTTCATTAAACTGTCGCACCCACGAAAGCACTTTCGACACATCTATAACTCCATCATCACATGTCTCCTTCAACTGTCGATGAACTTCAATTGGTTTCATACCACGCAAATTCAGAAAACGAATGATTGCATGCTGTTCAAGTAAGGAAAATGTCGCCATTTTAAGTATTTAAAACAATTCTCATTATCGCCGCTGGCGGTAAAACTCCATCAGCCATACGGTGCTGCCATCTCTGGGGCGTATTGACAATGAACGCGGCCTCATTTTAAAACAATGCGCATGTTTCTATCTCTTTCCAGTCAGGAGAAAAAAAATCGGAGGCCTTAGAACTTGAATGCACCTCGTATCTTGTTGTCGCCCACGTACGCAGGTAGAGACGATAACCATAAAAAATAAGGGATCTCTGAGCTCGCAAGGAAAGACTGAGGTGTGGGTCTTTCCCACTCGCTGCTCGAGAGTGGAACGGTACAGAATTAACTTAAAGGTCATTTGATAAAACCTCTGCCAGTCACTTTGTTGTGAATAGCTCGGTAGTTATTTAGGTGTAGATGTAGCCGTACTTCTGTTTATGTGTATGGCAAGTTGGAACCGCTGTTCGCCGTTGACGTACGACGATGGCTTGGCCTACATCTACCACTTTAAAATATACGCTCAGTAAGCCACTGTGCAGTAGACGGAGGAGCGTACTTTTTACCGGTATGGTGCGTCAACGTCTCTGTGCTCTCCCCTGTACTTGCCACAGGCTGCTTTGCGAGGGAAACTATGATGCCATCAGATATGCAGCAGAGCTTTCTTCGAAGTCCTTTCGTCTAAAGTGACTGTACTGTGATCCCCGAAAATGATGTAGCCTTCGTTTCAAATATCCCCACCTAACCCCACCAATAACCTCTGTTTCCCATTCATGTCGACTGCTCAGGCATCTTTCTGTCACAATAGCGCTCCTCTAAATTAAATCGATTTCTGCTGTCATGTGTGACGTGGAAAAATATTTATGCGAAACTGTGTGACTTCTTTGAAGCCAACGCCCACGTACGATCAATATGTTGCGAAAGAAACAAATGCGTTTGCATATTTCTTCGAGCGTACAACACTAGACATAACGGCAGTGCAGTCGTACTGGCGTTGAAACGAAAACTACAAGCATCTCGTAAATAAGAAATAAATAAATAAAATAAGAAAGAAAAAAATCTGTCTTAGTGTTGTTGTGAGATGGAAACTATCGTATTATCTTAGGAAATGCTTGATTCTTTACTGGTAGTGAATGCAAACCACACAACTTTTGTTAGTGACATTTAAATATACAGGGTGTTACAAAAAGGTACGGCCAAACTTTCAGGAAACATTCCTCATACACAAATAAAGAAAAGATGTTATGTGGACATGTGTCCGGAAACGCTTAATTTACATTTTAGAGCTTATTTTAGTTTCGTCAGTATGTACTGTACAACGTGATCAAATTGTAAATTTTCACAATCAACGTGTGTGCGCTGACGAGAATTCGCACGCAATTGCGCAATCACATCATCAACACAGATTTTCTGCGAACGTTTGGGCAGGCATTGTTGGTGATGTCTTGACTGGGTCCCATGTTCTTCCACCTACGCTCAAAGGAGCACGTTATCATGATTTCATGCGGGATACTCTACCTGTGCTGCTAGAACATGTGCCTTTACAAGTACGACACAACATGTAGTTCATGCACGATGGAGCTCCTGCACATTTCAGTCGAAGTGCTCGTACGCTTCTCAACAACAGATTCGGTGTACGATGGATTGGTAGAGGTGGACCAATTCCACGGCCTCTTCTCTCTCCTGACCTCAACCCTCTTGACTTTCATTTATGGGGGCATTAGAAAGCTCTTGTCTACGCAACCCCGGTACCAAATGTAGAGACTCTTCGTGGTCGTATTGTGGACGGCTGTGATACAATACGCCATTCTCCAGGGCTCCATCAGCGCATCAGGGATTCCATGCGACTGAGGGTGGATGTATGTATCCTCGCTAACGGAGGACATTTTGAACATTTCCTGTAACAAAGTGTTTAAAGTCACGCTGGTACGTTTTGTTGCTGCGTGTTTCCATTCCATGATTAATGTGATTTGAAGAGAAGTAATAAAATGAGCTCTAACATGGAAAGTAAGCGTATCCGGACACATGTCCACATAACATATTTTCTTTCTTTGTGTGTGTGGAATGTTTCCTGAAAGTTTGGCCGTACCTTTTTGTAACACCCTGTATAGTTTCGTTGACCACTGCATGGGCACATGGTGTAGCCGCGTAGTCTAGGTCGCCTTCCGACTGCTCGGGAGGCTCCCTCCGTCGGAGGTAAGAATCCTCCCTCGATCATGGGTGTATTTGTTGTCCTCAGCGTAAGTTAGTTTAAGTTAGATTAAGTATTGTTTAAGTCTAGGGACCGATAACCTCAATACTTGGTCGCATAGGAACTTACCACCACCACCACTGCATGACGGCTTAGTAAAGCTTGTTTTGCTTTGTACCAAATTTATTAACTGTTTGCATCTGCCTTAGTGCAAGGTTAAGAAAATCTAGTAGCCTATAGTTTCTCAATTCGGTCGTCACTGAAGTACTATCACACATTTCACAGTTAGATGTAACGATCTTAACTGAAGTAATCGTTTTTTCTTAAGGATTTCTGTTCTCATCGAAATATAATACCAAATTAATTTAATCTCTCTCTCTCTAATAAGAAAATTTGAGAACAGTGTTCTTGACAGAAATCTTGAGGTAATTTCGGAACCTTATTGATTGCCACCAGGTGATTCAGTTTACGACCTTCACTTCTCCTTAAATTTCGGCTGATGCCAGTAGTGTAAAGTGATTTAGTACGTCATTTGCTTTTCTCAATAATCTTTATATTTTTAATGTATACTCCACAGGTAGGCTGTTCGCATAGTGACCCATTGAAGAATTACCAGGGTGCAATGTCAATGACTGAGGGCCACAATCAAACTTCAAAATTTCAAAATATATTACCATAATCTTTAAAGGCAGAAGAATGTAGTGTTTAAGCTTGAATGATAGATTTAAAAATTAATTTTGCAAAATTGTAAGAAACAAACAATAACCATAAGCCTAAAATTTAAAATATCTGACAACCTATAATTACACGCCGGTGGGAGGTTGGTCTGCCCTCGTTCACTTAGGTGAGACAGCTGGTGACCCCAACTGTACTTGATGCGTCCGAATCCAACCAGGGAACACCCATGGACCAACCGACACAAAGACTTGCTTCCCGTCAAGCAGCACATGAGAACCCCAACCGGCAATGTTACGAACGTGATAATCCACAATGGCGTACGTATTAACTGTCAAAATTACACACCATGTTGTACAGCGACAACAGGTGAGGAAAGGACGCTGGGTGAAATTACGTTAGTGTCCAGGGCA
Organism: Schistocerca piceifrons; assembly: GCF_021461385.2. Lineage (NCBI taxonomy): Eukaryota > Metazoa > Arthropoda > Insecta > Orthoptera > Acrididae > Schistocerca > Schistocerca piceifrons. The sequence continues at coordinate 611,462,237 of NC_060142.1, read as the reverse complement.
GGTAACCAGAACACTAACGGCCACAGACAGAAAACTCCGCTGGTGAATACAAATCCTAGTCGACCAAAATAGTTGATTGCACCGCATGGCGTCTAAATCTCAGCAGTAGGACGACTCGGTGTTGCTCACTGGAAAACCTCCCCAGCAGCAAACCACCGAAGCGAACCACCACAAAATGAGTAGACGTGGCTTAGGTAGTTGAAACCACTACTCAACTTTGACGTGCTGAGTAGGCGAACCACGAAGCTTGTGGCGATCGCACTGTTCCACACACGCTCCGATACTGCTCAGGGACTGCCAGCGGCCCCAGCCGACTGCACTGCGCGGAGAACTTCCCAGGTCCGCAACAACCGATAGACTCCACTCAGAATGCCGACAACACCTAAAATCGTCGTCAGTGGACATAACGCCAACAACACACACAACCTGACAAACACTTGCACGAAGAGCTGAACGATACGCAACAGTAAGCTTGCACGAAGACAAATCGGGAGTCGATGCACACACACACACACACACACACACACACACACAGCCGACTCATGAACGATCGGCGAGCCAAAACGCGTCGTCCGGTTGGATGACCGACCGGCCATCCACAAAAACCGAGGCCCGGCTTAAGTGATGCGTGGCGGCAATTGTCGGGCGAGCCATGTACTGCTCAATATCACCCAAATACCGATTAGTAATACCTGGGAGAGGACTTCCAGTTTTATTATTTCCATTACGAAAAAGGTAAACATCTCGAAAACCCTGATGAGCAGTAACCCTGATGTGTAGCAACTATATACAGTTTGATTCTGGGACGATATGTCCCTCACAACAAATTATGGAGCCTAGTGTGTGTGAAAGTATACAGGCTGATTCAACAGTACCTATCTATGTGTTTTGTGGAACCCGCAACGCCCTCAGAAACCACATGCGACATTTTCATATCCTATCGCTCAAAATGTGCAAGTTATTAGTCATATAGAAAAAGTAGGCAGGATATTTTTCAAGGAAGTTCAGTGTCTCTACATTTTGTACAGGGATACGTTTCTGCTAGTTGCCGCAGTTTTTGAATTATTAAAAAAATAATAAAAGGGACGTTAAAAAGCGTTTTTCTTGCATAACTCGAAACCCGTGGTCTCGAACAAAAACGTATCTCAGTACAAAATTGAACTGCAGTACATTTCCTCCAAAATGGTCTATTTCACTTTCTGTGTAGGGCTAATAGTTCGTATGCAGCGAGCTAGAGAGTATGAAAATTTACCACATGGTTTCTGAAGGCACTATGGGTTGTGCACAACCTATAGGTAGGGGCATGTGAATCACATTTTGCACCGCGTTATTCACGTAGGTCGTAACACCCCTTTTATTTCACGAACCCTTCCAAATCCGAAACGAGGATTTCGGCCAATGACAGTACACTGTAGGGCCAGTACTTTGGTATGTGAAAAAGACTTCACTGTTGTATCGATAGAGACACTGAAGCAAGTACGAGATTTTCGTACACATTGTCATAGTGTTCAAGGACGTCCGAAAGCGCTTGAATACATGATATTGAGCTTGGACCTGACAGTAAAAGACTCCGAGAAATATTTTACAATTGAGAGGCAAGGCGTCCGGGCTCCTCTTTTTCGGTGGAAAAACGTTCATGACAGGCTACGTCGTTGTATACCAAGGCTCTCGACTGTTTTCTTGTCTGCACTGCGGAACCTGCAGGACATGTGTCATTTACCGGAGGCCGTTTCTGCTTCATCGTTCCATGCATACAGGTATGTACACTACTGATCAGACTGTAGAGAAGCTACTTCTATACGGCGAGTAGTGCCACGAGACTTATTGCCAGGGAATGCAGAGTAAGCCAGAGGAGTGTCATTCGCATCTTTTCGCGCCTTGCAAATCAACATACACTCTATCCTTATCAACTGTGATTTCGAAAGTGGAATATAATCTTGTTGATTTGCTCCGCATCGCTTGGAGAAGACATTATGTTTTTCCTGAGTGTGCTTTTTGCCGACGAAACCAAGTTTATAAAGCACGATAATGTAAATTTACGTAACATTCGCTACTGGGAAGCTGAGACTCCACGCAGGCTGCGTCAGCCACAATAATCCCAAGGACGTTAAATGGAAATACGTATTCACACTCTCGTACTAACGGCCTCTCTGTTCATCTAGGAGACGTACCATTACATAAACGACGTTGTATTTGGTTCCAACACAGCGGCTGCCCACCTCATTCACCTCGTGTCGCAACGCTAATACTGAATGAAAAGTTTCCTGAACGTCGGACAGAACGTAAAGCTGCAGTACAATGGCTGACCAAGCCTCTAGATTTGACTCGTCTTCATTTCTCTATATGGGAGGGGGGGGGGGGGAGAGGGGCACGGAAAGATGTAGTCTACCATGAAGCCCGAACTACGCCAGACCGCATGCGCCGTCGAATCGCCACAGTATTCCACGGCGTATCATCCAGTGTACTTTCATCCGTTTATCTATCTCTCGAACGGCGACTGCAAATGTACCTTGCAGCCGATAGTAAACAATGTGAACATGTACTTTAGTAAAGTGCAGCATTACACTTCGTTAAGAAAGGTATTTATTCTGTGGGTGACTTGCCGTCAGTCATTCTGAATAAACTACTTGGTATTTAAAGTGAATTTCATCTGATTCCAATGTCTAGCAAAATTTTTTTACGTATTTTCTCCACTACATATAGTTTTCTCTCATAAGTATTTAGGCGTCTCTAGGCCAGGACAGTTCGGCATAATTTCTCTTTATCTCTGTCTCCCTCTCTCTCTCTCTCTCTCTTTTTTTTTCAAATCTAAGATAGGTACTTCACTACTTCAGCAGTCTGGTTTTACCCTTCATTAGGCCTGGTTATCATTCTGAAGTGTGAATGTCCGACGTTTCTGTTCCGGCTTTGACCCGTAAGCAGCAAGCAACAGCGATGGTTTAAACAGAGAACTGCATGAGAAAAATGTAGTTGTTTTCACAAAATCCTGGAAACGTAAGCACTTTTTAAATAGATCTCCTAAGTACCATCTGATATGCCAGGAGCTAGCACACGCTGTAATTTTATACACGAAAATCAATGATGACCCGGTGTGTATGTCGTAGAGGAAAGGAGATTTCATCTTTGTAGTGTTGACCTCTGTTGCTGCATATAACGACGGAGCATGGCGTGAGAGCTCTGCTTGACGCAACGGTGGCTGACCCTGACCACATGTTTTCCAATTTTATTACATTTCTCTTCTTCTCTTGCAAAGAGCTTCAAGCTCAACATCAGCAAGCATTAAATCACTGAAGTCGTCTTTTCGAGCGTTTTACATCATACATGACCCGCGCTGTGTATGTTGGTTTTGGCATACGCTACTTTAGTTTAAACTACAGATATCAATGACTGGCTGCAGTCAAATTTTAAGGATAGGAAAAGCAGTAAATATTCCGACAGAAGACAATGAAGAATTTATATATAATGAGAAACAGTATACAAGATGACATGATTTTTAAATATTCCTAATGATTTATGATAATCTCTATATATCGGAAACCTAAGATCTAGCTGCGTCGAAATTCCATACATAAACCAGGTAATCGTCTCGAGGATAGCACTGCTGCATCTCTCTGTTATATTTCATCTAATCCCCCCCAAAAAATTGAAACATCCCCAATGGAAATTATGACTTAATGTGCTGATAAACCTCTTACGTCATTTGATTTTCTAACAGCTGAGCAAAACTGGACGTGCTCAGACATTTCTCTCTTTATTTATTCTGATCATCACTAAACTGACACACAATATTTTTTTAGCGCAACGCAATCTGACTTTCAATAATCCCTACAAAAGAATGGCTCTGACTAACAATAACCTACACCTTTCATGAATCACTTACCTCACAATAATCTTCGTTACTCAAACTACTGCAATACAGCGTCCGCCAATACTGCCAGCTGAATAAAGGATTCTAACTACTGAAGGCACTAGCTACTGATAGGTATAGTTAGATAATGAGAGATTTTGATGGAGAACAAACAGTGCATTTACCCTAATAATGTTCAAAAGTAATCATATACATATATCAGTTCATGATATCGAATATTACAAATTTACTGTTTGTGATGGACAGACGTCCAGATCGTCCGCTCCAAAAATTCTGCAAACTCCCTCTCCACATTTACCACTGCTGGCGGCTCACCTCCACCTGCGCAACGCTATGCGCTTTTCACATCCAATTGCCCAACACTACAATATCAAATATTCCAACAATGCAAACCAGCCACAGACTTCACACAGCAGTCAATGATTTTCATATAGAGCGCTAAGTCGCGTTACCAACATAAAAAACAAAACAGCCTACTTACATAGCCTCCATGCTCCCCACAAAAAAATTTACAAATTGTTTTGTGCAGTGGCCAATAATGATTTGACAAAATTTTTCATAATTACAATAACAGAGATATCAAATGCACACACTTATTGATGCAATGTTGGCCAAAAGCAAAAATTGTTCTCATAAAGACAGCCCTGATCACTCATCACAATAGTAATTACAGTTTTCTTTTTTTCTAGAAGTCTGAGCAGTAAAAGAAAATGCACTCGGAAGTAGTGGATTTCCATCAGTCTTGAAGAAGTAGTGTTGCCTTTCCAACGAAAAGGCAGTGCTGTCTCTTGACATGCTGATAGATAATGGGCCACAACAGAGCAAACCCACAGCAGAGTCAGTCGAAGGTTTGAAGATTAATGGTAGGTAGGTCATCACAGAGCAGACCCACTGTAGTCCTGGTAGAGAGGATGGTACAGGTGGCCATAAAAGGTGCAGATCCACTGTAGTCCTTGCAGAGATAATGGTATTGGTGGGCCATCAAAGTTTCAGACCCACTGTAGTGCTTGTAGAGATTGCTAGCAGCCATCCGTTGCCACTGTGCTGGCCCACAATCACCATTGAAGAGTCTAGCGGATAATACAGCAAGTCCATGAACCACCACTTTTGCACTCTGAAAAAACTTTTTTGAAATGTCCTTAGAACCAGCAATGCTGTTGACCAGACCCTTGCTGAATTATCAACACACTTGCAAACACTAGCAGTCCCAACTTCTCACATATTTTGCATATACTACGACCAACAGAAATGGGTGCACTGAAATGAATGCTAACAGGTTACTTAATTTGATGAGCTGGTGTCAATTACAATTTTATAACATGAGAATAAAATTACAAAGGTACAGGAAATATCATTAAGAAACATAATAATACAGATAACATTTGTAGTAACACAGACTTTACAAAAGAATAGAAATAAACACATACATCAGTGTTACAGGTATTATGACTTAAGTAAAGACATAAAAGATCATTATAAATTTCGAAATTAATGTCTAAACATCTTTACAAAGTAAATAACATATTATTAATACGAATTATATTTGAGGATAACAGTATTCCTCATCATAGTGAATGTAGCTCAGTATTAGAAAAATTCTACAACATAAATCTTATTAGCTAAACACATAAAGACAGGAAAAACACAAATACACAAGGGTACACAAAAACATAGCGGAGTAACACAAAAGCAAAGGACAGGGTTCGTTTTCATTGTAACATTTGATGCTGCAGTGCAACCCAAATCTTCATTCCATAGGTTTTTCTGCTGATTTCAACATTTGTTCGCGGAAAAAAATTCTATCCAAACCTGTTGTCCCTAAATCCTACTGTTTTGTTCATATCCTCTTTCAAAATAATTATTTCTCATTGTACAATACACATTTTGGCCCAAATCTTTTTCATATAACTTCCCAATGCATTCTTTTCCAATTGTTCATAACTCATTCTCTTATATAGCCTACCCCCTCCTAAGTTAATTAAATCTACAGAGATCAGATATATATATATATATATATATATATATATATATATATACACATATATATGTATATGTATATATATACTAAGTGATGACGCAGTGCAGCAGAAAAAAATTAACACAAAAAATGCGAATTGGCAAAGCAAGATGCATTATATCTAAATTAGGATAGCAAATGCAATATTACAACTAATATAAAGCAATGTACAGCAAACGAGAAAAATAAATCAGTTGTAAAACTGGCTTAACAGAGTAATACAAAGTGAAATTCAGTAGCACTATGCCTGGCAAACAGCAGCAGCAAATTCAATAACTTATATCTAGACAGAACATACCCACAAGCAGAAAAAATAGTACACTAAAGACAACAATGCATATAAGGAAGATGTTTATTCACATCTTAATGTCTATGTCATTATTGTACAAAAAAAATTACCATGTTCTTGAAAAGAAAACTATATATGCAGCTACTGTTATTAGTCCCTTCTTATTGTTCTTTCCTTTCCAAGTGCTCTTTTTTTTAAGCATGTGGATCATAAAATTATTATTTAACAGATCTGTTGACAGAAAGTGTTCACATTAACAAATGCATTTATTTTTATTTTTAAAACCAATGCTGCAATACAGCTGGAAACCAGATATCGAATGAAATAAGCAACTATGTACAAAACAAAGCTTAAACATCAATCAATAGCCATGTGGCATTTCATAAGCCAGTAGAAATTCTCTCAACTCTCGTAGAAAGACTCTTGTCATGATCAGGTGTGCAGATGTAAGAATATTTCTCATCAATTCATAAGCATTTCAGTAAGTAGCACAAAGTACGAGTTCCACAGTATAATCGTATGTTTCCAAGTAATGGCGTGTCATATTCACGATGCTTTCTACAAAGGAATGTCAATAGCGGGGTTAATGACCTCTTTTTTCTCCACCTAATGGCTTTTTCTCTATAAATACAACAGTGTCCAAAAAATTTTCGCCGACACTGTGATATATTCACACATGTACACACATTTCATAATTCTTGAAGTATGATTCCTGGTTTCCAACAACCTTTTACACAAATCAGAGACCCTAACCACTACTCATTATTCCTTACCTTATTACACTTATACATATTCGACGACACTTCTTCAATATTTCATCATAATAAATACATAGCATAATCAAATTCCTTACATAGCATCAGCTTATTGATCATAAAAATACCTCAACAGCATAATACACATCGTCGTCGTAATAATAACATCATAACAGATCAATGACATTTTAAAATCGTTGCAGCTTCTTTCAATAATTTCAAAACCTTCTATAAAGGCATCTACTTCAAACGTACTTCAAAAATCATGATCCCTTACCAAATATGACATTCAAAGCTCTCATAGTGTCAGAATGGTTCCGAAAAAATATGAACAGATCATAAAGTACAGGCAAAATACAATTTCATAAGTGTGAAGTTATCCAACTGTGTAATTGCATAAACATCTGTCACTGACATAGTAAAAAAATGTTTGTTTCTCTGTTAAATAATCACATAGCTGTGTAATTTTCTGTTAGAGAAATATGTTACCGATGTGTAAAGTTGTATGAGCAAATATCATATTATCTAGGGCTCCTAGCGCTCGCCACACGCTTAGCACACAAAGTAGGCGTGTACCCCCTGAGGATTAATGTTATTATATCCTCAGGTGTGACAGATTACAGCAGTGGAATGAAATATATCACGGAAAAACTTTGTATATTTGTAATTCAAAAATCTTTAAAAATAAATGTTTTAAGTACAAAATTAATCAATAAACACGTGTACTGTAGCGCTTAACTATGCGTCTTGTTGTAAGATAATAATAGTTGTAAGATAATAATAGTTATCCTCCTGCATAAGCAAAGTTCTGCAGAAGTCAATGTACTTACCTCGTAATATATAAAAGTGATATGCTATGCGTATAGATATCGCAGTTATTACATACATTACCCTGATCAAGAAAGTGCTACACTAGGTTAGATAAGTACTTGTTCCATAGATCATGAATACGACACTTCGTAATGATGTGGAACGAGTCAGATTAATAAAAGGTGTCTGTACAAGATATTACATTAGACAAAATATTACATGACACTCAATAATTTTTTTTTGTGGAGGTTGGGAAATTACCCAGGTACTATATCCAAAAATTCATCTAATGAGTAGAAGGAGTTGCCACTTAGATATTCTTTTAATTTCCTTTTAAATGCTATATGGCTTTCTGTCAGACTTTTGATGCTATTAGGTAAGTGACCAGACTTTTGTGGCAGCATAATTTATCTTGAGTAGTGAAGATCGTCCTTTCTTCTAGTGTTGTAATCATCTACACTACTATAACTTTTGAATTCGTTCGGGTTTTTAATAACAAATTTCATAAGTGAATATATATATACTGTGTTTTGTCAAAGTTTAATGAGAGCCCATTTGCAGAGAACCACTTTAATGATTTTCTGAAAAACATCGTTTACAATTTTACCAGTTAATTCTTGTGTGTTGGGTGCGATAGCTATACTTGTATCATCGGTAAAAAGTACTGTTAAGTATTGTAGTGCTATGGAGAAGCCTGTCTCATTGTAGCTATACCACAAAAGTTACTACTGAAACATATTTTACTTTCCAGAAGAATTCAGAAAAACTGTGCAGATATAAAACAGATACAGCGCAAAATCAATAATGTAAACTGTGTCACTCATTAGCAGCGTCGTGATATAATCGTGTAGCAGTCAAATAAAGTAACCACTATGTCAACTGGTATCTCTCACAAAGTACTTTAAATCCAGAATGTATTTTCAAGTAAATCAAAATGTGGCATTAAAATCTGATTGGCAGCACTGGTATATGTTCTAAGTATGTAAGCCTTATAGTCGTTACATAATCGTACATCTAACAAGCAAAAATGTACACACGCAATAACACTGTGTCGTCTGTTCACTATAACAAAGCATTCGTAATTACTGTCTAAATATGTTCCCTAGGTTATAGACTGGATAACTAACTTCAAACCATTGTTGCATGTTAACAGTTTCTAAGTGTGATAAAGCGTACTAGTAACGTGAAGTGAAAAATATTATATAAAACCTAAGTTAAACAGCAGATTATCTCTAAATAAAAGGATTTACAAGTGAAATGTGGTGCAATCCTTTACTCTTCCTAGTACGCAGAGTTTCAACTTCAAAGCAATTATCGTGTTGCATACGTCGGTAAGGAATGCTAAAATTTTTTCTCAAGGTTAGCGACTATGTTATTTTTCTCTGAGTCAGCCGGCGCACGTGGCTGCCTGTGGTGCGAGTCATTGTCTATCTCTTTCTCGGTGCGCATCGCTTTTAGGATTAGGAGACTTAACTTCTACAAATTCACCTTCTTGAGAGGGCCCTGCCCTGTTTGAATCCCGCCAGTTCTGATGAAATTCAGGTCTGTCGTTATGATAATATCGTCTGTCATCATGTCGGTAGATTACATAGTTTCTTTCTTAACGGTCACATGGTGGAGAATTTATCCCTGAATCGTAACTGCATCGTGGACTGTTGCATCTGAAGTTATTCTGTCTCCATTGATATTAAATTATTTTGGTTCCCATATTATCTGATTCTCTGATTGTCTCTGTCATAGTCATTACAGGGGAGGGGTGATCTTTCCCAGTAATTATTACTACCCTGCCAATGGTTGTCATATGGGTCGTGTCTGGTTTGGTCACGATTTGCGTTGTAAGAATAGCCTTATCGTGTCCAGTTATTATTTCTGTCATCGCGGAATTGTGGCCGATATGACCTGCAATTGTTGTGTTCCTTTTTTTGCGTCCCGCGATTGTCAGTGTAAATTTCCAATTCTTGTAACAGTCCCTAAAAAGCTTCAATGTCATCTTTGCAACGTCCTGCTAAAATAGTATGTCGTAAATTTTCAGGCAATTTGACTAAGCAAATGCGGATGAGTTCTGAGGGGCTGTATGGGTTTGAAAGATACTTATTCTTATGCAACATGTCTTCAAAATATTTGACAAGACTGGAAAATTCAGATTGTTCGAAATGTTTCGTCATTATGACGCTATGTTTTACTCGGTCTTGAGTAGGTTGAGACCAATATGTTGAGAGGAAGGCATGATAAAATTCTCCTTGACTGTCACAATCGTGAATGACCGACAGCATTCTTACAGCTGGTGCATTCTCTAATTAGCCACACCTAAATTCTAATCTGTGCTCCAATGACCAGTTGGGAGGAAAACAATGAGAGAATTGAAGAAGTCATGCTTGTGGATGATTATCGTTGCCGGAATTCTTAAATGTTTTGAATTTATGTGTAGTAATAAACAGCTTATAGTCAAAGTCATCATGAAGGCGAGTCGCATATCGGTCATTGTTACGTCATGTCGGCGGTTCCATCTCAAAATTCGGTGCACCTTGCCAAATTCTTTCATAATTTCCGAAATGCCTTGTGTTATGATTTTGTGGCTTTTCCGTATTTCTATGTCCCTCTTCCCGTATTGGAGCGCGAGTGTCCTCTGAAATATGTAATTCTTGTATTACTTGTGCCAACCGATCTTGTATTTCCCGGATTTCCCTTTTGTGTTGCGTATTGGTTTAATTTTGATTTTGTTTAAATTTTTTAATTTGTTCACACTCTTCCGTGTCAGTGAAGGCTACGGGTCTTGTGTCATTCAGATCATCTACCCTGATCCGAAAGTTAGGCTACTTTCTCCGATTGTGAACTGATTTCCTCCGTGTGTTTTTCTGAACCATGTTTCAGAGTGTCCATTTGTGTTGAAATCGTATCTACTGTGTCCTTTATGTTTTCCTGAGTTTTTGCAAGTTGTGTAACCGAATCAGTAGATGCAACTGAGTCAGTTTTAGCTTGCAAGGTGTCGTGACTTTCACTAACAATAGTTTGCAGTTCTTTTATGGCTGCTTCGTGATTCTGTAATGCATTTTCATGACGCGAAAAAATTGGTAGAAAATGCTCACGAATTTGTGTTTTTACCTCATTACAGACTTTTTGACATTTATATTCAATTTAAGTAATTCTGCAGTTAAGTGTTTGTTCAAGCGTTTGTTCCATTGAGTCTAACTTTTGAGGCTGTTGCTGTGTTTGTCTCTGACTTTGTTCCACTGTGTGTAAATGTTGCTATGTTTGTTTCTGATTTTGTTTCGTTTGTTTCGTTAATTGCAATAATAATGTATTAGTGTCTGGAATCTGTTCCTCTATGCTTTTCGGCAGTGCATTTGCACCGGCAAAATTCACGTTTTGACAAGCAGAAAAGTAGAAAATGTGTCTTGACTTATGTGAGAAAATGGCGAGGACCCAAAACCTCAATCCACAGTATTTTCAAGATTGTGTCCTGTCATTTCGGATTCCTGAGGCGAGCTGTTGCCGACCGATCGATCGATAATGCTTCCCTGTTCACTAATTGTTTGATTGTCTACACCAGTATTTGCCACCCACTCCATTTCCCAATGCACAATTACCAAATTACTACGTTGAATGTCTGTTGATTCATTACATGGTGGTGCTGATAAGCTACAATCGTCGTCACTATCATTTCTCAGTTTTCTTTGGAGCCTAGTGTTACGTTTTTCACACGCCATAATTATCATGTATTTCACACGATAACAAGAAAAGTACAATTTGAAGAGCAAAAACAAGAAAACACATTAGCATACCACTGAAAATAATATCTCGTTAGTTGCAAGCGCAGCTGCGAAATACTTGGTGCAAATGTGAATGCATGCCACAACTGTTTTACTGTACAACAGTGAAAAACTACAACTACAAAGGAAATTCTCTCTATAATTACGCGCTAGCAATAAACAATAGCTACACTAATTACAAAAACTACAAGAAAAAATCAGAAGAATCGAGTGAGGTATCCTTGGCAAAGGGTCAACATATGAAACATCCCCTTTGTAAATTATAAATGACTTACTGTGCTGATAAACCTCTTAGGTCATTTGATTTTCAAACAGCTGTCAAAACTGAACGTACTGAGACATTTCTCTCCTTAATTATTCTGATCATCACTAAACTGACACACAATGTTTTCTTAGCGCAACGCAATCTGACTTTCAATAATCCCTACAAAAGAATGTCCCTTACTCAAACTACTGCAATACAGCGTGCGCCAATACTGCCAGCTGAATAAAAGGTTCGAACTACTGAAGGCACTAACTACTGATAGCCATAGTTAGGAAATGAGAGATTTTAATAGAGAACAAGCAATGTATTTACCTTAATAATGATAAAAAACCATATATATATAGGAACCATGGACCTTGTCGTCGGTGGGGAGGCTTTCATGCCTTAACGATTCAGATAGCCGTACCGTAGGTGCAACCACAATGGAGGGGTATCTGTTGAGAGGCCAGACAATCGTGTGGATCCTGTAGAGGGGCAGCAGCCTTTTCAGTAGTTGCAGGGGCAACAGTCTGGATGATTGACTCATCTGGGCTTGTAACACTAACCAAAATGGCCTTGCTGTGCTGGTACTGCAAACGGCTGAAATGAAAGGGTAACTACAGCCATAATTTTTCCTGAGGGCATACAGCTTTACTGTATGGTTAAATGATGATGGCGTCCTCTTGGGTAAAATATTCCAGAGGTAAAATAGTCCCCCATACTGATCTCCGGGCGGGGACTACTCAAGAGGACGTCGTTATCAGCAGAAAGAAAACTGGTGTTCTACGGATCGGAGCGTGGAATGTCAGATCCCTCAATCGGTCAGGTAGGTTACAAAATTTAAAAAGGGAAATGGATAGGTTAAAGGAAGATATAGTGGGAATTAGTGAAATTCGGTGGCCGGAGGAATAAGACTTTTGGTCAGGTGAATACAGGGTTATAAATACAAAATCAAATCGGGGTAATGCAGGAGTAGCTTTAATAATGAATAGGAAAATAGAAGTGCTGCAAAGCTACTACAAACAGCATAGTGAACGCAATATTGTGGCCAAGATAGAGATGAAGCCCACGCCAACTACAGTAGTACAAGTTAATAGGCCCACTAGCTCTGCAGATGATGAAGAAATTGATGAAATGTATGATGAGATAAACGAAATTATTCACCTAGTGAAGGGAGACGAAAATTTAATAGTCATGGGTGACTGGAATGCAGTTGTGGGGGAAGGAGTAGAAGAAAAGGTTACAGGAGAGTATGGGCTTGGGACAAGGAATGAAAAAGGAGTAAGACTAATTGAGTTCTGTAACAAGTTTCAGCTAGTAATAGCGAATACCCTGTTCAAGAATCACAAGAGGCGGAGGTATACTTGGAAACGGCCGGGAGATACGGGAAGATTTCAATTAGATTACATCATGGTCAGACAGAGATTCCGAAATCAGATACTGGATTGTAAATTGTACCCAGGAGCAGATATAGACTCGGATCACAATATAGTAGTGATGAAGACTAGGCTGAAGTTCGAGACATTAGTCAGGAAGAATCAATACGCAAAGAAGAGGGATACAGCAATAAGGAATAGCGCAGTAGGCAGTACAGTTGAAGAGGAATGGATATCTCTAAAAAGGGCCATCACAGAAGTTGGGAAGGAAAACATAGGTACAAAGAAGGTAGCTACGAAGAAACCATGGGTAACAGAAGAAATACTTCAGTTGATTGATGAAAGGAGGAAGTACATTCATGTTCCGGGAAAATCAGGAATACAGAAATACAAGTCGCTGAGGAATGAAAAAAATAGGAAGTGCAGGAAAGCTAAGACGAAATGGCTGCAGGAAAAATGTGAACACATCGAAAAAGATATGATTGTCGGAAGAACAGACTCAGCATACAGGAAAGTCAAAACAACCTTTGGCGACATTAAAAGCAACGGTGGTAACATTAAGAGTGCAACGGGAATTCCACTGTTAAATGCAGAGGAGAGAGCCGATAGGTGGAAAGAATACACTGAAAGCCTCTATGAGGGTGAAGATTTGTTTGATGTGATAGAAGAAGAAACTGGAATCGATTTAGAAGAGATAGGGGATCCAGTATTAGAATCGGAATTTAAAAGAGCTTTGGAGGACTTACCGTCAAATAAGGCAGAAGGGACAGATAACATTCCATCAGAATATCTAAAATCATTTGGGGAAGTGGCACAAAACGACTATTCACGTTGGTGTGTAGAATATATGAGTCTGGCGATATACCATCTGACTTTCGGAAAAGCATCACCCACACAATTCCGAAGACGGCAAGAGCTTATAAGTGCGAGAATTATCGCACAATCAGCTTAACAGCTCATGCATCGGAGGTGCTTACAAGAATAATATACAGAAGAATGGAAAAGAAAATTGAGAATGCGCTAGGTGACGATCAGTTTGGCTTTAGGAAAAGTAAAGGGACGAGAGAGGCAATTCTGACGTTACGGCTAATAATGGAAGCAAGGCTAAAGAAAAATCAATACACTTTCATAGGATTTGTCGACCAGGAAAAAGCGTTCGACATTATAAAATAGTGCAAGCTGTTCGAGATTCTGAAAAAAGTAGGGATAAGCTATAGGGAGAGACGGGTCATATACATATGTACAACAACCGAGAGGGAATAATAAGAGTGGATTTTCAAGAACGAAGTGCTCGTATTAAGAAGGGTGTAAGACAAGGCTGTAGCCTTTCGCCCCTACTCTTCGATCTGTACATCGAGGAAGCCATGATGGATATGAATGAAAGGTTCAGGAGTGGAATTAAAATACAAGGTGAAAGGATATCAATGATACGATTCGCTAATGACATTGCTCTCCTGAGTGAAAGAAGAAAAATTAAATGATCTGCTGAACGGAATGAACAGTCTAATGAGTACACAGTATGGTTTCAGAGTAAATCGGAGAAAGACGAAGGTAATGAGAAGTAGTAGAAATGAGAACAGCGAGGAATTTAACATCAGGATTGATGGTCACGAATTCAATGAAGTTAAGGAATTCTGCTACCTAGGCAGTAAAATAACCAATGACGGACGGGGCATGGAGGACTTCAAAAGCAGACTCGCTATGGCAAAAAAGGCGTTTCTGGCCAAGAGAAGTCTACTAATATCAAATACCAGCCTTAATTTGAGGAAGAAATTTCTGAGGATGTACGTCTGGAGTACAGCATTGTATGGTAGTGAAACATGGACCGTGGGAAAACCGGAACAGAAGAGAATCGAAGCATTTGAGATATGGTGCTATAGACGAATGTTGAAAATTAGGTGGACTGATAAGGTAGTGAATGAGGAGGTTCTACGCAGAATCGGAGAGGAAAGGAATATGTGGAAAACACTGATAAGGAGAAGGTACAGGATGATAAGACATCTGCTAAGACATGAGGGAATGACTTCCATGGTACTAGAGGGATCTGTAGAGGGCAAAAACTGTAGAGGAAGACAGAGATTGTAATACGTCAAGCAAATAATTGAGGACGTAGGTTGCAAGTGCTACTCTGAGACGAAGAGGTTAGCACAGGAAATTAATTCGTGACGGGCCGCATCAAACCAGTCAGTAGACTGATGACCAAAAAAAAAGGGTGACTGGATTTCGACAGTAGGAAAAGGAAGAGGAGGAAACGTAGTAGGCGAATATGGACTGGGGCTAAGAAATGAAAGAGGAAGCCGCCTGGTAGAATTTTTCACAGAACATAACTTAATCATATCTAACACTTAGTTCAAGAATCATGAAAGAAGGTTGTATACATGGATGAACACTGTAGATACTAAAAGGTTTCAGACAGATTATATGATGGTAAGAGAGAGATTTAGGAACGAGGTTTTAAATTGTTCGACATTTCCAGGGGCAGATGCGGACTCTGACCACAGTCTATTGGTTATGAACTGTAGATTAAAACTGAAGAATTTGCAAAAAGTTGGGAATTTAAGGAGATGGGACCTGGATAAACTGAAAGAACCAGTGGGTTACAGAGTTTCAGTGAGAGCATAAGTGAACAATTGACAGCAATGGGGGAAAGAAATACAGTAGAAGAACAATGGGTAGCTTTGAGAGATGAAATGGTGAAGACAGCAAAGGATCAAGTAGTTAAAAAGAGGAGCGCTAGTAGAAATAAATGGGTAACAGAAGAGAACCTGAATTTAACTGATGAAAGGAGAAAACACAAAAATTCAGTAAACGAAACAGGCAAAAAGAAATACAAAAGTCTCAAAAATGAGATCGACAGGAAGTGCTAAATGGCTAAGCAGGGATGGCTAGGAGACGAATGTAAGAATGTAGAGGCTAATCTCGCTAGGGATCAGATAGATACTGCCTACAGAAAAATTAATGAGACCTCTGGAGAAAAGACAACCACTTGCATGAATATCAAGCGCTCAGATGGAAACCCAGTTCTAAGCAAAGAAGGGAAAGCAGAAAGGTGGAAGGAGTATACAGAGGTTCTATACAGGGGTGATGATCTTGAGGACGATATTATGGAAATGGAAGAGGATGTAGATGAAGATGAAATGGGAGATACGATTCTGCGTGAAGAGTTCGACAGAGCACTTTAAGACCTAAATCGAAACAAGGCCCTGGGAGTAGACAACATTCCATTAGAACTACTGATAGCCCTGGGAGTGCCAGTCCTGACAAAACTCTACCATCTGGTGAGCAAGATGTAAGAGACAGGCGAAATTCCCTTAGACTTCAGGAAGAATATAGTAATTCCAATGCCAAAGAAAGCAGGTGTTGACAGATGTGAAAATTAAAGTACTATCTGTTTAATAAGTCACAGCTTCAAAAACATAACGCGAATTCTTTACAGACGAATGGAAAAACTGGTAGAAGCTGAGCTCGGGGAAGGTCAGTTTGGATTCCGTAGAAATGTTGGAACACGTGAGGCAATACTGACCCTACGACTTATGTTAGAAGAAAGATTAATGAAAGGCAAACCTACGTTTCTAGCATTTGTAGACTTAGAGATAGCTTTTGGCAATGTTGACTGGAATAGTCTCTTTCAAATTCTGAAGGTGGCAGGGGTAAAATACAGGGAGCGAAAGGCTATTTACAATTTGTACAGAAAGCAGATGGCAGTTATAAGAGTCGAGGGACATGAAAGGGAAGCAGTGGTTGGGAAGGGAGTGAGACAGGGTTGTAGCCTCTCCCCGATGCTATTCAATATGTATTTTGAGCAAGAGGCAAAGGAAACAAAGGAAAAGTTGGGAGTAGGTATTAAAATCCATGGAGAAGAAATAAAATCTTTGAGGTTCGCCGATGACATCGTAATTCTGTCAGAGACAGCAAAGGACTTGGAAGAGCAGTTGAACGGAATAGGCAGTGTCTTGAAAGGAGGGTATAAGACGAACATCAACAAAAGCAAAACGAGGATAATGGAATGTAGTCGAATTAAATCGGGTGATGCTGAGGTAATTAGATTAGGAAATGAGACACTTAAAGTAGTAAAGGAGTTTTGCTATTTGGGAAGCAAAATAACTGATGATGGTCGAAGTAGAGAGGATATAAAATGTAGACTGGCAATGGCAAGGAAAGCGCTTCTGAAGAAGAGAAATTTGTTAACATCGAGTATACATTTAAGTGTCAGAAAGTTGTTTCGGAAAGTATTTGAATGGAGTGTAGCCATGTATGGAAGTGAAACATGGACGATAAATAGTTTGGACAAGAAGAGAATAGAAGTTTTCGAAATGTGGTGCTACAGAAGAATGCTGAAGATTAGATGGGTAGATCACGTAACTAATGAGGAGGTGTTGAATAGAATTGGGGAGAAGAGGAGTTTGTAGCACAACTTGACTAGAAGAAGGGATCGATTGTTAGGACATATTCTGAGGCATCAAGGGATCAGCTATTTGCGAGGGCAGTTCAATAAGTAATGCAACACATTTTTTTTTCTCGGCCAATTTTGGTTGAAAAAACCGGAAATTTCTTGTGTAATATTTTCAAGCATTCCCGCTTCGTCTCGTATAGTTTCATTGACTTCCGACTGGTGGCAGCGCTGTACGGAGCTGTTAAAATAGCGTCTGTAACGGATGTGCGTTGCAAACAACGGGCAGTGATCGAGTTTCTTTTGGCGGAAAACCGGGGCATCTCAGATATTCATAGGCGCTTGCAGAATGTCTACCGTGATCTGGCAGTGGACAAATGCACGGTGATTCGTTGGGCAGAGCGTGTGTCATCATCGCCGCAAGGTCAAGCAAGACTGTCTGATCTCCCGCGTGCGGGTCGGCCGTGCACAGCTGTGACTCCTGCAATGGCGGAGCGTGCGAACACACTCGCTCGAGATGATCGACGGATCACCATCAAACAACTCAGTGCTCAACTTGACATCTCTGTTGGTAGTGCTGTCACAATTGTTCACCAGTTGGGATATTCAAAGGTTTGTTCCCGCTGGGTCCCTCGTTGTCTAACTGAACACCATAAAGAGCAAAGGAGAACCATCTGTGCGGAATTGCTTGCTCGTCATGTGGCTGAGGGTGACAATTTCTTGTCAAAGATTGTTACAGGCGATGAAACATGGGTTCATCACTTCGAACCTGAAACAAAACGGCAATTAATGGAGTGGTGCCACACCCACTCCCCTACCAAGAAAAAGTTTAAAGCCATACCCTCAGCCGGTAAGGTCATGGTTACAGTCATCTGGGACGCTGAAGGGGTTATTCTGTTCGATGTCCTTCCCCATGGTCAAACGATCAACTCTGAAGTGTATTGTGCTACTCTTCAGAAATTGAAGAAACGACTTCAGCGTGTTCGTAGGCACAAAAATCTGAACGAACTTCTCCTTCTTCATGACAACGCAAGACCTCAAACAAGTCTTCGCACCCGAGAGGAGCTCACAAAACTTCAGTGGACTGTTCTTCCTCATGCACCCTTGAGCCCCGATCTCGCACCGTCGGATTTCCATATGCTTGGCCCAATGAAGGACGCAATCCGTGGGAGGCACTACGCGGATGATGAAGAAGTTATTGATACAGTACGACGTTGGCTCAGACATCGACCAGTGGAATGGTACCGTGCAGGCATACAGGCACTCATTTCAAGGTGGTGTAAGGCCGTACCATTGAATGGAGATTACGTTGAAAAATAGTGTTGTGTAGCTAAAAGATTGGGGAATAACCTGGTGTATTTCAATGCTGAATAAAACAACCCCTGTTTCAGAAAAAAATGTGTTGCATTACTTATTGAACTGCCCTCGTAGTACTGGAGGACAGGATGGAGGGTAAAAATCGTAGAGGGAGACCAAGAGATGAATACACTAAGCAGATTCAGTAGGATGTAGGCTGCAGTAGGTACTGGGATATGAAGAAGCTTGCACAGAATAGAGTAGCATGGAGAACTGCATCAAACCAGTCTCAGGACAGAAGATCACAACAACAACGATATCCAGTATAACAAATTTACTCTTTCTGATGGACACCCGTCCAGATCGTCCGCTCTCAGAATTCTGCCATCTCTCTCCCCACATCCACCACTGCTGTCGGCTCACTTCCAATTGCGCAACGCTACGCGCTGTTCACATCCAACTGCCCAACACTACAATAGCAAATATTCCAACAATGCAAACCAGCCACAGACTTCACACATCACAGTAATTGATTTTCATATAGAGCGCTACGTTTCGTTACCAACATAAAAACCTAAACAGCCTACTTACAAAATGAGTCCTACTTCTGCCACTGGCTCTGCCCATCTTACGTTACCACGAATTCTTCTAAAATGTGTACCACTTGTATGTTCTGCTAACTTCAGTTAATTTTTGGCCTACGAAAACCGCTTTCATTTAACTTGCAAGGGAATGAAAGAAAAAAGTGAAAGTGATTTACGATCTTTGTTCGTTACTACAACATTAGTTCTGCTTCAGAAGAGCTCCATATGGGGACTGAGACATTCTAATAGCTTATTTAGGTCTCTGGAATCTTAGCAATAAGGAGCCGACAGTGTCGACTAATTCTGCCTCGGATCGGCGTGAATATTCTTAGCATATTTACTGTCCTCTGGCAACAGGCGCAGATCTATGACTTTGCTGTTCTTTCAATTAGCCATTGCTAGCGCTACAGTGTCGAGGGGTGTCCGATGACTCGACGAGAAACTTAAAACATAATAAAAACGATTACCTGTGTTGACCTTTCGGCGCTATAGAAACACTACTTAGTGTCTGACACTGTAGATGTCTTACTTGGGATCCGCTCGTTAAGAAAAACATAAACTGTACCCTCTCACATACCTGCTTTCTAAGGATTCGAGACATTCTTTTCTTAAAAACAAACTGTTATTATTAACTTACGAATTTAAACACTTAATTTAACACCATTAATGGGAAGTTATTTGACACACAGCACATATCATTGTGCCTAGATGTTACTTCGGGTTGTTGTACAGTACGTTGACCGACTTGGTTGCAGACATCTAATTCAATATTCAATATGTTCATAACCATGTCTTCATATTTCCTTAGTTTTCTCGTTTTCGGTCCAATAGACAGGTCCAAAATGAGATGTAGATGAAAAATGGAACGCGCAGTTTGGGCAGATACGCATGTATTCGCAAAGCACTTGCAAGCACGAAACAGCTTAAGATCTGGAGCCATTGTTGTTGTTGCACCGAAATTGTGCCACTCTGTCTGTCAGGCTGAGGATTAGTTTACTCGTTCTCCAAACGTTTCCGACGTTCGTCGCAGAATCGTGTGCACGGAGTGTCTCGTTTACTAGAAGTGCCACCGTCGTGTGTCCTGATCAGGTATATTCCGGGTAGTTACCGTCCTATTAACAACCTTGTAGCAAGTGATGCGGACTTCTGATGATAAAAAACGCCCTGAAACATTTCGCCATACCATGTTCCATCGGTATTGTAAAAATTTTGACCCTGTGGTATTCCAAAGTGAAGTACTTTTGAATGTGTTCTGTACTGTCTTTGCCGGCCGCGGTGGCCGTGCGGTTCTGGCGCTGCAGTCCGGAACCGCGAGGCTGCTACGGTCGCAGTTTCGAATCCTGCCTCGGGCATGGGTGTGTGTGATGTCCTTAGGTTAGTTGGGTTTAAGTAGTTCTAAGTTCTAGGGGACTTATGACCTAAGATGTTGAGTCCCATAGTGCTCAGAGCCATTTTTTTGTACTGTCTTTGCTGTCTTCTCTCCGGCATCGAGAACGATTTTGGACGTGGTATTGTCGCATGTAACCGATTATAAATTAAACTTTGTATGGTCCATGGTCTAAGTACCCGTGGTCCAGGGGTGCGACTTTGATTCATAATCAAAACGTCTTCGGTCCCGTGTTCGATCCCCGCCACTGCCTCAATTTTGATAAATAATCAGCATTGGCGGCCGAAGACTTCCGGCATAAGAAGTCAACCTCAGTCTGCCAAAGGCCTTGTCAAAGACGGCGGAGGAGCGGATAGAGGTTCAGGGCACTCTCTTGTCCTAGGGGTGGGAAATTGCCCCTAAAGGCGGAAGAATCAGCAATGATAAACGACATGAGGATGCAGAAGGCAATGGAAACCACTGCATTAAAGACGCGTAACGTGTATCCACAGGACATGTGACCTGCAATAGAAGAAGTGTTATGATGATCTCTCCATTGGCAAAAGTTTTCGGAATAGTCCCCAATTCGGATCTCCGGGAGGGGACTGCCAAGGGGGAGGTTACCATGAGGAAAAGATTGAATAATCAACGAAAGGATAACGTTCTACGAGTCGGGGCGTGGAATGCCAGAAGCTTGAACGTGGTAGGGAATCTAGAATATCTGAAAATGGAAATGCATAGACTCAATCTAGATATAGTTGGGGTCAGTGAAGTGAAGTGGAAGGAAGACAAGGATTTCTGGTCAGATGAGTATCGGGTAATATCAACAGCATCAGAAAATGGTGTAACAGGTGTAGGATTCGTTATGAATAGGAAGGAAGGGCAGAGGGTGTGTTACTGTGAACAATTCAGTGACCTGGTTGTTCTAATCAGAATCGACAGCAGACCAACAACGACAACGATAGTTCAGGTATACATGCCGACGCTGCAAGCTGAAGATGAACAGATAGAGAAAGTGTATGAGGATATTGAAAGGGTAATGCAGTATGTAAAGCGGGACGAAAATCTAATAGTCATGGGCGACTGGAATGCAGTTGTAGGGGAAGGAGTAGAAGAAAAGGTTACAGGAGAATATGGGCTTGGGACAAGGAATGAAAGAGGAGAAAGACTATTTGAGTTCTGTAACAAGTTTCAGCTAGTAATAGCGAATACCCTGTTCATGAATCACAAGAGGAGGTGGTGTACTTGGAAAAGGCCGGGAGATACGGGAAGATTTCAATTAGATTACATCATGGTCAGACAGAGATTCCGAAATCAGATACTGGATTGTAAGGCGTACCCAGGAGCAGATATAGAGTCAGATCACAATATAGTAGTGATGAAGAGTAGGCTGAAGTTCAAGACATTAGTCAGGAAGAATCAATACGCAAAGAAGTGGGATACGGAAATACTAAGGAATGACGAGATACGTTTGAAGGTCTCTAACGCTATAGATACAACAATAAGGAATAGCGCAGTAGGCAGTACAGTTGAAGAGGAATGGGCATCTCTAAAATGGGCCATCACAGAAGTTGGGAAGGAAAACATAGGTACAAAGAAGGTAGCTGCGAAGAAACCATGGGTAACAGAAGAAATACTTCAGTTGATGGATGAAAGGAGGAAGTACAAACATGTTCCGGGAAAATCAGGAATACAGATATACAAGTCGCTGAGGAATGAAATAAATAGGAAGTGCAGGAAAGCTAAGACGAAATGGGTGCAGGAAAAATGTGAAGACATCAAAAAAGATATGATTGTCGGAAGAACAGACTAAGCACACAGGAAAGTCAAAACAACCTTTGGTGACATTAAAGGCAACGGTGGTAACATTAAGAGTGCAACGGGAATTCCACTGCTAAATGCAGAGGAGAGAGCAGATAGGTGGAAAGAATACATTGAAAGCCTCCGTGAGGGTGAAGATTTGTCTGATGTGATAGAAGAAGAAACAGGAATCGATTTAGAAGAGATAGGGGATCCAGTATTAGAATCGGAATTTAAAAGAGCTTTGGAGTACTTACGGTCAAATAAGGCAGAAGGGACAGATAACATTCCATCAGAATTTCTAAAATCATTGGGGGAAGTGGCAACAAAACGACTATTCACGTTGGTGTGTAGAATATATGAGTCTGGCGACATACCATCCGACTTTCGGAAAAGCATCATCCACACATTTCCGAAGACGGCAAGAGCTGAAAGGTGCGAGAATTATCGCACAATCAGTTTAAGAGCTCATGCATCGTAGCTGCTTACAAGAATAATATACAGAAGAATGGAAAAGAAAATTGAGAATGCGCTAGGTGACGATCAGTTTGGCTTTAGGAAAAGTAAGGGGACGAGAGACGCAATTCTGACGTTACGGCTAATAATGGAAGCAAGGCTAAAGAAAAATCAATACACTTTCATAGGATTTGTCGACCTGGAAAAAGCGTTCGACAATATAAAGTGGTGCAAGCTGTTCGAGATTCCGAAAAAAGTAGGGGTAAGCTATAGGGAGAGACGGGTCATATACAATATGTACAACAACCAAGAGGGAATAATAAGAGTGGACGATCAAGATCGAAGTGCTCGTATTAAGAAGGGTGTAAGACAAGGCTGTAGCCTTTCGCCCCTACTCTTCAATCTGTACATCGAGGAAGCAATGGTGGAAATAAAAGAAAGGTTCAGGAGTGGAATTAAAATACAAGGTGAAAGGATATCAATGATACGATTCGCTGATGACATTGCTATTTTGATTGAAAGTGAAGAAGTATTAAATGATCTGCTGAGCGGAATGAACAGTCTAATTGGTACACAGTATGATTTCAGAGTAAATCGGAGAAAGACAAAGGTAATGAGAAGTAGTAGAAATGAGAACAGCGAGGAATTTAATATCAGGATTAATGGTCACGAGGTCAATGAAGTGACGGAATTCTGCTACCTAGGCAGTAAAATAACCAATGACGGACGGAGCAAAGAGGACATCAAAAGCAGACTCGCTATGGCAAAAAAGGCATTTCTGGCCAAGAGAAGTCTACTAATATCAAATACCGGCCTTAATTTGAGGAAGAAATTTCTGAGGATGTACGTCTGGAGTACAGTAGTGAAACATGGACTGTGGGAAAACCGGAACAGAAGAGAATCGAAGCATTTGAGTTGTGGTGCTATAGACGAATGTTGAAAATTAGGTGGACTGATAAGGTAGGGAATGAGGAGGTTCAACGCAGAATTGGAGAAGAAAGGAATATGTGGAAAACACTGATAAGGAGAATGGACAGGATGATAGGACATCTGCTAAGACATGAGGGAATGACTTCCATGGTACTAGAGGGAGCTGTAGAGGGCAAAAACTGTAGAGGAAGACAGAGATTGGAATATGTCAAGCAAATAACTGAGGACGTAGGTTGCAAGTGCTACTCTGAGATGAAGAGGTTAGCACAGGAAAGGAATTCGGGGCGGGCCGCATCAAACCAGTCAGTAGACTGATAACGAAAACAAAAAATTGTCCATGGGTGCTGTTGCAGACTCTGGTCTGTGCTGGAGCTACAGCGCTTCCAGGACAAGCAGAGTTGTTTGCTACGACTTTTGACATCCTTGGTAACAGCAGGGCAATGCACTTCGACACGAAATCGATAAAGCTGTGGTTATTTTCGTTTGGTTTTAGATTTCATGTGGAGTATACAATCTTAAATATTTGGCCACGATACAGTTGCCAGGAGATCGCATGTACTGTAGCTCGAACCACTACTCAGTGTAGGTTTTAGAAGATCGATCAGAACCCAGACTTCGGTGGTAAATGTTTATTTATTCATTCCACCTTCTCTGTCTGAGAAATATTTATTGTTGGGTTTGCGTTAGGTAGTGCTCAGGTAGAACACAGTATCGTTACTCAGTTGTAAGCTGTCATTTGTTGAATAATGGCTTGGACATATACACCGAGATTCAATGTTTCTCTTCTATTATATACCAATAGAACATGTTTCTCCGTATGGGTATGAGAACATTTTCTTAAGATTTATCGCTGCACACGATGCTCTTTCGTATAGATCTGCATCTTCCCTTAGCTTTAACAGTCTTGGACACCTGTAAAAATATCCCTAGATCGTCTACGTAATCTATACAAAGTGAGAGTGAAAGTGCTACATTATGGCGCTGTCGTACTTCACTTTTTTTAATGTTGTTCACAAAACGGAAATTCGTACCGTGGGGATTAGTGTCTTGGGCGTTTAGTTTCCCGATTCCCCGGTGGCGGTAATTAACTAAACTAGAGAGGTGTATGCAGAATAAGTACGTGGTAAGGAATACAGGCTGGTAACACTTATCAGTTGGTTGGAACAGCACCGCGAAATGTAGAGACGGGCAATGAATTTCTTCATTGTGGGTTGTGGAAGATGAATTCTGTGCCGTGTGGCTGTTGCTGCCACCAAGTGTCTGCCAGGTGTGATTCGTCCAACAGTTTCTATAGTGCGTGAAGTCTTTTTGAAGTGGAGAACTCATCTTCATCAGGCAGCACATAGTTAAAGTCGCCTCCTATGATGGTTCGCTCAGTGTAACTTTGAAGCAGTTTGTAAATTTCTAGACTGAAGGGACGTGGCCGCGCTTGTCAGTCCTCTTAAGCAACGTGTAAATTTGTTTATTCCATGTAGCGACCGCTCATGACCACTTTATTCACCCTGACGTCAGCCACGCACGTCCTTTCATGACGCTTTTGGATTCATTTGCATTGGCAGCTCGCTAATGCTGCGCGGCTCCATTAAATAAATTTTTCTCCTCCATTTCATTGCTATTTCTAGCCACATATTTGGTCATAATAACGCTATCATCCTTTTTATTTACTGGAAGTTTTCTGACCATTGCCTCTGAACTAGTTATAGCGATTGAATCACCGTCTGCCCGCTTACTTATTGCATCAGCTGATCGCTGCCCAGCTGAGTGACCGGCTCTGTGGTGTCACACTCTGTCTGCACTGTTACAGAAGTTACTCTTCCTGCGGCTGCTCGCCGCAACTGCTCCTCAGCGCACAAAGCGCTCCTGTTGCTAGCTAACTGTGATCCACGCTTTATATCATTTGTCGCAGCGATCACTCTGTGCAACGTCGCATCCGTACAGTTTATCTGTATATTAAAGCTTCTCTGTGTGCCTTGAGAATTCTTCTTGTGTTCGGGTCTTAACGTTCGCAGTTATTAGTTTTCCCGCGCGACCGCTACGGTCGCAGGTTCGAATCCTGCTTCGGGCGTGGATGTGTGTGATGTCCTTTGGTTAGTTAGGTTTAAGTAGTTCTAAGATGTAGGGGACTGATGACCTCAGAAGTTAAGTCCCATAGTGCTCAGAGACATTTGAACCATTTTTTATTAGTTTTCCTCCTCCCTGTTGGAATTACTACACTGCTTATTACCTCTTCCGCGATTGTTAGAGGAAAATTTTCCTCTCTCTCTTCCTCTCTGAATAGTACTAACTTCTTAATGGTTATCGTTGTGCTCGTCATTGTAGTTATTTTGAGTGGTCCAACTGTTGTCAGAACGAGCCAGCTTCTTATACCATGAACAGAAAAATTCATTCATAGCCATTCAGCATTTGCTTTCGAACATTCTAACAATTACAAATTCATTCCAAAGTCGGTTTTTGTATTTCCTCGGACAAACATTCATCCAAGAATTTTTGCCTAAATTCCCAGAAGTTCTTTGCTTCAGTGCTTAGGTTAATCCCCTATTGTTTAGCATCTCCTAATAAACAGCTAATAACAATGTTACCTTTTCCTTGTCTGTAAGGATTACAGGAAACAACCTTTCACAGTTCTTTAAAAAGTCCACAGGGGATAACCCAATGTGCTTTCGATAACGGTAGAATATTACTTCACCCTCAAGTACCTTGTTATATGCTGTTCCGTCAACACACTTAATATTCCGTATTTATGTCACTAACTTTCTCCGGTATACTGGAAATATTGCTGCAGCATCTCTGTTCGCAATGTTTTTCTTTTTCCTGTAGAATATTGTCAGCCCCTTACAGTCATTCCATTTGAGACATCTGTGTTTCGTTTACTTTAATCATTACTTACTTTAGCTGGGAAACCTACATTTGGCTTTATATCCTCAGCTAGGAAACCTATTTCGTTGTTTGCTTTTTCTAACTCGTGGTAATTTTTTTTCAGTTGTTCACTCAGTTTTTTACTAACTTTCGTTTGTTCCCGACTAATTTTAGTTTGGTTTTCGAGTTTTCTATTTATACTTTCAGTGATTTTAGGCCATGTTTGCATTTGGTCATTCATAATTTTAATATTTTCGTTTTGTACTCGCATTTCTTCACTGAAAAATGTAGTGTTTTTGTTTTTTGCTATCAGCTGTATGTTTATACTGTGTAGCAAAGCAAAGAAATCTATCAGTAATTTCCTATTTTGGTCAGTGCTATTTTCTACTCCAGTATAAAAGTTTTATCCCCAAGTTCCCATTCTCTATCTGTTTTTCTAATAGCAAAACTGCCTCCTCTATGTCCTGCTCATTATCACCGTTTGCAGAGCATCATCACTTTTATCCTCTGTTTTACTTCCCTATAACGCATGAACTGTTCATTTGTCTATTTTCAATAATAGTTTGAACCGTAGGTATTACTACTTTTACTGCTCTATCTTTCTAACAGCTATAAGAAATTCGTGGTCCTAAAACCTTCATAATCCTTTGAAAGAACCCAACCTATCCGTGATATGTACAACTGGCTTGGCTCTGAGCACTATGGGACTTAACATCTGGAGTCATCAGTCCCCTAGAACTTAAAACTACGTAAACCTAACTAACCTAGGACACCACACACATCCATGCCCGAGGCAGGATTCGAACCTGCGACCGTATCAGTCGCGCGGTTCCGAACTGAAGCGGCTAGGACCGCTCGGCCACCGTGGCTGGCAGATGTGTACAACTGTACTATGATACTTCTGGATTTTTTAGTGTTGTAAAAGGTCCTGCCACCAGGCGCCATGTATAATACTACCCCCAGCAGAACAAATAGTCCTTCACGGGAAAAAACACTATATAGCACTATTCTTTGGGGAACTGCTCCTCTAGCATACATGTTATAAACGTGCCTTTCTTCCACAACTGTCATATAACGCTACCCCTTTTACAGGGTTTGATCATAATGTATGACTAATGGATATGGAAATCCAACTAATATTCATTTCCTGAGAGTTTTATGGCTGTTGGAAAGAAACGCAGTAGGAATGGAATGATACTGAATTTAGGACCTTTCTGTACCAATTTCATTAAGTGAACCGGCAACCATTGCACTGCCCGTCAACCGAGGGACAACGAGAGGGCAATCCCACAGCCAAACGGAGCGTGTGGCGCCGAGTTTCCGTAGTTAAAAATGGTGCGTTCTCAACCTACACAACATTAGTAATTCTGGCTCCAACTAGCATTATCTATCCAGGGTTAAAATTTCATGACAGAAGTTTCCTCCGCACGTGGAAATAAGTTTGGGAAACACACTGTGCGTCCTCTGTCCAGTAATCTGTGGAGTAAATACGTATAAACGTAAATACGCCCGCAGAAAACTGTTACCAGTCACTTTTCTGACATAGTAAATTATTCCGTGTTCTGGTTTCCGAACCTTTTTAGTCTTACCTTTAGATGGTGTACTGCTGGATACATAGCTGTTTCAAAGGTTAATTCTGGGTGCTGGCTCTGGTACTACCATATTTCATCTTGAGCCAGAAAAAGTTCGAAAACCGGTTCATGGAATTAATATTTGTTTCAAAAAATGATTGGTTACAGTTTTCTGTATTTAAAAGACCTTAGCAAATTCCGCACGCACCCGACGAGGCTGAACTCATAAAGGAACGGCTGTTAAACCGGATCGTTTCTGATCGAGAATGACCGCGTATGACATTGTACCACTGTTGAAATTAAGTGGGAAATAAAAAGAGCACAGTGAAGTCGTATCCAAAGGCCATGCGACATCCTCAGGTTCATCTGCAGCATTTGTTGACTCACAAAGAGAACTTGATAGAATAGAAAAATTGCTGTGTTGCCGCCACGTTCTCCGGATAGATTTACTGTGCGGAACTATCCCTAAAAGAAGAACCTACTAAAGATAACATATCCTGGGTGTATTGAAACAATCGACGGTTCTACTCTGTGTAAGGTGAGTCCGAGAACGAGCATAAGATAGGTTAGAGGAGCAGAACGATCATTTCCTGTAAATGTTGTAATATTTAAGTTGTAAGTACTGCAATTTTTAAAAGTGCTTTCTCATTTCAAACAGAATGCAGTTCTTTTGTGACTGAAGGTTCATATTACTGATGCGGGACTACTTTTGCCTCTGACATAGTTTAAAAAGCACTCCGTCTTCAAGCCACAAGTGGCCCATCGGGACCATCCGACCGCCGTGTCATCCTCAGATGAGGATGCGGATAGGAGGGGCGTGTGATCAGCACACCGCTCTCCCGGTCGTTACGATGGTTTTCTTTGACCGGAGCCGCTACTATTCGGTCGAGTAGCTCCTCAGTTGTCATCACGAGGCTGAGTGCACCCCGAAAAATGGCAACAGCGCATGGCGGCCCGGACGGTCACCCATCCGAGTGCCGGCCGCAGCCGACAGTGCTTAACTTCGGTGATCTGACGGGAACCGGTGTATCCACTGCGGCAAGGCCGTTGCCCTCTGACATAGTATAGCACCCACATTATGCCCTATACGAAAATTTGCACTTTGCCGTTGCCTCGAAGCTTGTGACCTAGCGTTTCATTAACAGAAAAGTTTTATTCTGTCATAGTGCATTCACGGCCTTAAGCATAAGAATTTCTGTATTTAATTTGCAATTTTATCTTTGTTTTTATTCGATCAACTGATAGATGCGTATCCTGAATCAAAACAAAGAAAGAAGCAGTACGCTGACTTTGGTATTAGAGCTAATGCCACGCTCTAATGAAACAAGTTGCAAGTAAATTACTTCAGCATCGGATGTCAGAGGAACATTTAGTCCTGTACTACAAATTCAAGTAGACGAGTCCCTGAATAATGCGAAATACAATGAGAATAATTAAAATAATGAAAGACGATAGGTTTGTGCATTTTTAAATATTAACATCTAAGTATGACACAGTAGAATATTATGCAGCTACGTTCATGCAGTATGCGTTCAATACAGGCATGTAGTTACCATTTCTCCATTTCGCACGTGTCTTTGAGTGTGAAATATGAACTTTTATACAAATACTAAAATCACTTTATTGCCGTTGGGTGTTAAACATAGTTGTCCGTTGGAACTGGTTTTAATAATTCAGACCAGAGAAATGACAATTGTTCTGCTGTGAACCGGAAGACATAGACTATACAGCTCCTAAGAACTCTATTGAGTCTGATCCCTTCAAGAACACAAACCAACCAAACCAACTCTATTGATATCACAACTCCAAATTAACCTTCAAAGCTATTTCATTCTTCACAGTAGATCTCTTTAGAGGTAAAAGGATTTTGACAGGAAAAGTTAAAATCTCTGGAACAGTGGGATGAATAATAGACAACTTTATCATTTGGTTATGAACACCTAAATCTACTACTCATATCGAAGAAGAGACATAAAACGATAATACAAATGTATGAATACAGGAAAATCTATTAGAAGGAGACTGGCATCTGACATAGGGAAGGGCTGCTTGTATTACTCTACGTAAATGTGTCTCCGCAAGTCTTATTCCTTAATTGCACATATCCTCTATGAACAACTTTATTAATGAGGTCGTATGCAATAATTATTAATAACCATGTATATGGAAAAGTTTCAAACGTGTTTCTGAGCCATTTCTTACCACAAGAGACAGCTGATATTATTTGGTCTGTTACGACGTATTCATTATTGCCTATAGATAAAAAGTGCCGGTTACTTCTAAATGGGATAAGAAAACTGCTTAGTGAGATAAAATTTGTAATGAGAAACATTTCGCCGCATATCTTTTCGCGTGAAGACAGGTTCTTAGTAAAATGTTGCCTCATAAAACCCGTTAAAAGTCAGCCCTTACAGATAACGTTCTTTATAGGTGCCCATAACTGCACTTTTACTGAAGCTATTAACATGAAGTAAAGGACAACGTAAGCGCATGCGCAACACAACCACACGTAAAGACATGAACAACAAACACTTGCTCTTTAGGACATGTCTTCGAAGATGAATGTAGACCTTGCATATTACTTCCAGAAACACGAACGGTCATTTCGCGCTAAATAATAGCAGTGTTTTATGTTTTAGTAGAAAATTCCTCAATAGTTTTACTTTATACATGTGTGAAACTTTGTTAAATAATTTATAATAATGCAAATTTACATAAAAAGTCTGTGAACTTATGAAACAACACCTCAGTCCACTTTCTGTTTGCGGTATGGTTTTCAGTCCGAGGACTTGTTCGATGCAACCCTCTATACTACTCTACCCTGTGGAAGCCACTTCCTCTGCAACTGCTGCAACCGACATTCTTCTGAATATGCTTGCTGTATTCATCTCTTGGCCTCCCCCCACCATTTCAACCCTCTTCCCTACCCCCCCCCCACCACCACCTCAAAAAAAACTTTGCTACACTACTAAAAAGGTGTCCTTTGATGCGCCCTATCAACCGATGCCTTCTCCTAGATTGTTGCGCCACAAATTCCTTTTCATCATTTAACCGTACGGCAGAGCTGCATGCCCTTTGGGAAAAATTACGGTCGTGTCTTCCCCTTGCATTCAGCCGTTCTCAGTACCAGCAGAGCAAGGCCGCTTTCCTTGATTTTAGAAGTCGAAATCAGTCAGTCATCCAGACTGTTGCCCCTGCTCCTACTGGGAAGGCTGTTGCCCCTCTTGAGGAACCACACGTCTTCCTGACCTCTTGACAGATACCCGTCCGTTGTGGTTGCATCCAAGGTACGGCTATCTGTATCGCTGAGGCACGCCTCTCCCCACCAACGGCACGCTCCATGGTTCATGGGTGAGGGGGAGGGAGAGGTAGAATTCCTAAGGGTACGTGTTTCAGTTTTTGTAGCTTGCACAGGGGTCTGAGCTCGCCGTTATCTACGTCAAGTTTATTGCTACCTACTTCAGAACGGTTACGTCGTTGTCTTCATTTACACGGTAGTTGTGCTCCTCGGTAGGACAAGAGTCGGTTTGCTGAATGGTCACTAAAGACTGGGAAAAAGAAATTGTGTTCCAGCTCATAGTGAC
Organism: Schistocerca piceifrons; assembly: GCF_021461385.2. Taxonomy (NCBI): domain Eukaryota; kingdom Metazoa; phylum Arthropoda; class Insecta; order Orthoptera; family Acrididae; genus Schistocerca; species Schistocerca piceifrons. Next base: position 611,430,275 of record NC_060142.1, on the reverse strand, counting down.
AGAAGTTAAATCTCTTTTGTTAAAGACGGAACATATGAAGCAGAAACGAAGAAATGTAGGAGAGGCACGATTTCTTTGTGCAGAAGCAGAACTTAAAGAAAATGATGACCAGAACAAAGATTGGCGCTCTGCGAACGCGTGCACTTGGAGAAGTAGCATGAAGATTATTGTTGGACATCGTATAATTGAAATGTATAATTACGTGACACGGAATTTTTTGTAAATAATTCGTTTGATCGGTTAAAAAACCCGAGATGATGTGTAAAAAATTATGATACAGGTTTGACCTTGCTAATTTTCGCTGAATCCCAGGTGTCTTCACTCCTGCTGCGGTATAGTTTGATCCTATTTTTGAGGCAATTTGACTTCTGTTGAGATAGGCTCTTGTTCGAGGTAGCTGATGGAAGACTGCTGAATACTATATTTCAGACTTCGGCTATGAACATACTTAATGACAAGAAGAAAGTTTTGTAACTGATGCCTGGTACCGCACTGTTTGCAGCCACGCAGCTGCTGTAGGTAAAACCGAAATCTACATCTGTACTTCTGCATCTACAGCTATACTTTGCAAACCACTGTGAATCGCATGGCAGAGAGCACGATCCATTGTGTCAATAATTACGGTTTTTCCTGTACCATTCACGTATGGATCCCGAGAATAATGTTTAAATTCCTCCGAGCACACTGTAGTGAACCTAACGTTGTCCTCGTGATCCCTAAGGGAGCGGTAAGTAGGCTGTTGTACGGGGTGGCATAAATAAAAGTAGCCCAGACGAGTGGATACGACTGGATGTGAACACATGCATAAAATAGCAGTCCTTAACGCGCACAGCAGATGTGCGCCCGCTATGTGATCCATACCAGTTAATAGCGTTTTACGGGCTGTGTCAGTGTGAGTGGAATAGTGCAAAGTGGACGATGGTACACACAGCGAAGCAGTGTGTGTTTATTGTGGAAATTAACGTGAGAACAAAGACATGGAAATGGTGTGGACAACTGTTTGCTGAGAAGTTTAATGGTATCATGGTGCAAGCAAAGAGTGCCATGCAACGCCTTGTCCCAAAATGCCGTCTGACAAGATCTGGTTTGAAGAAGGAAAAAACCATTCCGAAACGAGCCCGCAGACCAGGAAATGTGGCTGCAGTTCACCAGAAAATGCTTCAGAGTACTGCCAAAGCAAACCGACGCCCGTCGCAAAGAGACCGGCATATCACGTAGATCAAAAGGACAAACACTCCACCTGAACCTCCATATGCATCCCTACCGAGTGTCAGTTGTTCGTGCATCAAAACCAGCACCTCTAGTTTTGTGAGTGGCTGTTCACTGATATTACAATTAATGGCTCGGAGATGGATCTGTTCTTTATGTGTGATGAACCCTGGTTTCACCTCAGTGGTTATGTCAACTCACACTGTCAGATTATAGTCAGCGGAGAATCCCCGTAACTTCACAAAACAGCATTGCATGATCGGAAGGTAGGCTCTTAGTATGCAGTGTCTGCACGCCGCGTTATTAATCCCGTCTTCTTCCATCAGACACTGACTTCGGCGCGTTAAATAACCAACATTTTGAAACTATTTGTGACAGAATTTACGGAGGAGTAAGAGACTACAGTTACGTCCAACAGGATGGAGCCATTGCCGTCATTCAGTTTCTTTTGGGGGAAAACCAGAGTATCACAGATTTTTATAGGCACTTGCAGAACATCTGTGTAGACGTGGAAGTGAACTAAAGCATGGTGAGTCTTTCAACGAGGCGTCTGTCATCACTGCAAGAAGATCGCACAAACGTGTCCAATCCTCGCGTGCCGACCAGCCACACAAAGCTGCATTACCCTCAGGAAATTAAAGAAACGACTTCATCGAGTACGCTCCCACAAAAAGGAAAACGGACTTCTCCTTCTCCATGACAACGCTAGTCTGCACCCCCCGAGAGGAGCTCACAAACCGTCACTGGACTGATCTTCCTCATGGGCACTACAACCCGGAACTCGCACCGTCCGACTTCCATCTCTTCGGGTCAGTGAAGGTTGTATTCCACAGTAAGAAGCACATGAACGCTGTGGAGGTTACTGAGCCAGCACGTCGTGGTCACCAACGTCGACCAGCAGAGTGGTATCATGCGGGCATAGAGGTCCTCCCAGTAAGGTAGCGTACGTCTGTGGCATTGAACGGAGATTAAGTTTAAATATAAGGTTTGGTAGCCAAAAGAGTGTAGCATAAAATAAAATGTTGGAATCACGCATAAAACAAATCTGCTCTCAGAAAAACGTACAGCATCACTTATTGAAACCCCAGCTATATTTCTAGAGTCGTCATTTAAAGCAGCTTCATTAAATTTTGTAAGTAGGCTTTTTCGGGACAGTCTTCAAGAGTCTCCTAGTTCAGTTTCTTCAGCGTCTCATCGACGGGTTGGAAAAACCTGTGACCTTTCGTGTTGCCCTTTTCTGTATACGTTCATTGTCCACGGTCAGTCCTATTTGTTACGCATCGCACACACTTGTGCATTACTCTAGATTCGGTCGCACGTGCGGTGTGTAAGCTACCTCTTTTGTGGACTGATAGTATTCGCTGGTACTCTACCAATAAAACGAAGTCCGCCTCTGGTTTTACATATAATTGAGCCTATATGATCCTACATTTTCATGCCCTGATGAAGTGTTACACTCACTTATTTGGAAGAGCTGACAGATCGCGTGGAAATTATAGGCACAGGATACGACGGTTTTTAGTTCTGTGAAATGCACAGTGTCACATTCCCGATTTAAAGAAAGTTGCTAAACTTTGCAAACTTTAATATCTTATCAAGATCTGACTGATTATTTATAAATTTCTTCAAAGACTGCAGCGCTATAGACAGCTGCATCGTCTACAAAAAGACTGAAGCTACTATTATTATGGTCCGCAATGTCATTAGTAAGAGGGTGAGACAAATGAACACCTTAAATTTGTAATAACAAATCGAAATTTCGCCCCGTTATCCTGTAAGTTAGTAAGCGTGCTACAAACAGCGTGCAGAATGATTCAAAATGGTTCAAACGGCTCTGAGCACTATGGGTCGTAACTTCTGAGGGCATCAGTCTCCTATAACTTACAACTACTTAAACCTAATTAACCTAAGGACATCACACACATCCATGCCCGAGGCAGGAATCGAACCAGCGAAAGTAGCGGTCGCGCGGATCCAGATTGAAGCTCCTAGAACCGCTCGTCCACACCGGCCGGCCGTGCAGAATGGCCTGTAGGTGGCAGCATAGTGCAGATGCACACATACAGTCGCAGTATTAGTATAAAGATGGCCGCCCTACTTACGACTTGCACCAGGGAAGAACAGCGTTCTGTTATCCGATTTTTGCGTAGTGACGATGTGAAACCTATTGAAATTCATCGACTGCCTGCAATCAAATCAAAGCGACGTGGATTGCTGTCAGCAGGTGTCGTTTTGCAACATGACAATGAAAGACCCCACACTGCCTGTACAACAGTTGTAACAATCACAGACCTGAATTTTGAGTGTCTTCCTCATCCACCATACTCACCAGACCTTGCCCCAAGTGATTTCTATACGTTTGGACCACTCAAAGACGCAATGGAAGGAAAGAACTTCCGTTCTGTTGAAAAGTTACACCAGGCGGAGTATGAATGTTAGCGCAGACTACCAAAAGAATTTTTTTCTAAAAGAATTTATGCACTTTGTAAGCGCTGGAGGACTTGCATTGAGCGTGAGGGAGATCATGTTGAAATACCGCACAATAAATTATATTAAAAAAAATTTAAGGTTTTCATTTGACTCACCCTCGTATATAAAATGGACAGCATGGTCCCAGCATACTTCCCTGGGACACACTTAAATTTACTTCTACATCAGTCGATGTCCAAAATAACATGCAGCCTCCATACTAAAAAAAAATCCTCAATTCAGGCACAAATCTGCTTCATACCACATACAATCTTACTTTTCTTAATGATCATAGGTACGTTATGAGTTAAATGTTTTCGCTAATCGAGAAATACTGCGACTGCCTGACTGTTAACCATTGATGAAAGGCAACTGATGCATTTCATATTCCAAGATTTCAAGAAAGCGTTTGACTTACGGATATATACTATATACTTATAGGTAGTAGAATATACAGAAGAAACAGAATGTCTAAAAATAATATATAATGGCACAAAACCTCTATTGAACCTTTTGGTAAATTAAAATTGTGTGCCGGACCGAGATTGGAACTCGGGACATTCGCTATTCGCGGGAAAGGGTGCTACCAACTAAGATCCTCATACATGACTCAGGTCCCATCCTCACAGCTTCAATTTTGCCACTACCTCGTCTCCTACCTTCCAAACTACACAATAACTCTTGTATAAACTTTGCAGAACTAGCACTCCTGGAAGAAAGGACACTGTGGCGACATGGCTTAGCCACAGCCAGAATGAGATTTTCACTCTGCAGCGGAGTGTGCTTGCATATGAGCTGCATGGAGTAGTAGAAAGTAATGTATGGGTAACTCGATGGTAGAGCACTTGCTCGCGAAAAACAGAGGTTCTGAGTTCGAGTTTCGGTCAAGCACACAGTTTTAATCTGCCAAGAAGTTATCATATAAGCGCACACTCCGCTGCAGAGTGAAAATCTCATTCTGGAAAATCTCTGTTGTACACCTTTGTTTTACACTTGCAGCTGTACGTTTCTCATGGTGAAAGATCTGTCTACGAATAGATTAATAAGCACAGGAAAGAGAGGAACGATTTCAAAGATCTACCTTGTAAGTAGTCGGAATTCCACCCACTGTAGCATTAACCACTACCTTCACAGTTTCTTGTGTGGGTTCTGTGAATTAGTCAGAATCATCCCATAGCTCATGCCTAATGTCTACGTCTTCATTGCCTCTCAACACGTGAAGTTGTTCATTAGAAATAGCGGCCCCTTCACATCCACAAATTGTTATCACGGAGAAGGATTAAACTGCATCTACTTTGATGCTTCACTCGTCGCTGAAAGGCGTCTTCTACTGCGTCAGCCATCGAATGGTGTGGTATTCTGATGCTGATCAATTCCATGGAGGTGCAGCGTTGGTCACCAGTCTACAGCAGCGATTGTGAGTTTAATTGGTAGCTTGCTGCCTGAGTTTGTGTGCCGCTGATTTCGATACTGCGAGTGCCGTTGAGTATTGTGGGGTCAAATACGTTTACCGAGATACCATGGGTTGAACCTACCATTGTTAATTCTCTGACACCTGTACAAATGCGGCGAGATTAGTGTGTTCACATCGCTGTGTTGACTGACAGCCTGAACGCCACCGTTATTGCTGCCATATTCAGAGTCTTACTGGATCAAATTCTTCGAATCAGTGAATGATAAAAAACGCTTCCGGTTATTATCTGGAATTGTAATTAATTTTTTGATGGTATTGATATGCATTTTAGCCTTAAAAATTCGCTCGACATCTGTATAGGTTACAGGATCATCCCAGTAGAGAGTATCCCTTCTTGAATTTTTTAAACTGTCTTGCGTTATGATGTATATTTTCAGGTTAAAAAGTTCCTTTCTAAGTAACGCTTGCATGCATCGTGACCAATAAATGCTCACGAACGATTTCTGAAACTGACCGTACGTCGTACAATTTCCAGCACTTTCAGTCGCTCACAAGGCTGTCTCACCTGGTATATGTCTTGTGAACTGAATCTTCTGTCTTTCGCTCCAAGACGTGTGCAGGAAACCCCTAAAATCTTTTATGAAAGAAACCGGATCTGAAGAATTCTTCTCTGGTAAAAATACTTGGAATTGGCGATGCTTCAATAAACTTTCTGCTAAATGTATGGCTGCCAAGATCGATGCCATACCCATCGATTCGATATTATACGAGTATTTGTGGTGTATACTAATGTATAATCTGGTTTGTTGATAAGGACATATTTTATGAAATTTTATTACGAGCATATAGCCTTTATCCGATTATGGATAAGTTGAAGCATTTGTTAAATAAGAGAAAAAAATGAACACTTCAACATGATCGATGATTTCGGAATAGATGCTGATTGGCATGGAGGAGGTCGTTCTGTTCGAGATATCTCATTACATTTGAGCTCAGAATATATTACAAGATTCTATAAGCATTTGAATAGAAAGATATCAGACAGTAGCTTTGTGGATTACTTCTATACCCTTCTTGTAGATGAATGTGACCTATGATGGTTTCCATACATTGGGCTCGATAGATTACTGGTGGAAGAGGGAATAACGCAGCCACCAATTCATTATAGAATAGAATATTTCCGACATGTCCAAAAGAACAGATACCATCTTCATATATATATATACACTCCTGGAAATTCAAATAAGAACACCGTGAATTCATTGTCCCAGGAAGGGGAAACTTTATTGACACATTCCTGGGGTTAGATACATCACATGATCACACTGACAGAACCACAGGCACATAGACACAGGCAACAGAGCATGCACAATGTCGGCACTAGTACAGTGTATATCCACCTTTCGCAACAATGCAGGCTGCTATTCTCCCATGGAGACGATCGTAGAGATGCTGGATATAGTCCTGTGGAACGGCTTGCCATGCCATTTCCACCTGGCGTCTCAGTTGGACCAGCGTTAGTGCTGGACGTGCAGACCGCGTGAGACGACGCTTCATCCAGTCCCAAACATGCTCAATGGGGGACAGATACGGAGACCTTGCTGGCCACGGTAGTTGACTTACACCTTCTAGAGCACGTTGGGTGGCACGGGATACATGCGGACGTGCATTGTCCTGTTGGAACAGCAAGTTCCCTTGCCGGTCTAGGAATGGTAGAACGATGGGTTCGATGACGGTGTAAGTAGGCTGTTTAGGTTTTTTTATTGATAACGCCACCTCTGTATGAAAATCACTGGCTGTGCTGTGTGCAGTTTGTGGCTGCTTTGCATTGTTGTAATACTCGCCATTGTAGTGTTGGGCAGCAGCAGCTGGATGTGAACAGCGCGTAGCGTTGCACAGTTGGATGTGAGCTGCCAGCAGTGGTGGATGTGGGGAGAGAGATGGCGGAGTTTTGAAATTTGTCATGAACTGCTATATTTATATATGATGATATCAAGGTAAATACATTGTTTGTTCTCTATTAATATCTTTCATTTGCTAACTATCCCTATCAGTGGTTAGTGCCTTCCATAGTTTGATTCTTTTATTTAGCTGGCAGTAGTGGCGCTCGCTGTATTGCAGTAGCTTGAGCAGCGAAGATTTTTGTGAGGTAAGTGATTTGTGAAAGGTATAGTTTAATGTTAGTCAGGGCCATTCTTTTGTAGGGAATTTTGAAAGTCAGATTGCGTTGCGCTAACAAAATATTGTGTGTCAGTTTAAGCACAGTCTTGTATAAATTGTTCAAAGGGGACGTTTCATATGTCGACCCTTAGCCGAGGATACCTCACTGGAATCTTCTGATTTTTTGTTGTAGTTTGTATAATTAGTGTAGATTTTGTTTATTGCTAGCGCGTAATTGTAGAGAAAATCTCCTTTGTAGTTGCAGTCTTCATTGTTGTACAGTAAAACAGTTGTGGCATGCATGTAGATCTGCACCAAGTATTTCGCAGCTGCAATTAACTAGATATTATTTTCAGTGCTATGTTAATGTGTTCTCTTATTTTTGATCTTGAAATTGTGTTTTTCTGTGTTGTCGTGTGAAATACTGTGACAATAATGGCGTGTGAAAAACGTAATACTAGACTCCAAAGTAAACTGAGAAATGACAGTGAAAATGAAAGCGGTGCGTTAGCGCCACCGAGTAATGAATTAACTGATGTTCAAAGTAGTAATTTGGTAATTGTGCATAGGGAAATGGAGCGGGCGGCAAACAATGGCGTGGACAGTGAAACAATTAGTGAAGAGGGAAGCATTATCGATCGATCGGTCAGCAACAGCTCGCCTCAGGAATCCGAAATGACAGGACACAATTTTGCAAATACTGTAGATTCAGGTTTTGCGTCCTCACCGTTTTCTCAAATAAGTCAAGACACATTTCCTGTTTGTCAAAATGTGAATGTTGCCGGTGCAAATTCACTGCCGAAAAGCACTGAGGAACATGTTTCAGACACCAATGCATTGTTATTACAATTAATACAACAAATGGGACAAACACAGGAAAAGCTTCAGAAGTTAGACACAATGGAACAACATCAGAGACAAACACAGCAATGGAACAAAATCTTCACACCACGCTTGAACAAACACGTGAAGATTTAACTACTGAGTTACATAACATCGAATCGAAATGTCAAAAAGTCTGTAATGACGTAAAAACACAAATTTGTGAGCATTTCCAACCTATTTTTTCGCGTCATGAAAATGCATTACAGAATCATGAAGCAGCCATAAAAGAACTGCAAACTATTGTTCATGAAAATCACAACACCTTGCAAGCTAAAATTGACTCAGTTGCATCTACCGATTCGGTTACGCAACTTGCAAAAACTCAAGAAAACTTAAAGGACACAGTAGATACGATTTCAACACAAATGGACACTCTGAAACTTGGTTCAGAAAAACACACTGAGGAAATGTGTTCACTAACGGAGAAAGTAGCCGAACTTTCGGATAAGGTCACTAACTTATCTACAAAGGTAGATGATGATCTGAATGACACAAGACCTGTAGCCTTCACTGACACAGAAGAGTATGAACAAATTAGAAAATTCAAACAGAATCAAAATCAAATCAATACAAAGTACAAAAGAGAAATCCGGGAAGTACAAGATCAGCTAACACAGGTAATACAAGAATTACGTATTTCAGAGGATACTCACGCCCCAATATGGAAAGAGGGACACAGAAATACGGAACAACCACAAAATAATAACACAGGGCATTTCGGAAGTTATGAAAGAAATTGGCAATGTGCACCGATTTTGAGATGGAACGGCCGACACGACCTAACAATGACCGATATGCGACTCGCCGACATGATGATTTTGACTATAAGCTGTTCATTACTACACGTAAATTCAAAACATTTAAGAATTCTGGCAACGACATTCATCCACAAGCATGGCTCCATCAATTCTCGCATTGTTTTCCTCCCAACTGGTCGTTAGAACACAGATTAGAATTTATGTGTGGCTACTTGGAGAATGAACCAGCTGTAAGAATGCGATCGGTTATTCACGATTGCCACAGTGAAGGAGAGTTTTACCATGCCTTCCTCTCAGCATATTGGTCTCAAGCCACACAAGACCGAGTAAAACATAGCATCATAATGATGAAACGTTTCGAAGAATCTGAATTTTCCAGTCTTATGAAATATTTTGAAGACATGTTGCATAAGAATCAGTATCTTTCAAACCCATACAGCCCCTCAGAACTCATCCACATTCGCTTAATCAAACTGCCTGAACATTTACGACATATTATTTTGGCAGGACGTTGCAAAGACGACATTGCAGCATTTCAGGGACTCTTACAAGAATTAGAAATTGACACTGACAATCGCGGAACGCAAAACCAGGAACACAACAATTACAGGTCACATCCGTCGCAATTCCGCGATGAAAGAAGTAATAACTTGACACGACAAGGCTATTCTCACAACACAAATCGTGACCAAAACAGATACCACCCGTATGACAACCGTTGGCAGAGTAGTAATAACTACAGGGAAAGATCACCTCTCTGTGGTAATGACTATCACAGGGACAATAAGAGAAACGGACAATATGGGAACCAAAATAAATACTATCAAGGGAGACAGAATAACTTTAGACGCAACGGACCAGCGCGCAGTTACGATTCAGGGAGAAATTCTCCACCATGTGACCGACAAGAAAGAAACTATGGAATCTACCGACATGACGACAGACGATATGATCGTAACGACAGACCCGAATTGCATCAGAACTGGCGGGATTCAAACAGAGCAGGGCCCTCTCGTCACGGTGAATTTGTAGAAGTTAGGTCTCCAAATCCCAATAACGACGCGCGCCAACAAAGAGACAATAGGCAATGACTCACACCGCTGGCAGCAACAAAACGTACTTATGAAACTGATGACGCAGCTGCCGTAGCTAGTAATTACGTAAAAATGGAAGACATTAAGGACATCTTACTCCAGGAACACGACGTAAAACTTAACAACATTGCATATCCTGTGATTCACATTACTGTAAATGACGTAAAATTTACGGCAGTACTTGACTCTGGCAGTCCCATCTCAGTAATTAGTGAAACAGCCTTTAGCAAATGCAACAAATCGAACGATTGCCCCACACTTCCGTTACGTAAGATTAAATTACAAGGTGCAATCTTTGGAAAAAGTGTAGATGTACGCCAACAAACCAACTTAGAATTCTTTTGTCAAAGCCACAGCTTCTCTACGAACTTTCTTATTGTTCCATTATTGTCGACGGAAATTATATTGGGAGTAGACTTTTTGAATGAATTCAAAGCAATCTTAAACTTTCACGATGCTGAAATAAGTTTAGAGAAGGAAAGGAAGTCAATAGCTTTGAAATTTGAAGATTGGCTCTCAAACCATGACGAAGAAATCAATCGGCTTTACCTTCTGTTGGACAACAGTTCGGAATTTTCTACGGAACTAGACACTAACAATCACTCTGCAAGAACTGACAGGGATGATATCGACGGCATATTTGAAATTATTGAGTTAATTCAGAATAAAATTCTAACAATTGAGAATTGTAATGACACTGATAGGCAGGACCTTTTTGAGATTTTACAAGAACATTCCACAGTTTTTACTCATAAAACAGGAACAATCAAGGGATTTCAATACCAATTTCGTGTTCGTGAGCATACTAAATTTTGTGTTAGACCATATGTAATTCCAGCACATTATAGGGACCGTGTTAGAACAGATATACAATCTATGCTTGACGAGGGCATTATTGAGCAGACAGTAAGCTCATACAACAATCCATTACATGTTGTTGAGAAGAAAAATGGATCGATCAGGCTTGTCTTAGATTCGAGACAAAACAATACGATCATTATTCCTGAAACAGACCGGCCGCAAACGTTGGAAGAACTTCTTCAAAATTTTAATGGTGTAAAAGTGTTGTCTTCCATTGATCTCAGATCCAGCTTTTATCAGATCGAACTTCATCCAGAATGTAGAAAATACACAGCTTTCCTTTGTTTCGGCGTTTGTTATCAGTTTCGGAAACTTCCCTTTGGTTTGAACATTTCTTCAGCAGCATTCATTCGCTGGCTAAATTCCATATTACCTGAGTTCTTAAAACTTCACATCACCTTATATGTGGACGATATTCTAATAGCAGAAGCTTCATGGGAACTACATAATCGCATCCTCAACAGTTTGTTACGTATTTTTGCAGAATCTGGAATTACGGTTAACTTGGAAAAGTCTGAATTCGGTAGGACAAAGGTGAAGTTTTTGGGACATATTATTTCTTCTGAAGGCATTCAGCCGGATCCTGAAAAGTTAGAAGCAATCAGCGCCATTCCAGTTCCATCCACAAAAAGACAAGTCCGCAGTTTTCTAGGTCTCGTAAATTTTTACCGTCGTTTTCTGAATATGCAAATTCTTGTTACACCAAAACTTTGTTCTCTCACTGGAAAAAATACTATTTGGAACTGGGACGAACAAGCACAATTGGAATTCAATTCTTTGAAAGAAGCGTTACTTCACGCGCCAATCTTAGCTCATCCAGATCTGTCACAAGATTTCTGTCTTAGCACGGATTCTTCTAAAGTCGGTCTTGGTGCCCATTTATTTCAAGAAGCCATAGAAAATGACACTACCATTCAGAAAACCATTGCTTTTGCTAGCCGAGTGCTAACAAAATCTGAAAAAAATTATTCCGTTACTGAATTAGAAGCGTTAGCTATCGTTTGGGCATTTAACAAATTCCATTTCTTTCTTTCTGGTAAGCACGTAAAAGTATACAGTGATCATCGTGCATTACAATTTCTTATGTCTTCAAAATTAAATCTTGACAGGTCAAAACGTTGGGCATTGTTTCTGCAAGAATTCCGCTTCACAATAGTCTACATTCCCGGCAAGGAGAACATTGTTGCGGACGCACTGTCACGCGCACCGGCTGGGCTTGAGAAAAGTACCACAGAAGACAACCTCGAGAAAAATTTCAGTATTCTTTACATTCAGAAAGTCGCCTTTGAAAACTTCATCACCACATCTTTAAAGGACATTGCTCATGAACAAGATAAAGATCCGATTTGGAAAGACACCATGAGCTAATGGCATGAAAAGACACACACACAGATTCGGCATTATTATCTGGTTAGAAACAACATACTGTTCAAACGCTGCACTGTTGATGACAAGCTATGGGTACTTTGCATTCCTGACGATTTTGTTAATAAGCTCATTTGGTACATTCATTTCAGCTACGCACATTTTGGTCCACGAAAATGTTATCATATTCTTCGAACGACTTGTTTCCTATTATTCCTTCTAAATTAAAAGAATTTGCTGCTGTTGATCTCTTGGGACCGCTTGTCAGAACATCCAATGGATTTTCGTACGTTCTAGTCACTGTTGAACTTACTTCAAAATTTGTTTCTTTCACTCCGTTACGTAAAGCCACTGGACGATCTGTCTCCAACGCCTTTGTTAAAAATTTCTTACGTGAAGTTGGCCACGTTGCTAAAGTCATTTCAGATAACAGACCGCAATTTAGATCTGCTGTTTGGTCACGCATGCTTCGGAATCATAAAATCAAACCTGTTTTTATTTCATTGTACTCACCACATTGCAACCCGTCTGACAGATTATGAAAGAAATCAATAAGCTTTGCAGACTTTATGGTCACAGAAAGCATCAGCATTGGGACAGATATCTACAATTATTTCAAAATGTGCTGAATGAAATGCCTCATGATTCCACTGCTTTACCACCTACTCTTGTACTGAAGAATGAAGAACCACCGAACAGAATCAGAGAGCTTGTACCTTTCCCGAATACATGTAAACTTCGACACAAAGACATAATTGATTTGGCTCTTAAAAATATAAAATCTGCAGCAGACAAAAGGAGAGAACTACACGGTAAAGCAAATGCAAAGAAATTATATATTGGTCAGAAAGTTCTCATTAAAGCTCATTCATTGTCACATAAGAAGAAACACTTGAGTCACAAATTCTTTCTAGTTTACAATGGACCTTACAGAATCCGACGTATAGCACATGATAATTGCGTTGAAGTTGAAACTCTGCGTACTAGGAAGAGTAAAGGTTTACACCACATTTCATTTGTAAAACCGTTTATTGAAAGATAATCTGCTTTTTAACTTTGTCATTGCCATAAAACTTTTCACTTTACATTACTAGTATGCTTGTCAGACTTAGAATCTGTTAACATGCAACAATGTTTGAAGTTAAATATCCAGTCAAGAACCAAGAGAACTTATTGAAACAGAAATGACGAATGCATTGTTATAGTGAACAGACGTCACAGTGTTATTGTGTGTGTACATTCTTGCTAGTTAGTTGCACGATTACGTAACGACTATAAGGCTCACATACTTAGAACCTTTACCAGTACTGCTTATGAGATTTTAATGCAACATTTTGGTTTGCTTGAAAATACATTCTGGATTTAAAGTACTTACTGTGGAATTAATGATGACTTAGCATTTGGTTTCTTTGACAGATACACGATTATATCACGACGCTACTAATGAGTGACAATTTACAATGTTGCTTTTGCGGTGTATCTGTTTTATATCCGCACAGTTTTTCTGAATTCTTCTGGAAAGCAAAACATCTTTTAGTGGTAAGCTACAATGTGAGGGCCTTTTTCGTAGCACAACAATACTTTACAGTATAGTATTTTCTTGATCACAGTAATGTACATAATAATTACGATATCTATACACAAAGCATTTCACTTTCGTTTATGATGGGGTAAGTACATTGACTTCTGAAGAACTTAGCTTTCGGAGGACGATAATTACGACACTTCCACAGAATTATCTTACAGCAAGACGCACATTTAGCGCTACAGGACACGCATTTGAGTGATTAATTTTGTACTTAAAACATTTATTTTTAAAGATATTTGAAGTACAATGATACGAAGTTTTTCCATGATACATTTCATTCCATTGCTGTAATCTGTAACACCTGAGGGTATAATTACATTAATCCTCAGGGGGGTACACGCTTACTTTGTGTACCATGTGTGTGGCAACCACAAGGAACCCTAGCTAATAAGGTATTTGCTTATACAACTTTACACATCGGTACCATATTTCTCTAACACACAAATTACACAGCTATCTAATCATTTAACTGAGAGATAAACATTTTTTTACTACATCAGTGTAACATGTTTACGCAATACACAGTTGGGTAACTTCACACTTATGAAACTGTATTTTGTCTGTACTTTGTAAACTGTTCATATTTTTTCGGAACCATTGTGATACTATGAGAGCTTTGAATGATATATTTGGTAAGGGAGCATTATTTTAAAGTACGTTTGAGGTAGATGACACTATTGAAATGAGCAGAGAATTTTTTTTAGGTTTTGAAATTATTACAGAAAGCTACGACGTTTTTGAGATTTGACTGAGGTGTTATGATGTTATTATTACGACGACGATGTGTACTATGCTGTTGAGATATGTTTATGATCAATAAGATGATGCTACCGTATATGAGGAATAAGAAGTATGTTGGAAACCAAGAATCGTACTTTAAGAGTTATGAAATGTGCGTAAATGCGTGACTGTATCACAATGCTGACGAATATTTTATTTGGATACTTATATTTATAGGATTTTCTTTCTACAGATTTGCAACGCTAATTCTTGACCTGTGAAATATTTTTATGTGAGACTGTCACTATAGCGGAAACTGCTGTCGTAAATATTTCCGTAAGAAAGTTAAGTGACCACCTGCACGTAATGCGTCGCGGACACCCACCTGGGCGACAGCCGCCCGAAAAAAAAAGCCATTAGCCTTTCAGCGGCACAGGTAGAAAAAAAGAAAGGGGAGGCCATTGTCCTCGCTATTGACATTTCCTTGTTGAAAGCATACTGTGGAGCTCATAATTTATGATATTTACTAAAATGCCTAATGAAATGATTAGAAACATTTTACATCTATTGTCTTTGTAGTTAAGAGATTGCTCATTTTGTTTAATATCTGGTTTCCAGCTGTGTTGCAGCATTGGTTTCATAAAATAAAATTAAATACATTTGCTAATGTGAACACTTTCTGTCAACAGATCTATTAAATAATAATTTTGTGATCCACATTCTTGAAAATAGGAGCACTTGGAAAGGAAAGAACAATAAGAAGGGACTAGTAACAGTAACTGCATGCATAATATTCTTTTCAAGTACATGGTAATATTTCTTTTACAATAAGTTGTTGTGGTGCACCACTTTAATTACTTAGACATTAAGATGTGATTATACATTTCCCTTATCTACATTGTTATCTTTAGTGTACTATTTTTTCTGCTTGAGCTATGTCATGTTTAGATATAAGCTGCTGTTTGCCAGGCATAGTGCTACTGAACTTTAATTTGTGTTACTCTGCTAAGCCAGATTTATTTTTTTGTTTGCTGCGCATTGCCTCATATTAGTTGTAATGTTGAATTGCTTGGTACTTTAGATTTACTGTAGCTTGCTTCGCAAATTTGATTTTTTTTGTCCTTGCTGTTTGTGTTACTAGTTTTGTGCTGCTGCATTGCCTCGTCCCTTAGTTTAGCATCTGAGCTCAGTTAGCTTAAGAGGGGGTAGACTATATAAGAGAATGAGTTGCGATGAATTGGAAGAAATGCATTGAGAAGTTAAACGAAAAAAGTACAGAAAGCAGGTATAGATAGTACTTTTGGGAATAATGATGAACAAAGGGAGATCTCCTTTCCTTTTGTATTATTCCGCTATATGTTTGTGTACCCTTGGGTATTTATGTTTTTCCTGTATTTATATGTTTATCTGATAAGACTTATATTGTAGAATTTTTCTAATACTAAGCTACATTCACTATGATGAGGAATACTGTTATCCTCAAATATAATTTGCATTAATAATATGTTATTTACCTTGTAAATATGCTTAGATATTATTTATTCTGTTTTGTTTTAATGCCCATGTGTAAAGTTGATGTTCCAAAAGTTATTCTGATATTTTATGTATTTACTTATCTCATAATTCCTGTAACATTGATGTATATGTCTATTTGTATTCTTTTGTAAAGCCTGTTTTACTACAAATGTTATCTGTATTGTTATGTTTTTAATGATGTATTTTGTACCTTTGTATTTGTATTCTTATGTTATAAAATTGTAATTGACACCAGTTCATCAAATTAAGTAACTTGTAAGTTACATTTCACTGCACACGTTTCTGTTGTTCATAGTACACTCCTGGAAATTGAAATAAGAACACCGTGAATTCATTGTCCCAGGAAGGGGAAACTTTATTGACACATTCCTGGGGTAAGATACATCACATGATCACACTGACAGAACCACAGGCACATAGACACAGGCAACAGAGCATGCACAATGTCGGCACTAGTACAGTGTATATCCACCTTTCGCAGCAATGCAGGCTGCTATTCTCCCATGGAGACGATCGTAGAGATGCTGGATGTAGTCCTGTGGAACGGCTTGCCATGCCATTTCCACCTGGCGCCTCAGCTGGAACAGCGTTCGTGCTGGACGTGCAGACCGCGTGAGACGACGCTTCATCCAGTCCCAAACATGCTCAATGGGGGACAGATCCGGAGATCTTGCTGGCCAGGGTAGTTAACTTACACCTTCTAGAGCACATTGGGTGGCATGGGATACATGCGGACGTGCATTGTCCTGTTGGAACAGCAAGTTCCCTTGCCGGTCTAGGAATGGTAGAACGATGGGTTCGATGACGGTTTGGATGTACCGTGCACTATTCAGTGTCCCCTCGACGATCACCAGTGGTGTACGGCCAGTGTAGGAGATCGCTCCCCACATCATGATGCCGGGTGTTGGCCCTGTGTGCCTCGGTCGTATGCAGTCCTGATTGTGGCGCTCACCTGCACGGCGCCAAACACGCATACGTCCATCATTGGCACCAAGGCAGAAGCGACTCTCATCGCTGAAGACGACACGTCTCCATTCGTCCCTCCATTCACGCCTGTCGCCACATCACTGGAGACGGGCTGCACGATGTTGGGGCGTGAGCGGAAGACGGCCTAACGGTGTGCGGGACCGTAGCCCAGCTTCATGGAGACGGTTGCGAATGGTCTTCGCCGATACCCCAGGAGCAACAATGTCCCTAATTTGCTGGGAAGTGGCGGTGCGGTCCCCTACGGCACTGCGTAGGATCCTACGGTCTTGGCGTGCATCCGTGCGTCGCTGCGGTCCGGTCCCAGGTCGACGGGCACGTGCACCTTCCGCCGACCACTGGCGACAACATCGATGTACTGTGGAGACCTCACGCCCCACGTGTTGAGCAATTCGGCGGTACGTCCACCCGGCCTCCCGCATGCCCACTATACGCCCTCGCTCAAAGTCCGTCAACTGCACATACGGTTCACGTCCACGCTGTCGCGGCATGCTACCAGTGTTAAAGACTGCGATGGAGCTCCGTATACCACGGCAAACTGGCTGACACTGACGGCGGTGGTGCACAAATGCTGCGCAGCTAGCGCCATTCGACGGCCAACACCGCGGTTCCTGGTGTGTCCGCTGTGCCGTGCGTGTGATCATTGCTTGTACAACCCTCTCGCAGTGTCCGGAGCAAGTATGGTGGGTCTGACACACCGGTGTCAATGTGTTCTTTTTTCCATTTCCAGGAGTGTGTGTATATATATATATATAGTTAAGGATCACCGGCCATTTGACCATCTCCTTCTGTGCAGATATACAAACAGTGCCAGAACTCTTACGGGAATAGCCAGTAAAGCCGAGAGTAATGGGTATAATGGGCAATGGCACTATGAACATAGTGCGAATAAGTTGCGAATGTGGGTCTCACGAGAGGTGGTGCCAGAGGTAAATCCCTGCAGTATCCTCTGTGTCCTTGGTGGCTCAGATGGATAGCAGGAGATCCCGGGTTGGAGTCCCAGTCGGGCATATATTTTAACAGTCCCTCTTGATTTACATCAGCGCCTGTATGCAGCTTGGGATATTCATTCCTTTGTAAGAGATTACCTTGTCGCATAAATGACGTGTACAGATCATCGAAGGGTTTTTGGTCTAGTATCGACACGAGGAAGGTGGCGAGCAGAGCCGGTGATTGTCCCTAAATGTGTCCTTTCTGGACCTGGAGTGACACCGCGGCCTCGTGGGGGTTGAGGGTGGATTGTTCGGGAAGAACCACCTGTTCTGAATCCACATGTTCGCTGGTCTCAGTGTACGGGTGTTCGTGGACTTGTTGACAGTGAATGGTGTCCACGCTTTCCGATGCTGTGTTCATCTTCCGCAAGAGCAAAGCAAATCTGTAAGGTTATCACAGCCTTCGTTACACTGTCGCTGCACCCAGGTTTTATTTATGAACAAGTAATGATTCACTCTACGCGAAACCGAGTAATTCTACCATTCAGTAGCTGGTGATATGTTTATAGATTTCCACGGGGCTGTCATTGAGTCAGCCTCTGTGGACGCCTTTTTAGTGTATGTGTGGGACCGGTGCTAACTGATTTAAAGTTATATCATGCTGATTAAATTATGTGCATAATAATCGCCAAAAAGTGTATGTAGGACTGAAATGTGAAATTAAATATAATTGCAAGCTTACGGCATTGTAAACACACTAAGATAGCCATGGATGATTTCTTATGATGTAGATCACTCTTTGAGTTAATTAATCACCTTGGTAATTGTACAATTCCCGTCTCTGTATTTAGCATTCAGCTGAAACCGGTTTGCATCTATTATTGTTCTGAACTGTCTCAGTACTTCCATATAGTACTTGAGTAAATCGTAAGTGGTACCACGAGCGAAACTGGTGTGTGTAAAAATGGTTCAAATGGCTCTAAGCACTATGGGCCTTAACACCTGAGGTCATCAGTCCCCTAGACTTAGAACGACTTAAACCTGACTGAACCTAAGGACATAACACACACCAATGCCCGAAGCAGGATTCGAACCTGCGACTCTAGCGGCAGCGCGGTTCCGGATAGAAGCACGTAGAACCACTCGGCCACAACGGTGTGCTTAAAACTTGAGAGTAAGCGTCCCGCTGTGGTTGTTATTGTGCGTTTTAACTTCTGTTGCTAAACTGATTTTATCTGATGATTGTTTTGCAATTTCATTTGACATCAGTTTACCATTAAAATTTTTTTGGGGGTTTACTATATGTATTTTTAAGTCAGTTTGGGGATTTAAAATTTACTGTCAAGCAGTTACCCAGTTTGAGATTAAACTTTTGATGACATTGTAATTGTCTTGACGTTAAATTTGATAACATTGTATCACCACTATTTGTCATGAACGTTGGAGCAAGGTTAATACTTACATGTTGTTGATGTTGTTGTGGTCTTCAGTCCTGAGACTGGTTTGATGCAGCTCTCCATACTACTCTCTCCTGTGGAAGCTTCTTCATCTCCCAGTACCCACTGCAGCAAACATCCTTCTGTATACGATTCGTGTATTCATCTCTTGGTCTCCCTCTACGATTTTTACCCTCCACGCTGCCCTCCAGTACTAAATTGGTGATCCCTTGATGCCTCAGAACATGTCCTACCAACCGATCCCTTCTTCTGGTCAAGTTGTGCCTCAAATTCCTCCCCAATTCTATTCAATACCTCCTCATTGGTTATGTGATCTACCCATCTAATCTTCAGCATTCTTCTGTAGCACCACATTTCGAAAGCTTCTATTCTCTTCTTGTCTAAATTATTTATCGTCCATGTTTCACTTCGATACATGGCTACACTACATACAAATACTTTCTGAAACGACTTCCTGACACTTAAATCAATACTCGATGTTAACAAGTTTTTCTTCCTCAGAAACGCTTTCCTTCCCATTGCCAGTCTATACTTTATATCCTCTCTACTTCACCGATCATTAGTTATTTTTCTCCCCAAATAGCAAAACTCCTTTACTACTTTAAGTGTCGCACTTCCTAATCTAATTCCCTCACCATCACCAGACTTAATTCGACTACATTCCATTTCCTTGTTTTGCTTTTGTTAATGTTCATCTTATACCATCCTTTCGAGACACTGTCCATTCCCGTCAACTGCTCTTCCTAGTCCTTTGCTGTCACTGACAGAATTACAGTGTCATCGGCGAACCTCAAAGTTTTCATTGCTTCTCCATGGATTTTATAACTACTCCGAACTTTTCTTTTCTTTCCTTTACTGCTTGCTCAATATACAGATTGAATAGCATCGGGGAGAGGCTTCAATCCTGTCTCACTCCCTTCCGAACTACTGCTTCCCTTTCATGTCCCTCGACTCTTACAACTACATTCTGGTTTCTGTACAAATTGTAAATAGTCTTTCGCACCCTGTATTTTACCCCTGTCACCTTCAGAATTCAGAAGAGAGTATTCCAGTCACATTGTCAAAAGCTTTCTCTAATTCTACAAATGCTAGAAACGTAGGTTTGCCTTTCTTTAGTCTTTCTACTAAGATAAGTCTTGGATCATTATTGCCTCACGTATCCCAACAATCTACGGAATCCAAACTGATCTTCCCCGACGTCGGCCTCTACCAGTTTTTCCATTCGTCTGTAAAGAATTCGCATTCGTATTTTGCAGCTGTGGTTTATTAAACTGATAGTTCGGTAATTTTCACATCTGTCAACACCTACTTTCTTTGGGATTGGAATTATTATACTCTTCTTGCAGTCTGAGGGAATTTCGCCTGTGTCATACATCTTGCTCACCAGATGGTAGAGTTATGTCAGGACTGGCTCTCCCAAGGCTGTCAGTGGTTATAATGGAATGTTGTCTAATCCAGGGGCCTTGTTTCGACTTACGTCTCAGTGCTCTGTCAAACTCTTCACACAGTATCATACCTCCCATTTCGTCTTCATCTACCTCCTCTTCCATTTTTATAATATTGTCCTCAAGAACATCGCCCCTGTATAGACCCTCTATATACTCCTTCCACCTTGCTGCTTTCCCTTATTTGCGTAGAACTGGGTTTCCATCTGAGCTCTTGATATTCAAGCAAGTGGTTCTCTTTTCTCCAAAGGTCTCTTTAATTTTCCTGTAGGCAGTATCTATCTAACCCCTAGTGAGATAAGCCTCTACATCCTTACATTTGTCCTCTAGCCATCCCTGCTTAGCCATTTTGCACATCCTGTGGATCTCATTTTTGAGACGTTTGTATTCCTTTTTGCCTGCTTCGTTTACCGCATTTTTATATTTTCTCCTATCATCAATTAAATTCAGTATCTCTTCTGTTACCCAAGCATCTCTATTAGCCCTCGTCTTTTTACCTACTTGAACCTCTGCTGCCTTCACTATTTCATTCCTCAAAGCTACCCAGTCTTCTTCTACTGTATTTCTTTCCCCCATTCCTGTCAATTGTTCAATTTTGCTCTCTCTGAAACTCTGTACAACCTCTGGTTCTTTCCGTTTATTCAGGTCTTACAATTTAAAATCTGGTTCCCAAATCTCTGTCTTACCATTATCTGAAATATCTGAAACCTTCTAGTATCTCCAGGGTTCTTCCATGTATACAACCTTCTTTCGTGATTCTTGAACCAAGTGTTAGCTATGATTAAGTTATGCTCTGTGCAAAGTTCTACCAGGCGGCTTTCTGTTTCATTTCTTAGTCCCAATCCATATTCACGTACTACGTTTCCTTCTCTTCCTTTTCCTACTGTCGAATTCAAGTCACCCATGAGTATTAAATTTTCGTCTCCCTTCACTACCTGAATAATTTCTTTTATCTCATCATACATTTCATCAATTTCTTCATCTGCAGAGCTACTTGGCATATAAACTTGTACTACTGTAGTATTCGTGGGCTTCATGTCTATCTAGGCCACAATAGTTCGTTCATTATGCTGTTTGTAGTAGCTTACCCGCACTATTATTTTTTTTAGTCATTATTAAACCTACTCCTGCGTTACCCCTATTTTAATTTGTATTTATAACCCTGTATTCACCTGACCAAAAGTGTTGTTCCTCCTGCCACCGAACATCTTTGAGTACCCCAAGTCTTTCAGCACTACCAACGGAGATGTCCAGTCGTGCACCGAGGTAACTGATTGTAATCCATCGATGACTTCGAATGAGGGTGTCTGCACTTTCCAATATCGAAAGGGATCGAGCAGGTCTGATCAACGTTGTTGTGGTGATGACAGACGCCTCGTCCAACCATTCACCGTGCTTTTATTCAGTAACGCGTTTCCGTACACATTGTGCAAGCGTTTGTCAATATTTGCGACGCTCTGGTCTTCCATCATGACTGAACTCAATGACAGCTCTCAGCTTGAAGAGTACCGCTGTTGCAGACGCCATTTAGAAGGCTATGTACAGCGCAGCCACCTATCGGAAGTTCATGAACTACAGCAGGTGATGAAGTTTTCCACGATGTCCCAAACCAAATTACACATATTTCCAAACAAAATTGTACGAGGAAAAAAATTTGTAGCATTGCTTACCAACCGCCTCTCGTATATCCCGCAGAAGACACACTATCCACAGGAGAGTCTAATTGTTGAGCTACCTTTGGTGCCGCGTGTATATTGCTCTCGGTAACCCTCCCAACAGACCTATTTGCAGCAGCTTCCAATTACTTGGAAGTAATCACCGTTTCCTGCTGCTTACGAAGAGCAACTAGCTCATCCCGTGCCCGAGAACAACAGACGCAGAGGGAATTCATTGTGCCTGGTGCAATATTTCAAAGAATAATAAACAAATACCTTTACACATAGCTTGCTGATTCTCTTTTCATTTATGGGTCTGACATCCTCCTAATATTACTGGTAGCCTTTAAAGTTAAATCAATTTACCTACATCTGTTACGACCATAGAAAAACTTGGTACAAATTTTAGTGCTTCTCAGCAACATTCATCAGACTACGGTCACTAACATGCCCGACAATGATGCACTACTGGCCATTAAAATTGCTACATCACGAAGATGACGTGCTACAGACGCGAAATTTAACCAACAGGATTACCTTTTCAGAGCATTCACACAAGTTTGGCGCCGGTGGCGACACCTACAAATGCTGACATGAGGAAAGTTTCTCATACACAAACAGCAGTTGACCGTCGTGGCCTGGTGAAACGTTGTTGTGATGCCTCGTGTAAGGAGGAGAAATGCGTACCATCACGTTTCCGACTTTGATAAAGGTCGGACTGTAGCCTATCGCGATTGCGGTTTATCGTATCGCGACATTGCTGCTCGCGTTGGTCGAGATCCAATGACTGTTATCAGAATATGGAATCAGTGGTTTCAGGAGGGTAATACGGAACGCTGCGCTGGATCCCAAAGGCCTCGTATCACTAGCAGTCGAGATGACAGTCATCTTATCACCATGGCTGTTACGGATCGTGCAGCCACGTCTCGATCCCTGAGTCAACAGATGGGGACGTTTGCAAGACAACAACCATCTGCACGAACAGTTCGACGATTACATGCAGCAGCGTGGACTATCAGTTCGGAGACCACGGCTGCGGTTACCCTTGATGCTGCATCACAGACAGGAGAGCCTGCGATGTTGTACTCAACAACGAACCTGGGTGCACGAATGACAAAACGTAATTTTTTTGGATGTATCCAGGTTTTGTTTACAGCGTCATGATGGTCGCATCAGTGTTTGCCGACATCGTGACGAACGCACATTGGAAGCGTGTATTCGTCATCGCCATACAGGCGTATCACCCGGCGTGATGGTATGGGGTAGCATTGGTTACACGTCTCGGTCACCTCTTGTTCGCATTGACGGCACTTTGAACAGTGGACGTTACATTTCAGATGTGTTACGACCCGTGGCCCTACCCTTTATTAAATGCCTGCGAAATCCTACATTTCAGCAGGATAATGCACGACCGCATGTTGCAGGTCCTGTATGGTCCTTTCTGGATACAGAAAATGTTCGACTGCTGCCCTGGCCAGCACATTCTCCAGATCTCTCACCAATTGAAAACGTCTGGTCAATGGTGGCCGAGCAACTGCCTCGTCGCAATACGCCAATCACTACTCTTGATGAATTGTGGTATCGTATTGAGGCTGCATGGGCAGGTGTACCTATACACGCCATCCAAGCTCTGTTTGACTCAATGCCCATGCGTATCAAGGCCGCTTTACGGCCAGAGGTGGTTGTTCTCGTACTGATTTCCTAGGATCTATGCACCCAAATCCCGTGAAAATGTAATCACATGTCGGTTTCAGTATAATATATTTGTCCAATCAATACCCGTTTATCATCTTCATTTCTTCTTTGTGTAGCAATTTGAATAGCCAGAAGTGTAATATCATCTGATGTGTTATACAGTAATGGTAAATCAGAAACGCTGGTTTACTGCAAAATGGGTTACGCTCAACACTTTGTAACTTAACGAAGAGCCTGTAAAGCATACATTTGATTTCAAGAATCCCTAATTTACCAAATTTTTAACAAACGTACATTTATTCACGTTAATATGTTCGTAAAATGAAATTTAACATGAATGATTCTTTGGACGACTGTACTGTCGCTGAAATTTTCTTGTAGAAATAATAAACAGGCAGTCGGTCGCAAAGCAGGTTTATTAAAACCTCTTTCGCATGGTTTCAACGTTTATAAAAACGTCTTCTTCAAAAAGAAATATAGAGAAATGGATTACAGTTTGTAGTAGAGGTATGTTAAAATATAGCCCAATGGCAAGTGCACTAGTTGTACATTTGTGAGGAAATATCAAATGCCAACAACGATGTTGTGCATGTCTTAATTTATTATGGAGGTTAAATTTTATATTTGACTGACGCCTTTCAGCTATATTATAAAGTACCTCTACCACATCGTGTAATCCAGTTGTTCATATATCCTTTTGAAGAGGGCGGTTTTATAAAATTTGAAATAACGGCCAAGAGGTCTTAAAACACTCTCCGATTTTGCAGCTGATTGGCTGTTTAGTATTTCTACATGATTTCACTCTACGGTCGCCGCTCCAGTGAGGCACAAAATTTTGAAACTGCTAAAACTGTGAGAAGCACAAAAGTTTATAATCACCGATGCCATAGCACAAAATGCTTTTACGTGAGAAAGTGTTCGAAAACACACAGTATATCATTAAAAATGCACGAGTTTTGGTACAATCAACTGTAAGTAGGCTGTTTAGGTTTTTTAATTGGTAACGCCACCTCTGTATGAAAATCACTGGCTGTGCTGTGTGCAGTCTGTGGCTAGTTTGCATTGTTGTCTGCCATTGTAGTGTTGGGCAGTGGCAGCTGGATGTGAACAGCGCGTAGATTTGCGCAGTTGGAGGTGAGCCGCCAGCAGTGGTGGATGTGGGGAGAGAGATGGCGGAGTTTTGTAATTTGTCATGAACTGATATTATGACTATTAAGGTAAATACATTGTTTGTTCTCTATTAAAATCTTTCATTTGCTAACTATGCCTATCAGTAGTTAGTGCCTTCCGTAGTATGAATCATTCATTTAGCTGGCAGTAGTGGCGCTCGCTGTATTGCAGTAGCTTGAGTAACGAAGATTTTTGTGAGGTAAGTGATTTGTGAAAGGTACAGGTTAATGTTAGTAAGGGCCATTCTTTTGTAGGGATTTCTGAAAGTCAGATTGCGTTGCGCTAAAAATGTTGTCTGTCAGGTTAAGCACAGTCGTGTATAATTGTTCTAAAAAAGGGGTCGTTTCACAACACGAAAAAACGCTTTCCAATTTTACGTCAAGTTTCGCACCTAAGTTTCCGAGGCTGTTTTATCTGAAACTCGTGTCTTTACTTAGCACGCAAAAGAAATACCAGAAATCGGGTTATACACATGAGTATATTTAAGTAGACTGGCAAGCTGCACGGATTTTGCGCCTACCTGCTTTCACCTCACTTTTTACGCTACGGGCCGAAGATGAAACCTGTAGTGTGAGTGTATCTCACAAAGACGACGTAACAATGCTGAACAACGCATATATTCTAGCAGAACAACGCACAACTTCTACATGGAGTGGCTAACATTAGAAAACTGTCAACAAGTAAAATACTGCCCTAGCACTCCTGAGTAACGGTCCATCTGCAATAGCCGTTTGTCTCAAATTATTCTTCTGTATAACTATACGGTCCGCAGTTGCCTTTTGGTTATTGAAGGAATTTTAATTACGTCTTGGTCACTAAATGTAAATGTTTGTTTTTTTGTTGCCAAACGGGTTTCTTTTTATTAATTTAAAACATCGTCAGAGGTGTGTATCGAAAGGTATTTAAAATCTGGCTTGATTTATTGACCCGAAAACAGTTCATTAAAAAGGTATTGATTTTACATTTTTTATACCAAGTTCGGTCACATCACGAAACGGCGCCTCCTTGCACGTTTTTGAAGTATTCCTTCGTTTCTCGGTGTTTATTCTCGCCTAATCCCACCCCGCTTTGCACAACTATTCATCCCTTGATGTGAAACACACCACAATGTAGCATCATTACTGTTGATTCGTATCTTTGTAGCTAAATATCTCTCGTGTGCTTTATATAGTGTCACCAGTTTCTTGTCACTAGTTTTTTCTTCGATGTAAAAATGTTCTTTTCCTCTGCTATTCCTCACTGGTGCGTTGTGTTTTCTAGTTATGTCACTATGCATTTATTTAGGTGTAAGAGGAATGAAAACGCAGTGATGCAGTTGAAGACCTAAATGGTATTTAGATGGGGAGGAGGAAGCAGGGGAGAAAGGCAAAATGGCGTGAACATTGATGCCAACAAAAATACCATAGGCCAAGCAAAATAGTAAAAGATAAGAAGTCTCGAATGACTATCAACTAAAGAAGCACACTTGGGGCTGTTGTTAATCTACTGGGCGTGTTAAATTTCCTGAAAGGAAATTAAAGTTACTGCGGCATATCATTGGTCAGAAACGCCGCATTCAGTGTTAAATATCCTGAAAGGAAATTAAAGTTTCTGGGGCACTTTAATGGTCGGAAATGCGATATTCATTTGTAACACTTTAACTGATCTTCGGTTACAATTTACTGCCTTTAAATGTGCAGGGCGTTTATTAGCTAGTCATACGAAAGTGACATTTAATTCTGAAAATAGTAAATAACTTACAGAAATGTTTGACATAACACTGAATGCAGCATATCTTCAAGTATTATTCCCGCTCAACGTCAGTTTCCGACTTTCCTGCTGCGTGGTCTGCGCGATTGAGTTATTCCAGCAATCATCAGCCAGTCGTATAACGGTGCAGAGCATGCTCAGAGTGGTTTATGGTTTCATGGAACGAATTCCGCTACTACAGATCAGAATGAATCCAGGACTAAATATAACAAGCGCCAGTTAGCCACCACCTCAGAGTCAAACAGTTAAAAATTGGTCCAATCGTTTCACCGAAACTGGCAGGGAACCAAGTAGGACGCCGGGTCAGGGTCGGCCAGCAGTCTCTAACGCAGCACATGAACAAGTTCAGCGGTATTACATTCGTTGTCCGTGTAAATCAAAGAGACATTCCAGCTTAGAACTGAATAGACCTTGTATTATGCTGTGGAAGGCATAACGTAAAAGCCTATCATTCAAACCCTACAAAACGAAATTGTAGCAAGCTTTAAGAAATGTGACAAAGAAAAGCGGGTGGAGTTTTGTGTAGAAATGCTTAAGAAATAAGATGATTTTCTTAATAAAATTGTGTTCAGCGACGAAGCGACATTCCATACCTGAGGTTATTTGAATTGGCATAGTGTTGGGGGTGGAGTGAGGAGACACCACGTCACATGACGGGAGATGTAAGGGGCTTCAGAAGGTAAACTTTCTTATGCTCTGAAGCTATAGCAATATTAACGGTCCTTTCTTTCTGTCCGAGCGAACTGTAAGTGGCATATCGTACCCGAACATCCTTGAACAATACTAATGCCTCAGTTGCGACAGGATATTTGCACAGAATTTCTTTTTCAGCAAGATGGCGCACCACCATGTTATCATGGCGAAGTAATCGCGTATGCCCGTAGGAATGTGCCGACTTGGAGGAACAATATCCTGGCCATGAGGGTCACCTGATTTAACACAAATGAGCTTCTAAGGAAGGCGTTAAAGACAGCTCTTCCTGCAAACGTCAATAAGCTGCAACGTCGGGTAACGCAATAGTTACCACCATACATAAAGACTGGCTTGGTTGGATTTGGGACATTTATCGTTTTATCAAAGGTAGCCAGACTGAAGATTTGTAAATAAATTGAAATTATGTTACATTAACTGCTATATCAAACATTTTGTAAGTTATTTACCTTTTTCAAAATTTAAGAACACATTTGTGTAACTAATTTATAAACACCGAGTACTACTTGTTAGTTAACAAAATTTAGTAATATAATGGTATTCACTGTATCTATAGTCACGATGTGGGAACACTACTCCACATTACAATTAATTACATTCTATGTTATTTATAGAAATTCAGCTCCTTGATAACATATATCAGTTTAAGTGAGCTGACAGAATCAACAAACTGTGTTTAAGGTAGATATCCGACATATGCCTATCGAACACGTTATATTTGCTCATTTAACCGTTCCTATATACTATACAACTGTATAAAATGTCGTACAGAAGCAAAAACACAACAGTAAACTCCTCTCTTATAGAAATTTATCACATACATTTCTTAAGTAAGTTGGGCTCAGTCTACTGATCGTCAATAACTAGCAAGAGTGCCATTTAACAACAAACAGCTACGATTCTGGCTCCCAAGGTAAACTGTAGCAGTCAATTTATTACAAAGTGGGAGTAGAAAGAGTTTAAAAAAGTAATTTCACTGTCTCCAGATCAGCAAATTTAAAATCAATAACGCATAAATAGAATGACTCAATTATGCATGATTCATCACAATGTTCAAATCAATTACATGATTATCAACTTAAACAATACATAAAATATTTATAAAGGAATCAGAGAAAATATAATCACATATATATATCTTCCGTTCAACTGTTTTCTCCACTTTTCTGCATTAAGAATTACTGATGTTAGCGGCAAAGGACAATCGTGGTAACTGAGAAATTTGACAATGTTAGCGCATTAGGCTACAATTTGTACCACGGTAAATAGGTAAATAGGCGATGCTATTCAGTGTAAAAGGCTCCTCCAAACAGAAGCAAGGACTGATTAAGTTGTTAGAGTAAAGGAGAGAGATTTTGTCATATTTGTTGGAACGAGTAGGGTCCCATTAATTTTAAGTACAATACTGACGGTTTGAGCGCTGTTTTTAGTTGGTGGTTGAACTTAATTTTGGCACTGATCTGGTTTTTCTTGCAAGCTTAAATGAAATCCAGCAGTGACACACCTAGGACAGTGATTTTGAGGCATCTGTACGGTGTCTGCAGCGCTAGATAAAGGGCGCGTTACAATTAGCAATATGGTGGTACTGAATTTACAAACATACAGATTAGGAAGGTGAGCTGTTATGATGGCAGGTGAGATTTGACTTTCAGATGTCTGGAGAGGAATTTACATCCCACTTGATTGTTGACGTGGGATTCACATTTACCTCACGGTGTTGTCTGTAATATAATTTGATGAGCTATGTCTGAAAATAACAGTCGTGGATCAAACAGTGTAGGTTGAAAGATGTGAAGAAAGAGTTTTCGAAACATCACTATTATTCGTTAGATTTGCAACCCCTGTTTACCATTCACTTATAACCATAACTGCAGAACTAAGTCATTGGTAAACACATAAATGTGGAATGAAGTTATACAAGCAGAATGTTTTATAGAGCTTCCAGATACGCTGAAATGAGACAGTTTTTATGTCCGGTGGAGATTATTTCACCTTACCAACTCAGTTCCATTTCTGTTAACTTTCGTAGGACTACATGAACCAAAACTAGTTGGTCATGACCGAGTCACAATGTAATTCCCCGCACGTTCGTAAGAAAGTTTAAAAACAAGGGCTATTAAAATTAAAACACACATTATTATAAAATAATATATACAAAGTATTTAAAGTAGAAACTTGTAGACTAACATAAATTTAAAATAAGCTAGTAGGAGATAAAGGGTGACCGGGGGAGGGGGGAGAGGAGGACTGATATGTTAGATGCAACTCGTAACTTTTTTACGGAAAAGGGATCGTGTGACATGTGAAACAGATAAAATATAACACGAGGAAAAAAAACAATTGTACTATGAATAATACGTTGCAGTGAAATTCTCTTGCCGGCCGCGGTGGTCTAGCGATTCTAGGCGCTCAGTCCGGAATCGCGCGACTGCTACGGTTGCAGGTTCGAATCCTGCCTCGGGCATGGATGTGTGTGATGTCTTTATGTTGGTTAGGTTTAAGAAATTCTAATTTCTAGGGGATTGATGACCACAGATGTTAAGTCCCATATTGCTCAGAGCCATTTGAACCATTTTTTTTAATTCTCTTAAGTACTACGAGATACACCTGTTCAGAATGAAGCTTTGAAACTGTACTAATAAGTTTGTTGTTCAACAGTCAAACTCCAGTTCTGCTGGAAACTTTTTGAAAATGAAAGCTGAGGACCGCTGAAATTATTTCTTAGCAGTGCTTAATAAATTGTTATCCAAATGCAAGATATTCATCGGTCCAGCGCTAGACCATTCATGCACATATTAAGAACAGTGAGGGACCACGGACAAATGAAAATGGTAATGCCCACATTGCAAAACCCAGTTTAAATTTTACCATGTGGTCTGCCTATTGAAACCTTCAGTTTCCTGTTATGATTCATTGTTCGTTCTTCCCGTAGAAATGTAATGTTCTAGCATTCATTGTTTATTCTCACTTAACGAAGTAAAACGGTGAACCCAACAACAAACTGTGTGGGCTGAGGAGTATCACCTCCTAGCGAGAGGTGGTCCTTCAGTATTCATTTCAACGTTGAAAAATTAAACCAGCAACATTAACTATTCTTCTGGTTTCAGGTACACGTCTTCAGCCCATTGATAAGGTAGGAATTATGTGATTATGTGTTTTTATTGACGTAAGCTGCCCAGTGGGGTGTAACTTTTATTATTTGCTTTATTGCCAGAA
This sequence comes from Schistocerca piceifrons, assembly GCF_021461385.2. Lineage (NCBI taxonomy): Eukaryota > Metazoa > Arthropoda > Insecta > Orthoptera > Acrididae > Schistocerca > Schistocerca piceifrons. Next base: position 611,399,202 of record NC_060142.1, on the reverse strand, counting down.
TAGTAACAGTCAAAAGCCCATCTTCAACATCAACTATACATAAGTTATATGCTTAATGCATCCAGTTTCATTATCGCAGTCGTATAATTACAAAAATATTTTTGGCAAAAGCCTTTGCATATGGTAAAAAAAGAGAAGAAAAAAAGTATACAGGAGAGGTCCTCAAAATCAGATGCTTTATATAAATTAACTTTAGTAATATTTTATTCTGTCAGTATATGTCAAAAAACACTATCAATAAATATGAGAAATGTTAGAAGAGTAATACAGCAAAAAAATTATTCGTTTAAAATATCTCTTTTTAAAAATAGCAAGTGCTCTAAGATGTGACATACATCTGATTTTTTAGGGTACCTAATATGGGATGATGACTATCATTGATTTACAACTTTACGTGATTCAGTGCAATGCACTTTAATAGTCAAAAGTAATTAATATATGTTTTCAAATTAAACTTTCGTTGTTTTCTCACTAGGTAAAAATAACTGTGCCAATTTTCAAAATGCTCAGACTACATAATTTACATTATTGGCACACATCACTCTCAAAAGACTTCTATTCGACACCAGACCACAGTTCACGTGCCCCACTAAGGCATGTGGTACAGTGTACCCTCGTTACAAACTTTCGTTGAACGATAAGGATGATTACTATAAACGAACTCTTCGTCTGCACTGTTCTCGTCGTCAGTTGAGAACGGGGTACACAGTGGTCCTCGGTTGAAGAGGAAGCCAACCTACTGGTTCTTTTGTTTTGTTTTTGCTTGTTCTGCTGGTTGGTTGACGTGGATACTTTAGGACGGCAGTAGCAGTAGTCTTGGATGATGATTCTGACGCTAGGCGTAAGGTTCCCAGTGCTTTACTTCATTAGCTAGACCTTCTTGGTCCGCCATTATTTTGCAGTTTTTTTTCATGGGCCATTTGGAATGAGGCGGTTGTTATGGTAGTTGATGTACCAGAAGGTCGGCTTACTTTGTTAGGCCTATTATACTGACCTACCGCTGGTCGTGCATGAGTTTGAACTGGTGAGACTGACTTACTGGCATTTTTCAAATAACTTCCGGGAATTCAGCCAGGTAACACTTTCAGCGACCGCCGATATTTCGGCGGGAGAACATCCCGCCATTTTCAAGGCAAATTGCAACGAACAGGCGGCGTACATGCAGCACTTTTGAGTTCCGTTAAGGATGATCTTGGACTGCGTAAGGCGGGTGTATACCGTATTCCTTGTAGCTGCGGCATGGCATATATTGGTCAAACCATCAGGACCGTGGAGGACAGAAGTACTGAGCATAAACGGCACACACGATTACAGCAGCCAAATAGATCTGCTATTGCCGAACATTGCTTGGATACTGGACACCCCATGTCATATAATAACACCGAGATATTGGCATGCACGTCCAGCTATTGGGACAGTGTCACTAGGGAGGCAGTTGAGATTAAATTAGCGAGCAACCTCGTTTACAGGGATGGAGGTTTCTGTTTAAACTCTGTTTGGAATCCGGCTCTCTCCCTTGTCAAAAAACAGAGGAACAGAGTCAATGCTGCCTCACCTGCGAATTCATAGTCGATAGCTCTGACTTTGGTCATCTTTGGTGGCACTAGTGTTCAGTGTGTGTGTGTGTGTGTTATCTTTCCTGCTTCTGTCGGAGAACCGAGGTATTAAATTTGCATGTACGCCGCCTGTTCGTTGCAGTTTGCCTTGAAAATGGCGGGGTGTTCTCCCGCCGAAATATCAGCGGTCGCTGAAAATGTTACCTGGCTGAATTCCCGGAAGTTATTTGAAAGTTGTATACGCCAGGAGAAACTCAGGTCTTACTGGCATTTCTTCGATCTATTGCTCACGCCTCTTCGGCAACGTCATGTCATTTTCTGGCAAAAAGAATTCATGGTCAGCAAAGCTGTGCCTATTGAAGGGAATGGTGCCACGCGGCTGAAACACTTTCATATCATTTTCAGCGTTCTGCATTAATTCTCTTACCCCATAGGAAATTAATGCTTTGACTGGATGTTCAGACATTTCGTTCATTTCTTCTTCGCTTCCACCGGGCTTTGCAAAGTCATCAGCGAATTCTATCGTTGACAACCTCTAACCTGGAAATACAGTCCCACTGTCGAAACCTTTTATTTTTGTCATTGCTTCTTCGATGTATAGACTGAACAGTGTGGCCAAACGACTACATCGGAATCTTACATCACTTTCAATCCGAACACTTTGTTCTTTGTCTTCTAGTCTTCTTCTTGATCGCTCTTGGTTACTGTACGTATTGTAAATTATACGTCTCTCCCTACAGCTTATCCGTATTCTTCTCAGAATTTCGAACATCTTGCAACATTTTAAATTACCAAACTCTTTTTCCAGATGGCCAAATCCTATGAAAGTGTCTTGATTTTTTGCATTTTTCCTTCCATTATCAACCACAGCGTCAGAACTGCCTGTCTCGTTCCTTTGCCTTTCCTAAAGCATAACTGATGGTTGCCTAAGAGATCCTCAGTTTCCTTTTCCATTCTTCTATACATAACTCTCGTTATCGCCTTGTATACAAGAGCTATTAAGCTGATTGAACGACAGTTGTCGTACTTGTCGGCTGTAGCAAACTTCGAAACTGTGTAGACGACATATTTTCCGAACGTCTGATGGGGTACAGCCATTTTAGAAATTTCATTGTAGTGTTTTCCATTCCATCTTCCTTATTTGACTTTAAGCCTTCGAAAGCTCTTTTAAATTTTTTTCTGTTGGTTACTCTTTCTTCTTCTATCACCTCATTCGACGTCCTCTACAGATTTGAACGTGTGATAATTCCAATATCAAGTTTCCAGTATCTGCACGCTACAAATCACAAGTCCAGGACATTGAAAACAACACCATAAATCACCACTAGTCGATCCAAAATAAAATGGCGCAGTGCTATTGCGCCTGATCAACAGGCTGTGCTGCTCAGGTCTGCTCCTCTTACCGCATGCTACGCTGCTGCAGCATGGTGATTTCCTTGTGTACTAAACCTGTAGACAGGCAGCTGAAATAGACGAAGTATTAATAACCTGCCCCTCCTTATTTTAGGTGGTAGGTCTATTTCAAATTATACGTCCACCAATTGTATACATTAGCGTCTATAAAGCTCCTCCACTTCCTGCACATTCTTTTCCTGTCAACTATTCTTGTGCCGACCGCTGTGACCGAGCGGTTCCAGGCGCTTCGATCTGAACCGCGTGGCCGCTATGGTCGCAGGTTCGAATCCTGCCTCGGCCCGGGATGTGTGTGATGTCCTTTGGTTAGGTTTAAGTAGTTCTAAGCTCTGGGGGACTGATGACCTCAGATGTTGAGTCGAAATGGTTCAAATGGCTCTGAGCACTATGGGACTTAACATGTGCGTCATCAGTCGCCTTGAACTTAGAACTACTTAAACCTAAGGACATCACACACATCCATGCCCGAGGCAGGATGTGTGTCATTTGAACTATTTTTCTATCATATTTGTCGCACGCTAAGGAAACGTTATCCTTGGCTGGCACTAGTACTTGCTAGTCAAGTTACACAGCCATAAGAGTATTGCAGAGCTCTGACGTAACTTCGTGAGAAGTACGCCTGAATGTTGTCAAATGTAGGAGTGTTAGGCAGTCCACTCGCAGAGCATGGTTCCGCGGGGTGATTGCTGCTAACGCAACCCCACGTCCGACTAGAGTGTGTGTGTGTGTGTGTGTATGTGTGTGTGTGTGTGTGTGTGTGAGTGTGTGTGTGTGGCGCTCGCCTGCCGGGGATTTCCCAGAGGCCGGACGCCGCGGCGCCGTTTCCTTCCTGCTTCCTGTTTCCTGTTTCCTGGAGCCCGACGCCCTGACAGGGCCACCGCCGGCACAGGCTCGCTGGGTAGCCGCACTACCCACCCGTCCTACTCTACCGACTCACAAACCTCCGCCATGGTGGCAACTTGTAGATCAAGCTTTGACAATACACCATCCGAGCAGAACTGCTTTTACTGTGTCAAAAATACCTTTATTTTTCAACTACGTTTCCTATTATGTGATTGGACCTCACACATTTTTAGCGTTAAGGTTCTTGTCTTCATGTGTGATTCTATTAGATCTATCGAATCTACATCAAAATTCATATTTATTTATCAGGTTTCTCGAGTGATGTGTCAGAGGAGCTGTTTATCAGGTCCCTAAGATGCTATAACTCCAACCCCTGGGGACATACTATGAAGGAAAGCTGTCCATAAGTTCATGAAACTGCAGAAAAAGAATACCACACAGTGGATAACGTCTTTTTGAATGAAATCTACTTGTGGCCCAATTAAGCACGGGAGTAAGGGTACCGCACCCCATCCCTCTTCTAACAGTGAAAGGAAACTACCAGTCACAGATCACTCTTTGCCAAAGGGAACTAGCAGGTACTATATAATTTTTATTTATTCTCATAAGACTTCAATTAAAGTGATTTATCCACTGAATCGAGGCTATAAACATTTGATAAATGGAAAAGAGGTTGCAATTGTGAAAAACACCCTTGCTAAAGCATACTGAATATATAGTATATTATTATAGTAAGTGTGTAACGCCGGAAATGCATATCCTCCTATTTCCATCTATTGTACTAGTATTTGTTTTCCTTATTTTTGCTACCTGAACATATGATATTTCTGTGTCTTCACATATTGTAATTGTTTTACTATTTGTATATATATATATATATATATATATATATATATATATATATATATATTTATGCATTTATGTCGATGTATAATTGGTTTGTTGTGTAAAGATTATTTGTATTTTTGCGCTGGGTCTTGCCTAGGGAAAACTGCTATCGAACGATTACATCGATAGGTCGTGTGAAGAATCAAAGTGTGTAGGATCTTTGGGAGTGTTAACTCTGCCGCGTGAAGCGCGGGCAGGGCAGTGAGGGTCTGGCGGGAGTAGCGAGTGGAGCAGGTGTTGTGTGACGCTCCCGCGAGTTGCCGCGCTTTCGGGGTTTGGCAGCATGTAATTGCGCTCGACTCGCGATGATAGTTTCTGACATGGTGTCGCGGACGGGAAGCATTAGCTGGCGCACATCAAGAGCCCGTTTCGCCTGGTGACCGTGTCGAGAAGAAGGCGCGCCAACATCCAGCTTCTGCAACAGCGACGGCCGACAATGAGTGACTGTCGCCACCTCCTCGATCGACGGCTTCAAACCTTCAATCAACCAACAAGGAAGACTAAAAGCACGTAAAGTTTCAGAACTGTATGGCAGACCTCAGCTTTTAATCTTGTTCCATTTGACTCGCAAAATTACAGCAACTTAGCATGAACCTTTGTTGCTCATTGTCCCAATTGCATTGCCAAGCAGGGTCCCTTCCTTTTCCGAAATGAGCCCGAGGGTCGTTGAAATTCAAACGCCAGCATCATTCGATTTCACTGCTTTAATTTCAAAGTTCAGCTGGCTACAATATTTAAATTGCACAAGCACAAATTAAGAGTGCGAGTTTTGTTACCGTATTTTAGTTACCTGTGACTGCAGCTCAGCTTGGTACGTACTAAATTTTACTATTGTTAATTGTTCAGAATCATTTAATTCAAGTTCAAAGTTAAATCTCTTCTTTCTAAATTGCGTAGATTCAAGTAGCTTTTGAAATGATTGTTGAGGTAGTCCAAGACTAACCGTATTTTACTGAATTTCGATGTGCTTCAGAACGAAAGCTCACTATTAACTTCAGTCACTAAATTAACTTTCGATTTTCCGGTTTTAGTAATTCTTTTGCTAAATTAAGTCAGAGTGTAGCGAAATTTATTACTTCTGACAAACTTTCAGTTTTCACACTACACGTGTCAACCTTCAGTTGCCACGCTTCTAGTGCTAATTATATGAGTAAAAACCTTTCTTTTTCAGTTACTATAGTAATTGTCCTTAGGACTGGCGACCGTAATTTCCCCCAAATCTCAAATACCTAATTACCGATAGTTAATTGTTAACGTAACGGCTGCACATTTACTTTCCTCATTAACTTTACCCCTTTTCAAAATTAATTTCCACCAGTTTCATTAGCACATTTCCTTTCATTTAGATGTAACCCTTTCCTCCCTCTTTACCGACAGGTTAACTTCGGTGACGATTGCTTTTCCAAGACTCCCATTAGGTACACGCGGTTTCATTTTTCACTGTCATTAAGGTCGGTAAGTGAGGGGGAGGTTACACGTGGCGACCTGGTGACAGGACAATCTTCGGATTTGAGGTTGTTCTGGACACGAATTTTGCATTGTGCAAATCTCGTAACAAAGTACTGGTTACGTACAGGCCGTTACGTCAGCGAGAATAAGTAGTGGGAGTAATCCTAATTACATTTGAGATTTGTCATTTATATTGAAAATTATTAAAATGAGTGAAGGCAACAATTACCAAAATTTGGTAGACTTGGATACGGAACAATCGGTCGAACAGTGGGAAACGCGCACGGCGGTTCCCATTGTTCAGGGGCAGGCGGCTAGCATGAAAGACGCGACCGCCGAAACGCAACAAAGAGCAGAAATGGAATTCCAAACTTTAGAAAATGTTTCGGAATCGGAAGCGAAAATCAAATCTGTACCCCTTGATGATGAATACGGGGGAACATGTATAGAGGAACCAGCTACGGATGTAAAACCGGTAGTCTCCCTGAATTTAACTGATTTATTGAATGTTTTGATTAATGAAATCAAGAGTCAATCGGCAGAAATTATAGCTCTGTCTGCCAAGCAAGAAGCTCAGTCTGAAAAGATTGAACGAAAGCTAGACAATCAGAACAAAGCTATTAATGTTGTTAACAACAATGTTGGAGTTGTTAATACAAAAGTTGATAAAATCAAAGAAGATATTGTTGTAATTAATACCGAAATCGGTAATCTTAAACAGGAAATGATAGGCGTTCAGGCGGAAATTGCGAGCATAAATACTCGTTTTGATTCCGAAATTAGCAGAATCGAGAAAAGTGTAGGAGAAGCAGTTGCTCCGATCATCGAGAATAAGGTGACGGAACAAATTCAATTAGTGAAAAAAGGGGATCAACAGAAGGTGGAAACTTTAAAGGCTTTAGTGTCCGAAGTAGACACTAAAGTGAGGGAGCAGGCTAATACCTGCGAAGAGAAAAAGAGGGAAGTGGAAACGCTTGCGACAACCACTTGCCAAGTAATTACGAGAGTGTCGGAATTAGAAAAGAAACTTGACGAAAAACAGAGCTATGTGCCAATCTGTGCACATAGTTCGGAATTGTTGACGAAAGAGGAGCGGTTCGACCCCTTGAAAAAAGGCGGTATACACGCGACGGATTTCATTAAAAATTGTGAAAGAGTTTTACCCAGATCATGGACTAATGAGAGAAAAATTAATGCGGTTATTGATGTGCTGGCTGGTGATGCCAAGCGTTGGAGCTTAAACCTCGACATTACGAACCTGACTTTTGACGAGTTTAAAAATTTGTTTCTGGCTGAATACTGGTCAGAGCAAAAACAGCAAAGTGTCTGGCGCGAATTTGTCGTATCGAGGCCTTTCGATGCGAATTCGCGCGGTTCGATGAGGGAGTTTTGTGAGGGCTGGATCCGCAAGTTGGAATATTTGCGTGATCGCCGCACGGAATCCGAAATAGTCTGGGAACTCTACAAAAAGCTTCCAGATGATACAAAACGCTACGTAGGAAGCAATTACAGGACAATAAATGATTTCCTGGAAAGAGTGGAGGACGAGGACAATTGGCGCAATAATCGCGACAGTGGTAGAGGCCGTGGTAACAACAAAGGGTACCACAGCAACCACACCAACGATAACCATGGGAATAATGCATACCGCAACCATGGGAGCAATAACAATAATCGTTCGGACCGTAATAACAATCGGTACAATGCGAATAATAACCGGAATGACGGAAACCAGTATCATACTAGCGTGATACGGGCTGCGCAGAATAGTAATAATGCCAGAGGGTGTGACCAGCCGCCTCAGCAGTATCCGGGGAGCGTATCTGCTGGGACGAGACAGGGAAACCATTAGCTGCGCCGGTGAGGGGCCGACCGGGCGTGGAGAAATTTTGGCGGCCCAATAACAGGAGAAAACCCAGGTGTCGTCGTTATGAAAATTCCGTATGGAATAATCAACGGCGGGAGAGTGTGCCAGTGTTAAGAGAAAAGAGTGCGCCCACAAGTAGTAGATCAGCTGTAGACACGGCAGTAGGAAGTACATTCACTGTCAGTGAAAACAATTTAAGTAGTGTTCCGGAAATCGATCATAAAGTGGCAGCTGTAATACCCGCAGCGGAACTGGAGATTGAATTTAAGAATGATTCGCAATTGTTGAGAGAAGATCAGATGTCGGATAACACGTCCGTCATCGAGCGAGGGGATGCAGAGAGGGATGAGGTCTGGTTAAGGCAGTTCGGTCGCTTATACGACGAACTAAGAGATTATAGGGGTTTGTATGGGAGAAGTGTTTATGGGGAGCGCGTGCAGGATTTGCCACGTCTCGTCCCGCAAGAAGATAGTGTTTGTGAAATGATAGAAAGTTCTGGGCTTAATCGGCAGACTTTACTAGAAATAGTTGATGTTAAGGGGGAGCACGAGCAAGATTCGTCGTGTCTCGTCCCACAAGAGTTGGATGTTGAAGTAGTAACGGAAAGTTCTGGCCCTAACCGGCAGACCTTACCGAAAGTTTCAGTGGTAGAAGTAGCCGACCCATCCGACGCAAACCTCCAGTTTAAACATTGCGAAAGTATTAAGGAGAAAGATTGCGAAAATTTTAGTGATAGCCGGACACAATTGGTAGAAAAGCACATAGATTTCAGCGTGTATGAGGTTAGAGCTGACGTTGTGCGGTCAGACGGTAGCAGTGTGGTTTGCGCAGATCCAGAGGAAGTAATTTCAGATGCTACTGGGCACATTCCTCCAGGTAGATTGGCAGATGAGATCAATCTGACCAAAGTGGAATCAACGAAGGTGACAATTAGTGAATTGATAGCAAAGCAACACTCACTAGTTGACGAGTTACAGGAAAAGGTTTCGGTATTGGAGGCGAAGCTAGAGACTAAGCCTCAGGACAAACGTGTTGAAATTAAAACTGTATGTAAACAGAGGCTGAAAAAGCCGCCAGATAAACCGGATTTAGGATCAAAGCCGGATGGTTTATTCTGGAATGACCTGGATATAGACAAGGATTTACTGTGGGAAAATAAAGAAACAGCCGAGGACAAGTGTAGACAGATAGTAGTGTCTGCTAATATGCACGGCCTACAACTAAACGTGTTGATTGACACCGGTGCAGAATTGAGTGCTGTATCTGGGAAAATATTTGAGTTACTGAAAGACAGACCTGGCATCGTAGTTATGCCAGTAACAGGAGTGAAAATTATCGGTGCTACTGGGAAGGCCAGTAAACCGGTCACAAAACAGATTTTTGTCCACTTCGAGATATGTGGGGCACGATTTGAACAAGAGTTTGTCGTCGTGCCAGACTTGACTACGGGAGTAATTATCGGGTTAGATTGGCTATTAAAGTACCGTGCAGTGATTAACTGCGAAAGCAAAACGTTGACATGTACGTCCCAAGATAAAACAATAGTAGTTAGTTTTGACGAGGCAGGAGACGGTGTGCATAGGCAATACCAGCCTATACACATTGTTAACTGGCCGGATGGTATTGACGTAGGTATGAATTTGAACTACTGTAATGTGAGGAATCTCGGAATTGACAATAGTGTAGAAAGTGGATTGGAAAGTATTGTAGACGGTGTGTCAAACGTAACACACGAACAAAGACGAGGCCGAATTTGCCGTACCTATTGCCATCACAACCATAGGCCATGGGGCAGATATGTAGCAGAATTTGAGAGAATTGTGGACACTTTGAGACATGAATCGACGGGATTTTCTCCAGAGGAAATCCTGCTGGATGACAGAAGTAAAAGTTTAGTGGAAGAGATAATCAAATTCCCTCCACGGATTGACATTAGTATTGGTGTGAAAAAAAGATCGTTTGCGAGAAGTAATGAAGCTAAAAGCCGATGCTCGCATACGTCGTCATGACGCTAAAGCGCGTTTTGCTAAGTTTGCGATCGGAGACTTAGTACTTGTAAAAGCTCATGAGAAATCGAGCGAGATAGACAATGAAATCTCTAAATTTAAGTTTGTTTATAATGGACCATTGTAGACCTGAAATTGTACCGACCAAGGATTGATTAGTACCACAGATAGGGTAATTTGTACAGTATGTAGATATAGAGTGTAAGATTTAAGGATGTGCCATGTGGCGATGCTTTTGCCTGACCTAGAGGTCATTAAAGAAGTTGTAATTAATAAGTAATTTATGTTGATTAAATGATTTAAGAGTTACTGAATATTAATCAATTTAAAAATCCAAGCTGCTAGTTTAAGTTTTCAGCTGAGTCACAGTAGATTAAGGACTGTAAATATGATTTTGTAAATAGCTGTAAGATTCCATAAATATGTGATTTACTAGTCATTGCCAATGTACTTAGACGCTGTTTTAAGTTTCAGGCTAGTACATGCGTGTGATGATGGACAGTGTTGAGTTATCCACTGTGATAGTATTAAGGGACTCCTTGAGATTACTCGGGAGTGAGTTTTTCCTAAAGAATTCAGTGAAACGGACGTTCTGGAAACGCCGTCATAAGGGCGAGTGAGATCAAGCGTGCCGCACACGCGGGCGCAACAATACTGGCGAGGCGAGCCGCTGTCGGCTCTTGTGCCGCCGTAGGCTCTCCGTGCCGCTCTCGGCATTCTTTGTACTTGCGGGTACGAAAGGCGGAGTAGTTTTTCTTCCCGGACAGCTGATGTGAAAGAATTCTGCTGTCAATACTTATGTTTTTTTCGATCTACTGAATATTATTTTCTTGTTTAGCATTAAGTGGACTCTCATGGCAAGCGTATTAATTACGAAAAGGTTATATAAAATGTGTATTCTATGTAATTAATAATTAATTTGCGTATTTTCATCTACCTGTTTTTATGACCATGTACTCTGATTAATTTTGTAAATAGTATTCCATTTCTTGATACTGTTGGGAATTTTGACAATTTTAGAATAGCTAAACCATTTTCTACGTTTTCTATGAATTTTAATATGTTGTCAACCTGTTTTATTTTGTGCAAGATGACAGAGTGGAATAAGATTAGGAGTGTCTCCACTCAATTATTGTGGTCTAAAAATTGATTTATGATTAATTAGACGAATGCTAAATTTTGTTGATGTTTTGAGCATATGCATTTCCGCTGTTTCTTTTTTGGGACATTTTCTGAGTCTGTTTACGTTACACGAACATCCTCAGACAATGTGGGGCACGTGTAACGCCGGAAATGCATATCCTCCTATTTCCATCTATTGTACTAGTATTTGTTTTCCTTATTTTTGCTACCTGAACATATGATATTTCTGTGTCTTCACATATTGTAATTGTTTTACTATTTGTATATATATATATATATATATATATATATATATATATATATATATTTATGTCGATGTATAATTGGTTTGTTGTGTAAAGATTATTTGTATTTTTGCGCTGGGTCTTGCCTAGGGAAAACTGCTATCGAACGATTACATCGATAGGTCGTGTGAAGAATCAAAGTGTGTAGGATCTTTGGGAGTGTTAACTCTGCCGCGTGAAGCGCGGGCAGGGCAGTGAGGGTCTGGCGGGAGTAGCGAGTGGAGCAGGTGTTGTGTGACGCTCCCGCGAGTTGCCGCGCTTTCGGGGTTTGGCAGCATGTAATTGCGCTCGACTCGCGATGATAGTTTCTGACATGGTGTCGCGGACGGGAAGCATTAGCTGGCGCACATCAAGAGCCCGTTTCGCCTGGTGACCGTGTCGAGAAGAAGGCGCGCCAACATCCAGCTTCTGCAACAGCGACGGCCGACAATGAGTGACTGTCGCCACCTCCTCGATCGACGGCTTCAAACCTTCAATCAACCAACAAGGAAGACTAAAAGCACGTAAAGTTTCAGAACTGTATGGCAGACCTCAGCTTTTAATCTTGTTCCATTTGACTCGCAAAATTACAGCAACTTAGCATGAACCTTTGTTGCTCATTGTCCCAATTGCATTGCCAAGTAGGGTCCCTTCCTTTTCCGAAATGAGCCCGAGGGTCGTTGAAATTCAAACGCCAGCATCATTCGATTTCACTGCTTTAATTTCAAAGTTCAGCTGGCTACAATATTTAAATTGCACAAGCACAAATTAAGAGTGCGAGTTTTGTTACCGTATTTTAGTTACCTGTGACTGCAGCTCAGCTTGGTACGTACTAAATTTTACTATTGTTAATTGTTCAGAATCATTTAATTCAAGTTCAAAGTTAAATCTCTTCTTTCTAAATTGCGTAGATTCAAGTAGCTTTTGAAATGATTGTTGAGGTAGTCCAAGACTAACCGTATTTTACTGAATTTCGATGTGCTTCAGAAAGAAAGCTCACTATTAACTTCAGTCACAAAATTAACTTTCGATTTTCCGGTTTTAGTAATTCTTTTGCTAAATTAAGTCAGAGTGTAGCGAAATTTATTACTTCTGACAAACTTTCAGTTTTCACACTACACGTGTCAACCTTCAGTTGCCACGCTTCTAGTGCTAATTATATGAGTAAAAACCTTTCTTTTTCAGTTACTATAGTAATTGTCCTTAGGACTGGCGACCGTAATTTCCCCCAAATCTCAAATACCTAATTACCGATAGTTAATTGTTAACGTAACGGCTGCACATTTACTTTCCTTATTAACTTTACCCCTTTTCAAAATTAATTTCCACCAGTTTCATTAGCACATTTCCTTTCATTTAGATGTAACCCTTTCCTCCCTCTTTACCGACAGGTTAACTTCGGTGACGATTGCTTTTCCAAAACTCCCATTAGGTACACGCGGTTTCATTTTTCACTGTCATTAAGGTCGGTAAGTGAGGGGGAGGTTACAAGTGTACGATGTGCGTGCCGCTAAAACTCAGAAACGACTCCTGGTGCGCTAAAGGGAGTTTTATGGTGCACTATCCCTCTGTTCCCCATCCATGAATAAGGTCTCCGTTTTTACCTGGAGGCATGCTTTAGAAGATGTAAGAGCTCCGTAGTTTCTCCCTCTAGATACTTTTAGAACATTGCAAAACATTCGAGAGTATTCGAGAACATTCCAGAACATTCGAGAGTATTCGAGGGAACTCGACAACATTTCAGAATGTTCCATAATATTCTACAATGATCCGGAATGTTCTGGAATGTTCGGGAATAGTTGGCAACATTCGGGAAGATTTCAGAGTGTTTAAAAGCATCCAGGGCATTGTAGAACATTCCAGAACACTCCCCAGTGCTGTGGAATGTTCTGGAACATTGTGTACCATTCGAAAACTTTCTTGTTATGTTCCAGAATTCGCCACGGGTGCTGCTACCGATTGGTTGGGGTATAAAAAGCAAGACCTGTCGTGGCTTCGAACGTCAGTTTCTTATCAGTAATGGAGGGAGGAACCAAAATGGTAGTGTAGCGAGTGAATAAAACACACAGCGAAATTGAAGTACTCAGAGTGGTACACTGACTGAATACAAATCGAAAACAAAGTGTGAAAAGTGTGCATTTTTTAATAACATGTTGATTTGATTTATATTTTAGAAAACTCCAAAAAGTAAAAGAGGAGGAGATTTTGCCATTTCTGAAACAAAACAGCAAAATAATAAATAAAAACGGAACAGACGAAGAGTGCGAAGTTCCCAACTGGCAAGAATGAGCACCACGCGAGGTAGAGAAAGTGAGGAACAACCGATCTCTACTGAACTGCCAAGCCAATTCAAAAGACTGCAATTTCTAACCAGATTAGCTTACAGTTTTACAATTAACAAAGCGCAAGGACAAACTTTCAAGTATTGTGGCATCACCCCCAAAGACTCCAGCTTCTTTCGTGGTCAACTACGAGTATACACAGCTTGCTCACGAGTAGGAAATTCTAAAAAATAGCCCAGAGAACAAAATGAAAAATGTAGTTTAGAAACAAGTATTGTAAACAGTTTGAACATGTTTTCAATAAATATTTTTACCTATTATAATTTAAAGTTTTTCCTCTGACACGCACAGTGGTTACGGTTACTACAAGTCACACCACAAGTTGGGAAACGGGGCCAAATTTCTAGTAGTTTACTGTCGAGTTGAGATGTTCACAAATGTTTTATTCGTATCTTACAAGAACTAGCAGTACAGCAGTAAGCAACCTTTTAAACACGCCGCTAACGGCAATCAAGTAATTTATAGCAATACAACAACTTAAAGAATTTAAAAGACACACACAGAAGCTAGCAGTACGGCAACAAACAACCTTTTAAAACACGCCGCTGACGGAAATCGAGTGATTTATAGCAATATAACAGTTTTAAAAAATTTAAAGAACATTAGTAAACAGGCTACTAAATTGTATACAGAACTTTGTTAATAAAGCACGGTGAGTTAGTGAAGCTACCAACACGTCATTAAAAAAAATTAAACAGGTCTCAGCAAACACACGATTAATGACAATAAAAGGAATTTACAAACAGGGAGGAATTTAAAAAAAATTTAAATAAAAGTGTCCTGGAATATCATTAGAACATAAAAGATATGACGGACCCGTGTAAGGCGGCCTCAAATCACCCTCTCAGGGATGCTCAGGCTAGACAGAATACTGAACAATCTAAATACGCCCTTAAACACAATTGCCACTCTCAGGCTGGTCACTGCACCGACTTTTAGCCAGCGAAAACCTGTTATGAGATGGCTTAACTTGCTGACAGAACTATAGCTAACCTCGCGCAAGGAATCATTACACCACACAGTCCTGAATGAGCGACCACATGATCAACCAACAAGAAGCATGAATTTACTCATAACCCATGACAGAATAGCGAAACAATTACACTGCCAAAACTACACCTCCCATCGGACAGCAACGAGAGGAGGAGGAAAGATCACGGTCTTCAATTACACCGGTGACAGGGACAGGAAACCCGGTCGCTGGACGCCACAAGGCAGAAGAGACGCTGGTTACACAAAATTATTACTTAATGATTAAAACTTCCATGAACTTAACTTGCAATTATGCTCGAATAGGCAGTACACGAGCTCCGATGGCAAGGTTCCACACATCCGACCGCGCACGCGTCACCAGCGTACCCAACACGCCGCGGTCACGCGACAACACGCTCTGTCACCGGAGTTCGCGTCTTCTGTGCAACGTTGAAGGGTAGTGACTGCTCATTCATGTTAGGTGTCTCCTTTTAAACTCCAGCCCTGAAACGGAGGATTTAAAGAAGCTTGTTAACGTCCCACCACGGCGAAATAAACAGCAACTACTCGTGGGGCGATTCTGTATACAACCAACACGCGGGGAGCTCTTGCGTCAACTCGCCCCGCTCGTTACACACAACCGACATACATCACGTGGCGACTCTGTACAACCGACCACGCCTGGTCCGCGCTGGAAAGCCACACTACCCTCCCGTGTCCACCACACTCTCAGCCGACAAGGGCCCTATTTCCGCGCCACCACACGAGGTTACAACCGGTCAAAGATCTTGCTTCCTCCATAGCAGTTTCCCGGAAGCAAAAACGCTGTTATCGATAGCAGAGTGAAAAGACAACCAAGCAGCCACTTAATGACAGACAACATATCAAACAAACATGTGAGGGGAATAAAAGGAAAACCAATGCAATCTAAACGCAAGGTGTAGCACGAGTCGATATACGGCTCATCCTCTTACTCAAACATCACACAATCTCTTATCAGCTCCCTCAGCGAAGGCGGGTGTACCAGCTAGTGTGACACTAAATCGCCGATACAGCAAACTACTGCAAAATCTTAGTGATCTGAAGAACCAACCACGGAACAGCAAGTAGAAACACCAACAGATTCACCACAGTGCATGATGGGAGAACTAGCTGTTTGTGAATGTCTAAACTGCGCAAATAAAACCCAATGTAAACCCCGATGCAGCCGCGGTGATGCATCGGCAGCTCATGCTTACCACTCTTAGATGAAATGAGCATGGTTGACGGCTGCTGTTGCAACCGGGAATTCTGGTTCAAACTCGACCTCTGCACTGTGCTCTAAGTAGGAGACATCTCTCTCTGTGGTACCCTCCTAGAACAAGCCCTCTCTTCTGTACATCGAAAACGGCAGCAGAGAGGGAACTGATCCCTTTTTCATCTTCCACTTTACATACTCGTAACACCAGTCAGAATAAAATCTCTTCCCATTTTTATTGACTCTGGAGGACAACGTACTGCTTACTACAACCCAGATATGAAGTGAACCTTTGTTGATCTTTTCCTCTAATGCTACAATGACCAAATTTATGCAAATACACTGTTTCTCTTCCGTCAAAGAAAATACTTACTGTACTTAACATATCGGTTAGCTATGCTAATGCCTCACTAACAAAAGAATTTTTCAAAGACTCTCATCCTGATTAAAAACTGCGAACTGGACAACAAATTTTGTGTCCTGAGACGTGCCTGTACTCTCTCATACCTTGCTTTCACATGTTTACTCTTCATGCTCCCATACTGTGTTTGGAAAAGGATATTCAGGCACCTTCATAATTTTATGACTTTTCGGTTCCTTTCACTACTGATACACTGGCGGAACTACTACCAGAAATTCGCCGAGTGAAAAATTTCATTGATTTTCCCGCTTTTAGTACATGTTTGTGCGAGGTAGTATTAATTCCAGCAAGTACGCTAGGGATGGTACTCTTAATTCCGTCTCATTACTTTCACTCGACCGGCCGGGGTGGCCGAGCGGTTCTAGGCGCTACAGTCTAGAACCGCGAAACCGCCACGCTCGCAAGTTCGAATCCTGCCTCGGGCATGGATGTGTGTGACGTCCTTTGGTTAGTTCGGTTTAAGTAGTTCTAAGTTCTAGGGACTGATGACCTCAGACGTTAAGTCCCATAGTGCTCAGAGCCATTTGAATCATTTTGAAATTTCGCTCTTGGTGCACTATGTACTATTTATTACAAATGACGCCTGCTCAAGCATCAACAGCCTCTGTAGAACGGTGACAACTGTCTTACTGAATTTGATGATGCACATAGATTTTTTTTTTTTCCTTTTCCTAACTTGGTGCTATTAGTTCCCTTGTGGCAAAGAATATTACGGGGTAGAAACTAGAAAAATTTTATCAAAGTTCACTCAAATTCCCGAGGGCAGAATCGAGCCAGAGATAGAGGCGCAAGTGAGCCAGTATGTCACAACTGAGTCATGTTGTTGGCACATTATGACACCTTCTTTGTTGTGAAAATGCACATTCAGCAAACAGTAGACTGTAAAGGAAGCGAAACAAGAATATTCGCTAGCTTATAATATATATTGTAAGAAACTGTTTCACAAGAGTACACGCAAAGGAACTGACACCACATTTAACCACCTGTTCAGTTAATACGAGAGATATTCGGAAAGTAAGGTCTGTTGTGGTGCGAAATGGAAACCACAGTGAAAAATCTGACGGAGCTTTGCACAGATGCTTTGGGCATTGCCTCTAGTATGCCCGTCGATCGAGTCATGAGGCTCTTTTGAGTACAGAGAGCACAATGAGCACATAAGGACGCTTAAACAATAGTGTCTCCCGCCAAGTAAGAGGGCCTGGTTCGAGACTGCACCTGATGCCACGCAGCCCACATAAGATAGCTGACATGCGTTCCCTTCTGCGTGACCATTCTCGGCCACACTCTGCAGGGGCAATGAAGATGCTCCTGCAGCCTTTTTCCATAGGAAATGCTTCATCACTCATATAAGAGTTCGTAATTGTCTCTTCCTGAGTTTCATCTCTGCTCACATGAACCGCTGGCTATGAAGACAATGTTCTGGCACAGACAACGAGCTGTAGATGGGCATAGAGAATTGACAGAAAGCACATGGGACTGTCTTCTGGGACGAGGGAATTGAAAAGTTGGTACAACGATAAGACAAATGTTTAAATCCAAGCTGCGACTATGGAAAGAAGTAACTGGAAGGTGTAGCTGATTGTTACAAATAAAACTTTCTTGATTTTCACAGTTGTTTCCATTTTACGACCGATTGGGCCTTACTTTCCCAATAAGCCTTGACAGCAAAAAAGGAGGACTGAGACTCGTCTCATAGTCTTATACCAGCTCCCCTCAAATACCCTCCCCCCCTCTCCAGTTATCATCATGAATTGATCGTTGGAATCGATGGCATTCACTTAATTCCATGATTGTGATACTGTAGTGAATCTATGTCCTTGATGCTCCATCACAGTCTGTGAACTAGGCGAAATTGCACTTCATGCTGCTGGCTGCCTACCGATGGAGGAAATGTTTGTCTTCGGACAACAGTACATTGCACTTTGCACTCATGGCTGAGTTTCAACGTAGAAGCAAGCAATGGGGCGTTTCAAGGTCCACGTTCCTGTTCGACACATAGACACCTCTGGGTGCTGAAACCTTACCTATACCAGGTACATCACACATGGCCAATGCAAAATTCGGAGAGGGGCTAACCACACTTCATAGCTCAAGACCGCTTCATGCTGGGCAATGACCGCACCTGCTCCCTGGCAACTCACCATGGCAAACTCGCCTGCGCATGCATCCGCAGAGCTCAACGGAGAGACATCAGCTAGAATCCAACACGCAGCTGAATGAGCGAAGACAGTGGCTGGTGCGTAAGATCTGCGACTTGTTAACATTTACAATAAGTGATTAAAATCTAATACAGCTTTACCGGCTTCGTTGATGACTCACAGTTCCCAACATCTGTCGTGACTTCATGAAGAGGTGTCTCCACTTGGGCCTCTATAGTTGTATAGTGTGAATGATTTGCGTGTGTGGTTTCGTGAGGAGTGCAGTAGTAGTTCAAAGATGAGCGTATTAGTTGAGTTATGCTGTCAATACCTGAGACGAATGTTTGGCAAGGAGGAAGTTCAAATCGGAGATACACGTGTAGTGAACAGTATCGAAACTCGGTTGGGCTACCGGTTTGATAGAGCGTCTCCTCACTCCCTCTGGGTAGCTAAAGGAGACTGTTAGGCTGTTCTCCGCCTTTTACGGTATTGGGGTTGTGAGTAGGTAAGGGAATCGATAGACTCTGTTATCGTAAGACAGGTTGAATGGTTAAGTATCAGGATGACGTATGTTGTTGTTGCTGTTGTGGCCTTCACACCACAGACTGGTTTGATGCAGCTCTCCATGCAATTTATTCTGTGCAAACCTCTTCATCTCCGAATAACTACTGCCACCTACATCTTCTTGAATCTGCTTAGAGCATTCATGTCTTGGTTCCCCTCTACGATTTTTACCCTCCACACTTCTCTCCAATACTAAATTCGTGATCCCTTGATGCCTCAGAACATGTTGAAACAACCGATCCGTTCTTCCAGTCAAGTAGTGCCTCAAATTCCTCTTCTCCCCAATTCTATTCAGTACCTTCTCATTAGTTACGTGATCTACCCACCCAATCTTCAGCGTGCTTCTATAGCACCATATTTCGAAAGCTTCTATTCTCTTCCTGTCTAAACTATTTATCATCCACGATTCACTTCCATATATGGCTACTCTACATACAAATTCTTTAAGAAAAGACGTCCTGACACTTAAATCAATACTCGATGTTAACAAATTTCTCTTCTTCAGAAACGCTTTCCTTGCCGTAGCCAGTCAACGTTTTATATCCTCCCTACTTCGACAGTCATCAGTTATTTGGTGTCCCAAACAGCAAAGCTCGGCCGGCCGTTGGGGCCGAGCGTTTCTAGGCGCTTCAGTCCGGAACCACGCTGCTGATACGGTTGCAGGTTCGAATCCTGCCTCGGGCATGGATGTGTGTAATGTACTTAGGTTCGTTGGGTTTAATTGCTTCTCAGTCTAGGCGACTGATGACCTCAGCTGTTAAGTCCCATAGTGATCAGAGCCATTTGAACCATTTTTTGAGCAAAGCTCGTTTATTACATCTAGTGTCTCGTTTCTTATTCTGTTTCCGTCAGCATCACCTGATTTAATTCGACCACATTCCATTATCCTCTTTTCGCTTTTCTTGATGTTCATCTTATCTCCTCCTTTCATGACACTGCCCATTCCTTTCAGCTGCTCTTCCAGGTCATTTTCTACTCTCATAGAATTACAATGTGGTTGGCAAACCTCGAACTTTTTATTTCTTTTCCATGGATTTTAATTCCTACTCCAATTCTTTCTTGTTTCCTTTACTGCTTTCTCAACATACAGATTGAATAACACAGTAAATAGGCTACAACTTTTCTCACTCCCTTATCAACAACTGCTTCCATTTCGAGTCCCTTGACTCCTATAACTGCCATCTGGTTTCTGTACAAAATTTTAAATAGCCTCTCGCTCCCTGTATGTGAACCGTGCCACTTTCAGAATTTGAAAGAGATTATTCCAGTCAACATTGTCAAAACCTTTCTCTAAGTCTACAAATGCTATAAACGTATGTTTGCCTTTTCGTAACCTATCTTGTAAGATACGTCGTAAGGTCAGTACTGCTGTCGTGTTCCAACATTTCTACGGAACCTAAACTAATCTTCACGAAGGTCGACGTCTACCAGTTTTTACATTCGTCTGTAAGGAATTCCTGTTAATATTTTGCAACCATGACTTATTTAACTGATAGATCGATAATTTTCACACCTGTCAGCGCACGCTTTCTATGGGATTGGAGTTATTATATTCTTCTTGAAGTCTGAGGTTATTTCACCTGTCTCATACATCTTGCTCACCAGATGGGGTAGTTTTATCAAGGCTATCTCTCCCAAAGCTGTCAGTAGTTCTAATGGAATATTGTCTGCCCTCAAGTACATCGCCCTTGTATAGATCCTCTAAATACCTTCACATTTCTACTTTCCCTTCCTTACTTAGGACTGGTTATCCATCTGAGCTCTTGATATTCATGCCGGTGGTTCAGTTTTCTGCAAGCATCTCTTTAATTTTCCTGTAGACAGTATCTGCCTTACCTCTAGTGATCCATGCCTCTGCACCTTACAATTATCCGCTAGCCAACCCTGCTTAGCCGTTTTGCACTTCTTGTCGATGTCATTTTTGAGACGTTTCTATTCCTTTTTGCCTGCTTCATTTACTGCCTTTTTATATGTTCTCCTTCCATCAATTGAATTCTAAATATCTTCTGTTACCCAGGGATTTCTATTAGCCCTCGTCTTTTTTACCTACTCGATCCTCTGCTGCATTCACTATTTCATCTCTCAAATCTACCCATTCTTCTTCTAATGGAAATGTCTTACAATTTAAAACCTGGGTCCTAAATCTCTGTCTAAGCAATATATAATCTGTCTGAAACCTTCCAGTGACTCCAGGTCTCTTCTTCGTATACAGCCTTCTTCTGATTCTTAAACCAGGTGTTAGCTATGCTACGTTGTCCTCTGTGAAAATTCTACCAACGGCTTCCTCTTTTATTCCTTACCCACAGTCCGTATTCACCTACTTCTTTTGCTTCTCTTCCTTTTCCTATTATAGAGTTCCAGTCCCATATGACTAATAAATTTTCTTCTCCCTTAACCATCTGAATAATTTCTTTTATCGCATTACGTATTTCTTGAGTCCCTTCATCATCCGCACAGCTACTTGGCATATAAACTTATACTAGTGTGGTAGGCGTGGGCTTCGTGTCGATCGTGGCTACAATAATGCGTTCACTATTATATTCGTAGTAGCTTATCCGTGTCCCTATTCTGTTATTCATTATTAAAAATATGTTACAATTAATATGACTAATCGGTTCATTTTGCTGTCTGTTTCAGTTATCCTAACGTTTCGACCTCCATTTTAATAGTTTTTCAAATGAAATTGGTTTTCTGGCTTCTTCCATTTCCTCATGTTCTTTTTTTTTCATTTCAAACCTACTAGGTGTACCTAATTAAATATGGCCTTCAACACATTTAGTGTACGCTAACTTTAATTTAGGGTTTGCTTTTGCCTATTCATTTTCATCAGTCTTTCGTAAAATATTTTATCACTTTGCTCGTAAGATGGCCCTTATGACTTTTTCCATTATGTAGCGAAGTGGTCACGAGGACTAACAGTTCAATACTATTTCAGCTCAAGTTGCTATGGATATGAACGGATTGAACTATATGTAAGTTTGACTTTTCTGAAGTTAACTGATTTTGTTTGTTGACGTTTGTATAGTCTCTGCTCTCATACATCCACGTGTGTGTGACTCGACGACAATGAAACGTACCAGTCCTAAATAATCTAAGGCAAGGTATTGCAATTGTTACCCGTGCAATTTTGATTGCACGGCCGTCACTAGAGGTGCCAATCCGGTTGTTTCATTGTTTCTGGACGGCAGAGGGGGGGAGTGTGCAGTGGTCTTGCCTGTGGTCAAGGCTGGAGCTGGTTTTGGCGATGACACCAGAGCCCCTTAAGGATTTAGACAAACTTAGCGCATTTCCCTTGAATCTACATTACAACTGCCAGCATCAAAGCCTCATTAACCACAGAAGAGTCAATCCACACATCCATGGCTGGTTCTTAAAGCTGAGGCGACCAGGAGTGGGGTGCTGAAGCAGAGTACACCACAAAGTTCTGCGGTTGCCACCTGTCGAGCAGTTCAGCTGGACAACTACTGGCATTCACCATGGTGTGATAAGTGCTGAACAACTGAACAGGTTGAGGGCCAATGTAGGTGCAGAGGATACGACAGCTTTTTTTCATTTTCTACTTCACTATTTGGGAAAGATTGGAATGGAGGTTTGATAATCCGTTTTATTTCCCTGGCCACAGATATCTGTTTGACAGCAGATGCAGTGAACTGGGTCCCACTGTCACAGAGTGAGTTAATCTTGAGATAGCCAAAACCTGGCCAAGGTAGTGAAGGTAGCGTCAGTCGTCGTTGACGCTATGCGTACCACATGGTTGGCATCCGTGATGAGCAACCACATCAGTCCCATTAATGGGCCAGAGATGGACGTGGTTCCAGGGGTGTAGCCTAGGCTCCAAATGATTGTGGGGATGCTGCTTGGTGCTGGGTGCACTTAATGCAACAATAGACCATTCTCTGAGTTGCTGTTGACACCTGGCCTGTACAAGTGTCAGCCCACAACATTGTCATGTTTGACATCCCTCAGTGTCCCTAGTGCAGCAAGCTCAGGACTCATTGCTACAATACAGCTGAAATATTACCTGATGTTTGTCTGTCTCATAATCAAAAGGAATAACGTCAACAACAACTGAGGTAACCATCCAGTGAGTGAGGTTCGTTAGGCAACCATGAGTCAGATTACGGTTGTGATGCGCAGTGTCCGCGACTTGTACAGTGATAGTGGGGAAACCATACGATGTATGTTGTCATACTGTATCGCTGTGGATGCAGAGGACCTCCTCTTGATCAAAATCAGCTTGCAGGCCAGAGGGTGTATATGAGAAAGCATCGTTATTGGAACGTTATGCCATGACTTCAACCAGATGATATAGTCGTATGCCCTCAGGAATAACGTCCAGCTCTGGAGGTGTTGAACTGTTCAGTCGAATTGGTTGGATTATCCCCCAAGTAATGTAACCGAGGGCTTCTGACCTGTAATTACTGGGGCTTCGTGCCAAAAAGTAAGACATGAAATTTTTTAACGGCAAACATTATCGTCAGAGCTTCTTTGTCGATGTTTGCGTAGTTGCACTGTGCTAAGCTCAAGTCAGGGACCAATATGCAGTTGGATCTTCAGAACTGTTCTCATTCATCTGCGCGAGAACCGCGCCAATGCCATGGGCGGATGATAGATTTGTCCACCAATACCAACAGATGTTTGGGAAAGAGACACATAACACAATAAGCGGATTTGGCCATGGTTTCTAATTGGGTTGAAGCCTGATCACAGGGAGGTGTTCCGTTGTGGGGTTCTCTTTGCAACAGAAGTGACTCAATGTTGCCTGCTTGGGTAATAGTTGACTTTTTCCAAAACACCTGCATTGCAGGCTAGTACTTTTGGCAAGAAAGGAAGTCAATGGTAGCCACATTTTGATTAGTACACCTGATTCCTTCTTTGGTCAACCGGTGCCAAAATCACTTCCAGTTGAAATAACTCAACACTCTCCAACCGACACAAATCTGCATTGTGTGAAGTTGGGTAAAAAGGGTGTGAATGTTTAGCGAATACTCCTGGTGGAAGGGTCCCATAACAATGATTTCATCTAGATAACTCATACAACATGAAATGTGCTGTGTCTGTCGTTCCACGTACTCTTGGAAAATTGCAGTGGCCAAGGCAATACAATAATCAAAAAAGACTGTTGTCAACAACAGTATTCTGAGATTCTTAATGTAATGGCAACTGAAGGTCAGCAACAGTACGATCAGTTCTTCAGTAGTATTCCCCTCCTGAGTACTTGGTAATAACGTCTTCCACCTGGGTAATAGGTTACGTTTCGACCTGTGATTAAGGATTGATCGTCTTCAAGACAGTAAATAAAGATATCGGAAAGTGTATGTGCATGCTAAAGGCGAGATCTGGCTTCGGGGGTCGAGGGTGGTATGTGGCAGACCTGGCTTAAACAGAGATGCAAATGCTGAGCAATGCTCCTCCAGTTCCTGTAAAGGGACTTCGGTGGATACGACCTTGACTTGACTGGGGATAGAAAACCAAAGTGTATGCGAGAGTTGAGGACAAAACTGTTTTTAGCTGTTGGGTAGTCGATAAAAAATAACGCAATGTGCTGTGTAACTTGTATGTAGGCTGCTGTGACCAAGAGCTGCCCACGAAGGGAAATAGAACTGTCCCCTTAGGCCAAAGATGGTTGTGAGGGCGGAGACAACTCGCCAGAGTGCAGACTGGTCAAAGAACATTGGTCGCCCCTTTGTCTACCAGAAAACCAACTTACTCAGTCTCGTCATAACATCTTCCAATTTCGAGAAGGATACACAACGACAACTAATTGAGCCTTGACTGTAACTTTCAAGTCCCCTTAAATTCCTAGTACTGTCAGCTGTAGAATGGAATGACGACATTGAAAATCAGTGCTGGACTGGGGCCCGAACCCGCATTTCCCACTTATCGCGAGCGGTCGCCGTATCATTTGACTATCCGTGCACGACTCATAAGCAGATGCAAATTACTACATGTCACCAATCATACGTCAACAATCTGTACTCGCACATCCATTATGTATATTCGCACAGCCATTATATTGAAAGTGGCTTGCCCAGTGTCGTTGGATAAATACTAAATTGCAGTGCCTGTATTTTTCTGAATTCGGTCTCAGAGTAGCAGTTTCAGCCTACGTCCTCAATTATTTGTTGAGTGTATTCCTATTTCTGTCTTCCTCTACAGACTGTACCTTTCATAGCTCCCTCTAGTACCGTGGAAGCTATTCAATGATGTCTTAACAGACATCCTATCATCCTGTCCCTTTATCTTGTCAGTGTTTTACATATGTTCCCTTTCTCTCCCATTCTGTGTGGGAACCCCTTCTTTCTTACCCTATCAGTTAAAGTAAACGTCAACATTCTTGTGTAGCACCACATCTCTGACACTTCGCTTCTCTTCTTCTCCGGTTTTGCATCAGTCCTTATCTCACTACCATACAATGCTTTTCTCAGAAACTTCTTCCACTAGTTAAGAGCTATGTTTGAAATTAGCGGTGCATTCATCAAGTGTAGTTTTGGTACCTAAGCAGCAGAATTCCTTAACTTCATCTACTTCATAATCTCCAATTATGATGCTGAGTATCCCGCTATTCTCATTGCTGCTATCTCTCATTACATTCGTCTTTCTTCGATTTACTGTCAGTTCATATTCTATACTTATTAGGCTGTTAAATACATTCAAATCATCCTGTAATTCTCTTTTAACATTCACTGCGGATAACAATGTCATCAGTGTATCGTATCATTGACATTCTTCCATCGTGAATTTTTATTCCACTCTGAAGTTTTCTTTTATTTCCCTCATTGCCTCTTTGATTCATAGACCGAACAGTAGGGGCGAAAGACTACACCCGTATTTTACACACTTTCCAATACGAGTCTTCCTGTCTTACTGTCCCCTCTTGATTCTTGTACGTGTTATAGATTACCAGCCTCTCTCTTTCTATTTTTTCAGAGTTTCTGACATCTTGCACCATTTTACATTGTCGAACGCTTTTCCAGGCCGACAAGTCCTATTAACGTGTCTTAATTTTTTTTGTTACCGTTAGTAACTGTTACATCAGGTCCGCCATTACCTTTCCTAAAGTAAAATTGATCATCATTTACCACATCCTTAATTTTCTTTTCCATTCTTCTGTGTATTACTCTAGTCAGTAACTTGACTGTATGAGCTGTTAAGCTGAATGTGCGATAATTCTCGCACTTAGGGCACTTACTGCCTTCCTAATAGAATGGATGGTGTTTTTACGAAGTCCTGAGGGTACATAGCTACTCTCATACAATCTACACACCGACCTGAATGCTCGATTTCTTTTAAAAATTTCACTGCGTTAGACGAGTTCTCCCGATCGTAAAGGTCTTCAGTGTATTTTTTCCGTCTACCCTCTCTCTCATATCTGCGATTAACAGTGGAATTCCTATCGCACTCTTAATGATACCATCCTTACTTTTAATTTCACCTGACGGATGTTTTGATTTTTTCACTGTGCTGAGTCCGTCCTCACTACAATAATTTCTTTTTCCATTTCTTCACACTCCTTATGCAGCCATTTTGCCTTAGCTTCCCTGCGCATTCTCTTGATTTTTTTCCTAATCCAAAGGTTCCCTGAAACTTTTTTACTTCCTTCTTTCATCGAGCTACTGAAGTATACCTTCCGTTACCCATAGTTTCTTCGCAGTTCCTTGTACCCACGTTTTTCCATCCAACTTCAGTGACTGTCTTCTAAAGATCTCCATTAATCTTCAACTGAACTGCGTACTGAGCTGTTCATTGCAGCAGTATCTACAGCCTCAGAGAACTTCAATAGTATCTCTTCATTCCTCAGTATTTTCGTGCCACATTTCTTTACGCTTTGATTCTTCCTCACTAGTCTCTAGGACTTCAGCCTGCTTTTCAACGTTACTAAATTGTGATATGAGTCTAATTCTTCTCCTGGATACACCTCGCAATCCAGTACACGGTTTCGGAATCTGTGCCTAACAGGAATCTACCCGTATCTCCCGGCCCTTTCCCAGTATACCTATTCGTCTTGTGTCTCTAGAGTAGAATATTCGCTGTTACTAACTGATACTTACTGCAAACTCAAATAGTCTTTCTACTGACTCGTTTCTCCTACAAAGCCGATATTTTCCCGTAGCTCTTTTTCCTACTCCCTCCACTGAAACCACATTCCAGTTCCCTATGATTATCAGATTTTCATTTCCCTTCAGATACTGAATTAACAGGTCAGTATCCTCATATACTTTCTGCATCACTTCACCCGCTGCTTGGGACGTCGTCATCAATAACTGTATTATTCCAAAATGAGATTTTCACTCTACAGCGGAGTGTGCGCTGATATGAAACTTCCTGGCAGATTAAAACTGTGTGCCGGACCGAGATTCAAAATCAGGACCTTTGCCTGTATTATTGTATTATTATTGTACTGTATTGTGTTATACTGTTGTATTATTGTAACTCTATTATTGTTGTCGATTCTGGTGAGAACAACTGTGCCAATGAACCGTCCATTTTAACCCACTCCCTGCCCTACTTCCTATTCCTAATGTGTAGTACTCCCGTTATACAGTTTCCTGCTGCTGTTGATATTACCGTACACTCCTCTGACCAGAAATCCTTGTGTTCTTTCCACATCATTTTACTGATCCCTACGCTATCCAGTTAAAGTCTTAGCATTACCTCTTCTGATTTTCTAGATACCCTGCCATGTTCAGACTTCTGACATACCTCGCCCTAACTCGTCGAACGTTTCCTTTTCGATGGTTATCCAATTTCGTTCTGATTGTCACCTTCATGTTTTCAGTCCCCTTCCGGAGATTCGAATCAGAGACTGTTGTGGAATCTTTTGCCAATAGAGAGATCATCACAATACTTTTTTCAGTTACAAGGTAAATGTCCTGTGAATTCATATTATAAGTTTGTAATGGTACGGTTTCCATTGCCTTCTGGATCCTAATACCATGCGTCATTGCCGATTCTTCCGCTTTTTACAATCAGTTTCCCACCCTAAGGGCAAGAAAGTACTCTGAACTTCTGCCCGCTCTCCCGCCCTTTTTGACAGGGCCGTTGGCAGAATGATGGTGGCTTCTGATGTCGGAACTTCGGTCGTCAGTGTTCATGATTTTTATTCAAAATTTAAACAGTAGTGAGGTGCGAACTCGGTACCAAGGACGTGAATACCGGTCTAAGACCTCTAGACCATGGATGCTAAACTGAAACCATAATAAGCTGACTGTGAGACGTACATACTTTCATCTAATAATTAGGTACTGATGCTAATAACTTTATGTAGGTAGTTCTAGTACCTTCCGCCGCGGATGTCGAAGACGCGGCAGAACAAATGGACGTGGTCAGTCCATAGAAGGCTCCGCCTCCGCGGCGGCTATTCCGCGCAGCGAGGGCGCCACCGCTAAGCCACGTGCAGACAGCGGCCAATAGCCGCTCCCTCTTGCAGACCTCACTGCAGTTGCTCTCGGACAGGGTCAAAAAGTGGGATTCCCTATAACCTCTTTCCCCAGGTGCCCCGCTTTCAGACACGTTCCCACGTCCGCCGTCGTTCCCACCGTTCAACGACGTAAAAGAGGATTTGGAAACGTACCTGCATCGTCTGAAGCAACATTTCACGGCCTTTCAGGTGTCGGATGACTCTCTGCAGCGGTCGTTGTTCTTGTCTTGGGCTTCACCAGACACGTTTTTCTTGCTCCGCAAGTTGGCACCATTGGCCGATCCCGCGGCTCTCTCCTTTCACGAGATCTGTGTGTTGCTAACTAACTATTATTCCCAGCGATACCACGTGGTTGCGTCTCGCTTGGAATTCCATCAATACCACAAGCAGCCGGGTCAGTCCTACCGTTCCTGGGTGACGGATTTGCAAGGCCTCAGCCGCAAATGCAACTTCACGTGCACCAATCAGCAGTGCAAGGCGTCATGTGCAGATTCGTTAATTCGGGATGTGGCGCCCGATCCAGAGGTCCGCAATGCGGCGTTAAAGCTGGACAACCCCTCGTTGGAAGACATTCTGCGTATTGCCCGTTCCTTCGAAATTGCTCAAGCGGCGAACGAACGTCTCATGGCGCGGCCCCAGGTGACAGCTGTCAAGTCCACTTCCCACTCCACTCCTTATCGCCATCGACGAGTCGCAGTCTCCAGAGGGCACCGCCATCAAGATTCCTCGCTTTCTGACGTCTCTATGGCGTCCGAACCTCCGGTCACCCCTCTACGTCGGCCGCGTGGCCCCCTCCCGTCGTGCCCCCAGTGCTTCTCGGCCCACACTCGAGCTGACTGTCCCCATCGCTGGAAGACCTGTTCCCTCTGTGAGAAAGAGGGCAACCTTCGATCTGTCTGTCGTAGCCGCTCGACCCGCCCCCGTCCCGCCCCTGCGGGCCAACAGGAGTTCGTCCATGCTTTACACGCAGTCACCCCTCGGGCCGACACATTGGCTCAAAAGCTACTCCTCACCCTACGCATCTTTAATGAGGACGTCTGTTTCCAGCTCGATACGGGGGCCCCAGGTTCTTTGGTCAATCTGACGACGTATGTACGTCTCGGGCCTCCAGAATTGTCCCCACCCTCTCGGAGGTTGGTCGCCTACGGTGACGGTTCCATCCCTCTCCGTGGGCAGTTTTCTGTCATGGCCATCTACAAAAACGTTTCCCGGCCCCTTACCCTATTTGTGGTAGACCACCCGTCGGCTTCGGACATTTTTGGACTATATGCGTTTAGACGGTTTGACTTTTCCATTCAAGACGAAATACAGTTCGTTTCAACTACAGTTCCATTTCAGGACCTAGACGAACTGTGCGCGTCCTTTTACTCCCTGTTTTCGGCAGACCTGAGCTGCGCTTCCGATTTCCAGCCACGCATCACTTTACTGCCGAACGCACGGCCTCGCTTTTGTCAGGATCGTGCGTGCGGCCGTCAAGCAGGAACTCGATCGACTCCAGGCTGTGGGGGTTATCGGGCCAGTACAATCGTGTGCCTGGGCAACGCCCTTAGTGGTCTTCAAGAAAGCCAATGGATTGCTTCGTCTTTGTGGGGCTTTTGGAGCTACGGTCAACGCTCAGTCTTTGGTCGAAACTTATGCCATTCCTCGACAGGAAGGCCTTCTCGCTAAACTGGCTGGTGGCGAGTACTTTTCTAAGATTGATCAGGCAGAAGCCTATCACCAATTGCCGTTGGATGAGGAATCGCAAGTCATCGTCGTCATCAACACGCCTTTCGGTCTCTATAAATACAAGCGTCTTCCGTTTGGCCTTTCCTCTGCCCCTGCGATTTTCCCGCGGTATTTCGAGCAACTTACGCAACCAATACCGGCTTGTGTCAATTACCTCGATGATGTCTTAGTCACGGGGCGCACGCGCCAGGAACATCTGGGCAACCTCAGTACCTTATTTCACGCCCTGCAGGCTGCGGGTTTACGTTGTCGACTGGGGAAGTGCAGTTTCTTTCAACCGGAAGTGGAGTACTTAGGACATTGGCTCAGTAAAGATGGCATTCGCCCTTCGGACCACAATGTCGCAGCCATCGATGCCCTTCCCCGTCCACAAAACTTATCCGAACTCAAGGAATTTTTGAGGAAAGTCAATTATTACCTAAAGTTCTTACCCCAAGCCGCCCACGTCGCGCATCCCCTAAATCGCCTGCGTCGCAAAGGGGTACCTTACACGTGGACTTCTGCCTGCGATCAAGCTTTCATCCGCTTGAAGACGATGCTGAAATCTGCCCCTGGCCTGACGCCTTTCTCTCCAGATCGTGCCTTGGTGGTGGCGGCCGATGTCTCAGCGTACGGGATTGGGGCAGTCTTGGCACACAGGAATGAGGATGGGTCGGAACAAGCTGTGCCATATACATCCAAGACGTTAACCCCTGAGCAAAGTAATTACTCTCAGATCGAAATGGAGGCTCTTGCCATTATTTTTGCAGCTCAGAAATTTCACATTTACCTGTTTGGGGCGCAGTTCACCCTCCTCATGGATCACAAGCCCCTAGTGTCGCTTTTCGGGCCCCATTTGCACCTCCCAGAACGGACGGCTCAGCGTCTTCAGCACTGGGCGTTATTCTTGCGTAATTACACTTACATCATCCGCTATAAGCCCACCAGTCAACACACTAATGCAGATCCCTTGTCACGTCTCCCAGCAGGATCCGAGCCGGCGTTCGACAAGCAGGAAGTCCTGTGCTTCCACATCGACTCTGCCCGCCGGGAGACTCTCGATGGATTTCCTCTGACAGCCACGCAAATCGCCGCTTCCACGCGCAGGGACCCCATTCTGCGGCAAGTCCTCCGCTATGTGACCCATGGTTGGCCTCCCTACCTTACCCGACGTTTGAAAACTGACTTCAGCCCATGGCGTCACGTCTCACACAGACTTTCGGTGATGGACGACATCCTCCTGTTGTCCACGGACTCGGACGCCCATCGGGTGATCATCCCTCTGGACATACGCCACCGCGACCTGCTTTTATTACGCCGCGGACACTGGGGGATGTCTCGCACGAAGGCGTTGGCTCGACAACATGTCTATTGGCCAGGGATCGATGGAGACATTGAGCACCTGACCCATGGTTGCACAGTGTGTGCGCGTCATCAGGCTAGTCCTCCACAGTCTTTCGCGCCCTGGCAGACAACCAGCCAACCCTGGGACAGGATCCATCTCGATTTTACAGGCCCCTTCTTAGGCTCCATGTGGCTCCTCATCATTGATGCCTATTCAAAATACCCATGTGTGGTTCGCAAGGCGTCCACCACCACTGACGCCACCCTCACCGCCTTGGCCCAGGTGTTGGCCACTGAAGGCCTTCCTCAGTCTTTAGTTACAGATAACAGGCCCCGATTCACGGCGTCCTTGTTCCAGACCTTCTGCTCCGCTAACGGTATCAAACACATTCGCTTTCCCTTCTTCCATCCATCATCCAATGGCGAGGCAGAACGCCTGGTCCGCACTTTCAAACAGCAGCTGATGAAATCAGTGGAGCCGTCCGCCACCACCTCGGCCCTCACCTTGTTTCTAAGAACCTACCGCACTACACCGGTGGCCGGTCATAGTCCTGCCGAACTCCTTCACGGGCAACAACGTCGGACCCTCCTCCCCCTGCTGACACCATCCCCTTCTGGGCCCCGCTCTCGCTCCTCCCTGCGCTACGCCCCAGCCAGGGCCGTATGGGCCTGCTCCTATGGCAGCACACCTGCATGGACGCCCGCTACGGTGACAGCGGCTCATGGGAGGCGAGTGACGACAGTACAGACCCACAGAGGGCTCGAGTGTCGCCACCATAACCAACTCCGCCCTCGGGCCCCTGCCTTGATTCCTCCCCCACCGCCTTCCCTGCTTCCTGGTGCGGACACGTACCTCGAGGTGGACCCCTTCAACCTCCATCTCCTCGCCGGCTCTGCAGACACCCCTTCCGCCTCGCCGGGGTATAGAGACTCCCACTGACCCCTGTCCTCTGGTGACACCTTGATGGATGCCGCAGGCAGTCTGCCCTCCCCTCCCCCAGTGGTCCCTCCGAACATCTCACAACCCGTGCCCTCGTTCCGCCCGCCTCGGCATCGTCCGGGGCATTTCCGCCCCTATGCACCAATTTCTGGGGGGAGGGGTCTAGTACCTTCCGCCGCGGAAGTCGAATAAATGGACGTGGTCAGCCCATAGATGGCTCCGCCTCCGCGGCGGCTATTCCGCGCAGCGGCTCTCGCGCCGCAAGGGCGCCACCGTTAAGCCACGTGCAGACAGTGGCCAATAGCCGCTCCCTCCGGTTTTTTATATGGGGACCCGCTCTGCCCTAGTCCTGCCAGTCTGGTACTCGCTCTGGATTTCGTTTGTATCTGGTCGTTGCTCGTTGTTGACATTTGCCTGGCTCTGGTTCCAAGTGGATTTACGATTGGTGTTTGGTGTTGTGGTTTCCACAAGCCTCCGTTGTTTATCTCTTCCTTGTTGTGTCGCTCATAGTCGGTCGTGGTCGGTTGTTGTCAGTTGTCGTTGGTCTCTCGTCTGACTCATCCTGTGTTTACCCGGTGGTGCGTGCTCCACCGCCGACGGCTTTCCCGCCTGGCGGCTCCGATCCGCAGCCCAAGGCGTTCCCGCTGTTGGTTGTGGTTACTACAGTAGTGGACCTCCGTCCTATGAAGTATTAACAACAGTGCATCATATTCTCAAGTTTATAAATTTATACGTCCATACCAAAGAATCCGATGCAGGCTTAAAATATAACCAAACGAGAGTTGAATTAGTACGCGAATAAATTTTGTTATGATTGCGGACATTGGGAAATGTGATGTAGTACTGACTTCTGAAAATTTACTTAGATGATATGCCTAATAACAGCAGAAAAATTGTAGGAATGCTGCACTTAAATGATATTTCAACTTCAGTTCTACTCTATTCAAAACCTCCTTCGAAAGCCACCACACGTATGTTAGGAGCAATTAAAACTATCATTTCAGCCGAAGTGAACAATGTGATACATTTTTGTGGCGTTCATCGTTGAAGTCAGTATCTTGTAATGTAAGAAATGAACTTGAGACTTAAAGTGACACACAGAAAATATTTCTGACGTAGAACTGAATGGGTTTAGGTTAAAGCAGAAACTGCTGGTGGAAGTATACAATTTCAAACAAACGCAGTTGTTGTAGCAGAAGTTGTAATTAGGTAAATACCTAGCCTGTGTAGAATTGAAAAAATAATGCTTACTCATAAAATAAAAGTTAAATAGGTCGACGAAGACGGACTGGTTTGTTTTTAATGACAAATGTGGGACAAAAGTAGATCAACATCAACTCATCGAACAGTTGTATCGAAAGAAACACTTGTGCACATTTTTATGAAAGAAGTTATTGATCACCATCCCATATGGAGAAAATTAGAAATAGAAAAGAAAGATTAATGAAATGACAGTAGATACACAGCAGTGCATAAAATACAATTGTAATAAGTGGCAGTGGAAGAAGGCCAGTGGCCCTTGGGTAAGGAAATAAGGATGAAGCTCAAATTTCACATACAACATGGAAATAGTATACAACAGAATGAATTGAGACATAGGAGAAAATCTTCACAAGGATATAAGTAGGAGCGCTAAACAAAGTATACTAAAGGATCCAGACAACAGGTTTGCAGAATGTGCACTGTTATAGACTAGGATTGTTTTTTAAAAAATGGAAACATTAATTAGCATCACAAATTTCAAATTGGTTGTACTATCAGAACCCTATTTGAACTGATACAAGAATGTTGCATGAATCGTATAATTTTCATTGCGATAGGGTCCGCTGCTGCGATGAATTTTTTAAACGAATTCTCGATGCCTTCAGCAGCCATTGTCCTTATTTCACATTCGATTGTACAATTTCGACCTTACGCCATTTCCAAGTATTTTTTGGATATTCCTTAGTGGTATATGATGCCATGTACGTCCATGTTCCTATTTCTGCATATAATGGACATAAAATACGTTAGAGAAGGCTTTGCGCTATGTTAGGAGCACGTTACTTTCGAAAAGTCATTGAAGGTTTAGGTTGCAGTAGTTACCTGGAGATAAAGAGGCTTACACTGGATAGACCAACGTGGAGAGCTGTATCAAACTATTCTTCGGACTGAAGACGACAACATCAAAAACAAAAACAACAACAATATCTTCAGCATACTTTCTATCTGACAGTGGGGTATCGGCGCATAGAGAGAGGCCATTACAACTCTAAATGGAGAGCCTTCTGTCATGAGATTAAAGTATTCTGAGGACAACAGAGGCTTTTCCAGACAACATTGCAAAGTAAAATTCTAAATTTCGTTCATCTTGACCAGTTCCATATACAGCCGAAAAATTTTTGAGGAATGAGATGCGTGTCGAAGCACAGTGAACCAAACTTGCAGCTGGTTATTGAACATAAGATTATCTTTGTCTCAGAAATATTTATCTTTGAGCAGCTTGCTGTAAAAACAGATTTGCTTCGGTTCAGTTACTCTGGTGAAACGTGCTATACTGAATTTGTAAAGGAGGCAGTACACCTCAGGAAATACAGTAGTGTGTGTGTGTGTCTACAGGATTGCGGAGTCGACATTAAGGGCAGGTTGCGCATTTTGTCAGATAATTACACATCAAGCGCCTCTTAGTAAACTATCGTAATCACAGGAGCGACTGCAGCGTTGTTGGTGATTAGTAGGTAAGCCAGAGCACAGAGTGCCGGAGAGACTCCACGCCTAGTGCATTCTGCGACTAGGAAATGCTGTATTGCGACGGTATAGACACTGAGAAAGGAAGGGAAAAACTAAATCATACTTCAGAAATGAATTTGGAGCAAATACACTCCTGGAAATGGAAAACAGAACACATTGACACCGGTGTGTCAGACCCACCATACTTGCTCCGGACACTGCGAGAGGGCTGTACAAGCAATGATCACAAGCACGGCACAGCGAACATACCAGGAACCGCGGTGTTGGCCGTCGAATGGCGCTAGCTGCGCAGCATTTGTGCACCGCCGCCGTCAGTGTCAGCCAGTTTGCCGTGGCATACGGAGCTCCATCGCAGTCTTTAACACTGGTAGCATGCCGCGACAGCGTGGACGTGAACCGTATGTGCAGTTGACGGACTTTGAGCGAGGGCGTATAGTGGGCATGCGGAAGGCCGGGTGGACGTACCGCCGAATTGCTCAACACGTGGGGCGTGAGGTCTCCACAGTACATCGATGTTGTCGCCAGTGGTCGGCGGAAGGTGCACGTGCCCGTCGACCTGGGACCGGACCGCAGCGACGCACGGATGCACGCCAAGACCGTAGGATCCTAGGCAGTGCCGTAGGGGACCGCACCGCCACTTCCCAGCAAGTTAGGGACACTGTTGCTCCTGAGGTATCGGCGAGGACCATTCGCAACCGTCTCCATGAAGCTGGGCTACGGTCCCGCACACCGTTAGGCCGTCTTCCGCTCACGCCCCAACATCGTGCAGCCCGCCTCCAGTGGTGTCGCGACAGGCGTGAATGGAGGGACGAATGGAGACGTGTCGTCTTCAGCGATGAGAGTCGCTTCTGCCTTGGTGCCAATGATGGTCGTATGCGTGTTTGGCGCCGTGCAGGTGAGCGCCACAATCAGGACTGCATACGACCGAGGCACACAGGGCCAACACCCGGCATCATGGTGTGGGGAGCGATCTCCTACACTGGCCGTACACCACTGGTGATCGTCGAGGGGACACTGAATAGTGCACGGTACATCCAAACCGTCATCGAACCCATCGTTCTACCATTCCTAGACCGGCAAGGGAACTTGCTGTTCCAACAGGACAATGCACGTCCGCATGTATCCCGTGCCACCCAACGTGCTCTAGAAGGTGTAAGTCAACTACCCTGGCCAGCAAGATCTCCGGATCTGTCCCCCATTGAGCATGTTTGGGACTGGATGAAGCGTCGTCTCACGCGGTCTGCAACCACAGCACGAACGCTTGTCCAACTGAGGCGCCAGGTGGAAATGGCATGGCAAGCCGTTCCACAGGACTACATCCAGCATCTCTACGATCGTCTCCATGGGAGAATAGCAGCCTGCATTGCTGCGAAAGGTGGATATACACTGTACTAGTGCCGACATTGTGCATGCTCTGTTGCCTGTGTCTATGTGCCTGTGGTTCTGTCAGTGTGATCATGTGATGTATCTGACCCCAGAAATGTGTCAATAAAGATTCCCCTTCCTGGGACAATGAATTCACGGTGTTCTTATTTCAATTTCCAGGAGTGTATTTATCGGTAGTCTCTCTTCTTCACGCCCGAACGCAAATGTACACAAGGGCTTGTACTGGTGGAATTCCAGACTAGAACAAGCCAATCAAAGGGGAGGAAAAATACAAGTTGAATTTGTGTAAAAAAAATTGATATACTCCTCCTCTGAGAGACAGACCCTCTTTCAAACAAAATGTACTTCTACTTCTGCTGGAAACTCGCTTAATATATACCTCACTGGAGGTAGTGACGACTATCAGTCACGCTGGTCCAGTCAAGCCCGGCCGCAACCAACTTTGCAAATTTGAAGCCCTTAGATGATCCTGCCTAGGACTCAAAGTATCGTCCGACAACTCTGCTACAGTGAATAATGCCTGACAATGAAACACAGTAACAGAACGACGGCAGAGGTGTCATTTTTTTCTGAATGCACAAGTGTCTGACATCCAGAAAACTTAAACTGATTCTATCATCCTTATTACAATTGCAAAATTATTACTATTAATTCTGTGTAACTGATGCAAATTTAACAGTTAATTTAGCTTAATACTTTGGAATAAGGTATAAATCGGTGTCGCAAAGGTTAGTTAACACAAGTTTAGTAGTGGTGCTAAGCAGGTAGTCCAGTGCAAAGAAATCAAAGATACGTATAATTAAACTGCAAATGCTACTTCGCTATAGTTAGTAGGTCTGACTTTAAACTTTAACGCGAAAACGCGAAATTCATTATTATTTATTAACAAAGATAATGAGGTGAATTAGTACTCGAACACGAAAAGACTAACCAATAAATTACTATATACGTTTCAATATCGTGTCCAGCGGAGCGTTTACAAAAAGTAATAAATGCTAACAAGCGAGAAGGGAGGGGCATGTGAGTCAATGGGATGGGATGATGTGGAGAGAATGGAAAAATGTATACTGGGAAATAACGTCGGTGTAGGCATCTCCAGGAAGTAATTACGATCCATAATTGGAGAGCATTTTATTGCATAAATAATGAGTTCGATGAAATTGATGAAATACGTAACTGCATGCATGCTGAGCCTACAGTCAGCCTGCTCTCACAACAGTATTTAGTATTCTATGTGCAGTGACTCGGTTTCTCAGTTTCTAGGATGTCGTCCAGTATCGTAATAAAACACATTTATTATTTGGTAAGATTTTCTTTCATAAGTATCTTTTTTCCCCAGATATGCAGTTGAAAATTGCCTGACCAATTTCCAGATGGCGTGATTTGAATTCTTTTCCCGCTGCCAGAATATCTGAATTTTTAGAAATAGTAT
This sequence comes from Schistocerca piceifrons, assembly GCF_021461385.2. Lineage (NCBI taxonomy): Eukaryota > Metazoa > Arthropoda > Insecta > Orthoptera > Acrididae > Schistocerca > Schistocerca piceifrons. The sequence continues at coordinate 611,361,140 of NC_060142.1, read as the reverse complement.
AGATGACAAGACTGTACTCTCCTCCAGACTGTGCATATTGTTCAGGGTCACTGGAACAATATGGATTCATTCTAACTTAACACTTTCAATGCTATTCAAATGTTATATGAAATAATGACTCCACATCGGCTGCTTAAAGGTTAAAGGAACAATGGAGAAGAGGGGGTGTGACATCACAAAACTGTCCTCATTATGGAAAAGTTGTTCAATCATAATTTTCGCAATCTGCATGGTTGAATACATACTCTATATATCGAAGTAGACGTGATCATTCGACATAGGCAAGTGATCAAGAGACTGGCAATCACTCTAAATGACCGTAATTATAAGCCAGTCCAACTAAGCAAATGTTATATTTGTCCGATTACTCAGTACCACTACCGACATACTTCGGCGGTATTCTGTAAATAATGCCCCGGCCTTCGTAAATCGTTCAGTCTTTAAATATTGATTCAGATCTCATGACTTTAGTATCGACTCACTGTGCTGATGGCTGCTGATGAAAATTTAAAATAAAATAGGGCTATAAACAACTACAAAAACTTCTGAGATGTCCTCCCACTTCCCAGTTTATATTTTCAACATCCACGTGGACCACGAGTATCAAATAACAAAGTAGTTAGCAAATTTCTTGCTGCCTATATCACTACTGTTTTTTTTTTGGTCATCAGTCTACTGACTGGTTTGATGCGGCCCGCCACGAATTCCTTTCCTGTGCTGACCTCTTCATCTCACAGTAGCACTTGCAACCTACGTCCTCAATTATTTGCTTGACGTACTCCAATCTCTGTCTTCCTCTACAGTTTTTGCCCTCTACAGCTCCCTTTAGTACCATGGAAGTCATTCCCTCATGTCTTAGCACATGTCCTATCATCCTGTCCCTTCTCCTTATCAGTGTTTTCCACATTTTCCTTTCCTCTCCGACTATGCGTAGAACCTCCTCATTCCGTACCTTATCAGTCCACCTAATTTTCAACATTCGTCTATAGCACCACATCTCAAATGCTTCGATTCTCCTCTGTTCCGGTTTTCCCAAAGTCCATGTTCCACAACCATACAATGCTGTACTCAAGACGTACAACCTCAGAAATTTCTTCCTCAAATTATGGCCGGTATTTGATATTAGTAGACTTCTCTTGGCCAGATATGCCTTTTTTGCCATAGCGAGTCTGCTTTTGATGTCCTCCTTGCTCCGTCCGTCATTGGTTATTTTACTGCGTAGATAGCAGAATTCCTTAACTTCATTGACTTCGTGGCCATCAATCCTGATGTTAAGTTTCTCGCTGTTCTGATTTCTACTACTTCTCATTACCCTCGTCTTTCTCCGATTTACTCTCAAACCATACTGTGTACTCATTAGACTGTTCATTCCGTTCAGCAGATCATTTAATTCTTCTTCACTTTCACTCAGGATAGCAATGTCATCAGCGAATCGTTTCATTGATATCCTTTCATCTTGTATTTTAATTCCACTCCTGAACCTTTCTTTTATTTCCATCATTGCTTCCTCGATGTACAGATTGAAGAGTAGGGGCGTAAGGCTATAGCCTTGTCTTACACCCTTCTTAATACGAGCACTTCGTTCTTGATCGTCCACTCTCGTTATTCCCTCTTGGTTGTTGTACATATTGTATATGACCCGTCTCTCCCTATAGCTTACCCCTAGTTTTTTCAGAATCTCGAAAAGCTTGCTCCATTTTATATTGTCGAACGCTTTTTCCAGGTCGACAAATCCTATGAAAGTGTCTTGATTTTTCTTTATCCTTGCTTCCATTATTAGCCGTAACGTCAGAATTGCCTCTCTCGTCCCTTTACTTTTTCTAAAACCAAACTGACCGTCACCTAGCGCATTCTCAATTTTCTTTTCCATTCTTCTGTATATTATTCTTGTAAGCAGCTTCGATGCATGTGCTGTTAAGCTGACTGTGCGATAATTCTCGCACTTGTCAGCTCTTGCCGTTTTCGGAATTGTGTGGATGATGCTTTTCCGAAAGTCAGATGGTATATCGCCAGATTCATATATTCTACACACCAACGTCAATAGTCGTTTTGTTGCCACTTTCCCCAATGACTTTAGAAATTCTGATGGAATGTTATCTATCCCTTCTGCCTTATTTGACCGTAAGTCCTCCAAAGCTCTTTTAAATTCCGATTCTAATACTGGATCCTCTATCTCTTCTAAATCGACTCCTGTTTCTTCTTCTATCATATCAGACAAATCTTCACCCTCATAGAGGCTTTCAATGTATTCTTTCCACCTATCTGCTCACTCCTCTTCATTTAACAGTGGAATTCCCGTTGCAGTCTTAATGTTACCACCGTTACCTTTAATGTCACCAAAGGTTGTTTTGACTTTCCTGTATGCTGAGTCTGTCCTTCCGACAATCATATCTTTTTCGATGTATTCACATTTTTCCTGCAGCTATTTCGTCTTAGCTTCCCTGCACTTCCTATTTATTTCATTCCTCAGCGACTTGTATTTCTCTATTCCTGATTTTCCCGGAACATGTTTGTACTTCCTCCTTTCATCAATCAACTGCAGTATTTCTTCTGTTACCCATGGTGTCTTCGCAGCTACCTTCTTTGTACCTATGTTTTCATTCCCAACTTCTGTGATGGCCCTATTTAGAGATGTCTATTCCTCTTCAACTGTACTGCCTACTGCGCTATTCCTTATTGCTGTATCTATAGGGTTAGAGAACTTCAAACGTATCTCGTCATTCCTTAGTACTTCCGTATCCCTCTTCTTTGTGTTATGATTCTTCCTGACTAATGTCTTGAACTTCAGCCTGCTCTTCATCACTACTACATTGTGATCTGAGTCTATATCTGCTCCTGGGTACGCCTTACAATCCAGTATCTGATTTCGGAATCTCTGTCTGACCATGATGTAATCTAATTGAAATCTTCCCGTATCTCCCGGCCCTTTCCAAGTATACCTCCTCCTCTTGTGATTCTTGAACAGGGTATTCGCTATTACTAGCTGAAACTTGTTACAGAACTCAATTAGTATTTCTCCTCTTTCATTCCTTGTCCCAAGCCCATACTCTCCTGTAACCTTTCCTTCTACTCCTTCCCCCACAACTGCATTCCAGTCGCCCATGACTTTTAGATTTTCGTCCCCCTTTACATACTGCATTACCTTTTCAATATCCTCATACACTTTCTATATCTGTTCATCTTCAGCTTGTGACGTCGGCATGTATACCTGAACTACCGTTGTCGGTGTTGGTCTGCTGTCGATTCGGATTAGAACAACCCGGTCACTGAGCTGTTCACAGTAACACACCCTCTGCCCTACCTTCCTATTCATAACGAATCCTACACCTGTTATACCATTTTCTGCTGCTGTTGAGATCACCCGATACTCATCTGACCAGAAATCCTTGTCTTCCTTCCACTTCAATTCACTGGCCCCTACTATATCTAGATTGAGCCTTTGCATTTCCCTTTTCAGATTTTCTAGTTTCCCTACCACGTTCAAGCTTCTGACATTCCACGCCCCGACTCGTAGAACGTTATCCTTTCGTTGATTATTAAATCTTTTTCACATGGTAACCTCCCCCTTGGCAGTCCCCTCCCGGAGATCCGAATGGGGGACTATTCCGGAATCTTTTGCCAATGGAGAGATCGTCATGACACTTCTTCAATTACAGGCCACATGTCCTTGGATACACGTTACGTGTCTTTAATGCAGTGGTTTCCATTGCCTTCTGCATCCTCATGTCGTTGATCATTGCTGATTCTTCCGCCTTTAGGGGCAATTTCCCACCCCTAGGACAAGAGAGTGCCCTGAACCTCTATCCGCACCTCCGCCCTCTTTGACAAGGCCGTTGGCAGAATGAGGCTGACTTCTTATGCCGGAAGTCTTCGGCCACCGATGCTGATTATTTATCAGAATTTAGGCAGTGGCGGGGATCGAACCCGGGACCGATGACGTTTTGATTATGAATCAAAGACGCTACCCCTAGACCACGGGTACCGAAACAATTCGTTTGCCAGAGACGACGTAGTAATGGAAAAAACGTTAAAATTAGATGGCAGGAATTAGGCTCAAATTCTTCAGTAAATGATACTGGGCACCTGGTATAGAAAGAAAATTCTCACTGATGGAAGTCTGCATTAATTCACGTACTCCTTAAGAACAGATGTAAAGGTATTTCAAAGGAATCTGAGATGAAGAGGATAAAGATAGATAGATATTCGAATTTTTTCTGGAGCTTTCGAAATGAAAACAGGGAACAGAGAATGGTAAAGACGATCGTCATTACTGGTCAGTTTAATTCTGGAGGAAGAAACCAGAAATGCAAAAGCAAATAAGGTATAAACATTGGCATAAGGCTACTGTCTTCACTGTGCTGTATCTGCGGATAATTTTTATATGTTTTCTGTTAACACGGCGGCAGTAATCCAATCTGTGGGGAAACTCCATTAAGTAGTGGCTAAATCTGAGCTCGACATTTTATATGAGAAGATGCGCTGTATGGAGGGCACCAAAATAGTTTTCCAGAGACAACTTTTAATCAACAAATTCCACAAAGTCTTCTAAGTAGCCCAATGCAAGTATCCAGAAGAAATTAATGAACTAGCTCGATTCAGTCGTGAAGCTTACGAACACTTTTGAAAGTAGAAAGAGCATAAGAACCCATCTTGAACACATACAGCAAGATATCTATATCACAAAACGTAAAGTTATGACATTATAACACAGTTGTTTGACCGGAAGTTTTTTATGCATCTGGAACGATGATGATTGGAGCCAAATCCCAAACAAATCAGACTTGACCCAGATCATGACAGATATCATCATCAGAGGGCGAATACTATCACTAATATAGAAAAGACAACAAAAGGTTCACTGAGAAACTTGTAAAACCAGTGTTTCCGATTATATTTAGAACACTAACTCAAAAACAAAAAAAATCTGGTGAGGAGATTGCTAGGCATATTTCCGAATGGATTTGGCGTACATGCAAAGAAACACAATGAATGAATTAAGAGCTAATGCGAAGTGAAGAAGAAAAAGTACTAGATAAATCCAGAAGGGCAACTTAGTGTGGCTCAACGAATAAATAAACTAGAGAGCGTTAAATTGGACTGTCTTCAGATTCCAGATTACACACTATACAAAGGCATTTCGTTATAGCCGTATGGTTCGTGACAAGAAACCGTGTCTACTCATACACTCCTGGAAATGGAAAAAAGAACACATTGACACCGGTGTGTCATACCCACCATACTTGCTCCGGACACTGCGAGAGGGCTGTACAAGCAATGATCACACGCACGGCACAGCGGACACACCAGGAACCGCGGTGTTGGCCGTCGAATGGCGCTAGCTGCGCTGCATTTGTGCACCGCCGCCGTCAGTGTCAGCCAGTTTGCCGTGGCATACGGAGCTCCATCGCAGTCTTTAACACTGGTAGCATGCCGCGACAGCGTGGACGTGAACCGTATGTGCAGTTGACGGACTTTGAGCGAGGGCGTATAGTGGGCATGCGGGAGGCCGGGTGGACGTACCGCCGAATTGCTCAACACGTGGGGCGTGAGGTCTCCACAGTACATCGATGTTGTCGCCAGTGGTCGGCGGAAGGTGCACGTGCCCGTCGACCTGGGACCGGACCGCAGCGACGCACGGATGCACGCCAAGACCGTAGGATTCTACGCAGTGCCGTAGGGGACCGCACCGCCACTTCCCAGCAAATTAGGGACACTGTTGCTCCTGGGGTATCGGCGAGGACCATTCGCAACCGTCTCCATGAAGCTGGGCTACGGTCCCGCACACCGTTAGGCCGTCTTCCGCTCACGCCCCAACATCGTGCAGCCCGCCTCCAGTGGTGTCGCGACAGGCGTGAATGGAGGGACGAATGGAGACGTGTCGTCTTCAGCGATGAGAGTCGCTTCTGCCTTGGTGCCAATGATGGTCGTATGCGTGTTTGGCGCCGTGCAGGTGAGCGCCACAATCAGGACTGCATACGACCGAGGCACACAGGGCCAACACCCGGCATCATGGTGTGGGGAGCGATCTCCTACACTGGCCTTACACCACTGGTGATCGTGGGGGGGACACTGAATAGTGCACGGTACATCCAAACCGTCATCGAACCCATCGTTCTACCATTCCTAGACCGGCAAGGGAACGTGCTGTTCCAACAGGACAATGCACGTCCGCATGTATCCCGTGCCACCCAACGTGCTCTAGAAGGTGTAAGTCAACTACCCTGGCCAGCAAGATCTCCGGATCTGTCCCCCATTGAGCATGTTTGGGACTGGATGAAGCGTCGTCTCACGCGGTCTGCACGTCCAGCACTAACGCTGGTCCAACCGAGGCGCCAGGTGGAAATGGCATGGCAAGCCGTTCCACAGGACTACATCCAGCATCTCTACGATCGTCTCCATGGGAGAATAGCAGCCTGCATTGCTGCGAAAGGTGATATACACTGTACTAGTGCCGACATTGTGCAAGCTCTGTTGCCTGTGTCTATGTGCCTGCGGTTCTGTCAGTGTGATCATGTGATGTATCTGACCCCAGGAATGTGTCAATAAAGTTTCCTCTTTCTGGGACAATGAATTCACGGTGTTCTTATTTCAATTTACAGGAGTGTATTTACTTTTTGTCGTTTAATTCCCTCTCCCACAACAAATCTAACAGTGACAGAGGCCTCCTTAGTAAAGCATCTGTGTATTACTGCTACGCCACGGTGTAGATACTGCCTGGAAGTTACGCAGACGATACACATACAGGCAGTAGTGCTTAAGAGGAGATGTAGACATAATGCACAGTAAATTCAGTATTTTTATTGTTTAATTCAAACTGATGCTTTGTGAATAACTTCCTGCTCTTATAAGATGTTTATAAATTTAATTTTTCTGGGTATCTACGTCAATGATTTCCCTTGCTATGAGCCACCTTGTGCTAGACATTTTTTCACTGTACTTTTACTTCATAACCGAAATGAGCAGTATCTGACCGACAGTGACAAAGATATTGCCTAACTGATTCAATTTTTTAACAGAAGTGTTTGGTTCTGAGGAGAAAGTGGAATACCGATTAGTTTTCCGTTGCTAGCGAAACAGCCCTAAATGTTTCAGCTTAAAACCTTTATTTCTGTTTTTTCAGGTGCAGCTCACATGATACACCACATCCTCAAGAAAGCTAGCAAATCGTCTAAACCAGCACCTTAAATTGAAAATGCGTAATTCCCTTGACAGGGAGAGTATTGTTTAAAATTTGCATCCTAGCAGCCAATATTGCTTAAATCGAATCCCGAGCTGTTCCCTACGAAAAGTACTCTAGAGATTACCTCCCCCATACTTATGCAATCTGAGCCTATATCCATCTCTAAGAATATAGTCAGCTGAGAAACTTAAGACCATCTACACAAATCACGCTTTGATCTAACACCTAATGCTACACTCCATGTTTGGTCTGCGAAAGTGTCTTCGTCCTGTTGATTCTATATATTTCGAAAGTGTTGTTGGAATTCTGACATCTTCCATCATGCTGATGTCGTTCAATTTTTTCATTTAGTAATGTTACTGAGGGTTCTGCTTATACTGCTGTATATCGGATTCAATTTTGTGTTTTCTACCACATGGCTATGAAATTACATTTGTGCACTATGGATCCACAGTGAAACCTTTTCTTTGTTGTTACCTTCCTTTCACTTCCATGCGTTACAACTGGGAATGACAGTGTTTTTTAACATTTCAGAACATTCCGTTTCCTCTCTAATATTTGTCTAATAGAGCCGTTCATTAAGTTAAATTTCTGTAACTGACGCTTATTTGTCGATTCAACAGTCTTCTGATTGGTTTGATGTGGGCTGCCACGAATTTCTCTTCTGTGCCAACCTCTTCATGTCATAGTAGCACTTGCAATCTACGTCCTCATCTATTCGCTGGATGTATTCCTATCTCTGGCTTCGTTATGGTTTAGCCATCTACAGCTGGCACTAGTACCACTGAAGTCATTTACTGACGTCTTAACAGGTGTCCTCTCATTCCTTACCCCATCAGTCCACCTAATTTTCACCATTCGTCTAGAGCACCGAAATGCTTCGATTCTCTTCTATTCCGCTTTTCCCACAGTCCCTATTTCACTAATCATCCACACAATTCTGAAGACTGTAACAGCTGGTAAGTGCGAGAATTATCATACAATCAGATTAACAGCTCATGTGTCAAACCTGCTTGCAAGAATAACATACAGAAGAATGGAAAAGAAATCTGTGGGTGTATTAGATGTCAATCAAATTGGCTTTAAGAAAGGTAAAGGAACCAGAGAAGCTAATATGACGTTGCGGTTGATAAAGGAAGCAAGATTGAAGAAAATCAAAACACTTTCATAGATTTTTTTGACCTGGAAAAAGCATTTGGTAATGTAAAATGGTACAACATGATCGAATTCCGGGGAGAAATAGGGGTAAGCTATAGGGAAAGACGGGTAATATACAATATGTACAAGCGGCAGAGGGAATAATAACAGTGGACGACCAAGAATGAAGTTCTCGGTTTAAAAAGGGTGTAAGAGTGGGATGTAGTCTTTGACCTTTACTGTTCAGTCGGTATGTCAAAGAAGCAATGATGGAATTAAAGGAAAGTTCAGGAGTGGGATTACAATTCGAGGTGAAGAAATATCTGTGATATAATTCGCTGATGATTTTGCTATCCTGAGTGAAACTGAAGACGAAATACAGGATTTGTTGAAGAGAATGAACGGTGTAATGAGGACAGAATATGGATTGAGAGTAAATCCAAGGCAGTCGAAAGTGATGAGAAGTAGCAGAAATGGTAAGAGTGAGAAACTTGACATCAGGATTGATGGTCACGAAGTAGATGAAGTTATGCAAATCTGCTACATAAGCAGCAAAATAACCAATGACGGTTGGAGCTAGGCGGTCATCACAAGCAGACTAGCACTGGCAAAAAGGGCATTAGTACTAAACATAAGCCTTAATTCGAGGAAGATATTAGTGAGAATTGACGTCTCGAACACAGCATCGCACTCGAGCATTTGAGGTGTGCTGCTACATAGTAATGTTGAAAGTTAGAAAAAAAATGGTTAAAATGGCTCAGAGCATTATGGGACTTAACTTCTGAGGTCATCAGTCCCCTAGAACCTAGAACTACTTAAACCTGAGTAACCTAAGGACATCAAACACATCCATGCCCGAGGCAGGATTCGAACCTGCGACCGTAGCGGTCGCGCGGGTCCAGACTGTAGCGCCTAGAACCGCTCGGCCACTCCGGCCGGCTTGAAAGTTAGATATACTGATAAGGTAATGAATAGGTTCTGTGCAGAATCGGAGAGGAATGGAATATGTGGAAAACACTGATAAGGAGATGGGACAGGATAATTGGACATCTTTCAAGACAGCAGGGAGTGACTTTCATGTTACTAGAGGGCGCTGTGGAGGGCCAAAACCGTAGAAGACGACAGTGATAGGAATACACGCAGAGAATAATTGAAGACATAGGTTGCAAGTGCTACTCTGGAAGAAAAGAGGTTGGTACAATAGAGGAATTTGTGGGGGCGGTATCAGACCTGCCAAAAGACTGATGACTCAAAAGAAAATGCACTTTTCATTGGGGAATACATTTTGTAAATACGAAACAGGTTAAAGAATTTCAAAAGTGAATATGCACGGAGCACCTAAAGATGGGCCCCCAACATAAGCTCAAGGGCTCGAAATGCATCGTACGTTAATGTAAAATCACGATTATGACTGGAGGCCTTTGTTCTTTATGTTGCGAAAATAAAACAGTCACTAAAAAGACACTGACAGCAATATATAAAATAAAAAAAGCATAATAATAATAAAAGTACCTGCTGTTTTTCAGCGCTGCTTTAAAATGAATGCGAAAGTGTTTACGACGGGGTGGGGTCGGTCGTCTGTGGTGTCGTTAACGCAATCACTCAGTCCATCTACCTCGATAGGATTCTTGCCGATGTCCCTTAACTCTGTAGTAGCCGATACGTGCTAGGCAGTGCAAAGCTGCGTTGATGAAACCACCACCACCTAACAATGAAATTCCCGTTGGGTTCTTAATTTATGACCATACCTTTTTATTTCACTAAAGGTTGTTTCGACTTTCCTGTATGCTGAGTCAGTCCTTGTGACACCCATTCATTTTTCATTTTCTTTACGTTTTTCACGCAGCCACTTCGTCTTAGCCAAGCCTGTACTACCTACTTAATTCATTTCAAAGTGACTTGCAATTCTCTATTGCTGAATTTCTCTGAACACTTTTGCGCTTCCTTCTTTCGTCGATCAACTGAAGTATTTTTTTGTCACCCAGTTTCTTCGCAGTTACCTTCTTTGTAACTTAGTTATTGTTTAAGACGGCTTTGATTACCCTTTTTAGAGATACCCTATCCTGTCTACTGCTGTCTATTGTGGTGTTATAGCCTTAGAGAACTTCGTGCATCTCTCGTCATTTCTTAGTATTTTTGTACCCCACTTCTTTACATACTGATTGTTCTTGCCGAATCTCTAAAACTCCAGCATACTCTTCATCATTACTACATTGTGATCTGAGCCTAAATCTGCTTCTGGATAAGCCGTACAATCCAGTGTCTGATTTCGAAATCTCTGTCTGACCTTGATGTAATCTGACTGAAATCTTCCAATATCACCCAGCCTTCTCCTATCCTGTTGTGATCCTTGAACTGAGCATTCGCTATTACTAGCTGAAAGCTACTACAGAACTAAGTTCGTCTTTCTCCTCTATCAGTTCTTGTCCCAACCCCATGTTCTCACCATAGTCATGTGTTCCTCTCCTCCCCCTACAACTTCATCCAATCCTCCATAACTATTAGATTTTCGTCTCCCTTTACATACTGTTTTGCCCATTCAGTATCTTCACATGGTATCTATATCTCTTCGTCTTCAGCTGGCGACGTCGACATGTATGTGTGAATTATCGTTGTCAGTGTTGGTTTTCTGTCGATTCTGATAAGTTTATGTTTAAAAAATCGGGCGTTCGCGATCTTCAGTCTACTTGCAGAAAAGCGTTTAAAATTAGATTAACTCTGTTTTTTATTTATATTGAAACACATGAAATGGCTATTAAGTCCGTATTTAACATGATGAAACATTATCATTCAAAGTTAACTGTCTGTACAACAAATATCCACTCGAAAAGTAAATTTTAGCAAGTCCTATGCGACTAATTTTCACGTTCTACCAGTCACAGAACCACATTTATTCGCGAGTTAAACACTCCGTCTTTTCAGTGGCCTTCTTTGTAACAAGTGCTCGCCCAAATGTTCCGTAGAGAGCACGAAACACGCCACCGCAGTTGTTACTACAACCAGAAAGTTCACACGCTAATGTCTATCAAACTGTTTACCTTAGAAACACCAAACTTCCCTTAAGATTTTCTTAACACCAGTCGCTTCAGTCACGATATTTACGAACCGAAATTAGCTCACCATTTCCTCATCTTTCACAGTCTTTTTAAGGAGCAATCTAACATCGAGTTATCTGTAGGTCGGCTATCAAGCGACTACCTTGAGGAACTCTCCTCTCTGCGCACTCCCCTATTCGCGTGGGAACAGCTTAATTCTGATTGGCTGTTGATCTAAACGAGCAATCAGAAAGCTCCTTCCTGATCATTCTCATGGCAAATCTTGCTTTATCCAATCACTAACTTGATAGTAATTAATGTCAGCAAAACTTCAGTTTCTTGTATTATGTTTAACCAAAATAAGTAAGGTGCGAAATATTCAATACAAAAGCATGCTGACAGAGACATGCGTCACCTGACTCGTGTTTGCAATGTAACTTTCTCACGTTTCGTTTGTACAAGGTTTTACGTATAATGAAATATTAAATTTTAACGTATGTCCCACATAGACTCTCTCAATCATTCTCACGCGATCACACAACAAAGTTTTACCAATTTTTGTGTTATGTGATGAAAAGTGTCTAAGGTTTTAAAAAGAAAATTCTAATGAATAGTTTTTTGTGCATTGACAACTTTTTAATGCCTTCAAATGATAATGAAAGTCAATGTGTTATTGTTCCTAACTTGGGTTTAAAAAATAAGCCTAGATTATAGGACTTTTAGGTAACTCTCTTCAAAATGTTTCAAATGGCTCTGAGCTCTATGGGACTCAACATCGCCGGCCGCTGTGGCCGAGCGGTTCCAGGCGCTTCAGTTTAGAACTGCGCGACCGCTACCGTTGCAGGTTCGAATCCTGCCTCGGGCATGGATGTGTGTGTTGTCTTTAGGTTAGTTAGCTTTAAGTAGTTCTAAGTTCTAGGGGACTGGTGACCGCAGATGTTAAGTCCCATAGTGCTCAGAGCCTTTTGAACCATTTTGACTCAACATCTGTGGTCATCAGTCTCCTAGAACTTAGAACTACTTAAACCTAACTACCCTAAGGACATCACACACATCCATACCCGAGGCAGGATTCGAACCTGCGACCGTAGCGGTCACGCGGTTCCTGACTGAAGCGCCTAGCACCGCACGGGCACACCGGTCGGCTAACTATCTTCATCTACGGAACTATAATAAACAAAAATCTGAAATTTTGACAGTATCATTCAATTAATATCAAAAGGCTATGTAACAAATTGGAACAAAATCGGATACTAATAATATTGATTAATTAGATTCATAAAGGTATGAATCTTCGTATCGACTGAGTGTTACGCTATGCAGTTCTCACGGCCGGCAGCGTCAGTTGTGCTGTGAGCAGAGCTAAAACGAACATAGCCGACCTGCAGCCACCGTACTAGACGGATGTGTGCCTTATGGCAGCGAATGTTATCTCGTAATAAGTTGCTACCTCCTTTAGGCGCAAGTGACGTTCTAAGAATTGCACATAAACTATGATCTCAAGGAAATCAATGACTACTGGTCTGACAGTTTGGTTGAGGAACGCGGCCTCTACCAAAGCAATTCTGGACTTGCGACAGATAACCACAGTGAACTGAGCTAATGCAGATCAAGAGATTTCTTACGATGGCGGCGCTACTAATGACCATCATCTTGCTGACATTCCTCTATCTCTGCCCGTTCTTTCCTCCACACGAAATGGGTCATGCAACCCTCACACTCAGCAAGAACACTCAACCGGCCAATGGCGTGCCTCCTTCTTGCACAAAAATCCCAAGAGGAAAACACGTCGTGTTTAAACGCCATTGGCTTTCTGATTCTCCCTTCTATTCCCAAAAGGCTACTTCTTCAGCTCGGTTTTTGTTACATCACCATCCTTTGCATCCATCAAGCGTTTTCCAGCCTACTGCTACCCCAACATCAGAGGTCCTATGAAAGTAAAACTAGGCTGTTATTTTTCTGCAATCCATGTTTCTTTAAGAAAGCGTAAGATTTTCATCGGCTGAAGGTACTCTTAAGATCGGGGGAAGCGCCGGCCTCCAGCTAATAAAGGTCATCCCCTGTCCAGGGCAGCTCTTAAACGCACAGTAGCTACGACCCCTCGGGATTGCCTGTCGAGCCGACTTCCACGGAGACAATACCTGAGACTGCCTGCCAGTGTGGATGCCAGAGAAAGCTTTTCTTCTGTCACCTGGGACACTGCTTTGTCTGCCCCAGATTCAGCGTTCTGGCCTGTTCCTATGCACTCAGAAAAAGTAAAAGCCAAAAGGAGACCTGCACTATAAATGCAGTTCAGATATGATGTTATTGAGAAGACACTACATACAGTCGCTGCTGTGCAGTACACTTTTATAAAATATTGTTAACTCCTTCTACCCCACCATTATTTTCTATGTTGTTGCTGCGATATTTACTCCAGAGACTGGTTTGATGCCGCTCTCCATGCTACACTATCCTGTGCAAGCTTCTTCTTCTCCCAATATCTACGGCAACCTAAATCCTTCTGAATCTGTTTGGTGCATTCATCTCTGGGTCTCCCTCTACGATTTTTACCCTCCACGCTGCCCTCCAATACTAAATTGGTGATCCCTTGATACCTCAAATAAGTCCGACCAACCGATCCCTTCTTCTGGTCAAGTTGTGCCACAAATTTCTCTTCTCCACAATTCTGTTCAATAACTCCTCATTAGTTATGTGATTTAGAGCATTCTTCTGTAGCACCACATTTCCGAAGCTTACATTCTCTTCATTGCTGAACTATTTATCGTCCACGTTTCCCTTCCATACATAGCTACATTCCACACAAATACTTTCAACAATGACTTCCTGACACTTAAATCTATACTCGATGTTAACAAATTTCTCTTCTTCAGAAACGCTTTCCTTCCCATTGCAGTCTACATTTTATATCCTCTCTACTTCGACCATTATCTGTTATTTTGCTCCCCAAATAGCAAAACTCCTTTACTACTTTAAGTGTCTCATTTCCTAATCTAGTTCCCTCAGCCTCACCCGACTTAATTCGACTACATTCCAATATCCTCGTTTTCCTTTTGTGGATGTTCATCTTATATCCTCCCTTCAAGACACTGTCCATTCTGTTCGGCTGCTCTTTCAGGCCCTTCGCTGTGTCTGACAGAAATACAATGTCATCGGCGCACCTCAAAGATTTTATTTCATCTCCATGGATATTAATACCTACTCCGAATTTTTCTTTTGTTTTCTTTACTGCTTGCTCAACATACAGACTGAATAACAAAGGGGATAGGTTACAACCCTGCCTCACTGCAAGTCTACAAATGCTAGAAACGTAGGTTTGCCTTTCCTTAATCTATTTTCTAAGATAGTCGTAGGGTCAGTATTGCCTCCCATGTTCCAACATTTCTACGGAATCCTAACTATTCTTCCTTGAGGTTGGCTTCTACCAGATTTTCCATTCGTCTGTAATGAATTCATGTTAGTATTTTGCAGTCGTGGCTTATTAAACTGATAATTTGGCTATATTCACATCTGTCAGGACCTCCTTTATTTGGGATTGGAATTACTATATTTTTCTTGAAGTTTGAGGGTATTTCGCCTGTCTCATACATCCTGCTCATCAGATGGTACAGTTTTGTCAGGGCTGGCTCTCCCAAGGCTATTAGTAGTTCTAATGGAATGTTGTCTACTCCCGGTGCCTTGTTTCGACCTAGATCTTTCAGTGCTCTGTCAAACTCTTCACGCAGTACCATATTTCCCATTTGATTGTCATCTACATCCTCTTTCATTTCCATAATATTGTGCTCAAGCACATCGCCCTTGTATAGACCCTCTATATACTCCTTCCATCTTTCTGCTTTCCCTTCTTCGCTTAGAACTGGGTTTCCATCTGAGTTCTTGATATTCATGCAAGTAGTTCTCTTTTCTCCAAACATCTCTTTAATTTTCCTGTAGGCAGTATCTATATTACCCCTAATGATATACGCCTCTACATCCTTACATTTGTCCTCCAGCCATCCCTGCTTAGCCATTTTGCATCTCCTGTCGATCTCATTTTTGAGACGTTTGTATTCCTCTTTGCCTGCTTCATTTACTGCATTTTTGTATTTTCTCCTTTCATCAATTAAATACCTCTTTTCTTACCCAAGGATTTCTATTTTCTATGTTGAGTGTTATTTCCATATAAAATGAAAAGGGATATTAGAAGTGGTTTGCCACTGTCGGTTTAGTGATTGCAAAGCATTTTTCCTGAAACGGAATAATTTTTGCTGGCAAGGCTCTGTATCCGACCAGCCTGTGCTGAAACAGCATCTCGCGCCTGCAGCTAGATAAGCTGTTGTCACAGCGGTGCCCGTCTTCAAAAAAAAAAAGTGGTTCAGCTAGCTCTAAGCACTGCGGGACTTATCTTCTGAGGTCATCAGTCCCCTAGACTTAGACCTACTTAAACCTAACTAAACCTAAGGACATCACACACTTCGATGCCCAAGGCAGGATTCGAACCTGCGACCGTAACAGCAGCGCGGTTCCGGACTGAAGTGCCTTGAACCGCTCGGCCACAGCGGCCGGCCCTGCTCAAGATCGGTGATCATGATCGAGGTCGAGTTCTTCACGAATGACCATTGTGTACCTAGAAACATTACTTGAGTCAAATGCTCAGATAAATTCTTTATTAACAAAACGGGTTCAGACCGAGTAACAATCAGTAGACCAGAAACGCTTCACGGCCGATGGGTGTGTCACAATACGCTAGGACAAATGTCCTGCTGCAGGAGCCTCAAGGAAACATTACTCTTAGCACGTTATGATGAACACGTCATGTCGTCCGACAAGATCGACAGTAAATAAACTACTGGCCATTAAAATTTGCTACACCAAGAAGAAATGCAGATGCTAAACTGGTAGTCATTGGACAAATATATTATACTAGAACTGACATGTGCTTATATTTTCACGCAATTTGGGAGCATAGATCCTGAGAAATCAGTACACAGAGCAACCACCTCTGGCCGTAATAACGGCCTTGATACACCTGGGCAATGAGTGAAATAGAAATTGGATAGCGTGTACAGGTACAGTTGCCCATGGAGCTTCAACATGATACCACAGTTCATCAACGGTAGTGACTGGCATATTGTGACAAGCCAGTTGCTCGGCCACCATTGACCAGACGTTTTCAATTGGTGAGAGATCTGGAGAATGTGCTGGCCAGGGAAGAAGTCGAACATTTTCTGTATCGTGAAAGGCCCGTACAGGACCTGCAACATGCGGTCGTACATTATCCTGCTGAAATGTGGGGTAGAGCCACGGGTCGTAACCTATCTGAAATGTAACGTCCACTGTCCAAAGTGCCGTCAATGCGAACAAGAGGTGACCGAGACGCGTAACCAATGGCACCCCGTAGCATCACGCCGGCTGATACGCCTGTATGGCGATGACGAATACACGCTTCCAGTCTGCTTTCACCGCGATGTCGCCAAACACGGATGCGACCATCACGATGGTGTAAACAGAAACTGGATTCATCCGAAAAAATGACGTTTGGCCAGTCGTGCACCCTGGATCGTCGTTGAGTACACCATCGCAGGCGCTCCTGTCTGTGATGCAGCGTCAAGGGTAGCCGCAGCCATTGTCTCCTAGCTGATAGTCCATGCTGCTGCAAACATCGTTGAACTGTTCGTGCAGATGGTTGTTGTCTTGCAAACGTCCCCATATGTTGATTCAGGGATCGAGACGTGGCTGCACGATCCGTTACAGCCATTCGGATAAGATGCCTGTCATCACGACTGCTAATGATACGAGGCCGTTGGGATCCAGCACGGGGTTCCGTATTACCCTCCTGAACCCACCGATTCCATACTCTGCTAATAGTCATTAGATCTCGACCAACGCGAGCAGCAATGTCGTGATACGATAAACCGCAATCGCGATAGGCTACAATCCGACGATTATCAAAGTCGGAAACGTGATGGTACGCATTTGTCCCCTTTACACGTGGCATCACAACAACGTTTCACCACGCAACGCCGGTCAACTGCTGTTTGTGTATGAGAAATCGGATGGAAACTTTCCTCATGTCAGCACGTTGTAGGTGTCACCACCGGCGCCAACCTTGTGTGAATGCTCTGAAAATCTAATCATTTGCATATCGCAGCATCATCTTCCTGTCGGGTAAATTTAACGTCTGTAGCACGCCATCTTCGTTGCGTAGCAGTTTTAATGGCCAGTAGTGTAGATGAAATCGTTCTAGAAATTTAGGAATTAATCTCAGCATTGGCTGAAATAAACTTTACTTTTTATGGGCAGCTTAATCAATATTTCGTTATATGTACAAAACTTAAGGACGAAAACGAAAGTGTCACTGCCAAGTAATTCAGCTCGATGAAACTTGGACCACACGTAGAAACAGCGGTTAGAGTATGGTACAAAAGATACCTGAGAGAAATACGCAACGAGGCGAATGGAAGTGACATTTTTAATCGAACACAATAAACATATTGAAGGAATTGCGATTCAGAAGTCCGCTGGACTTTACTGTACTTCGGACACGGTTCTCAACAGCTTGTGTGATCACCACAGCTGACAATGCATGTTGTGCAACGTACTCCCATGCCTACCAAGAAGTTATTAAGGAGTTTTTATGGGTAGGGCGTTCCGTTCCTCAACACGCTGCAATACGTCTCCACAAAGTGTACTCGATCAGATTTAATTTGTGGAGGCGGACAGGTCGGTCCATTCGGGGAATATCATTTCGTTCCAGGAGCTCCTACACGTTCCCTGTTCTATGCGGTCGCGCAATGTCATTCATAAAACTGAAGTTAGAGCAGACTCCACCTCTGAAACAAAAACTAGCATAGAGTCACATTGACGTTGATTGGTGAGTGCACCATTTTCAGACATTTGGAGGTCAGTACGTGAGTGCAACATTATGCCTCCCCGCACCACAACACAATCATGTTCGAGAGTGCCGGATGCACCGTCATGTGGCTAGTGTTGCGGACACGCAGTACACCCAGTAAGGTCGTCTAACATGACCGTTATTGACGTCCAGGTGCTATGGCGTGGGGAGGCAAAATGTTTCATGGCCATTTTGGCCTCCTAATCTTTGAAGGGGGTACATTCACCGCTCGACGCTATTGTGACACTGCACTCCATCTCCATGTACGTCTTACAGGTGTGCATTCAGCCCCGACTTCGTCCTTAGGAAAGAAAATGCACGGCCGTTTCCAGCAGCTCAGGTGGAGGACCCCTTCGAGTGAGAGGTTATTCATCGAATTGATTGGCCTGCCCGCCCTCCCGGCTTAAATCTCATTCAGCACGTGAGGGGTGGTCTGGGGAGGCTTACTGCAACACATCCACTAGTACAGTGACCATACAATAGTTGGCAACGGTGCAGGTAGAGGAATGGAACACTCCACCCATAAGAACTCCTTACCACCGTTGGGGGCAGCATATAAGTACTTATTGCCTTATTAAGAACTGTTTTAGCCTTTCGTAAAGTGCAGCCAATAATCATGAATCGCCATGACTTCCGAGTGATTATATTCTTTGAGCAAAAGTGTCATTTCTGTTCGCCTCATTGCGTATTGTTTACTGTTAACTTCTGTATTACATGTTGGTCCATTGATCGTGACCAGGCCAAATATCTCACGAAATAAGCGTCAAACGAAAAAATACAAAGAACGAAACTTGTCTAGCTTGAAAGGGAAAACCGGACGGCGCTATGGTTGGCCCAGCAGATGGTGCTGCCATAGGTCAAATGGATATCAACTGCCTTTTTTTAAAAATAGGAACCTCCATTTTTATTGCATATTCGTGTAGTACGTAAAGAAATATGAAAGTTTTAGTCAGACCACTTTTTCGCTTTGTGGTAGATAGCGCTGTAATAGTCACAAAAAATATGGCTCATAATTTTAGACGAACTGTTAGTAAAAGGGTACGTTTTATAAATTAAAATACAATACTTAGGTACGTCTGAACATTATTTCGGTTGTTCCAATGTGATACATGTACCTATGTGAACTTACCATTTCTGAGATGCACGCTGTTGCAGCGTGATTACCTGTAATTGCCACATTAATGCAATAAATGCTCCAAATGATGTCCGTCAACTTCAATGCATTTGGCAATACGTATAACGACATTCCTCTCAACAGCGAGTAGTTCTCCTTCCGTAATGCTCGCACATGCATTGACAATGCGCTGACGCATGTTGTCAGACGCTGTCGATGGATCACGATAGCAAAAATCCGTCAACTTTCCCCACAGAAAGGAATCCGGGGACGTGAGATCCGGTGAACGTGTGGGCCATGGTATGGTGCTTCGACGACCATTCCACCTGTCATGAAATATGCTATTCAATACCGCTTCAACCGCACGTGAGTTACGTTCCGGACATCCATCATGTTGGAAGTACATCGCCATCCTGCCATGCAGTGAAACACCTTGTAGTAACATCTGTACAACATTACGTAGGAAATCAGCATACATTGCACCATTTACACTGTCATCAATAAAATGGGGGCCAATTATCCTTCCTCCCATAATGCCGCACCATACATTAACCTGCCAAGGTCGCTGATGTTCCACTAGTCGCGGCCATCGTGGATTTTCCGTTGCCCAGTAGTACATATTATGCCGGTTTACGTTACCGCTGTTGGTGAATGACGCTTTGTCGCTAAGTAGAAAGCGTGCTAAAAATCTGTCATCGTCCCGTAATTTGTCTTGTGCCCAGTGGCAGAACTGTACACAACGTTCAAAGCCGTCGCCATGCAATTCCTAATGCATAGAAATATGGTACGGGTGCAATCGATGTTGATGTACCATTCTCAACACCGACATTTTTGAGATTCCAGATTCTCGCGCAATTTGTCTGCTACTGATGTGCGGATTAGCCATGACAGCATTATCATTTGTTGCATGTCGTGGTTGACATTTCACATGTGGCTGAACACCTCCTGTTTCCTTAAATAACGTAACTGTCCGGCGAACGGTCCGGACACTTGGATGATGTCGTCTAGGATACCGAGCAGCATACATATCACACGCCCGTTGGGCATTTTGATCACAATAACCGTACATCAAGACGAAATCGACCTTTTCCGCAATCGGTAAACGGTCCATTTTAACACGGGTAATGTATCACGAAGCAAATACCGTCCGCACTGGCGGAATGTTACGTGATACCACGTACTTATACGTTTGTGACTATTGCAGCGCCATCTATGACAAGGCGTAAAAAGTGGTCCAAATAAAACATGTTTCTTTACGTACTACACGATTATGTAATAAAAAATGGGGGTTCCTATATAAAAAAGCAGTTGATATCCGTTTGACCTATGGTCGCCATCTAGCGGACCAACCACAGCGCCGTATGGTTTCCCCCTTCAAGCTAGACGAGTTTCGTTCTTTGCTGTTTTTTCGTTTGATGCTTATTTCGTGAGATATTTGGCCCGGTCACTCTCAATGGACCACCCTGTTTACATTAAGAGTGCTTTCTTTATACGGTCGAATTTCCATCGAGCTACCTTACTTGGCAATGAAACACCATGTGTGAGTTACTTTCGTCCTCGTGTTTTCCACATCAGCGAATGTCGCTTGCAGCATGAATTAAAAGGCTTGTTTGGAATTCTCCTCCTAGCGGACAATGACAACAACTCATGTAGTAGATTATAAAGAAAAGTAGTTGTGATACAAGAACTCAAATTAGTTAAAAGCGAGATTACCATTGACAATGAAAGAAAGTGAGTAGGTAAAGGAAAATCTAGGATACACGAAAATAACTTAGTTTTTTTAGGCAACAGTACTTAATTAGGAATTCTCAACTAAGATACCGGATACGATAAGGGATGCTAAGTATTTTTTCCCCGCATATCGAAATCAGGAGCGTCAGTTGAAAGGTGGCTACACTGAACCACTGCGCCAGAGATTGCGCCAAAGAGTATTATTCAGCCGCCTCCACTGGCAGTGCTTGGGGAGAACTCGTAGCAGTCAGTGCTTGTTGAGATGTGCTAGTGAAAAGTGGTTGCTGAGATGTCGTGAAGAGTGCTTGTCGAGAGGTCGTGGTGGAGAGTTCTTGTTGAGATGTGGTAATAGCGGATCGGCGTGGAGATATATTGTAATGATTAGAGTGATTTTCGTCAATATATGAAGGTAAAAGAAAAAAAATTTTCCTTTTCTTTTTATTATCTCAATGTCTTAAATAATGCGTAATTACAGGTTCAGTCAACAAAGCATCTGGCTTGTGTTCTTGTATTAGAGTGTAATTCTGCTTTCCTTACGCAATTATAGTATTTCTATTTTTTAAGTACTTCAGTATAATTGATATTTAAAATTTCTTGTCTTATTGAAGAAGAACCGTGCCAGATGTGTACGTTGAATCACACTTCCACACACAGAACAGCTATACTTGTGCTTTGGTTTCGTAGGTTTTATAGTTGCTGGGGACTTAATTAATTAATTGTGTTAATGAAAATTTTCATTTCATTCTTTGTTGTTGTTCTATGCAGTCAGATTGCGTAATAATACTAGTCAGGACCAACCGTTTACGAAACAGCGTAATCGGACAAACAGCTACGAAAAATAAAAATTATTTTCAAACCTAATAATTAAGCCCCCATGCAATGGCGACCGCTGGTTCGGATCGTCCCTTTGAATTCTTCTGATTGTAAAAATAGTAGACAGTAGTATTGTGGTAGTAATTTGTAGTTAGTAATTGTAGTCTATTTTGCATGTGTAGATTCTTCTAATGGTATTTTCCAAAATTAAATTTGTTGTCTTGTCTACGGGTTTGACAATTTAGTTCAATTATTTCAATTGTTCGTTAATCGTGTTTGAGGGAAACATCTCGTGTGAATGGTATTGTTGGAGATGAGGAGTCATTGTGTGTAATTTTCGTACAGTGACGAGTTTTGCATGTTTTGTAAATGATTACGCGATCGATGAAAAAGGCGAAAATGATGAATAGTGAGAATGACGAAATTGTTGACATGGCGAACTCGCCAACACAGAACAACAGTATGATGAATAATGGAGTTGAAAACAATTTAATAAGTCGGGAAGACAGTCCGGAACCATTTCAAAATTTTTCTCAATCAGAAAATTCACAGAATACGAGATTAACGATAGAAGATTCTGGAATAGTATCGAACACAGATAGCTTTACAGCTATGACGAAAGAAGCTGGTTTTGTGGGAAATGTTAGGGGCGAAAGGAATTTCGAACAAGTTAATATGGAGCAGTTGATGAGTGTAATATTAAATTTTCGATCTGAATTTAAAACAGAGATAGGAACAATTAAAACTGAGATGGGAACAATGGGATCACAAATAGGAACAATTAAAACTGAGATGGGAACAATGGGAACACAAATAGGAACAATTAAAACCGAAATGGGAACTTTGGGATCCGAATTAAAAACTAATATGGGAACACTGGAAACACGGTTAGACATACGAATAGGGACATGTTTCAAAAATATGAAGGATGAGTTAAAGAAAGAAATCAGAGAAGAAGTACAACCGATTTTGAATTCTCATAATAATACATTAGTTGCAGTAGAGTTTAGACAAAAGGAACAGGATAGAGAACAGGAGGAAAGAGATCGCGTGATAGTACAGAAATTTTCAGAGTTAAATTTACAATGCGCAAAAGATAAGGAAGAAATATTTGAGAGAATCGAGGAGTCCGTAGCAAATGACAGATTAAATAACCTAACACAACAATATGAACAGTTAACTACCAAATGTGTTAATACTGAAACCCGAGTCGCGACACTTACAGAAGACGTAAATAAACAGAAAGAACAATTAAGTGACTCATCGGAAAGAGTTGAGGCGATCTCAGATAAATTGACAAGTGTTAGTTTAGCAGAAGGGTTTGAAGAAAATAATTTGTTTCATTTACGTGATGCAACAAGAGAGCGCCAGGCGCGTGAATTTAACAATAATCGTCATTGTGACTGGGACAGACGCGGTAGGTCTTTGTCGCCACGAGGCGAAAACTTTGACTATAAACATCTTTTGACTGTTCGGAAATTTAAAATCTTTCGCAATTGTAAGAACGACATACATCCATGTTCATGGTTAGATCAATTTATGTACGCACTTCCACGAAACTGGCCACTAAGTCACAAACTGGAAATTATGTGCGGCTATTAATGTCCTCAGGGGATTCACTACACTAAGTGAATATGTGCCGTAGCGAGCATAGGGCTCCGAGCTGTAGTGGTGCTATTTCCCTTTTAGTTTTCTGCACCGCTGCCTACTCTTTTACTATTCTTTGCATCTGTCAAAAAAAACTATTCGACTATCAATCTATCTAGAATGTAAGTAAACAATAACCGGATATGGCTATTTTACCTAAAAGTGATTTCGGAAATTACCATTTAGACTTACTGTACCTTCTGCAGCATTCATTCGTAGTTTAAATGAAATTTTACCTGTTTATCTTCGTGACAATATTACTTCATATGTTGCCGATATTCTTATTGCTAAACATTCTTGGAGTGAGCACAACAAAATTTTGGATTCATTATTACGTATTTTTGCACGAGTTGGCATTACAGTGAACTTGGAAAAATCTGAATTTGGTCGTTCTCAGGTGAAATTTCTCCGTCACATTATTTCTACAGAAGGTATTCTTCCTGATCCAGAAAAATTAGACGCTATTCGTAATTATGCTGTTCCTACCACAAAACATGAGGTTCGTAGTTTCTATGGTGTCTGTAATTTTCTTAGACGCTTTGTTAGATTGGACAATTTGGCCACACCTCGTTTTTGCGAACTATCTGGAAAGTTCTTTTTAAATGAAAATTGGTTGACAACTCTGTTTGGTTAATTTGTATTCCTGATGAGTGGGTTAATAAGCTGATTTGGTATAGGCATTTCAGTTATGCACACTTTGGTCCCAGAAAATACTTTCATAAATTACGGGAAAATTGCTACTTCAGTAATATGGAAAAACGTATTCGATCTGTTCTGGCCAAATGCAAATTATGTCAAAAGGCTAAGCCGCCAACAATTTCTCACAGAGCACCGTAGTTTCCTATCATTCCAGCGAAATTAAAGGAGATGGCTGCAGTCGATTTGTTCAGTCCAGTGGTTCGTTTTACTAATGGTTTTGCGTACATTTTCGTAGCAGTGGAGTTGACATCAAAATATGTGTGTTTCACACCGTTACGCAAAGCAACAGCTCGTTCAGTATCTAATGCTTTCATTAACCATTATCTTAAAGAAGTTGGTCATGTTGATAAGGTTATATCGGATAATGGATCACAGTTTCGTTCTAAAATTTGGCTTCGTACTCTACGGCGTCGTAAAATTAAACCAATATTCATTTCACTTTTTCACCCTCAATCTAACGCTTCAGAGAAATGGATGAAGGAAATCAATAAATTGTGTCGTCTTTATTGTCATCAGAATCACAGAACGTGGGATCAGTATCTTCATATTTTTCAAAACATTCTGAATGAACTCCCTAATGATTCAACTTCTTTACCGCCTATATTGATATTAAAAAACAAAGCACCGACAAATCGCATATCTGAAATCGTTCCTTTTCCGCCTTCACGGAAACTGCGGCATTCTGAAGTTGTCAACATGGCTCTACAAAATATTGCATCTGCGGCTGCTAGAAGAGAGAAATCAGCTAAACATCCTGGTCGTTTAAAAACCTTGTCAGTTGGTCAAAAGGTATTAATTAAGTCTCATCGTTTGTCTCACATAGGAAAAGGTTTGTGTCGGAAATTCTTTCTGGTTTATAACGGTCCATATAGAGTTCGCAAAATTATTCATGATAACACTGTTGAAGTAGAAACTCTTAAACCTCGACGCTCTAAGGGAATACATCAAATATCTAACGTAAAAATTTTTGTGGAATGACATACTTTTGAGAAACTAACAGCTAGATGTAAACATGCGGAGAGTACAAGGATACCGCGCTGTGTTTTGGCGGCGGCAGATACTCAAAGCAACAGTCAAGTCTGCGAGCCGCACAAGGCAGCCGTTGACCGCACACAATTACTTCCTACGTCACGCGCCTACAGCTGATCCAGCGCTCAGTGCGAATGCACTGACAGCCGTAAACAAATACACAGTCTAATTTCTGCGACTAAATTCAGTATAAAGCTATAGTGACTTGATGAATGATGTTATTAACATTCAGTATTTTTCAGGATACGGTTCTATAAAATATTTAAGAACTTCAGGTAAGTTCTGTGTGTCTCCGACGTTAAGAGGACTTGCTATCGAGAAAATTTCAGAAAGAATGTAATTTCCAAAAAGAAACTAATAAACTAAAAAGGTAACTGATAATTGAGTTCATTTTTTTCAGGTAACATATTTCCACTTAGGTACGTACTTAAGACGTAATTTTCTGCTCGCAATTACGTGATTCATACTTTGTGCTAATTTCATGTTCCATGAATTTACTTGTGAAGCAACGTGCTTGCGTACATCTGCTGATTTTTATCAATGTTTTATTAATGAACAGCGTTGTTATTTGTATATATTATGCATCGCTTGGCTGCAATACTTTTTCACTGATGTCATATTTTTTTTTTTATTATGTGCCTGCTGTGCTTATTTATTTAAATTATAATTGTCACCTGATTAGTTGTGCTGATATGTATGTAAGTTATACTTTGTGATTTACCTGCTTGCGCCTTCACGTTTACTTATTAAGATGACATATGAACTTTTATTTGCTTATGCTGATATGATGCTAATGACCTGTTTATTACGTAAGATACATGTTTGCTGCTATGCGTATGGATTGCATATTTATACATTTCTGTTTGTTGTCATAACTACTCTTTAATTTGGTATATAGAAATGCTGATATACTGTGTACAAACATAGAGTTTAGGTCACACTATTGTATTAATTATAGATTGTTCGCTTGGCAGGGCCTCGTTGTAAGAATTGTGCTGCATCCACTTGTTGACATTCTCTTCTCTACTGGTATATTTACTCGCTATTGCATGTTTTGCTTACGCTCAGTGCCTTATATTTTTAAGATAGGAAAATGAACTGCTATAATTCGACGAACGACATTAGTACAAGAAACTTCATAGAAGTCACATGAGCTGAGGTTTTATGGAAGCTGTATAAATTTATGCTAATAGGAAGGAAGCTAACGACATGACATACCAAAACTAGGTTTAGACCATTGACAGTTATTACACTGCATTTTTCGTGATCAATTGAAATAGGAAGTGACACTTGACACAAGAAATACTCCACATGTTTGCTTCTGTTTGCCATAATTCTTGAAGTGGTGTACACACTGTGAAATATTATGATCATTCACACTCCGTAATCGTACTTAATTACTGAGAGCTATTCGAACTAAGTCTGTTAGAAGTCATGTATGCATTTCTTTTATTTAATGATGGATAATTCATAATGAGTAGAAGATTTGGGTCAGATGGATTACACAGAGGTTGTGTGTTGACAGTGTGTCTTCGGATTGTATGGAATGATGAGGTTTGCATTAGGATTTTATCTGTACTTGTTCGAGGAGACTGACTAGAGGAAAGAGTTGTTATGGAAGTGAAATGATATTGGCGATAAGGTTTATATGTGTCGACGTATTGAAGAGGTATTATTGAGGTATTGAGATTATATGAAGTTGATGATTATTGGAGTTTTTGTGGACAAGGGGTAAGGTAAATGATATTGATGATAAGATTTATATGTATCGACGTAAGAGGTATTATTGAAGTATTGAGATTATGTGATGCTGACGATTATTGGAGTTTTGGTGGATAAGAGGTAAAGTAAGTGAGGTGCATATTTTTTTTGTTGATCTATATGGAACAAGAAGGATGAAGATAGCAGACTAGAACACTCAAGTAGAAGGAAGATTGTCTACACACACTTTGTTAAATCAATAAGCGGTACATATTTGTTTTGTTTTTGGAGAGAGGAAGTAATTGCATATCTTGGCTCACTGACAGTTATTCAGCAACCGTACATTTGGATCTGGCTTGGCAAACATTGGTCTTGACATGATGACAATGACGTTGACTTAACTATTATTGACTGTTATACGTTGCTGCCACTACTACTTGATACACATGATGAACATCAAATTTTGACAGAATTGCATTTACACAGTTAACACTATTCAATTACACAGTAGTACTTAATGTGGATGAAAGATGAGTGAGTGTGTTTTGTGTGTTTTCCTTTCCTAATCCTACCCACCTATCTCTTAAATATTATTTTATTTGTTTATAGTGGCTTGCACTGACTCCCATAAATATTATAGGTTCACTGATATTTGAGTATTTGTAATAGTTAATATGACAATTATCTGATATCATTTGTGTGTTTATTAGAATTTGTATGTTTAGTGTAAGACCATTGAGAATAATTTTGTAAAAGCATTTGTATGTGCATTCTAACTATTGTTCATGCATGAACTGTGTGATTAGTGATAGTGAATATTATGGACTGTTACCTGCACTTTTTCAACATAATGGGTGCCACTTAGAAATGATTCATTTCTGCTGATGAACTGTCTGATTAGTGATAGTGAATATTATGGACTGTTACCTGCACTTTTTCAACATAATGGGTGCCACTTAGAAATGATTAATTTCTGCTGATGAACTGTGTGATTAGGATAGTGGATATTATGGACTGTTACTTGTACTTTTTCTACATGATTGGTGCCACTAGGACATGTTTAATTTCTGCTTATAAACTCTGATGAACAGTGTGATCAGTGATAGTGAATATTATGGACTGCTCTCTGGACCTGCTCATCATTGCTAGGTGCAACTAATGGAGCTACTTCTATGGAAATGATGTCACTTGTCGGTGTCTGGACCTACTCAACATTGCTGGGTGCCACTGTTGGAACTGTTTCTACTGAAATGATGTTACTTCTTGCTGTCTGCACCTGCTCAACATTACTGGGTGCCACTAATGAACTGCTTCTACTGACATAATGTCACTTGTTGCTGTGTGTACCTCTTCAACATTGCTGGGTGCCACTGATGGACTGCTTCTACTGACATAATGTCACTTGTTGGTGTCTGTACCTGTTCAACATTGCTGGGTGCCACTGATGAACTGCTTCTACTAAAATGATGTCACTTGTTGGTATTTGCACCTGTTGACCATTGCTGGGTGCTACTGCTGGAACTATCAACTACTGGTTTTTTTTAAATCATTGAAAGCATTTTATGTGAACAATTGTATAAACTGATTTTTTGTGTATTGTGTAACCTATTATGTAAAGCCACATGTATGAAAGAAATTGTACTGCTTACTGTATTTTATATATTAGGTTATTGAAAGGTCAGTGCAAAGCCAAAATTTTAACTAATTATGTGATATTTAGGTATTAATATTATCTTTTATTTTTGTCTGTATTTTTGTGGACGAATTTGGTGGTATTTTCACCACCAATGCTGGCAAAAACACCATCAAATTGTGGCCCGTGGAGGAGGGGCATATGAAAGGTGGCTACACTGAGCCACTGCGCCAGAGATTGCGCCAAAGAGTGTTATTCAGCCGCCTCCACTGGCAGTGCTTGGGGAGAACTCGTAGTAGTCAGTGGTTGTTGAGATGTGCTAGTGAAAAGTGGTTGCTGAGATGTCGTAGTGAAGAGTGCTTGTCGAGAGGTCGTGGTGGATTCTTGTTGAGATGTGGTAATAGCGAATCGGTGTGGAGATATATTGTAATGACTAAAGTGATTCTCGTCAGTATATGAAGGTAAAAGGAAAATATTTTTCCTTTTCTTTTTATTATCTCAATGTCTTAAATAATGCGTAATTACAGGTTCAGTCAACAAAGCATCTGGCTTGTGTTCTTGTATTAGAGTGTAATTCTGCTTTCCTTACGCAATTATAGTATTTCAAATTTTTAAGTACTTCAGTATAATTGATATTTAAAATTTCTTGTCTTATTGAAGAAGAACAGTGCCAGATGTGTACGTTGAATCACACTTCCACACACAGAACAGCTATACTTGTACTTTGGTTTCGTAGGTTTTATAGTTGCTGGGGACTTAATTAATTAATTGTGTTAACGAAAATTTTCATTTCATTCATTGTTGTTGTTCTATGCAGTCAGATTGCGTAATAATACTAGTCAGGGCCAACCGTTTACGAGACACAGCGTAATCGGACATACAGAACCAAAATTATAAATTATTTTCAAATTTATTAATAATTAAGCCCCCATGCACAGTGTATGTTTGAATCCACACGTACAGGACATACATAAAATCATGCTACCCTCTCCTTCACCTTATCATTTAAACCGAGCTGTAGTCTGAAAAGTATGCTTCACGCAACTCATGACGCTATTCATTACGTTAACCACACATCAGCCAGCTATAGCGAATAGTGTATGTGCTCACATCACAGGAAGAATAATTTTCCATCTAATTTGATATTTTTCTCACATTAATTCCGCAATAAGGTAAAACGTTTCTTCCGCAGGTTTTTAATGACCCGACATCGCACAAAACTAGACAGGGAAGCGTTAATAAGTGATGCTTAGACGTATTACTGCTGTTTACGTCATGTTTGAGCAAAATAGCCAAGCAACTACAAATTACCTTTTATCGGTGTAGCTCATTGCACCTTACAATTGTCCTCTAATTGCTTTTGTGGTGGTGCATAGGGGAAAACAACGACATATTCTAATCACTAGATACCTGGGTGGAGAAGATAAATTTTGGTTTAAGCGTCGATTAATACTACGTATGCGAAATCTAGACGCAGGTCAATTACACAGAGATGCAGATGTTAACAAAAACAAAGAAAATCGTAGAATCATAGGGCTAACCGACCGTCCTTGCATTGCAGATAAGTATTTTGCTTGTGTTTCTTAGATTAATTATGACAGATTTAATAGTAACGGCCGGGAAATCGTGGGAGAAAACAATGTACGCGGTTCTCTCATAACACATCATTATAACATCACCGAATAACGAGAGCAATCCGACAGCTTACTAGGCTCCATAGAGCCTATGTTTCGTATACAGAAGTAACTTTCCGGGGCTGTCATTTGCAAGCTTATACAGCACCAACTTAAATATCATACTTACGTTAGTATCTAATTTCATTTTGTTATTATGTGAATTATGCAGAAATACAGAGTTGAATGTGGTTCAGGAAACCGACAGTACAATGATACCAACATTTCATACAGAAATGTCGTTTTTGGCTCCAACCCGTGAATATTTTTGACTGTGAGGTATACTTCTTCACTGAGAGTCTGTTGTCCACTGACTCTCGTTAAAACTAGAAATGTATCTAAAAATATCCTTATTTTTTAATCTTTTGCAGTAATTTTACGATTGTACTTTGTATAATCGTAGGGTTGATATTCTGAGCGATCTTAGATCGTTTGTTTGTTACTTGCCGTACCGGTTAACGGCCCATTGACGGCTATGCCTCTAAAAATTAAATGCCGGCTCACTCAGACAAAGATGGTGGAAGTAATTAACGAAGCCTCAGGAAACAGTAATTCCGCCAACTCGTCGAGAGTTTACCGAAGATAAAGCATAACATTGAAGACCGATTAATCTGTGTCTTTCCCAAACGGAAGAACCGTGCAAGCTTTCCAACTCATTTTGCCAGCAGCTATTGATTTTCATTATAATGAAAAACAAGTTTGTGAAATTTCCTCAGGCTTACCGCATGATTATAGTTCTTACATTAGTTAACGTTTCTGAATGATTCCGTTGAATCCTGTGTATTAAATCATTCTCGGAATCTTTTACATTCAATTACTGCTTTTTTCAGTTTGGTTTATCTATAATTACCTCAATCACTGATGATATTTCGTTCCTTTAGGTATCTGTGTGTGCTGCTTTTCCTATGAATTGTGTTTCGATTGGTAGCATTTTGTGATATCTCTTTTCGTGTGATCTTACTCTTTCTGGAAGGTAGCAGTTCGTATTTGAAACGTGAACTGGAGAATGATTACCGTACCTTCTCCATTCAGTAAGAAATTCCTCATCGGAAAAGTTTCAATTCCTGTATTTCTTATGTTATCACTATGTTGAGTAAAACTGTCAGAAAGAAACTAGTCGCGGATAAAATGGTTTCCTTTACCTCTTTACAACACGCTGTCTTTTTACACCTGTTCTGATTGCTACGGGAAATAAGGCCCGATCGTTCCCGTAATGGATACCACAGTGAAAATCCGATGAAGCTTTGCATAGATGTGTTGGACAGTGTCTCTAGTTTGCCCATCGATCGCCTCACGCTGCTCTTTCTCAGATGTGTGTGCACAGCAAGCACGTAAAGATTCCTAGAAAAAAATGTCTGCCATCAATTATACTGCCTGTGACAGATTTCGCCTCATTTCATGCAGCCCACACAACGAAATAGTTAATGCACTCATTCTACATGACAATCCTCGGCAGCACACTGCAGAGGCAATGAGGACGCTGCTGCAGCGTTTTCATTGGGAAATGTTTCATCACCCTCCATACAGCCCGGTCTTGGTCGCCCTCCGAGTTTCATCTCTGCTCACATGACCCGCTGTCTATCAGGACAACACATTGGCACAGACTACAAGCAACCCTACTGGCCATTAAAATTGCCACACCACGAAGACGACGTACTACTGACGCGGAATTTGACTGACAGGAAGAAGATGCTGTGATATACAAATGATTGGCTTTTCAGAGCATTCACACAAGGTTGGCGCTGGTGGCGATACCGACAACGTGCTGACATGAGGAAAGTTTCCAACCGATTTCTCATACACAAACAGCAGTTGACAGGCGTTGCCTGGTGAAACGTTGTTGTGATGCCTCGTGTAAGCTGGAGAAATGCGTACCATCACGTTTCCGATTTTGAAAAAGGTGAGATTGTAGCCTATCGCTACTGCGGTTTATCGTATCGCGACATTGCTGCTCGAGTTGGTTGAGATTCAATGGCTGTTAGCAGAATATGGAATCGGTGGATTCAGGAGGGTAATACGGAACGCCGTGCTGTATCCCAACGGCCTCGTATCACTAGCGGTCGAGGTGACAGGCATCATATCCGCATGGCTGTAACGGGTCGTGCAGCCACGTGTCGGTCCCTGGGTCAACAGATGGGGACGTTTGCAAGACAACAACCAACTGCACAAACAGTTCGACGACGTTTGCAGCAGCATGGACTATCAGCTCGGATACCATGGCTGCGGTTACCCTTTACGCTGCATCACAGACAGGAGTGCCTGCGATGGTGTACTCAACGACGAACCTGGGTGCACGAATTTTAAAACATTTTTTTGAATGAATCCAGGTTCTGTGTACAGCATCATGATGGTCGTATCCGTGTTGGGCGACATCGCGATGAACGCACATTGGAAGCGTGTATTCGTCATCGCCATACTGGGGTATCAGCAGGCGTGATGGTATGGTGTGCCATTGGTTACTCGTCTCGGTCACCTCTTGTTCGTATTGACGGCACTTTGAACAGTGGACGTTGCGTTTCAGATGTGTTACGTCCCGTGGCTCTACCCTTCATTCGATCCCTGCGAAACCCCACATTTCAGCAGGATAATGCACGACCGCATGTTGCAGGTCCTGTACGGGGCTGGATAGAGAAGATACTCGACTGCTGCCCTGGCCAGCACATTCTCCAGATCTCTCACCAATTGAAAACGTCTGGTCAATGGTGGTCGAGCAACTGGCTCGTCACAACACGCCAGTCACTACTCTTGATGAACTGTGGTATCGTGTTGAAGCTGCATGGGCAGCTGTACCTGTACACGCCATCCTAGCTCTGTTTGGCTCAATGCCCAGGCGTATCAACGCCGTTATTATGGCAAGAGGTTGTTGTTGTGGTTACTGATTTCTCAGGATGTACGCATACAAATTGCGTGAAAATGTAATCACATCTAGTATAATATATTTGTCGAATGAATGCCCGTTTATCATCTCCATGTTTTCTTGGTGTAGACATTTTAAATGCCAGTAGTGTAAGATTCAGCGTAGAGAATTGGCAGAAATCTCAGGCGGTTGTTTCCTATGGAAGAGCCTACTGGAAAGCTGGTATAATGCTGCGACAAATGTCTTAGTCGGAGCGGCGACTACGTAGAGAAAGCTGGAAGATGTAGAAAACTGTTGCAAAGAAAATATTTCTGATATTACCTTTGCGAGCAGTCATATTTTATGTGTAATTGTGTGTGTGTGTGTGTGTGTGTTTGTGTGTGTGTGTGAGAGAGAGAGAGAGAGAGAGCGCTTTTATAGTGCCGTGTCATGCATTTGTTATATGATGAAAAGAGTCGGGAAATTTTGAAATCTCGTTCTTGAACATGGGATACTCTTTTCAAGTAGGGGTAAGGGAACTGTAGACTTTAAAGTCCTTCTCTGACGGACAGCTCACCATATCCGATGTTACTTGCTCTCACATCATGAGAGACACTGGAGAGTAGAAAACTGCAAGCACGTGCTCGATTGCTGTGGTGTTCAAGCGTCTACGGCGTGCCAGACAGAGCGTGAATATACCTCGATTACTCTCGCGGAACTTAAAAACGTTTACCAACGAATCTTCGCCTGACACGTGCGTACGTGCCGATGCTCTGTTTCTCAGTGTGGGGCGCCGCGCGGATTCATTATTTCTTGCATCTGACTGCGCTGTGGTCGGGGCGACGGTCGAACTCACACACCCTAAGCTATTACATTAATGATAACTTCGACTGCAAGTTTCTTATTCATGGACAAGACAGGTTTCACAGCATTGAATCAGAATTATCTACACCTACGTGATTACTCTGCTATTCACAAAAAAGTGCCAGGCAGAGGGTTCAATGAACCTCCCTCAAGCTGTCTCTCTACCGTTCCACTCTCGAACAGCATGCGGAAAAACGAACACTTAAATTTTCCTGTGCGAACCCTGATTTCTCTTATTTTATCGTGATGATCATTTCTCCCTATGTAGGTGGGTGCCAACAAAATGTTCTCACAATCGGAGGAGAAACCTGGTGACCGAAATTTCGTGAGAAAATCCCGTCGCAACGAAAAACGCCTGTGTTTTAATGATTGCCACTCCAATTCACGTATCATATCTGTCATACTCTCTCCCATATTTCGCGATAATACAAAGCGAGCTGCTCTTCTTTGTACTTTTTCGATGTCATCCGTCAGTCCCACACCGCACAGCGGTACTCCAGAATAGGACGGACAAGCGTGGTGTAAGCAATCTCTTTAGTAGACCTATTGCACCTTCTAAGTGTTCTCCCAATGAATCGCAGTCTTTTGTTTGCTCTACTCACAATACTATCTGTGCGATCGTTCCAATTTAGGTTATTTGTAATTGTAATCCGTTAGTATTTAGCTGATTTGCAGCCTTCAGATTGTACGACTTAACGCGTAATCGAAATTTAGCTGATTTCTTTTAGTACTCATGTGAATAACTTCCTCTTTTCTTTATTCAGAGTCAATTGCCACATTTCGTACCATACAGATATCTTATCTAAAACATTTAGCAAATCGTTTTGATCATCTGATGACTTTACAAGACGGTAAATGACAGCATCAGCAGCAAACAATGTAAGACGGCTACTCAGATTGTCTCCTATGTCGTTAATATAGGTTAGGAACAATAGAGGGCCTATAAGACTTTCTTGGGGAACGCCGGATATTACTTCTGTTTTACTCGATGACTTTCGTGTATTACTACGAACTGTAATCTTTCTGACAGGAAGTCACGAATGCAGTCGCACAACTGAGGTGACACTCCGTAGGCGCGCAGTTTGTTTTGAAGGCGCTTGTAAGGAACGGTGTCGAAAGACTTAAGAGGTGCAATAAAATCAGATCATGTTCGGATGGAAAAAAGAGAATGGGATGAAGCAGCGTTCGTAGCCGGCATTATAAACTAGCTTAAAACAACACAAAACGTTCCAGTGACATGCTCCCGCGATGCCTGAGAAACAAAAACTGGGGCAAGTAAAATGCTGCGAAACCGGTCGTTCCTATAAATAAAGAACTTAACAATGAAGGCCATTTTATCTTCAAAATTATACATCAAGGCTGTGGCTGCCTTGACTACAAAGTCTGCCGCATTTTATTTTTAAAACAGCCAGACATCATATAAAATCATTTTATACTAAATTACTCACGTATTTCGTGATAACTCATTTGTTCAGAAAGCTATCTCGTTGAAGGACCGCACAAATATGTATCCAGTGTAGTTGGTTGCGCCTGCCTGGTAGGTAATACATCATACGCTTTCGTATTGCTTGTAGCATAACCAGCGGAGACAAGGCTGAACCACCTGTGGGAAAGTGTTCAGCGAGGTGGTCTAAGGGCGAGCTAACGGTAGCACATGCCGGCCTAACCTTATTTGATACTCCTTTGGCTCTTATTTGTCTGTAGTTGAAAGCCACGTGCGCACTTGTCCGCGGTCACGTGGATGGCACAGCAGAGTGGGCAGTTGTTCACAGCCTTGCGGATGTCATCTGCTTCCATTCACTTGCACATACTCTGGGAATCTGTAGCGTGAGCATGTGCAACGCGTTT
Organism: Schistocerca piceifrons; assembly: GCF_021461385.2. Lineage (NCBI taxonomy): Eukaryota > Metazoa > Arthropoda > Insecta > Orthoptera > Acrididae > Schistocerca > Schistocerca piceifrons. The sequence continues at coordinate 611,325,326 of NC_060142.1, read as the reverse complement.
TTCTTGCTACCAGAGTTGAGCGAAATTTATTTCAATGGAATATAACAAATGTTATTCGAAAAATTATTCACTTACTCAAATAAAAATATTTATTCGTCGTTTGTATATAAGAAAATGTTACGAATAACAGATAAATTTGAAATTATCTGACGTTTGTTACTCTCGTTCCTTGTCCTTTACGAAACGAATGTAATTTTTGTTGTTCTTGAACTAGTTTTCATGACAACATTTTTTGTTCAATCATCTCATCACAAACATAATATTCAACTCGCGATCTTGTTCAGCAAAAACTGAGAAATAATCAGTCCCTCTGTTGTTATCGGCAGATAATTCGTCGTGACTCCATATTAGCTTCACTTCCCAAATTACATCAAAACTAAGAATTCCCGTTTAGGTCATAGTATCACTGGAAACTCATAACCTGATTTGATAATTCTTTGGCTATTATGTGTCTGTCGCTGAAAGCACTTCTTGCCGGTGACCAGCAATGTAGGAGAATTGTTATTGTTTTTAAGTCGTGAGTGAGACATTGCTGCATTAATTGCAAGTGACTCGAACATGTAAGAAGGGTAAAAGAACGGACCCGCAAAGTTACAGACCAATATCCCGAAATTCGTTTTGCTGCAAAATCCTTGAACACACTCTCAGTTCGAATGTAATAAACTTTCTCGAGACTGAGAAACTTATGGCCACAAATCAGCATGGATTTAGGAAGCATCGCTCATACGAAACTCAGTTTGCCCTTATCTCAGATGATATACAGGGAACTATGAATGAAGGACAGCAGACAGATGCCACACTTCTGGATTTCCGGGGGGGAGTTTGACGCGGTTCCCCACTGATAACGAAGGTACGTCCATATGGAATAAGTCCACAGACATGTGAGGGTCTCGAAGATATCTAAAATAACGAAACCCAGAATTTTCTCGACGGCGCGTGTCCCAGGGTAGTGTCATAGGCTAATGTCTTTCTCTTTATACATGAATGATTTGGTGGACAGGGTGCGCAGCAATCTGCTGCTGTTTGTTGACGATTCTGTGTTGTGGTAAGGTGTCGAAGCTGAGTGACTGTAGGAATATAGAAAACAATTTATACAAATTTTCTGGCTGCGGTGATGTCTGGGAGCTAGCTCTAAATATGGAAAAAAGTATGTTAATGCGGGTGAGTAGAAAGAACAAACCTGTAACGTTCAGGTACTACATTATTGGCGTCTTCTTGACCCAGTTAAGTCGTTTAAATATTTAGGCATAAAGCGATATGAAATGGAACGAGCATGTGAGAAGTGTGGTACAGAAGGCGAATGGTCGACTTCTGTTAGTTGGCAGAATTTTGGGAAAGAGTGGTTCGTGTGTAAAGCAGACCACATATAGGACGCCAGTACGGCCTATTCTTGAATACTGCTCAAGCGCTTGGGATCCGAACGAATATGGAGCTTGTAGCGGTAAGGTGTCAGGCCACGTGTAAGCACAATTGTAAATCAAGGTTCTTAAGCAATGTTAGTAACCAAATTAGTTTCACGTTCTGCTAGACAACAACTTGCTCAACCCTGAAATTGTTAAGAAAATGTTTTGCTTCAGAAAAGATCCAGCATTTACTAAATAAACAGAACAACACTAACTAAGTTCATTTGTTAGAGAATATTTGTGAAATATTAAGCAATAAAAGATTCCAAATGACTAGCTGCATAAATTAAATAACTCTTGCATCACCACAATTAAAGAAATGCGTTTCTGTTATTACGTGAGTAAAACAGACTAGTCTATAAACAATTAATTTCACAGGCTTTGATGTAAGCAATAAATCAGTGAACATGATAATTCGCTGCTTCTTAGTAAGCCTAGTCAGGATAATAAATGGGCACAACTATAGCAGAGAGAAAAACGCAGTCAGAAGACGCATTTAAATGTTAATGACAGCTGTTTGGACCACTAGTAAAATTTTGCTGAAAACAAAAAGACGCTGGATATGCCACTTGTACTTGGTTTAACAACACAATCCTTAATATGCCGGATATACTCTGAAAACATTCAAAATGTAGCAGCAGAATATGAATAAAAGCTAGTTATGGGTACGCTCCACTAAAATATGTCTTGATTTGGCGCTCCTTCAATTGTCACTATAAGTTAAGAAAAAGAATGTTTATTATAGGTCTCCAGCTGAGGTAGTATTCTCATTATGAGAGTACTGAACGGCGATCTGTTTTAATAGTTAAATAAGATTCCACAGCCACTATCGCACTTTTTTTTTTTACTTTCTTTTGTTCAGCACAACTGGTTTCAACAGTCTTAACTGTCATCTTCAGCCCTTAAACATGTTTTGTTATAAAACATGGTCATCTAAGGCTGACCTCATGCATGAGATGTCAACCTGATAAAACTCGGTGAATTTTTAATGTTGGTCATCGCTAAAACATTTAAAAACACACAGAACCTTGTCCAAAAGGCCACAAAAGGCCATGTCCATATATTTATCACAGTTAGTACGAGGTTCTCTGTGTAAAGTGTAAATTCATTCAGCCTGTAGCGCAATAGTTGTTCACTGAACAGCCAGCTACGTAGCTCACTAACGCATCAGCGTCCACTGGTGATACTTCGGGAGGGTAGCAAGTTACATGTCTGAAATTTCCTGCTTTTATGGTTCATTTCTTCAGTTAGTCTTACTACGATGACTAGGATGTATGAATGCTGTATGCCGACGCAGGAGGGGCTGATCGCAGTTCACGAACAGCTGACGTGCGTTTGGCTACAGTCATTCGCCTTCAGGCTGTTGCCTCGGGCTGTAGCGGTGGCGTAGAGTCTGGGGCGTCGCATGCCGTGGGGCCCTCATCCGAGATTTGGAGGCGGCCTTACCTGCGCTTGGAGGGTACAGTCGTGTGCAACTTGTGGCTCACGTCGGCACTACAAAAAAGGAACCAGTTACTCGGGTAGCAGAGTACTTGTGGAGGGCACATGAGGGTATTTTAGGCTAGGCAGCAGTTTGAAGAGCTCTGATGAACACTCGTCAATCGATATGCAGCAAGGGAAGTCAGATGCCTTTCAGAATAAATACACTTGGACTGTCATAATATTATTAGTAAACTGTCTAAGTATTCGTAATACAGTTCCCGAATTTACTGCCCTCCAGGAGAGTTCTCGCGCTCAAATTTTCTTGAGATTGAGAACTGGCTGAAACACGAAGTGGAAAGCTATGAGATCTTTAGCGCGTTGTTTAGTGTATGTGGCAAAGACTGATTATGGGCCATAGGAGGGAGAATGTTCACTGCAGGTGACAAAAATATTGCCTCTACAGAGGTCAAAGTTGAGTGTGACAGTGAAGTTATCTGGTCCCCTCTAACAGGTGTAAGTGAAACCAAATTAATAGTTTCATGTTTTTACCAGCCACCCGAATCTGCTGTGACAGTTCTAGACTAATTCAAAGAAAGACTACAGTCAATACCCAGATCATATAGTTATACATGTAGGCGATTTTAACCTGCCGAGTATAGACTGTGATGTCTATGGATTCATTGCGGGGTACAGACAGACATTCATGTGAAATACTTTTGAACACGTTTTATGAAAATTGTCTTGAGCAGCTAGCTCGGCAGCCCACATACAGTGGAAATTTCTGAAACTGTGTAGCTAAAAATACGCCGGATCTTCTCGACGTTGAGGATATAGAAACTGGGATTAGCGGTCATCATGTCATTACAGCAACTCTGATTACGAAAGTTAATAAATCAGTCAAGAAGTGTGTCTGCCATATAGAGCAGATAAGCAGCTATTAGCATCTCATTTGGACAGTGATGTGGCCTCACTTAGATCCAGTAAGATGTATGTAGCGAAATTGTGGGCAAAGATAATGCAGATTGTAAATCGTCGCCTGGAGACCTGTGTACGTAATAAGTGGATAAAGGAAGGGAAAGACCCACCGTGGTTTAATAGCGAAAATCGGCGAATGCTGAGGAAGCAGAGGCTGTTGCATTCTCGTTTCAAAAGGGAACGCATCAATGACGACAAGCGAAGGTTAGCAGAGATTCGATCGTCTGTGAAAACGTCTATGCACGATGCATACAACTACTACCATCTTCACAGCAAAAGATCTGTCAGAAAACCCAACAAAATACAGGTATTACGTAAATTCGCCAAGCGGGTCTAAGGCTTCCATTCAGTCCCTTGTTGACCAGTCTGGCATGGCAGATGAAGATCGCAAAACGAAAGCCGAAGTTTTATATTTCTCGTTCAAGAAATCGTTCACACAGGAGAATCGTACAAATGTACCCTCATTCGACCACCAGACAGGCTGCCGGAAGGACGACGTAGGAATAAGCCTACCTGGAGTTGAGAAGCAACTGAAAGATTTGAAAGCAAATACATCACCGGGTCCGGATGGAATCCTGGTTAGATTTTACAAAGACTACTCTACAGCATTGGTCCCTTACCTAGCTTCCATTTATCGGAATCTCACTCCTAGCACAAAGTTACAAGCGACTGGAAAAAAGCACAGGTGTCTCCAGTGTATAAGGAGGTTAAAAACTTCGGTTTGATGCAAAATTCTTGAACATATTCTAAGTGGAATATAATAAACTTTCCTGAGAATGAGAAGCTTATGTCTACGAATCAAATGATTTTAGAAGGCGCCGCTAGTGCGAAACTAAGCCCGCCTTTTCTCACATGATATACTCAGAACTATGGATGAAGGGTAAATGGCGGATTCCATATTTCTAGATTTCCAGAAAGCATTTGAGACGGTGCCCCATTGCAGGCTGTTAACGAAGGTACGAGTATATGGAATAATTCGACAGGTATGTGAATGGCTTGAAGACTTCTTAGATAATATAACCAACTATGTTGTCCTCGACGCCGAGTGTTCGTCAGAGAGAAGAGTGTCGTCAGGGTAGTGCGGTAGGACCTCTGTTGTTCTCTCTATACGTAAATGATTTGACGGACACGGTGGGCAGCAATTTGCGATTGTTTACCGATGATGTCATGGTGTACGGTAAGGTGTCGAAGTTGAGTAACAGTAGGAAGGTACAAGATGGTTTACACAAAATTTCCGGTTGGTAAGTTGAATGGTTGCTAGCCCTAAATATGGAAAAATGTTAAGTTAATGCGGATAATTAGGAAGATCGAACTTGTTATGTTCGGATACAGTATTGGTGGTGGTCGCCTTGCCTCAGTCAAGTCGTTTCAATATATGGGCGTAACGCTGTAAAGTGATATGAGATGGTACGAGCATGTGAGAACTGTGGTGGCGAAGGCGAGTAGTCAAATTCGTTTATTGGGAGAATTTTAGGAAAGAATGGTTCACCTGTAATGGAGACTGCATGTAAGACGCTGGTGCCACCTATACTTGAGTGTATGGAATCCGTACCAGGTTGGATTGAAGAAAGACATCGAAGCAATTCAGAAGTGGGTTGCTAGATGTGTTGCTGATAGGTTCGAACAACACCTAAGTGTTAGGGAGATGCTTCGGGAACTCAAGTTGGAATCCCTGGACGGAAAACGACGTTGTTTTCGAGAAACGATACTGAGAAACTTTAGAGAACCTGCATTTGAAGCCGAATATCCAACGATTCTACGGCTGCCGAGGCGCGTAAGGACCACGAAGGTAAGATACGAGAAATTAAAGCTCATACGGAGGCACAAAGACAGTCTTTTCTCCCTCGTTCTGCTTTCGAGTGAAACAGGAAAGGAAATGACTGGGAATGGCACAGGGTACCCTCTGCTACGCACCGTACGGTTGCTTGGGAAGTATCCATGTACGACGATCGTTGAGTACGTTATGCCACTTTATTCTCAGACCATTTTTATTGTTAAGAGTCAGAATTGGGTGACAATATACATCAATATGTCTTGCCCATAACCTATTTTTTCCTGCTGGTAAAAGGTTGTCTTGTAGGCGTAACCACATTTTCACTGCATGACTGATATTCTCATCATCTTCAAAGTGTGTTCCCCGTAGAGAAACTTTAAGAGATGGAAGTCCGAGAGTGCCAGGTCTGAACTGTAGGGTAGATGAGGCAATGAAGTCCAACCCAGAATGAAATTTTCACTCTACAGCGGAGTGTGCACTAATATGGAACTTCCTGGCAGATTAAAACTGTGTGCTGGACCGAGACTCGAACTCTGGACCTTTGCCTTTCGCGGGCAAGTGCTCTACCAACTGAGCTACCCAAGCACGACTCACGCGCCGTCCTCACAGCCTGGCGGAATTAAAGCTGTGAGGACGGGCGGTGAGTCGTGCTTGGGTAGCTCAGTTGGTAGAGCACTTGCCCGCGAAAAGCAAAGGTCCCGAGTTCGAGCCTCGGTCCGTGCACACAGTTTTAATCTGCCAGGAAATTTCATGTCCAACCCAATTTGGCGATGTGTCTCGATCATCACAGACACACTTCCAATGCTGACCGATAACTGTAGATCCAACTGTCAAGTTGTAATGCGTCGGTCGTCACGAATTATGGCATCCACACGATTCAGCATGTCTGGAGCAGTGGCTCTGACAGGACGTCCAGAGCATGGCTGATCATGGACCTATGTTTCCTGAGGCTGTAACTTCCTTTACTCATCGCCCAACTGTGCTCCTATCAACTATAGCATCACCATACGCTGCACATAAAGGTTTATGGATGTTCACCACGGTTTCTTTTCCTGCACAGAATAATTCAATAACAGCACTCTGCTTTGATCGTGAGTCGTATGTAGACGCCATTTTGACGCTGTACTACGGCTCTGCCATCTGCCAGAACGGTTCGAAGCTTCGCCGGCGCACATAACAAACATCAAATGTAAAGCACCAACAAGGACATTGCCTATGTATATCAATAACTTAAAAAAAGTGTTGCATTATTTATTGAACGATCACCCTAGATATCGACGCAGAAGAAACACTTTAAATAAGGTATTCAATCGACACAGAGAAAATAAGCCTTATGAAGCAAATATCGGTGCACTGTTATCATTCGCGATAACATCTAAATAATATTCATTAACCCATATATAAGATATTAATCATAAGCAGAAATGGCAAACCTTCAGAGTGAGTCTTTGGGTGAGAGCCAAGGCAATGAGAGCAAAAAGTTTACCATAAAGCTCTCAGCGAAAATAGTTCCTTTGTGATCACCTTTCAGCACTGGTACATAGCTTCCTATGTTCTGTGTCTGAATTAATCTCCTCCGGCTAACTTCCTTCTCAAGCTAAAAGTTTACTGCCTTGCGTGGACTGCTGGATTCACACCGAAAGCAGAAAGACGCCAAAAAATTTTTCTTGGCCAGAACAGAGAGGGAATTTCCATCAACATTATCATCTACATACATACTCGGCAAACCACCGTATGGAGCGTGGCGGAGCGTACCATATACCACTGCTGGTCGTCTTCTTTCCTGCTCCAATCGCAATCAGAGCGAGGGAAAAAAACTGTATATATCACTTCGCACGAGATCTAATTTCTCTTGCCTTCAATGTCCTTATGCGAAATGAGCGTTGTGGACACTAAAACAGCTCTTTAATCAGTATCTAACACCGGTTCTCTTAATTTATCAATAATGTTTTGCGATAAGAACCATCTTTCCTCCACGGATTCCCACTTGCGTCCACGAAGCATCTGTGTAATATTTGCTCAATTATAATTCCAGTCGTACATCACAAAGTTTATTTGTAATCAGGGTATTAACTTTCGTCAGTAACGACCATCATCAGACCCAGAAAATGTAAGATTTAGCTCAATTTCCCAAATAATTCGGAACTATTCGAACTGTAAAGCAGAAAACTGCTATAAACCAACTGTACATCATATTCATACCCGAGTAAACACTTATTGCATTACACATGACACCCTACTAGATGTGATGTTGCAGTCAAAATCATTAACCATTTGAACTTCATAACACAAATACAATTGTGCATGGTATGTGAAGAGCACCACTGAAGCGCACTTACTGCACATGAGGAGAGACTCAGTTAAAGTACCTTGCAGTAACAAGAAAATGAGCCTCCATCCAGCCCGCTCGCTGTCAGCGTTTCACGTCAGTTTACATGATTTCGAAGAAGTACGTTCCTCATACGCAAGTATTTAAAAAGTTTAGGTCGTATTTTGTAAAAGGAAATGTTGAAGATAAAACGGAAGTGATTGTGCTTACACCTCATACAAAATTAATGGGCGTCGGTAAAACAAACACCTGTGTTAGATGGTTACAAGCCGCTCTACACAAGAGAAACAATTTAATTACAGAGAGAATTATAGAATGAGATTTTCACTCTGCAGCGGAGTGTGCGCTGATATGAAACTTCCTGGCAGATTAAAACTGTGTGCCCGACCGAGACTCGAACTCGGGACCTTTGCCTTTCGCGGGCAAGTGCTCTACCAACTGAGCTACCGAAGCACGACTCACGCCCGGTACTCACAGCTTTACTTCTGCCAGTACCTCGTCTCCTACCTTCCAAACTTTACAGAGAGAATTATAGCTCAGTAGTGATAACATTTTCAAATGTGCACATTGCACTCTCGCAGCACTATCGTCAGATGGGAGATGGCAATAAAACAGACACCCAACAATAAAAACAATACAATTGTCATTGGAAGCCACAGCATCACTGCCAGACTTCCATATAAAAACCATTACCACACGCATCAAAAGAAGTTTTGCATCACTCCGGTTCCCAGAACTCCTGAAGATAGACGTTGACTGTGGATATTGTCCCTTTGACTGTTCAGAGATGTCACTAAACCCACCCGCGCTGCGCGGGATTAGCCGAGCGGTCTAGGGCGCTGCTGTCATGGGCTGTGCGGCTGGTCCCGCCGGAGGTTCGAATCCTGCCTCGGGCATGGATGTGTGTGATCTCTTTAGGTTAGTTAGGTTTAAGTAGTTCTAAGTTCTAGGGGACTGATGACCACAGCTGTTAAGTCCCATAGTGCTCAGAGCCATTTGAACCATTTCACACACACAAACCCACTCGAAGATGTAAACAACCATGCATGAGCAGCTCCTATAAAACGGAGGGGGTCCGACAGCCGATCAGTTCCAGTCATTCCACCAGGAAGGAGGTACACGGCTCGTGCTGTCTGTGGTTCAACCAGGCCTATACGGTCATTGCCGCGATTCGATCACGTCCGCGTTGTACTTTGTGCTAGGAAGGGCCCTCAACAAGGGAAGTGTCCAGGCGTCTCAGAGTGAACCAAGGCTATTTTGTTCGGACATGGGGGAGATAAAGAGAGACAGGGTCGATGATAAGCCTCACTCAGACCACCCAAGGGCTTCTACTTCAGTGGATGATCGCTACCTACGGATTATGGCTCGGAGAAACCCTGACAGCAACGTCACCACGTTGAATAATCCTTTTCGTGCAGCCACAGGACGTCGTGTTACGATTCGAACTGTGCGCAGTAAGCTTCATGATGCGCAACTTCTCTTCCAACGTCCATGGCGAGGTCCATCTTCGCAACCACGATACCATGCACCGCGGTACTGATGGGCCCAACAACATACCGAACGTACCGCTCAGGACTGACATCTTGTTTTCGCCGATGAGTGTCGCATATGCCTTCAAACCAGACAATCGTCGGAGACGTGTTTGGAGGCAAGAAGCTCAGGCTGAACGCCTTAGATACACTGTCCAGCGAGTGCAGCAAGGGGAAAGTTCCCTCCTATTTTGAACTGGCGTTATGTGAAGTCGGACTACGCCGATGTTGGTCGTGGAAGGCGCAGTAACGACTGTACGAAACGTGAATGCCATCCTCCGACCGTTAGTGCAACCATATTCGCAGCATATTGGCGAGGAATCCGTCTTCATGGACGCCAATTTGCGGCCCCATTGTGCACATATCGTGAATGACTTCCTTCAGGATAACGACATGGCTCGACTAGAGTGGCAGCGTGTTCTACAGACATGAACCCTATCGAACATGCTCGGAATAGATTGAAAAGCTCTGTTTATGGACAACGTGACCCAGCAACCACTCTGACGGATCTAGACCGAATCGCCGTTGAGGAGTGGGATAATCTGGACCAACAGTGCCTTGATGAACTTGTCGATAGTATGCCACGACGAATACAGCCATGCATCAGTGCAAGACTACGTGCTACTGGGTATTAGAGGTACCAGTATGTACAGCAGTGGGGACCACCACCTCTGAAGGTCTCGCTGTATGGTGGTACAACATGCAATGGTGGTTTTCATGGCGAATAAAAAGGGCGGAAATGATGTTTATGTTGATCTCTATTAAAATTTTCTTGACAGGTTCCGTAACCGAGGTGATGTAAAACTTTTTTAGATGTGTGTATAAAGTGTCAATATGCTATGAAATCTTTACGGGTTATCAGCCGAGTAGCGTCGTCTTCTAGTTACAACGTTTCAGTGGATAGCGTATCCATCATCTTCAGCCGAATATCTTCGCCTGAAGATGATGGATACGCAATCCACTGGAACGTTGCGATTAGAAGACGACGCCACTCGGCTGATAACCCGTAAAGATTTCATAGTTGAAATACGCCGAGAAGCCTGCAATCGCACATAAGTATCAATTCGTTAAAATAGTTGTTATAGCAGCCATCACCATCACTGATGTCCTGAATTGCACGTCCAACCCCATTGAAGCAATGAAACAGTTCGACGAAATATGACGGTGGTCAAATAGCAGCTTCCTCATCACCATCCTCTTTTACACGTGTACCGAAGTCAGTCCACAATTTTCCTCTATACCTAGCACGTCTCCATCTGTGCAGTTGTTTATGATATCTGATCGAAGTTGAAAGACATAAGGAAAGCCATAGAGGAAGCGTCCTGTGCTTTCGTTTACCGTGAACACAAGTTCGTACAAAAGCCGCAACAATCGACGCTTACCGATCACCACTTTCAAGAGTTTCTACATCTTTCACATTTAATCGTTGCAGTTTAGTCGTCATTCCCTACCGTTCCAGGGAGTAACGCACGACACCACGAACGGATATCTCTCACTAAACTCCGTGCACAGAATTTCGCGCTCGGCCATTACGTGGCAGCAGTTAAGCGGGCCGTGTGATACGAACCCGAGAGCGCGAATGTTTCAAATCTGTACGATGAGAGGGCCCTAACCGGCGCAGTATACGCATAACTGCCCGAATTCTCGTGTGAGAACTTTTGTTGGGGTTGATATCCAGCTCAGTGCGTTTTTCTCAAGAAAATGCAAGATGTACTTGATGAAGTTCCCTTGTCAGATACCTTCATTTCCCTGTTACCAAAGTATTATTTTATAAAAGAATTAAATACAGATATACATCAGAAGATGCAACTTGACAATAGCAGTAAAGGTTACGTGAGTCTCTAATCGACTTCAATAAACACAGTTATTGCGGATTATTTGACATTTATTTATGTGGTGTCTGTTATTTCGGATACGTCCGAAAGAACAGACACCACATATACGAGTATAATTACAAGATGATGGCCAGTGATACCTTCACTGTAGATGTGCACGAACCTATAATTTTCACGGGAATTGGCGAAATGCGACGAGTGCTAATGGTTCAAAGGCTCTTAGCACTATGGGTCTCAACATCTGAGGTCATCAGTCCCCTAGAACTTAGAACTACTTAAACCTAACTAACCTAAGGACATCACACACATCCATACCCGAGGCAGGATTCGAACCTGTACGTAAAAAATGTGTTATACTGCATGAATGGCCAATCAATTATGTATAGTTTTAAAATAGTTTAATCTTACTCTCTGACTTTGACATTTATTGACCAGTTACCGTCGGCAATCTGATCCTGTGGACTAACCATTTCTCTAGGACAAGGGCTGTTACTAACAGCTACTACACTACCGAGAAATCTTACAGCCCGTCACCCAACAAATGTACGAAACGCACATTCTCTACACTACAGTACCAAAATACAAATACAAAAATGGTTCAAATGGCTCTGAGCACTATGGGACTCAACTTCTGAGGTCATCAGTCCCCTAGAACTTAGAACTACTTAAACCTAACTAACCTAAGGACATCACACACATCCATACCCGAGGCAGGATTGAAACCTGCGACCGTAGCGGTCGCGTGGTTCCAGACTCTAGCGCCTAGAACCACGCGGCCACTCCGGCCGGCATACAAATACAACTGAAAGATCTTATCTTCTGTGACTGGTGTTGTACTAGCTCTAAGCACTTTCTCGTATCGAAAATAGATATAAGCGACTCTGTTGTATCGGTGAGCACAATACTGCAGGCGAAGACGACGAAACGATGTTGATGATTCAGTAAGCTCCAAAGGAATGGCGCTGAACACGAAGTGACAATTTGGCCATCCCGCGCTGTCAAAGAAACTCGTTTTCCTTTCCCGCCCAGTGACCAGAAACGATATCTAACTCCGTGAAATACCAGTGCAGCAGCTCGACACAGGAGGCAGGAACGGAAAGGCGGGTCAAATCCGTTTCCTCTCGCTTGCAGCATCAGCCAATCACGCGCCGCACCGCCGCCTCCAGGCGCCGCGGGCCCAAATATTGCCTCCCTGGACAGCCACCGCCACCGCAACCGCCGCCGCCACTTGCCGCCCCCCACCGATCTTCTGCCTTCTCCTTCTCGACACGCTGCCCGCTGCCCTCCGAGGATAAAATGCAATTTTAAAAATAGCGGCGCTCTCCACTAAGGAGAGGGACGCCGCGCGTGGCCTGTGGAGGCGGAGGAATTTCATATGGACCAGTGGCGGTCCGGGCCGGCGGCCGCAGGAGGCAGCCGACGAGGGAGGAAATGGACTTCTTGAGGAGCCCGGGGACGGCCGGCCACATTTCACGGCGTGCGGGTCACTCTCGCTCTCTCTCTCTCTCTCTGTCCTCTTTCTCTGCTGCCGCCTCGCCAGCAACCGATCCGTCGCCAGGAGGCGGCAAGTGAAGTTGAAAGTCTCCCCTCGGAATAAGAAAACTTTTTCAGCGGCTTCTTCGCAGCAAACGTAGTAAGCTACCAGTCTGCAGGCAGCCCGTTATTTTGAATGTGAGTATATTAGCGGCATTGTGTGAAACCCTAGCTCATGTACACTGTCGGGCCAAAGAATTGTGACCATCTGCTTAATAACTTGTTTGCCCGTCTTTGGAACGAAATAAATCACTGATTACGCGTGACAAGGATCCGCCAGTTTGTTGGTACATCTGTGAAAGTATGTGTCTACGCAAAGGTCGTGCTAATAGGCGCTGATATGTGTACGCGATGATGTCGCTCGATAGCGACCCAGAAGGTTGGTCCAAATGGCTCTGAGCACTATGGGACTCAACTGCTGTGGTCATCAGTCCCCTAGAACTTAAAACTACTTAAACCTAACCAACCTAAGGACATCACACACGTCCATGCCCGAGGCAGGATTCGAACCTGCGACCGTAGCAGTCCCGCGATTCCGGACTGTAGCGCCTAGAACCGCACGGCCAGACCTAGAAGGGTTCACCGGTATTTACATCAGGCGAATTTAGTCGCCGGGACATCAATGTGAGTTCCCTAATAAGCTCCTCAAAACCCTCACGGTTCTGTCTCCGAGACGCGGGTAGTTATACTGCTAAAGGATGTACAATGCCCTCCTTCTTATGTGTTATGGTTTCCTTATTACTAACCTGGTGTCTTGCTGCTTCGGTTGTCCCTCGTCGCAGTAGTAGCGCTCAGGCGCCATGTTCAATGCAGGTTTGTGTCCCTGCTGAAATGGGGTGTGTCGTGATGCCAGTCGTTAAAGGTTAACAAAGTTTTGTAATTTGATCGTTTTAATGAAAAAGACTTTAAAACACGCGTCACACACTTTCCAATATGGCAGCTCTTGGCTACGACGTTACAGTCAACACTTTACAATACAGTTATCACATTCAATACTCGCTGTAGATACTGCCCACGACACGTGGCGTTCACTTATAATTAATACCGTTCACTTTAAGTTTGTGTTTATCACTTCTATATTTCTCATGAGTGGTGCGTTCGCTACTGCCACTCCCTACTCGTGACCGTCGTTTTCGAGCCGCCTCCGGTTACTGGACCGTGCGTTTTGTGTGGCGCCTTGTTACCAACTTCGCACCTTCTCCCGACGCACAAGAGAGACCGCACCTTTCTCTCTCAGCCAACAGGGTTACTCCACTCGTCTCCTACACGTATAGATATCAAAACTCTCAGCCAATGGTCGTTCAGATCGCTGTTGCTAGGCGGATATGACGTCACGTTTACGGAAAGTGTGACGGAAGTTCATCTCGGAACACTTTCTCAGATTGTAAGATCCTACTCCCGAATAGTCGGATATTGTGCTTGCTAAGGTTGCACAACATTGCCTCGGATGATGTTACCGGTGATACTCCTTGCTGACGCGTAATTGTCAGCTGGCTGCTACAGAGCATTCCCGAACGTTTAGATCTCACAAAGGTTCATAAATGTTCGCAATAATCAGCATAAACACGTGAAGGGAACGCGCATATGCATTACAGATGACATCACCGTCGGGGAAGCCATCAAGCATGAAGGCTTGCGGAATGTTTGCAGCTGTCAGAGTGACTTCGATTACCACCATAGGTCTCATGCAAGCTCAGGAGAATGTTTCCCATAGCATAGTATTGCTCCCACCAGCATACTTCCGTGGCGCCTTTCCGAGCCGCCGTTCACCTCAATGACGGCGTCTGTGGAGACAACAATCGACATAGTGTGATTAACCCAAAGAGTCGACACTTTTTCATTTAATCGACAGTCGAGTTCCGATGGCCTTGTGTCCATTGCAGTGGTAACTAGCCGATGTCGTTGGGTCAACGGTTGCGGAACTACCATTTTCAACAATGAAGATGTATGCTGCGCTCCGGAACACAAGTGCGTCCATAAGCGTTCTACTCTTTTGGCAGGGATGCCACAGGTCACAGTTTATCCTACTTTACAGAACAGACAAGCGTCAGAACCCCATGTTCTGTGAAGAGTCATGGACGTCCAACCATTTATCAGTTAATGGTAGTATCGTGGTCCTTCATCTTTCCGTAGATGCTCACGAGAGTAATACCTCAACATTCGACCAGCTTCGCCGGTTTTGAGGTACTCGGTCATAGTCTCTGCGTAATAATATTCTGCCGTTTGTGAAAGTCGCTTATCTTAATGGATTTCGCCTTCCGCTTACCTACACTTCTTAACGCTTAACATACTAGCAACCCCGCCAGGCAGCATCCAAGGTCACGATGAGCAGAACGCGAAGTGTAAGTGACTTGCGGTTGGGGCTTTGCCTGTGGATAGAATGAAGAGCATAGGTCCCGGCAATTACTATCACAGCACGCCAGCGCTGACGATCAAATATGAAAAGTTTCTACACTGGGAATGTTCTCCTGAGGAGGTATATCCAGATAGGAAAGGAACCCTCGTGTTGAAAACAACCTCAGCCAACTGAAAGCACGGGATGCACCAGGGAAGAATTCCCAGCGCTCCGTACAGATCATTGCGCCGTTGTTGATGTGTCGTTAAGTACCCCCACCGGAACGGAGCTAGTGTTTCGCCGTATCACATACAGTTGCAATCTCTACTAGCACTGCCTCAAAATCGTTTTCAAATCGACGGTAGTAGGTTTGTTGGTCGATTACGCTTTGGTCTTCTCTGCCTTATACACTCATCCTAATAGTAATAGTAGTTTAGCCCATCCAAGCCAGCCCCGACAGTTGAGTGGCGCCCGCACGGTAGCTGAGCGTGTTCGGTCAGAGGGTTACGTGCCCTCTCTAATTAAAAAAACAACTGAGTTAATCAAAAATGGTTCAAATGGCTGTGAGCACTATGGGACTTCAAATCTTAGGTCATCAGTCCCCTAGAACTTAGAACTACTTAAACCTAACTAACCTAGGGACATCACACACATCCATGCCCGAGGCAGGATTCGAACCTGCTACCATAGCAGTCCCGCGAATTCCGGACTGCATCGCCTAGAACCGCACGGCCACCGCGGCCGGCCAACTGAGTTAATCGATAAACAACGAACTTAACGGCTGTCTTACGACGTCCGCCCCAAGCAGATGCAACGAACAATAGCGAACAAAATGAGGTAAAAAAAAGGTGATCAGCTTGACGGATTGCCGTCCTATGTGCCCGGGTACGGTGCCCGGCTGGGTCGGGGATTTTTTCCGCTCAGGGACTGAATGTTGTGCTGTGTTCATCATCATTTCATCCCCATCCGGCGCTCAGGTCGCCCAATGTGGCATCGAACGTAATAAGACCTGCACCATGGCGGCCGGACCTGCCCCGCAAGGGACCTCCCGGCCAATCACGCCAAACGATCATTATCATTTTTCAGTTCATCCGAGTATCAGTTCCTAGAGTAATTTAGCGAAAATGAAAAACACCTAAATCTAGACGGGGTACTACTGGATCTAAACTCATCCGACCAAGCTGTCTGTTAAAAAGAGCGCTACCTCTTTCGAACTCTGTTCTACGCTGTTCATAACACAAGTATACTTTGGGTTCAATTATTTACAACGGTTAAATCCGCTTAGCAATGTTTTGTATGAATTTATCTGTTAGACTTGGAATACGTTTGCTAACGAAGTTTTCTAGCTACTACGTATCATTTACTACTTAATCTTTTCAAGTAACTGTGCGTCGCTACACTTCCGTTTGCTGTCTCCCTGTCACGTTTTATGAAATCCACGACTGATTAGTCTCTGTTCTCTGCTCTACACATTAATCTGTCTTTAGGTGACATTTTTCCTGCAGTCATTAGCACACTGTAAATCATTCTGAACACGTGGTGAGAATTTTAGAACTCTGGCTCACTATGAGTTTCATAGAACTGAGGTACGTAACGTCTGCGATGTCTAATGTCTGTTGTTATACATTAGTTTCTGGAAACATTGTTTGAGGTTTTTTTAATCAATCTTTTCAAAATTCAATTAAAATAATATATAGATGTTGGAGACTTTCTCTACACATACCATCCCAGTTTTGGCCTTCATGCTCTCTTGATATATCTTGCAATTAAATATATGATGAAAGACATTTATAGCATTGCAGCTTAAGCTATTACTGATTTTGCTGGCATTACTTCACAGGAAAAGCCTGAGAGTCAAATGTCCTTAACAGGAACTTCACTCTTTAGCCTTTCCTCTTTTATGAACAGGTGGTCGATTCCAGCCGCTGTCATTGAAGCTACCCTAGCGACCCTTCCTACCACCAGTGCACACCGAAACCCAGAGATTTTTATGAGAGTGCCACACGTTTCACCTGTGGTATTTATGTTCATTTAAATGATTTTATTCTTTGTGTTTCATAGATTATCCAAAACTTATTATAACGTATCAGGTGTAGAATTATGTAACGAAAAGATCATCTACATTATTAATATCTTGTTGATCTCAAGCCCTATTATTTCATTAGGTCGTGTTTCAAAGTATTTTTCACCTCAGCCTGTCAGAAGCGCATGTCTCGATGTAAAATGTGTTCATTTCTGACGTAACTGCATGATACGCCGTTCTTTGAAGAATTCCTGGCCACAGATATAATTCATCCATGTGCTTACTTCTTTTCGTCCGATCAACGTCTCTGGTGCCTGTATTCCTGTGGCCGCATGCGCAGGGTACGAGGTTCGCGAAGGACCGAGCAAGTGTTGTAGCACCAGTCATCAGGTTCAAACTGAAGATGGCCGAATGGTACACGGCAGGTATATTAGAAGAGGAAGTGGAATTTAAGCGACTGCCGGCCCGAAATTTAGTAGAACAATCACTCAGCCCCGAAAACATGAAGATTCATATGAAGTTCCGCTTCTGCGAGGAGTTTTAAGTGTTCAACGACTGGATAAACCACGATACTTGGGAGCGAAGTAATTGAGCTCTTTAAGCTTTTTATTAAGGTAATTCTCTAAATTTCTTGGTTAGTACATTTCATAAAATCGATTTTCATGAGAAGGATTTTAAAAAAAGCTGGTTCAGTTCTTGTAAAGGAGGGCACCCGATTTACCCGTCGAACATTTGGGCCTGGTTTCAGAACAGCTTCATCGCCTCCTCTTGATGTTGTCTGTGGAGTTTCCCTACAGCCCACGGGACTTGACAGGTGCTACGACACGGGAGAAATAAGACTGGGTTCGTAAGGTATCCACATTGAGACAGACCGCAAAGTTTAGGTGGCATGAGATGCCTTCATAGCAAGAAACTTTTATTTGACTTTCCACCATCGGTACGACAGATAGAGATCTGCACGACACGGTGTTGAAAGTTTTAGGTAAAGAATTTAACTATGCACCAGTGCCAAAGTTTTTTCCATTCGTCGTGTTTATAAGTGTCGTTGAAGTAGATGTTCCACAATCCTCCACGTATTCTGCAGATGAATTAAAACGTGAAACAGGCCGAGGTGTTACAAAAGGCTCGTCCACAAATGAGTAATATATATATTGCAGTGAGGGTTGCATTACGTAAAATTCGACAGGATAAACAGGCGGTGGTCCTTCCAACTGATAAAGGTAATGGCACAGCTTAAATGTCTTGGGACAACTTATGATGATAATGTCCCATACTCCGAGGAGCGTAGGAGACGATGCGGAAACCCGTACCGCCGTACTAGGAAAGGTCATAGCGGAGGTGGACTGCAATTGACATCCTCCGACCGTAAATGATGATGATGATGAAGACGACACAACAACGTCCAGTCATCTCGAGGCAGGAAATACCCGACCCCGCCAGGAATCGAACCCGGGACCCCGTGTGTGGGAAGCTAGAACGCTACCACAAGACCACGAGCTGCAGACTTGTGACAACTATCATGATAAAATGTACAGTTACTGAGTAACAGCAAGTACCAGAAACTTCACGAATGCACGACTCCACTTTTGCGCCAGAGCTTGTGAGAAGGTTGAAACCGAGAGGTGCGGTTCCTCTGAAGCTTTATGAACTTTCAAAGATCAATAAGAAAGAGTGACTTTGGTTCTCCAAATTACGGCCCTGCCGAACACTTAGCATCATTATTAAGAACTCCTGTGAGAAACTGTGCTGATGACATACAGAATTCTGCAGACCTCATTGGCAAACTATAGTCCGCGACAGCGTTAATGGCCTGTCACCGCGCCGCGCTGCGCAGCTCCCAAGGAGTGCTGTGTTGTCAATTGGGCGCTGGGCGAATTGACGGCAGCTATGCTACGGGTAGCTGCTTTAGCCGATGTTTCACCTGTCTCGCTATTGTCAGGTTCATGGTGCTCTACTCCCCGTTCAAATTTATTAAATGTACCTAATAACTGCGACATATACATAACAGAATGGACTTCTATTCAATCTGTCCCAGTCATGTCTACATTACGAAATAGTGATACATATTCTCTCACTGCAGAATGGATTCTATAATAATTTGCACATTACAGAAAGATTACGTCTTCCGTTCCTCTTGCTTTATAATTAAAAAGACGAAAGAATCAAATCTAAAATACCCACCGCAGTCCCCAGGGCGAACAGCATTTTAATCTACGTTATATCGTAGACAGAATAAAGAGAGAAGTAAAATAAACAAATTTGTTTGAAAGGCCATCATCCGCAGCAAGTATACAGTATAAATAATCGTGTTTTGAAGTAAACGCCTTTTCTAGCTGCAACCTTTTTTATTAATCCAGACGCGTTCCACATTTGATTTTAAGGCATTATTGGTGCATATCATCAGAAATAGTACACTGTGGCTGTATGCCGTCATTGTAGATTTAAGAACAGATCACGCCCTAATTTTTGCATATAATCGTAAGTAATAATTTATTTATGCAAATATAAGGGCGTAAACTGTTTTCAAATCTACATGACGGCATATAATAGCTACAGTGTACTACATCAGATGATATCCAATGATGAGGCCTTAAAATAAAATTCTAAACGCGTCTGGATTAATAAAACAGATTTCAGCATGAAAAAGCGTTTAATTTAAAGAAAAAACGAAGTAAAATAAAATTGTCATTACGGAATAGATATTCCACTGAACTACTTGCTACGGCACAGACAGATTGAGAAGAAAGTAAATGTTCATGATAATTAGAGAGTAAGTTTACATTCCATTCACGTACCTTTTTACTCGGAGCTTTCATTGTCGCTGCCTTCGGAACTGGAGTCGCTGGATGTGAGAGCTAGACTGACGATCAGCGAATCCATTATTTCGTCTCTCACAGCTTCTTTCTGGTAATCTTCTTCTTGCAGTTTGTCAGTGTGACGCACGCAAGCTTCCCAATCATCAACGGTGAGTTTCTCTATTGCTTCGTGGGTGAGTCGTTCAGTGTCGGCTATTTTAAATGTAGTACTTTTGTCTGCCATGTATTTCTTCACCTGTGCCCACACCAGTTCAGTGGGGTTATAATGACAATGATAGGGAGGTACTCGTATCACTCTGTGTCCATGTTGCTTAGCTATAGAGTCAATTTAGTAGTTTTTAACGCTGGTCTCTGACATATTCACCAGTTCCAAAAGCTCTGCTCCTGTTTGAGTTTCCCTCTGCGTTACACTATTATTTCACAACCAAGAAAGAATATCACTTTTCCTTGTGCTTGTAGTGGGAGGCCTGTTGAGAACAACATAGTGATAGCTTGCATTGTCCATAATAATGACAGTGTCTGGATGCAAATAAGGCAACAGCTGATTCTGAAACCATTGTCGAAATGTTTCTCCATTCATTATGGTATGGTAGTCAGATGTAGCTTTCGATTCTGATTTGAAAATAAGTTTACATTCAGGCACAAACCCGGTAGCAGCAGAACCAGCGCGGTATATTATAAGACGCCCTCCTTTTCCCACTGGAACTTTCAGCCCGGCCGGTGTGGCCGTACGGTTCTAGGCGCTTCAGTCTGGAACCGCGTGACCGCTACAGTCGCAGGTTCGACACCTGCCTCGGGCATGGATGTGTGTGATGTCCTTAGGTTAGTTAGGTTTAATTAGTTCTAAGTTCTAGGCGACTGATGACCTCAGAAGTTACGTCGCATAGTGCTCAGAGCCATTTGAACCATTTTGGAACTTTCAAACCGCCTTGTCAATCTGTTGTTTGCCAAATAAATTTTCTAGTATGGTTTTGATTTGCCCAAGTCTCATCCAAGTAAGAGACAGTTGACGTTCCTTTTGATCTGATGTCATGCATTTTTCTTAGAAACGTAATCCTAGCAGCAGCAATATCATTACGCTCCATTAAAAATTTGCTCCCGTCATTGGACTTAACATATTTAAATCCGATGTTCTTCAACATTCTTTGCATTGATCTAGCACTTCCATCAAATCCAGTAGCTTCGTGCAAAACACTGCATAATTTCGCTGCTGTGGGGAACTCGCCTCTTTCATAAAATTCGAAAATCTTGTGGCGTAACACATTTTGATCGAAGTCGTCGATTCCAGTTACCCTCTTTGGAACGCTATGTTTCTTCCCTGGAGACCGAAACACCACATTGCCAACTGCCCTGTGTGACAGCTTCGCCTCCTGTATAACTCTCCTGACAGTTCGTACACCAATATCGCCACAGGCCGCTGCAGTGCGTTTCTGCACCTTGGCAACATCGGAGATCGGCTCGCCTGAAACTGCCTCACGCTTGAAGAAAGAGTACACTCTAAAACTGAGGTCTCTTGCCTGTTTGGGAAATACTTGACCACGTTTAGGTGTTTCAGCCACTACGACCAAACTCAGAGAAGACCCAGTATACAACAGAAATCGGCCATCCGCACTTTTCCGCACGTAAAACACGGTAGAAATCTGACATATGACGGAGCTTGAGACAGCACGAGGCGCGGAAACCGAATGAGCCCTCATTGGCCAGCTGCGCAGCTGTGTACTGCGCATCGTCGGCTGAGAGGCCATCAACGCTGTCGGGAAGTATAAACTATTAGACAACTTCGATGTTGCGTCCTTATTCACTAAGGTTCACCTTTCAGAATCCATGTCTCTTATCGCCAAAGGTTTTGATAAAGGGGTTTGAACTATTATCAGACGTGTTCTGACCTCGACGTACTTTAGACTAAATAATTCATTTCTTGAAGAGGCTGATGGTGTCATCATACCTAGCCACTTGTCATTGTTAGTGGTCAATTTGTTAATGGAGTACTTTGAGGAAAAGGCGATGGAATCTGTTAGCTTGGAGCACTAAGTATTTTGGGGGTACGTTGACAACACACTTTTAATGTGGTCCGACGGTGAAGGTACATTACAAGGATTTTTAAATCATCTGAATTCCATCCGTATAAAAATCCAATTCACAATAGAATTCAAAAATTAATGATGCCTTCCATTTTTTTGAATCCTTTAGTCGGATACAAATGCGATGGAACTTTCGGAAGTCCATTATATCGGAAACCAACATATATGGGTTTATCTTTACATGCAAAGAGGTGCTGCCATCCTTCCCAGCGATGAATGCTCTCAGAACTTTTGTCTACAGAGCAAGCATCATTGCTGATGAGAACGGTGCATAGGGTTAGCTTCTACACTTAAAGAGTATATTTGAAGCCAACGGGTATTATCCACAGCAGATACGAAAGACGCTTCCAATTAAACCAAACGTGGGCATAAGAAATGCCGAAGAAGACATAGAAAGATCTAAATTCATGGCATTCCTGTTACGGGTGGGAAGTCTATCGACGAAAATGTGATAGATACTCAGCAACCACTAAATAAAACGTTATTTTTCGCCCTCCATTGTAGACAGCACAGCTCTTGGGTTCCTTTAAAAACGGTTTGAAGTTCAGGAAGACAGGGGTTACAAGTTATCATGTGAGTGCAGCCTTCCACACATAGGACAGACTACTCGTACTGTCCCTGAAAGATGTACGGAACACCGTAGGTACAATCGGCTCTTGCAGCGTAATAAATCGGTTATGGCAGAGCACTATATCGGTACTGGCCAGTCGACGCTGCACGAAAACATGGAAATTATGTAATCGACTTCATCTTTTACGGACTCTACAGTAAAAAAAGCATTGGAATTCGTTTGGCGACGAGTTAAATTTGTTTAGATAACGCTTTCAACTTGGATAAGTCATGGAATCCGGTTCACTCGTTAACAAACTTGTGAAGAAATCGGTATATTACAGCTCATAGTGATATACCGCGTTCCCAGTATGCATCACCAACGTAGCCACAGATCTAATTCATGCGTAAGAGTACTTTTTTTTCCGCCTATCAACATCTGTGGCGCCTGTGTATCTGTGGCGGCATGCACAATGGCTGGGACGGGGCGAGAGCTGTAGCACTATTCTTTTGGCTCACCCTAAAGATGGCCGAAAGGAATACAGCCGAAATACACTCCTGGAAATTGAAATAAGAACACCGTGAATTCATTGTCCCAGGAAGGGGAAACTTTATTGACACATTCCTGGGGTCAGATACATCACATGATCACACTGACAGAACCACAGGCACATAGACACAGGCAACAGAGCATGCACAATGTCGGCACTAGTACAGTGTATATCCACCTTTCGCAGCAATGCAGGCTGCTATTCTCCCATGGAGACGATCGTAGAGATGCTGGATGTAGTCCTGTGGAACGGCTTGCCATGCCATTTCCACCTGGCGCCTCAGTTGGACCAGCGTTCGTGCTGGACGTGCAGACCGCGTGAGACGACGCTTCACCCAGTCCCAAACATGCTCAATGGGGGACAGATCCGGAGATCTTGCTGGCCAGGGTAGTTGACTTACATCTTCTAGAGCACGTTGGGTGGCACGGGATACATGCGGACGTGCATTGTCCTGTTGGAACAGCAAGTTCCCTTGCCGGTCTAGGAATGGTAGAACGATGGGTTCGATGACGGTTTGGATGTACCGTGCACTATTCAGTGTCCTCTCGACGATCACCAGTGGTGTACGGCCAGTGTAGGAGATCGCTCCCCACACCATGATGCCGGGTGTTGGTCCTGTGTGCCTCGGTCGTATGCAGTCCTGATTGTGGCGCTCACCTGCACGGCGCCAAACACGCATACGACCATCATTGGCACCAAGGCAGAAGCGACTCTCATCGCTGAAGACGACACGTCTCCATTCGTCCCTCCATTCACGCCTGTCGCGACACCACTGGAGGCGGGCTGCACGATGTTGGGGCGTGAGCGGAAGACGGCCTAACGGTGTGCGGGACCGTAGCCCAGCTTCATGGAGACGGTTGCGAATGGTCCTCGCCGATACCCCAGGAGCAACAGTGTCCCTAATTTGCTGGGAAGTGGCGGTGCGGTCCCCTACGGCACTGCGTAGGATCCTACGGTCTTGGCGTGCATCCGTGCGTCGCTGCGGTCCGGTCCCAGGTCGACGGGCACGTGCACCTTCCGCCGACCACTGGCGATAACATCGATGTACTGTGGAGACCTCACGCCCCACGTGTTGAGCAATTCGGCGGTACGTCCACCCGGCCTCCCGCATGCCCACTATACGCCCTCGCTCAAAGTCCGTCAACTGCACATACGGTTCACGTCCACGCTGTCGCGGCATGCTACCAGTGTTAAAGACTGCGATGGAGCTCCGTATGCCACGGCAAACTGGCTGACACTGACGGCGGCGGTGCACAAATGCTGCGCAGCTAGCGCCATTCGACGGCCAACACCGCGGTTCCTGGTGTGTCCGCTGTGCCGTGCGTGTGATCATTGCTTGTACAGCCCTCTCGCAGTGTCCGGTCTGACACACCGGTGTCAATGTGTTCTTTTTTCCGTTTCCAGGAGTGTAGTAGGAGAAGCTGAGTTTGTACACCGGCAACCCTGATGTTTAACGGAATATTTAATGCGCAGCGAAAAAACGAAGATGCACATCCTACGTTACGAGTTTTCCCTTCACTCAGTAATACTACTTAATTTTGGCATTATGTCTCTCTAAAGCAGTGTTTTATGACCCACAGTACTGTGAAGTTGAAAGATTCGAACCCAACTTCAAAACGATGTGCTTCATTTTTAGTCGCTTCTACTCAATGCAAATTTTTTTTACATACATTACGGGATCATGTAATCGTGATCGTCTGTCTGAAATGGTAAAACAGTCGGATTAGTAACTTCTTTTACAAACATATCAATGTACTAAAATGAGAGAACAGAGGTGTAGAAGGGATTCAAACATAGGC
This sequence comes from Schistocerca piceifrons, assembly GCF_021461385.2. Classification (NCBI taxonomy): domain Eukaryota; kingdom Metazoa; phylum Arthropoda; class Insecta; order Orthoptera; family Acrididae; genus Schistocerca; species Schistocerca piceifrons. The sequence goes on along the minus strand of NC_060142.1, from coordinate 611,300,372 downwards.
TCATTAAGGAATAGGAATTTCGCCTGTCCAAAACGGGCAAATAATTTCGATGTAGTTGTCTATACGTTCAGAATTAAGAGATTAATGTTAGTGACATCAGACACACACAACTGCCACATTATTGCTTGCTTATAAGTATGAACGGAGTAATACTGCTCTGCACACTATGAAGTTTACTAACTGACAAGTTTTATAAAGAAAGTACCACCTGAATGAAAACTATTCAGTCGCTGACCATAACAACTTCCATCAAATAGTGACCCAAGGACTGACATAGTTCAACAACACTTTCAGTAAAATATTACATATATCGAGTAAAGAACTTCACTTTTGGGGATATTCAGATAATTTCAGGATAGGGAACAGAACGCTAAAACAGGTTACGTGACGTAAAGCAATGATGTTCTAATTACACAAGAGCATCGAATTTCGTAAACAAATTGACGCCCTGCATTCCCATGACAGATTAAAGCACTGATACAAGTCTAAATAATCTGTACATGGCTTGGAGCTATCGTAAAGATGACGTTCTGCGGTGATAGAAAGTATTCCGCAAGGGTGGCTGTTCATACGAATTGCTGTATTAAATTTCTTCTTAGAGCTGTAACATGTCTTAGAACATTCCGCATTAGGCTATGTTTAAACTGCTGATAGTAACTCCATCTGATGCCCTTTTATGAGGATTTGGATGAAATTTAATCTGACTTTCCACTTCAGAATGCTCATACTTGAGCGGCTAACTGCCGACTCCTGATACACTCTTGGCAGGCTAACGTAGCGCCAATCAGTTTGCTATGCATCATTCAGCGAAATGATATTTTTTACTTCAGTTAGAAATGAGATACACTTTTCAGTTACAATCAATGAAAGAAATACGTTAGTCTGAGAACAGACTATAATAATAATAAATAATCAGTTTTAATTTTTAATTAGGTGGCGCAAATGTATTAGTTTACATCAGTGATATACTGTAAAATATTGATGATACAAAGTCATTTTCGTTTCATCGTAATACGGGAGCCATTTGTGCAGTGAGAAATTGTACTTTCCGTGTCATTATCTTTTATCGGAGGTGGAACTGTTGTCTCCCCCCCTCCATCAGATTTTAATGTCTATGTCGTTTTTTAATCCTTTTCAACATTTTCCCCACACAAGACAAGAACCGTGTGGTATTATGGCTGTGGACTATTTCTTCACGGACTTAAACTGTTAACCACTAATTTTTTCTATCGATGGGGAGAGGGATGTAATAACCATGGAAAAACTGCTAATCTTCAATCTGTCAACTTTCAGGGACGAATGATTTTCTTGAGGAGTAGGTTTTCTGTGGCCGTATGTTGCACGGGTGATGTGAGTGTTCGGTCACTCCAGCATAACAAGAGGTAGGTGTAAGTGTTTGTGGCAGTTTCCGTCAGTAAAGTGTAGTTTGACGAACCAGTTTTCTGAAATGTTATTTTCGCCACTGAAGCATATAAAGTTACGCAGGTTGATAGTTTCTAAGCCACATATTTTCTTCCAGTTTTCCGGTACGTTACTCACCGTGTAACTTTTATTTAATTAATCTTGTATTCCTCGGAATCTCATTAACAGCCACTGCTGTTTATGTAAACTGAAGACTGTGCGGTGAGAAAGAAAAGGAGAGGGAAGGAATCAGTGGCGACGAGAGAAAATGTGTGCCAGAGAGGGGCTCGAACCCGGAATCTCCCCCCTTACTAGGCAGTTGCGTTAATAACTGCGCCATCCGGACACCCGGCCCACATTACTACCAACACTCCCGCTGAAATTCGAATGCATATGTGGCATTCGCACATAAGGTTGAAAATTCATTTCCCATCTAGGCGAATCAATTACGTGAATTTGTGGTTTCTTTTCTTTCCAACATATCCGATAGCAGGGGCATCGCGCATTCACAACAACTGCTGCTAACTACACGTTTTCGTTTTTAATTAACACAATAAGGAAGTTCAACAAGGCTTTCTGCCATCGTGTGAATTATTTTGCATAAGTTTTTCCTCTCTTAGTATGCTTCGTTGGTAAACATAGTTTCGACACTTGAAACAGCGTAATGAGTTAAGCACAGTAAGTGTAAATTTCAGGCACATGAATCTACAAACTGTATGATCAGCCATCTTTGGAGAAATTCTTCAGTTTGGCATTCACTCACTTCATGATGTTTTTGGCAGTCTTTTCTCACTTTTCATTCCGTTCCTTTTTACCCATATTCATTAAATTTCCGTGTGGGGTGTATTCTTATTACAATTGTACGTGTTCTGCCATTACGTCACCACAGCACATTCATGTGGCACGTTGAATTTCTGTATTTGTATACCGTTTATTTGTGTACACCAATAGTGTTCAATTCCTGAGGAGCATAACAGCTTTCAGGGTACCTGCAGCACATTGTAATCTCTTATACTTTATGTGACAATAAGGTATGGCTAAACTTTCAGGAAACATTCCTCACACATAGAGTAATAAAATGTGTTATATGCACATGGGTCCAGAAACAGTTTTTCCCCATGCTGGATCTCATTTGCTGATTCAAAGTACATTAATCATAGGAATCACAACGTATCAGGATTATATGAAACGTTATCTTACACGAAATGTGGAAAATACCCTGTTGTGTATGTTTGGCTAGAATTTACAGTAAATTGTATTTCCTGAGTTCACTGCCAGTGTGGCTCATTCCAATTAAACGAAGGTGATGATGACATGTTATTCTCTCGATTGCTTGTGTTGACATGTTGTACTAGCACCAAGATCGTAACTGCAAATGTACGGTGCAGTAGAAGCGTAATCCCACTTGGAGTCAGGAAATGCTGTACGAAGCACAGGTGGTAACGGTGTTTATATCGCAAGAGATTTCCACAATGATAGTGACCGGGCAGGATGACGTTCGAGGGCAACTATCTTAGGGAACGTAGAAAGTTGAAGGCTACTATTCGCGACTGCAGGACGAAGTCACCTCAAATGGTGGAGCAGCTTCTTGGTGTAGTTAACAAAATCGCTAGAGCCCGCATAAGACAGTTAGCTGCATCAAGTGATGTTGACCAACATGACTGTGTGTGGACTGTTAGTTCTTGAGAACGTGTTGCTTCTGTACAGTGTACAGTGGGTGCAGGTACTGTCAGGAGTTAATTTTCCCACACGGATACAATTCTGCGAATGGATCATTGAACATCGTGTCAGCCCTTCAGTTTAGTCTAAAGAGCTGTACACGAATGAGGCTTCGTTTCAAAGTAAAAGGTTAATGTGTTGAAGAATTGTGGATTCTGAGCTCTAACATAGACATAAAGCTTTTCAGGACACATATAAAAGTGTGGTAAATGCTTTCTGGTACTTTGAAAAATGGTTCAAGTAGCTCTAAGCACTATCGGACTTAACAAAAATGGCTCTGAGCACTATGGGACTCAACTGCTGAGGTCATGAGTCCCCTAGAACTTAGAACTAGTTAAACCTAACTAACCTAAGGACATCACAAACATCCATGCCCGAGGCAGGATTCGAACCTGCGACCGTAGCGGTCTTGCGGTTCCAGACTGCAGCGCCTTTAACCGCACGGCCACTTCGGCCGGCAATATGGGACTTAACATCTGAGGTCATCAGTCCCCTAGAACTTAGAACTACTTAAACCTAACTAACCTAAGGACATCACACACATCCATGCCCGAGGCAGGATTCGAACCTGCGACCGTAGCGGTCGCGCAGTTCCTGACTGAAGCGCCTATAACCGCTCTGTCACAGCGGTCGGCTTGGGAACTTTGACCATACCTTTTTGTTAATCTATTGTAATCACAAGCTAGGACAACTAAGACAGAGTACCAAAAATTTACCGACAACCAGTGCATATATAAGGATGCAATTCCATTGTGTTATAGCGTACAGTGCGGGAAATATTTCTGACATGTAGAGGAAATCGGGATGGAACGGGATAATTAATATTTAACAAATTTTGTAATGTAATGGAGGAAGAAATAATTTTTAAGAGTATAAAAAGTCACTCTATGATCTAATCTAAAGTACCTTACTTGAAAAATTACTTAACACTGTATATTACGCATTTTTTACATTTGCTCAAAGAAATACTAGCATATTTCCCATTCTCCCCCATTCACAGAGCGGAATGGGATAAGGCAATTTTTTGTGAAATTACTGCATAAACGTTGAAGTTATGAGTAATATCATCTTAAAAAGAACATAAGGTTGTTTAATGAACAATTTAAAACGAAGAATATGATATCCTGAAAAAATCTCTAACAATAAGAAAATACTTGAATGTCGTTTAAAAAAATGTACTGATGCTTTCAATGCTTAATGCCAAGTTCCTGTTACTTCGTTGAATCCCATCGTTCATACAAAAGACATATTTTTTCTGCCTCACGAATAGGCTATGTACAATGCGTAGTAACAACTCCTATAAATTAGGCCTGCCTTGGGAGACTAATTTCTTTCTCAGATTCGTATGGTAGGCTATCTCTTTCTTCTAGCGGATAGGCTAATGATCTGACAATGACATGTTTCGACGCTGGAGTAAGAAGTCTGCTCTCCATTGACTTCAGGTATGCTACCAGCTCGCCTGTTTGTTCTGCAGTGAACACATTCTTGAATTTCACATCTGATTTTTCACTTCTTTAATTGGGAATATTTTTAGCTCTACGTAACTATCTTTCCAACGTTTATGTGGGTGCGTTAGAGATCTTAGATATTTTTGACACTCCCGTTTTAGAAGATAAAATAGCTCACACTACTCTTTCCATTGATTTTTATGGTTTTTAGCTACCTAATTATAACGGCGACATGGTTCTTTTTAATAAACTTGTGTATGTTTCTTCTGCGGGATTAGAAAGAGTCTTAAAAGATGAACTCGACCCTATTCTGTCCCGACAGTCCCGCCTCCACGGAAAGATAATGAAAAGTGCAAAAATCTCATCCTAATCGTAGCTCCCATATTACAATGAAATATAAATGGTCTTCGGCCACACGTGGAGGAAATCACATTTATAGCAAATGGTTGAATGTTTTTTTAATTTTTTGTTTTCAGAAGAGACAAATTTCAAATTATCTTACACCCCACAGCTGAGGGGTTGTAACCTCCACAATAAAGAAGACCTATAGTGAGTTACTTTATAAAATGGTAGGGCCGCAAACCACTGTCACACAGTCAGCAGAATTGGATCCACAAATGTCCACTCTGCTGTGCCAGATGTAAGCAAACACGTAACTCACCGCCGGCCGCGGTGGTCTCGCGGTTCTAGGCGCGCTGTCCGGAACCGAGCGACTGCTACGGTCGCAGTTTCGAATCCTGCCTCGGGCGTGGATGTGTGTGAAGTCCTTAGGTTAGTTAGGTTTAAGTAGTTCTAAGTTCTAGTGGACTGATGACCACAGCTGTTAAGTACCATAGTGCTCAGAGCCACGTAACTCACCTGCGGTTCGTGTGTTTACACTGCACTTGATGCTCATCAGTCTGTGCTCTGATGTTGTAGTGTTCAAACATCTTGCATACAGCTCTTCAGCCTTTAACGTCTAGAACGCACACACAGGTGGCTATTATGTGATTTGTTTTGACCGGTTTCGCTCGTCAGACGCTAGCGTCCTCAGATATTCGCTGCCCTGCCGGCAACTCGTTACGGGCTAAAAGCATCGCTCGCCAGAGTCGTCACCACGTAGTGGCGAGGGTGTGCTCTAGTAACAGAACGGAATGCTAATTGTCATCTTCTTTCCTTGAAAGCTCGAGTTCTTCGGTTAAAAATAATTTTGTCAGTACCTATGCACGGCGGATATACACCAACTATTTCAAATGATTCACTCAAAACTATTCAAAGTCCGAAACTACTTCGCATCAGCTTTTTTCAAAGTATGGCTATACACGAAATTATTCTAATTTCTCTACACAGTACATTACCAGAGTCAGAAGGCGAGACATAAGCATAACTTCAGGTTGTGCCAAACGGTAGCATATAGGAGTGTTCCTGCACTTAAGTATCTTTACTACGAAAAATTATTCTTGACTCCCACGATCGGAGATATACCTACTTCCACTCTATGTGACAGCAGCTAATAAGCGTTTCCTTATCACTCCGATATGAATGTATCGTTCAGCTTAGGAGTCCCAAAAATAGGATCTTGATACCTAATCAGGACCTTTGTTAGTAACTGATAATTCTTTGTGTAAAGTGTGTTCTTCTGGTTGAACTGAAAATAGCTCATTATTCTCGTATTATTTTTATACAGTATATTTTAATTCGTGCCGGTTATACAGACTTGATTCTCTGGGATAAAACGCCACTCTGCCTCGGATTTAGAATTTACAAAACTCCAGTTTTCTACGGCCTAATCAAGTCGACGATTCAATAATGAATTAATAAAAGGAATTGTAGCCTTTAGTACACCTGGTACATAATCTGCTAAGTGTTCCGTAAAGCAGACGAAACAGTACTTCCTACGGAATACTTCGTCGCGGGGACGGAGTGGTCTGCACAGTCCCGCTGAACTGTTATCACAGAGTGTTCGATGGAAGATTGTGTGGACCAGTATCAATCTCTCATTTAACACGTTGGAAGTAGTTTCCTCTTGATACAGAATCTTTAACAGCTTATTATCTGCAAATGATATATCGGATAGAAATACCTGCAGTGCTCACCTGGCAAACTGGCTCTGGCTGCGGAATCAGCTTCATTTCTTTATCACGACTTCTGTCACTACTTCCCCCACGGACTTTACTATGCTATCGGATTCCTACTGCTTTCCGAAGTCGAACTCCAATACATGGATAGTTGAACATTTTGTTAATGTTGGTGTGTTCGCAGAGGGGTGATGGCGGGGGGGGGGGGGGGGGTAATGACTTTTTGATTTTTCAGCAGTACATGCCTACTGCGAAGACTCGTAACTGCTCCTTTATCGTGACAATTTTGATAACGCGCTACATCTCACGTTTAACAGACGGGGTGTGTGCCATTGGCCTGAGGAGGTCAACTGAAGAGCTACTGTTCCAATTAGTAGAAGTTCCAAGGTCAACAAATCCGACAGCCACCGGGAGAGCGGTGTCCGGACGACCCCACCATATCACACCCTATGAATTATAGGCAAACGCCATTGGCAAAGGGAGATGCGACGATCGGTCGGACTCGACTGGCTTTCATTAGGGCAGAACGCGGAACGTCAGTTTGTAATAAAACTCCATACATACATTCGTGACATCCGTCTCTAATGAAAGACATCTGAAAATAAAATTTCGTGGTAGTTGTTACTGTTATGCGAAGCCCTCAGAGATGTTGGTAAAATGGTAATTGTAGACGAACGTACAAACGAATACGTTAACTATTGTTTTCGAGTGCTTCATACGTACTTGTAAATTAGTAACTATATAAAAAACTAAAAAGCAAAAACTATGAAATTTGGGATTTCTGACCTTTGAAATATTATCTATTGAATGAAACATAAAAATCATACTGCACAAAAACCTCAGTGTGACAATAACCGTACGCCCGCAGCTCGTGGTCTAGCGACTAGCGTTGCTGCCTTTGGATCACGGAGTCCCGGTTTCGATTCCCGGCCGGCTTATGGAACAGTAGCTCAATTGGACTGTGAAAAAAATTGGAATGTGTAAAAATTGGGACTTTTTACTTTCGCTGATGACCGCGTGGTTGAACGCCCCACAAATAAAACATTATCACCACAATAACCATACAGTACTCTTAGCTGGCGCACAAGAGCCCACACACACACAACTGAAAAGAGCACACCCCTATCGCACTTGGTCTCACTCTGTATATTTCCATGTGATGGATTCATCACTTGTGCAGAAAATATTAGATTAAGAATTTAACAATAAATGATGAAAACGTGGAAACATGTAAAATAAAGGTAAATAGGAATGTAAATTATGAATCATAGAGTGTAGCAGAATTTTACTTCTAGACGCTATAGAGTCAAACATCCGTTCATACGAGTTTCAGCCATTATTTTCTGTTTCGGCAACGAAAAACATAAATTGGTCTAAGTAAGAGAAGATATCAAATCCTTAGCAGGAGGGCACCATTGTATAATGAGTTGCTTATATGTGCAATTTAGGTGGAAAGTTAATGAAATGTAAAAACCCATTCCTCCTCTACTACCATATGATACTTAATATTTGAAGAGAGAAACAAGACGATGTTATTATTTTATTTACTCACCAATATACAGTTAACGTTGTGTGTCTCTGAGCAATACTGATAACTCAAAATATAATGATCATTTAATTAATCGCTTATTGGTACACCTTATGAACACAGTATAGCAGCACTTACGTGTTATGTATTCAACAATCCGGATGTATGTGGCACTAAATTTATATGCACATGTCATGCAATTACCGTAAATTACAGATTGGTGCTTTGTGACGCTATCCATCATTTTGGATCAGGTGAATTTTGATACCCAAGAAATCAACGTGTATTCTGAAAGCGCCAGCGGGAAGAACACTAAACATGACGACCCGCAAGTGCACCGTAGTAATATTGACGTATTCTATAGCCGTCATGGAGCCCTCGATTACTACCACATGTGCGATGGACCTCGCATCAGGACTCGACATGTGACTTGGGGTAACAAGCAGTATAGGTCAGCCGATCAGCTCACACGTTTCTGTTGATCAGTGATCCAGTCTCGGTAATCCAGTGGAAAGCAGTCGTAATTTATTACGTCGTAGGGCCAATATGGTAACATATGCGGATCATCTGCTGTGGTACCACATGTTCAATAACGTACGCTGAACGATGGTTCCGAAATACTTCCGCTTGCCACAGGCGTCGTACTCTATCGACCAGTCTGCCACTTACTACTGCCTATACAGTTCTTAAGAGTGCAAGATTCTTTGTCCAAAGCTGGCCGCAGTGGCCGAGCGGTTCTAGGTGCTTCAAAAAATGGTTCAAATGGCTCTGAGCACTATGGGACTTCTGAGGTCATCAGTCCCCTAGAACTGAGAACTACTTAAACCTAACTAACCTAAGGACATCACACACATCCATGCCCGAGGCAGGATTCGAACCTGCGACCGTTTGGGACACGCGGTTCGAGACTGTAGCGCCTAGAACCGTTCGGCCACTCCGGCCGGCCTAGCTGCTTCAGTCTGGAACCGCGCGACTGCTTCGGTTCGATTCCTGCCTCGGGCATGGATGTGTGTGATGCCCTTAGGTTAGTTACGTTTAAGTAGTTCTAAGTTCTAGGGGACTGATGACCTCAGATGTTAAGTCCCATACTGCTCAGAGCCATTTGAACCATCCTCTGTCCAACCTCTGGTGTTCTATGGTAGTGCGTGCATGTCCTAAAGCTGTCACCTTGTCACCACAGGTGCTCAAGACAGTAGCAAGTGAATAGCTAACCAGCTTCTCCGTTTACCAGGTGCGAGTTCCCCGGCGAAAAGCCATAATCTAATCTCTTCAAAGTCTTTTATATCAGTGGTTTTCCCGTCTGGAGGCCCCTATCGTCGACAGAATATTACCTCATGCGTCTTAATTTTCTTATTGCATTACCTGCGTATAAGACCACCAGACGGAGTTCTGTCTCGAGATGGGCAGTTATCATAACGTTCTGTCTCATCTCTGTGTCTCTAGCACTAGGACCTTTTAATCCATATATAATCGATTGATAATAACAGTTATATGAGTGCAGCCTATTGGGATGTGTTTCTTGTCTTCCCATTGTAATGTTTCCAAATGTCAACTACGTAAGTCTTCGTATTGTGTTTACTTTATATGTCGTGTCAATAGTACCAGCATAATTCCATATCAGTGAATGATCGGATTGGTTTTATAACCGGGAGACCCTGCCTTGGGATGCTCGACAGGTAGATAGAAGTCTTTCTTGTGTCCCTAGCCGAAATAACTCCAACCAGGCCATAAGTTGAACACGGCACCCAGCGATAAGTAGGCAAAAGTGCTAACCACTGGATCACGAGCTGCTCAGAGCGTCTTTGTCGAAAAAATGTCATGCATAAGTCGTCATCTTGCATTACAAACACTAATCTAGTACGACAATTCTCACTTTGTGAAGTCAAGTGCCCTTACGCTACTTGGGAACGATACGGCAGAGAAGGCTGTGAGAGGACGTCAGCCAATCGCACGCTGACCGACCCCTCTCCAGGATAAGAACGCGACAGTAGCGGACCCTGTGTAAAGAGGACATAGTCCGCAGCTCATGGTCGTGCGGTAGCGTTCTCGCTTCCCACGCCCGGGTTCCCGGGTTCCATTCCCGGCGGGGTCAGGGATTTTCTCTGCCTCGTGATGACTGGGTGATGTATGCTGTCCTTAGGTTATTTAGGTTTAAGTAGTTCTAAGTTCTAGGGGACTGATGACCATAGATGTTAAGTCCCATAGTGCTCACAAGGGAACCTCCCCATCGCATCTCCCTCAGATTTAATTATAAGTTGGCACAGTGAATAGATCCTGAAAAAATTGCTCTGAGCACTATGGGACCTAACATCTGTGGTCATCAGTCCCCTAGAAATTAGAGCTACTTAAACCTATCTAACCTAAGGACATCACGCACACCCATGCCCGAGGCAGGATTCGAACCTGCGACCGTAGCGGTCACGCGGTTCCAGACTGAAGCGCCTAGAACCGCACGGCCACACCGGCCGCCGATAGGGCCTGAAAACTGAACACAGATCAATCGAGAAAACAGGAAGAAGTTGTGTGCAACTATGAAAAAATAAGCCAAATATAGAAACTGAGTAGTCCATGCGCAAGATAAGCAACATGAAGCAGAATGTGAGGTCAGGCACGCCGTGGTCCCGTGGTTAGCGCGAGCAGCTGCGGTACGAGAGGTCCTTGGTTCAAGTCTTCCCTCGAGTGAAAAGTTTAACTTTCTATTCACAGGCTATACCACAAACTCTTATGTTTTCATCACATTTTTGGGAGTGATTATCACATCCACAAGAAAACCTAAATCCGGCAAGGTAGAAGAATCTTTTTACCCATTCGTCAAGTGTACAAGTTAGGTGGGTCGACAACATGTTCCTGTCATGTGACGCACATGCCGTCACCTGTGTGTATAGAATATATCATACGTGTTTTCCTGTGGAGGAATCGGTTGACCTATGACCTTGCGATCAAATGTTTTCGGTTCCCATTGGAGAGGTACGTCCTTTCGTGTACTAATCGCACGGTTTTGCGGTGCGGCCGCAAAACACAGGCACTAAACTTATTACAGTGAACAGAGACGTCAATGAACGAACGGATATATCATAACTTTGCGGAAATAAAGAAACTAATCTTCTCTTTCGACGGAAGACTTGATCCAAGGACCTCTCATTTCGCAGCTGCTCGCGCTAAGCGCCGGACCACGGCGCTCCTATGCTTACATTATCCTTGAGGTTGCATATCTTACGCGTGGACTACTCAGTTTCTATATTTTGCTTATTTTTTTCATGTGCCACACAACTTCTTCCTGTTTTCTCGATTGATCTGTGTTCAGTTTTTCAAGGCCTAACCACTGTGCCAACTTATAACTAAATCTGAGGGGGGTGCGATGGGGAGGTTCCCTTGTCAGAGCCATTTAAACCATTTTTGAAAGAGGACATAAGTGCCGCGACCGACTGGTAGCGCCCAAGTTGTATACTAGCTTCAAGACGAGCGGCTTGGGTGGAAGCGTCAAAGACAGTTACTTTGCTTGTACTGCCTATGTAGCACAGTCTTGTGGTTGTTTATACTGAAGACGTTTCTTATTTTGTATGTCGCCCTTTGCTAACGACACATCTGTCTAACTTACGAAGTTAAGTAGTGGATCTTTCCTTTTTCATAAAAAAACTCATTAACAGGATTTGTTTGAATTGTTTGTCTAGTGAACCTATAAGTCAGGCTTCCCAGACCCCACAAATTTGACCACGAGCATGGAGACGTATAACAATACCTGCCTCCATGTTTACCCGCTATAGATTTTAATATTTAAATAGATATGTAAGTAATAATTATATGCTACAGTGACTCCTCTTAATAAAAGAGTCACTTTTTTGGCTACCACCGAAAAATCAGGCCCCGAAAGGATGATATTGTTTGTGTTTTGGAAGTGAATACAAAACAGAAGAATTGTTTTATTTATAATATAAGTAAAGATCGTTCTCCTACATGATTTTGCTACATGTAGATTAAACCCAGAGAGTTCATTTATTTAGAGTTATGAAAGAGCACACGAAGAAGTCAGTTTCGTCTCTCTGGAACGTCCCTGAAGTGACTACAAGTACACCGCGGTGATAAAACGTGGCATACCTCATAATATCGTATCGGACCTCATTTAGCGACGCTTGATGCTACAGCTCGACATGTCATGGAATCAACAAGTCCTTAGAAGTCCCCTGCAGAAACAACTAACCACGTTACCTCTATGCCGTTCATAATTGCGAAAGTATTGCCGGTGCTGCATTTTGTGCACAAACCTCCCGGTTATGTCCCATAAATGTTCCATGGGATTCAAGTTGGGTGATCTGGGTGGCCAGATCAGGCGCTCCAACTGTCCAGAATGTTCTTCAAACCAATTGCGAACAACTGTGGTCAAGTGACAGCACATTGTTATCCTTAAAAATTCGATCATTCTTTGGGAACATGAAGTCCATGAGTGGCAGCGTAAGGTATCCAAATAAACACTTCCATTCAATGATCGGTTCAGCTGGACCAGAAGACCCAGTACATTCCATGTAAACACAGGTCACGCCATTATGGAGACACTACCAGCTTGTGCAATGCCTTGTTGAGAATTTGGGTGCATGGCTCATGGGTCTCCACTACAATCGACGCTACCACCTTTTCTTACCAAACGAAATTGGGACTCATCTCACCAGACCATGACTTTCCACTTGTCTAGCGTTCAACCCATATGATCAAGAGCCCATGAGAGGCGCTGCAGGCGATTTCGTGCTGTGAGCAATGGCACTCACAACGGGCCATTAACGCCAAATTTCTCCGCACTGTCCTCATACGTTCTGCGTACGTACCACACTGATTTCTGTTGTTATCTCGAGCAGTGTTGCTTGTATGTTAGCACTGACAACTATATGTAAATGCTGTTGCTCTAGGTCGTTACGAGAAGGCTATCGGCCGCTGCGTTGTCTGTGGTGAGAAGTAACCCCTGAAATTTGGTATTCTCGGAGCACTCTTGACGCTGTATATCTCAGAATTTTGAATTCCCTAACGATTTCCGTCGTGGAAAGTCCCTTCAGACTGGCTGAAAACACCACTCCGCATTCAAGTTCTGTTTATACCCGTCGTGCTGCCACAACCACGATGCCAAACCTTCACGTGAATCACCTGAGTACAAATGACACATCAGTAAATGCTCTGCCCTTTTATGCCTTGTGTACGCGATAGTATCTCCAACTATGTATGTCCATATCGATGTCCCATTACTTTTGTCTCCCCAGTGTAACGATCTGCACATGGCATTGTGGAGTTTACTGCAACTACTCTGTTATTACAAGCGATTCATAGTGAATTTATACTTAGTATTGAATATAGCGATAGAGAAATTACGTTAAGATATGAGATGTAGGTTTCGTACACACATTCGTGGCGCATGTGTCAGATAAGAAGACGTAATTGATTGCATGCGTGTATAGGACAAATGCTAACAATATCCCAATGATGGGCAGCGACTGTAAGAGGCTCGAGAGTATTAGGACCACATAATAAAAACACCGGTCCTGGAAAATGGAAACGTATCAAAATGATTTTGTTAAGTATGCCCCATCCTCTTGCCGTAATATCACAGTTAACGTACACACTGAAGCGTAGGTACGTGTACACGTGTGTGTGCGTGAAGCTTGACCGGCATGTATCACCCGTGACGCTGGTGTACATTCCAAAAACAAAATATTGCTTAATTTACGATATTCTGTAATCCCCATCCAATGCTTTTGTCCGTAATTGTACTGATATTTATTAAAAAATCGGATGAAAAAAAATAATTTCGTTTGGCAATACATTTATTTCGTATTACTCATTCGAATGATTATAAAGCTTTTTTTTTCAGGAATAAAATCCCCAATTGATGTACTCGTTTATAGAGATAACAACAGCCTAACCACATGCAAGTTGTGGCAGCGTTCGTGAGCTGTTTGGCTGCCATTGCCGGATAAAGAATCGTACCTTCTCACCGCATTATGCTCATAAGAGACGAGCTAAAAAAAGCTTCTATGTGTTTTCTAATGTCATTTCTCACCTTCTTCGAGGCTGTGTCTTGGTCTCTTCTTAAGTTTCTATCCCGCATCCTTTATCGATCTCTCTTGTCTATAACACCTCAAATTCTTAACTAGTTAAGAGAGATTACATCTTCTATAATATTCTGCAAAAGGTAGTCAGTCGACCATTAGCTGAATCCATTTCTATTCCGCTTTTCCTGGGAGAATGTGTTAGAAACTAAGACAGGGCTCTTCTCGTCTAAGATTTTTAACGTATGTGATTCAGTTGCATTAAAATCTCTCATTCGTTTCGAAGACTGATTTGAAGACGACCGAGCTTTAGTACGCGTGATACTATTGGGGGTGCTATGCTGTTGCCTTCCATCGACTTCTGAACTGTCCACACAAAGGGCCCCATAAGAATACGAAAATGTTGGTGCATGCACTTTAATGATTTCCACTTGGTACATTTTTGTATTCACAAGAAGAGTCTTGCTGTTTGGTTCAAAAAAGCTTCTGTTTTTGTTAATTTTTAATTTTCTTATCTCCAATTTTACCCATCCACCATTATCGCGCTGTACTTAAACATTGAAGAGCCAAAGAAAGTGGTATAGGCATGCGTATTCAAATACACAGATATGTAAATAGACAGAATAAGGCGCTGCGGCCGGAAACGTCTATAGAAGAAAACAAGTGTCTGGCGCATTTGATAGAACGGTTACTGCTGCTACAATGGCAGATTGTCAAAATTTAAATGAGTCAGAACGGGGTGTTACAGTCGCCGCACGAGCGATGGAACGTAGCATCTCCGAGGTAGCGATGAAATGGGGTTTTCCCGTACGAACATTTGACGAATATACCGTGCATATCAGGAATACGTGAAACATCAAATCTCGGAGAAAGGTCCTGCAAGAACGGGACAAACGACGACTCAAGAGAACCGTTCAGCGTGGCAGAAGTGCAAACCTTCCGCAGATTGCTGCAGATTTTAATGCTGAATCATCAAGAAGTGTCAACGTGTGAACTGTTTAACGAAGCATCATCGATATGGGCTTTCGTTTACACTTGATGATTGAACCACACTAAACTTAACGCCTCACCTGGGCACGTCAACACCGACATTGGACTGTTGATGACTGGAAACATGTTGCCTGGTGAGACGAGTCTCGTTTCAAATTATATCGAGTGGATGGTCGTGTACGGTTATGGAAACAACCTCATCCCATGGGCCCTGAATGTCAGTAGTGGACTGTTCAAGCTGGTCGAGGCTCTGTAATGGAGTGGGGCATGTGCAATTGGAGTGATATGGGACTCATGATAATTCTAGATACAGCTCTGACAGGTTGGGGGTTGGGTTGATTTGAGGAGGAGACCAAACTGCGAGGTGATCGCTCACATAGGATTAGGGAAGGATGGGGATGGAAGTCGGCCATACCCTTTGAAAGGAACCATCCCGGCATTTGCCTGAAGCGATTTAGAGAAATCACGGGAAACCTAACTCAGGATAGCCGGACGGGGATTGAACCGTCGTCCTCTGAGGGGTGATGCGTGAGAAAGCATCCTGTCTGATCACTTGCATCCATTCATGTCCATTCTGCATCCCTACGGACTTGGGCAATTCCAGCAGGGCAATGCGAATCCCCACACGTCCAGAATTGCTACAGAGTGGGTCCCTGAACACTCTTATGAGTGTAAAACCTTCCGTTGGCCAACAAACTGCCTGCACCTGAACGTTATTGTGCATATCTTGGCTGCCTTGCAACGTGATGTTCATATCTCAACTCCCTTGTACATTTACGGATAAATGAACAGCCCTGCAGGCTTCATGGTGTCAATTCCCTCCAGCACTACTTCAGACGTTGGTCGAGTCCATGCCACGTCGTGTTGCGGCACTTCTGCGTGTTCACAGGGCCTCTACACGATATTAGGCAGGTGTCCCAGTTCTTTGGCTCTTCAGTGTGTAATAACAGAGATTTCATCAGGTGACTGAAGAACCGATATGCCAAATACTTGCCATCATCGGTCGTCATCGCTTTATACGTTACTCTCGAAGGTACATCAGCTGCTCTGTTCGATGTTCCTGTTACAGAATCATTGATACTTTTAACTCTTTGGCAGATTGATTCGTCCGTTTTGACTGTCCGATGCGCTAAGGCGCTTCAGAAGCACTTGGAAACGCCTTCGGACGAAATCAATAGTAGAGTAAATGGGTTATCGTACGTAAACATTCGTCTGGTGAAAACGATATCGCTCCACACAGTTAATATTCCTTTTTGTTATAAATTATGCAGCTACATTTTCCCTTTTCCGTTACGAATGTTAATTTGGTCTCCGGTTGTTCTGCATATAATTCATAACACAGCCATATCTCACTTAACTCCTCTTGCAACATTGTTAATGTCGTTTTGAAATCATCTTGTTCTGAAATTTACTGTCTCCTTTAAAAGGTTGTTGAACCAATTATATTTCAAAGATCTGTGTTATTATTAGCTAAAATTGCTGCAGCTTGGTGCGGGGAGAGATGCAACTGGGCGCATCTCATAGCTTGGAATCTGCGCCAGTGTTATCTGAATTCGGTATTATCTCACCTGGGCTGCATCAGTGACGTTCTAAAAACTAAGAAATTGTAATCGAGTCTCCGATAAACCGAAGCTAGGCTTTTAGGGACGATGCAATTCGGCGAAACACTCATAAAGTGCTACATCTCGCATCTGCTGAGCTTACGTGTCTCGGTGATGAAGTTTTTTAAGAAAGGCAGAAAATATGAAAAGAAAAGAGACACCCGTTTGGATTTCAAGTGGTCTATGAGTCGTCTGAGGTAAGTGCAAGTATACAAAATATTGAAGAACGGCCTTACGAGGAATGTTAGTGAATACTCGTATATGATCGGTGATTAAGGCGAAGGATGTTTCATATAAGTTGTCCTACTTTTCATCGGAAATTTTCAAAAACAATGCTAACCGTAGAAAATAAGGCTCTGTATTAATAACAGCGAATTCAAGGACGAACAGGAACTGTTAGGAGTGGAATGCTTGGCTGATGAACAGTGACTATTCTTACGTAAACTGTTCCATGTCACTTATTGGGTATATGAACCAAGAACGTACTATTACCCATTTAAATCTAAATTAGTTGTAATCAAACTCTATTTTTACGGAACAGGGACTTGATAATTATTACAAAGCATTCGATCAGGACTTTTAACCATGTCATGTTTATGTAAGATTTTCTGAAGAAAGAACCACTGGCAAAACACGTTGTGTATTGGTACAGATATGTAGCTGATATTCTGTGTATGTGGAAAAGTTCCAACAAACAACTCCATAAATTTGTGGAAAATAAGAACCAGTGGCACACTAACATAAAGATCAGCATGGAGTTGGGGTGGCCCAACATAAATTTCCTAAACAGTAGCTTAAAGATAAAAGACAATTACCATAAACTTAAAATTTACCGAAAAGATTCCTTCACTGATACTTTCATTTCGGCTTCCTTCCAACATCTTACAACCTACAAATTTGCAGCATTCAATCACATGATCGACAGTTTCCTTTGTATCCCTATGTACCAAGAAGACTTTGACCAGGAACTTAACACAATAAAAGGAACAGCCATAAATAATGAATTTGACCCCAACACCATTGATAAAATTTTACATATAAAGATGAAGAAGCAAGCCCGGTCCATATTGTCCCCAACGAAAAACAGACAAACAGGAAAAGAAATGGTGCACATTACGTTTTATGGGAAAAACATCAAATAGCGTAAGTAACATCTTGAAGGCAAAGGTTTTCTCTGTGTTTATCTATGTCCCCCATACAATATATGGTTTCTTGTTCAATGCAGAGGACAAACTACCAGCTATCACAAATGTGGAGTTTATAAAATCGCATGCTGAAAGTGTCAGGCTTGCTACATTGGACAGACTGTGAGGTCAATCTGTAGCAGACTTACGGATCGCCACAGAAGCTGGAGATTGAGTAAGCAGCCTTTGCAGAACACTGCTTGAACAATAATCACGAATATACAGTCCTACATACAGAGAAAAAGGGGGTCAAACTTGACCAAATAGAAATTTTAGAAATTAAAAAAACAGATGTGTATATCCCCAAACGTATTATTCAACGAGCAAACCCAATTCAATTATTCATCTTTTTAGACGAGATCACAACCCTAGGATAGAAGCAAAACTATGGGCCCCAGTCCATCGTAGTAAATATATCTTAGCTGATCCATAACTTGAGTTCAGTCATTGTAGTATAATTAGTGAATGTGTAATAACGGATGCAATTTGTTTAAAAAGGTAAGAATGGTAATTGATGTAAGTGTGCATTAAGCTATGGATCAATACCTAAGAAGTAGAGGTTATCCCTGCCTTGCCATCATGTTTACCTATGTATTATCATCTTTGAGGACTCTGTTATATACTTGAAAATGGGCTTATAACCTGAAACCTAGGTTGTGCAATAACATTAATAATAAATTGTGAAGCAAGGCTAAAACAGTATTTGTTATTTAATTTACAATGTTTCACCAAGAACCCACAGTTGATTCAATTAAAATGATTAGGTGATAGAGGTAGCTTAACCATACAATGTTGGAAGGACATAGAAAAATAAGATTTTTGATTAGTTACCAGTCAATCTCGCATTTGTTTCTATGCTCTTCTCTTAACTGTCTATTTATTGCAGTTGTAGGTATTATGCCGTAGCTTACTGCAATCCGTCATCTATACGCTCTCTGAGATTATGAGCTCCTATTTGAACTTTAATGCATCTTCAGTTTATCTGTCTTCTTTGCAGCTACAATCATCTAATTTTACATCATATTTCTTGCATGAAGGAGTTACGAGTTTTCGAACTTTGTAGCAAATCCCATGGTGTCCTCCCGTCAGTATGGATTACTGTAATTCTATAAATTTTCGTTAGATTGTTCATTGACTCAAGCCAATTTAGAATGATAAATTGTTCAGATAGATAATTAAATATTCATTATACAGCTTGAGATGTAATTGAAGAGTAAGCTTCTTGTTGATGAACCCAGTTCTGGATCTGAACTACGTCTATTTGCGTATACATCAACAAAGTGGTACTTATTTTCTGCCTTGTCAGTTATTTTTGACGAGTGTAGGTGTTACCAGCCTCTGTATTGTAGGGCAATGTCTATGGTCTGTATGACGTCTTTAGATTTGACAGCATGTGGCCATTTCTTGTGTCTTCATAGTTGTTGACGTGAGGTCTGGTGAAACAGATACACTAAGCTTAATAAGGTTGTATTGTCGTTGCATTATCGACTTCTGCTTCTGATTTCCCCTGATCACCAATAGTGAAAGACATTCTGGGGACCCAGACCAACTAACTAAAACTCCAGGATGGCGTATAAGCACTAATTAAATCAGAAATTGCTACTGGGGTTGCGCTACCGGTTAAAAGAAGTGAAACTGTAAGGGTAAAATACAAACAACATTTCATTTAGTTACATTAGACGAACCACATCTCCAAGAAAATGTTTCGTCGCCTCCCAGTTACATTGGGAGAAATGACCAAAGGGATAAAATCCAAGTAATATCACAAAATGCAAGGAAATATTTTGGTGTTCGTTTTCTCCAGTGCTTTCTCGGAGTGTAACAGTAAAGTTATTTTCTTAAATTAGTTCGATGGGCACTCTGCCATATGTGAATTGCAGAGTAGCTACGTAGATGTTGAAATTAGATGCCAAAAATGGTAGACTACTTAGCGCCATTTTGGGAGCAAAGTAACTGAAGACAAGAGACGTATTGAAGATGTAAAATGCAGGCTTGAAGGAGAAAACTATGTTATCATCTAACATAAATTTAATTAAGTGTTAGGAAATACTTTCTCAAAGTGTTTGTTCAGAGTTTAGCCACATACGGAAATGAAAGGTGGACTACAAAGCTGACAGACAAGAAGAGAACTAGTGTTTTGAAACGTGATGCCACAGGAGAATCTACAAAAAATATTAGGGTGCATTATACAACTAACCCAGAAGTACTGCGTTGAATCTGGGAGAAAGACAATGTTAGCAAAACACGTCTAAATGAAGAGATTGGTAGTACACTTACTGAAGCATCAAAGAACTGTTAAGTGGTTGTGAGAGATAAAAAATTCATATGATGACCAAGAATTGACTAAACCAATTCCAGTGATTCCGGAAAGGAGTACTTACGAAGACACGAAAAGTGTTGCAAAAGACAGGGAGGGTTAGAGAAATGCATCGAATTAGAAAATGGTTCAAATGGCTCTGATCACTATGGGACTTAACATCTTTGGTCATCAGTCCCCTAGAACTTAGAACTACTTAAATGTAACTAACCTAAGGACATCACACAACACCCAGTCATCACATCAAATTAGACTTCAGATTGAAGACTAGAACAACAAAAGTCAATCATACTAAAAATCCGGTCCTTCCTGAGATACGTGGCAGTTTTCAAGTTTACACTATAGCTTTTCGTAAGAAAAGACAGGAAAAACAAAGGTCTGGGCATTCCTTTTCGTCAGAGGGAGAGCAGCGATTTGGACTGTGAGTGATAGGAAAGCTCCGGAGCGAAAGCTCCGGAGCTGCTTCTTTTACGGAATCTTCCTTGTGTGATTACGAAGTTCCTAGCAAATTTTAATAATGATGGCAAGAAGGGGACCTTAACCCTGTTACTGGCGATATGTCTAGCCTCTTAATCATAAAGAGATCAAATATTGGTTATATTACCCCAATAGTGTAAAACGGTGTTCATCTTAATTTTGTTTACAGAGTGAAGTAGACATTATAAGCTGATTAAAGTCTGTGTCACGTAGCTTGAGGTCAACTAAACACAAATATAAGACTATGTGTCGGTGAAGTTACTGTATTGTTAGTTAATTGCATCCTCTGTTACACTGCTATATGTGAAGTGTAAAGAAAATAGTAAAATTTTTCTCGCGACGCTGCGGTTCCTTCAGCGTTATCAGTTACCACATCCTGAACTGCAGACATGATAAAACACTATATGAATGCTGCATTTGCCAAAATATAGGGGAACATCACGACACAGAAGCTGCAAAAGAATTTTCGGACTCTGATTTCACGCTTTGAAACTTACGACTCTGCCATCTCGCGGCCGTTGGGTACAGCACGGCGTGTCCTCTGTGGGAACATAGATGGCATCAGAAGCGCCAGTTCGGCAGCCATTGATTTTCCTGGTATGACTGTACGAAATTTATTTCTCATAACAGAGGTGTGCCAGAACGGCGAAACGTTTTTAAGCCTTAAACTGTGTGAAAAGAATTTTTATAACTGTTTCGAGCTCAGACGAACTTAAAAAACTAACTTTGTTCAACTATTATATCTCCAAAAAGTATTTCCAGTGTGGAAGAACAATTGAGTGTAGGCCTATTTCCTTACATCATCTCTTGTAAGCGTAGTAGTTATGGGAAGCTTTTGAAAATATTTTTACAATACTTATTTTGAGATTTGCAAGGTGGTCGTTGTTTATTGCTAGAATATACGTAGTGAAAGACTCTATGGAGAAACCGGGTGTCTTGAATACAGTAATACTTGAAATTAGAATTTTCGCCATTTTGCTTAAAACGATACTTTGTCCTTAATACAGGTTTAAAATGAAGAACAAACGTTGGTATATAATACGTTATTGCTGGTGTGTAGGAACCAAGACTGCATAAGACGGTAAAAGCAACTGATGACTATGACACCGCAGAAGCAAATGAAATTGAACAACATAACTATTGCTGCCAGGGATCTGAAAATAAAATATCAAAATGTCTCAAGAGAGAAATGTTCGTCTGTACTTCATTGAACATGTCGTTTCCAAATGTATGTACTTGTGCGGTGTTAATTCTGTGAACTTGAGAACTTGCGTCTTATCGCAATGAAATTATGAGTAGATACTTCGTTAACCGCAACATGGACAATGGTTCCGATAATCTCAGCGGAGATGTTGTCCGTTGTTATGTTCTTTCAATACTTTAGGTTTGGATATTTGTTGTGATTCATAATCTTTGAAAATTTCGTATACTTTGAGCCTTTAGCACAACATCTTGTATGAGAAATACGTACAATCATGCCAGAACGAAACGTTGGCTCGTGAGACTACAGCTCATGATGGCTTCCAGTTGTTGGACGGATTTCCAAAATTGGTTCTAAAATGGTACCTGTACCCTATAGATACATAAGCAAATATTCTTTATTTTCTTTCGAGTCATCATTCATTATATAACCTAAACAATAATTGTGATAGTTTTCAATAGTCTGTCGTTATGACACATTTTAAGGAAGAGTCTTGTGACTGATTTGACAAACCCGACACGAATTCCTCTGGTATAGCACTAGCACACAATGTCCGTAATTATTTGTTGCATATATTCTAGTCCCTGTCTTCGAACAGTTTTGCATCACAACTCCAAGCAGCATACAAGATATTCTTGGATT
Source organism: Schistocerca piceifrons (assembly GCF_021461385.2). Lineage (NCBI taxonomy): Eukaryota > Metazoa > Arthropoda > Insecta > Orthoptera > Acrididae > Schistocerca > Schistocerca piceifrons. Next base: position 611,277,778 of record NC_060142.1, on the reverse strand, counting down.
TCTTGACATATATACCGTAGTTCTGTCCTTCCTTCATTTTAAAATCTTTCCATGTTCCTCTTCTTGACGACAATGGAGGCCCTCCTCATTTAGTAACTTGTAAGTCCACCCAGTTTTCAACAACCTCCTGCACTAGCAAATGTTTCGATTCTCTTTTCTTTTTGACTTCTCACAATCCACAATTTACTTCCATAAAATGCTCTGTTTAATACATATATCATTAAATATTTCTTCCTCAGTTGAAGCCGGGAGCTTCATAGTAGTAAACTTATTTAGGCGACTGATGCCATCTTTGGCCGTGACAGATTGTGTTTTAGGAATCCTTGATCCGTCCTTCAAGTCTTATGTTGCAACCTAAGTAGCAGAACACTGTTACCTCGTCTACTTCGTGGTCCTCAATTATAATCTTATGTTTATCGCTATTCTCTTTTCTTTCACACTTCATTACTTGTGTCCCTCCTCGATTTATTCTCATTCCATATCATGCTTCTGACTATTTCACTCAGCGGTTCTCTGAAAGGCTCCTCATTGTTACCGAGGATAGCAGTATCATGAGTGAATCGTATTATTAATAGCAACAATATCGCGTGGTTCAACGACCGGGTGCAATTTCGTTAATAGACACTACATTGGAAGCTTGTGTCTCCCTTAACCAACAACACGCGGTGCACCACCAAGTAAATTACTCGTTTTAACCAGGACCTACATTCCTTAACTTTAGTGATTAGGCGAAGACCGGTGTATCCAACGTTGAATGCTCATTGGCTGATCTTGTTGCTGATATTGTACTAGACTGGATTTTATCGCACTGATGATCCTTCGATTTACTACCGTCATTAGTACTATGACGTTTAAGTTGAACGGCAGGGGCGGAAGGCGACACCATTTATTAAACAGAACTCTTGTCTTCCACTATTATTTTGCCATCTTGGCACTAGTGCACTACATATTGCATATTATCAGTATTTCCCTACTTTGTACATTCACTGTCTTGAGAATTTTGTAGATACTGTATGTTTTACATTGTGAAAGGCTTTTTGTAGGTTAACGCATGTTATGAATAAGCCTTGACTTATCTGAAATGTTGTGACCCCTACCCGTAGCCAATGCAGAAGGGCCTCGCTAGTGCCTTTACCTTTCCTAAATGCAGACTGTTCATCGTGTAACACATACTCAATTTTCACTTTAACTCTTCTGTATATCTTTAGTATTAGCAACTTGTGAGAGAAAATTCTCTTCGTATGTTAGCCTGTTGTTCAAATAAAGACTTTCAAATAACCGCTCACTTGTTTTACAAGAAGTGACTGTTTTTTAGTGTGTTCAGTTGCCTCCGTTGCTACGGCTTCTTGGATTTCCTTAATAGGTGTTTATAAACGTGCTAGGGGCATTTAAAGGACGATGTCATTATCGAACCATGTATACAGCCAATATGGCTTTAAAGTATTCCAAAGCTGTGCTAGATTCACATTGTAATACTAGATCGTCTACGTCTTTTCTATATATTCCAATTTCTTCTTCATTCGCACCATCAGGCAGTTCCTCAACCATGTGGAAGGCTTCCTCTCTGCGTTTAACAATGGAAATTCTTTTACAATACTGGTGAAGACGTTTTGATATTCGTTTCACCGAAATTTACATAAAAAATACAACAATGTTATTGTGATGGAAAATAGCGGAATAGATTATTACCACAGGAGCCTAGTGTATACTTCAAACTTGGCTAATCACAATACAGACGGTAATGTGTACTTCCGTCTACATCTACATTTATACTCCGCAAGCCACCCAACGGTGTTTGGCGGAGGGCACTTTACGAGCCACTGTCATTACCTCCCTTTCCTGTTCCATTCGCGCATGGTTCGCGGGAAGAACGACTGTCTGAAAGCCTCCGTGCGCGCTCTAATCTCTCTAATTTTACATTCGTGATCTCCTCGGGAGGTATAAGTAGGGGGAAGCAATATATTCGATACCTTATCCTGAAACGCACCCACTCGAAACCTGGCGAGCAAGCTACACCGCGATGCAGAGCGCCTCTCTTGCAGAGTCTGCCACTTGAGTTTGTTAAACATCTCCGTAACGCTATCACGCTTATCAAATAACCCTGTGACGAAACGCGCCGCTCTTCTTTGGATCTTCTCTATCTCCTCCGTCAACCAGATCTGGTACGGATCCCACACTGATGAGCAATACTCAAGTATAGGTCAAACGAGTGTTTTGTAAGCCACCTCCTTTGTTGATGGACTACATTTTCTAAGGACTCTCCCAATGAATCTCAAACTGGTACCCGCCTTACCAACAATTAATTTTATATGATCATTCCACTTCAAATCGTTCCGCACGCATACTCCCAGATATTTTACAGAAGCAACTGCTACCAGTGTTTGTTCCGCTATCATATAATCATACAATAAAGGATCCTTCTTTCTATGTATTCGCAATACATAACATTTGTCTATGTTAAGGGTCAGTTGCCACTCCCTGCACCAAGTGCCTATCCGCTGCAGATCTTCCTGCATTTCGCTACAATTTTCTAATGCTGCAACTTCTCTGTATACTACAGCATCATCCGCGAAAAGCCGCATGGAACTTCCGACACTATCTACTAGGTCATTTATAAATATTGTGAAAAGCAATGGTCCCATAACACTCCCCTGTGGCACGCCAGAGGTTACTTTAACGTCTGTAGACGTCTCTCCATCGATAACAACATGCTGTGTTCTGTTTGCTAAAAACTTTTCAGTCCAGCCACACAGCTGGTCTGATATTCCGTAGGCTCTTACGTTGTTTATCAGGCGACAGTGCGGAACTGTATCGAACGCCTTCCGGAAGTCAAGAAAAATAGCATCTACCTGGGAACCTGTATCTAATATTTTCTGGGTCTCATGAACAAATAAAGCAAGTTGGGTCTCACACGATCGCTGTTCCCGGATTCCATGTTGATTCCTACATAGTAGATTCTGGGTTTCCAAAAACGACATGATACTCGAGCAAAAAACATGTTCTAAAATTCTATAACAGATCGACGTCAGAGATATAGGTCTATAGATTTGCGCATCTGCTCGACGACCATTCTTGAAGACTGGGACTACCTGTGCTCTTTTCCAATCATTTCAGAATGGAAATTCTGAATCATGGCAGGACGTTCTTAAATTACCAGTCAACAACACGTACTTAATTGGGTTAAGCATTGGCTGGTGCAAATGGCTCTGAGCACAATGGGACTTAACTTCTAAGGTCATCAGACCCCCAGAACTTAGAACTACTAAAAGCTAACCAACCTATCCCAGACACCCATGCCCGAGGCAGGATTCGCACCTGCCACCGTAGCGGTCGCGCGGTTCCAGACTGTAGCGCTTACAACCGCTCGGCCACTTCAGCCGGCGGTTAAGCATTGATATGAGCTTCTTGACCATTCTAACGTTACCAAAGGCGGGGGAGCAACGTGAAACATGTCTGAAGATTGTCACTCTAGACATGTCCATACCGGAAAATTAGAAACTGTCACTTTGCGTGGTGTTGAAATGGTTAAAATGGCTCCGAGCACTATGGGACTTCATATCAGAGGTCATCAGTCATCTAGAACTTAGAACTACATAAACCTAACTAACCTAAGAACATCCCACACACCCATGCCCGAGGCAGGATTCGAACCTGCGACCGTAGCGGTCGCGCGGTTCCAGGCTGTAGCTCCTACAACCACTCGGCAACTTCGGCCAGCGGTTAAGCATTGATATGAGCATCTTGACCATTCAAACGTTAACAAAAGGCGCTGGAGAAACGTGAAACATGTCTACAGATTGTCACTCTAGACATATACTTACCGGAAAATTAGAAACTGTTACTTTGCGTTGTGTTGAAATGCTTCAAATGGCTCTGAGCACTATGGGACTTAATATCAGAAGTCATCAGTCCCCTAGAACTTAGGACTACTTATACGTAACTAACCTAAGAACATCCCACACACCCATGCCCATGGAAGGTTTCGAACCTGCGACCGTAGCGGTCGTGCGGTTCCACACTGTAGCTCCTATAACCGCTCGGCCACTTCGGCTGGCGATTAAGCATTGATATGAGCATCTTGACCATTCAAACGTTAACAAAAGGCGCTGGAGCAACGTGAAACATGTCTGAAGATTGTCACTCTAGACATGTCCATACCGGAAAATTAGAAACTTTCACTTTGCGTTGTGTTGAAATGGTTAAAATGGCTCTGAGCACTACGGGACTTAATATCAGAGGTCATCAGTTTCCTAGAACTTGTAACTACTTAAACCTAACTAATCTAAGTAGATCACACACATCCATGCCCAAGGCAGGATTCGAACCTGCGATCGTAGCAGTCGCGCGGTTTTGGACTGAAGCGCCTAGAACCGATCGGCCGGCTTGCATTCTGTATTTTAAATAGTTTAAATTTCTTGTGTAGACACTGATCAACATATCGGTGCCTGGCGATTGCAGTTGAAACCGAAATGCTTTGGAGGACCCAGTCTGTTTCGTCCGAATAGCGCAAAACATTAACGAAATTGTTTGGAGCAGATGATGAGAGAAAACGACTAAAAGTTTTTAACAATTTACACAGCGTGTTGCACCTTTCTTTTATTCACTAATATTATTAGTAATGGACTGTGTTCAGATTAATGTCTCGTTTATTATCATATGTATCACAGTATTAAAGATAAAAGATGTTTCACCTTGTATGAAGGTTTACCAACCAGCGTTCTGCCCACGCACAGTACGTGGCTGGAACAGGAGAGACCAGAAGTGACAGTAGTACGCACACTTACTCCCACAACACCTTTTTATGTGGGTTGTGAATTGTGATTACAGATGTAGATTTATGAAGTGAGTTGCATCCAAGAGATCGTAAATAGTCCTTGAATCGTATAAATCCTCGAGGTGAATGAAAATTGTTTGACATAATTTCACGTAAATAAAGATTCCATTTTTTCAGAGATATCGGAAGGAAATAATTGATCACCACTTCTCCTCTCAGTGAAGTCACTTCTACCCAGTAACATTAAAATATGGTGACTGTGCATCTCGGCTATTACTGTATTACATCATTTAATTCGTATTTTTGAGTAAGTCACCGAGGGAGATGACGTCTTTGTTAGCACACTGGACACTCATTGGGGAGGGCAACGGTTCAGATCCCATCCGGCTATCCAGATTTGGGTTTTCCGCGATTTCTCTAAATCCCTTCAGACATATGCGTGCATGGATGCTTGGTAACGGGACGTTACTAATCCGAGACTGTGATTCGTCCTGTAATGTCTCGTTGACGGCGAGACGTTAAACAGTAACGTCCCTTCTTCTTCATAGGACAATGCCTGCGCATTCAGTTAGTCTGTTCCGTTATAAAGGGTTTACAGAACTTAGCAGCTATGTTTCGAGCAGCTACTCTTACGTCTGGCTTGACACCGTTCGCCATGAATTCTATTCTTGAGTCAGCCTGTTTGCCTCAGAGAATCAATTGCACCCTTAGTCCACAAATTTTTCTTGGATGTCTTCCAATTTTTGTCTTGCCCCTGAAGTCGTTACTCTCTAGAGCTCACTATAATACCATATAAGTAATTCCTTGACCATTATCACAAGCCCTATCATACCATCCCTCCGTCTTCTCATTCGTTTCTATTTTACACTGAGCTCACAACTGTCATGGGATACTTCGTAATATCGTGCTCGGTGTAGTGCAGCTGCTTGATGTGGCATAGACTCAACAAGTCACTGGAAATCCCTGCACAAATACTGACCCTTGCTACCTCTATAGCCGTCCGTAATGGGGAAGGTATTGGAGGTGGAGAATTTTGTTCTCAGACTGACCTTTCCACAAACGTTCTATCAGATTCATGTCGGGCGATCTGGGTGGCCAAATCATTCGCTCGATTTGTTCAGAATGTTCTTCAAACCAATCGTGAACAAGTGTGGCCCTGTGACATATTTGGGAACGTGAAGTCCATGAATGGCTGCAAAAGCTCTCCATATAGCCGAACATAACCATTTCCAGTCAATGATCGGATCAGCTGGACAAGAAGACCAATTCATTTTCCCTGTAAACACAGACCACACTATTATAGAGCCACCATCAGCTTGCACCGGTGCCTTGTTAGCAATTTGACTCCATGGCTTCGTGGAGCCTGCGCCACACTCGAACCATACCAACGGCTCTTACCAACGAGAATCATGACTCATCTGACCAGCCCTAGGTTTTCCAGTGATCTAGGGTTCAGAAGAAATGGCCACGAGCTGTAAAGAAGCTCTGTACACGATGTCGTGCTATTGACAATGGTACTCTCATCTGTCGTCTGCTGTAGCAGCCCAGTAATGCCAAATTTCGCCTAACTATGGTAACGCATACGTTCGTCGTACACTCCATATTGGTTTCTGCAGTTCTTTCACGCCATGTTTTTTGTCTGTTAGCACTGACGATTCTACGCAAACGCCGCTGCTCTCGGTCGTTAAATGTAGACCGTCGGCCATAGTGATGTTTATAGTAAGAAGCAATGTTTAAAATCTGACATTCTCGGCACATTCTTAACGCACTGAATCTCGGAATATTGAGTTTCATAACGGTATGCGAAATGCAAAGTTCCATGTTTCTTGCTCCAATTACCGTACCGTGTTCGGAGTCTGTTATTCCCCGTCGTTCTGCCGTAATCATGTCGGAAACGTTTCATAATACGGCTGAGTGCTCAGCTAAAAGCACTGCATTTTTATACCCTGTGCACGTGATACGATCGCTCTGTATGCGAGGTGCCACAATAAAGTAATGAGACTGATTTTCTTTGCAAGATGTGGCAACCCTACAGGCTTGCATAGACGCAATATCTTTGACCTTGGTCTATAAGCTGCTTTTGTTCCAAGTGGCACATCGAAGCAACTGCTCACTCGTGAGTTGTGCTGTAATAAGTTAACATGTGTTTGTGGCTCTCGTCACGTAAATGGAAGCGCAAAATATTGCGCAACGGTATGCCATTTCTTACCGCTTTAAATTGGGTGAAAACGCGACGACAACTTACGGTAAGCTTCAGAAGGCTTTTTAGAGGAGATTATGTCAAGATCTCAAGTTTTTCGTTGGCAGAAAATATTTAGTGAAGGCAGAACGAATATTGAAAATGAAGACTGCAGTGGACAACCATCAACCTCGCAGACATATGTCTACTTGGTCAGGGTGCGTGAAGTCGTACGATCAAATCGAAGATTACCCGTGCAAATGATTGCAGAAGAACTGAACATCAATCGAGAAACGGTTCGTCAAATGATAACTGAAGATCTTGGTATGAGAAATATTTGTGCAAACATTGTCCCCAAAAATCTCACACCACAACAGCGAGAAACACGGGAAAATGTGACAGCCGATCTGTTAGAGCAAACGGAAATCAATCCAGAATTGTTGAGTCGTGTTATCACTGGTAAAGAAAGTTGGTTTTTTCAGTACGATCCAGAGACAAAACGCCGAAGTTCGCAATGGTGCTCAAAGGGATTACCCAGACCAAAAAGGCTCGCATGTGAAAGTCAAAAGTGACATGCATGCTTGTGAGCTTCTTTGATTCATAAAGAGTGGGTGCCTCCTGGACAAGCAGTTAACCAGTATTATTACAAAGAATCTTTAGAAAGACTTCATAAAAGAGTTCTTTGTGTCCATGCCAACATTGCTGATGATTGGATTCTGCATCACGATAATGCGTCATCCCATACTGCTCTGTCAGTACAGCACTTTTTAACCTCAAAACAAATTTCAGTACTGCCACAGCCTCGTTACTCACCAGATATCGCTCCGTGCGACTAATTTCTGTTTCCAAGAGTCAAAAAGGCGGTCAAGGGACATCATTTTCAAACAACACAAGATGTCCAAAAAGCTGTGAAGTGGGTCTGGGAGGATATTACAGAAGATGAGTTCCAGAAATGTTACCATCAATGGCAGAAGCGCTGGAAGAAGTGTGTGCAACCAGAAGGGAGGTATTTTGAAGGAGACTACACTAAACCTGACTAAAACGGTAAGCATTTTTTTCACATCAGTCTCATTAATTTACTGTCGCACTTCGGTGAATATCGTTACCCATGACTTTTGTCACTTCATTGTATGGTGTACGGCCGGTGATCCTACGAAGAACCTCCTCATTCCTTACCAATATATCACATTTTCAACATCCTTCTATAGCAAGACATTTCAAAATACTTCGATTCTCATCTTTTAAGCATTTCCCACACTCCACGATTCACTGCTGTGCTCCAAATAAACATTCTCAAAAGTTTCTTCCTCAGATTAAGACTTACGTTTGCAACTTTTAGGCTTCTTTTGGCAAGCTGTGCCCTCTTTGCTTGTGGTGGTCTGCTTTTATAAATATCTCTTGCTTCGCCCGTCGTGTTATTTTCTTTCAGGTTTAGCAGTTCTGTAACTTCATTTGTGCCGTGGCCACAATTCCCTTGTTAAGTTAACCGCTAAACTCATTTGTATTACTCATCGCTAATCTCGTCTCTCTTTATTTCACTCACAATGCATAATCTGGAATCATTTGTTCCATGAAATAGCTGCTGAAATTTTTCTTCACTATTACTGAGAATAGCGTCACATCAGCGGTTCTTATCGCTGATATCCTTTCATACTGAATGTTAATTCCAATCTTAAACATTTCTATCGTGGCTTCTTCGATATAGAGACTAAATTGCGAAGTTGAAAGGCTGATTCCGTGTTTTACCCCTATTTTAATCCGAACCGTTGCAGTCCTATTGTTGCTCTTGGTTCTTGTATCATATACTCTTGTGTCATATATTACTTGTCTTTCTATGTTAATTACTCCCATGTTTTGGTGGGGATTTAGAAGATCTTGTAGCATTTTACGTTGTCCAACGCTTTTTAAAACCTATATAGTCTATGTAATTTCTTTATCTTCGCTATCGTTGGTATCTTTGGTGCTATGTGAATAATATTTTTCAAAAAGTCTGATTGTGTATCTACAGCTCATAGTTTCTGCAAAACTGCTTGAATATTTGTTAGATTGTCACAGCCCCCAATTATTTTAGAAATTTCGAACGAATGTTTTCAATCGTTTCTGTTTCTGTTTAGTTGCAAGTCTCCCAAACGTCTCTTGAACTATAGGATCCTCTATGTGTTCCATATCGATTTTCGTTTCTACATTTATCACGTCATCAGAAAAGTCCTCCACATCGGAAAATATTCTTTCCTTCAGCAAAGAGTGTAGGAGTAATAACAGGAGAAAATCTAAATTGAACTGAGCACGAAACTGTAATATGTAGGAAAACATCAGTGTCTCTCCAGTGCCTACTAAAACATAACAAAATTTTCCCTCTCGACCTGAAAAAGAAACTTCTGCGAACACTTATACTTCGAATTATTGATCACAGCGAGTTTATCCAGCAAGGCCTTTCTCAGGAAAGCTCCCAGCATGTGGAAGTGGCGATGAATGCATGGGTTCTTACATGTGTGATGTTCGACTATCTGATCATATTTCACCATATTTCACAGCTATCGACGCAGAGATTACTGGACCGTAACCTCTACTATATTATCAATGAACAATGTTCCTCATATCTCTATCCCTCCTCTACCTCAACGCTTCTGTCAGCAGCACGACAGAAACACCCGTTTCTATCAGTGCAAAATCATTGTGTCCCTCTCCATTGTTCAGCTGCCATTTTGTAAACCTATAATTTCTTCTTATATCTGCCGTTATCATTATTGTTATCAATGTCACAATTATTGTTATTATTCTTCTTCTTCTTCTTCTTCTTATTATTATTATTACTATCATTATTAGGCAACTATGAGTTAATAGATATAGTGTATGTGAAACCATGGTCCAATGTAAAAGAGGGACTTATGACCTTAATGAGTTCAGGTTAAATAAATGGATTAATAAAACAAATGACCATCGCGAGAGCCGTAAACCACATACTTCCGAAATATCATCTAGCCACCTCACAAAGCGTATTTACCTGTACATGCCAGTCCGATGGTGCTCCACACTGTCGAAAAATAATATTATTGGCACTGTGTCACAACTGTTGAGAAAGCCAATCGTCCAGCATATCGAAGTAACTGTGCTTTCTGCAAGAAAGAACGTTCTCTAAATCCTCTCGGGAAATGGCGAAAATCACGTGAAACTTTGGTGAATCCTCTGTTCTCGAATATATATATATATATATATATATATATATATATATATATATATATATATGGCTGCTTGGTTTCTCATATTCTTACTTGTTAGTGGATCAGTTTTCCTCCTCAATGAACTATAGCCTCACCACTAATCACTAAACAGGAAAGAAATTTTCATATTCGCGCTCCGAGTGAATTCAGTATACTCAACACTTTCCTTTTCATCGTTATCATGAAGGGCTTGTTATATATGCATACTTGCTGATTGGAAACACAAACGTCACTGGAAGACACGCGACAGAGAGTCATGAGGACTGCCTAACTCTCGGCCGAAACAGTGAATAGACTTCTGTCGACCACGTGCCAAATTCGATCGATCCGAGCTACATCTTTAACAAGCACACGAGAGGATCTGTCAGATTCCCATTAAACAAGCAATGTCACGAAAATTCTTGTGTCATCATAAAACGCTTCAATTTTTAGGAGAGTAGGAGGTGCAGTGGCATAATTCTGATGAAAATCACGCCCAACAGATTTGACAGAATTGCATCAATGAGATGGTTCAAATGGCTCTGAGCACTATGGGACTTAACTTCTGAGGTCATCAGTCCCCTAGAACTTAGAACTACTTAAACCTAGCTAACCTAACGACATCACACACATCCATGCCCGAGGCAGGACTCGAACCGGCGACTCATAGCGATCACGCGGTTCCAGACTGTAGCGCCTAGAACCGCTCGGCCACTCCAGCCGGTAGAATTGCATCTTCCAGTAGTTTAGATGCATGAAAAATTTCTTGAATGGTAACAGTTTGCCGGACTGTCTGTTGTTGGGACAGACCATTCTCTCGTCATATATTGTTCACTGCGACATAATTTCGTCTGCATAAACAATCTTAACTGGAAAGTAGGCCTTTAATTCTACAGAGTACCTGAGTGGAGATACCTCAGCATGAAGTAATGACAGCAGTTGGGTACCTGTAACCATAGTCACTCATCAATTACATACTAACCATGTCTTGTTAGAGAAAAGTATATTTCAGCTGTTTCTTTTCACTGCGCATCGCATAAAAAAACTTAGTTGTAAATGAACATACGTCTACGAAGAACACTGCCAAAACAATAAATAAGTTACTAGGTTCTTAAGGAAGAGAATATTTCGTAGGAAAACAATATCTAACATTCCAATATTCTGTGAAACTAGGTGTCACGCAAATGTGCATCAATTAGGATACTTGAAGAATACTTTTTGACAACGAAGGATACTCTCAATTACCTTGCAGATAATACTGAAAACAACTATGGCACTAGGTCACGTAACCGACAACTAGTTGGCACAACATCGTCAACTACATTTGTTATTTCTCTGCACATTGTCTCAATGTATTCTTCATAACTAGGACCAATACTGAGCAAACTGCAGTATACTGATATGGATCTCTACTCGGTCCACGGATATCTCAACAGTGACCAACTAGCCAACTTTCAAACACAGGGAGAAGGCGATGATGAATTTGCAAACATTTTCGAGGGGTTAAAGGAAGATTGTAAGCAACTTGAAATAAAGATAAAAATCCCAGTATAGTCTGGAAGGCAGAGCCACAAATGTGTGAATGTAAAGAGCTCATGGGCCAAATACTATTTCAAAATGAGAATTTACAATCCGTCATGGATTCTATAATCACATAACTTATGGCAAGATTTGAAAAAGATGACGACATACCTTTCAAACGTGGTATTCTTCACCCTCATTTGTTGAAAATGAAGAGAGATTTCATGAGAGACACAAAAAGTTTGCACATAGAGCGTTTCTTCAGCTCACCGCATAGATTAAGACTTGGCTGAGAAGGATCACTGACGAGAATATTGTTTAAAGATCTGTGATGTCCACAGAAAAGAACGAAAAAATATTTGTTCCGAGGACAAAGTGACTGACTTGTTTGGCAAGAAGAAAAGAAATGTACAGGGTGATTTTTCAGATATATCCAAGTATCAGATCCATAAATTAACCCACGCATAATAATTTACCTTGTTGTTGTAGAGGTCTTCGGTCCAAAGAATCGTTTGATGCAGCTCTCCACGTTACTCAACCCCATGAAAGCTTCTTCACCTCCAAATGTATTTATGCCTTTGGCTCTCTCTGCAATTTTTACACCTAACACCTACCTGCAAGACTGAAATGGCTATCGCTTGATGTCTCTGAACGTGTCCTATCAATCGATCCCTTATTTTAGACAAGCTATGCCACAAATTTAATTTCTCCCCAGTTCTATTCAACACCTCCTCATGTGATCTACACATCTAATCTTCAGCATTCTTCTGTGCTTTCCTTGTCTGAACTGTATATCGTTCACGTTTCACTTCCATACAAGGTACACTCCAGACAAACACCTTCTTGTCGACTTGCTGCGCACCGGCCTTATAGCCGACGCCTCATTCAGCTGCGTTTTGGATTCCCGCTGACGGCTGTCGAGTCAGCTCCTCGTCTGCAGGCTCAGGCAAAGACGGAATGACCTCGCACCGCGGCGTGACGCCGGCACTAGTATGTTCCAGCTTCTAACAGCCGTGTACCGCAAGTCTCTAGAGGAACGGAGGGTTCCAAATGATTGGAAAAGAGCACAGATAGTCCCAGTCTTCAAGAAGGGTCGTCGAGCAGATGCGCAAAACTATAGACCTATATCTCTTACGTCGATCTCTTGTAGAATTTTAGAACATGTTTTTTGCTCGCGTATCATGTCATTTCTGGAAACCCAGAATCTACTATGTAGGAATCAACATGGATTCCGGAAACAGCGATCGTGTGAGACCCAACTCGCCTTATTTGTTCATGAGACCCAGAAAATATTAGATACAGGCTCCCAGGTAGATGCTATTTTTCTTGACTTCCGGAAGGCGTTCGATACAGTTCCGCACTGTCGCCTGTTAAACAAAGTAAGAGCCTACGGAATATCAGACCAGCTGTGTGGCTGGATTGAAGAGTTTTTAGCAAACAGAACACAGCATGTTGTTATCAATGGAGAGACGTCTACAGACGTTAAAGTAACCTCTGGCGTGCCACAGGGGAGTGTTATGGGACCATTGCTTTTCACAATATATATAAATGACTTAGTAGATAGTGTCGGAAGTTCCATGCGGCTTTTCGCGGATGATGCTGTAGTATACAGAGAAGTTGCTGCATTAGAAAATTGTAGCGAAATACAGGAAGATCTGCAGCGGATAGGCACTTGGTGCAGGGAGTGGCAACTGACCCTTAACATAGACAAATGTAATGTATTGCGAATACATAGAAAGAAGGATCCTTTATTGTATGATTATATGATAGCGGAACAAACACTGGTAGCAGTTACTTCTGTAAAATATCTGGGAGTATGCGTACGGAACGATTTGAAGTGGAATGATCATATAAAACTAATTGTTGGTAAGGCGGGTACCAGGTTGAGATTCATTGGGAGAGTGCTTAGAAAATGTAGTCCATCAACAAAGGAGGTGGCTTACAAAACACTCGTTCGACCTATACTTGAGTATTGCTCATCAGTGTGGGATCCGTACCAGGTCGGGTTGACGGAGGAGATAGAGAAGATCCAAAGAAGAGCGGCGCGTTTCGTCACTGGGTTATTTGGTAACCGTGATAGCGTTACGGAGATGTTTAATAAACTCAAGTGGCAGACTCTGCAAGAGAGGCGCTCTGCATCGCGGTGTAGCTTGCTCGCCAGGTTTCGAGAGGGTGCGTTTCTGGATGAGGTATCGAATATATTGCTTCCCCCTACTTATACTTCCCGAGGAGATCACGAATGTAAAATTAGAGAGATTAGAGCGCGCACGGAGGCTTTCAGACAGTCGTTCTTCCCGCGAACCATACGCGACTGGAACAGGAAAGGGAGGTAATGACAGTGGCACGTAAAGTGCCCTCCGCCACACACCGTTGGGTGGCTTGCGGAGTATCAATGTAGATGTAGATGTAGATGTAGATGTAGAATGGTCTCATACTAGCTGCTGGAGTGCGCTCGATCCCACTCCGAATTCAAATTTTGACCCTTGATGACCCATCCGCGATGTGGTATTGTCGGAAGCTGTGTAGTCGGTCGATCTCTTTCCTACTGGCCAGGTAGGCCAGTAGGCTTCTGCCCAAACAACATTGTTCAGGACACGTTAATCACTGTTGTGACCGAGACTGTAGCTGTATGTTGAAATTGTCTTCCCACTATCTTACACCTAGCTCCATTAATTAACAATCCATTGCCCCGCAATTCTCGCTTCATTATCCTAGTTGGTTTACCATTTCTATAGCAAGTGATATTTATTATTTGTGGTACATAGATGGAGTGAAGATGGTGATCACCCATTTTCTGAATTTTTTTCTGAGGTGCTAAGAGGTTTTTTTCACACTCTCCTGCTTCTGTTTTCCCGCAAACAACTGTATTTCACTGGACTTGTTGTACGTCTTTATTGCCCTTAATCCTTGTGTTTTGTGCATGTAGTTCTAGATCTACTATTAAGTTTCCTACTGTATCAGTAACATCGATTATTCCTTGCTCCACGTTCCTTGTACGTGTTGTGTGCCAATCTCCTTTTGCTTTTGTATCTTCTGCTAACTCTAGTTCATGTAAAGGATGAGCCAGACAGTAGGTGATTTTACTTTATTATATGATCTTTCAAACAGTAACTTCCTTTTTTCCATTACGGCCAAGCCACGGCCGGCAGTGTTAGCTGCCTGTAAATTCTTTCGTCCCACGGTCTAGTAATAGGAAGTCAGCACCGAGGAAGGACCCCTCGATCACATGCCTCCCTCACGTGCGCACGAGGTAACGCCACCCCTGGCGTCATTTAGCATGCAACGCTCTGGGAAGTTCCAATGCCGCCCCCGCGGGTTTCTCGGTCCCGACCGATCAGGGCGGGGGAGGCCGCTTGGTGCGTCTAATATACCCGGCCGCCCGTCGCCGGGCCCACTCTCTTGTACTCTTGTCTTCTCGCTCTCTTGGACACGCGCCCTGTAACAGTGAACATCTCCCACTTCTCCCGGTGCTGCGGCGATGGGGACTTACTTTTCGCAGCCGGCATCTCGCTCGGACTGGCCCGATTGGCAGACGCGAACTTTCGTTAGCTTCGCGGACACCAACTTTCACCAAACTCTACGCTCTGGTTCACCCTCGCCTCCCTGGGCCTGGCTATGTGACCCCTTTCGCCAATAAATGGCCTTTGTTTAAATAGTATCGTATTCATTCCATAACTCCCACCGCCATCCTAACTGCCCATCCTGTACACACATTTCGAAGTGTGCTATTTCAATTCTTCATATCCGATGTTCCAAACAACGTTTTTTATGGTTTCACAAATTCTGTTATCTGCTGCAACTGAGTCCTCAGTTTCTCATACGAGAGCTTTAATTCCTGATAGTCGTTTTGCATTATCTTCCAATAATCCTCCTTTTTGTACTTCATGTTGTAAAGCTGCAAACCCAACTTCCAGTTTTCGAACGTCATTCTTTTCTTCCCAAATGTTAATTGTAAACGCGACTGTCCATCTTTGACTCGTTAGTAGAACATCTGATTGCCTAGTAATTAAAATTCCATTGTATAGCGGTTGATTCTGTATCACATCTCCTCTGTAACTGTAAAGCAGCGCGATGCTAAGAAAAGGTTTCCTGGCAAGCGTCTTGGTGCGCCACCTGAGAGAAAGAGAAGCACCATCAATAAATATCCTCTCTCCTTTATACGAGTAAATAAACAGAGAACATTACGAGTAACGAAAATTAATACTAACCAAAGCAATAGACAAATACGATATAAGCATTGTATCCTAGAATTTACGCTATCTACTTCTACATCTTAGTGCATATGGTCCTTTTATCTGATGTACCTTCTTCCTTTGTTTTTTGCTTGTTTGGTAATTGTTGAAGGAGTCTGTGGCAGTGCACGATTCTCACCTTTAAACGGTTTGACTGTATTTATATGTACTATAGAAGACTAGTTGGAAACTGTAGTTTGACTTTGATTGGCGAAGTCATTTCGTTAACTTGGTAAGGCCCATGATATTTTGTTAACAATTTATCGTTTGACCCATTGAGGTATACGAATCAGCTAGTAATACCCACTGAATTGTGGCAAATTGGTCGCACATTGCCAAAAACCTTCTTTCTTCTCCAATGCTTTTATATTGGTACGCTTTAGCTTTTGCAAAACGTCATTCAACTTCTTTGCTAAATTCTTCGCTGGTTCACTCTGTGGACCCAGTTTAGGCTGAACTGTCTCAAAAGCTGACGACATTTTCCGCCCATACAGTACTTCGTACGGCGAGAGACCAGTTCCGGTATGAACATTTGAATTTTATGCACAGATGACAGAAATTAAATATAGGCTATATTCCAAACTGAATGATGTGAATTCGCGTAATGGCTTAACATTTTGGGCAACGTGCGGTGGACTCGTTCTGTGCGTCCTTTCGTTTGAGGATGGAACGTGCTGGTATGTAACTTCTTAATTTTTAATAAGCGAAAGAGCTGTTTCATTAGGTCTGATACAAAATTACTACCCTGGTCCGTTATAAAGGTTTCTAGCAAAGCAAATTTTAATAACCAGTAGTTTACCATTGCCTGTGCACCGTACTCGCCTTCTGATCTGAAATGGCTGCCATAACTTAATGTTCTAACATCGTAAAAATATATTTGTTACCTGCTTGTGTTCTATTGAAAGGTCCCAGGACATCTAACCCCAACAAAGAGTATTGTTTGTCAGCATCTGGTAATGGTTGTAAGTGAGTTTTCTGATGACTCGAATTTGCTTGTCGTGCACGTGGGATAGAGTTCCTTACATATTGTTGTACATCTCTGTCACGCGCTTCCCACTAAAAATCTTTCAGCTACACGTCTATCAATCGTCCGCTTCCTCCGTGACGCAATAATACGCGGTCGTGCGCTTGATGTAATAATACACACAGTGCCAGTGCTGCTGAAACTACATACAGTACGAGGTCCGCACTTTGCAGGTTTGCATAGCAAGCCTTCTTGTGTTTCAGACTGAGGCTGCGTACGAAACAATTGAGATTCACTGTCAGCTGCTCGTGCCTCTGTCCAATAAGTCTCGCTTCCATCTGCTGCTTGCAAAGCTACTTTCTGCTTCGAACATCAGCGTTTGTTTGTTTGACTCCGGCCTTATGAATTACCTCTTAATCGAACTCAAATTTAATGCCTGTCTTGCTAATCAATTTACTGGATCTTTTAACCCTCATAACAATTTTAAATATGTGCGGTCTGTAACTACTTTGATTTGTGACAGTACAAGTAGCAAAGAAAATAAGAGTTTCGGTATATAACGGCTAACATTTCTTTTTCAGTTGTTGGATATTTTTTTCTGCCTTACTGAATTTTAAGGAGGCATATGCCACTGGATGTTCTTTTCCATCAACGTTCTGAGCTGAGAGACAGCCCAAAGCTTTGTTGGACGCATCGAACGCAACTATGAACTCCTGTTCCAAGTCAGGGAATATCAACTCAGGTTCTGTAATTTCAGCGAACCTTTTCAAGAACATATGATAGTAATTTCAAAACCCAGTGACTGACTACAATTGTTTAGTACTTTGTGGTGTCGGAAAAACAACATACGGCTGATATTATAGCCAACATAAGTTACTTGTGTCGGAGCAAAACGGCATTTGTCCACACGTAGTGTAAGGTGTACTCCCGTTAATCTACTAAACACTTCATCCAGACGTTTAACACGATTGTCTATAAATTTTGAATAAACGACTGTATCGTCAAAATATACCATACAGATTTTCGGTTTTTACCCACATACTGCAGCAACTAATAGTCTTTCGAAGGTAGCTGGATCACTTTTCAATGCTAATGGCGTTATTTGATATTGGTAATGAATTTGCTGTGAAAGAAGTTTTAGGTCTGTCTTCGGAAACACTTCTAGTTGGTGATAATCACATCCTAGTTCAATCGTTGAGGATTTTATACATTTGGCTAGGTTGTCTAATGTATCCGTTATGTTCGGCATTGCATATGCATCCCTCCTGGTTCGTGCGTTCAGGTAACAACAATCACAGCTAAATAGATATTTTCTGATACCGTCAATCTATTTTTTGGTCACAAGGACGATATTTCCCAACCAATGGCTATCTCTATGCTCCATAGTACCTCACGCAATGCTGATTTGTAAATTCTTGTACCAGTGCCAGTAGATCCTTCGCTATCCTGTATGGTTTCATAAAGACTGGTGAGTTATCGCCTGCTGCCATGCGGTGTTGTGTGATAGGTGTTGCTGTCGGTGGACCATCTGAACTTAATTATTATTTGAATATTCTAACAACAAATCTTCCACGGCTTCTCGTTCACTTTCTCTCAAGTGACGAACCTTGCCACATGGTACACTGACAATTTGTTTGATGCTGTGATCACAGCGTGACCCGTCGATATATTTATATTCTAGTATCTCTAAATTCGGTATAAGTAATCCTTTCGAGATATTCATTTCATCTCCCCCTGAGCTGTCCAAGCTTACCGGAATCATCAGTAGCCCATTAACGTTGGTTACGTGGCGGCGCATCTTTCCATAAAGCAATGTACTTCATCATACGTTTTGTTGTTCTGCAGTGGCTTAACCACACATAATGTCTGCTCTGGCATATCAGCATCTATAGATATCCAAACTAACTTCCCTGTACCAGCAGATACTTTGCCATGTGTAGTAACCTTTAATGTACGTGTACGCAGTTCAGCTGGTGAAGTCTGCGACGTTGAGACATTTGCAGCTGTTAGACCCAGTTCAACTGCACGCTGTAAAAGGCTCCGCATGATGCATATCCACGAAATCAAGTCCACGGATAGCAGAAACCCTTGTCGCAATGTTGGCAACACTTCCATATGGTCACGAAACTATAGTTCCTGTCCTAAGAACGAGATGCGTTGTCCTCTGCGATACCAAGTCATTGTTCACCACAGAAGGAACTTCTTAACACAACGGCAAGAGAAATTAGTGAATAAGTGGAAGCTTTGAGACTAAATTCTGAAGAACAAAAAGAACAGTTAACACAGTTAAAGGAAATGTTGGTGATCTGACAAAGCAAATGGCAAATTTGTCAGTCATTTTAAACGCAGTTTCAAATGACACAATGCTAGGAAAATTTTCAGACACATCAGAATACCGGTCTTTAATAAATTTTAAGGCAACCAAAAGGAATTTAATCGGGAAAATAAGTGTTACAGGAAACTTTGAATGAAAAGGTCGTGTGTATTGAAAGAAAGCTTAACTGCGGCGAAGAAAAGAGCGATTTTGAACTTTTACATTCATATTCAGAACTTTGGTGACCATAAAACTTTATGGCGTTTAGGCGATTTTCCGGAAGAACAGTACCACACATCCTGATACGACACTGAATCGCCGATGTGGTGCAACAGAGAACAATCTGGTTCACACGGAAATGGCTACTTCGACTGGAAACACTTTTAGAGCAGTAACTAAATTCAAAGTTTTGGGGAATTACAGTAACTAAATTCACCCCGAAGCTTGGATTGATCAGTTCCTACATTCTTTACCACTAAACTGGCCACTTTAACATAAATAGAAACTTCTCCGCGGTTGTTTGGAAAATGGACCTACGGTAAGAACGCGCTCAATAGTGAGAGATTGCCAAAGCGTAAATAATTTCTGTCAAGCATTTTTGTCAGACTACAGGTCACAGGACGCACAAGATAGAGTAAATTACAGAATTATAATGTTATGAAACTGCAGTCTGACTTCTCGAGCTCCGCAAAATACTTTGAAGTCATTGTACGCAGATATCGGTAAAATATCAAATCCATACAGTCCGTCGGAACTAATTCGCATTTGCTTGACGAAGTTAACTCACACATTTCAGACATGTAATTTTGGCCGGTAGATTTAAAGATGAGTAAGAAGCATTTCAAACATTACGTCAGAAACAGGAACTTTACAGTGACAACGGTTTAACACTATAACAATCACAACAGACACTATGACACCCAAGACACGTTTGTATAGTGTGAAAACAAAAACTACGGGAACTCACATAAAAAACCCAACAACAGAAACAATTACACACGGGTTAGCCGACATCGTCAGAATGACGTACAATTCTCGCAGTTCAGTAATGATAGTTTGCGATAGAAGCAATTTCCAGAGCTCTGATGGTGAACACAATATCAGACGTCTCAGAAATTTCGGTAATGGAAATATGCGTAATCACAATTGCCATAACAATCAATATAATGCAGATTCTCATGGGAACAACTCAGGTGGCCGAGTGCGCAAAATACATGGCACAACAGTAGTTATGCAAATAGGAACCAACACAATCGATACCAACACAATCACAGTAATCAACATCAGAATTCACAGTGGCAAAATTTTGGAAGGGCAAGCCCAGCGCGACAAATAGAAATAATTGAAGTTAGATCACGCATTCCACGAGATAATCAACAACGAGAAAGCAGTAAGAGATAATGACTAGCGATTGTGGCAGGAAGCAATTCTGTGGATCACACAAAGCACGCCGCTGCCGAAACTTTGAACTTTGTATGTTTTGCCTGTCTACTTGAAAAGACACATAATATCCTATGTTGATGATATACATGCAACAGAAAAACCTTTGTCATAGCATAACCGTATTTTAAGAAGCTTATTGCACTTTTTTGAGGATTCAGGAATCACTGTCAACTTAAAAAATTCATAGTTTCGAAAAACAAGAGTAAAATTTCTTCGTCACATAATTTCATCAGGAGGTATTGAACCAGACCCAGAGAAACGTGAAGCAATTAGGGCAGTCCCCCCTCCTTCCACAACGTCAAACTCGAGGCTTCCTTGGTTTAGCAAATTTTTATCTCCGTTTCTTAAGTATGAAAAATCTCTGTCTGTCCTAAATTACGTTCACTTAATGGACAAAACATCATATGGCACTGGGATGAAGAAGCATAGATAGGATTTCAGAAATTGGAAAATGCACTTCTCAATGATCCAATACGTGCTCATCGTGATTTAACACGAGACTTGTTCTTACTGGCGGACTTGTCAAAAATTGCGCTTGGTGCTCATCTGTTCGAAGAATTTGAAGAGAATAGTGTATCTTTGCAGAAAGATATAGTCTTTCCCAGTCGTGGCTTGTCTAAATGTGAAACAAATTATTCTGTAACCGATTTGCAAGCCTTGGCAATTATTTGGGCACTTTCTAAATTTCGGTTCTTCTCACACGGAAAGCACTCCAAATTTTAATGTCATCAAAACTTGTCCATGATCATTTAACACGATGCGCTACGTATTTACAAGAGTTTAACGTCACTGGTGCAGCGGATACTTTCTCATTTTCTCCTGTTGGTTATGTCAAGGACACTTCCGAAAATGGTTTGGAGGATAACGTTTGTTGCTTATACGAAAGGTAGCCTTTGAGAGCTTTACCTATTATTCTTCACGAGACATAGTACATAAACACGACAAAGACCCTGTCTGGAAAGACGTAAAAAGTAAATGGCATACAAAACAAATACTGCAATAAGACAGCTTCATTTGCTACATAACAACATTCTTTTCAAAAGATGTGCAGTCAGTGACTACCTTTGGGTTGAGTACATACCCTATGATTTTTTAAATAAGCTTATTTGGTAGCCTCATATCAACTATGCTCACTTCGTTACCGTGCGGCAAAATACCTTCACTATCTTCGTACCACTTGTTACTTTAACGACACGCAGAGAAAACTAGAAAAAGTTTTAGCGAAATGCAGATTGGGTCAGAAATCAAGCCATCAGTCATTATCATCTCGCGCCATTATTTCCTATCATTCGTTCTAAACCAAAAGAGTTGGCTACAGGAGACCTGTTAGGACCTCTTGTCAGATCATTGAACGGATTCTTATAAATTTTGGTTGCTGTTGAATTGACGTCAAAACTCGTTTCTCTCACTCCTTTACGAAAAGCTACTGCCAAAAATGTATCCAAAGCCTTTGTCCATAAATTTCTACGAGAAGTTAATCACATTGATAAAGTCATTTCTGACAGCGGTCCACAATTTCACTCAAATATTTGGTTACGCTCATTACGTCACAAAAATAGACCCTTTTTTTATTTCCATCTATTGGCCTCAGTCCAGTCCTTCAGAACTCATTATGCGAGAAATTAATAAGCTGTGCAGAATATATTGTCATCGTCAACATCAGACTCGGGACAAACACATTCACAAATTTCAAGAGATTCTCGATGACTTACCCCATGATTCTACACCGTTATCTCCGTTACTTGTACTCAAAGATCAACAATCTCTGGATCCTATGCGGAAGGTTATACTACTTCTAGCTTCAAAAAAATTACGGCGTAAGGAAATACTAGATACAGCGCTAAACAACATAAAAAGTGCTGCCGCAATAAGATAGACATCTCACAACGGACAAGCAACTTCAAAAAGCTACAGGTTGGACTCAAAATTCTGATTAAATCTCACCCTTTATTTTGTTAACGCAAGCATCTTAGTCGCAATTTCTTTCTTGTATAAAACTGATCCTACAGGATTCGTAGGATTGTACACGACAGAGCTATGAAAAGATTTGGACACGCAAGAGCAAGGGGCATCATACTTCGCGCAGTAAAGCATATACAGAATAATTCCATTTGCTAAAGCGATACACAGATGATAGAACTGCATGTCTCCTGTTTCTAAAATATTTCTTGCGTTACAGCTGTCAGTGACAAACAATGCTATTGCACCGTATGCTAGTCACGCGGCACGCAACTTTAGACAAGATTCGGGCGACTACCGTTGAGAAACTAAAAACATCATTTATCGCGCAACAACTCGAGCGAAGTTTTGCCACGATGCGTACGCTAAACCATCTGCTACAAACTTCGAAAATTCGTCTGGAAACCGAATAAGAATAAATAATTTCCAATGAAATTAACGCTAACAGTATTGTTTTTTTTTTTTTTAAATTCAGCTCCGAGAAATTACTCAGGTTGTCAGTGTTGTGTTATTCACTTGAGAAATATTTTTGGCTGTACGTGGTGATGTTAATACAGAGACATATTATATTTTCGACCACTTTTGAGTAGATATAATAACTGGATGGTAATTGTGTTGTCTGGAAAGAAGAGTGACAGGTTTTTCGATGTAAGAAGTTTTTCAGGATGTTGTGAGGTAGTGAAGTTGTGTTTACTGAACTGTAATATTTACGATTATAACTATGAAGTGTTGTTTTTCGTGGAAATCAGTGGACTAAAACAGATAAACTTGTTGTGAAGTAGAGAATGTGAGATTTCCAGTCTAAATTTTTATCAATTTGCACACCTAAGAATTTTGTGGCAGCTAACTTTTCAATTTGTTTATTTTTAATTTTGAGGTTCACATCATCATGAGAATCTGTTTTCCTGTAACGTATATAATTATTTATTGAAATAATTAAGGTTAGCCTGTTCTGTTGAAACTAGTTTTGTATGTATTCAAAAACTCTGGTTCAAATGGTTCTGAGCACTATGCGACTTAACTTCTGAGGTCATAAGTCCAAAAACTCTGGTAGCAGATGTTGGCAATACACTATTTATGTCTGTTACAACAATATTTGTGTCATCAGCAAATAACGTTATGTGCGTACCACTGATTGGGATCTTGATATCATTAATATATATAAGAAATAAGAGAGGTCCTGGAACGCTGCCCAGAGGTACTCTGACTGGTACAACCTGCATGTCCGATCTGTACACAACACTTTGGTTTTTACTGTTTGCTGAAGTAATTTCTACTACCTGTTTTCTATTGTGGAGATATGTCTGAAACCATTGTAACACAACTCCTCATGTACCCATAGCTTCTAGTTTGTCTAGCAAGATATGATCTACAGTATTGAATGCCTTCTATAAGCACAAGTTTATTCCTTCTGTACTGTTATTTCTGTCAAGTCTAATTACAATGTTTTTGATGAATTGGGTAATTTCTGTTTCTGTACTCATGCCTTTGCGAAAACCATGTTGGTTCACAAAAAAAAAAAAATTGAATTTTTCGAGGTAAACTGTATTTCTATTTTTCATGGCCGTCTCTATTGTTTTTGAAAATACAGACAACAAAACTGTTGGTCTATAGTTTCCCACTTCATATATATTACCCTTTTTATACAATGGTTTTACTTTCGAAATTTTTAATCTTTATGGGAATGCCCCTTCTATTAATGTTATGCTTATGATATGTGAGAGTGGTTCTGCTATGACACTAGCACATTTAATTATTACTGAACGTGGTATCCCACCAATTCCAGAGGACATTTTATTCTTCATTATTTTCATTATGTTAAGAATTTCTAATTTATTTGTTAATGAAGCAATATTGAATTACCACTTTGCTCTCTTTGAACTGTGGTATTGCTATTACTAGCAATATTTTTACTCAGATTGACTGTAGTGTTTATGAAATAGTCATTTATATAATTTGCCAGATTACCATTTCTGAATAACACACCACAACTATCTTTTAATACAATGTCATCTTGCGTTTTAAAGCATTTGTTTGTTTCCTTTTTCACTATATTCCACGTTGCTTTCGACTTGTTTGCTGTCCTTATGATTACTTTGTCATTGGGCATTGTCTTCGCTGGTTTAATTATTTTCTTATAAATTATCTTATATGTTTGTACTTATTGGACAAAGTGTTCATCTTCGTTGTCTTTTCTCAGTTGATTGAGAAGTTTTAGCTTTTGATTGGATGCTCTGATAGCACGTGATATCCACTGGCTGTTGTATGTTGGCATGACATTAATTATTGTCAGTTTTTTAGGAAAACACATCTCAGATATGGACATGAAAGTATTATAAAACGCGTTGAATGATTCATCAGTTGATGATTTTGAGTACACATCTTCCCAAGTTTCTTTTGCTAACGACTGGATAAAAATATTAACCTTTACTGGATAGAAGTGCCTACTATATACCCACTTGTATTTAACCACCTCAGGTACAGAAGAATTTATGCATGTTACTAGTGTGTTGTGGTCTGAAAGACCTAAGTTTACATTTAGTGCCTCAATAACACCATTTTCGATATTTGTAAAAATATTCTGTAATAGGGACGAAGATGGCTCTGTTATTCTACTGGTGCCTGTGAAGAGTGGTTTCATGTGAAAGCTGTTTGGGATACTCAATAGCTGTCTTTTTTCTTAATTTGCAATTAACAAGTTGATGTTAAGATCCCCACATAGTAATAAGTTCACTTCATTGTTATACAAAATGTTTAGCACTGCATCCAAATTTTAAAATAATATGTTTTTGTCACCTAGTGGTGACCTATATATTGATATGACAATTAGATTTTTACACTTCTCCTCAGATTATAGCTATATGGCACACGATTGAAAATGTTTCTCGTGATTAAGATGGTATGTTTCAGATCTAACTTTACACTGCAGCCCAGCCCTAGTGTATATGTATGCTCCACCATGCAAACTCTTACTGCATAACTGCTTCAAAAGGTGGAAGATCATACATTTATATCAGAAAAGGAACACAGTTGAAATCAAGACATGATGTCAGTACAGCTAGTGAAGACAAACGCTTTGATATATCAGCTATTGAATTAACAGAGCTTGATATCACCAAGAAATCAACCATTTTATGTGTGTATAGATCTCTCAGTGGTAGTGTGGATACATTTTTCAATAAAGGATTTTTCAAAGGAACTTGCAAAACAAAGCTGGGCTGAAGTGTATAAGGAAGTCAATGTGAATATGAAATTCTCCACATTATTTAAATTGAACTTTGAAAAGGCATTCCCAAAAATATGCGTCTCTGAATCAACAACTCACAGAAACAGATGGATAGCAGCAGGTGTTAAGAAGACCTCCTAAACACTTAAATACCTCAGTTCCATGAAAAGAGTCCCAGGTTCAGATTTCTTAAATTTCTATCTTAGATACGAAAAGATCTATAGGAAGGTGGTGATTGCTGTAAAAAAGTCATTTAATCTTAAAATAATATATAATGAAGAAAATAAAAGCAAAGCAGTATGGGATGTTATAAAAAAGGAAATGGGGAGTGTCAAGGAAATGCAGAATAAGATACTGCTAATGGAGGGAGATAAGGTAATAAATGATCCATAACACTTAGCAAACTATGTAAAGGAACATCTTTCAGGTATTGCAGGGAAGCTGCGGCAAAAATTCCCCAAAACAAATATAAAACCTGTAAATAATGTTGCACTAAATACAATGATGTCACTTCCAACCACAGAGATTGTAGTCAGTTAAACAGTTCAAAAACTAAACAATAAAACGTCTGTAGACTTAGATGAAGTACCAATGTGTGTACTGAAACAATGCATAGAGATTATACAAGGCTCCTTAACAAATATAATTTACGAATCCTTCACATCAGGGACATTTCTAGAGCAGTTGAAACAAGTAAGAGCTGTACCTTTGCTTAAGAAAGGTAATGCAGATGACATAGGACATTACAGGGCCCATTTCCCTGCTGTCACCATTCTGAAAGGGAATAGTAGCAATTATGAAAGACAGATTAATGAAATACCTGAATAAATCACAGTTTGGTTTCTGAAGTGGAAAAAATACAGCCATAGTAGAATTCACAAAGGTTGTAATTGATGCTCTTGACAAAGATGAATGTGTCACAGGCATATTTTTGGATCTTTCTAAGGCCTTTGACACAGTTGACCACAAGATTCTTTTAAATTAATTAGAAGCATTAGGACTAAGAGGGGTAGCTAACGACTGGTTTTGATCGTACCTAGGAGTTATGTTATAACGAGTAGAGGTAACACATACTTCAAATAGATCTCAACATTAAGTAAAACACTTATCAGAAACAAATACATTAATATAGGGATCTGCAAGGTACCATATTAGGACCAATACTAAATACTATTCTTGATATACATCAATGACTTTCCATGTAGTGTTACTCATGGTGAAAAAATTCTCTTCGCTGATGACAGCAATATTATAGTCACTGAGAAAACAAGAGAACTCCTTGCAGAGAAAGCAAACGGAGTTCTCAAGAAAGTTTATGAGTGCTCAACAAGCAATAAAGTGACATCAAACATAAAGAAAAGTAATGCCATGAATTTCTGTGTGAAGAGAGAAGATGACAGTGTTACATTAAATGTAGATGGCACCTGTATAAACTGTGCAACAAACGCAGAATTTCTAGGAATGATTATTGATTCTCAATTGAAGGGCTGTAACACACAAAGGTACTTGCAAACAGAATGTCATCAGCATGTTGTTGTTTGTTGTCGTGGTCTTCAGTCCTGAGACTGGTTTGATGCAGCTCTCCATGCTACTCTATCCTGTGCAAGCTTTTTCATCTCCCAGTACCTACTGCAACCTACATCCTTCTGAATCTGCTTAGTGTATTCATCTCTTGGTCTCCCTCTACGATTTTTACCCTCCACGCTGCCCTCCAATACTAATTTGGTGATCCCTTGATGCCTCACAACATGTCCTACCAACCGATCCCTTCTTCTGGTCAAGTTGTGCCACAAACTTCTCTTCTCCCCAATCCTATTCAATACTTCCTCATTAGTTATGTGATCTACCCATCTAATCTTCAGCATTCTTCTGTAGCACCACATTTCGAAAGCTTCTATTCTCTTCTTGTCCAAACTATTTATCGTCCATGTTTCACTTCCATACATGGCTACACTCTATACGAACACTTTCAGAAATGACTTCCTGACACTTAAATCAATACTGGATGTTAACAAATTTCTCTTCTTCAGAAACGCTTTCCTTGCCATTGCCAGCCTACATTTTATATCCTCTCTACTTCGACCATCATCAGTTATTTTGCTCCCCAAATAGCAAAACTCCTTTACTACTTTAAGTGCCTCATTTCCTAATCTAATTCCCTCAGCATCACCCGACTTAATTAGACTACATTCCATTATCCTTGTTTTGCTTTTGTTGATGTTCATCTTGTATCCTCCTTTCAAGACACTGTCCATTCCATTCAACTGCTCTTCCAAGTCCTTTGCAGTCTCTGACAGAATTACAATGTCATCGGCGAATCTCAAAGTTTTTATTTCTTCTCCATGAATTTTAATACCTACTACGAATTTTTCTTTTGTTTCCTTTACTGCTTGCTCAATATACAGATTGAACAACATCGGGGAGAGGCTACAACCCTGTCTTACTCCCTTCCCAACCACTGCTTCCCTTTCATGCCCCTCAACTCTTATAACTGCCATCTGGTTTCTGTACAAATTGTAAATAGCCTTTCGCTCCCTGTATTTTACCCCTGCCACCTTTAGAATTTGAAAGAGAGTATTCCAGTCAACATTGTCAAAAGCTTTCTCTAAGTCTACAAATGCTAGAAATGTAGGTTTGCCTTTCCTTAATCTTTCTTCTAAGATAAGTCGTAAGGTCAGTATTGCCTCACGTGTTCCAGTGTTTCTACGGAATCCAAACTGATCTTCCCCGAGGTTGGCTTCTACTAGTTTTTCCATTCGTCTGTAAAGAATTAGTGTTAGTATTTTGCAGCTGTGACTTATTAAGCTGATAGTTCGGTAATTTTCACATCTGTCAACACCTGCTTTCTTTGGGATTGGAATTATTATATTCTTCTTGAAGTCTGAGGGTATTTCGCCTGTCTCATAAATCTTCCTCACCAGATGGTAGAGTTTTGTCAGGACTGGCTCTCCCACGGCCGTCAGTAGTTCCAATGGAATATTGTCTACTCCGGGGGCTTTGTTTCGACTCAGGTCTTTCAGTGCTCTGTCAAAGTCTTCACGCAGTATCATATCTCCCATTTCATCTTCATCTACATCCTCTTCCATTTCCATAATATTGTCCTCAAGTACATCGCCCTTGTATAGACCCTCTATATACTCCTTCCACCTTTCTGCTTTCCCTTCTTTGCTTAGAACAGGGTTTCCATCTGAGCTCTTGATATTCACACAAGTCGTTCTCTTATCTCCAAAGGTCTCTTTAATTTTCCTGTAGGCGGTATCTATCTTACCCCTAGTGAGATAGGCCTCTACATCCTTACATTTGTCCTCTAGCCATCCCTGCTTCGCCATTTTGCACTTCCTGTCGATCTCATTTTTGACACGTTTGTATTCCTTTTTGCCTGTATCACTTACTGCATTTTTAAATTTTCTCCTTTCATCAATTAAATTCAATATTTCTTCTGTTGCCCAAGGATTTCTACTAGCCCTCGTCTTTTTACCTACTTGATCCTCTGCTGCCTTCACTACTTCATCCCTCAAAGCTACCCATTCTTCTTCTACTGTATTTCTTTCCCCCATTCCTGTCAATTGCTCCCTTATGCTCTCCCTGAATCTCTGTAGAACCTCTGGTTCTTTTAGTTTATCCAGGTCCCATCTCCTTAAATTCCCACCTTTTTGCAGTTTCTTCAGTTTTAATCTACAGGTCATAACCAATAGATTGTGGTCAGAGTCCACATCTGCCCCTGGAAATGTCTTACAATTTAAAACCTGGTTCCTAAATCTCTGCCTTACCATTATATAATCTATCTGATACCTTTTAGTATCTCCAGGGTTCTTCCATGTATACAACCTTCTTTCATGATTCTTAAACCAAGTGTTAGTTATGATTATGTTGTGCTCTGTGCAAAATTCTACCAGGCGGCTTCCTCTTTCATTTCTGTCCCCCAATCCATATTCACCTACTATGTTTCCTTCTCTCCCTTTTCCTACACTCGAATTCCAGTCACCCATGACTATTAAATTTTCGTCTCCCTTCACAATCTGAATAATTTCTTTTATTTCATCATACATTTCTTCAATTTCTTCGTCATCTGCAGAGCTAGTTGGCATATGAACTTGTACTACTGTAGTAGGTGTGGGCTTCGTATCTATCCTGGCCACAATAATGCGTTCACTATGCTGTTTGTAGTAGCTTACCTGCATGTTATGCCCTTAGAATCCTATCATCAGTGTGTAACATGCAGTGTCTTTTAGTTACATACTACTCATACGTACACTCAGTTCTTAGTTTAAGCATTTTTATTTGGGGAACAAATCCACAAAATATGGACATAATTTTTAAACTCCAGAAAGAGCCATAAGAATCATAACTAATAATTTTAGTCAAGCTCATTGTAAAGATCTGTTCAAAACACTGCGGATTATATTTTTTTCTGTGTGAATACATTCACCAGTCAGTTGTACACACCTAAAATAACATTGGTAATTAATGCACAAACAGCTCTGTCCATGACCATGGAACAAGAGTTAGACTCAACTCACATTTGCCAACAAAAAAATAAACAGAAAACTAAAAACAGCAAACTGTACAATAAATAACCAAAGAAGATAAAAGAAATTGCAAAAATACTCTTATTTAAAAAGGCAGCTAAAAAGTACCTTTTATGCATTACATTTCATGTATTGAAGGATTACTTAGATAAAACAAAGTAGGGGTTAAGAAAGAAAAACTTATACAAATAAATAATAATAATCATTATATAACATTCAACATCCACGTAGCACCCTCACACTACGTTTTTTTCCTTCTTTTTTCCATTTCTAGAGAAACTTACCCCCAAACTATGCATTGCACAATACTAACAACTCTTCCTCTTTCTGAGCTCAACATTTCACTCGATATAGAGGGATGATGACTCAGTTTTTCAGTCTAGCGAGTGGGAAGTTGTGGAACGGAAAATAGCCCAGAGAGCACCAGTGTATGTGTGTGTGTGTGTGTGTGTGTGTGTGTGTGTGTAGTGTGTGTGTGTTTGTGTGTGTAGTGAGTGAAGTTTTATGATACAGTGTGTGTATAGTGTGTGCAGTGACGATAGTAAGATATGAGTGAACAGTGTGGCATTACGTTAGTTAATAAGCTGTTTGGAAAAAAGTACTGTATACCAGGAGTAAATCTAATGATTGTCTCTAACTGGAAATCTGTAAATTATGTGTATACGCATTAGCTTATTTTAAATTAGTCTAAAATTCTCAATACTTTGACATGTCCTATATCCTTGTTAAAAGAGATTTACAGATGGATAAGGCTATTACTACTACTACTACTACGACTACTACTCATTCTGTGGAAATAATCTGCCTTCTCTTTGTTTAGCAAACTTTATGAATGTATGAAACGAGATCATAACAATCTAGGTGTTTAGAAAACTTAAAATTTTTAGGCAGTGAAGATGAAATTAATCGCTCTTCAGGTGTGACATGGACAAACAGTGAACAGGAAGTATGAGGGATACAAATGATGACTTTTTTTTTTTCAAAGTTATTCTCTTTTTCCATGGCATAGGATAAGAGTCTTATATATCTATTTTTCCACTAACACGTGTGACATTGCAGATTAAATATTTTCTTTTATCTACATATCATTTAATATAGTAATATGCACGGTTTTTACTTAAGGTATTTGCCATTTACACTTGTGTCATTTATTGAGTTTCTTCATAATGTTTGTTCTCTGGATAATGCATTGCAATAGGATGTGACACCATTAGTATAATAATTATGTTAAGTGTTGTGCTGTAGGGAGCTTTCATAAGCCATTTAATGGTGTAAGAAATCATGAAAATTGCTGACCATACTAGCTTTAATCACAGACTAACGTTTGACTGACTGCATAAAGTATTCTTTGATGTGGACCTTGGTTACTCCTTAGTTCGCCCACCTGCTTAGCCAAGTGGTCACATGCTTGCTTCCAATGCAGCGGGCCCAGGTTCGATTCCCAGCCGGGTTGGAGATTTTCTCCACTCGTGGACTGGGTGTTGTGTTGTCCTCATCATCGTTTCATCATCATCACCGGCACGCAAGTCGCGCATTGTGATGTTGACTGAAACAAGACTTGCCCTCGGAGGCTGAACTTCCCCGGATGGGGCCTCCCGGTCGACACTGCCACACGATCATTTCATTTTTTACTCCCAAATCCATGTTTTTCCTAACTATATATATGTGTTCTTCTTATCTGATGTATTACCAAAATCCCTATATGTTTATTTGTTGTGTGTGACCACTACCCTCATCTGCTCTTTCTACCTTACACTCTATACTTTTGCATATTCCACTGATGTCCACACATGGGTATATATTTGAAAACACTTACGATTTTCTATAGGTCTCCCTGTTCACAAATAATAATTTTTTTATTATGCCTATTGCTATACACTCTTTCATATGTTCTGCTTGCCGAATGATTCTGAAATACATTATTGTAAACAACATTGCTATTTTTCTTAGTTTTTTACAGACATGGGACCCTGTTGCCACCATTACACTACATGCGATTTGCATATAGACAACCATGTAAAATCTTATTGTTCTGCCTTAATATACTTAATTGTGCACTGTAAATGTAACAGATTATAACTGTTGGACCATTCATCATAAACCACTGAAACTTGCCAGTGCAGAAGAAATATGTCTACTGATTACACACCGAAATATTCTATCCAATTTCGCGTACTTCAGTGACACAAGCTGCGACTGATTTTCATAAGGAAATATTCGCTACCACAAGATGGCTATTGATATGTTAAAGGATCTAGAGGCTGCTTAAAGCAGATACTGCGACATTTTTTCTGTTTGTGCATGTGTGGGGTTGTTAGCTGAGACCTGTGTTTAGTCTCAGTGAGTCTGCTCTCACATAACTTCTCACAACAGAGTTAAAGCAAATTTGGTCGTTTGTGACAAGGACACTTTTCTATCTACTTTCAAGGTGCAAATTACTACTGCCACATGTGACTGCGCTTCAGAAATTTAGGCCTTGTGTGGTATACACTCTGACCAACTGTGAGCTGCAAAAACAGTGTAGATCACCAATACTAGTTCAATACAAAAAGCGAGATATAAACTTTCAGAATAGCCATGTGGAAAACGTTCTCATAGATATCATAAACAATTCTTGACCTACCAGAGGTGAATTCTATTGATTAATTATTCACATGTTCCAAAAATTTTGTATAACTTTTTTAATCATAGTTATTTAACTCATATTCTTGTAAAACAACTTTTCTCTTTCTATTTCTAACATGTTTGGCATGTTTCTATTCATAATGTTTAGAACTTTGTCCTTGTCCCATTCTCATCTGAAATGACCCTCATACAAAATTCTGTTGGCAGGAAGGTGGAGTATGTGTGAGGTAGTCATGACATTTTGATTTTTGTAGGTCATCAATGTGTACATCAGAGAGACAGTGCGTTAGGTTACCGTTGAACAATCTTTGGTTTTGTGGTGGCGCAGTCAGTGACTCTGCGCAGTCTGATACATTCTTAGCTGAAGTGTGGTAAGTGATAGACGTTTCCGGTAGTGCTGTATTGACTTGTGATTGTATCTGTAAGGTGAAGAGTGCTGTAAAGGACAGCAAAGATGAATAAGATGAATATACTTGAAAGTAAAGGTAATATAAGTATTGAAGAATGTTATGTTTTGCAGAGAAGGAATTGGAAGTAAGGCTGCAGCACTACGCAGCTAGGAATGATTATTGTCAGTTAGTTAACTTGCTCAGAGCTAAAAAAACACTACCCCAATTCCTTGAGTCATGCATTAACATATTAAATTATGAAGAAATTTGGTTTTTATAAAAATTCTCTGCTAACGTAGTAACCTTTTTAAATTGTTATTGACGCTGTTAAGCGTTGAATTGTTGAGATCAATGTAATGTGTGAAGATCACGTTAACTTTTACTTTGTCTTTTTTAAATACATACTTCATTCTACAATCGTTGTCTTTTCGTGGGAATAGTTAATCTCCCCACCCCACTGTTTATCATTACGCAATACCACATTTAACAGTTTGAATATGTATTTAGAAAGAGAAACCTAGCTTAGCCGCTGCCTGCTTGATATTTGCTGTTGTGCTTTCGAGAGATATGCAATAATCTTGTCAAGAATCGAGGTAAGTGGGAACTTCGATTGGGACCAGATAACTTTTTTGCTTCAGCTACGCATTTAGTATAAAGACAAGCTTCATTTAGATCAGTTACAGTTCGGTTCAAATTTATTTCTGTTTAATCAAAGGTTAGCATACCTGTTTAAGTAGGATAACAGTTTGTAGGGACGTAGGTTTTGTAATACATAGACTTAGAGAGCGAGGTAAAGTTGGGTTAAATGTCAGGCAAGTGCAAATGTAACTGGGGAGGTTACGACATCTGCTGAGAATTTTCCTGTAATAATTGTGACACACGATCTGTGAAAGCGGCCATACTATCACCAATCCTAACTGCAATTTACCATTGTGTTACTGATATATCAAAAATATCTGTGCCAACATACACCAGACAGGAAAAATATGTCCTGTACCATACGAAACGACACTCAGTTACTTCGTTTGTCAGATCTTCTCCCACTAAAACTCACACTATATCTTGCACTGTATGACCATAGCTTCCACAAGTAGAATAGGTTACCGGTACTAACTTAGTGCATGGTTCACAGTCATATTTCGCTGGTACCAAATACGTTTCTTTAGAGTTACTTCTGAAGTCTGATAAATCAACAGGGTCCTTTGGTTTTATAAAAGATGTTTTTGACATAGCACGTCCATCGATAGGCCTAAATTCTGCCGTATCACAAAGAAAGACAAATGTTTTCAGTGCTCACCACCTTGCACTTACTCCTACGAAATACGAACACAGTAGAGGGAAACCACTGCTTCCAAATTGCAGGCGCTGGAGTCTGACGCCTCCGATCTAAATCCTCCGATAAAAACTTCGGAGCGCACACTTCTGACACGAATTCACAGAGCAGCCAAGCGGAGACACCTCTGCATGATGTCACAATAGCAGTTGGGCATCTGTGAAGTGTGTCTGATGCTAGTAAAACATTGTCACAGTTCATCTTTTTCTTCTTTTAGTGTTCAACCCCGAGGTTGGTTTGCAGCAGAGCGCCATTCCTCTCTTCTGTCTGCCTTCCTCTTCATTTCCACATATGTGTTACGTCCAACGTCGTTCATGATCTCTTGCATGTATGATATCCTTAGTCGCCCCCGCGGATTCCTTTCCTCAATAGCTCCTTCTGCTATTGTTCCAATGATGTTGTTGTGTAGTAGGATGTGCCCTACAAGTTTGTCTCTTCTTGTTTGGATGTGCCTTCACAGAGATCTTATTTCCTGTACTCTTCTAAGCACCTCTTCATTTGTTACTTTGTCTCTCCAGTTCATCTTCATAATCCTTCTATAGCACCACATCTCCAGCGCCTCTAGCCATCTTCTCTCTGCTCTTACAGTTGTCGAAGTTTCACATCCGTATAGGGCCACACTCCAAACGAAACCTTTCGTGATACGTTTCCTTATTTTCAGACTGATGTTGTTACTGGTGAGTAAGTTTCTTCTCCGATTAAATGCAATTTCGGCCTTTTGTATTCTTGTCGCAATTTCTTTCTGGCTTCTACCATCTCTTGTGATTTTGCTTCCCAGGTAAGTAAATTCCTGTATCACATCCAGCTCCTCTCTTCCAATTCTCATTCTCAGAGGTTCATATTCTGCTCCTGTACTGCATACCATTGGTTCAGTCTTTTTCTTGTTTATTCTCAATCCATACGATTGCATAGAATTTTTCCCATTGTTCTGAGGACTTCCTCTAGATCTTCTTTTGTCTCTGTGACTACAGCAATATCATCTGCATAACGTAGCACGTATATCTTCTGCCCATTAATTTTGCTCCCCACCTCGGTAGTTTCTCGAACTTTGTCTATAACTTCCTGGATGTGTGCATTGAATAAAAGAGGAGAGAGAGCACATCCTTGCCTTACCCCTTTTCTAATATTTGCTTCTTGTTCATGGTGACAGATCCTAATCACTGCCACCTCATTCTTATAGAAACTGAGTAGCACACGGATGTCTTTGTACTTTATTCCACTTTTCCTCAGTACTTTGAACATCTCTTGTCAAATAACGTTATCAAATGCCTTTTCCATGTCTACAAAGGCAATATAAGTTGGTTTATTTTTCTGTAATTGCTTTTTGTCAGAGTTAAGTTATTTATTAACCATGCTTACAGTCATCACCGAGCTTGTAGCCGATGCTTCGTACTGCTACATGTTGGATTCCTGCTGACAGCTGTCGTGTCAGCTCCTCGTCTCCAGGCCCAGGCGAAGAATGAGTGACCTCGCGCTGCCGGCGCGGCTATGGTCCATCACGAATGGTCTGATCCCAGTCAGAATTCCATGTTGACACTTGATAAACCATCCATAAAGTGGTGTCGTCGGAAGCGGTCTAGTCGGTCGATTTCTTTCCTACCGGCCGGGTAGGTTGCAGCAACTGGAGGTGCCTAAGTGTTGAACGGAAACGGGGATCCCACGAGACCTGCTGCCGGTTTCCGTGCTGATTTTCGGTGCTGTTAGCACTCCACGATGTCAGAAGACAGTCAGCTTCGTCATCAGAAGTGGTAGACTGCGAACAGTATTAAGTGCTTCAGGAGAAGACCGTCATCCCACGTACATATTCAGCTGGTTCGTAGACTGTTCAGGAGTATCTAGGAAATAGATTCGCTACAGTATCGTAATCATGGACTCGAGTTATATTATTGTGAACGCTATCGATCCCAATGATCAACTCCATGTTAGTTGAAGAGCTTGAGATTTAAAACGAGGTAACATGAGACTATGACGTGATGCTTGGTTTGTAATGACCGCGTGTGTTCCTCTTATTCTGCTACATTCGCTTAACAGGATCTCAACTGCTGTGTAGGTTCTCTGATAATGGCTCTTATGAAATACGTAGTTTCTTTCGACGTGTCTTAGGAGCTAACGAATATGCATGTCACGGGTCTATCGGTTCTCTGCTCCATGCTATTTTCTGCTGAGCTCGTTCTCTCTTTCTCTCTCATCTCGGTGTTGTAACATGTTGGGCCTGAGCCACTTGCAACATACTGCTTATTTCTTGGTCATGCCTCTGCCTCTGACGTAACGGCACTTTTTTTATAACAAGGTGAATGAGTTTTATTAAAATTTTCTACTTTGTAACCCCTTACTATTCTGTGCCACAACAATTTCTTAAAGTGGCATACTTGAATTACAGACAATATATACATGGCACATTATTAGAGATAGTGCGGTTGATGATACTTGACACGTGGTATTAGGAAAACTGGAGTATGTTGTGTAACACTGCATTTTATTTCTGTAACTCTTAATTCGAAGGCCCTTACAACCGCACTGTGGTTTAAAATTGTTTGATGTACACTCCTTTTCTTTAGTCCTCCGTCCGGTGACTGGTTTCGTGCAACCCACCACGATCTCCATTCCTGTGCCATCCTTTCCAATTTAGAGTAGCAACTGCACCTTATGTCCTCAGTTATTTGTTGGATGTATGCCAATTTCTGTCTTCCTTCACAGTTTTTACCCTCTGCACCTCCCTCTAGTAACATTTTATTTATCATCTGATGCCATAACAGTCCAATTAATTTTCAACATTCTTCTGTAGCACTGCATCTCAAACGCTTCGATGCTCTTCTGATTTCCCATTGTCCAAGTCTCACCACTACACAACGATGTGCTCCAAATGTACATTCTCTAAAATTTCTTCCTCAAGTTAACACCCACATTTCATACTAGCAGATATCCCTTGGCCAGGAATTTCTCTTCCGCCAGTGCCAATCTTCTTCTTACATCCTCATTGCTTCGTCCATCATATGTTATTTTGCTGCGTAAGTAGCACAATTTATTAACTTCGTCTACTTCGTGAGCCTCAGTTGCAATGTTTACTTGGTCGTTGTTCTCATTTCTCCTATTTCTCATTACTGTCGCCTTTCTTACATTTTCTCTTAACTCATTTTCTGAACTCATCACACTATTCATTCGGTTCAGCACATTCCACGACTGTGTTTCACTTTCACTGAGTTTAGCAGGGTCATGAGCAAATCCTATGATTGATATCGTTTCACCCGGATTTTTAATCTCACTCGTGAACCCATCTTTCATTTTCTCCGTCGCTTCGAAGACGTAGAGACTGGACAGTAGAGGCGAAATATTACATCCCTCGCTTACACCCTTTATAATCCGAGCACTTTGTTCTTCGTCTTCTAGTCATAGTCTTGCCACGTGGTTCTTGTATATATTGTATATTACCCGCCTTTCCCTATAGCTTACCCCTAATTTTCTCAATTTTCGAATGTCTTGCACTATTTGATATTATGGAACATATTTTCCAGCACGACAAATCCTATGAACCTGTTCAGATTTTCCTCTAGTCCTGTTTCCGTTATCAACCGGCAGAATTACCTATCTGGTGCATTTGCCTTTCCTACAGTCAAACCGGTTGTAATCTAACACAACCCCAGTTTTCTCTTCCCTATATATTACTCTTGTCAGCCACTTGAATGTATAATCTGTTAAGCTAACTGTGTGATAATTGTCACATTTTCGGCCATTGATATACTAGGAATTGTGTGAATGATGTTTTTCCGAAAACCTCATGTTACATCGTCAGTCTCACACATTCTACACACCAACGTGAATAGTCGTTTTATTGCCACTTCCCCCAATGATTTTAGAAATTCCGATCGATTGTTATCCATCCCTTCTGCCTTATTTGATCTTAAGTTTTCTAAAGCTCTTTTAAAATATGATTTTAATACTGGACTCCTATTTCCCTGTCGACGTCTGTTTCTTTTTCTATCATGTCATCAATCAAGTCTTCCCCCTTCAATGTACTCTTTCCTCTTATCTGCTGTCTCCTCTGAATTTAACAGTAGTATTTCCTTTGAACTTCCGCTGTTTCCACCCTTGTTTTTAAAGTTCACCGAAGATTGTTTTTCCAATCATAAATGCTGATCCCATCCTTCCGGTAGCTAGTTCTTTTTCAGTTTCTTCATCACATTTTCCATGAAGCCTGTTTGCTTTAGCTTCAGTGCGCTTCTTATTTACTTCATTCCTAGGTTACTTGTATTCCTGAATTTCACTGAACATTTTTGTACTTCCTTCTTTCATCGATCAGCCGAAGTAGGATCCATGGTTCCTGCAACATCATTCCAGTCCCCCATTACTATTAGATTTTCTTCTCCCTCTACGTACTGAACAACCCTTCAAAATCCTAGTACACTTGCTCTATCTCTTCATCTTCTGGTTGCGAGGTAGCATGTATATCTGAACTATCGTTTTCCGTGTTGGTTTTTTGTCGTTTCTGATGAGAACAACATTATCACTAAACTACTCATTCTCTCACTCTCTGCCCTACCTTCCTATTCATAACGAATCCTACTCCTGATATACTATTTTCTGCATCTGTCGATATTACCCTGTACTCGTCTAATCAGAAATCCTTGCCTCCCTACCATTTCACTTCATTCGCCCCCACTACACTACATGTAGATTGAGCCTTAGTATTTCCCTTTTCCGATTTTCTAGCTTCCCTACCGCGTTCGAACTTCTCACATTCGACGTCCCGACTTGTATAACGTTATTTGTTCGTTTGTTATTCAGTCTTCTTCTAATGGTCACCTCCCCTTAGGCGGTTCCCTCTTGCAGATGTGAATGGGGTACTATTCCGGAGTCTATTGCAAATGGAGAGTTCATTATGATGCTTTTTCAATTACAGGCCACATGTCCTGTGGATACAAATTGTGTCCTTAATGCAGTGATTTTCATTGCCTTCTGCATCCTCATGCCGTTTATCAATGCTGATTCTTCAGCCTTAAGGGCAGTTTCCCACCCCTAGGGCGAGAGAGTGCCCTGAACCTCTACTTGCTCCTCCTCCTTTTTTGAAAAAGCGGTTGGTTCAACAATGGTGACTTCTTATGATGGAAATCTTCGGCCGCAATTGTTGATAACCTTAGTTCAAAATTAAGCGCTGGTGTGGTTCGAACCCGTGGCTGAGGACGTTCAGATTACTAATGAAAGATTCTATCCCTTGACTGTAAGCCAGATACCTGTATCTAACAGTTATTGTTTAGATCTGGGAATGGCTCTATAGAGGAAGATTCATAGTAGGAACAGTGTGAAATAATGGGATGGATCATTCGAAACAAAGAAAGCTACGAAGAACGATCTTATGAATTACACATTGTTTAAACACAGAAGGTTATTAGTTGCTTTTATACCACCACCTCAACCAGCCACATATTAGACAATGAGCGAGAGAGTCAGCTACCTGCATCAGGCAGACCCTACTGCACCTGTATGAACCGTGCACTCCAAACTGGCATAAAAATAAACATTTAGAGCGATGCAAGCCAAGCTTCTATAACCACAGTGTATATTACCTGTCAATTTGGAGATCCTTTGTCAATGAATCTCCGATTGAGCTCCTTGAGTCATCTACATTGCTAAATGGGCAAGGCAGTGCGTGGAGAACGGTTACTGCAAAAGGGGCAAATTCTCAAATGAACATTACTTATACAATGGCTTGCAGGGTCAACATAAACTTTACTATCAATATTTCATACTGTAAGTCACCGAATTTAAAAATTTTGAATGAACTCATAATCTACTCATTAAAAAAATCCTACGTTATACGTTTAACACAGTCAGTCAAATATTACATTTGGAAACTGTGTATAAGCCTTGATACATGGCGCTCAAGTTTCACAGATTATATTCGTCTAGTATACGAGAATGAGAGCACTTAACGGCTTCCAACGAACGTTAAACATAACTTCAAATCCTTTCCTAAACTTTCTCTTGTCTGCATGCTTAGCGACATATGTGTGTTGTGGTCTTCAGTCTCAAAGCTGGTTTGATGCACCTCTCCATGCTGTTCTGTCTTATGTGAGCCTCCTCATCCCACAATAACTACTGTAGCCTACATCTTTCTGAATCTGCATACTGTATTCATCTCTCGGTCTCTCTCTACCAATTTTGCCTCCCACACTTCTCACAAATACTGAATTGGTGATCCCTTGAAGTCTCAGAATGTGTCCTACCAACAGATCTCCTCTTCTGGTTGAGCCACAAATTTCTTGCCTCTCCATTTCGAGTTCCGCATTAGTTACGTGATCGACCCATCAAATCTTCAGCATTTTTCTGTAGCACCACATTTCGAAAGCCTCTATTCTCTTTTTATCTAAACTGTTTATCGTCCATGTTTCATTTGCTGGCTGCACTGCAGAGAAATACCTTCAGAAAAGACTTCAGCATTCAGTGTTAACACATTTCTCTTCCTAAGAATTACTTTTCGTACCATTGCCTGTCTACAGTTTATTTTCTCTTTACGTCGTCCATCATCAGTTCTTTCGCTGCCCATATAGCAAAACTCATCTACTAATTTAAGTGTCTCGTTTCCTAATCTGATCCCCATACCGTCCCCCGATTTAATTTCACTACATTCCATTGTGCTTGTTTTGCTTTTTTTTAATATTCATCTTGTGTCCTCCTTTCATTTGCTCTTCCAAGTCCTTTGACGTCTCTGACAGAATTACAATGTCATCGCCAAACGTCAACTTTTATGGTGTTTATAAATGAATGGTGAGGTTCTAAAAATTATAAGAAATCGGTGTATTACTTTATGTCGACCAACCTTACAGCTTAATGAGCAGTTCAGTCAAAGTTTTTGTTGCACTGAATCACAGTCCTTCAATATGTGCACCGTTGGTCACACGCACACATCTACACAACAATCAAATTCTTCCCATACTCTGTGTAGTATGTTATCCGTAATGGTCTGCAGTGCATGCTCCATCCGATCACGCACTTCCTCAAGGAACACGGCCATTTGCGGTACGTAGATTCGGTCTTTAACACACTCTTACAGAAAGAAGTCGCAGGGCGTTAAATCAGAAAACGGGATGAACAGTCCAGCAGTGGTAAAGGACACGATTAGGAATCACTGCTACGCTCTTGCGAAAATGGGCCGAACATAGTACAGTTGCAGCGTGTAATCACCATAAGTGGTGTTCAGCTGGGGTAACAATCACGTTTCCGTGATTTCTCGAAATGAGTCGCTCGTCACCATTTTTTGTTCGAACGAAAATGGACCATGCAGCTCCTCGCGCGACACGGCACAGGCTATGCTCAGTTTTATAGTCACGCTGGTGCTATATCAGCGTTTGTGG
The DNA here is from genome assembly GCF_021461385.2 of Schistocerca piceifrons. Taxonomy (NCBI): domain Eukaryota; kingdom Metazoa; phylum Arthropoda; class Insecta; order Orthoptera; family Acrididae; genus Schistocerca; species Schistocerca piceifrons. Next base: position 611,235,741 of record NC_060142.1, on the reverse strand, counting down.
TCTATCGCTTCCCCATGTACAGATACTGTGTGTTTTCACCTTGCCACGTACGTGGAAAGTGGCTTCATAGCAGAAGATTAATCTTTCTAAAACGTCATCCATTTTTATCTGCAGCTCTTCACAAAAGTCGTGCCTTTTCACGTTGTCTGCTGGCGTAATGACCTTCTGTAATCCCACTTTGCAGTTTTAAACATGGCCACTTGCGCAATACCTTCCACAACACAGTCTTTGGAATGAACCATTCCCATACTACTTTGCTAAGTGAATTACAAAGACATCGGTGAAACACCTCGCGGACTCGATCGATGTTTGCATCAGACACACGAGGCCATGAGAGCTCCACCCCTTACAAGGGTTTCCCGTTCCCGCGAACTCTCAGTACCGTCTGCGACAAAGGTATACACGGGGAAACCTATGAACCTACTGGTCTTCTTGCTTCTGAGAGTAACGTCGCAGCCCTGCATCTTCAGTTGAGAGTTTTTAGGTTGTAAGAGTATGGTGCTCCATTTTAGTGGTTTGCACTTTGAAGCTTTCGAAATATCATGTGAGGCAGTTTCCTGGAACTTTCTATCTAAGTATTTACCATGTGACTGACGGCTGTCTGTGTTTTGTAACAAAATTCCAAATAATTACCAATATTTCATATGGCAGTACATAACCTAACTCACGGTTGAAGCTTAGTTGTTTGTTGTACAACTTGCCGTATATAGCAGCTCATACTAACTTAAAGTTTGGAATCAGCACCACGGGGCAAAGATCCTACAAACTAGCCGGGGCTAACATCCGAAAGCGTATCTTAGTGCTGAAAAGTTTGCTTTCCCTTTACCTGCTTTTAATACCGAACGCGTAAGTTTATATAACATATTTATGAATCTTAATTTATAACTATTTCACATCGACTAATTTAGTATTAATAAGACTAATTCAACTTGATGTTACAGAATCTACTTACCATTGTCTTCTGAAACGTTAGAAGAGGCTAAGAAGGTAATTGAAAGTGTAACTTCCATTAGATACCCAGCTAAAAGCCTTGGATACAATAAATCCACATTAAGTAAAGGACCTAAAGCAGAACATGAAGTGTGATTATAGGGACGTTTAAAGAGTGTATTTTATGAGACAGAGGAAATTGAATCGGTGAATATCAGTTTCCCGAAATTAATAGTGCTAACCACGCGCTTAGTAAAGAAGCCCAAGGGTGGCAGCAGACTGGGCTCTTTCATTCATCTCTGGTCATAACTTAAGTTTTGGGCAGCCGAAGAAAACTTTTATGGGGGCGATAATGGGGCTCAAGAAACCACCAATGGAAGTGATTTTCAGAATTTAGGAAACTTTGCAGTCTAAATATAACTTTCCACCCCATCGAGTCTTTACTGAAGACGGAACAGGAAAACAGATGTCAGTGGGAGAAAAGTATTACACGAATAGGCCGATTAAAAATACTACAATGTGATTCCGTGTGTTAAAGTGTTTTGCTTTTAAATTAATGATATGTTAGTGTGATGTTTGATGTTTAATACGATCATGATGATGCTGGTGACGCTTTTGAAATAGTAAGTCTCTATACAAGTTACTAATGACACTGCCTGAAAAATACTGTAATTCTCCTTTAGTGTTTTGTATTAGTTTCTTTTTGCCCCATAACAATAAGACGTTTACTCAATGCCTGGGGGAAAGATCCATTTTCTTTATCTGTAACATGTTAATAAATATAACTTTAGTACATCATACAAGAAATTATGAGGTTATGGTATCGTGTAAAAGATTGTCCTAGTGTAATGTGTACAGTTTTCATTGTCATGTAACCAGAGAAGCATGTAACATCGAAAATGCCGATAAAATACCTTCTGTACCATCCAAAATTTTCGCCGTTTAATATTCGTTGATACCTTAGACTGTACTTTTGATTTTCAAGCAGTAATCCGTATTACAGAAAATATATTTAATACGTAATCGATGGTCTAGTGCATTTAATTTTGACTGTATATCACTGGTTGTAATTATAATGAAAATATAGTAAACTGCTGGGTAACAGGCAAGGGAACTTTATTGAAATGTATCGACAGCAGCGACGTAATGGTAGTAGCTGTGCCGTATGGAGAGTCTCTGTCACGTTGCAGGCAGAGAGGAGGCAGAGCAGCTTGAGTCATGAAAGAGTGCGGAAGTGTTTGTAGGACTCTCCCACCGCCACGGAGTGCAGCTATGCTCGCGCCAGTGTAGACGCGCCTGATTTGTTAACCCGCGGCAACCACAACGGCAGTTCAACATTGACTTAGGCTCCATTCAACGTCGTCCGCACAGCTGGAGTACCATGAGGCTGTTAACTGACAAACATAGTAATGTAGAGGCTTTGCCCCGCAACATTCCTTTCACAAAATATGAGTAACTTGAGTAATAACTAGTAATAGTAAAACTTGCAGGACACCTGTGTTGTCATTGTCCTCAGACATTATCACCAAGCAGGGTCCTTGTCCTTTCCATGTAATGATCAAGTGTCGTAAGAATATCAAATATTAAATTTTTACTGTCAGTTAGTTGTTTTTGTTCCTGGCTAGTATCAGAGTAAATTTTCTACCTCGCTGACTGTTCATTCTTGTATTCTATAACAGAGGCTACTTAAAGTAAAGTATAATTTCACAGGCAAAACTAATAACTAAAACTAAAGCACAAATTAAGAGAGCGCAATTTCATTCATTCTGTACTTAACTTAGCGAGTGACTTCTACTGGCTTGGTATGTATTTTATTGTTGTTATTTTAAAAGTAAAATCAATTGTTCATTTGCTTTAAGGAAATTCAGTTCAATCTTTCAGTAATAAAATATAAATTGCTTGCCTTTTTCTAAATTTTGCATTACGTTACACTGAGGTTACTGAAAGTTTTTTTTTTTTTAATTTCACTCAACGTTACTTTAAAAATTTAGTATCTTACAATAAGTAACTGCAAACTCAGTGCTTTATGTTTCATTTGTTTTCTCGTGAACTGTTTGCTATGGAAAAGGGTGATAACCCTCTGTTGCCACGCCAGTGATTATTTGGTTCAAATGGCTCTGAGCGCTATGGGACTGAACAAATGAGGTCATCAGTCCCTTAGAACTTAGAACTACTTAAGCCTAAGTTACCTAAGTACATCACACACATCCATGCCCGAGTCAGGATTCGAACCTGCGACTGCAGAGGGCGCGCGGTTCCAGACTGAAGCGCTTAGAACCGCTCGGCCACATCGGCTGGCCGTGATTATTTGTTTGAATTTCTTTGCCTACCTTTCTCAAGATTCTGGAGATCCATGCCCTAGCTGGCTAGTGACCGTTGAGTTAACCTTTTTTTTAGCTAATCTTAGTTTTCTTTGTGTTATCAGTGATTTTTGCAGCAAGCATTACGTGGTACCCTTTATCCTTCTGAGCGATTCGTGAGCGATTGCACTATATTGCACACATTTAAAAATTATCATCTGTTGTACACTTTCCTCCAGCTAACCCGTGTTATTTTCCTTCGGTAACGACAGACTTATTTACCGTAAAAGTTCATTAGGTATATGCAATCACGTTCAGTTTATCGCAATCCATTAGACCGATTAGGAAATGGGAGGTTACAAACTGAGGAGAAAATTACAAACATGTCATGCGCGCCTTTCGTAGCTACGTCATTCATCTGTGGTGATGCCTTCCTTAACCCTGCCCGAAACTCACACTGCACTATAACCACAGACACGGACACTCCTCAAAACGGAGGACACCGAAATTATTTTAGTACTGCGACACCATCCTCGAAACAGACTCTGTGCCTGCGCCGAAAGCATGACAGGTGACCAGCAGATACCGCATCAAAAACTTAAGACAGTTGCCACTGCTTATTCTGTAAGATTTCTCCATATAGAGTAGTAAATCGATTTATTACTGAAAAAAATGGTTCAAATGGCTCAGAGCACTATGGGACTTAACATCTATGGCCATCAGTCCCCTAGAACTTAGAACTAGTTAAACCTAACTAATCTAAGAACATCACACACATCCGTGCCCGAGGCAGGATACGAACCTGCGACCGTAGCAATCGCGCGGTTCCGGACTCAGCGCCTAGAACCGCTAGACCACCGCAGCCGGCTTGATTTTTTAAAACAGCACCATTCATTTACAAACACTCTGTATTTAACGCCTTAACTCACTTGTGTAGTAATCAGAAGTCTGAAGTTGTTTTGTACAAAGGGGTTAGATTCTTTAAAGAATCAAGGATTTACTGATGTCTGTTAAACGAGTAACGTCGTAAACAGGAGAGTCGCCTAACCATTACAGTTCTACCCTTGTGTTATTCTGCTGTTCCCCTTATTAAGCGCGCGCAGTCGTTACGGTGCAAACGTTGGCACGCACAGAGCGAGGCGGAGCGACTCGACAGCCCGGTTGGACGGCCTCAGAGCTCGCCAGGCAAGCATGTCTGCCTGTTGTTAGCTGGCGAAGGCGGCGGCGGCGGCGGTGCCCGCAAATTGGCGCGTGGGTACGCCACGTCAGCCCAGCCGCCGGCTGGAGCAGCCAACCCCCCGTCTGCCTCTCGTCAGCGGCGACAGACAACGGACAGCCAGGGGCGGCACATTCCGCAGCGCCGGCTCCTGGTCGGCTCGACGCTCTGCCGCTGTAGGCCGTAACAGCCTGCCAGTGATCGATGCCAGCGCTGGAGGGCCTCTTAACGGTAATTCCTACGTAACACGAGTGCCGTACACATGGACCCAAAACTATTAGGAATGTTTCTTGATATTTGTATAACTACAGCATCAGCTGCTGTCCCAAACTTTACTGATTTAGAAAAAAAAAACCATCTAAATGGTGCAAAAAGTGGCAGTTGATCCTAAATAACGGAAAGTATGAGGTCATGCACATGTGTGCTAAAAGAAACTCAAACTTCGGTTACACGATAAATCAGTCTAATCTAAAAGTCGTAAATTCAACTAAATACTTAGGTATTACAATTACGAACAATTTAAATTGGAACGAACACATAGAAAATGTTGTGGGCATGAGCCCCCTCTCATATTTCTATCTTACTCTGGGTAATTCGATTTTCCTCTCTAATTGCATGCGGTGAAAAGTTGCTATTCCTTCACACGCTGACTTTCCACGCAGTGTCTCTCATCACCCGGGTGATCTGGTGACAGGCGGGTACTGCTGATCTTGAAAGAGTTAAGTTGACGGGTATGAGGGAGTCGAGTGGATGCTTTCCAGATGCATTATATGGAGGTGCTTTTGTAACAATAGAGAAGCATCAAAATCACCAGGAAAAACAAAAAATGAAAGATATAGCTTGCAGTGGTGTATATATATATACACTCCTGGAAATTGAAATAAGAACACCGTGAATTCATTGTCCCAGGAAGGGGAAACTTTATTGACACATTCCTGGGGTCAGATACATCACATGATCACACTGACAGAACCACAGGCACATAGACACAGGCAACAGAGCATGCACAATGTCGGCACTAGTACAGTGTATATCCACCTTTCGCAGCAATGCAGGCTGCTATTCTCCCATGGAGACGATCGTAGAGATGCTGGATGTAGTCCTGTGGAACGGCTTGCCATGCCATTTCCACCTGGCGCCTCAGTTGGACCAGCGTTCGTGCTGGACGTGCAGACCGCGTGAGACGACGCTTCATCCAGTCCCAAACATGCTCAATGGGGGACAGATCCGGAGATCTTGCTGGCCAGGGTAGTTGACTTACACCTTCTAGAGCACGTTGGGTGGCACGGGATACATGCGGACGTGCATTGTCCTGTTGGAACAGCAAGTTCCCTTGCCGGTCTAGGAATGGTAGAACGATGGGTTCGATGACGGTTTGGATGTACCGTGCACTATTCAGTGTCCCCTCGACGATCACCAGTGGTGTACGGCCAGTGTAGGAGATCGCACCCCACACCATGATGCCGGGTGTTGGCCCTGTGTGCCTCGGTCGTATGCAGTCCTGATTGTGGCGCTCACCTGCACGGCGCCAAACACGCATACGACCATCATTGGCACCAAGGCAGAAGCGACTCTCATCGCTGAAGTCGACACGTCTCCATTAGTCCCTCCATTCACGCCTGTCGCGACACCACTGGAGGCGGGCTGGACGATGTTGGGGCATGAGCGGAAGACGGCCTAACGGTGTGCGGGACCGTAGCCCAGCTTCATGGAGACGGTTGCGAATGGTCCTCGCCGATACCCCAGGAGCAACAGTGTCCCTAATTTGCTGGGAAGTGGTGGTGCGGTCCCCTACGGCACTGCGTAGGATCCTACGGTCTTGGCGTGCATCCGTGCGTCGCTCCGGTCCGGTCCCAGGTCAACGGGCACGTGCACCTTCCGCCGACCACTGGCGACAACATCGATGTACTGTGGAGACCGCACGCCCCACGTGTTGAGCAATTCGGCGGTACGTCCACCCGGCCTCCCGCATGCCCACTATACGCCCTCGCTCAAAGTCCGTCAACTGCACATACGGTTCACGTCCACGCTGTCGCGGCATGCTACCAGTGTTAAAGACTGCGATGGAGCCCCGTATGACACGGCAAACTGGCTGGCACTTACGGCGGCGGTGCACAAATGCTGCGCAGCTAGCGCCATTCGACGGCCAACACCGCGGTTCCTGGTTTGTCCGCTGTGCCGTGCGTGTGATCATTGCTTGTACAGCCCTCTCGCAGTGTCCGGAGCAAGTATGGTGGGTCTGACACACCGGTGTCAATGTGTTCTTTTTTCCATTTCCAGGAGTATATATATATATATATATATATATATATATATATATATATATATATATATATATATATATATATATACTCAGCGTCACCAGTAGACAGCCTGAATAAAATACAACTCAGTATCATGTTACCCTAAGTCCAAATCAGTTCAACAGAAGAAAGTCTCACGTTTCACTGAACCAGAGATGAAATAATTCAAAGTGTTAGTTGCTGTGAAATTTTCAGAGTCCCCATAGAACCACGACACGAAATAATTCTAAGTATCGCGGTCGATGTCCCGGAAAAATTCTATGTAAGTTAGTAACACGTACAGCTAGAGTACCTCCCAGAGCAGCATATATCCTGCATATTCCACTCCCTCTGGACGACTGCAGAAGATGCAAAATGCTCACCGCTTTTTAAGAGTGCGGTTCCACCACTCACACAAATTCCAATAATTTATATCACTTAAACTATGACAAAACTACCAGTCCGAATTATATCTTTTTTCAGAAATTCGATCTTTAAGTTAGTAGTGTCACTAGGAGTGCGCTGTAAGCTTGATTAAAATGAAATATTGCACTGAATAACACGTTGAGTAGTCCGCCGACAAATCTAATTTTAATGATTCCACGTTTCAATTGCAGTGACCAATTTTCAGTCTTTGCAAAATGTACCTAGAATAATTTAATTGCGTATCCATGTGGCATAAATGTCATGGAGGAAAATACCTGCTCTTTTCATTTCTGTAATTTAGAAATCATTAATGACATTAAAATTGTGAGTGGAACTAAGCGAAATTCTGATATAGCAATTAAAGTAGGTAATTGTACATACTAGAATTATTATCCAACTCTTGTGTTCGAACTTTTTATATATTTGCCAAAACAAATTGACCTGTTGATCGGGTTTCTGTCTTGGTTTATTAATTTACGATGTCTTTAATTAATGTGTCATTAATTTGTTTGTCACTGACTAATTAAGAATGTAATCTGTCATATAGACAACTCACTTGATGCATCTCGATGTGGTCTTTAATTTTTTGTGAGGCAACGGCCTTGCTGTAGTGGTAACACCCGTTCCCGTCAGATCACCAAAATTAAGTGCTATCGGGCTGGGCTAGAGCTTGAATGGGTCACCATCCGGTATGCTCAGCGCTACTGGCAAGCAGGATGCACCAAGGCCTTGTGAGACAAACTAAGGAGCTACTTGATTGAGAAGTAGCGACTCCTATAAAGGAAACTGACGTACGACAAGGAGGGCGGCGTGCTGACCTCATGCCCCTCCACATCCACATCCAGTGACGCTTGTGGCTTGAGGGTGACACGGTACTGTTGGACCTTCGTGGCCTGTTCGTGCAGAGTATAGTTTCAGCTACATAAATATTACTGTTATTACAAGTACGTTACATGCATATTCTTGCATCTATAACTTATTGTAAAAGTAGCTTGTGCAGTCGATCTGTATACCGTGTAACGATACAAGTATCATTACCACCTTCATTTCAATAACAGAGAAATTTTTGTTAACTTGTTATCACGAGTAATAACCTTGCGTACATGGATAACTGTATATAGAAGGCAGTGAGATGTTAGAGTAAGCACGATACGCTTCTACATCTACATGGATACTCTGCAAATGACATTTAAGTGGCTGGCAGAGGGTTCATCGAAGCACATTCACAGTTCTCTATTATTCCAATCTCGTATAGCGCGCGGAAAGAACGAACACCTATATCTTTCCGTAGGAGCTCTGATTTCCCTTATTTTAGCATAGTTATCGTTTATCCCTATGTAGGTCGGTGCCAACAAAATATTTTCACATTCCGGGGAGGAAGTTGGTGATTACAATTTCGTGAGAAGATTCCGCCACAACGATAAACGCATTTGTTTTAATGATGTCACTCCAAATCCTGTATCATTTCTGTGACACTCTCTCCCTTATTTCGCGATAATACAAAACATGCTGCCTTTCTTTGAACTTTTTCGATGTACTCCGACGAAATTAAGTTCCAGTTTGATAAAGCGTAGGGTACAGTGTTTTTTGTTTAATGAAAGTGCATTCACAGCATTGTATGCTTGTTTCGACTTAAAGTGTAATGTTTTAATATTAATACAAATCACATCTCTATACAGAGTGATCAGATATTGTAAAGCTATACGAAAGTAATGATTACTAGGTACATTACAAACAAAAGCACCATTAAAGTAGGGAAGGAAAAGGTTTATTTGTTATGATAGGAAATCAGAGAACCACCGAAGGAGCTAACCATCTTCAATGCTTAGTAGGTTTTTTTTCTTCATATATCTCTATACATTTATTTGCAAATATATCATATTCACAATAGTAATGTTTTGTGTAGATGAAAACTTTATTTTTCCACTAATGAAATCAGTGCATGTATGTTGTACAAGTCAGTCATTTGCAAAGTAGCATCATCATGTCACAGTGTTTCCCATTAATATTTGTGCCTTCTCTTCAGAATTTTTAATAAAGTTACTTTATTACTTCCTTTAATTAAATTTCTATATGCATCATAAGATACAAGCTGTGGATTCTACATGGAGACCAGTAAAGTGAATGCTGATTACTTACTACATGCAAGCATCTGCCCACAAACATTTATGAGTCCAGTCGCTGCTCACAGTCAATTAAGGCGAATACGTATCCATATTAGGATAAACCGGATGGGGCGTCACAACCAGCTGATTCGTCTTTCTGTCTCTGCACTAGAAGTGGTGCATCGTACGACACTGTAAGTAAGAAGGGTTACTGAAAAGTAATGCCCCTGAATTATTTATGTGAAAATCTTACAGCTCATTAAATAAAATAATCGTTATTAACATTTTACATCTTTATTCTTCATGTCTACATATTTATTTCTCAGTTCAAAAATCCTTTGTCTGTGCTGCTGAAGGGGAGGGGGCGGGGTGGAGGGGGGGATGACGTGACTTCACATTCAGGGACCATGTGAATTATTACAGGTCCACATGTGTTCAGCAAATCGCCTCGTGGAGTCCTCTTCACTGGTGGACCAAACCTCGAACATAGAATACGGGTCTGGACGTAATGCATGGTTGGTCCACCCGCGAGCTCTATCACAGATGTGACGTGTGGTGGATCCGCCTCCTAACATTGATCTGGATGTATAGTCCACGGAAGATCCACACTCGAACGCTAACTCGTATGTGGTATATAGTGTGGATCAGCATCCCAACACCACTTCGTACATTGCGCGTGATTGGTCCACCTTCAAACCCTATCCTGTGTGCGGCATGTTGTGGATCCACATCTCAAAGCAGCTTCGTACATTGCGTGTGGTGGATCCTCCTTCAAGCCCGATCCCGTGCACATTATGTTTTGGATCCACATCTCAATATTGCACCTGAAATAACGCGTGGCAGACCCACTTTCGAACGCTAACTCGGGTCTATTGAGGGTCCTGGGAGCCTTCCGCAAGGTATGCATGTACACAGACATACAGAAAACAGATCAAACGCTCTCCAAATATGAGGTGACTGGATACAGTCGAGTACAGTGCTATATAACACCTCCTGATCAGTGCATTACGGCTAGGTGCGGCATTTGCAGGCAATTTTACAACATAGAATGAGAGGATATGTCATGAGCACATGGAAAGATTTGACAAAAAACTCGATAGAATTCCGAAAAATTAGGAGTGAATAGGTATAAATTTAGCAAATATACACCGAAATGCCCGGATATTGGGGACTTACTTGCGTATCTTCGGGTTCGCGTCGAACAATTAGTACATGGGAACAAGTATGCAGCAACAAGAGGAATCCTAGAAAACGTCGACATCGAAACAAAGAGAATCAGGGAGACAGTAATTTTTTTCCGTCAAGTAAGCATCATCCTGTGTGTCTATTAAGGTACCAGAGATACACGTGAGTTGACTACTGTATTTGATGCTTTTCAGGAGGACAGAGAATCATTCATCTCTAAACTTACTTGCATCTGCATTAAAGGATAACAGAGAGGGGATAGATGATCGATTGACATGGATCTGTAACGAGGTACGATTTTATGGTTGGCTGTGTTTCACTGATACATTATACAGAAGGAGAAGTTGCTGCAGGTAAATTATTCCAGTGTTCTGTCTAGATGAATCAGTTGCGTGACATAGACTGCATTCTAGTCATTTATAGCCCCGTCTTCTGTAAATGGTTTAAAGCACTGTCTACTTGCAATCGTTTGCAGTAAACCAGTCGGCCATTGGAGGACTTCCATCTTACGTGTGATGAAACTTGACACATTCCTCTAAATGAACTTTGATTAATGCGATGTATCCCATCCCCCCTGTTACATCTCGGGTGTGAAACCGAGACTTCAGCGTCATAACTAAGTTAGCGGCAGGTGCTTGTGAGGTAATGTAATCCCCGTGTACATATTTACACGAGAAATGTGCTGTGTTAGTGACGGAATGACTATGTGTTTATCGGTTTCCGTTTAGGAGGTATCCCCCGATACTAGCGATCACTTTATATAGGAATGATGCAGTCATCGCATAATTTGTGAATCGTTATCACATGTGAATAGTGGACACTATACATCTCCGGAAAGCTATATTGTGCTCGTATCATGCAGAACAAGTGTTTTATGGAGGTACATTATTTTTCGTTCTACGGTTCGATAACATAGTTTATCATAGAGAAACCGGGAAGGAGGATGTATGTCACGTGCTTGAAATACATTTCTCACAGTGAAATATTAACAACGCTACATTCCATAGGACTGATTTGTCAAAAAGGCAGGTGATCTAACATTATAGCCCACCTCGTAGCCCTAGGGGTGTGTGCGTTTATGTTCTCTCATGCCAATACATTCCAGGTATCGATCCTAGACTCTAGAACAATACTTTAGAATTGAAAGCTTGGTTGGTTTACGTAAAAATGCGTCGAATTCCATCCATCTGGAGCTCCATCGCGCATAAAAACCATTCATTTCTTGTTATTCTTAACTGTCTGCTATTACATTATGGCACTTTGAAGTCTGTTACTATACATCGATAAGGAGTGCTAAGCTCCTCAACATGTGCGCATCTCGAGATGGGTGAGGACTCAGAATGTACGTACTGCACAGTCATCTATCCATGGTCACACTGATACTCACAGAGTGGAGAAGGGGTGGTTTAGTTATGATACTGAAATTAGGGAAACATGCTGTCAAACCATTGGCCGGTGTTGAACTTACTGTAAAATTGGTCAAATTGTTCATGCTATCGACTGTGATGCTCATTATTGGAGTACATAGATGGTGTCTTTTTCATCCCATCTATGCACTGGCATGGTCACCACATAATGATTGACTGATATCGCTTGTTTGAGCTGGAGAGCAAGTTTAGGTGGACGGACAGCTCCTTCTTGGGTGGATAGCACCGAATCACTGATCGCATACATGAGTGCAATACGAGGAATCAGTCGTAACAGAACATGGAGTTATGAGCTATTCCATCAGTGTGAGAGACATGTCTAAATGTACAGCTCTTGACTCGTTTTTGGACTGTAGTTTGAAGACTCCACACAAGGTGAGCAAACTCTTCCGGTTTCCTTACATTGTAAGTGGGTTTTATTTAAAATCAGCCGATGTGTTGTGCTGTAGGAACCTGATTTACGCTGTGCAATGTCTAGTTTCCTGCAAAAGGCCGTGAATCAGAACTTCTTAATGTCAGGTTAGAACCTGGCACAGGCCTCAAAGTTGTGGCAGAAAACGAACTGTTTTGCATTGTACAAAAGCGTGTTACAAAACAGTGTTTCAAACAATTAAACAGGACCAGCGGAAGTGTATTTTGCGACAATATAGTCTGTGGGATACCATCATCGCCTAGAGTGTAGGTGAAGAAACATTAAAGTGGCCTCTGCAGTGCCTGTATGTTTAACAGGATCATGCCACACAGGAGGCAATAGCAGCAGTAGTTTGATGTGTAATTTCGGTGAGGGACTGTGTATACCGTTAGAAATGCTTGGATGGCAGCACGCTGCTCTAGTCTGGGGAGTATTGCTAAATTTCTGTCTCCAGGCTAGAGCCTCAATGCAGCCTTGCATCATCATGCCAGCATCTATTCCTAGGTGACATTAATATCGGATGAAGTTAGTTGGGCTTTCATAGTTCGTAATTCTTCTCTATTTGGGGGTAGGCAATAATGGTGATAGCGTGTTGGGCTGATTGATTTGAATGGATACGGATCTGCTTCGGGCAGTAGTATCTGTATCTAGTTTGGAGAAGTACCACATTGCGCGCATTTCCACCGAATGGTCAGAACACAGTCCTGTTGCACTAACTCAGGTCGTTCTGTACCTACGTGGGTTGCGGAATGTGGTGGATATGTCTTTCTCCGACTTACGCTCAGTTACGACTTAAATTGGAATGATCACATTTGAAAAGCTGTAGAAATGGGAGTTGTTGCAAGATGTATAGGTGGTGACTAAAACCACATTGGCATTTTACTGTAGCAGCTAGGTTCTGGAAAGGTCACTCTTTTTGAGATATGTGATGGCCAGAAGTAAGACTGAATAGTGGTTGTATCCATTAAAGGAATTTTCAATAGGATCCAACGCAGGTATGTGCTTCAATGGAATGACTCGATTCCAAATCATGGACACCATTTCTAGCGGATAGCGTCACATTAGAGATCTGGGAAGCTAGTGCACATTTTCGTATGACGTCTCTCTTTCTAAGACACAGTGGTAGCAGTTGCAGGAAGAAATCTGAGAGACATGCACACCCATCGTTGTTTTTCGGTCAGTCTTATTTCGTATTGTAGGCAATCAGTTATTGACAATGTATTATACTTAGTAGTAGTGGTGGGTGCATGATATGTTCGCATTGGAACATCAGGTTATAAAGTATATTTTTCTGCAAGGAAAATGACTATGTTCAGTCGTAAGGAAGGTACATATATTTCCATGTCCTGAGCCACAGTCTTCAGCAGGGTGTATTTCCGATACTTTACTCATTGTCGAATACCATTCAATTAAGATCGTGATCGTAGCATTTAATTGTAAGTATAATAAAAAATATATGTAACCGGTTTTCTAGAATGATTCCGTGTATGCATGGCCTGTGGTGGGAATGATTCATGTTTCCTGTTAACGGCAGCAGCCATCCGAAAGCACAGGCCTTTTGGAGCATAGGAATGTATCTGAGTTAGCTTTGCCGTCGTCTAGAAGATCGAATAGCGAACTAATACTTAATATCTGTTGGGCGACTTTCGTAACCAAGTAGAAATTTGAGAAGATTGTGTATGGAAGTGCGTTTGCCCTGGACTGTTATTCCCTCTGATGTAAAATGTTCGGTTGACTGCTTCTGCACATTTTGTGCTTTTATTTAGTTGAGAGAAGATCGATTGGGGGTGTGTGTATCTAGCAGGTGAAAGAGACGTTATCTTGTTCTCTAAACATGGGTCAGACCTTAGTTGGCTTGTAAATTATAGTGATGATTTGCAATCTGTTAAATCACCGACTACGTTATTCGAGAGTGGAAATATCAGTTTCATTGGTTTGTTTGTAGTTACTCAGTGGTCTAGAGCATGTTCCATCTAACTAAAGTTTTGGATTTGTAGGGAAATAATTTCCAGTCTATATTTTCGGAATTATGTTGCGTGAGCGATCATAAGGCTACTGCTTTGTGCTTGATATCTAGAAGTACAGAGAAAATAGCATAATACTATGGCGAAAGATGCGGAGACACTTGTATTCATGTAATCCCAGAGTCTGGAGATGGGTTTAGTAATCCAAGCAAGCAGGCAGGTCCGGACCAGAAACAGTAACGCATTTGTACCAAGGGGGAAACGAGCCTGTCTTTGCACATCAGTTCTGAGAGTGACTTCAATTCACCGAGGGCTTTCTGATGTACAAGGGGTGATTTTGTATTGTGTAAGATACAAATTGTATGTTTACTACATCGACGCGGTATGTGTTGATATATTGCTAAGTTGGAGATTGGATTCAGGCTCTAATATTCATGCTTCTGGATCCAGTGAGACGACAGTGTAATTGAGTAAGAGTCTGTCCGTATTCGCAGGTGAAAGAGACGCTATCTTGTTCTCTAAACATGGGTCAGACCTTAGTTGGCTTGTAAATTATAGTGATGATTTGCAATCTGTTAAATCACCGACTACGTTATTCGAGAGTGGAAATATCAGTTTCATTGGTTTGTTTGTAGTTACTCAGTGGTCTAGAGCATGTTCCATCTAACTAAACTTTTGGATTTGTAGGGAAATAATTTGCAGTCTATATCCTCAGAATTGTTGCGTGAGTGATCAGGAGGCTACTTCTGTGTGCTTGATATCTAGAAGTACAGAGAAAATAGCATAATACTATGGCAAAGGAGGCGGAAATACTTGTATTCATGTAATCCCAGAGTCTGGAGATGGGTTTAGTAATCCAAGCAAGCAGGCAGGTCCAGACCAGAAACAGTAGCGCATTTGTACCGAGGGGGAAACGAGCCTGTCTTTGCACATCAGTTCTGAGAGTGACTTCAATTCACCGAGGGCTTTCTGATGTACAAGGGGTGATTTTGCATGGTGTAGGATACAAATTGTATGTTTAATACATCGACGCTGTATGCGTTGAAATATTGCTGAGTTGGAAATTGGATTCAGGCTCTAATACTCATGCTCCTGGACCCAGTGAGACGACAGTGTGATTGAGTAGGTGTCTGTCTGTATTTGATGATACGTATGGCACTTGGCGAGGTTTAGTTCTCAGTGTAATATGGCGATCAGTTTAAAATAGTTTACTGCCGCTGAATGTCACGTCTGTAGAAAGAAGGAAATGGTGGATGGTGCTTCCCTAGGACTGAGGATCATCGTGACATATAGTCGGTGAAAGTGTAGGCAACGGATAATTATCTCAGGTGCTGTACAGTTAAAAACGATAACTGCACTGTTTGTGGAAAATGTGTATTAGCTTGGTAAATTTACTGTGGTTTATGTTGTGTACAGTGTATATATATTGTGTTGTAAAGTTAGTGTGGTTCAAGTAGTGGCATGACTAGAGAGGATGACTGTTTGTCCTATGGTGAGGTATGCACAGATTTAGCACATCGAGAACTGTGAGAGATTTTCTATATAGAAAATTATGTGCACTGTTGATACTAAGATTCGTTCCAGTAGCAAGGCCGCGAAGAGGAGGCGTTACCTGTATATCGATCAGTGAAAGACTGTAGCTGCAATCTTAATATTTAATTCTAGCTATACCCGTAAATAAGTTGCTGGCTTAAAATATTCTTGTGATCCTCATATGTATTTGATGATCTGTAAACTACTTTGCGGATATAACTGTCAATGCAATTTAGCGATCTTTGCAAAATAATTTTACCACTGGAAGTCCAGACTGCAGAAAGAAAGAAAGGGTGGATGATGCTTTGATACTGATGGCATCAGTAATTCGGCAGATAAATTCGATAAGAGCCAGTCATAATGCTTGATTCATTCATATCCTTTGTGCTGGGATATAGGAGCCTCTACACAGTGGTGGGAACATTTGTATGTGTTGAAAGCAGGAAGGGTAGCACGTGATGGACTGGGGTATCACATTAAGTCCTTGAGGAATACTTCTTTCTGCGCTGTTGTCGTAAACAGGTCCTGTTAGGGCAAGAATTTCTGTGCATACAAGCTGAGACATCACGAAAACTCCTACAAAAGTGCACCTTAAGTGTTTCTTGGACTCTATGCAATTTACTAGAGTTCGACTGGGTTATTATTTTAGATAGCCGTGTCACTTCAGTATAACATTAAGAACATTGCTAGGTGGGCTTTTGATGGTAAGTAGCTATGCACAGCGATGTGTCAGCCACACATCACGCATGGTCCATTATAATCACTAGGGAGTAAACAGCTTGTGCTATTCTGGAATGGATTTCTGCAGCTTCTTCGCTGGACTGCAGTAAATAACTCTTTGGTACCATCTGATGACGTCATCAATGGCGCCTAGGTGATTACATATTTCATGACGGAATTGTCAGGTACCAAGTATGATAGGGATGTCGCTGCCTCATGTGTGTGGGCATCTGTGTGTGGTTTCACAGATGATGGCCACGTCACTAGGCGGGAGTTTCGCTAACCTCCTGTGGCTCTACAGGACAGTGGGTGGTGGACGGTGCATGTGCATGTCTTTGTTGTATTATTTTGCAAGTGGGTCTGTATGCTGTGCTATGCATTATTTGGACAGTTTACGAGTTGATCTCGTGTCTGCACATCTGTGTACTGTATTATTTAGGAACAGTTTGCAGGTCTGTACTGAAATTATTTCGGAAAATTTGGAGTTGTTTGAGTGCCTGCAGGCTGTGTATTGTGACCCCAAGCACATCAGGGCGAGTGTTTCGTGTCAGTGTAATAAATATACTCCATCCCTAAATAAAATGTTCCAAAATAAATAGAGTGCACTACTTCCTTAATCTCCCCAGGAGCCCAGTATAGCCTGAGTCATTTTTGCAACATTTTCCCCCTACAGACCACCATCTGGGATTAGGTCACAGGAGGGGTGACAGTACCCTCTGGTGGCAGTAATGTATACTAGGTCAGTTGAAGTCTAGATCTCGTGGTGGAGACATTGCTTGCAAAAGAAAAACTTATGCCCATCATAGGCAGAGTCGTTTTCCCACCATTTCGCCCCATCCTCTTTGGTGACATCATGTCCTGTGCACATTAGTACTTGTTAGTGCACGTTAGTAGACTTTAGTACATGTTAGTGTATGTTAGCCCAACAACATGTGTTGGTAAGGGGATGTAGCAGTCGGTTGAGGATTGTGGAGGAGACTTTAACCATTTCCTTCCAAGTCCAGGTATCGCTCTCTAGCAGTGCCATTATGTAGTTGGGCTCGTGGTGAACTCACTGTATGCCGCCATCTTGAATAACGGTAGTCATGTCATCAGATGACGTCACGGACGACAGTGCCCTCTGGTGCTGGTACTGCATACTAAGTCAGTTGGAGTCTGAAGCTCTTGGTGAACACAGTGTATACCGCCATCTTGGATTACGTAATAGATGGTGGTGGCGCTGTGTACTAAGTTAGTGGAAGTCCAGATCTCGTGGTGAACACACCAGATCGCCATACTGCTTTAAATTGTTTAAATAAAGACTTATGTCCAAGCCCTTTTCCCATGAATCCTTATGAGGAGGTGGCATTTGGGTGACTGAGGTTAGTACAAGTGTCCTTTATTACATACCATTTTCTTATCTTAGAAGAGAAACCCCAAGTGACTTATCTTCCCACCAAAATTCAAACTTGGCACCAGCTCATAGGAAGAGGTGGGGGTTGGGGGATGTAGGTTACTGGAGGTAGGCCAAGTGACATATCTTACAGTGATTTTCTTAGGTGCGATGCATTATCCTGTTAGAAATTTGAACTTTCCGCCATTTTTGGGAGGAGGCGTGGCATTTTCAGGCCCAAATTCTAATTTTTTGGCAAAAGCCGCCATCTTTGATGGTGTCATCACCGCTATCTTGGATACATCTGGCATCAATGCTGAGTGCACTAAAACGAACTTTGTTCCAATACTGATGTGTGCTTCCTCACAGACGTTTTTGAGAAATTCCGGAATCCAAGCAAGACCATGTATTCTCTGCATCCCTCTTTTTATTATAAAGCACCTGGGTTTTCTTTGGGTGCTATGCTCAAGAAGATGAAGCACAAAATCTGACTAGTGGCCGAAATGCTGTCATCCTGCTTCTCTTTGAGCAGTGGATCCATGGGTAAGTTTGTCACTGAGTTCATAGGTACAACATGGCAAACAACCCACATATGGGTGAGAGGTTCAGTGTATCGTTTGATTCGAGTTTCTTTATGTACATGTATTTCAGTAACCTATATGGGCATTCCATGCAACAATCACTGCCAATTGGTGCGTTTAGTTGAGTGTCCAAAGAACAATGCAAGGGATTAGGCTGGAAGATCAAGGGTATGGCGGCAGATTTTCAGGTGGGATGTGAGGGAGACAGAACTCACATACACTATTAGGTAGAACATACATACCTTATTATGCATAAATCACCCTATTGGTTTTCATGAGGTGCACAGCAATTTACTGCTGCATCCAGGGCAACTAGTTCCACAAGGAGGCTCCATCCCTAGGTTGATTACAGTAATAGGTAATAAATAAGATACATAGAGATACATAATTCACTGCCAGAATCTCGAGAAGCATCTCAGACTGGGGATGAGGCTTTTTAGAATCACACAGGTTATTTTCTTCAAGCAATCCCTCTGACTAAGGGAATACATTGATTTACGTACAAAATAGAGAACTTCCACAACATGTGACTTTGAGAAAGACGTTTTGGATTAATGAATAATTCGATTTTTCACAAAACCATGGAGTATTTTATGGAACACCATGAAATTTTAATTAGATCTGAATTCATTTGATGTTACGGTATAGGAAAATTCTTCATGAGACGAAATTTTAAATGGCTCACTATATTCAATAAGAACTTTGTTGCTGTGGAGATGCTGAAGGTGTCAGCAGAATTCACAAAATGTATCTATGTGAGGATGTGCATACTACACCTATCTGCACTCCATAAGTACCAGTTCCATTACGAGTTTGCAAAAATTCGTTTCGCTGATTCTGCATTACTTTATATGGATACAGATACCTTCATCTACTGGTTGAAGAGACATGATCCATATGGAGTACAGAAATGCCTTGTTTAAGAATTTGACACGTTTTCAATACAGCTAACAATCCTAATGATGTTGTTCCACATAACATGAAGGTTGTTGATTTAATTAATGACATGGTGAACCGGTAACTGATTGTGTACCTTGTAGGTCTGTGTGCAAAAATATGTGTATCGCATATTGGAAGCTGCTACTCAGTATGGGAAAAGGGTATGTGGCATCGAGAGCCCACTTGATCGAACACTGTTTGCAGTGACTGTACAGTATTGTTTGTGGATGGTTCAGCAAACTAGTATATGAACGATAACATGTGAGATGTACGCTATGATGCAGTCTGAAGTCGGCTTGTCGCCTCATGACGATAAAGGGGTTACTTGTGTGTTCTCCTATACTCATACTAGTCACTTGTTGAGAGAGGATGAGGACTCTGACTGAGTGAGAGGGAGAGGATGAGACTGGGTGTAAATGTTGCAGGGCACTTTCATCTCAGTGTAAGAAATTGTGTGTGTGTGTGTGTGTGTAAATATTTATTTATATGCACTTGTGTGAGGAATAAACATATACCTTGTAAAATAACTGTCCAAACTTTACATTTCTTGACAAAAATAGTGCTTGTCAAATATCTGTGCACCATTTGCGATGACAAACAAAATTTCCAACAGGAATATATGTACTCAACTTGCACATCATGTAAATAGAGCAGTTTTTTAGTTTCATCTGTCACAGGCCACCTCAGTCTGAGTAGTTTTTCATTGTAGATGTATACATACCAGGTTCACGAAATGTGATGTCGTTGTTGTTGTAGCTTAGCTAGCATGTAGCGGCTACAGTTGTGACTGTGTAATTTATTTGTAGTATAGGTGTAAAAGTGTATCCGCATTATATTTAGTCTTTGAAAACAGTAAATAGTTCAACCAGTGAATCGTTTTTGTTATTGTGCAAAAAAATGTTCCTAGATTGAAATATAGCATCAAATCACGAGAAACAAATAGAATCTCAAGAATCTAGATGCCATTGTGAGAAATGAGGAAACAAAAAATTTTTACTGTATGTATTTGTTAGGGTTATTTACAGAAAATCTATTCTAATTGTATACATAAAGGACTAAAAGGACACACATGACATTGGTTTTTAAACACGAATATGAAGTTTAAGATGGAGAATATCGGAATATATGTAATGGAAGAATGGGATTATGCCTATTGTGCAGTGTGTGTTTTATTGTGGAAGCAGGTAGCACATGGCAATATCCATTTCCAGAGAGATATAGCAGACATGTCTAAAATTATATTTCCTGTGCTTGAAAAGAACCACAGACTTTATTTATGGGTAATATTACATATTCACAAAATGTGAAAGAAAGTACACAGATTCTGAGTTAGAAATTCATTTATTTTTCATCCAACTTGTATTTTACTTTTTCACAAGTAGAAACAACTCTACTTTCACGTGTCTTGTAGTGTAATTGTCAGGCTTCCCATCCAAAATGAAGAAAATTCTTTGAGTGGCATGTGACGTTTAATTTCTCACTAGTATCAAACCTCTCCCTGCCAGCAAAAATGGTCAATACACCAATGCGAGCACCTCTAGTTCATTTAGTGTGGGGCAGTGGAATTGGACAAAGTTGTCTCCTTGACTGGCTATTTCAGAATATATAATCAGCTCCAGCTCAGACAACCGACTATATGTGTTGTCAAATGCATCTTCAGTAAACTGCACTGCATCACCTTTATTTGCTGAAAAGTACTACCTTTACACTTGACTGTCTTTACCTCCTTGCAGTTGCGACGAAATTTTAATTTTTATTTTTATTTTTTTTTATTTTTTTACGTATGCGATGCACCAATTGCTACGGATTATACGTTGCTGCTGCTGCAAAGCAATTTCTTTTATAATTTTTGTTCGCCTACCTCTTTACAGCGGTAGATCTTCGCACGTAAACTCCTGACTGCAGCTACATACGAGATCACAGAAAAGCAGCGTTGAGGAAACTGTAACCTCATAGATACACGCCGGAGACCGAAATAAGTAAAATTTGCTGAAAATTGTCTATGTACTTTAAAGAAATGATTCGGAAAAGGGATGTCACTCGTATTTTAAACATGAAGTTCAAATTTAAACTTTCAATAGATCTTTATTGCCTTCAAGCAAGATCATCAGCCCACATTTACGAAAATTACTAAAGTTTCTGCTCACAGGTATCACCATACCTAAAACAGCCAGAAATTTTACCTTCCCAAATTCCGAAAGCAATTACTTGTAACACAGTCAATGATGGGCCAATTACTTCTGCACACGATATTCAGTGGTTGTTTTTAGTAAATGTATTTGCTCGCCATAAAATACTCAGTAAGAATATACTTAGTACCGCCACGCTATATAATTCAAAGTTCACTCGCGATTTTCGTCGGAACGAATTATCACAACACACTAAAGTTTTCATAAACAGTTTCTGGTCACTACCAGATACCATTAACATTGGACCATAACGCGGAAGTCATCCCAAGACTTCATGTTACACATAATGCGAAAAGTCACATCCAGCATAACCGCCTCCAATCAAAGCTAGCTCGCGACTGTCTTCTCACTCTCCCACTCTCTAAAGTATATCTCCTCGCTAGGTGGCCAACCGTCTCGCTTCTCATTGGCTGTCAGCACCTACGAGCAATGAGAACTCACTTCTAGGGCGCGGCTCGCGCCAAAATCTAGCAATCACCAACCACTTCTCTAGGCTCACTGACGTCATCAAATTAAGTAACACAAAACTCTCTAATTAAATAAACAGAACAAAATAAACTGCAGTCTTTACTCTATATCTGGAAATTTATTATGTAGTCGCGAATGTTCTGGCTGTCTTATACATAAGCATACATACTTGGACATCCGACATTCACTAGTAGGGGAACCACTGGTGGATTCATTCCCACGTTACAGAGTTGGAACACCTGCCAGTTCCTGTAGAGAATTACATGAATGATTTTTAATAATGCCGAAGATCCCACATACTCTCATGCACGCATTCTCATTCACATGCACCCTAACACACAATACACATATTTACTTAGAATTCTGGAAATTATTGTTATAGAAAAGCTACAGAGGTTTTCTGAAACTAAAAACTTTCCAAATTTATATATGAACACTGAAAGTGTTATCAGATCATCGTACATAGCCACTGAAGGTCAACTATTATATAACTGTATTTGTTTACATTCTTGACTGTCGGAAAATTACGTTTTTATGGAATTTTACTAACTTCCAAAAAACAACTATTTTTGACCTCAGACTTTGACATGTTGTTTGTTTTCACAACAGAAGGATGTACATCAAATATGACGTTCCTCAGGTTATTTCTTTATTAGTTACCAATATTTTTAGTTTCGTATAATGTAAGTGGCCTTCCAGCGATACTCCACAGCTTTCACACGCGCAGCTGCTACAGATGGTCGTGACGTCAGTCTGCAGGGCACAACTCGTCCGTTACTGACCGTATAATACTCTACCAGCTTACATTGCAGCCCACATACAATCTGAAGTAAAGCTTGTAATAGACAAATGGGCGATCGCGCACTAGTTGCGACACCACACAGTCTCCATGTAGGAGACAATGAATGCAGTCCTCAGCTGTATGCTTATAGGTAATATATTCATTAAAGTCTTCTTTGTCCGACTTCTCAATAACTGAGCACCTTAGCCACCAAAACTGAAGACACTACCTTCCTATGCAGCCTTTTTCCCACCAATTCACAAGTGGGAGTTGGGGGAGAGGAGGTTTTGAAGGAGCCATATCTCTCACAAACTGACTAAATTAAGACTATGCAAACTGAATTTATAAGTAAACAGTATATTATTATGTGCTCTGCAATGTAATTGACATTAATTTGTATTCTGAATCGTGAGATCCTTCTTCTGCTGCAGCTTAGCGCAAATAGAGCCTTTTCCCTGCCAATTCACATATGGGGGGAGATGAGGGAAAGTGGGAGAGGAGAGGGAGAGTGGTAGAGGGGAAGGGAAGCGTGGCGGTTTAGCCAGGACAGGAGAAAAGTTTCTCAGAAATTAACTGGTGAGTGGTGACAAAAAGGTGACTCAGTATTAGCATACTCTTTCCCTGGGGGCCTGGAAGGAGGAGCGGAAGGTTGGGCGTTTCTCCACTACCAAGGGGTCATAAATGAACCACCTGCTGCTCATAAATCAATTAGGGTAATAATACGTATAGAGGAGGTGGAGGGAAATATTTTGCTCTGAATGTATGCTTGTCCCTGCAAACTCAAAACGCACTAGAGTCTGCTTTTCCCCAATAGTCATGCATGCAGTCCTTTGATCAGCCCATATCAACACCTCTCAGCTTTCCTCACTTCTCCTAGAAACTATTCTGTACAGTGTTACATTTATTTAGCAGTCTGACAATGTTGTATTTGCGAAATTTTGTGATTGGTGCAACTGTCTACAGTTCCTTAGAATTGTAGTGTCTGAATGTTTATCATTCATTGCTTACGCTTGGTACAAAGAATATTCTAGGTCTAGTGGTTGTTTGGACAAAAAGAGGCAGTTAATTAAGGACAAACACAGCAGGGAGGATAAGATTTCTCATTTCCTCAATTTTTTTATTTTATCTTTTGGGCCATCAGCCTTCTGGCTGGTTTGACGCAGCCCACCAGTATTTTCTTTCCTATGCCAACCTTTTCATCTCAGGGTAGCACTTGCAACCTATGTCCTCAATTATTTGCTGTATGTATTCCAATCTCTGTCTTACTCTAGTACCATGGAGATCATTCCCTCGTGAATTAACAGATGTCCTATCATCCTGTGTTATCAAAAGACATGAAGAGGAACAAATAGCAATAAGAGTAAATGATACATTGGTGACAGATGTGAAAGGTGTTGTAGAACTTTTTAAGAAACATTTTATAACTGTTACAGTAAAGATGGGGTTGTCAGGTTCGGTAGATGCTGCTATGGAATACCTCAGACTAGACATTTCGAGTAACTTCCATAATAAGAGTTTGACCCTTACTACCCCAGCAGAAATAAGGTCCATCATAAAATCTTTAAAATCAAAAACGTCTAGTGGGTATGGTGAAATACCAACAAAGTTAATTAAAGAATGTGATTTGAGTTTAGTAACATATTAAGCTAACTGTGTGACCAGTCGTTTATCAGTGGAATATTTCCTGAATGGTTGAAATATGCTGAAGTTAAGCCACTCTTTAAAAAAGGGAGATATAGAAATAGCATCAAATTTCCGTCCAATTTCACTATTGCCAGCATTTTCAAAAATTTTAGAAAAAGTTATGTACAATCGGCTTTATAACAATCTTATCTCAAATAACACACTGTCAAAATCATAGTTAGGATTTGTAAACGGTTCTGATATTGAGAAGGCTATCTACACTTACAGTGAAAATGTGCATAATTCATTAGACAAAAATTGCATGCAAATGGTAAATTGTGTGATCTGTCAGAGGCATTTGACTGTGTAAATCACAATATCCTTTAAAGTAAAGTAGAATATTATAGTGTAACAGGAAATGCTGCAAAATGGTTCAAATCTTATATATCTGGCAGGAAACAAAGGGTGTTATTAAGAAAGAGACATCTATCAAGTTATCAGGCATCATCCAACTTTGAACTAATTATATGTGGGGTCTCACAAGGTTCCATTTTGGGGCCCTTACTTTTTCTTGTGTACGTCAATGACATCTCATCAGTAACATAACCAGATGCCAAGTTCGTTTTGTTTGTTGATGATACAAAAATTGCAATAAACAGCAAATCAAGTGTAGTCTTAGAAAGATCAGCTAATAAACTATTTGTGGACATTAATCACTGGTTCCTAGCCATTTCTTCGTCACTAAACTTTGAAAAACTCACTACATACAGTTCTGAACTTGTAAGTAGTGTCCCATGTGTATATGCCTAACATACGATGACAAACAGATAGAAGAAGTGGACAGTGTTAAATTCGTGGGATTACAGCTTGATAATAAATTCAACTGGGAGGAGCACACAACAGAACTGCTGAAGTGTCTTAACGAATCTCTATTTGCAATGCGAATTGTGTCATACATAAGGGATATAAAAATGAAAAAGCTGGCATACTATTAGATTAGATTAGATTAGATTAGATTTACTTTCATTCCAATTGATCCGTAGTGAGGAGATCCTCCTGGATGTGGAACATGTCAGAAAAACAACAATACATGACAAATATTTACAACTAAAACAAATAAGCTAATGTACCATTCCACAGGTCCCAAGTGGAATGATCGTCATTTTTAATGAACACTAAGAGTCATTTTACAAATACTAATGCACGGAATTTAAAATAAAAAACGTTTTTTATTTATTTATAAGGTAATAAACATGTAATACAACTACTGTAATACTTATTTACAATGAACACATTACTGCACTGAAATGGTGCAGAAGTTAGATTATACTTACACACACACACACACACACACACACACACACAAATTTTCAGTGAACACATTACTGCACTGAAATTGTGCAGAAGTTATGTTGTACTTATATACAAATCAGTTAGTTTTACTAAGAAATTCATCAATGGAGTAGAAGGAGTTGGCCACCAATAAATCCTTTAGGCTTCTCTTAAACTGAATTTCATTGGTTGTTAAGCTTTTTACGGCTGCTGGCAAGTTATTGAAAATGTGTGTTCCTGAATAATGCACACCTTTTTGTACAAGACTAAGTGACTTTAAATTCTTGTGAAGATTATTCTTATTTCTAGTATTGATTCCATGAATTGAGCTGTTGGTTTGAAAAAGTGATATATATTTTAATGACAAATTTCATTAAGGAATAAATATACTGGGAAGCTGTAGTTAGTATCCCTAGTTCCCTAAACAGGCTTCTGCAGGATGTTCTTGAGTTCACACCACATATAATTCTTACTGCACGTTTTTGTGCCCAGAAAACTTTAGCTTGGCTTGATGAATTACCCCAAAAAATAATCCTATATGACATTATGGAATGAAAGTAAGCATAGTATGCCAGCTTTTTCATTTTTATATCCCCTACGTCTGACAAAATTCGCATTGCAAACAGAGATTTGTTAAGACGCTTCAGCAGTTCTGTGGTGTGCCCCTCCCAATTGAATTTATTATCAAGCTGTAATCCCAAGAATTTAACACTGTCCACTTCTTCTATCTTCTTGTCATCATATGTTAGACATATACTCTTGGGACACCCCTTACAAGTTCTGAACTGCATGTAGTGTGTTTTTTCAAAGTTTAGTGACAAAGAATTGGCTAGGAACCAGTGATTAATGTCCACAAATATTTTATTGGCTGATCTTTCTAAGACTACACTTGATTTGCTATTTATTGCAATGTTTGTATCATCGGCAAACAAAACAAACTTGGTATCTGGTAATGTTACTGATGAAAGGTCATTGATATACACAAGAAAAAGTAAGGGCCCCAAAATGGAACCTTGTGGGACCCCACATGTAATTAGTTCCCAGTTGGATGATGCCTGATAGACATGTATCAAGCTCTTTCCTAATAACACCCTTTGTTTCCTGCCAGAGATATAAGATTTGAACCATTTTGCAGCATTTCCTGTTACACTATAATATTCTAGTTTACTTGAAAGGATATTGTGATTTACACAGTCAAATGCCTTTGATAGATCACAAAATATACCAGTTGCCTGCAATTTTTTGTCTAATGAATTAAGCACATTTTCACTGTAAGTGAAGATAGCCTTCTCAATATCAGAACGTTTTAGAAATCCAAACTGTGACTTTGACAGTATGTTATTTGAGATAAGATGGTTATAAAGACGACGGTACATTACTTTTTCGAAAATTTTTGAGAATGCTGGTAACAGTGAAATTGGACGGAAATTTGATGCTATTTCTTTATCTCCCTTCTTAAACAGTGGCTTAACTTCAGCATATTTCAGCCATTCAGGAAATATTCCACTGATAAACGACTGGTTACACAGATAGCTTAATATGTTACTCAGCTCAGAATCACATTCTTTAATTAACTTTGTTGATATTTCATCATACCCACTAGATGTTTTTGATTTTAAAGATTTTATGATGGACATTATTTCTGTTGGGTTAGTGAGGGTCAAATTCATATTATGGAAATTACTTGAAATGTCTGGTTTAAGGTAATCCATAGCAGCATCTACCGAACCTGACAACCCCATCTTTTCAGTAACAGTTATAAAATGTTTGTTAAAAAGTTCTGCAACACTATACACATCTGTCACCAATGTATCATTTACTCTTAATGCTATTTGTTCCTCTTCATGTCTGGTCCTACCGGTCTCCTCCTTCACTATATCCCATATTGTCTTTATTTTGTTATCTGATATGACTATCTTTTCCTTGTAATATATTTGCTTTGACATCCATATTACAGTCTTTAATATTTTGCAGTATTTCTTATAATGTGCTATAGCATCAACATTGGAAATGTTTCGGATTGACAGATACAGTTTTCTTTTTGTTTTACAAGATACCCTTATTCCTCGAGTAATCCATGGCTTCTTTGTAGATTTTCCTCTAACCTTGGTAAGTTTTGGGGGAAAGCAGTGTTCAAATAAGGTAAGCACTTTATTAGCAAAAATGTTATATATTTCATTCATGCCATGAGCACTGTAAACATCAGTCCAGTGAATGTCTCTGAGGAGTGTCCTAAAATAATCAATTTTTGGCTTACTGATTACCCTCTTGAGCTCAGATTTAACAGATTTTATATCCTGTTCAGTATTAACATTTAACAGAAGGAACTGCATGTCATGGTCTGAGAGGCCATTGGCTATTGGTTTTGTAATATAATTTTGTTCATTGGACTTTTCTATAAAGATATTATCAATGGCTGTTTGGGAGCAAGTGGCTATCCTAGTGGGGAACTTTACTGTGGGAATTAACTTGAATGATAGTGTTACTAACTCAAATAAGTTCTTATTCGGAGAGTCTTTAAGGAAATCTACATTGAAATCACCAGCAACCACTATTTCTTTGTTTATGGTTATTAAATGGGCCAGTACAGCTTCAAGGTGGTTTACAAACAGATTAAAGTTACCTGCAGGTGCTCGATATACACTTAATATTATGAAAGATTTTTTGTGAAAATCTAATTCTGTTGCACATGCTTCCATATGCTGTTCTAGGCAAAATTTATGAATGTCTATGTTCTTAAATTTATGACAGTTCCTGATGAATGTGGCAACTCCTCCTTTCTCCATTTCTGATCTACAAAAGTGAGATGCTAACCTAAACCCTGCTTATTTTCATTCCATAATGTCATATGGGATTATTTCTTGGGGTAATTCATCAATCCAAGCTAAAGTTTTCCAGGCACAAAAACGTGCAGTAAGAGTTATATGTGGTGTGTACTCAAGAACATCCTGCAGAAGCCTGTTTAGGGAACTAGGGATACTAACTAATTCTTCCCAATATATTTATTCCTTAATGAAATTTGTCATTAAAAATATATAAGTTTTTCAAACCCACAGCTGAATTCGTGGGATCAAAACTAGAAATAAGAATAATTTTCACAAGGATTTAAAGTCACTTAGTCTTGCACAAAAAGGTGTGCATTATTCAGGCTCACGCATTTTCAATAACTTCCCATCAGCCATAAAAAGCTTAACAACCAGTGAAATTCAGTTTAAGAGAAGACTGTAAGGATTTATTGCTGGCCAACTCCTTTTACTCCATTGATGAAATTCTCAGTAGAACTAACTGATTTCGGTGTGTGATATTATAACTTCTGCACAATTTCACGCAGTAATATGTTCATTATAAATATATATGTGTGTGTGTGTGTGTGTGTGTGTGTGTGTGTGTGTGTGTGTGTGTGTGTGTAAGCAGAATCTAACTTCTGCACCATTTCATTGCAGTAATGTGTTCGTTGTAAATAAGTATTGCAGTAGTTGTATTGCACATTTATTACTTATAAATAAATAGAAACCTTTTATTTTCGTTTCAGTGCATTAACATTTGTATTATGACTCTTTCATATAGTGTTCATTAAAAAAATGATGATCATTCCACTTCGGACCTGTGGAATGATACTTTAGCTTATTTGTTTTTGTTGTAAATATTTGTCATGTATTGTTGTTTTTCTGACATGTTCTACATCCTGGAAGACCTCCTCACTACGGATCAATTGGAATTAAAGTAAATCTAATTTAATCTAATCTATCTCTGTATCGGTGTTTTCCACATATTCCTTTCCCCTCTGGTTCTCCCAGAATGTCCTCTTTCGTTACCTTATCAGTCCACCTAATTTTGAAATTTGTCTGTAGCACCACATCTCACATGCTTCGATTCCCTTGTGTTCCAGTTTTCCAACAGTCCATGTTTCACTATCATACATTGCTCCGCTCCAAACTTACATTCCTAGAAATTTCATTCTGAAGTTGATACCTGTGTTTGATATTAGTAGACTTCTCTTGGCCAGGAGTACCCTTATTGCCATTGCTAGTCAGAGTTTGATGTCCTCTCTCCTCCATCCATCATTGGTTACTTTACTGCCTAGGTAGCGGAATTTCTTAACTTCTAATACTTTCTGATCATCGATCCTAATGTTAAGTTTCACACTGTTCTCAGTTTTGCTACTTCTCATTACTTTCGTCTTTTTTCGATTTAGTCTCATTCCATATCTGGAACTCAGTAGATTGTTCATTCTATTCAGCAGATCATGTAATTCTTCTTCACTTTGACTCATGACAACAATGCCATCAGCGAATTGTATCATTGACATCCTTTCAACTACAATTTCAGCTCCACTCCAGAAGCTTTCTTTCCATATTTGGAAGTCATTAGATTGTTCATTCTATTCAGCAGATCATGTAATTGTTCTTCACTTTGACTCATGATAACAATGTCATCAGCGAATTGTATTCTTGACATCCTTTAACTTTAATTTCAGCTCCACTCCTGAAGCTTTCTTTTATTTCCATCACTGCTTCTTCGATGTAAAGATTGGACAGTAGTGGTGAAAGACTACATCGCTGCCTTCCACCCGTTTTTAATCCGAGCGCTTTGCTCTTGGTCGTCCAGTCTTATTATTTCATCTTGGCTCTATTACATATTGTGTATTACCCATCTCTTCCTATAGCTTACCCCTATTTTTCTCACAATTTCCTACATCTAGCAACATTTTACGTTGTTGAACGCTTTATCTACGTCGACAAATCCTTTGAAAATGTCTTTTAGTCTTGCTTCCATATCCAATTAGAACGTCAGAATTGCCTCTCTCGTTCCTTTCTTGAAGCCAAACTGATCGTCATCTAGCACATCCTCAATTTTCTTTTCTATTCTTCTGTATATTATTCTTGTCATCAAATTTGATGTATGAGCTGTTAACCTGATTGTGCGATACTTCTCACACTTGTCACCTCTTGCAGTCTGTGAAACTATGTGGATGATATCTTTCTGAAAGTCAGAGGGTATGTCGCCAGACTCATACATTCTACACACTTACGTGAATACTCGTTTTCTTGCAACTTCACTCAATGACTTTAGAAATTCTGATGGAATGTTATCTATCCCTTGTGTCTTATTTGATCTTTAGTACTGCAAAGGACTCTTAAATTCTGATTTTAATACCGGATCGCCTATCTCTTCTAAACGGACACCTGTTTCTTCTTCTATCAAATGAGACAAAACTTTCCCCTTATAGACGCTTTCACTGTATTCTCTCCACCTACCCGCTTTCTCCTCTGCATTTAACAGGGGAGTTCCCGTCACACTCTTAATTGTTACCACTCTTGCTTTTAATGACACCGAAGGTTGTTTTGACCTACCAGTGTGCTGAGTCAGTCCTTCTGACAAGTATTTCTTTTTCTATTTCTTCGTATTTTGCAAGCAGCCATCTAGTCTTAGCTTCCCTGCTCTTCCTGTTTATTTCATTCCTCAGTGACTTCTGTTTCTGTATTCCTGAGATTTTCCTGAACATTTTTGTACTTCCTCCTTTCATCGATTCTCTGTATGTGTGAACGACATGTACCGTAAATCTGCTGTGGCGTAGTATTACAAAACGAGGCAGAAAGGAGGTAAAGATGTGTCTGACGGTGAAAGAGCAAAAAATTACAACGGTCAGTGGATGATCTGTATGGGATTCATTGTTCTGGACATCAAGAAACACTTCATGCAATATTAGCATGCATGGAGCACAGGATGAAATAAGCGGTACGAACAGGAAATTTTCGAGAGTGGTAAGAACACAACATCGTCGTTGGCTACGCTTTATGCTGGAACTGAACGAAGAGTACAGAGACTCCAAGCATAACTGCAAGGAACCTTCGTCAAGTCAACGGGCATGCCTGAAACAGTTTTTTGATTGAAGACACGCAATTGTTGAGTTAATGAAAGTAAAAGAAAAGCAGGAGTGAAATTAGAGCATCCGGAAAGGATTGCGGACACCTTACTTTTAAGTGGACCGCACACTACCCACACGCAGTAAGATGTTTCAAGGTGACAAAAATCTTCATTCTTATTTGGTGGGGATAGGTTTAAAATTAAAATCGCCTTGTGGAAGGGGCAATTTCTGACAAAAAAGCCCATTTCCCTGAGCACACTGTCGTTAAAAAATACGCGAAGAATTCATTGTGATGATAAATTATTTGCTAGAATAGTTTTCTAAATGCTTTGAGGATACTGTCAATCTGAAATCAGTTTTTTCGCAGTTTCCGAGACAGATTGTCGCTCCAGTTGAATGTTCCCCCTTACATGTACCGAACAAACCGATCGATCAGCAAGGCAGGCAATTTCTATTTATAAAACTGTGTAGGAGTTCTATTTTGTTTCATATGGAGAGAGTTTCCATGTATCCTTAATGAGATTCTATCATGATGCAATTTTTCAATCGGTATATGAGCGTGAAAGGCTGTTTTCGATTACAAAACTAGTAGAGTGGCTATTACGAGGCAGTCAGCTAAAATGTCTATGAGGGTCTGTAAGACATCTGTTTCTGTCAGACATAAAATTTATCATGTGCTCAGAGTGAAAAAGTAGTTGTGATCTACTTTGTTATGAAATATTGAACCAGGCCCCATTAAGGTGATCAGTACTTCTTGCTCGACTGCAATGCCATATGAACGAGGCGCATTCACCGTTTTCACCTCCTCCTTATCATTTTTTTAAGACAGCGTGGCGTGATGGTGGGGGAATTGTGCAGCCAGATTTCAGAAGTCGGCAGTTGAGCGAGAGCACTGCACACATGATAAATTCTTAGTTGTTCCAGACCTTAACTTCAGATGATAGGACGTAATTATGTACTTGCATCAACACACACATACACTCACAATGAACGATATATGGCTCTTTAATTCTCTCTGTACCGCTCTGATACTGTTATCTACATTAAAATATATGTTAGCAGTCAAACGTTCCGTGGAAGCTATACAACCAGTACCAAACCAAGGAAGTGATTCCTTGATGCAACTATCATATATTACAGATGGCTGGTGATTAACTATAAACAGCTTAAGACCCAACGCAGCAAAGGAAATCTCAACGTTACTCACCTCATCCTCGATGATCCTGAACTCAGCAAATCTCTTTGTCAGCTTCTTTACCCTCTTGGTACACGTTATCATTCCTTATATTGGCGTTAAACGTATTATTTAATATATCTTATGTCAACCTAAAGAAGCAAAATTTGTTGAAAAAAGACTAAATTGTTGACAAAAAGTCACATAAAAATCTTAGACTTTTCGAAGTTAATCACTGAAACTGATACCGAACTTCAGTGTAGTGCAAAAATTGTACAAAGCTATAACTTGTTCTTGTTCACTGCCCGACCAGGAACAAACTCTAAGTTATTTATCAAATAGTCAAATAATGTAGAGCTCCTCCGGAAGCTCTATGTTTGCATAACCAAGATAACGATGCCCCTTTAGACACAAAACAACAACATCAGACGTGTGCAGTTATGCCGAACTGTGGGCACTTGTTTGTCTCAATTTTAACTGTGATGCTGTTACTCGCCTAGGACGCTGAGGGCAACTCACCACATGCTTACCGTAGTTTGCATTAGATGACACAATTGCTCTGCAGTCTATTATCGGGACAAATACTAGGTCAGTCCAGAAAATTCACAGCTTCTATGCTGCTGTTCTCTCTCTTCACACTGATTTACAAAAAACGAATCTCTGCAAAGAATTAGTTACATTTGACGTTTCACAAAAGTAGCTGGTTTAACTACCAAAATATCGCATTCATAAAATAGCCCACGAATGATAATAATCCTTATGGAGCCATCTTTGGGTCATATAACAGATTCAAGAGACAATTTCACTTGATCTACAATCATCTTAAAACCACAGAGATAACTGGTTGCTGGAATCTCACATACGATGGGTAGTAAGAAAATATTAACCAGCCCTCGAAAAATTGAAAGTTACATTGTTAATGGGTTGTTTGTTTGCAGCCCTGATAAACAATGAACTTTTCACCATATAGTATTAAAACATGCTGCTTGAAGAGCCAATACTAAATTGTACAGCCCTCTCATACAGAGGACTACGTAAGTATGACTCAGTGAAGCTGTAGGCAAAGTGGAGAAAAAATTTCTTTGTGACTAATGCTCCATTTCTCAACCATTTGGAAATGGACGGAGATATGTTTCCATTAAATAAAAATATGAACAGTTTTCGATGAGATTTGAGTTCCTTCAAAAATGGTTTGTGGCTAATAAGTTTACGAAAGTGTGCAGGAATTGTGGTAGTATGAACATCAGGAATGTAGTCTATAAAAAGTGAAACGTGAAACCGGTGAAATACTTCAACAAATACTTTCCATCGATGACGGTAGTAAAACCATAAAAACAGTAGAAATATTCGTGTGATGGACATTGTTATCAACACGATAGGATAGAAAAATTATAGCAACTTATTTCACTGATGTTTTATTAACTATTATCGGCACAATTAAGAATATATTATGTTTATATTCCTAACAATGAAATAAGTTAACAGGCTTAACGAACGTGGAGCTCATGTAAATACATACAAGTAAATTCGTATTGATATCAGCAAAGGAAGAGTCAAATTATTGCACACTAATGGGTTAACAGCAGTATAAAGA
Source organism: Schistocerca piceifrons (assembly GCF_021461385.2). Classification (NCBI taxonomy): domain Eukaryota; kingdom Metazoa; phylum Arthropoda; class Insecta; order Orthoptera; family Acrididae; genus Schistocerca; species Schistocerca piceifrons. The sequence continues at coordinate 611,201,319 of NC_060142.1, read as the reverse complement.
GAAAGATCGTGACCTCAGCTTCCAGTATTTCTGTCAAAACAGTGTTTGTGAGGAAGTAAATAATACTGTTTGAATAAAAAAGTTGACGAAATTTATTCTCCTGGTTATCACCTGTTACAAAGTGCAAACTTTTGAATGTTGTAAGCTCATTGTGCGGATGCTAATGGTTCCAGATAAGTAGAAACAATTTACACATTTCTTATGAAAATAATTTTATGAGGTGAGGTGGACAAGTACTGTTCGCACCCGTGACATGCCATAAGTCATTCGTGTCCTCTGGGTGGTGCTAAAGAACAGTCACTTAAAGGCAACTATCTAAAACCTAGAAGCAGAGACTGCCAGACAATCTCAAAGATCTCCCGGCGAAAATGAATTTGTCACAATACATGGATTCAGACGATTCTTCATGACCCTCCAGCTATAAATTTTGCACCTGTTATGTCAAATAAATACTACAGACTTACAGAAAATTTTATCAAAATATAACGTCGATGTTGCTGATGTTTACGAAACAAATACTGAAGATGAAGAGCAAATGTATCAGAGAGCCAAAATTCCTGACTTTGGCTTAATACGAGCTTATTGAGTGGCAACATACTTAGGATCGTCAATTAAGATTGCATATCGATACCCTGCATCTAATCTCAATGACATCTACAAAATTACAGCAGAAGCAGGAGGACTAACTGTAATTAATCTATATCAACCTCCAGTGTTCTCTTGGCCTCGACAGGTTATCCCGGTATCACAACCCTCCCCTCACCCCCCCCCCCTCATCACCACATATACCTCTAACAGCCGTCATACTCTACAGAAGTGTAAGAAAAATGATAAAAGTGGTGAAGCAATTTAAACTGCAGAGAAGACTATAGCTTATATTTAACATATGATACAAAGGATAAGGGAACGTTTGTCTCAGCAGCTTGAAGAGAGGAGTATATCCCTGATGTATGCTATGTAAAAACTAATGAAAATAAACTGCCGCTCCAAGGTTTGCTGTTCTTTTTACGAATATCCACAAAGCCAATACCGTTGAATCGTAATGCAAATAGGGACAGATATCGAACTCGCTCATTCTTTCCGCGACCTAGATGGAACTTGAGAAAAGGAAAATGGTATGCCTTTGCTAAAAATCTCGATAAATGTATTGGTGGGATTCCCCCAGAAGCTAAAAACTACGAGATGCTTGTTAGAACCATGATAACTCATGATAACTGTCGTAAACAAGGCAATCGGTAGCGGCTATCGGAAACAGGATATTCCTGGTTGGAATGAAACTACTGAGAAACAATATGATGAATTTGTAACAAGCGAGAACAAAAAAAAAAACAAAACAGATAACCTACTTGATAACCTCCAAACAGGTGGATAGAGACTGTTGAGTCACTCAGTCTTCAAACATCAAGTAGAAAAACGTGGTAGTTACTAAGGAAGTTGGATGGAAACAAAATTAAAGTAAGGAACTGCACTCTTACATCAACTAATAGGATTGCAACACATTTACTGTCCCCATCAAGAGCACTAATGGATGAACTAACAAAAGATACGTCTGGCAAAAACTTACATGGCTTTAAAAAATAAAATAAAGACATTAAAAAATAAAAAACACACCAACGAATTTGATGACGTCTCAAGAACTTGCTCTATACGTGAAATTTTTGCTGCTCTTAAGATTCTAAATCGAGGAAAGGCACTGGGAAATGACGTTATTCACCCAGAGTATCTTCTGTATGTTGGGAAACTACACAAAAAAATTGCTGGAGGATATCTTCTCAAAAAATAAAGCAATCAAGAATCGTAGTAAAACTGAAACCCAGCAAGACATCAGACCAGCCTACGAACTATCGCCCAGTCACACTACTGAGTACTAATTATGAGTTCCTTGAAAGAATTCTGTATAATGGGATTAGTCCAGTAATCTTCCTATTGAGAAAACTTGATTCCGACCAGACCGGAGCTTGGGTAATGAAGCCCTACTGCTAACAATGTTTACTGAAGCAGGACATCAAGTGAAGCAGAAAACATCAGCTGCCTCCGTTGAGCTAAGTGCAGCATGTGACACGGTTTGGGGGCATGGACTGCTTCATAAATTATAGCAACTTGCAAACGGACAACAAAACTAATTGACATCATGTTGGCTGTGCGAGCTAACACCCCAAGATGTTCAGGTTCACATGCGGTTCCTCTCCATCGAAATGTCTTGGCTCAAACTGGTCTAGGATCTGAACCGCAGGTGTCGCATTACACGCCCTAAACTAGACGCTTGTGACCCTGTGGCTAAACTGTCTGGGTGATGGCAAGTTTGCGAAATACAAAGTTAACATAACTTATAATAACTGTAGTAATAACGTCGGGAACTACATTAACGACCCATAAATGATGCAGGCCACACAGTAACGGTTTGGTTAAAATAATGAGTATTCTGAAAGCAAAGTAACAGCGAAAGTGGTCGTATTTAGAGTTACTGTTACACTCGAGCGCATATCCATTTGTCACAGTTCGATCATTCACAATCTCATCGCGAATTACAAGTTCGATACTCCACCTCGTTTACTATGCGAAAAGTTAAGAGTTCACATCAGGAGAGCGACTGCTCACCGCTAAGAGACAAGTACCGCGATACCACATAACGCGAAATTTTTCTAAGTCGTTTCTCTTCCTAGCTGCCTAAAGACTGTCCGCTTTCGCGTCTCAATCCAAACTGTAACCTTTGGTGTCTCCAGCCTAACTGTCCCTCTGCTTGCCCCGGACGCGCTACCCGCGCGCCGAATATCCTCGCTCACCTGACTAGTGCAGTTCCCTTTCCTGAAACCGTCCATCTGATTCACTACAGCTTGTTCTACGTTATTTTAAATTCTTATTTATTTAAATAATCAAAGCTTGACCACTTTCACCTTCTAAATAACGTAGCAATAAAATCCATTACATAATAAACGTTAAATTCTTTTACATAAAATCAATACAATTTCCTTCTTAACTTTGAATGTCACGGCCAGTAGCCTTGCACCAATGTGCTTTCTGATAAATAACTAAAGAACGAAAGTAAGTATTACGCACTAAACTGCGCAACACGTATTCTGTTACCTAATGATTCAATAAGGTGTCATAGTGCCATCGTTCAATGTGTTCTGTGTGGAGGAAATGATGATCTGAAGCTTAACAGAAAATATTACTAATTTAAATTTACTATATCTTTTACACAAATATAGTTACGGAGTTGATATTTACAATGCTTTTTTATTTTAATGATGTGCTTCTATACGAAATGTTGGTCGTTAAGATCGACGAACTAGTTCACATTTTAGCATTTAGGTCTTTGTTAGAAAACTTGTTAATTTCACTTTAAAAGTGAAACCAGAAAATTTATGGAGCGTGACTGATTATAATTATTGTGGCTTCATTCCTTGCATTACTACAGTATTAAATACACTCCTGGAAATGGAAAAAAGAACACATTGACACCGGTGTGTCAGACCCACCATACTTGCTCCGGACACTGCGAGAGGGCTGTACAAGCAATGATCACACGCACGGCACAGCGGACACACCAGGAACCGCGGTATTGGCCGTCAAATGGCGCTAGCTGCGCAGCATTTGTGCACCGCCGCCGTCAGTGTCAGCCAGTTTGCCGTGGCATACGGAGCTCCATCGCAGTCTTTAATACTGGTAGCATGCCGCGACAGCGTGGACGTGAACCGTATGTGCAGTTGACGGACTTTGAGCGAGGGCGTATAGTGGGCATGCGGGAGGCCGGGTGGACGTACCGCCCAATTGCTGAACATGTGGGGCGTGAGGTCTCCACAGTACATCGATGTTGTCGCCAGTGGTCGGCGGAAGGTGCACGTGCCCGTCGACCTGGGACCGGACCGCAGCGACGCGCGGATGCACGCCAAGACCGTAGGATCCTACGCAGTGCCGTAGGGGACCGCACCGCCACTTCCCAGCAAATTAGGGACACTGTTGCTCCTGGGGTATCGGCGAGGACCATTCGCAACCGTCTCCATGAAGCTGGGCTACGGTCCCGCACACCGTTAGGCCGTCTTCCGCTCACGCCCCAACATCGTGCAGCCCGCCTCCAGTGGTGTCGCGACAGGCGTGAATGGAGGGACGAATGGAGACGTGTCGTCTTCAGCGATGAGATTCGCTTCTTCCTTGGTGCCAATGATGGTCGTATGCGTGTTTGGCGCCGTGCAGGTGACCGCCACAAGCAGGACTGCATACGACCGAGGCACACAGGGCCAACACCCGGCATCATGGTGTGGGGAGCGATCTCCTACACTGGCCGTACACCACTGGTGATCGTCGAGGAGACACTAAATAGTGCACGGTACATCCAAACCGTCATCGAACCCATCGTCCTACCATTCCTAGACCGGCAAGGGAACTTGCTGTTCCAACAGGACAATGCACGTCCGCATGTATCCCGTGCCACCCAACGTGCTCTAGAAGGTGTAAGTCAACTACCCAGGCCAGCAAGATCTCCGGATCTGTCCCCCATTGAGCATGTTTGGGACTGGATGAAGCGTCGTCTCACGCGGTCTGCACGTCCAGCACGAACGCTGGTCCAACTGAGGCGCCAGGTGGAAATGGCATGGCAAGCCGTTCCACAGGACTTCATCCAGCATCTCTACGATCGTCTCCATGGGAGAATAGCAGCCTGCATTGCTGCGAAAGGTGGATATACACTGTACTAGTGCCGACATTGTGCATGCTCTGTAGCCTGTGTCTATGTGCCTGTGGTTCTGTCAGTGCGATCATGTGATGTATCTGACCCCAGGAATGCGTCAATAAAGTTTCCCCTTCCTGGGACAATGAATTCACGGTGTTCTTATTTCAATTTCCAGGAGTGTAGTTTTCATAAATGTTTCCCTTTATAGCCAATATTAGGTCCGCCATATTTAACACTGCTACGTCTCCTTGCCCACAAAAGGCTTCTACTGAGTTTCCCTATGACGTAGGTTCTCGTCTGTCTCACTCGCTCACTACCGCACTTGGGCCTCAGTAGACAATAGACGCTTGTGAGTTTCCGCATCTCGTGGTGAATCTGCGCCCTTTGTGGCACACGGTCCTCGACGAAAGGGTTCCTTTAACAATTCCTGTAGGCTCCCTTTTTCGGCCATATTTAAATGAGAGCGCAATGCTCGTTAACTCATAGTTGGAAGGACATTTACAGCAATTACAGAAATTGACATTAGCTGCCCAGAACACTGAATATTGGCTTATCACTGGGATTCGCCCTTGCTCCTCTGTTATTTAATTTATATATATTTGGTATTCGTCTAACACAGTCCAGAAAATTCTGCAACGCAGACGACTGGCCAATAGACACCAAACTCAAATAAAACAGAATTCTCATATTTTCATTTGTCCAATTGATTGGCACACAGAGCCGTCAATGTCTACTTCGAGGAAGACAAACTTTATCATAATATACATCCAAAATACGATGGGGCAGATTAGACAGGACACCTTCTTTTAAGGAGTACTTGACACGAACGTCAGATAAGTTCAAAAAAAAAAAAAAAGAAAAAAAGAAAGAAAGAACATTCTCCGTAAACTCTGTGGTTCTCGTTGGTGATCATCATCAGACACTCTCGTGGTATCAGCACTCGGGCTGTTATACTCAGCATCAGAGTGCTGTGCGTCTGTCTGCCTTAGTATATCGCAAGTAAAAAAGGTAGATGTGCAACGTAACGACGCCAAGCGCATTGTTAGTGAGTCAATACAATTTAGTCCCACGTACTGGCTACCTACTGTGTCTTGAGCCACATTCCACCTCCTGATACCAGACGGAAGAGCGTGCTGCTGCGTGAATACCAGAATATTGCTAATAACACCAACCTTGCAATAGTGGACGACGTATTCCCTCCGGAGCGAAATAAATTAAGATCAAGACATCCCACTCTCATCATAACCACGAATCTCACTGAAATTGAATTCAATACCATCGATGAATGGAAACACAGCTGACAGCAGAACTGTTCTCCACAATGCCTGAAGCAGCATTGCATTCAGAAGAAACCCTCTTGATTCGACCAGCCTCGGGCAGTCTGGACTACTTTGAACCGCATCAGAACGGACCGTGGATGATGCGCAGACACTCTCTACAAGTGCAAAAAATCTTCATCACCCTCGTGTGACTGTGGTGTGGAGCGACAGTTTTATCGACATGTCCCGCACGTGCCTACAAGGGCCCTTTCGAAGATATCCCGACAGCGAAGAGTGATGTTATAAAATACATTAAAGCCCTTGATATTCATATATGGCTGTTGTCATTTGTATTATTTTCGTTGGACACTGTTCTTAAGCGTTGATGTGTAGTAATTTTGTAGTCATTGTATATGTATTGCTATACGATAAAAAAATATGAAGGGAAATAAGCTGGTCAATTTGATTTCTGTAACTAATAATCCAAACTGGTTAATCTGATCTATGGACATTCTCATTACGAACTCCAGAGGAGAAATTCTCTGGTTGATGAGAATTCTAAGGTTGTGTCTATGAGGGACATTTTACTGTTCTAATTTACCACTGCGGCTATATCATGGAGGTTACTCAGTGCTTTAGTGCCGAGGGCAATCATCGTTAGCCGGCCGCTGTGGCCGAACGGTTGTAGACGCTTCAGTCCGGAACCGCGCTGCTGCTACGGTCGCAATTTCGAATCCTGCCTCGGGCATGGATGTTGGTGCTGTCCTGCGGTTAGTTAGGTTGAAGCCTCACTGAAGATATACCGATTACCGTCTGCTAACAACATGCACTTTCGTACTCCCCTAGTAGGCAATATTTATTTTGTCTCTTAATAACAATATCATATGTTTGTAAATTGACCAAAAGACTTCTCACTGATATAATGCTTTGTTGTTTTGTCTGATACTTTGTTAATGAGTTAACATTAAACAGAAGAGATACCCCAAAACAGTGGAACACAAATTTTCCAACCCTGGACAATGTATTCGAGCGGAACATAACTCATAACTAATATGTATAAATGTTCAGCCCTGCACTTGCTCCGTTTACCACGTACAATACACATATGTCTCAACACGTACTAGGACTGGTCAACAACGTCACAAACAAAACTAACACGTTCGGTCCTACTAAAGTGCTCCATTGAGCTACCTGGCAAACTATCTCATAATACCGATGGTGCCTCTTCTTAATGAATAAATATGTAAATCTCTTCTTTTGTCTTTTCGTGATGCGATAAATAGTTCAACAGTTGTAATTTGTCGACATTGTTGTGTCAGATTACTAACTTGCAATTAAAAGCTATAAAATATTTCCCGTTTCCCTACAGCTGCGCTTATCATTAACCTGAAGATTCCTTCACAATCAAAGGTACGCAATGTGAAGAACATGTTTTCGTTTTATTGGTGTATTGACTACGGTGCTGCTCTCAGTAACCGTATGCAGACCGTGTTCCATAGAGAAGCAGAGACAAATTGGCATCATTTATTAATAATAATTATAATGGTTTTCCACTGTCCGGTGACATGTGATTGCGTAGTGCATTTCACACTACTATCCCAGACATCGTTCTCGTTTCGCAAGGTAGTGAATTTTCTCTATTCCGCTGAATAATTTGTGACTAACGAATATTTTCTATGATTTTCACTTCACATAGTATGCAAAGTTTACATGCATTATCTGTCTGTCGTGATTAATTGTAGACTGAGTTTGTCATAAATGATTTCGCAACTGCAATGTTCATCACTTTACTTATTAATGACTCCAGAATAATCTTAAAAAATCTTGTCCTTGCCAGTTTGAGCTTAGTGTGTGCTTTAGGCTAGTGATACCATTCCTTATAGTATTCTCGTACGATATTGTTTAAATAAATGTGGCTCAGAGAAAGACAACCAATGTGAGCTGCTCTGTACATGAACCCACTCTCAAAACTAAAGTTAGCAGTACTAATATGGCATTTAAAAAACACTTAGAGCGTAGACTTTTGTTGTATTGTGCGTTGATTTCTACTCATTTAGCAGCGTTTTCTTTTTTTTCCATTTTCTATAACGCTTCGCATCTCGCAACCCTCCCTTGGGAAATTAATGTCCTCGTGCTCATTTGTGTACCGGGTTAAAAGCTGTTTCGAGGAAATTAGAGGAAAGGGACGTTTTCCATTCCACCTGGAGGAAGAAATGAGCGAAGTTCACATATTTTAGTCTTAAATGATGTAATCATTTTACAACTGGAAATGGAGTTAGTAGTACGATTTTACGTGTATGTTTTGCACTCGTCCTACAAAATATTGTCATATTACAGTATATGTGAGTGAATGTGCATGTACGTTTTTCCACATACAGAACTTCATACCTGACATTTCAGTATTTCTGTTTCTGTTCGAATACTGGTTACCTCAAAAGGTATGTATGCGTAGATGCATTGGATTCTACATGCACCTCATATATTTTGTGCTTTGAAATGATGTTATGGGCGAAAAATGGATTATGTGGAGTGACAAGATCTTTTTCGAGGCACAGGAGTTGTCGTTGTGTTCTGCTTATCATTCTGGTGCGCGGTGTTATCAACATGTCTTATCTACCGATATATCATCCACCCAAGAAGAGGAAGCTTCCGGATTTCTGGAAGTCGTTGGCTATGACGCTCACTTTTATACGCCTGCAGACTTCGCACCTGTCATTTACAGACGCACTTTACGGCTTTTACATAGTCATTATCCAGTTTTAACAGCGTGCGGCTCTGTGTCACTATCGCAGGTGATTTTAGTTATAGACTTCCTCTGACAAACCACAGTAGGATGACGTAAACCGATATTATTTTGAATTGCCATTTAATACACGTTAGTTGGGATTAACTTTTCCTTGTATACATTCACTTTAGGAGACGCAATGGCAATTTCATCACCGGCTCTTGTTATCTACGGAATTGTGTGTTTGAAGTCTTTCCGACAGTCTAAAGACGTATATCCAGTTTCATAAATTGTAAACACTAACTTAAATAGTCCTTTTGTTGCTAGTTCCTAAATGATTTTGGAAATTCCGATGAAATGTTATCTATCCAATAGCCTTATTTAATCTCAAGTCTTCAGAGGTTTTTCGAACTCTAACTCTTGATCCCCTACGTTATCAACATCGATAACAATTTCTCTTTCTATCACGTCATAAGACAAATTACCCCACCCTCCCCTCTCAGAAAGGCCTACAATGTAATATTTCCACCTATCCGCCCAAGCTGTTTCACCAAATGTGGTTCTGTCTTTTCTTTGTGCTGAGTTATTCTGTGCTTCTTTCCTTCTTCACATTCTTTCATGCAGCCATTTTGCCTTAGCTTTCTTGACTTTCTGTTTATATCATTTCTAGGTGATTTGTGTTTATATATTACTGAATGTCCCTGAACGTTTCTGTAATTCCTTCTTTCGTCGATAAAATCTATTACCCATTGTTAATTTCGAGTTACCTTCCTCCCTTTTTATTACCAACATCTGTGTATGCCCTTTTTGGAGGTGTCAATTTCTCTTCATTATTGCAGCGTCAAGAACCTCAGAGTACTTCCAGCGTATCTCTTCATTCCTTAATAACTTCCGTAGTCGTATTTGCACATGGATTATACATGAGTAGTTTCTTAGTCTTCTGTGATCTGCGTCTACATCTGCTCATGGGAACGCCTTACAATCCATGTTTCAGCATCTCTACCTGATCATTCTGTAATCGCCGGCCGCTGTAACTGAGCGCTTCTAGGCGCTTCAGTCGGGAACAGTGCGACCGCTCAGGTCGCAGGATCGAATCCTGCCTCGAGCATGGATGTGTGTGATGTCCTTCGGTTAGTTAGGTTTAAGTAGTTCTAATTTCTAGGGGAGTGATGACCTCAGATGCTCAGAGCCATTTGAACCATCCAACTGGAACCTTCCCATACCTTCCGGCCTTTTCCAAAAGTACCTCTTCCACTTACGAATCTTGAATAGAGTTTACGACTTTACTAACTAATATTTATCGCAGAACTCCGTTATTTTCCTCTTTCATTTCTACTACCAGATCCATATTCTCCCGTAACCCTTTCTTCTATTCGTTCCCCAACTAAACATTCCTATCCCCCATAAATATTCGATTTTCTTCTCCCTTTACATACCGAATAGCCCTTTCGCTATCCTCTCACGTTTTCTCTCTTTCCTTCTTCTGCCTGTGAAAGTTCGCATGTACACTTGAAGTGTTGTTGCCACTGTTGGTTTGTTGCCCATTCTGATGAGAACAACTATATCACCGAAATATTCACAGTAAGTCACTCTCTGAAACTTCCTGGCAGATTAAAACTGTGTGCCGCACCGAGACTCAAACTCGGGACCTTTGCCTTTCGCGGGCAAGTGCTCTACCGCTGAGCTACCCAAGCACGACTCACACCCCTTCCTCACAGCTTTAATTCCGCCAGTACCTCGTCTCCTACCTTCATTCAAGTCACTCTCTGGTCTCATATTCATAACAAATGTTACTCCTGTAATAACATATTTTTTTGCTGTTTATGTTAATTATAGACGTCTGACCAGATTCACTTGTCTTATCTAAGTTCACTGGCTCCAAGTAAATCGGGATGGAGCCTTTTCATTTCCATTTTCTGATTATCTAGCTTCCCTTCAACTTTCAAACTTCTGATATTCCATGTAACAGTTTGTTGAACGTTATTCTTTCATAGCAAATTCAATTGTTTTCTCGTGGTCACCTCCAACTTGGCTGTCAATTCCTGACGTTCTGATTGAGGGATTAGTACAGAATCTTTTGCCAGTGGGGAGACCATCATGACATCTATTCAGTTACAGGCCACACGTTTTGTGGATACACATTGTGACCCTAATGTTGTTTCTTCCACTGTCTTCTGCATAATCATTCCGTTGACCATTGCTAATTATTCTGCCTATTAGGGGTAATGGAAAGGTGGCAAGTCACTCTCTCACTTTATTAGTAGGATTGAGATTCATATTTTAGGTCACTGTCTCTGTGTTCCCCAGTACTACATTTGGTAAATGTGGCTTATGACTTTTTGTACATGAGGAGATTGTGAGCAGAATGTTCTTATAACTGCTTGAGAAGGCTGTAGAGAACTTCTACCATAGAGGCCGTCGTGGAGGCGACGGAGGTCAGATGGATTATGGCCCATAAATTTTTTTGTCCAGTGACCTGGCTATGCGAGTGATTCGTGGAAGCAGCGCTCTTCGAATTGTACCTGCAGAGGGAGACCTCAGACAGTGGCACTCCACTCGTCCCACTTAGGGTTGGAGAAGGAGGGCACTAGCTCACAAAAAATTTTACCTGGGCCAAGCAACAGTCCGTGGCGAAGGCGGCCAGATGGCGGAAAGTGGGTGGAGAAAGCCATTTAATAGAGACTGCTCTAATATGAGCTTTCAAACAAGCGGCAGGACAATCATAAGACTATAAGCATTCCCATATTGGAAGCTGGGATGATACGATCACAGCGGCTGGTGCACGTGATTAGTGGAGGCGAGACTGTAACTCTCCTGACGCCAGGAAGTCGCCAGGTTCTTTTAGCAAGCGAAAAAAAAAAAACAATGACGAAACGGTCGGCGTGGAGAGATTAGATCATTTCGTAAAGGAGGGACTGTGATCCCATCTAGGTAGACCTTTTTGCCGAAACATGGCCGTGCTTTCCATGAGAATGAGACCTCCATAGTCCAAAACACTTTGTTCACACAAGAGAGATTTGGAGTCGCTGATTGGCACCCTTCGGGGTACTCAAAGCGGAGGCTTTCTCCCCAGCGTGGGAACTCCGGTGCTGTGTCTGGATTGACTGCAGGCCAGCACAAAAATAAAGATTGGAGATTCAATGAGTGGAGTATAGTTCGATTGGTTTCTACAACGTGGAGGCAGTTTTTTTTTCAGCTAATTCGGCTCCTGTACGAGGCTTGGTGGAAAGTGATTGCGACTCTTTGCGTTCTTCATCTTCTGGTCCTGCCCTGGTGAACTTCAGGTCTTTCCTAGTGAGTGAGACGTGTGGTATGCGACTTGTGGTATGCAACTTGTCGTGAACTAAGAGCCAGTGGCAGTTTCCACTTGTACCGACAGTGGAACTTCATATCATCTCTGACATATCGTGTGTCGCTTGAGTGAACTTATTCATCCTGAGTCGGCCGTCTGAATAGGTTTGCCAGACCAGTGAACGAGTGCACCTCATCCTGAAATCCGTCGGGATTTCAGGGCTCTGATGGGGGAGTTTCATGTGTTCTAATAATCAGAACACGAGTCCGCATAGGTTGCACGTTTTTGTGGACACGTCACAACATTACAGCTGCCGCCAAACTCCGCCCCTCGCCCACAGAATCTTGTTTTCTACTGCAACCTGAATCAAGGTGAAAGGGTAAAGTATTGCTGCACTGGCGTAGGATTCAAAATTATATTCACAGTTTCATGTTCTCTCTGAACCTTAGTTTGTGGTGTGCATGGTCTTAGTTGATTCCATTCGAATAGAATTTGGCCTCACAGTGGACTCATGTAAAAGAAGTCTAATTGCGCGGTAAAAGGGATTAATTCAGGGGAGAGCTACTATTGTTTCCATCCCAATGAATGCTTTGCCAATCGGGTACTATTCCTTTCCCAATTTATGTATATTAGATTTCTTGCACGATTCCTTAGCTCGACTGTAGTCGAAAAAGGATGAATAAAAACTCGTCATTATTTTTGTAAACTTAAGTATGCCACTGTTCGCATTCATACACCTCCAATTAACTTGATGATTGATTTGAGTTCTGAAAGTGACTACAGACAAAGGCAAGTGCCTTGAGTAAATTCACAAATTGCATGTATTAAAAATAACGGTGGAGCTCACAATTCGAAGCTTTGTGACGATAATATACACATCAAAAATGTTTTGCACCACCTCGGTTTCGAGAGTTCCGGAACCTATACAGGAAACTGGAATAGAGATCAACGTAAACATCATTTCCGCCCTTTTTATTGCTCATGAAAACCACACATTCGATATTGTACCACCCTACAGCGAGACTTTCCATGACCACCAGCGGCGTACGTCGGCCCCACATACGGCCACCCCAAAACAGCAGGGAACGTCCACCTTCCTGCACTAGCACGATTGTCTGGTTGAAGGCATATGCGACACTCGCCGGTAAAGAAAACGTGACGCCAGTCCTGAGCGGTCCATTCGGGATATTGTTGGGCCCATCTGTAACGCGCTGCATGGTGTCGAGATTGCAATGATTGACCTCGCCATGGACGTCGGGAATGAAGTTGCACACAGTTTGAGTTATAACACGACTTCCTGTGGCTGCACTAAAGGCACTTTTCATCATGGTGGCGTTGCTGTCAGGGTTCCTCCGGGTCATAATCCGTAGGTAGCAGTCATCCACTGCAGTAGTAGCCCATGGGCTGCCTGAGTGAGGTACGTCATCGACAGTTCCTGCCCTCTCTGTATCTAGCCCATGTCCGGACAACATCGCTTTGGTTCACTTAGAGGTGCCTGGACACTACTCTTTTTGAGAGCCCTTCCTGACACAAAGTAACAACACAGACGATATCAAACCGCGGTATTGACCGTATAGGCATGATTGAACTACAGACAACACGAGCCATGTACCTCGTTCCTGGTGGAATGACTGGAACTGATCGGCTGTCGAATCCCCTCCGTCTAATAGGCTATGCTCATGCACGGTTCTTTACTTTCTTTGGGCGGGTTTAGTGACATCTCTGAATAATCAAAGACACTGTGTCTATGACAGAATATCCAAAGTCAGTGGCTATCTTCAGGAGTTCTGCGAACCGGGGACATGCAAAACTTTTTTTGATGTGTGTCCAAAGAACTTTCAAACTCACTTGAATCTGCCATTGTAGCAGCAGTAACCGAACTAAGTACTGCGGCGATACTTGTTGTCTTATACAGGGTGGTCCATTGATAGTGACCGGGTCAAACTTCTGATGAAATAAGCATCAAACGAAAAAACTACAAAGAACCAAACTCGTCTAGCTTGAAAGGGGAAACCAGATGGCGCTATGGCTGACCCGCTAGATGGCGCTGCCGTAGGTCAAACGGATATCAACAGCGTTTTTTAAAATAGGAATCCCTAGTTTTATTACATATTCGTGTTGTACTTAAAGAAATATAATGTTTTAGTTGGTCCACTTTTTCGCTTTGTGATGGATGGCTCTGTAATAGTTACAAACGTATAAGTACATGGTATCACGTAACATACTGCCTCTGCGGACGGTATTTGCTCCGTGATTAAAATGGAACGTTTACCAGTAGCGGAAAAGGTCGATATCGTGTTGATGTATGGCTAATGTGATCCAAATGCCCAACGGGGGTGTGCTATGTATGCTGCTCGGTATCCTGGACGACATCATCCAAGTGTCTGGACCGTTCGCCGGATAGTTACGTTATTTAAGGAAACAGGAAGCGTTCAGCCACAAGTGAAAAGTCAACGACGGCCTGCAACATCTTATGATGCCAAAGTAGGTGTTTTAGCTGCTGTCGCGAATAATAAGAACATCAGTAGCAGAAAAACTGCGCGACAATCGGGAATCTCAAAAACGTCGGTGTTGAGAATGCTACAGCAACATCGATTGCACCCGTACCATATTTCTATGTACCAGGAATTACAAGGCGACGACTTTGAACGTCGTGTACAGTTCTGCCACTGGGCACTACACAAATTACGGGACGATGACAGATTTTTTGAACGCTTTCTGTTTAGTGACGAAGCGTCATTCATCAACAGCGGTAACGTAAACCGGCATAATATGCACTATTGGGCAACGGAAAATCCACGATGGCATTATGGGAGGAAGGATAATTGTACCCCATTATATGGATGGCAATCTAAATAGTGCAATGTATGCTGATTTCCTACGTAATGTTCTACCGATGTTACTACAATATGTTTCACTGCATGACAGAAATCGATGTACTTCCAACATGATGGATGTTCGGCACATAGCTCGCGTGCGGTTGAAGCGGCATTGAATAGCACCTTTCATGACAGGTGGATTGGTCGTCGAAGCACCATACCACGGCCCGCACGTTCACCGGATCTGACGTCCCCGGATTTCTTTCTGTGGTGAAAGGATATTTGCCTTCCTAATCCACCGACAACGCCTGACAACATGCGTCAGCGCATTGTCAATGCATGTGCGAGCATTACGGAAGGCGAACTACTCGCTGTTGAGAGGAATGTCGCTACACGTATTACGAAATGCATTGAGGTAGACGGACATCATTTGGAGCATTTATTGCATTAATGTGGTATTTACAGGTAATCTAGCTGTAACAGCATGCGTTCTCAGAAATGATAAGTTCACAACGGTTCATGTATCAAATTGGAACAACCGAAATGAAATGTTCAAAAGTACCCACGCTCTGTAATTTAATTTACAAAAACCTACCTGTTACCAACTGTTCTTGTAAAATTCAGAGCCATATGTTTGTAACTATTACAGCGCCATTTATTACTAAGTGAAAAAAAGTGGTATACCTAAAACACTCATATTTCTTTACGTACTACACGAATATGTAATAATAAGTGGGAATTCCTATTTTAAAAAACGCAGTTGATATCCCTTTGACCTATGGCAGCGCCATCTAGCGGGCCAACCATAGCGCAATCTGGTTTCCCCCTTCAACCAAGAAAGTTTCGTTCTTTGCAGTTTTTTCGCTTGACGCTTATTTCGGGAGATATTTGGCCCGGTCACGGTCGATGTACCATTCTGTATAGGCGTTGCCGACGGCAGCTCCGTATTCTGCCTGCCTATATAACTCTGTATGTAAAAACGCATACCAGTTTCTTCTTCGAGTCAATGTACTACGCTTTTATATTGGTTCTACAGAACTGTTACGATCCTAGCAATACGTTCCCGGAATCTTTCGAGTTCTATTGTCATGTTTACCTAATATGGACCTTTTTCATACCTTTCCGGATTCCTTCGCCTCGTCTTGTCGTGCTTCCCTAATAATGAACTTCCTTTTTTTCTAGAAGCATTTCGTTTAATTTCTTACCGTCATTTATCCATTCATCTTTGAATACATATTTCACAGAGAATTTTGGCAAAACAACACAAATGTCGGTAGTGTACGCTGTGATTCTTGTTCGGAAACCAACATTTTTTCCTTTCAGTACTATACCTGTTGTTCACAGCAATATTGTTTTTACAGCTGTGAATGCACTTCGGAGAAACAAGAGTAATTCTCGTAACAAATAAAACAAATCATAACTGTAATATTTCTCTTGGAAACGCGGATGCCTGAAGCCAAAACACGCCAAAAATAATCCTAAACTGCCTGTTGAACTTTCTAGGTAGAACCTCGGTTCACACCATGTTGTTCAGTCTGCGAAATATCATTATTTTTGGTTTATTTTTTATTTTATTTATATTATTTGCTTTCAAGCAGAGCCCATTTCACGAGATATAATTATACACATAATGATCTCATTACAAAATATAAAATATAATAATTACCTGAGATTAGGGGCCAACAAAATGCCATAGTCTGTCTGTACCATTACAATAAAAGCCACGGAGTTTCAGTGTGAGATCCATTACATAACTTAATAACGAAACATTAGAATATCCTCAAATTTTAACCCACCCTTTTACAAAGGCAAATAAAATGGCAAATACATTTGTCAAGGGACCTACCTATTCATTGAACTCATAGCTACTCGCAGGGAAAAATAGTCCTTAATTTTTTAAAACATTGTATAATGTAATTGTTCTCGTATGATGACATTCAGCACGGTCTACAAATATAAGTACAACTTCCTCGTCGATGAGGTAGGAATCACAGGTCCTAGAAGTAATTGCTCTTAACAATTGTCTCCTTTTGCAGATATTCACGAGATCCGCTCTTAGTGTGTTAAGAGCACCAGTTTCCCTTCTCGTGAGCAGCAAGATGGCGTGGAACATGCTGCTGAATCATACAGTACCCCGTGCCCTTGATATAACGAGAGCCGTTGATAAAATACCGGTATATCGATCTTTCTTCCCAAAATATCGATATATGTTGACGGAATTTTGTCACCCCATATGAAAATGACAATATCGAGCGCCGATATTTTTATTTTATATTATATTTTTATCACAATTTTCGGTACATATTTGAAGTTGTTCTTTTGAAATTGCAGTAGATTATAATTTTATTTTCATTGTGCGGTGGAGTCTTACTACTTTCTGAGTTTTCAACTCGTCCCCTCTTTCTCTTTGACTGTATCAAGGATATGTGGCACAAAAGAAGACGTCCGATTTCACCCGGGGGTGTGACGGTGTGAATGAAATAACAAGATTTCCGGTATGAAGAAACAGCACACCAGTTGCGTAAAAACGCAATTAGCGAGCTATGTCATAACACTGGCGCTCTTCAAAAACAGTTATTGAAAAAGACGAAGAAAAATCTAAATTGCAGGATTTTCCTTTGTGGTGGATGGAGAAGTGTGAGGGGAAATACGGACATAATCGGTGCTTAGCGCTATCAAGAATAACTGCATTTAGCGTAACCACTCAATTTTTTCGGCACTAAAACTGCCAGATCGCTGGCGTTGGCATAATTAAAAAAAACACCAAACTGACATGAAGTGCTACGGACAAATCCGATATGTGACGGTACCGGGCGACGAACCCCTCGGACATCTTTCAATGTGCCACTTAAATGCAGTTAGCACCGTTTGCAAAGTGATTGTCACAGCGCGCGAACGTGCATCGTTTTCCTTTCAATTCTTGCTCTGAGGGGGACAGGCAAGTTGCTTGTTTGTTGATGTACAGAATATCTAATAATAAATCAATACTTAAATATACAGTTCTAAAACCGGCAGTATATTTACAATGTGAAGCCGCAATTTTTGTGGACTGGTATGTCGTTTGTTCCGTCGATGTATCGTTAATTTTCTTCGATATATAGAGAGCCGATGATACCTTTTTAAAATCGATATATCAGATTCAAAATATTTTTAAAAATATTCTTAAAATTATCAACCATCCTAGATGTAACAGTCTTGCACACAATATTTGGGCATCACGTTTAGCTTGGCTGGCGAGTCTGCTATGAAAAATCTCTGAGTAATAGGGGTACGCCGATGGGAGGTAGATGCTGCACCACTATCGCTAGATGAACTACACGTTCGTTGCCCTAATTCCCGCATCTTCTTTTATTCATAGAAGATGAATGCGTCTATGCAGCTCCTTTGCTCTTCTTCGCAGTATATCTTTTGCCAAAGGATGAACACTCTTTCCTTCGGCTGTGGAAGTAAGACACTGGAGGATACTCGTTCAGTAGATATTCTGACTATGTAAAGTATAGCCTAATGAATGATGTACAACTCCGCGGATAAAACGAGGAATTATCATCACATTTGGAAAAATCGGGTCTACTGCCGGATGTTTGTGTCGCTCTGGCACAATATTTCGGCCACGTCTTCAGGTGCTACCTGAGACTGCCGTGTTGGAGGATCTTGTCCAGTATTTATGCCCAGAGGGCGCTGGGTGCTCTCTCTGCCATCCGCGCCCGCCTGGCGCTGCTTGTAATGTGTTGTCTCTTCCCCGGTGTTCCCTCGGACGTCCGCGCTCGACTTGGGTGCCATTTGTAGCAGCTCTCTGAGGCCTGTCCTGTGTCGGGCGTTCCGTTCGCGCTCCGCGCCCGCCAGGTATTGCTCCTGAGGTCTTAACCCCTCCCTGGTGCTCCCACGGACGTCCGCGCCCGGCTCGTCCATCTTCTGTGGTCGTGGCAGCTGTCTGGGGCCGGACCTGCATGTGGCGCTCCGTTCGTTGACCGCGCCCGCTTGGCGCTGCTTCCAAGGGGTTGGCACTTCCCTGGTTCTCCGACGGACGTCCGCGCCCGCGTAGTCCACCATCTGCAGTTGTGGGAGCTGTCTGAGGCCTGTCTTGCGTCAGGGGCTCTGTTCGCGGTCCGCGCTCGCCTTGCGCTGCTTGGAAGGTGTCTCAGGCAGTCTCAGGTAGCACCTGAAGAAGGCAACAAGTTACGTGGCCGAAATATTGTGCCAGAGCGCCACAAAAATCTGGCAGTAGACCCGTTTTTCTACATCTCAAGATCTCTCCGGGAAAGCCTGAAGAGTTACAATTATCATGACGTTGCGTGGTAAGGAGTCCTCAGCGCACCTAGCGTAATAAGGCCGGCAGGCACTTGTTCTGTGGAGAGAACTCCCTCTGGGAGGTGGCAGACGCCGCTCTTTGGCAGTCGTGTTCCCCAGAGCGGCTGCTCTCGTTGGGGTGGCGAGGCCGCGTCAGAAGGGTTTCGCGGCGGTCACGGCGCGTACCACAGCGCAGGCGCCGACTCCAGTCCGACCGGCTTAATGGAGTTAGCGGCCGGCGCGCCCGTTAAGAATGAGAATGAACGCAATTAGTCATTCGGAGGGCGCAGGGGCACGTTTCCGACGCCTTTTGCCCCGGGCACCGCCACTCCCACGGGCAGAGAGAAGCAGGACGCTCCCTGGAAGTAAATTCTCGCTCCACGGAAGTCCCGTGAAGCACGAAAAGTGTGGTCGCCACCTACTAGCTGTTGGAATGCAAGAAAGTTTTCTAGGGTTGCATTAAACACGTAAATCTTATCAAGACAAGTTGCTGCTGTGGTGAGCTAGTTTTGAATTCACTTTTTATGTAATCTGCTTACGTAGACTATTGAATACACAGTAACAGCACATTTAAGGCTGCACCTATGACAACACAGAAATCGAAAATGAAACCAAAGCATTTCGATGCAGCAAGGAATTACAAAAAATTCTCACTATTTGCAATTGATTATTTTGTATTCACTCACCATATGTCTACACCTCTGTCGCAGAGAGCATGGCCACCCGTAGAAGCTTTATGGAAAAAGGTAGCTCATACTGCCTCAGTGTCGTCTCGATTCCTTGTTATGGCTAAACCAGAACAGAGCGGCAGTTTGTCCACCTCTTCCTTAGTAAGACGACCCCGACCATCAATTGGTTTGCCATCACTGAGCTTTCTCCATATCTATCACTAGCTTATGTAAACATGTGCCCATCCTCTTTTGGACATGACCAACACACTCTAACTTTCCAATTTTTACAGTTCTTCCGTAAGGCATATTTTCCAACACATCTGCAAGCCCTTTGGAGTCTCCGTCTGCAAGGTACTTCACATACCATACTCAATAATTCTCTTCTGACATTTGAAATATTCTGAGAACTCCCTATGATTATATTCCACCACTGTACCCAGAAAAATTCTGAATACAAACATGAACCTGGTTTAAGAATTTTCAACTTGTTGCAGCCCTGTCAGCAACTGTGATAAATTAATATGTCAAATTTCCTCCTCAGCTGCGAAATGTTACTGGTCTTTACCCAGGTTTCAGCTAGACTAATCTAGCCTTCTTCAGAAGCTATAAATAATCTTATCTTGCATGTATTAGTTTATTTTATGTTTCTGAAGAAGGCTGGATTAGTCTATGTCAAACCTAAGTAAAGGCCAGTAACATTTCGCAACTGAGGAGGGTTTTTGACACATGATCCTCGTTGTTTCTTTTGCACCCATGGCAGTATTTTGTCATACATTCTACATCAATCACCTTTCCATTTTCTAGGTATGTGGCCCTGACAACACCATTCAGTGATGGAAGACCACCCTTCTGCCATTACCCATCAAAGGCTACAGCTCTATCAGTGTAACAGTGTCACCTTCATTGCGTAACACAGTTTATTCTACTGCTTTCTTCATTCACACCGCACTCACTTGACCAATACTTTCAAGAAGTAACTGTGTGTACTTCTCAAATCTTATAGTTTTGGGCAAATTCATGGTAGCACAAAAAGTTTGACCTGCCTTTCTGCCCTTCCCAATACACTTTATTCCATATGCAAGTCTGATATTTATGTTATAAACTCTTCCTTTGCACAATCCAGAAGAATACCTAGTTTTGGTTACCCCACAAAAGTCAAGAGACACTTGTAACTTACTAGCCACACCTTTCCTGCCTTCAAAATCTTCGACGATTTTAATACCACCTTTTCCACAAAGCGCACACACAGCAGCATTCTTTAGAAGCGAACATGAAGCACTCAATTCAGCAATTATGGAAACACATTCCCTTACAGTGTTTGGATCATATTTCATAGAAATGTCACTCTGGGTACTCAAATATTTTAGCTTCAGTTTTGAGGCACTTGGCGGAGTCAACATCCAGTTGGTTTGTGGATGTAATTACACAGTCTCTGCTTTCCAACGAAGTAAACCGATTACCATAAAACTTACGTTTTTCCGTTAAAAACACTTTTTTGGAGGTATAACTACTTCAGAGATTGATACAGCACCAACAACACAGAACAACGTACAGAAGTTTGAACACATACCACAGATATACAATGGAAAACAAAGAAGCGTTGGAAAGCGTGTGTGCAAACAGGGCTGCAAACTCAATAAACAATTACGCAGTTTATCTTTTGGAAGCGGCAAAATAATAACGACTCCATTTGACATCTGACCGCAGCGGAAACACAGTTGTTGCTTCATACCGACATATATCTAAATTTGCTTTTAAAGATGTTCCAGATGTCCGAATCGATTCATTTAACTACCATTTTGTTCCCAAAACTCCAAATAGTGATTTAAGACGGAAAAAAAATTCATATATTTTCTTCAGATTCACTAGCAAGTGACCTTAAGGCTGCGAAGAATGTACATCGGTATAACAGGGAGTAATTCTAAAACTACATTCCATCAAAACATGGATCACAGTACAAATAATCTCTTAGTGTTCAGTACAGATATGAGAGAACAAAATCACAAAGTGACAGACATACTCAAGTGCCTGACAGTTACGCATATAGGTGATAAGGACTACCTGCTAAACATTCTGAAGAATTAGAAATCCTTACTCATATGAAAAAAAGATCCGAATATAATATTCCATACGAACAATAAGACCTAAGCAACAAGCATCGATAATCTCACAAATAACCTCATCTAGAAATAACTCCATGATAAACACAACAGACTTTATTCTGATTGCAGTTTACAGAATTTATTTGTGCATCAGTTGTACTTTACATATTCACAATCAATAAAAGAAACAGCACGAAGGAACTGAATAACAAGGTTAGACACATCATCTTAATCACAGAAATCGATACGCACGAACAGATAACATTGATATAATGAGAATTTTCGGAATGAGACTTTCACCCTGCAGCTGAGTGTGCACTGATAACTGGCCGTTTAAAACTGTGTGCTGGACCAAGACACGAACTCCGGACCTTTGCCTTTGGAAGGTAGGAGACGATGTACTTGCAGAATTGAAGATGTGAGGACGGGTCGTGAGTCGTGCTTGTGTAGCTCTGTCGGTAGAGCACTTGCCTGCGAAAGGCAAAGCTCTTGAGCTCGAGTCTCGGTCCGGTACACAGTTTTAATCTGCCAGGAAGTTCCAACATTGACATCTTTGACAAAAAAAGTATATCGGTGGTATTGAATAGCACCTTATGTAATCCATAACGTTATGAATAACTGCTGGAAACAAACATTAACCTAACATCTAACACAAAAATTATTTGAGGACAAAAAAATATATTACACGTAAGTATCGAAAACTGCAACGCATAGTTGGAATCACGCCAAAATCCCATAGCATATAGTCCATAGACTATAGTGTTCAGTACAACACAGGGTGTATCAAAAAGAATCATCCGATTTGGCACGTCAATAACTCCGTAGCTAACAGAATACATGACTTTCGTTTTTTGATGAACGGGATACTCAGAAAGTTTTTTTTTTTTTGCATACCTTTTAATAGGTGTTCAATATGCCCCCTTGAGATGCGCGAAATATGTCAATGCAGTATTAAAATCGTTCCCACACTTTAGCGAACACGTCTTGAGTTACATCTTCCACAGCTGCTGTTATGCGACGTCTCTGTTCATTCATTGTTCTTAATAACGGAGGCACAAAAAACGAGTCTTTTATAGACCACCACAAGAAATAACCACATACAGCCATGTCCGGTGAACTTGGAGGCGTAATATACGGCTGAATCATTTGGTGCAATGTGACGGATCCGTGTTCAACAATCCTCTGATTTAAAAATTACCGCTCTTCCAGATAATAGCGTGGCGGTGCCCCATCCTGTTGGAAAATGGAGTCGTTCCATTTTCTCACATTATGATGGTACTCCTTTCCATTTAAATGGAATGTGACCTCGTCACTAAACACTAAGCTTGGAAGAAAGGTGCCATCTCCCATCTTGCCAACAGTGAAATTACAGAACTCCACACGTTGTTGTTTTTCACTTTCATGAAGAGCTTGCAGTAGCTGAACTTTTAAAGATTTTTAATGTGTAAACACCCACGCTACACAATCCAGACGGATATCGGCAGCATGTTGAGCTGTCGAGCTGCACGGCGAAAGGATTTCTGCGGACTCCTTGTGAAACTATGGGGGATGCATTAGACGTCTGTGTCAGGGACGGCCCTCTGATTTGCCTTTACACAAACAACCCGTTTCTCGGAATTGTACATGCAGTCGTCAAACGCTCTTTGCTGTAGAAGGATCAACACCATACATAGCACGAAAGTCACGCCTAACAATTATTACTGACCTGCCCTGCGCAAAACGTAGAACACAAAACTCCATTTTTACTAGAACTGAAGTGGGCGGACACTGCTGCTACCAAGGGGGAACCATATAAAACTACAGAGTTTTCTCTTTCCAACAGTACGTTGTTCATGCACATATCTCAAATAACGTAATAGGTATGAGTTTTTGTTTTTGATACATCCTGCACAACTGTATATCTTTTATGGGACCGCAGACGACGAGCATGTACCCTGATAAAAGTCCCGCAGAAATAAAAACAAATAACAACCGTGAATACGAAATTTTGAGAACTACTTGTCGACTAGTATGATGCCTACTTGCCTACTTCAATAATACGTTGAAATAAAAAGAAGGAAAACTGAAGGATTACTGAACGCCGATCATTTCGAAAATGTAGAAGCATCACAGAAAGGCCAAAATTATTAGTCCAAAGAGAAATACGGGTAAGAAAATACTTAGAGCAGACTTCACGAATTTGTGTTAATGTAACATGAAATTTACTACATATTGTAAGTCAAGAGGAGTAATATGAATGTGGAAAGCAAGTAAGACAATTTCGTAAATGTAACGACGCATGTGCAGCTGTACGTTCAGTCGACAAGGAGGTCAGTAGACATGGAGTGCAGGTCATAAATTGCCAACTACGAAATGAAATCAGCTGCATAGTTTTCAGAGGAATTATCCCAGCGTTTGGCTGAAGTTACTTAGGAATCCAGCAGAAAACTTTTATTTGGATGTCAGGAGGAATGCCTGGACCTGGCCATCTGAAATTTGAGTTATTTGTACTATATGACGCCCATAAATAGCTCAGTGTGAGTATAATATATTTGTACCCTTACATTAGGAGGCTATATAGCTCATCTTGGGGAAATTATGGAGGATTTGGAGGTAGTATTAAATGCCTTGACCAGCGCACGAGATCTGTACGTATGTTTGTGAATAAACGAAACAAGGGCTGAGTCGATGAACAGAACCTGGTAAGATGGATTCATTTGTAGGTGAGGGAATTTTTATTTCTAGAAAACAAGAGCGCAGATGAATGATTAAAATGACAGCGTGGTAACTGATACATACGCTGTATTTTCATAAGAGGTGATTTTGATGGAAGACTTACTAAGAAACCCAGCAACGATAAACATGGCAGTGAACGATACAGAGTTTAAAAGTAAAGGAAAAAAGGGAGTGGAGGGAACTCCGGAGATGAGAATTATGTATGATCCTTCACATATCTAATAATTACTGTTAACTGGAGTAATAACTTGGAATTGATAATGAACCACATAAAGTCTACAGGGAGAAGCATGTTTGCCATGAATAAACTATTCGCTTATAAACTATAATTCGAATGCCTACATTTACAAGATAACAGTGCGATCGCTCTCAAACAACAGGAACTGAAAATGTCCACTGAAAAGAATCTGGAGAAGAAAATCATTACCTTGTAAAAGAGATGTTAAGGAAACTGTTCGACCAGAGTTTCAGCATGAGAGATTCAAATAAATGATAATAATAACAAAAGTAATTATAATAATAATAAGAAAAATAACAACAACAATCCATGCACTGTAAAACGAGCCGGATGTGACAGAAGTAATAAGGAACAAGAGAAGAAGCGAATGGCGGAAACATACACTGAGAAGGCAAGATTCGATGGTATAAAGAGAGCTATAAGAAGTTGGTTGGTTGGTTGTTTGGGGAAGGAGAGCAGACAGCGTGGTCATCGGTCTCATCGGATTAGGGAAGGATGGGGAAGGACGTCGGCCGTGCCCTTTCAGAGGAACCATCCCGGCATTTGCCTGGAGTGATTTAGGGAAATCACGGAAAACCCAAATCAGGATGGCCGGACGCAGGAGCTATAAGAAGTCCCTGAGGAAGTAGGCCCTTAGGAGATGAAGTCTGAGTGTGTGTGGTAGAGTCAGAGTAGATTTGACCGTCCTATGGGCTCACAAAAGCACGGTCGAGGTTCAAATGGTTCAAATGGCTCTAAGCACTATGAGACTGAACATCTGAGGTCATCAGTCCCCTACACTTAGAACTACTTCAAACTAACTAACCTAAGGACACCACACACATCCATGCCCGAGGCAGGATTCGAACCTGCGACGGTAGCACTCACGTGGTTCCGGACTGAAGCACCTAGAACCGCTCGGCAACCGCGGCCGGCCACGGTCGATGGGAGGGAGCTATGGCAGACGCCTAATACTGAGATAATGACTTCGATTCGTGTGGTCATGTGGGTAAACTAAGATAAGGGATCAGAGTATTGGACATAGTTCATATTTAATTATAGGAAACAAGCGATACGTCGTTTACAGGTTGGTAATGGTGTTAAATCAGTCGGAAAATTGACGAGAAGAATTGTCTGTAGGTTTGTATTAAGCCTTAGACGAAATAATAAAGTCGAACTGTACTAAAAGTAAGCCGAAAAATATTAATTGCATGGATTGTTCTTAACAATACATCCGCATACCCATGCGTAGATGAAGCAGCTACCTCTTGTACATTTAAACAGAGCAGTACTCTGATTGTAGGTCTCGTAGAAAATACACATCTTCACTGATCACACTAACTCAGCTCAATGCTTTTTAAGCACTTTTCGCGTGTATAATTTTCTGCCGTGATTACAAAGATAATGTTTTTAGCTGTAACTAATGCACCGCACCTGAAATTTCCCGTTTGAACGCATGAGTGCATCAGCTGCTGCCTGTAGATTCAACTTCTGGGAACGATCCTAAAACTTGACGACTGCGGGAATTCTGGAGAACTGTTTGAAAGGCTGTAATGAGAGTCGCTTTGTGCCTGTCTGCCAGCGCAGCTCCCAGCAAGCAGTCAGCGCACACGCCCGAGATGCCACAGCTGCCATCTCGAAGGTGGACTACGTAGTCTAGAGCACGTTTTCACGGCGAGCAGCTGCACATGAAAAATATAATACCTGTAACATAGCTATTACTAGCGACTTAGCAGCAGGTCTAAAGCATGGGGAAATAAATGAGTTATACGCTACTCAATCTGGTCGGCCACACATTCAACTGGAGTGTTTAAGGGAATCATCCTATATATCTTTGAGTATACACTATCCTAACTTTTAATGTTCCCAAACACTAAGTTCCTTTTTCTAAAAGGGTGGGGTTATCGAATCTGCCCCAAATATTCTCTGTCATCTGATACACTATGAGGTACATTCCTACGTGGAACACTCATGATACCATATTAATCACAATTCTGGGACCTATGGTCAATGGAACGATACGATAGTTGGTCACAAATAGCCCTCTCTCGTGGGATTCCATTATCCGAATTACTAATCACCATCCACCTCATCAGCCCCATTATCTTCATAGAAGAGTCCCTCCTCAAACAGAGCCCTGATGACAAGCGAAGACATGTCTGGAGACTACTCGGTCAGTGGTAGGATACCAGTGGGATACCGAACTGCCATTCACCCACTGTATGGCCTGACAACCAAAAGTGATGGAGTGTCATTTATTTTCATACCAAGACCCCTTTGATTGTATTCGGTGATACCCTTAAAACACAGAGGCAAGTCGAATATATATTCTACGCCTCGTTTTGTTGCCACTCCTGGCAGGCCATCCTATTATTACATTTCGGTAAGGTAATGCATGCCCGCACACGGTCAGAGTTTCTACTGCTACTCCTTGTGCTTGCCAAGCCCTACTGTTTGCTCAAGGGCCAGAGGTGAACCAATGCGTTTTTTAATTGCTCATCTTGTAAGTTATTTCCATTGAAAAAATCATCTAATTTTTCTGAACTTGTAATCATTTGTTTGTATAAGTACAGTCGTGCTCAAAAGTATCCGAACGACCTGAATTGCATTTCGCCTGATTCGCATGCAACCCACATAACGCAGCTGTCTAGCAAGTCCTCTAATTGCTCCTTGACTATTGAAAATGGTTCCAACAAGTCACCACTAGGAAACACTGCTTTGTATCGCAATAACTCAAGATGTAAAGTAATACTAAGATACTATAAATATCAGGGAACACCTTATCACAGAAAAGATTGTCCTTAAGGCTTGTAAGCTCACATTTATTACAATAAATTACATACCTGAAATGTTACCACTCTCATTATTACGTCACATAGATAATGCACGTAGTAAGTTCGTCGTATTCATGATTTCCTCATCAAGGTAACATACCGTACTTATTGTTTAACACAAAATGACATTAAAAATTTAAGTTATTCACGAGCAGCTAATTGAGAATTTGTATGAACTTCAATGACACGCCGAACCGTCTCGTTATGCATATGGATTCAAACCCAGGTCATGCAGACTAAGCAAAGATTTCGTGACTGACGGAAACTAACAGTCATTCCTGATTAGGCATACAGAGGGTGATATACCTCGATTTTAGACAGTATCAGTTAGCAAATATCGACTTTAAATTACATAATGCAAACATTTTTAACGGACGCGAATTCCTACCCAGCACCTACTGTCCATGTTAACGAACTACGAGAGATGTTAAATATTGCTGCTTAACAAGTAACTTATTTAAAATACCGCGATGTAAAGCTTTGTGTTGGACAGGAATTCGAACCCAGAACCAAATCGGATAGATATCGAAGCACAATCAGCTGTGACGTATCGCTTTTTCTCGGCAGTAGCTAGATGTTTTAACTGAAATGATGAGACGAAACATTAATTTTTTCCATCCTAGGAACACCTATCGCTGTTATATTCTAGAGAAAACGAGCGTTTAAAATGGGATTGTGGCACCAGCAACGACATGTGAGCATGTTTGAACTAGAAATAATATGACAAAGAGTTCAGTGCTGACTGTGAATAGAGCTCCCAACATATCGTTGTTGACTACACACAAAGAGACGTCAGCTACCGAATTTTTCTCCAACAGCAGCTCGGAATAACATCTTGAACTTACAGTGATCTCGCAAATAGTTCTGTCTCACAGGGAGTCAAAAACGTCAAATACCGTTAGTGCTGACAACGAATGAAAATACATTAAAAATCGAAATTATTATCCACCAGCAGATAGGTGTTCTCACGACAGATCTTGATAATACATAATGAAATCTTTAGTGGCGGGCCAGGATTCGAACCCATTCATGCGCAATATGTGGAGATGTTGAGGAATCTGCAGTTTTGAACAAACAACAAATTGTAGCCGAGCTGTATTGTCACCAAGTGATCAAATTCCGCGTTAAGGGTGGTCTGAGTTGCATTCCCAGTTCAGAACCAATTTTATCGACATACAGAAGCTCAGATAAAAGATGGAATAAGTGTCCTGTGAGCCTACGTAGCGTTTGTTTCGTCACTAGAAATAAGTAACTAGTATAAGAAAGGTTAGAGTCTCTACATGTCGCCACTCTAGACTTTATTGTGGCTCAACCTAACGTCTACTTGGTAGAGAAGGAATATCATTTTTAATGTGAATTTCAGACCACAATGCCACTAAATATTCTTCACTTGGCGTAGCCAGAGGGGGAATGAAATCTGTCTCTCCCTATCTAAAATCACTGACCAAAGTTGGAATCGAACCCAGACCATAGACATATGAATTTATCATCAAACCAACAGACCACCAAATCCTCTTCTCAGCGGCTCATATTTCTACCATAACGCCGTTGTGCCACACTGGCTGAGAATTCTGACACACAGGCTGCCTGTATCAACTTGCAGCATGTTTAGTAAATTCAATTACTTGGTTGACCGAATCGCCATGAACAAGCTGCTTCGGCTACCCAGTGCATACATTCAACTTTATTTGTAATTACCAAAATAAAATCACGTAACTGCCACCAACACAGAACTGCCAACAGTGTAGGATGCAGAAATTTAAAAAGGAAGTATTCCTTTCCACTTGAGCTACTCTATTGCGCTATCTGTTTGTTGAAAACGTCGTGCAGTGCAAAAGAAAAGGTATAACTGTTTGTCTCTCATAAGTGTTGACCTGGCCATATGCATTATCCCACAGCGCTGTGGAATGCAGAGGTTCTGGACGAATTGTTATTGACTTCTGGATCTAGTATAGCTACGTGTCAGCTAGTAGGATCATATACTTATGGTCTGGTAAATTCTGCTGTCTGCTAATGTTACCAATCTAATGGAAATTGTAACATAATTCCCTTCACTTCTCGACCCAAAATAGTCGTACGTGGCAAAACGGCTAACTTCTGCGATATTTTGTTCATTTCAGGTTTAACAGACAGCCAGACAGTAGGTGCTTCTCGAAACTTTTGTATTATGTATGGGTAGAGCGCATCGTGCCAAAATACGTCGGAGAAGTCTTTTCTGCATTAGCTGTCGTCTGGTAGTGGCATTTCATTCTTCTTCAAACCTTGTTTGAGAACTTTAACTCAGAACAAGTTTTCTACATGCATGTAATCAATAAACCGCATGTGCATTTTCAGACTGTTGTAGATATCATCAGAAAATTCGCATATATCGTTGACGACGGAAGTCTGTTTTAATAAAACTGAGAATCTGTACACGAGCGTGCCTCTATCGTCACGAACTGGTAAAATAATACTCACTTAGATTTTGATTGGGTCTGTGTGTAGTTGATGTGCTGTGTCATACTCAAGATTTAAGCAAATCTAGCATTTCATAAATAAAGTTATGTATTCCTAGAAACTCAAAATTTGCTTGTCAGCAGCGGAAAGAGCCGTTACCTGTTGTGCAGCATTGTAAGATTTTCACGATGAGCCGAAAGAATTTTCTTGAGATTTCCTTAGCGATGTTTGATCTGACTGCTTGTAGCTATTTCACAGAAGGGATAAAAACGCTACACTCAGTGAGACTGGAACTGCGAACCATAACAGAGACTTTTTCACAGGTCAGGACGTTACCACATACCTGGCGAAGAAGTATGTGGCCCAGCTTCCTCTTACGAGACCAATCGTGGCTAGAACTCGTAAACCGCTATTTGAAGGACGAGATTAGTTGCGATTTCCACGTGCAACGACTTTCCTGGGATGAAAACCGTTAATTTACAATCTTTTGTTACACCTCAAGCGATAATAACTCAGATGATTCAGTGGAAATGACAGGTAAAATCAAGTGAACTTTGAGGCTTAATTCCGTGCACACCAGGAAGTAACTCGTCGATCACAGAGTTGCCAAACATACATTGCCTTGTTACCAAATCTCAGTTACAATACCAGCAGGAAGAGGACGAACCGATGTGATCTTACAGCGGACTGGGAAGTGACCATAGCTGGTGTCTCTAAGTCGCGCCTGCTACGGCCTGGAATACGTAATGCGTCTGTTTGCATTTCTGTAACTAGTTTTAGGGACTGGAGCGTAGTTACTAATAATACTCAGAACTGACTGCATAGTAAGCATAATAAATCAGGAACTCTCATAGTTGTTTTTATATTTCTTTCGTAAGTGTACTCAAAACTAAGGAACTCATTCACAGACGTTTTCGTGCCTCGCCGATAGTCGAGCACAACAAACAAATAAAAATAAAAAAAGAATGTGTATGTGTGTGTGTGTGTGTGTGTGGATGTGTGTGTGTGTGTGTGTGTGTGACAGAGAGAGAGAGCAAGAGATAGATTAAAATAAAAAAGAATAAGAGAGAGAAAGAGAGAGAGAGAGAGTAAAAAATTGTAAAGAAATTTAATCATGGTATGTAAAGAAATCTGTCATTAAAATGACACGTTCCACATCATTACGAAATATCGTATTCATGATCAATGAAACAAGAATTAATCTAATGTAATGTATTCTAATCATATCATATTGATGACTAGCAATGAAGTGTCATGAATTACCGAAATTTTTGCTAATACCAGTAACCAAATCTAAACTTGAAAATAAAAGACGGCAGTTTTTCTAATAAACTGGGACTTCTATCAAGACCCTTTCGTCCCTGTTAACTAACCACGAAAGATGTCTGATGTACCTCTATTCTGAAGTAACGAAGTGTTCATGCATTTAAAGATGAAGTGCATGATTTGAAGTTCTGTGACGGAGATACGAACCCAACACGTAATCACATTGTTAACTAAGTTAAATCAGATGTTTCGAATCAGTTTTTCTTGCCAGCTGTAATGTGTCTGAACACCAGAAATAACAATACCTATTGTGATTGTTGGCAACACATGAACAGACATGAAAAATGTTCGTTAATTTTCACTAACAGGCCGGAGTGCACGTGATAGGGCTTGAAATGAAATTATGAATATTTTTATACTGGATCAGGATTCGGACCCACATACTTACCTTTGGAGGAGACCTAGAGAAGATTGCAGTCTTGACAAAAGGAACGAAATGATTGACCTATACTGTTCCGAGAGATTCAGATCCTCGAAAGAGGAGATACGAATTCGAATCAAAGTCCAGCACCAAATTTTTCATCGTCTCTACATCAATCAATTACAAGTAAAGTAAGAGCCCTGTTCCTTTAAATGGCTATCGGTTCATCAAATAAAATAAAATTTTCTAATGTAAGTAAATTTTCTGGCGACTGTATTTCCCAACGTAAACTGGCTCTGCCCAGTTGGTAATGAAGGAACGCGATGTTTAATGCGGATTCTGAATTATAACGTCTTTCTCTCGATATTACCGGGGGTAAAGCAAATCTTTTTGAGCCTATTAACAGTAAATGCCTGAATCCACGCATTGCACCTGTGATAGTTCGTTCCGCCAGACCATTGTGGCCACATTTCCCAGCCCCAGGAGTGTGCTGTAACAGATGATGTGCTTAGCTTACAAAATTAGTCATGGTGGAAAAAACGCGTCTATTAAATAGTTAAGTAGAGGCAAGCTTCTGAAGCGGAGATTATGCTATTCTCATGTCAGCCGGATATAAAGACTCTTCTAGGCATTATAGGCTCGATGTGAAGCCATTTTGAAATTTTCATAAATTCAGCAGATTTCTTAGTTCGACAAAATCCACAGGGAAGTGTGAAGTTACCGGATAATTCGATTATTACCGTCATTATTACTATCATTTTCTTCATACCGCTGCTGGAACACAGTAATTGATCATCATTTGATGCCTTTTGGTCACTATAGAAGTAGTTTCCCAAGAACACGTTCTTTCCCTGTCTACGGAATCCTATTCATGTTAATATCAAACGTCAGTAATTACTCGCAGATTACATTAAAGCTAAAGTAATTGATGAAGACGTTACTTGATAACAAAAACGCGCTGCCTTTCTTCATTTACTTGCGCCTAGAAATCGCTATCGAGTACTGCCAAACCAAAAGGCAAGAGATCTTACTGCCTTCCGAAATACGTCGCTGTCAGTTCTTCCATATGATTTGGTCGACATGACCTATTACAAGTTGTGTATGACAGACAATGTTTTAGAAAATCGATTGTTTTCCTCTGCAAAAAAAAGAAAGATTTTCATTTTACGCTATCCAAGTACAAAATTTTCGCAATATTAGTTCAAATTTAATATTCGCTTCTGTAATGTAGGAAAGTATTTCACAGCTGCAAAACTTGCATCCGACTCATTGACCTTAAACTTAGTCGCTCACCATAAATTCTAGGTCAGAGTGACACCAGTTTCAGTAACATAATGTAACGAAGAGTGTTTGACAGTGGTACTTCTCACCGGAAAATACGCATTTCACTCATAATGCTCCATAAGTACACTGTGACAGTAATTTCTGAGTGTATTCAATGCATACGGATTAGAATTTGGTTGTGCTCTCTCTTCCACTTCTGTATACAATATGCCTGACCTAAACGGACCCTTTATCATTATGGGCCCTGGGCAGTGCAACATCATACTGACAACAGTAATGTGCTTATACTGACAACCTGACTGTTCGTTTTACCTGATTTTGTAATCATTTAAATAAAACAACATGACCTTCCAGTTGGAGACATTTCGTCCCCCTTTTCCTTCTGTGAAATTTGTCAGTAAGCGTTTTGCCTTCCAACTAGTGAAATGTGGCAGAGTACGGCCGGTAAATGATTCACAAACCACGACTTAGTGCCGTTAAGACGATTTATTTAAACGTCACAAGACTGCACATTGGTGCAATCGATTTCGATGTGCAAAGTGTTTGTTATCTTACTTTTGTGACAGGTGGGCATAAGTGATTTCCAAAGACTATTTATTGTACTGAAATAATGTTTTGTCACAAAGAAACAAGGTAAGTGTTTTATTCGTATATATTTTGTAGGAAACTGTAATCGTGATGGAAGATTATACACCTGAATGTTTGACACAACTGGTAGGAGAAAACGCTGCATATTAGCCAAACCCCGCACCTCCTCTCCATATCCTCCTATGACACGAGCACGTGATTTTCCTCGCATACCGCTGCAGAGCTGTTCCTAGCACAGCTGAGAATTGGCAACATCGTTACAAACATTAGGCAACACTGTGACAGTGCAATCACTTCCGCGTATGGTACTGAACTGACTCGCTAAATTCACTTGATATTGCCTTTCCATTTGAATGACTCATGCTATATAATCCTCATGTAAACTAAGACACTGAGACAGAAAATTCAATTTTTTGCCTAAAGAAATGCTATTCTTCAAATAAGTGACAACTTTTATTATCTTTCACGATGCGTTATTAGGCTGAGCGACAAATACCATGATGAGAATGGCGTACAGGCAGCAGTGTGTCCGTAGTCCGGTGGTACCACCCGTGTCTCGGGTCAGAAAGGCTCAATCAGTCGTTAGTTCTAACCGTGGTAGGGGCCAGCGTATGTGAATTTCCAGAAAAAATTCTGTATCGAAATCGGAAGAAAACCATTACACATCAAATCCTCTTGGTAGCTCGACTCAGTAAGTTGTGTTAATGGTCATAGATCTTGGCGCTCTGACTGCCAAGCTGCTTCGCAATACCAGCGTCTCTGAGGAAATTCGAATCGACCATCAGCGATACGAATTTCAATATTGTTCTTCACTTAAGGCTCACATGGAAAGGTGATAAGTATGAAGGAAATGAACCTCTTGATTACTATAGGGCATCTTTGCTAAATTTCCACAGTAGCAATTAGGAACTCCCTGAAGACATTTGCTAACAGTGGCTCTAGCAACTTGCTTTTTCTGAGGTAGCTTCAAATATGGGCAATTTTGTCGCCTTAAATCCAATTGAATATTTTATATATCACTTGCGAACACCGTTCACTTCTCCATTAATTAAGGTATAGACCTCTAAAAAAGCAATTTGCCTGAGTAGATATAGAGCAGATTCTGATAGGTATTGAGGCAATCTTTTGCGTCCATTTACCATAGAGAATCAAAGAATGAAATCAAACACGTTACATTGCATTTATTCTCTGTGCCTTGACTAACACATATGAATCCAAGACAATAATAAATTATTTGAGGAACCTGCCATGAAAGGAGAAAGAACAGAATGTGACGATTTAATTGTAGTGCAATGGATCAGAAACAATGAAATTAATTCTGTGCCACATTGATGTATTGCATTCTAGTGTAATAAAATAATCATCAAACAAAAACGGTTTTGTGGCTCCTTTGCTATCAAGAGTGAAACACAAATCGTAGACAGATTTTATGGGTCACCACTCTACAACATTAAAGCATGTTACATGGTCGAGAGTGCGGAGTGGAGCAGACGTTGTCGGCTGAAGGCGAGACAATGCATTGCCTCAGCCCCCTCCAGTAGGCAGTAAACGTGTCCCACAGAACTCAGACGCTTGCGGTATTCAGAGGCAGATGGTCGGCAAAGAAATCTTTCGCTAAAACATTGTTGGACCAAACTGTTATTACCAGTGTCACAGAAAGCGAAATCTATTTTAGATTTGCTTGAATTACACTCATAGCTTCAGCACCGAGAGGAAAGGTGCGATAAAAACTTTGTCGACGTGTGCTTTTAGTTACCAGGCGTCGTGTTAGCTAGTCTCGCGTTTAACCTCAAGACTACGGTCGTAGTCAAGAATAAAGTACTAAAACTGAAGTCTAGACTTCCTCTGGGAAGTGCCGCAGTCTACAATGTTGCCAGATCGAGCATATTGCCGGACATATGATTCTGAGAGGAGCACGACTGTATTGCCCACCTTACGTGAACGACTCGGCGGTTAATTTTTTGCTCTAAGACTGTATCTACAACACATATTGCACACTGAAGGCCCAGAAGAATAAAAAAAAGTAGTTTATGAGAGCAACGTTAACTATATCGTTCGAAGTATTCATAATATTGTACACGTGTGTGTAAACGCCTTCCAATGCCCACCAAGGAAGACAAGGATACACAGACTAGCTTCAATATTATAAATTCGCCTCAGTTTGCGGATGAACTCAGACTTAGGTTGAGAATCATTTTGAATATTTAGCAGTACTGTGCCCATTGGTGTTAAACTCGTTTTCTACCAATGATTCCCACAGCTACAGGAACACTACTTGTGATACCTCAAAGGCAAAATACCAAAATACTTACGCAGTGCTATCAGAGGAAAAGATCAACCTGACACAAACTGTGGGAAGTTTGTTTTACAACCTTCGTACCTGGATAATGTTTTTTCCTATGTGAGATGTCTGTGAACATTGCTGATTGAGACGATTTAAGACGAAACTAAATTCCTTCACCTACGACAAAGTTTAAAGAAATCGTCTTAGCGGCACTAAGTCGTGGTTTGTGAATCATTTACCGGCCGTACTCTGCCGCATTTCACTGGTTGGAAGGCAAAACGCTTACTGACAAATTTCACAGAAGGAAAAGGGGGACGAAATGTCTCCAACTGGAAGGTCATATTGTTTTATTTAAATGATTACAAAATCAGGTAAAACGAACAGTCAGGTTGTCAGTATAAGCACATTACTGTTGTCAGTATGATGTTGCACTGCCCAGGGCCCATAATGATAAAGGATCCGTTTAGGTCAGGTATATTGTATACAGAAGTGGAAGAGAGAGCACCACCAAATTCTAATCCGTATGCATTGAATACACACAGAAATTACTGTTACAGTGTACTTATGGAGCAAAATGAGTGAACTGCGTATTTTCCGGTGAGAAAGACCACTGTCAAACAGTCTTCGCTACATTTGGTTACTTAAACTGGTGTCACTCTGACCTAGAATTTATGGTCAGCGACTAAGTGTAAGGTCAATGAGTCGGATGCGAGTTTTGCAACTGTGATATACTTTCCCACATTACAGAAGCGAATATTAAATTTGAACTAATATTGCGAAATTTTTTTGCTGGATAGCTTAAAATGAAAATCTTTCTGTTTACTGCAAAGCAAAACAATTGATTTTCTAAAACATTGTCTGACATACACAAGTTGAAACAGGCCATGTCGACCAAATCATATGGAAGAACTGACAGCGACGTATACCGGAAGGCAGTAAGATCTCTTGTCTTTTGGTTTGGCAGTACTCGATAGAGATTTCTAGGCGGAAGTAAACGAAGAAAGGCGGCGCGTTTTTGTTATCAAGTAACGACTTCATCATTTACTTTAGTTTTAATGTAATCTACGAGTAACTACTGATGTTTGATATTAACATGAAAAGGATTCCGTAGCCAGGGAAAAAAACGTCTTGGGTTCGTATCTGTGTCACAGAACTTCACATCATGCACTTCATCTTTAAATGCATGCACACGTTGTTACTTCAGAATAGAGGTATATCAGACATATTTCATGGTTAATTAAGAGGGACGAAAGGGTCTTGACAGAAATCCCGGTTTATTACAAAAATTGTCGTCTTTTATTTTCTAGTTTAGATTTGGTTACTGGTATCGTCAAAACGTTTGGTAATTCATGACTCTTTATGGCTAGTCATCAATATGATATGATTACATTACATTACATTAGATTAATTCTTGTTTCATAGATCATGAATACGATATTTCGTAATGATGTGAAACGTATAATTTTAATGAAAGGTTTCTTTACATACCATGATTGAATTTCCTTACAATTTTTTACTCACTCTCTCTCGCTCTCTCTATCTTATTCTTTTTTATTTTTATCTATCTCTCGCCCTCTCTCTGGCACACACACACACACACACACACACACACACACACACACACACACACGCACACACACACATTCTATTTTTATTTTTATTTGTTTGTTGTGCTCGACTATCGGCGAGGCACGAAAACGTCTGTAAATGAGTTATTTAGTTTTGAGTACACTTACGAAAGAAATATAAAAACAACTATGAGAGTTACTTATTTATGATGCTTAGTTTGCAGTCAGCTCTGAGTATTAATAGTAACTACGCTTCAGTCCCTAAACCTAGTTACAAAAATGCGAACAGACGCATTACGTATTCGTAGCAGCCGCGACTTATAGACACCAGCTATGGTCACTTCCCAGTCCGCTGTAAGATCACATCGGTTCGTCCTCTTCCTGCTGGTATTGTAACTGAGATTTGACAACAAGGCAGTGTATGTTTGGCAACTCTGTGATCGACGAGTTACTTCCTGGTGTGCACGGAATTAAGCCTCCAAGTTCACTTGATTTTTACCTGTCATTTCCACTGAATCATCTGAGTTATTATCGCTTGAGGTGTCACAAAAGATTGTAAATTTACGGTTTTCAGACCAGGAAAGTCGTTGCACGTGGAAATCGCAACCAATCTCGTCCTCCAAATAGCGGTTTACGAGCTCTAGTCACAATTGGTCTCGTAAGAGGAAGCTGAGCAACATGCTTCTTCGCCAGGGCTGTGGTAACGTCCTGACCTGTGAAAAAACATCTGTTATGGTTCGCAGTTCCAGTCTCACTGAGTGTAGCGTTTTTATCCCTTCTGTGAAATAGCTACAAGCAGTCAGATCAAACATCGCTAAGGAAATCTCAAGAAAATACTTTCGGCTCATCGTGAAAATCTTACAATGCTCCACAACAGGTAACGGCTCTTTCCGCTGCTGACAAACAAATTTTGAGTTTCTAGGAACACATAACTTTATTTACGAAATGCCACAATTGCCTACTTCTTGAGTGTGACACAGCACATCAATTACACACAGACCCAATCAAAATCTAAGTGAGTATTATTTTACCAGTTCGTGACGATAGAGGCACGCACGTGTACAGATACTCAGTTTTATTAAAACAGACTTCCGTCGTAAGGTTATCGTGGGTAGTTTTATTTCATTTTTTATAATACAGTTCTTAATTTTCGTAAGGTTTCCTTTAGTCATAAACGATATATGCGAATTCTCTGATGTTATCTACAACAGTCTGAAAATGCACATGCGGTTTATTGATTACATGCATGTAGAAAACTTGTTTTGAGTTAAAGCTCTCAAACAAGATTTGAAGAAGAATGAAATGCCACTACAAGACGACAGCTAATGTAGAAAATACTTGTCCGACGTATTTAGGCACGATGCGCTCTACCCATACATAATACAAAAGTTTCGAAAAGCATCTACTGTCTGGCTGTCTGTTAAATCTGAAATGAACAAAATGTCGCGAAAGTTAGCCGTTTTTCCACGTACGACTGTTTTGGGTTGAGAAGTGAAGGGAATTATGTTACAAGTTCCATTAGATTGATAACATTAGCAGACATCAGAATTGCGTTTTAAAAAATATAGCAGCGAATGCACTCGAACTCGTGACGTCTTATCTATTGCGCGCGATACGTACCATTGCGCTACTAGCTGACACGTAGCTATACTAGCTCCAGAAGTCAATAGCAATTCGTCCAGAACTTCTGCATTCCACAGCGCTGTGGGATAATGCATATGGCGAGGTCAACACTTATGAGAGACAAACAGTTATACCTTTTCTTTTGCACTGCACGACGTTTTCAACAAACAGATAGCGCAATAGAGTAGCTCAAGTGGAAAGGGACACTACCTATTTAAATTTCTGCATCCTACACTGTGGGCTGTTCTGTGTTGGTGGCAGTTACGTGATTTTATTTTGGTAATTACAAATAAAGTTGAATGTATGCAATGGGTAGCCGAAGCAGCTTGTTCATGGCGATTCGGTCAACCAAGTAATTGAATTTACTAAACATGCTGCAAGTTGATACAGGCAGCCTGTGTGTCAGTATTCTCAGCCAGTGTGGCACAACGGCGTTATGATAGAATTATGAGCCGCTGAGAAGAGGATTTGGTGGTCTGTTGGTTTGATGATAAATTCATATGTCTATGGTCTGGGTTCGATTCCGACTTCGGTCAGTGATTTTAGATAGGGAGAGTCAGATTCTATTCCCCCTCTGGCTACGCCAAGTGGAGAACATATAGTGGCATTGTGGTCTGAAATTCACATTAAAAATGATATTCCTTCTCTACCAAGTGGACGTTAGGTTGAGCCACAATAAAGTCTGGAGTGGCGACATGTAGAGACTAACGCCAGTAACCTTTCTTATACTAGTTACTTATTTCTAGTGACGAAACAAACGCTACGTAGTCTCACAAGGCACTTATTCCATCTTTTATCTGAGCTTCTGTATGTCGATAAAATTGCTTCTGAACTGGGAATGCAACTCAGACCACTCTTAATGAAGAATTTGAATCCTTCGTGACAATACATCTCGGCTACAATTTGTTGTTTGTTCAAAACTGCAGATTCCTCAACATCTCCACATATTGCGCATGAATGGGTTCGAATCCTGGCCTGGCACTAAAGATTTCATTACGTATTATCAAGATCTATCGTGAGAACACCTATTTGCTGTTGGATAATAATTTCAATTTTTAATGTATTTTCATTCGTTGTCAGCAGTAACGATTTTTGACGTTTTTGATTCCCAGTAAGATAGAACTATTTGCGAGATCACTGTAAGTTCAAGATGTTATTCCGACCTGCTGTTGGACAAAAATTCGGTAGCTGACGTCTCTTTGTGTGTAGTCAACAATAATATGTGTGGGGCTCTATTCCCAGTCGGCACTGAATTCTTCGTCATTTTATTTCTAGTTCAAACATGCTCAAATGTCGTCACTGGTGCAACAGTCCCATATTTAACGTTCGTTTTCTCTAGAGT
Source organism: Schistocerca piceifrons (assembly GCF_021461385.2). Taxonomy (NCBI): domain Eukaryota; kingdom Metazoa; phylum Arthropoda; class Insecta; order Orthoptera; family Acrididae; genus Schistocerca; species Schistocerca piceifrons. The sequence continues at coordinate 611,160,917 of NC_060142.1, read as the reverse complement.
ATAACAGTGATGGGTGATGGGTTGCAGTGGTGGAAAGGAAAAAATTTATGTTTCGTCTCGTCACTTCAGTTAAAACATCTAGCTACTGCCGAGAAAATGCGGTAAGTCACAGTTGATTGTGCTTCGATATCTATCCGATTAGGTTCTGGGTTCGAATCCCTGTCCAACACAAAGCTTTACCTCACGGTATTTCAAATAAATTACTTGTTAAGAAGCAATATTTAACATCTCTCGTAGTTCGTTAACGGGGGCAGCAGGTGCTGGGTAAGAATTCGCGTCCGTTAAAAATGTTTGCGTTATGTAATTTAAAATTGGTAATTTGCTAACTGATACTGTCTAAAATCGAGGGATATCACTCCCTTTATGCCTAATCTGTAATGACTGTTAGTTTCCGTTAGTCACGAAATCTTTGCTTAGTCTGCATGACCTGGGTTTGAATCCATATGCAGAACGGGACGGTTCGTGGTGTCATTTGAAGTTCATACATAATCTCAACTAGCTGCTCGTGAATAACTAAAATTTTTAATGTCATTTTGTGTTAAATAATAAGTACGGTATGTTACTTTGAAGAGGAAATCATGAATACGACGAACTTACTACGTGCATTACCTATGTGACGTAATAATGAGAGTGGTAACATTTCAGGTATGTCATTGTAATAAATGTGAGCTTACAAGCCTTAAGGACAGTCTTATCTGTGATAAGGTGTTCCCTGATATTTATAGTATCTTAGTATTACTTTACATCTTGAGTTATTGCGATACAAAACAGTGTTTCCTAGTGGTGACTTGTTGGAACCATTTTCAATAGTCAAACGACTGTACGAAGGAGCGATTAGAGGACTTGCTAGACAGCTGCGTTATGTGGGTTGCTTGCGAATCAGGCGAAATGCAATTTAGGTCGTTCGGATGCTTTTGAGCAGTCTACCAATTTCCATCCCAATCTGAGAACCCCTATGTGGCCATCGGTTTCTTTGTCTTAGATTGTATATTGGAAGAGTTGAGATGGCAGCGCGGGATGAGTAATGGAGTTGTAACGACGGCACTCAGCGAAGACAGATACAGGAGAAGCAAGAGATGACCGTAGATACAAGCACCTCTTTATTACCGTTTGTTTCCGCTGAGTGGACTTCGAAACGTCTAATGTCGATTACGAGCGAGGCTAATAGACGTCTTAGCGTCTCTGGCCTTGAGCTGTTGTTGATGCCGCTGAGGACGCATCTCTGCTGCAGCTGCTGCATCGCCGGCCGGGGTGGCCGAGCGATTCTAGGCGCTACAGTCTGGAACCGCGCGACCGCTACGTAAAGCTGGAAGACTAGTATTAAGAGTATCTCAGAAGGATCTCTTGAATGGACTAGAAGGACTTAACACTAGAATGTTTTTAATTCAGTTTTTAACAGGACCACAAAATACAGAATATTAGTTAGATATTATTTAGTATCCTATGCCCCGCTGTTGAATGCACATTTGTCTACGTGTGTGAGACTTATGTGCTAATGTTGCTCGTAGAAAGCTTTCATCGAGACTGTTTTTGATCCCAGTAATATATCCATGACATCCACTATTCTTAAGAAAAATGGAAAACTGGTTATGACGAAAAGATATTACTGGAATACATGTCTATGCAAAACACTAGTCAATATGATCTTTTGAAAAGGCTCTGCGGGGAGTTCGAGAACGTGCAGCGCCACAAATGTGATCTACAACACTCGCACTTCTGTTGCCTCTGCAACACGGTAATGAGGGAGACGAACGTAGATTTTGTACATTTGTTGACCTTCCTGTAGCGTAGGAAGGGATATCTCCCTCTGTTTCAAAAAACTGAATTAAAAAGAGAGGACGAGGCTATTTTTAATTCAGTTTTAAAATAATTTACAATGGCTGCTGATATACCCATGAGAAACATTCTCAGAGTTACTTTTCTTTATCTGTCTGTTCCTTGTATTTCGATGTTAACCGAACGATGCCGCAGTACAGAGTCCGCCCAAAGCGAATCACAGATGATCCACGGAGCTGAAAGTCAGATGAATTCCTGCTGTGAGTCTGCAATCGCCAGACCAACGACTTCGTCCTACCACAGAACTGCTGGAATAGTTATTGAACTGAGAGGAAATAGAATAATTTATTTGATCCGTATTCACGGTCAGTCGCTGTGCACCTGTTCCAAAGCTAGCAAGGTTTTGCCTTCTGGCCATCAAGCCCGACTGACCTCCGTGTCATCTTGTGGCAGAGGTGTCATTGGATGCGGTATGGAGCGACATGGAATCAGAACACCACTCTCAGAGACTTTTCGGCACCCTTGGCCCTGGAGCCGCTAGTTCTCACTTAAGTAGTTCCTCAGTTGGCAAACTCTAAGCTGTTTGCAGTCATACAACCAACGAAAAGTCCTCGACAGTACCGGCAATCGAACGAAGGTACTCCAGAGAGCAGCCATACACGTTACGCATTGGCAGAAGACGGATACATATTTTTGTTTTGTGGTGCTGTAAGTCCAAACCAAGTTCATTACAGTTCCATTTAAAGATTCATTCGACAGGCGTGCAGATTATGAAAGACGTATCTCAGTTACCGGAACCCAAGAAAGATCTATCTGTACGTGTTTTGACGAGATAGTATTAAAAAAGTGATGACGCGTTAAAGATTCATCGATGAAGTGTAACGGTTTTAAGATTTCGTTAGCAACATCTCCCCTTCATGTTACTGCTAAAATTCGGTCCTGGAAAAATAACTGAAGGAAACTGAAACTTCCAAACTATAGTAAAGGAAAACTATTAAAAGACAATAGATCAAATCATTATTAGAAAAAATTTCTCTGCTTTATACGGATACTCATCGAAAGTGGAAAAACTGCAGCGTTATCTCTGTGGTGCAATGTTTTTATTCAAATCTTTTGATAACAACTAGGTGCAGTTCAGCGATTGTGCTTTAAAAATATCGGCATTACTAAGTGGCGTGGAGGACTGGGCTGATGCCGTACGCACGTGTACACACACACACACACACACACACACACACACACACACACACACACACACACACACAGTTTAGACCTTACTGTGACCGTATGTTCACAAGTAATACCCATAAAACTACAGTGTTTCTCTCAAACCTTACAATATTTAACACGCATAAACACAATATCTCAATCTGAGCAATACCGTGAATTTACTTAAGGTAAGGAAATACAGTTTTTATTAAAATTTCACAATTCATTTAAAAGGAATAATTTTAACTTAAATGTACGTCATTATTAAATTTTACTATTAGGTAAGCAACAAAAAGAAATCTCAAGTGATCTAAATCTTTCTCCTTTCAAAGCTGGGAATAATGTTTAATATTGACATTTCTCTCTTGTCCAAAATGTAATACACTAAATTGGACCCTGATATTTACTTAGCAGAGAAATCACTTACTTTAATCTTCATCTCTCCTGAAACCAACGCAACACTTTTCATTAAGGATTTATCAAAAGACAACAGATGAGTAAATATCGTACAGTAACAGGTTCTCTCTCAAGCAAAAAACACCAGTGATGGTTGCAGTTGACAAATCTCACACATCAGCCCTTTGCCAGATTTCCACAAAACGTAATTTGCAAATATGCGCACCGACAAGTTACATATTTACCCTCTGATCCGAGGGCATGACCTCCTGTTACGATACTGCAGACACGTTCATCACACATGAGGAAGTGAATCCATGTAGAAAATACATCCGGCACCGTACCGAGCCTCAGAAAATATCAACATGGAATTACTGCCGTTCTGTGACCACTCTTGCGTTCTTCAGTCATATTTAAATGGTTTAAGCAGTACTTTCAGGCTCAGGGCGCACGATAACCGATTACATCAACTGACTCCCGGAACATAAATCTAGCTATACCCGGAATCCGTATCCAGAGCATAGATGAGTTCACAGTCCTACCCATTTAAGATCGTACACACGATATAGTACTTTATTTCTTACTACACCAGACACTCCACATCACGCACGTCTCTCTAAACAACGGAATTCATCCCCCTGGACGTTCTGCTTCACTACGGCATATATCAATTGCTGGAACAAAGCTCCACCAGCCATCGCAAGGCAGAATTGGTTTTCGTCACCGCGTACTGCCCACCGCTTTGTTCTTCTCTCTGCTCCCACTGTTCCGTCTCCGCGCCGCAAGAGGCTGGTCAGTCCTGCCAGATCTACGCAAGTGATGTCGCGTCCAGTGAGCGGTCTACGAGCTCAATAACAATGGAGACTGGGGAAGGACCGCCCAGTCTCCTAACGTGGATACGGCTAACTGGAAGTTTGAGAGAGTTATGGAATTCGGTCTGGAAATAACCGAACAAAGGTGAGACTTGAGTAACTACAAACTTCAATAACTAGTTTAAGCCAGAATTGGACAATGACTTGAGTGAAAGTACACTGGAACGTTATTACTTAGCAGCTGTTTCGTTTAACCTTTAATTCTAAAGAGGGTGGAAGGGCTGACCCAATAAAGTGAACATTTCAATTCCAATGGGTTTATTACCTCCCCAAAACGATTTAACAGGCGCCACTTTTTCAAGAGACAGTCATTACATAAAATCATAAATTAATAAAACGTTCCCCATAAACACTGAGGACCGCCAGTCGGGCCAAATATTTAAGAAACTCATTACATAAGGTCATAAACAAGTTAACAAGTTATTAGCCTAAACCTCCCACCAAAATTTACAAAAGCCACTAAGGTTGAATTTAACCATGCTTTAACAAAACTCTAGTTAAGAAACATTATTTAAAACCTTTTTCATTTCCAAACTATACATGTAAAATAACAGTTGACAGAGAGCCCTGACTTTACAGAAATAATATATATATATATACATATATATATATATATATATATATATATATATATATATGGTATAGAAAGTTACAACTTTGTACAATGATGAATATGTAACAACAGAAGCAACATCCAAGCTTATAAGGCTGAAAGTTTAAGCACGAACGGTGGAACCGACTGATAGAAGTAATATTTAACTTCGAACCAAGACGCAGCTCCGTTAGCAACCCCACGTCGAGTAGACCAAAATGTGAACCAAGCAAACGCTACCGAAGAGGAACACGAGCTCAGGCGAAGTCCACCGCCCGTAAGCGAAACTTGTAATCTAAAGGGAAGCCCTGTGCTTCGGTTGCCCTCTGCCTCAGCTTCCTGAAACACAGATCACACCCGACAACAGGAAGCAGAAAACGTTCCTTAATCGTAACATTTAAGATTGACCAGTAAATTACCCTATAAAATCAAGGCTAAATAACAACTAACTTAACTCACAAGTACTTCCTCCAAGAGAAAGAGTACTTGATATCAACACTAAGAGTGAGAAATGAACTGACTCAGGAAAACCGACACTCACTAAAACTTAATAACACATATCAGCAAATACGTCACTATTATGCGGAAGCAGAGCAGACGCCTAGGAAGAGGCCTCGAACGAATTCTAACATAATGTCACACGTCTTGCAACATCTTGCTGTACCAAGAGCAATCGGAATGAAAATTAACTAAGCGCTCTTAGTAAATAGCGTACTAAGGTGTCTTGATGCTGGGGCGATTTTGCGAAGGTGTCAAAAAATCACTTCGCAAGATCACAACAGCGTGTTCCTCCAAGGAGGCGGGCCCATCCAGAGCTCACGAGGTTGCCGGAGAATACACAGCGCCGGCCAACTCCCGCCGACTCTAGTACAACCACGTGTCAACCGCCGCCCGGTCTCAGGCTCGCCGTCTTCGCTTCTGTCCGCCAGCCAACCAACCAACTCGCGCACCTCCGTGTAACGTTTCCAAGCGTTGTGTCCTCCTCTATTCGTGGTCGGTACTCCCTTATATCTCGAGCCGGCCCAAGCCCAAAGACAAACCTCTGCACTAGGAAAGCTATCGTACTCATATCAGAGATACAACTGGCGCCAGTTCCGCCACGGCTCATACACTACTCCTGACTGTAAAATCCCATGGAGAGATGAGCGCGAGCGGAGCCAGAGCGAATACCACAAGGTCGGACTGTAGGCCTGACCTACATGTAAGTCCCTCTTGGACTCCTGTCTGTAATGAACTCCACTATGGGCCGCGCCGCCTCCAGCTTTATACTGTGCGGCAGGCCACACTGCCCCGTCCACGTTAGCGCTTCCAGACACAGCCTTGCTGGGACTCGAGTATGAACATGTACGGTCACCGCTAACGCATGCTGTCGTTGCAGCTCGACCCATGAGCTCACGTGATCCCTCATGAGTCTACGTAACTCGCACACCAATACACTTCCTCTGGCGTCTCATTTGCAATCTGAGTGCCGGCCGTTGTGGCCATGCGGTTCTAGGCACTTCAGTCCGGAACCGCGCTGCTGCTACGGTCGCAGGTTCGAATCCTGTCTCTGGCATGGATGTGTGTGCTGTCCTTAGGTTAGTTAGGTTTAAGTAGTTCTAAGTCTAGGGGACATATGACCTCAGATGTTAAGTCCCATAGTGCTCAGAGCCAGTTGAACCTTTTTCTTTTTTTTGTAATATGAGTACTTTCTGGAAAATTTATTCATTCTGGTTGATGTACTGTTGTCTTTCAGGCGTTGCATTTTTTAAATACACGACGTTGGAATTCCAACGGACGATTACCACTGGGCGATTTTGAAAAGTGCAAGTTAACCGACACACTTTCTTTTCACGTTAAGGACAGGACGAACTGAGTAATTAACACTTTTGATTGGTTTTTGGTCGAGTTGCACACCTAACGCGGCTCCATAATGTTACACAGTACAGTAGTCGCCGAGTGAGTAACAAACGCAGCAATCTCATTCAGATTTCTTTATGATACCAACCATTACGGAGCTGTGTCAAGCCCTATGCATCAATAGACTGCTACAGACTCCTGAACCTAACCATATCATACAAGGACATCATACAAGGACAGTCTCCCGAAAAGGAGTGTGTAACATGGCAAACAAACACCACGTATAATTCTTATGGCATGCTCCATATTCTGATAATTTCACTCCAGTAAGAGAGTTCCGACCAAAAGTTACTCCATCATTCATTAATGAAGGAAAATAACGAGAATAAAATCGTTTCCTCTATTTCGAGTCACCTATGGCAGTACTACACTGAAGGGCTACAGAAACAGGTACACCTGCGTCATAACGTGTAGGATCTCCGCGAGCACACAGAAGTGCAGTAACACGACGTGGCATGAACTCGACTAATGTCTGAAGGAGCGCGGGAGGGGACTGACACCGTGAGTTCTGCAGGGCTGTCCATAAATAAGAGTCTGAGGGGACGGATACCTCTTCTGAACAAAATTTAGCAAGGCTCCCAGATATGCTCAATAATGGTCATGTCTTTGCGTTTTGATTCTTCCTGACTAATGTCTAAAACTTCAGCCTACTTCATCACAACTATATTGTCATCTGAGTATATAACTGCTCTTGGGCGCGCCTTACAATCCAGTAACTGATTTCGAAATCTCTGCCTGACCTCGATGTAATCAAACTGAAACCTTCCCGTATCTCCCGGCCTGTTCCCTGTATACCTCCGCCTCTTGTGATTCTTGAACAGGGTAGTCGCTATTACTAGCTGAAACTTGTTACAGAACTCAATTAGTCTTTCACCTCTCATATTCCTTTTCCCAAGCCTATATTCTTCTGTAACCTTTTCTTCTACTCCTTTCCCTACAATTGCATTCAAGGCCCCCATGACTATTACATTTTCTCTTCGTACATCCATATTTAAACTGGATGATGGTGGGACATCAGCTGGTATAATATTTATTAAAAATGAAACTCCTTTAGTTGAACTTAGGGTTTCGTATGTATTTGGCTACTATTTCGACGTTGCGTCAACGCCATCATCAGGCCCTGTATAACACACCATACATAAAACAAACAATGTGAGGCATCAACAGTCTGTGAGCTATTGGAAAAAATAAATAAATTATAAACTTTATTAGAAGTACTTATATATCGTTAATTTTAATTAAGATGTCATTTACCCTGACATTAGCAATTTATATGGCGCAAACAAGTACAAGTGACATTATATATACACGGTTACTTCCATTACAGATCAATACCAGCCGTTTGAATAAAATGGGGGTACATATAAGTCTAGGTGACAAACTGTTACATGAAACAGCACTACAGTAGTGTTAAAAGCAAATAAATATGCTCTAAACCCTTCTTTCTGTGCACAATTTAACTAACAGGAAGGAAAATATGCATTGCCAATCAGACATATGTGAGGTATGATTCCATCGTTTATAAATATTGAAAGGTGGGAAAGGTGGAAAGGAGTTACGTTTGCATAACACTGCATCATTATCACTATAAAGTAACAAAGTGAAATAAGTTATTTAAACAACATCGTTCTTAACGATACAAAACACAAGTGGGGAGCAACTGGAAGAATGGTATGGAACCCAGTTAATATATTAAAAGTAGTAAAGGGTGTAAAATAAGTACACATGAGTAAGTTCGTGAATCTGCTCATTCCAACAAGAGAAATGTAAGCTAACATGCGACAAAAATGTACTATTTCAATGTCGTGCCTCATTTAAAGCCGTAAGCAAGGTCTAAAATAATTTAATTCAAATAGAACTGCATTAGTAAAAAAAACGATCAAGTTCATATCAGTGCTCGAAAGAGAAGTAAATGGGGTGTTGCCAGTCACAAGAGTTCGTCATATACGTAACATATTTGTAGCCCCTCTAATAAATGATTACTAATGAAGGGCACACAGTAAGATATACAAAGTATAACTCTTGTGTTGTTATATGTAATCTAGTCAAGGGTTGACATAAGTCAACAGCAATCACAAACTTACTTGGACGACTTAAGTCTAACATCTAAATCATCACTACACCATAAGTACTCACACTTTCCTTATAAACCTATTCTGGTAAAAATCTACTAGTTTAAAAATTGACTATCTAGTCATTTACGAGAACGATCAGAAGAGTGGGGGGTAAACCTGTTCTGTGTAAAATCCCATCAAATGTTTAGGATAAAACTGGATTATAGCTCTGACTCGTATAAACTAGACAATATAATGTGTCAAATACAGATTCTATCTAAGGGAGGCTTGTTCTTTTATCGAAGCGACAACGTGGTGACATCCGTAGTACATATGAACGAGTACAGAAACATGAACTACTTTTCTTGTAATCAATACTGAACGGAAAAATTTTCACGCTAGGGGAATCAGTCCACATACACGAGATTCGACACAATTTAGAGCCAAATTCCCGTATATAAGACAGATAACCATAAAAATCCTTCTTAATGATTGGTACATTGGTTACCAGACAACCAGTAACCGTTAACAGAAGGATATATCTCGCGATAATGTATCATGTGATCGAAGGAATAATGTCAGTCATATTACAACACTACATTTGTAAAGATCTATAGATTATTTATCCATAGTAACGAAGAAACAAATTCAAAGTGAGAGGTTAGTTACTGATCACACAACGGACATTAATGTTCTATACTCTATGTCAAAGGCTACCAGAAGCAGTGGTTCAAATTGAAACGACGCCTACTGATCAAAGAATTTGTAGCCCAATTACACAATCGTTATTACTGTGCAATAATCGTGGAGCAGAACATGATAGGGGAAATGAACGATTAATTATGGTGTAGTGATGATATAAATGTTATACTTTAGTCTTCCAAGTAAGTGGGCGATTGCTGTTGACTTATGTCAACAGTTGACTAGATTACGTGTAACAATACAAGAGTTATACTATGTGTATCTTACTGTGGGCTCTTCTACAGTAATTAGAGGAATTACAAGTATTTTACATATGTGACGAACTTTTTTCACTGACAACACCCTGTATACTGCTATTTTCAGCGCTTTTAGGAACTTGATAGTTTTTTTTTACTAAAGCAAGCCTGTCAGAATTAGATTATTTTAGACCTTGCTTACGGCTTTAAATGAGGCACCGACATTGAAATAGTACATTTTTGTCGCATGTTAGCTTACATTTCTCTTGTTGGAATGGGTAGATTCATGAACTTACTCATGTGTACTTATTTTACACCATTTACTATCATTTATTTTATTAGCTGGGTTCCATACCATTCTTCCTGTTGCTCCTCCGTTTTGTTTCGTATCATTATGAATCATGTTGTTTAAGTAACCTATTTTACTTTGTTACTTTATAGTGATGATGATACAGTGTTATGCAAACGTAACTCCTATCCACCTCTTCCATCTTCCAATACATATAAACAATGGAATCATACCTTACATATGTCTGATTGGCAATGCATATTTTCCTTCCTGTTAGTTAAATTGTGCACAGAAAGAAGGGTTAGGGCATATTTATTTGCTTTTAACACAATTGTGGTGCAGTTTCATGTAATGGTTTGTCGTCTACACTTATATTTACCCCCATTTTATTCAAAAGTCTCGTATTTATCTCTAATGGAAGTAACCGTGTATATGTAACCTCATTTGTACGTGTGTGTACCATGTAAATTACTAATGTCAAGGTAAATAGCATCTTAATTAAAATGAACGAAATGTAACTACTATTAATGAAGTCATCGTTTATACACTAATGGTCATTAAAACTGCTACACCAGAAGAAATGCAGATGATAAAATGGTATTCACTGGACAAATATATTATACTAGAACTGATATGTGATTACATTTTCACGCAATTTGGGTGCACGGATCCTGAGAAATCAGTACCCAGAACAACCACCTCTGGCCATAATAACGGCCTTGATACGCCTGGACATTGAGTCAAACAGAGCTTGGATCGTGTGTACAGGTACAGCTGCCCATGCAGCTTCAACACGATACCACAGTTTATCAAGAGTAGTGACTTGCGTCTTGTGACGGGCCAGTTGGTTGGCCACCATTGATCAGACGTTTTCAATTGGTGAGAGATCTGTAGAATGTGCTGGCCAAGGCAGCAGTCGAACATTTTCTGTATCCAGAAATGCCTGTACAGGACCTGCAACGTGCGGTCGTGCGTTATCCTGCTGAAATGTAGGTTTCACAAGGATCGAATGAAGGGTAGAGCCACGGGTCGTAACGCGTCTGAAATGTAACGTCCACTGTTCAAAGTGCCGTCAATGGGAACAAGAGCTGACCGAGACGTGTAACCAATGGCACCCCATACCATCACGTCGAGTGATATGCTAGTATGGCGATGACGAATACACGCTTCCAATATGCTTTCACTGCGATGTCGCCAAACACGGATGCGACCATCATGATACTGTAAACAGAACCTGGATTCGTCCGAAAAAACGACGTTTTGCCATTCGTGCACCCAGGTTCGTCGTTGAGTATACCATCACAGGCGCTCCTTTCTGTGATGCAGCGTCAAGTGTAACCGCAGCCATGGTCTCCGAGCTGATAGTCCATGCTGCTGCAAACGTCGTCAAACTGCTCGTGCAGACGGTTGTTGTCTTGCAAACGTCCCCATCTGTTGAATCAGGGATCGAGACGTAGCTGCACGATCCGTTACAGCCATGCGGATAAGATGCCTGTTATCTCGACTGCTAGTGGTACGAGGCCTTTGGGGTCCAGCACGGCGTTCCGTATTACCCTCCTGAACCCATCGATTTCATATTCTGCTACCACCCTCATTGGATCTCGACCAATGCGAGCAGCAATGTCGCGATACGATAAACAGCAATCGCGATAGGCTACACTCCGACCTTTATCAAAGTCGGAAACATGATGGTATGCATTTCTCTTCCTTACACGAGGCATCATAACAACGTTTCACCAGGCAACGCCGATCAACTGCTGTTTGGAAACTTTCCTCGTGCCAGCACGTAGTATGTGTCACCACCGGCGCCAACCGTGTGTGAATGCTCTGAAAAGCTAATCATTTGCATATGACAGCTTCTTCTTCCTGTCGATTAAATTTCGCGTCTGTAGCACGTCATCTTCGTGGTGTAGCAATTTTAATGGCCAGTAGTGTATAATACGTTTATAATACATTTATTTTGTACAATAGCTCACACACCACGAGGTGCATTCAAGTTCTAAGGCCTCTGATTTTTTTTCTACTTAACTGCTCACCCGAAATCGATGAAACTGGCGTTACTTCTCGACGTAATCGCCCTGCAGACGTACAGATTTTTCACAACGCTGACGCCATGATTCCAAGGCAGCGGCGAAGGCTTCTTTAGGAGTCTGTTTTGACCACTGGAAAATCGCTGAGGCAATAGCAGCACGGCTGGTGAATGTGCGGCCACGGAGAGTGTCTTTCATTGATGGAAAAAGTCAAAAGTCACTAGGAGTAGGGAGCATGAGGAATCACTTCAAAGTTGTTATCGCGAAGAAACTGTTGCGTAACGTTAGCTCGATGTGCGGGTGCGTTGTCTTGGTGAAACAGCATACACGCAGCCCTTCCTGGACGTTTTCGTTGCAGTGCAGGAAGGAATTTGTTCTTCAAAACATTTTCGTAGGATGCTCCTGTTACCGTAGTGCCCTTTGGAACGCAATGGGTAAGGATTACGCCCTCGCTGTCCCAGAACATGGACACCATCATTTTTTCAGCACCGGCAGTTACCCGAAATTTTTTTGGTGGCGGTGAATCTGTGTGCTTCCATTGAGCTGACTGTCGCTTTGTTTCTGGATTCAAAAATGGCATCCACGTCTCATCCATTGTCACAATTGACGAAAAGAAAGTCCCATTCATGCTGTCGTTGCGCGTCAACATTGCTTGGCAACATGCCACACGGGCAGCCATGTGGTCGTCCGTCAGCATTCGTGGCACCCACCTGGATGACACTTTTCGCATTTTCAGGTCGTCTTACAGGATTGTGTGCACAGAGCCCACAGAAATGCCAACTCAGGAGGCGATCTGTTCAACAGTCAGTCGGCGATCCCCAAAACAATTCTCTCCACTTTCTCGATCATGTCGTCAGACCGGCTTGTGCAAGCCTGAGGTTGTTTCGGTTTGTTGTCACACGATGTTCTGCCTTCATTAAACTGTCGCACCCACGAACGCACTTTTGACACATCCATAACTCCAACACCACATGTCTCCTTCAACTGTTGATGAATTTCAATTGGTTTCACACCACTCTAATTCAGAAAACGAATGATTGCACTCTGTTCAAGTATGGAAAACGTCGCCATTTTAAGTATTTAAAACAGTTCTCATTCTCGCCGCTGGCGGTAAAATTCCATCTGCCGTACGGTGCTGCCGTCTCTGGGACATATTGACAATGAATGCGGCCTAATTTTAAAACAATGCACATGTTTCTATCTCTTTCCAGTCCGTAGAAAAAAAATCGGAGGCCGTAGAACTTCAATGCACCTCGTACCCATTGTTTGTTTAATGTTGTTGTCGTTGTTGTGGTCTTCAGTCCTGAGACTGGTTTAATGCAGCTCTCCATGCTACACTATCCTGTGCAAGCTTCTTCATCTCCCAGTACCTACTGCAACCTACATCCTTCTGAATCTGCTTAGTGTATTCATCTCTTGGTCTCCCCCTATGATTTTTACCCTCCACGCTGCCCTCCAATACTAAATTGGTGATCCCTTGAAGCCTCAGAACATGTCCTACCAACCGATCCCTTCTTCTGGTCAAGTTGTGCCACAAACTTCTCTTCTCCCCAATCCTATTCAATACTTCCTCATTAGTTATGTGATCTACCCATCTAATCTTCAGCATTCTTCTGTAGCACCACATTTCAAAAGCTTCTATTTTCTTCTTGTCCAAACTAGTTACCGTCCATGTTTCACTTCCATACATGGCTACACTCCGTACAAATACTTTCAGAAATAACTTCCTGACACTTAAATCTATACTCGATGTAAACAAATTTCTCTTCTTCAGAAACGCTTTCCTTGCCATTGCCAGTCTACATTTTGTACCCTCTCTACTTCGTCCATCATCAGTTATTTTGCTCCCCAAATAGCAAAACTCCTTTACTACTTTAAGTGTCTCATTTCCTAAGCTAACACCCTCAGCATCACCCGACTTAACTCGACTACATTCCATTATCCTCGTTTTGCTTTTGTTGATGTTCATCTTATATCCTCCTTTCAAGACACCATCCATTCCGTTCAACTGCTCTTCCAAGTCCTTTGCTGTCTCTGCCAGAATTACAATGTCATCGGCGAACCCCAAAGTTTTTATTCCTTCTCCATGGATTTTAATACCTACTCCAAATTTTTCTTTTGTTTCCTTTACTGCTTGCTCAATATACAGATTGAATAACATCGGGGAGAGGCTACAACCCTGTCTTACTCCCTTCCCAACCACTGCTTCCCTTTCATGTCCCTCAACTCTTATAACTGCCATCTGGTTTCTGTACAAGTTGTAAATAGCCTTTCGCTCCCTGTATTTTACCCCTGCCACCTTTAGAATTTGAAAGAGAGTATTCCAGTCAACATTGTCAAAAGCTTTCTCTAAGTCTACAAATGCTAGAAACGTAGGTTTGCCTTTCCTTAATCTTTCTTCTAAGATACGTCGTAAGGTCAGTATTGCCTCACGTGTTCCAGTATTTCTACGGAATCCAAACTGATCTTCCCCGAGGTCGGCTTCTACTAGTTTTTCCATTCGTCTGTAAAGAATTCGTGTTAGTACTTTGCAGCTGTGGCTTATTAAACTGATTGTTCGGTAATTTTCACATCTGTCAACACCTGCTTTCTTTGGGATTGGAATTATTATATTCTTCTTGAAGTCTGAGGGTATTTCGCCTGTTTCATACATCTTGCTCACCAGATGGTACAGTTTTGTCAGGACTGGCTCTCCCAAGGCCGTCAGTAGTTCCAATGGAATGTTGTCTACTCCGGGGGTCTTGTTTCGACTCAGGTCCTTCAGTGCTCTGTCAAACTCTTCACGCAGTATCGTATCTCCCATTTCATCTTCATCTACATCCTCTTCCATTTCCATAATATTGTCCTCAAGTGCATCGCCCCTGAATAGACCCTCTATATACTCCTTCCACCTTTCTGCATTCCCTTCTTTGCTTAGAGCTGCGTTTCCATCTGAGCTCTTGATGTTCGTACATGTGGTTCTCTTATCTCCAATGGTCTCTTTAATTTTCCTGTAGGCAGTATCTATCTTACCCCTAGTGAGATAAGCCTCTACATCCTTACATTTGTGCTCTAGCCATCCCTGCTTAGCCATTTTGCACTTCCTGTCAATCTCATTTTTGAGACGTTTGTATTCCTTTTTGCCTGCTTCATTTACTGCATTTTTATATTTTCTCCTTTCATCAATTAAATTAAATATTTCTTCTGTTACCCAAGGATTTCTACTAACCCTCTTCTTTTTACCAACTGTATCCTCTGCTGCCTTCACTACTTCATCCCTCAGAGCTACCCATTCTTCTTCAACTGTATTTCTTTCCCCCATTCCTATCAATTGTTCCCTTATGCTCTCCCTGAAACTGTGTACAACCTCTGGTTCTTTCAGTTTATCCAGGTCCCATCTCCTTAAATTCCCACCCTTTTGCAGTTTCTTCAGTTTTAATCTACAGGTCATGACCAATAGATTGTGGTCAGAGTCCACATCTGCCCATGGAAACGTCTTACAATTTAAAACCTGGTTCCTAAATCTCTGTCTTACCATTACATAATCTATCTGATACCTATTAGCATCTCCAGGGTTCTTCCATGTATACAACCTTCTATCATGATTCTTAAACCAAGTGTTAGCTATGATTAAGTTGTGCTCTGTGCAAAATTCTATCAGGCGGCTTCCTCTTTCATTTCTTAGCCCCAATCCATATTCACCTACTACGTTTCCTTCTCTCCCTTTTCCTACACTCGAATTCCAGTCACCCATGACTATTAAATTTTCGTCTCCCTTCACTATCTGAATAATTTCTTTTATTTCATCATACATTTCTTCAATTTCTTCGTCATCTGCAGAGCTAGTTGGCATATATATTTGTACTACTGTAGTAGGTGTGGGCTTCGTATCTATCTTGGCCACAATAATGCGTTCACTATGCTGTTTGTAGTAGCTTACCCGCATTCCTATTTTCCTATTCATTATTAAACCTACTCCTGCATTACCCCTATTGGACTTTGTGTTTATAACCCTGTAGTCACCTGACCAGAAGTCTTGTTCCTCCTGCCACCGAACTTCACTAATTCCCACTATATGTAACTTTAACCTATCCATTTCCCTTTTTAAATTTTCTAACCTACCTGCCCGATTAAGGGATCTGACATTCCACGCTCCGATCCGTAGAACGCCAGATTTCTTTCTCCTGATAACGACATCCTCTTGAGTAGTCCCCGCCCGGAGATCCGAATGGGGGACTATTTTACCTCCGGAATATATTACCCAAGAGGACGCCATCATCATTTAATCATACAGTAAAGCTGCATGCCCTCGGGAAAAATTACGGCCGTAATTTCCTCTTGCTTTCAGCCGTTCGCAGTACCAGCACAGCAAAGCCGTTTTGGTTATTGTTACAAGGTCAGATCAGTCAATCATCCAGACTGTTGCCCTTGCAACTACTGAAAAGGCTGCTGCCCCTCTTCAGGAACCACACGTTTGTCTGGCCTCTCAACAGATACCCCTCCGTTGTGGTTGTACCTACGGTGCGGCTATCTGTATCGCTGAGGCACGCAAGCCTCCCCACCAACGGCAAGGTCCATGGTTCATGGGGGGGTGTTTTATGTATGATGTGTTATATAGGACCTGAATATGGCGTTGACACAAAGTCGAAACTAGTAGCCAAATAAATATGAAATCTTAAGTACAGCTGGAGGAGTTTCGTTTTTAATAAGAAATCAAAATAAAAATATTAGACTTTCCTCCGCCTTTTCATACTGTATCACCCTTTCAATATCCTCATACACTTTCCTTGTTTCCTCATCTTCACCTGGGATCTCGGCATGTACACCTGAACTATCGTTTTCGGTGTTCGTTTGCTGTCGATTCTGATAAGAACAACCATGTCACTGATCTGTTCACAGTGACATACTCTCTGCCCTACCTTCCTATTCAAAACGAATCCTGCTCCCATTATCCCATTTTCTGCTGATGTTGAAATTACCCTACCCATCTGAGCAGAAATCCTTGTTTTGTTTCCACTTCACTTCACTGACCTCTACTGTATCTAGAACGAACATTTGCATTTCGCTTTTCAAATTATCTAGTTTCGCTACCACGTTCATGCTTCTGACATTCCACACCCCGGCTCATAGAACCTTATCCTTTCGTTGATCAATCAATCTTTTTCTTACTGTAACCTCCCCCTCCCGGAGATCCGAATGGGCGACTTTTCGGAATATTTTGCCAATGGAGAGCTCATGATGATACTTCTTCAATTACAGGCCACATATTCTGTGGATACACTTTACATGATTTGAATTTTGTTTGCATTTTATCTTTTTGCGTGCGTGTGTGTGTGTGTGTGTGTGTGTGTGTGTGTGTGTGTGTGTGTGTGTGTTTGTGTTTGAATGTAGACTTAAGAATACTAAAACCCAGCCACAGCTATACAGCAAACTGACCATTGAGGAAAATTTCCATATAGAGAAGGCAATAGCGAATGGAAAACAGGTCTTAAACGAATACACTACACTCTGCAAGAGCACACTATTTAATACATTAGAGGAACTTTACAAATAAAAATAGCACAAACAGATAAAATCTGTACAACACACACACACACACACACACACACATACATACACACACACACACACACACACACACACACATATATATATATATATATATATATATATATATATATATATATATATATATATATAAAAAATTCAAATTTGGTGCCGAACTCTCTGGTGAACAAATGAACACCGACTGGGCTGGGACACATAACAAACCACAATCACACTGTGTTCTGGTAGAGTGAAAAGTGTTTTACTACGTTATTTGTGGAAAATACTTGTTACAGTTACGTGTGCATCACAACACCTCAGCATGTGCGGAGAATGGATGTGCTTGCCACACGAAAGCGTATGTAAAAACGAATATAGAAGCGAAAACATCGCTAAAAACTGAAGTATATTCTAGAAGATAGGTTAACTCCAATCAAAAAACTTTCTCATCAACATCGTTTGGTTGCAGATGACAAGCTACCTGCGGTTATTAACACACAAATGATCCAGAAAATTCATGCACACCAAATGTAAATGTATTTACAAAAAGAAGCGATCTGTTGTTCGAACTTCATATGCACATAATTTTACCATCATTCAACAAAAATGTTCACATTGCAGAATAAATAAAAACGAAAACCCACTGATGATGGCACAGTGTAGCCGAAACATGTTTAAGTACGGAGAAAAACGGTGTTATGCATAACTGGCGGACCCCACATCCAACAATTGGTATTACTTTCTATTCCGTTATTACTTGCATCGTCTACAAAAACGACAATGCTAGAGGAAGATCCTTCCTTTGTATATCAGAAACAAGAGCTGATAGAAAATAGATGCGAGTGGTACATTATATCTATCGGTTCGTACTTGTTTTTGGAATAATTTCTGCCTACCTGTGTCTAACAAAATTATTACGCTAAATACAAGCGTTCACCCAGAATCGTTGAAAAACATCTAATATTTTCCTGCGAATGTGGAAAGTGTCTCTCACAATCCGGCGTTGAATGCTTTGTAGTGCTAAACGCGGTTCGTCAGAGACGAACAAGATATCTGGGATCGCTAGTCTTTGTTTTACGGCGCTAATGCCCGCAAGCAGCACGCTGCGGCAAGGTTTAACGCGTGCGCCGGAGCCGTCATTTCATCATACGCAGCGGAGCATTAAAAGGTAGCGCACAATACGAGGCAGGCAGCGAGCGGGAAAGCTGCGCAGGTTTTTTGTGGGCGGCTAATAACGGCTCAGCACGGGCGACACTGCGGGGACAGAACGGCTGGCACTTAAATTTAGCACCACTGGAGCGGACGCGGATGGCTGCAGGTGAAGGGAGAGTCCGTGACATTTACGCCCCGGATGGGCACCAGTCGTTCCCGGTACATTTTTCTCTCGCCATGAGTGGACTCCAAATAGCTCCGAAAAACACCGTAAAACCTGCATAAACTTCCGGCAAATACTAAAGCTCTTATATTTCCACGCACTCGGATTTGCAGCTTCGAGCAGCACGCTACGATACAGCGAGTGTTGTCAAAGCAGAACTCTCAGAGTAACAGCGCCATGTGAATTTAAATAAAGAAGTGTGGTTGTATAGCTTCTTACTGGGTCTAAATTGGTGTCTCGTTTAATGTACGGTTACAGTATACACTCTGACACAAAGACAAACGACCTAGAACTAAGAAATTACTCGATTGATACGGAAATCTGTAGATGTGATATAAATGTACACAGAAAGAAAATGATTATTGTTTCAGTAAAATTGGTTCATTTTTGAGAAATACCTTTTATAACCTGAGCGAGTCAGTAACACTTTGGTCCACCACTGGCCCTTATGCAATCAGTAGGGTTCGGCAAACACGAAGATCAGCAGCAGAAACCATCACCGTGTGGGAGCGGGCGTTATTTCGCTGAAATGTAAGCCCAGGATGGTTTCTCATAAATGGCAAAAAAAAAAAAAAGTTGCGTTGAATATCGTCGGCGTGCAGCTGTGCTGTAAGCGTGCGGTGAATGACAATGAAATGGGTCCCGCTATGATAGAAAATGTCACCCCGGACCATCACTCCGGGTTGTGTGGCCTTATAGTAAACGACTGGTCAGGTTGGTATCCCTGCGCTGTACAGGCCACCTCCAGACACATATTCGACCTGCTGTGATACTGACTGGAGTAGAACTTATCATGGATGAAACCTACTTCGTTCTCGGACTTGAAGGCCTGCGAGGACGCACACTATGTGATCAAAAGTATCCGGACACCTGACTAAAAATTACCTACAAGTTCGTGACGCCCTCTATCGGTAATGCTCACACTCAGTATGGTATTGGCCCACCTTTAGCCTTGAAGACAGCTTCCATTCTCTCAGGCATACGTTCAATCTGATACTGGAAGGTTTCTTGGGGAATGTCAGCCCATTCTTCACGTTGCGCTGAACTGAGGAGAGGTATCGATGCAGGTTAGTGAGGCCTGGCGTGAAGTCATCGTTCCAAAAGATGCCAGAAGTGTTCTACAGGATTCTGGTCAGGACTCTGTGCAGGCCAGTCCATTACAGGTATGTTATTGTCGTGTAACCACTCCATAACAGGCTGTGCATTAAGAACAGGTGCTCGATCGCCATCCCCGAATTGTTCTTCTACAGTGGGAAGCAAGAAGCTGCTTAAAACATTAATGTAGGCCTGTGCTATTATAGTGCCACGCAGAACAACAAGCGGTGCAGGCGCCCTCCATGAAAAACACGACCACACCATAACATCACTACCTAAGAATTTTAATATTTGCACTACACACTCGGACAGATGATGTTCACCGGGTATTCGACATACCCACAGCCTGCCATCGGATCACCACATTGTGTACCGAGATTCGTCAATCCCCACAACGTTTTTCCACTGTTCAGTCGTTCAGTCGTGGCTCCTTACACCAAGCGAGGCGTGATGCGTGGCTTATGGTTCAAATGGCTCTGAGCACTATGGGACTAAACTGCTGAGGTCATTAGTCCCCTAGAGCTTAGAACTAGTTAAACCTAACTAGCCTAAGGACATCACAAACATCCATGCCCGAGGCAGGATTCGAACCTGCGACCGTAGCGGTTTTGCGGTTCCAGACTGCAGCGCCTTTAACCGCACGGCCACTTCGGCCGGCGGCGTGGCTTATGAATCCAAGTTTTCTCACCCCCCGCCTAACCGTCATAGTACTTGCAGTGGATCCTGATACAGTTTGGGATTCGTATGTGATGGTCTGGTTAGATGTTTGCCTGTTACACATCAAGACCCTCTTCAACTGTGGGCGGTCTCTGTCGGTCAGCCGCGCGGGATTAGCCGAGCGGTCTTGGCGCTGCAGTCATGGACTGTGCGGCTGGTCCCGGCGGAGGTTCGAGTCCTCCCTCGGGCATGGGTGTGTGTGTTTGTCCTTAGAATATTTTAGGTTAAGTAGTGTGTAAGTTTAGGGACTGATGACCTTAGCAGTTAAGTCCCATACGATTTCACACACATTTGAACATCTGTCAGTCAACAGACGAGGTCGGCTTGTGGGCTTTTGTGCTGTACGTACCCCTTCACGTTTCCACTTCACTATCACATCGGAAGCAGTGGACCTAGGGATGTTTAATAGTGTGGAAATCTCGCGTACAGATATATGACAAAAGTGACACCCAATCACCTGACCTCGTTCGAAATCCGTGAGTTCCGCGAAGCCCCACATTCTGCTCTCTCACGATGTCTAATGCCTACTGAGGTTGCTTATATGGAGTACCTGGCAGTAGGTAGCAGCAGAATACACCTAATATGAAATACGTATGTTTTTACGGTTGTCCGGATACTTTTGATCACATAGTGCATCTGGAGACGCCATACGTGTTTTTAATTTCGTGGAATTTTGTTTTGACATTTCTTTAATCACTCCTCCAGCAGAAGATAATTTTTTTCGATTTCCTGACATCTGTGCAGCAGTTCCGCCATAGGCGCCCTGCACGTCTTGTTTACATCATTTCTGAGCGATTTATTTTACTGTATTGCTCTCATTTTTATGCTTACTTCTTTCGTCGATCATTTGAAGCAGTCCATATGTTTCATTGAAGTTACCTACTTAGTACATATATTCGTCTTTCCAACACATGTAATTACTTATTGAAGTCATATCACAAGTAAGACTCATCATCCCCTTAGTACTTCAAGAGGAGGCGTGTGGATCTGTTGCATTACGGAAGTACATCTCATCTCATCCTTGGTCTTTCGGTTATATTCGGAAGTACTCAGTAGCTTAGTTCGTTAGCTACATTTCGATGGATACTGCTGAGCCAATTTTGATTGTACTCAATGATTCTCAACTAATACCGAGAAGATACTCAATTCTAGTATACCTTCAGTGCACGCATGATCGAGTCTGCTGCTGCCTTCGATTCCTCGAGGAAATTGTATTTCTGTGACTTAAATAGCTGTCCTGTCGTTGGCCTTCGTTTCCATTCAGAGGAGTTGCTACTAGCACTGTTTTGTAACATTTCATCTTTGTCCCCATACGTGAGGCTTCGTTCAGCTTACTTTTATTGTCTCACACATACTTGATTCGCCAGAATACTTCATCGCGATGCTTCCGTATTACGTATATGTGGTACTGCATCTAAGGTTATTTATGTCTGATATTAGCTCAAACCTGAGTTTAATCGACCACGAACATGAGTCTAAGTTTGGTGTTATAACTTCTTTCCCCTTTGACGGCCTTACGAGTCGTTTTTGTTTCTGAGATTCCACTGTTGTGTCGTTTGGCTGCGTTATGTTGCACACTGACTGTTTTCTGTAAGCTGTTTCAGAAGAGCTGATAACAACCTGGTCTTCGTCAGAGTAATATAACAATAGCTTAGTGTTGGATGTAAATACTTCTTGCTGATATTATTGCTTTCCTTTATTATGTCTCTTAAGCATAGGATCTACGCAAACGGGGACACTCAGCAGATTAATGGATACATTCTTGCAGTTTTTAGTTGGAGGTCACTTTCAGTGAAGTGTCCAAATGTCTTTGTAGGAATGGTGCACTCTCTCCCTCAAGAGCCGAATTCAGGGAAGGTGATGATATTGGACAATGGATTCTGGAACGAAGTCGACTTTCTATCTCATCCCGAAGGTTGTTCAGGCCTAGATTCTGAGCAGGCCACTCCATTTATGACACGGTGCTTTGTGTTGCTGGTAGAACCATCGTCTCTGAACTGTTCCTCTACTATACGCAGCACAAAGTGCTGTAAAATGTGTTCATATACGTCTGCATATAGCGTTTTATAAAGAGCAGAATGAGGAACACACCTTAACCACGATAAAACACACATACAGTAAGATACCCATCCCTTCTTCACTATTGACACTATACAAGATGTCAGGTACAGTTCTCCTTAAATTCACCAAACACAAATTGTTCCATCGGATAGTTACAGGGTACAGCATTGTCAGGTGGCATGGTCTCCTGACCTTCATTTCTTACGTATTCCGTCCTCACAATCGTACTCTGCACATCAAGACGCTTCATTCGAACCCAAACTCCATAAGGTAGAGTCTATTTTGTATGAATTCATGTAAGTGATATGCAAATCTAATAAGTAAATCGCAAGTGCGCACCAAGGTTGAAAAAAGTCGAGGCTGACGTAAACAACATGATGGCCACAGGAATTTACCTTCTAAAGAGGAAACCAGCCCGCTGGGAAGACCATCCCTTCAGAGGGCTGGATCAACAACATACCTACTTCAGCTGGAGCGACCGCCCAGAGAGAGCACAGCTTTTGCCAGAACGAAGGGATAACGACCCCCGTGTTCCACTTAAAAGCAAATTCCGCTACATTGTGTGGGAGCACCCAGAAGACGCATTTTTCCGCGGACCGACTGCATAGTTACGGAATTCTCACAGGAAAACAGTATACGCCCAATGAAGATGCTACAGATTTCTGCAATGGTCGACTTAAAGGAAACGTCATTCTCCTGTTTAAAAGAGCCACGCTGATTGGAGGAATATTTCTGACGCAAAGAGTCGGAGTAGTGAGGGGAGTTAGCCAATGATATACCCTAGCAACTTTTCCAGTAAAAGGGGCTATTCCGTTGTCACTCTTGGAGTGGGAACACATAACGAGAGCGAATGCTCTCGTACGTATGTGCAAAGTGTGAGGAACTAAGTCTCTCCTCAGTACTACACTGGGAGAGCACATTTGTCATTAGCAAATTGGAGTGACATTCTATACTCAGTCGCTCGCGATTAAGCGTTGTTCACTGTGTTGGCCCCCACACTTATTGTGCAGTGTGAACACAGACAGAGTACGCCTGCGAGCGAGTACTGAGTGGCATCGCGGTGGACTGGTTATCTGACCGGTGAAGCCCGCCAACTAAGGGTGGATAAGACTCCTTGACTTCATCAAGGCATAGGGAGAGTTAGATTCCTGAAGGTCAATCCAGATAGAAAGAGATAGTTGTGCCATTTGTCAGCAGCGAGCAATGCAGGCAGCAGCCGTCGCAGCTCACGGTATTGTGCACTACATTGTATGCGAGCCCCATCTGTTCTGCATAACAGTACACTGCATTACATTTCTCACGCGACAGCCTTGGCTGTACCTAGAAAAGTTATTCAAGTTGTTTAGGCGCAGCTCTCAGCCATTCTGCTGAGTAAATAACACTCCTAAAGAAAAGGGAGAAAAGAACCTTTCCATAAATTGTAAAATAATAGCATTCCTATCCATAAGAGGCAATCTACTGTTCCGAAATGAACCCGGAAATTTTTTTTATAAGAAAGTGTTTCACTTCATTTTTCAGAATGTTTTGTAATAAATAATATTTATCGTTGGTTTAATGTTTTTCTTACACTAACTAGCAATACTCCTGTACCCAAGTATTCCACTAGTTACGTAAGAGTATATTGAATATTTTTGTGTCTTTTCCTTACAGCAGACGACTCCAGGAGATATTTTTTGCTGAATGTTTTTCAAGCAGTTCTTGTTGGTACATTAGGAGCGTCTGTCTGACTTCTGTTGTAGTGTGACATGGAAATTGTGTCTTGCAGGAGCCAACGGGTACTTTTTGGATCTATCCATTGAAAAACTTGACAGAATAAAACCCACACACTCACAGCATCATTACTCCAAATAACTCGTTTCCAGCCAACCACCACCTCAAGCGTCGCTTAGCGTTGGCTGCAGAAATGTGTGGCTCATGAGGAGCTCCTCCGCCACTGTACGCCATTTTTTTGATCCATGCACATAGTCATAATGCTAGCTGGACTGCTGGTAGCACTTTGGAACTCACGAGTTATGCCTTGCGCTTTTTTTGCCATAAACTTCCGCAGTGCTCGGAAGACCCTGTCCGTCAGTACATGAAGTGTGTCTGGTCTTGGCTTACCCAAGGTTCTTCTTTCGCTTTGCCGCTCCAGAACCACATCGGCAACAATCGACTTAGGCAGTTTTGGAAGAGTCGAAGTGTCCTTAGTGGACATGTTTCCCAGTTGACATCCAATGACTAGGCCACTTCCGAAGTCACCGAAGATCTGCTGAAACGTTTGAGTTCAGCTACTTGTGCTGTTAGGTCGCTGCAAATTTTGGCGATATACATCTCAGTAAATTACTTTACCACGCCTATTTTCATTCTCTGCTTCCATATGCCATAATATTCTGGGGTAACTCATCATTCAGTAAGAGAGTGTACGTTGGACAAAAGCGTGTAATCAGAATGATTGCTGGAGCTCATCCAAGATCATACTGCTAGCAGTGTACATGGCTACAACACTAGGAGAAAGGATGATCTTCACTATTCAAGGTGAAACATAACTTTGGCTTAGAATGGGGTAAATCATGCTGCCACAAAAGTCTTTGGTCACTTACCTAATAGTATCGAAAGTCTGACAGCCATATAGCATTTAAAAGGAAATTAAAAGAATTTCTGAATGGTAACTCTTTCTGCTCATTAGATGAATTTTTGGATATAGTTAGTAAATTTCCCTCCCCCACCCCCCAAAAAATTAAGTGTCATGTAATATTTTGTGTAATAATAATACCTTGTATTGACACCTTTTAGTAACCTGACACGTTCCACATCATTACAAACTGTCGTATTTCTGATCTATGGAACAAGTAATAACCTAATCTAACAGAGCTGCCTTGATCAACCCTTCTGATGTTACTGCATCTCTACTGACAACACTCCTCTCCTCCTTTTATACCGGCGGGCCCGCTTTTCGTGACATCTAGTGATCATTTCAGTGTTACAAAGATGTGTCCAGATAATTTTTTATCAGGTATCGAACATCTTGTCTATATCTAATGTAACGATATCATTCGGTTCATTAACTTTGGTACTGTGGGAGACCATGAGAGCCCTCATTTGATTTTCAAGTCCTGTATGAACAATACCGATATGAGAACTCATCCCACCGTGGCTAAGTATGAGAAAGTTCTCCTTACTGAACTGCTGCTTCGCGATTTTCGCTTATGTAATTAAAAAGCAGAGAATAACCTTACGCAACCGCAAAATTGCTGGAGTGCACACACTTACACACGCAGTCTGAGCGCATGGTTCCAACCTTTCGGCCAGTCAGCCGTTACAGGAAGACTGATCGTTATAAGAAACATTCACATCAGCAGATTATCAGTTGCTAGAAGTTTGTGTAGCTGTGACAGTCCCCAGTTGTGTTACTTCCACAATGGTATGTCGAAGGCTTCAGAGGGTGACACCCTCAGACATGACATGAGCTGCTACCTCCTCTGACCCTCTACATCAACATCTACTCTACATTTGTACTCCGCAAGCCACCAAACGGTGTGTGGCGGAGGGCACTTTACGTGCCACTGTCATTACCTCACTTTTCTGTTTCTGCCCGCATCTCGTGGTCGTGCGGTAGCGTTCTCGCTTCCCACGCCCGGGTTCCCGGGTTCGATTCCCGGCGGGGTCAGGGATTTTCTCTGCCTCGTGATGGCTGGGTGTTGTGTGCTGTCCTTAGGTTAGTTAGGTTTAAGTAGTTCTAAGTTCTAGGGGACTGATGACCATAGCTATTAAGTGCCATAGTGCTCAGAGCCATTTGAGCCTTTTCTGTTCTAGTCGCGTATGGTTCGCGGGAAGAACGACTGTCTGAAAGCCTCCGTGCGGGCTCGAATCTCTCTAATTTTACATTCGTGATCTCCTCTGGAGGTATAAGTAGGGGGAAGCAATGTATTCGATACCTTATCCAGAAACGCACCCTCTCGAAACCTGGCGAGCAAGCTATATCGCGATGCAGAGCGCCTCTCTTGCAGAGTCTGCCACTTGAGTTTGCTAAACCTCTCCGTAACGCTATGACGGTTACCAAATAACCCTGTGACGAAACTCGCCGCTCTTCTTTGGATCTTTTCTATCTCCTCCGTCAACCTGATCTGGTACGGGTTCTTCTCCTTGACCACAGAGGTGGGGGGAGGGTTACCATAGCCTCCTGGTTCTCTGTAAAGTTCACATTTTCTCCGTGTTGTATTTTTATAGTCTGTTTAGCATGTTCTACTCGTGGAGTCGACGTCTTTGGCGTCTAAGTAAGATATTGTTTTCCATGACGATAATATCGTAATAATGACGTGAAATTAAACACCTTTCAGCCGTCAGTTTTCAACCTTATTTTATTATGCTATCAGTTTCAGCGCTTTATTACGCCATATTTATGCTCCTGACCGATGTGTAGGAATAATCTTCCTCGCTTGTGATCGAAGCAGTGGGCAGCAACAGTGGAATTAGTAGATATCTACTTGCTGCAGTGACGACTTTGATGTCAGACGTGGTCACTGTAGCAAGAAGATATCCAGTAATACCAGTATTGCTGGCCGCTGCTTGATCACAAGCGGGTTAGATTACTCCCACACGTAGGACGGGGGCCTGAAGATGGCGTAATAAAGTGCCGGAACTGGTTGCCTAACAAAATAAGGTTGAACACTGACAGCCATAAGGTGTTTAATTTGACATCATCAATCGAACAGCCGAGTTCCGCGACCATCGCTAGAAAGATGGACATACAGAGATATCGTAATAAAGTGTACAGAGTCGATTGTTTTCACCGACAAATGTCCATTTGCGTTTCCCAGCCTGGAACCTCGAGTAAACGGCATCAGGACCCTAATTTAGGCATACTGGCTCTTTGTTTCCTCCTCCTGGTACTCTACACCTGATAATGAGAGCTAGTTACTGATGAACTAGCTTGAAGTTCCTAATTGGACGACTTCCTTGGAATACTAGTTTAAAATTACACTTCCTGACAAAAAAGAGTGAATTACTCTCCAGACATGATCGGATATCGTTGTAACTTCGTACATAAACACCACGTTAGAGGGTATGTTAATGACTAGAACTGGAATTCTCTGTGGTAATTACAAGGGCCAAGAGACTGCATTATTGGTGTCCGTGTTTTGTTACAAGAAGTGATAAGTTATATACGTCGCCTAAACGCTGTCAGATCCTGATCATCACTGTGAAGATCACTAGGAGCCACATGCTCCTGTCACATAGTTACAGCAATTTTTCACTGTGTGTTTTGTAGTCTGGTGTTTACTGGAGCGATATCATTCTACTCTGAGTGTTAATGGAAGCGTAGATTTGAACAGTTGTTTTAATGCAGGATCAGCATCAGGTGGAGTATGAAATGTCTCTCTTGTAGGCCACCATTTGGCCAGCTGATCCAGATTTGTGTGGCATAAGAATGTGACTGTGGTCCAGTGCTGGAGTTCATGGGAAAGTGGGACCAGCGTACTCATTGTTATGGTTCCGGTTAACCACGTCTGACCACCGCTGTGGAGAAGTAGCGTATTGTGCACCAAGGACATTGTAACTTCTTCGCATCTGCACTTAACAATTCGAGAACAACTGCTGCAGAATCGTTGAACATATTCTCAGATGGAATATTTTCTTCAGACCGAGTAGCTTGCGTGCACGAATCAGCGTAATTTTAGAAAGCATTGTTCGTGGGAAACTCAACTTGACCTTTTCTCACATGATACACTGCGATCTACGGATGGAGGGCAACGTGTAGATTCCCTATTTATAGATTTCCGGAAACCATTTAACACGGTGCCACACTGCAGGCTGTTAACGAAAGCACGATCATATGAAATAGGTTCACAGATACGTGAGTGGTTCAAAGATTTTTTTTTTAGTTACAGAACCCATTATGTTATCCTCGGCGGCGAGCATTCATCAGAGGCAGGGGTAACGCCAGGTGTCCCCTAGGAAATTGTGTGAGAGGACCGATGTTGTTCGCTGTATAGATAAAAGATTTTGCGGACATGGTGGGGAGCGATCTGCTGATGACGCTGTGATGTGCGGTAAGGTGTAGAAGCTGAGTGACTGTAGGGTGATACAAGATAACTTGGATAAAACTCCCAGCTGGTGTGATGAATGGCCACTGACACTGAATGAATAAAAGTGTAGGTTAATGCAGACAAAGAGAAAAACAAACATGTAAAGTTGGGATACAGAATTAGTAGTATCCTTACCCAGCCACTTCGTTTAAATATTTTGGTGTAACATCGCAAAGCGTTACTAAAACGAACAAGAAAGTGAGAACTTTGGTAGGAAGCGCGAATGATCTACTTCAATTTTTTGGGAGAATTTTAGGAAAGTTTGTTTCATCTGTAAAGGAGACCGCAGGTAGGCAACTGGTGCGACCCGTTCTTGGGTACTGCTCGAGTTTTTGGGATCGTACCACGCTGGATTAAAGGAAGACATCGAAACAGTTCAGAGGTGGGCTGCTTGATTTGTTGCCGATAGGTTCGAATAACACATAAGTGTTACGGAGATGCTTCAGGAACTCAAATGGGAATCCCTGGAAAGAAGGCGACGATCATTTCGAGAAACACTATTGAGAAAGTGTAGGGAACCGGCATTCGAAGCTTGCTGCTGAACGCTTCTACCCCCACCAACATACATTACGCGTAGTGACCACAAAGATAAGACATGAGAACTTAAAGCGAATTATGTGGGGGCATATGGATGTTTCCCCCTCGCTCTATTTGGGAGTCTAACAGGACAGGAAATGACTAGTATTTGAGCACGATACCCTCCGCCACGCGCCGTACGGAGGATTGCGTAGTATATATGTAGATGTAGAAGTAGACTGTCTGCTACGTTCCGTGTCATCCCTCACCACTGCTCGGTGAACAGCAGCAACTACACTACAAAATTACCGTCCCACGCTTAAGGTACTGTTGACGCACACAACACATACAGCTGCGTTTGAAAGAGTGCCGTTACCTGGGACCATGGACAGATTATGAATGGTTCCGCACTGTGTTCAGCCACGTATTGCGATTCAGCACTACACTGGCTGGCCATGGGCCGTCGACTATGCCGGCACTTGAGAAAGGTACCATCATTGCAAATTTTGAAGAGTGGTGTTACTGTTGGCATCATGGAATGGAGAACCATGGCGTAAGATTTCCGATCACTGATTCTTGTAGTTGAGGGAGCTGTGGTGGCACAGATATCCTGTGTCCTCAGTGTTGCTTCTCGTACGACAGTACTGCCGTGCCATTTCTCAACAGGACAACAGTCATCGACACATTGTTCGTGTCTCTATGGACCGTCTCTGTGCAGAGGCAGTCCTGTGCTGACCAAGCTCACCAGAACTGTCCACGATAGTGCATGTGTGTTATCAGCTTTGATGGTAATTCAATTAAAGTTCTAGTTTTGTAAGGTACACATACCATTCCGTGGGGCGATGGGTACAGTTGAAAATGAACATTCTTCGGGCAACGCTGTCACTGTGTAGACAGTTTTATTGATTGTTCTAAGATGACCTGTTTCAGCAGTCCTATGCTGCTATCATCTGATCTTAGGGAAATTCTTATAAAAGTGTCATGTTACATTACGTGAAATCAAATTATAAGAGGTATACCAGGTATACATGTGTTGATAAAATTCCAGTGCATTTTATCAGCTGAGTGTCTTATCAAATGGAATTTTTTAAACACTTGTGTATGTGTGGAGTACCCTTTACGCTTTGCCTTCATGTAACGTAACATGAAAATTGTATAACGAGTTTCTTAAAGTCTGATGATGGATGCATAAGACTGTAGAAACCGGTTGTCTTGGAACAATAGAAGTGTCTACACTGCAGTCGCTGTGTGCGAAGTGTGTTCGTTTTCATGTGCTAGTATCAAGGAATCAGATCCAGCGGTTGTGGGCCAGGTTGCCTCAGGTCGGTATGCAAAGGCTTTATGACACCCTTTACGGCAAGTACAAAAGGAGAGGAAGAGAGAGAAGGACAGAGGGTAAAATGTATACGTGCATATGATGAACCCCTTCCCTCGAAAACTTCTCTCCTTCATACCTCCTCTTACCACAGATGACATGTCACTGACCTCATTTGTGCTAAGACTGTGGTACGTGCAACGTGCCTATTTTTCTTGCGCAGTCCGGAGTAGAACGCATAACTCCTAACCAACGCTCATCAACATGCAGTATTCTACGGTTGTTGTCTCCTGCGCAGAAAACAGCGCATAGGTCGTGCATGCGTTACCTTGAGGTTGTAAAAAACAGCGAGGAACTGATATTACGTGAATTATTAAAGTTCCAAATAGTTTGTGGATATGGGATGCCACTCGATTTTTATTGGCAGAATATGAGAAATTGCAGAACTACATTCCACTTTAGAGTCTCAATTAATTTCCATTCATCAACAAAATATTGAACTCCGTATTTCCATAATTACTATCACACTGTACTCAACTACGTTCCATATAACCATACATTGCTAACAAACTCTTAACCAGATGCCGACCGTGGCAGAAAACCTGTCTGTCCTTCGAGACTCCCAAACCAGATCTTCTCAAACAGCCGAGCCACTTCGCCTGCCATCCAAGTTAAGCGCGATCCGAAGATCACTGAAGTGTTTCGTCTGCCTTTTCGTTTAACACTTGTTCGTTTTTCTGCCGGTTATTAATACTTGTGCAATAATGGAACGATAACATGCTGTGGAGAGATGCTTAAACATGACATTCAAATAAATACGCTGTTTAGTTTGTCTAATATTTTAACAGAAGATTATCATTCTGGTGCACAATTTCTGAATGCAGCAGCCAATCACGGAGAAGGACCACGATTTAGGCGCTCTTTCTCACGTTACCAATGCCGAACAAACAATCTGTCATCGCCGCTGCAGTCATGGACTGTGCGGCTGGTCCCGGCGGAGGCTCGAGTCCTCCGTCGAGCATGGGTGTGTGTGTTTGACCTTAGGTTGGTGCTGTGCACTATGGGACTTAACTGCTGAGGCCATCAGTCCCCTAGAACTTACAACTACTTAAACCTAACTAACCTAAGGACGTCACACGCATCCATTCCCGAGGCAGGATTCGAACCTGCGACCGTAGCGGTTGGGCGGTTCCAGACTGTAGCGCCTACAACCGATGGCCACCCCGGCCGGCTTTGTCCTTAGGCTAATTTAGGGCTAAGTAGGGATTGATGACATTAGCAGTTAAGTCCCATAAGATTTCACACACATTTCTAAGGCCGGCTGCTGTGGCCAAACGGTTCTGGACGCTTCAGTCCGGAACCGCGCTGCTGCTACGGTCGCAGGTTCGAATCCGGCCTCGGGCATGGATGTGTGTGATGTCCTTAGGTTGGTTAGGTTTAATTAGTTCTAAGTCTAGGGGACTGATGACCTCAGATATTAAGTCCCATAATGCTCAGAGCCATTTGAACCATCTGTCATCGGTACCGCACAGCTCATTACGTCATCTTGCCACTTCTGTCTTTCTCACTGCTCTAAGAAGAACTTCTTGTACCTGAATATGATGGCTGCAAAGTCAGCACTATTACTCCTTCCGCATGGAATCAGTGCATTCAGCCAGCCCAGACGGTGTCAAACATTTTATTGATAAGTGGGCTTATATTACAAAGTACTTTCTAAATTTCTGTGTTGTAACTGCTGAAATAACGTCACATATCTTCCCAACTCGTAAATTTATACTCGTTTGCTGCTCCCCTTCAGAGTGCATTACTTCTTTGGCAGACAGCGCAAAACAGTATATGTCAATTAGACGTTTTGAAAGCTTGAAATTTGTAAAAAATCGCTATTAAATATTTAGTGATAAGTTAGTCTTCTTGCAAAGTCCTTACTTTTGAACATAAACCACATCTTATTTCGTTACTCTGGTAGAAGCGAACACTGAAGAATAAAATATGTGGAAGTGAAAAATATAAGTAAAAGAATTTACACAGTGCCTGCTGTTGTTGTTGTCGTTGTCTTCAGTCCTGAGACTGGTTCGATGCAGCTCTCCATGCTACTCTATCCTGTACATGCCACTTCATCTCCCAGTACCTACCGCAAACTACATCCTTCTAAATCTGCTTAGAGTATTCATCTCTTGGTTTCCCTCTACGATTTTTACCCTCCACGCTGCCCTGCCAATACTAAACTGGTGATCCCTTGATGCCTCAGAACATGTCCTACCAACTGATCCCTTCTTCTAGTCAAGTTGTGCCACAAATTTCTCTTCTCCCCAATCCTATTCAATACTTCCTCATTAGTTATGTGATCTACCCATCTAATCTTCAGCATTCTTCTGTAGCACCACATTTCAAAACCTTCTATTCTCTTCTTGCCCAAACTATTTATCGTCCATGTTTCACTTTCATACATGGCTATACTCCATACAAATACTTTCAGAAATGACTTCCTGACACTTAAATCTATACTCGATGTTAACAAATTTCTCTTCTTCAGAAACGCTTTCCTTGCCATTGCCAGTCTACGTTTTATATCCTCTCTACTTCGACCATTATCAGTTATTTTGCTCCCCAAATAGCAAAACTCCATTACTACTTTAAGTGTCTCTTTTCCTAATCTAATTCCCTCAGCATCACCCGACTTCATTCGACTAGATTCCATTATCCTCGTTTTGCTGTTGTTGATGTTCATCTTATATCCTCCATTCAAGACACTATCCATTCCGTTCTACTGCTCTTCCAAGTCCTTTGCTGTCTCTGACTGAATTACAATGTCATCGACGAACCTCAAAGTTTTTATTTCTTCTCAATGGATTTTAATACCTACTCCAAATTTTTCTTTTGTTTCCTTCACTGCTTGCTCAATATACAGATTGAATAAAATCGGGGATAGACTACAGCCCTGTCTCACTCCCTTCCCAACCACTGCTACCCTTTCATGCCCCTCGACTCTTATAACTGCCATCTGGTCTCTGTACAAATAGTAAATAGCCTTTCGCTCCCTGTATTTTACCCCTGCCACCTTCAGAATTTGAAAGAGAGTATTCCAGTCAACATTGTCAACAGCTTTCTCTAAGTCTACAAATGCTAGAGACGTAGGTTTGCCCTTCCTTAATCTAGCTTCTAAGATGAGTCATAGGGTCAGTATTGCCCCACGTGATCCAACATTTCTACGGAATCCAAACTGATCTTCCCCGAGGTCGGCTTGTACTAGTTTTTCCATTCTTCTGTAAAGAATTCGCGTTAGTATTTTGCAGCTATGACTTACTAAACTGATAGTTCGGTAATTTTCACATTTGTCAACACCTGCTTTCTTTCGGATTGGAATTATTATATTCTTCTTGAAGTGTGATGCTATTTAGCCAGTGCCTGCTATTGAATTGATTGCTGTTGATATTCGCAAGTCTGTGTCTGTGTTAATGTGTGTGTGTTTGTGTGTGTGTGTGTGTGAGCGTCTCGTTTTGGCTTCAAATCGCATTACACACGGCAGCGAGCCGTCAGTTACTGGCGTGGAATGCTCTCCGCCGCTACTTGACAGGTATCGGCCCTGAAGCCCACGCCACACTCCACCGAATGGCGGCGGCGTTTGAAGCCGCCCAGACAAAGGGAGTCACTCGTGACTCATCAAGGTAAATCAGTCGCCGGAATCTATTCATTGTGAGCATCCCCTCCGCGGACAGTGGGTGCCCCTCACTGCACGCGGGGCTTCGACGCGCCGTGCGTGACGCGCATGCGCTGCCTGCGGAATTATATGAGTGCCGGGGCGGGGGTGGGTTTCTGTCCTCGCACCCCGCAGCTGCCGCCCGCACGTAATCTTTAGCTGCCGCCTCCGCCCCGCACCCCTCCCCTCGGTTGGAGGGGAGCCCGGCCCAGATTAGAGGCTCGGATATTGTGCTTCTTCAATTGGACGGGTCGCCCGGCTGAGCTGCGGGGATACGAGAGAATGGACGGACGGGCTCTGAGCCGGGCATATGGCAGGCATCTCGGCTGGAGGTTGTGCACGGCCCATTGTTATGAGCAGTGCGCATCCGCTGTAATGGCAACATTTAGCCGAAACTTCTCTTTCCCAGAAGTAATTTGCTCTAAAGCACGTGGCTTTGGTATCCCAAGTATCGACCCCGTACGTAGTTCATCCACCTGTATCGTGAAACCAATGTAAGGTTGAAATTTTAGTTCAAATGGCTCTGAGCACTATGGGACTTAACATCTTAGGTCATCAGTCCCCTAGAACTTAGAACTATCTAAACCTAACTAGCCTAAGCGCATCACACACATCCATGCCTGTGGCAGGATTCGAACCTGCGACCGTAGCAGTCACGCGGTTCCGGACTGAAGCGCCTAGAACCGCACGGCCACCGCGGCCGGCGGTTGAAATTTTGGTGAAGAATCTTTCTACATATTGTTACAACTATCTAGCACGTTCGGTTAGCCGTGCGGTCTGACGCACGGCCTTCCGGACTGAGAAGGAGCGCCTGGTCCCCGTCACGAATCCACCGGGCGGACTTGGGTTGAGGTCCGGTGAACTGGCCAGTCTGTGGATGGATTTTAGGCGGTTTTCCATCTGCCTCGGCGAATGCGGGCCGGTTCCCCTTATTCCGCCTCAGCTACACTATGTCGGCGATTGCTGCGCAAACAAGTTCTCCACGTACGCGTACAACACCATTACTCTGCCACGCGAACATAAGGATACATGCGTCTGGTGTGAGATGTTCGCTTGGGGGGTCCACCGGGGGCCGAACCGCACAATAACCCTGAAAGAAGGGTTCGGTGTGGGGCGTTCGAGGGGTGAAGTGTACTGCAGTAGTCGTCGTGGGATTGTGGACCACTGCGGCTGCGGCGGGGACGGAGCCTCTCTGTCGTTTCTAGGTCCCCGGTTACCATACAATACAATACAATACAATACAATACTATACATCGACCTACAATAAAGTAATCAATATTCTCGTATTTATGAGCTTTTGCTGTAGAAAGAATTCGAACGAGACCAACTTTGTATGTAACCCCGAGTTTCTTATTGTATTTTTTGTTGTTAAGATCATTGTCTGCGTAAATGTAATTTAGATGATATGGATAAACAGTTACAAGTCAGTTTCACAATATAGTAAGATTTTCAAGTAAGATATTACAGTCATTTCATGTACCGCCTCCCAGTTCCAAGCCGATTCATATAAACAAATTCTAAATGTGTCTCCGTCAAATAGACTGCATTTTCGCTTTTGCAACTGTAGTTAGCTTACTAGTGCTGAGTGCAGTACAATATACAGTTGATCGATTTTCCCACAGAGTCTACTTTTGTATTTGTTCAGTAACACAGCGCCGTAGTAAGATCAAGTAAAAAAAAAAGTTTAACGCTTATGCCTAAAGTAAAGTGTGATGTTTATGTCTAACAAAGAAGAGTGGTGTGATGATTGCGTATCTGATTACGTGTATCTGTATATTTACCTGACCCTGATTTAAAGAATGCATCTCCTAGCAAGAAAGCAATACCAGTAAACCCAAACTAATCAAAACTTGTGCGCGATAATGACAAATTAGAGGTACGTACATTCAAATCTACTCGATCTTTCGACGGCCCTGTGTATCTGAATAAGCACAAAAGTAGTGCCTGTGCGAAAGTCCATAAACTGTGTGAAATAAATTTCTTACCTCGTATTGGTGTCGCCTTGTACAATGCGTTGTTCTGCTCTCTGCATTACTAAACTAACTAAATTTGCAAAAGTCAAAATGCAAGATATTTGACTGTGACACATTTACAATTTGTTTAAAAACAAAACGACTTCGAATTGGGAGGCGGAACATAACAGAGGAGAACGATTGTAACATCTTATTAGAAAATCGTGTTATATTCTGAAACTGACTTGCAGTTGTTAAGCCATATCATAAAAATTACATTTACGCAAATAATGATCTTTACAAAGAATACAATAAAAAACTTGGGGTTTGATACAAAACTGGTCTCAAGGTCACATGATTTCATACGACGAACTCTGAGCCTTGACGTGACGTTACACATTAAAAACTGAGTTGGGCCGAAATGCGAACAAGTTTTCGAATACTTTTGTTTTCATTGTTTTTATACTCCAGTGAAAAAGCCCGAGCAGAAAAGGTTGGAAACAAACCGATAACATAAATAAATTACTCCCCGAATTTTCAGCTTCAGGCGTCACTACAGGAGGAATAAAAGCCAGTTAAAAATTTTGAGCACTTACTCTGATTCAAAAGAATCAGAAGAATATTTGTAAATATTTACGTCTGCAATAAATCAAAGTATTACCAGTTAGAAAGTTACATAGAAACCGGGTATTCATTTCAATGGGACAGACAACTCAAGACTGAGGTGGCATCACAGACACACAGCAAACCTTAAAACACTATGAAAGTGAGTTCAGTAAGTACGCAATTTCCATTAGACCATTTTCAATCAGTAAGCGATCACTCTCGACGTAGTAATGCAGCAGCACCTAGTCGACAAGGACGCTGTAAGTAGTGTCCTGTATAAAGTGGATTCTCTACAGCGATGGCGAAACATTTAGACCCTCTGCTGGTTGTGAAACATGTCTGTGTGATTACAGTCTGTGGCCGTACATTTGTCACTGGTGATACCTAAAGTAGCCGGTCAGGGTGGTCGAGCGGTTCTAGGCGCTACAGTCAGGAACCGCGCAACCGCTAAGGTCGCAAGTTCGAATCCTGCCTCGGACATGGATGTGTTAGTTAGGTTTCAGTAGTTCTAAGTTGTAGGGGACTGATGACCTCAGAAGTTAAGTCCCATAGTGCTCAGAGCCATTTGAACCATTTAATACCTAAATACCTATATTTCGATGGAATAGACGGCCAAGGGAGGCATTTTCGTCATGACCAAAGCACCTAATAGTTGTTCAGAAGATAAGGGCACACTCGAATCAAGGCTATTATTCAGCAACACGCTCCCATAAATGGAGTCTTGTGTTAGTGATTGCACTGCACTTCGTAGACGACTTGTCAGCAGCAGGCGATGATTACAAAATTCTGGCCCAGCAACTCAGTTTTGTATTACGAGTTATGTTTGTGACACCGTATACTGTCCACGAGTCTGAATCCTGAACGCTAACAGCGTTATTTCAATGACGGTGCTACCTGGATGCATATCTGAATTGTTACAGCGCAGGATGCATGACTGATTTCTTCAGGGTCATCTACCTACATCAACCCTAAGAATTATACTAAACCACTGTTGATGTCTCTCAAAGCTGTAATTTTCGAAATAACTTACAATATAATACAGGTTTTGCAAGTTACTTAGCCAATAGATATGTTATCTGCAGGAACAAGGTAAATTCAAACAGCGAATAGGACATGAAGAAATAATTTTTCAGGTTTCAGAGTGGTATTTAAATTAAGAATTCTTAACTACAGACAGAGAAAAGCAGCTGAGATAAAAATAGCTGACTCGTTCAATATGGAGGCACAAAATGACTTTATAAGGAGATGACCTTTCAGCGCTTTTGTCACTACAGCACGATAATTCATTAAAAATCGATGAATATATAATCAGTAGATTCGTGTTGTATACGTAGATTTGTAATTGATTACACAAAAACTACCACTGCATCAAAAAATGAAATGACAGGCATTGATGGCCAGGAGGCCCCCTCCGGGGAAGTCCGGCCGCCGAGTGCAAGTCTTATTTCATTCGACGCCACGCTGGGCTACTTGCGTGCCGGTGACGAGGATGAAATGATAACGAGGGCAACACAACACCTAGTCCACGAGCGGAGAAAATCTCCAACCCGGCTGGGAATCGAACCCGGCCTCGCTGCAAGGGAGGCAAGCACGTTACCACTTTTTTTCCTTGATCTAATTCTTTTCCTAATTTTTCGTTCTATTTATTCTGGGCAAACGTCCCATCACGCTCGTGCAACT
This sequence comes from Schistocerca piceifrons, assembly GCF_021461385.2. Taxonomy (NCBI): domain Eukaryota; kingdom Metazoa; phylum Arthropoda; class Insecta; order Orthoptera; family Acrididae; genus Schistocerca; species Schistocerca piceifrons. The sequence goes on along the minus strand of NC_060142.1, from coordinate 611,122,257 downwards.
TCATCGTCGTTCCATTATTTCAGTTTTTTATTACAGTGGGTGGCTAACCCTGTGAGCGAACACGCTGATACCCTGCCGGCAAATTGAAGCAGCGGCGGGATTGTAACCCCACTCAGCTAAGAAGGCGGACACCACTGCAAAAAGTGGGGCTTCACAAATATTTTCATTACAAGTTCTCTATTCACTTGCCGCTTCAGATTAGGATTAGATTCCTAACTTTCGATAACTACCTCGACCACCAACATCAGGGGCTAAAACTGACTTCTGTAAACTGGCGAGGCTCCCATTTAATATATTTTGTTTGCGCTCTGTCCATGTTGCTAGCGTAGTTTACTGCCAGATACAAAGTATGGCACGTAGAGAAATGTTGAATAGAGATCACAAAAAAAATCTATGGACGTAAATGCCGCCACTTAAGTAAGCGCCATCTTCTTGTTTTCATGGTAATAAAGCCTATCAGACGACGTCCTGTGAGTGTAAAAGTGGGAGATGAAGATGGAGGCAATCATGGACAGCTTGGAAATTTATCCAAATTTGACGTGGTAATTAAACCGAGAACTTTTCAAGCAAGGACTCTGTCGCAGGCCGGCCGGAGTGGCCGTGTGGTTCTAGGCGCTACAGTCTGGAGCCGAGCGACCGCTACGGTCGCAGGTTCGAATCCTGCCTCGGGCATGGATGTGTGTGATGTCCTTAGGTTAGTTAGGTTTAATTAGTTCTAAGTTCTAGGCGACTGATGATCTCAGAAGTTAAGTCGCATAGTGCTCGGAGCCATTTTGAACTCTGTCGCAAAAAAAAAAAAAATAAAAAATAAAAAATAAAAATAAAAAGGTCATGGACGATCCCAAACAACAAAATTAATAAAGGATCTATATGTCACACTGAAAGGGCATTAAGAAAAGCAAAGCTTAACAGTGTGTCTGTCAACAATGTAGCTTTTGACTTCCTTCATTCGGTTTGAGTTTAGTCCACATTGTTAGATGGTGGACACACGCACACGCGCCCATCGTCTATTACAAAGGGGGCTGTACGCAGCGATTTCCTTTAGGAAAATCAGTACTAGGAAGAGATTTCAGATTTAAAAACATAGTTTCCAAAACTATGCGGGAAACCAGGGTGGTGGAACACATTTTTCGCCGGACTCGTTATCGTTAGATCTCTTTATTCACTACTTGTGTCTATCATTACAAATCATGTTTAAGATTAACGCAGGAAGAGTGTAAATGTCAAATGTACTAAGAGCCAAATCTGAAATTCGTCAGAAGAATCAAAATATGTTGTATCACTTTTTGTACACAACTAATCCCTACACAAGGACTTAGGAAGTATTCCAGTACCATATTATTACGCTTCTTACTTCATCACGGCAGAACATAAATGACTTCTTAAGAACTCGCAAGGGCCATGCCAGGAAACTAACTGGTTCTAAGTGACGATAAGACAGTTTCTGCTTCAACTACCATTAATACTTAGGCACAAGTCCTATATCTGATAATACAACTATAGAAATGCTGCAACAATGTTTAAACTAGTATATCTGTAGTGAACAAAAACAGTTACTCATGTGTTTCAAATTCTTTACAAGAGAAGAACCAAATTTAATTCAAGGAAAAAAAATATGTACTGGCTTCTTTTCTTACACAATTTCATTCTTGGGATCAAATTATCGACAGTAAACTATAGAACTGTCTGTGGTGTTGAGAGAGAACTGAATTTCCCATAAGATTCTCCAGAGAAGCATTGTTTTGTTTCTCTACTTATCAGAGTTTTTTACTTTTTTTGAAGCCAAATTATCTCTTCCCATTATAAACATATTTCATAGAGACGAATAAAAGCTTAAATGCGCTACCATACAAACCGTGGCGCAGCTAAAAGGAAGACTCCTGGGAATCGAAGCTCCAGAGGGAAGCACTACATATCGCTAAGTCCGTTCGCCATCTCGTAACGAATGTTTTAAATGTTTTCTTCGTGGTTTGGTACACTGATCTAGTTTAAGTAGCTGCAACAGTGTACCTAAGAGATCAAGCACCGTAGACGCGTCTTGTAAAAGAAAAAGAAGAAAAGTTAATAACAACTTTTGACGTTAACATTGTTCGTGTCGTGATATGTGCGGAGTCGCTAAACTTCATAACTTCATCCTCAACACACTTAGCAGATGCAATGAAACAAGTGATGTCGCAAGTAAATGCTCACAAGCACTTCCGTAAACCAGAGATTATGTGAAGACCTCTGCTGTAAACGATGGCAATAGTTGATGAGAAAGAGAGTTTATTGCACGTAAAACGAGATACGTGATCTGCTTCATATCGGATGACAGTTCCACGATAAACTGAGATATGGCAGCTCTATCTCTAATTAAGGATTCTCTCCAATGGAAAATTCGTCAGGCTGCGTGTAAGTAAATAGTGGCTTCTAGTAGTAGAAACGAGGGCGATGTTTCTACCAGAAAAAAAGCTATTCAAACCCGAGTATCTACGACTCAGATAAAGACCCTCAGCATCCTCTTGAATTCAAATGCACTTAAAAAGTTGATGCTAATCAATGTAGTTCTAAAAGGGGTTTTACTGATGTAGTAATGTGAAATGATATTCATAGTCTATTTTAATGTTATTTGCAGCTGCGGGCTTTTACACACGAAGCATCGACAGTTTATGCACGCGTTGTTATAGGAGAGATAGAATTACGTCTCTGTTATATGAAGCCCTAATGTAATATTGTTCGCCTCACATTAAGGAAGATTTCCAGCAGAATGGTTGGCAATGACGTAAATGAAATGTTGTCCTTTTCACATAACAGCAGTTCTTCTGTCAAGATCATGATGTTCTCTTATTTAGAGGGAAAATATGGTGCTTTACATGTGTTGCCAATATTGTGTAGTTGTTCCTCAAACCTAAAGAGAACATTTCATACTTTTGATACAAGATAAAAGTGTTAGCTGAATCAATGTTGGAACATACTCGACAGCCTGGATGGAACATACTCGACAGCCTGGAGTCTGGTGCACCTAAAATTTCCTCAAATTCTGGAAAATATTAATAGTAGTACTTGTGTAATAGCTCGTCGTGGGTAACGATGTTGTTTGTCTCTGAATAAGCTTGCCACTGTGGCCTTATCTAAACAAATAAGTAATCCAGACAGTAATGGCTCCTTCCGAAATTAATTCTGCTAGTACTCAGAGAGAGGATGTTAATTTTCATATTAATAAAATCACGTATTGCATTACCAAACAAGTTACATTTTAAAGGTAACATATAAATAATTTTTTGGCAGAACAGACCTTTAATCAATCGCGAAAACTAAGATCATTCAGATATTACAATCGGCACAGCGATAAGACACAAAGCAGAATGATCGTAAAGAAGACCATATTCTCTACATTGGACAAGAAACGGCGTTCTTTAAGTATTATTTGGGTTGGTCGCATCAGAGGTGCTACTTGTATGTCCATTTGCCAACTCCGATAAAATTCCTATGCCCAGTGTCTCTCTTTTTTTTATCTCATTTTGACACAGTTCACTGATAATTTTCATTGAAGTTTGCCAAGTCTGAAACAGCCAATGTGTCCTTTAAAGGGGTTTTAAAATTTCTTCTCGTTTGGCCAATATAATATTTCCTGTAATGACTGCATGTAATTTTATAAATTCCTGATTTGTTCAGTTACTCTGAAGGATGTGAGATGTCATGTATCAGCTCCTTTTTTAAGTTGTTATTGGTGGCAAAGGTGAATCAGATGATGTTTAAACAGCTTGGATATATTGTCTGATATGACACGCAAATTTCTTTCGTTCTTAAGGTCTTATTCTCGCTTCAATGCTTGGTCGGCCTTGTTACTATTGATTTGGCAGTGTTTGTTGCAGAGGGTAGCCAGATGTCCTTCCTGCCGCCACCCTGAAGCCCCCGGGATGGAATTAGGGCACCGCAGCTGTCTGAAATTAGTGTAAGCCATGGAATAGTGGGAACGTGCGTGAAACGTCTGTAAGTCGTGTAACTGAGGCACAACGTGGAGACTAGCTTGATATTCACCTAGGGGGATTTGGAAAACTGCCTAAATACCACATCCAGGCTGGCGGGCATATAGGCCCTCGTCGTTAATCCATTGGGCGGATTCGATCTGGGGCCAGTGCGCCTACGGAAGACCAGGAAGCAGCGCATTAGCGCTCTTGGCTGGCCTGTCGGGTTGATATAACAACTAAATATGGTAACATTATACACTTGGGTTTTTGGATGTTGTGTGGGGCCGCAGTATTACATTGATTTTTCTCATTTGTGGTTGTGTGTTGTGAAAGTGTATCTATTTCATATTCGTGACAGCCGTTATTATGTTATACGTATGTGATAGTTTTTATTTCTGTCCCATAGTAGGCAGCATTAAGTGTGAATTTCTGTGCTCTGTTCAAGAAGGATCTGAGTGCAGGTTGTTTATGTGAGTTGGGATGTGTGGAACATTCATTAGTGACTGTGTCTGTGTATGTTGGTTATCTGTACAACTTGATATTTAGGGTTAGGTCTGTGTTACGTATTGTCATGTCTAGAAAAAGGACAAGCTCTAGCAATTCCACTAATTCAATTAATTCAGCTGTGGACCTAGTCTGACCTTTCAATGAGTTATATTTCTTTATATCTATGGATTCTTTGATGGGTATGCTGCTATATAAGTTTACTATATCAAGGGAGATAATCTTTGCACTGGATAGTACACTACTGGCCATTAAAATTGCTACACTAAAGAGAAATGTAGATGATAAATGGGTATTCATTGGATAAATATATTATACTACAACTGACATGTTATTACATTTTCACGCAATTTGAGTGCACAGATCCTGAGAAATCAGTACCCAGAACAACCACCTCTGGCCGTAGTAACGGCCTTGATATGCCTGAGCATTGAGTCAAACAGAGCTTGGATCGTGCGTACAGGTACAGCTGCCCATGCAGCTTCAACACGATACCACAGTTCATCAAGAGTAGTGACTGGTGTATTGTGACGAGCCAGTTGCTCGGCCACCATTGCCCAGGCGTTTTTAACTGGTGAGAAATCTGGAGAATGTGCTCACCAGGGCAGCAGTCTAACATTTTCTGTATCCAGAAATGCCTGTACAGGACCTGCAACGTACAGTCGTGCATTATCCTGCTGAAATATAGGGTTTCACAGGGATCGAATGAAGGGTAGAGGCACGGGTTGTAACACATCTGAAATGTAACGTACATTGTTCAAAGTTCCGTCAATGCGAACAAGAGGTGACCGAGACGTGTAACCAATTCCATCCGATATTATCACGCAATCGCGATAGGCTACAATCCGACCTGTATCGAAATCGGAAACGTGACGGTACGCATTTATCCTCCATACACGAGACATCACAACAACGTTTCACCAGTCAACGCCGACTGCTGTTTGTGTATGAGAAATCGGTTGGAAATTTTCCTCATGTCAGCAGGTTGTAGGTTTTGCCACCGGCACCAGCCTTGTGTGAATGCTCTGAAAAGCTAATCATTTGCATATCACAGCATCTTCTTCCTGTCGGTTGAATTTCGCGTCAGTAGCACGTCATCTTCGTGGTGTAGCAATTTTAATGGCCAAAAATGTATATGAAGATCTTTAAAACTCTGAATTGTTTGGTAGCTGTTTTCCACTGGAAAAGAGGTTTCAAATTTGTTTTATTTTGTAAAATTGAATGGAGGTTAGGCATAACTTTGTAGCCTGGGTGATTTATAGCATTGCAAATTGGTCTGATGGGGACATTAGGTTTATGGATCTTTGGCTGGGCTCTTAACTTTGGGGCTGTTTGATTCTTAATTGTTAATCTCTCTATTTCTCCCCTAGTTAAGCATGTTTTATTGAACTGCTTCTTTAGTTTACTGAAGATAATGATGTGAACCATTTACTTAAAAGCCTTAACAAGCAGCTCATTGAAGGCAAGGCACTAGCAGTAAAATCTGACAAAGGCGAAACAATAATTATCATGGACAAACACGGATATACAGGGTGGTCCATTGATCGTGATCGGGCGAAATATCTTACGAAATAAGCGTCAAACAAAAAACCTACAAAGAACGAAATTTGTCTAGCTTGAAGGGGGAGACCAGATGGCACTATGGTTGGCGCGCTAGATCGCGCTGCCATAGGTCAAACGGGTAACAACTGCGGTTTTTTAAATAGGAACCCCCTTGTTTCATTACATATTCGTGTAGTACCTAAAGAATTATGAATGTTTTAGTTGGAACACTTTATTCACTTTGTGTCAGATGGCGCTGTAATAGTCACAAACATATTGCTCACAATTTTAGACGAACAGTTTATAACAGGTAGGTTTTTTTAAATTATAATACAAAACCCAGGCATGTTTGACCATTTTACTTCGATTGTTCTAATGTGATAAACGTACCTTTGTGAACTTATCAATTTTGAGAACGCATGCTGTTACAGAGTGATTACCTGTAAATACCACATTAATGCAATAAATTCTCAAATTGATGTTAGTCAACCTCAACGCATTTGGCAATACGTGTAACGACATTCCTCTCAACAGCGAGTAGTTCGCCTTCCGCGATGTTCGCACATGTATTGCCAGTGCGCTGACGCATGTTGTCAGGCGTTGTCGGTGGATCACGATAGCAAATATCCTTCAACTTTCCCCACGGAAATAAATCCGGGGTCGTCAGATCCGATGAACGTGCAGGTCATGGTATGGTGCTTCGACGATCAGTCCAACTGTCATGGAATGTGCTATTCAATATCGCTTCAACCGCTACGTGCCGGAAACTTCCATCGTGTTGGAAATACATCGCCAATCTGTCATGCAGTGAAACATCTTGTAGTAACATCAGTAGATCATTGCGTAGGAAATCAGCATACATTGCACCATTTAGATTGCCATCGATAAAATGGGGGCCAATTATCCTTCCTCCCATAATGCCAATGTCGATGATGTTCCACTTGTCGCTGCCATCGTGGACTTTCCGTAGCCCAATAGCTGGTTTACGTTACCGCTGTTGGTGAATGACGCTTCGTCGCTAAATTCAACGAGTGCAATAAATCGGTCATCGTCCCGTAATTTCTCTTGTGCCCAATGGCAGAACTGTACACGACGTTCAAAGTCGTCGCCTTGCAATTCCTGGTTCATTGAAATATGGTACAGGTGCAATCGATGTTGATGTAGCATTCTCAACAGCGACGTTTTTGAGATTCCCGATTCTCGCGCTATTTGTCTGCTACTGATGTGCGGATTAACCGCGTCAGCAGCTAAAACACGTACTTGGGCATCATCATTTGTTGCAGGTCGTGGTTGTCGTTTCACATGTGGCTGAACACTTCCTGTTTCCTTAAACAACATAACTATCCGACAAACGGTCCGGAAACTTGGATGATGTCGCCCTGGATACCGAGCATCAGACATAGCACACGCCCGTTGGGCCTTTTGATTACAATAGCCTTACATCAAAACGATATCGACCTTTTATGCAATTGGCAAACGGTTCATTTTAACACGGGTAATGTATCACGAAGCAAATACCGTCCGCAGAGCCGGAATATTACGTGATACCACGTACTTATACGTTTGTGACTATTACAGCGCCATCTGTCACGAAGCGGAAAGAGTGATCCAACCAAGACATTCATATTTCATTATGTACTACACGAATATGTAATAAAAAATGGGGGTTCCTCTTTGAGAAAACGCAGTTGATATCCGTTTGACCTATGGCAGCACCATTTAGCAGGGCAACCATAGCGCCATCTGGTTTCGCTCTAAAAGGTAGACGAGTTTCGTTCTTTCTAGTTTTTTCGTGAGATTTTTGGCTTGCTCACTATCAATGGACCACCCTGTATAAATTAAACACTTGAGTTCTTTTAGAGTAATCTTGTAGAAGAAACCTCTCATTACCACACAGTATTAACCATTAGTTCACATTTAACAGCAAAATGTAAAACAAGATGTAGGCCTAGCAATGGGATATCCTCTAAGTGGAGTCATTGCTGAAATTTTCATTAACCACCTTGAGAATAAACTTCTCAACAACAAATACATAATAAACCAGAAATTTGTACACTACTACAGATATGTTGATGACACATTTATTGTGTACAATGGAACTGATGAAGAAATAGAAACTCTAATAAAAAGGTTTAATAATTTACACAATAACATCCAATTCCCCATAGAATATGAGAAAGATAAAAAAATTAATTTTTTAGAAATGACAATAACTAACACAGACCACACGCTAAACATCAATATATACAGAAAACCAACATACACAGTCATTAATAAATCTGCCAAATATTCCAACTCACATAAACAAGCTGCATCACAGAAATTCCCACTTAATGCTGCCGACTATGAGACAGAAATGAACACTATCAAATACATTGCACATAATAACGGCTATCGAGAGCAAGAAATAGACACACTTTCACAATGCACAACTAAAATCGACAACAAACAAATTTACACAGCTTCCTCACACAACATCCAAAAGCCCAAGTTTATAACGTCACCATATTTAGGTGTTATATCAGCTAAAATAGCCAAGCTGTTTAAAAACACAGGCACAATCCTTACCTTTGCCACCAACCACAACTTACATAAGAAACTGATACATGAAATCTCACATCCTACAGAGAAACTTAAGAAAGCAGGAATTTATCTAATTACATGCAGTTGTTGTTTGTTGTGGTCTTCAGTCCTGAGACTGGTTTGATGCAGCTCTCCATGCTACTCTATCCTGTGCAACCCTCTTCATCTCCCAGTACCTACTGCAACCTACATCCTTCTGAATCTGCTTAGTGTATTCATCTCTTGGTCTCCCTCTACGATTTTTACCCTCCACGGTGCCCTCCAGTGCTAAATTTGTGATCCCTTGATGCCTCAAAACATGTCCTACCAACCGATCCCTTCTTCTAGTCAAGTTGTGCCACAAATTTCTCCTCTCCCCAATCCTATTCAATACCTCCGCATTAGTTACGTGATCTACCCACCTTATCTTCAGCATTCTTCTGTAGCATCACATTCCGAAAGCTTCTATTCTCTTCTTGTCCAAACTAGTTATCGTCCATGTTTCACTTCCATACATGGCTACACTCCATACAAATACTTTCAGAAACGACTTCCTGACACTTAAATCTATACTCGATGTTAACAAATTTCTCTTCTTGAGAAACGCTTTCCTTGCCATTCCCAGTCTACATTTCATATCCTCTCTACTTCGACCATCATCAGTTATTTTACTCCCTAAATAGCAAAACTCCTTTACTACTTTAAGTGTCTCATTTCCTAATCTAACTCCCTCAGCATCACCCGACTTAATTTGACTACATTCCATTATCCTCGTTTTGCTTTTGTTGATGTTCATCTTATATCCTCCTTTGAAGACACTGTCCATTCCGTTCAACTGCTCTTCCAAGTCCTTTGCTATCTCTGACAGAATTACAATGTCATCGGCGAACCTCAAAGTTTTTACTTCTTGTCCATGAATTTTAATAACTACCCCGAATTTTGATTTTGTTTCCTTTACTGCTAGCTCAATATACAGATTGAATAACATCGGGGAGACGCTACAACCCTATCTCACTCCTTTCCCAACCACTGCTTCCCTTTCATGCCCCTCGACTCTTATAGCTGCCATCTGGTTTCTGTACAAATTGTAAATAGCCTTACGCTCCCTGTATTTTACCCCTGCCACCGTTTTGAAAGAGAGTATTCCAGTTAACATTGTCAAAAGCTTTCTCTAAGTCTACAAATGCTAGAAACGTAGGTTTGCCTTTTCTTAATCTTTCTTCTAAGATGAGTCGTAAGGTCAGTATTGCCTCACGTGTTCCAACATTTCTACGGAATCCAAACTGATCTTCCCCGAGGTCTGCTTCTACCAATTTTTACATTCGTCTGTAAAGAATCCGCGTTAGTATTTTGCAGCTGTGACTTCTTAAACTGATAGTTCGGTAATTTTCACATCTGTCAACACCTGCTTTCTTTGGGATCGGAATTATTATATTCTTCTTGAAGTCTGAGGGTATTTCGCCTGTCTCATATATCGCGCTCACCAGATGGTAGAGTTTTGTCATGACTGGCTCTCCCGAGGCCATCAGTAGTTCGAATGGAATGTTGTCTACTCCCGGGGCCTTGTTTTGACTCATATCTTTCAGTTCTCTGTCAAACTCTTCACGCAGTATCTTATCCCCATTTCGTCTTCATCTACATCCTCTTCCATTTCCATAATATTGTCCTCAAGTACATTGCCCTTGTATAAACCTTCTATATACTCCTTCCACATTTCTGCTTTCCCTTCTTTGCTTAGTACTGGGTTGCCATCTGAGCTCTTGATATTCATACAAGTGGTTCTCTTGTCTCCAAAGATCTCTTTAATTTTTCTGTAGGCAGTATCTATCTTACCCCTAGTGAGACAAGCCTCTACATCCTTACATTTGTCCTCTAGCCATTACATGCAGTAATTGCAACAAATATTATATTCGCTAAACGAGAAGAAATTTTTAAACCCGGTTTAAAGAACGCATTGACTGTTTCAGACTTGGCAAACAGAATAAATCAGCTATTGCGATACATATAAATGAAACAGTACACAGTGTTACAACAGACAACAATCTCAAAGTAGTACATAATTTAGGAATGGAAATATGCATCCATGGCCACATGGGGAATAACGAGATCCTGAATGAAATGGCAACTTCAAAAACTCACATTTCTTTTCCAATTTCAGTACAGCATTCGTAGAACAGAACATACATAACATCACACTCATTTCACTCTAGCCCCAGCAATAGCTTAGAAATGTGTAAAATAAATAGTTTTTATATCATTATTTGTGCAATAAAACTGTAGCAGGTGCTTAATTTCTAATGTATTTTGTCGACTTCCATATGTAATACGATAACAAGACGCGCGGAAGACATTATAAACGTCTGACACCACATAGGTCGACAGATCGATAGTCAATTCAAAACCAGCTGTATTTTGACCGCCATCTTTTACACTGCACTACAGATTTGTTTTTGTAATCGTCTTTCCAGGTTACTGTTGCGTTAGTGAAAATTTGTGAACAGTGATCAAGAAATCCAAGAGAGCCACAGAAATGGAAATACCTCAGCTCGTCACAACGAGACTGCCACGCCGTAAGAACCAAATGATTGACTGTTAGAAACATTTTCATGCAAACATCGGTCCAGCTTACAAAGTGACATCTCCTCTTACTGGGTTTTCTCTTGTTTCATAGGATAACCACAGCATTTATGGAAAGACTGTTTAACATCTGCGTAATCCTATTGTGAAATTGTTTTTGTAATGCCATATAGCCTGACGATGAGGTATACCCTCGAAGCATTTCGCACAAAATATAAATAATTCATCAACTAGCAAATTTTGTGACTTTTAACGGTAGTTAAAAACCTTTACATAATTTCTGGGACAGTCACGGTCGAAAAATAGTCATAATGGCTTCAAATTCAAAAACACATTGCTATAATTTTAAGAATAAAGTTCAGGATAAAATCAACAATTTTAAAAGTTTATCTTTAGCCCAGATATATTACCTCAATTAAAAAATTATAATATATGTATTTATTTATGTGATTTGGTTAAAACTTTACAGCGCAATTTCTGAATAGAAGCAAATTCTTTCTTCCCACTGTTTACAGGCGAGATCGTCATATTACATATGCTGATATCCCGGTGATGTCCTGAATACCGAAGAACAAATGTAGTTGACACCTTAGTAGTAGGTAAAAAGTGACACGAAAGTGAGCTTAGACCTCGTTGAATCATCAACGTCGCAGGTGCTTGCTGGAAGGACACATCGTGTGCAACATATAAGTGTAGGTGATTATATAATGGATATTTTATAAAGCCGTGCCTTTGAACAAGCAGTTAGCGAAAATTCCTTAGCGTGTTCTAAGACGTCTTATGATGTGGTTTAGTGCCTCCAAAGTCAACTGTGGATGAGCATGTAATCCTCACAAGCACAGCTGTTAGTGATGAAAATATTTTGTGAACAGAAGTAAGTAATGTATTACGTGTCTCAAAACAATGTTAAACGAAAGTATTGTACCATCCTAATTACCTTCACAGCTTTTCTTTAGTCTATATGCCCAGTACTTCTATTCCACACGAAATCAGTACGTACAGTCACACGCCTTGTGGAGGTAAAAGTAATCAAGAAATATTGGTGCAGATGAGCAGAGAGCGCCGTCTCTCCTCAGTATTGGAAGTCACAGCACACTTTTTGTATAAACATCTTTCGAAGGGTCGTTTGAAGCTGAAGCAGAGTGCGCACTGTCAGTCTAGGGCGAGAAGTGATGTCAGCGCAGTAAGCGCCTCTTCAAATCGTTGTACACCACAGCGACGTAATTCGAACAGTCAACCGCTGTCGTGATAACATTTTTTGATCTGCCTCGCTGGAGTCACCAACAGTCAAGCTGATTAACTGTGGCTCTTAGGTATCAAGATGAAGTGTAACAGAAATTCCCACTCCGTTACGGGAGGCAACTGGGAGAGATGCGCCAACCCACATAGTACGCAACCGTCATTGAATAATGTAGCCTTAATATGCCCAGTACCAACCAAAGTATCAAAATTCCTACCTCCCACTTCCACCACCCTCCCCCCCCCCGTCTGCTCCCCCCACCCTCTCCTCCGCCCTCCCCAATCTGACCACACCATGTACGAATAGAATGTGAGAAATATCTGCAATGGAACCAGGATCAGTTCCGTCTTCACTCAGTGCAGGATTTGCTTGACACATGATGATCGTCGTACAAAAGTGTGGTGGCGGCCAGGTACAAATGCCGTCAGAAACACACAGACCCATGAGTTGAGCGACAGGTGGCGTAGTCTTGTTGTGGGCTACTATCACGCACGGACGTCGGAAGCTTCATAACTGTCGATGGTAATTTTCGTGGTATCTAGTTTGGATCTTCCAAGTTACTAACCTATACTGCTGTCGACTTTTCGGGAATGGATTGCATACTGAAGAGGATAGGGCATAAGTAATGCTACCTACATCTAGTTGTCCTCTCACAGATAGGTATCAGCTGTATGGAATACCAAAGGGGATGAAAGCGTTCTCCAGTGCACAAGGTGGGAAAAAATTTCAATGTAAGTTTCATTTCAAAGATACCCAGAGGCGCGAACCTTTATGGAACTCCTTTTATGTAGTGTGCCTATTTCGTTAATTTCATACGGCGTATTCATTCAGTTCCTCAAACCCTGGCAGCTAGGCCCATTCCCGTTAGCAGAGATGGGCGTATGTACTCTGCATCATTTTATGGGCAGTTCATGTGAAGTATTATTTCTGTTCTTCGAGCGTCAACTGCTGAACATACGTAAGTGCGCTCCGCGCGGGATTAGCCGAGCGGTCTTAGGCGCTGCAGTCATAGACTGTGCGGCTGGTCCCGGCGGAGGTTCGAGTCCTCCCTCTACCTAGGGTGTGTGTGTTTGTCCTTAGGATAATTTAGGTTACGTAGTGCGTAAACTTAGGGACTGATGAGGTTAGCAGTTAAGTCCCGTGAGATTTCACACACATTTGAACATTTTTTGAACGTAAGTGCGCAACTTCTCATTGTATCCTTCATCCTATTACTTTGCACATTAATCGAAGACAGCATCAGTAAATCAGAAGACGAAGACAGTGCTGGTTAAGCCTTTGCCAGACACGAATGTGATCAACGTTGAAGGAGGCAGGTTTTTCTTCGACCTACAGGAAAAGGGGCGCATGTTCCGACGCGGGCTGCGCTCGGTGGTTAATAGAGAGCAGCAGCCGCCAGGGCGTGGTGCGATGTTTGCGCAGCTTTGATGCCGGCACAAAGCCGGCCGCGCGACAATGAGCCCCTCATTACTGCCATCAAACCAGCCGCCGTCCCCGCCAGGGGGCTGAGCCCACGGCTTACACCCCGTTGTACCCTCTCCGGCGTCTCACCGTGCTCCCGGAAGTCTACGATCGCAGCCAGCTTTCCTCGTGGTGTTCGCCGAACGAACTTTTAGTTACGGTCTATACGGACCGCAGGAAACCGTGCTGCATCTAAAACGTGTCTGTTTGATTAAATTACAACTACAGCTGTATTAAACAAGCGTGACGCCATGCTGAATCTGAACTCCATCATATGATTAAAATGTATTTGTAGTTGTACTAAATTTCCTTTAATTTCGTAATAGGTTCCAACCTGTAGGCAGCGTATCACAATATGAGTCGGATAATGACGAGTGGGGCCCGGATATAAACGAAAAATACTAATATTTTTCCTCAACTTCAGGGTGAATTATACAACAAATTACGCACTGACCCAGGTATTCTTGTGCACATTAATGTACTTTTATTGTGCATATAAATTCACATTAACAACTTTTCTAGTACTAGGTCATGTTTCGTTCAACTTTTGTCAAAGATAAATATATTTGTCGTATCATTAAGGACAAAGAAATAAAAACTTAACAATATTGTTCACATGACAGTGTTTAATGTGATATTGTCACCATTAAACCCAACAATTACTACAAAGAGTTATCTATCACGACTGTAGTAGGCGATCTGTGTAACACATTAGACGGTTCGCTTACGTAAGACGTTGTCGCGAGGGAAAGACAAAACGTTCTCGAACCCAACAATGTGTAGCTTGCAACGTAATAAACATAGCACACGTGGTTTGTTGGTTTGGGGTGTAAAAGGACCAAATTACGGGGGTCATCAGTCCCCACCATTCGTGATCACACTATACTCTATGATTATGAAATCAGTGTGGTTCAACATGCTTAAAGTAAAATACTTCAATAGCATGAAGTGGCGAGGTCTTGTCGAGATTTTGAAGAGAAGTTCATCAACAGTGACGGGGAAATATTTTGTTTTGGACTATGTGAAGCTGAAGTTAGTCCAGAAAAGCGCTTTAATATGAAAGAACACAGAAGACCGCCAAACACGGGAGCCATGTTAAGAGAAGCGCTGAAATCGACAGCAGACAAACGCTATTATTGGAGCAGACAGGGCCATCTTTAGCGGTGCAATCAGTATTCAAGGACTTGTGTGAGATTATGATGCCTTGCTACATGCTGCTGGAAAAGCTGAATAAGCCACTCTTCAGACCCTGGAGAAGTACAGTTCCAGACTGAAGTACATTGAGGAAGGACCAGTCATTTGTGCGCTACGAGGACGTACTCAACAAATATATCGGTGTTCACTGATAAAACCACTGGTGTAAATGAGGGCTATGTAGTTGCAAATCTTGCTGTTGGTGTTCCAATCATTTAAGGGACTCGAGAAGAGCAATGTTCGTCCCCCAGAGGGAGCAAATTACTCGATAATTGCTTTTCTTTTTCTTAATGACTCTGTTGTGATGCTGCGGTGGATGATGTGAACAAAGACAACGTATGCTGCTATTAACAGGTGGTGGTTCATACAAGGCTGAAGCAGCCCAAGAGACCCACATTCCCTACCCCTGTATGGTCACTTGCCTTGCACATGCGTTACACAGAGTTGAAGTAGAGGTTATATCAAATTACCCTTACGAGGACAAATTAACGTCCTATGGCAAGGATATATATGTGGAAGCTCCGCTACGGGTCCAGAAATTCAACAAAAAATATCCGTCACCGCCTCTCACCCCTCCCCTCTCAACCTATTCTTGCAGTATGAGGGTCTTGGCTTAATGTTGTTGAATATAACTGTACTAACTAAACCAAAATAAATTGTGAGACTGAAAGCGATGAACCGAGCACTATCAAAACTATGACGGCCTCAAAGATAACTTGTCTAGAAACCTGACATACATCTACGCCAACTTTCCAGTTTTCCATACTGGAAAATGCTGGTACTACACTATGTGACGTCCTTGAAATTGTGGAACACGTGCAGAGCGAATTTGGTCGGGCTCGTGGTCATGTGCCTGACAGATTCTGCAACAAACTGTGTAACGTTCTTCAACGGAATCCAGGATATTTTAGAATATCATAAAATTTGTGACAGTCTTCTTGGGAGTGTCACGATATTAGAAGATAATGTGCCAGAGCTGGCCTGCAGTGACTCTGCCGCCTTCAAACGCGCTCTTGTGACGTCTTGTGGTGTGGAGACAAGCTTTTCCAAGAACAGCGACAGTCGTATATCTTTGAAAATGGAAAACCTGAAAATGCACCTTGTGATGTAGGGCATCTCAGCAGAAATTAAGATGACAGGACGGGTTAACTAATTTGGCATACATTAAACAAGTGGTGTGCAAAAGGAAAAACGTGATGCAGATGCCCTCCATATAATATGGTTTGTGACATGAAGTCAAATTTTATTTTTAAGATCATATGTATATACGTTTTAGTTCACAAATGCTTGCTTATTTCGCTGTATTTCAGGTCATTACAAATCGTTCTCAGACGATGAGTGGTCAGCAGACTATCGAACTACAAGACGGCTCGTATTGTAATGTGCAAGTTGGGGTGGTTAAAACTTTGTGGAAATATCTAAGGATAGGGGTTGTCAACTTTGAAATCTTCAATAAGAACCCCTAATTATTAGTGTGGATTTGGATTCTCCAAAGAAAGAAACCTAACTTCTCTATGGAACAGTTCTATCGTTCCTTGATGGATGGCGTCATAATCGACAAAATCAAAATGTGGTGTGAGAATGTTCGATACATGAACCCTTGTCTGCGATACATTTTGTACCATTAAAACCACCGTCTGTGATGCACGGTCGACGAACATCTGTCGCAGTCCATGGCCAGATGCTCGCTTTATCTGCAAAAACTCTAGGTGCAAGGATGTACTTCCATTGTGTCGGGATATACTGTGGCCGTACCGCGAACGACGGATGAAGGAAATAGTGTAGGAAACCGGTCGCGGTTGACTTTACCTGCGAACATCGGAACCGCAAACGTCTCTTCCTACACGTGCAACGATGTTGATGGTTGCAGAGACGGTAATCGTTGCTTAGAACTTTGCTTCAAATAGGCATGTAGGAGTAGATAGTCGACTGTATACGAACCTGTTCCCTGAGAGGAATCATCCTACAGCAAAGATGTTTCTAAGTATTATCCATCTGTTTACTGCAATCTGAAGTATTCAACCCACATGAAGAATCAGATCACGGCCAGCGACGAACGGTGATGTCGCAGTGGATGTTTCACGTGCAACTGCTCCACGTCCTCACATTAGTTCACGGCGAATAGCACGAGGTGCACTATTTTCGCGATGAAGTGTTTTGCGCATACTACATGAACAAAAATAAGAGCCCATATCACCTGTCATTGCATCAAGTTCTACATGGGAGCGACTTTCAAAGCCGCTAGAACTTGTCCAGTTGAATACAACAACTAACAGCCAGTAAGGATTTCAATCACTGGTGCTATTCACTGAGTGGAGTGTTAGTGTTTGATGCGGTGTATTAGGTGACCGTTTATCATCATAACAGTAATGTGAATACTCGAATGAATGGAGACTTTTTAGATAATAGTTTGCACATCCTACTGGAAGATGTCCCACCTCAAACAACAATGGATACGTGATTTCAATGGACAGTATTGTGGTCGGTGGATTGGACGAGGAGTACCTCCTGAATGGCCTGCTTGTTTGACGCCTTCCTATTAGTTCATGTGGGGAACGCTAAAAGATAAATGTTATATGATTGTACCATCAACCCCTGAAAATATTCGGCAGTGAATTATCGCTAAATATGTAAACATTAGCGAGGAGACACTTAGAGATGTAGGACTGTCTTTTAGAAATAGGGATGCAATGTGTATTGCACCAAATAGGCACCATTTCGAACATTTGCTTTAGTAAAACATGAATATTAGTGACAGGCAAGGGGACGTACCTACGACAAGCACCCCGATGGTGAGAGACAAGGGCACTCATCTAAAACAAGCAAGTCGACTCTCCTGAAACAAGCAGCAAGATGGTAAAAGGCAAGAGAACTCGCATTAAAAAAAGCACCCCGAAGGGAGCAAAACACTACTACGTCCACACCATTGTTCCATGGTAGCGCCAAACATAGTTATTACTGCATTTAACAAACCATCGACCTGCTCCAACCGCTTTGCACTTCGGCGCCATCCGTGAAGGTAATTACACCAATGACGAGGACACAGCAGTGTGTTATGGTTTCGAGAATTATATCGTTTATCGTTATGCTGTAAAACACCACTGTCACATTACAGAATGAAGCAATACCGCCCTTCCACCCTCCTGTGGTCCTAATACGTTGGGTAACTTTCTGAGATATTGTCATGTTTAAACGTATTGTAACGCATTTTGATTTCTGCCGATTGCCGCGCCATCTTTCACGCGACGACAGAACTTTTACGTAGGAAAGCTACATATTTTTTCATGGAAAACCCGAATCCGCAAAAAAAATTAGGGGTTCCTATTGAAGATTTCAAAGCTGACCTCCCTCCCACTCAATGGGGGAGGAGCAGGGCGGTCGAGTGTAGTGTGATTGGAAGGCCCCATCCGATACGAACGATTGTTGTTGTTGTTGTGGTCTTCAGTCCTGAGACTGGTTTGATGCAACTCTCCATGCTACCCTATTCTGTGCAAGCTTCTTCATCTCCCAGTACGTACTGCAACGTACATCCTTCTGAATCTGCTTAGTGTATTCATCTCTTGTTCACCATCTACGATTTTTACTCTCCACGCTGCCCTCCAATGCTAAATTTGTGATCCCTTGATGCCTCATAAGATGTCCAACTAACCGGTCCCTTCTTTTTGTTAAGTTGTGCCACAAACTCTTCTCCCCTATTCTATTCAATACTTCATCATTAGTTATGTGATCTGCCCATCTAATCGTCAGCATTCTTCTGTAGCACAACATTTCGAAAGCTTCTATTCTCTTCTTGTCCAAACTATTTATCGTCCATGTTTCACTTCCATACATGGCTACACTCCATACAAATACTTTCAGAAACGACTTCCTGACACTTAAAATATACTCGATGTTAACAAATTTCTCATCTTCAGAAACGCTTTCCTTGCCATTGCCAGATTGCCAGTCTACATTTTATATCTTCTCTACTTCGACCATCATCAGTTATTTTGATCCCCAAATAGCAAAACTCCTTTACTACTGTAAGTCTCTCATTTCCTAATCTAATTTCCTCAGCATGACCCGACTTCATTCAACTACATTCCATTATCCTCGATTTGCTTTTGTTGATGATCGTCTTATATCCTCCTTTCAAGACACTGTCCATTCCGTTTAACTGCACTTCAAAGTCCTTTGCAGTCTTTGATAGAATTACATCGCCGAATCTCAAAGTTTTTATTCCTTCTCCGTGGATTTTAACACCTACTCCGAATATTTCTTTTGTTTCCTTTACTGCTTGCTCAATATACAGATTGAATAACATCGGGGAGAGGCTACAACCTTGTCTCACTCCGTTCCCAACCACTGCTTCCCTTTCATATCCCTCGACTCTTATAACGGCAATCTGCTTCCTGTACAAATTGTAAGTAGTCTTTTGCTCCCTGTATTTTACCCCTGCCACCTTTAGAATTAGAAAGAGCGTATTCCAGTCAACATTGTCAAAAGCTTTCTCTAAGTCTACAAATGCTAGAAACGTATTTTTGCCTTTCCTTAATCTATCTTCTAAGATAAGTCGTAAGGTCAGTATTGCCTAACGTGTTGCATTATTTCTACGGAATCCAATCTGATCTTCCCCGAGGTCAGGTTCTACTTGTTTTTCCATTCGTCTGTAAAGAATTCGTGTTAGTATTTGGCACCTGTGACTTATTAAACTGATAGTTCGGTAATTTTCACATCTGTCAGCACCTGCTTTCTTTGGGATTGGAATTATTATATTCTTCATGAAGTTGTTGTATCACCATTTTCTTAATACGATGTGTAGTTATTGTATCACCATTTTCTTAATACGGTGTGTAGTTTCCCAAAACAGTTTTAACTGCACCACTCTGTATATTTGACCACTTGGCAGCAAAAGGACCGAAACTTGTTGTTGAAATTAAAACTTACGTAATGCAACAAACAGTTTGGTCAAACGAATAACAACAATATTGCCGCTTGTCGTTGAGGAGAACTACATTGGAAAAAATGTGTAGGAAAGTACAAACAAATTCGACAAAAATTACCATTGCAGCAAAGCCGTTGATGGATTTAGTATTATAGTAAGCGAAAATTTGGGTTCTTCTCTGTTGTGTCGTCCGAACAAGACACAGCGAGGGCAATAGCACCACAGGCGCAAAGATGCGAGCTGCTGCCAGTGCCATAAAGGCTCGCAACTTGTGCGAGTTCTACCAGCGCCAGGGGCGGCGCTGAGGATGAAGGTATCCACTTCGCCTAGGCCAGTTGCCGGCCGAGTACAATCCACCATGACCGGATGACAACTGGCAGAAGCCTACTCGGAAGACAGAAGAGCAGCTCTCGCCAACTTGGTTATAGATCATCCTCCAGGTCTGACTTAGGCAAGGAACGTCGCTTAGTGAACTTATGTGTGCCTGAGCCGTAATTGATTAAGATTCAGCTAATTCTTCCTTCACAGAAGCGACATTTTGCACTTATTACTGATCCATATATTCACAGTTTCTGAGAGACCACTGTACCGAGTGTCATAATTGCACGACATAGTTGGAACACTCTCGGCAAAGAAACCAGACACGTATGCACAGTTGTCACAATAATAATAAGCACTTTCTGGATCTCGTTTATTTTACTACCGGTTTCGATCTGGCTGGATACCCTCTTCATACAATATAATCCTCATTTTCTCAACAGTGTTAGGAGTGACAAAAGACCTCATTCATACCACTGGTGACAACTTGCTCCGAATGTGATTTGCGGGGCAGACCGGATCCGGTAGTTGGTATCAAAAGAAATGGTGATACACTCGGTGTTTTTCTAATCTATTGACACACTTAATCGACAGATCTAAGTCACCTCTCTGCACAGCTGTATTACTGATTCAGTTTTGATAGAAGCCGCCAGTATCGTTTGCAGACACGAGACTAGCCTAAAAATTCACAGAACAATGAAAAGTGATTACTTCCTATAGCACACTCTTTGCACTTACATTACATTGCACACATTTGCTATAAGCTCCAACAGGCTATCTGCAACATCTTCGGGAATTCAGTAAAGAATAATTAGTTTCAGAATATACACTACTGGCCATTAAAATTGCTACACCACGAAGATTACGTGCTACAGACGCGAAATTTTACCGACAGGGAGAAGATGCTGTGACATGCAAATGATTAGCTATTCAGACCATTCTCACAAGGCTGGCGCCGGTGGCGACACCTACAACGTGCTGACACGAGGAAAGTTTCCAACCGATTTCTCATACACAAACAGCAGTTGACCGACGTTGCCTGGCGAAACGTTGTTGTGACGCCTCGTGTAAGGAGGAGAAATGCGTACCATCACGTTTCAGACTTTGATAAAGGTCGGATTGTAGCCTATCGCGATTGGGGTTCATCGAATCGCGACATTGCTGCTCGCGTTGGTCGAGATCCAATGACTGATGGCATAATATGGAATCTGTGGGTTCAGGAGGGTAATACGGAACGCAGTGCTGGATCCCAATGGCCTCGTACTAGCAGTCTATATGACAGGCATCTTATCCACATGGCTGTAACGGACCGTGCAGCCACGTCCCGATCCCTGAGTCAAGAGATGGGGACATTTGCAAGACAATAACCATCTGCACGAACAGTTCGACAACGTTTGCAGCAGCATGGACTATCAGCTCGGAGACCGTGAGTGCGGTTAGCCTTGACGCTTCTACACAGACAGGAGCACTTGCGACGCTGTATTCGACAACGAACCGTGGTGCACGAATGGCAAAACGTCATTTTTTAGGACGAATCCAGGTTCTGTTTACAGCATCATGATGGTCGCATCTGTGTTTGGCGACATCGCGGTGAACACACATTGGAAGCGTGTATTCGTCATTGCCATACTGGCGTATCACCCGGCGTGATTGTATGGGGTGCCATTGGTTACACGTCTCCGTCACCTCTTGTTCGCACTGACGGCACTTTGAACAGTGGACGTTACATTTCAGATGTGTTACGACCCGTGGCTCTACCCTTCATTCGATCCTTGCGAAACCCTACATTTCAGCTGGATAATGCACGACGGCATGTTCCAGGTCCTTTACCGGCCTTTCTGGATACAGAAAATGTTCGACTGCTGCCGTGGCGAGCACGTTCTCCAGATCTCTCACCAACTGAACACATCTGGTCAATGGTGGCCGAGCAACTGGCTCGTCACAATACGCCAGTCACTACTCTTGATGAACTGTGGTATCGTGTTGAAGCTGCATGGGCAGCTGTACCTGTACACACGATCCAAGCTCTGTTTGACCCAATGCCCAGGCGTATCGAGGCCGTTATTACGGCCAGAGGTGATTGCTCTGGGTACTGATTTCTCAGGATCTATGCACCCAAATTGCGTGAAAATGTAATCACATGACATCTCTAGTATAGCATATTTGTCCAATGAATACCCGTTCATCATCTGCATTTCTTCTTGGTGTAGCAATTTTGATGGCCGGTAGTGCATATATGGTTTGTTGAATATGAAAGTGGTTGTCCCCCTTGGCAAGCCATTAAGGTTTATTTCCTGCTGGTTAGATCTTTCGGGCACGTGCTTGGTTATCTGTGCTTCTCTTATCTTTCGTTACTTGTGTAGGGGCCCGGATTGGAAACCCTCCCTTGTTGAGAGCAGACCAGTCAGCCTGTTGGTCACTAACGATACAGGATCAGCGACACAAGAATTTACTACGTTCAAGTTTCCGTTCTTGTATTCGTCTCTGCTTTGGCGTCCAGACCGGCAAAAGTGCAGTGCATGGCCTCAACTTGGTGTCGCTGCGTCAGCAATCTCTGGCGCATGTAGCCCTGCAACACCCGGCTCACGTTACCACGTTGTCGGACTGACGGTAGACTGCACTGGCGATCAGCGTAGTCCATACAACAGGCCCTGCTGCCCAGGAAGGGGACCGCGTTTTTGCCAGGGGACTCCCGTGGACATCGGAGGGAATGGTTTGCGTAATATTTCAGCCGCCCTGCTCGTTATGGAGTTGAGCAATAGCATAGCCCTTCCACCAAGGAGAACCCTGGATATCTATGCCTGTGCAACAGATACTAGTGGTGGGGCGGGGGGGGGGGTTGGAGCAGTTTAGCACACCTCCCGATTACTGCGACAGGTTGACAGTGAGACACACAGTTTGGTTTCAGCAAGCCGGAGGTAGATGTCTGAAAGTCTGCTCGGTGCTGCTAGGTCGGCAGCTCATTGTGATCGAGTGCAGTAGACGCAGTCTCGAAGGTGGAAGCCATCTTGGCATTACCATCTCGGTTTACACTCTGATGCATACGTGTACACGTGTGCATGCGCGCGCAACCTCATCCTCACACCCGCCCGCGCGCTCGACCCCGCTCGCACTACACGAGGTATAAAAGGGCAGTCCATTGGTGGAGGTAGGTCATTAATATCAAAAGGTTTCTGAAGGGATTATGGCAGCACGACAGGAATTAACAAACTTAGAAAGCGGAATAGTAGTTGTAAAAAGGTTTGTAGGGCGATATCATTTCAGAATGGTTCAAATGGCTCTGAGTGCTATGGGACTTAACATCTATGGTCATCAGTCCCCTAGAACTTAGAACTACTTAAACCTAACTAACCTAAGAACATCACACAACACCCAGTCATCACGAGGCAGAGAAAATCCCTGACCCCGCCGGGAATCGAACCCGGGAACCCGGGCGCGGGAAGCGAGAACGCTACCGCACGACCACGAGCTGCGGACATCATTTCAGAAATCGTTAGGGAATTCGTACCTGGTCAGGTTGACATAGGAGATAGAGAGGATACAAAGAAGAGCGGCGCGTTTTGTCACACGATTATTTGGAAAGCGTGATAGCGTAACGGAGATGTTTAGCAAACTCAAGTGGCAGACTATGCAAGAGAAGCGCTCTGCATCGCGGTGTAGCTTGCTGTCGAGGTTCCGAGAGGGTGCGTTTCTGGATGAGGTATCGACTATATTGCTTCCCCCTACTTACACCTCCCGAGGAGATCACGAATGTAAAATTAGAGAGATTCGAGAGCGCACGGAGGCTTTCCGGCAGTCGTTCTTCTCGCGAACCGTACGCGACTGGAACAGGAAAGGGAGGTAATGGCAGAGGCACGTAAAGTGCGCTCCGCGACACACCGTTGGGTGGCTTTCGGGGTGTAAATGTAGATGTAGATGTAGATCGGTGGCAGCACATCTAGGGTTATCCTCGTAGCTGGCGTAGTGTAACGTAAAGACCATGGCTCAGAAGTCGAGTACTTATTGAAACTTCATGCCAGTTTAAAGCGGTGTGTCAGGCTGATACTTGA
Source organism: Schistocerca piceifrons (assembly GCF_021461385.2). Classification (NCBI taxonomy): domain Eukaryota; kingdom Metazoa; phylum Arthropoda; class Insecta; order Orthoptera; family Acrididae; genus Schistocerca; species Schistocerca piceifrons. The sequence continues at coordinate 611,097,936 of NC_060142.1, read as the reverse complement.
ACTCTAGACCTTTGCCCTTCGCGGGAAGTGATCTGCCGATTGAGCTACCCAATAACGACTGACGTCCCGTCCTCACGCTTTACTTCTGCCATTATCTCATGTAATTTACAAATTTCAGAGAAAGTCATCTGCGAACTTTACACGGCTAGCAGTCCTGGAAGAAATGGTAAAGCAGAGACGTAGCCACAGCCTGGGGGGATCTTTCCATAATGAATGTTTTACCCCATAGCGGGTTGTGCGCTGGTATGAAACATACTGGCTTATTAAAACTGTATGCCGGACTGAGACTCGAACTTGCGACTTCTGACTTTCGCAGGCAAATGCACTATCGATTGATCCTTCGTCACAGCTTCAGTTCAGCTTTTGCAAGAGAGCTTCTGAGATATCTGGAAAGTGGGAGTTGTAGTACTGGTGAAGATTGGGCGTCAGTCATGCTTGAATTCTTCAGTCGGAAGAGCAGTTGCCCGCGAAAGGTAAAGGTTCCGAGTTCGAGTCACGGTGTGACATACAGTTTTAGTCTATCAGGGATTTTCGTATCAGTTCACACTCCGATGCGGAGTGAACAGTTCATCCTGAATATTCTTTACTGCTTGTCTGGGGCAATGACGTTATGTTGGGCCGCCAATGACCGAACGTGGCCTATTTTCTCGGGCTTATCAGCTATCTTCACCAAGCATCTCTTTCGCAAGAAAGGCTTTCAGGAGTCAGCTTCTTGTTTCTCCACCATATCAGCAGCCTGACAGATGTTCTTGAGAAACTTTAAGTGTTTCCCGAAAAGAGGTTGTCCGGTTAAAAAGACGTGATGTATTCTCGCCGATGAGGTCATGTTGTAGAGTATGTGATTCAGGCCTTTCCCTCGGACGAGGTAAGGCAATATCTTCTCGATTTGTTCTGCTTTCTGCAATATCGGCGTTCTGCCTTTTTCTCATTTAGATTGCGATGTGGGACATAGGCCTGGATCACCTTGACTTGGTGCTGATAGACAGCATTTTGAGAAAATTTGACATCGCCCGGTAATTCATTTCTGCTGTGTGACACTTGAACGTGCTGAGAGTCTCAGTTCGTCGTTCTCTCAGCAGCTGAACTAAAGTATTTCAAATATTTTGAACGAAGCGGCATGTGTAGTTGAAGATTCATTTAAGAGAACTCGGGAAATTATTGAAGAAGAGTCCACTAACTGCAATATCCTACGAAAATGTAGTTTCCAAAATTTAGTAACAAAATGCCATTTTACTGAAGGTATCGGTAATTCCTAACGTAAACGTGCGCCCACATTTCGAACTCTGGAAACTGCAGCAAACAATCAGCAGACGACGACTTACAGCCTCAAAAATAACTGACAGGCGGCTTTCGTAATATATACGTGTTGCAGGCGCATCTTGTCATACTATACTGCAGTCATTACTCTAAAAACTATAACGAGTTCCACTGGCTCAGACTGTGGTTAACAGGTGATAAAGAATAAAAGGTTAAGTACTATATTTGCTTAAAGAGATTGCGGATGGCGAACTTGACATGACAATCATATGAGACCAATCGGAATTGTTAAACTAATAGCAACTGTTTCCCTGAAAAGTCTCACGTTGTGCATCAGATACCTCCTCTACCCAAAAAAAATCAAGAAAAGTTTGCATGATATCTACTTGCAGAATTATTGACTCTACGTTCTTTGAATCCGCTTCCGATATAAAAGTTATCTTATAATCCTGGAGGTCTTCTATGTGAAACACGTAACGTCTATTTCTAGCAAGACGGAATGTCTTGTATCCGTCGTGCCTTTACAGAATGATGCACAATATGCTAAAGGTGCGTCCCGGATGACGGCCTTATAAGTTAATGTTTTTTAATCAATGCGGACGTTTAGAAGGAAAAGTGTATGAAAGTACTCTAAAGCGATAGACGAACTGGAGGACGAAGTACGTCGCAGTATTGGAAGAATCGATGTTACGATTTTCCGTAAAATCAGTGTGAATGTGATTGTGTGTGAGGATAACGCCATTGGACATAGCTCGGCAGGAAGATGGTTTTCTCGTTTCAAGAAGGGTCGTTTTGACATTAGTGACTCTCCACGTTCAGGAAGACCTCTGGGGTTTCATGAAGATCGTGTAAAACGCATCAGTTCACAATGATCCATGTCAGTGTACTCGAGAACTGGGAAATGTGGTTAACTGTGATCGTTAGACCATCGTGTGACACTGCATGCAATGAGGAAGGTCCAAAAATCGAGTCGATTTGTACCGCATGCTCTAAGCCAAAATCACAAAATCAATGGGTGGCCATATGTGCATCTCTGCTCGCTCATCATCAATTGGCTCAAGAAAAACACCCACCATTTCTATCCTACATCGTTCCTGGTGACGATAACTGGTTTTTTATGTGTTGCATCTTCATCGCCACTGTACACTCTTGTACCATAGGAATCAAGAGAGAGGATGGTTTGGTGACCAGTATTCTCTTTCTATAGCACGACTGCACAGATGTATCAACAGGGTTCTTTATTGACATGAACGGGAAGCTACTACTTAACATTAAGAGTCCGTGTGTTGTGGTACAAGCACTTCGATAATAGTCCACGTTTGCCTCAATGCTAGCGAAGTTTAAGTCCAGCTGTGTGATGAATGAGAGACGCCAGACTGGAATGAGAATTGTTGTGACAGTGACTGAGTTAGCGAAAAAGCGACTGCCTAGTGCCTATGATCGAGACTGAGCCCTCTGTTATGCGGCGGCGATCTAAATACTTGTGGCCGAGATGGCGTAGGCGGCGTGTTGATTGCCAGTCTGTCTTTGGCCTCCCTCATGAAGGGCGCAATTGACCCAGCGCCAATTATCGATCTTATTGCTATATCATCGCCGACCAGTGTGCTGGCGACAGCATACGCCAGCACATTATGCTAACAAGAAGATAGGACAAGAAAAGTTGAGCAACTCGCCATTCAAAGACCTGGGCGCATCCACAAAAGAATATGTTCTATACCTGGTGAAACAGCGACGATACGGTGTACTCCGAACTCCTTCCACGTGGTACAGACATCACTACCGACATTTACTGCCAACAACTGAGACATCTTGCAGACGCAGTCCAATAATAATGACCAGGAACACTGTGTAAAGTGACGCCACTCCACGATAACGCTGCTAGACTGACAAACATCGCTATACATTAGTTGAGTTGGGGAGTCATTCCGCATCCTATTTATTCACGTGCTCTTGCGCTCTTAGATTTTCACCTTTCCCCTCTCTATCATGACTCGACGATTTCTTTGCCTCAAAACCACGTGGTTTCTACAGTCGCGGAAACGAAAAGTTATCCCAGCGTTGGAAGACGGTTGTAAGTGGTGAAGGTGAATCGATTGAAGTCTCTGTTATGTGTATCTATTGAGTTTATTAGACTTAGGGAAAAATATTACTAACTTACGCCCCAGCTGAATACAATCGGTGATCGGTTATTACTATATCACTCGAAGAAAATATTCTTTTATTTATTTTTTATCCACTTTATACTCAAAATTATAAAACTCTCGAAAGTCTTTGTATCCTCGGAAACCGATTTCTTGCCAGTATTAATGTGGTTAACAGGCAGATACCTTCCATATTCCCGACTCAAAGTGTGGATGAATTGTGAAAATAGACAGTTTGTACGGAAACCTTAGAGCACGAGTATTACTCGCACCTGGCCATTATTTATACATGTAAAAAATTATGGTGCCCGTGTGTCGAAGTTGCCACTGCGAAATCAACAATGTGAACTGGATATGAGTGTAATCGTTTCTAGGGCAGATGATGAAGTCGCTAGGGAGCGGAATGTTTTCACTGTTAGTCGATGCTCCGTCAGCTCGCTGGATCCCTTCAGCATCCTCCTGTCTGAGCAGCGGAAGGCGCAGATGGCAAGAAATCGTTCGGATGACATATCGACGGGCTGTGTCAGGAAACTAATTGAGCGAAATATAGAGGCGGGATGTGTAGCGCAATAATCAATCAGCCTGCCAATCAATCACGAGAGAGCCGCTCCGCCCCCCTTCCCCCCACCTCGTCCGGCCGCTTTCCCGCGTTTGCCTGACGGAGGCGCCATCGGTCTTCATCACTCTTTGTCGCCGCGCTCGCCGTAAGTCAAGCAGCTCGCGCCGGACGTTGCGCCCGACCGCCGCCACTTGTCAAACTGGGCCGCAGAACTACGAGCAGCAATTGCTCACAGCTTGAGCGTGTGACACCCGTTACCTGTAAGGAATGTCTTCAATTACACTTCCATTTCTGTTAACCTCACGGTAAACATTTAAAGGAGACTTCGACATAACAGTTGTTGCAGTCGTCCAGCTATTTTACAACATTATCTGGTAATATTTGTTCTTGCAGAAGCTGGATGTAGAGAACTAGTATATGATATAATATTTTCATGGAAAGGATCCTCTACTTGTAGCAAACGAAAGATCGTAACTTGGACAGTTAATAGGGGTTCGCAATGAGCAACCCTCTGAAGTGGAATATATGCCGACAAACTACTATGAGGACATGCTGGTGGAATAGGGGAAGCTGCTGCTGCTGTATGGGGTAGTCAAATAAAAACTGAACACACGCCACAATGGGAACATGGAATCACCACACGCGTTAAGACACTTACCCCACTACGATACGAAAGTATTAACTCTTGTTTTATAGAACGCGCTCGGCTGCTAACGGATTACTACTCGCACCCATTCTAGCGCCTACCCGTCCGACTGAAACCGACATCCACGTATATCTTTCTTCTTGTCGCCAAATGTGCGAAAGGCAAGAGGTGACTTATAAGAATGTTTAACATCGTGCAGCCCCGTCAGCAACTGTGATAATTAAACATATAACACGTCAGCCTCAGTTGCAAATAGAAACCAATCTTTACTTAGGTTTCAGCCAAAACAAGTTGGCGTTCTTCAGAAGCTATTGGCACTAAACTATTCCATGCTTCTGAAGAAGGCCAAATTATTTTGGCTAAAACCTAGGTAAAGATTGGTTTCTATTTGCAACTGAGGCTGACGTGTTACATGTTTAAGGGGTGAAATATCCTGTCTGAACCAGATCGCTGAAGCGTATTCTTCGCGATTGGCAATGTGGGGGCGGGCGGTATCGTACAATGCGCTGGTTCACGCTGATAGCGTGGCCGTTTGGCTTTAGAGTGCGTGTCAGTTTCTGCCAAGTGTGTTTTGATTGTGGTACCACCCTAAAGGAACTTGACAAACAGAGGGCCTCTGTAGTCGAAGAAGGTCATCATGACCTTCCCAGAATCTGTGTCAATAGCTCTGGTTTTCTTTGGAAGGGAAGATGTGGGATGTTTCCACTGCTGGCTTTGCCGTTTGCCCTCGAAATGTCGGAATGCAATCGAACTAAATCATCACGCTGCACAACCCCCACCCTCACACTGACAGTCAGTCAAAGGTTGCGCTTCAGCGATTTGATTGGGAAACATTCTAACATAGTCCATACAGGGCGGGTCTTTCACCATTTGATTTTCAGATCTTTGGTGATTTGAGGAAAGGAAAGACATGCATAGACGTCGGTTTGTGTAGTCTGACGAGGAAGTGCAGGACTGGGTGCTGTTGTGGATCGTCAGCGGCCCGCCACGAATTCTTCTCCTGTGCCAACCTCTTCCTCTCAGAGTGGCACTTGCAACCTACATCATCCATTATTTGCGGAATGTATTCCTAATTCTCTCTTCCTCTACAGTTTTTACCTTCTGCAGCTCCCTCTAGTACCATCGAGGACATTATTTGATGTCTTAACAGATGGATATCAAATTGTCCTTGTCAGTGTTTTCCACATATTCCTTCCTCTCTGATTCTCCACAAAACCCTCCTCATGCCTCACATTATCATTTCAACTAATTTTCGCTATTCATCTACACCACCATATCTCAAATGCTTCGATTCTCTCCTGTTCTGGTTCTCCCACAGTCTATGTTTCACTGCCAAACAGTGCTGTGTTCGAGACTTACATTCTCAGAAATAGGAGGTGGAGGACGGTTAGCTCAGCAACCAGCCTCAGGCTTCACCCAGCATGCAATATCGACAAATCTATCAGACAGCAGTGAAGACAACGTTGACATGGTACATTTGTTCATCTATACAGCATAACAGCCCTACTGCAGCCAACATACTTGCACAAAAGTGGACCCTTGTAGGTGGAGAAAATTTTCTCAGTGTGCCACATCCAGTGTAGGTCAGTGTGAAACTCATATAAGGCAGTTGGCAGCCATGGCGAACTTATGATAGTATGTTTATTCAGGCAGTAAGTGTACTGTCACACAGGCTGACCCTTGATGGCAGAATGTGCTTAGCTCAGCAAGTAGATTCAGTATTTGGTTAGGAATGCAGTGTTGCCACATAAGGCATGGTCAGCATTGTCGAAGTTTTGGTACTATTTTTATTCATGCATACTGTGTAACTGCCTTTCTGTGGCCACTGCCAAGGCATGCGGCCAGGACACATATGGTGGAGAGTATGTAGCTCAGGATGGGGCCTCAGGAGTTCACTGTCATACAATGCCACCACATCAGGCATGCATTTGTGGTGATAAAATTACAATACTAAACATATTAATGCATACTGTATGAAAAATAGCTGTGCTCAGTGTCCAGGTTCACTGGAGGACCCTGGATGGTGGAGAGTGTTTAGCATAGCAGGCAGCCTCAGGGTTCGACCAGTATGCAATATCACCAAGTCGTAGGGTTGGCAAAGTTATGATGGTGTATTTTCTCTTGGTGTATGCCATATAATAGCTTTGCTGCAAGCAGCAAACCGACACACAGGTCAGTCATGGATGGTGGAGAGTGCTTAGCTCAGCATATAGCCTCTGGTCCTGTAGTGTGTACATCACCACATCAGGCAGATAGCAGCAGTGGTATACCTAGAATAACACATATATTGAAGCATAGAGTACAACATTTGCTTTGTGGCCAGTGACCTGGAACAGAAGCAGGCGCTAAACGATAGAGAGTGTTTAGATCAGCAGTCAGTCTGATAATTTGGCTAGCACACAATGTTGCCACATCCAACAGGCAACAGTGATAGGGAAGTTATGGCAGCTTACAGAGTAGTACCACTGATTAAGTCAATCCCCACAGACACTGATTGGCCCTGGACGGTGAATAAGGATTAGGTCAGCATGCTGGATTAGGATTTGACCAGCATGCCATGGCGCCACATCCAGCAAGTGACAGTAGTGATGAAGTTATGATGGTTCATTTGATCTTGCATATTGTACGACAGGCTTGCTGTGGACAGCACGGAGACATTCAGGCAGACCCCAGACTTCGGGCAGTACTTATCTCATCATGCAGCCTCAGGTATTATATGGAAAATGTCACCACATCAGGCAGGTGGCAGTGGTGGCAAAGTTATGATAGCACATTTACTCACAATCCAGTAAAGCATCCCTGATGCAGTCAGTGCCCAGGTACACAGGTGGGCCCCAATGGTGAGGAGTGCCTAGCTCACCAAGCTCCTCAGGAATTGGCCAACATAAAAAGGTGCCACAACAGGCTGGTGGCAATGGTAATGAGCATACAGTCAAGAGTGCTTCGTTCAGCATGCAGCCTCAGTTTTCAGTCATCGTACAGTGTCATCACATCAGACAGTAAGGAAACTAAGCTCAAGCTCGCGGACAGCACACAAACTTAGTTGGTGAATAATGCAATCAAGATTTGTTAAATTGGCTTTCTCAATAGTTAAGTCAGTCAGTATATTATTTCAAATGCTAATGAAAACTTTTTGTGAACCGCCCGCAACAGGTGCTCCAGCAGAACAAACTCCAGCGAGTTGACTCCACTGCAGATTGAACGAGTCAATGATATTTTTTTTTTTCCGATCTTAAAGAATGTGCTCACCGACAATGGTTTCTTTCAACGACTAATGCCAGAAAATCTTCTGTTATGTTGCACTCCTCATATACAATCAAAAACTGCTAACAATTTTGTCTGGAAAATCAGTCATCTTTTCCAAGTGATCGCAGATCCTTTGATTAAGGTAGCCAACGACTAAAACTCTTTTCAGTGTCACCAGCTATCGTAATAATTCAGTGAACAGTTGGCCGTCTCGATAAACTTATTTCTTTTGATCCTTTTTGTTTGTCGGAATATAGGATATATGCAATGTCTGGCAGGCACTCCTTCATGATCTCACCGTCAGTAAAAAGCTTTAACGATCTGACAGTTTATCTACTTTTTATAAAACTAGCTTTAACTGCATTTTCTCACTGCGTCCTCCGTTTGTCAGACATTAGCTGTTGCTTGTCCAAATTGGAAAAGAATATTTCACTTTTGTCATTCAGCAATTGCCTTGAAAACGGTCGCAAAGTGTTTCATAGAAAAGAATCTTTTCTTTGTTATACTTCTTCGCAATAGATAGTGATTCACTACACAACAAGCAGACAAGCCTATCTTTGGACAACTTATAGAAATAATCTTCCTTCCATTTCTCCAGGAACTGACAACATTCAGCATGTAATTATCTCATCTTAATGGCAGACAATTTGCGAATGAACACAGAAAAGACTCACGGAAACAGTTACACGAAATTAACAAACAACTAGCACGGGATTTTATGTGTGATTAATAACACATAGCTAATTTGTACATCAAGTTATTGCCCTGCTGCTGTTGTTAAAATCTGCACATTTCGCGAGCAGTAGGTAATTTTCGAACCATTGTCACCCACTACCAGTTACTGTGGTCCATCAATGTGCAGTACGGACATAGGCAATAAGCAGTAAACAGCGCGCGCGGTTGTGTGTGTGTGTGTGTGTGTGTGTGTGTGTGTGTGTGTGTGTGTGTCTTCGTGCTGTCAGAAATGGCCCAGAGGCGAAAATTCTAGTTCCATCAGTCCCTCAAAGAGGTGAAGTGAGGGTAAGTCACATAAATATTGACATTTTTTTCGGTTGTAAACAGTGAACAATACTGTGAAGTGTTAAGGGTGAACCAAAAATTATTTGTAAACATTTACATATTTTATGAACGATACAGTTAATGTTCTTTAAACAACTTATATGCAGCGATAATTTAAAGGTAGCATCTTTATTTAAAACATGTCTATGAAAATAAAAAAGGATCGCTAAGAGACGCGATTGTACGGCCAAGGAGGAAGGACGTACTTTATGGTACTGACACTGTTTTGTTTCGCGATACGGAAGGCAGCCATTTAGCGGCTGCACATATTTTGTGTAAGTTATTCGGTATTCTGCTAAAATAAACTAATATTGGTATGACAAAATGAATTTATCGAAGTGCTTTTGTAATAGTGGTCACCTCAAATGGTCGCAGCGGCTAATTATTTTTAATAAGCATTATTTCAATAATTTGCGCTGCGCGTAGCTCATCTTCCGATGCAGCCTCTGGTCGGCCATTACGCCCCGAAGCATTAATTTATTTTTCAAAGTGTTAACAGTAACTGTAAATGCGGGAGATTTCGCTCTAAAAACCTTTCTAAATTGCAACAGATAATTAATTTACGTTAAAGTTCGTTTTTTAAATTGTACAGATTCCATGAGTTCAGTAAGTTTTATCTTGGCCACTCCAAGGCCACAATCGAAATTCTCTCAAGCCTTGCTTTGCAATCAATAAATAGAAATTAATAAAATTACATTCAATTCAGTTAACGGCAACTATATTTTAGTCACCACGTTCTAAATCTATAGTTGGTACAGGACTAACAGCTGCCCTTCAAGAACCCGTTTCATATTTACTTGTGCACGTAAGAAAAAGTGATAAAAGATAGTATCCCCGAAAGAAAGACGAAACAATCATGCTCTAACAAAAGAAAAATTCATACTGATTATATATATATATATATATATATATATATATATATATATATATATATATATATATATAACAGTGAGCTGTTTCCCCCACTCCCCGCTTGCACATGAGCGCGTGACCCATAACTTTGCGCTCGGGCTAGGAAACTGTTTCCGTTTTTTATTACAACGACGGTGGACTGACACTGCACATTCGCTGAGTAAGTAAAACTTCCGCTGTTCTGCGCCATAAGCTGCAAACCATAGGAGAGCCCAGATCGGCGAAAATATTCGAAAATCAATCCTGGGGGGAGTACGACGCAAGTGACTCACTCGTTCCAACGCGTATTTCTCCCCGAGGCCGGATTAAAGCAAATCACGGACCGGATTAGGCACGCGGGCCACCGGCTGCCCACTAGTGCCACAGTTCAAACATTATATACGTTGTACAATTCATTTGCACCAGCCTGTAAAAACGAACGTGCAGGACACTGCATCCCTCTTAGTTCGGTATCTTCTTTTATTTTGCAAGTGAATCTGTCTAAGAAATATACGAGAGCCGTTCAATAAGTACTGCAACGCATTCTGTTTCTCTGCCGTTTTCGGTTGAAAAATTTCGGAGATTATTGTGGGACATCGGAAAATATTCCTGCTTCAGCCCCTGATTAATTAAATTGCAATCAGTGGCAGCGCTATACGTCACCTTCAAAATCACCTGAGCTGTAATGGAGGGGCGTTCCAAGCAGAGAGCTGTCACAGAGTTTGTTGTGGCCGAAAAATCAATCATCGCAGATATTTATAGGCGTTTGCCGAATGTCTACGTAGACGTGGCAGTGAACAAAAGCACGGTGCGTCGTTGGGAGAGGCGTCTGTCATCATCATCATCATCGTGACAAGGTCGAACACATCTGTCCGATCTCCAACGTGCCGGCCGATGGCACACAGCAATGACTCCTGCACTCCCATTCGGAGTAACCGGCGAATCACAATCAAACGCCTGATGCACAGTTGGACGTCTCTGTTGGTGATACTGACACACGCGTCCACCAGCTGGGGTACTCAAACTTGTTTACGCCCTGGGTTCCTCGCTACCTAAACAGAAGACCATAAACAACAACGAACGACAATCTGTATGGAATTTTTTGCCCGTTAATGTGTTTACCGTGACACTTCTTTGTGTCAAAGAGATAATTCATGGGTTCATCACTTCGAAACAGAAACAAAACGACATTACGTGGCTTGGCAGCACACCAACTCTTCCCCAAATAAAAAGCCAGTAAAGTGCACCATTATACAGTAAACCATGCCGACGGACTTCTGGGACTCCGAAGAGTTTATTCTGTTTGATTTCCTCCCGCATGCTTCAACGATCAACTCCGAATTGTACTGTGCTACGCTCAGGAAACGGAACAAACGACATCAGTGTCTTCTTCGCCACAAAAATGGCAAACAAACTTCTCCTTCTCCATGACAATTTAAGACCTCGCACAAGCCCGCACATCCGAGAGGACCTCTCAGATTTTCAGAGGACTGTTATTTCTCATCCACCCTAAGGCCCCAATTTCACACGTTCCGACTTCCGTGTGTCTGACTTACTTGTAAGTAGGTGGTTTAGGTTTTAATGTTGGTAACGCCACGTAGCGCGCTCCATTAAAATCGCTGACTGCACTGTGTGCAGTCTGTGGCTGGTTAGACTAATTGTTGGAAGCTTTTCGCTAGTGTAGTGTGTGACAGTTGGATGTGAACAGCCCGTAGCGTTGGGCTGTTGGAGATGAGCCGCCAGCTGTGGTGGATGTGGGGAGAGAGAAGTCAGAGTTCTGAGATGTTAATGCGGACGATCTGGACGTGTGTATGTCAGAAAAAGGAAATTTGTTGAAATGGATGTCATGAACTAATATATATATATATATATATATATATATATATATATATATATATATATATATATATATATATATAATGACTTTGGAACACTATTAAGGTAAATACATTGATTGTTCTCTATCAAAATCTTTCATTTGCCAACTATAGGCCTATCAGTAGTTAGTGCCTTCAGTAGTTAGAATCTTTTATTTAGCTGGCAGTATTGGCGCTCCCTGTATTGCAGTAGTTCGAGTAACGAAGATTATTGTGAGGTAAGTGATTCATGAGGGGTATAGGTTATTGTTAGTCAGGGCTATTCTTTTGTAGGGATTATTGAAAGTCAGATTGCGTTGCGCTAAAATATTGTGTTTAAGTTTAGAGATGATGAGAATAAGTAAAGAGAAAACAGTCTCAATACGTTCAGTTTCACTCTGGAGTTTGAAAATCAAGTATCGTAGAAGTTTTACCAGCACAGTCATTCTTTTCATTCAAAGGGGAAGTTTCACACTGTAGGAAGCACTACGCGGCTGATGGGTAAGTTACTGATGCAGCATGACGTTGGCTCGGGCGTTGACGAGTAGACTAGCATCATATGGGCACATAGGCCCTCCAAATAAGTTGGCTTAATGCCACTGCATTGAGTGTAGATTACGTAGAAAAGTAGGATGTGGAAGCCAAAACAGGGGGAAAGAATATGGTGTCTTTAATCATGAATAAAACCAACCTGCTTTCAGAAAAAAAAGTGTAGCGTTACTTACTGAAAAGCCTTTTATTTTAGAGGTAATAGATTTAAGACAGGAACTCCATAGGTTCCTAAATTTTGGAGGCAGTAAAGTGCGTAATACTAGTTTACGCACCATTTCAGTTACGTAGATAATGTTTTTTTTTTGTTTTTGGTCATCAGTCTTATGACTGGTTTGATGCAGCCCACCACGAACTCCTCTCCTGAGCCCACCTCTTCATCGCAAAGTAGCACTTGCATCCTATGTCCTCAATTATTATCAGGATGTTTTTCAATCTCTATCTTCCTCTACAGTTTTTGCTCCCTACAGCTCCTTCTAGGTCTTAACAGATGTCCTATCATCCTATCCCTTCTCCTTTTCAGTGTTTTCCACATATTCCTCTCCTCTCCGATTCTGCACAGAACCTCCTCATTCCTTACTGTATCAGTCCATATAGCACCACATCTCAAATGCATGGATTCTCTTCTGTTCCGGTTTACCCGCAGTCCATGTTTCACCTCCATACAATGTTGTACTCCAGATGCACATTCTTAGAAATTTGGTCCTCGAATTAAGGCTTACGTTTGATGCTAGCAGACTTCTCTTGGCCAGGAATGCCCTTTTTGCCACTTCAAGTCTGCTTTTGTTGTTCTCCTTACTCCGTCCATTATTGGTTATTTTATGCCCAGCCAGCAGAATTCCTAACTTCATCTACTTCGTGACCATCAATCGTGATGCCAAGTTTCTCGTTGTTCTCATTTCTGTTACATCTCATCACTTTCGCCTTTCTCCGATTTACTCTCATTCCATATTCTGTACTCATTAGATTGCTCATTCCATTCACAGTTCATGTAATTCTTCTTCACTTCCACTCAGGGTAGCAATGTTATCAGCGAATCGAATCACTGACATCCTTTCAGCTTGAATTTTAATTCCACTCGAAACCTTTATTTCCATCATTGCTTCTATAATGTACAGATTGAACAGTAGAGGCGAAAGACTACATTCTTCTCTTACACCCTCTTTATCCAGGCACTTCGTTTTCGGTCGTCCACTCTTATTATTCCACCATGGCTCTTGTACGTATTGTATATTACCCATCTCTCCCTATAGCTTATCTCTGTTTTGCCAATAATAGACTTCAGCTATGAGTCGTCCTTTTTACATTTAATTGGGAGATATAGATTTCAGCTAGAAACTAGCCATTCGCAATGCACTATCATTTTTGATCAATGTATGTAATGCCTATTGGTCGGGCTTTGTCCACAGTTCACTGAATACTGAGTATTCAATGAACTGTGGACGAAGCCCGACCAACAGGCATTACATACATTGATGAAAAATGATAGTGCATTGGGAATGGCTAGTTTCTAACTGAAATCTAGATCTGCCAATAAATTTAAAAAGAACGACTGATAGCTGAAATCTATTATTTACAAGTCAGCTTAACAGTCGTTGCTTGCAACAGCCTTTTGAATGGAACGTAGCCTGATGTCTCTATTTTTCTCAAAATTACGAACATCTTGCACCATTTTACATTGTCGAACGCTTTCTCCAGGTCGACAAATCCTATGAACGTTTCTTGATTTTTCTTTAACCTTGCTTCCATTATTAACCGCAACGTCAGAATATCCTCTCTCGTATCTTTACCTTTTCTAAAGCCAAACTGGTAACGATAGAGCACATCCACAATTTTCTTTTCCGGTCTTCTGTATAATATTCTTGTAAGCAACTTGGATGCATGAGCTGTTAAGCCATTGTGCGATAATTCTCGCACTTGTCAGCTCTCGCAGTCTTCGCAATTGTGTGGATGATGTTTTTTTTCGAAAGTCAGATGGTATGTCGATAGACTCATACATTTTATACACCAACGTGAATAGTCGATTTGTTGCCATTTCTCCCAATGATTTGAGAACTTTTGATGGAATGTTCTCTATCCCTTATGACTTATTTGACCTTAACTGCTCCTAAACTGTTTTAATTTCTGATTTTAATACTAGATTCCCTATCTTTTCTAAGTCGACTCCTGTTTCTTCTTCTATCACATCACACAAATCTTCCCCCTCATAGAGGCTTTCAATATATTCTTTCCACCTATCCGTTCTCTTCACTGCATTTAACTATGAACTTGCCGTTTCTATCTTAATGTTACCACCTTTGCTTTTAATGTTAACGCAGGTTGTTTTGACCTTACTGTATGCTGAGTCTGTCTTTCCGACTAATTTCTTTTTCAATTTCTTCACTTTTTCATGGAGCCATTCCGTCTTAGCTTCCCTGCACTTACTTTTTATTTCATTACTCAGCGACTTGTATATCTGCACTCCTGAGTTCCCGCAACATTTCTGCACTTCCTCCTTTCATCGATCAACTAAAGTATTTCTGCTGTTACCTATGGTTCCTTCGTAGTTACCTTATTTGTACCTAAGTTTTTCTTTCCAACTTCTGTTATGGCCCTTTTTAGAGATGTCCATTCTTCTTCACTTGTACTTCCTGCTGAGCTATTACGTATTGCTGTGTCTTTGGCCTTACAGAACTTCAAATGTATCTCGACATTCCTTAGTTCATCTGTATCCCACGTCATTGCGTGTTCATTCTTTCTCGCTAGTGTCTTAAACTTCAGCCTACTCTTCATCACTACTACATTGTGATCTGAGCCTATATCTGCTCCTGGGTACGCCTTACAATCCAGTATCTGATTTCGGAATCTCTGTCTGACCATGACGTAATCTAACTCAAATCTTCCCGTATTACTCAGCCTTTACCAGGTATACTTCCTCCCCTTGTGATTCTTCAACTGAGTATTCACTGTTACTAGCTGAAATTTATTACGGAACTCAATCAGTCTTTGTCCTACCTCATTCCTTGTCGCACGCCCATATTATTATGTCACCTTTTCTGCTACTCCTTCCCCTACAACTGCATTCCAGTCCCCCATGACTATTAGACTCTCATCCCACTTTACATACTGTATTACCCTTTCAATATCCTCATACTCTTTCTCTGTCTTCATCTTCTGCTTGCGACGTCGGCATGTATACCTGGACTATCGTTGTCGATGTTGGTTTGCAGTCGATTCTGATAAGAAGAATCCCATCACTGAACTGTTCACAGTAACACACTCTCTGCCCTACTTTCCAGTTCATAACGAATCCTACTCCAGTTATACCATTTTCTGCTGCTGTTGATATTACCCTATACTCATCTGACTAGAAATTGTTGTTTTCTTTCATTTCACTTCACTGGCCCCTACTAGATCTGCATTGAGCCTTTGCATTGTAATCTATTACATTCCTAAATGTGTGTGGTAGTTTCACTATTTACCGCAAGCCAGAGATCCCAGAGGAGATAAATCTTGATTACGGACTTTTTTCTTTTAGATACACACAAACGGTACTTGCTGCTTTTTAATTTTGTTATTATACGGGGAGCGCGTCTTTGTGAGGATTTAATGCATAACAAATAATGTATCATCCCCATATGACTGACTGAGAAGAAAATACATTGTGGTCCCTGAAGGGTAAGCAAAATGAGTTACACAGCCTACGAGTTTTTCTGTTAAGGAACGTTTAACTATTAGGCGAATGCCAACATTTTAGATTCAAGTACAAACAAAACACTGTGGTGGCCATAAGTCACCAGCCTCGCGGTGCTGGAGCGGGTTCCTAGGAGTTATGCAGTTTTGTATCACTCCTGTGTAAGACTCCAATAAGATGGAAAGGGTAAGCTTTTTCCGCCGCACTGGACGGCCACTCTTCATTTACTTCCTTGCTTCTGCTTTTGCCACCCTCATCTTTTCCTCCACCCTCAGTCTGTTAGTCATGGGAATGCCCCGAAGTTTTTCCGACTTAGTCGAGGGCGCGGGGTAGGGGAGAGTTCGATTGCAGATCGCGTATTGCTCCATTGCAATTCAACCGCGGAAGATTAATGGGAGTGACTTCGCGAACCACGAGATTTCCGTGAATGTCAGAGATGAGTCAATTTATTAGACTGTGGACGCAGATAGCGTCCTGCCACACATCAGATGCCTTACCCCGGAGTCCGTATTTTTTCCAGAATTGCCCTTTTCTTCCTCTATCAGTCTCCTCATGTGTATCTATCGAACTCTGATCTGTTCATTCTCTTAATCTCACGTCTTTTCTTTCTTCTGCCGTCTCATTTTTTCCCCTAGGCAACTGTTCTCCTTGCACCTTCATCTCCTTTCACTCTCTCTCTCTGTCTCTCTCTCTCTCTCTTTCTGCATGCATGGGTACGCGGGCGGAATATTCTCTTCCAGACTGTGATCCATGGTGGCTAGGAAGTGGTCATAGTCTGGGAGCTGCTTTTGCCACTGATTAAAAGGACTTCAGGATTTTCACACTACATTTCTTTCTAAAATGTTAGTTCGCGACCTACAGCTACAGCGTAGTAATAAGATGCACCTAATTTCACATCTTGAAGGTGAAGGGAATCTGACCGGTAACGGTGAAATATTTCCATTCAGTTCCGGCTTAGTATACCTCACACCAATGCCCACTTTCCTACCGCATCGTAGAGTAACTCAAGAGACATTGCTAGTGGAAATTGTGCATGGAGTAAAGACGTTATTATCAAAATCGGATGCTCCCTACATAGCACTGTACTCAGAATACCTTATTACAGTTAACGTTTAAGTATCCGAGGAAACACTGTGTGTTTATTATGTAAGTCTGTTCATGATATAGGAGGCGCTTGGCCAATAAATCACATCCGCTGAAGTTCGTTATTATTCTTAAACCCACCTAAGAAGCCCATTTACAAATGTTTCATATATAACGAAATAGGCTACATATCACACGTCCTCATGAACCAAGCTCTCCAACAACGTAGCTGCGTACAACAAAGCCGTACCGTAAGTAAAAGATGATGCTAGTCCATGTCCTGTAATAACATTTACATCTTTTCAATAATGCATTACTGTATGGAAACTTAATTTATATCCAAACAGCCATCATTATCCTACACGTTGGTTTTCAACTAATCTGAGAGTTCGCAGCTCATCTTCGAATCTCACAAAGGAAACTTTGTTGACTAATTGTGAAGAAATATAAGAGTCACTGCTGTAAAAGACCTTCTAGATAGCATATGATTTATGCGCGAGTTGTGCGTGTAAACAACACAACCGATCGCCTACTGACGCGCATAAGTAATTGTGCAAGACAGTGCCAACACAGTTTCATAAATATACTATATTTTAATACAGTTAAGACTAACGTTTCATAGTTCTGATGGAGAGATATGTCAACTCTAATGTCATCCATCGCAGTCTGACTTCACATACGAATTAATAATAACACTTTCTTTCTTTCTTTCACTGGTACCATGTCCCGCGCTGACGCAGGGTCGGCATTGTGAGAACGGATTTGCCAAGGTTAGTGTAAAGGGATGTCTGAATGCCCTTCCTGCCGCCATCCCATACCTCCCAAGATGGAATTTGTGTACCCCTGCTGTCTGCGTCTAGTGCAATTCACGGAATAGTGCGAACGTGTTCAGATGTCAGCGGGTCGTGTAACTGAGGCGGAACGTGGGGACCAGCCCGGTATTCACCTAGCGGGATATGGAGAACCGCCTAAAAACCACATCCAGGCTGGCCAGCACACCGACTGACGTAGGTAATCCGCCGGGCGGATTCGAGCCGGGGCCAGTGCGCCTACCCGACTCCAGGAAGCAGCGCGTTAGCGCTCTCGGCTAACCTGGCGGCTGAATTAATAATAACACTCTACGGAACAAATTGTTTCTGGAATCAATTATATTCTCCTTATTCCAACACGCAATTACACTTCTCACCTCGCAATTCTTGTAATCTGCCTCCATTATTACTGAAAAACCCGAGTGTCAGAATTGTGACCTTGATTGTACTTAAAGCGCAGTCTCACAATTCTTCAGATCAGTAGGGGTACTGGGATGTCTTTTTGAGTTACGGTACATTCTATTAGTTACCGTACTCAGATCACTGGCTAAACTGGCTAGATTATGCTTTTCGAGTCACTTGTTGTAAGAGATCGGATACATTTTACCAACTAGACATATGTATTTCTGCATGTCTCGTGAAAGGATCAACATAGAGTTATGGAAGAGTAACGAACTAATTTGATCTTAGTGGATGGAACAATTGTATACATACTTTAAAATCTAACATCATTTGTTCAGTGCTAAACCGCTCCCTACTTGGATGCAGTACTAAGAAATTTACAGGCGTAACGTACTTAAGAATAACACACATTTGCACACATAACTCACCTAACGCCCATAAATTTCAGGGAGGGGGATGAAAGGGTGGAGGGCGATGAGCTCTAACACCACGTTTAGTCACCTCCCAGACGTGTTCGATCGGATCCATATCTGGCGAGCTGGGGGTCCAGCAAATCAATTTCAGCTCCCCTCTGAGTTGTTCGAACCACACCGACACAATTCTGGCCTTGTAACATGGAGCAATATGTTGTTGAAAAAAGACACTGCTTCCGGTAAAATGATCGTCATGAAGGGGTGTACGTGATCTGCAACCAGTGCATAATACTCATTGGCTGTCTTTGTGCGTTGTACGAGCCTCACTGCCTCACTGGACCCATGAATTCCCACTTGAATGTTCCCCAGAGAATAATGGAGCCGCCGCCAGCTTGTCTCCGTCTCGCAATACAGGTGTCAAGGAGCTGTTCCTCCGGAAGACGACGGACGCAGAATTCGCGCTTTTCCATCGACGTGATGAAGAATAAATCGGTATTCAGCAGTCAATGCAACGCACTGCCACTGCAATAACGGCCAGTGCCGACGATCACGGGCCCATTTCAGTCATAGTTGCAGATGTAATTGTGTGAACTTTGGCGCATTCTTAGGGCGTAGGATACGAAGGCCCATCGTTAGGAGTATTGGGAGCACTGCGTGTTCAGACACACTTCATTCTGCCCAGCGGTTAGTTCCACCACAGTTCGATTCCTGTCCTGTGTTACAAGTCTACTTAACCTCCACCAAGCCTACTATGTCCGACATCTGTAATGAGGGGTGGCCGCCCAACCCCAAGACGTGGTTTTACGTTGGTTTCGTCACGTGTTGAAGACACTCAGCACAGCACTCCTCGAACACGGATAGGTCTACATCTACATCTACATCTACATTGATACTCCGCAAGCCACCCAACGGTGTGTGGCGGAGGGCACTTTACGTGCCACTGTCATTACCTCCCTTTCCTGTTCCAGTCGCGTATGGTTCGCGGGAAGAACGACTGTCTGAAAGCCTCCGTGCGCGCTCTAATCTCTCTAATTTTACATTCGTGATCTCCTCGGGAGGTATAAGTAGGGGGAAGCAATATATTCGATACCTCATCCACAAACGCACCCTCTCGAAACCTGGCGAGCAAGCTACACCGCGATGCAGAGCGCCTCTCTTGCAGAGTCTGCCACTTGAGTTTATTAAACATCTCCGTAACGCTATCACGGTTACCAAATAACCCTGTGACGAAACGCGCCGCTCTTCTTTGGATCTTCTCTATCTCCTCCGTCAGACCGATCTGGTACGGATCCCACAATGATGAGCAATACTCAAGTATAGGTCGAACGAGTGTTTTGTAAGCCACCTCCTTTGTTGATGGACTACATTTTCTAAGCACTCTCCCAATGAATCTCAACCTGGTACCCGCCTTACCAACAATTAATTTTATATGATCATTCCACTTCAAATCGTTCCGCACGCATACTCCCAGATATTTTACAGAAGTAACTGCTACCAGTGTTTGTTCCGCTATCATATAATCATACAATAAAGGATCCTTCTTTCTATGTATTCGCCATACATTACATTTGTCGTGGATTTCCGAATTGCTCGTGCCGAGCCTCCGGCCGATAAAAATCTGCCCTCGATAAAACTGTCATAGGGTGGACGCCTTACCCATTCTACACACTGACAACAGTTTCACAGATACTACGTGCGTCATGTGTGTGTCTGACTAGCAGTCATTCCTCGCCCGGCTCTAGGCGCTACAGTCTGGAACCGCGCGACCGCTACGGTCGCTGTTTCGAATCCTGCCTCGGGCATGGATGTGTGTGATGTCCTTAGGTTAGTTAGGTTTAAGTAGTTCTAAGTTCTAGGGGACTGATGACCTCAGATGTTAAGTCCGATAGTGCTCAGAGCCATTTGAATTATTCCTCGCCAGGTGATGCTGCTACCGGCTGGACAAATTTGTATCGATAGTAGGTCGGTAATCAGATTGTTCTAGCTGATCGGTTGAGAAGTTAAGGTACGGAGACTAGAGAGAGCACTAACTTCTGTTAAGGCTATAATCTCTTGTAAGGCTGTAATCTCTTATATCGATATACGACATCAGTCAATTATGCCATTAGTAATGTTTTCAGCATGCTGCAGCCAGTGCCTTTTAGCTACACACTGTTCACACGTACACTCAGTTCTAGGCTATGCAGTTCATTTATGAGGAACATGCCGCGATTATCAAAATATAGAGGAGGATCGTAGCAAAAATAGTAACTGGGCTCATTGTAAAGATCTGTTCAAAACAATGGAGGTTTTAGCCACACCACGTCAGAATACACACCTATCAGTTATGAACATCAAAGACAAACATAGTAATTACTTCACAAACAGCTCTGTCCATAATAGTATAAAGAAAGCTATCATGAACGTCCGTTTGGCCAAGAAGGAGTAAACACAAATCTCAAAACAGCGTTTTCGACCAAGTAATAAAACTGTGCAAATAAATGGCCGATTTCAAAACACAGTTAAAAATACGCAATACAGTGTATGCAGTGAATGATAATTAAAAAAAACCTTTGCGGAAAGCTTTGCAATGAATAGTACTGATATGTTAATTCTGAGGTCATCATCTCGCTCATTATGGAAAGACGCTGATCAATGTTTCCAGGTGAATAGATCGGAAAATGTGATACACATAAACCAAAATATCGTGGCCGTGAACCTGGTGTTAGCTGATGGCATGTGAGAAATACCCTAATGTTTTTATAGTGTAAGTGGTGGGTGCGATGACCAGAATGACTGGAGCTTTTTACTTTACTAGGTAACTTCTTTGCAAAACGGTGTTGTAGACTTTGGATGAAGCAAATTATGTAGTGCTGTTTTAAACAGACTGGCCCTGAGATCGGAAATTTAGTGACCCCTTTATCCACCAGGCGATCTTTATTTATGTTTTCAGTGGTTTCCTTAAATTAATTTAGGTAAATTCCGGGATAGTTTCTGTTTTGACTCCCTGGTCGGATACCTGTTGTACCCTTGTCAAATCAGACGTGAGTATATGTTAATGCCCGTATGTATGAATTAACGTTTTTTAATTAAACTATAATATCGTGACATGGTAAGTATCCTTATAAAAGTGATACAAGGATGAATGAAACTACTGCTGCTTAGATAGTACATAACATACAACGACGAATAAAAACCATATAACCACCTCTTAATAGCTTCTTTGCCCGTCTTTAGAACGAAAATCAACACTGGTTCTGCGTATCAGGAATCCGACAGTTTGTTGATGGGTTTGTGGAGGTGTGTGCCATTAGATATCTAGGCGGAGGTCATGTAATTCGCATAAATAACGGATCCCTGATTTGTGTATACGATTATGGTGCACGACAGAGACCCAGATGGGTTCCATACGATTTCCATCAGGTGAATATGATCGCCGAGACATTCAAAGTGAGGTCGCTATAATACTCCTCAAACCGCTGTAGCACTATCTTGACTGTGAGAAGACATAAAGCAGGAAAGAATGCAGATGATTCGCAGCTGTCAGATTGTTTCCGATTACTACCATGTGTCACATGGAAGCTCAGGAGAATGGTTCCCATAACATAAAACTGCTCCTGCTAGCATGCGTTGGCAGCGGGCTACTAGTTTCGAGCCGCCGTTCACCTCGATCACAGCGTTTGTCGAGACGACCATCGACCTAGTGTAGCAACAACGTGATTCACTCGACGAGCCGACACGTTTCCATTGATCTACAGTCGAATGCCGGTGGTCTCGAGCCCACTGCAGTCTTAATTGACTGTGTCGTTGGATCAACATGGGAAAACGTGTCGGGCGGTCTGCTGCGGACCTCCATGTACGATGAAAGGTGTGCTCCGAAGCACTTCTGCGTGTATCAGCATTGTTCTCTTTCAGCAGCGATACCACACATGACCATCTATCCTACTTTACAGAGCATACAAGCCTCTTAACCCCACGTTCTATGAAGAGTAGTGGACGTCCGACCATTTAGCGCCGAGTAGTAGCTTCACGATCGTTAAATGCTCATGACAGTATCACGTGAACATTCGAACAGTTTCGCAGTTTTCGAGACACTCGTCACAGTCTCTGCGTACTAATAATCTGCCCGTTGTCAACGACGTTTATCTTAATGGATTTTAAATTTGCAGCCCATATCTTCCATAGGGTGATTCCCTGTCCGTGTCTGCTTCGCTTACAAAGTCACCAGGCGGCATTCAACTTCGTGTGGGCAGAGGTCATAATGTTCTGGCTTAGCAATTTAAGTTACGCGTCACCAAATATCGCTAGCTCCAGAAGTCAGACCACGACAGATAAAATGATGTGTATGCTTTTGGTCAAACATGTGGAACTCTTGGCCTAAAAATAAGAAATAGATAGAAATAAACAAATACGATACACCTCATGCTCGATTTAAAGTAGTATATCTTATCATTGCTGCCATAATATGTATTTCACCTGCACAAAATCTCAAGTCCGCATTGCTTTGTTTCTGAACAGAATTCAAGTCCTGTCAAAATGCGAATGCTAAAGCAAGAGTGAATAAAGTACAATGGTAGAAAAAAATGCGGGTATCGGATACCTTGAATGAATATATTTGACGAACAGAGATGCTCTCACCTTCCAGGTCAAGGGTAATGGACGTGAGAAGATGATAAATGGAGACAGAGAGAGAAGGGGAATTTTGACGGATCCGACGACGCTGGGTTTACTGCTCTATAAGATATTTATCACACAATATGCTGGTGATGCTCTCTCGTCCGTGTGTATCATGCGGACATCAACAGAAATGAAACACGTTGGTAGCGCTAGGTAGAGGTGGAGACGGTGTGGTGGCAGATACACGAGGAGTGCGAGAGAAGCAGCGGCAAGTTAGGACTGCTATAAACACAGCCCCGTAGACAGGGATGCGCAGCTACGCAATTTACGGACTGACAGGCCGCGACGCTGAGGGATTTGCGATATAGCAATGCCAGCTCCGACAGATGTAGCTGCGTCTGGCACGGTGTGAGTCCCTTCGTTAAAACCAGGGATACCACAGCACAGGCTTCGTAACACCAACACCCAGTGTGTTTACAGTCCACGATGCCAAAAGGCGAGATGAGACTTACATTTTCTTCGCTTGCGAACTGGTTCTCAAAATAATCTTTTGCGTGCAGTTTATTATGAGAGAGCGTCGGCAGGGGCTGGAGGTATAATTTAAAATTTCCATAAGTTTTATATTTGCTAACAGCACGTTATGCACAAATTTTGCCCTATAATTATTTATTGACTTTGTGTATGAAAATGTAATGTTAAGTGTGATTAACTTTTGTCCCATCATTTAGGGCCGTGGATTACATTTCGGAAGGTGTTACACTGGACAACGACTTATTAATTGATCACAAACATGTGTAAAGTGGTCACACACATAGTGAAAATTCCCACCACTAGGAAGTGTTCGAGACAGGCTTCCCATTTTTGTAATGTATTATGACTTCCACCTTCAGCAATGGTTTACAGTGTAGTAAAATCCATAAATGTGACACAACGAACAGGATTTTCTGCTTTATATATACATGTAAACTGTTGAAGAACCTCCCAACAACGCAAAAAAAAGTTTGTTGATTGCGCTGGTGACTAACGAAAACTCGTTAGAAACAATGGTAATTATTATTACTATGTAGGCCAATATTTGCTTACACAATAACTGCAAGGTGGCAAGGTCGCTATGAAAGAAATTTGCAGAATATTTTATCATTGGTGTATACAATATCACGTAATAAACAAGTGACTCACTGAAGCAGTGTTATCAATCTTGTTTCATAGAGAAAAGTAATAAATTTATCGTGGGAATGAAGTTCAGTCATATTATAATTTTAAGACATGTTATGAAAGAGATGTAAAGCCGATAGTTTAAGGGCTATAGGTTTTTTGATCTTTGTCGGAAATAAAACGAATGCACATTATAAACATTTCAGAAAGCTAGAAGTAATGGATGCCATATGAACAAACTGTTTGTAGTGGAATGAATCAGTATGGGCCAAAACTGTCGTTTCTAATACGTAGAAACACATCCAAGCCCTTGTCCTTTTCTCTTATTGGAGCCATAAAGATCCGGAAGCCATTGCAGTTTTCTTTCTGATCGTAATATGGGGACTATCTCATATAGGTGGAAGATTTCATATCTACTCTTTCTGTATATGCTAAGATGTCCTTTCCCATTAAGTTAATAAATAATAAAAAGGCAATTCTAGTAAATAAGTTAAAGGATGAAAAGGTATTGAAGATCAAGAGGGAGTGTGATCAATATTATGACTGCTATAGAAGTACAGGTTCTCAAGTAATTAAAAACATGCTCACAGGGAAAAAGGAAAGATTAAGACAGGCCTTAAAGTAAGCTAGGTGCAAAAGAA
This sequence comes from Schistocerca piceifrons, assembly GCF_021461385.2. Classification (NCBI taxonomy): domain Eukaryota; kingdom Metazoa; phylum Arthropoda; class Insecta; order Orthoptera; family Acrididae; genus Schistocerca; species Schistocerca piceifrons. Next base: position 611,072,960 of record NC_060142.1, on the reverse strand, counting down.
ATGAAGATATAATACTAACATATGAAAATAAGACACTTGCAATGTGGAAGATCATTAGTAGTCAGTGCAATAGGAGAATGACTTCACAGGCTGAAAGCAGTAATCTGAATGCTGTGCACTTAAATACATTCTTCACTGAGAAGTTGCAAGAAATAATAATGGGGATTGGCACTAGCAATATAGCCACTGACCATAATTATTATCTGAGAAACACCCCAAAGCCTGAAAGCACATTTAGCTTCAAACTGGTCAAGGTATAGTATGTTACTAATATACTGAAGAAAATGAAGAACAGTGTCAGTAATGATGTTTATGGCTTAAGTTCAGCCATGTTAAAGTGTCATTCAGTTCAACTGCCGAACTGACAACACATGTAATAAATACATGTATATTGGAGGCTCAGTTCCCAAATGGCACTAAAGTTAGTTAAAGTCATTCCAATACACAAAAAAGGCAGCCTCTCAAGTTGTGATAATTTTAGGCTTGTTTCAATTGTGCCAATATTGTCTAAAGTGTTAGAAGCTATACTAATAATCAAATAATAAAATACTTTGAAGAAAATAAAATCTTCACTGACAGTGAATTTGGCTTCAGATCAGGGTTAGGAACAGATGAATATGCCTTATCACTTTTAACAGTGTGTGAAGCAACTATAAAGCAAGCTCTTAGTTCAGAATAAACACTTTGATTTATTAAAAGCTTTCTACACTGTGTCTCAAGAAATCTTATTAAACAAACTGCAATTCCATGGCTTTACAGGTAGTGTTCTGCAACTGATAAAATCTTAGCTAAGTGATAGAGTGCAGAAAGTGGTTTTTAATGGTGCAGAATCAGATTACTTACCTGTGGGCATGGGTGCCCCACAGGGTTCTGTAATTGGCACAGTTCTATTTATTATTTATATAAATTACTTACTATGTAACATAGTTGTGCTGTCAACTAGGACATACGTATTTGCCGTTGATCTTGCAGTCCGTGTAGCTGCAGAAACAGCACAGAAGGTGAAATATGAAGTAGACCAGTGCACCGTCAAAGCTGAAAATTAGTGTAAAGCTAATTCCCTTTGTGTCAACCAAAAAAATTACAAGACCAGTATGTATTGTGGAATAATAACAGCGATATTGAGCAGAGCTCAAATACTGTTAATTTCCTCGGAATCTCAATTGATTCAAATTTATCCTGGGACAGCCATATGGAAAAAGTGGGAAGCAACATTAGCAAAGGAATATTTGCTCTAACGACGCTTCATCTTTGTCTAAACGTGCCAGTACTTAAAGTGGTTTATTTTCCTTTAATACACAGTCCAATTTCCTATGGCACAATACTGTGGTGACATCAAAGCAAGGCAGCTAATGTCTTCTAACTTCAAAAGAAGGCAATAAGCCTGATGTTTAGCTTGGCACCCAGCGCTCACTGTAGGCCAAGCTCTAAAAAATTACAGATTATGATCCTACCACCAATATATATACTACAGTGTGTAAAGCATATTAAGGAAAACTATTCCAGTTATCAGCAATATGACATGTGACATAATTATAACACATGAAACAAGTAGGACATAGTTTCTTTCCAATGTAACTATAAAAATACACGAAAGTGCTTCCTACACAACCCCATAAAAATTTTTAATGTCATACCCAAACAAATCAGGAATCTTCCAATTCAATAATTTATAAAGAAAGTAAAAGAATTTTCTTCTTGAGCTCAGCATTTATGAAACTGATGAATTTTTAAGAGAGGGAAAGAATATGGTATGACTATACTTTATGTGATCAGTTTGTATGTGCTTCTATATCTGAGTAAGACTATAATTGGGTAAATCTACTATGCAATATCAGTTTGTACCAGACGTTTCTCTGTTTTGTATTTGTGTGAAGGTACTATAATTATTTTTGTAATATTTATATTGTCTAATATTTTTCTTGTTTTTGAAATTATTAGTGTAACATGTATACCGTTTAATATTAACTTTCGTAATGCCTCATGATCTCTGAGGTCTCTACAACAATAAATATCGAATTAAATCAAGTATACACAATTTTGTGGTCATAGTGGTGAAGACCAATTTCACATGAAGTATGATGTTGTGGAAAAAAGATCGTCTTTCATACTCGTAAAGCCAAAAATTTTTCTGTCTAGTTATAAGTCTGTCGAATTATGTTTCAGGCGTGAAGATTTATGAGCCCCACGGGTTCTACGACGGTCAACTCATTTCATTGTGTTAAGTCACACAGTCTTGTGAAATAGCGATTTCATCAATATTTTTCTGCTGAGTGATACAGCCATTCGCTCTCTTACTGTGATGCTAAATGGTTCTCCAGTAATGTCGTCAATATCTTTGTTAGTCACTCAGTATCATTTCCCCAGTTCCATCAGGCTTATATCAGGTTACGTAATGCTGCACAATAATTAATTCAAAAGAGCTTTTATCATCGACTGCTTTCATACCTTGATGAATTTAAAATGGGGCAGTATCTAATGCCATTGCACGCTCGAAGGCAGGGCGATTTTTCAATCTATGTGAACGATTTCCCATGACACGATTCTTTTTCGCAAGTAGTAATCAAGGAACTATGTGCAGCAGTAACCTGACGTTGTACACTGAGGTTTGAAAGTCATCGGATAGCGATATACACACATATAGATAGCGTTACAATCGCTTATACAAGGTATAGAAGAGCAGTGCACTGGCGGAGCCGTTATTTGCACTCAGGTGAGTCACGTGAAATGGTTTCCGATGTGATTGTAGCAACAAAATAGGAATTAAGAAGCTTTGAACTCGGAATGATGGTTGGAGTTAGAAGCACGACAGATTTAATTTCGAAATTCGTTAGGGAATTCGGTGGTCCGAGATCAACACTGCCAAGATAATGCCGAGAACACAAAATTTCAGGCCTTATCTCTCACCACGGACAGCGCAGTAGCCTTCGCTTAACAACTGAGAGAAGCGGCGTTCGCATACAACAATGCGTGAAATAACCACAGACATCACTGTGGAAGGACGACGAAGATACCCGTTAGGGTAGAGCAGTGAAATATATCGTTAGTGGCTATTGAAGCAGACGACCGACACGAGTGGCTCTGCTAACAGCTCATCACCTGTGGCGCTTCTCCTAGGCTCATGTCAATATCGATTGACCGTGAGACGACTGAGAGACCATGGCTTCAGTTGAAAAGAGTTGAAGGTAGTGTTCGAGTGTGGCACGGACTTCACGAAGTCATTTTCGTGATGAAAGTTGAAAGTTGTCTGTTTTACTGGGAGATTTGCCAACTTCCATGGATTCAGTTCCTTCCGTACCTGGTATCTGGAAGTAACCTTTGCTCTTAAATTTGGACCTACTGACCGACCTCATTATGGTATCTACTACAGTTAGGTATCTTCTGAGGTACATTGGCGTGTGAACTACCTAGTCGATGAGATACATAGGCGTGTAGTGTCTGGACTTGCTTTTGCAAATATCGAAGGTCAACAGGAGGTGTGGCTTCTCCCATTCCATTCGTGACTGTGATAATATTTACTTTCTTATGATGTGAAGTGGTGTGATATTTGAAGTGGCTGCATTTGTACACAATGAGGGAGAAAGAGACAGAGAGGGAGGGAAAATTTTATAAGCATGTTTATGAGTGCATCAATGCTTTGTATGAGTGAGGTATTTTATTAAAAACAAAGCTTCTCTCATGTGACGAACCTGGACAAAAGTAATAATTTTGCTTTTACTAAACGCAGGCGATAGCTTTCGGGATTTTCGAAATCTGTCTGGATTAAATATTAACCGCTGTGGCAGACTGGCCTTCCCGAATGCGATTGAGTGGTGTAGTTACAGTTCTGTTCATGAATTCTATATATCTCTCGATCGAATATAGCAATTTGATGCCTTCATTCACCCGATTTTTCATTGTGCATTGCAGAACTGGTCTAACTACGGAAGTGCGAAAGACAGATCGTGTTTCAAGTCACTGTAAATGTTGTGGGCTACACAGTTTCTGTACATACGTTGTGAAACCTCCCCTCAGAAAAATTTGTGAATTACTGTGCTGATAAACCTCCTACGTTATTTGATTTTCAAACAGCTGAGCAAAACTGAACGTACTCAGACATTTCTCTCTTTACTTATTCTGATCATCACTAAACTGATACACTTTATTTTTAGCGCAACGCAATCTGACTTTCAATAATTCCTACAAAAGAATGGCCTTAACAATAACCTATACGTTTCATGAATCACTTACCTCACAAAAATCTTCGTTACTCGAAATACTGCAATACAGCGAGCGCCATCTTAATAGTGTTATATATATATATATATATATATATATATATATATATATATATATATATATATATATATATATATAAACTTTCAAGAAACATTCCTCACACACAAATAAAGAAAAGATGTTATCAGGACATGTGTCTGGAAACGCTTAATTTCCATGTTAGAGCTCATTTTAGTTTCGTCAGTATGTACTGTACTTCCTTGATTCACCGCCAGTTGGCCCAACTGAAGGAAGGTAATGTTGACTTTGGTGCTTGTGTTGACATGCGACTCATTGCTCTAGCATCAAGCACATCAGTACGTAGCATCAACAGGTTAGTGTTAATCACGAAGGTAGTTTTGCAGTCAGTGCAATGTTTACAAATGCGGAGTTGGCAGATGCCCATTTGATGTATGGATTAGCACGGGGCAATAGCCGTGGTGCGGTACGTTTGTATCGAGACAGATTTCCAGAACGAAGGTGTCCCGACAGGAAGAGGTTCGAAGCAATTGGTAGGCGTCTTAGGGAGCACGGAACATTCCAGCCGATGACTCGCGACTGGGGAAGACCTAGAACGACGAGGACACCTGCAATGGACGAGGCAATTCTTTGTGCAGTTGACGATAACCCTAATGTCAGCGTCAGAGAAGTTGCTGCTGTACAAGGTAACGTTGACCACGTCACTGTATGGAGAGTGCTACGGGAGAACCAGTTGTTTCCGTACCATGTACAGTGTGTGCAGGCACTATCAGCAGCTGATTGCCCTCCACGGATACACTTCTGCGAATGGTTCGTCCAACAATGTGTCAATCCTCATTTCAGTGCTAATGTCCTCTTTACGGATTAGGCTTCATTCCAACGTGATCAAATTGCAAATTTTCACAATCAACATGTGTGGGCTGACGAGAATCCGCACGCAGTTGTGCAGTCACGTCATCAACACAGATTTTCTGTGAACATTTGGGCAGGCATTTTTGGTGATATTTGATTGGGCCCCACGTTCTTCCACCTACGCTCGATGGAGCACGTTATCATGATTTCATACGGGAAACTTTACCTGTGCTACTAGAGCATGTGCCTTTACAAGTACGACACAATATGTGGATCATGCACGATGGAGCTCCTGCATATTTCAGTGGAAGTGTTCGTACGCTTCTCAACAACAGATTCGGTGACCGATGGATTGGTAGAGGTGGGCCAATTCCATAGCCTCCGCGCTCGCCTGACCTCAACCCTCTTGAATTTCATTTATGGGGGCATTTGAAAGCTCTTGTCTACGAAACCCCGGTACCAAATGTAGAGACTCTTCGTGCTCGTATTGTGGACGGCTGTGATACAATACGCCATTCTCCAGGGTTGCATCAGCGCATCAGGGATTCCATGCGACGAAGGGTGGATGCATGTATCCGCGCTAACGGAGGACTTTTTGAACAATTCCTGTAACAAAGTGTTTGAAGTCACGCTGGTACGTTCTGTTGCTGTGTGTTTCCATTCTATGATTAATGTGATGTCAAGAGAAGTAATAAAATGAGCTCTGACATGGAAAGTAAGCGTTTCCGGAAACATGGCCACATATATTTTCTTTCTTTGTGTGTGAGAATTGTTTCCTGAAAGTTTGGCCGTACCTTTTTGTAACACCCTGTATATCACTTCATGACATCTAGTCTTACAAATTTCGTTTCTCTGACGGACACACGTCCAGATCGTCCACTCTCAAAACTCTGCCATTTCTCTTCTCACATCCACCACTGCTGGCGGCTCACCTCCAACTGCGCAACGCTACGCGCTGTTCACATCCAACTGCCCACCACTACTATAGCAAAAATTCTAACAAGCAAACCAGCCACAGACTTCACAGAGCACAGTCAGTGATTTTCATATAGAGCGCTACGTGGCGTTACCAACATAAAAACCTAAAGAGCCTACTTACAGTTGACATAAATCTTACACTTTTCATTTTACATCAGTCCGGCGGCCGTTGTGGCCGAGCGGTTCTAGGCGCTTCAGTCTGCAGCCGCGCGACCGCTACGGTCGCAGGTTCGAGTCCTGCCTCGGGCATGGATGTGTGTGATGTCGTTAGGTTTATTAGGTTTATGTAGTTCTAAGTTCTAGGGGACTGATGGCCTCAGATTTTAAGTCCCATAGTGCTCAGAGCCATTGAATCTTTTACATCCGTCCAATTCACATATTCAGTTAAATGAGGTACCATTCTTGGGCGATAATACTCATGATCATATATAATACCTCGCACGAATGCTTTGCGTGGAAGTATTTACCCTAAATGTTAATGGCCGGTTAAAATCATGTTTCATTCGATTTCACTTTTGCTCATGACGATTCTTCAAGAATAAGCAATTCTCTCTATTAATCTGTTCGCAGATGGCAAGATATGTTACGTCGAGAACTTAGAAAAGGTAGCTACATTACATTCTGACTACATGTTTTGTGTTACGATGGTATTACAAGCTCGTCATATGAAAGATAATCAGATTATACGCGACAGCACGAACTGGGAATCTTACTATAATGACGAGAAAAGAACTAAAGTTGCTTGGAAGATATATTCAACTTTCAGTAAAAGGAAGTGAACCATTGGTCCCATTTTCAATTGTTTCAGATATCGAATGTAATGTCCGTAGAAATATTGAAGTAACGGCGTCAGAGAACCATCAATGTGTATAATCCGAGTGCGTTACATTAATCTGAGATTTATTCCTTTTTCAAGAAAGATAGCTCCCGTGTGGGATTAAATCACACACAAGTGTTACTCTTTATAACATAACCAAGTAACGGGTCATCATCATACAGACACCATACAAGATTAGCTCAAAATGTTTCGGTGTAACGATATTATATGAATCAGTCACTAAACATTTGTGAACGCGGCCACATGTGCTGGCTAGAAACGAATGGTATCGTAGGCACTGTCATTATTTAGGCATTCTAAAAGTTGGTGCCCGTGGACTCCCGAATAAGGCGAGGCACTGAACCCTTCCAGTCTAGCACCGAGCAAGAGCAGACGATCGCCATTTTCTTTGGCTGAATACCGTGATGAGAGTACTGAAACAGCTCGTTGGTCTATTAACGGTGTCCAGAGCGATACAGGCTCACGTACAATGTATTTAAGTGAGCGTTGTTTTTCTACTACGTCAGTTAAAGCCAAACTGGGTCACTCAACCGTTTCCGAATGATACAAAGGACGTTCAGTTAAAACTATGTGTATCATCTTCTTACTATTTCCCTGTTGTTAAAACACAGTTCCTGTGTACTGTGTAATAAAGTAATCATATTCGTCATTCAGAACTCATAGAAGTTTAATTCGATAGATTGTGAATATTTGGTAGCCTTATTATGCCACGAAAAGCCGTTTGATGAAATATTGCTTCACCACACAATGCACTGAAGAGCTTACATAAATTATCTAATGTGAAATTATTGGCTACCACCTACAAAATCGTTACCGAGCTATCACATGTTTGCAGTTATTATTATGATTATGACTTTTAACTTCTATATTCACGAATGCAGTATTGGTTCCCCATTGAGCTTATGTGAGTGAATGGTTTCTCCCCCTCTACATTCGTTGCATTGTAGGTGATATGATTCAGCTGCGTTAAATATACACATCAAGAAAACCTTTGCATCACTCCACTTTCCAGGACTCCCGAAGATAGACGCTGACTGTGTATATTGTATCACAGACCAAGTCCCTTTGACCGTTCAGAGATGTCACTAAACCCGCCCAGAGATGTAAACATCCATGCATGAGTAGCGCTTATTAGAAGGAGGGGGTCCGACAGCCGATCAGTTCCAGTCGTTCCACCAGGACCGCGCTCGCATTGTTACTTTGTGCCATGAAGGGCTCTCAACAACGGAAGGGCCCAGGCGTCTCGGAGTGAAACAAAGTTATGCTGTTCGGACTCGGCGAGACAAGAACTATAGATAAGTCGTGCCCTGAGGAAGGTCGTTGCAACTCTGCCGAAACGTCGGTTTCAGTTTATTATTGTTGTTAGTTTTTAGCAATGACGCGGCATAATACCCAGAAGAATTTTAATCACTATGACACAGACCGCTGAAGTCTACGTTCTTATATAGATGACATGCCTCGCTCAGTCTGCCCAAGGGCTACTACTACAGTGGATGATCGCTACCTACGGATTATGACTAGGAGGAATCCTGAATCAACGCCACCTTGTTTAATAATGCTTTTCGTGCAGGCACAGGACGTCGTGTTACGACTCAAACTGTGCGCTAGAGGCTGCATGATGCCAAACTTCACTCCCGACGTCCATGGTGAGGTCCATCTTTGCATCCACGACACCATACAGAGCGGTACAGATAGGCCCAGCAACATACCGAACTGACCTCTCAGAACCGTCATCATGTTCTCTTTACCGATGAGTTTCGTATATGCCTTCAACCACACAATCGTCGGAGACATGTTTTGAGGTAAGCCGGTCAGGCTGAGCGCCTTAGACACACTGTCCAGCGGGTGCAGCAAGGTGGAGGTTATCTACTGTTCTGGGGTGACATTATGCAGGGCCCACGTACGCCGCTGGTGGTCATGGAAGGCGCAGTAACAGCTGTATAATACGTGAATGTCATTCTCCGACCGATAGTGCAGCCATATCGGCAGCAAATTGGCGAGGCATTCGTCTTCATGGACGACAATTTGCGCCCTCATCGTGCAAATCTTGTGAATGACTTCCTTCAGGATAACGACATTGCCGTTGAGGACCAACAGTGCCTTGACGAACTTGTGGATGGTATGCCGCGACGAATATAGGCATGCATCAATGCAAGAGTACGTGCTATTGGGTACCAGAGCAATCTGGACCATCACCTCTGAAGTTTTCGCTGTATGGTGCTATAAAATGCAGTGTGTGGTTTTCATGAGCAGTAAAAATTTCGTAAATGACGTTTATGTTGATCTCTATTGCAATTTTCAGTACAGGTTCCGGAACTCTCTGAACCGAGGTGATGAAAACTTTTTCTTTTTGATGTGTGTATATTGCTGCATCGCAACTAGACGCCGATTTTCAGTGTTCAATAGTTTGTTATTGGTTACCGCTGCATTTAATTTTTTCTTCTTAAATAATTTCTACTTATTTTTGAGAACACGTTTACGTGTCTTATTGCATTCTACATCTACAGCAACATAACTAATCTTCAGTGCACACTTGAGTACCTGGCAGAGCGTTCATCGAATAACCTTTAGATTATTTCTCTACCGTTTCACTCTTGAGCAGCACGAGCGAGAGACGATTATTTGAATCTTTCCAGGCGAACTCTGATTTCGCTCATTTTGCTACGTCGGTCGTTTCTACCCATTCAGATTGTTGTCAAAATAAAATATTTACACCTTTGGAGGAGGGAGTTGATGCCTGATAATTCGTGAAAACATATCCCTCAACGAAAATGGCTTTCGTTTTCATGAGTGTCACCCAAACTTGCCTATCGTATCCGTGACATCCTCTCCGCAGTCTCTCGATAATACAAAGCAAACTGCCATTATTTAAAGTTTTTCAGTGTCCTCCGTCAGTCTTATTGATTACGGATCCCACACCACTCAGCAGTACTCTAGAAGGACGGACAACCGTGGTGTGGGCAGTATTTTTACTATACGACGTGTCCTCCTGAACAAGAAGCCACTTAATCTCGCCCATATTCTCAGACTGAGGTTAGAAGTGATACATAGGCTAGCTCCTCCTCGATGATATCTTAATAACATCTCTACTCCCGTCAGACGACTTTTTGATATATTTTATGATCTAAAGTCATATTCGGCAGACGCATTGCTAACTATACGTAACTTTACATAGCCGACGATATGTAGTGTAGTGCTAGTGATGTTGATAGCGTGTGCCTACTGTAATTCCTAAATGCAAAACTCGCTCTGAGTATATGGGACTTAACTTCTAAGGTCATCAGTCACCTAGAACTTAGAACCACTTAAACCTAACTAACCTAAGGACATCATACAATCCATGCCCGAGGCAGGATTAGAACCTGCGACCGTAGCGGTCGCGCGGCTCCAGACTGTAGCGCCTAGAACCGCTCGGCCATCACGGACGACTCCTAAAAGCAAAAGAATTTTCAGCAGGCAAACGAGCAAATAGTGTTTTCAGTTCAAATGGGATACAAACGAGGAACAAGGTCTTGGTGTCAATTACCCTCCGCATTTCATGGGAAATGACTCCCTCATTGCGCCACAAATCACCATCAACAGCGAAGCTGCAGCTCCCGTGCGATAGTCCGGATTATGACATAGAAAACATTGTTTTGAATCGTGCTTGAGTTTTTATTACTTGGGCTACGTTACTTCTAGATGTCAATCAAACTCCGATATCAAATGTTCAATAAATAAGCAGGCTGATCGGGCTCTGAAATAATAATTTTCACAGTTCACAGTATTTTCATGAAAGTCCATCATTGCAGTGGCCGTAGAACAGTGGCTGACAGTATAAGTAATGGAACACCACAGCCGTTTCCTTAAAATATTTGTTACTCAGATGACTAGTTGCAGCACTATATTTGCGTCATCTTCAGGTCTCGTTTACAAAAAACAACTTACGTAGCTACAGTGTCTGTGCATAATAACCTAAGCCATGTGAAACCAAGATACCATAACTGCTTTTTAAAAGTTATGAACACCAACCATGTATTGGTTTGTACGCATTGCAACTATATAAGTTACTTTTTTGATGAACAGGACTAGAATATGACGCCAGTGCAGCATTGAAGCTAGTCGTCTGAATAATAAACACTTCGAAAATACGGCTGCGGTGTTCCACTTCCATTACCCGCAGTTCTTTTGACTGAAATACAACCGAGTTTGTTATCGTCTTATTAACACGGAATTAAATTGACAGCTGTTAAAAACTAAATAAAATTAATGAATGTGTGAGACGTTACCGAATATCATAGCAATATATCATGCGAATTAAAGCGTAAATTCTGGTAAAATCTCGAAATTACTTCAATGTTCATTCAGCGTTTATTTTAAAATTAAAGGTCCCCATTGAGTAACTAAATAAACGCACAATTTCAAAACACACTCTAAATTAATCTCTGAAATGCTTCTGCGTTCTGTTCTTGTCGCTTAACGTGAATTATGAGTGAGCAGGAGAAAGCTACATTTAAATAATTCCGTTCGAGCTCAGACTTCTGCTACTTTATTACGATCATCAAAGCAGTGTTAGAGATGTTCATACCGTGTGCCTACTGTTAATTCCTAATTGTAAGTGAATTCTCAGCAGACGAACTCGTGAATTCGGTTTTAAGCCCAAATGAGATACAGACGAGGAACACGTGCTTGGAGTCAGTTACCCTTCGGCTCTCATGGGAAATGACACCCTGATTGCGCGAGCAATCATCATCACCGGCGACGCTCCTGCTTGCCGTTTACATACCGGGCTCCGCGTTTGCACTGCCGGTGTCACTACGCGCGCGTTAGCGATGCCACCGTTTCACTAACGACCTACTGCGGAAGGACTGCGGAAATCGAACGGTTGTCACGGTGACATCCGCAGCAGCAGCCGCGGTGGTGTACGCTGGCGGCGCTGCCGATGCTAATGCTGCACCCAGCTTCGACATCAGCGGCAAGAATGTGCTCGCGTAAAGGGAACGCTGTGGCGGCGGCTGCACGGCACTGTAGCAAGCCGAAACCGGCAGAGCAGCGACCACGGGGAGGCTCCCCCTTAAATGGGGCGGTCGTTAGCCGCTCGAATTGCGCCTCGAATTAAATATCGGCCGCAGCCTGCCCCCTTCATTCCAACCCCCCTCCACCCCCACCCCCCCTCACCCACACACACACACCCTCTCTGTGCTCGCTATGCAGCACGCAAAACAAATCCGCTCTGCCTGTCTGCGCATGCGTATTCCGCGCTGAGCGATCCTGTATCAATAAGCGGCATTCATTTCCTCGCCTCTCATTTAGAGGAATACGCTTTCACTGGCCAATCATACCTATTGTGCGGATTCCGTTCCGTACCGAAAATACACCGTTGCCAGAAATACGTGTATCCCTCCAGCAAACCCACTACGTCTGATGGTCATGTAAGGATTGATCGAATATGAAATTCATGATTCACAAAAAGAGAGAAAGCCCAATCCTCACAAAAAAGAAACGTTTATTACATACCTTTAATTGAGACCACGAAACAGAGATAGTAAACTTTCCGTCGACCATCAGGACATTATAGAGAAAGAGATTTCTTTCAAACTAAGTTGGCATATCTACATCTACATTTATACTCCACAAGCCACCCAACGGTGTGTGGCGGAGGGCACTTTACGTGCCACTGTCATTACCTCCCTTTCCTGTTCCAGTCGCGTATCCTTCGCGGGAAGAACGACCGCCGGGAAGCCTCCGTGCGAGCTCGAATATCTCTAATTTTACATTCGTGGTCTCTTCGTGAGGTATAAGTAGGGGGAAGCAATATATTCGATACCTCATCCAGAAATGTACCCTCTCGAAACCTGACAGCAAGCTACACCGCGATGCAGAGCGCCCCTCTTGCAGAGTCTGCCAACTGAGTTTCCTATACATCTCCGTAACGCTATCACGCTTACCAAATAACCCTGTGACGAAACGCGTCGCTCTTCTTTGGCTCTTCTCTATCTCCCCCGCCAACCCGACCTGGTCCGGATCCCACACTGATGAGCAATACTCAAGTGTAGGTCGAACGAGTGTTTTGTAAGCCACTTCCTTTGTTGGTGGGCTACATTTTCTAAGGACTCGCGCAATGAATCTCAACCTGACACCCGCCTTACCAACAATTAATTTTATATGATCATTCTACTTCAAACTGTTCCGTGCGCATACTCCCAGATATCTTACAGAAGTAATTGCTACCAGTGTTTGTTCCGCTGTCATATTATCATAAAATAAAGGATCAATTTCTGTAATCGATGTGGCAAAGCAACGGAAATTCTGAATTTGATCTGCTTGAAGAGGGTCTGATGGTTGAAATGGCTCTAAGCGCTATGGGAGTTAACATCGGAGGTCATCAGTCCCCTATAACTTAGAGATACTTAAACCTAACCCACCTAAGGACATCACACACATCCATGCCCGAGCAGGATTCGAACCTGGGACCGTAGCTGTCCCGTGGTTCCAGACTGAAGTGTCTAGAACCGCTCGGCCACTCCAGCTGGCGAAGAGGGTCTGAAGTCCAATCTTGCTGAACGGAGATCCGGGTTAAGCACCAAGTCGTTGGGCAAGAATGGGCTTACAACAAGCTGCTTGGGAAAATTGTTGAACAAGAAAACAGAAACACTAACTCAGTGTTTTAAAGTAATTACTAGACATTTACGCCTATCAGTTGTAATGGATCTGCTCAGATTATCTCGTGTTTAGGCAAACTACTGTAGATTACCATGCTTCTAATGGTAAGGTATTTACCTTCTTGTGACTACGTAGCGGTTCCCGGCGAAATAAGTGGTTATACTCTCCTCGGCTCAGCAGCAGGCTCATCTAGTTATCTTGACACAATATTTTCACTATCCATCTGACCAACATCTTCACGTGAGTGAGCTGTTGAAAGAACTCGCCGGAAATGGATTGGCCCCCAGCTTCAGGTGGCTCAAATGGTTCAAATGGCTCTGAGCACTATGGGACTTAACATCTGTAGTCATCAGTCCCCTAGAACTTAGAACTAAGTAAACCTAACTAACCTAAGGACAGCACACACATCCATGCCCGAGGCAGGATTCGAACCTGCTACCGTAGCGGCCCCGCGGTTCCAGACTGAAGCGCCTTTAACCGCACGGCCACACCGGCCGGCCCAGCTTCAGGTAAGTAAAGTATTGCACGAAGTCGCCGGAAATGAATTCAGACTGGTGCCAGCAGTCGGAATTCAGTTTTGTCGACTTAGTACAACAGCTTACTCGTCTGAAGATGGTGGCCTGGTGGACTGCGGAAACATTGTGTCAAGATGACTTCACGACCCGGCTGCAGACATGAGGAGATTGTTATACACGACCTCGGTACACCATTAATTCACCAAATTGTTTCCTATAGTCATCGCTTTTAAGAAATGTTCAATACATTTATTTCTTTTAGGAAATAATGGTGATCACATTCGTAGTGTACATGTATCGGTGGAAGATGAAAGGTCGATGTATTTTATAATCTCTGAACTGTGACTTCATACATCCCTGCAATAGTTGATTAGTGTATGTAACAGCCAGTCGTCAGTCTGTGTCTAGTCGAGTTGTGAGTCGGTAGTAGTTCTGTCATGGCATAATTTGTTGGACTGTGGAAACATTTTGTCAAGATGACTTCATGATCCGGCTGCAGACATGAGGAGATCATTATATACGACCTTGGTACACTACTAATATATCACATCGCTTCCTATAATCATTGCTTGTAACAAATGTTGATTATATTTGTGTCATTTTGGAAATAATTTTGAAGATATCGATAGTGTACACGTATCTTTGCAACATGAAAGGTCGATGTATTTCATAATATCTGAACTGTGACTTTGTCCATCGCCACACTACTTCATTAGTGTGTGTAACAAGCTCTCGTCAGTTTGTGACTAATCTAGTTTTGAGTTAGTAGTAGTTGTGTGGCGCCATAATTGGTTCGACTCTGGCATTGTACAGTTATGATAGGATGAGATAACAGCAGGCAGGGTGAACAGTTTGAATGTTGGTTGTTGTAAATGCTTTCTTCGAATTATGCAGAGTGGCTGATGTTACGAAGTGGAAAAATCGACGCACATTAAAAAACGTGGAATTGAAAACAGTGTTCCTGCTTCGTTACTATTTTTCACTGTACATATATGAAAGCAAGAACCAACCCCCCTCTAGCAAGCGAGATCATTGAACTAGACAGCCTGCCAAAGAAGAATCTGACGTCAACGAGACTAAAGTAATTTTCACTGTTCTTAACAACCACTTGCTCAATTTGTAACGGCACGCAAATAGTGGCGTAGTTCATAAATGTCTAACTTCGCTCTCTTTCTGAAAGCACATTTTACAAAACGAGACCATATGTAACTTAGAGTCCTAACTGAAGCATTTCTTGAAACCTGTTGCTTATTTGTTTCAAACGTAACTGCAATAATCTACTGACTTTCATGCAAAATAAATTAATTATATAGAAAACATCAATCAGATCGGGATATTATTGACCCGTAACCTATATCTGCGTAATACTGTAACCAGGTGAATCTCATATGCAGATAACAAAGTTCAGATAAAACCTTAATTTAACCCAAAGTCTTCTGCTGGATTTGATACCAGACACATTAAAAATTTACAGTAGTGTGGATATCTTTTGAGTGAAGGAACAACCACGTACATTTCTCTGTTTTATATACCAGCAGCGAGAGAATTATACCACTATAAAAATACAGAATTACATGTAGTTCATAGCGACAATGTAATATTTGCAGTGTACTGTGTCACTGATTCACCACACCTAATATGTGTTGAAGCACAGGTCACATTTTATAGTTTTGGTTACATCAATTATCAGAATGATTGTGTCCTACAAGACAATGACAGATGTCAAAATACCATCAAATATCAGTAAAAAGGTGAACTATGATTAATAACGAAAGGAATTAAAACAGTATCATTGTGTCATTCACTACCTCGATAACTTCCTCAAGGGAGGAGTCTAATGTTCCATGCTAAACGTTCAAGGGAAGGCAAATGATTCATATGCGTAATTGAATACTACCGTTGCTTATCGTAATTCTGGATACGCAGTGCAATCTATATAGAAACAACCGGTAAATCGCGAGCTGGAGGGCACACGAGGACTAGAGCAAATGATATTGCACAGACTGAACTGTAGAAAATCGTCAATAATTGGTAGTACGCAAACGAGTACGTACAATCATGGCTGATTAAAGCTCGGATATTTTTATCTATAAAACGACTGAGGCATCTGCTGCCTCTTAACTAGAACGTACTTTTTAGTGGCAATAGCGTAGCCCTGAACATAGCTGTGACCTAGTATTAAGCACCTTTTTATTGCTAGCAAAATGTAACGTAAAAAGGGTGCGGAATACATTATAGATTTAAAGTCCAAGCCTTTCCTTTCATCGTAGTTTGCCACTGCGAAACTTCGTAGCTCGTGACCTCTAGCTCTTCACATTTAGTCGTTTATCATGACGTTTTCCGGAAAAAGGTCCCCAAAATTATATTTATAGACCCTGTATGACGGAGCTCAGTATTTATGAAAATTATTTGCCATCGCTCATTTGTAATAGATCATACAGATTAATTCTTACAATAAGTAAAACAGCAACCAGTCAGTATTAAGAATCCTATGAACAAATGGTGTTTCTACCAATTCCGAACGGCAGGTTCATCATCAGACGTCTGTTGTTTAAAGTCACACAGAGTCTACGCTGTACGAGCAGTGTTAGGAGAGTTTTGTTGTGACGAAATTTTGTTTCAGTCTTATTGGCTTACAGGAAAAAAGATCTAATAAAAATGACAATTGAACTAAAAAAATATGAAGGCAAGAAATATGGAAGAAGAGGGACTAACAAAGGAAGGAACTTTCGTTACAACAGGAATTAGCCAATGCCACGTGTTCAGCATCATCCAGGTGAAATTTTGAACATGATCTACCATTTGATGTTCAAACTGCCTGTTCTAAATCGATAACGGCGTTATTAGTTATTAGTTAGCAGCATCATAAACAGCGATTTTGTTTTTACTTTTTGTTGATAATGTACCTGTGTTTTTAAATGGCCACTGACTATAATACCAATTTCCGCTAGAGTAATAACGTAAATTATTTTTACTTCAAAATGTCTGACGGTGAAACTCAATGTCAGTATTAATGCTATAGTGTTGTATCCCATGTTGATATACTATCATCAGCTTTAGTATTTTCAATTGTTTAAATTGTATATAAGAGTAGAGAAAGTTCTGGGGGATGTGTTTATGTCGTATTTAGGTTTAAGACAGTCGTGAGCGTGTAATGATTAATATTATAATCTATCACGCTTGTGGAACTCGTAATTGTGAACAAAGATGTGATTCAACGATTATGTTCTTACCTTATTACAAGAGTGAATAAAGTAAGTACGATAATGAGAAATCACTTGCAGGTAGTTGTCACTGCAACGTTTTTCTTTTGGAATGTAGAGTGTTACAACAGAAACTACTGATAAAATGCTCTAAGGCTTATAACCGGTGGGAACGTTGATAAACCGCAACGTTTCTCCGAGAATCATACATCATCTTCTGGCTAAGTGTCAGAAGATAATGAATATGAGGCTCACAGAAACGTCCAAGTATCCCAACACTCTCACCCAACTGGAATATCCTACAGAGCTTTTTATCAAGGTTTTCTTTTAATTGTCATCCTAAGCGTCTCATTTCGTTCAGTTAGAGTGCCGGAAACTGCCGACACTATTAGTTATGCAAATAGGTATTCTGTACGTTCTTTCACAATCTCAAGCATGTCCCTGTTATCATGTGAGTAATCATTTTTTGAAACATCATTTGTCGGATCTCAGCAAGATGGTGGAAAAAACCGCTGCTGGTCCACTGGACGATGATGTTGTCCATGGTCAAGAAAGGCGTGAAGGGACTGAGGAGGCAAATTACGCTCCTGGGTCACCTGCCGCCACCGACTGAGTACCAACTGGAGCGACATCCTTCAC
Organism: Schistocerca piceifrons; assembly: GCF_021461385.2. Taxonomy (NCBI): domain Eukaryota; kingdom Metazoa; phylum Arthropoda; class Insecta; order Orthoptera; family Acrididae; genus Schistocerca; species Schistocerca piceifrons. The sequence continues at coordinate 611,055,057 of NC_060142.1, read as the reverse complement.
GTCTGAGAGACTGGCGAGATCGAGGTCCTCAGCGGACGCAAGAATCTCCACCTCATCCTCAGATGCAGATCTTGTAGGTTGCGGTGGAGTGGGTGCCACTGCAGGTTCCTTGGTCTTAGGGGTCTTCAATTTCGCTTTCTCACACCGGTCCCTCAGTTACCCTTGCTAGGATGGCTTCTTGGAGTCAGTCTCCGGGACTGAAGAGGGTCTTGAAGCTCGACGACCAGCGACCTGTGGCTTCTTCAGCCACTGGTGGGTGTCTGCTGTGCTCCTGGTAGGAACCTGGGAAGGGAGTGACCCAAGCGATCCCTTGCTAGCGAGAGAAGCCAAAGAAGTCTATTGCTTCTTCGGCTTGAAGTGGGGACCGGTGTCCCTGGTGGTTGAGGGCAAGTTGCTCCCGAGGTAGGTGGTGAGGGAGCAACAGGGAGGGAAGTGCACCCCACCATCAAAGGGGCAGTTGGGGTCCTTTGGCTCTCAGAGCTGACTGTATGAGGTGCAGCTGATGGAACTGTAGCAGGAGTGACAGTGGTGGTGTAAGATGACGTCTTGCATGCTGGATGAAGCAGTTCAAATTTCTGCTTAACCTCAGTGTAGGTCAGTCGGTCCAGGGTCTTGTATTTCGTTACTTTTCTTTCCTTCCGGAGGATCTTACAGTCCGGTGAGCAAGGGGTATGGTGTTCTCCACAGTTGACACAGATGGGAGGCGAGGCACATTGAGTATCAGGATGGGATGGACGACCACAATCGGGACATGTGTGGCTAGAAGCACAGTGGGAAGAGATAAGGCCGAACTTCCAACACTTGAAGCACTGCTTGGGGGAGCGATATACGGCTTAACATCACAGTGGTAGACCATCACCTTGACCTTCTCAGGTAATGCGTCACCCTCGAAGGCCAAGATGAAGGCACAAGTGGAAACTTGATGATCCCTCAGACCCAGGTGGACGCGCGGGAAGAAATGGACACCTCGTCGCTCTAAATTGGCGCGCAGCTCGTCATCGGACTGTAAAAGAAGATCCCTGTGGAAAATAATGCCCTGGATCATATTTAAGCTTTTACGAGACGTGATAGTAACTGAAACATCCCCCAACTTCTTAAAAGCGAGCAAGGCTCGTGACTGGGCAGAGGGTGCTGTTTTTATCTGACCCGGATCGCATTTTAGACAAACCCTCCACCTCCCCCAACATGTCCTCTAAATGCTCTACAAAGAACTGAGGCTTCATGGATGTAAAGGATTCCCCATCAGCTCTGATATAGACGAGATACCGGGGCGAATACGTGTCGCTGTCATTCATAGTATTATGTTCCTCCTATGGCGTGGCCTGGGAGGGGAACGATTTGTGGTCTTACATGTTAGCTTTAAAGTGAGCCCTCGAACGCTTAGAGACTGCTGGTGGTTGGTTACAGTAAGAGAAGATGTGCCACGCTTCATTGCGTGTCATCCACCCTGATGCCACCTACTCCGACCAAGGGCCCTCCCCACAGGCGCCACCCAGCCACAGAAAGGGCCACCTGGTAGGATGGCCATTGCCAGGAGCCCTGATGCCCCAGGGAGATGGGCATCTACTCCTTGACATACGTGGTGAGTTAACGCGCAGGCATCAATAGAGCGATCCCTGTGTTTTCAGATGGCTATAACCAACAGGGTACATGGCGGCCCCACCACAATGGACTGTCTACCATGGAGGATATTAGGTGACAATCAGTCTATGGTCGTAGTCAGTGCAGACAGCGGCACTGCATATTGCATGGCGGAAAGTGCACACAGAAACGTATCCATGCCCAAGAGATGGAGAGCATGCAGGACTGCAATGCAACGACGAATAAGACGGCGAGAGATCTCAACGCACGATAAACACAATGGACCAAGTAAGGCGCCCTTCCCCAATTGGCTCGCTCTTCGGAATAATTATGAGATATGGAGGTCAAACCCGACAGGGGACCATCACATAAGGGCCGAAACGTGTGAGACTCCTTTTAGTCGCCTCTTATGACAGGCAGGAATACCGCGGGTCTATTCTTACCCCCGAACCCGCAGGGGGGGGGGGGGGGGGTATGACGACGAGGGTGGTCTGTATCATCCCCCCGTGTCCGCAGTAGTCACTAGATCGAAATATCATTTAGTCTTTATGGTCTTATTTGCGCATAAGGGTGCGTATGCGCTACCCACATTCATCATCGTTACCGAAACTTGGCACTATTTTGCAGCAAGAATGGCATAAGATTCTAGTGGAAACCATACAAGAACAATGTTTATCGATTTCGAGACGACTGTAAGTTGTTTCTAACATCAACGGGCTTCGTGCACCGAATTAGACATGGTAACGTGTTGTGCTTCTGATGTTTCGATTGTTTTGTCTAACCCCTGTACTGTCTGATTTGGGAAAATTGGCCTGATTGCAACATCCTCACATTCTGCTGACATAATTGTAAACTGTTGTCGCTGTTTTATTGTAGATCACCAGATCTTTACAAGGGAATAATCTCTTTACTGATTATCTTGTTTTGTACCTTTACGAAGTCTCCAAACTGATGCAGTACAATAGTGTTCCCGCTGCGATCTTAGCACCTTTTTGCACAACATACGTGCTGACGGTGGGTGTAATAATACAAAATCGTATGCATTACCTCAAACAACAAGAGTTATGGAACAATTTTTCTTCTCCTCCTCCAGCTCCTGACCGGTTTACTAACATCAATAAGCACATCATTCCCTCGATTTGTTAAAAACATTTCTAACCTATTGATGACCTCTGTCCGTGCGCTAGCGTGATCGGAGAAATTAATTTCAAAATATAAGTCTCATAAAACAGCCGACGTTCGAAAAAACGATAGAGGATGGCGCTAGCAATATCGATTCAGGCCTAATACGTAAACGTGACGACGAAAATCGTTTTCCGATATTCGACTTTCGTCTTCCATGACGACATAAATTCGGTGTAAGCTGAATCTTTCTCGAACGTAGAACTACACGTACGCCTGAAACAGGCTCATACAAGACCACAAGCTTCAGAAAGCCCACTTAACCTTGAACTGTGGTCTCATACTTTGAAGCTATAACACCACTGGGAGGTCGACCAGATTTGAAACAGAAACAGCGTCAGTGACTGTGTAACCATTTCGTGAACCGATCTTCTTACGTTAAGAATGTACCTAAGTGTGATAGTTAACAGAGCTTAATTTCACGTGTGAGATTCTCAACCATAGAATGAAATTAAAATTACTATCCAACTCAAAAGCAGTAAGGCTTACTGAAAACTACGAAGAAACAGAATCAATAAAATTAAATAAACATCTTCCGCTCTCACTATATATAACTGGCACAAGAATATAATGTCAGTGTTGTTGAATAACTGTGCATGAACCCAGAAACGCGCACTATTACTTGAAATTCACTGAAGCTCCGAACGTGTGCGACTCTCTTGTAAACAAACCATAGCCGAACACGGGTACATCAGCTGTCAATTTGACATATCGCGCAGGCATAGTTCACAGCCAACAAGAAAGAAGCATATTTATGACAGATGCGCACGCACACCGTGTAAAAATGATTTACCAACCTGTTCACTTCAGAGAAATGTTTATTAGCAGCATAATAAATCGCAGTGTGCGAAATGTGGTTAATACAGCGAATGAATGGGAGCATCTGTGAATATTCTTTTATAAATAATGGATGTAGGATGTTTAAATGAAAAGCAAACAATACATTTACCTGATGGTTCTGTTGCTGTGATGATGTAGATGGACAAATTTTAATATTAGACCGGGCACAACTTTTCATTTGAAAAAGAAAGTAGATAATACATTAATTTTTCATCTGAGGTCCTGGTTTTACGTAGCAGTCGTTTTCGGAGATCTCCTCGTAGGCTGCTCCTCACCTCGTTGCAGAGATCGGCAGTAGTGTGGAGACGAAGACACGTTACGCTGACATTGGAGGATTCTGCGTTTTCATCTACATCTACATGACTACTCTGCAATTCACATACAAGTGACTTCCAAAGGGATCATCGACCACTTTCGTACCGTTTCTCTACGGTTCCATTCTCGAAAAACGCGAAGGAAATATGAACACTTTCCGAGCGAGCTCAGGCATCTTTACGATGTTCATTTCTTCCAGTCTAGGTGGGCGTCAACAAAATATTTTCGCTTTCGAACGAGAAGGTTGGCGATTGAAATTTTGTGGAAAGATCGAGGAGCAAGGAAAACTACATTTGCTTTCGTGATTGCCACCCCAATTCCGGTATCGTATCCGTGACACTATCTCCCAAGTCTCGCGACAAAACAATACAAGGTATCATTCTTCGAAATTTTTCGAAATCATTCATCGATCCCGTTTGGTAAGGCTCCCATACCACACAACAATACTCTAGCAGAGAATTGTCAACAGCTTTGGGGGCAGTGCTCTTTAGTGAATTTGTCGCGTCTTCTAAGCGTTCTAACAGTAAAACGTAGCAGTTCATTAGCATTTCCTGCAACATTAACTATGTGAGCGCAACAGTTTAAGTAGCTTGTAACATTTATCCCTAGGGATTTTGTTGAACTGACAGGCTTTTAGATTTATGTGGTTTATTGTGTAACCGAAATTTAACGGATTCGTTTTAGTATGCGTGCGAATGACCTCACATTTAATTGTTTAGTGTCAGTTGCCACTCATCGTCTAAACCATTTTTATCTTGTAATGACTTCACTTGACGATAAATGATAGCATAATCTGCAAAAAATCTAAGATGGCTGCTGAGATGGTCTCCTAAACCATTTTTATAGATTAGGAGCAGTAGGGGGCCTGTGACATTTCCTCAGAGATATCACTTTTACACTCCTGGAAATTGAAATAAGAACACCGTGAATTCATTGTCCCAGGAAGGGGAAACTTTATTGACACATTCCTGGGGTCAGATACATCACATGATCACACTGACAGAACCACAGGCACATAGACACAGGCAACAGAGCATGCACAATGTCGGCACTAGTACAGTGTATATCCACCTTTCGCAGCAATGCAGGCTGCTATTCTCCCATGGAGACGATCGTGGAGATGCTGGATGTAGTCCTGTGGAACGGCTTGCCATGCCATTTCCACCTGGCGCCTCAGTTGGACCAGCGTTCGTGCTGGACGTGCAGACCGCGTGAGACGACGCTTCATCCAGTCCCAAACATGCTCAATGGGGGTCAGATCCGGAGATCTTGCTGGCCAGGGTAGTTGACATACACCTTCTAGAGCACGTTGGGTGGCACGGGATACATGCGGACGTGCATTGTCCTGTTGGAACAGCAAGTTCCCTTGCCGGTCTAGGAATGGTAGAACGATGGGTTCGATGACGGTTTGGATGTACCGTGCACTATTCAGTGTCCCCTCGACGATCACCAGTGGTGTACAGCCAGTGTAGGAGATCGCTCCCCACACCATGATGCCGGGTGTTGGCCCTGTGTGCCTCGGTCGTATGCAGTCCTGATTGTGGCGCTCACCTGCACGGCGCCAAGCACGCATACGAGCATCATTGGCACCAAGGCAGAAGCGACTCTCATCGCTGAAGACGACACGTCTCCATTCGTCCCTCCATTCACGCCTGTCGCGACACCACTGCAGGCGGGCTGCACGATGTTGGGGCGTGAGCGGAAGACGGCCTAACGGTGTGCGGGACCGTAGCCCAGCTTCATGGAGACGGTTGCGAATTGTCCTCGCCGATACCCCAGGAGCAACAGTATCCCTAATTTGCTGGGAAGTGGCGGTGCGGTCCCCTACGGCACTGCGTAGGATCCTACGGTCTTGGCGTGCATCCGTGCGTCGCTGCGGTCCGGCCCCAGGTCGACGGGCACGTGCACCTTCCGCCGACCACTGGCGACAACATCGATGTACTGTGGAGACCTCACGCCCCACGTGTTGAGCAATTCGGCGGTACGTCCACCCGGCCTCCCGCATGCCCACTATACGCCCTCGCTCAAAGTCCGTCAACTGCACATACGGTTCACGTCCACGCTGTCGCGGCATGCTACCAGTGTTACAGACTGCGATGGAGCTCCGTATGCCACGGCAAACTGGCTGACACTGACGGCGGCGGTGCACAAATGCTGCGCAGCTAGCGCCATTCGACGGCCAACACCGCGGTTCCTGGTGTGTCCGCTGTGCCGTGCGTGTGATCATTGCTTGTACAGCCCTCTCGCAGTGTCCGGAGCAAGTATGGTGGGTCTGACACACCGGTGTCAATGTGTTCTTTTTTCCATTTCCAGGGGTGTATTTCATTCCATGACTAACCGTCAGTTACTACAAACTGTGACGTTTCCGACAGGACTTCACGAATCTGCTCTTACTCCGTAGGCACGAAACTGATTAGAAGCCGCTTGTGAGAAATGGTATCAAAAATCTTCTGGAAATACAGAAATGTGGAATCGAAGTTACCTGCCATTGTCATCAGAAGTTTTATTTGCCCAAAACGTAATAAAAACATACATAGACAACTTGTTTCGGCAATATAAAATGCAAACTTCAGGTCTGAAAAGGTGGCACAATTTCTTTAAAATTTTAACAGTCTAATAATCGATATTCGTCATAAGAAAAATAATTTTTCACAAGTACTCATATAGCATACCACGTACATACGTCAACAATTGTGACTCTCAGTATAGTGGACTGTCTTCTACACACTAATCTACACTCTAAGAGAAAGAGCTTCACGAACTGAGCAAGTCAATAACGCGTTAGTCCTGCTCTGGCCTTTACCAAGCAGTTATTCGGTTTGGCTTTGACCAATAAGTGTTGGAGACCCTTCTCAGGAATATCGTGAAAAATCCTGTCCAACTGGCACGTAAAATTTCAAAATCTCGAGCTAATCTGAGGACCCTGCCCATAATGCTCAAAACGTTCTCAAGTGGGGAGAGAGCCAGCGACATTGGTGGCTAGGGTATTGTTTGACAAGCGCGAAGACAAGCTATACAAACTCTTGCCGCGTGCCGCTGCTTATTATCTTGCTGAAAAGTGATCCCGAGATGGTTTACCATAAAGGCATCAAAACGGGGAGTAGAATAAAATTACGTACCGCTTTGCTCTAAGGGTGCCTGCAATGACCAACAAAGGGGTCCTACAGAAAAACGAAATGGCACCCCGAACCATCTCTCCTGGCTTTCGGGCCATATGGTGGGCAATATTCAGGCTGGTATGCCAAAGCTGTCCGGGCCGTTTTCCGACAGGTCTTCACTGGTCACAGGGGGTCTATTCGAAGCGGTACCCGTCAATGAAGACTATTCTACCCCAGTCAATGAGGTTCCTGGCCGAAGCCGTGTCCACATCAAGCTGAATAACTGCTTTCCAGAGGTGTACCGATACGTTATCGACTTCCTCAGCCTTGTGACGCTCTTTCTCCTGGATAAATCATCCTACTTTTCTGAAATTGTAATCATTTTGTGTCTACACGTATATCACATCTACCGATTTCCAATCCATTCGGATAATTCCTTCCTTGTCTGTCGTTTATTTTGTCTTAAAGTGTATTTGGGAGCAGTTGTAACGTAGATAAAACAATTACGGAAAAGTTCCTGACAATTTTATAGCTTAGTCGTATTCTACGCTAATCTGTAGTCCTTGGGTGGCTGGTACGGATCATTTGTGTGTTCCGTGTACAATAATCATGTATTCTATTTGTAATTTACAGCTACACTATTTTAGAGCTATACTGTTAATGTATCTACAGCCATTGTAAATATTTTCGTTTGTTGTGGTCTAGTAAAAGACGATAATATGTTAATGACTGAGGCTATCTGCCTACTGATAAGCTCCTAGCTGTAGCACTTTAGTCCACCTTATTTCATCCTTTCAACGGTAGAATTGTCTGGAATGTTATTAAGCTGTTCCCATAAATGTTCGCTCCTAAACCGTAAAATTATAGCAGCTGATTGTTGTTGTTGTGGTCTTCAGTCCAGAGACTGGTTTGATGCAACTCTCCATGCTACTCTATCCTGTGCAAGCTTCTTCATCTCCCAGTACCTACTGCAACCAATATCCTTCTGAATCCGCTTAGTGTATTCATCTCTTGGTCTCCCTCTAAGATTTTTAGCCTCCACGCTGCCTTTCAGTACTAAATTGGTGATCACTTGATGCCTCAGAACAATTCCCACCAAGAGATCCCTTCTTCAAGTCAAGTTGTGCCACAAATTTCTCTTCTCACCAATTCTGTTCAATACCTCCTTATTAGTTGAGTGACCTACCCATCTAATCTTCAGCATTCTTCCGTAGCACCACATTTCGAATACTTCTATTCTCTTCTTGTCCAAACTGTTTATCGTCCATGTTTCACTTCCCTACACGGCTACACTCCATACAAATATTTCCACAAATGACTTTCTGACACTTAAATCTGTACGCGATGTTAACAAATTTCTTCAGAAACGCTTTCCTTCCCATTGTCAGTCTACATTTAATATCCTCTCTACTTCGATCATCATCAGTTATTTTGCTCCCCACATAGCAAAACTCATTTACCACATTAACCGTCTCATTTCCTAATCTAATTCCCTCAGCATCACCCGATTTAATTCGACTACATTCCATTATCCTCTTTTTGGTTTTGTTGATGTTCATCTTATACCCTCCCTTCAAGACACTGTCCATTCCGTTCAACTGCTCTTTCAAGTCCTTTGCTGTCTCTGACACAATTACAATGTCATCGCCGAACCTCAAAGATATTATTTCTTCTCCATGGATTTTAATACCTACTCCGAACTTCGCTATTGTTTCGTTTACTGCTTGCTCAATATACAGATGGCATAGCATCGGGGAGAGGCTACAACCCTGTCTCACTCTCTTATCAACCACTGCTTCCCTTTCATATCCTCGACTCTTATAACTACCATCTGCTTTCTGTACAAATTGTAAGTAGCCTTTCGCTCCCTGTATTTTACCCCTGCCACCTTCAGAATTTGAAAGAGAGTATTCCAGTCAACATTGTCAAAAGCTTTCTCTATGTCTACAAATGCTAGAAACGTAGGTTTGCCTTTCCTTAATCTTTCTTCTAAGATAAGTCGTTGGGTCAGTATTGCCTCCCGTGTTCCAACATTTCTACGGAATCCCAACTAATCTTCCCCGAGGTCAGCTTCTACCAGTTTTTCCATTCGTCTGTAAAGAATTCGTGTCAGTGTTTTGCAGCCCTGGCGTATTAAATTGATAGTTCCCTAATTTTCATATCTGTCAACACCTGCTGATTAATACTGCTAATTCCTATTTTATGATACAAAAAATGGTATTGAAATCATTTTAAATTTTAATTGTAAATTGACGCCATCTTTGTATGATCATGCAAACATGAAAAATATATTTATTACATTCCTAAATTATTATTAATAAGAATGCTGTTGTCTGGAGGTTCCCCGTAATAATATACAGTCAGTATGGCCGTTTCCTGGCAGTGTGCCGTCAGCTGTCAATACGGCCATTGCAAGCAAATGTATTTTATCAGAATCTTCTATGTTTAATGCACGTGTGGTTTCATTATACGATACATGACGTTACTCTGGTGTGTCTTCTTCAGTGAGGTATTTGCTCTTCTGGCACGTTCTGTTTATAATCTTGACGTCAGATTTCGTGTAATTGTTTTTAACTATATTACAGTTGCACCGAATTATGATTATGACTATATGGCAATGCAGCACACGCAGTGGCACAATGATGTATGCAGATGGTATGTAACAAGCCTATTGGAATTCTTTTTTAATGTAATAACTAGTATCGGTTATTGAGCAGTTTAAATATTAAAATAAAATTTTCTACCACATTTTCATATCTGAAGGTGGCAAATTATATTACTGAAGTTAGTTGTGTATATATGTGTTTATTGCAGCCTTAGAAAATATAACTTCTCTAGATTGCAGTTTTCAATATAGAATCAACTAAGAGCCCAGCCGATAGCAGTCTTACTTCATGAGAATAAAGAGCTGGTTGGCTCCACAGGAAAGATAATTTCTGGATCGGTGCTGAATGTATGTCAATGGCTTATTTTCTTCGAGATAATCCGTCATGTTCGAACGCAATATAAGTTCCAAAATCCTACTGCAAATCGAGGACGGTGATATGTAATTTAGCGGACTGATCTCGTACCCTATCTCGAGTATTGTGTGAGCTGTATAACTTTCCTATGATTGGGCACGGATCTTCCATGGAGCGAGCGGTTGCATATCAGTGGTAAGTCTGGAGCTATTATTTCGTCAGCATCTCTTATTAATTAATTTCATATTAACTTTTCAATTTATGCCTATACTGTTTCTTGGAATTTAAGTCCCGTCTTGTCTACGCTCCCACAGTTAGTAGGGAAGGAATTCAGACTGTCTCTTAGGAAGGCATCAAGCGAATATTTATCTACTTATTAAAGAAATATATTTTGCGTAACTTTTTGGTGGGTCTACAAGCTACGTTATTAATCTCGCTACAACCACCTTGTGGTCAATCGCTGTATCTGTCACGATGATTTCCATTTGTTAAGGACTGTTTGCTGCTAAGGGGTCAACCATGTTTCCGCAATAATTTGCGCTTCGATTGCGCTCCTGAAATAGTTGTCAAAATAATTTTTGGTGAACGGGTATAGTACAATTTCAGACGATGTGTTATACCGCTCATTGGCTATGAATGCCTATTATAGCCAGCATAACGGGGGTAGGCTTAAGTCACCACCAACGGTAACTATAATAGTGAACTTTCACATTTTGAGAGTACTGAAGGCGAAATTGGTTTTACTTGCTGTAAAACATTCAAGAGTCTAAATCGCGTAAAATATTTCTTGATGTAAGACAACCGCTTTCGACAGACGTTCTTGTCATCTTCAGGTACGTAGCAAAGGGCATGGAATAGTGTCATAACACGACCTAAAACATAATATTTGACATTAAAATTTTTGTTTGGCATTACAAAAACCGCAGTGAACCTGTACATTTATAAACCTTAAAAATCTTTTTATTGTAAACATTTTAATTTTACGTTGAACCTCACCACAAGTTGTTACGAGCATAAAAATTAGCAGATTACAAAAGATTTGTCATAACTAAAGCACCTGTGCAGAATGCCATATCCTTATACTGTTCAGCCGGCTGCTGTGGCCGAGCGGTGTAGGCACAACAGTACGGTACCGCGCTGCTGCTACGGTCGCAGGTTCGAATCTTGCCTCGGGCACGGATGTGTGTGATGTCCTTAGGTTAGTTAGGTTTAAGTAGTTTTAAGTCTAGGAGACTGATGGCCTCAGATGTTAAGTCCCACAGTGCTTAGAGCCGTTTGAACCATATACTGTTCAAGCTTGTGAAGGCTCTGTAATAATATGGGGCACGTGGAGTTTGAGTGATATGGGACCCCTGATAGTTTAGATACGACTCTGACAGGTGATACGTACATAAGCATCCTGTCGATCACCTGCATCGATTCATGTCCATTGTGCATTCCGACGGAGTTAGGCAATTCCATCAAGACAGCGCGACACCCCACAAGTCCAGAATTGCTACGGAGTGGCTCGAGGAACACTCTTCTAAGTTACTTACGCTGGCCACCAAACTCGCCAGACATCAACATTATTTAGCATATCGGGAATGCCTTGCAACGTGCTGTTTACAAGATATCTCCGCCCCATCGCACTCGCACTCTTACGGATTTATGGACAGCCCTGCAGGATTCATGGTGTAATTTCTCTCCAGCACTACTAAAGATATTAATCGAGTCCATGTCACGACGTGTTGCGGCACTTCTGCGTGCTAGCGTGGGCCCTATGCGGTATTAGGCAGGTGTATCAGCTTCTTGGTTCTTCAATGTAGCTCATTAAAACGTCACCGTCCATTGGTGACGCAACAGGAGGGTCGCAAACTGCATATTTAGGAGTCTGTCTGCTTTTATAGTTTGCTTCTTCAGTTAGTCTTGCTACGATGGTTAGGATGTGCGCGTGCTGTGTGTGGAGGAGCTGGCAGCAGAATGCATTTTTGGCTACGGTCAGTCACCTCCAGGCTCTTGTGTCGCGGAGCAGCGGTGGCGGAGAATCTGCGGATCTCAGGGGACACCTCAGGTGTCTTTTGTTTTGCCCACGGACCCTGTTTCCGAGGCACCTCCTAATGCACCTGACGCAGTCAATCCTGCTTTACACATGCCCGAGTGACAGGTGGTAAAGCGTTCCCGTCGCTCGAGGCCGAGGAGCAATGTGGAGACTGGCCACCTGGCTTAGCCCATTCAGGCGAGTTACAGGTGGCCACTCCTTCTATAGGGTCCGAAAGCCACAAAGGGGGGGGGGGGGGGGGGGTTAATAGCTATTCGTAGCAACGGCGTTGTGCGCTTTATAGAGTCCCTTAGGCAGACAGTGTTCAGGGCTGGAAAGAAAGCCATTGTGCATTCGCTACGTCTGGTGGGGCCTCATCCGAGATGTGGAGGCAGCCTTGCATGCGGCTGTCGAAAGTGCAGGGTGCATTCGTCTGCAAGTTGTGGATCATGTAGCCACCAACGATGCCTGTCCCAAGGGTTCTGAGGCGGTCCTCAGTTCGTACAGGCGGCTGGTGGAGGCGGGGAGCACACAAAGCTCGCAGTTTGCAGCATTGTTCCCGGAGTGGATTGGAGTTCTTTGATTTGCAGAAGAGTGGAGGCTCTCAACAAAAGCTTCGTCGACTCTATGACCCTCTTGGCTGCGTTACCGTGTGGAGATTTGTAGGACTCCCCTTTACAGGTCAGGGGTGCACTATACAAAGGAAGCAGCTACTGGTGTTATGTTATGTTAACCTGGAAACGACGGAGAGGCTCCGTCCCCAACGCAACCGCAGTGACCGGCAACCCCACGACGACTACGGCAGTCCACTTCACCCCTCCGCCGCCCCCCACCGAACCCAGGGTTATTGTGTGATTCGGCCCCTCGTGGACCCCCCCTCCCCCCCCCCCCCCCAAGGGAACGTCTCACACCAGACGAGTGAAACTCCTATGTTGGTAGAGTAATGGTGGTGCATGCGTACGTGGAGAACTTGTTTGCGCAGCAATCGCCGACATAGTGTAGTTGTGTCGGAATAAGGGCACCAGCCCTATTTTGCAGAGGCAGATGGAAAACCGCCTAAAAACCATCCACAGACTGGCCAGCTCAATGGTCTTCGACACAAACCCGCCGGGCGGATTCGTGTAGGGGACCGGCGCTCCTTCCCGCCTGGAAAGCAGTGCGTTATACCGCACGGCCAACCAGGCGGGCTGCTACTAGGGTAACAGAGTACTTCTGGAGTTCACGTGAGGGTTTTTTTTTAAGCTACGCAGTTGTCTGAGGTGTCCTGGTGAACGCTCGCCTGTCGACTTGCAGCAAAGGAAGTCAAACGCCTTGTAGAATAAAGACAATTGGACTGTCATAATATTATTAGTAAACTGTGGAAGTATCCGTAATGAAGTTCAAGAATCTACTGGTCTCCAGGAAAGTTCTCCCACTCGAATTGTTCCAGGGACAGAGAACTGGTTGAAACCCTAAGTGGGAAGATCAGAGATATTTATTGAGTTGTGGTACGTACATCGGAAAGATAGATTACAGGCCATAGGAGGGGGAGTGTTCATTGCACTTGACAAAAATGTTATCTGTATTGAGGTCGAAGTTGAGAATGACAGTGAAGTTATCTGGTCGTAGGTTAAACCAGATTATTTTTTAGATATATTTACCGTCCACCCAATGCCGCTGTGACAATTCGAAGATCATTCAAAGAAGGTCTACGGCCAATAGCGCGTCAGTACCTTAATCATGCGATAGTATTTGGGGGCGAGATCAACCTACCGAGTATAGAATGGGATCTCTATGGATTCATTGTGGGGGGGTACAGATAGACATCCATGCGAAATATATTTTAACACGTTACCTGAAAACCTTCTTGAGAAGCCAGCTTGTTAGCCCGTAAGCAGTGGAAATGTCTTACAAGGGGAGTGCCAGGGTTGGGAAATGAAGTTCGGAGAGCGATGGCGCGTGTTTGCAGCACTACCCCATAGAGTTAAAATGCCCCAGCCATACGGCCAAATGGCCAGCCATTCACGAGAAAAACGCTCCGAAACATTCAGTCCTACAGTATATAATACCCATGCGTCCGCTCACTGAACCGAATGGCGCGGTGGCCGATGCAATATTGGTAACAATTCGTGCTTCCTATTTTCTGAGTGTCTACTTGCTTTTCCATATTGAAAAAAATAATACAATGACGTTAAAATTGAAAACTTTTGTTCTTTCAACATTTTCCAACAAAAGTATTTCCTTCAAATATTCGTTCGTATCGTATATTGAAAACTGCGTGCATGGGAGAATAATATTCATATTGTGAAGACTATGAATAATGACATGTTTATTCGCTGGATTCCGAAATTACACAAGAGCCAGAATGATATTTGTCATAAAAACACTCGAAACAGAAGATGTTTGAACAATTTGCGCATCGAATAAATGAAGATTTTTAACACTAGCAGCGAGTTTTGAGGATATCTGTCGAAAAGCAGACCTCGTTAACATTTCTAAAGATGTGTCTTTCTGTGGTTAGTTTCGACGCGAACCTAACATATTGGATCATATTGTGAGAAACAGGAGATTATAACTGATGGTGAACGATCAATTGAATTTTAATTCAATCTTCTCGTGAATTAATCTCTCGTTCCTGTTGAATTAACGTGGCGCAGTTTTGAATGCATTTAATGAAATTTTTCACCTGTCTGTAAAAATAAACATGACAGGGCTGTACTAGTGGTGTACACTTCGGTTGAATAACTTTGAGGATACAGGTGCGACGTTGTGCGTAGTCCTGGAAAACCTTGTCGTAGAGTTCTGGTTGTGTTTGCCCTCCCCAGGAGTCGACGACGTGGAGAAACCTTTTGTTCCCAACATAGGGCTTCAAAGATGTTTTAAGAAACTCTTTGTACGTGTTTGTAGTCAGCTTTCCATATGTTGATGACGTCATAATGACGTTCGAGTATGTTTTGGGGTATTCATCGATCGTCTTCTTGACTCTGGGTCCAAATGCACCTGTTGCCTCCTCCAGGCATACGAAAACACTCGGCAGGACACGTCTAGAAAAACTGATAGCATGTTGTGCTGTATATGACTGCGTAACTTTCTTCATGTCCACTCTGTTCACAAGTACGGTCTTCTTTCCTTTGTGGGTGAGAGTCCGGTTGAAAGTAGACTGGTACTGACATCCTGGAAGCAAATGAAACAGCTCGATATTTAATGACCGAAGCGATTGTACAATTATATGATTATATAAGAGAATTATTCAAACGGGTAGTCGTTGTTTGACATACCATTTATAGAATGTGATTTCATTTTGTGACACATACCTGTTTGATCCGTGTTGATAATACAGTTCTTGTCAAGAGTGGGTATAAAATCTCGCGGTTATAGCCGGAAAGTTTCTGCAACAGGCAAGGTGTCCTCCAATGTCGCTGTTTCCTTTAGTGATACGAATTTTGTTACTTTCCGTTGACGAATTCTGCGGCGTTGTTTAAATCTCGCCACCAATCGACTAGAAGCTTTAAATTCGAAGTTTTCATATTGTGCGGCTGCTACTAAAGTCCACTGTTGCAGATTTCGATTGGTAACTTGCTGGTAATTGTGCATAGCTTCGAGAAAACGATCGTAAGTCCACGAAACTATCGCTGTGTATTTGTCAAATACAGATCCTCCTTTTTAATTTCGTCTTCCCACCGTGATAAGTATTCATTTTTTTTAAAAAAGGATGACATTCTTTACTTTTCAGCGCCGGCACACTCCACGGAGGACGTGCTTTCGCAATGCTGACGCATTGTATTTTGTATTCTAGCGGAATACACGTAGGCTCTTTGGATTTTTTCCCTGGGGTTTCATACTCGTCCGAAGAATCGTCTATTGTAACCTTTTCGAATTCTACATCTTCACCACGTTCATTCTCGTGAAGTAACTCTTCATCAACCACGATAGTGTTTTCACTCAAGAAATCTATCAGAGTGTTGTACAACTTCTGTGACATCAGCATAGCTTCGTGTGGAATTGACGGCGAACCTTCTGACGCTAGTAAATCGTTTTCAACCAGCAGTGCATTGAAATGGGTAATTGCATCTTTAATCAGCAACTTCGATTTCTCGCTGTGTAGAGAATCGTCGGCAATATCTTCTACGAGTCCCTCAGAACTCGCGATGTGTTCACCAAACGTTAGCAACAGGAGAAACTCTCACACACGTGTACTCGTTCCAAGCGCGCAAAAGCAACTGCTAGGTTCTTCGTCCCTGTTTGTAGTGCAGGGAGCGCGGATAAGCGGCTATTCCTTCGTTCTCCAAGTTTGTCAAATGCCCCTTTGCGGTGACCCTCGTTTACAGCGATCTCATGACATTGAAGTGGATCGTATACCTGAACTAGTCGGATAGAAGCCGTACGCTCCTGTTCGACGGATGTTATGTATAATATACATGATAGAAATGGAATATTGTCAGTATACAATACGAACGAATATTTGAAGGAACTAATTTGGTTGGAAGAGTTTGAAATGTTGAAAGAACAAAAGTTTTGAATTTGAACGTCATTGTATTTTTTTTCAATAAGGAAAAGCAAATAGATACTTTGAAAATACGAAGCACGAAGTGTTACCAATATTGTATCGACCACCGTGCCATTCGGTTCAGTGAGCGGACACATGGGTATTATATACTGTAGGACTGAAAGTTTCGGAGCGTTTTGGTCGTGAATGGCTGACCATCTGGCCATGTGGCTGTGGCATTGTAACACTATGGCGTAGTGATAACAAACACGCGCCGTCCCACTCCGAACTTCATTTCCCAACCCTTGCACTCCCCTTGTTAGACCTCGTAGTGACAAACAGGTCGAAGCTTATCGACAATGCCAGTATAGAAACGAGGATTAGCGATCACGATGTCATTGTAGCAACTATGATTACGAAAGTTAATAAATCAATGAAGAAGGCTTGGAGAAGGTTTTATTGGACAGAGCAGATAAGCAGTTGTTAGCATCTCACTTAGACAGTGAACTGACATCCCTTAGTTCCAGTAAGAATGTAGAGGAATTTAGGCAAAGTTACAGTAGACTGCAAATCGTTATCAGGAGAGTTATGGGCCTAGTAAGTGTAGAAAGGATGGTTAATAGTGAAATTCGGCGGATGCTGAGGAAGCTGCGGCTTTAGACTTCTCAGTTGAAAAGAGAACTCACAAATGACGACAAACGAAGGTCAATAGAGATTCGATCGTGTGTAAAAGATCCATGCGCGAAACATACAGCAATTACCACTTTCACATCTCAGCACAAGATCTATCAGAGAACTCGATAAAATTCTGGTCCTATGTAAAATCTCCAAGCCGATCTAAGCCTTCCATTCAGTCCCTTGTTGAACAGTCTGGCGTGGCAGACGCAGATAACAAAACGAAAGCCAAAGTTTTAAAGTTCACGCGCAAGAAATCGTTCAGACAGAAGAATCGTACAAACGTGCCGTCATTTGTGCATCGGACAGACTTCCTTATCGACGACATAATGGTAAGCAGCCCTGGCGTGGAGAAATAAATCGCGTGGCCCAGGGGGATTCTCAGTTCCATATTACAAAGAATACTCTACGACGTTGGCCCCTTACCTTATCCTATATTTATGGTCAGTCTCTCGTTCAGCACAAAGTCCAAAGGTACTGGAAAAAGGAGCAGTTGACTCCAGTATACAATAAGAGTAAAACAACGGACGCACAAAATTATATACCAATATCCCTAACTTCAGTTTCCTCCCGAATCATTCAAAACATTATGCGTTCGAATATAACAAACATTCATGAGACTTATTGGCTTATTTCCACGAATCAGCATGGTTTTAGAAAACTTCGCTCTTGTGAAACTAAGCTTTCCGATTTTTCTCAAGATACACTGCGAACAATGGACCAAGGGTGACATGCAGATTCCATATTTCTAGATTTCAGGAATGAATTTGGCTCGGTGCTCCATTGCAAGCTATTGACGAAGTTACGAGCATATGGAAGAAGTGTACAGATATGTGAGTGGCTCGAAGACTTCTTAAGTAATTCAACCCAAGATATGGTCCTCCTTAGCGAATGTTCATCAGAGATAAATGTTCCGTCAGGAGTGCCATAGGGAAGTGTGATAGGACATCTTTTGTCTTCCGTGTACATAAATGATTTGACGGACAGAGTTGCCAGCAATCTGTTGTTGTTTGATGATGCTGTGGTGTTCGGTAAGAAGTTGAAGTTGAGTCACTGTACGAAGAAACAAGACGACTTAGACATAATTTCTAGTTGGACTGATGAATGGCCGCTAGCTCTAAATGTGGAAAAATGTAAGTTAGTGCTGATGAGTAGGAAGAAAAAATCGGTAATGTTCGGATACGGTATTACTAGTGTCTTGCTTGACACAGTTAGGTCATTTATACAGCTGGGAATAACATTTTAAAGCGGCCTGAAATGGAACGATCATGCGGGAACTGTGGCAGGGAAGGCAGATGGTCGACTTCCATATACTGGGAGAATTTTAGGAAACGGTGGTCCACCTGTAAAGGAGACCGCATATACGACACGGGTGCAACCCTTTCTTGAGTGCTACTAATGCGGTTGGGATCGTACCAGGTTGCATTGAAGGAAGATACCGAAGAAATTCAGAGGCGAAGGCGCCATTCTTTTACAGAAACACTATTTTGAAAATTTAGAGTAACGGCATTTGAAGCTGACTGCGAAACGGTCCTACTGCCGCCAACATATATTGCGCTTAGGGCCACGAAAATTAGATACGAGAAATTAGGGCTCGTACAGAGGGATATACATGGTGATTTTTCCCCCGCTCAATTTGCATCTATGTAGGTCTTGATGTACAGCGACTTACACCCACCTGATAGCTCTTACATCGGAACCATTTAACATTTAAATCTAACTACTTTCATGAACGGCCTTGAAGAATAGTAACGATTACAAAAGTGTATCGTACTTATAACTGAAACACACTTTTAATTCTCACAATCCACTATACCCGTTCTTATTACTGCATGGATGATAGGAAGATTAAGCTATTTAATTTGCAGTATTGATTGTTGTTGTGAAGTTTATGTGACACATACAAGCCCACAGTTCCATTGCCTGCCTGGGGAAGGGATCTGGAACATGCACCACAGCTATGTATAACAGCGTAGACAGTAGATATTATGTAGTGCGTCTGATGAGACATGAAATAACCGCAGTTCAAGCATGACACTCATAGAACTGTACTTTATTTGGACAGTGTTTTACCTCAAAAACCTGATATAGACAGTT
Organism: Schistocerca piceifrons; assembly: GCF_021461385.2. Lineage (NCBI taxonomy): Eukaryota > Metazoa > Arthropoda > Insecta > Orthoptera > Acrididae > Schistocerca > Schistocerca piceifrons. Next base: position 611,035,827 of record NC_060142.1, on the reverse strand, counting down.
GCAAGTCATACTCTGCTTTGTTGGGCTGTGTGCATATAGTTGCTGTATTACCACAAACAAAAATATACAACTAGGTAAGACAGAGTAATTGTCGCATAAATAGGAATATGTGACCAACGACCACGAAAATTTGTAGTACATATTATTTATGTTATGCTGGTAGCAACATGGCTGCTTTTTCTTGTTTTTCTTCTTTTAGGGCTAGAATACACAGGATTAAAAATATTACTAAGAATAAAGGTCTCAGCGAAGTGACAGGTTGTAGTGAAAATTATGTCTGCATTGGGTAACTGTAGGAGTATAGTTAAAGGTCTAACCTGGAAGTACCATCATTTCGTGCAAAAAATCTCAGACATTAAAAACATAAAGAGTGCTGTCATTTAAGACAGAAAGTCACACTTAAATTTTTCACTGGGTGAGTTGTGAATTAGTCTTAATATCATAATGCTTATAAATATTATGGATACGAAGGGGTGGTGCGTACTCTAACATGCTGATATAACATGTCTGCCTGTATACAAACTGTAATTTTAAAATAGCATTTGACAGTCAGAAATATACATTAATGTGATAACAAGGCTATAGCCATATCTTACATTGGAAACCTATATTAATTATTTATTATATTGAAACACAAATGAAGACTGGCTGAAAATCAGAACCACCCAGGTAGGTCATCATAAAGTGAGCCAGAACAAGCACAGCTGTAAAACATGTAGTACTGCAGAAAGAAAGGAAACAGATCTGCTAATGTGAACACAAAACAGCATGGTAAAATAGCATAAACCAATGCACTTAGAACCATAGGTCACTTATGGAGGTATTTGTGACAAAATAACCCAAGTACAAAATTGTCCTTTCCTAGGACAGAGCTTGAACTCAGAACATTTTCTTTAGGTAGGTGCAATTAATAAGTTGCTGTGGAAAGTTGTGCATTCGTAGGTGTGACCCTAGGTTTTTCTATGCATTGCCTACAACATCACAAACGTGGAGTACATATTATTTACGCCAAGTAGGCAGCAACAGGGCTGCTTTGTAAAGTAAGCCTATAGAGTAGCAAGAATTTTTTTAGGAATAATGTTCTCAGGAATGTGACTTAGGATGCAATATATTTTTCCAGTAGGTAACTGTATATTTTTTCATGTTGTACTGCAAAACCTATGTACACACACATCCACATAGCAGAATATGACTTGCGCCTGCCACGGACCGTAGTGCCACAATAGTTAGCACACTGGACTCGCATTTGGTAGGACGACGGTTCAGTCTCGTGTCCAGCCATCCTGATTTAGGTATTCCGTGATTTACCTAAATCGCTTCAGGCAAATGCCGGCATGGTTCCTTTGAATTGGCACGCCCGACTTCCTTCCCTAATCCAATGAGACCGATGCCCTCGCTGTTTGATATCTTTCACCAAATCAACACAACCCAACTTGCACCTGTCTATAGTAAATTTTTGATGTAAAACGCTTTCCAACCAAAGTAAAGTTCTATGTGTACCACGCCTGAACTGCGCTCATTTCATTGCCTCATCAGGCTCACTACATAACATTTCATTTGCACACTATCATACATTATAATCCAAAACCCCTCTTCCTCCTCGCTACAAAAGTGGACCTGTGAGCAGAGTAAATACCTTAATTTTCCTATCATTGACGCAGTAATAACAACGTATAAAAGGGATAGTGAGAATTAAAAGTGCGTTTCAGTTCTAAGTAAAGTACGATTTTGTAATTCTCGCTGTTCTTATAGGCCACTCATGAAAGTAGTTAATTTTAAATGTGAAAAGAGAATTATTTACTGTCTGTTACATGGTCCCGATGTAAGGGCCTTCTAGTGGCTGTTACACCCTAAACAAGTGTTATCTCTGCTACACTAGGCGTAATTTGTATCGTCCGCCTGCTTAGTTCAGTGGTAGAGTGTTTGGTTCCCCTGCAGCGGGTTAGGGTTCGAATGCTGGCAGGGTTAAAGACTCTTTTCGCTAGTGGAATGGGTGTTGTGTGGTGCTCATCACCCATTCATCATCATCAACATGTAAGCCGCACACTGTGGCGTCGCCTGAAATGACTTGCCAGCCGGCGGTCGAAGTTTCCCAGGTGGGGTCTCCTAGACATATTCAGTTTATATGCAGACCAGTAGATGAGCAAAGTCTGTCGAAAAACCTTAGTGCGATTTAGGCAGTTGAATGTTTTCAACAACTGTAGGAGTGGGGTACCTATTTGAGATGATACCCATGTTTCCTTTGAAACTTTTAGCAGCTCTATTATACTGCAGGGTACAACCCATACCCACATTATCCCACAGAAACCATCAGTTCCAGTTTCAAAGCAAGATGCAGTACTTGTAACGGCAAGAAACACCAGAATTTTACTGGCCCTTTCTGTGCATCGTTAGGTTATTTGTAGAAATTTCTACTAAACGCATCTCCGGTTTAGCTATCCTTTAGTACGGATAAGGAGTCAGTGTTCTGTATGAGCGGGGGCTCTGTTTCTTTCCCAAAACAGCTATGACAATTGAGACCTGTGATATTTTCTGTGTTTGAGTTGCACTATTTCAGACTTTACCCGGTTTTATCCTTTCCCTACACCTTTTACTTTGAAAATAATGTCTCCAGATCGATTATGTTTTGGTTTCAGGTAATGCTACGATGCCTGTACTGTTGTATCTTTTGTGACCTTTTTGTCGTGTAATTCAATTTCCATAGTGTGCACAGACTGGAATACGTCTTCTGACGCAATAACGGAGTATGTTACTCTACACAAAGTCCTATTCAGTGGACCCTCTGAAACACTGTTACATTATTAGCCGTTGGCTCGCCTGAAAGTATACTAGCGCTAGGTTTTATTTTAAGTGGTCGGCTACTGCTGCACTGTGAGACGGCAGTAGCACGCAGGGAGGAGCGAAAGCAGCTGTGTGGAGATGGCTCAGGCAAGAAGCAGAGGTCAGAGTGATTTTCCCGTAGCGATGGTGCTGCAAGCAGCGTATTTGCCGAGTGAGCTACACGAGCTACAGTGGTGCCTCCGGTAAATTTCAGTGTGGATGCAAATGAGTAATATTTACTGAAAGTAGCAAATACGACGAAAGAGAAATTTCTACGTTTGCTTCAGCACATGTTAAATATGCCGAAGCAAAATCTAATGCAGTACGACTGGAAATGGCACAAAGGCTGTAATTAAAATTGTGAAATAAATAATTTATGCAGTCAAAGGCGAATGTGATATCCTTAAACAACTTCTACATAATTTGGGAGACAATCCGAGCAGCAGTCTTCGGTTGTTAGCAGATGGCGGTGTCGTTTGTGGACTAATAAAGTCATCAGAAGATCAAAACAATCTGCTTAACGAATTAGAAAAAAATATCTGAATGGTGCAAGAAGCGGCAGTTGACCCTAAATAACGAAAAGTGTGAGGTCATCCACATGAGTGCTAAAAGGGACTCGTTAAACTTCGGTTACACGATAAATCAGTCTTATCTAAAAGCCTTAAATTCAACTAAATACCTAGTTATTAAAATTACCAGCCACTTAAATTGGAGGGAACACATAGAAAATGTTGTGGGGAAGCCTAACCAAAGACTGCGTTTTATTGGCAGGACACTTAGAAAATGTAACAGACCTACGCTTGTCCGTTCTCTTTTAGAATACGGCTGCGCGGTATGGGATTCTTACCAGATAGGACTGACGGAGTATATCGAAAATGTTCAAAGAAAGGCAGCACGTTTTGTATTATCGCGAAATATAAGAGGGAGTGTTACAGAAATGATACAGGATTTGGGCTGGAAATCACTAAAAGAAAGGAGTTTTTCGTTGCGACGGAATCTTCTCACCAAATTCCAGTCACCAACTTTCTCCTCCGAATGCGAAAATACTTTGTTGACTCCGACCTACATAGGGCGGAACGATCACCACTATAAAATAAGGGAAATCAGAGCTCGTAGGGCAAGACATAGGTGTTCATGCTTTCCAATCGCTATACGAGATTGGAATAATAGAGAACTGTGAAGGTGGTTCGATGAACCCTCTGTCAGGCACTTAAATGTGATTTGCAGAGTATCCATGTAGATGCAGACGTAGATTACAGTGAACCCCGAACATGAGAAGTTAAGCTTTCGCTTGACGCCACTAGATTTATATATGCGCCTTAAGGACAAATAATCATAATTTCAAAGAGAAATCAATGTGTCAGCACAAAAGGACAGTATGAACACTGCTTCGTTATAGATGGCAAAAATGGCAACAAGTAGTTGCATATTGTTGGAAAAATACGCCATAAAATAAAAATTGAAGCCAATAATGTGTAAAGGACGATATAACAACAATTTACTGGTATAAAGGGAACCAAACAGCCGCCTAAGAAAATATTATGAAGTAAAAATTAGTGATGCAAGAATTAAATCCACCACTCTATGTTTAAAAAATGGAACCGGATTCATGAAACCAAGAAGACTTTAACATGGTAAAAACAGCCTGTTTAACTTTGTCCTGTGCTGTCTCAAGACCAAGATGCAGATAAGAACACGTCGCAAATCTTCTCACAAGAGCACAATTCGCGTCTAAGGTTTGCATGTACATGGCCAATTCACTTTCCAAATAAGTAAACGCAACTTCAAACTCATCGGAAACAGGCCACGTTGGTGGGTGTGAGAAATCGAACTGTTAGAAGGAGGCTTGAAAATGATTGGAAGCATTTCTGAACACTAGAAAATTTCTTACAGAGAAAAACTTAATATGGTCAAAACCAGACGTGTTTGTAGTTTGCATTCCCATAATTTAAATGATCACAATTGCAATGAGAGCTGCTCTGTTTATAATGAGACACGAGATCTGGCACATTTTCATCCCTGAATCCACATCATCCTCAACAGGATCATGACCTCCACGGCCACAATGACCTTCAGCAACATCTCGTAATATTTACTCAATCTTAGACACCGTCTCATTCATTTCCTATCCTAATTCGGTTATTCGCGTATCAGTTTCCATTTGACCTTCCTTAGATCTCAACAATGACCTCACTTCAATGATTCACCAACAGCCACATGCATAATACCATTGGAACTATGTTCTTCACAAGCAAACAACTCTTCAATGTCACTACACACATCACCACACCTCTTAACAATTTTCTGAATTACTTCAAAATTTCCTGTTACCTCTTTTTCTGATCTAATCGTCTATTTATAAAATTAATTTCCAATCTCTGTAGCAATTTACTCTGATTTTAAACTTGTCTTGAATCTGAGTAAGAACTTCCTGAATAAGCACCACCTCACAGTTCTGTGTGAAATCGGTCTTACTCTTTTCACATACTTACCACCAAGGTTGAAAATCATTTTGTAATTATCTATTAGATACACTAACAACTTCCTGTAAGTTATTCTTACCTTCCTCGACAGAAGCAAGTTTGTTTTAAACAGTGGAAATAGTCTCATCAAACTTTGAATGAAAGTGCTCCTCTTTACTGCGTAGTAAGTCAATTTACGCAATTAATTTCGGGTATTGAACTAACGTTCCGATGTTCAGTTTCGACAGAGCAAGTTGCAGAAACGTCTCCTGATATACCATGTTTACTGACACAATCAAGTGCCTGAACCACATCAGAGATTTTAGATCCTGGTTCGTGACAACATTAATGCCTCTAGATTTTTATCGTTAACACCACTGCTTCCAGTACTCCGTACCTGACTAGTCGATGTGCTGAATGATCCACTATTAGACACTCTTCCATCTCCTTGAATAGCACCACTGCACAAGACGTCAGGCTTAGATGGCTCCATCCGCTGGGATTTCTTATTTCCCTCTTCACTCCCTCCCAAAGGACCATATATCGTTCCGCTTTGCTGAACTGTAAGCTTTTCCATCAGACACGGAATAATATGATCGCCAGAGTAGAAAGAACAATCTCAAGGTGAAACCTCAGTATACAAACCCTGTACTCCAATTGTGAGTCCTACATCTATAAAAAAAATTAAAAACCATGCAATAAATCTATATCAACTCTCCAAAAAGCACCTAATTATCAAGAAAAGTTCGACCACTGCTCACGCTCACAGAACAGCTACAACATTGGGGATTCATCCAAAGAAAACATCTCTGAAGGAATTCATAAAGTTCCACAAAACCACCGAAAGAAACATGATTGCTTTCAACGATTCATCAAATGCATTGTGTGAATGACCACAAAAGCCCAGGTAATATGATCAGCACTACACAGTATCAGTCACACAAATTTCTCTTTGTTTCAAGTAAACCTCTCTCATAGCCAAACGAAAATATAAACGAGGGAAAATACAGCTTCCTCATCTCTTACCCCTTTTAATCATCCAAAGATGTTCCTCAACGAACCCTGTGACACTGCTCCTTCATCAGAAAATATATGCAAAAAGGTGGGGTGAGGGGTTTTTCTCAAATCTGTATCTCAAGTTACAGAGAGCGTTTTACCAAAAAAAAATTACACTATTGGTGGTCTCATACGATTCTGAACTTTGGAGAAGAACAAAAGAGTTTCTTTTATGCTATCCCTTACTAGCATTTTATTCACGAAGTTGCACAAAATAAATATGAATTTCACCAAAATACAGCTGTAATGGACCAACATTGACACATCAAAATATATATCGCATAGGGCATGGTACATCAATGAAACCTATAAATCAACTTTTCAAGAGAAATCCAACTTTCAGACCACCAAATTATTTTTTTTCAGCACACTGCGCGACATCTATCACTTTGTCATGAACAAATTCGGTAGCAACACGGCCTAAATTCGTACTGTAATGATCAGACAGTCATCCCTCACCCATTAAATTTTCTACCTCCCACTCAGTTTCAAAACAAGGTATGTTTCCCTGTATGTTTAAACTCGAACAAAATTATCTTAATTACACCCAAGTTCCCAAAATTTCCACTGTATCTCCATACTATAATGCTTCAACTCTCAGTATAATTGCTGATGTATTTCACACATCAAAATGAATTTTACCCCACAGTGCATCAGCAAAATAGCACCACCTAACCATAACAACTAAAGCATACATGAAGTATCAGATCGTTATCCTCAATAAGTGTGACTGACAAGGATTCCCATAGCTTCATACTAGATAAAACAAACCAATTACCACCTATAATATAATAAAAATATACAATAATAATAAATGCTAAGATATATATAGAAGCAATGAGATTAATTTTTGGTGCTCGGACAAGCACAATAAGGTGGGCTATGCCTGTAAAAGGATTCATATTAGTTCTGCATGGACGTAATAGTTTTTCTCTTGTTGTAGATACGTGCTTATCAACTAATAATACTACGTCCGATCGCCGTATCCAGCTATTAGGCTAAATATTGACCATGTCTATGATATTGCAATCGGATCTTCAATGTAATTCCAAAATACACAGGTTGTCTTCTTGGATTTTTATGTAATACAGGACCACCTAGAATAATAACTTCTATAATGTTTCAGTTCGTAAAATAATACTGTATTCGTCCTTTGATGCATATCAAAAACACAGACATCTTACTTATTCTCACAGGGAATATGGCCGATTGCACTCTAAAACAAGGCGCGTCTACCTTCGTTCATTAACAGAATGTGAGTCCTTCCTCTTACCGAGGAACAGGAAAAACATCTTATGTTTTTAACATTTGAAAATCAAAAATACATGACGGTAGGTGTGGGCTCTAGGCTGTGCTACCGCTCCACCTTTTCTCTTTGCCTTTAAAGGAAATTAAAACATAAAAACGAGAAATGTAAAGGGTACGTCACATCACGAGCCATAGAAATATATCTTCAGAAACACCGTCACCGTAAGTAGATTTAAATATATGGTTATCAATTCGTATTAAGTACACAGGTAATTATTGATCAGTCAGTAGCAAAACACGAAAGTAAAAGTACAGTTACGTGTCCACATCTCAAGCAATGACATCACTACAAAGATCAGTACCTGAAAAGAAATCAGGAGACGACAAGAACGAAATAATAATGTGAAAGTAATCCCAAATTGCTAGATTTATCTAATAGGATTGAACATGAAACAGTCGAAGAGTCCTGTAAAGCTTGTTACCACCGGCTAATTTCATAAAATGTCTTGGCAGTGACATACGCCACTGCTGTCGTTTTGTGGATGCTGACCAGATGACAGTTTAACTGTAAGAAAATGTAGTTAATTACTGGTAATGAAATTCATTGAAACGAAAATGTTATAGGGGTTGTCCAGTATTGTAAGGTGTGTGTGGCAGTCTAACACTTATATCGATTAGAAGTAGGTTTATGTTATATAACTGTGTATCTGTAATTAGGAAGTGTAAATTCTCTGTTGATTAAGGTCATTGACTTTTAGAAGAAATTTAAAGTATTGTAATATGTATATGGAAAAAGCTAAATGATGTATAAAATAAGGAAGTTTTATAATATGTGTATATTTAGAAGAAAAACATCGTGTATTGTAAGCTGGTTCATGCTGAGGGCACTTGTATTGTGAAATGGAATATATCTAGGGAAGTCCCTCCATAACGGAAGTGGCTCGGCGTGATGTAAAAGGTGGTTTTGGTGGTCGAACTTGGTGGCTACTTGGTGGGAGTGGTATGCAGTCAGTGACTAACTGTTGCACGGTACACATCAACAGTGCCGAGGGAGGCAATTGGAGGCTGCATGGCAAGAAATTTTGTGTCGGATGTGGATTTGGCTGTTGCATGGTACTCTCAGCAGTAAGGAATGGCTCCAACACATTAAAAATCCGTCGCCAAGACAAATTGTACAGAGCATTCAATCATCAAGAGCCCTGAGTACAGTTAGCCGCCACGTCGCTTGCCATCACTACTTCACCAATGCTCCACCAACTTCATGCATACAGAGATATATCAGAGCATGGGCCAGGTAATTTGTGTGAGTGATCTTAATAATACATCAAGTGCTGTACACCTGTGTTTAAAACCGTATCTTCCACCCTGATCATGAACCTATGCAGGGTCCTCTCCTAAGCGTTTATAAAACCGAGTATCATGTTTCAAAAGAAACAGTGATTTAGTCATGTGTGTAAAATGAGCAAGGATTATAAAAAAGTTGAAGTTAGTAAGAATTTTGCTAAAGTACTATCAATTTATTGCAAAGTATCGCTTTGCAAAACTTCAGTGTCACCTGTGTAATTCTTACTGTCTAAAATACCTGCTTCGAAGGTGATGAAAAAGGCACATAAGTTGAGATTATTTGAAACATAATTTAGCCTTGATTACTATCATGACCGATTTATTAGGGGTTAATTGAGCTCAGTGTTGAACAATTTTCCTTGAGAAGTAAAAACATTAACTATTACAAGTGAAGCTAAGAATTAACTTCAGTTCAAGTAAACGTACTGATGAAATAACCACAGAGCTTGAATAGTGACACAATTCAAGTTCATGGTCTCTACTATATTCTTCAGATATTATAGAGATAATTTGAATGTTATTCTTACTAAAGAAATCTGATATATTTCTTTAAATGGGAGAGCAAACATTGTAATTGAGATACTACTTATATTATGTTTTATTTTTATTACTGGTTGCTACATGTCAGTTAAGTTAGAAGCCCCTCCATGTCCAACTTTAGTTTGGTGCTTCCTGCGGTAACATCTCAGTACTGAGTCACGAAATGATCGTGATTGTAGCTGTTACTATTATGAGTTGGGTACAATTTGGCTTTCTATGGTTACTGGTTTGTGCATTTTTCGTAACTACTGCTACCCACAGCTCAGAGTGCGCTGTGTCCGTTTGTATCCTGTGTGCTATTCAAAGTAACTTCAATAACTTATAGTCAATTTTCTTAAACTTATATTTCCCATTTAATGTGCCTAATTGGGTTGGCTACCGTTCATTTTTCATTCGAACACGAATTTTACTGATTTTCATTAAACCCCAAAGTTAAAGCCTGTTTAGATTTTTCCGTTAATTGTAATACATTCAAAACACCTTCATCCATTAGACTCACGCACCGTCAAATTTCCCTAATCCCCTCGGAGGATAACATTAACACGTGTCACGGGAGGCTGGCGTTACAGTAGAACTAATAATTAGGACTTCAGCTTTCACGCTATGCGGTAAGATTTCATCTAGAGAGTGAATAAGAATTGAATAAATGTTTGTTTCCAGCTTATAGTGACCAGCAGTGCTCATGAAGTTATTTTCTCAGTTTTGTGGCCTCTGACTTTAAGCATAAAAGAAAGTGAGCCATAAAACAAATTCTGAAGATCGTTTCAGTATAGTATCACCGCAGGTTGAAAGCAGCGATCGTGTAAACAGCACTCGACGATCTTCCTTTCTACATCTGTACCTTTACATGGATAGCATACAAAGAGATACTATCTATTCCTAATGTTTCGCGTCGGCAGTTCAGTATTTTGCCTGTGATACATTGTAATGTTCATGGGATGTGAATAGAATCAAAACATTGCAGCAGTATAGCGATCAACCAACACAGCACAGTATCATGCTTAAATAACAAAGAAATGACTTGGTTTGGACGGAAATAATTTAGAACGAATTTCCTTAATAAATGTTTCTATTGTTAACAAAAGAAGGTAACTAATCTACAATCCCACATGTGTTCAGAATGTCACTAGAAATAAGATCCAAATTCGCACTGAATGATCGGAATATTACGTCCTCAGTAAACGTCTTTAAACAAAGCACCTTTTCAAGAAAGGGTGATGATTTTGTGTTTACAGCATAACGGATTGAAAATATATTTTAGCTTGGTTTTATCAAAGTTGAGAAACCTAGGAGTGTCCAATTCGCCATTCGCAAGAATATTGTGGCATTCCTGAAAACACAACAAACTGTGCAGAAATTAGCAAGTAGTCAAGAAGTAATTTAACCGCTTCGCCCAGCGTCTACACCACAAATAACTGAAATGATCTCACCTAATTCTTTCATCACCGTAGAACTGCACATCAGCACAAGTTGTGACGAGAGGAAGCGAGTCCTATTCTCAAGTCGCAGCACAGAATAGCACTCATTCAAGTATGGCACTCAGAACTGGAATGGTGATAGCTATATCTAACCAAGACGGCCTCATGGCCTGTAACCCTCGAAGGCATCCCATTGGTTAAAGGACAAACTTACCTGGCAAAGATATGAATATTCTTCAGTGTCCATACAAAGGGTTTTCAGAAAGAGCCTGTATCGATATGTCGGAGCTGAGTATAAGACAAACACGCAGAATGTTGCAACGAACATGTCGATGTCTTCTAAAAGCAAAATATAATAGGTAAAAATAAACTGTAGAATGAACAGGCTATCTTCAGAAGCATGTAGATGCGTAATAACTCGGAGGGTCTTGTTTCTTTTATGTCAACGTAGTCATATTTATTGTCGGCATATAACTTACTTTACCACGGAATACAAGGATCTGGAAATTAGGCAACGCTTCTTGCAGACAAAGACTGTTATCACCAACTGATTTCGAACCAGGGGTGCGAAATACCTCATTTCTTTGTCATTTTATTGATAATCAGTTTCGGTCTGTTTAATATTAAACACGAAAAGGTTTGGTTTTCGTACTGTTATTGGTAAAATGCAGTGATAAACATTGTTTCTTCACGAAAGTCAGTTCGGAAAGAATGACTTTCCGATTGTTGTGGAGATATCTGCGATTGTCCATTTTGTGGCACAATCACATACAATTACAATCAGAATTTTTCATGTTATAAGACGGATGCGGTAGTTCACTCCAACCACTGACAGTATGTTGCAAGAAAATAGATGTTGGTAAATTTCCTAAATTCATATGATCTGATGCAGGCTGTGTTTTTCCAATTAGGGTGCAGGGGAGCAGTAGCACATCCATAGACAATATTTTTATTCATTATTCATTACTACATGGTCATTCTGTTAGTGAAAGTGTGAATGGCCTTTCAGACCATCCACAAATTTTATCACTGAAAGGCTTTTCTACTCAAACAAATGTCATATTTAATTACAAAAATGTAGGAAAGTTAATTCAACAGCAACAAAGAGTTTTTTAAGCCTTGCAAAGGAGCTAGAGTGGCAGGATGTTTATAGTGACGGTAACATAGATGATAAATACAATGCTTTTCTTAACACATTTCTCACGCTCCTTCAGAGTTGCTTTCCATTAGAACGTTATAAACAGGGCACTATTAGTAATAGGCAGCCCAGGTCGCTGACAAGTGGGATAAGGATATCTTGTAGAACAAAATCGGGCATTATATGAAAATGTTAGAAGTAGTCACAACCAAACTAAAGTGGCCCATTGCGAACAGTATTATAAGGTACTTAAAAATGTTATTAGGAAGGCAAATAGTATCGGGGGGAGGGGGTTTATGCCTATATAGTAATTAAATTCCCAGGATAAAATTAAAACCATATGGTCAGTTATGAAGGAAGTGTCTGGTCAACAGCACAAGGTCGACGATATAAAGTCAGTTCGCAGTAAAAATGTTTCTGTGACAGATAAATCAGATATATGTACAGTATTTGACAATCATTTTCTGAGCATTGCTGGTGAATTAAATGAAAATTTGGTTTCTACAGGGAATCATATAACTTTCTTGGCAGATGCCTTTACGAGATTGATATCTGAAGCACTCCTCTGTCATAAAGACAAGCGGGAGATTGAGTCAATAATTAAATCACTGAAGACTAAGAAATCACATGGTCATGATGGAGTATCTAACAGAGTATTAAAGTACTGTGCTGCACATATTAGTCTCGTATGTAGCCATATTTGTAATTTTTCCTTTAGGAATTGTCAATCTCCTGAGCGACTAAAAGACTCAGTAGTAAAGAAGCTTTATAAAAAGATAGAAACGGATAATGTATATAATTTTAGACCTATTTCTATGCCATCAGTGTTTGCAAAAGTTACTCAAAAGACTGTGTATGTAAGGATAATTGATCATTATATATCACACGATTTGCTATCAAATGTACAGTTCGGCTTTAGAAGTAGTTTAACAACTGAAAATGCTACATTTTCTTTACTCTGTGAGGCACTGGATGGGTTAAAGAAAAGGTTTCGAACGCTTGGAATATTTTTATGTAACTAAGGCATCTGATTGTGTTGATCACAAAATACTGCTTCAGAAGTTGCACCATTACGGTATACAGGGAATAGCTCACTATTGGTTCACCTCTTACTTCAGCAAACAGGCTGCAAAAGGTCATTACTCACAGCACTGATAACGGCTGTGACGTGGGGTCTGAGTGGGGTACCGTCAAGTGGCGGGGTACCCCAGGGATCAGTGTGGGGGCCACTCGCGTTCCTTATTTAAATATATGCCCTCTAGTGTTACGGGTAACTCTAAAATATGTCTGTTTGCTGATGACACTAGCTTGGTATTAAAGGATGTTGTGTGCAACATTGCCTCGGTTTCAAATAGTGCAGTACATGACCTAAGTTCATGGCTTGTAGGAAATAAACTATCACTTAAACACAGTGAGACTCAGGTTTTACAGTTTCTAACATAGAATTCACAAAATATGTCGTTTTAATTTCACAGAACGGGCATGTGATTAGTGAAACTGAACAGTTCAAATTTCTGGGTGTTCAGGTAGATAGTAAGATGTCGTGGAAAGCCCACGTTCAGGATCTTGTTCAAAGACTTAATACTGCCATTTTTGCTATTCAAACGGTATCTGAAGTGAGTGATCGTTCGACACAAAAATTAGTCAACTTCGCTGATTTTCATTCGCTTATGTCTTATGGTATTATATTGTGGCGTAACTATTCCCATTCTAAAAGCATATGTTTGGCTCAGAAACTGGCGGTTCAGGCAGTAGGTGGTGCAAGTACACGAACCTCTTGTCGACCCCTGTTCACGAGTCCTGGAATTTTGACATTGGCCTCTCAATATATATATTCCTTACTATCATTTCTTGTTAACAATATTAGCTTATTCCCAAGAATAAGCAGCTTTCACTCGGTTAATACTTGGCAGAAATCAAACCTGCAATAGGATCGGACTTCCTTAAGTCATGTGCAGAAAGGTGTGCAGTATACTGCTGCATCTAATTTCAATAAGCTACCACTCGAACTCATATATCTCAGGAATAATCCACGCGCTTTCAAATCGAAACTGAAGAGTTTCCTCATGGGTCACTCATTCAAATCTGTCGAGGAGTTCCTAGAAAAATAAAGCTGAATCTTATTGTATAGTTGACTGCGTTTACGCAAACTCATGGACTGACTGTTTTCGGTTTCATAAATATTTATCTCTTATTACTTTTATGTTGTAATTTCATTTACAGACACGTTCCTTGACCTTGCAGATTTGCTCCTCATTTTGGTCCAACGGAACTCAAAATGTAAATAAAATAAATAATAAGAAATTACATGGGTAAGAGAGAAAAATACTGCGGGTATTCCGAGCTGTGGGTGGCGTACCATAGACACTAAAGCAAAACTAATATTATACGAGATAAAAACAGAGACTACAGTAGAGTGTTATTTACAAGTAGAAAATTAATGTTACCTGATTTAAAAATATTGTTGGTACACAGTTTATTTAGTCCCAAAGAATGTCTGACGTTGCAAATTCATATTTATGAATTGGGATTTGACAAATTCATTTATTTCATTTGGAAGTGATAGAACTGGAAGGAACAGAACAGAAAAATCTATAAGAAATAACATGAAAAATGCGAAAATACCAACAATAAATAAAATCGGGCATTTATAAAGGGTTATTGCGTTATTTGCGTGCATATCAACATCTTGAAAGCGTGTATTATCGGGTATTACCTACAGCCTAACTTGTATCACTACTTTGTATTCGTTCAACAAGATAAAACAGTGCACTAATTACTCACCGTTACACTGTATGTAGAAGGCGTAGTTATTATGTGTTGATTCCATCAATGAGTACCTCTAGTAGTGACACATCAACTCATCGGGTTCTCGGAAATAACGAGTTGTTTCTCAGATCTGTCAAAGTCTTACTCTCTGTCCTATGACCACCTCCGAAGAATGACATTTATTTGGTAAATTATCGCGTTATGTCATACGGAAATGTCGACGAGACGCTATCGGAATCGTACAGAGAAGTGAACGACAGTGAAGCTGCTTAACTTCAGGTGATGAAGCGTGCATAGAAACACAGGAAACGGCTCTAGCCGAAGAATTTCAGAAGAAGAAGAAGAAAAACGACATTCATCAAGAAACAATATTTCATTTGCTCTGGATATATTTTCAAAATTTAATCGCGGACATCCGACACGCTGCGGACAATCGGACACCTACCGATGCTCCAGTGGCCAGCGCCACTAGCTCATTCAGTATCAAACAATACTGAACATTGAAACACGTATGTAACGTAGCAGCGGTGGTGAAGCATGATAAAATCTTTGACCAGAGAGCCATTTTATCGTAGTTAGTCTGCGCTTGACCGCGCGAGTGTTGCGAGCAGTACGCTAGTAGTCGTCGTGCAGTACAGTCTGTCGATAGCAGTAGCTCAGTTCAGTCGCGAGCAGTCTGTCAGTGGGCAGTCTGTGAGCAGGGCAGTATGTCGGTAATAGCAGTCGAGTGGAGTTGTGTGTGTGAGGAGTCGGCAAACGTCGACATGGCATTCTGGTCAAGAGGTTGAATGAGGTATATTGTTAATTAAGGTAATCATCAGATAATGTAAAGTTTATTTATTGTAATTAATTTCCAACAAATGCCCCAATAACAATTTTGATTTCAAAGCAATTTTTTCTTACAAAAAAAATCATTTAATTACGATTTCCTTCATTTCCCTTAAAGAAAAGTTTCAGTTAAATTAAAAAAATAATAATATTATTTGCAATGCAGTTCCTCCAAGCCGTGCGCAACAATAAGAGCAGAAATTTGACAAGCAGTTTCAATGAGGTAAGAATTTAATTCTGATTTTTTTGCACAGGGCCAAAGACCGATATTTCGGTTTAATTGAATTTTCATTATCACTGAAGTTTCATTAGCATTGAATTGTTTTTCATTATTTTCGTGAGAGCTTACACCTTGAGTCAGATTGCGATTCTCACTTTTATTGTCATTAAATTTAATTGCTAGGGAGGTTACGCTTGGGTCCCATTTACTATTATATTTTTTATTTAAATATTTCTGTGGGAACGATATTGCTTCTTGGCTCCATTTCTAAATAATATTGTCATTTTTAAATTTTTGTGGGGAGGTTACACTTGGCGACACCCAGTCCAGGATCGAATTTCGTTGAGAGTCTTTTGAACAACAGTCAGATATCTGCTCTTATTGCTTAGATATAATTAGGATTTGGCGCAACGCTTTTACTAATCTTATGACTTTCTTTCTACAGGTCAACGGCAATTCGTTGCTCTGTTGTATTTGTGTGTTGCTTTTGCATTTGTGATTATTTGTTTTGTGAATAATTGACTATTGTAAAAATGCCGCGAAAGACTGTGAATAGTGTATCGCGAGGTATTATGAATGAATTTACCGTCTTAAACAACTTAACCGATAGTAATTGTGACACGCCGTGTAATGATGACAATCCTGCGTTCAATAACAATCAGTGCATTCCAACCACTAATGATGACTTTTGTCTTAATGATGAACAAACGAACTCGGTTATGTCCTCTGTTGATTTGACGACAATCGATGACGCGGGACGCTCTATTGTAATGAGCGCTGCCCAGCCTAACACAACCGGTTTATTAAATTTACGTGATGAACAAACAAATTTGTCTAACGAAAATGAACAGGATGCACAAAGTAGGACGGATTTATTTAATTCCGAAATAGTGTCTGACAGTGTACATCCGACTGATAAACGTTTTTGTAAATTACAGAATGACCAAATGGTCACGCAAAACGCGACACTTGCAAATACACCGTCAAACGGTACAGAGAATGGAGTAGATAATGTTACATTGGGTCAAATTATGGCGATATTGATACAAAATAGCGAAGATAACAAACAATTTAAAGAGAATTTCAAACAACAGAATGAAAAATTAGACAAACAAAGTGAAGATTTTAAACAACTTAGGGAACAGAACGAACAGCTTAATGAAAAATTAGACGACAATTTCAGACAGCTTAGTGAACAAATTAGAGCCGTTGCCGCGCAGTGCCATGACACTAAGGAACAGTTGCGCGTGGAAATTGAGGCTTGTTCAAAAAAAAGTAGCGAAGAAATTAAGTCTGTTGCTCAGGAATTAAGGGAATTGCAAACAGCTGCAACAGAAACACTCAGAGACGAAATTAGCGGAGTCGCTAAACAATGCTCTGAAAAAGCTACACAATTACGGGACGAGTTTAAAGCAATGACGGTAGAACTTTCGCGCACAATGGATTCAAAGATAGACGCGAAATTCGAACAACAGAACTCTCAAATTAACGAACGTCTTAATCACCATATACAAAACAGTGATACGCGTTTCCGCAAATTTATTCAGGATCAAAACAAAGTGAAACGACAAGTAATGGAAACAATCACAGCACAGAGACAGGAAGACAAACGTAAAATGTTTGCGAAGGCAAAAACGTATGTAGACAATAATATTACTACAGTGTCCGACAAAATTAATACTATAGAACAGTTGAACGCGGAATTACGTGATGAAATTTCTGATCTTAAATCAAAAACAGATACACACACAGTAAATATTCAAACAGTGACAGACAGATTCGAACAATTAGAACTAACACAGGATTGCGATGTCATCAAAGCTGATGTTAAAAAACTGAGCGAAACTACACGTAAGTTGCAAAAACAGATTAATGCGTCCGATTCTAAAACCGATGAACAGGCAAAAATACTGACTGAAAAATATGATGAATTAGCCAGTCGTATTGATGCTATTGAAAGTAATAATGATAATATATCAGACGATACTGCACCGGTTTCATTTAACCAAACACCTGAATTTCAAAATTTACAGCAGACAATTAATGAGATCGATTCGTCTAATAACACGTTGCGTAGAAAGTTATAGAGTTTACAACAAGAAGTAACAGAGATGAAAAACACTTCAGTTAATAACATACCACAACAGACGCCACTTTATGAACATTTGTCAGACTCACGCAGCGCGTGTAATTTGGGTAATCTACAGAGAGTACGGGACTTTCATTCCGAACAACCACAGTTCAACAGATTCTCTGTTCCATCACACAGAGACGATAGTTTTGATTACAAACATTTTCTGTCAGTGAGAAAGTTTAAAGTGTTTAAAAACGACAGAACACAGATTCACCCGCTAGACTGGATACAACAATTTAGCTTTGCTTTTCCACCGACTTGGCCTGTAACGCATAAACTTGAATTTATTTGCAGTTTTTTGGAAGGCGAACCGGCAACTCGTATGAGACCGATCGCGAGGCAATGCTATTCAGTAGAAGAGTTTCAGAATGCTTTTCTGTCAGCGTATTGGTCGAAGACGACACAGCGCGGAATTAAAGATCAGTTAATTAGCTTACCAAATTATGAGAACTCCAATTTTCCCAGTGTGACGCAATTTTTTGAGCACATGGTGCAACAGAACCAGTACCTAAGTGAACCTTACAGTGAATCCGCACTTATACAATTATGCATCTCTAAATTACCACGGTCATTAAGGGTGTCACTTCTAACGGGCCAGCAAAAAGAAAACATTTCAGCATTCAGGGATCTGCTGCAGCTTTTAGAAGTACAGCAATCTGATTATCCTTTTGTAAACAAAAACTTTTCGTATAATAACCAAGGTCAACAAACTTACAGTAATTATGATCAGGGACGTAATTTCAATAGGAAAAGTAACAGACGCTTTAGGAACGACAACTACCAGAACTTAAATCACAGACAAAATTCAGATTATCAATATCGTCAAAATTTTCAGCAACAGGAAACACATTTTGGTAACAATAGACGTTTTCCACCACAACAGCATGAAAGTCAGCCGGTTGGAATACATAACCAACAATGGAATGCACAAGGTCAACCAGGCTTTAATGTTCCGCCGTGTGCACGTAAAGTCCCAGATCCAACAAATAGTAACGCACGGCAGCAAGGAAACAACTACGTACAAAGAAGACAGTATTTCAATTCCTATCGCAATGCACCGTATAGGAATGACTTTCACGATAGACGTAAAAACGATGAGCACAATTATCAGCGTACATTTAATAACAGTCGGTCTTACCAGCATCAAAGTAATCAACAAGAACATATTCTCATGAATGAACCCGACAGTAGGTATCATCCAGAGCGTAACACGTCTGGAAGAAGTAATAGAACGGTTCAAATAGTAGAAATTCCACAGAATCCTCCTAATAATAATAACACGTCAGACAGAATCTGACTAGATACTGTACAGATCGCATCTTCCAATAATACAAGCACTACTTCAGACACGCAAAATGTTGTTCACGAAAATGTAATTACTTTTGACGATATCAGAGACACTCTTTTGCAGGAAAGACCATTTGTTCAGAAAACTATTTCACATCCTGTTATCGAAATTAAAATTGGTTCATCGAAATTTTCGGCAGTAATCGAGTCCGGATCACCTATATCAGTAATAAATGAGGAGACTTTCAACGAGTGCAACAAAGAGAATACCTATCCGACATTACCTTTAGGCAAAACAAAAGTGAAAGGAGCAGTACCGAGTAAAGGAGTAGACGTAAAATGACAGACGCATTTATCATTTTGTATTGGAGGTCATACTTTCCACTCAAATTTTTGGATTGTTCCTTTATTGACAACTGACGTTATATTAGGTACGAATTTTCTGGTACAACACGACGCAGTTATCGATTTTCAAAATTCTTATTTAATGTTAAAGGATGAAAATGTACAATTGGCTTTAGAATTTCAGCACCCTTTATCTGCGGAAGAACAAACAATTAACCGCACAGAGGTCATTTCCGCAACACGTAACATAGACTGTAATCCCACATTGTTCACGGATACGTACGTACATAACTATAATACTCCAGGCGAAATTGACTACGACGTAATACAGATGATTTCCGATAAAGTTAAACAAAGCAGTGCAACTACAGACGACGAACGAACGCAATTACACAAAATTCTTTTACAGCAAGCTCCAGTTTTCGACAACATTCCTGGTACTATGTCCGGCTTTATGTATGAATTTCAAGTCAAACAGCACGACACATTTAAAGCAAAGCATTATCCCATTCCATATATTCACAGAGAACAAGTTAAAAAAGAATTGCAGGATATGCTTGATCAAGGAATTATAGAGCCGGCAGTTAGTCCGTACATAAACCCGTTGAATATTGTTAAGAAAAAAGATGGCTCACTTCGCCTCGTACTTGATTCACGTCACATTAATGACATTATTATTAATGAAACAGATCGACCACAGACACTAGAGGAACTTTTACAGAAATTTCACGGTACAGCTATTTATTCCACATTAGATTTGAATTCGGGATTTTGGCAAATTCAACTTCATCCAAATTGCAGAAAATATACAGCTTTTCTCTGTTTCGGCGACTGTTATCAATTTTGTAAATTACCATTCGGGTTAACTATTTCTTCTGCAGCTTTTATTCGCGGTTTGAACACAATACTTCCGACAGAACTTAAGGACAGAATTACGACGTATATAGACGACATTCTTATCGCAGAAGCTAACTGGTCTGAACACAATGTGATTTTAGAACAACTGTTGCAAACTTTTCATGCACAAGGACTTACAGTTAATCTTAGTAAATCGCACTTTGGCAAAACTTCCATAAAATTTCTTGGACACGTAATTTCAGCAGAAGGCATTGCGCCTGATCCGGAAAAACTTCAAGCTCTACGTGACATTACTGTTCCGACGACGAAGAAGCAATTACGCAGTTTTTTGGGTTTAATTAATTTTTTTCGTAAATTTATTCATCACTCTGCTTTAGACACACCCAGATTATGCCAATTAACAGGTAAATACAGTATTTGGTCTTGGGATAAGCAAGCACACTCTGAATTCATGAACCTGAAACATGCTCTGTTGAATGCACCATTTTTATCGCACCCAGATCTTACCAGAAATTTTTCCATTGCCACCGACAGTTCCAATACCGCTTTAGGCGTACACATTTTCCAGGAAATTGAAGAAGATGGTTCTACAGTAATTAAAAACATCGCATTAGCAAGCCGCATTCTGTCACCTGCTGAGCGAAATTATTCTGTTACAGAACTTGAAACATTATGTGTTGTATGGGCTTTCACGAGATTTAGACACTTTCTTTATGGCAGACATACCACCGTTTATACAGACCACAGAGCGATACAATTCCTACTTTCAGCTAAATTTACTCACGACAGATTAAGCAGATGGAAGCTTTATTTACAGGAATTTAATTTTACAATAGTTCACATTCCCGGCACACAAAATGTTATAGCAGACGCACTATCGCGTTCTCTCGGCAACAATCAGCAAGACGTAGCAACCAACTTCTGCAAAACAAATTTCAGTGTCATGTACATTCAGCAAGTTGCATTTGAAAATTTTATTTCATCGTCATTACAGGACATAGCACAAGAACAAAATAAAGACAACGTGTGGAAAGAAATTAAACACCTTTCGCAAGATAGGAATAATGTTACGATTAGAAACCATTACACTGTACGCAATGACATTTTGTTTCGCCGCTCTCATCCTGACAGCAACAATTGGTTATTATGCATTCCTGACGAACTGATTGACAAATTAATTTGGTACACTCATTTAAGTTACGCACATTACGGAGCACGAAAATATTTTCTTATACTGAGACAGAACTGTTATTTTACCAACATGGAGAAACGTATACGACGAGTTTTAGCGTCTTGTAAAATTTGCCAGAAAGCTAAATCAGACACCACTTCACATATTCCTCCTTTATATCCCATTGTACCTGTTAAACTAAGACACATGGCCGTAGTAGACATTTTTGGTCCAATTCCGAGAACTAACAGAGGTTTTTGCTTCATCTTTGTCGCTGTTGAGCTCACTTCAAAATTTGTTACTTTCACTCCATTACGCAAAGCTACTGCTAAAACTGTTTCGAAAGCATTTGTAAAACATTTTCTATTTCATATAGGGCATGTGATGAAAGTAATTTCTGACAATGGTTCTCAATTTCGTTCTGGTATATGGACACGTATGTTACGAGCTAGAAACATTTCTCCGATCTATATATCCAAGTACCATGCTTCTTCGAACCCCTGTGAAAGGTTAATGAAAGAAATTGGTAAGCTGTGCCGAATATACTGCCACAAAAGACATATTGATTGGGATACACACATACTCTCATTCCAAGATGTAATTAATTCCATTCCAAATGAATCCATTATGCTATCTCCGTCTGTTATACTGAAAAACGTTGAACCACCAAATAAAATTAAAGAATTAGTAAACTTCCCTAAATGTCGTCGCCTACGACACCACGAAATAATTGACATTGCGCAGAACAACATCAAACGTGCCGCAGAGCGCCGGAGAAGACAGCAAAAACAGGTTTGTACACGCCGCGACTTTGACGTTGGACAGAAAATATTAGTACGTACACACTATTTATCCAGTAAATTAAAAGGTAAGTGCAGTAAATTTGAACTTCTATACGCAGGTCCATATCGGATTCGCAGCATCCCTCACCCCAATGTTGTACACGTCGAAACTTTGAGAACCAGAAAATCGAAAGGCAACCACCATATCTCAAACATTAAACCGTTTATTGAATGAAGACACTTTATGATTCAACACACTATGATGCCATTTACTAATGCAATTATATTCACCTGACTAATTACTGATGATTATCGTATTTTTTCTTGGCAAGTGCCCGACAAGGTAAGGTTAGCAGGTCGCTTTTCTTGTCGTTACACAACAGACCATGCACATTTTCCATTTTCTTTTTGTGTGTATGATTGTACTCCAGTTTTATTTGTATGTATTGTGAAATAGTTAAGATATAACACACACCAGTTGACTTTGACATTTGTTGCTCTACGACACCTCAAGATCGTGCCTGTTTACCTTTTGCTGCTGCATTGTGATATTCTCTGTACATTTTGGCTTTGAACACTGTCAATGTCTTTGACATATTACGTTTTCTGTCATGTTATGCTGTATGGTTAATTATGTTACCATAAACCACTCATTATCTAGTGGGTATATGATTTAAATGCAAGACATTAATCTTTGTTCATCAATTTCAGAAAGAAATGATACGTGTAAGAAATAAATTCAACAGAAATGGGAATTTCACCTACGGAATAAACGAAAGAAGATGCAATAACTTTATGAGGAAGAGTAAATGGATCAGGATTAACAAGCATTGACAAGAATATACTATGCTCATCGTAGAATAGCAGTCTTAACTAATTTTTTCTTTCAGAATGCAACGTCATTGATGCAGGCTGTCAGACAGAACTACACATCTTAGTTTTAGTGATGAAATATGCTAGAGATAAGGAATAGTTGAGTAATGAGTAATGAAGTGATTTTTTTTGCAGATGATAATGAATACTGATGAATAATGATGAAGAATATGCTGTTATGAATAATGAAGTTTTTCTTTACAGGTGATGATAATAATGAAGTTATGATAATGTGGATAATGAAGTGATTGATAATGAAGTTTTTTCTTTACAGATGAGGATAATGTTGAAGTTATGTATTTAGGCTATGCAGTTGTTTAAGTATTTGTTGCAGTTTGTTTTGACAGCAGGTGTTATATTGCATAGTAGGATGACGGAAAGTTTTGGAAAGGACAGCTATGGAACACATTTTTATACACATTTCACTACCTGTTAATTCGAAGTTCGCTACTTTTCAGCATAGTATGCGTTTCTTCTTTCAGGTCAATAATCCATTTTGTATTTTTTCCAGGAGAAGCTTTTCATGATACTTACTAAACCTGTTACTTATTATACCTGTTCTAGTACTTGCATTTTTATTTTTTACCCATTTGTGTTTATCATTTATAAATGTGATCACATATACTGCCTTGTTACATAACCTTGCTACAGCTGACTCATGACGAATGACGTTACCTATCCTCATTTGCAGCAGTAGGTCAAAAGCAAATAGTGTTATGCCTCAGCAATTAACTATCGATCCCAACGCAATGCATTGCTAACAAAAAAATGTATTACCAGTCCCAAATAGTGATACCAGTTTGAGAAAGTTCTGAGCAATGCTGATTAGCTCTGAATAGTATGTCACTTCAGTAATGACTTCTTAATGATACAAAAAAAAATATATAAAATAATGCTTTGTAACTGGCCAAGGACTGCCACTGTTTATTGTAATGAGACTACTTATAATGGCCATGATTATTAATGCTATGACTGTAATTAACTGATTTTTAATAATGACTTCGTAATGATCTGAATAATACTGAATGATGAACAATGTTTTATTCTATTCAATACTTGCTGGCCACTGAGTGCCAATAATTAATGTCACTCAATGAATTATGTTATTAATTATGCCATTAATTAGCTCCTGTTTTCAATGTTGATGCTTTGTAACTGGAAAAGAATGTGATTGTTTAATAATGCTTTGTAATTAGGAAAAAGCTAATGATTATTACTATTGGAATGCCAAATGATTAATTAACTGTGCCATATTTTGTAACTGGAAAGGAATGTGATTGTTTAATAATGCTTTGTAATTAGGAGAAGGCTAATGATTCTTACTATATTGGAATGACAAATGATTAATTAACTATGCTGTACTTTGTAACTGGAAAAGAATGTGATTGTTTAATAATGCTTTGTAATTAGAAAAAAAGCTAATGATTCTTACTATATTGAAATGACAAGTGATTAATTATGTTTTGTAACTGGACAAGAATGAGATTACTATTGGAATGACAAATGATTAATTAACTATGCTATACTTTGTAACTGGAAAAGAATGCGATTATTTAATAATGCTTTGTAACTAGGAAAAGAAGGTTACTGATTCTATGTAAAACAATTAATGAACATATTTCTGTAATACTACATACATGGTACAGAAATGTTCAATAACTGGGCTATGAATGCCGCAAACTACTAATGAAGAATGGTATGTGACTTAATGTCCTTCACCTTATGAGCTAACTACCCTGAATTACTGCAATGTCCATTTGTCCTGTCTATCCTAGTGATCATGGAGCACTATCTTTGGTTTTGCACTAATTCTACGTTGGTGTGCCTTGTAAGAGCGTGGTGTTGACACGACATGCTGTCCACCACCGTGAGCGATGAAGACGTTATTATGGTCCCACTGTTTGGTGTACCTAGTGTACTGCCAAAATGAGAACATGGAACATTACTACGACAGTTCAGTGTCTTGGCTACGCTGATAAATTCTGATGGGAAAAGAACTTCAAATTGTGTCACTTGGTGTTGTACTTCTGTGGAAAGATATGGACTTTCAGAACAGCTATGTGCAATCTAAAGTGCTACAACCATGATGCAGTCCTTCCCTTTCCTATCCTAATTCTTGTCACATAGTGAAAATCATTTTTTTTTGCTAACATCATTTATGTTCATGGTTATACATTTTTTTTCGATTCGCTGAACTCCAGTGCGAGTACACTTATGTCACTGGTCGACACGATTTTTTGCCATTATGTTTATTTATTGCGAAAATGCTAAAGACATTTTTTTTGATTTGTTCTAAAGTACAGTATATGTGCACTCTTGTCTTTTATATTGTATATACATTTTTTATTTTAATGATATGTTCTGAACTACAGTGCATGTGCACTTCCGTTAGGTGTTAATATGTTTTCTACTGAACTTCAGTGCCTGTGCACTTTTCTCATTTTTCAATATGATTTGTACTCATTCTGTATGTTCAATACTTCAGTGCGTATGCACTTATGTCATTTGTTACTCATTGTATATACATTTCGTCATTTGCTAATATGTTCTCAACTCCAGTGCGAGTACACTCATGTCACTTATCAACATGATTTTCTACCATTCTGTTTATTTTTTCTGAAAATGCTAAAGAATTTTTTCAGTGCGTGTGCACTCTGTTATCTGTCAAATAATTTGTATGTACAGTTTTCTGATTTGCTAATATGTTTTGTACTCATATCTTGTCTTTGTCTGAATGTTTTGTACTCGGTGCATGTGCACAACATTTAATTCATGTACTACATCTAAATATTCTGTAAATTTTAGAAGTCTATAAATTAAAGAAAAATTTTGCCGCGCTTGGCAAGTCCAAATGACTCACCATCGCTGCCAAATTTTTGACCCCCCCCCCCCCCCCCCCCCCGAGTGGAGGGTTATGAAACACGTATGTAACGTAGCAGCGATGGTGAAGCATGATAAAATCTTTGACCAGAGAGCCATTTTATCGTAGTTAGTCTGCGCTTGACCGCGCGAGTGTTGCGAGCAGTACGCTAGTAGTCGTCGTGCAGTACAGTCTGTCGATAGCAGTAGCTCAGTTCAGTCGCGAGCAGTCTGTCAGTGGGCAGTCTGTGAGCAGGGCAGTATGTCGGTAATAGCAGTCGAGTGGAGTTGTGTGTGTGAGGAGTCGGCAAACGTCGACATGGCATTCTGGTCAAGAGGTTGAATGAGGTATATTGTTAATTAAGGTAATCATCAGATAATGTAAAGTTTATTTAATGTAATTAATTTCCAACAAATGCCCCAATAATAATTTTGATTTCAAAGCAATTTTTTCTTACAAAAAAAATCATTTAATTACGATTTCCTTCATTTCCCTTAAAGAAAAGTTTCAGTTAAATTTAAAAAAAAAAAAATATTATTTGCAATGCAGTTCCTCCAAGCCGTGCGCAACAATAAGAGCAGAAATTTGACAAGCAGTTTCAATGAGGTAAGAATTTAATTCTGATTTTTTTGCACAGGGCCAAAGACCGATATTTCGGTTTAATTGAATTTTCATTATCACTGAAGTTTCATTAGCATTGAATTGTTTTTCATTATTTTCGTGAGAGCTTACACCTTGAGTCAGATTGCGATTCTCACTTTTATTGTCATTAAATTTAATTGCTAGGGAGGTTACGCTTGGGTCCCGTTTATTATTATATTTTTTATTTAAATATTTCTGTGGGAACGATATTGCTTCTTGGCTCCATTTCTAAATAATATTGACATTTTTAAATTTTTGTGGGGAGGTTACAAAATTTCCGCATTCACGCATTCGTGTACCTCGTAGGTTTCCGGAACCGGGATACGTCCTAAAGTATTACATGGAGAGACCCACGTAATTTTATGTAAATGTAGCTTCGCAAAAACGACGGAAAGGAAAACAATGCACACTAATCTAATTTTTACTGTAAATAACTTCATATCTAAATAACCTATGTACATTAATTTTGTGAAATGTAATTATGATTTCATAAATAACATTTCAAACATATAGCGACAGTCAGCCTGTGGCTGATGTTATCGGTTATAATACTTTTTTGTTTTTCTTATAGAAAGTAAGTGAAGAGCGTTCATTCTCAGATCTCCTTCTGTATCTTTTCTGTTAGCCTTTACTGGCAAGCCGCACTATAGCTGCATTTCTTGCGCATCCGTAATTAATCTTTCATTTGTGTAGACAAATATGGTGCAACTGTCATGTATCAGCCTTAGAACCTTTAGTAATTAAATTAATGTATATTATTGAAGTCTTATGAGTTCTCATTTTAACATGAAATGTTTTATTGCTACAGCCAACGACCTATACGAGCTTAACGTATCGTGCCGTGGAGACGCAACGGTCGATTACAACTAGTATTCTGCCATTTATTCATTTGCAACGTACTACTGCGTCCCTGAGATTAACTGGCGAACATCACGAAGCGTTTTGCAAATTTGAATGCAAGTGCAGATCCTTAGACGATCTGGCCACAGCCTCCAAGCTACTAGTCCATTTCACACATAAATAAGAGATACCGTGACCGCAAAACTACTGGTGTATTAAAAGATGTAATGTTCTCTGCATTTTACAGCATTTTCCTAAAAGCTAATTGGCCCACTCACAAAAATGCTCCCACCATCAACAACCGCCGTCTACTCCATTTAATTTTAACATCTTTTCTACACTGATTTATTTCAATTTCTACTTCAAATCAAATTTTTATTAGTTTTACGTCAGCGGGGGCGTTATCTCACAACAGTTAAGAAGCATGGAAGGACATCGTCACGTAAAATTTCTGTGGGCTGAGAAGCAAAAATTTTTGCTTCATTCATGCGGTGGTTTTAAACAGAACTATAAGCACGTTTCAATAGTAATAAGTTGCGTATTTTAATTAAATCGGCATTTCGCTGTAATAAATAGCGATTTCTTTTGCAGTTTTAAGTTATTAGCAAAAGCGCGTGAATTTCATACATTCTCCATTTCAGGCTGCATTTCACGCAGGGTTGGCCGCTCTTAAAATTACTGGAACCGCCTGAGTGGAGCGGATTGGAATATGTACGCTCACAGTGTGAACAGGAAGATCTGTATGGACTGACAATAGAAAGATCACTGAAGAGCAGGTTTAGTTCTTTCAGTTATGAGGAAAAACTAAATATATAATAGTTATTACAATTGAAAAGCAGAAAAAACTTGTTACTAATGAAATCGGCATGCAAAACAGATGTGTTAAAAAGTTTAAGGGGAACTTAAATAAAAAAACGTACAATTCCATGGTTATGGAAATTGTTTCGCTCACCGTGCTTGCTTTTTCACAAGAAAAAAGCACTTGTTGTTATGCAGGTTTTGAGGACTTGGGTAACTTACACAAAGCTCAGGAAAGACACCATGGAATGGAAAATCACACTTGTATCAAACAGTTTACGCAATTAGGAAAAACACGGATTGTATGTTTCTTAAGTGGGCACTTCCGGCTCGCAATACAGAATTACAGTGAAAACATAAAAAGGAATTGGAGAACTTTTCTCTAAAGGTAAGAGTAGGGTGCTTTTTCTACAGCAAAATCACAATTATCTATGACACTTACTTAGGTATGTGACAAAAAGTGGAAGTAATTACGAAAAGTTTCTGGTTTTCAGAGATGTCATTGCTGATAAAGCAGCAAGTCTTTTAGTACATAATGTGTTCGGTATCCTGAAGGAATCTAATTGTGAAAGGAAAATGGTGTTGCACATATATGATGGGGCAGCTGTGATGTCATGAGAAAACAAGTACTCTTCAGACAAGAACAAGAGTAAAATGCCCACAAGCTCTCTTTCTACATTGTAATTCACGAACACTGTATTTAGTTTTGTTTCAAGCTTTATTGATCACAGTAAAATATTTTTTAATTCACATTTTGATTGTGGTATTTTGTTTTCTAAACGTACAAAGCGAATGACAACTCTCCACTGTGAAAAACAAGAGGTTTCCAAAAAAGGTTCAAATGGCTCTGAGCTCTATGGGACTTTACTTCTGAGGTCATCATGCTACGGTACTTTCGCGTTCTCGTCAATACGGTACCAGAACGTTTAAGTTCTACCACTGTAAAGACGGAAGATCCGCGATTCGGAATGTCAGAACTGTGCAGCAAGTAGCGGCAGGAACAGCACCACAAAATCACGCAGCACTAACACTCCAAACCATCGACTTTCGGAGAGAGATTTTAACCGTGTTCAACCCAGTGGTAGAGTATCGAACTATTTTTCTCCGAATCATGCACTTTGGGGAAAAGCAGTGAGAATTATTCTTTTGGAAACCTTTTATCAGACAAAGCCTGTTATAACAAAAAACTGTTTCGCTTAATAAAACGGTCGTCAGCCCAAATCGGGCACAGTGTCTACACAAAAAGATGAAGTAAATTTTCGACACTGAATAAATAATTACTTTCGCTTACTACGGTAACTTGGCAGTAAGTACTACTAATCCCACTTCCTGGTACTTACGCAATTTATCACTATACTTCAGTAATTATTTAAAGAACTCACATATGTTTCAACAAGGATACAAAAAAATATTAAACTTATAGCTATCATTCATATGACCAAAAACATTATTAAACACGACTAAATTTCATTTCTATAGGACTGTTATTTGTTAACGCTTTACTAACACCAATATTTGTCTGGCTTTCCTTGGCATGGAGAAGCAACTCGAACAATTACTGTTAAGATTGCTGCAGTTAAACAATTATGTTACTTTACTTTCAGGAATACTATTGAAAACTTATCCTCATGGCCACGCAAAGCGGTGGCCCTTAAACTGGTACGTGCAAACACTAGTATTTAATAATGATTTTCAGAATTTACTACCAAAAAATTACTCTTGCCAGTAATTTACTATTATTCGAACTTCAATAAACATTAGGATACTCGGAATAAATTCGTTTAGGTAAGGACCCTACTGAGGTAAATGACATAGGAAAATCAAGGTTAAAAGGTACATTTAATACTTATATTGCACTGATTGAAGATGGATGGTTCATACTGTGATACACTTCTAAATAAAGTACTTTGCCTGTTATTGATGTCTAAGGTGGCGTGAAGCGGTGCTGCGTAGTAACATTGCGCAGGTACGGCTCTTGATGTACTTATCTCTGTCTTCCTCTTGGTGGCGACGGTAAAATTACAAATTTCTGAGCTATTAATTTATTGCCGTTCTGCGACAATCATGTAGAATTCAGAAACATCGTCCAGTACGCCTTAGATAAGTTCGTACCGACTAAGGTCCAAAGCGAGGGGAAAGATCCACCGTTGTATAACAATCATGTACGAAAGGTACTACGGAAGCAAAGAAAGCTTCATCATAGGTTTAAGAGTAGTCGAATCATAGCTGATAAGGAAAAGCTGAACGAAGCGAAAAAGAGCGTAAAGAGAGCAATGAGAGAAGCATTCAACGAATTCGAACATAAAACATTGGCAAACAATCTAAACAAGAACCCTAAAAAGTTTTGGTCATATGTAAAATCGGTAAGCGGATCTAAATCCCCTATTCAGTCATTCGTTGACCACGATGGCACCGAAACAGAGGACGACCGAAGAAAGGCAGAAATACTGAATTCAGTGTTCCGAAACTGTTTCACTGCGGAAAATCGTAACACGGTCCCTGACTTCAGCCGTCGCACGGACGCCAAAATGGAAAATATTGAAATAAACGATATCGGAATTGAAAAACAACTGCTATCACTTAGTAGCGGAAAAGCATCCGGACCAGACGAGATACCCTTAAGAATCTACAGTGATTATGCTAAAGAACTTGCCCCCTTTCTATCAGCAATTTATCGTAGATCGCTGGAAGAACGTAAAGTACCTAGCGACTGGAAGAAAGCGCAGGTCGTTCCCATTTTCAAGAAGGGTCATAAATCAGATGCGAATAATTATAGGCCTATTTCGCTTACGTCAATCTGTTGTAGAATAATGGAACATGTTTTGTGTTCTCGTATTATGACGTTCTTAGATAATACAAATCTCCTTCATCATAACCAACATGGATTCCGCAAACAGAGATCATGTGAAACTCAGTTCGCCCTATTTGCCCAAGAAATTCACAGTGCCGTAGACACTGGCGAGCAGATTGATGCCGTATTCCTGGACTTCAGGAAGGCATTTGATACGGTTCCGCACCTACGTTTAGTGAAAAAAATACGAGCTTACGGAATATCGGACCAGGTTTGTGATTGGATTCAGGATTTCCTAGAAGAAAGAACACAACATGTCATTCTTAACGGTTCAAAATCTGCAGATGTAGAGGTAATTTCGGGAGTACCGCAGGGAAGCGTGATAGGACCTTTATTGTTTACAATATACATAAATGACTTAGTTGACAACATCGGTAGCTCCGTGAGGCTATTTGCGGATGACACGGTTGTCTACAAGAAAGTAGCAACATCAGAAGACTCGTACGTACTCCAGGAGGACCTGCAGAGGATTAATGCATGGTGCGACAGCTGGCAGCTTTCCCTAAACGTAGATAAATGTAATATAATGCGCATACATAGGGGCAGAAGTCCATTCCAGTACGATTATGCCATAGGTGGTAAATCATTGGAAGCGGCAACGACGGTAAAATACTTAGGAGTTACTATCCGGTGCGATCTGAAGTGGAATGATCACATAAAACAAATAGTGGGAAAAGCAGGCGCCAGGTTGAGATTCATAGGAAGAATTCTAAGAAAATGTGACTCATCGACGAAAGAAGTAGCTTACAAAACGCTTGTTCGTCCGATTCTTGAGTATTGCTCATCAGTATGGGACCCTTACCAGGTTGGATTAATAGAAGAGATAGACATGATCCAGCGAAAAGCAGCGCGATTCGTCATGGGGACATTTAGTCAGCGCGAGAGCGTTACGGAGATGCTAAACAAGCTCCAGTGGCGGACACTTGAAGAAAGGCGTTACGCAATACGGAGAGGTTTATTATCGAAATTACGAGAGAGCACATTCCGGGAAGAGATGGGCAACATATTACTACCGCCCACATATATCTCGCGTAATGATCACAACGAAAAGATCCGAGAAATTAGAGCAAATACGGAGACTTACAAGCAGTCGTTCTTCCCACGCACAATTCGTGAATGGAACAGGGAAGGGGGGATCAGATAGTGGTACAATAAGTACCCTCCGCCACACACCGTAAGATGGCTCGCGGAGTATAGATGTAGATGTAGATGTAGATGTAGAACACGTCCGAGGCTAAAAACACAATCTTGCAGGTAAATTCGGGGCCTCTAGTGCTTGAACAACGTAATGCGTCTTCCCCATTTGCAGGACAGCTGCCGACTTATTAGCCACTTGCGCGCCAAATCTCACTTCCGCGCCCCACCGCCTTTTCCATTCCACGGACTTCCGTTCTACCTATGATCCCTACACCCTTTCAATTTACACTTCTGCTTACTCTCGTTATAGTATTTTCTTAATTTCTCAAAATTATTATGGAGCAAAAAAAATTTTAAAATATACAGATTAATAGCAGTATTATATTTACAAAAGCATTACAGTCAGTCCCCTAGAACTTCGAACTACTTAAACCTAACTAACCTGACGACATCCCACACACATCCATGCCCGAGGCAGGATTCGAACCTGCGACTGTTGCGGTCGAGCGGTTCCAGACTGTAGCGCCTAGAACCGCTCGGCTACTCTGGCCGGCAAAAGGTTTCCAGATCACATCGTGCTAAAAGGTATTACAATCTGTGTACGAAAACAAACAGGTATAGATAATTAAACTCAGTGGTCGAAAATGACATCTGGATATAATATATGGTGCTCATAATCTTCTTTCAACATTATGTAGGTTTCATTTCAACAGTTTTCTTAATATAATCAACAGCATATTTCCTCAGTATGATGTAAGGTATCCAGTATTCCGAAAAGAAGGCTTTTGATATTGAATTTTAAAGTAAACAAGTTGAAAAATTGTCCGTGCATCGCACGAAATTCAGGCATGACTTTGAATCTATCTGGTATAAATTATCTGAGGTTTGTGATAATCCTGGCCCTAATAAAAGACTTAGAGTAGATATTATACCACGGGAAAATTTATCAACTGCCTATAAGAGGTTATTCTGGAAAATTATTGACTTCATGAAAAGCGATAGTGTTTCCAGATTTACTGATTTAGAAAACTTCTATTTCCCAGTAATTTAAACTAATACCTTGCTAAATAGTTTACAGAAAAATGAGTTTTGAGTTTGAAGCAGATCGTTGCAATATTATTTGACTTAACAACACCGAGAAGTGAATTGTGTGTGTTATTAAGAAACAATTAAAGGCATAAGACATTCTTGTGAAGTAGCACCAGTACTTGGCAGAAGCAGGATTAGTTGCTGTGTTTCCAGCAATTCTTAAACTTGTCCTTCTAGTAATTTCCATTGCAACATCCAATTCGTGTGAGTGGTCATTCTCAGCAAAGAAGATGATTGAATCCTGTTTTAGAAACAGCTAGTACTCAAGGGAAGCCTTCTACACTGGGTCTTCTCAGAAGGTCCCAACTTGCAACATTGTGTCAAATCCCATCCTTCTACGATGATTTAACTGATATCTTCGGTAGGAAAACCAGAAGGACAGATTCTATGTACAAAAATATAAGATATGAAATTTAATTTAGTGTTATTTATAAGTATGTATCACTGGCTATCTTCCCGTAAGAATTTAAATCTATTCACAGGTTTCTCTTACAGAGATTAACAAAATATTATAGATACGACATTGGTTTAATGAAAATTTTTACTTGGAGCTTGCATCAAATTGAAAGCCACGCCTCACCACTGATTATTTTTCTACTCTAAAGTGGACGGAAGAAATAATAATGTTACATGCATTTCTCCTGCAACGAGGAAAGTTATTGTCATGGACAGAGACGTGAAGGTTTCACTAAAGTTTCTATTTCACTGTTCATCAGGCAACGATATGGCCAAATGGAGATATTTTTAATGGAAATCATTGAGCAAATTGTTTATTTATGTGCCTTGGTTGCAGTAATTCAAGATCGGTCACTGGTTCCGTCGTCATCTACATCTACATCTACGTCTACATGAATTCTCTGCAAATCACATTTAAGTGCCTGGCAGAGGAGTATTTCATTTGATCGTCGGTTTATTCCAACATCAGCGCGCCGGAACAAAAACTGCGTCGTAAAAAATTGAAACTTAATTTTTCACGCTTCGTATGATATTTTGAAGTGCAGTCTTGTTAATGAGCTGATTCATTTCATCACCCGTTGTAGAGTGCAGAGAAAGGATTTCATAGTGATAAACAATCCAGACATTACTATGAATGCAAATATGCTATTGAGTGTGACTAATGAATATCCTAGTTTTTAGCTCCAGCGTTAATGTTAAAACATAATTTGTATAATATAATAATGAAATTACAGGTATTTGTATCACCGCTATTTAAATACGCAAACTTCTCCTTATTTTATGTTTTTATGCCTTACAGTAGCGATAATGGTGAATGTTATTTGTCAGGAACAGTAATGACAGTCCAGAGGGTCTCTAAACTTGAAACTGAAAGTTTTATGAAACCTGACGTCGAGTGGTATGGAGTGCCGCGTAATGCAGAAAAGAAGAGTACGTGTTACCGCGTGCGGCAGAAATGGCTTTGGCCCAGTTCTGCCAGCGGCAGTATTTCCGTGTCGACTTGTTCACCCAATCTAACTTTGCGCCGTGTTTCCCTTGGCGGCCCCAGGGAGGCGAAGTATCACAGCAGAAGTGTCGGCTCAATCAGAGATCAGCACCGAAAACATTCGGCTCATGCCCGTAGAGCCCCCGTGGGGCCCCAACCGCGCCCCTCCTCTGCATGCCGGTGCGGTCCCTCACAGAGCGGCGCCCCTGCAAAACAGCCGACTGCTGCGTGCGCCAGCGCGGCGGATGGGCTCCCAACGATGGTCCCACTACCTGCTGTACTTTTTACGATGTCAAAAGATACAATATTTTACACATATGTGTAAACTATAGCAGAAGACTTATATACGCAGAATGAAACCAAAAGTGTTACACAAGAATGCATCTGTCCTGTATTAATCTAACTTTGTGGGTATCTTTATAACATAACTGATATTATATATTTTTATACATCCAGTCCATCACATATATCAGTATGAGGTGCTACCCCTATGGACCTTGCGACATTTTCTAACGTAATAGTTTATTTAACGGACACCCACAGCTAAAATACTTCAAGTTAAATAACTTTACTGTGTTTAGACCTTTAGATTACGTTGCAGGATGGGGGGGGGGGCGGTTCATTTACATTTGGTATTCATCGGAAACCTGCCAAGGCAGACTTAATGATACATAGCCCGTCCAAGCACACTCTCCATTACAGACAGACTGATTTCGGACTATGCTCTAGACGTTATGTGTTTAACACTCCATTGTCGGTGGAAACACTGAACCGGGAATACATTGTTATCCAGACTGTGGCATTTACTAATGGATATCACAGTGACTTTGTACGGAATATTAACGGAAGCATTGTCACGAATGAAAAACAGCCCACAGCTGCACTAATTATGTTCATTGCAAACCTTGACCATGGTTTCTGCTATAGTAATATAGCCCTCTTCATGAGTCCTAAGAAGTGATCAAAATAACATCTAGACCAGTAATACAATCTATACACCAAATTCTAAAATTACGTATGTGATAACATATTACTTACGTGTTGTTCTTGTTGTGGTCTTCAGTCCTGACACTGGTTTGATGCAGCTCTCCATGCTACTCTATCCTGTGCAAGCATCTTCATCTCCCAGTAACTACTGCTACCTACATCCTTCAGAATCTCCTTAGTGTACTCATCTCTTGGTCTCCCTCTACGATTTTTACCCTCCACGCTGCCCTCCAATACTAAATTGGTGATCCCTTGATGCCTCAGAACATGTCCAACCGACCGATCCCTTCTTCTAGTCAAGTTCTGCCACAAATTTCTCTTCTCGCCAATCCTATTCAATACCTCCTCATTAGTTATGTGATCTACCCGTCTAATCTTCAGCATTCCTCTGTAGCATCACATTTGAAAAGCTTCTATTCTCTTATTGTCTATGTTTCACTTCCATACATGGCTACACTTCATACAAATACTTTCAGAAACGACTTCCTGACACTTAAATCTATACTCGAAGTTCACAAATTTCTCTTCTTCAGAAACGCTTTCCTTTCCATTTCCAGTCTACATTTTATATCCTCTCTGCTTCGACCTTCCTCAGTTATTTTGCTCCCCAAATAGCAAAACTCACTTACTACTTTAAGCGTCTCATTTCCTAAACTAATTACCTCATCATCACCCGACTTAATTGGACTACATTCCATTATCCTCGTTTTACTTTTGTTGATGTTCATCTTACACCCTCCTTTCAAGATACTATCCATTCCGTTCAACTGCTCTTTCAAGACCTTTGCTGTCTCTAACAAAATTACAATGTCATCGGCGAACCTCAAAGTTTTTATTTCTGCTCCATGGATTTTAATACCTACTCCGAATTTTTCTTTTGTTTCCTTCACTGCTTGCTCAATATACAGATTGAGTAACGTCGGGGAGAGGCTACAACCCAGTCTCACTCCCTTCCCAACCACTGCTTCCCTTACGTGTCCCTCGACTATTATACCTGCCATCTGGTTTCTGTACAAATTGTAAATAGCCTTTCGCTCCCTATATTTTACCCCTGCTTCCTTCAGAATTTGAAACATAAGCTTTTAAAAATGAAAAATGTCCTAAACCAGCGGTTGCGTCAAGATCAATAAAATAAAATAACTTGAACAGACATAAGCCTGTTTCGATCATAAGTAAAACTACATATGGCACCGTATGTCCTCCGCCACTACATCTGTTATACTAGGAGCACGGTCGTTAAATGTGCTACATCCTGCGCGCCATAGGTGGCGCTCCCCACATTGAGCTACATAGAGCCGTTTATCAGGAAACTAGTTGATATCTACGATAAGATATTAATAACAAGCCTACAAGAGCGACTGAGGGACCTTATTACTACGACTGTCCAACTGTTAAATTGCTGTTGCATACGATCATTAAAGTGGTCAAACATTAACAAATTCATATGACAAAGTTTGCATCATTACTTAAAGCTACATTCACAAACGGGGCTATTATATGTAAGTATAACTCCAACTTAAATTATACGCTCTAACAGCTTACACAGGTAATTCTACCAGCCGACCTTTGTCGTTGTACACAGGCACGCTACTAATGAATGACGATAGTTCTACGAATAGCAGTCTAGTGCTTTAGTGCGGTAACATGGCACAAGTCAATGAAAGGCACATTAACATAACTGTCTCAACACAAACTACTGTTAACATAGTAACAGCTCACGGCTCTTTACGACAATTTCCTACAGGAGCATTGTCCTAAAACAGTAGTTTATCTCAAATGATCATATAATAATATGGTACAATCGAGTCACCACTAGTGCCTATCTACTGTGACCAATACGGGCTGAAAACCTTCAAGGAAGCTGGAACTTTTCAAATAATACTGATCATTCAGCAAATTCCTATTGTCACATATTTTGTCACATATTTTGTGCCTTACATCTTGCTCAATACTCACATCACTAAGCTCACCAGGGTCGTCTCTTTGATTTTCATGCAATGTTGTTTATGTAGTTCAAAATCATTGATGTGGCTACATTAGGACCTTACCTTGTTCCATGTTCAAGATAGCAGTAACTGGGAACTGAGTCATCTGCCAGACTGTGAATTCCAAAAATATTGTACCATAACTGCATCGCATAGTATATAACATTTGACTGCAAGGAACAAGTTTTGCATTTAATCAAATGAAATACAGTTAATAAACTCTTGTTCTGGACTCGACGACGGTTCAGTCCGCGTCTGGCCATCCTGATTTAGGTTTTCCGTGATTTCCCTAAATCTCTCCAGGTAAATGCCGGGCTGGTGCCTCTGAAAGAGCACGGCCAACTTCCTTCCCCGTCCTTCCCTAATCCGATGAGACCGATCATTTCCTGTCTAGTTTGCTCCCCCCCCTCCCCCCCCCCTCCCCCCCTACCACGACAACCCAACCCAACCCAAACTCTTCTTTTGCTTTTAGAATATCGTTTCGTTCCATGCTTACAAAAACTTCTATCCTCTTCAAGCACAAGTATAATAATTTTGGCACTTCTGATTGACTCCTCTCGAAACCTCTTCACCCAACTTTAACTTCACTGTTCAGTGAATCACAAACAGTACATATATATGAGACCTAGTGTATTATCAACTGTCCAGTAACTTTTATAAGTAAGACTTTTATGGTATTTATGCAAAAATTGCATCTGCGTATCGCTTGTAGTCAGACCTTTTGGTATTTATTTTTTATTTGATTTATTACGCAGAGACTACTGTGACTACCTTGCTTTATAGGGCTTTATTTGACATTCAGTCAACTGAACAATCGGCTCTAGTTTCTCGTTTCGTCTTGTTTTTGTGGAAAGCTCATTTATATTTTGGAGAGTGCCCATACGTTACGGTAGCATTGTGAACTCTGTGCCGTCTGTGGTTGGTTATTCAATGAGAGCAGAGGAAAGCTATTTTACAAATTGGAACATTCATACCTTCAGAGCTCAACTTTTAGGAAAATGCAGATGCATGAAAACGATCTCCTTTGTCTGCAATCCTGGAACGCTTGCTCTGAATGTGGTGCTTAGTAATCAGTCCAGAAAGATGAGAATAGGAAACTTAGGAATCCTTGACTCGTCAGGCCTTTGTACACTTAACAAGAGACTATCCTTTCCGTAGAAGGCCAACATTTTCAAATGGATTTTTCTGAAGAGCTGTATGGCTTTTGCCGAAACATATTCCGACTTGAAATAGACCCTGTGACAGGGAAGAGCAAGG
The DNA here is from genome assembly GCF_021461385.2 of Schistocerca piceifrons. Classification (NCBI taxonomy): domain Eukaryota; kingdom Metazoa; phylum Arthropoda; class Insecta; order Orthoptera; family Acrididae; genus Schistocerca; species Schistocerca piceifrons. Next base: position 610,996,647 of record NC_060142.1, on the reverse strand, counting down.
CGGTACTAGCTCAAAAAGTATGTTTTAGCACTTGCCCGATTTTTGTAATATTCCCCTCCCTTACACATTCCGTCTGTAAATTATGCTTCTACGGATTTCATACTTAACGGTCAATAGTAGCATACTTTGATATTGTACGACCACGTAAGTTCTGCTCTAACTCACGCGTATATATACTGTGCTCACGCAAACAGCTTAAAATTTCATAAAATAAAAATCTGATACATGACAGTGATTCAACCTGTCTGTCGTGAACGATAAACCACTATATAGGTCACGCAAGTTCACAGCTCTTCAATTTTGTAAATAAACGCATGAGTTTTCAGAAGTAAATTCTAGCGTTTCTTCTCCATGTAGATCGATAGCGCTAAACATATGGGCGTCGATAGGAATATGAAATGGGTCGCACTCGGCCACCATATAACTCTCAATATACTCTACGAAGCTACATAGACTTTCCAATCAAGCCGGCCGGTGTGGCAGAGCGGTTCTTGGCGGTTCAGTCTGGAATCGCGCGACCGCTACGGTCCCAGGCTCGAATCCTGCCTCGGGCATGGATGTGTGTGATGTCTTTAGGTTATTTACGTTTAAGTAGTTCTAAGTTCTAGGGGACTGATACCCTCAGATGTTACGTTCCATAGTGCTCATAGCCATTTGAACCAGTTTTTCCAATCAAACACGTTGGAGATTCTCAGTTTCAATTATTATACCCATGTCACTATTCGGTGGTAAGGCTAACTTTACACATTTCGATAGGCCTGTGAAAACAGAATTATCCGTCTTCACCTACGAAAATGGCATGTTGCACGAATGGATAGCGCAAAGTAAAAGAAGGTTTCTGAATTCTGTCTGCAGGGTTAATAGGAGAGCCGTATCTACACTCCTGGAAATTGAAATAAGAACACCGTGAACTCATTGTCCCAGGAAGGGGAAACTTTATTGACACATTCCTGGGGTCAGATATATCACATGATCACACTGACAGAACCACAGGCACATAGACACAGGCGACAGAGCATGCACAATGTCGGCACTAGTACAGTGTATATCCACCTTTCGCAGCAATGCAGGCTGCTATTCTCCCATGGAGACGATCGTAGAGATGCTGGATGTAGTCCTGTGGAACGGCTTGCCATGCCATTTCCACCTGGCGCCTCAGTTGGACCAGCGTTCGTGCTGGACGTGCAGACCTCGTGAGACGACGCTTCATCCAGTCCCAAACATGCTCAATGGGGGACAGATCCGGAGATCTTGCTGGCCAGGGTAGTTGACTTACACCTTCTAGAGCACGTTGGGTGGCACGGGATACATGCGGACGTGCATTGTCCTGTTGGAACAGCAAGTTCCCTTGCCGGTCTAGGAATGGTAGAACGATGGGTTCGAGGACGGTTTGGATGTACCGTACACTATTCAGTGTCCCCTCGACGATCACCAGTGGTGTACGGCCAGTGTAGGAGATCGCTCCCCACACCATGATGCCGGGTGTTGGCCCTGTGTGCCTCGGTCGTATGCATTCCTGATTGTGGCGCTCACCTGCACGGCGCCAAACACGCATACGACCATCATTGGCACCAAGGCAGAAGCGACTCTCATCGCTGAAGACGACACGTCTCCATTCGTCCCTCCATTCACGCCTGTCGCGACACCACTGGAGGCGGGCTGCACGATGTTGGGGCGTGAGCGGAAGACGGCCTAACGGTGTGCGGGACCTTAGCCCAGCTTCATGGAGAATGGTCCTCACCGATACCCCAGGAGCAACAGTGTCCCAAATTTGCTGGGAAGTGGCGGTGCGGTCCCCTACGGCACTGCGTAGGATCCTACGGTCTTGGCGTGCATCCGTGCGTCGCTGCGGTCCGGTCCCAGGTCGACGGGCACGTGCACCTTGCGCCGACCACTGGCGACAATATCGATGTACTGTGGAGACCTCACACCCCACGTGTTGAGCAATTCGGCGGTACGTCCACCCGGCCTCCCGCATGCCCACTATACGCCCTCGCTCAAAGTCCGTCAACTGCACATACGGTTCACGTCCACGCTGTCGCAGCATGCTAGCAGTGTTAAAGACTGCGATGGAGCTCCGTATGCCTCGGCAAACTGGCTGACACTGACGGCGGCGGTGCACAAATGCTGCGCAGCTAGCGCCATTCGACGGCCAACACCGCGGTTCCTGGTGTGTCCGCTGTGCCATGTGTGTGATCATTGCTTGTACAGCCCTCTCGCAGTGTCCGGAGCAAGTATGGTGGGTCTGACACACCGGTGTCAATGTGTTCTTTTTTCCATTTCCAGGAGTGTAGATTACTCTTAACATACAAGTAATTCATGAGTTTTAATTACAACTGAAGCATGTTAAAATGTTTGTGAAAATTTTGTTTTGCATAATAAACTAAAAGAAGTGTAAAAAAGTGTATTCACAGCTTTCCATCTGCGATGACGAAAAAACTGTCAGAATAATTTTCAATAATAATGAACAGACACGCGAGACAGTCATAGCCACGAAGAAGTGATCTTTTTTTATATTTACTTTCACGATTATTTTATTTTTAATTCTGTTGACTAAACAACGAATTCTTTTTCAGTTATTGTATTGATTGTGTTTTAGAAGAAAGGGTGTTCGCTGTCGAAGCTATGCAGACTTGGAGAACCATAAATGGAAGAGGACGTCAACTTAAGACTACAAGTCTGGCGGATTTTAGTCATTCAAGAAATACGATTTGTCTGTGGACTCCACCGCAGCTAGTATATTAAAAGACATGGGAAATATGACGACCTACTTGCGTCTGACGAGATAAACATGCAAATGAAAACTGCTTGCTATTCAACGATTATAAGAAGACCTCCGTGCCGGAGAACAGGCGACGGATTAGTGTCACGACAGATTAATGCCCTGTGTGATTTACGACATCTGCCGATGCTGACGAGATTCTGACTAGGAAGACCTCGATCCATTTTAGCGTGTCGCGGCAGAGGCCGTTCGGCGTCCGACATCTGTGCGCCACGGCCTACTTCTGCCACGCGGCGCAGTGAGTTTCCGTCCACTTTGCTGCACCAGCGGACTGCTCGTGCCGACGAACGCCGTGCAATTATCCTCCGCTGGCTGCGGCGTTAATATCAAGGGGACGGCAGCTGACCCGGAATTTCATACGGGCTCCGGTACGGCGCGTAATGAGACGGCTGCGGCGGGCGGTGACGTCGTGGGAGGCCATCCCTCGGACGCGACACGTGCGCCGCCCGACAGTCACCACCAGAAGCAGCAGCAGCAGCAGCAGCCTTCCCTCCCACCACCGGACGAACGTGTGTGTCACCGCGCGCTGCCCCGCTGATGAGCTTCCGGGAACCGCTCTGCGCCGGGCCACCTGAGTACCTCCCCGTGATGAGCGACCAGGTAGAGGCGCTGCTCTGCTATATTCGCCGCTCCAATCTTCGTACGTTAACGTACTGAATTTCCCTAGCCGGCAGAGGAATGAGATCTGACGCAAATGAGACCCGCTTTACGACTCCCTACCAGTCGAATTTTGGAACAAGGTAACACTATTAGGAAAAGTTTCTGCAATTACCTCTCCCCTTCCACGAGATAACGCAAAAGATATCAACATGTGACAGAGGTGGCACTGACGTCATTAAAATCTTCTACAAATAAGGAATACCAGCAGTCGTACTTTTTTGTAAAACACAGAGGGGTCCAAAAAACCGTATCCACTGTTTAACTTGCCAACTAACTGACGGAGTTGTCTCATTTGTGGTGAAAGTTAGCTTAATGTCCAACTTAAAGATATCACTGTAGGTCTTCGAAATGGTCACCATCAACAATCACACACAAATGATGCCGCCGAACTGCAGCACGAATTACTGACTGCAAGGTGATCAGTCGGAAAATTGCACATAAATCTACGATGGATTCTCGAAGTTCATCCCATGTACGTGGCTTTTGTCGATAAACGACGTCCTTTAGTGTTCCCCACAGGTAAAAGACCAGAGGAGTTAGGTCTGGGGAATGTGGTGGATACTCCACAGCACTTCTGCGGCCTCTCCATCTTCGTGGTAGATTTTCGTCGAGATACGCACTAATGGAATGGACAGTGTCTTAAAAGGAGGATATAAGATGAACATCAACAAAAGCAAAACGAGGATAATGGAATGTAGTCGAATTAAGTCGGGCGATGCTGAGGGAATTGGATTAGGAAATGAGACACTTACAGTAGTAAAGGAGTTTTGCAATTTGGGGAGCGAAATAACTGATGTTGGTGGAAGGAGTGAGTATATTAAATTTAGACTGGCAATGGCAAGGAAAGTGTTTCTGAAGAAGAGAAATTTGTTAACATCGAGTAAAGACTTAAGTGTCAGGAAGTCGTTTCTGAAAGTATTTGTATCGAGTGTAGCCTTGTATGGAAGTGAAATATAGACGATAAATAGTTTGGACAAGAAGAGATAGAAGCTTTACAAATGTGGTGCTACAGAAGAATGCTGAAGATTGGATGGGTACATCACATAACTAATGAGGAGGGTTTGAATAGAATCGGGAAAAAGAGGAGTTTGTGGCACAACTTGACAAGAAGAAGGGACCGGTTGGTAGGACATGTTCTGAGGCATGAAGGGATTACAAATTTAGCATTGGAGGGCAGCGTGGAGGGTAAAAATCATAGAGGGAGACCAAGAGATGAATACACTAACCAGATTCAGAACGATGCAGTTTGCAGTAAGTGCTGGGAGATGAAGAAGCTTGTACAGGATAGAGTAACATGGAGAGCTGCATCAAACCAGTCTCAGGACTGAAGACAACAACAACAACGCCCTAACACGATTTTGGTAGTGGGCTGGGGCACCATCTTGCTGAAAGTAAACTCTTCCGTCCCCATACAAGTCATGGGTGGCAGGTAAAATTGATATCTGAAGCTCCTGAAGGTACACCTAACCGCTGTGCCGTCAAAGATGAATGGCCCAATCAAGCCCCGGTAAGACACCCCACACCACACATTTACTCCGGGAAAATTCACGGCTTTGTCTACATGGAGGTTCGGATTTTCGGCGGCCCAGTGGATGCAATTGTGGCGATTTACTGCACCAATGAGTTTCAACTGTGACTCATCAGACCACGCAATCATTTCTGCAAACTCTTCATCGTTGCGCACCATGTTAGTAAACTACTCCCAGTACGCCATTCTACGATGTGGGTCGTCCTCCTTCATTGCGTGTAGCAGTCGTGGGATGTAGCACTTCCACTTTGCTGTCTTCAAAAGTCGTTCAACACTTGAGCGACTCACTCTAGTTTCACAGCCACACTGTCTCACAGACTTCCGTGGTGAGCTAGTGAATTCTTGTAACACATGTCGGGAGTTAACTCGACTTGCTACTGTTACAGGTCGTCCAGATCGTTGTTTGTGTACATCTTTAACACAGCCATCGGCTTAAAATTTGTCTCGAATGAGACGAATCGTTAAACGTGTCGGTGACTCTGTTTGATACTCATTTCGCTATTACCGTTGAACCTCATGAATGTTTTCGTACTTAAAATACCACTGCAAAACTGACTTCCTTTAATCGGATGTAACCTTGCGCCAGCCATCTTTACTCGAGTAACTAGGTGCAACTAAGAACGAAACTCTGACTATCTGGCGACTGTCTCCTGACAAAACAAAACAACGGAATACAACGCTTTTGTGGGGATTGCCCGAACTACAAACTATTACACTTCAAAGATGAGACAAATACATCAATTAGTTTGCCAGTTAGGTACTTGGAAACAGTGGATAAATTTTTTTGGACCCCTCTGTATATTAATTACACGACCCGGTTCGAGAAGCTATGAATGTCATCCTCTGGTCCCTTTGAAAAATAAGAGTTTTGCATAGGGTCCTGAATATGACACGAAAGCATTGTGGTTGCGTAATTAATATATTTCATAAAAAGTACGACTGCTGGTATCCCTTATTTCTACAAGTTTATGACCAGCCGCGTGCCCACATTCACTTCAATGATGAATCATGTAAAACTCAACAAATTCTGTATTTATCTCGTTGACACAGAGTGGGAACAACGGGGTACGGCCAAACTTCCAAAGCATCTACGGCTATAACCATACGTTGCAAACCATTGTTGATCTTCAGAGCTGACGGTAACTCCAACTCTACCAAGTATTAGAGCTTCTTCCCGTTGCATTCACGTAAGGAGCATGGAGGATAATGATTACTGCATACTGTAATTAGTGTGAGCTTTGTACGTTCTACCCATGCGAGGGGAGGGGGTGGGGTTACAGTATATTCCTAGATTCCTCACTGAGAACATTATAATGTGGCTTTTACAAGATACATTATATGTTTCCAGAATAAGAAACATTCCCCAAGCTGTGGCTAAGCCATGTCTCCGTAATATCCTTTCCTTCAGGTGTGCTAGTCCTGCAAGGTTCGCAGGAGAACTTCTGTAAAGTTTGGAAGGTAGGAGACGAGGTATTGGTGGAAGTAAAGCTGTGAGGACGGGCGTGAGCCGTGCTTGGGTAGCTCACTTGGTAGAGCACTTGCCCACGAAAGGCAAAGGTCCCGAGTTTGAGTCTCGGTCCGGCACACATTTTAATCTGCCAAGAAGTTTTACATTAAATGTATTCGAAATTGCGAACAAGGACAGCCTTCAACTGTAGAGCTGAATGACGGCAGTGAAAATTAGTACAGGACCGGGCCACTAGCTCGAATTTCCCCCTTATCGCGGGCGGTCGCCTTACCATTTGGCTATCCGTGCACGACTCACTGGCAGGCCTGAACTTCCATATGTCGTCGACCACGTGCCTGCGACCTGTACTCGTACATCCATTATGTATATTCCGCACACGTTGTACATGAAAGTTACTTTCCCGGTATCGGAAGATACACACGATACTGCAGTGCTTGTGTTGCTCTGATTACGATGCAAGGTTCCTTCGGACATGCATACTTGTCCTTATTCGCAATTGCGAATATATTTCATGTATTACGTAACGGCTCTAATCGCTGCGTTGCCTGTTCCTTCGGGCTTGCATGCATGTCCAAAGGGAATTTTAATCAGAATAACACAGAAACTGCAATATCGTATTTTACAAGATAGGTTGGATCTATTTTCAGATGTCCCACGTGCCGAACAAACATGAAACTATTCATGCTGTAATCTCACATGTTAATCTCCTTGGATGCCATAAACTTGAATAATTCCCTAGGGTGGAAGGCACCAGTGTCTTTCAAGCAATCGTTTTTTCTAGTTCAATTCCATTTTCAAAGTCACCTACTAAAGAACCATTGTCTGCCAACTGCCTCACTTACGACTGAACTTATGTGCTTGCTCCATGTTAGATTTCTAGTTGGCTGATGTTACAGTCTGAAGATAATACGCTTTTTCAGTTCGTCAAGTGCGTAAGTTTACTTTTCTGTACATCTAAAGCGAGTTACCACTTTTCGACCTACTCTGACATCTTATCAAGACCTGACTAACCATTCGCGTAGCTTTTCTGAGACAGAACTTCATTATAAATAATTGCGTCATCTGCGAAAAATCCGATGAAGAAATAAGCTGGCCTTATAATGATTAGTCACATAGTTACAAGAGCACATTGGCCGCTTTGGAGTGTAGTTGATGGTGTAGAACTGGTAGTCAAAAGGCACTCCTCCTTACAAGTAAAACGTGGAAGTGAACTGCTGTATGTGCAAGTCAGCTGAATAGAATAAGCAAAGTAGCATAAAGAAGCTATCGTGTTTGGACATTTCCATAACCACACCGCAAGTGTATCATATGGACTGCCCAATGCAGCCACGCAACACGGCTTAAGAATGGTGGCCGTAGAAACGACCTACCCGAAAGTGTAGGACGACGAGGGTCACGAATTATGAATGACAGTCCGTTTCAAAACCGACAGTAAATGCTGCTTAAGTTTGCCGATGACATTGTAATTCTGTCAGAGACAGCAAAGAACCTGGGAGAGCAGCTGCACGGAATGGACACTTTCTTGAAAGGAGGATATAAGATGAACATCAACAAAAGTAAAACGAGGTTAATGGAATGTAGTCGAATTAAATCGGGTGAAGCTGCAGGAATTAGACTAGGAAATGAGATGCTTAAAGTAGCAAATGAGTTTTGCTATTTGGGGAGCAAAATAACTGATGATGGTCGATGTAGAGAGGATATAAAATGTAGACAAGCAATGGCAAGGAAAGCGTTTCTGAAGAAGAGAAATTTCTTAACATTGTGTAGAGATTTAAGTGTTAGGAAGTCGTTTCAGAAAGTGTTTGTATGGAGTGTATCCATGCATGGAAGTGAAACGTGGATTCGAACCTGCGACCGTAGCAGCAGACTGAAGCGTCTAGAAACGCTAGGCCACAACGGCTCGGTAGCCGATACCATTAAGCACTAAAATCAGGACCAGATCCATAGTGTACGATCTACATTTTTCGTCATATCGATGAAGGCAGATCTTCTAGAACGTGCCATATTCTCTAGTGGGGCAATAGCAATGGCGGTGAAGCTGAGAATTTCAGTTAACGAAACGTAAAAAAGAGACAGAATCTGTTCGAGCGTTTTGAACGTATCTCTTAGCATGTATAGGGAGCCGAAAATGTAGTAATTGTTACTAACACTAGATTGATAAACACACATTAGAATTTACGATTGCAGTAGAGTAGCAAACAGAACAATGCAATGCAATGTGTGTGAAATCTTACGGGACTTAACTGCTATGGTCATCAGTCCCTAAGCTTACACACTAGTTAACCTAAATTATCCTAAGGACAAACTCACACACCCATGCCCGAGGAAGGACTCGAACTTCCGCCGGGACCAGCCGCACAGTCCATGCATGACTGCAGCGCCCCAGACCGCTCGGCTAATCCCGCGCGGCGAAACAGAACATTCTGTATTGATTTTTGTATGGAACATACCACTGGACATCTAATAATTGTAACTGATTAATTTCATAACCTATTAATTATGACATCCTCTGAAAAACTTTGAGTAGTATAATTTACGATTCTTTAGTAGCAATGTAACATTTTCCACCCTACGGTGTTCTAGGATTAAGAAAAATCAAGCTACGTTCACAGGATATGAACAACTCGAAACAGCGTTCGTCAATGTAAAATGGTGCAAGTTGTTAGAAATCTTTAGGAAATTAGATGTGAGCTGTAGAGTAAGTCCCAAATTGTGAGCAAACTCCAAACTGCTGATCTTAACACAGGGTGAAGAAACAGGATAATAGTTGAACTCAGGTCTGCCAATGTTGCTAAGTCACTGTGATGTCTTTATTACGCAAAGAGAAAATTCTTGGATGTCATATATCTACAAACATAATACATAAACAGGGAATTATCTGCGACGTCGTTAACGTTATCAATGATGAAGACATAGTAACTGATACACAGTCCCCGCTTCCAGTGGTTAAAATGGAAATATACTCCAAAAAACGTGTGGGCAATGGCGTAGAAGTCTGCAGAGCTACACTGGTAGTTCAGGTGATTTTCAGGTCTCAGAGACTTCCAGATTATGTGTCAGTTTGAGGCATGAGATGCAGGTCTCAACTACACAGACTGCCAGCTAGAAAATGTTACAACTGTCTCCGGTTTAGTCACGTAAGGGCGCAGTTTCGCAGTAAGGCACGCTGCTCGAGACATGGTGGTCAACATGGTCTCTTTTATTGTATTTTAACGGCTGCTTCTCTGCTTCTTGGTGCCTGTACTGCTCTGGTATTCTGGTAATCATCATTTTTAACAACCAGAACTGCCCATTATACAGTCAAGTATTCCACCACTGTCATGTTTTGGCCCTCTGGCTTCAAAAACCTATGGTCCACTGTACTTAGAATTGACGGCTGCCGCCTAATTTCCACTGACCGACGTCATTACTTAGACAGTTCACGGCAAATCTACTGTCACAGCCCAGTAAAACGGGCGCTCTGAATTCATATCATCCTTTTCTAAATTTTCTTTCATTTTTGTACCGAGACCAAGGTCCTTCCTAAACAAACTTCTTCATCGACGATACAGTACCCCGAATGCTGCAGATATGCTACACCAATTTAGTGAACCCATCGGACTGTTCAGACGGATTCACTTACTGCTTGGTGACTTCTACAGAAACCATCACGGAGTAGCAGAAGTTGAATGATACGGATAAATTATGCCAGATGGTGTTAAACGTGATTCAGAGATTATATCAACAGCTTTCCGCCCACATATTTCGGGCAGACATCAGGGATGTTATTATGGATATACTTGGAACAGAACAGTCTTACAACAACTGGTGATCGCTCATTGGCATTAGTTAGGCAGCAATCGCCGGCCAGACATAAACATGGAAGTAACAGATTTTGTGCCATTTATCAAGTTCCTAACGAGGAGCGAATTATATAGTTTCATCTGTGTGATTTGTTGGTTTACTTTTTGAATTTCTGCGGGTTCATCTAATCAATATACATACTATCAAAGCAAGTGTAGATGTGTGTGCCGCTAAAAATAAGAAACGAGTCCACTTACGATAAATGGAGTTAGTCATTAGGTGTGGTAGCCCTCTACCCGCCATCCATGAAAGACGTTCCCGTATATACCTGAAGGGAGTGCTTTTGAAGCCATAAAGGCTGGGAAGGTGCGCCCTCTGGAAATTTCTAGAGCATTCCAGAGTATTGAGAACATCCCAAAACATTCAAAAGTATTCCAGAGTGTTCCACAACATCCAGGATGTTCCGACGGGACATCTGGAATGTTCAGGAAAAATCTGGAACATTCAGGAATATACCGGAATGTTCTAGAGCACCCCGGAACATCCCAGATAATTGTGAAACGTACCAGAACACTCTCGAATGTTGTGGAATGTTCTGGAGGATTGTGGACCATTCGGAGCTTTTTAGTATGTTATGGAAATTGTCACTGGTGGGACTGCCCATTGTTAGGACCTCATAAAGCAAGACCTGTCGTGGGTTCGAACATCCGTTTCTTATCAGTGATAAAGAGAGGAACCGAAAAAGAGTGCACTGAATGAATAAAAAGAAACAATGAGTTATGAGAAGTTGAAGTGACACTGTATCTGAATATAAATGGAAAAGCAAGTGTGAAAAGTCTGTATAATGTACTTAGTGTATTTGTTAGTAAAACGTTGATTTGAGTTACATTTGAGACAATGTCCAAACGTAAAAGCGGAGGAGACAATGCCAGTTCTGAAGCAAAATGGTGAAAATAAAAACAAAAAAGACAGAAACATTAGAAGAAACACGTTTAAAAATCCAATGAACGAGAATATGTTCTGTGAGAAGAAGAGAAACCGAAGAACAACGAAATGCACGGACTGAAGGGCCAAGAATTGTGAAAACGTAGCGCATTGAGTGAACTAAAGCTCTGAAGGGACATTTTCGACAAGCACTTCCAGTTATCCCCATGTCAACACCAGCAGACGAGACCAAAGCATGCCTTAAAAACTCACATCTCCGGGCACACATACAAATACTGCGACTAACAAAAAATATGAGAGTTGAACGATGGAAAGACGAAGCAACAGCACTGTTGTTTCTCTGTAACTTTTACAATTAGGCGAAGGCACATATCCTCCTGACCAGACGATCGGCCTCATTAAACTCAGCAGTGATTTCGGCAACATAGCCACTGCTGAAAACAAACTCATCGACCAAATTTATCCAAACATTGGTCACAACTACACCCACACGGACTGGCTATTTTAAATCCAATTTTGGCAACCAAAAATATTTATCGACGATTAACTTTAACATATAAAAGAAAATTCACGGTGAAGTGGCAATGCACTAATGATGAACGTCGAAGAAAGTGTGAAATTCCCTACAAAATTTCTATACTTTCTGCGAGTACCAGGCACTGCCTTCGAATTAAAATTGGATCTCCGACTATACTACACAGAAATCCCAACTCACCAAAACTATGTTATCGAACTAGGATGATTGTTAATCAGCTATCAAATAACATCATCAAAACTGAACTTCTGACTGGAAAGTACAAAGACAAACTTTGAAATATTTCGGCATCAGCCTCGAAGACTCCACCTTCTCTCATAGTAGCTTGCTGTTGAACAGGAAGTTTGAAAAATTTGTACATATATACCAGTTTGAGAAAACGAAAAATGTTGTTTATGAACAAGTATTGTAAGTAGTTAGAACACGTTTTCAATACTTTTTTACCTCTTATAGTTTAAAGTTTATCCTTTCATTCCAGCAAACACACAATCTTATATCGACTACCTGAACACAGTTCTCACACCTTCGTTTGAGTCGGAAAATAAACTGATTTTGAGACATATTACAAGTTTCTAATCAGGAGCAGATTATCTTGTCTCACCTCTGTTCTTGAGTAATGTAGTTATTGAGTTTCTGCATGCTAATCTAATTTAATAGGCACAATTCATGTAGTTTCATAAGTGTATACAGCATTGTGCTGCTACATGTGTCGATAGTCCTGTGTCTGTAGTGTAGTCTCTCACCATCTGTAGTATGGGTAGGGGACTGTGTGCAGGTGTGAGCTGACTTGGTGAAACTTTGCTCTCAGCTCCAGGCTATGTTGGCTTCGGTTATACAGCTTCAGGCTGCAGTGGATGGGCATCACTAGTGTGGCCAGCCCGGTTGTGAGGATCCAACAGTGAGTGGCTGGATGCTTTGGGACATGGAAGGCTGTGAGAGACTTCCCAGGGGGGCCAAACCTAGGACCACACTGGTTACTCTGACATACAGGTTCTAGGAACTGTGTGTGGCTGACACTGTCTCTCAGCCAGCTGCAGTCACTCATCCTGTTTCAGAGGGAAGCTCTCAGACTGTGATATCTGGGCAGTCACTGAGGGTGGGATTATTGGTAATTGTGGACTCCAGTGTTCCGTAAGCCATGGGGCCATTTAGGGACATGACTGCCAGGGAAGGGAAGAAAGCCAGTGTATAATCCGTGTGCAAACCGGATGGAGTCCTTCCAGATGTAGATCGGATCCTTCCAGATGCCATGAAGAGTACGGGGCACAAGCAACTGCAGATGGTTCCTCACATCGCTACCACTGCTTTGGATCGAAAGAGATTATCGGAGTTTTAGAGGGGCTATCAGAAATGTTATAGGCTGCCGGTGTTGAATGCGAGATGATGTCAGAGCTCACCATTTGCCTCCTAGTCCCAGGACAGATTGCAGGCCTCTGGTATAGAGTCGAGTCGAGGGTCTGAATCAGAGGCTCAGAATGTTCTGCAACCATGTAGGGCGAATTTTCCTTGAATAGCGCCAAAGGATAGTGGATGTTTCAGGTTCCATTAAGAAGGTTCAGAGTCCATTGCATGTAGAAGGTGGCTACATGGGTTTCGGGTGCTGTTGTGGCGTGGACTGGGCGGTTTTTTAGCTAGCAGGGTCTCAGGAAAACAGAGATGGGCTTTAGTCTCAAGGGGTGCAGGTCGAACACATAAAGAACTCAAATCTAGGAACCATTGGTATAACAGTCGTCAACTATCGTAGCTGTGGTGGGTAAGTGTCACAGCTCCAAATACTAGTACAAAACACTGATTGTTGCATCGTAACATGCACTGAAAGCTGGCTAAAGTGGGAGACAGGTTCAGCCGAAATTTTTGCGAGGGCTCTTAACGTGTTCAGAAAGGACAGGCTAAATGCAGTTTATGGAGGCGTGTTTGTTGCTCTTAGAAATAGTTTATGTTATATTGAAGCAGAAGTAGATAGTTCCTGTGAGTTAGAGGTCATTCTGTGGGTAGAGGTCATTCTTGGCAACTGGAATAAAATTATAATTGGATCCTCTTAACTGACCTCCGAACTCAGATTCTCACACGTGTGTGACTGGTTCTGATCTCTCTTCCTACCAGAGTTGCGCAGGAAGGCCCTGTGAGTGTTTTAGGAGTTTGGTGTTGAACCTACGGCCTGCAAGGTAGGAAGACACCATCTCCCACATGCAGAGTTCAGAAGAGTGAAGCAGTACAGACAGTGATGTAATAAGACAATGATCTCAATGTCGGTTCCACTACATTTCTTGTAAAGGAGACGTTATCGCTAACAGCAATTAGTGTAAAGGTCCAGGCGTAGCTATATGTTAGCAAAAAAAGAAAAAAAAAACAGAAATTCTTCCTTATTAACGAAAATTTTTTTTATTAACTTTTATTTTTACTCTATGTATGACTTCATGCCATAGCGATGTTAACAAAATTACGTACAGGATTGTTAAATTTTGATAACGGGTGTTCACAACTGTGAAGCGAAATTCCAAAGTATAGTATTAATAGGTTCATGAATGGTGAGATGGTTGATGACCATAGGTGAGGTCTATAAAAATACAAACAAAGTAAATACACTTGGTGCCATAGATATTAACTACGCTAAAATGCACGATGAAAATGCCCAAAACCGAATGGGGGTCGGTAAAGAGCAATCAAAAAGAAGTACTAAATAAAGACAATTCATAATTGTACAGTGGCTGATCAGTCCTTTTCGTCCGATCGACCATCACGCGTTTCTGCTTCAATTAGGCCCGACAATCGTGAATATGTTTAACTAAATGCCATGGTTGAAGAAAGAAAATAAAATAAGGGTGGTGGGGACGACCGCAGTTCTGAGTGTCAATTGAATATTACTTGCTGGCGTGGCGCGGGCGCTCGTGTGTTTACCTTCCGTCGGTGTGGCAGTGGCGGCTGTCGGCGCGAACTGTGAACCTGAGAATCTGTTCTAAATCCCTCTCGACTGTTAAAAACCAGTCGGATACATTTCTTGTGTCTTCGGTGAAGCTGAGACTCCTAGTTATTCCATATCTAAGTTATTTGGCATTGTACAAACTATTTGGCTGGAATAGCGCATATGTCGTTGGCCTCAAATTACTCGCAAGCTTTAACTGTCAGTGCTCGGTGCGATTCTCCGTACTAGGAGACTTTGCAGTTTATCTCCTTAGGAGTTAAGACGACCCTGTGAACAGCTGTTCACATAATGACTCTCGCAATCGTCTCAGTGCGGCGCAAGTCGCATTGCTCAAACACTAGACGATTTCTGCAAGAAGAGCCAATTGCTCTGTAATTTGCCTACATCAAAGCTGGTGGGCACAGGTTTTCTTTCTGTCAAATCAGAGCATTTTTACTTTGCTTTAACTCCATCCACTAGAGTTTTTGTAGCGTCGTTTCTTTCGTAGGGCAGGGTTTAACTTTTGCTACGTGATACTGAGATAAACAGCTTTTTCTTTCATGCGAGTTTTTAATGCAGGTGGCTACAATGAGTCACCTGTGCTTTGTTTTGGGTTCCTCCGAACGTTTTATCTCCGCACGTTCTACCTGGCGTCTCCCACCGTGTTCCTGTAGAAAGGCTTTCCGAAGAGTCGTCGTTAAAAGCAGGGACAAGGGGCACTTTTTGGCAGCTGCCTACGCAGTGGCTTCGGGCGTCTCATTGTGTCCGCTAGATCTCCGCTTTCCCTCAGAACTGCGTCTCGTAGCTTAGGTCGGGGAAATTACTTTCGTGCAGATACTAGTGTGAGTGATACGGCTTTATATTCACGAAATGCTAGTTTATTTATTACATCAGCATTTTAATAACACCGAGCGAGGTGGCACAGTGGTTAGATAACTGTAAATCGCATTTGGGAGGACGACATTTCAAACCCGTCTCCCGGCATCCTGATTTAGGTTTTCCGTGATTTCCCTAAATCGTTCGAAGTAAATACCGGGATGGTTCCTTTGAAAGGTCACGGCCGATTTCCTTACCCATCCTACACCAATCCGAGCTTGTGCTTCGTCTCTAATGACCTCGTTGTCGACGGGACATTAAACACTAATCTCATCCTCCTCCATTTTAATAACAATCTTTCAGCTTCACATTCCATGTCGTGTGACGTATCGAGTTAACGGGAATTGTTTCAGGAATTCGGTGTAAGATGTTTTATTTGTGTCATACCTTAAAAAATGATACAGTTGCTGAAAGGTTTAAGGAAAACTTGAGTCTAATTTCAAACTCTTGCCGACTCATACAATTGTAGTTGGTAGTGACTTCAATTAACCCTAGATATGTTGGCAGAAGTACATGTTTAAATCCTCATGTAAGCACAAAATATCCTCCGAAACTGTGCTAAACACTTTCTCTGAAAATGATTTCGAGCAGTTACTTCACGAGCCCACTTGAGAAAACATATTTGATCCCTTAGTAACTAATTATGCTGAGCTACTAACGAGCATCAAAACGGACACAGGCATCAGGGGAAACGGTGTGATCGTACAGAGACTGAAAACCATAACACCTAAATACTCCAAAAATAACCGAAAAATTCGCTACTAAAAAAAAAAAAAAACAGAAAAATTCGCTTGACGCCTTCCTGAAGGACAATCACCAGTGATTCAAAATGGACAGTGTAAGAGTACACCAGATGTTGCTTTAATTCAAAGACATAGTAATGACAGCAATTGAGAGATTTATACCAAAGAAATTAAAAACGACCGAGCTGGCCCACCAATGTACACTACAGAGGTCATAAATCTGTTGCAGAAACAACGAAAACAGCATGCAAATTTAATCGAACGAAAAAATCCCAGTACTGGGTATTTTTCACATAGCTCGACGCTTAGGTCAGACTCCAATGCGAAATGCTTGTAATAGGTTCCACAACTAAACTTCGTCTCGAACCCTGGCAGATAATCAAAAGTGATTCTAGTTATATGGTAAAGATGCTAGTGTCAAGACACAATCAATGCCTCTTCTGCGCGATAACAGATAGGAGTAACATAGTACATCGAGAAAGTTCAAAGAAGAGCAGCACGTTTTGTATTATCTATAAAGTGGGGAGAGAATGTCACTGATAGAATTTCGGGTGGACAAAGGCGGGATATTTTCATGAAATTTCAGTTAGCAACTTCCTCCTCCGAATGAGATAATATTTTTTTGGCACCTACCTACAGAGGGAGAAACTATCATCCTAATAAAATTAACGAAATCAGAGCTCTCACGGAAAGAATAGGTGTTCATTTTTTTCCGAGCGTTGTTTGAGAGTCGAACAATAGAGAATTATTACGAGGGTGATTCGATGAACCCTATGCCAGGCACTTACGTGTGATTTGCAGATGCAGATGTAGATGTAAAGATGGCTGAATTCCAGCCCTTCGAGAGTGTATAATAATTTTTCATCAAATATTAGTGCAAATCTGAACACATCTGTGATCCCAGAAAAATAAGGGGCATCCAGTGGCACAAAAATAATTTGAGTAGTTTTAGAAGTAGAGAAGTTGATATTTGACAGTGAATAAAATTTTTAACAAAGAATCTCTTAATTAACAACTTTTAATGGCTACACGCGATTTCAACAGATGGTATCTCAGATGATATCATTTCACTAAAGCCATTATTTCTCAATGGTACATATTCCTTGATTAATTATGTATTTTATACCTTTTTTATTTCGCAGATGTTTGTCAGAACGTTGTCTTCTCCACATTTACACGGCAAATGAACACGGCATCAGTAACTCACATTTTGTCATATTTGTGTATTTAATTAATTAACAGTTTACTATTTTGATATTAACTTTATTCAGACGTTGATTGAAAGCGCTATTGAAAACTCTACTAATTTAAAAGCAATGAATCGCAATTGTTAGCGAACACCACAATACGGAAATGATAACCAGAAGACGTTTCTGCCAAAAGACATGGATGATAGTTAAAATAATACTCGACCACACGCCGTTGTCTTTTAATGTGAGCGCTTTGGCCCAAGGATACTAGCTTATCTATTTATGAACAGTCCTCTATTTGTAATCATTGTTGATGATCTGAGTGTGACCGAATGTTTATAACATTTATTTACTTAAATATTGTTGCACTAATTTACTTTAGAAAGGGAAGCAGTCATGAACTGTCATATAATCTTCGTGAACGGCCGCTACCGTGTTTTAATTTCTGCAGGGACTTTATACACTGAAGCGCCAAAGAAAGTAGCATAGGCATGCGTATTCAAAAACACAGAGAAATATAAACAGGCAGAATACGCCGCAGCGGTCGCCAACGCCCATATAATGTAACAAGTGTTTGGCGCAGTTGTTAGATCGGTTAATGCTGTTACAATGGCAGGTTATCTAGATTTAAATGGGTTTCAACGTGGTGTTATAGTCGCCGCACGACCAATGGCACCCAGCATCTCCGAGGCAGCGATGAAGTGGGGATTTTCCAGTATAACCATTTCACGAGTGTGCCGTGAATATCAGGAATACGGTAAAATATCAAATCTCCGAAATCGCTGTCGCCGGAAAAAGATCCTGCAAAAATGGGGCCGACAATGACTAAAGAAAATCGTTGAACATGGCAGAAGTGCAACCCTCCCGCAAATTGCTGCAGATTTCAATTATAGGCCCTCAACAACAGTTATGGACTTTGTGGCTGATCCCGACGGAGGTTCCAGTCCTCCCTCGGGCATGGGTGTGTGTGTGTGTGTGTGTGTGTTTGTCCTTAGAATAATTTAGGTTAAGTAGTGTGTAAGCATAGGGACTGATGACCTTAACAGTGAAGTCCCATAAGATTTCACACGCAATGTGTTTTGTTTTTTTGTTTTTTTTATGAATGTATGACGAATTCTAAAGAGGGGCGAGGCAGTAGCAACAATTGTAGTAAATTAAGCGAAAGTAATTTAGATGATTTTGCATCGACGTAAATATGAGAGGCTATCCGTGAATGAGGCGAAGCCGTAGACACTCAGCTGGTAATGAATGTCGTGGTTAATCGACGGAAGTATGTAAAGATGTTGGTGGTGTACTTTCGTTAGCTGATAATGAATTTTATTGTGCATCGGCGGATGTTGGTGGTTTACTGTTAAAGGGAGCTAAAGGTGATGTTTTACGTTCTGACGTTGCGGAGTTGAAGTTTCGGGTTTAGGTATCTCAGAGGAAGGAGTCTGTGCGTTTATTTCTGTTGATGACTGTGAACCGATGGCTCTTGATGGAAGCATGAATTATGAATGGATGTGGATGGATGAATCTGAAAAATGTGTTAAACGATTGTGTTAAAACATAAAGTGGTGGAGGCGTCTTAGAGTTGAGAAAATGTAACGGAGACAGTGGTAGATCAGAGTTTCGCATAATTAAAGTGTTCGGTGAGTTGTAATGTGGAGCGATGTAATAGTAGCAATTTATTTGGTCTGACAGCGGAGATTGATATAATGTACCGACTGACGTGATGGATATTGTAAGTAATAAATATTTTGGCTTATCGGTGGATATTAGGGGAGTTAACTGTGATAAAGGTTCTACATATGCCGCGGAAGTAAGTGAGTCTTGTGTAAGGGTGTAACGCCAGAAATGCATATCCTCCTATTTCCATCTATTGCACTGCAAATTTTTTTCCTTATTTTGTTACTTGAAGATATAACATTTCTGTGTCTTTGTATATTGTAATTGTTTTATTATTTGTATATATATGCATTTATGTTGATGTATAATTGGTTTGTTTTGTGAATATTATTTGTATTTATACGCTGGGTCTGGCCTAGGGAAAACTATGCTATCGAACGAACACATCGATAGGTCGTGTAGAGAACCAAAGTGTTTAGGATCTTTGGTAGTGTTAATCCTGCCGCGTGGAGCGGGGAAGAGGGAGAGTCTGGCTGGGGTGGTGCAGTGGAGCAAGTGTCTTGTGTGAAGCTCCCGCGAGTTACCGCGCTTTCGGGGTTTGGCAGCATGTAATTGCGCTCGACTTGCGATGATAGTTTCTGACATCGTGTCGCGGACGGGAAGCATTAGCTGGCGCACATCAAGAGCCCGTTTCGTCTGGTGATCGTGTCGAGAAGAAGGCGCGCCAACATCCAGCTTCTGCAACAGCGACGGCCGACTATGAGTGACTGTCGCCACCTCCTCGATCGACGGCTTCAAACCTTCAATCAACCAACGAGGAAGACTGGAAGCACGTAAAGTTTTGGAACTGTATGGCAGACCTCAGCTTTTCAAACTTTTAAAATTGTTGCATCACAAAATTACAGCAACTTAGCATGAACCTTTGTTGCTCATTGTCCCAATTGCATTGCCAAGCAGGGTCCCTTCCTTTTCCGAAATGAACCCGAGTGTCGTTGAAATTCAACCGCCAGCATTAAAGTGATATAATTCGATTTCACTGCTTTAATTTCAAAGTTCAGTTAAGGCATTCATAGCTGGTTACAATATTTAGATTACACAAGCACAAATTAAGAGTGCGAGTTTTGTTACCGTATTTTAGCTTACCTGTGGCTGCAGCTCAGCTTGGTATGTACTAAATTTTATTATTGTTAATTGTTCAGAATCATTTAATTCAAGTTCAAAGTTAAATCTCTTATTTCTAAATTGCGTAGATTCAAGTAGCTTTAGAAATGATTGTTGAGGTAGTCCAAGACTAACCGTATTTTACTGAATTTCGATGTGCTTCAGAAAGAAAGCTCACTATTAACTTCAGTCACTAAATTAACTTCCGATTTTCCGGTTTTATTAATTCTTTTGCTAAATTACGTCAGAGTGTAGCGAAATTTATTACTTCTGACAAACTTTCAGTTTTCACACTACACGTGCCAACCTTCATTTGCCACGCTTCTAGTGCTAATTATGTGTGTAATAACCTTTCTTTTTCAGTTACTATAGTAATTGTCCATAGAAGTGGCGACCGTAATTACCTCCAAATCTCAAATATCTAATTACCGCTAGTTAACTGTTAACGTAATGGCCGCACATTTACTTTCTTTATTAACATTACTACTTTTCAAAATTAATTTCCACCAGTTTCATTTGCATTTTTCCTTTCATTTAGATGTAACCCTTTCCTCCCTCTTTACCGACAAATTGACTTCGGTGACGATTGCTTTTCCCAAATTTCCATTGGGTACACGCGGTTCAATTTTTCACTGTCATTAAGGTCGATAAGTGAGGGGGAGGTTACAAGGGAGACGAAGTTGTGTGCTTAACTGTGAGAATGTTGTAGCTACTGATATCGTTAATTTGGAGGAAGCGAATAGTATATGTGATGCTTACGAGGATGATAACACGACCGATTTTGCGGGTAATTAAAATTTTGCAGATGAGTTGGAGGTAGATCAAGAGACTCTAGGAATGGATAATGAGATTGAGGGTTGATTTGATATTGTGATCTGTGCCATAAATATGGAAAAATAGGGAGGGACGTTAAATGCTACAAATAATTGAATACCTTCTCTTGCTGGCAGTACAGGTAATGTAACGGATGATGATAAACAAAAGGCCGAAATTCTAAACCTAGCTTCCAAAAACTCGTTTACGGTAGAGGACTGCAGCACCATTCCCCCTATCAATTATCGAACAAAGGCAAGGATGTCTGACATAGTGGTTAGTGTATCTGGGATTGTAAAAGAGTTAAGATCCTTAGACGCCAGGAAGGCATCTGGCACAGACGGTATTTCCGTAAGATTATATGTGGACTATGCTACAAATATAGCACCATTCTTATCCATCATCTATCAGAGATCATTGGAACAGCGGAAAAGTCCATGGGACTGGAAGAAGGCCCAGCTCATAGCAATCTATAAAAAAGGGTAGAAAATCTGATGCACATAATTACCGGCCAATTTCACTGACTTCGATTTGTTGCAGAATAATGGAACATATTTTGTGTTCAGACATAATGACATTTCTAGATTCTGAGAAGCTCATCTGCAGAAACCTGAACGGTTTTAGGAAACAGCGGTCATGCGAGACACAGCTGACCCTCTTTGTGTATGATATACAGCTGGCTCTAGATACCGGCTCCAAGGCTGATGCCATAATTCTCGACTTTCCAAAGGCGTTCGACTCAGTTGCGCACTGTCGCCTGCTCCAAAAAGTGCGCGCTTATGGTCTATCCGATGACATATGCAGTTGGATACAAAGTTTTCTAACAGACAGAGACTAGTATGTCGTCCTGTAAGGGGTGACTTTAGCAAAAACAAGCCTAACTTCAGGTGTGTCCCAGGGCAGCGTAATAGGTCCGCTTCTTTGTACGATTTACATAAACGATGTTGTTGGTGGTATTGACAGCGGCATTAGACTGTTTGCCGATGATGCTGTAGTCTACAGGAAAGTAGTATCACTCGAAAGTTGTTAACAAATCAATGAGGGTTTGCAGGAAATAAATGCATGTTGTAATGACTGGCATCTATCACTCAATATTAGTAAGTGTAACCTACTGCGTACAACAAGGCGAAAATCCGCATTGATGTACGAGTACAAAGTAAATGCCCAGTCTTTGGAAGCGGTAACATTCGTCAAGTATCTGGGTGTGAATATCCGAAATGATCTCAAATGGAATGATCAGATTACACAAATAACGGGCAAGGCGAACTCTAGATTGCGGTTTATTGGTAGAATCCTGAAGCGATGCAGTCCTTCAACAAAGGCCATTGCTTACTATACGTCGTGGAGTATTGTTCATCTGTATGGGACCCTTACCAGTCGGGTCTCATTCAAGTGATTGAGAATGTGCAAAGAAGAGCGGCAAGATTCGTGACTGGTACATTTAGCTATCGCGAAGCGTTACAAATCTTTAGATTATGCTTATCCATTACGGATATTTTAGAACCGTGACTGTATATTGAATGTAAATAAGTTATACAGAACTGCAACCAGCTAAACTAAAACACAATTAACAAAATGCTGTAGCTCATAAGGCAAACAACATCATTATGAGAAGCATTCACCAGAACAAAATGTAGAATAAGATGAATACTGAACATAAAACATTATGTGACAGAAACCAGAAACTTTCAGTTGAAAATGCCCTCATTGTCAGAGCAGACAAAGGTAACACAGCTGTTGTCATGTATGAATCGGACTATATTAGCAAAACTTGTGAATTCTTCAGAAAGAATATACAGGGTGATTCAAAAAGAATACCACAACTTTAAAAATGTGTATTTAATGAAAGAAACATAATATAACCTTCTGTTATACATCATTACAAAGAGTATTTAAAAAGGTTTTTTTTCACTCAAAAACAAGTTCAGAGATGTTCAATATGGCCCCCTCCAGACACTCGAGCAATATCAACCCGATACTCCAACTCGTTCCACACTCTCTGTAGCATATCAGGCGTAACAGTTTGATAGCTGCTGTTATTTCTCGTTTCAAATCATCAATGGTGGCTGGGAGAGGTGGCCGAAACACCATATCCTTAACATACCCCCATAAGAAAAAATCGCAGGGGGTAAGATCAGGGCTTCTTGGAGGCCAGTGATGAAGTGCTCTGTCACGGGCTGCCTGGCGGCCGATCCATCGCCTCGGGTAGTTGACGTTCAGGTTTCATAACTAACCTTTTTCGTAGGCCTCTCCATACAGTTGATTGTGGAATTTGCAGCTCTCTGCTAGCTCTGCGAGTCGATTTTCCTGGGCTGCGAACAAATGCTTGCTGGATGCGTGCTACATTTTCATCACTCGTTCTCGGCCGTCCAGAACTTTTCCCTTTGCACAAACACCCATTCTCTGTAAACTGTTTATACCAACGTTTAATACACCACCTATCAGGAGGTTTAACACCATACTTCGTTCGAAATGCACGCTGAACAACTGTCGTCGATTCACTTCTGCCATACTCAATTACACAAAAAGCTTTCTGTTGAGCGGTCGCCATCTTAGCATCAACTGACGCTGACGCCTAGTCAACAGCGCCTCAAGCGAGCAAATGTACAACTAAATAAAACTTTATAGCTCCCTTAATTCGCTGACAGATAGTGCTTAGATCTGCCTTTTGTCGTTGCAGAGTTTTAAATTCCTAAAGTTGTGGTATTCTTTTCTAATCACCCTGTATAAAGGAAATAGCATATGACCCTACTCCCAAATTCCATGATAAAATTAAAAAGTTACTTAAAAACTGCAACTTCTTGTTGACACCATTAGAAGCAAAGCACTGTATAAGATGAACCCATCAGCAGCAAAACTGAGATCACAGCCTAAGATCCACAAACCAGAATGTACTATACGTCCCATTGTGAACTCTATCAATAGCCCAAGCTATAAAATCACCAAAAAACTTAATGATATTATCCGCAAGGGATATGTATTTGAAAAAACTACTCGATTAAAAACAGTTATGAGCTCATCAATAGTATAAAGGGTATCCCCATCCCAGTCACAGCTAAATTTGCATCTCTTGACATAGTAAACCTATATATACAAACATACCTGTCAAGGAAACAATTAGTTTAATAGGGAATCACTTACTCAAACATGGGACAATGGGTAGAGCTGAAATCTATGAGCTCATAGAGGTCCTGGAACTTATATTGTCACACAACTACTTCTTGTTCAACAAGTTTTACATTCAGGAAGATGGACTGGCAATGGGTAGCAGTCTTGCGGGCTTGCTAGCAGACATATGTATCAATAACTTTCAAAATAACTTCTTTAGGGCCCAAGCCCAACTAAAAGATTAGCTGCTTTATTACAAACGCTATGCTGATGACACACTCATTCTGTTCAATGGAACAACAGACGAAATAGATAATCTAGCCAAAGAAATTAATAAAATACACAATATAATCCAATTGACGGTAGAACATGAAACACCAGAAGGCATTAACTATCTTGATCTAACAATCTCAAATAAAAATCAGAAGCACAAATTTCAAATTTTCAGAAAGCCAACAACCACCAATGTTACCATACACAAATCCTCTTGCCATCCAGACCAACATAAAAAAGCATTCTTCAGAACAATGGTTAATCACATGCTTAAAATCCCAATGGACACAAGCGAAAGACAAAAAGAAACAGAAATTATTAAACCAATCGCCTCCACCAATGGGTACAACCCTGCAATAATGCATAAACTAATCCAAACAGCAAAACTAAATCAACCAACTGCTGAACAACCACCCACAAACAAGAAAACCACATTTGTTAGCATGCCTTTCCTAGGGACGATTTCTTACCAAATTGCCAACCTCTCCAAGACAAACAACATAAAAATAAGTTTCTTCACCAACAACAAAACACAAAATAATATCATACACAGCACTAAAACCACTATACAGCAATATCAAAAGTCAGGTGTGTACAAGCTCACTTGCAAGTCATGTACAAGCTTCTACACTGGGCAAACTGGTAGAAGCTTCACAACAAAACTTAAAGAACACATAGATGCACTCCGTCTTAACAACCTGAACAAGTCCAGCTTTGCCTTACATTTTACCCAACACAATCATTCTACAAACAACATAGAACAGAATCTCCGAATACTACATTTTGCCAACAAAGGCACAATACTTGACCTTCTTGAAGAAACTGAAATATTTATCTACACAAATACAGCGCCTGACTACCTACTCAATGATCAAACTGAGCTGAGAAACATATTTTTCCTTCAGAACTTTGAAGATCTGCTAGTTCAAAACAAGTAATCACCCAACGATCCCTACACTGGCTCCCCAACCCTCCCTCCCAATGACCCACCCCTTCCCTCTCCTTACATCCTAACCACACCGGTGTCAATGCAATATACTACCACAGAATAAAACCTATACCATACCTCTAAATGTTAAAGCCCTCCATTGCTAACATAAATTAGTACTTTATACATATTAATTCTAGCTGGAACCAACAGAAGCTGCCTTTAGCAATATCCTAGATCACTCTAATGTTAGAATAGAAATAAGTCAACAGTTAAAGAATTTTTGTTCATGATTTTTTAAATATTAAATGTACAGCCATACAAACAGCTTTAGTCCATTACCAACACTATAACTCTTATACATATTACCTTTAGCTAAAATAAACAGAATCTGCTCTTGATAATCATGGTAACATAACAACAGAAATAAGCCAACAGTTTATCTGAAGATTTTTTATTAATTTAAATATACAGGTTCTAGTCATACAGACAGCTGCATCTCACTGCAGATACAATAACTCTGTAGTATCGATTCGTTGGGATTCATGTTAATGCCAAACATAATAATTGCTATTAAAAAATTACTATAAACTGCCTGTAATATACAAGTAGAAATACGATATCAGATCACCTGAAATTTGTTCTGGTAGTAATTGGTTTATTTATTTTATTTTATCTTGTGCTCTCATGTTATCACCATTCTGATTAAAATACCTGCCCTTATAGCGACTTTAATACATGTAAAGAACAATAAATTACATCTCTGTACAAAGTAGGCCTATGCCATATCTTTCTGTCAAGATCTTTCTTACAAGCAACAGTTCTAAAGCGCATTCTAGGTGCTGGAAGAGTGTCACTGACAAAGTGTAGATTAACATAGTTTGTGTGAAAGTGTTCTGAACATCAAAATGGAGGCAGTCAGATGGACACTAACCGAAAAAAGCCGCCTATACTGTCGTAGTAAGTAAAAACTAAATTTACATCCATATCGACAGATAAGCTATAGTCATAGCGATACATTAAATTGTGACCCATCTTTCTGCCATAGAACCAGCACCCAGCATTATGCTACTACCTGTAATCATGATGAAGATGAACCTGAAAAGGATCGAAAACCGGTTCATGGATTAAAGCGTTAATATTACAAAAAAGTGACTGGTTGTAGTTGTGTATAACTTAGTTACAAATCTTGTTTGAAGTGAGACACACTTGCAGATAAACGACGCGCTAAACGGAAGGGGCTGCTCACTAAATTCCGAAATCTGATCTTCACCTAGGATATAGAGCACATATTATTACCATCAACTTTCAAATCTCGCAATGATCACCATTCAAAGATAAGGGAAATAAGAGCTCGTACTGAGGCGTGCAGACAGTCGTTTTTCCCTTCCGCGATCAGAGAGTGGAACAGAGGGGGGGGGGGGGGGGGGAATATGACATTGGCGCGAATTGTGCCCTCCGCCACACACCGCTTGGTGGCTAGCGGGGTATATATGTAGATGTAGATGTAGAAAAATCATCTTTTGAGAGAACAGTGTTTGGAGAGGGATGAAATTAAAAATGCGCATGCCGTAGGCGTATTTATCGATGTTAGTGATGAAAGAAAGTGTGCACACCGAGAGACTTAAAAGTGGTGTTCTAGTGGTTGTCAATGCAAGACTCTGTTCGTTGGTGAGCGAGGAAAGAGGGGTCGAATTCGAACAGCCAAAAGTAAATTAGAAATATGAGATTAAAAAGATACACTGGCGACTATAATTGTTATATAAAGTCACAATGGCAGTGATGCATATTTTAAAAGAAGTACATAGCATGGACATTAATATAAATTTGTATATTAGTGTATTTTCATGTCTAGTATCAGGAATTTTGGGGGGTTATTTCTGTTTTGAGTAAGGGGTGACTTGGTGAATTTAAGGTATACGTAAGAAGTATGGAGGCCCAAGTTACTGCAAGCAGAATGTCTGCACGACGTAATTCATTTCGTTATTTGCGAAAGAGAGCAATAAATTGTACTGTACGTAAGATTTGCGGAATAACTTCATGGGCCTATTTAAACGTGTTACTTTTAGAATTTTGGATGAGTTTCTCATGTAATATTTATAGTTTATTTGTACTTATTGTTAGTCCCAAAATTCGTGCGTGGAGGTGCTCGTGGGAGTAAGTCATGTAGTTACGTGCAAAGTTTACGCTAAGTTTTTAATTGTATATTAGTGGGATAATTCTGGGAATAGATTTGCATATCAAATTTTGGGGACAATTTGGTAATATATTTCAGAGAATAATTGTCGGGATAAGTGTTTTTAATCCAAACAGGATAATTACGATTTTCGAATTTAGTTATCTACTGAGTTGAAAGCTGAATGAAGTGTTTTGCCTGTGCAGTAAATCAGCTTTTGCTTGAGGTCCTGTTTGTGAATATATCGGTTCCACTGGGGAATGCGTTCAGTGCCTCATCTATAAGGATTTTGGAAGGCATATGGCTATTGGTTACTATACCACAGTGGTATTTCGACAACTATCGTCCTTCAGCACTGACGGTGGCTGCGGATTGACGCAGGGTGCAATAGGTGGCCAACTGCGGCATGAATTTCGGTAGATGCAGCTGGACTGCGAACCCTCCGAACCTTGACGCACGACACCTTATGATGTTATTTTGCCGTATTGCGTTGCATTCATAACATTTATGACCTACGCTAGGAGGTACATGCTGTTTCATACACCAACGCAAAAGTACTTACGCAGCTGTTCTGACAAGAAAGTCGGTTATTCTGTCTGTTACGTTACGTGTGTATATGTTATGTTATTAAGCGGACGTGTATAACGTTACGAGGAGGTAGACGAGTTGTCCGTCCACCCAGGGCTGGTACTGAGGAGAGCTGAGTTTGTTTCATGGGCTGGCTACGACTCGTCGGGACGAGGACATCTCACTATCGGCCCAAGCGAGCACATTTCGGAGACAAGGACCGTGTGGCCGGATGCGGAGAAAATACCAGAGCTGGGAATTTGGACAGTTGTTACTCGCTTGGCCATTGTATCGGCGATGCTCCGAGAAACGGCCGAGTATCAGTCATAAAGATTGCTAAGTTATGAATCTTTGACAGTCTATAATAATTTACAATTAAATATTAGTGCAAACCTGAATATATCGCCGACACCAGAAAAATGAGGTGCATCCAGTGACACAACAATACTCTCATTACCTTTGAAAGTACAGAAGTTAGTATTTTGCGTTGAATAAACATTTTTATGATGAACTTCTGAATTAACAACTTTCTGTCCTTTCATGGGATTAGCACAAACTATATCTCAGTTGATAGCGTTGCTGTACAGCTATCATGTATGGAAGCTACATGTCTGTATCTGTTTTATTTGTATATTACTCACGACTTTTATATCTTTTTTACTACCCAGATGTATGTCAGAACATCGTCTTCTCCACATTTACACACCAAATAAACACAGCATAAATTACTCGTCTTTGGTCATATTTGTGTATTTGTTTAATGAACAGTTTACTACCTTGCCAGCAACTTTATTGAAATGTTAACTGAAGGTCCTATTAAAAAGCTGTGACAATTTAAAAATGGCCAATGGCATGAGTTAGCAGACACCACAATACTAAAGAGGGAACCTAAAGATTCTTCTGTCAACAATGCATAGATAGTGGTTTAATTAATATATAACTTCAATTATTTGTCATTTAATGTGAGTGCACTTGCACAATAATATCTTATTTATTTCTGAACAACCACTTAATTTAATTATTTTGAATGGTCTAAGTGTGATCAAATATTTATAACATTTCTTTATTTTAATGTTCTTGTAATATATTTTTTTTAATCCAGGAAGTCAGAAAAGCAGACAATAAGGGAATACCATAGCAGACAAGTGGAGACAGGGAATTTTCAAGTGCAGTGCTCAAGGAAGCTAACCTGAGCACTTTTCTGCGAGTTCAAGAATAAGGCTGACCACCCTATGATAAAGAGTGGTGTTCGCTTGTGGACATGTTTGATTCTGGACTGTAAACGGCCGCTAGCATACTTTAACTTCTGAAGAGACTTTATATTTCGAGAGGGGGATACTGTTTGGAGCAACAAGACTGGAGTAGCAGCTGTTAGGTACTTTCGCAGTGGATATGACAGACACAGGGAGTTGAGGTTGCAGCTAAAAAAATCTGCTCCTTTCGAAGTATACAGATTAGATGGTTGGTTGATTTGGGGGAGAGGACCAAACAGCGATATCCCATCAGATTAGGGAAGTATGGGATGCCCTCATAATGGAACCATACAGGCATTTCCCTGAAGCAATTTAGGGAAATCACGGAAAATCTAAATTAGGATGGCCCGGTGCGAGTTTGAACTATAGCCCTCCAAATGCGAGTCCAGTGTGCTAACTACTGCACCAAGGCGCTCGGTTAATATATAGATAAATAATATTCTCATAGACATTTTGTCGCTCGACATAGTTAACTTGAAAAACATCGCAAATGCTAAGGTTTTATGCATTACTGCTCATGCCCCAGATTCCACAGAGAAATGCCTACTGTATTCAAGCAGCTACTGAAGACATATGTGCTTGGAGGGGCGTTTAACACACACAGTTGCATGACGGGTAGCAGTTAAACGATTTCAGTCAGATCTAGCTTTACCAAATACAGAAAAACCAACAGGATTGGGCACAAAGTCATAACGCCCATCGTCGCCACATATTGCACTTTTGCTTTCAATAGTACCCTTAAAGTGGCAATGGCAGCCGCCCACTAATATTCTAGGCAGTGACCATCATCTTATTAAAATCTCTATGATTTCACTTACATCCTGTAGACAAGAAAATACATTGGATGAAGAGATTATCTCTACGCGTGCTAGATGGCAAAGATATCAACAACATTAAATACAGGTTTAGTGCCTGTAAACCGAATTAGGTGGTTCAAGGTAAATATGCGTATTTCAAGAACACAATTTTAGCCTGCACTTGAAAACGCACGTCTGAACATGACGGGTAATAAGAGATACCACAATAAAAGAACCATGGTGGACAGCAGAGATTTTGCTTGATAGGTTCCCGGGAATTACGACGGATAATATTGTAAAAACAGCACAATATCTCAGCCAGACAACTGCCCGGCATCTTCAGGTGCTACTGTCGCGTCGCTGAGAAGCTCGCCAATTTATATTGTGGCTTTCTCGAACAGCGCAGGCGCCAGTGGGGGCATAGCGTCATCGAGAACCAATCGTAGACGGTGTCGAATACCAGAGCCCTCTGCTGGAGACACGGGTCGCGGTGTGCGGAAACGCGCCGCGGCGCGGGAAAACGCGGCCGGGAGCGACGGACCCGTTCGCGCGCGGGAAGTTTTGACGAGCGATTTAAGCATCTGCACTAAGGCTTTCCATCTGCGTTGACTCGGTGCGGTTGCTAATCTGCGGCTGACGATTCCTTAGTGCCGCCAAGGATGGCTCCCAGGCTTTGCTCAGGTGAAACCCTGTGTCTCTGTTTATTAGGTCACTGCTTATACCTATTTCGACCGCCTCTTTGATGATGAAGTCCCAGCATGTGCAAGCATACGAGAGGATCTGGGTTTCTTCATAGTTCATGCCGTGTCCCGTGTCAAGGCAGTGTTCAGCAACCGCAGATTTCTCTGGCTGACGGAACCTCGTGTGACGTATACGTTCGTCGCATCTATCTTTAACTTTACGACAAGTCTGGCCAATATAAGACTTCCCACATTGACACGGGATTTTATACACTCCTGGTGTCCCCAGGCCGAGGTTGTCTTTAACAGAGCCCAGCATTGATTGCACTCGTGCTGGAGGCCGGAAAACACATTTGATCCGGTATTTCTTGAAAATTCTGCCCATCTTAAAAGACACGCCACCGACATACGGTAGAAAAACCAACCCCGTGGTGTTCTCTGCTTCTTCAGGCTGTTCTTGAGGTTTGGAGCGTGCTGGTCGAAATGCATTCCGGATCTGCTTCTCGGAGTACTCGTTTAGATGGCTCTAGCCCTATGCACTAGCGTCCGTAATACACCGCTGCGCTGTGAGGAATAATGACAAATCGTAGCATGTAAATACAAGTCTGTGTGCGTAGGCTTCCGGAACACACTGTGACCCAAGGAGCCGTCTCCTTTTCTACGAACCAAAACATCCAGAAACGGTAGCTCACCATCTTTCTCTACCTCCATGATGAATAAGATGCTTGGATGTATGCGGTTTTTAGAATATTATCCGGCGTAATTCCCGGGAACCTATCAAGCAGATGCAGCGCCGGGAAAGCCTCAAACAGCCCAGCAGAGATCTCTCTAGCGATCGGTAAAAGACGGTTTCCTACCAAGACATTTTAACTACATTCGGCATGTAATAACTGCACAGACGGGAGGAGGAGAAACGCTTCGCGCGAAATGATTATATGCAGCGCAGAAAAGTAAAACAGCATTAAATTTCGCTCCGAACGTGGGCCGGATATTTCAGCGCCAACAATCCATAGACGGGTAATCCTTTTTTTAAGGATCAGCTCTCGGTAGTAGAATCGTCTACGCAAATAAGGACTACGCACAGTCATTCATGGAATTGTCAGCTCCCGCCTATGTACCATGAAGTACCCTTAAGCTGTCGACCTCCTAGCAGGGACATGAACCAAGCAACATATCACAAGTGGACGCACCTATTAGTATAAAACAGTTGCAGCAGTCTCTGTGTAAGAAAGGCACGATGCCAAGATTTTTAATCTGTCCTGCAAAATTACGACCTTTTTCTCTAGCTTTCCAACTACTTCTTTCGAAGCACCTGTCCCAGAACAGTGGACTATAATCTAAATGATACCACTTCCCAAACTGAGTATACCAGGAAAATAGGTAACTGGCGCTTACTTTTAATACATCACTAGATATTACAATTATGCACGACGGACCGACAAGTGACTTCCAGAACCGTCTATAAAGGCTTCCCACAAGTAGGCAAGTCTGTCACTTTTTTAACGTAAATGAGTATACCAATGTAATTGGCAAACGATTACGTTACCCTGTCACCTTTTTGCAGTACGATTACGTTACCCTCTCACTTTCTACAGTATGCGAACGATTTGTGATATATGCCAAGCACAAGGACCAGAACCATGCCTTCGACTGCCTGCAACGAGGCGTTAGCAGTTGACAACTGGCTTTCGCTAGACAGCAATGGATATTATGCTGAGAAATGTCAACTGGATGTCTACACTTGACCCAGGCTACACAAAGATACAATTTTCCTGCTAATTAATAACCACATTATTTTAACACCTAATCGTTAGAAATTTCTGGGTACGTGGCTAGATATTAGACTGACATGGCAAAAACACAACAACGAACAGCAGCCTAAGGTACATATGAGGATAAACGTCCTTAAGGGTTTGTCTAGCACTGAATGAGGAGCCATATTATTACCCTCATACATTTGTACAAACTTATATTAAAAAATGAAGAAATTCCTTCAGCCGTATTTAAGGTGCCGATTTTACTTTGGCCACCAGTTTCAACGTTGTAACAACGTAATCGTCAGGCCCATACACTTGCTCACATCAACTGCGTGTGGCTAAAACCAGAAGTCTGTGGTGGGATATGGACGGAGCACCTACATATCTCACCACTGACTTCTAGTATCAGCCACACGCAGCTGACGTCAACAAGTCTATGGGCCTGAAGATTACGTTGTTACAACGTTGAAACTAGTTATCAAAGTAAAACCGACACCTTAAATACAGCTTGAGGAATTTGTTCATTTTTAACATGAATTTATACCAGCTGACGTACCACTGCCCTCCATTTCAACTATGGATGTACGAACATTTGTACACACAGTTAATTAGGATATAAATGGAATATGGTTGCATGTACGACTCCGCTCCCGCTTCACGACTGAAGTTTCTAAACCGTGTACAGTCATCAGCTCTGCGTAACTGTCGAGACGATATCAAAACGTCACCTGTAACTGTCATGCAAGTGGAACTGGAAATTCATTCGGTCGCTACCTGACGAGAGATTCCATGTGGTCGACACGTGCTGATGGTCAGAAACTCCATCAGTCATCTGTTACAATGGAAACTACCTCGGTTTTCTGAGTCACACTGGTCTCAGAACCTAATCACCTGCTAACATCATATCGAGTGGTGGAACAGTACACATGTCGTATCAAACAAAAGATATCTCTTCAAAAATTCCTTTTGCTGTGTTTGATGGACGTATATCTAAAATACCAGTACCCGCGAGTGAATTAAGAGCCTTTAAACTGTGAAAGTAGAATAGTAACTCTCATGAGAGATACAAATTTGCATGCGTGGTTCCAAAATGTACGTCTCAGCGGAAGTTGCTGTTTTGGTGGTCAAACACGGTGTGGACAATCTTTCCTTTTGCCAACTGAAGCATCTATATAATGTGCGGAGTTGCGTGTCATTCATCAACCTATTATATACATACTCGACTTACCAGCCGGCAAACTGCTAGTACGTACTGAGTCGGCGAGCGCCCTACGGTCTCTTGCGAATGCAGATGAAGAAAAATCTGTAGTACCTTTCGCATCCAATAAACTGAGAAGTCTCTATTGAGAGAAGGAGCTGTGTCAACTGATTACAGTGGATACCGGGACGTGTTGGAATTAAGGGCAATGAATGTGCATACCTACTTGCGTCAAGTTTGTCTCCCACTTCTCAGTTAATATGGAGTGTTTTCGCCAAGTCAGATCAGCGCTGCGATTTATATTTGTATAAATGATACGGTAGTAAACGTAAATGGTCCTTGTTTCAGTCCATTAATTAATATGTTTGATTTGCACAGCAGTGGCTTAACTCCACAACATCGTGTTGCCCAGAGTATGTCATTGCTTATTACCATGTCATTCCTCAATTTTTTTCAGTTTACTATCACGGGGAATTGAATATTACGACAGATTGTTTATTTAGATTGATATCAGGATGGTTTAACTGACACCAAACATTCCCCTAACCACACATCGCCAGTTCGAGTCGCGAAATGGAACCATTAACATTTCGTACACTCTCACTTGCTGTTCTCCTAACTAGCGTATTGATTTAGCACTTTGGGCTTAAGGAAACTTCATTTCTTGAAAGGCTCCAACGTTTACAGACTTTTTATCGAAATTTCTAACGTTGACGTTCCGATGCATGGGTCGTTTATTTTATTCGCAATAAGACTTACGAAGTCGCCCGGCCGTGGCTTTTTTTATTGTCTATGGGTTATTTTCAGTCACATATTTTCTTTTATTTATTGCGAATAGTGGACAACGCCTGTGACATGGATTGACGATTTATTTATTTATTTCGTAATCCCGTAGTCACTATTTAATCTGTTAGGATTTACTGTGCTAAAAACTAGTTTTTCAGCCGTTACAGGATCATCGTACGTTGGAAGTGTGTAGATTGATGCTAGCGTCTTGGTGGATCCAGTACCTCATGGTATCGACGAGAAATTAATTCCGATTTGGCCAACCAAAAAAACACACACGTACAGCTTTTCTCTACTTAAAACTAAGACCCTCCTTTCTCGGCACAATCAAGTACTGAATTTTATTCGTCTGTGCCCCACATCTTCGTCCTCAGAGGTGAACATGTACCGGGTGATCAAAAAGTCAGTATAAACTTCAAAACTTAATAAACTACGGAATAATGTAGATAGAGACGTAAAAATTGACACACATGCTTGGAATGACATGGGGTTTTATTAGAACAAAAAAAAGGAAAACAAAGTATTTCTAGACGCGTGAAAGATCTCTTGCGCGTGTCGTTTGGTGATGATCGTGTGCTCAGCCACCACTTTCGTCATGCTTTGGCCTCCCAGGTCCCCAGACCTCAGTGAGTGCGATTATTGGCTTTGGGGTTACCTGAAGTCGCAAGTGTATCGTGATCGACCGATATCTCTAGGAATGCTGAAAGACAACATCCGACGCCAATGCCTCACCATATCTCCGGACGTGCTTTACAGTGCTGTTCACAACATTATTCCTCGACTATAGATATTATTGAGGAATAATGGTAGACATATTGAGTATTTCCTGTAAAGAACATCATCTTTGTTTTGTCTTACTTCGTTATGCTAATTATTGCTATTCTGATCAGATAAAGTGCCGTCTGTCGGACATTTCTTGAACTTTTGTATTTTTTTTTTGTTCTAATAAAACCCCATGTCATTCCAAGCATATGTGTCAATTTGTACGTCTCTATCTACATTATTCCGTGATTTATTCAGTTTTCAAAGTTATACTGACTTTTTGATCACCCAGTACTTTGACTGCTGAGATACCCAAATTTTTTTACCTCACATTTGCTAACCAAATTTATTTTCCCACGCTTTTTAAAATCCCCTGTAACATCCGCAGTAATTGATGCTATCACAGCCTTGCGATGATTGATTCCCTGCTTGACGTTAGCTAAATTAAAAAGCACGGCTCTATTAGTTAACGGGAATTTCGAGACATAGGCAACACGTGTGTGTTCTCTGTCAGTCTGAAAAGCTTTCAGTGAAGACATTTAGAACACTTTCACACAAATTACTGTCTCTGGAACCAGATATAAAGGCATTACTCTCCCTTTCTATTGCTGCAATGTTGACAATTGTCAGGAAAGTCAGTCGCTATTTTTTCCAAGTTGCTTTTGAATGCACTGCTACTACAGTTCCTGATACAGTCGTTGTATAAAACCTCCCGGTTACCAAGTTTCACCCAGTTTGTAGTAGTGTTGACTATCACATTTTCTCGTAATTTCACTCCAACAGTAACTACACCAGTAAACAGTCATGACCAATCACATCATTCCTATTTCCTTTTCCATGTAAGTGCAGTCCTTGAATTATAAGTTGATTCTATCACCTGCCCACTGAATACTTTTTGCTCGACAGTGATCATGGAAGAATATTATTCCTGCTTTCTTTTATGAGTGTATGTAGCCGTATCTCCTGTCCATAATTACTTTTTGCTCTATAATTATCACGAAAGAATACAATTCTTCAGGTTTTTACGCTACTTACAGTCCCTATCGTGATAACGTTGTTCCCTACCTTTGCTTCTTTTTACACTATACAGTTTTGTCTCAGATTTTACTTACGTATAAAATTAGTGTATGAGGACTTGATTGATGAACTATTACCGCTACGCACGGTTAGCTTGCTAAAAACATACAGACACGAACACTCGTGTTTTACTGTAGTTACATCTTTCCATAGTGTTAGTTGTTTGAAAGCATAAGGATGCCAAGGAAAATTTTATCTGTGATTTTTGGTACACACTTTACATGTTGTATGTTTATTATTCTGTATTTTTTGATTTGGCCTACTAGTAGAGAGAAAGCTATGTTATCAATTTCATGCTTGTATCAATTAGTAATTTTATTAGCAGTTCGTAATAAGCAATAAAATTCTTGGTAACTTTTTGCTACATGTTGAAGGCAAACAACACCTGTCAAATTTTCTTCACAAGCGGCTGCGACATGCAATGTGGCCATCTAAGCTAACTTTTCACTGTTGGATACAGCTTAATTTTCCCGTATAGGCAGAACAGACTGTTTTTCAGTATCGCTTGGTAAGGGAATACGGGAAGTGCGACCGTATTTATTTTGTGTTTCAAACAGCAGTCACTCCGTAACATCTCCGTTTCCCTGGACAGTCTCGGCAAATTATGAATCTGTCGATGCGTGTGTGTATATCTGCCGGTGTGGGAAGCAGAGACTATCTTGTGTACTCTAGGTAGTGCGGCACTGTCATCCGTAGCTTTCCCCAGGGAGGACTAGCAAAGCTGTTTCTTTGCGAATCAGAGAGCTTTCCGCTTTTTGTTGGCATATGTTAGGAGATGTCCCTCCCTTACTACCTTAAGAACACGAACTTCCGCGGCAACTGCCTCGGCTGAGTTTTTTGAAGTGGCACTCTGGTGCCTGCAGCCAACCTAATAGGATTTAATGTTCCTTGGAACAGACCTTGGTGTTTGTTCCGGTTAGCACAGACAGATTTTTTATCGGTGTTAAATAAATCAAATCATTTATTTCATGGAAAGTTCCGTGGTTTCTTTCTGTTCATTTACTTCGACTTGTCAGTAATTTTTGTGAGTAATGCTTCAATTGGTATTCTTTGTTCATATATACTGAAGCGCCAAAGAAACTGCTATGGGCATGTGGATTCAAATACAGAGGTGTGTAAACAGACATAATACAGCACTGCGGTCGGCAAAGCCTACTTAAGACAAGGGTATGGGGCAGTTGTTAGATTGGTTCCTGCTGCTAAAATGGCAGATTATCAAGATTTAAATGAGTTTGAACGTGGTGTTATAACCGGCACACGAGCGATGGGGCCCAGCATATCCGACGTAGCGATGAAGTGGGGATTTACCCGTACGACCATTTCACGAGTGTACCGTAAACGTCAGGAATCTGGTAAGACATAAAATCTCCAACATCGCTGCGTCGGGAAAAAGATCCTGCTAGAACAGGACCAACGACGACTGAAAACAATCGTTCAGCGTCAGAGAAGCGCTACCCTTCAACAAATTGCAGCAGGTTTCAATGCCAGGCCATCGACAAGTGTAAGCGTGTGAACCATTCAACGAAACATCATCGATATCGCTTTCGGTGCCGAAAGGC
The DNA here is from genome assembly GCF_021461385.2 of Schistocerca piceifrons. Taxonomy (NCBI): domain Eukaryota; kingdom Metazoa; phylum Arthropoda; class Insecta; order Orthoptera; family Acrididae; genus Schistocerca; species Schistocerca piceifrons. Next base: position 610,958,732 of record NC_060142.1, on the reverse strand, counting down.
CTCTCGTTTACCCTTGTTGACTGCACGACCCAAAGCTTTTCGCCTCGCATGGACCCGTCAACACCGACATTGGACTGTTGATGACTGGAAACCTGTCGTCTGGTCGGACGAGCCTCGTTTCAAAATGTATCGAGCGGATGCACGTGTACGGGTATGGAGACAACCTCATGAATCCATGAAACCTGCGTGTCAGCAGGAGACCGTTCAAGCTGGTGGAGGCTCTGTAATGAAGCGGGGCGTGTGCAGATGGAGTGATGTGGGACCCATGACACGTCTAGATACGACTGTGACAGGTGATACGTACGTAAGCATCCTGTCTGATCGCCTGCATCCATTCATGTTCATTGTGCATTCCGACCGACTTGAGCAATTCCAGCAGGACGATGCGACACCCCACACGTCCAAAATTGCTACATAGTGGCTCGGAACACTCTGAGTTTAAGCACTTCCGCTGGCCACCCAACTCCCCAGACACGAACATTATTGAGCAAATCTGGGATGCCTTGCAACATGCAGAAGAGATCGCCATCCCTTGCGGACGTATGGACCGACCTGTACGATTCATGGTGTCTGTTACCTCCAGCACGATTGCGGGTCCATGTCAAGTCGTGTGGCGGCGCTTCTACGCGCTCACGGGGGCCTTACACGATATTGGGCACATGTACCAGGTACCAGGTGCCACCTCTCTTTTATTCGATAGCTGCCATGTTTTGTATAAGAATAATGTGTGTTTTAGTTTTACAAGAATAACGATACTGATTTAAGCCATTGCCTTTACCCTAACCAGATAAAATTTTCCTTCTAAAGAACCACTTTTGGGGTTAGTAGTTGGGGGTAATCAATCTTTCATATTCTTCGTCTAATTACGCACTGTACGTCAAGGACTTTGGAAATTGTTTTTTCCCTTACTAAGGTCGGAAACTATTTGCGGCTCCATGGTCGTATGTGAATGGAGTAATGATATTGCAAGCGTAGCTGATGCCATTGTGTACAATACGAAATTCTACTATCCAACCCCAGATTGTATAACATTTCTCGAATAGAAGAAGGGCTATGTAATATATCATCTTCAGGGGAAAGGTTCTGATTTTGTCTTTGGTACCTCTATGTTGGTACCGCTTTGCCTCGAAACCTGATAGAAAATCCAAAGAGATTCTGGTCGTGCTGAAGTATGCTAGCTTCAAGACACAATCTCTGCGCGATAGCAGAGAGATACTATCGAAGACAGTGCTGACAGAGCCGAGTTACTAAACATAGCCTTAAAAATGCCTTCACAAAAGAAGACGAAGTAAATATTACAGAATTCGAATCAAGAACAGCTGCCAACATGAGTAATGTAGAAGTAAATATCCTCCGAGTAGTGAAGCAACTTAAATCAATTAATAAAATCAAGTCCTCTGGTCCAGACTGTATACCAATTAAATTCCTTTCGGAGTATGCTGATGCAACAGTTCAATACTTAACAATCATATACAAACGTTCGCTCGATGAAAGACCCGTCCCCAAGGATTGGAAAGTTGCACAGGTCACAACAATATTCTAGAAAGGTAGTAGCAATTATCGACTAAATTGCAGGCCCATATCATTCACATCGATATGCAGCAGGATTTAGGAACATATATTGTGTTCGCACATTATGAATTACCTCGAAGGAAACGGTGTATTGACACACAGTCACCGGCCGGAGTGGCCGAGCGGTTCTAGGCGCTACAGTCTGGAACCGCGCGACCGCTCGGCTAATCCCGCACGGCGACATAATTAAAACAAAGGTGTCTTTCGTTGCGGCAGAATCTTCTTACGAAATTCTGATCACCAACTTTCTCCTCCGAATGCGAAACTATTTTGTTGACACCAGTCTACATAGGGAGAAACGATCACTATCATAACATAAGGGAAACCTGACCTAGTACCTAAAAATGTAGGTGTTCGTTCATTCCGCGTGCTGTACGAGATTGGAATAACAGAGAATTGTGAAGGTGGTTCGATGAACCCTTTGCCAGGCACATAAACGTGATTTGCAGAATATCCATGTAGACGTAGATAGAGAACAGTACCTGTGAGATATGATATAGTGAAAGGAGTAGAGAAATAACTAGGCTAAAAGTAAAGCCCAATGGAGATCCTTCAGTAACACATGCGATATTAACTATAATTGACGGAAGCTAGACATACAAAAGCTCAATAAAGCATGCAGGCAAAATGGGGAAAATATTACTAAAATCATGAAGAATTTATTTAGACAAAGTGTGCAGTACGGAGTGGCAGCCATAAATATAGGAGAAATGCAGCGCTTTGCCGGTCGGTGTGGCCGAGCGGTTCTAAGCGCTTCAGTCTGGAACCGCGCGACCGTTACGGTCGCAGGTTCGAATCCGGCCTCGGGCATGGATGTGTGTGATGTCCTTAGGTTAATTAGGTTTAAGTAGTTCTAAGTTCTAGGGGAATGATGACCTCAAATGTCAAGTCCCATAGTGCTTAGAGCCATCGTGGTACAACAACCGAGTTAGAAAACTGCAGCGGAAGCAAAGGGAACTTTGCAGCAAACATAAACATAGCCAAAGCCTTGCAGACAAAGAAAATTTACGCGAAGCGAAATGTAGTGTGAGGAGGCCTATGCGAGAGGCGTTCAATGAATTCGAAAGCAATGTTCTATGTACTGACTTAGCAGAAAATCGTAAGAAATTTTGGTCTTATGTCAAAGCGGTAGGTGGATCAAAACAAAATGCCCAGACACTCTGTGACCAAAATGGTACTAAAACAGAGGATGACAGACTAAAGACCGAAATACTAAACGTCTTTTTCCAAAGCTGATTCACAAATGGCTCTGAGCACCATGGGACTTAACGTCTGAGGTCATCAGTCCCCTAGAACTTAGAAGTACTTAAACCTAACTAACCTAAGGACATCACACACATCCACGCCCGAGGCAGGATTCGAACCTGCGACCGCAGCAGTCGCGCAGTTCCTGACTCACACGCCTAGAACCGCCGGCCACTCCAGCCGTCGCTGTTTCACAAAGGAAGACTGCACTGTAGTTCCTTCTCTAGATTGTCGCACAGATGACAAAATGGTAGATATCGAAGTAGACGACAGAGGGATAGAGAAACAATTAAAATCGCTCAAAAGAGGAAAGGCCGCTGGACCTGATGGGATTCCAGTTCGATATTACACAGAGTACCCGAAAGAACTTGCCCCCTTCTTGCAGCGGTGTACCGTAGGTCTCTAGAAGAGCGTAGCGTTCCAAAGGATTGGAAAAGGGCACAGGTCATCACCGTTTTCAAGAAGGGACGTCGAACAGATGTGCAGAACTATAGACCTATATCTCTAGCGTCGATCAGTTGAACAATTTGGAACACGTATTATGTTCGAGTATAATGACTTTTCTGGAGACTAGAAATCTACTCTTTAAGTATCAGCATGGGTTTCGAAAAAGACGAACGTGTGAAACCCAGCTCGCGCTATTCGTCCACGAGACTCAGAGGGCCATAGACACGGGTTCACAGGTGACTTCCACAAGGTGTTTGATACAGTTCCCCACAGTCATTTAATGAACAAAGTAAGAGCATATGGACTATCAGACCAATTGTATGATTGGATTGAAGAGTTCCTAGATAACAGAACGCAGCATATCATTCTCAAAGAAGAAAAGTCTTTCGAAGTAAGAGTGATTCCAGGTGTGCCGCAGGGGAGTGTCATAGGACAGTTGCTATTCACAATATACATAAACGATCTTGTGGATGACATCGGAAGTTCACTGAGGCTTTTTGCGGATGATGCTGTGGTATATCGAGAGGTTGGGTTGGGTTGTTTTGGGGAAGGAGACCAGACAGCGTGGTCATCAGTCTCATCGGATTAGGGAAGGATGGGGAAGGAAGTCGGCCGTGCCCTTTCAAGGAAACCATCCCGGCATTTGCCTGGAGCGATTTAGGGAAATCACGGAAAACCTAAATCAGGATGGTCGGACGCGGGATTGAACCGTCGTCCTCCCGAATGCGAGTCCAGTGTCTAACCACTGCGCCACCTCGCTCGGTATCGAGAGGTTGTAACAATGTAAAATTGAACTGAAATGCAGGAGGATCTGCAGCGAATTGACGCATGGTGCAGGGAATGGCAATTGAATCTCAATATAGACAAATGTAATGTGCTGCGAATACATACAAAGGAAGATCCCTTATCATTTAGCTACAATATAGCAGGTCAGCAACTGGAAGCAGTTAAATCCATAAATTATCTGGGAGTACGCATTAGGAGTGATTTAAAATGGATTGATCATATAAAGCTAATCGTCAGTAAAGCAGATGCCAGACTGAGATTCATTGGAAGAATCCTAAGGAAATGCAATCCGAAAACAAAGGAAGTAGGTTACACAGAGGCATACCGATAATCCTTTTTTCCACGAACAATACGAGACTGGAATAGAAGGTGGAACCGATAGAGGTACCCAAGGTACCCTCCGCCACACACCTTCAGGTGGCTTGCGGAGTATGTATGTAGATGTAGATGTAGAGCCATTTGAACCATTTTGAACACCATATACGTTCTATATGTCTCCTACTTAGACGGATTCCACACATTTGTTTAATGTTCTGGTATGGATCCAAGAGTAATTTTTAATTAATATCCTTTGTAGACTAATGGCATTTATTTTAAATGTAACTGATTGACATTACAGTCACAGTGTATTGCAAAATACTACAGCAACTGTATTTGATGCAAAAGCAAGGCCAACCGGCGAGTAAAATTTTGTCCATCCCTCCAAAGGAGTAACGTAGTCTGCGAACATTATGGGACAAGACATTATGGAGTACGGAAGTTCGGATCGGTTCTACAGACGTGCTCGGATAGCCGGAATCGTAAGTTTCTCATTTGGCAGTGCAGCGGTGCGAACGTTCTGTTTGTGTCCTGGCCGTGGAATCTGCCCTCGGGTTGTTTACTCAGTAAGCAGGCATTCAGTGCGCTCCAACTTAAGCAAATAGATCAGCATGGCGAACCAATACACAAAATCAACTCTGAAATTTAGGTTCATAAACGAATTTGCTCAACCTAAATCACTTGAATTATGGTACAACCATTTTTATGAGAAGACGTCAAAACCCCGGCAGTCATCATGTGTGTAGCTAGTGAAGTATTGTGAGACAATGTGTGTATAGTGTGTGCAGTGACTGATAGTGAGATACGAGTGAACAATGTGGCATTACATTATTTAATAAGTTATTGGTAAAAACAGTATTGTATACCAGGAGTAAATCTAATGATTGTCTCTAACTAGAAGTCTGTAAATATATATGTATATGAATTAGCTTATTTTAAATTGATCTAAATTTGTAAATACTTTGACATACCTTATATCCTTGTAAAAATAGATCTACGGATGAATAAAGCTGCTACTACTACTACTACTACTACTAATACTAATAATACTACGACGTTGGCATACATTTACCGATAGTGAGCAATACAGTCTACAGATTATCAACAACATGTGACGAGACATCCTCCTCTAGTGTTACTTCTTCTCAACAGTAGTTATCGATACCAGTATTATTTTTTCGAGTTTTGGACAGGTCGATATTTTGTCAGTTGCTTTTCTAAAAATTTTCATATACTTTTATGTACAGCATGCTAAAATTTATGAAAGTGAATTACTTTACAAAATGTCTTAGTCTCGATGTTACAATCGATAAGTATCAGCTCAGAATGTACAGTTAAAATTACTTTTTAAGAACATTTGAAATTACAAACTACTGGCAAACTTAAAATTTCTATTATTAATAAGCAATACTGTACTGTTTACTATGTTTATTTCTGGATTCATTTATGAAATAATAAGCGAAAGTAATAACGTGACACAAACTAGTAGAAATTCACTTGTTAAAAAAATTGTAAACGTTTTGGAATATGATTATTTCCGCAGAGCGTGAGAGCAGTCAGCATGCCTCTGATGTGATCGGACGTATTTTTGTATTTTTGTGCGAACAATATAATCTCGACTTTGTTAACGTGAAAAGTACTGTACGATATAGGCTACTCGTACTAAAATGTGACAAAATATATTTACGTAAAAACAAAAATTCGGCAACAACAATAGCCAAATTTATTGAGTTCAATTCAACCGTGGACACCTAAACTGTGAGAATTTCAGCTTCAAGACTCAGACTCCTAGACAAGAAAGACTGCAGTCAACTCAACATGACAAGCTATGTAAACTAGAAAGTTTATTGTAATCTTCGCTCCTCTCAGATTTTTCATAAAAGACTTTGCTTATTGTAGACAGTAGCTTCAAGTAGAAAGGAGGGGGTAGATTACAAACACAACATGTGAACAGATCCTTTAGGAGACGAAACAGGCCCAACGCTTCTGCCATGCTGATAACAATGTCGGTACTGTAGACGCCGATCTGCTGGTTTAGCGCTCCGTACGGTCAGGATATTTGGACTTTCATTTGAGCTCCCATCAGAAGATGTCTATTCGGATCCTCGCTCCTACAGCACGGTGTATAGTCACGTTGCTGGAAGCTGGATGAAATTCTGAACGTCGTTAACAATAGTCAACGAAAAACCTGTTCCGATGTGGGAAGGAGGAGCAACTCAGATACGAATGTATCCAATTCCGGATCACGCAACTGCCGCCGGCGGACATGGTGTCGCCGTCGCAGCCGACGCTGCTTGCCTGTGACTTACGTTTCCGCCCTCACGACTGCTGCCGCTTCACCCCGGTGTATGACACTCGCTGATGACCCAACGCAGCATCCTCGCGATGTGACAGGAAGACGAAACGCCTATTCTGCGTATCGCGGACTCTACTCTGACAGAGCCGCCGTTAATACCACGTGTACCCAGTAGCGTGGTCGACAACCTCCTGGCTGAGGGGTAGTGTGTCACATCTTCGATTTCAATGGCGTCGTGCACTGGTATCACCTCAATGCTCCTACTCTTATCACTTTGTGTCATATACGTCGCATAACCGTACAAGACGGGGTAGGACGTGAAGAGCACTTCTTGCAATGAAGCAAATTCAGTATCCGACGCATGAAGCATCTCTCACTGCAGAGGGATCTTGTCTGTTGTTCCAATTGAACTGAGGTTAGTTGTGGCACTACAATACACTGAGGTTGCAAAAGTCATGGGACACATCCTAACAACTTGTCGGACGTTCTTCTGGCCAGTTTAGTGCAGCAACTCGACGTGGCACGGACTCGCCGATGTCGTTGGAAGACCTGAACAAAGAACTCGCCGAAGTCGTTGGAAGGCCTGTACAAAGATAATGAGATGCGCTGCCTCTACAGCCGTCCATAATTGCCAAAGTGCCGCTGCAGAGTTTTGTGCGCAGCTGACTTCTCGATTAGATCTCATTAATATTCGATGGGATTTACGTCTGGCGTTCTAGGTGGCCGGATCATTCGCTCGCACTGCCCTGAACGTTCTTAAAAACAGCCGCGAACAATTGTAGCCCGATGACATGACATCACTGTTGTGCAACGTAAAATCCATGAATGGTTGCAAATGGTTTCCAAGTAGACGTACATACCCTCAGTGTAGTCTTATCGTTGAACTGTGGATGCAAATTTATGAATTAACTCGGAAATGTCTGCTGAACATCAAGTTCCGTCGTAACATCTGTCCACCACTAACAGCTCCGCTGGAATCGTTCCTGAAGCACCGGCGTCATCTTTTGCGATTCATCAGGAACTGGCAAATGTCACGAGAGATCGCAGTTCTACTTGGACTAAACCGCTCCCCTCGTTCTTGGTCGTTATAATTAATACACTCCTGGAAATGGAAAAAAGAACACATTGACACCGGTGTGTCAGACCCACCATACTTGCTCCGGACACTGCGAGAGGGCTGTACAAGCAATGATCACACGCACGGCACAGCGGACACACCAGGAACCGCGGTGTTGGCCGTCGAATGGCGCTAGCTGCGCAGCATTTGTGCACCGCCGCCGTCAGTGTCAGCCAGTTTGCCGTGACATACGGAGCTCCATCGCAGTCTTTAACACCGGTAGCATGCCGCGACAGCGTGGACGTGAACCGTATGTGCAGTTGACGGACTTTGAGCGAGGGCGTATAGTGGGCATGCGGGAGGCCGGGTGGACGTAGCGCCGAATTGCTCAACACGTGGGGCGTGAGGTCTCCACAGTACACCGATGTTGTCGCCAGTGGTCGGCGGAAGGTGCACGTGCCCGTCGACCTGGGACCGGACCGCAGCGACGCACGGATGCATGCCAAGACCGTAGGATCCTACGCAGTGCCGTAGGGGACCGCACCGCCACTTCCCAGCAAATTAGGGACACTGTTGCTCCTGGGGTATCGGCGAGGACCATTCGCAACCGTCTCCATGAAGGTGGGCTACGGTCCCGCACACCGTTAGGCCGTCTTCCGCTCACGCCCCAACATCGTGCAGCCCGCCTCCAGTAATGTCGCGACAGGCGTGAATGGAGGGACGAATGGAGACGTATCGTCTTCAGCGATGAGAGTCGCTTCTGCCTTGGTGCCAATGATGGTCGTATGCGTGTTTGGCGCCGTGCAGGTGAGCGCCACAATCAGGACTGCATACGACCGAGGCACACAGGGCCAACACCCGGCATCATGGTGTGGGGAGCGATCTCCTACACTGGCCGTACACCACTGGTGATCGTCGAGGGGACACTGAATAGTGCACGGTACGTCCAAACCGTCATCGAACCCATCGTTCTACCATTCCTAGACCGGCAAGGGAACTTGCTGTTCCAACAGGACAATGCACGTCCGCATGTATCCCGTGCCACCCAACGTGCTCTAGAAGGTGTAAGTCAACTACCCTGGCCAGCAAGATCTCCGGATCTGTCCCCCATTGAGCATGTTTGGGACTGGATGAAGCGTCGTCTCACGCGGTCTGCACGTCCAGCACGAACGCTGGTCCAACTGAGGCGCCAGGTGGAAATGGCATGGCAAGCCGTTCCACAGGACTACATCCAGCATCTCTACGATCGTCTCCATGGGAGAATAGCAGCCTGCATTGCTGCGAAATGTGGATATACACTGTACTAGTGCCGACATTGTGCATGCTCTGTTGCCTGTGTCTATGTGCGTGTGGTTCTGTCAGTGTGATCATGTGATGAATCTGACCCCAGGAATGTGTCAATAAAGTTTCCCCTTCCTGGGACAATGAATTCACGGTGTTCTTATTTCAATTTCCAGGAGTGTATATCTCCGGTTGCTATTTATCTACGTGCTATACACTAAAGACCAGGTCCTACATTTTCCGATTTGTCAAGAACTTCAGATAATGACTTGAGAGCTGCTTCGCTTCGATACCTGGGAGAAATTGTGAAGTGACCGCACCTGAAACACGAATCTTAACAGCCACTTCGCAAGGTTTTTGACTGCGTATATGTCTGACTCAACTTGCGCCGGGTATTTTGGACGCTGAATGATGGTTCTTTGTCTTCTCAGGTCATAGCGCCTTCTTACAGTCAGTTATCCTCCAGAAACAGCCGTGAGGTATGGAAGATGAATGTGGCACACCTCCAGATCCGGAATGACGACAAGTTATCACTACTGCTTGGGAGGACTGCGAAAGACGTCTTCCACTATGCCTTTCGGCATTGGTATGGTGGATGGAATGTGCAAAACCGGCGTTCCGGTCTCTGCTTATACAATATGGAAAGGACTTTTGTTAAACGATGCTTCGTGAACTCACATCCCAGCCATCGTCAGCAGCAGATAGATGGCAGGCCGCCGAATTAAAGGCATAATATTGTGTCTTACGTGGCGAAAACTGGAAGTGGTCATCGTGTAGTGGCGGCGTCAAAACCGAGCCAGCGGCGAAATTCCATTTATATTAATGAAACTGACAACTCAGTGTCGAAGTTCGGAATGGAAATGGAGGGAAAATGTCCTATGAATATGTGTCTGGAAATGGACTGTGTGCGGGCAGCTGCAAGTCGTCCCAGGATGTAGTACAGCTTCGACGAATCTGTCTCACAATAGATGTTCAAAGCGCCCTCTGTGGGACTGAAGGTGATAGGGATAGTAGCGGTTATCACGCAGGATACAAACAATCGTACTTCGGCTTACACCATGCTGGCGGGCCACTTGCCTGGAGCTCGTGCGAGGGTTCCTCACAATATCCTGTGGAAACAGGTGCTCCTAATCTCTTATAAACACAGTCCGCCGTCTCCCAGCACGTTCGACTGTCTGAAAGGACACATGATCAACCAGACACTTCAAAACGGCTTGAAGTGTTGTGTGGTGTGTTTGGTGTCTTTGTGGGTACTTGTTTTGGCATATCCGTGCTGCCTCTCGACCGTTTCCATCTGTTTGGCCATACACAAATACCTTCTCGGCTTGTTCCCGGAGTGAATATCGGACCGTTCTGTTGCTTACAGTGCGCTGCGTCAATCACACCGCCTGAAACAAACAAGCAATACATGGCATGTGGTTAAAGGAGCTTACATTCGTTAGCTCCATCTACCGTGGCAACAATGCATCTCCGGACACGTGTTCACATGACGTTTTTTCCTCCACTTCCAGTCAGGAATCCCTTCCTGCTAGTTGTCGATTTTATTAATGTTCACTCTATATGCACCATATCATGCTCGTTGTCCGTCGACGTCTCCGACAGCTATACATAGACCTCATTTTGACAGAAGGTTGATCCTTAGCGAGCCAGGCAACCATTGTGGAAGTCTTTTCAGACCATTATCGACGACTTTACCAGGAGGAGAATACAGAGGAGGGTGACAATACGACATTTTGCAGAACTTGTCGCTCACCCTTTACGCACAATAGCGTCGTCGTTTTTAGCGCAGATTACGTGATACGACGTTGAGGATGCGTTAGACAAGGTTGTGCTTAGCAATTTTTCAGGACCACACGGACTGATGCTCCAATTATATCGGACTTTCCGCATCCTGATGATGCCACGTTGTATCACAATGTATCAAGAGCTCATGTCCCACGGTCTCTGCTCGCTTAGACGGACTATTCACTCCGGTACAAAAGCCTTCAAGAGATCGATCAAGAACTACCGCCTGATTAAAATGGTAAATTGGAACTATAAGATCTTCACCCGGCTTCCAGCGGGGCACATATTGAAGGTCCTGCCACTAACCCTTTCAAGGGAAGAAACGACACAAGGAGGGGAAACTATCAAGTAAAATGATATCGACGAATTTAGGGATTTCATAGCGGCACGTCCTGTCACCTCTGAACTGCTGTAATCTCAAATGATTTCGAGGATTCTTTCGACAGCATGCACCACAAGTTTCATATGTCAGTTCTGTCCTGCGTAGGATTCCCACCTGACTTCCTCGGCGTGGTGGCTCTGAGCACAATGGGACATAACATCTGAGGTCATAAGTTCCCTAGAACTTAAAACGACTAACCAACCTAAGGACATCAGACACATCCATGCCCGAGGCAGGATTCGAACCTGCGACCGTAGCAGTGGCGCGGTTCCAGACTGAAGTGCCTAGAAGCGCTCGGCTACACCGGCCGGCCTCGGCGTGGTTTCGTGCATCTTACGTGGAGCGGCACCCAGTGTATTGGTATTCGGACGTATGGCGTTCGATTCGACAAGCGTGTCCACTCTCACTGATCTTTTATGGGATCACACCGGAACCGTTAACACGAAGGCTGAAACACACTCGTGGATTGCGTTTAGTTGACACACCTTCCACTGGAGACCGTATGATTATGATCTTCTGCTGCTGGCCCGATCAGGTGATAAGATGTGAATGGATTAAGCTGTGTGGATTGGCTGCGAAAAATCAAATGAAGGTAGCCAAGTCAGCGGCGATGCATACTCAAAGGGGCCTTCAGGAGGGCTGGGTGACACTCCTTACACATGAGGGTGTGATCAGATATCTGGACATTTACACAGGACGTGCGTCACAACGCTACCGTGAAAAACAGACGTCTACTGCAGGTAATGCGCACAGTAGTTCGCCAGAAGTGACCATCCTGATAGACATCGGTCAGGTTCTCCCATTACCGGTAGCAATGCCAACTGCCGGGCGGCCTTTCTATACTACCTTACTGCTGGATCCATATTTAAAATCCACTGCGATACCCTCACCCTCCGTCCGCATGAAGGCGGACTGGAACTTGCAAATACAAGAACAAGGTCTACTGCCTTATGTTTGTTCACAAAGGCGAAACTGTGTACCTGTCGGCATTGTTCACATACGAGCCGCCTGTTGACGCCAACATTCATCCTGCTACCTCGTACGACTCTGCACATCGCTTCCTCTCTCCCTGATATCTCAGAATTCATACTCCATATAGTTATGTGCACCCTGGTCTCTCCACCGGTCAAGCTCCATAGACGAGAGACATTTATCGTTCGCTGTTAAGATCTATCCCCAAAACCTGACTTAGAGTAAGAGCCCGGTGACACTGTGACCTGCAGTGTAGAAAGCAGTTCAACGGCCCTCTCTCCTTACTTGGGCAGGAGTAACGTCGTACCATGTTGTAAACTACATATAACTACATATACGCAACTAGACGTAAATTTCAGGTTATTGGTTTGACGGATTCTCCCACCTGCCTGGACATTGACAAACACAATTCAACGTGCGGTGGAAAGTTTGAGGTATGGATGATGGTGCAGAAAACCTTCGCCCTGTATCCTCGCGCCCCACCTGATATGACTGACTTCCAACTCCTGTGATAAGAGGGTACTTACTCTCCAGTTTTGAAGACTGACATAGTTTGAAGGCATGTCCATTTGCTACTTATTCCGAGGTGAGGAGACGATGGTTCTTGACTCTCCTAGACAATCATACCACGCTTGAGGGCACTCCTAGCTATCAACAACTTTTAGTATATTATTTTTGCTGTGTGTTCGTAAACCCTTCTCACAGTAGGGGAGTACCGGGCAGGTGACAACTCCTATTATGACTCTTGACACAAAGCGAAATGGTTACTGACTTGGTACCAATAAACACCGTCCGGAGATGGGAAGCTTACGTGGGTTAGCGTGCAACGCTTTGTTTACATGATTATTATGGTCGTCTAAGTAGTGTAACTGCAACAATTTGATTTTCTGTTCGAAGACGGCCGCACAAAGTATGTGTGGCTAAAAACTATTTCATGTTGATTTTATTCGGTTTTTACAAGCAACCTAATCGTGTTAAGAAAGGGTAGAATAAATACAGTTCGTGTTGGAGTACTTATTGCTGTGAGAAGTTGTTTATCCATCGAAAATCACTGTCCAGACATAATCGGGTCTCAACCTTTCAAAGAATCTACATCTACATCTACATCCATACTCCGCAAGCCACCTGACGGTGTGTGGCGGAGGGTACCTTGAGTACCTCTATCGGTTCTCCCTTCTATTCCAGTCTCGTATTGTGCGTGGAAAGAAGGATGGTCGGTATGCCTCTGTGTGGGCTCTGATCTCTCTGATTTTATCCTCATAGTCTCTTCGCGAGATATACGTAGGAGGGAGCAATATACTGCTTGACTCTTCGGTGAAGGTATGTTCTCGAAACTTTGACAAAAGCCCGTACCGAGCTACTGAACGTCTCTCCTGCAGAGTCTTCCACTGGAGTTTATCTATCATCTCCATAACGCTTTCGCGATTACTAAATGATCCTGTAACGAAGCGCGCTGCTCTCCGTTGGATCTTCTCTATATCTTCTATCAACCCAATCTTGTACGGATCCCACACTGCTGAGCAGTATTCAAGCAGTGGGCGAACAAGCGTACTGTAACCTACTTCCTTGGTTTTCGGATTGCATTTCCTTAGGATTCTTCCAATGAATCTCAGTCTGGCATCTGCTTTACAGACGATCAACATTATATGATCATTCCATTTTAAATCACTCCTAATGCGTACTCCCAGATAATTTATGGTATTAACTGCTTGCAGTTGCTGACCTGCTATTTTGTAGCTAAATGATAAAGGATCTATCTTTCTGTGTATTCGCAGCACATTACACTTGTCTACATTGAGATTCAATTGCCATTCCCTGCACCATGCGTCAATTCGCTGCAGATCCTCCTGCATTTCAGTACAATTTTCCATTGTTACAACCTCTCGTTACACCACAGCATCATCCGCAAAAAGCCTCAGTGAACTTCCGATGTCATCCACAAGGTCATTTATGTATATTGTGAATAGCAACGGTCCTATGACACTCCCCTGCGGCACACCTGAAATCACTCTTACATCGGAAGACTTCTCTCCATTGAGAATGACATGCTGCGTCCTTTTAATTAGGAACTCCTCAATCCAATCACACAATTGGTCTAATAGTCCATATGCTCTTACTTTGTTCATTAAACGACTGTGGGGAACTGTATCGAACGCCTTGCGGAAGTCAAGAAACACGGCATCTACCTGTGAACCCGTGTCTATGGCCCTCTGAGTCTCGTGGACGAATAGCGCGAGCTGGGTTTCACATGACCGTCTTTTTCGAAACCCATGCTGATTCCTACAGAGTAGATTTCTTGTCTCCAGAAAAGTCATTATTCTCGAACACAATACGTGTTCCAAAATTATACAACTGATCGACGTTAGAGATATATTTCTATAGTTCTGCACATCTGCTCGATGTCCCTTCTTGAAAACGGGGATGACCTGTGCCCTTTTCCAATCCTTTGGAGCGCTACGCTGTGTAAAATTGAACTGGTATCCAATCAGGTCCAGAGGCCTTTCCTCTTTTGAGCGATTTTAATTGTTTCTCTATCCCTCTGTCGTCTATTTCGATATCTACCATTTTGTCATCTGTGCGACAATCTAGAGAAGGAACTACAGTGCAATCTTCCTCCGTGAAACAACTTTGAAAAAAGACATTTAGTATTTCGGCCTTTAGTCTGTCATCCTCTGTTTCAGTACCATTTAGGTCACAGAGTGTCTGGACATTTTGTTTTGACCCACCTATCGCTTTGACATAAGACCTGTTCGACCGTCCGGTGGCATGTTGACGGCTCCACTACAGATGTTCCATTCTGAGAAGACTCGTCAGAGGTACACATACAGCAGATCTCCGACAGTAAGGGCCACACTGCCGAAGCCTTCTGCACACCGTTTGTCAGATTTCAATTGACATGCAGTACTAAGGCGGTGCCGTCGTGTGCTTGCACCCCGTTTTCAGGCCACAAGTGGCTCATCGGGACTATCAGACAGCAATGTCATCCTCAGCTGAAGATGTGGAGTGGAGGGGGGTGAGGTCGGCACACCGTTCTCACAGCCGTTATGATTGTTTTCTTTGACCGCGGACGCTACTAATCGGTCGAGTAGCCCCTCGATTGGCATCACAAGGCTGAGTGCACCCCGAAAAATGGCAACAGCGCATGACGGCTCGGATGGTCACCCATCCAAGTGTCGGCCACGCCCGACAGCGCTTAACTTCGGTGATCTCATGGGAACCGATGTAACCACTGCGGCAAGCCTGGTGCCTAACGTCGTGTCCTTACAGCCAATTAATGGCTCTCTCTTTCTTATGCTGCACATGGTCAGCCCATTCGTGGTCTTCTGGACACTTTCGATCTCTATAAACTGTCTCCACATCCGAAAAACAACAGAACGATTCACATTAAGCCATCGGTCACATTAGTTTGCGACTGTCCGCGCCGGCCGCGGTGGTCTTGCGGTTCTAGGCGCTGCAGTCCGGAACGGTGGGACTGCTACGGTCGCAGGTTCGAATCCTGCCTCGGGCATGGATGTGTGTGATGTCTTTAGGTTAGTTAGGTTTAAGTAGTTCTAAGTTCTAGGGGACTGATGACCTAAGATGTTAAGTCCCATAGTGCTCAGAGCCATTTGAACCATTTTTTTTTTTTTTTTTTGACTGTCCCGCTTCCATTCTTCGCATGGCACTTCACCTTAGAGAACATGATAGGAGTCTTCTCTGTACCATACTGCACCGTCCGTGAGTGTACACAGCGGTTGTGGGTGTGGGGCTACCCGGCACACACTATCCCCTTTGACAAGTGCCCTGAAATCATCGTATGCGTGGTTGCCGTAGGCTAAATTGTCATCTTCTGTGCAGAACACGATCGTACCGACGTCTGTCGGCAGTATATCGTGATTTATACACAGTACGGGGAAATAGTGGGTTGTTGGTTTAATTTTTGGCACGAGTGTAAGCCGTAAAATCAGTATAGAACCTGATAGGGGTTTCAACTTGCCCTGGACCCTTGTTCAGTTTTAGCGACTTCAGCTCTTTCTCAGCGTCACTCGTACTAACACATGTTTTACTCATCTTCTGAGTGATACGGCGATTGAATTGGGGAAACTCCCTTGGGTTTTCCTCTGTACTGGAACATTTGAGAACGGAGGCAAACATTTCTGCTTTTGATTTGCTGTCCTCCATTTCAGTTTCTGTCTCACTCGTGAGTGACTCAACATTAACCTCGGTGCCACTGATAGAGTTTAATTACGACCACAATTTGTTCAGGTTTTGTGAAAGATCATTTGACAGTATTCTGCTACGTTAGTCGTTGACGGTATCACGCACTGCTCTTTAGACAGCCAAAGGACATTCACCCAACATCTCCCTGGCTGGGAGCCTGCAATCAGGAAAATCAGAGGAGAATGTTCCGTTCCACCAAGGGCCACGAATGGAGCAGACAGAGACGGACGCCGGGACACGAACGCCGCACTCGCGTCCCCCCCTCCTCCACCACCGCCAGCCGCTCCAGGCGCATCGAACGATTCCGCGGGCGCATGATTGGCCAGCGGCGGGAAGCGGAGAGCGGTCCAGCAGAGATATCAGCCCGCAACCGACGAGCAGCAGTCAAGGGTCGAGCATCTGTTCTGCTAACTCGCTCACGTCTGCCATAGTTCCCCACTTGCACGGGTGACAAACCAGGAGTATCTTCGGCTTTGCTTTTATTAAAGCATCGGCGGGAACTCAATTCAGGTCTCCAGTAAGCGATTACGGCGGACAGGATATTTAGTTTAGCGACGCCCGACAGCAGAATTGTCGTGTTCCTTTTCGATTTGCAGGATGTCGAGCTCCAGTGGGGCCTTGGGGTCGAAGCGGTCTCCCGCTGTCGACAAGAGGCGCGTCTTGTTGTTGCCGCGGGCCACGTCGCCGGTCGTTAAAGCACCCCTACTGCAGCAGAGCCAGGATCTGCCGCCGCCCCGCCCCCTCCCAAGGATAGGGAAAATATGGGCCAGGACGTGGAAGCCGGCCACGGAACCGAAGGTTTCCGCCGCAGTCGTCCAGACCTCCGCGTCCACCAGTAAAACAGGGTCAGTACGCAGCCGGGCAACCTTACGGTGACAACGATGGCTGTAACTGGCACTCCTTTGGTGGCAACAGCCCCCTTTTCCGCTCCCGACATGGCTAGAAAAACACCAAATGCTGTAGTACACAATACGCCAACATCAATACAATCGTCAGTACTTGGAATCCCGCCCCTCCCCTCCCCCCCCCTTGTGCTAAGTCCGCTCCTGCTTGCCAACGCCACCTACAACCTACCAGACTACATTGCATCCCTAAGTAAAGGCAAGCAGACGACCCGTCTGCTGATCGAAATCCTCCCCAAACCCACCACCTGGGTCCAACCCTCTACCCGATCCAAATACCTTAAATACCCCCCCCCCCCCTCATACACACACCAGTCCACTGTAACCAATCAGCGGCATGCAAAGAAGGACCGCAAGAACAAGCACCCTAAGAGCAAGAAATGCTCCACCACCACTACCACGACCACTCCCTCACCCTCTGAGAAGCCTGGGACCCGACAGCACCTTTAGTCAGCCTGGGAGGGAACCAGGAAACTGACTGTCGCCCTGGAAGGATTCGGGTGGTTTCGTGGTGGTGAAGAAAACCTTTCGCCAGCCGAGGCTTCCGGCGGCCCAGTGAGTGGAACCCACCTGGAATAGGCTTCTGGCGGTGGTTGATGAGCCAAAGACAACACAAAACAACACGACAGAAACACAAACACAGAAACAAGTCACCCACCAACTCCTTCCGATCATCACAGAGCTTCCTCGGAATCACGAGGAACTCTATGAGCTCTTAAAATCTGAAATCAGGAAAGACTGTTTTAAGGCAAAACCTGCTGGTGGTGACAAATTAAGAATAACACTTCACACACTAGAACACTATAACACAACCAAAACACTTCTCACAAACAAAAACATACCCCACTACAAATTCCCCACAACAAAAACATGGAACAAGAACATAGTAATCAGAGACCTCCCAAGACGACTGTCACCCCAGGCAATCAAAACAGACTTGACTGCTCAGAGGCATGTCGTCAAGGCTGTCCAGCAGATGGGCTAAGCTGAAAGTAAGTGGCCCCTATACCAGGTCACACTACCAGACATCCCCCAAAACAAGAGGGATATAAAAAATGGTCTTGGCTGTGTCTTTCACCGCCAAGCCACTGTGCCATAAAAACAAGACGGTGCAGTGCTTCAGGTGCCAAGGCGTAAACCTTATCGCCGCATACTGCACCATGGCGATACGATACAGGAAGTGCGTCGAAGCCCGTGGCACGAGGTCTCGCACACTAAAACACACGGACCCGCAAATAGGGTGCGCGCTGTGTGGCAAAAACCATGCAGCGGGTTACCAATGTTGTGAGGTCCACAAAAGACATGGACAGCAGGCAAAGGGCACAACGGTCGCCCCCCACACACGCAAACAAAGTAGCACCACCCAAAACAGACACACAGAGATACAAAACACATCAACACACACAGACAAGGCTTGAGTAAAACCAAGACAGGATACATCAAGGGCAACATACGCAGAAGTGGTTTCTCCTACCAGAAACCATTAAAACGTAATCGTATCACCGCGACAAGAAACACAGTCATAAGAACAACATTGGGAGATGGAAACACATAACAACGACAGGGTCCACCAAGACAGAGGAAGCCCTAGGGAACCCAACACTCATTCCACCCCCTCAGATCAGGTGCTGGCATTATGGTCCAGACCATGAACCTTGTCATGGAAATGATGAAGGAATTCAGGGAGGCCCAAAAGTAGAACACCCAAATCCTCGTTGCCCTTCAGGCAGCATTCCAGCAGTCGCTCCCCACTGCGACTTCTCCTGTAGTTTCAAAACCCCATCATGGATGGACGACCAAATATCCAAGACCTGACAATGTGTGTCTTTAACGCACACTGCATTGTTAATCAAGAGGTCGAGTTCAGAGAACTCATAAAGGAGTTCTCCATCGACATATGCATGATGGGGAAACCCACCTATAACCGGGAATAAAAGTGACAGTCCCCTACTACGTCAGCTACCGTAAGGACAGGCCAACCCAAGTTGGAGGAATGGCCATTTACATACAAAGAGGGATCCCCCACCACCAGGTACTCTTACCAACTGCCAATAAAATCGAAGCTGTGGCGGTGGAAGTAATCGCTGCCATCGGACCCCTAACAATTATTGCAATCTACCGACCCCCACAAGACCAGATAGATGAGGGACACATAGCTGCTCTAGGGAAAATTGAAGGCAAGCTCATAATAGGAAGTGACTCCAATGCCAAACATCCAGATTGGAACTCTAGAGTAACCTCCAGAGCAGGCGGTAAACTGCAAAGACTAGCGCGCATCCACCACCTCGAAACATGGGGTCCAGTCGAGCCCACACACTTTCCAAAAAATGGCGGTAGCCCTCACTAGAAGGATCACTGGGTTTGTGCCCGCAAGGACAATCAACAGAATGTCCTCCGACCAAAACCCAGTGATTCTAGAGATCGATGTGGGAGAATGGGTAGCACTTCCATGGTACCAAACGTCTTCCAAATTGGCAGACTGGGAGTGAAACCAAGAAACTATTACCTCTGATATCGCTCGGACTCCACCACCTACTGCCGAAACAGTAGAAAGCGCTACAAGATCTAACAGGATCCATTAGACAAGCAGTGGAAGAGGCCACGCTCCCCACAAAGGGACGGGCCGCCCCTTCAAATACAGCTTATTGAACATTTGCTAGCTCAAATTCGACATAAGAACAGAGTGGCAAAAGAGTGGAAGATTACCAGAGATCAGGCTACCAGGAGGCTGCTCAATCGTCCACATATAGAGCTGAAGGTCGCGCTCAATGAGCACAGAAACCAACAATGGCAAAACCGTCTCACAGCTGTCAAAGTAGACGATCATACAGTATGGCAAGCAACCAAGCAATTCACACAAAGATGCGCAAGGATGCCGCCACTGCACGACGAGCGAGTCTGGCCTACAGCCTCGCTGAAAAGGCCAACGCCCTCGCCGGCTCCTTCGAGAAGCAGTTTCAAGCGACAGAACCCCAGGATGAAGACCATGAAGAGGTAGTGCGTCGTCAACTGGCCGTCTTCCTCAATGCTGAGGAGGACCCAGAGGACGAACCCACACTTTTCGCCCCCGAGGACGTGGCAAAAGTAATCATGTCCCTCGCTACAAAAAGGCGCCAGGGCACGACAGTGTCACCAATCAGTTAGTTAAAAACGTCCCACCCTCGGCGATCACACACCTCGCGAACGTCTTCTACGAGATTACTCGTTCCCACGAGTTCCCAGCTTGCTGGAAACACGCGGAAGTGGTCACAATACACAAACCAGGGAAAGACCCTCTATTCCCGCAGCACTACAGGTCTATTAGCCTCTTGCCAACTCTAAACAAGATCTACGAGCGCCTCCTTGCTAAAACCCATACAGGAACGTATTACCAGAGAGCAACTTCTACCCGATGTCCTATTCGGATTCTGGCAGAACCACTCTGCCCCACAACAGATCATGAGAGTGGCTGAGGCTACTGCAGGATAGTGCTACTAGTAGCCAAAGCCTTCGACTCTGTATGGCATAGAGGGCTACTCTACAAGTTATAAACACAAAGGTTCCCCGGGAGGATAGTTAAGCAGCTCAAAAGCTGAAACTTCCTGGCAGATTAAAACTGTGTGCCCGACCGAGATTCGAACTCGGGACTTTTGCCTTTCGCGGGCAAGTGCTCTACCAACTGAGCTACCGAAGCACGACTCGCGCCCGGTACTCACAGCTTTACTTCTGCCAGTACCTCGTCTCCTACCTTCCAAACTTTACAGAAGCTCTCCTGCGAACCTTGCAGATCTAGCACTCCTGAAAGAAAGGATATAGCGGAGTTATGGCTTAGCCACAGCCTGGGCGATGTTTCCAGAATGAGATTTTCACTCTGCAGCGGAGTGCGCTGATATGAAACTTCCTGGCAGATTAAAAGTGTGTGCCCGACCGAGACTCGAACTCGGGACATTTGCCTTTCGCGGGCAAGTGCAGTAAAGCTGTGAGTACCGGGCGTGAGTCGTGCTTCGGTAGCTCAGTTGGTAGAGCACTTGCCCGCGAAAGGCAAAGGTCCCGAGTTCGAGTCCCGGTCGGGCACACAGTTTTAATCTGCCAGGAAGTTTCATATCAGCGCACACGCCGCTACAGAGTGAAAATCTCATTCTGGGAGCTCAAAAGCTATTACATGAATAAGACTTTCTCTGTCAAAGTAGAAACCGCCAACTCCACCAAAAGGCGTATTGAGGCTGGGGTGCCACAGGGATCGGTCCTGTGGCCCGTTTTGTACAGTCTGTACACTGGGGACACACCAACAGCGTCTGGTGCACAAAGCGCAGTACACAGACGACACAGCCTTCTACAAACGAACCACGGACAAGGACCTGGTCATCCATAGGCTACAAAGTGTTTTAGATGACACAGAAACTTGGGCCCATCGCTGTCGCATCACCATCAATTCTGAAAAGACGCTGGTTATGATCACCCGGAGGCTCGAAAGGCATGGACCTCCTCAACGCCCCCATCCCCTCCACCTTCACCTAAACGGAACCCAACCGCCCTGTTGCAGAACCGCCAACTACCTTGGCGTAACCTCGGACTCTCATCTTACGTGGAAACCCCACATAGACGAGGTCCACAGCAAGGTCTGTGCCAGAATGTCCATCCTATACCCAGTCCTCAACTCAACCAGTTCCCTTCCCTGCTCTGTGGGTGTGAACGTATATCTGCCCTGATATGGCCAGTAATGGAGTATGCATGCCCTGTTTGGGGATACGTGGCGAAGCAGCACCTGGACCAATTCCAAAGGCTGCAGAACCGCGCCCTCAGGAGGGCACTTCGCCTACCCCTCGGATTCCCTATTGATGATCTGTACGCCGCTTCTGAAATCCCACTCCTAAAAGAGAGCTTCCAAGATCTGGCAAGATCCTTCTATGAAAACTCTTCCAGGTCAGGAAACGTCCTCATCCTCTCCCTAGGTCGGTATGGCATGTCCCGTGACAAGCAAAAAGCCCAATGGCGATCTTCGACGACTATGTTGAAGAGAAAATCCCTATATCCAATTCCTGATCCTCTTCCCTCCCCCACAATATCAATCATCTCGCCAATCCCAGGCAGGTACCAGACACATACAGAACAATCATAACATCACACAGACAACCAAAAAAATCACAGAAATAAACACACAGACAAGTACAATGTGGAATAAAAGCAGCAAGGCTACAAACTCCCCCAAACACTTCCCCAAAGAGGGGAAAGTATCAGATGAGAGTGAGTGAGACGATATCCCGACACTTAACCTGAAGATGATGGAGACGCATTCCATCGAAACATTGCTACGAAACAACGACGCTACTCGGCTGACAACCCGTGAAGACTTCATATATTTCAGTACATGTAACAATTTTGTATAATAAACCATAGTTATGCTTCGGTAGTGTACCTGGTATGGTAGTTTAGTTCTTGCGTAATAAGCGGAGCTCAAATTTCACATGATCAGGAACTTCAGATTTATGTGCCATTAGTCAATGTTAACATTTGTTCTTTAAAATTCCACTTGGTATGACTCTGTACAAACACACTGGTCAGGTAGACGATGCTCACGGTTGCTATGGCGCCGGCGTGAGGCGGGGTCCGCTCGACGACGATCCACGTCAGGCGGTCGGTGAACTTGGTTGCCTCATTAGGATGCGTCCCCTCGCCAGGTGACAGGGGCAGATGCCTGTCGCTCGCATCGGGGTTAGCATGGCGTATCAACCTCGTACTTCATCTTACAGCTCATCGTCGGTTCATATGCAACAAATCAAGGGCAACATCAACAGACAAAAACATTTATTTTACGCGCTATGTGGCCCTAAAGAGAATTCTAATTAGTACATTTGACTTGTAAGAAGTTTCGTATGTTTCATATAGTTCACATGCTCATTATTATTCGTTGGATTCATGTAATTGGAACCCATGTTTTTCACAAAATTTACATTGGTAACACTGTTACTGATGTGCTCTACACATGACTTCTACTAAACAGTCATTGTTAGCCTGATGAGTAAAGTTCACCTGTCAGCAAATCACATTTACAGCAATGCACCACAAACACTGGTTCATTGTTCTTGTACGGCACAGGTTATTTACATATCATCAAAGATTTTGTACGTTATACAAGCACAATCACACATGGAAACAATACTGGTCGCGTAACCGCTGTTCGTGAGTACCATTGCGGCAGACATCAGTTCGCTGTAGCAGTACCATGTTCAACACGTGTGCTTATTCGTGTTTCAATATAACATCACATTTTGAAGACACACAGAATTAAAAGCGTCTGTGGATACTTCACACGATTACTTCCATGTCTCAACACAGCAAAGGTGAGTACAAATTCATATACTATTGTTCACTTTCAACTTTCTCATCTGGTTCGGTCTACATAGTCTTGCACTATGACTTAAATAAATTTCCTGAGTTTCTCATGTAGTTTGGAGGTGATTTACATGGGATAACTATCTGTTATCGCTCGTGTGTGAATATCTTCACAAACGAATAGGGGTTACTCAAGTATTTGGTTATTCGGTTCCCATGCATCGTGAAACTTCTTACAACTCTAAAACTACTTACATATTTATAGTCTGAATTGTGATTTACGTGGGATAATTGAGTATCTGTTTACGCTCGTGTGTGTGTGTGTGTGTGTGTGTGTGTGTGTGTGTGTGTATCTTGACAAACGAATAGGGGTTACTCCAGTATTTGGTTTCCATGCATCGTGAAACTTCTTACAACGCTAAAACAATTCAGGTACTTAATATTTTTCTCACAAATTTTAAAAGCGTAACAACATATACAAGATTTTTATTTTCTGTTAATATTTGGCAGTGTTCGTTGTTATGTGGTTCGGTGGCCTGATGTTTACATTGAATTGTTTTCCATATCATCAAATTATGTTTTTCGTCGTACAGGACAACACTGTTCGACTTACATATGAAGACAATTAAATCAGCAACGACGGAGCCTAACAGACCAAACAGAAAATTGGGCAAGAATCGTCCATCACTTAATCGAATAAAATATTGTGTATCCAAAGATGCACAGAGAGAAATTTCTTCTGACTATAAGATTGACAAGACGTTGCGATAAGCAACTGATAGCCAGATCCTTCTATTAGTAATATGAGCTTGCATCATTTGCGAATGAATATTCACTAAGAAATCCTTAATTACTACGTTCGAGCAAAATGATCATCCTATTTAAAATAATGAAATGTAAGCCATAAATTTTTACATATTTTTGTCTCGCTTGCATAGCTAATGCTTTATATTTACATGCTCTTGGCAGCGCAGTCTGCGCATACTGCCTGCAGTGACAGCAAAATTGTCACTTTATGGTTCTTATTCTAGTATCCATTCACTTACTACGTATGTCTGTCATCGATTACTACTCTCAACGTATGAAGCTCGAATGATCGAATTGTACATTTAAAGTTAAAGGTTTTACTTGTCACTGCCTAACTAGTCGATTAAAAAGAAATTAATTCTACTGTTTCAAAGGTTGTGATCAAATTTCAGTGTGTATGTTGTTGTGGTCTTCTGTTTAGTGTATTCATCTCTTGGTCTCCCTCTACGATTTTTACCTTCCACGCTGCCCTCTAGTGCTAAATTGGTGATCCCTTGATGCCTCAGAATATGCCCAGCCAACCGATCCCTTCTTCTAGTGAAGTTGTGCCGCAAATTTCTCTTCTCTCCAATTTTATTCAATACCACCTCATTAGTTATGTGATCTACCCATCTAATCTTCAGCATTCTTCTGTAGCACCACATTTCGAAAGCTTCTATTCTCTTCTTGTTTAAACTATTTATCGTCCACGTTTCTCTTCCATACATGGCTACACTCCATACAAATACTTTCAGAAACGACTTCCTGACACTTAAATCTATACTCGATGTTAACAAATTTCTCTTTTCAGAAACGCTTCCCTTGCCTTTGTCAATCTACATTTTATATCCTCTCTACTTTGACCATCATCAGTTAGTTTTGTCGCCAAATGAAAGAAAAAACTTATTTATAACTTTAAGTGTCTCATTTCCCAATCTAATTCCCGCTCCATCACCCGATTTAATTCGACTACACTCCATTATCCTCGTTTTGCGTTTGTTGATGTTCATCTTATATCGTCGTTTAAACACATTGTCCATTCCGTTCAGCAGCTCTTTCAGGTCCTTTGCTGCCTCTGACAGAATTACAAAGTTATCGGTAAACCTCAAAGTTTTTATTTCTCCGCCATGGATTTTAATTCCTACTCCAAATCTTTCTTTTGTTTCCTTTGCTACTTGCTCAATATACAGCTTGAATAACATCGGGGTTAGGCTACAACCCTGTCTCACTCCCTTCCCAACCACTGCTTCCCTTTCATGTCCCTCAACTCTTATATCTGCCATCTGGTTTCTGTACAATTTGTCAATAGCCTTTCGCTGCCTGTATTTTACCACTGCCACCTTCGAAATTTGAAAGAAAGTATTCCAGTCAACATTGTCAAAAGTCTTCTCTAAGTCTACAAATGCTAGAAACGTAGGTTTGCCTTTCCTTAATCTATTTTCTATGATAAGTCGTAAGATCAGTATTGCCTCGCGTGTTCCAGAATTTCTACGGAATCCCATCTGATCTTCCCCGAGGTCGGCTTCTACCAGTTTTTCCATTTGTCTGTAAAGAATTGGTTTTAGTATTATTACACTGGTATCTCGGTAAATTTAACATCCGTCAATACCTGCTTTCTTTGGGATTGAAATTATTTATTATATTGTTCTTGAAGTCCGAGGGTAATTCGCCTGTTTCATACATCTTGCTCATATGATGGTAGAGTTTTGTTAGACCTGGCTCTCCCAATTCCGTCAGGAGTTCTAATGGAATGTTGTCTACTCCCGCGGCCTTGTTTCGACATAGTGCTTTCAGTGTTCTGTCAAACTCTTCACGTAGTATCCTATCTCCCATATCATCTTCATGTACATTCTCTTCCATTTCCATAATATTGTCCTCAAGAACATCGCCCTTGTATAGACCCTCTGTATACTCCTTCCAACTTTCTGCTTTCCCTACTTTGCTTAGAACTGGGTTTCCATCTGAGCACTTGTTATTCTCGCAAGTGGTTTCCATTTCTCCAAAGGACTCTTTAATTTTCCTGTAGACAGTATGTATCTTACCCCTGGTGAGAAGCCCCTCTACATCCTTACATTTGTCTTCTAGCCATCCCTGCTTAACCATTTTGCACTTCCTGTCGATCTCATCTTGAGGCGTTTATATTCCTTTCTGCCTGCTTCTTTTACTGATTTTAGTATTTTCTCCTTTCATCAGTTAAATTCAATATATCTTCGGTTACCCAAGGATTTCTATTAGCCCTTGTCTTATTACCTACTTGAGCCCCTGCTACCTTCACTATTTCATCTCTCAAAGCTATCCATTCTTCTTTTACTGTGTTTCTCTCCCCCATTCTGGTCAATCGTTCTCTAGTGCTCTCTCTGAAACTCTCTACACCCTCTGGTTCTTTCAGTTTATCCAGGTCCCATCCTCTTAAATTTCCACCTTTTTGCTGTTTCTTCAGTTTTAATCTACAGTTCATAACCAATAGATTGTGGTCAGAGTCCACGTCTGCCTCTGGAAATGTCTTGCAATTGAAAACCTGGTTCCTGAATCTCTGTCGTACCATGATACAACCTATCTGAAACCTTCTAGTAACTCCAGGCTTCCTCCATGCATACAACCTTCTTTAGTGATTGTTGAACCATGTGTTAGCTATGATTAAGTTATGCTTTGTGCAAAATTCTACCAGGCGGCTTCATCTTTCATTCCTTACTCCCATTCGATATTCACCTACTACGTTTCCTTCTCTTCCTTTTGCTACTGTCGAATTACAGTCCCCCCTGACTATGAATTTTCGTCTCCCTTCACTATCTGAATAATTTCTTTTATGTCATCATACATTTCATCAATCTCTTCATCTGCAGAGCCAGTTGGCATATAAACTTGTACTAATGTCGTAGGCGTGGGCTTCGTATCTATCTTGCCCACAACAAGTCGTTCACTATGCTGTTTTGTGGTAGCTTACAAGCATTCCTATTTTCCTATTCATTATTAAACCTACTCCTGTATTACCGTTATTTGATTTTGTATAACCCTGTAGTCACCTGAGCAGAAATCTAGTTCCTCCGGCCACCGAACTTCACTATATCTAACTTTAACTTATCCACTTCCCTTTTTAAATTTTCTAGCCTACCTGCCCTATTAAGGGATCTGACATTCCACGCTCCAATCAGTAGAACGCCAGTTTTCTTTCTCCTGATAACAACGTCCTCCTGAGTAGTCCCCGCCCGGGAACCCGAATGTGGGTCAATTTTACCTCCTGAATATTTTACCCAAGAGGACGTCATCATCATTTAACCATACAGTAAAGCTGCATACCCTCGGAAAAAATTACGGCTGTATTTTCCCCTTGCTATCAGCCGTTCGCAGTACCAGCGCAGCAAGGCCGTTTTGGTTAGTGTTACAAGGCCAGATCAGTCAATCATCCAGACTGTTGCCCTTGCAACTACTGAAAAAGCTGCTGCCCTTCTTCAGGAACCACACGTTTGTCTGGCCTCTCAACAGATACCCCTCCGCTGTAGTTGCACCTACGGTACAGCTATCTGTATCGCTGAGGCACACAAGCCTCTCCACCAGCGGCAAGGTCCATGGTTTAACACTTATGTACACAGGTCAATATCATTAGCACAACTGCTCATCTTTCTTTAAGTGGCTGGAGTTGAACAAAAATGTATACAGTCTCTAATTAATTACGAAACTTCTTTCATTTTAGATGATGCGTTCATCTAACTTATTTGCTTGAAATGCAAACGGAACTAATTATACTACAAATGAATTGGAATTTCCTACAGATACTAAATATTGCTCGAGTTTCACACGTTGCTATGAAACAAAATACTGTCTTTGCTTTAACCAGTGCATTATTTAGTGATGTTGCACACGTATCCCCAACAAGAAACACTTATTTGATGTAATTTTACTCTTCAACTAAATCATATAATGTACAGAATCGTTAGACAGAACAATATTTCTAGTGGAAATACATTTTAAGACTCCTTTGATGATACGGCTTTTGTTTTCTTTAAACGACAATCGGCTAACAGAAAGCATCCTTCATGTAGACTTCTCGCAATTGCGTGTAGGACAGCATATAACAAATGCATTTCTCGCTTTTCTTCTGTCATTGTCAGAGTTTGTGGTGGATCGTAAGGGGTACATTTTTACGAACTATGAATTTTTGCTTATGTCCCAGTATTTTGTCACATGCTGACTTTGGTAAATTAGCAGTACCTGTGAGCGATATCGACGTATGACGAAAATTTCTCGTTTGGCATCTCAGTACAAAACACGAAAAAGGGGAACTTCTCACCTTGGATGGGCATCATGTAGCCTTTCCATGTCTTTGCACATCTCTAAGTAATAATGCCTGTGTGTGTGATCGTTCATTAGCAACACCTTAAATCTGATATCCGTTCAGTTTACTTCTCGAATTCTGGACGCTATGACACTGTTCCTCACTTTTATGTGCCACAACTGCAAAGTCGTACTCCGATAAAGATAACGACCTACTACCTATTCTTGGAAGTAGAATTTAGCATTTCAGCGTGTAATGTAAGGACTGATGACCATCTAACACTATGGTTTCCGTACCACACCACTGCGAGAGCTTGTAACTCTGTTGCCGGGTAACAGCGTTCACTCTCCGATAGAACTCGGACAAAACTAATAATGTGTGCTTCTTTCTTTCCATTACTTTCTAGTATATAAATCAAACAGGGGTCCTGGACATATGAGGCTATACAAAATTTTTCGTCCGGGTTTGGATGAAGTAAAATGTTAGAGCAAATCAGAAGAGTTAATATTTTTAGATTCTTCCTGACGCAATGACGACCAGAAGCAACTAACATTTTTGCGTAATAATAACAAAACTCTAAAAATTGAGGCAAGAACTATGAATACTCTTAACTGTTTCTTGTTAGTGGAAGGAGGAAAATTCTTAATACCACTTATACTGAACATCCAAAACAGTATGACCTTTGCTCACTGTGACATTGGATGTTGCCCTGGGGGCGTTGAAGGTACGTAACGCGGTAAGGAAACCGTGTAAGTGAAACAGGGACTGTTGGGGTGGGGAGGTGGACTCTATCGAAGATATGGGCCGTAATTTGGGAGATAAGCGACTCTGACAAAGGGCAGGTCGAATGTTGACGTGATACTGTTGTGAGGGTCTACGGAAAGCGATAAAAGAACAGTGAAACTACCACTAGGCGATAAGTGGCTAGAAATCAAGTACTCTTCACAGAACGTGGTGTACGAAGGCTTGCCTGCTCTGTAAAGTAACGTACATATTGATCCGTGGTATCTCTGCCAAAAGAGCACAATGGTTGGGGACGCACAAGTGTTTCCGAGCACACTGTTCAGGACAATTGTTCAGCATCGATTTCCGTAGCAGTCGACATCTACGTGTTCTCATGATGGCCCAACGACGTCGCCAATGATTGCACTGTGCACGGGACTATCGGGATTCGCCGCTGGAACATGTGTCGTATCTTCGGATTGTTGCTACACCAAGTCGATGGACGTCTCCACAAACGCCGTCATTGATGCGAACGACGCCTCCATAAATGCACCGTGTCAGGGGCATAGGCTGGTGGGATCAGAATTGTACTATGGAAGACATTCTCTTGCCCCTGTAAGTGACATTTGGCAGTAATCGAAGACATCACTTTAGCTGCGGACCACTTGCCTCACTTCTTGCTTGATGTCTTCCCTTTCTAACAGCAGTATCGTTGTCCGTGTCCCGAAGGCCGAACCACGCCACAGAGTGGTTCGAAGAACATGATAGTGAAATGACGTTGATGCCTTCGCTACCAAATTTGCCTGATGTGAATCTGATGGAAGCATTCTGCGTTGTACGCAAATCAGTGGCAAGTATTTACCGGAATTACATAATTTGTTCGAAAAAATGTTTTGCCACATACTTCCACAAACCTACCAACAAATTGTAGAATCGATGGTACGCAGAATAGGTGCTGCACTGCGTTCCAAAGATGAACCAACAAGCTATTAAGCGGGTGATCATAATGTTGTGGCTCGTCAGGGTATCTGAACCGTGGATTTATTTTCAAAGAATATTCTTAAGAATGTATTTTATTTACTAGCGATTCATCAAGAACATTAACACATTTAATCACACTATGTAAGCGTGGAAGTAGTTGCCAGGGAGTAACTGATGAAATCATAAACAAATTCCATCTAACAAATGGGAATTTATTCACTTTAATAGTGCCTAAAAGCAATTTTTAAAGGAAACAGATTTAACGTTATCATCAGAAAGCACCCTTTAAAAATATCAAGTTACAATTTATTCAGAGGCAGAAAGAAACAAGTTTTGACTTCATGAGCTTTCGGGTAGAGAACCATGCCGCTCCCTTTTGACATGGCCCTAGTTACGACCGCTCACAACAGCCTCTGAAAGACTAGACTTGTGCAAATCAGCAGCACACCAGGTTACTTGAAATTAAATGTTTTAACAGTTCACACAAGCACAGAGACGATGCACCCCCGTAGGAGGAATGGAAATGGTATAAAACACTAAAATTTAAAAATATTAACTTTGCCACCGATTGATTTTAACTTCTAAGAAAAGTCTTACGGTGAAAGGGTGGCTACTTTGTATACTAAAATGATCATTTAAATAAAAGCCCATAAAATGCAATCTTATATAAAATTCTACAAGGTTGGCCAAACAAGTTAACATGCTGTACAGTACACAGATACCGCCTCTCAAGATGATAGGCAAGATCAAAACATATTTCAAGAATTAGGCCGTTACACTCCAAGCAATAAATTCGTTAACACACCATTTCGACAAACATGACAGAGGCAGCTCCGAACGACAGACTACTGCCTAACAAATGAGGACGAGAGACAGACGAGGAAGCTGGGGACGAGAAACTGTCCAAGAAAACAAGTAGATTTTAACACAACATATCACCGACCACTTAACTTCTAATAAACTGCGACTTCTCAAGCAGACCTGGCGCAGCACCCCCAAACCGCACTCACGAATCGTCCTCTGCCAGCCGCTTCAACGGACGCAGGAAGGTGCGACGATCTGCCGTCTCACGGTATCGCAGCTCGCACCGGCCACACCGACGTCGTGGGTTGACTCCTGTTGCTCTCGTGTCGACCGCGAAGCCACTGCCCCTCGATATACGGCACGGCCCACTGGACTCACGTGGCGACCTCACATCCGCCGACGCTCCAGACGGTCAAGCCGTCTTGTGTCTCAGTGACCAACCGATCGATCCAACCGCCAATGACCATTGCCTGAGCAAACTCGAGCAGACAGGCGGCCTAACGCGCAGACTCAGATGCAGCAACTAAGCCCCGACCGCGCAACCACTCGCTGAGTTCTCTTACTGGTGGAGTGGAAAGACTCTCATTATGTCGGCCTTAAAGGTTGACCCGAACAATAGACATACTAGCACTCCCGACGAAAGACAGAGACTAACTGCCCCACAAATGCGGACGAGAAACAAACTAGCAAGCTGGGGACGAGACACTGACCCACACTCACTAACTGTCGAGCTCATAGCGCCCCTTAAATCCAATTGAACAGGCAACCTTTCCCACCAGAGGGAGACACCAAAGCAGCGATTACCACAGCGGCGCCACCGACAGAAAAGGAGGGCGACTACTTCACACTACGCGCTGCGGCGCGCTCTTCAAAACAGCAATTTTTAACACGGCTCAGTATCTTTACGGGACCAGAGAGGAATAATATGCCCCAGGAATTTAACCTCGTCTTTAGCATACTTAGATCTATCCACAGTAGCTCTGATTCCGCTATCAAATAATTTCTGTAGAACCTCTGGTGGTGAACTAATGTATTCCTCCCACATCTCGGTGGTTATTAGCAGGTCGTCCACATAATCTGTAATCTTGTCCAACAGCTCTGGACCCAATACCGTACCAAGAACAGTTATAAATACCCCCAAACTTACATTAAGGTCAAACGGTGAACTCAGAACTGATATGATCTCCCTGCTAAAGTACCGAGCGAGGTGGCGCAGTGATTAGCACACCGGACTCGCATTCGGGAAGACGAAGGTTCAAACCCGCGTCCGGCCAGCGAGATTTAGGTTTTTCGTTATTTCCCTAAACTGCTTCAGGCAATTGCCGGGATGGTTCCTTCGAAATGGGACAGCCGATTTCCTTTGCCTTCGTTCCCTAATCAGAGCCTACGCTACGTCTCTATTGACGTCGTTGTAGGCGGGACGTAATACACTAATTTCCTCATCCTCCTCCTCTAAAAGTAGATGCACTTTACTTCCCAGACTCAATCGACAGTAAAATATGCAAGTTAGAGGATCGAAGACATATCATGGATAAGTTTTTTAGTCCAGTAAACATCTGCAGTAATGAAATTTCTTGGCAGATTAAAACTGTGTGCCGGACCGAGACTCGAACTCGGGACCTTTGCCTTTCACTGGCAAGTGCTCTACAATCTGAGCGACCAAAGCACGACTCACGCTCCCACCTCAAAGCTTCACTTCTGCCAATACCTCGTCTCGTACCTTCCAAACTTTACAGAACCTCTCCTGCGAAACTTGCAGAACTAACACTCCTGAAAGAAAGGACATTGAGGAGACATGGCTTAGCCACAGCCTGGGGGATGTTTTCAGAATGAGATTTTCACTCTGCAGGTATTTTCATTGTGGAACCATCCCGCAGGCTGTGGCTAAGCCATGTCTACGCAACATCCTTTCTTTCAGGAGTGTTAGTTCTGCAAGTTTCGCAGGAGAGCTCCTGTAAAGTTTGGAAGGTAGGAGGCAAGATACCAGCAGAAGTGAAGCTGTGAGGAGGGGGCGTGATTCGTGCTTGGGTAGCTCAGAGGGTAAAGCCCTTGCCCGCAAAAGGCAAATGTCCCTAGGTCCAGTCTGGGCCCGTCACACAGTTTTAATCTGCCAGGAAGTGTCATAACAGCGCACACTCCGCTGCAGAGTGAAAATCTCATTCTGGATCTGTAGTAATGCCTCTAATGTGTCTGGTCTAATACTTACTGAAGTCATGATTTGACGAATTGCTCTAGCATCAAGAACAAAGCATATCTCTCCTTCGGGTTCGTTTCTTACAGTCTCCTTTTGTACCCAATGAATGGAATAGGTTACGTAACTGTATAATGTTGGAGTACATCCCTGTTATATTCGCATTCCTTTGTAATAACAGGTTTAT
Source organism: Schistocerca piceifrons (assembly GCF_021461385.2). Taxonomy (NCBI): domain Eukaryota; kingdom Metazoa; phylum Arthropoda; class Insecta; order Orthoptera; family Acrididae; genus Schistocerca; species Schistocerca piceifrons. The sequence goes on along the minus strand of NC_060142.1, from coordinate 610,925,232 downwards.
TCGAAATGATATATATATATTTACATAGTAGGTCTTCCAGTTCAGTTTTTTGGTGGTCTGATGAACACTCCCGCTTTCGTCCGAGTGCGGGATAAAATACCAGTAACATCAAAAACTGGTTCAAATGGCTCTGAGCACTATGGGACTTAACTTCTGAGGTCACCAGTCCCCTAGAACTTAGAACTACTTAAACGTAACTAACCGAAGGTCGCCACACACATCCATGCCCGATGCAGGATTCGAACCTGCGACCGCAGCGTTCGCGCGGTTCCAGACTGTAGTGCCTGCCGGCCGGTCCAGTGACATCCTCCGTATTCTGACATTCATGTGCATTGTGAGTACAGTACTGTTCACCATTAATGCACAGCGTCTTACTCTTATTACCTTGACATTCAGCTTCTCGCAGTACCTGCTTTTGTACCGAACTACTTCAAAATCAGTTTCCTACCACCTGTTACTCACTGAAATTTTCCTCTAGGAACGTCGGTCTTTGCGTCCACTCTTTGCAGCAACCCCATGCCTAACAGTCAGGACAGAGGCAATTGTTATTACAATGAGAAACGTACTTTCTACTGTTCCACCCTGAAATTTTACATCTGTCTCCTCTTACCATGTAATTAATTTTCCCTTATCACCAACAGCACTGGTGGCTATACCATTCTGGACGGGCAGCTTCGTGGGTATATCTCAAGCTAGACGGTTCACTGTTGCCCTGAACCAGTTCTCCATTAGGTTTTGTGCACGGTATACGAAATCACTACGAAGTTCTTCTCTGATATTAATCTTTCCATTGTATCGTAGTGTCCGCCCCCGGTAGCTGAGTGGTAAGCGCGACAGAATGTCAATCCTAAGGGCCCGGGTTCGATTGACGGCTGGGTCGGAGACTTTCTCCGCTCAGGGACTGGGTGTTGTGTTTTCCTCATCATCATAATTTCATCCCCATCGACGCTCAAGTTCCCCAAGTGGCGTCAAATCGAAAGACTTGCACCCGGCGAACGGTCTACCCAAAGGGAGGCCCTAGCCACACGACATTTGCATTATATCGTAGTACGCGAAGCTCTCCACCATGGCTACCACTCCCATTCAATGTCTGACCGTAATCAGGGAGCGCGATGGGATCGGCTTTTCGGCTTTGGATTGACCCACGGGGGTTGTTTGAGGGCCGTTCTTCGGACACTTTAGCAAATCATGCGGATGGTTCTGTGTTGTTGGCGCCCAATTAGGCGGAGACCCCATGTTTTGTACAGGCATACCGTGGCCGTTATTTTTATAATTACTCGGCGACGGGTGCCTAAAATATGGCTGCCATGGGTAAGAATACTGTGGTTGACATATACTGTTACTTCTATTATTTCGAAGGCCGTTATATCCTGTAGTAAATCGATGCCCATTATTTTGATTTCATTGCTGTCTGAGTGCGATAGGTTGTGGATAATTTGCTGTCTATTTTGGTGTTCAGTTGTGTGCTATAGCGCGGCGTCATTGCCATGCAGCCCTCCTAAAGTACCTGACTGTCGTTTCGCCCGTTGGTCGGTCGAAGCTGCCCGTCACCGTTGCCATTGCTTTTCTTACAATGTTCTTGGATTAGATCAGTCGAATCCAAGACGGATAAGAAATTTTGGGAATCACTGCCCACGACATGAATGAGTTTTTCCTGTATCTATATGGACAGTTAAGTTCTGAGTATTCTCAGAAGGTCCTTATTCGCTAAGGGTTCATGAAAGTGGCGGGTTTTCAAGGTACAGCTGTCAAAGTACTTTCGAAGACTTCCCTGTTTCGGACCATAAACCTCCGTAGAAATAACTTCTTTCCGCAATCTCTCCTGAGCAATCTCGACCAATACGCAGAAAGCGCGGAAAGCCTTCTCAAATTCATCATAAGTAATAAACGTTTCTGAGGCTGCGGTTGCTCTGAATGTGGGATATGACAAATTAAATTTTCTGGAAACATCCCCCAGGCTGTGGCTAAGCCATGTCTCCGCAATATCCTTTCTTTCAGGAGTGCTAGTTCTGCAAGGTTCGTAAGAGAGCTTCTGTACAGTTTGGAAGGTAGGAGACGAGATACTGGCAGAAGTAAAGCTGTGAGTACCGGGTGTGAGTCGTGCTTCGATAGCTCAGATGGTAGAGCACTTGCCCGCGAAAGGCAAAGGTTCCGAGTTCGAGTCTCGGTCGGGCACACAGATTTAATCTGCCAGGAAGTTTCAAATTAAATTTTGTTCAAAAAGGTTCAGATGTGTGTGAATTCCTAAAGGACTAAACTGCTGAGGTCATCGGTCCCTAGACTGATACACTACTTAAACTAACTTAAATGCTAAGAACAACACTCACACCCATGCCCGTAGAAGGACTCGAACCTCCGGCCGGAGGGGCCGCGCAATTCGTGACATGGCTCCCGAGACCGTGCGGCCACTGCACGCGGTATTAAATTTTGTGTTTCTCTTTCCGTGATCTTGGCAATAATCCTCTGATAGCTTTTATAAACAGAACCGAGTTAGGAAATTTCCTCTCTTGTGTGAAAACCTAAAACGGCAGGTGTTTCAAAAGGCTTTCTTCTCATAAATCAGTTGTCAGTGTTGGAGTTGCCCCCTCCAATTTGGATGAATAGTCGGTGTATGGACTAGTTGTGTTCGGACCATCTCTGTGAACATGATTTTCCTAATTTGCGTTTCCAAACATGTCACGGTCAGTTGCTTTTGTCGGATACGAATCATGTTCGGTATTCTTTATAGAAGTGACCGCACGACGCAGGTCAGTGTCCTTTGCCCTTTACACTATCGTGATAGTCTGGGAATTCGCTCTTTCAATTTCTTTTTTTTTTTCTTTTCCTTGTGAAAAGTCGCCTTGGACAATTTCGCCGCAGCGCCCGACACACGCAGTGCATCTGCAGCTACGGACTGCGCGGCAGTTTTGTATTGATTTGGGTATCCTTCTCCACTAACCAGCGATTAAAATAATCTACAACTTATGTACCCCGTTCTGCGAGTCCCTCATTAATTTTCGCTTCTGGTTAGCGGTTAATTCATTCAACTGCCGTGTTAGTTGAGTGGCATTTCCATGCAGTATATCATGCGCAATTCTTAAGGTGCCGATATCTTCCGTAATTTTTTACTGCTTCCAGTATTTCCTGATAAGTATTTTAATGCCTTCATTTTGGTGTGTATCGCTTTTTCTTTAGTGATACTATAAAAGAAAGTTCTCATCAGTTCCGATTGTTTCCTGGAAACAAGTTCGATAGTTGCGTTAACCTGCGCTGCTTATTGTTGAGATAGTTTATCTAAAGTTCCTGTTAAGTGTTCTTGTGCAGTGTGATCAAAATCAGACCTCAACTGTTCTGACTGTTCCCTGCAAACCAGCTCGAGAGTTTCGTTAACCTGCCCTGCTTGCTGCTGAGACAGTTCATCAAAACTGTCTGTTAAGTGTTCTGACTGTTTCTGTGCTAAGTATTGGAAGCTGTCACTCGTCGTATTTGATATCCTACCGAATAAAATTCTCAAAAGATTTTCAGCAGCGCTCATCTGCAGAATTTCTTGCATTAATTCAGGTTGTATATTGTTGTCATCTTCTACGCTATTTAATCCGCATCAGGCCTTGGAATGAGCAAATCATCCCCGCCGACGACTGAAATATTTTTATCATTATCTAATCCATACTTGCAACTTCCCTGAAATTTTGTCATACTAAAGACTGACATACTTTTCTAAAACTCGTCACAGCTCAGCATATACGTATACTTTGGAGCAATGTCGGGCCGAAAAACTGAATTAAGACACAACAATAACAAGACGGATGCTTCTGAAACATAAGCAGACAACCTCCACCCATCTTGTTCGCGTTCATCTTAAGAGGAACCATGTTGCTTAGTCTTCTACCGTTAAAATAATGAATTTTATTAATACTAATTTTCACAACTGAATTAATCTGAAATTATTATAACGGCAGATTTGAACACTGAGCTGTTTGTGGCACTGTCTGAAAGTCGTTGCAGCGCGAAAAAGTGCAAGCGTGGATCAACGGTTTGGGTGCAGTGCGTCTTCCTATTTCATACAATAATGTTGTCTGCATTTTTAGCAAGAAATAAATGTTATAACTTGGATACACTCATCCTCTTACAATTTTTCGTGAATGCCTTCCAACCACCTAGTTACGGCAACAGAAAAGAGCGTTGTATTTTCATAGATAATTCAGTTTTTCATTTACGGAGCCACAGGCTGGGCGCCATTGAAACGGTTCCCTCTCTAATCTACACTGCATGAGGAAGGCGTGGGATATTACTGTTAGGAAAACTTGTCCCTGAGCGACATGGTAGTTCCGTGAAGGGTGACAAAAGCGTGCAAGGACGACAAACCTGTGCAAAAAATATCGATTAATGATAACTATCAAAAGACATAAATTACGTATTCACGTAATTGACAGGTTACCGCCTATTAATATAAATCCAATGAAATGGCTACTGAGGACATTTTTCTGAGGAAATCGACCAACCAACCTAACTATACTCTTAGGTAAAAATTATACGTAAGGAATGAAAAGAAATGAACAACTGCTCGATCTCAGGGTGAGTGTGCTTCGCGATATTGAATGGGTAACGAGAGGACATATATTACATTCGGGCGTTTTAACGTCGACTAGTGTCATACAAACACTGATACAAAGTTACGGCTATTTTTTATTACAATAGGGTACTGAAATCTCAGTGGACGCCCCCAGTGGTGGAGGGGGGGGGGGGGGGCGGGAGAGGAAGATGTAGGCTGAATTTAGGGAAGGCCATTTATTGCTTCACAATAGTTGGCCATCCACACTTAAAAACACCAATTACAATAAAAATCAATAGTATTTACCAGATTGATTTCAGGACGGAGCACCAAAAGGACCAAACTTACAATAATTTTTTTCCTTTTTAAGTACACGTAATAACTCTTTAAAATAACTGGTTTAACGTTCATATAAATGTAACTCGTAGGCGCTTTTTCCATCCGTAAGATTTCAACCAGGTTTATCTGACTTCACTACAATTACAGAAAGAGGATTACCACAATAATTTGAAAACCACTCATTAGTAGGGCCCGGATTTTAATGACAACTCATATTTTTTTCTGAACTATAGGGTGAATTTTATAATAATTTATTCTCAAATCTAGGCATTTTAGTGTCGAAAAATGTATTTTGATTGTGCATACAAAGTCATATTTCAAGAAATTTAGTAACAGGTCATATTGCAGCTAACTTTCAATATAATAGGTCATATTTCCGTTAACTTTTGCCAAAAATGCGTATACCGTTTTTCTCGTATCTTACGGGCCACACGAAAAAGAAAATGAATATGTTGCTCACGAGACGATATTTAACGTGCTGTTATGAAAGATAACAGATAAATTAGTACACAGCTTTATTTCTCAGGACTGTAGCAGAAAATCGGTGTACCACAACAGTCGTTTCCCGAACATAAAATATTGTTGCTCAGAGTCGACAATAAGCTCCCAGAGCCAACAAAGGCGGCTTCTGCCGTAATAATCATCGCGGTCGCACAGGTGTTCCCAGTAACCAGTTTGAATACAGCCTTTCCCTTGTTCAACATGCCTAAAGCAAAGTGCTCTGACAGCGTGAAGTTGCGAGGATATGTTCAGGAATTTGGAGAGAACTTCCTTAATACTGATGGGAAAATATTATTTTGAAAATTGTGTGAAGTTAAAGTTAATGCAGAAAAGCGCTTTAATGTGCAACAACACTGTAATACCGCTAAACACTGCAGCTGTGTGAAACGAAGTGCTGAAAATAACAGCTGCCAAACGCTGTTATTTGAACAGACAGGTCAATCGTCAACAGTGCAATCATTCTGCAAGGATTTCTGTGAGACGATGGTGTCCAGCAACATCCCATTGGAAAAGATAAAAAATCCACGCTTCTGACAATTCTTCGAGAAGTTCACAACGCATCCAGTTCCAGATGAATCTACACTGAGAAAGAACTATTTATATGCTACAATTATGTGCTCAACAAAATACGAATTACTATTGCTGAGAAAAAGATGTGGCGGTCGATAGATGAAACTACGGATATTAGTGGGCGGTATATTGCAAATGTTGTTAGTGTTGTAAAAGTTGATGGCCCTGGAGATATGTTCCTACTAACGTGAGAAGCTCTCGACAGAGTAAACAATTCGACGATTGTAATTTTGTTTGACAACTCTCTAAAGCTACTGTGGCCGGATGGTGTGGAAAGAGACAACGTTTTGCTGCTTGTAACAGATGGTGCTTCATGTATGGCTAAAGCAGCCAAAGGGCTTCAGATTCTCTACCCCAGTATGGTGAACGCCACTTGTCTTGAACATGCGTTGCACAGAGTTGCCAAAGAGGTGCAATCAAATTCCCTGACGTGGACAAATTAATTTCCTGTGGCAACAAAATCTACGTGAAGGCTCCACTATGGGCGCAGAAATTCAAGAAACAAGTACCTTCAACGCCCCTCCCACCTAAACCTGTTCTTACAAGATGGGGTTCTTGGCTTAATACTGCTGAGTATTACTGCACCAACTACACCCAAATAAAGAGAATCTTCTGTGAGCTTGATAGCGATGAATCAAGTGCTATCAAAATTGTGAAAGACGTTTTTACAGATACATTGTCTCGAAACATGGCATACATCAACGCCGTTTTTCAGTGATATCAAAAGCCATCATACGACTGGAAGCTGTTGGCACTCAGCCATGTGAGGCCCTGAGTATTGTGCAACATGTGTAGAGTGAGTTGGGTCGAGCTCGTGGTCGTGTGGCTGACAAAGTGAAAACCAAACTGCAAAGTGTTCTCCAACGGAATCCTGGATATTTTACACTGTGCAAAATTAGGACAGTCTTTCAGGGAATGCCGCAGCATTTGAGGATATTGAAACAAAGCTGAACTCCAGTGACCTGGCTGCCTTCAAATATGCTCCAGTGACGTCTTGTGAAGTGGAGAGGAGCTTTTCCAGGTACAATGCTATCCTCAGCGACAATCGGAGATCTTTGACAACGGAAAACCTGAAAATGCACCTTGTGATCAAGTGCAACTTTGCAGATACTGAAGATTGACATACGGTATTAAACATGAGGAGCGCATTAAATACTATGTAGAAATAAAAACATTGTTTTACAGTTTCGATAGATGATCTTTTCGCTGTACTTTGTGTTTAGAAAATAAAACATTCAGACATTAAAGAAATAGGTGTAAATTAGCCACAAACCCTACAGAGAGAAAGAACTATACTTACAATATTTTGAGAAGTGAATTTTGTGTTACTTTATGATGAATAAAAAATTAAATAAACAAACAAGAAAGCTTTAAATAAACTTCTATTAAGTCATATTTTATTTTTTAAGGTCATAATTATGTAAGTTTCAGGTCACAAATGCTTGCATATTTCACTACTTTTTAGGTAATTAAAATCCAGACCCTACTGATTAGATAGCAAACTTCAAACAAAGAAGGTTGCCCTTATTTAGAAAAATTTTACAAGTTCAAGATTACTTGAGAGTGCTTTTGGCAAAGATATAACAAGTCGTAAAACGAGCCCACATGGCTCAGATGTGATCAGGTCTGACACTAAAATTAAATGCTAGTCACCAATTTTAAAAGAATCTAAAAATTTGGTACACAGAAACATGTGTGCTTACATTGCAATAGCTGGACAAAGTAAGACGCCACAAGATGGAGACAAGAAATGATGTGACATTTCACTTTTTTTACATCAAAAGACGTTCAGAGTTCGTTTCCGTTTGGTCTCTTTAGCAAAAGTCTCTGACCGAAAGTTTTTACTATGATTTTAATTACAAGATGCACTTTTAGACAGAAATATAAAAACGGAAATTCACAACTTATCAGAGTTTCAGTATGTCTCTAGACATATGTTGCATCTCAGTCTTTACACGGCTATGAATTCTAATGACCTGATATTCAGTTTCATGTACCCATATGTATGTCTATGATCATGTGCGATATTTTTTGTAAGAGTTTCTGTGACGTGCAATCTCTCTGTGCGGAGCTTTAATTAAAATTTCCGTAATGTAACACGTAGAGTAAAAAACTGTACTATGTGCCCTTTGCTCAAAATAAAGTACTTTATGAATTTTGTTACGTGCGCAATATTTCTCTTTCCATAAATGAGGGAATGGCTGTTACCTGTCTGTCTTTTTCCCCCGTTGAATTTCAGATATCATATGAATGTTTGAGCAACGACATCTAGATGTTATGAACACTGTGTGCCGTTTTGACATACATTTTTCCATTTGTTGAATGCATCCTCCACCTCTTATCACTGCGGAGTCAGGATGGACTTAGGAGCGGTAATTCGGAGTCGGGGTGGATTCTGGAGTTTCTTCGTGAATGAAAACACGTAACTAGTCCTAAGGGCCACAGATCCTGTGGTCACTAAAGTGATCAGAGTCCGAGTGAGAGGCAACTCGACCTCCTCAATGGAGGGGCTGGAAGACACGTCCGAAGGGTGAAGAAGAGAGCCAGCCGTCCTTAGGGGCACTTCCTCCCAGACACGCTTAGCTTATTCCACGTGACCCGCGTCTCGTCCTCCCATTGGCGATTTGGTAGCATTATAGTTGGCGTACGTCCCTCAACAGTACCGTGGACGGCATCCCTACCTCAAAATTACTGTCCGTGGAAGGCATCCACGAGTACTGTAGATGGATCGTGTGACTGCAGTATCAGATTATTTGCCGGATACGCCACACACCACTGCCGTGACAAGGAGGGAGGGTTAGTCCTTGCTGAAGAACTGAACATATAACGTCAATTACAGTTCTGAAGAAATGAAAAGTTATTCTTCATTTTCTCATTCCTACAGCACACCACGCACACTATCTTGCTTTCATTAAAAGGTTACATCACACCAATTAAAGTCAAACTCTTAAATAATGTGTGCTTCGTACTCTTTATCACTACTACAATGTATACAACCGGTCAGTTCAGGATTGCTGGAAATCAAACCCAAAGCAAATACCATTTTTAGTAAGACACCGCGGAAATCTATCTTAATGCCGTGGGCAAAAGCCTCCATCTTTTTATGTTGTTATGTTTACGTATTATTTGCAGAAGTCTTTTTTATAGTCTTTTTTATAGCTGTTGTTGTTAAGCAGAAAGATAAGAGACTATTGGTGAACGCGAAAGAGATTTCCCATTACAATATTGTGACCCAAGTATTGCAATAAATAGTATGTTGAGTGTAGATCTAGAAAGACTTGCTAATGATATTTTTATGGATATTAATAAATAGTTTAAAGCCAACTCACTGACATTAAACTTCGAAAAGACGTACTAAATGCAATTCAGAACCTGTAAGAGGTTTCCACCCAGAATATGCATAAAGTACGAAGAGGAGCAGATAGAAGAGGTTGACAGTCTTAAATTCCTGGGATTACAACTTGATAATAAATTCACTTGGGAGGACCACACCACAGAATTGCAGAAAAGCCTTAACAAATCTGTATTTGCAATTCGAGTGTTAGCGGACATGGGCGACATAAAACTGAAAAAGCTTGCATACTTTGCCTACTTTCATTCCATAATGTCATATGGTATAATATTTTGGGGTAACTCTTCAAGTCATACAAAAGTTTTCAGGGTCCAAAAGCGTGTAATACGTATTATTTGTGGAGTAAGTTCATGGACGTCCTGTAGAAACATCCTCAAAGAACTGAGTATACTAACTACTGCTTCTCAGTATATTTACTCCTTAATGAAATTTGTCCTAAATAATATATTTCTTTTTTCCAACAAACAGCTCAGTTCATACATACAATTCCAGGAACAAAAATGATCTGCACAAGGACTTAAAAGCACTTACTTTAGATCAAAAAGGGGCCCACTACTCAAGAACACTCATCTCCAGTAATTTGCCAGAAAACTTAAAAAATTTAGTTACAAATAAAGATCAGTTTAAAAGGAGCCTGAAAGACTTACTAGTGGCCAACTCCTTCTACTCCATTCGCGATATTTTTAATAGAAACAAATGATGTGTTGTATATATTCACACCATTTGTATGTTCCACATCCACGAGGATCTCCACAACACGGATCTATGGAACGAAAAACTAATCTAATCTAACATTTCACTATTGACGTCCATCATTTTTCCAATGTTTCTTCATCGCTCCTGTTATGGAGCAGAAAGCTGGGAAACATCACATAGGCTGGTCTTGTGTTTCCTTAGAATACATTTTGCCAAACAAGGCCGTCACGAAATACGGCACATTTAATTGCTGTTGTAACAGCTTGAAATTTTGATGCCACTAGCTCAGACACCGAGCGTTGCTTTGGCATTTATTTACAGCTGTGCTCGAGGCTTTGGGCGTGCGAAAATCATTTTTGACTTATGAAGCTTATTTGTATACAACATCTGAAGTAGTATGATTGTGTTCCTGAACGAACAACTGGTTTCCTTCATTAACACAGGAATGAGCCACGTAGACCTGGGTGTGCAAAAAGTAACTGACACCGAGGTCCATGTCCGGAACACGTCTTGTGTTGCCTTGTACTTTGTTTATGGTTATGGGATAGCATAAGCTCAACGACAATTGTACACATTTAAAGCGTAAAGGTAAACTGTTAGGAATAAATGAGATTCTGGTTATGAAAATTAGCAGCCCTGTGCCACTTCCCGCCAAAATTTCCTGATGCTATATTTTAGAGAAGTAATTTTGAGTTCTGTCAGTGAAGGGTTCTGAGGCCCCAAGATAATGCATGAAGCTCTCGATTAGAGTTACGTCTTGCCTCACTTTTAGGAAGAGTTTCCTAAGAAAGAGTTAAAGCCTGATGTTCTCGAACTGCAGCAAGTATCACCTCTCGATTTTCATTGCATTCTTGAAGGGGCATAGGCCTCAGTCTATTACCCGTTGTTATGTATTCAGAAAGATCTAAGTGCTAAATAGACACCCAGATCACAAATCAAATTTAATGAAAACGTTTTCCCTGACAATGAATATAAATAAAACCTAATAACAGAAGCAAAGCAATGTCGCTAAGTTTATAAAACACAAACAGAAATAAGTAAATCCGTACATCCTAGCCAAGTAACTTCAATGTTAGTTTATATTCGTAGAGATAAGACTGCGGAAGTTAATTCTGTCACTGACGTAAACTTCCGAAAAAAAATCTGTCACGGGGTTTAAAAAATCTAAGAGCTCCATCTGTTGATTTGCTCGTGTACTAGGAAACTGAGAGTGTCCTCTCTTAGTTCTTTGGTGTGCTATTCGGTGAAAATTAAACATTCGAATTACTGACAAGGGGATATCACGAACTTGGGATCACAGATTTACTTCAGATGGGGGGCCGTTAGAACAACATAATGTGCAAGTATTAAGGTGCACTACTATGACAACTGAGAGGAAATCGCAAGAGTTTTCCGCGTCTATCATATAACGGATGTATCTGTGCGCAGAAGCTGCACGTGGGAAGTTCGCCGGCCGAAGTGGCCGTGCGGTTAAAGGCGCTGCAGTCTGGAACCGCAAGACCGCTACGGTCGCAGGTTCGAATCCTGCCTCGGGCATGGATGTTTGTGATGTCCTTAGGTCAGTTAGGTTTAACTAGTTCTAAGTTCTAGGGGACTAATGACCTCGGCAGTTGTGTCCCATAGTGCTCAGAGCCATTTGAACCATTTTTGGGAAGTTCATGCTGGGCAAGTCGTTAATGATCGAGCCTTTATAGGCGAACGTATATGAAGTTAATGTTCGACTCCTGCTCGAACTTAAATTTTAATCCATATTTTTCAATCACTGGTCATATCATTTAATTTATATGACATTTGAGAGGTAATATAATTAAAAAACACCTTCATTTGCATGAAGTTTAACGAATTTCTATCTTAATTAATTTAATTATTGGAGCAAACATACTGTCGGCATTTAAATTAAGAAACGCCTAACGTTTCCGTGAAAATGTATGGCTGTCGCGTTTTGCTACACTCATGTTCATAAATTAATGATAACTGCAGAATGTGGTGCCACACAACGTGGCACTACACAAAACTGACGCTAATAGCATAGGCATATAGAGAACACACACGACACAGATCTGTAACTCCACGGTATTGGTGATAAGTTTAGTATACCGTCCCGAAACACAAGTGCTACAAAACGCCGCTGTTTCCTGAACATGTACCCAGACATCAATATGGGACATGATCACCGCGCACACGTACACACGCCCCACAACGGTTTGGCATACCATGGATCAGGTGGTCGATCAACTGCCGGTGTATAGCCTCCCATTCTTGCTCCAGTGCTTGTCGGAGCTCCTGAAGTGTCGTAGGGATTGGAAAACGTGCAGCGATATGTCGATCGAGAGCACCCCAGACGTACTCGAAGGGGTTTAGGTCTGGAGAACAGGTAGACCACTCCATTCGCCTGGTATTTTCTGTTTCAAGGTACCGCTCCACAATGGCAGCTCGGTGGGGCCGTGCGTTATCATCCATCGGAAGGAAAGTGGGACACACTGCACCCATGAAAAGGCGGACACACTGTTGCAAAATGACGTCCCGATACACCTGACCTTTTACAGTTCCTCTGTCAAAGACTGTCACCAATCATAATCCCACCCCACACCATCAAAGCATGACCTCCATACAGGTCTCTTTCAAGGACATTAAGGAAATGGTATCTGGTTCCTGGTTCACACCAGATGAATACCCAGCGAGAATCACTGTTCAGACTATACCTGGACTCGTCCGTGAACATAACCTGGGACCACTGTTCCAGTGACCATGTGCTATGTGTTCTTTGCTAGCTGTTCTGTGACCAGGGGTCAGTGGAATGCGCCTTGCAGGTCTCCGGGCGAATAAACCATGTCTGTTGGGTCGTCTGTAGACTGTGAGTCTGGAGACAACTGTTACAGTGGCTGCGGTAAGGTCCCGAGCAAGGCTACCTGCAGCAGTCCGTGGCCGTCTGTGGGCAGTGATGGTGAGATATCGGTCTCTTTGTGGTGTTGTACATTGTGGACGTCCTGTACAGTAGCGCCTGGATACGCTTCCTGTCTGCTGAAATCAATATGTGTTCCTTGAGCCATTTTCAACGCACAGTCACCATTAGCACGTCTGAATACGTCTGCACCCTTACTCGCTGCACCCTACTCTGACATCCACCAAAACACCTCTGCATATGTGGACTGCTGCCAGCGCTACCGTGCGACGACCGCAGGTCAAATGCACCGCATTGTCATACCCCGAGGTGTTTTAAACCCGCAAACCGCCCACCAGAGCGTTGTTTCACCGTGTATCAGCATTATCCTTAATTTATGAGCATGAGTGTAGATCCCTTACACATGCAATACGGTAAGGTACCCTGAACTACTCTGCACCTCGACGATTCGAGCTACAGACGCATAGGCAGCCCCTTTTTGGTAGTTAACCTGCGTAGCGGTGAGACGTCAGTAATGCAGCAAGAACGAATCGTGTAGATGGAAATTTTTGGAGTACCACATAATTTACACTTGCACTGGAAAAATGAAAGTTTGACCGGCAATGGAACTTTCGTCTGATAAAAGTTCATCCTACGAAGGTTGAAAGCTAACCACTTGACCACCATGAACCCTAGCGTTTAGCCCCTACCCACAGATGTAAAGTAAAGTGGGGCAAGATTGCGCACTTAAAGTTTAAGTAGCGATATACTGAAGGAAACGTCACAAATTACAATTATATTTTAACTGGCATTTGATCTGAATTCTGCCTGCTATATGACAGAGTCCGAAAGTCATAGAAACAATTTAAACTATAAATATAGTAAAAAAAGTAATGCAAATGCGTAGCCTTACCCGACCTTGGGGTAAGAGTGCGTTTCTAGTGGGGTAAATTTGCGCATTATTATCAAATGAGAAAAACATATCTGTCATTTAGTTCTTCGTCTTTTATTTCATTTATAGCGTGCGTAAACGTAATATACCTTGTTTCTCAGCATATAACAGTTATTGTTGATACAATATTTGACCTAATGAACAAATCTAGGCCTGTCAGCAAAAACAAGCAAAAATATTCCTATCGGACGAAAATCTTTTTAACAGAGATCACAAATGAGGTGTCCAGAACCTTCATAACAAGAGCAGGATTCTTGCTACCACTCCTGGCACTTGAGACATGGAATCCAGTCTTCTGCTGGGGGATTATTGTATTTTTCAGTACAGTCTGGACAGTGGAAAGTTTGTGAATTTTCCCTAGAGGTATTTAAGTTTTGCTTTGCTTTCTTTTCGTTTGCTTGATCAGAATCAAACAGTTTTCTCTTTGGTTTCTTTATTTCTTGTTCTGTTGATTGGGATTCCAGTTGCTTCTTGAATGTGGTCCCAGATACTATTTCTGACTTCTTTCCTTCCTTCTGTCTTATTTGGCAATCTTTTCTTCTTGGCAAAGGAATTATTTCTTTTGGGGAAACGTAGGTACTTGGTTCTCGTTGTGGTTCATTTGTAGATGTCTCTGAACTTTGGCTCTGGAGAGATCCAGTTGCAACTGTGAATGCATCATTAAATTTGTCTCTTTTGTCTGTAACAGTCGAAGGCAGGAAATCTTCCTCGGTGAATATGTGACGATCGATTGGATAAATGCCACATATCTTGAACGCCTTTGTTGCCTTCGACATTGTGGCCATCCTTTGATAAGCGTTTCCAAACACTTCAGCGATACAGTCTTGCGTAATTACATATCCAGGCTGGTTAATGAGCCACTGGTCGCATTCCTGTGAATAAAAGTCCTTCAGTGGCTTGAAAAAGCAACGATCCAGTGGCTGCATTTTGTGGCTGCTGTGTGGAGGAATGGTAAGCATGTGAATGTTATGGTCCTTGCAGTAAAGACCGGCGTTCAGACTAAAATGTGACGAGTGACTGTCCAAAATTAACAAGACTGGATTATCTTCTGTTGGCTGTGTATGTTTTTCAAAATGTTGTAGCCACGTGAGATAAAAATCTGAGTTGATGTATCCAGTGTCCGAACACATCATTACTGACCCTGGACTGGCACCGTCCTTCAGACTCTCCTTCATCCTTTTCCGAGGAAATATTATTCCTGGAGGGATGTAGCTCCCCCCCCCCCCCCCCCCCCAGCCACCATACAACATGCAACCGTTATCAGCTGACCTCTTTCTGCAGATGCTACTTTGCCTATGTGCATCTTGCCGCATGTTGCAATCACTTTCGGAACTTTGTTAGGAACAGTTGTAATTCTTGACTCATCCATGTTATATATGCGATGAGTTCAAATTTATATCTCTTCATCAGCGACGAAAGATTATCAAATAAGATGCTCGTTTGCTGTTTTTTGAACCCATCACACGTCTGAGACTAGTTTTCGGTGGGATCCGAAGGCTAAAATTTCGTCTCTGCAGGAAATCATAAGCCCAGTCCTTTCTGGCCATCTTAATGTTCTTGTCAAATTTTGTTTTTAAGTTATTCGTCTCAGAGTAGTCATGAACTAATCTTCTGAAATATTTCAGAGTCATACCATAATAACATTTGTCCAAAGATCTGCAGTACTCGGCGAGTTCCTGTTCCTGTTCATCATTAAAAGTTCATCCAAATCTTCCCAGTCGTTTTTCAAGCCCTCTTTTGCAGCTTCCAGCATTTCTTGAGTGCATGGTTTCCGTTCGGTTTTCATTTTGTAGACGATAAAATATAAAAAAGGAGTTGTAGAGGACTACTGTCGATGTATAATATCTACCTCAGCGTTCATAAATATTTCTAGGTCTATGAAAAAGCTGATAATTGTAACGCCTGGGGTAAGATTACGCACTGCGAGTTTTGCCCCACCTGCAACGCGTTAACCTGCCCCGCACTACGACATTGCAGCTTTTGACTGCACATGGAAACGCTTTGTAGGAATGTAGATGTGTTAATATACCACAAGACTGACAATACATCGTAGTACACAATGGAATAAAGTTAAAATTGATAATCCCATTATTGTCTGAGTTATAGCTTATTTCCGGAACATGAAATGTTATGTGAAAATAACGTAAAACAGTTCTTACCGCATTGCGCAGCCGTTAACACTAGGACAACAATCAAACTACGGCAGTAAATGGTCAGCCACAGAGGCTATTTCGTGCTCTGCATTTCTAAAAGTGAGATACAAGCCTTGCGCAGTCTCACCCGTCGCGCAATCTTACTCCACTCTACTCTATTAGTCATATAATAGACGAGTAAAATTTCTCTTGCGATTTCCTCGTAATCACCAGTGTGGTGCACCTTACTGTTTGCATACTATGTTGTTGTAATGGTCTACTAAAGGTGTACAAAGTATTAAGTAAGTTCATGATCCCAAAGTCGTATCCTCCCCTTGTGAGCTGAAGAGAAGGTTTTAAGTAACACTTATAATTCATGCACTAGGATCGTTCGAATGAAGAGCTGGACCGAAGCCCGTTACGTCTCTAGTGCCTTTGCCTGTTGGTGCATGGAAGGTGTCTTTTGAAAGAAAAGGCTCGGGTGGCCGTTCGCGGCCAGCCGGTAGAGTTTGAAAACGTTGCACCGTTTCATTCAGCAATGTCGAGTCTTTCTCCTACAATGCAGTTAATGAATGATTTCGATACTCATGACCCTCCTACTTGAACAACGCTGGTGGATTTCCTTACTTACCCTCGCAACACGAAAAGGTTGTTTCTTCACGCCACGTTTCTATTGTTCCAATTAATTGACTTATTACGCATTCTCTCTCAGCGTGAGTAACTAATATGCTGCTCTTGGAAGGCACGGTTTCGGAATTTCAACAGCAACCTTCTCCGTGAAGCAAAAGACCTATAATGTAGCTTCTGCCACTGGAGTTTGACACTCACTTGCATAACGCTGCTCTGAATACTAAACAATCCCAAGACAAAATGTATTGTTCTTCGTTGGATATCTTTCTTTAATTAAAAAATAGAAACAAAGCTTAATATTAGGACTACCGTAATACTGATACGCAGTGTGATTCAGAAGCAATGTCAAATTATTTGTAAGATCATTCTACATGTGAAAATAAACCGGAAAAGTGCTATGAACCTGTGTCTGATTTTCAATCGTTACGTGACAGGAGCGGGTGGAAGACTACACATATCCATGAATGAATATGAAAGCAGCTGTGAACATTACTTACCGAAACGGTGTGTAGACGCTGTGGTGGACACAATAATGGTGAGACAGATGCCTGATCAATCCTACAAGAGATGTTGACATCGAACATCACGTTGGAGGCTTTAACGAGAGCAACAGCGGCGGCGATGTGAGCTGCCAATTCTTCGCTTTTATCCGTTTTGGTAGCGGACACATTACCCGTTAACAAGCCTATTAAACGGAAGTTTGATGAGATTATGTCGGGTGAATTGGCTGGGCTGTTAACGGCTCCACCACGACTAATTCACCGTTGAGGAAATGTGTTTTTCAAATACTAAGAGTCCTGTCTGGTTCAGTGAATCGGTGATCCATCATGTTGCAGGTACCTTTGTCGTCGTTGCTCTGATGCCACTTCTTCCAAAAGTGCAGGTAGATCATCTGTCAGAAAATGTGCGTATGTTGCGGCTCTCAGTCGACTTGGCAGGAACATCATGAGATCACAAATAAATCATACCACACCACACGTTCACTGAGAACGTAACTTGGAATTTTGTTTCGCAAGTGTCATTTGGGTTCTTCATCGCCCATTCATGAGAATTGTGTGTTTTCATGATACCACCGCGCGCAAATTTAGCCTCATCTGTAAATAATTTGTATTTCAAGAAGTCTCTGAGTGCAGAAAACCATTACAATATTTTTGCTACCTACTGAGTCACCTGGATGCAGATGCGCCGTGTCCTGGCACAGGGGGTTCTTCATTCAGGGAAACATGTCTGGTTTTCTGTCACAGTAGCACCACAACTGTCATTACAGTACCCATACACAAACAACATATCTGTACATTCTGCATGAGTGAATGCGTGCTGGAAGTTAGTATTCACGGACCTAATTCTCAATTAAAGAACACTCAAGCACGACACGCACACAGACATGCGACAGCTCACTAATGCAACCCACGTAAACTGGGTACGCTTACAGCTGTTGCCTCTGCGAAACAAAGTGCTACCGTATGTTGGAGAACCCGCACACATCTTGTAGGATGGATCAGTTATCTGCCCGACCATTATTCCCTCCACCACAGCACCTACACACCTTTTCGCGTAACTAATATTTAGATTTGTCTTCAAATTCACTCAAGGATGCGTATAGTCTTCAAGCTGCTCCAGTTCCGTAACGATTGAAAATCGAAACATGTTCACAACACTCTCCCGTTTATTTTTACAAGTACAATGACTTCACAAATTATGTGACATTCCCCTTGAACCACGCTGTTTATAACGAGGCAGGTAAAGATCTTCTGGCGTGTGGAGGAGACGAGAACATGCATAAGGCGTTGCAAGGTTCCTGGCATCTGCGCAGCGGGTTGCCTAGGCTGCAGTTGTCCGCGTCAACCTTCCGCGACGGCGTTCTGCGCGGCGCCGACGCAAACGAGCTGAATATTTATGCCGGCAGCGGCGCTGCAGCCAGGACGGGGAGAAAGGGACGCCTCGCCAGGAAGAGGGAGATTCTGCGCAGCCGGCGATCGTGTGCGCGGGTATCCCTCTGCATATTCACACGGAACTCGTCGCATGGAATTCATTTGAATATATTTAGTGAGCTGCATGGCCCTCCCGAAAACAGACGGGTGCGTACTGAAGGAAAGGGAACTGTATGAGGAAAGCTAGCTTGAGCCGCACTCCTGCCAAGGAAGCCACTGTAGTGCTGTTACGACTGGCAGATTGCCTGCTGTGCCGGAGTCTGGAATAGCCACAGACGTGTGGTGCAGAGATGGGGTTCCACCACGCGACGGTGATTTGCATCCACCGACCAACAGGCCTCTACCACACCACAGAATATGTTGCGGATGAGATTACTGGAAGTGTAGCTGCATCCATGCAGCAGTCTACTGCTGGTTAAATATCTTTAGTGGAGATATTTAGCACGTAGGAAAGTGTTAGACTTCATTTTGTTTGAATGCGCTAAGAAGTGCACTAATAAAACCTAGACAAACCCATTTAGTAAATTTCAACTAAGATTCTAGCCAGTCTTTGCTGACTGAAATTTCCTGAAATACACTGACGGAAAATAATCTCAATACTAAAAACAATTGACTTAAACCAATCAAATTTAGGAAATGCATTGATCCAGGTAGCGTATTTAAGTGATTAACATTGCAACGTCACAGATTAGTGTAAGCTCGAGATCATTGCAAAAGTAAATTGATTCTGTGGTAGGAACCGGTGTAACCGTCAGAATGTTTAATCCAAGTTTGCAAACGTGCGTATCTTGTACAGATATCGGCTGTCAGTTTGTGAGACGGGGTTCCATGCCCTGTTGCACTTCATCAGTCAATACAGCGATGGTTAGTTCTGCCTGTGGATGACGCTGGAGTTTTCGTCTGATGACGTCCCATATGTGCTCGATTGGAGACATCGGTGATCGAGTAGGCCAACATTACAGCATACTAGGTTAATATCTCAAAGGCAAGTAACGCTCTTAACCATAACAGAGTGAATTTAAAGCAAACCTGATAAGTATCCTCCTAGTGGCGCTATGAGCCTCTAGGAAACGGCAACAGTTTCTGTGCTGCAATCACGAGCGTAGGGGAGGGGGCGGGGGGGGGGGGCGAAGTAACAAGCAGGCGTCAAGGTGACTGACATCAGCACCTCAACACAGAAAGCGTAGATCGCAGATTTGCAGGCTCTGTTAAGGAGGAAAGGCGGAGATCTGTGGCAGATCAGTCGACATACAATGCTGGAGCGGGCAAATGTATTTTGGAACACACTGTCCAGTGCACACTGTTGAAGATGGACCTCCGTAGTGTGTCCAATCGAGGTCCGTCTTCAACAGAGAGAGAGAGAGAGAGAGAGAGAGAGAGAGAGAGAGAGAGAGTGTGTGTGTGTGTGTGTGTGTGTGTGTGTGTCTTCCTGTGTTTACCCAATAATAAAGTGGAAAACCTTGTTTCAATGGAAACGTGTCGCCTGTTGGGGTGAATCATGTTTCTTTGTTATCGGAGGTTGTGTCTGGACACACTGGCATCTAGGTACCAGAAACGTAGTAGAATCAGCACCGTAGTGAGAGCAGTGTGAGGCAGTATATTTTTGCTTGTATGTTACTATATCTTTCCCCGATTTAGTTTATGCATCTAATTGCTTGCAACGGGCGTTAAAGCAAGATCGCTGAAAGTTTGCTCTCAGCGCAGTAATTAAAATTGAAAATAATAGAGTTCCCAGCCCGACAGTGGTCTCATATGGAACTGCAAAAGTGTCGCATCATCGAGCTACTTGTGACGTAATATTCTCCAGCAGCACTAACTGCGGATCAGCACTGAAATGGGATTGCAAAGTCACTGATCTCAGAAATGTCAGATGGAAGTGAAACATCATCAGTTGCGCGCTTTTGTCCCGTCGCCGCCTCACACAAACAACATCCAATGTCATGACCACCACCATTAAAACAGGTACCAGTTTCTGACGCAAATGTGCCAAAGAAAATGAAACAAAGTGAAATGCTTAGTGGTAATGTCGTAGCAGACTTTGTTATAGTAGATACTGCAGACATAGACTACACAGCACAATTTGTAGAAGTACCGCAACTTGGGTGATATTTCAGTAGATAGAAACTGAAATGGTCATCCTGCTTCCCAAACGTCTGGTAGTCGTAAGGACGTGGACAGCTCAGAGACTACATCTGAAGCTTCTACAGGATGTAATCCGTTTCCCAGCAACAGAAACATGTTATCAAAGAAAACTCTTGTAAATTATCAGACATAGGGCCATTTATCTTAGCTAATAGAGAAAATGGTAATGTGGGATTGTTAGATCATATGGCTTCAGGAGAATGTTTAAAGAAAGTAATAATTTACGACATGATATTATTAATATTTCACTTATCGGCAGAAACATAAAACTGAAACGAAATCTCGATGTCTTTCGGCAGAAAAGTATTGACGTTTACATTACTAATTTTCTAACAAATAGGCGGGGAGTTATTCGCGATGTTGACGGATCAGTATCTAAAGCCAATATCGTTGCAGAAAGAAAGTCTGAATATTTAGTAACCGACGTAAGAAGGTTGTCAAAGATAATTCAAGATGGAGAAGTGAAAGTCTGTACAATACATAGATGCTTCGTATCATTCAAATCTCAGCAACTTCACCTATATGTTAATTTGTTCACAATGAGCTAACCAGTTGCTCTGGACGTTCATTCTGTTCTGAAATGTCATAATTGTCTTACATATTTTCATTTAAGTGCACAATGTTGTTGTAGTGGCCTTTGAGCAAATGTGCATCAGATACTTCATTTTCTCGCGTTTTACGGAGAGGACAGAAAACCACGCCCCTGCTGACTGCAGTTGCCCAAGTAATTGGCAGCACGTGGTTGCCAGGCACTAGTATCATGCCACCTGCTTGCAACCATTATTTGCACAAATTAGAATTATACATTAATACCCTCATCTTCTGACGGGCGTTGATATACATCAATGGGGACGGGTGAAAATATATGACCCGACCGGGATCTCCTGCTCACATGGCAGACGCTCTATCCATATGAGCTACCAAGGGCACAGAGGATAGTGCGACTGCAGGGACTATCTCTCGCACTCCTCCCGCGAGACCCACATTCTCACCTTATATGTCCACACACTACATTCTTAGTGTCCTTACCCAACATACTCATTACTCGTGGAAGACATGTCCAAAAGAACAGACACCGTATCCGCATAAGTATATCATTTGCACAGGCTGCTGCT
The DNA here is from genome assembly GCF_021461385.2 of Schistocerca piceifrons. NCBI lineage: Eukaryota > Metazoa > Arthropoda > Insecta > Orthoptera > Acrididae > Schistocerca > Schistocerca piceifrons. The sequence goes on along the minus strand of NC_060142.1, from coordinate 610,903,460 downwards.
GATGTTACCAAGACGTGACTGAGTTCCGCTTGTGACTGGCCTAAAGATTGTGGAAATCAAATGGTATGAACAAGACAGAGAAGCGTCCGTAGTAAGAAGCTAATCATGCGGTTTCGTCAGTTCCACTTCCAAGATCATTCAAAAATTAAACGTTAATTTGCAGTGCGTACAGAGGCGGCTATTCTGAGGATGTTACAAGAATTTCAGTGTACAAAGAGCTCTACACGAAACAGTCCTTGTCCTCCCGCGCCACTGGACACATCTCACCCACATGGAGAAGCTCGTATTAACAATTTATGTGCTTTAATGACATAGATATTCCTTTCCCTAAAATATCAAACAGATATAGAAACCACAGAGGATCTTAAAAGGAACGCTGCTGAAGATTCTAAAAATCTGCCCTTTAAAGTCCTCCAGGTAAATAAACGATGGACACTCCAGAACCAAGAACGTCTGTATAGGGAACTTAACAGCAGCCACATAAAAGTAGCTTTTATTTGTTAAACTGTGGTTCAGGCCATCTACTCGAATAAAAGTCATAGGATATGTAACGTTCAGGAACAACGGAGCCGAAACTCAGGTGATATTCAACGTTTAGGAAAGACAGAGTCGGTGGAAATGAAGGTGCATCCAGCTTGACCAAAGAAATAATTTGGTTTAAAAAAATGTCACATCATTCTTGCAACGGCAGATTACGAAGCAATTGCTGTTGTAATTTATTCTTCCGATGGCCATTGTCATCATTTACACACACCCTAAGACTAAAATGGGAAACCTGCTTCTGTACCCAATTATCGCACTGCTTCCAGTGCCATTTGTCATATGTACAGATTACCATGCGCACTTCTCATTATGAGGCTGTGAAACAGATTAGGAAGATGAGTGAGATTTGACTGAACTTTTAGAAAATTTCTGTTAAGTGACTCTACACGATGGCTCTTCTACCATGATACTTTAATATTTATAAAGGACCGTCTAGCACGGATCTGATATTGAGCTCTGCAGATTTGCACCGTGTAAAGAAATCAACTGTTAAATGAGAATCTCGTGGCTTAGATCACGTCCTTCTGGAAATCACAATAGATACACCTACAAATCCAGTTAAAATAGTCTGGAACCGTGCGACCGCTACGGTCGCAGTTTGGAATCCTGCCTCGGGCATGGATGTGTGTGATGTCCTTAGGTTAGTTAGGTTTAAGTAGTTCTAAGTTCTAGGGGACTGATGACCTCAGCAGTTAAGTCCCGTAGTGCTCAAAGCCATTTTTCGACCAGTTAAAATATGTGTCTATACAGAAGGTGGAAAATCTAGGAAGCTGAATGGCCGAACTACACAACTACATCCCAGAACATTTTAATCCCTTGACAATTTTTTACATTGAAAGATGCCTATACACAGTTCACTTCAATTACTGAAGAAGGTATATGGATATCGATTCCATGGAAGACGGAAGTCGTCGTTGTGAAGCAACAGCCCCCTACCTGGTGGACACCATGGTGCTCTACACAAACACTGCGGGGACAAAACTGATGGGGTAGCGATACACACGTGCACAGATGGCGGTAGCGCCGCGTGCCCAAGGTATGCAAGTGCAATGCATGGTGGAACTGTCATTTCAACTCAGGTGATTCATGTGAGAAGATTTCCGACGTGATCATTGCCGCACGTTGGAAATTAACAGGCACTGAACGCGGAGAGGTAGTCGGAGCTGGACGCATGGTACATTCCATTTCGGAAATATTTAGGGAATTCAATATCTTGACAACCACAGAGTCAAGACTGTGGACGGGGCCCTTCACTTAACAACCAAGAGCAGCGATGTTTGCGTAGGGTTGTCAGTGCTGAGATACAGGTAACACTGTGTGAAATAACCGCGGAACGTACGGCGAATGCATCCGTTACAGCTGTGTGACGAAGTATGGCATTAAAGGGCTATGACAGCAGACGACCGACGCGAGTGCCTTTGGTAACTAGGCAACATCGCCTGCAGTGTCTCTCCTGGGCTCGTGACCGTATCGGTTTGACCCTAGACGTCTGGAAAACCGTGGCTTGGTACGATGATTCCTGATTTCACTTGGTAAGAGCTGATGGTCGGTTGCGAGTGTGGCGCAGACACCAGGAAACCATGGAACTATGGTGTCAGCAAGACACTGTGCAAGATGATGATGGCTCCATAACGATGGGAGCAGAGTCCACATGAACTGAACCGATTATTGAATGGGAATAGTTATGTTCTTCGAGACCATTTGTAGCCATTCGAGGACTTCAAATTCCCAAACAACCAAGCAATTTTTTTGGTCGATAGTGCACCATGTCACCGGGCCACAACTGTTCGCGAATGGTTTGAAGAATATTCTGGACACTTGGAGCATTTGCTGTCGCACCGAGATCGCCCGACATGAATCCCATAGAACATTAATGGGACATAGTCGAGAGGTTAGTTTGTGCACTAAATCCTGCAACAGCAACATCTTGCATTTAGGAACAGCTATAGAGGAAGCATGGTTTAATATTTCAGCAGTGGACTTGTAACGACTTGAATGCATGCCACGTCGAGTTGTTCACTATTCCGGAAACTGGAGGTCCGACAATATATTAGGAAGTATCCCACGACTTTTATCACGTCCGTATATAGCGCAGCGAAAACTTATATACAGCTGTTTTCTCAAATTAATAAAGAATTCATTTAAGAGATAACATAGAGAGTCTTTGAAGAAACATAAAAGATCGTAACAATAACAGTACATAAATTTCTTGTGAGTCACTAAATAATAATACACTTACTACAACTGAAATATTGAGGAAATTAGAATTTCTCAAATCAAGAAATCCAAAAACACCAGCCACTAACTGATAGGTGGCTACAAGAATTTGAGGACTTACTATGAGTAGTTCCGCGACTGAGTAGCGTTCTCGGTTCCCAGACCAAGGGGATTATAGTCTTTCTCTCGCTGTACCGTTTTCACACAAAGATTTGGTGAATGCCATTCAAAAGGCGGCCAATTCCTCAAGCGGCAAGGACGGGATGTGTTACCGAATGATGGAAAACATTGTAAGTAGGCTGTTCAGGGTGTTATGTTGGTAATGCCACATAGTGCTCTGCATGAAAATCACTGACTGCGCTGTGTGCAGTCTGTCGCTGGTTCGACTCATTGTTGCAATATTCGCTTGTGTAGTGTTGGGCAGTTTGGTGTGAACAGCGCGTAGTGTTGGGCAGTTGGATGTGAACAGTGTGTAGTGTTGGGCAGTTGGAGGTGAGCCGCCAGCAGTGGTGGATGTGGGGAGAGAGATGCCAGAGTTTTGAGCGGACGATCTGGACGTGTGTCCGTCATAAAAAGGAAATTTGTTTAACTAGATGTTACAAAATTATATATGTATTATAATTTTTGAACATTATTAAGGTAAATACATTCTTTGTTCTCTATCAAAATCTTTCATTTGCTAACTATGCCAATCAGTAGTTAGTGCCTTCAGTAGTTAGAATCTTTTATTTAGCTGGCAGAATTGGCGCTCGCAGTATTTCAGTAGTTCGAGTAACGAAGATTTTTGTGAGGTAAGTGATTCATGAAAGGTATAGGTTATTGTTAGTCAGGGCTATTCGTTGGTGGGGTTATTGAAAGTCAGGTTGCTTTGCGCAAAATATATTGTGTGTCAGTTTAGTGATGATCAGAATAAGTAAAGGGAAAACTGTTTGAGTACGTTCAGTTTTGCTCAGCTGTTTGAAAACTCAAATAAAGTAGAAGTTTACCAGCACAGTCATTCTTAATAATTTTTCAAAGGGGACGTTTCAGTATCAACTTAGTAACTCTTAGAAACTTATGCAGATATCTAACCAGATATAAATGAACGACAAACTAATAGACGATTGAATAATCCGTATACTGTTACCTATCTTGAAGCCATATAAAAATGATGAGAAAGCCACACCATACGGACCTACATCTTTCTCTCTCTCCACACCTGCGGAATTGTAGAGCGTCTGAACAAAAACCGTTTGGGATGGTGGCTGGAATCAACAGTGTGATGGTGTCAGTTTGAGTTTAGAAAAGGTAAGCAGGAAATGATAAATAAATATCTTAACCTGTGGCATTTATGAAGCAGTAAAAAAGAAGAAAAGAAAAAAAGAGAGAGAGAGAGAATGTTGCAGGTATCTTGACATTGTTGTAGCCTACAATAGTGTTCACATATCTGTGTAGCTAAAGAAACTGGAAACCTTTGGAATACCGCCACACCTCATTTACGGGATTAGCACTTTTCTCGACAAAAAAGGATATTGGTTAGCTTCCTGAATAAATTAATTGTTCCACGTGTTCTTTCCCATTAGGAGATAACCTCAGCACTCTAAAGAAATATAGGTAATTGTTCGTATTACAAAATTATCTATACCAAGCTGTTAGAACGGTGTAAGGCTCTCCACTTGTAAAGCGCAAATAAAAATCCCAGGCCAGATATCTGGGCGTTTTATTTGACACAAGAATGAGCTGGGAATGTCATACAGAAAACTTAACCTGTCAATGCCAAAAAGCATTGAAAATTACGAGATCAGCAACACGAGTTCGGTGGAGAGCTCGCCCCTACATTCTGTTTATAGGGATGCAAGTGTACCACAACGCTGCAAAACAGCACCCAGCGCTGCTGGACAGAGTGCGGTACGAAAGCCAACGCATTAGCTTCCGAGCCAGGTTTTCTTCCCCTCCCCCCCCCCCCCCCATTTCTTCCCACTTCCCCACCCACTTCACCGTCACCGAAGCGCTTCTCCCGGAAGCAACAGAAATTACTCTACATAATCCCAGAAGAATACCGTGTGATCATTATATCTTCCAAAAAACGGCAGATGCTAAACAGCTATTGCTACTAATAGAAAATGGTGAAACACTCTCTCAAATTGGGAATTATAATAATACAGGGGAACAGGCAGCATCATATCTACAAAAGGTACTAACGCCAGAAATATCAGCAAAATAAAATACACCGAGGTGCTTCCAGTGTTCGTATTGACTAACATAGGACCCATCAAAATGTTTCTGTACCATTTGTCAATGGTCCCACCGAAAGAAAAGGAGACGGGCAGTTTTCAGCTACGTCCTATCTCTAAATAAAGTGGGCAGGTTATTTTCAAATATATATGAACATATAAACAATGGAGACCGAAAATTACACTATATGCACTTCCTCCTGTCTACAGACTGCGGAAGAAAGGAAGTGATATTTCTAACTGAAACATTTGCTGCTCTGGGGGCAGTAAAACATATAACAGAAATCCCTCAAAATCCTAAAAATAGTAATAACAACCGATCACAAAGTGTTTTGAAATTACTTAGCCGGCCGCTGTGGCGGATCTGTTCTAGGCGTTTGAGTCCGGAACCGCGCTGCTGCTACGGCCGCAGGTTCGAATCCTGCCTCAGGCATGGATATGTGTGTGATGGCCTTAGGTTAATTAGGTCTCAGTAGTTCTAAGTTCTAGGCGACAGATGACCTCAGATATTAAGTCCCATAGTGTTTGGAGCCATTTCAACCATTTGAAATTACTTAGGTAAAGATATATCAGCGAAGCAAATAGTAAATATTTCCTGGACCTAGTAGATCACTATTATCAAGCAAAGAAGCCTGGCCAGTGTAAAAAAATTTTATGGATTAAATCTCGTATGGGCGTAAAAGACTACGTTAAAGAAGATCGACCACCGAGAGATGATTTAGCAGTGGACGACGCGTCGCCAGAAAACTCCCGTGCGCAGATTACCTCCTGAAAATTCTCTCTTATCTGGAAGAATGGTAAAGAAGTCAAGAAAACAAGCGATAAATGCTGTTCATATATGGGCATTCATACCAAGAAATCCATGGTTAAATACAGTCCAGAAAGACGGGGAAAATAATGGCATTATGAGAATGTATCCCAATCACGAATCTTTCCCCACCTACTTGGATAGAATCGTGTTATTCTAGAAACACTGATGTCAATACGTTTACGACGCAATAGGCGACGTCAAACAGATCCCACTTCAGTGAAAATTTTATCCGCATGTTCGAGTCCTGCCTCGGGTATGGATGTGTGTGATGTCCTTAGGTTAGTTAGGTTTAAGCAGTTCTAAGTCTAGGGGACTGATGACCTCAGATGTTAAGTACCATAGTGCTTAGAGCCATTTGAACCATTTCTGTTATCCGCAAAGCATTGTCTGCCGCTTTGCACTACCCCAGTGCACCACACCCTGACATTGAAATTAATTAACAAAGTGAAATAAATGTGTAATACAATCAAGTGGTTAGCTTTCTTGTACCTACTAGTATATTTATACACAGCAATTTCAGTTTGAAGGTAAATTTAAGTATGTGTGCGCCAAACGTATATAAGAAGATGGCCAAATGTTACAGTGATATATTTGTAAATTCTCTTAACTTGTGTATGCTAGAAGCCATAAATTATTAATAATAGTTAACCCAGGGGAGTGGCTGGTAGAAGCATTCGATCCTCCAGGAACTCTGGCCAGTGTAGGTAGTATTGATCTATTGGGGACAGTCATCTGAGCTTCCATGGGACCTGAGGTAGTAAACGAAAGTAACTTCACTATTGTGGATCGCGTGAACATTATTGCGTAGCATCTGAATCCCTCCATGCTTGGCGTCTTCCCGACAGCCTTAGCGCCTGTTACAACGCCGGAATGACGCTAAAGTGGTTTGAGGAGTACGATAGCAGCCTCACCTTGATGTCTCGGACATCAAATTCGACTGACCTGAATCAGATGTAGAATATCTCAAATGCTACCGGCTCCTGTTCCGCCCCCACAACACACCCACTTTTCATTCAGGGGAATTGCGTGACCCACTGAACACTTGTCGACAGTGCGTCACACAGAATAGCTGCTGTTCTGTACTACAACGACAAATCAACGCGTTATTAGGGCAGACATAACGTTTTTGCTCATCAGTGTACATAATTCTGTGACAGGCAGCCACCTCCCAACGGTTTATATGCTTCTGTTATGCTTCTGTCGTAGAGAAAAACCGACTATCTCCTTCAAGCTATGTTTCAGGTGTTCCTGCACTAACTCTTCCTCATTGTACGGGGTGATTCAGTGATTCTGTTAAGGACTTTCAGAGATTGTGGAGGAGGGAAACTAGTAATCTGACCTATTGCACCCTGATCCGGAAACGATCATGTCGAAACTTAAAAAGCGAAAATCGTTCTGATATCTCTGACTGGCGACCTCTTCTACAGCTTTCCATACTTTGGGAGGAGACAGTTTGAAGGAAAATAAGAAAAATTTCTGTTAAATATCGGCTCTAAAGTGCACGCCTTAAGAGGTATGAGCTCTTGTTCCTCTTTGCTACTGTGAAACACGTCTCTTCTACTGAACAAACGGTCATAGCTCATAAGGTATGCATTTTAGAGCCCATGTCTAACAGTGTTCCCTTTTTTTTTTGGCTATCCTACTTCCTCCAAGAAAATGGAAAGCAAAGAGCTTGCAGAAGAATGTAAACACTGGGAGATGTATCAGAACGATTTTCGCTTATATCTTTCTACTCTGTCGTTTCCAGACAAGGGTACGCTACATCAGCCTGATATATTTATCCTTCTCCATGATCCCTGTATTAATGGTTCTTTCGAGTCTTGGCAAATACTGTGCTCTAATTACCACATGGGATAACTGGATCCTCGTTATGTGTGCCCCAGGGAAGTGTGATAGGCCCGCTATTATTTTCTGTATACATAAATTATCTGGCGGAAAGCATGGGCAGTAATCTGCCGTTGTTTTCTGATGATGCTGTAGTGTACGGGAAGGAATTGTAACCGGTCTGATGAATGGCAGCTACCTCTAAACACAGAAGGATGTAAGTTAACGCAGATGAGTAGAAAAAAACATGTTCAGTTATAGCATTAGTAGTGTGCTGCATGACAAAGTCAAGTCGTTGAAATGTCTGGGAGCAAGGTTGAAAAGCTGTGTGAAAAGAATCGAACATTGTGATAGGGAAGGTAAATGGTCCACTTCGGTTTACTAGGGGAATTTTTGGGATAGAATGGTCCACTTGTAAAGGAGACCGCTTACAGAACGCTAGGGCGATCAGATCTTGATTACTGCACGATTGTTCGTGAACCGTACCAGCTATGATTAAAGGAAGACATCGAAGCAGTTCAGAGGCGGGCGGCTAGATTTGTTACCAGTGAGTAAGAACAACAGCAAGCGTTACGTGGATGCTTCGCGAAAGCCAGTAGGAACTCCTGGAGGGAAAGGCAGCGATTTTTCGGAAAAACGCTATTGATAAAATATAGAGAACTGCCATTTTAACCTGACTCCGGAACAACTGCACTGCCACCAACATACATTTCGCGGAAGGACCACGAAGACAAGACAGGAGAAATTAGGGCTCATATAGAGGCGTACAGACAGACTTTTCTCCCTCGCTCTATTTGCAAGAGGAACAGGAAGGAAAAGAGCAGTAGCGGCCACGCACCGAATGTTGGCTTGTGGTGTATGTAGATGCCTTCAGTTTGAGACCCACTACCTAACGAAATACGTCACTTCCCAGTTCATTAACATGCTTTACTACCCCCCACGTTTGTAAATATATAGATTAGAAATTAATTACTTTTGTGGATAAAGTAAGCACAAATGTTAACTGAACACATCGAAATAAAATATCTCCATCGAGTGACGTAATGACGCAGTCTTCCGTTATAGATTTATTGCGTAACCTTTTGTCGGTGCACCTGTCAAATCTCTATGTAACTTCGAGCTATCGAGAGTACACTTGTAACAACGAAAATGCAGGAAGCATGGCACCTGCTACAATATATATAAAACATTTTTTTTCCTGAATTGTATGTAAATATTTGTAATTTAAATACTTTCTTTTAATAAGTAAGGAAAATGCTTCACTGTATGTGTAAATTTGGGTAGAAGTCTGTTGACATTTCATTATATGTATCTGTGTCTTAGTGTGAAACTCATCAGCGATGGGGAAAAGCCAAAGCTACTCTTATTTGCATCGACTAGCAACGATAATAGCAGTGCTTGTCCGTTGTCAAATATTTGGGTAAGGAGTTGTTGCGCGGAGCGCACGACGGTAGAGGGAGACGGGTTCCAGCACTTGTAGTGTGCAGAAGTGTGCGGTTAACGCTCTCGCAGTAGAGTGTACCATTTCGGCTGCATCATATATGCGCGCCGGTCAGATGTCTAGAGCAGGCGTACGGACAGTGGACGGGCGGAAGAGGCTGTGTTAATTACGATTGCCCGTACCTGTAATTAGCCGTGGGTCCACAAGATGCTACCGTCTTCAACAACAGCAGCAGTTCCAGCAACACAGATTCGTCGTCGGCTCTGAGTTTCGTCGTATACACAGCACTGAAGTAAGACTGTTCATTGGTAGAAAGTATTGATGGCTAACCCAGCAACAGAACTGAATGTGATTCGATTGATAAAATTTATTTAAATTATAATCAGTTAAAGTCAGGGGGATTCTGTCCTCATTGTCCTCAGACATTGTTACCAAGCAGGGTCCGTTTTTCTTTTTTCCCTTATATGGTAACCAAGTGTCATAAGGAACAAACTGAATAGTTACAGCCAGTTTATTAATGAAAAATTTCACTTTTAAGAATTTTAGCCTCAGTCTACTTTCAATTAACTGTTGTACAACAGAGGTTTCAGTATATGAGCAAAGTAAAACAATTTCCCTTTTCAAGTTTGAGAATCAATCACTGGAAAAATCTAAAGAAAGGCACAAATTAAGAGTGCAAAAGTTTTATTTATTTTACTTATAGCTTGGAGCACATGGCTGTTTGGTTTGGTACGAATTCTATTATTTATTTCTGTTCAAGTCAGTAAAAAAATCTCAGCTGTTCAGACAATAATTTGAAATCCAATTTGCAAAATAAGTAACTGCAAAGTAAAAGTGCTTGCTTTTCTTTGTATATTTATTTGATGACGTTACGTTGAGGCCACTGAAAGTCATTTTTCACGTAATGAAGTTCAATACCAACATACTGTTTAATTCCATAGTTTCAATTCGTTACTCAATTGTTTTTTTTTCCAAAATATAATGTCAAACGTAACGTAAGAATTACTTTTCATTTTTCTTTATCATTACATACTCAGTTAAAATTAGTGTCAAAAAACGTGACAACCTTCAGTTACCAAGGCAGTGTTTAACAATACACATGTTTCTCTTTCCCATCATCTTGTACAGTGTTGTTCAAATGTGTGTGAAATCATATAGGACTTAACTGCTAAGGCCTTCAGTCCCTAAGCTTAGACACTACTTAACCTAAATTATCCTCAGGACAGAGACACACACCCATGCCCGAGGGAGGACTCGAACCTCTGCTGGGACCAGCCGCACAGTCTATGATCTTGTACAGGATTTTGGATATAAATTACCCTAGTGGGCTGGCGGCCGTTAATTATTTCCTGTTGGTTCTTTAGTGCAACTTTTGGATTTATGATCAGTGGCACCTCTTTCTGTCCAGTGTTGTTCGTGAGTGAATGAACCAAATAACTTCAATTTTTCCAAACCATAATCCTGTTCAGTTAAATTACTTAATATTTTTAGTAGACTTTTCCGTTAGAAGGGTCTATTGTACACTCTACGTCGGCCGGAATGGCCGAGCGGTTCTAGGCCCTACAGTCTGGAACAGCGAGACCGTAACGGTCGCAGGTTCGAATCCTGACTCGGGCATGGATGTGTGTGATGCCCTTACGTTGGTTAGGTCTAAGTAGTTCAAAGTTCTAGGGGACTGATGACCTCAGAAGTTAAGTCCCATAGTGCTCAGAGCCATTTGAACCATTTTTGTATACTCTCCTCCTACTTATCGGTATTATTTCTTCGGGATAGTTACCCTTATCCAATTAGTAAAAATCCATTAGGCATACATGCGATCCACGGTCATATTTTATATCGCAAGCGGGATAGGCCGATTAGTAAGGTTGTGTTGTTGTTGTGGTCTTCAGTCCTGAGACTGGTTTGATGCAGCTCTCCATGCTACTCTATCCTGTGCAAGCTTCTTCATCTCCCAGTACTTATTGCAACCTACATCCTTCTGAATCTGTTTAGTGTATTCATCTCTTGGTCTCCCTCTACGATTTTTACTCTCCACACTGCCCTCCAATACTAAATTGGTGATCCCTTGATGCCTCAACACATGTCCTACCAACCGATCCCTTCTTCTAGTCAAGTTGTGCCAGAAACTTCTCCCCAATCCTATTCAATACTTCCTCATTAGCTATGTGATCTACCCATCTAATCTTCAGCATTCTTCTTTAGCACCACATTTCAAAAGCTTCTATTTTCTTCTTGTCCAAACCATTTATCGTCCATGTTTCACTTCCATACATGGCTACACTCCAAACTAATACTTTCAGAAACGACTTCCTGACATTTAAATCTATACTCGATGTTAACAAATTTCTCTTCTTCAGAAACGCTTTCCTTTCCATTTCCAGTCTACATTTTATATCCTCTCTACTTCGACCATCATCAGTTATTTTGCTCCCCAAATAGCAAAACTCCTTTACTACTTTAAGTGTGTCATTTCCTAATCTAATTCCCTCAGCATCACCCGACTTAATTCGACTACATTCCATTATCCTCGTTTTGTTTTTGTTGATGTTCATCTTATACCCTCCTTTCAATACACTGTCCTTTCCATTCAACTGATCTTCCAAGCCCTTTGCTGCCTCAGACAGAATTACAATGTCATCGGCAAACCTCAAAGCTTTTATTTCTTCTCCATGGATTTTAATACCTACTCCGAATTTTTCTTTTGTTTCCTTCACTGCTTGCTCAATACACAGATTGAATAACATCGGGGAGAGACTAGAACCCTGTCTCACTCCCTTCCCAACCACTGCTTCCCTTTCATGTCCCTCGACTCTTGTAACTGCCATCTGGTTTCTGCACAAATTGTAAATTGCCTTTCGCTTCCTGTATTTTACCCCTGCCACCTTCAGAATTTGAAAGAGAGCATTCCACTCAACATTGTCAAAAGCTTTCTCTAAGTCTACAATTTCTAGAAACGTAGGTTTGCCTTTCCTTAATCTAGCTTCTGAGATAAGTCGTAGGGTCATTATTGCCTCACGTGTTCCAACATTTGTACAGAATCCAAACTGATCTTCCCCGAGGTCGGCTTCTACCAGTTTTTCCATTCGTCTACAAAGTATCGGCGTTAGTATTTTGCAGCCGTGACTTATTAAACTGATAGTTCGGTAATTTTCACATCTGTCAACACCTGCTTTCTTTGGGATTGGAATTATTATATTCTTCTTGAAGTCTGAGGGTATTCTGCCTGCAGGTCAGGTTATACACTGTCATATGCAGGTTATACACTGTCATATTCCTTGTGAATGTGGCTCACACAGTGCTCTAGGTAGGTTCGCAATGTCAAATTTTTCGCCTAACGGCTCATGAGAAAGCTCTCTAGCAAGTTGCTAGCAAGTGAATATGCATCTTCTGTGCAGGGTAAAGGCGGTGGCCAGCGCTGCGCATCCGGAGACGCTGCAGGGCAGCCGGTGCATCCCCCACCTCCGGAGCGAAGCGACAGTTGCAGCAGCAGCAGCAGGAGGAGCAGGAGGGGGCGGAGGAGGAGGACTAAGCGGAACGCGCCGTGGAGCACCCGCGTCCGGTCCGGCCTGGTCGCGGTACCGCAATTAGAGCCGCTAACGAGCAGTCCCTCCCTCCCTCCCGCCCTCCCACGCCGTAGCACATCGCGCCTCACCTCACCCCCCAGCCGGCCAGCTAGATCGCGGGTCGATGAGACACAGTCGCAGCGCTGCTGCCGATGTTGATAATTAGAACTGCCCGCCTTCTCCATTATCCGCTCGGCTGGCTCAGTTCGAGTTTGTGCCGAATATTAGAGGCGGGGACGGGCTGCAGCCGGTCGGGCAGGGACACTCAATCATTAGCGCTCTGTCCTCTCTGTGGTGGGCGGGGAAAGCGGTGACGTCTGCGCCATTGTCCGCTTCGCGATCGCATACAATCTACCGGTTAACGGCGGTTGATAGCAGTGATTATTGTAAGGTATCTCTCAATGTTTGAATGCTGACGTGTTTCACTTCACTCTCCCCATTTATAAGACAGTACACTATCAACATTTACGGAATGTTTCAGATTTCCTTTAAAAGGCACATTTAGTTGCGCATTCTGGAATTGGGATTGGCAGATTTTACCACTCCGTTGCTCTAAAATGGATATTCATCGTCTTACATAAAACGAGCCTTACCTCCCCACGTAAAGATAATAGTGACGAACAGATGTCTGCAAAATCCAAAGTTTTCCCATCGTGCAATAAAGACGCTACTGATCTAGTAGGGATGACCATGAAGAAACTGGATATTGGCATCGTCTACAAATCCAGCCAAAGGAAGAAGGAACCTACATGGAATAAAATGTTCTCGAGTTTCTAACCGCGTCAGATGCTTAAAACCACACTAGCTTTCGGCGAAGCACTCCTTAGCCATTGTCAAGTGGTATGACTGTCAGTCGGCGGTTGCCGCACCCTTACATAGCTGCCGGCTATAACGTCACTGGTGCCCGTGACATTGCCATATATGGGCATGTTTTGAATCGTCTTTCGATGTGCCCTCTTCATGGTTCGGAAATACTCTCACAAGCCGCTGAAAAACCACAAATTTACCAAATACCATGTAATTGTGGAGATTTGTATCTGTGAGCTGCAAAAAAAAAAAAAAATACAAAAGCGATTGGAGGAACATAAGGGCAATTGTAGAAGAGAATAAACTGTTGTGGAAAACTGTTTATGGGCAGAAAATACTTTCGATTTAATGAGAGAGTCTGTCTGCCACGAAAGGGTATTAACGACAGGTGTAACAGGGAAGCGATTGATGTTATTAAACACAGAAGAAGGAGGTTTTGATTAAGTAGATGTGTACCAGCCTTCAAGCGAAAGGCGATAGCAACAGTGGACTACTGTAACACACAAAATCCAACAGAGCTGGAGTTTTAAAAAATATGTTACACCACGTTCATACTCGAGTGCAGGGAATTACGAAATTTCACCTCAATCAGTAGTGGGCGAGAACGTGTACCGGACCTTCTCGTTTGAAGATGATTTCATCAGACAAGGACGAAACTTTAGGTGTCTCGAACAAATTAATTTCACAATGGCATAATAGACCGGACTATTTCAATATGAATGAACTCACATTGAATCAAGGGAGGCCACTACAGCCAGGAAAGTGCCCATGGAGACTCTGGAAGATCATCTTAATCCCCTTTCATGTGGTGTACAGTTTGCTTTTCGTTTACTTGATATCTCGCACAGCATATTCCAGGAAAGCTTCTTCAACTGCTAGTCACGCTGACTGTTGCGCATTCTCTCGTAGTAACTTCTATGCTGTTTTCCCTGTAAGATCAATTAAACGCTAGCTGCGCTGTAAACTGAGTAGCCCTTGAGATGTATTTGTAGTTGCGAATATGAACAAGTTACGGAAGCACCCAGTATACGAGCACCAACAATTTGTCCGTGTTCGTATTCAGTTAGTTGTGAGATAACGGACTCACAGTCACACAGAATACTATCCCGAGCACGACTGACACTGGCAACGTATTAAGGACATTGCGCCTCTGCCGTTCTTGGTCAAATATATTGCTTGTCAACTGATAAGACATGACATGACACTTGCTAAGAAACAATCGCCAGATGCTACGGAACAACCGGTGACGACTAGGGGCACCTGGCCAATAATCGTAATAGGAGATGTAGGGGGATGGTCGAGTTAACTGCAGCGAAACCTGTGCAAAAACCCTCCGTATGCATTCGACAGTTTGTGCAGTACTGTAGTTGAAGAAGGTTGTTGTGGAACCGATTAGTGCGACATGTTATTTCAAAATGTCTATCTTCAACCACACTATCGTCGAGAAAGACTTCGTTGGATTTGGGAGCATGTTGGTTGGGCTCAGCAACAGTAGTTCACGGTGATATTCTTCGACGAGTCTCTATTCACTGTGGAATGTGTGGATAGAGAGAGAGAGAGAGAGATAGAGAAACACGTTACACATCATAGAATGTTGATGAACGTCATCGATGTGGCCTAGGTGTTACGGCGTGGGCAGGCATTATGCACAGTAGCCGAACATCGTTGCATACAATTTCATGTGGTGCCGTGACACCACAACGGTACAGCAAGAGTAGAGAGAGAGAGAGAGAGAGAGAGAAAAAAAGAAAGAGACACGTTACACACCACAGAAAATTACATCGGTGTGGCTTAGGCTTAATGGCGTGGGCAGGCATTATGCAGAGTAGCCAAACACCGCTGCGTATCATTACGCGTGATGCCGTTACACCGCAACGGTACTGCAGGGAAATTATTGTGGATCATTTGCGACACTTTAGGGGTTCGATGGATTATGTCTTTCTGTTTATAGACGACAATGTCCGCCCATACAGGACCGCTGAGGTGTTGAACACACTAGACAGTGAAGTTATTCATCATCGGGAGTGGCACGCGTACTGCCCGGTCACCTTAAAGAGCATACCTGGGCTGCTCCTAACAGATGTATTTCTCAATGAACACTCCTTCACGAATACACTTTGTGATCAAAAGTATCCGGACACCACCAACAACACACGTTTTTCATATTAGGTCTATAGTGCTGCAACGTACTGCCAGGTGCGACGTATCAGCGACCTCAGTAGTCATTAGGCATCGTGAGAGAGCGGGATGGCGCGCTCCGTAGAACTCATGGACATACGTCTGTACGCGAGATTTCTCCACTCCTAAACATCCCTAGGTCCACTGTTTCCGATGTGATAGTGAAGTGGAAACGTGAAGGGACACGTACAGCACAAAAGCGTACAGGCCGACCTCGTCTGTTGACTGACAGAGACCGCCGACATTTGAAGAGGGTCGTAATGTGTAATAGGCAGACATCTATCCAGACCGTCACGCAGCAATTCCAAACTGCATTACGAACCAGTGCAAGTACTATGACAGATCGGCGGGAAGTGTGAAAACTTGGATTTCATGGCGAGCGGCTGCTCATAAGCCTCACATAATGCCAAACTACGTCTCGCTCGGTGTAAGGAGGGTAAACATTGGACGACTGAACAGTGGAAAAAACGTTATGTGGAGCGACCAATCACAGTACACAATGTGGTGATCCGATGGCAAGGTGTGGGTATGGCGAATGCCCGGTGAACGTTATCTGATAGCGTGTGTAGTACCAGCAGTAAAATTCGGAATCGGTGGTGTTACGGCGTGGTCGTGTTTTTGATGGCGGGTGGCAGTATCACAGCACACGCCTACATTGATTTTTAAAGCACCTTCTAGCTACCCACTGTTGAAGAGCAATTCGGGGATGGCGATTACATTTTCAACACGATCGAGCACCTGTTCATAAGGCACGGCCAGTGGCGGAGTGGTTACATGACAGTAACATCCCTGCAATGGACTGGCCTGCAAAGAGACCTGACCTGAATCCTATAGAATACCCTTGGGATATTTTTGAACGTCAACTTCGTTCCAGGCCTCACCGACTGACATCGATAGCTCTCCCCAGTGCAGCACTCCATGCAGAATGGGCTGCCATTCCCAAAGAAAACCGTCCATCACCTGGCTGAACGTATGCCTGCGAGAGTGGAAGCTGTCATCAAGGGGGGGGGGGGGGGGGGGAGTCAACACCATATTGAATTCTGGTATTACCGATGGAGGGCGCCACTAAATTGTAAGTCATTTTCAGCCATGTGTCGGGATATTTTTGATCACATAGTGTACAATATCTCCAAGGACTTCTCAGTAGTTTGGTAGCATTAGAGTTGAGGAGGGCATATTCCTTACTGAGTGTCCGATACCGATCTGTCTGCTGGGATTCTGGCCTTTGTCAAGCATAAAAGTCATTTATATCTTTTACTCTGCTTTCCCATGTATTAAGATCAATACCATGCCCCAAGGTCACGAGGATGCTGCCTACTCCAGTGTCCATTTATAATTAAACCACTCCACCTCTTTTACTTGTATACTGAGTTTATCTTGTGCATCATTGCTTATGACTTTTCCTGTTCAGCCTTGTCTGTGTTCCGTAGCAGTTATCAAGCGGTGTACAACATGAGCACTTGCAGGATTGGTCAGTATCTGTATTTACGTTCAAGCACGCTTTTCTCGAGGTATTTCCAGATTCTTGTCTAGTCCTTTTAAGCTCTGTACCCTGCTGGAACAGACTCAGACAATTCTATAACATTTAGCCCCGCGGAAAAGGAAGAGCGTTGGATGCGGATCATCATAGATACGTTGAGTTCTCTTTCAAATATTTTTCATATTTCTTTGGTTTACAGCCTACCTTTAATTTTCTAAATTAAATCGTTTTTGTCCTGCTACTATACGTATGCCCACAGTCTTAGCATTAAGGTTTAATGTTACACGTAGTCTTTCATTCCTGAATCTGACGCATTTAGACCTTTACTGCTTAAAATAATTACAAATTCCTCACTCGTCTGTTATCCTTATTGTTAGCAGTTTTAGTCAGTAATAATTAGCTTCGGAACGTGCGTTATTAATAAAATACATTAGTAAATAGTTGAAACCCAACATCCGATCGTTAAAAAAATCGCTGTTGCAGAAATCAATCGAAAATGGCTAAACGTCCGAGACTGCACTTGTCCGAAGAAACAAAAGTATAGCCTAAGTAATGTTTATTTAGTTTTTCAAAGATCACAAGTCCAATGTATCCTTCACAACAGACATTCCTTCTAAAACCGTGTTTCAAATTTGTAAACTCGGAACCCAAGTAGCTTTTCTATGAAATTACAGTAGGTCTTCATATTGGCCTAGCTTTTGCGCCGTTTACGCTGTTTTGGCGAAGCTTTGGTGAAGGAGTGTGCTAACGCTCAGCTGATGGTTAACTTCCACTCTTTTATAGGGTTTTCTGTGGAATTCGGAGATCACAATCCAACGAGTTCCAGTTTGCCATCCTTTCTCCTTTAATCGACCGAACCGAACGTTTATTTCATTTTCTGCGTCACTTCTGCATTTTCACTCTTTGCGTATGAAGCTGATGGGAATATTCTTCTGAGTTTTCACTTAGAGTAATTTTTTTTCTAACAGAAAATTGTCAATATAACTGGGACATCCTGGGGAAAGGCGCTGAATTCAAAACTGCAAAAACCTCTTTCAGATTTGTGTATAAGAATAAACTGTTTACATACATTTACAAATATTCCAAAACTGGGATATTTAGGGCGATTTGTTAAAACTGTTCTTTCTTATTTCACAATTTACTTCACGGGGAGATGTAAAAGGCGTTAACACATGGGCTGCCAGACATGAGTCATCGAAGGCTAGCCGACCGGAGTGGCCGCGTGGCTCTAGGCGCTACAGTCTGGAACCGCACGACCGCTACGGTCGCAGGTTCGAATCCTGCTTCGGGCATGGATGTGTGTGATGTCCTTAGGTTAGTTAGGTTTAAGTAGTTCTAAGTTCTAGGGGACTAATTCCTTCAGAAGTTAACTCCCATAGTGCTCAGAGCCATTTTTGAACCGAAGGCTATGTAACAGTCCGAAGGCTTTATTAGATGAACATAAATGTTAGACACAAATCCTGTGAAGTTAATTTCTACAGTAACATACTAGGTCATGTGCATAGGACTTACACACAGCCTTTAGAAGCAAACCAAGACCCCTCTCAGCATTTTCATCTCTAACAATGATAGTATTCTGATTCTGAAGAAAAATAGCACAACAAGAAATAGGAACAGAACAATTAACTACTCCTCCCACGAATATAAAGAAATCATTTCCCAACCAACTAGCTGCGATTTTTGAAATATCCTCTAACGTTTCCTAACAACTGTTCTGCAATGCACCTGTACGCAACAGACAACTTATCTCGTCTTGCCGCTGCAACTGCGTGATCAGCAACATGCTAAAATATTTCGAAAAGCAGTGCTGCGACCCATGCAGAGTGCAACGCATGGACTAATTGAATGATCAGGAGCGGTTTGCTCAACTGACCTTAAACGATGTTAAGAACAGTGAAAGAAACTAAAAAAGACTTTTAAATTTCTATGTTCAGAAAACTAACCATTTAAATTCTGGCAGACTTTACACATACTTTCAATTATTCAACAATGTGCATACTCAGAAAAACACATTTCCGGCCACAACAAAAATACCAATATTATTCTGAGTTTATTCATACATAAATCTGACAAACTCTCTCCAGTGCGCAGGCAACCAACAGCTACGTGCGGCGGAAAGGCAAATTACCAAAAATCGTCAACTAATACCTAAATCTCCTCCGGCACTGCTCACTGCAGGCAGCGAACTCTCACGTCTCGCGGCTTGTCCCCATCGCACCCTTGGTCCGACCACTTCCTACTTCCCTCGACAACTCCTCGCTCGCTACTACTCGCGATAATAATATCTCAGACTCAGAGGTTGTGTATGCACGCACGAGAATCATAGACGTCCAACTTTCAAGGTGAACGGCATTTATTTTTTGGAAGAATAGATCAAACGTTATATAAATACTGAATATTTAACACCAAAAAAGTTTGCTTTAAAAATCCGCAGCAAAGGTAACAACTCATTTAAAATAAATAATAGGTTGCATGCTTTGTAAGTGTTAATAATCGAATAAAACATTCTAAGCACATGAACGTTTTATTCTGACAACTCTTTCAGTTTGTGCTGACTTGCTTTAATTTCTCTGTAGCTTCATCTCGACCAAATATATTAGGATATATTAAATAACATGATGTGCACCTGTTTCTCTTTCTGCCTGTAATCTGGATGACATGGTTCCATGAACCTGATGTTCGTGGTATTCCTGGTGTTTGCAGTACATCGTTGGGGTTACAAACGTTCATCAATGCAAGATAAACGTTCTCTCGAAATTCAATTACGTGCTCATTTTTGTCAATTACTTCGTTGTAGGTAACGCGAGCGTTAACAACTGCCATCTTTGCCATAAGCTCTAATGCAATTTGCGGTAATACTTCATTCTCATAAAGCTGAGGTATAAGATGGCATTGCAGTTGACACGAAAGGACTTTTCAGCATCATATTCCCAAACGGAAGTTGGTTTGTGGGTTGCTCTTTTTCTGGAGGTGCTTGCTACGATTTCTGGAAGTTCTTTAGTGCTCAGAAACAAGACATCTCTCTTTTCTTTCCATATTCCTGAGAAACATTTACTTTATTCCGCATGCATACCATTTCACTTTCTTGACCTTTCCTTCACTACAGTGATTGGCATACACTTTCTGTTATTCCCCAATGTCCCAACAAGGTGGTTGAATATTCGTTCTACTTATGGGCTAAGGCAAGGCTTGTGTAGTAATTTTCGATGCACAGAGTGCGTCCTACGTTCAACAACGGACCCATGAACGCTGTAACTGCATGGGAAAGTAGTTCATGGTGTGCGGGAGCAATCTCCTTTCCAGCATATTGTTTCGCGTAACAGGCATAGCCTTCCTGAGAACACAGCTTGATTAGCTTGTTACCAACTTATAACACTTCCCGGAATATACTGGCGAAACCCCAACCTCCGTCTAAAGGGCACCGTAATTTCATCAATGCACACTTTCTCACGTTACACTACAAGAAATTTATTGTTTATTAGAACAATTAATGGTGAAATTTTGTACAGATTGCCTTTGTATGTGCCAGAACTGTCCGGAAAATGTAGCATATTTATAAGAGAACCAACCTTTTGCGGGTCAAAGCCTTACTTACTTCATTCTGTACAGTACATGCATTGAGCAATTGTTTTCGAGTGAAGATTTTCGATCAAAACCAATCCACAAAACGGATCTAAGAAACGTAACACTACCTCACAACTTCGTGTCCACCAATTGTACTTGGTCCTGTTCTGTACTTATTTCGTTGACAGTACTTTTAATGATTACTCTCGGTATCTGTCACTTAGGACATGGTTCATTTTCAGTCATTTTCATCCTCACATCATCAGCAATTCCCTCAACACAGGTTTTGGTAAAGTCATTCATATTTCCTGTTTACACCATGCCAACTAACTTCGGAGATGATTCAGGGAGGAACATTTACTCACCCCCAACAGTTATTCTTTTCCTTTCCACGGTACGCCTCTATGTGAATCTACGGAGTCACGTGGCAGGCAACGAGTTAAAATCTATTTGGTATATAACTTTTCGTACAGAGTGAAAATTCATTTATCTCGAAACTATAAATCTGTTCTTGGTACCTTTTCCCAAACTGTATTGATGAAACTCTTCCAACTGTGTAGCAGAAAATTTAATTTAACAATGTCCACTAACTGACGGACGAGCTGCTGCTGCAGTTCCAGTTACTGCGCTTGTTTGTGGCTATTCTCTGTAAATGCGGGTTAATGAGACAATGAGTACCTACTCGAACACGTGGCAGCAAGTCCATTTTGCTTTCTATCTGCTACATACGTCACAAAAGCGAACCAGGTAACGAGCACACTTAGTTAATTAGCGCACGGGGTGTTACGGAGGACTATTCTACGAATGCTGTTGGAAATACGCCCTTGTTGGCTCTGCGGATTCAGCGAGGTGTGTATAAACTAGAGGACTGCTGAGAATACAGAGACACTGACGTATCCACTGTGATTTCCTAGAATCAGCTGTTGCTGTTAAGAGCTCCACACATTTCCGAAATCGTACCGAATTCGGAATTCTGCGATATTGTTAGAATAAAGAGAATTTAGTTTGATAGCTGACAGTTTTTTGTCTTTATAGTACTCTTTGTTAGGCAACAGAAATTAAAGCTATTCTTATGCCAAAGGCTGTGAGTTTCAGATTTCACACAGATTTTTTACTTCAAACCTAGATCTTTAATATAACTTTTAAATAATGCAGATAATAATGGTCTCTGTTAATTGTGTCCTTCATAATCTGAAAAGAATTCTGTTCACCCTTTATGATTAACGTTGACATTTTAAAATTTCCACTTAATTCTTTCATTTGAAATGTTTTACGGCTCGTTGATCTTTCCTAGGAGTCGAAAATTGTTGCTGTAGATTCGTGAAGGGATTTACTGACATTGCCAGACCGTTGATGCAATTACTGAATAAAAGTTGAAAACTTGTTTGGTCATAGGATTGTCAATATGCTTTCGAAAAACTGAAAGGAGCTCTGACATCGAGTCCGATCTTCGTGTTTCCAGATTTCAGTAAGGAAATCACTCTGTCTAGTGACGCATCCAACCAAGCACTTGGTTGTGTATTGTCTCAAGATAAGGAGGGAACAGAACATCTGGCAGCCAATACATCAAGAAAAATGGGCTCAGCAGAGGGGAAATACTCCATGACGGGAAAAATAGATGTTGAGTTGTATCTACGGAATTGCCTATGTGAATTGTTATCTCTATGGAGAAAAGTGTCCAGTGATAACAGATCATGCTGCTTTGAAATGGTTTCTGAAGTTGAAGGATCCTTCTATTATGTTCACACGATGGGTGGTACGAATCGATTTGAT
The DNA here is from genome assembly GCF_021461385.2 of Schistocerca piceifrons. Classification (NCBI taxonomy): domain Eukaryota; kingdom Metazoa; phylum Arthropoda; class Insecta; order Orthoptera; family Acrididae; genus Schistocerca; species Schistocerca piceifrons. The sequence continues at coordinate 610,881,046 of NC_060142.1, read as the reverse complement.
TTTGGGGTTCTACATAATCATGGAAAGAAGTAAGGAAAAGCAGACGGCTTCAGTAGCAGAGTAGCAGTATTGCATAAGGGTGGTAATGAACTTAGGGTGTGACAGACAGCACAGAAGACAGATGACTAGTGTAAGCAGGGTGGTATACAACCAAAATTGTTTGTGGATTTCGTGAATACTGCGTTGATAACGAGACAGCAACTTGTGTTAACCAGTTTGATGCAGAAAACATCCACATTTTCACAATACAGTTTTTTATTTAACTGATGACTATTCTCGGGTTATCTGAACCCATTTTCAAATCATCCAAACAGACGAAATGGCGTATTCCGTGATAGCTTGCAAACCATGTTAAGATTGTACATACATTTATACCTGGAAAGGGGAGTGCTGTTCATGAAACAAGAAGGTGTGGTGATCACTGGTCATCGCTGAGGTATACAGGAAGTATTTAACGCATGGGAGATGCTGAATGAGGTGGGATGAGTGCAGGAATCCTCCAATAATTTTCAGAGGGGGCAAATAATCACGGAACGCTTAATGGAGTTAACAGGTAACGTAGGAGAGTACGTGGGACTTAGGAGAAGTTGAACGATGAGATGATGCAGTTTCTGGGGATTATTCCACATACAAGAAGGAGAAGAGGTTGGATGCATGCGGGAGGCAGTCTTCTGCAAACTGGACGAGGAGGACATCATGAGGGTGAATGCCACAGAGAAAGTAAGGAAACAATGCGTGAAGGGAAAGAAGGCAGCAAAGGGGTGGTACATTACGCATATCGCGATGCTGGAGAAAGATGTGTTGGACATTAGTTACTACATGAACTGATAGGGTAAGTGATGAGCTCCGAAAAACTGTATAGACTCATTGAACAGTAGCATTAAGAGAATCCCAAGTGAAGTAGAGATGTTGGGAGAGTAAGTAGTGGTAACAAAGCGGTTACAGTCCTTGGAGAACAGTGTTTGGGAAGCAGGAAAAGAAGCGGCAGAGTTACGGAAAGTTACGCAAGGAAGCAGTGTGAGGCCAGTTAGGATTGAACTTGCTGTCACCGGACCAGTAACTGGAGCCAAGGACCGAAGGAGCAAAGGTTTCAGTTTCCTTTCCAGTAGTAGTGAAGCAGACAGAGTGCCAATATTATATTGTCGACATATATCCGGTTTAGTCGGATATGAGGAAGAAATCCGTCAGGGTAAAGGTGCAGCGTAGTTACTGGTTGCTGAAGAAAAGTGCAGACATGTGGAAATGGAAGAATCGGAGGTACAGAAATGTTACAGCGGCGAGATTACGGTTTGTCCAAATAGAGTGGTGAGAGAGGGTAAGAAGTTCTATACAGTGAAGTTACTGCTGGTCAGAAAGAGCAGAAGGACTGCAAGAAGGAGGTGACTAGGCCTCAGTTTTACTTCCAGTAAGATGAAGCTCACTGGTTGTATTCTACCTTGGACAGTAGTACTCACAACAGCCAAAATGGTTAGACTTAGGCGGGAGCGGATTATGAATAAACTGCACATCACATGACATAGAGGGATGTAATTTCCACCTACGTCACAAAATTTGGGGAAATTCGCAGCCTCGACTGGCAAGACAGATTCATAGAACTGTTACAGGCCGCCAATCAGACTATGCTGAACCAGACTTTGGCACCCAAGTTATCACAATCCATAGACAAACTGGTTATCAAGCAGAAGATTCGAAACTCTGTGGACATACAGATTTAGTACGTGGATCAATGGGGCAGAATCAGTACCGGACAGACACAAGTTTGACCACTGTCGCATCAACTATTACAGGGACATTACTCTGCTAACCAAAGTCCCTGTTTACATGCACAAAACGTGGAACACAATATTCGGACCCGGCCAATGGTCAGATTTTGGTAGGCTGGATTATCAGAGCCTAGGAGGCAATAGGATGAAGTATAACATTAAGCTGAGCAGAAAATTAGGGGACTTAGGATCATGAGTGTTTAAAGGAACTGGATGGTAAAAGTACCGGAGCCAACTGGACCATGGGCCATGATCTGTCATTCTAGTGTTTAAGGATGGTCGGCCTACCCGAGGGACAGGGTCATGTTCAAAGGCAGGGAAATGTAGCACAATAACCATATTCGGTGAGAAATGCCGGAGGTGGCGGCGAATGTTTGAATGTAATGTCTTATAAGACACAACGCATGCATCACACGTTGCGAGGCGAGATGCCAACGGCGGATGTGGAAACAGTTGGCACAGCAGCTCCTAAGCAGAAGAAGGCTAAGTCCTTTCCACACCTGCGGTCATGGTAGTTTTTAATATACACAGTGTGATCAAAAGTATGTGGACACCCCAAAAACATACGTTTTTCATATGAGGTGCATTGCTACCACCTACTGCCAGATACACGATATCAGCGACCTCAGTAATCATTAGATATCGTGAGAGAGTAAAATGGCCGGCCAAGGTGGCCGAGCGGTTCTAGGCGCTTCAGTTTGGAACCGCGCGACTGCTACGGTCGCAGGTTCGACTCCTGCCTCGGGCATGGATGTGTGTGATGTCCTTAGGTTCGTTAGGTTTAAGTAGTTCTAAGTTCTAGGGGACTGATGACCTCAGATGATAAGTCCCATAGTGCTCAGAGCCATTTTTGAGAGCAGAATGGGGCGCTCCACGGAACTCACGGACTTCGGACGTGGTCAGGTGATTTGGTGTCACTTGTGTCATACGTGTATACCCGAGATTTCCACACTCCTAAACATCCCTAGCTCCACCGTTTCCGATGTGGTAGTAAAATGGAAACGTGGAGGGGCACGTACAGCACAAAAGCGTTCAGGCCGACCTCGTCTGTTGAGTGACAGAGACCGCCGACAGTTGAAGAGGGTCGTAATGTGTAATAGGCAGACATTTATCCAGACTATCACTCAGGAATTCCAAACTGCATCAGGATCCACTGCAAGTACTATGATAGTTCTGCGGGAAGTGGGAAAACTTGGATTTCATAGTCGAGCGGCTGCACATAAGCCACACATCACGTAGATAAATGCCAAACGACTCCTCGCTTGGTTTAAGGAACGTTAACATTGGTCGGCAGGGTGTGGTATGGCGAATGCCAGGTGAACGTCATCTGATAGCGTGTGTAGTACCAACAGTGATATTCCGAGGCGAACCTGTTATGGTGTGGTCGTGTTTTTCATGGATGGGGCTTGTACCCCTTGTTGTTTTGGGTGGCACTATCACAGCACAGGCCTACATTGATGTTTTAAGCACCTTGTTGCTTCCCACTGTTGAAGAACAATTTAGGGATGGCGATTGCACCTTTCTACACCTGTTCATAATTCACGGCCTGTGGCGTAGCGGTTACACAACAATAACATCCCTGTAATGGACTGGTCTGCACAGAATCCTGACCTGAATCCTATAGAATACCTTCCTTTGTGGAGCATTTCGTGAAGAATGGGCTGCCACTCCTCAAGAAAGCTTTCAGTACCTGACTGAACATATGCCTGCGAGAGTGGAAGCTGTCATCAACGGTATGGATGGGCTAACCCGTACTGAATTCTAGCATTACCGATGGAGGGCACCACCAAATTGTAAGTCATTTTGAGCCAGGTGTCCGGATACTTTTCATCACATAGTCTGAGGGCTATCTAGAAAGTAAGTTCCAATCGGTCGCAAAATGTAACGACTATAAAAATCCAATGAAGCTTGGCGCAGAAGTGTTGAGCAGTGTCTGTAGAATGCCCGTCGATCGCGTCACATCGCTCTTTTCCGTTCTGACCGCACAGTGAGCACGTAAATGTACCAAGAAAATAGTGTCTCCCGCCAAGTACGAGGGCCTGGTGAGAAATTTCGCCCGAAGCTATGTAGCCACCGTAACACAACAGTCACGCCGTTACTTCTTCATGACAATTCTCAGCTTCACTCTGCGGGGGCAATGAAGATCCTCTTACAGCGTATTCAGTGGGAAGTGTTTGGTCACCCACAATACAGACCGCAATTGACCCCCTCAGTTTCATCTATGCTCTCACGAACCGCTGACTATGAAGACAACATTTTGGCAGCTGTAGACCTGCGTAGAGAATTAGCGGAAAGCGCTGAAAACTGCCTTCTATGATAATGGTATTGAAAATTAATACAACGCCACGACAAAAGTCAAAGTCGGATCGGTGATTATTTGGATGATTAGCTGAGAGTTGTGGCTAGCTGTTGCAAATAAAACATTTTTTACTTTTACAGTAGTACCCATTTCGCGGACAATTGGATCGTACTTTCAGGATAGCCCTCATATATGTGCAACAAGACACAGCAAAGTCAAAGCAAATGCCGACAGCAAGGATATAAAATTTAGCCACTCTTGCACTAAAACGTTTTGGGGGTAGTATCACGGCACTGCCATAATGGGGATGTGACATTTGGGGCGCCATCGGGACTGCAATTCGATCCCGTGTGAAGGCAGCCAGTTTTGATATCCTATCCCAGTAAATTGTTTTTAACAATTCATTTTGCAAACCATGGTGGCAAAGTAATCACTTCACCTTCCGAACATTAAGCTTTAAGCATACCTCTTTCCATCTTACCAGTTAACGGCAGGATAATTTCGACCTATTTGTCAGTTAATATCTCACTTCCTCTTTACTGAGTATAATGCCTATCTCCGCATTAGTTGCGTGTTACGTAAATCTTGAATTTTCATTTTAATTCTGAATGTAAATACTTGGTAATATATATGTTGAAATATAGTGCTCCATTTAAGTTTACTTTCAGAAATCTGTTTTCTAGTGATTGTCCTATGTCATATTTACAGATTTTTAATTAAATTATGTGCACACATTCCTATTCATTTTAGTGACTAATGCTGCTAGTGAGCTCTAGCTACTTCTGTAACATATTAAGTTACTTGTAAGTGTCAAAAGTGAATATTGGTATGCCCTAAAATTACATCTTAACTGAGAAAGAACTCCAGTTACTCAGATTTTTTTTTAATTGTAGCCAAGGTAACAAACTAAGGGGGTCAACAACTGCTACAAGTCGTTGAGACTTTGTTTGTCATTTGCAGATGGCTGTAATTAAAACAGTGTGTGCACATCGTAGTGTTACATGAGCTTATAGTTTTAGTGCATATTAGGCGCACACGTACTTGTATTACAGTTACAAAAGTATGAAACACACCTCTTCTACATGGAGAGATATTGCAAGGAGTCTCTTGGCTATCAGGCAGGTAAAGAGTAGACAGAGTGTGACTATCAACCGGCTTGTCTGACATCAGTCTTCAAAAGATAGAAATTGTTAGTAATGAGGAAGAAAAACAACTGGTGTAAAACACAGCATGCTCTATTCAAACACATATGTTGTAAATAGAACGCATGGATGAACAGTTTACTTCCACCTTATTAGATTTCCGAAAGCCATTCGACACTGTACCCAAAAGTTAACTAACCAAGAATATGAGATCGTACGGAGTTCAGTATCCGAGGTGATTCGGATTCACCGCCCAGCCTTTGTATTGATAAGGAGAACACGAAAAAGATAAAAGGGCTCCAGCCGACAGCCACATTTTGTGCCAGCAAGGGGCTTAACCGTAGCGGGAAGCGCGTGAGGTGACGCAGTCCTCTGATGAGCTTTTACTCCTAAATACAGCCGTCCGGCTAAAGCTGGCGAATCTCTCGCTTGTCACTGAAGCCTTCAGTTACGCGACACTGACCAGTAGAGTTTGGATCTTGTCTGATTTACGTTTGTGATTTGCATAGCTCTTTGGATTGTTGTATAAGCTTACGACAACTTTGCTGCGGTCTAACGTTGTTTCCTTGTGTGTTCACTTCGTGATCTCAGCTGTCATTTACCTACGGAAAGACATGTTTCGTTCCGACGGTCTCTACATTAGCAACAGTGTGAGTTAACGTAAATGTGTTCTACCTACACAGAGTAGCATAGAAGTCGGAATATCTTCAACAGGCATGCAATAGGTTCGCTAAATCAGCAAGTAATAGATCCCAACACGCTATAATTGATTGCGAATCTTCAACAAGAAGGAAAGGACACGAAATGGTACCTACATTATTCTCAATACACATGAATGATTGGTTGCATACGGCAAACAGCAGTATCAGATGGCCGCTAATTAACCTTTCGTCTACTGTAGCAAATCCGCATTTACGATCATAACGATGTGCAGAAATACACGAATGACATCTACTCGGTTAATAGACAACTACTCTCTTAAAATATGAAAAGTGCAAGATAATATCCGCACCCAATTACAGGCCTACTAGTGCTGGTCACGTTGCTGGAATATTGAGGGAAAATACAGGGCTATTACAAATGATTGAAGCGATTTCATAAATTCACTGTAGCTCAATTCATTGACATATGGTCACGACACACTGCAGATACGTAGAAAAACTCATAAAGTTTTGTTCGGCTGAAGCCGCACTTCAGGTTTCTGCCGCCAGAGCGCTCGAGAGCGCAGTGAGACAAAATGGCGACAGGAGCCGAGAAAGCGTATGTCTTGCTTGAAATGCACTCACATCAGTCAGTCATAACAGTGCAACGACACTTCAGGACGAAGTTCAACAACGATCCATCAACTGCTAACTCCATTCGGCGGTGGTATGCGCAGTTTAAAGCTTCTGGATGCCTCTGTAATGGGAAATCAACGGGTCGGTCTGCAGTGAGCGAAGAAACGGTTGAACGCGTGCGGGCAAGTTTCACGCGTAGCCCGCGGAAGTCGACGAATAAAGCAAGCAGGGAGCTAAACGTACCACAGCTGATGGTTTGGAAAATCTTACGGAAAAGGCTAAAGCAGAAGCCTTACCGTTTACGATTGCTATAAGCCCTGACACCCGATGCAAAGTCAAACGCTTGGAATTTTCGGCGCGGTTGCAACAGCTCAAGGAAGAGGATGCGTTCAGTGCGAAACTTGTTTTCAGTGATGAAGCAACATTTTTTCTTAATGGTGAAGTGAACAGACACAATGTGCGAATCTGGGCAGTAGAGAATCCTCACGCATTCGTGCAGCAAATTCGCAATTCACCAAAAGGTAACGTGTTTTGTGCAATCTCACATTTTAAAGTTTACGGCCCCTTTTTCTTCTGCGAAAAAAACGTTATAGGACACGTGTATCTGGACATGCTGGAAAATTGGCTCATGCCACAACTGGAGACCGACAGCGCCGACTACATCTTTCAACAGGATGGTGCTCCACCGCACTTCCATCATGATGTTCGGCATTTCTTAAACAGGAGATAGGAAAACCGATGGATCGGTCGTGGTGGAGATCATGATCAGCAATTCATGTCATGGCCTCCACGCTCTCCCGACTTAACCCCTTGCGATTTCTTTCTGTGGGGTTATGTGAATGATGCAGTGTTTAAACCTCCTCTACCAAGAAACGTGCCAGAACTGCGAGCTCGCATCAACGATGCTTTCGAACTCATTGATGGGGACATGCTGCACCGAGTATGGGAGGAACTTGATTATCGGCTTGATGTCTGCCGAATCACTAAAGGGGCACATATCGAACATTTGTGAATGCCTGTTTTTGTATGTGTGTGCAAAGTATTGTGAAGATCTCTCAAATAATAAAGTTATTGTAGAGCTGTGAAATAGCTTCAATCATTTGTAATAACCCTGTACGGACTGAGACGAAGACATAAAATTTACGACATGTAAGGCGAACGGAGGACTATAGTTCTTCCTGGAAGTCTGCGAAAGTATAGTGAATATGTAAAGGATATTGTATAGAAGCTGCTAGTGCTACTAATCATAGAATATTGCCCCAGCGGTTGAATTCTTATCACGTAACTATGGCAGCAAACCCCTACTATTGAGATGCGATACTAGAGACGTAACAGGTCTTTATAGCCCGCGAGAAAATTTATCAGGGACGCTCGGAAAATTTAAATGGGAAATTTTGGTAGAAGCTGACCGTATTCTTGAGCAATACTCTTTAGTTAACTTAGTAATTCAGTATCTTTGGATGCCAGGAATCCATTTTTCTGTTATCATCACGTTTTTCCCACAGGTATCAACAGAGACGGTTAAAAGAGATTAGGGCGACTACAGCATCATAGAGTCATTTGTCCTCGATCAAAATGTGAAATGAATAGCCCAAAACAATAGCCCAAAACTTCGCCAATATTTTTATATCTAATCCGCAAGACGTGTACCGTTTAAGAAACTTCTGATATCCGTCCGTTTTCCCAACTCAGCTGGCACGTGGTATGGACGAAAGTTGATAAACCTCCCCATAAACTTTAATTTTTCTGATTTTCACATCGTGATCATTTCGTGAGACATTTGTGGGAAAGAGCACTATGTTTCACGATGTTCTTGGAACGTGCTCTCTTGGGACTTCGGTAGTATACCTCTCCGTGGTGGATAGCGCCTCTCTTGTAATGTCTGCCGCAGGAGTTCATTCAGCCTCTGCATGACGCTCCAGCACCGAATAAAGGACCTGTGACGATAGGTGCTGATTTGCGTTGGACCTTCATTATCTCAAGTGTCAATGTGACTTGATAAAGGGCCAAGGCAGACGAAAATTTCTCGAATCATCCCTCGAACAAGTGTTTCGTAAGGCACTTCTACCGAGGACAAGTTACATTTCATACTCGCGCGTCTGGTTTCCCTAAAGTTTGTATTATGTTGCGCTTCTGCTTTAGGTAGTTTCGTATTCTTTCACCAAGAATGCGGTGCGAAGCAATGTTTCTTTCTTATGTATCTTAACATACCTAAATACATGATGATGGTATCTGTTCCCGAAAGAACCGATACGATTGATGAAGCTGTCGGCAGCTAAGGGTTTTCGATTTAATTACCATTTCTTTCTAGAGAAACTGCACGGTCATCAATGGTATCTGTTTTTTCGGGAACAGATACCATCTTCATATAGTTGAAGGCTACCCGGCCGTTGACCTTCTTCTGTGCGAATGCTCTTGCTTTGCCCGAAATCTTATGGGACACGTCAGCTTAGTCTGGTGCGAGTAATGAGTGAATGGGCAAATATCCATTAGGAACACTACGATTGATGAAGCTGTCGGCAGCTAAGGGTTTTCGATTTAATTACCATTTCACTCTAGAGAAACTGCACGGTCGTCAATGGTATCTGTTTTTTCGGGAACAGATACCATCTTCATATAGTTGAAGGCTACCCGGCCGTTGACCTTCTTCTGTGCGAATGCTCTTGCTTTGCCCGAAATCTTATGGGACACGTCAGCTTAGTCTGGTGCGAGTAATGAGTGAATGGGCAAATATCTATTAGGAACACTACGAATGCAGTTTGTGGCCAGTTGGGAATGTTGGTCTCACGGGAAGTGTGCAAGGGATACGTCACTGCAGTTGCACTATCCTCTGTGCCCACGGTGGCTCAGATGGATAGAGCGTCAGCCATGTAAGTAGGAGATCCCGGGTTCGAGTCCCAGTCGGGACATACTTTTCAGCTATCCCCATTGACGTATATCAACAACACCTGTCGGCAGCTAAAGGTTTTAAATTTAACTATCGTTCCGTACCTAAATACATTTCCACACGTTTCGTAACTTCCCACAATACGAAGAATTCTCCTCCAGCCGCTGATAGTAACCTACACGACACACAAACAGAAAAAACTGCAACACCAGGATGGAGTTAAGCGACGTAACGGAAGTTGGTAGGCGTGTTTCTACATCTGAAACATGATCTCTATTAAAATTTCGCGCCAGTCGCATAGGGGTGGTACTAGTAGCGCCACTATGAAGACGAAAATCACGTTTGCTTAAAATACACGCTGTAAATGTCGCGAGAGTAAGTTAGCTTCAAAATGGTGTTAGTGAAGAATTCCTTTAAGGTGACACTGATGTCATTATAAACACCTCACGGAGTTTGATCGAGGTCATGTAGTAGGACTACGAGAAGCTGGGTGTTCCTTCTGCGATACTGCAAAAGACTTGACAAATATGTAGCCACTGTAATGATTCCTGGCAACGCTGGTCACGGGAATGTACGGTCACAAGCAGACGGGCTCCGAACGGACACGTGACTCTGCCGAGAGGGAGGGCCATTGTGTTCGGCGTTTGGCTCTGGTGCATCGTACTGTATCTGTAGCAGCACTGTGAGCAGCAACTGGCAACACAGTGACACAAAGAACTGTTAAAATCGGTTACTTCAAGAACAACTCTATGTCATACGCCCTGTTGCTTGTAGTTCACCGTCTCCGAACCACAACCATTTGCGACTTCAGTGGTGTCAATCAAGAGCTCACTGGAGGACAGGGTGGAGATCTGTTGTGTTTTATGATGATAACTGATTCTGTCAAGAGTCCCAGTGATGACCGAGTGTTCGTTAGAAAGAGGCCACTTGAGACCCTGCAACCGGCCTGCCTGCATGCTAGACTCCCTGGACCTACACGTGGGCTTCGATTTCGTATGACAGCTGGAGCTCTCGTGGTTATCGTGGCTATTTCATGCTTAATGACTGCAAATCTGTACGTCGATCTCGTGATTCGACTTGTGCTGCTGTTCATGAACGGCATTTCAGGGGGTATTTTCCAAGAGGATACTGCTCGTCCACATACCGCTGCTGTAACACAACTTGCTCTACAGAGTGTCAGCTAGTTGCCTTCATCTGCACCATCAACAAGTCTGTCTCCAGTCCATCACACATCGCACATCATCGGACGAAAACTCCAGCATCATCCACAAACAGCATTAACCGTCCCTCTATTAACCGAGCGAAGTCGCGTAGTGGCTAACACACTGTACTCGCATTCCGGAGGAAGGCGGTTCAAACGTGCGTCCGTCCATCCAGATTTCGGTTTTCCGGGCATATACCTTTCATAGGGCACGGCCTATTTCCTTTCCTATCGCTGACTCAATCTGAGCCTGTGCTCGGTCTCTAATTACCTCGATGTCGATGGGACGTTAAACCCAATCTTCCTTCCATCCTTCGTTCCTGTATTGACAGACCAAGTGCAAAAGGCAGAGAATTCCATCTCACAAACTAACATCGAGCACCTGTACTACATAATGCATGCCCGTTTGCGTCTTTGCATTCAACATTCTGGCGGCGTCACCGGTTGTTAATAGACCGGTATTTCACATTTGCCATCGTGCTTACATTAAGCAGTCATGTTCCAATGTTACGTTGCCTAGACAAATGTATTCCCGAAATTTCGTTATTATAGATTCATAATTTTTTATTGTTGCAGTTTTTTCCATCAGTGTATATACATATATGTTTCGAAAAAATTCGAGGGGAAAAATATAGACAGTACGTAATGACGAGATGGTACCCTTTACGCAGTTTTTGGCACTGTACCACAGTTACAAATAAAAAGTGAATGAGAGGACAGAACATGAAACCACCAGAGATTCGCACTTTTTTCACGCAAAAGCGTCCCCCGCGTGGACATTAATTATTCCGCAGAAGAGCGGCGCGCTGTAATTGCTCGTTACCCAGCGCGCACGCTAAGCGCCGGCCATTGTCTTCTCGTGGAGTGGCCGCTGCATCGGCCGGCGCGGCCTCCCAGTGTATTGCTCGCCGCTGATTGCTGTGTGCATTGTTCGCGTCCCACCGTGCCCGCGGTATCTCGGTCGCCCGCTGTCGGTCGGGCCAGCAGTTTATACGCCTCTGGCGGCGTGTCAGAGCGTGCGAAACGCATTCCTCTCCTCCGTGGGAGTTACAACAAGAGTCCACCGTAGGGGAGACCGGAGATAGATGTCATCATTTTCGCTTTTGATTATTCTTTTCTTTTGTGCAATGCTTGGGGAAATTATGTGAATGGAGCTAATAGCTCAACCTTTTACTACAAAGTCATTTAGGGTACATTTGTGAAATACGTGTCGTGAGGGTCCACCTGCACATGGAGCCCGATTTTGTAATACGACGGTAGTCCCAAAAGTAACGTTTCCTATTTTTTATTAGTACATAGACCTGTTTATTTTTACAATGTTTTACATCAGTTTACACCTTGAACATTTAGCTATTTCGACATTTCTGTTGACGCATTTTTGTAGATGCTGTGGCAGTTTTTGGTTGTCCATGTCATACCAGATCGCCGCCATGCTGTTCAGAAAGTTATGAACCTCTTCTTTCATCTCGTCGTTGGAGCTCAATCGCTTTTCGGTGAAATGTTCTTTTAACCCAGAGGGCACCGGGCGCCAAGTCAGGACTGTAGGGTGGGTGGGTGGGTGATTATGTCCCACTGAAACTGGTGCAGGAGAACAACGGTTTTCCGAGCGATGTAAGGGCGAGCGTTGTCATGGAGAACACGTACGCCCTTGCTCAACATTCCTCTTCTCCGGTTCTTAATTGCCTGTTTGAGTTTTTTCAGAGTCTCACAGTACCTGTCAGCTTTAATTGTGGTCCCTGCGATTCAGCTCCCACGACGAGGTGAAAGAAGAGGTTCATAACTTTCTGAAAAGCATGGCGAGGAGCCGGTATGACATGGGCATACAAAAACTGCCACAGCGTCTACAAAAATGCGTCGACGGAAATGGTGATTATGTGGAAAAATAGCTAATTGTTCAAGCTGTAAATTAATGTAAACCACTGTAGAAATAAACAGGCATATGTACTTATAAAAAAATAGGAGACCTTACTTTTGGGATTACCCTAGTATAGTTCATGAAAAATGACCTGAAACGATTGTCGTATGTAGAAGAGATAGTATTTTTCAAACCACTGAGCCAAAGATGTTGCGTGAGCGGCACAATCGACTGTAAGTAGGTGGGCGCGGAGCCCAGTAGCAATTGCCGTTCCACTGTGTTATACGTAGGATAAGACTTGTGGCTAGTAGCTACCTGTGAGAATTTTGTTGTTGTTCTATGGAAGCAGGATGATACAGTTTTTATAGAATGAAGTGATGAATGGTATTGTTTGTGCTCACACAGAGCCCGTAAATGTCACCTCGTGGTCATTTCTACAAAAGCGTAAACTGTGTGTCATTAATTTCTAAGTCTGTAAGATTATGAGGACTGCAGTGATAATGAATGTTAACAATGTTGACCATTATCAATGGCAGTTAAAGAAGAGTAATGAATTTATATCGTAACTCAAAGGGAAAGCAACAGGAACAAATTTGTAAGGTAATGAAATTCTGTAGATTTAGTTTTAAGTATGCACCAACGCAATTTGTGGATTTCGCTGAATGTTAAAGTACTGACCCCTGATTGTAGGAACCAAGTATTTTCCATCAGGTTGGTTAAGTATACCCGATTTGTAATATTTTATGTTTTTTGGAATCCTGATAAAAAGTATTTAAATTCTGGAATCTATTATGTCAAACGATGTCAGACTTTTTTCATGTAACATCCAAGTACTTTTAATTACGATAGTAAGTGAGAATTGTAGAATAGTTGAGAAGTTCACTGATTTTGACGTTAATGTAAAATGTTTCATATCAGATTTTGTGAAGGAGTAACTTAATTTTGAATATAATTTTCGAACTAAAGCATATCCCTATATCGGTACCTCATCCTCTTCCAAGTCGTGATTATTTGAACCCAATGAATATTTTTTTAAAGATAACATTTTTCAGAGTCACAAAAATATTAATGTGCTAGAATCAGAAAAGTATTACTGTTTGTAAAAGCTCCAGTGCGGGCAGCACTGTATAAAACTGAGCCAGTATCCAGTATTTTCACTCAACATTAGCCAGGGTACTCATTTATCAAACAATCTACCGACATTACTCGTATGAAGCTATTTTACAGCCGGCATTGCACTTCGCTGTTCCAAGGTTGAATATTTTCTATGCGTACTGTGGAGGGAACAGAATACAAAGATTACATCCCTTGCGACTCTAGAACTAAGAAAAATCTCTTTCATTGTTTACTCACGAGAATGAGTATATTTCAGGGGGAATGATTTCATTGTGGACATTGCGTATTAGTTTTCCAGATGAAGTTGTTCACTTTTTATGGGATTACAGTAAAAACTGATTAAGAATAACATTTGCTCAACAACGCATGATGCCGCACTATACATTAACCCGCCAAGGTCGCTGATGCTCCACTGGTCGCAGCCATCGTGGATCTTCCGCTGCCCAATAGTGCATATTATACCGATTTGCGTCACCGCTGTTGGTGAATGACGCTTCGTCGCTAAATAGAACGCGTGCAAAAAATCTGTCATCGTCCCGTAATTTCTCATGTGCCCAGAGGCAGAACTGTAAACGACGTTCAAAGTCATCCCCATGCAATTCCTGGTGCATACAAATATGGTACGGGTGCAATTGACGTTGATGTAGCACTCTCAACGCCAACGTTTTTGAGATTCCCGACTCTCGCGCAATTTGTCTGCTACTGATGAGCGGATTAGCCGCGACAGCAGCTAAAGCACCTACTTGGGCATCATCATTAGTTTCAGGTCGTGGTTGACGTTTCACATGCCGCTGAACGCTTCCTGTTTTCTTAAATAACGTAACTATACGGCGAACGGTCCGGACACTTGGATGATGTCGTCCAGGACACCGAGCAGCATACATAGCACACGCCCGTTGGGCATTTTGATCACAATAGCCATACATCAACACTATATCGACATTTTCCGCAGTTGGTAAACAGTCCAGTTTGACACGGGTAATGTACCACGAAGCAAATACCGTCCGCAGTGGCGGAATGTTACGTGATACCACGTACTTAGACGTTTGTGACTATTACAGCGCCATCTATCACAAAGCCAAAAAAGGGGTCCAACTAAATCATTCATATTTCTTTACGTGCTACACCAATATGTAATAAAAATGGGGGTTCCTATTTAAAAAAAAAACGCATTTGATATCCGTTTCACCTATGGCAGCGCCATCTAGCGGGCTAAACATAGCGCCATGTGGTTTTCCCCTTTAAGCTAGATGATTTTCGTTCTTTGTAGTTTTTTAGTATGATGCTTATTTCGTGAGATATTTGGCCCGGTCACTATCAATGAGCCACTCTGTATAACGACCTGTGCAATTCAGATCCGAAGATGGTCATTATAAACCGAAACCGGTAAGCTGATGACAAGAAATTTGTGGCCATAGACGTGAACAGAAGGAAATTTTGTTTTCCGAGAAGTTTATGAATCTGAGCCATGTCGCCCTTATTGACTCAACAGGGCTTTTCTTTGCAGCTGGCCCTTTCAGCTGCGGTTCTATCGTTGATGGTACTTTACGTTATAACAGCAGTAAATTTTCCATTCCAGCCTCAGTTGGACTGCCGTCGTGACCTGGCATTGGGCAAAAGGTTAATTTCTTCTGAGATGGTATCCATGCATTCATTTTCTGGAGAAAATATTTATTTTTTAACTAACAATAATGGACGCGTTAATTGATGTAGGTATGGGGCGAGTTGTCATTGCTGTGACACCTGACCCCATACTTAACTGTGGAACTAGATGTCAAAAACAAAATGGATACCACACGATTCCAGAGATCAGACACGAGAGATTACTATGGTTGAACCAACGACAGTTAACCACTGTTTCGAAAACCATCATCAGTGGCTACTCAATCCGCTCTATAGATTCGCCAGAGAGAAAAAAAAATACGATGAATAAATTTGTTCTGTAGTCGGAAAAAAGTCCTTCATGAAACTTCCAAGCAGACCGAAGTTTCGGTGGATAGGGCACATTTTCATACATTCCTCATTATCATGATGACACCACTAACTCCACAGTGGCGGGAAATAGAAGCTGTACTACCCCAACCAGCCCTTTATGCCAACTAACGCCAGTCATCCTTACCGTTTACTGCTGCAGCTGTCGATGTAGGTTGCAGGTAATAGTCAAGTGTTACTCCTGTGTACTCATATAGTCGATGGAACATAAGAAACTACTGACCTTCTCAGAGAGCCGTAGCCGATTTTACAGCTAAATTGAAATTATACACTGAAACTTTTGGCAACCCGTTGTTTTAGTTGCTGCTGAAACTTTCGGGGTGTAAGGTCGTGGTCCGTAAAACCGTTTTATTTCTGACGTTTCGTCCAGAGCTCCTTTGGACATCTTCGGTGGTGCTCTTGGTTTCGCTGACGTCAGTTGATTTTACGGCAAAATTACAATCAACAGTCAAACCTTTACCAGCCAGTTGTCTTAGCTGCAGTTGAATTTCCAGGATTCTATGGTCGTATGCATGAAAACTTTTTTTCTATTTTTTCGAGACGTTCTTGTCCAGAGGTGCCCCTCCTCCGCTCAGTCGTGCCGACTGTCCAGTCTAGAACAAAGTAGTTTTATGGACATGAACATGCAATTGGAAAGATTCACCAGTAACTACAAAAAAAATAAAATAAAATAAAAGTGCAACAGTCGTATTTTCTGCTTCGAACTGTAGATTTGTAGCACTATCAAGTGGGATAAATACTTACGTATAAGTTGAGATATCTGCTACATACGAATGTGGCAGTATCGTAAGAAGTGAAACCTTCAGCGACTTGTCCTCGAGCAGTCTTCCGGGAATTGAGCTGCGTTGAACAACATGATAAATATCGTCGCATCCAGAGAGTCACGGTGTATGGAGTGCTTGCCATGAACGACACCGTGATCGAGCTGGTGGGAAAGATGATCAAGGAGACGGGTCCGTTAACTACAGCAAGTGGGACCTGCAGCATTTTCCGTAGACCAGTGCTGCCGCAGCGGTGGAAACGGTGGATAAGCCTTTTGCACGTCACCAGTCACCGGGTTTGAGCGGCAGCCGAGGTATCCTCAAAGACGTAATGGAAGGATGGGCCTGATGATGTTGGTGCAGTCAGTCGTTCCACGGAGACTAACGAGCAAGTTATGAGCAGAGCCGTGAGCGAGAACCACGAAAAGCCGGTAAGCTGCGGCATGTCAGCCGGACGTCACTACGGTCTGTTTGGGGCGATGTCGCTATGTGGACGCAAGACCCTTGTAAAGTGGTTGGTGTCTCTATCTGGCCGACGGA
Organism: Schistocerca piceifrons; assembly: GCF_021461385.2. Classification (NCBI taxonomy): domain Eukaryota; kingdom Metazoa; phylum Arthropoda; class Insecta; order Orthoptera; family Acrididae; genus Schistocerca; species Schistocerca piceifrons. Next base: position 610,864,213 of record NC_060142.1, on the reverse strand, counting down.
CAGTGATCCCAGTCAAGCAGAGAAAAGGGCTTTTGCAAATCAGGACGAGCACTGCCTGAGTTCTTTTCCAGCAAGCCGCTGCTCGCTGGAGGTCTTTATTATTTACGCACTGCGCTGTGTGAAGTAAAATCTCATAAGACTCCAACGCCTGTTGCTACAGTTAGGGGATGCAGCCTACACCTCAATAAGAGGGGGAATACAGGTAGGCGAGCTTCTTGCAGAAAATGTACGGGTGGCCACGGTCACAAAAAACAAGGTCCCTCTGGCTACTAGGGTGAGCGAGTGCCTATTTTAATTTGGATTCAGGACTCTTACACCCTGTTATGAAAAAAATTTATAAGGCAAAAGAGCCTTAGAAAAGGCCCACGAAAGTGCGGGAAAGTAAGATTAGTTTACTTCATCAGAAAATTAGAGGACTGAGTGATGTGGGAGAAGAGTATGTTACCTGTTTGAAAAATTTATGGAGCTTGGAAAAGATAGATATCCTGCGCCTATCCAAACGATACATAACCACAAGATTAGAAAAGTTGAATTTAAAAGATCACGCCGTAACATCTTAATATTGGAATGGAGGAGTTGTAACACACAGTAAGACAGAAAACGAGTTCCAAAACATTGAGAAAAGTAGATTTTGTAGCGATGAGGACACCCAAAATTAATATTGAAACATATTTCTCTTTTACCTGAAAATGTTTTCAGATCCCCAAGTCGTAGGGCCAGTACTGTCTCGCGTGTTCCTACATTTCTCCGGAACCCAAACTGATCTTCCTCGTCATCCTCTACTATGAGTTTTTCCATTGTTCTTCAAAGGATTCGTGTTAGTATTTTGCATCTGTGTCTAATTAAACTGATGGCTCGGTAATTTTCACACCTGTCGTCACCTGCTTTCTTTGGAATTTGGATGATTATATTCTTCACGAAGCCTGCGGGTATTTCGCCTTTCTTACACATCTTGCTCACCAGTTCAGTCATGGCTGGCTCTCCCATGGCTATCACTAACGCTAATAATATATTGTCTACTCCCAGGGTCTTGTGCCGACATAAGTATTTTAGTGCTTGGTCAAATAGCTTCACACAGTATCATATCTACCTTCTTATCTACCTCCGTGTCTTCTTCCATTTCCATAATACTGCCCTCGAGTGTATCTCCCTTGTGTAGACCCTCTATGTACTCCTTCCACCTTTCTACTTTCCCTTCCTTGCTTAGGACTGGTTTTCCATCTGAGTTCTTGATATTCAGGCAGGTGATTCTCTTTTCTCCAAAGTAATCTTTCATTTTTCTATAGGCTACGTCTGTGTTAACCCTAGTGACATATGCTTCTACATCTTCACATTTGTCCTCTAGCCAGTTCATAACCAATAAATTGTGGTCAGAGTCGACATCTGACCCTGGAAATGTCTTACAATTTAAAACTTGGTTCCGAAATCTTTGTGTTACCATTATACATATTCAATCTGAAATCTTCCGGTGTCTTCAGGTCTCCTGCACGTGTTCAACCTTGTCTCATGAGCCTTAAACCAAATTTAAGCTATGATTAAATTATTCTTTGTGAAAAATTCTACCGGGCAGCTTCCCCTTCATTCCTGTTCCCCAGTCCATATTCACCTACTACATTTCCTTTTCTTCCTTTTCCTACCATCGAATTGCAGTCCCCCATTACTATTAAATTTTCGGGTCCATTAAGTATCTGAATAATTTCTTTTATCTCATCACACATTTCCTCAATCTCCCCCTCATATGCAGAGGTAGTTGGCATATAAACTTGTACTAGTGTGATGGGTGTGGACTGCGTCTCCATCTTGGCTACAATAATGTGTTCTCTATTCCGTTCACAGTAGCTTATCCGCGTTTCTACTTTTTTACTCATTTTAAACCTACTCCTCCATTACCCCTACTTGATTTTGTATTTATAACCCTATATTCACCGGTCCAAAAGTCTTGTTCCTTCTGCAACCGCATTTCTCTAATTCCTATACATTTAACTTTAGCCTATCCATTTCCCTTCTTAAATTTTCTAACTTATCTGCCCGATGAAGTTTTCTGACATTCCACTCTCCTATCCGTAGTACACCAGTTTTGTTTCTCTTGATGACGATGTCCTCCTAAGTAGTCCCCGCCCGGAGATCAGAATGGGGGGCTATTTTACCTATGGAATATTTTACAATACAGTGGAGCTGCATACCTTCGGGAAGAATTACAGCTACAATTTCCCCTTTCTTTCAGACGCTCACAGTACCAGTACAGCAAGGCCGTTTTGATTGATGTTACAAGGCCAGATCACTGAACCATCCAGACGTGCCCCTGTAACTACTAAACAGGCTACTGACTCTCTTCAGAAACCACACGTTGGTCTGCCCTCTAACATACGGCTATCTGCATCGCTGAGGTACGCAAGCCTTCCACCAACGGCAAATTCCATTGTTCGTGGGGGTTGGGGATTCATACCATTGTTAGACACCTAAATAAGAAAGGAAATAAAAGGGATATCAATAACTATCGACCTGTTTCGCTACCGACATAATCGACACAGTTCTGAAGATCAAGAACAGGTAAGTGCGAGAAATACCATAGAATCACCCAAACAGCTCTTGTATACAAGAGAAAAATGACCAAACAATTGAGCTACTATTTGACTCCCGGGAGTTCTGACGTCACGGTTGATAATGTAAGCAAGTTTAAAGACAAATTAAAAATATTCTTAGCATTTGTTTACACGGAAAAAAGAGTTTGAAAATGTCAAATAGTGCAAGACGTTCGAAATTCTGAGAAAAATAGAATAAGGATTAGGGAAAGGCGTGTAATATACAAGAGCCAAGAGGGAACAATTCATTCGGAACGTCGAAGAAGTAATTAAGCAAATAAAAGAAAGGTGTAGGAGTGGATTTAAAACTCAAGGTTAAAGGATATCAGAGATAAGATTCGCTGATAACATTGTTATTCTGAGTGGAAGCGAAGAAGAAGTACAGGATCTGCCGAATGCGGAATGAAATGGACAGTATAATGAATACAGAATATAGACTGAAAGTAAATGAAGAAAGACGAAAGTACTGAGAATTAGCACAAATGAGAACAGCGAGAAACTCAGCTTCAGGATTGTTAATCATGAAGTAGATGTGTTTAAGGAGTTCTGCCACCAAGGAAACAAAGGAACGTAAAAAACGGACTTGCACTGGGAAAAAGGGAGTTCCTGGAAAAGATATGTCTTTTGGTATCTAAGGTAGGCCTTAATCTGAGTAAGAAACTTCCGAGAATGAACGCTTGGAGAATAACATCGTATGGTAGTCAAACATAACTGTGGGAATACCGTAAAAGAAAATAATATACGCATTTGACATGTTGTGATAGAGAAGAACGGTGAAATTTAGATGGAGTGATAAAGTATGGAATGAGGAGTTTTTCTGGTGAATCGACGATGAAAGGAGAAACACTGACCAGAACAAGGGACAGTATGGTCGGTTATCTTTTAAACATCAAGGAATGACGTCTGTGGTACTAGACGGAGCTAGAGTTAAAGAGACAGAGACTGGAATACCTCTAGCAAATAATTAAAGTCGCTGTTTGGAGGTGCTACTCTGAGATGACGAGGTTGGCACTGGAGAGGAAATAGTGGCGGGCAGCATCAAAACAGTCAGCAGACTGATGAGTAAAGGGAGTAAAGGGAAAGGGTATTTGTAGTTCATTATTCCTCGACCGAACCACGTTTGGGATCCTTCGAGATCCGTCATATTTAGACTACCGAGGACCTACGTCTCACGTCCATAGACCAGAAGTATATTTTCAGGAACTTATTCCTTATTTAAACATCAATTATCAGTAGGGGTCTTGCACTGGAGAATCTTTTTGTGTGGTATTCTGCTAGTGGCATCTCAATTGCTTCTTGTAATCCTGCTTTGTATGTAGGATACTGTTTCATTTCTTCCATTACAGTGACTACCAGTTTTGATGTTAAGTTAGTTGTTAATCCATATCAATAACTCTTCACTGATTTCCTGTAGTGGTATATAATCCATATCCATGCAAAGTAAGTGGGGTCTATTCCTTTCATGAATATTCTGGAACTTCTTTAGTCATGACTAGAAGACTTATGTCGTCTGCAAAAACTAGTCTTGTTACCTGTTGCAGTTACATCTAATTGTTCTTCCTATTTCCTTTTTTGCCTCCTCCATTGAATTTTCGCTGTTTAATATGATAAACGGTGTTAATAAACTACGTTCCATCACTATAACCTTCTTAACAAAAGGTTATCTTGACTTTTCACTTTTATTTTTTCAGTTTTTTTTTTTTCATTAGATTCATGACATCTAGGGCAAATCGGCATACAGGAAAAGACGGCCTCAAGGACAGAGGAAGATCAGCAACATATACAGCTAAATCTACCCAGATACGTCACCGTAAGGTGCATGGCGGTCTGTACCACGTACAACATGTAGTAATTTTTTTTTTATTGTGCCACTGTCAAATTGGGCGATGGAAAAACGACTGTCTAAAAGCATCAGTAAGAGTCCTAATTTCTCTCAGCTTATCTTCGTGGACCTTACACGAAATGTATGTTGGCAGTAGTAGAATCGTTCAGCAGTCTATCTGAAATGCCCAATCTCTAAATTTCCACGAGAATGCGTAGGGAAATCAGCGTTGTCCTCCCTCCAGGGACTCCCATTTGATTGCACGAAGCATCTCAGTAATACTTGCGTGCTGACAGAATCCAGCGGTAACAAATCTAACTGAATGCCTCTGAATTGCTTTCATGTCTTCCTCTGATTCGACCCGATGGGGCTCTCAATCACTAGAGCAGTACCTACGAATGGGTCGGACTAGCTTTCCACACGTCGCCCCCTTTATAGATGAGCTTACCTTTCCCAGAATTATTCCAATAAAACTTTGTTGAGCATTCGCCTTCTCTACTACCAGCCTGACGTTTTCATTCCATTTCATATCGTCATGCAACATTACACTCAGATATCTAATCGATGTGACTGTTTCAAGGAGCACCATGCTAATACTTTGTTCGGACGTTACATGATTTTTTTTACTGATCCCCATTAACCAACGTCTTTCTATACTTAGAGCAAGTTACCATTTACCAAGCTAACAATAAATTCTGCCTAAGTCACCTTGAATCCTCAACGACGGCATTTTCCCGTACACCACAGTGACATTAAAACAGCTGCACATTGCTGATCATCCTGTCCGTGTGATAATATAGGTATGTACGGAATAAGAGCACTTATATCGCAATTCCTTAGGGCACTCCTTGCGTCCTCCTAGTTACTCAACGATGGAATGTTGCCGTACACCACAGTTGTTGTTGTTGCTGTGGTCTTCAGTCCTGAGACTGGTTTGATGCAGCTCTCCATGCTACTCTATCCTGTGCAAGCTTTTTCATCTCCCAGTACCTACTGCAACTTACATCCTTCTGAATCTGCTTAGTGTATTCATCTCTTGGTCTCCCCCTACGATTTTTACCCTCCACGCTGCCCTCCAATACTAAATTGGTGATCCCTTGATGCCTCAGAACATGTCCTACCAACCGATCCCTTCTTCTGGTCAAGTTGTGCCACAAACTTCTCTTTTCCCCAATCCTATTCAATACTTCCTCATTAGTTATGTGATCTACCCATCTAATCTTCAGCTTTCTTCTGTAGCACCACATTTCGAAAGCTTCTATTCTCTTCTTGTCCAAACTATTTATCGTCCATGTTTCACTTCCATACATGGCTACACTCCATACGAATACTTTCAGAAATGACTTCCTGACACTTAAATCAATACTGGATGTTAACAAATTTCTCTTCTTCAGAAACGCTTTCCTTGCCATTGCCCGCCTACATTTTATATCCTCTCTACTTCGACAATCATCAGTTATTTTGCTCCCCAAATAGCAAAACTCCTTTACTACTTTAAGTGCCTCATTTCCTAATCTAATTTCCTCAGCATCACCCGACTTAATTAGACTACATTCCATTATCCTTGTTTTGCTTTTGTTGATGTTCATCTTATATCCTCCTTTCAAGACACTGTCCATTCCATTCAACTGCTCTTCCAAGTCCTTTGCTGTCTCTGACAGAATTACAATGTCATCGGCGAACTTCAAAGTTTTTATTTCTTCTCCATGAATTTTAATACCTACTCCGAATTTTTCTTTTCTTTCCATTACTGCTTGCTCAATATACAGATTGAACAACATCGGGGACAGGCTACAACCCTGTCTTACTCCCTTCCCAACCACTGCTTCCCTTTCATGTCCCTCGACTCTTATAACTGCCATCTGGTTTCTGTACAAATTGTAAATAGCCTTTCGCTCCCTGTATTTTACCCCTGCCACCTTTAGAATTTGAAAAAGAGTATTCCAGTCAACATTGTCAAAAGCTTTCTCTAAGTCTACAAATGCTAGAAACGTAGGTTTGCCTTTCCTTAATCTTTCTTCTAAGATAAGTCGTAAGGTCAGTATTGCCTCACGTGTTCCAGTGTTTCTACGGAATCCAAACTGATCTTCCCCGAGGTTGGCTTCTACTAGTTTTTCCATTCGTCTGTAAAGAATTCGTGTTAGTATTTTGCAGCTGTGACTTATGAAGCTGATAGTTCGGTATTTTTCACATCTGTCAACACCTGCTTTCTTTGGGATTGGAATTATTATATTCTTCTTGAAGTCTGAGGGTATTTCGCCTGTTTCATACATCTTGCTCACCAGATGGTAGAGTTTTGTCAGGACTGGCTCTCCCACGGCCGTCAGTAGTTCCAATGGAATGTTGTCTACTCCGGGAGCCTTGATCGACTCAGGTCTTTCAGTGCTCTGTCAAACTCTTCACGCAGTATCGTATCTCCCATTTCATCTTCATCTACATCCTCTTCCATTTCCATAATATTGTCCTCAAGTACATCGCCCTTGTATAGACCCTCTATATACTCCTTCCACCTTTCTGCTTTCCCTTCTTTGCTTAGAACTGGGTTTCCATCTGAGCTCTTGATATTCATACAAGTCGTTCTCTTATCTGTTAAGGTCTCTTTAATTTTCCTGTAGGCGGTGCCTATCTTACCCCTAGTGAGATAGGCCTCTACATCCTTACATTTGTCCTCTAGCCAACCCTGCTTAGCCATTTTGCACTTCCTGTCGATCTCATTTTTGAGACGTTTGTATTCCTTTTTGCCTGTTTCATTTACTGCATTTTTATATTTTCTCCTTTCAGCAATTAAATTCAATATTTCTTCTGTTATCCAAGGATTTCTACTAGCCCTCGTCTTTATACCTACTTGATCCTCTGCTGCCTTCACTACTTCATCCCTCAAAGCTACCCATTCTTCTTCTACTGTATTTATTTCCCCCATTCCTGTCAATTGCTCCTATATGCTCTCCCTGAATCTCTGTACAACCTCTGGTTCTTTTAGTTTATCCAGGTCCCATCTCCTTAAATTTCCACCTTTTTGCAGTTTCTTCAGTTTTAATCTACAGGTCATTACCAATAGATTGTGGTCAGAGTCCACATCTGCCCCTGGAAATGTCTTACAATTTAAAACCTGGTTCCTAAATCTCTGTCTTACCATTATATAATCTATCTGATACCTTTTATTATCTCCAGGGTTCTTCCATGTATACAGCCTTCTTTCATGATTCTTAAACCAAGTGTTAGTTATGATTATGTTGTGCTCTGTGCAAAATTCAACCAGGCGGCTTCCTCTTTCATTTCTGTCCCCCAATCCATATTCACCTACTATGTTTCCTTCTCTCCCTTTTCCTACACTCGAATTCCAGTCACCCATGACTATTAAATTTTCGTCTCCCTTCACAATCTGAATAATTTCTTTTATTTCATCATACATTTCTTCAATTTCTTCGTCATCTGCAGAGCTAGTTGGCATATAAACTTGTACTACTGTAGTAGGTGTGGGCTTCGTATCTATGTTGGCCACAATAATGCGTTCACTATGCTGTTTGTAGTAGCTTACCCGCATTCCTATTTTCCTATTCATTATTAAACCTACTCCTGCATTACCCCTATTTGATTTTGTGTTTATAACCCTGTAGTCACCTGACCAGAGGTCTTGTTCCTCCTGCCACCGAACTTCACTAATTCCCACTATATCTAACTTCAACCTATCCATTTCCCTTTTTAAATTTTCTAACCTACCTGCCCGATTAAGGGATCTGACATTCCACGCTCCGATCCGTAGAACGCCAGTTTTCTTTCTCCTGATAACGACATCCTCCTGAGTAGTCCCCGCCCGGAGATCCGAATGGGGGACTATTTTACCTCCGGAATATTTTACCCAAGAGGACGCCATCATCATGTAATCATACAGTAAAGCTGCATGCCCTCGGGAAAAATTACGGCTGTAGTTTCCCCTTGCTTTCAGCAGTTCGCAGTACCAGCACAGCAAGGCCGTTTTGGTTATTGTTACAAGGCCAGATCAGTCAATCATCCAGACTGTTGCCCTTGCAACTACTGAAAAGGCTGCTGCCCCTCTTCAGGAACCACACGTTTGTCTGGCCTCTCAACAGATACCCCTCCGTTGTGGTTGCACCTACGGTACGGCTATCTGTATCGCTGAGGCACGCCAGCCTCCCCACCAACGGCAAGGTCCATGGTTCATGGGGGGGGGGGGGTACACCACAGTATCCACAGCAAACAATCGATAATTGCTGATCGCCCAGCCCGTCGGATCACTTACGTATCTTGGAAATAATAGGGTTCATACCGCAGTTCCCTGGGTCGCTCCTGGCCACACCATCGTCCCAGTGGTCGAGAGAGGGGAAGAGTTCTGGAGACAGGGGTAGACCGATCCCCGTAGCCTAGACAGGCACTTACTAATGGAAGAAACCCCTGAGTAAAAATTTCCACGTCTTCCAGTAGGGATTCTGACGTCAGACTTGCACGTCGTCACTAAAATGTCAATGCAAAATTTCCAGTTGTCGTTACCTCGAATGAACAGGCTACTCTTTCTGGAAAACGCAATATTGCACGGACAAGGAAAATGATTATGTGCACATGCGAACGTCCCGCACATTGGAGGAATCTCATAAAGAAATATAATATCGATATATTAAGAATGAGATTTTCACTCTGCAGCGGAGTGTGCGCTGATATGAAACTTCCTGGCAGATTAAAACTGTGTGCCCGAACGAGACTCGAAATCGGGACCTTTCCTTTCGCGGGCAAGTGCTCTACCATCTGAGCTACCAAAGCACGACTCACGCCCGTTACTCACAGCTTTACTTCTGCCAGTATCTCGTCTCCTACCTTCCAAACTTTACAGAAGCTCTCCTGCGGACCTAGCAGAACTAGCACTCCTAGTCCGCAGGAGAGCTTCTGTAAAGTTTGGGAGGTAGGAGACGAGATACTGGCAGAAGTAAAGCTGTCAATACCGGGTGTGAGTCGTGCTTCGGTAGCTCAGATGGTAGAGCACTTGCCCGCGAAAGGCAAAGGTCCCGAGTTCGAGTCTCGGTCGTGCATACAGTTTTAATCTGCCAGGAAGTTTCATAATATGGATATATTAGCCCTGATTGCAACGAAGGAAACGGGCGTAATGGTATATAGAAACCTGCTGGTCATATCCATAAATACAGAGCAGCAAGAATGACAATAAGTCCTGAGTAAATATGGTGGAAGTGCCCTGCAGGTGTAGATGGAACAATTAAGCCAATCAGTCATTATCTCGGCAATGTGCTCCAAATGACGACGCCAAGATGGAGGAAAGAGAGGCATTTTGTGAGGAATCGACGGGATCACTGCAGAAGATAAGTGTTTCAAATGAAATTTTAGTCACTGGGAGAAGTTACAATCATTAACTGACCATGTGATTACAGGGCAGAAAACAAAGCTATTTATAAAGAATGTGAAATTTCTACGAGGTCCCGAACGCGGATCAAATAATTACTTACTGGTTTTTAAAATCTGCATTTTCTTTCCACGGGAAGTAGTAGTACGTAAACTGTACGCAAGTGTAAAGCCACTGGACGTCCGGTGTAATCTGTTAGGATTGCAGCAGCATTCAACACGTTTTCTCTATCAACTTGGACTGACGGCCAAGACATCACACATTTCAAGGATGATACGTAGAGAATGTATATCTGTTGAAGCAATGATACCTGACACGATCTTTGGAGTTCTTAATGGGAAAATAAAAATGGAATAGGAGAGGAGAAATCATGGTAGAATGAGGAAGTAGAGAAATTGGCGAAGAAATAAAAGTAGGCCTATAAAAAATGGCTAATCACTCAGCTTGACAGACCGTAAAATTGGTGGACCTAAACAGATTGAAACACAATGGTGCATTACTAAAGTTAAAAATTAGGGTTGGCAAAAAATCAGAGACGATATGGAAGAAAACATTGGTTGTACTAAAGCAAGCAGAGCGTTGAATTTACTGCAAATTATGAGAGCTGAAAACAAAGGTAATCCTGTTATTACTCTAATGAGTGGAGGTGTAGGTAAAGCACTACCTGAACCGGAGAGGAGAATGCATACAAGGAACGGAAAAAGATTCATGTACACCGTAGATAATTCGTAAAGCTGTGAGGCATATGAAAATTGAGAAGTAACCGAGTCGGGGTGGAATAACTTAGAATTAACAGTGGCTGCTCCTAAAGCTGTGTATGAAATATGGACAGAAATGTCTGATAAATGTTTGGAAGAGGACTGAGTATCCACTGAATGCGCCTTATTGTGCAAAGCATCGTGTGGTGCTCTGCACAATATGGTGATTTGCAAATCAGGCAACTGCTGCATATTCTTTGCAATATTTCAAAAATACAATCCTGCAACTTTGCAACAAAATTTCGCCTAATTTTCCATGGCACCTACACACCAAGAACGTCTCTGCAGTGGGAGAATAAAAATCGTAAACTGATGATTATGTAAAGTGCATCTTGTGATTCTTGTGAATAGCCGTCTGATGTTGAACTTGTCAGTTCGAAACCGGTTGCGACGCTGTTTTCTTAAATAAATAACATTATTAATAGTGGCTCGTTGCTGTTTTCTTGTTTGTAGGAATCAACCTACATTAATTGTACACAGCCACTGTCTCGCCATGCCAGTTGTATCCAAAATAGCATCCATACGATACAATACAATACACTACATTATATTGGTAACGACTTTACAAGAATAAATTGTAAGATCATTTATCGCTAGTCAATATTTTAATTCTTGTAAGCTTATGAACCTTCTTAAGATCACTACGTAACTCATGGCTACGCCACAAACTTCGGCAATGGCGATCTATCTCAACCCGTAATAAAAATTTCTGTAGCAGGCAGGAAACAAAGTGCGAAATAAAATGATCAGATTTAAAGCGGGAGGTCTAATTATTTATTTCTTGATAGAACTGTAATCAGTGGTGAAGTATAAGATGAGAGTGAAGTAGAAAATTATTACTGACATTTTGTCGAAGTGGGAAAAAATGAATAAACGGTCAGTAGTCAATCCGATTCTCCATAGACAAAATATCAGTCGATCCTCCACAATGAAGCAACGGTTGGTTGCTGCTGAGGAATAAGTAATCCATTACGCTGCGGCCCTTGAATATTAAAACGGGTTGGTCCCAGCCGACAGCAGAGTTCAAAGGGCCGCTTCTTCCCGCCGCTGCTGCCGCCTCTGAGCCTCCCCGTAGGCGAACGAGACGGTGTGTGCAGATTCCTTGAGCCGTCCGTGTCTGTTGCGAGACGGAGATTAATTGTCAGCGTGCCTTAATTACAGCCGGTATTTAATTACCCCTGTCTTTCGCACCCTCCCTCGTCTCTCGCCACGCCTCCTCCTTGCCTCCTGCAGTCAGGTGGGGCCTGCCGCCGCTCTTCCGCTTTTAAACCTGCTCAGCTGGCGCTACCTCGCTTCCCTTCCGCGTAGACGGGTTCCACCCGTCAGGAGGATTAATTTATCTGATGCCGAAGTGTTTGTGCTCTGCCCTCTCGGCGCTTACATGATACCAGCAATTACTGGCCTGTTTGAAGCACCGTGTTGTTGCTGCTGGAGAGACTAAAGAATATCTCAGTAGTTGTAGTACTCAGTGTCTTCCCTCGTTTCGTATGTAACCCGTTTATCTTAAATTACCTTGTTGATTCCGTATGAATATAGGAAATGACCTGCAGTCTTTTATACTCCTTGATTAACAGCATATTAATAATAATAAACATCTTTATATATCAGCGACGATAATTATTTGACACTTCCCTGTAGAACAAAAGCTGTATAAGAGTTCGATATGGAGCAAGCTCCGACGTATTTCTTTTTTCGATAACAATTATTAATCTTACCTTGAAGAATACGAAAAAAAGCAAGAGAAACTTCAGAAATAGTTTCCATTGGTAATGCCTCATTAACGATACTGAACTGATGAACTCAGAAACAGTGTTGTATACCTTTGTATTCTGTTCTTTCTTTCGCAAATGACAGCAATAATAAACACCTATTACAATTTACACGAAGTGCGTTGTTGTGAAGATGTCAGAAACGAAGAAACAGTTAAATGTTCAACGCAAGGAGACAATACTGAACCATCATCTCTTACTGTTACAGTCGGCAGGTGATACTTTAAGTGACAACTGTAGTAAAAAACTACTAATACCATTATCGCTGGCCCTCGTTTTGATCGGAACCAAGGTAGAATATTCCAACACGTCGCTGAAACTGGTACCCAAATAAAAAAAGCTTGGAAACTAGGCAGCTGAAAAGTGTTTAACATCCTGCAATGAACAGCCGAGTCCCGCAACTACCTCTAAGGGGATGGACGTATTTGATGTTGCATCTCTGACAATGATATACACTCCTGGAAATGGAAAAAAGAACACATTGACACCGGTGTGTCAGACCCACCATACTTGCTCCGGACACTGCGAGAGGGCTGTACAAGCAATGATCACACGCACGGCACAGCGGACACACCAGGAACCGCGGTGTTGGCCGTCGAATGGCGCTAGCTGCGCAGCATTTGTGCACCGCCGCCGTCAGTGTCAGCCAGTTTGCCGTGGCATACGGAGCTCCATTGCAGTCTTTAACACTGGTAGCATGCCGCGACAGCGTGGACGTGAACCGTATGTGCAGTTGACGGACTTTGAGCGAGGGCGTATAGTGGGCATGCGGGAAGCCGGGTGGACGTACCGCCGAATTGCTCAACACGTGGGGCGTGAGGTCTCCACAGTACATCGATGTTGTCGCCAGTGGTCGGCGGAAGGTGCACGTGCCCGTCGACCTGGGACCGGACCGCAGCGACGCACGGATGCACGCCAAGACCGTAGGATCCTACGCAGTGCCGTAGGGGACCGCATCGCCACTTCCCAGCAAATTAGGGACACTATTGCTCCTGGGGTATCGGCGAGGACCATTCGCAACCGTCTCCATGAAGCTGGGCTACGGTCCCGCACACCGTTAGGCCGTCTTCCGCTCCCGCCCCAACATCGTGCAGCCCGCCTCCAGTGGTGTCGCGACAGGCGTGAATGGAGGGACGAATGGAGACGTGTCGTCTTCAGCGATGAGAGTCGCTTCTGCCTTGGTGCCAATGATGGTCGTATGCGTGTTTGGCGCCGTGCAGGTGAGCGCCACAATCAGGACTGATTACGGCCGAGGCACACAGGGCCAACACCCGGCATCATGGTGTGGGGAGCGATCTCCTACACTGGCCGTGCACCACTGGTGATCGTCGAGGGGACACAGAATAGTGCACGGTACATCCAAACCGTCATCGAACCCATCGTTCTACCATTCCTAGACCGGCAAGGGAACTTGCTGTTCCAACAGGACAATGCACGTCCGCATGTATCCCGTGCCACCCAACGTGCTCTAGAAGGTGTAAGTCAACTACCCTGGCCATCAAGATCTCCGGATCTGTCCCCCATTGAGCATGTTTGGGACTGGATGAAGCGTCGTCTCACGCGGTCTGCACGTCCAGCACGAACGCTGGTCCAACTGAGGCGCCAGGTGGAAATGGCATGGCAAGCCGTTCCACAGGACTACATCCAGCATCTCTACGATCGTCTCCATGGGAGAATAGCAGCCTGCATTGCTGCGAAAGGTGGATATACACTGTACTAGTGCCGACATTGTGCATGCTCTGTTGCTTGTATCAATGTGCCTGTGGTTCTGTCAGTGTGATCATGTGATGTATCTGACCCCAGGAATGTGTCAATAAAGTTTCCCCTTCCTGGGACAATGAATTTACGGTGTTCTTATTTCAATTTCCAGGAGTGTATTTCCATCCCGTATCTACCATTATTTAATAATGATAGTGTTATAAATGGAAAAAAAGAAATAAACATCCTTCGTACAAATAATAAATATATTAATTCTCATGTAATTGACTGCTGGTTTTAAAGTATTCTCTGATAGCTTCTAACAACAGTTGCGCAATGCTCTTGTAGGCAAAAGACATCTTACATCGTCTTGCCGTTGCAACTGCGTGATCAGCAACATGATAAAAATATTTCAAAAGCAATACTGCAATCCATGCAGAGCGCAATATATGCTGATAGTAGTTGCAACGACTACTGCCGTACTTTTTTTAAAGAGGAGTGGAATAATCAAGAGGGCTTTGGTTAGCTAGCCTTAAACGGTGTAAAAAATGAAAGAAATGAATAAAGACTGTAATCTACTATAGTTGCCAAATAGATTATTTAAATACTGACAAACTTTACAGTGTCTTTAACCATTTCACAATGTCTATAGTCTATAAACACGTGTCTGGCCACAACAAATATTACTATCAGTGTGTGCATAAACAAATCCTGCAAAATCCCTCCAGTGCGCAAGCAGCCAAAAACTACTTGCAACAAAAAGGCAAATTAACAAAAATTCCTCGATGAATACCAAAGTCTCCTCTGGTGCTGCTAGTACGATCAAGGCAGACTGCGACCTCTCATGTCGGGCGGCTTCTTTCCACCGCAGGCTGTGTCCGACCACTTCCGACTCCCCTCAACACTTGTTCGATCGATACAGCTCGCAATAATAATATCTAAGTGTTTTTGTATGCACACCACAGCAGAATCATTGGTCAACTTTGCAGACAGGTTCATTAGAGGAATGTGATATGTCCCTGTGTTTAATTTGACCAACGCTCTGCCCCTGTCGAAATGCAATAGTCAATACAGCTTCGTAATAGTTCTACGATTTACAACTATGTTTAGTGTAGTTTACTGCGTGATACAAGCAAAGTAGGTCCAACATAATAAGCTGCTACGATATTTAAAGTCCGCCTTCCGTAAATGATTGGCTGATTGGCTAGCACAGCTATCATACGACGGACGCGGGTTCGATTCCCGGAATTGTAAGTGATTTTTTCTTCGTTGGAGGACTGGTGCAGGATTCTCTCAGCATTGTAAGGCCAACTGAGGAGCTGATCGACCGATTAGCGGCGGTTCCAAACTCAAGATTCCCGACAACGAGGGGAGAAGTAAGTGGTGCCCACACGTACTACTCCATACCGCATCCGATGGCCCCCTTGCCAGAGAATGAAACGGCGGACGGAATCTAGAACTCAAAAAAAGTTGTTCTGAAGAGAGTTTAGTTACACAATTAATTTGTGGCTAGGAAGGAATATCTCTGGTGGCACGAGGTGTTGAATTAGCCTACTGTGAGATCACATGGCTGCCAATCGCTTATAAATCATAGCAACTGCCTTCGATGTGGATGTCTCAATGGAAGCTTTCTTAGAACTTTTTACAGCTTGCGACTGACTGTCCCGAACAGAGCATCAATCATAACAACTTTTTCGCTTTTATTTCTAGTACACTGCAACAGGATTTACTCCCCAGAAACCGAACAAAAGCACAGAGGAAGATCCGTTAGGGTCGCCATCCTACGCCGATGAGACAAAAGTCATCTGCCTAACAATGGCTTTGTCTACTTAGGAACACATTCCAACAACATTTGCGCACGACATGGGTCTGATAAATCCTCTGTAGGTTCCAGAGGCAGCTGGAACGAGATGTAAACTTTCAGATCACGAAACTGACGTGAATTGGGTTCACCGAATAGTGGGCCCGAAGGTGGCACCCGACAGCTCGCCTGATGTACTCCATCATATTACCATCAGGCGAATTTGATGAACAATACATCAACTTGAGTTGACTACTATGTTGACTCTTCTTCTTCTTCAGCATTCCCTGTATTTGGCCAAATGTAATCTTTTACTTTTCCCACCTTGTTCTCGGTCTGCCAGGCCCTCTACCCCCTCTTGGTTTAAAGCTGCACCCATTCTTTGTACATGCTTATTCTATTTTTTTGTTTTCATCCAGTATTTATTTCACTTATCAAATGTTCAAATGCTTTCGAATGCCTCCATTTTATATTTAGTATATTATTTTACATTCCTTCACCACATTAAAATAGCCCATTTCTGCTCCTTGCATTTCTTTTCTTGTCTTTTATTCGTTACCCATATGTACTTCTGCTTAAAAGGTTTCGCACTGCGACTTTTTTTATGAAATTCCTGTAGTATTTCTTACCATGTTTTATGCTTAAATGTTCCATAGATGCTCCCTAATATACTGAAGTTTATCTGCACATCTTTTTAGTATTCATACACAGTATTACATCAAAGATAAAATATTTTATCTGTTCATTTGTTTCTTTTATTAAATATAATCTTAGTTCAAACGAAGTATTTGCTTCATAGTAACATTGACTTAGATTTACTAGAAAATATTATCTTATTATATTCTGTACATCATTTATTTAGTTCATAATTTGTTTTGTTAGTAATCTCTTGAAAAGATCACTGTAATATCGTCAGCACATAGGAATGAGTGTATCTTTACCGAATTGTTTAGATATACTCCAACGTTTATCATAGAATAACATCTGCAAACAGCATTGTCAATGTAGACAATAAACAATGAAGGGGATAAAATACAGCCTTATCTTCTTTTTGTTGTCTGTATTGGGTCTGTATGTATGCCTTATGTATCTAAGGTTACTTACGGTTTTTACACTAAATTTTGATAGCTGATATGAGCTGCTAAGAGTGAACCCTGTGATCTATTACAATCCATCACTTTTCTCTAATTACTTTTCTCTAACTACACTATCAAAACCTTTCTCAAAATGTATAGAAGCAATATGGAACCCTTTGTTAAAATCACTCTGATTTTCAATATGCTACCGAAAAATAAAAATTGAGTGAGTCGTTGGTCATCCCTTTCTAAATTCGACCTGTTCTTCTTCTAGTAAAAAATTCTGCCATTGTCATCATCCTTGTGTTTAACATCCTTGTGTAAAGTTTATATGCTGTCACGTATGTTTATCCCACTGTACTTTTCGCATGTATCTTTTCTCATTTCTTGTACATCAATATTAGATTAGCTTTCTTTCAATTTTGTGGTACACCTTTTTGCTTCCAAAATACGTCAATCAAATGAAACATATGCTGTCCTATAAGCTTATCCCAGTGTACTTTTCACATATTTTTTCTCATTTCTTGTATATCAATATTACATTTGCTTTCTTCCAATTTTGTGGTACATTTTATTGCTCCCAAAATATGTCAATAAAATGAAACAATTTAAAGTATAGCGATAGTCGCCGAAGTTTAACTAACGCTGCATGGATTCCTGGTGCTTTTCCATTATTTGTGATTTTCAAACCTGCTGTGGGCTATTTCCTGTTATTTGATCCAGGCCTTTTGTTTATATTTCTGGATCTTTATTCAACTTCATCTCCATGTTAAAATCGTACCATAGGTTTTAGTATTTTATTCAAACTAATAGCCTTCTTTTCTACTTTATCTAAAGTTTTTAAACTGCTGTGTGCAGATAGCCATTAATATCATGTTCTGTGTTACAATGTGTAATTCCAAGGCCTGTGCCGGTGGGTTTTCTTCAAAAATCCTTTTCATTACGCATTTTCTGTTTGTAGACTTCTTAATTTTCTGGGGTAGGCACTGAAAGATACGTTTTAAATGTTGTTTGTTTTTCATGTATTACTTCTGAGATACAACTTTTTTCTTTTATTTCTACAGTCTGTCACCCCTTAGATATCTAAAGTCTTACACTCTTTTTTGCAGTTTCTTTACTTCATTTGTTACCCAAGTTCCAATAAATTTCCCTTCATGATTGTTGTGGTTACTTTTTCTTATTTTCTCTTCTGTACATCTGACTCACAAAGAAACAGCAGCTTCCCTTTTTTATTGGTCTTCATTAGTACTGTTAAAGCCTGATGATACAATCCCCATGTGCCATACTTTGCATTTTTTAATTCTATATCATTTTTTGAATAATATCTTGGTCTATATATTTTCGTTTTGTGTTGCTCAGTATAATAATCGCAACATTCTACAGCTGCGTAAAGGTTACCCATATTATCAAATAATATTTTTGGCTTAATACCATCCGCCTTAGCTCACAATTTTATATTATTTCTTTGACCACTGTAGAAAGCATCTCTGGATTCAAAGGCTCAAAACCTACAGATTACTGTTATAAATTGTCAAGTTTTTTATACACTGCATTCTTCAGCCAATCACGTTCTCACAACTCCACCAATTATACCCAGAACTTTTTTAATTCCCTGTTTCTTATTAAAGTATATTAATATTTATTATTCACTGTTCCTTTACTTCTGTTGTTAGTTGTCTCACCTTTATAACATTTTTTACAGCTATGGCATGAGAAACAGTAATGGTTAATTTACCAGAGTCATCTCCTTTAGTTCCTGCTATATAAACTCCACCACCATTAAGAGCATGTTAAATATCATTGCTGTTTGAACCATTTAACTGAGCTACAGATTCTTTACTATAATTTTTCTTCTGTTCTTTATCAAACACAGTGGTTCTTCCTTCAGACAGCTATTTAGATCTCATGGCAGAATGGATATATACTGTCTATTTCTACGAACTGTTTCCTTTGTTCCAAACAGCCTATTCTCGATATTTCTACAACAGATTTAGAGTATTCATTGATATCTTTCCACATATTGAACGCATAACGTTCTTTAACTTTTTGTCTATGCCATTTGAAAAATGCTTCTCTTTCAATTCGTTTCATAGTGTCAACACAATAATATTCGATATCAGGGATTAGCTTTACATAATTTTCATTTTCCTGTATATTGAACCAACGTGCAAATTGACCTTTCTTCAATTCTTTGGGATCAAATGTTTTTGCGAGGATATTAAGAGAAAGTTGTACAAAATTGCTAGTACCCATAATTTTTAATTCTAAAGGTTTTATCTCCAATAACATCAATTTAGTTCCTGTGTAGATAGTACTAGTGTAATGAGCTATAAGTGTATAACTCTGATGTTTATCAAATGTCATCCACTTACATGATTCCTAATTTGTCTTATATGTATATATATATATATATATATATATATATATATATATATATATATATATATATATATATATATATATATATATATAAACAGTAACACCATTAAAAACTGTGAACTACTGTTAGATTTGGAACATGTATTCTAGTTTGTTCTTGAGCTTTATAATCAAACCACATTTTTTTTATCTTCATAGATACAAGGAACTCTCTTTTGTATTCTCTTTTCACAACATTTACACTGATTTTCTGTATTTGTTTTGTAGCATTCCCAGCATTGCAAAACATAATAATCTTTCAATACCCCATTCATATAACAACTGTCTTCACTACAATTTTCACATCTGTTGACTGTAAATTAGTCAGTAATTTTTTTTCACAAATACCAACGTTTTGCAATTTGTATTGCATATAACAAATATGGTTTTTAATTTTTACTGTTTGTTTACAGTTTCTACATAGTTCAAAGCCATATTCACGTTCTTTAGGTCTGAAACAAATGTGCTTAAGTTCTCTATGTTTATAATATGTACAACTAAAGTCTTGGTGACTTCTTAAACATTCTTTGCATCTGCCCCATTGCTTACTATACAAATTTTTCTCTTTTTTACAACTGTGCTTGTTGTTGTTGTTGTTGTTATGCATATATGACAATACAAAGGTGGTCCTAAGAAAGCTGACATACTGTCAGTTACATCAAAATGGTTGTGATTTTTCTACAGGTATACCTTAATTGCTTTCACAGAACCACAACAGGTAGCTGAATTGAAATTATTAGTACATACAAGATTTATTTGGACATATAGTCATTGCTCTAAATTTTTAAAATCACCTAGAGTAAATCCTTGTTATTGACTATATCTTCTAACTGATTAGATAACATGTCAGTTAACTCTTTTTGCAGTTTGCATTTATCTTCTACTCAGATCTTGTTATTTCATTTTGTCTGATATGTTAACTTCTCTTTTATAGCTGTAGGACAACATAGACTTTCGTTGTCATTATTTCCTGTGATACACGTTTTTCTTTTTTTGTCATCAGTTAAATTTGTTATTATTTTACTGCCCCCACAACTTGTAGGAATCGCTAACTGCTGGATATTATATGTGGTATCTGCTATATCAGTACACTCATCATATGTTACTATCTCTCTGGTTTTTTTAACAAAACCGGAACAGTATTATCTGATGCCTCATAACTTGTAGAAAATGGGTAAAACATGCTACATTCAAACGTCTACTTTTATGAAATTTGTTCACTTTTCAGCTATTTCTACCTTACAATTAAGTTCCTTCATTATATAATTCATTTTTGCACTAATTGTATCGAGTTTACTAATATTAGCATCGTTAAAGATAGACCTATACTCAACAGATCATGCTTCAAATTTTTCATTACATTTAGATCTAGTTCTTTTAATCCCAAACTATTCCTTTTTCAGTAGAAAGTCCTCTTTTCTGTGCTCAAATAGTTTACTACAGAATGGACAAATCTGATTTAATGTCAACACTTCTTCTTCTCATGGTGGATATGTCTTTCTGAAGACATCATTGTTAAATTGGTAAAACTATTTTATATTAGGTACATGTTTTGTCTTTGATCTTGTATTTTGGTATAATTTTTAAAGAAATGGAAAATCCTGTAACACTATTAAATTAACCAGTTCTGATCTCTTCGATTTGCTGTAGCCACTAAAACTATAATCGTTAGCTACGTTTTTGGGTTGAACTACTTTCATATTATTGAAAGTTCTTATAGGGGTGATAAATTATGTAACACAATTAAATTAATTTAATCTTTTTTTACATCTGCCATATAGCCTTAAATTATACCTACTGAGCCACTTTTGCCTTCTACTCATCTAAATACAATTTTATGAAGTTCTCAAAAACGACCATTGAAGAAATTGCAAATGCTGTAATTAATTAATTTTCGTTTTTACTAATTTTATTTCATATCCACTTTTCTTTATAATAATACTGAAGACAAATCTTACATTTACTTGAGAGCTTGTCCTTGATGTAATATTTAAATAAAAACAATTAAAATCTTTAATTTCATGGCCACCAATGTTTTTTCACCCTGTTTGTTCTTCATCAGTTTTCAATAGTTTAGAAAATTTATCAGTCAGAATTCTCTTCAAATGTTTTTTGTAATAACACATAGAAACATATTTTCCACATACACACATAACTTTTTTACCTTCGTAAAGTTTTTATGGTATACACTAGGACATTCTTTATATTAGTTCATATATCTATCCTTTGTACATTTGTGTAAGTGGCAGTTATCAGTCGAATTCTCTACTTCACAGATTTTACAGTATCTGGACACTTAAATTTATTGAGACAATTTTAATTGTTTTAATTAAAGTTATAGTAGTAGCTGCTGTAAAATACTTAAAAATAATCTATACTCGAGCTTTATTTCTCTCTCTAAATTTACATAGTATGTGTAAGCATTATTTTGAAATCAGTGGTTTACTGTTTAAGAATCGTTTCTAGAGGGATTATCTGGTTACAATTGTGAATGACTTAAAGAAGATAAAATGTTTTATGTCTCAAATTATAGATATAAAGACTATAAATTAATAGAAGATATGCTTAATACTTATTTGGATTTCTGTAGCATAGATAAAATTAAAGGTATGTACAATATTCACTTCAACAGACTATGTTATTTTGTTGAGAAATAATGTACCAGCCCCATGACATCGTGGACAAAATAATCAAAGAAGGAAAAATATTTATGTCGAACTTTTGACAGTACTTGCCTTTGCAAAATATTTCATCAGTTATATTTTTATTCCATGTAAGTGCAGTCAGTCATAGACATTGTTAACAACAAACTTACATAAAGTGGTAAGCATACATGTATGTTTATTGATGAAAAGGAAAAGCCTTGATTTAAAGCTAAAGATGTCACAAAGTTATTGGAATATAGAGATACTAAATAAGCAGAATAAACATAGATGTAGATGATACTAAAAGATTAAAATATCTATGGTGTGTCTTAGAGACACATGTAACATATAATCCAAAAGACATTGTATTTGTTAATGAACTCAGATTATAGTCATTAATTTTCAAATCCAAAGAGGAAGAAGCTAAACAATTTAGAAAATCTGTTATGCATAAAGTTATATCATCAACGATAATTTAATCTTTCAATTCTTCTATTCCATCTGTGTTTGCAAAGGAAAACCACAATATCAGAAATTGAGTACACCTTGATGCAAAACACCTTGATAATTGTTGACTTATTTATTTTCCCAAACATGCTTTAGTGACAAATATCACCATCATCACTCAATTTTTATAATCTAAAACACGCAGAAAACAGCATGGTTATACAGACACAGCAACACATTATTACACTTTTACTGTTTGGTTTTTCAAAATATAATTTCTTGTGGATGCTTTCATACTACCTTGTTTATTGTATGTTATGGCATATTTTTAAGAATTATTCTTGCTGTTTGCTGCATATTTTCTGTCCTTTTTTCTGTTGCACTTCGTCTCATTGTACATCATGTCATCTGCAACTGTGTGAGAGGCTGCCACTAAACAAATACTAGAAAGTGAACTTAGCACATACTGCAACCCCCAGTGTATATTGCTTACATACTAAGGTCACCTTCTACACCAAATAAACATTACAGACTTTGTGAAAAAGTTCTATCTATCATACTCTGGATCTAAACTTGGTGATCAAGATCAATCTTGGGCACCACATAAGGTATGTTATGTATGTGCGTTCTGAGAAAATGGTCGAAAAAGGAAGAAAAAAGCGATTAAATTTGCTGTTCCAATGATATGGAGGGATCCAAGAAATCTTTCCCATGAATGCTACTTTTGCAGTGTTGATATTACTGGTCATAATTCGAAAAACAAGAAGGTAATAAGCTACCCTAACCTCGTGTCCGTCATCTGACCAGTAGGGTGTGGTTTACATTTCCTGGTTCCTGAACCACCAGATGAATTAAATTCTATTCGAACATAAGTATTTTCTGATCTAATATGTGATTTAGATGAACCAGATGTAGATGAATTCTATTGTAATACAGAAAGTCTAAAGCCCAAATTGTTTACTCAGACAGAACGTATCGATTTGGTTAGAGATCTGGGATTAATGAAAGAAAAAGCTGAATTGTTCGGCTCTAGATTAAAAGAAAAGAACTTATTGGCAGTTGGAAATAGCATATACTTGTATAGAAAGACAGAGCAGTACTGTTAGAAGTTTTTTCAACAAGAAGGTGATTTAGTCTACTGTTCAGACATTCCCAGTCTGATGAATGAATTTGGTTTTGAATGTGAAAAGGAAGACTGGAGGCTGTTAATTGATTCATCCAAAACTAATTTAAAGGTTGTTTTATTACACAATGGTAACAGGTATGCATCAATACCTGTTGGACATTCTGTACATATGAAAGCAAGCTATGAGAACCCAGAATTAGTGCTAAATAAAGTAAGCTATTCTGCTCATGGTTGGATGATATATGGCGATCTAAAAGTATCTTGCGTGCTCCTTGGTCAACAGGGTGGCTTTACCAAATTTCCATGTTTCTTGCATGAATGGGATAGTAGGGCTAGGGATCAACACTGGTGTAAAAAGAACTGGCCTGTGAGGGAGTCTTTAAAACATGGTGAGAAGAACATTCTACACAAAAACCTTGTAGATCCAAAAAACCTACTCCTATCACCTCTACATACTATGTTAGGCCGAATGAAACAGTTTGTAAAGGCTTCGCCTAAAGGTGGACCCAGAATTAGTGCTAAATAAAGTAACTCTGCCAGACGTTTCCACACCTATCAGAAGCTAAACTACAAAAAAGGCGTCTTTGTCGGATTTGACATTACAAGAATTGATGTTTGATGTTAACTTTGAATCCACAATGACCTTAAATGAGAAAGAAGCATTGGTATCATTGAAGCAAGTTGTTACAAAGTTCTTAGGACATGAAAAACACCCAGAATATGTTATAGCTACAATGTTAAAGAAGTTTAAAATTTTAGGATGTTTAATGAGCCTGAAGGTTCAATTTCGAACAGCCACCTTGATTTATTCCCAGACAATGTGAGCGATTTTAGTGAAGAGGAAGGAGAGCATTTTCACCAGGACATTAAGGTGATGGAAAACGATATGAAGACTGCTGCAACACCAACATGATGGGGGACTACTGTTGGTCACTTCACTGAGAAGTTCAGCAAGCAACTTGTAGAAAAAGCTACAGAAGGAGCTTCAAAGATAAAAGAAATAGATAATACAAAGTAATTTCAGCTGACAAGTGAAACTTCTAATAACCCTCCGTTGCTCACGAGGATGACATTCGTTATCCACATGACTTCCCCGCTCAATTTTGTCTCACAGGGCTAGATTGCGTTCACACCGTTTTCAGTACCTTTCTTTTAACTCTCCAGCTGTTAGCTCCAATCATTATTGGCTTTTCAGTTTCGAAAGATACATTGTTTATGACACTTTAGTACAGTCTGGTTGACACTGGTCATTCGCGCTAGCTCTGCTGCCACAATCTGAAACAAAGTAAGTCTGTATTACTTTACTGCTTTCCTGGCTTCAATCTATGTTTCATGTGCGTAAATTTAGAGGTACAGAATCTGATTGCAGCTATCTGCATGTTACCTAGTACTCTCTTTATTTTTAGATTGTGGGAGAAATGTCAAAATGAAAAATATGTCTGATAGACTTTAGAAGAGATCCTAATGTATGGTTGGAATGGTTCAATGAGCTGAGTGATAAAGATGCTCAGTGATAGCGCTGACTCAAAGACTGAGGACTGTGTTCGTGAAAGCGGTCATGAATCAGTAACAACAAGAAGTGTCGGAAAATGATGAACATCAGTCACAGGAAGAAATGACCCTAGAGGATGTATTTTTTTAGGGAAAGATGGAATAACTAAACGGATGAAAAATAGATATCCCACCAATGTTGGAAGCAGCTCTTGTAATATTATTATGCATTTGCATGGACCAAAAAAGACAGAAATAGAGAGTCTGAATTTGTTTTTGGATGAAAACATTATAAGCATTATCGCAACATGCACTAATATAGACACTAGTGAAGTTCGTGGTAACTTGTGTAGGGAAAGGGATGCTGAACAAACAGATGCGATAGAGATCAGAGCTTTCATTGGTTTGTTATATCTGTGTGGATCTTGGAGATGTTCTAGGAAGAGTATATAGTAATTGTGGGATAACTCAAAGAGAAACCGACTTGAATCATGTTATTTATGCATAAGTGAAAACCAATTCAGGTTTCTGGTGAGATGTCTGAGGTTTCATAATATCAGTGACAGAGGTGTTTACAAAGAGATTGGCAAGTGGGCTGCTCTCAGAGAGGTACGAGCTTGAACCCTGCAAGAACAATTGCCAAAAATATTTTTCACCTAGTGAATATCTTACTGTTGACGAACAGCTTTTGGCATTTAGAGGAAACTGCCCATTCAGACAATATATTCCTAACAAAGTAGCAAAGTATCGATTAAAAGTGTTTGCTTTGGTAATGTAAAAACAGCTTACACTTTGAATTGCGCACTGTACGTCGATAAACAACCAATGGGACCATGTAATGCCAGTAATTCAGTTGAAGATATTGTTCTTCGAATGGTCGACCTGTTTCAAACGTTAGAATATATTATACTGTGTAAGAATACTAAATCAGTCACAATTCTGTCATAAAGACCGATCGAAGTATACAACTAGACCGCTTCCATTGTGTATGACACCTGTCATCTGCACGAGTAAGCATGTCACGAGTTTTCGCCCGAGTAATGGAGGGTTAACACATATCATTATTTCAAGTAGCTTACTGTACATACAAACCATGCTTATGTTCTAACGAAGCGTTTCATTAATTTTCCCATTTACCATATAGCACTGGATTTTTATACTATATAGTGAAAAGCATATTGCTCGATAACTATGGGTGATACAAAAAAATACTAAAGCTAGATTTTGATTCAGCTCATAAAAATCTATAAAGATCAGTTACCAAAGTAAAAAAGGGTTTTAATAAAAATTTCTTGGCTTGTCTTATTAGAGTTTACCTGTGATGTTACTTTCATTAAAGGACAAATATTATGTAAATCTACAATCTGAAGTGTGAAGAGATTCAACTTCCAAAATTTGCTGAGGTTGTTGTGTTCATATTTATAGTACATGTTTTCATTCTTCTTTCGATCCAGAAACCTGTGCTTCTACTATTCTGTATAATTTTAGTGTAAGGGTATACAACGAAAGAATGTCAACAATTAAAAAATCCCAGGGCTGTGTTAGCTGCCATCCAGGAAGTTGACGTATTTTCATTAATTCTGATGTGAGGACAGAGATATACAATAGCTCTTTAACGTGCGTGTACTAATTATGTTTTACTCCGATGTGTAAATGCTTCATGTCAACGATCTGTGAGTGTGCAATCGGATACAGTGTAATCTCCATGGGTATTGCGAAATGAAAGATAATGTTTATTTTGTTGGTTAACAGCATTGTGAAGAGAAAGGAGGTACAACAGAAGTTAAGTTATCGGAAAAGTTAGTTGACGGATGTAAAGTATGGTGCACCCTGGATTATCAGATATAATAAGGAAAACGCGAGTAAAGAAGTGAGTACTCTCATATATACAAACACATACTTAATGTTATATACAGAATACCATAGTGACGAACTCAGCGTGACTTCATCTGTGATTCTCAGAGCGATGATAAACTAATGTGTAGAATGTGCATTAATTTTTTTTTTGTGGAGGTAGGACTGAATGGGTAGGGAGAGAGGAGAGAGCGAGAGTGAGAAGATGGATGTAGGGAGAAGTGCGATATTGTAGTGCCTGTGTTATTCTGATTGCGATGCAAACATCCTTCGGACATCTGTGCCCGTTCAGAGGAACAGGCACTGTGGCGACTACTACGAATAAGGACAACAGTCAGCTGTAGAATAGAATGACGTCAATGACAATTTGTGCTGTATTGGGACTGGAACCCGGATTTCCCGCGCATCGCGACCAGTCACCTTACCATCTGGCTATCCGTGGACAACTCACGTCCAGACGAAATATGGAAGGGGGTTCGAATCCGAGTCCATTGTCATCATTCTGTTCTATAGCTGACGGTTTCCCTTATTCGCAACTGCGAATTCATTTAATGTAGGGAGAAGTGGGTGGAAGGTGTGCACAGAGAGACAGATGAGGAGGCGAGTGACAGACAGAGAGTAGAGGAGAAGATGCATAGAAGAAGGGGGAGGACGAGATGGACAATGAGATGGTGAAGGAGAAGGAAATGGACATGGAGAGAGGAGCAGAAGAGATGGAGTGAGAGGAACAAGGAGCAGGTAAACATGGAAACGAGTGGAGGGGAGAGACAGTGAGCATGATGAGTAAGAGATCTACATAAAGATGGGGAACAGAGGAGATGGATAGAAAGACTGGAAGAAGAAGATGGTCATAGAGAGGGAGGAAGATATGCTCAGAGGAAGTGGGAGGAGGTGATGCACAGAGAGGGAGGAGATGATGAGAGACCAGTGGGAGTGGTAGCAGGAGACAAATAGGGAAATGTGTGGAGGAGGGAGTGGATAGGTAGAGAGTAGGTAGAGAGGAGGAAAACAGATGGATAGGGAGAAGAGGAAGGTTGAGATGAAGATTCAGAGAGAGAAAGGAGGAGGGGATGGAAAGATAGAGGATAGGGTGCACAGAGGGAGAGTTGAAGGTGGAGGTGGACACAGAGAGTGGGGTCAAGGATATGTGTGAAATATGTGTCTAACATCTACGCAATCAAAGCTGCATATAAAAGGACAGAATGTGATGAAAGCTAATGCATAGTAAAAACTGAGATTTTAGTATCATTATCAGTAACAGTACTCATTTGCAATAATGCAAAGAACGTCAGCAGACAAAGGGCTTGAAAAATTGTAACATCTGCAGTAGAAAGTTATTTCAAGAACGAAATTAATTTTAGTTTTAATTCTGTAAGTTATTGAAAATGCATTTCAGAATTGAGTGAGATTTCAATTACTTGAAAGGCAATGACAATGGGAAACCCACGCATCTTTAACACTAATGATAGTGTTATTACAAAATTATTTTCAATAACATTTCATGTAGGGGTGTGGTTTCCTGTAAAGTATAAGTCAGTCTCCACTTAACTAATGCTGTCGGCGTGTCGTTGTTGTCCATGTTGTTGGTCTGTAATCAGAATATGCAGTCCAGTAATTATTGCCGACGTGCTAATCCATTTGACAGTAACCATCAGTTTGAGGGTACAACAGGAACATATGACGTTCGCAGAAACCTCTCAACTAACGAAAATATCTGGAACTGGCGACGTAGATAGGACGCACTTCATTCAGTTAAGAAGTGGTGTATCCCGACTTCTCGATGTTTATTATCGGCTTCCAGCTGCAGTTCTGAATTTGCTGTCTCCCGAATCAGAGCATTTCAGTGCACCACAGTCCACAAAGAGGAAGAACGATAATATGTTTGTGATTTGATTAACAATCCACAGTACGCACAAACATTCTGTGTGGAGCAGAATAGATACCGTGGGCTATCAGAAATAATGAGGCCACAGACACATCGTATCTGCAAATCAGGTCACGATGATAAAGTGCATTTTGAATTTAATTTGACAATAACTGGTATGCATTGCACAGGTCGTTCTGTCACACTAGAAAACAAACATGCACAACATTCACGTGGCCTGGCGATTTGCTCATTGTAGTTTTAACGTTAATAATATTGAATATCAGTACACGATAAGAAGGTCCATTAATACATTGATTATGTAATCTTGTAGTCCGTGGTATGCACCATGAAGATAGAGGTGTTCACAATCGCACCGTACACGCGGAGCATACCAGCGGCTTGGTTAAATCGGTTCAGAATGAGAAGGATAGCAACATGTTTTGTTATTAGTTACTTTCTCTCTGGTACACACCGAAATCAAAACGCGTACGAAGGATAAAAAACTTTTCGAATATCGCCCAAGGACACGACACTCCTGCACTGACACAACATGACAATCACCTATCTCCTTGTGTACATGCTCTTTTGTTGGCGCTCCTCTATCAACCTCTCGATATATGTCTAGAGCTCACAGCTCTTCACTTAACATTACAGCAATTACAATGAGTTACAATGTAATACAAAATCATAATATCATTTTATCGTGTTTATGGGAAATAGTTTAAGTAGTACGTTAAGAAAAGTAAACAAAACGTTACATCACAAAAATATACCAATTCCATGCTGTACCCAAATACAAAAATTCCACAAAGAAACAAAAATTAGAAAGTCCATAAACTATCAAATCTCCCAATGTACCTGAGCCATAGCGACTTTAATTTTTGCGGACAAGACACTCCGCTGGCGCCACTAACTACTTGGGCTGCTGATATAGATTCTGATCATACGTCGGAGGCTAGGACCTTTGGTCGACGGTCCTGTTCGTTTTTGGCTGGTCCTGCTATGATAATTAGCTGGAGGTGACGTGGCTGGCAAGTTGTTGACTTTGGTGGGTATCTGCTCTCCAGTAGGGTCCTCGAGAAGCTGCGAGTGGCTAAATAGCTAGGAGGCAAGCTTTATCGCCTGGATTAAGAATTGATAGCGGCGAGTTGCGGGAGGAGCAGTGAATGCTGCGTGCAGCCTGGTCACCAAGTTAGTGGCTGACTCTTCAAGCTTAAATTTTACGGCATCTGGAAGATCACCTGTACGGATTGGAGGCAAAGAGACTCCTGCTTGGAATCCGGGAAGCCACGGCTCCTTCCCACCTGAGTGGATTTAATTGTTGATCTTTATTGGTCGTTGTATCGTAAGGCGACGACTGTGTTAATGTGGAATTGGACCTATCATATTAAGATGCTTCCCCCATGAACCATGGACCTTGCCGTTGGTGGGGAGGCTTGCGTGCCTCAGCGATACAGATGGCCGTACCGTAGGTGCAACCACAACGGAGGGGTATCTGTTGAGAGGCCAGACAAACATGTGGTTCCTGAGGAGGGGCAGCAGCCTTTTCAGTAGTTGCAGGGGCAACAGTCTGGATGATTGACTGATCTGGCCTTGTAACATTAACCAAAACGGCCTTGCTGTTCTGGTACTGCGAACGGCTGAAAGCAAGGGGAAACTACAGCCGTAATTTTTCCCGAGGACATGCAGCTTTACTGTATGATTAAATGATGATGGCGTCCTCTTGGGTAAAATATTCCGGAGGTAAAATAGTCCCCCATTCGGATCTCCGGGCGGGGACTACTCAAGAGGACGTCGTTATCAGGAGAAAGAAAACTGGCATTCTATGGATCGGAGCGTGGAATGTCAGATCCCTTAATCGGGCAGGTCGGTTAGAAAATTTAAAAAGGGAAATGGAAAGGTTAAAGTTAGATATAGTGGGAATTAGTGAAGTTCGGTGGCAGGAGGAACAAGACTTTTGGTCAGGTGATTACAGGGTTATAAATACAAAATCAAATAGGGGTAATGCAGGAGTAGGTTTAATAATGAATAAAAAAATAGGAGTGCGGGTTAGCTACTACAAACAACATAGTGAACGCATTATTGTGGCCAAGATAGACACAAAGCCCATGCCTACTACAGTAGTACAAGTTTATATGCCAATTAGCTCTGCAGATGATGAAGAAATTGATGAAATGTATGACGAGATAAAAGAAATTATTCAGGTAGTGAAGGGAGACGAAAATTTAATAGTCATGGGTGACTGGAATTCGTCAGTAGGAAAAGGGAGAGAAGGAAACATAGTAGGTGAATATGGATTGGGGGGAAGAAATGAAAGAGGAAGCCGCCTTGTAGAATTTTGCACAGAGCATAACTTAATCATAGCTAACACTTGGTTCAAGAATCATAAAAGAAGGTTGTATACCTGGAAGAATCCTGGAGATACTAATAGGTATCAGATAGATTATATAATGGTAAGACAGAGATTTAGGAACCAGGTTTTAAATTGTAAGACATTTCCAGGGGCAGATGTGGATTCTGACCACAATCTATTGGTTATGAACTGCAGATTGAAACTGAAAAAACTGCAAAAAGGTGGGAATTTAAGGAGATGGGACCTGGATAAACTGAGAGAACCAGAGGTTGTAGAGAGTTTCAGGGAGAGCATAAGGGAACAATTGACAGGAGTGGGGGAAAGAAATACAGTAGAAGAAGAATGGGTAGCTCTGAGGGATGAAGTAGTGAAGGCAGCAGAGGATCAAGTAGGTAAAAAGACGAGGGCTAATAGAAATCCTTGGGTAACAGAAGAAATATTGAATTTAATTGATGAAAGGAGAAAATATAAAAATGCAGTAAATGAAGCAGGCAAAAGGGAATACAAACGTCTCAAAAATGAGATCGACAGAAAGTGCAAAATGGCTAAGCAGGGATGGCTAGAGGACAAATGTAAGGATGTAGAGGCTCGTCTC
The DNA here is from genome assembly GCF_021461385.2 of Schistocerca piceifrons. Lineage (NCBI taxonomy): Eukaryota > Metazoa > Arthropoda > Insecta > Orthoptera > Acrididae > Schistocerca > Schistocerca piceifrons. Next base: position 610,832,543 of record NC_060142.1, on the reverse strand, counting down.
ACTAGGGGTAAGATAGATACTGCCTACAGGAAAATTAAAGAGACCTTTGGAGAGAAGAGAACCACTTGTATGAATATCAAGAGCTCAGATGGCAACCCAGTTCTAAGCAAAGAAGGGAAGGCAGAAAGGTGGAAGGAGTATATAGAGGGTTTATACAAGGGCGGTGTACTTGAGGACAATATTATGGAAATGGAAGAGGATGTAGATGAAGATGAAATGGGAGATAAGATACTGCGTGAAGAGTTTGACAGAGCACTGAGAGACCTGAGTCGAAACAAGGCCCCGGGAGTAGACAACATTCCATTAGAACTACTGATGGCCTTGGGAGAGCCAGTCATGACAAAACTCTACCATCTGGTGAGCAAGATGTATGAGACAGGCGAAATACCCACAGACTTCAAGAAGAATATAATAATTCCAATACCAAAGAAAGCAGGTGTTGACAGATGTGAAAATTACCGAACTATCAGTTTAATAAGTCACAGCTGCAAAATACTAACGCGAATTCTTTATAGACGAATGGAAAAACTGGTAGAAGCGGACCTCGGGGAAGATCAGTTTGGATTCCGTAGAAATGTTGGAACACGTGAGGCAATACTAACCTTACGACTTATCTTAGAAGAAAGATTAAGAAAAGGCAAACCTACGTTTCTAGCATTTGTAGACTTAGAGAAAGCTTTTGACAATGTTAAATCGAATACTCTCTTTCAAATTCTGAAGGTGGCAGGGGTAAAATACAGGGAGCGAAAGGCTATTTACAATTTGTACAGAAACCAGATGGCAGTTATAAGAGTCGAGGGGCACGAACGGGAAGCAGTGGTTGGGAAAGGAGTGAGACAGGGTTGTAGCCTCTCCCCGATGTTATTCAATCTGTATATTGAGCAAGCAGTAAAGGAAACAAAAGAAAAATTCGGAGTAGGTATTAAAATTCATGGAGAAGAAGTAAAAACCTTGAGGTTCGCCGATGACATCGTAATTCTGTCAGAGACAGCAAAGGACTTGGAAGAGCAGTTGAACGGAATGGACAGTGTCTTGAAAGGAGGATATAAGATGAACATCAACAAAAGCAAAACGAGGATAATGGAATGTAGTCAAATTAAATCGGGTGATGCTGAGGGAATTAGATTAGGAAATGAGACACTTAAAGTAGTAAAAGAGTTTTGCTATTTAGGGAGTAAAATAACTGATGATGGTCGAAGTAGAGAGGATATAAAATGTAGACTGGCAATGGCAAGGAAATCGTTTCTGAAGAAGAGAAATTTGTTAACATCGAGTATAGATTTAAGTGTCAGGAAGTCGTTTCTGAAAGTATTTGTATGGAGTGTAGCCATGTATGGAAGTGAAACATGGACGATAACCAGTTTGGACAAGAAAGGAATAGAAGCTTTCGAAATGTGGTGCTACAGAAGAATGCTGAAGATAAGGTGGGTAGATCACGTGACTAATGAGGAGGTATTGAATAGGATTGGGGAGAAGAGAAGTTTGTGGCACAACTTGACTAGAAGAAGGGATCGGTTGGTAGGACATGTTTTGAGGCATCAAGGGATCACAAATTTAGCATTGGAGGGCAGCGTGGAGGGTAAAAATCGTAGAGGGAGACCAAGAGATCAATACACTAAGCAGATTCAGAAGGATGTGGGTTGCAGTGGGTACTGGGAGATGAAGAAGCTTGCACAGGATAGAGTAGCATGGAGAGCTGCATCAAACCAGTCTCAGGACTGAAGACCACAACAACAACATATTAAGATGCTTCCCAGTGATTGTGTGGTTGATCATCGGTCTGTGTAACTGATAATAATTTGTTGCTGCAGGGCATATTTTGTGCAAGTGTACGAGCATTCTCTGTTGGAAATTGAATTTATCCAACATAGTATGTGTCGAAAACTAGGCAATTTTTATAGATGAGAATGCCCTAGTAATTGGATTTGCAGGCGCCGATATTTCACCTTGTTGATTTTCAAGTAATTTTTAGAAAGTCAAGTTTGTAACTTATGTGTGTGGCCACTTCTGGGATAAGTTAATACTGTATACGTCCTAGAAATACTCCTTCGTGGCCTTATTTGTTAATGTGGAATTGGACCTATCATATTAAGATGCTTCCCAGTGATTGTGTGGTTGATCATCGGTCTGTGTAACTGATAATAATTTGTTGCTGCAGGGCATATTTTGTGCAAGTGTACGAGCATTCTCTGTTGGAAATTGAATTTATCCAACATAGTATGTGTCGAAAACTAGGCAATTTTTATAGACGAGAATGCCCTAGTAATTGGATTTGCAGGCGCCGATATTTCACCTTGTTGTAATTCTAGTTGCGGACGACGCGTTCTTGTTTTCTGGGCTCAGTGCAGAAATGTGGTTTCTTTCTGCTGCAGCAACTCTTCTGATGTCGCATGATGTCTAGGTTGGCCCACAGTCAGGCATCTCTACCAGCCAACTTGTGTTAGCTCAAGTTAGGTAAATTTTATCGTTTGATACTTGCCATGGCGTAGTTTCACCATTTAATTCCGGAAATATTGATCTACACAATATTGTGAATTCAGCAAGTACATAGCGTGTTCTGCAAGTCCTAAGTTTCTTGTCACTATATTTGCTGTTTAACTACTGGTTTAAACCTTGTACCTTATTGCTAGTGCTTGAGCTTGTTAATTGTTAAAGCCCTTTGCTTATGAGTGCGAACTGCTGAGTTATTCCTTTCTCATCCACAGTAATTACCTATCTCCATTCGTTCTGAAACTTGCCCACTTGTTGCCTTTTCGGTGTGATAGCCGTCTGATGTAATTTGACACCCAGTCTTGTTTAGGAGGAGTGCATATTTATTTATGAGTCATTGTTAATGTTGCTGCTAATGTGTACCAGCTGGAAGTCACATTTAAATAGGATGTCTTCCAGACCTATCTTGTATTTTGAGAGATTGTATATTTGTGTGAGGGACATTTTCCATGCTTCTCCTGGTGTACACCAGCAGGGAGTCACGTTTAAATTGTATTGCTTCCCAGCCTTTCTTGTATTTTATTGTATAAGAGATTTTATTAAGGTTTGTAAAGTGTTAACGTCTTTTCCACAGCCACAATCACTGACATGACTTGATGCCATTCTGTATTTTGGGTGGGTGTTGTCTATTTGTTTAAAGGTTTATCTAGGCTTGGGAATTGTTAGTACTACTAGTAGCAGTCATTTATAAACTCAATTTGTTGAATTTGTTGATCCAGCTTAGTTGGCATGACTTATTACTTGTATTTTGGGACTTATCGATATTCCTGGTTTTAAGACCTGCCATAAATGGTGCAAATTTTTAAAGTTTAGGTTAATGCATTCATTATATTGAAGTTTTTAAATTATTGTGAGCGTTGTTATTCATTTTAGACATGGTTTTTAATTTGTAATCATAATAATTGTTGTTAAGCAATAAAGTGTATTCATGAAATGACAAATGATGAAGTATGTGGGTCCATCTTCCATGTGTTTTTCTTCAAATTTGTGTCACCTCTTTTAGTGAGGTATCAGTACCAAGAACAGAAAGCAGAAAACATGCAAAGAAGGAAGCACAGGAAAAAGTCTGTAATATTGTACTTCTACCTTCACATGTGCTTAATATTTTATCATGTGAAGTTCTCTCGAACCTCTCACAATAAAATATCCCAAGCACAAGTGACGTCTTACATGGAAATTACTTGTTTACTAATAATCCAAGGTAACTTAATCCTTTGTATATAGCTGGTTTCACAGTAAAACCACGTTAAATTTAACGTCTTCAGAGCAACACAATGGCTATTCTGTGAAAGCGCAATGTATTCTGTTACCCTCTGTTGTGAAGAAATGCAACTTACTGACGGCTTGAGCTCTAGGTTGCACTAGAAGGATACAAAAGATATTTTGTTGCTCAGAGTTCTTTCGTGTTTGCTGTGTCCAGAATTGTGAGATTACATTTATTCTGATATCCACTATATTATCTTCCAAGTTAGTGTAGATTCAAGTTACCAAAGATTATGTGTTGAAAATTAAGCTAATACTTCACTTTCATCAATTTCTTATATATTTTTTCATCCTAACACCAACATGATGTGTGCTTTCACCACGAAATCACCGCAAAATATTAGAGACGTTTGCTGTTATTCTTAGATTTAGAGTGTTGGATAACTGGATCCAGCAGATAACTCTAAGCATCTGAACTAAATACCGAAACGGTAATAGAAATTCTTGATAAAATACCAAGTGATACAAAGTCATATATTAAATAGTGAAAGTCACAGTTTTGGCGACGAAATACAAAATTCTGAAGTTCTAAAGAATATACTTACAGTGAGGAAGCCCTACGGTCCATAACAGAATGTGAGCTTTCAAATTATGGACAAAATCAGCAGGAAACAGTGACTCCGCAGTTTGTGTGAGCAGCTATTTACCAAGGCTCATAAGATTTTCGTTGTACGTCAGGCCCTCATATCGATGACAACCCAGAAAATCCAATATATATTTGCACTGTTCCCTAGAGAACTGTTACATAAGATATGTGGTCTACACAAATAACAGTAATGTGAAGAACTGCTTTACTTTTTACTTTGCATTATTGAACAGATCCCGTGCCGTACCTCAGAACTTTTCATTCCAGGCCAGTTGTTCCACTACTGTTTAACCACACCAGGTTAAAAAAAAGAATGCGATGTCTGGAGAACCGTCCTCAGTACATCAGATTTGTCTATCATTTGTAACGTACGATGGGTGTAAAATAAGTACTTAATATTTTGCTTGGCAAATTTCTGTTGCAAAATGAGGTAATTGTTGCGGTACTTCGTGGAACATGCCCGCTTCATTCCCTTTAACTTCATGAAGTTCCGATTGGTAGTAACGCAATACGTAGCCTTTACAATAAGGTCTGTATCGGACTGGCGTCCCAGGCAGAGAGCTATCCCTGCCTTCCTTTTGCTGGAAAACCAGATCATCGCAGATATTGAAAAGTGCTTGCAGCATGTGTATAGAAACCAGTCAGTGAACAAAACAATGTGCGCCGTTGGGCTACGCGTATGTCATCAGCGCAGCAAGGTCGCGCAAACCTGTTCAATCTCGCACTTGCTGGCTGACCATACACAGTTGTAACTCCTGCAATAATAACTTGATTCTTTCTACTGCTACCTTTCCCAGCGTTATTACTTCATCTGCACGTTTCAGACCAAATTTGACGCAATAAAATAAACTGTTAAAACATCAACATTTACATTGGTATAAAACATCCCTGCCTTGAATAGCCTGTAAACTTATAAGGAAATTGGATTTTAAACTTTTACATTTTTGAGGACCAAACTACACGCTCTGCCTCAATTCATTTCTCCTGGACACAGCTAGTGCGGAAATACATGCGCTTATGGGGAGATTTACAGAACAGTATCTTATTTTGAATCACAGGTAGTTATGTTACTATTTGTTTTTGCTGTTTCATGTTTCATTTTACCTAACCCTCCCTCAGTTTTTCCGATGTACATTACTGCATTAATCACCACGTTCCACACTGATTGCTGATCCCACAAAACATATTTTAACATTGCTTCTATGTTTTACTGAATTTCATTCACTCTGGTTGACTATGTCCACTTATAATATTCCCTATGTCTCCCTCTTTCCTATTTTTCCGTAACTCATATTACTACCACCATCGTTTCTCATTTTATTTACTCCATTTAGTCGGAATCATTCTTTTCATCTATTCCTTATTCATTTTAATAACTACCTAATACATTTCATTACCATTCCTGACTTCACACAAAGACCACATCTTACATTACACAAAGACCACATCTTACGTTTACACACACACACACACACACACACACACACACACACACACACACACACACATTGTTCAAACTCCATAGTGCAAACGAAATTTATTCATTTCTTTTCACACTACCATACATATCTTGCCTATTGTTAGAACTCTCAAATTCTCTTCATGAAGCTGTTAATAAATAATTATCTTATTTATGTTGTTTACCACTCACTTATATAAAATTTCTCGTCCTAGATATACCGAGAGACGAACAGATTTCTTGTCAGATAGATGTGACAGTGAAAGAGTAGGAGGTAGTGCCGCAAACTGAAGAAAGGAACGCAGTGTAACAGCTTGGGGTTCTATGCACATTACTGCACATATCAGCTAGTCCTCATGGGTCCCATAACTCATGGTCATTAACATTTACCGGCAGATTAGAGTTATATTACCGCCTAGCAATATGCCTCAGTCTGGTCGATAAATTCCTTAACCTATAGGTCTGACCTACAAACCCAAATGTCTTGTGATAAGGCAATTTATCTACCAGCACTTACACAATACGTCTTTCAAATTATTTCCTGACTGTACACTTTCACACATTTCTCAGGCTTCCTAACATAACAGGCGGCTGTTTGAAAAACTTGCATTATGACACTCTGTTTTTTCCATGAGCCAGCACTCATCCTAGAATCCTGTGGAAAATTCTTTAAGATATTTTTATATCTTTGGAACATATGCCTCTCTTTTAAACTTTATCTTTTTAAACCTTTGTATTTCTCAATTCACCCTTTTCTTAGAAGAAGATCCCTAACTTTATTCACAACAGAAATGCAGTACACTTTTCCACTAGTATTATAAACTATGTTGCAAAAGTAGCTGTCAGTCTGTACCAGCAGTGCTGAAACTATCCCCAAAATACTTTTGTCTTGAGCATTCTTTTCTACGTCATCCATCTCAATTTCAGACGTGTTCTCTTTAATATCTTTCACTTCTGCTTCATTCTTCCTACAACATTCATGTCGAGGCTGACGACAATCGTTCTGTACCTCGTCTTTCCCTATTCTACACTCGACAGCTATGGATGCAAAGTTTCTATTGAACCATCATACTTTTCATTCAAAACATTTTCTGACTTTCCTTGTTTTGGAGACATTATAAGTTTATTTTCTGGTTTGAATTTCTCAGAATCTTTATGTATCTCTACCTTGAGCTCAGAAGTTTTGTTTTCTAACCCAGCTTCCTAATAATTTTTCAGTAAATTCTAGTATGTTAAAATTTTTTATCTAACGTTTTATCTCTCCACCCATTTCCTCTTATGACTGATGTAACTTGTTGCAAACACCTTCTACCCCTTTCCCCAACAGCTTCTATCTTTATCGTCTGAGTTCCTATACTTCTTGCAGTACCTTAATTTTCTTAAAACTTTCCTCTGTTCCGATTAACGGCAGCTCAAATATACTATTTATCCCTCCTTATTCATATACTTCTCTCTTTACGTCTGGTTCTAACTTAATGAGTTACCCTTCTCCTGCACTCTCCATAATGGGTTCTTTCTCTTGCATATGCTCTTTTTTCGATGTCTGGAAGCTAGCTATTCATTCCTCTTCACTAAGTATCATTCTATAAACTCAAGAATAACAAAAAAAGGAAAATAAAATATACCACTCATTGAATTTTTAAATTCGGCACTAAAACTGCTGGATTTCTTCAAAATAGCATAAAAACCACATGGGCTACCACAAGGAGTCTTGATATGTGACGAAACGATAACCATCTCAAATGACAGTCTTACTAGAAATGACGTTGCTAATGTAACAAAAGCGGAAGAATGTTGTTTCATCATCATTGAAGTAGCTCCAATATTTCATGCACATAAGTCTGGACGCAGCTGAAATCAAGAGTATTTTACATTTCCAAGGACTCACGAATGTTAGACAAACTGAAATAATTACTAGTCCTGACCACACACATAAGCAAGACCTTACTCTGACTCAGAAAACCATAGCATGACCGATACTGCTATGACACAGTTCGGTCATATTACGCGACCACCTGTGAAAAGCCTGAATAACCACTATTTGCACCACAGGCCGCTGCAAGACGTGCAGAAAGAGAGTAAGTGAATTTCTGGCAGGTACCGAAAGGAAAATGGGCTCCAGTGCCACGCCCAGCTGCCCAAGGTTTCTCGGTTGTGAATCAATGAAGCTAACAGCGTAGCCGATGTGGTCTCACACATTTTCGATTATGTTTAAATCCAGGAATTTCGTGGCCAGGAGAGTAAACTCTTCCCGCTGCTCTTCGAACCACACACGAACACTACGAGCTGTGTGAAATGTTGCATTTTCCTGCTGGTACATGCCAGCGTGCTAACTCTCTGTACGGGCAGGCATTATCTCCAGGGATAGATGCATATTTGTGTTGATCCTTTGTCGTTTCCAGAATGGCGATGCCACCCACGGAGTGTCACGGAAACGTTCCCCTGACCATAACGCTCCCTCTTCCACCCTAGATCCTTCTGGAGGTTGTTACAGGGTGTCGACGATCCTCGCGATGGAGTATAAAACTGATTCACCTGAATAGGCCGTCGCCACTCGGTAGCGATTTTGCTGTGCAAATTGCAGTCTTTGTTGGCGATGAACAGCAGTTAGCATGTATTCATAAGCCAGGTGGGTCAGTTTGCTTAACAATTGCCCCTCTGTTCACCCGTACACATCTCCGCAGCCACCATTCACCACTATCATCTATAGCCCAAAATGCCCAACAGCTGCCTCGACACCCTGTTTGGATAGTGCCATTTTGCCGTGCGCAGTATACTTTAACCATGGCGGCATGCGAACGGTTTAAAAACATAACCATTTCACAAACGCTTCCACTATTGGTCAGAAAGCCGTTTATATTGGACGTAGATAAGTCAGTCCGTTTCCGTATAACGACAACGACTGCACTGTTCTCCGCATCCTCTCGACACGCTTTCTACACCCTCCACTGCTTGTGATGCCACCTGCCGTTTGTGGGTGGTTATTGCATGTTGACGTCGAACTTTGGCGCTGGTCACAAGATGCAAATTGTTACACGTCTACCAAAACGAAAACATTCCCTCTACCTAAGCAGGGCCGGTGTAAGGCCCAAGCGATACAGGCCGTTGCTTAGGATGCCAAGCTGAAAGGGACGCCAGAGACAACCGAACTGTAAAGACTTCTATACACGACGTACTAACAATTAGCAGTGGCAGCTTGGGGCGCCAAGCTTAGACGGCCGGCGATGCGCAAGATTTGTAAACAGTGCATGTCATAATTAGTAGTGAAAACTGAAAGGGATGTAAGAGTAAATGCGAATAAGAGGGAGGGTGTCTGCGTGTGTGTCTGACGGGATGGCGCGGGCGAGTGGGTGGGGGCGGGTGAGGGGGCGGTGTATACTTCAAATGATAAGTCGCCGGAAAATATTCTCGAGCCGGCTCTGAACCTAACTACTTGACCGATGGTAACAGCCGGCTGGGTTGGCCGAGCGGTTCTAGGCGCTGCAGTCTGGAACCGCTAGGATGCTACGGTCGCCGGTTCGAATCCTGCCTCGGGCGTGGATGTGTGTGATGTCCGTAAGTTAGTTAGGTTTAAGTAGTTCTAAGTTCTAGGGGACTGATGACCTCAGAAGTTAAGTCCCATAGTGCTGAGAGCCATTTGAACCATTTTTTGAAGATAACACATTGGATATTTGTGATTGCTGCTTGCAAGCTTAGTGGCGAACACTGCACATCACACGTATTTTCACAACATATGGCAAAGACCAAAATGATAATGGACACAAAACCAAGGCAACATGCAAATGCAAATAATATCTTGTGTGAACAACGCAATTACAGAAATATATGCAATAAAAGCGAATAAAAATAAAAACAGAGGGCTTAAGTGTTACTGCTAATACTAATATTCATTTGGAATAACGACATCAGCATCTGTACATAATGGGCTTGAAAACTGTAGATTCATGAAAAGAATTTAATTTAATTTTAATTCTGATAGTTACTGTAAATACGTTTCAAAACTGAGAGCACTTATGTGAAAGACAGTGACATTGAGAAACTAACCAGCTTTAGCAAAAATTATAATTTTGTACAAAATTATTTCTAGTAATAGTTCGCGAAGTTTGAGCTTTTCTGGTATGTTTAAAGTGAGAAAGTTAAAAGTATATGTTAACAATTCGCTTAACAACCTGCGACAGACCCCAATCAATCTGCAATGCTCATAATGGATACCATACCCTCAGAACAATGATGCAGCGATCGGCACAACGTCCGTTCAGAGTCAACGATCTGAATATCAAGTCAGGAGAAATTGCATTAACATTTGTAATTTAATTTCACACACTTTGGTATGCGTTTACACAGGTCATGCTGTTCACGCTAAATGCTGTACGTGACAGTCTTCAAGTAGCTTGGCAGTCTGAAAGTTGCAGATTTGAGGTGAATGTTTTGATGAAAAGGTGCGTTGACACATTTCTAATTTAATCTGGTTGTACGCAGTACGCACTATACACACGATAACGTCCATGCGCAGCATTAACATAGCTAGGAGATCAGCACGTTGTAATTTCAAAATTAAATGAAACTGATTTCCTTGTCCAAGGTGCACATCGAAATCATCGCATATCATCGATAGAAGAGATTTCTATCATTGGCCGAGAACACAGCTCTTCCACACTCACGTGACACAACAGTCACGTCCCTTCTACTCCACAGACTCTCTCTCGACACTCCTCTAGCGACCACTCGATATATTTCTACATTTGAACACATCTCACAAGACATTACTCCAGGTAAATTCATGAACAGTTCCATATAAAATTATAATTTCATCTTACGACGTAAATATTTCAACAAACTAACACACTGTACCAGAAAAAAATTAAAATATCAAATTCATTACTTATACTGAAACAATGTTGCACAAAGAGACAAAGTTGCAAAATCCCTAATAAATTAATTCCAACGCACCAGAAATGAAAGCAGAAAAGAACACAAGAAAGTGGGAAGGGGGGGGGGGGGAATTGTATCCTAGTTTATCTTCACACGTTCCGTGCTTCAGTATAATGTCTTCTTTAAGGAACGTTGCTATTTCTGGAACTTCAGCAAAGGCACAGCTGTGGGGACAGTGCTACTGGTAGGGTAGTCAGTGGTGACTAATATCCGTCGATTCCCGTTTGTCGATGTAGGGAATCTGCCCAGTGGTCGTTTCCAATCAGATGGAATGGCGCGGCTGCAGGTGAAACTGCTATCAGATGTCGTGGAGGTATTTGTGACATGTGTTTTCGTCGCTTGCCTTCCCTACTGTGACTCAAGTAGTGTGGGGTCGATAGACACCTGGCCAGTGACACTCGAGTCTGATTCTGTCTAGAGCCTTCACGAAGCCCAGGTGACCAGATGTTGGAACATCCTGGAAATACTTCACGACAGCAGACTGTAGCTGAGCTGGGTGACGCGCAACCATTTCTGCCCATCGGATCGTAGTTCTTCTTATACAATGTCTCGTTCACTGCTTAGAATCCTTCTTTGATCGTTTCCTCCTTCTTCAAGTCCTTTATGGTAAACATCAACGCTGGATTTCGTATCCGTTCTACAACAATGTCAAATAATGCAGCAATGATTGAGAATTCCTCCATTCAGCTGTGTTCTGTCATAGAATTCCCTGAAAAACGTTCGGTTCCCTTCTGCCTGCAACCGTTTTTGTATACCACTGTGATATCGTACTCTAGAAGCCTTAATGTCCATCACGCTTTACGGTTCGATCTGGCTAATCAGCTGTCATTGAGAGCTGCGGTCCTTCACAACGCTAAATGGTTTGTCAAACAGATGCCGTTGTTTTTTGAGGACACAAATAACGATAAGGAGCTCGTTTGTGGTCGTCCGTCTTTAGTAGTACCAGGGCGTTCAGTAAGTAATGCGACACATTTTTCTCGGCCAATTTCGGTTGAAAAAAGTGCAGAATTTGTTGTGGGTATCGTTGAATATTCCCATACTCCCCTACTGTTTCATAAAGTTCTGATCGGTGGCGATGTTATAAGTAGCTTTCAAAATGGCATCTGCAAAGGAGGTGCCTTCCATGCAGAACGCTGTCACTGAATTTACTTTGGCGGAAAACTACGCCTTCGCAGCTATTCACGAGCGCTTGCAGAATGTCAACGGAGACCTGGCAGTGAACCGAAGATCACTGAGTCGTTCGACGAGGCGTATGTCGCCACCGCAACTAGGTCGCGCAAACATTTCCAATGTCCAGCGTGCCGACCGGCCTCACACAGTGGTGACTACTACAGTGCTCGGACGTGCAGACACTTACTCGAGGTGATTTACGGATCACATTCAAACACCTCGCTGCACCGCCTCAGTTGGTAGTACTGACCACTCGTCCACCAGTACTCAATGGCGTGCGCCCGCTGGGTTCCTTGCCTCCTAGCAGAAGATGACAAAGACCAACGAAGGACTATCTGTCTGGAACATTTTGCGCGTTACGAGGCTGGTTGTGACTGTTTTTTGTGGAACATTGTCACAGGCGATGAAATGTGGATTCCTCGCTTCGAAATGAAAACAAAACGGCAATTCGTGGACTGATGCCACACCACCTCTCCTCCAAAGAAAAAGTACAAAGCCCAACCCTCAGTTGGTAAGGACATAACGACGGTCTTCTGGGACTCTGAAGGAAATATTAAATATTAAAAAAGGTAGGAAGATTTTTCTGTTAAGAATAAGTGACAATAAGCAGATTTTAGAGTACTTGACGGCCCAACACAAAAGTTTTATCTCATGTACAGGTAGGGTTGAGGATCGGTGGACGAATTTCAGAACCATCGTACGATATTCATTAGATGAGTATGTGCCAAGCAAGATCGTAAGAAATGGAAAAGGGCCACGTTGGTACAACAACAGAGTTAGAAAACTGCTACGGAAGCAAAGGGAACTTCACAGCAAACATAAACACAGCCAAAGCCCTGCAGACAAACAAAAATTACACGAAGCGAAATGTAGTGTGAGGAGAGCAAAGCGAGGGGCGTTCAATGAATTCGAAAGTAGAGTTCTATGTACTGACTTTGCAGAAAATCCTAAAAAATTTTGATCATATGTCAAAGCGGTAAGTGGATGAAAACAAAATGTCCAGACATTCTGTGACCATAATGGTACTGAAACAGAGGATGACAGACTAAAGGCAGATATACTAAATGTCTTTTTCCAAAGCTGTTTCACAGAGGAATACAGCACTGTAGTTCCTTCTCTAGATGGTCGCACAGATGACAAAATGGTGGATATCCAAATAGATGACAGAGGGATTGAAAAACAAATAAAATCGCTCGAAAGAGGAAAGGTCGCGGGACCTGATGGGATACCAGTTCGATTTTACACAGAGTACGCGAAGGAACTTGCCCCCGTTCTTGCACCGTTATACCGTAGTTCTCTAGAAGAGCGTAGCGTTCCAAAAGATTAGAAAAGGTCACAGGTCATCCCCGTTTTCAAGAAGGAACGTCGAACAGATGTGAAGAACTATAGACCTATATCTCTAACGTCGATCCTTTGTACAAATTTCGAACACGTATTATGTTCGAGTATAATGACTTTTCTGGAGACTAAAAATCTACTCAGTAGGAATCAGCATGGCTTTCGAAACAGACGATCGTGTGATACCCAGCTCGCGCTATTCGTCCACGAGACTCAGGGGATCATAGGTACGGGTTCAAAGGTAGATGCCTTGTTTCTTGACTTCCGCAAGACGTTCGATACAGTTCCCCACAGTCGTTTAATGAACGCAGTAAGAGCATATGAACTATCAAACCAATTCTGTGATTGTATTGAAGAGTTCCTAGATAACAGAACGCAGCATGTCGTTCTCAACGGAGAGAAGTCTTCCGAAGTGAGAGTGATTTCAGGTGTGCCGCAGGGGAGTGTCGTAGGACCGTTGCTATTCACAAAACATATAAATGACCTTGTGGATAACATCGGAAGTTCACTGAGGCTTTTGCGGATGATGCTGTAGTATATCGAGAGGTTCTAACAATGGAAAGTTTTACTGAAATGCAGGAAGATCTGCAACGAATTGACGCATGGTGCAGGGAATGGCAATCGAATCTCAATGTAGACAAGTGTAATGTGCTGCGAATACATAGAAAGATAGATCCCTTATCATTTAGCTACAATATAGCAGGTCAGCAACTGGAAGCAGTTAAGTCCTTAAATTATCTGGGAGTAGGCATTAGGAGTGATTTAAAATGGAATGACCATATAAAATTAATCGTCGGTAAAGCTGATGCCAGACTGAGATTGAATGGAAGAATTCTAAGGAAATGTTCTCTGAAAACAAAGGAAGTAAGTTGCAGCATACGTGTTCGCCCACCGCATGAATACTGCTCACCGGTGTGGGATCCGTACCAGATAGGATTGATAGAAGAGATAGAGAAGATCCAACGGAGAGCAGCGAGTTTCGTTACAGGATCATTTATAAATCGCGAAAGCGTTACGAAGATGAAAGATAAACTTCAGTGGAAGACTCTGCAAGAGAGATGCTCAGTAGCTCGGTACGGGCTTTTGTTGAAGTTTCGAGAACATACCTTCACCGAAGAGTCAGGCAGTATATAGCTCCCTCCTACGTATATCTTGCGAAGAGACCATGAGGATAAAATCAGAGAGATTAGAGCCCACACAGAGGCTTACCGACAATGTTTATTTCCGCGAACAATACGAGACTAATATAGAAGGGAGAACCGATAGAGGTACTCAAAATACCCTCCGCCACACACCGTCAGGCGGCTTGCGGAGTGTGGATGTAGATGTAGATTAAGACTATTCTGTCTCATGTCCTCCCTCATGCTGAAACAATCAATTCTTAAGTGTATTGTGCTACCCTGAGGAAACTGAAGGAAAGACTTCGGCGTGTTGGTGGCCACCGAGACTTCGGCGTGTTTGTCGCCACAGAGCTGCAAACAAACTTCTCTTTCTCCCTGACAATGCAACGCTTCACACAAGTTTGCACATCCGAGAGGATCTCACAAACCTTTATTGGACTGTTCACAGATGGCGTAAGACCGCCGCATTGTAACCAAAAGACTGGGGAATAGTTTGGTGTACTTGATTCCTGAATGAAACAAACAAGCTTTCAAAGAAATATGTTACGTTACTTACTGAACGCCCTTCGCAGTATGGAGGTATAGGTTCCTAACTTTTCAGCACCTTCATGAATGTGTACCATACCCGCTCTTTTTAGTAGTGTTTTCTCGGTGCACCCGACACTCTTTAGTATAGATTTAAAATTTCCTTTAGCTTGTCCAAGTCCGGGATATCTGTAATTAATATCCCTAGATCATCCAAGTAAACTTTGCTATATGTGCGTTTCCTACACTCATAATCGTGCAGGATTATTGGTTTTTGTGTACTTACGGTTTAGTGTTATGACGAATAGTACCCTACATAATGGGGATCATTTCTTTACTCCGCGCATTACAGGAAAATATCCGTTGCTTCCCCGTTGACAATCAGCACAGAACTGAAATTTTTGAGCAGATTAAAGTTTGCAGCTATAAACTTATTTTCATGTCTTAGACCGTCCTTGAGTGTCATGACGTATTTATGGCTAACTATCTTGAATCCTTTATGGAAATGTATTGAGATGGTGAGAGGGTCAGTGGCTGTTGCATACCCAATGCAATCACGGTACATCAGAACCGCGTCGAATATCGGTCTCCTTGGTACGGCGCAAGTTTGCCTTGTACAAGTAATTTTGTCCTGAAGTGTCCGCAAATTACCGCGATATGTGGCAACGGTCGATACCGCTTCGTTGTTGTGGGCAGTGGAAGGTGTAATCTATTTCGTATGGCTGGAGCTGCCGCTACTCGTCTACCAGGAGTAACTTGTCCATCCTCCGTCAGGGCTGGCTAACTGGTGGATGATCACTACTGTTGATGCGGTGTTTCATCATGGGCCGTTTGGTCTGTCTTTCTGAACTCCGGATTAGAAAATATTCGAAAATTATCGCAAAATGGCAAGATTCATCACGTTGTTCCTTGGTCACGCCAGATACTATTGCCGGTTCGATAGTAGCTTCTTCAATCGCGTTGTCTGTAGTGGTAGAGCAGCACGATTATTTGTTCATGTCACTGAGCTGCACATCCAGGACTGGTGGGGTTTTCTTTAGCATATACCTTATGAATGCGTTGCGGCTGTTAGAGACAGATAGTGATACAAAGTTCTCCTTGACCACCTGCAGTGAAATTTATTCGCAGTGAACTGTCTCTCCTGTATGGATATATACATAAGGGATGTACGAGTACAGGTATTAGTCATATGGCTGAAGACATATGAAAGTTCTGGATCTTTCACTCTTAAGGAAAGGCATTAGAATTGAGATACCATAAAAGAAACAGTTTAGATATTTTTAAAGTTTTTTTAAAATACTAGAATGCATCAAAACATTAAACATTAAAACTTGCACTGAAAGTCATGCCGAGGCACACCATAACCTGAAAATTGCAGTAGAGTACAGAGCGGCCCACATCACGTCAGGGCACAAACCCGGAGGCGACAAAACAGTCCGCAGACGTTGACCTATGGACCTCGCCCTCCTACGACCCCCCACCGCCACCCCCCTCTTCCACGAAACTAGCCGAGAGAGGATAGGTAGTGCATTACAACATGTACAACAAAACACTCTTAAGCAGTGAGCAGGTTAAATAAAACCAAACCTTTTGTCCCAGCTCTAAAGGAAATTCAGTAACTAATATTAAGTTAAGATTAAAGCGCCTCTGAATGTAAACTCGCCTTGCGATGCTAATGAAGACTTACTGGCGTAAGCAAGGTACAGACTTAAAGACGCAGTTTCTACCAGCTAGGGATCAAAAGTTATTAGTATCGTAAATATTGAAGAAATATCATTGCAATCTTAGTAAATGTAGAAGCAACCTTCCAAATAGTATCCCCAACCTAAGGTATACAAATGGCTTTCTGTTAGTTAAATGATCAAATCAGTTGTTCTCAAGAACTTTAATTGTCCTCAAGGAATTGTTTCTGGCACAGTTTTACACATAGTTTAAGAGAGGCAACCATCATTTAAGCATCATATAAAATATTTTACTTACTTAGCATCATATAAAATATTTAACTTACTTCTCCGAAAGGTTATTGTGGTATCTAAGGGGAAAAAAAGCTTACTGGCTTCAAAAAACGAGTCAGTGCCACTAAATATAGAGGATCACAGGAAGCAAAATAGCCCATGACATACATAGCAAGGAGGATGTTAAAAGCAGACTACCACAGGCAAAGAAGGCCTTCCTGACCAAGAGAAATCTACTCACGCCAAAACTAGGCCTTCATTTGAAGAAGAAATTTCTGAGAATGTACATTTGGAGTTTAAAATTGTATGATAGCTAATCACATACAGTTGGAAAACCGGGCAATCGAACCGTTTGTAAATAATGTCTCCAGATTCTTTATATATGATCCAGATAGCTATAAGACACCTGTACGATCACAGCTGTTGTGAGTTTAGTAATGTTGGACTGCATTCACAGAATATGTACAATTTGAAATAAGTGGTACTGACGCTTTTACAGTGCATATTTGTCCATATAATGTCCTACTCCATGGCACCCGTTAAAGGGTTTCAGTTCACTGATGAGCACCACACAACTCAAGGGTGATTCACATTGACACACAGTCCTCCTGACGTTTAAATCTGATATCGTGCACAATCACTGTTTCACGAGCGACCCTCCGATTTGCAGCCATTGCACATGTGAAAACAGTCTTGGTTTACCCAAGTTCAGCGCAGGGTACATAGTTTACTTAACAGCAGTCGCTGTCTTTCTGCAGTTCACATTTACACGGTGCCCACATCAGTTCCAACGTTTCCTTCTTTTCCTTATGCAGAAAGCCGTGCCAATAGACAAGCCGTTATGTCAAAATACTGTATCTTATGGCCAACGGACCTACCACTAAATTTTTCAGTTTCGGCAGTCGAAGCTTGTTCTTTCATAACAAAGATACATAAAGATACAGAGAAACATTTATGTTCAGATAAATATATCCATAATGTTTGACTTTGTCAACATTTATTATTAAATACAATGAATAAAACAAAACAGCAAAAAAAGATAAAAATCTCTATAAGACTTCTAGAGCTATGCCTTTACAAAGCTTTGGTGTCTAATATTGACACCACACACACCCCTCCAAAACCAAACATTTTATTCCTCGATGGCTCACGACGTGTCCTAATATTTGATTCCACTTTTCAGTCCACAAATGCTTTAAATGTATGTCATCCTTTCTCCAGGATATCTTATGTAATACGTCGTAGGATTAGTACTACCACGTATATTCCTACATTTCATCGAACGGAAGCTGGTCCTCCCCGAAGTCGGCTTATTCGTGTTAATATGAAGTGTTAGCGATTTACTAAACTGACGCTTCCCTTACACTCTCATATATCAGCAGCTTCCTTTTTCAGAATTGGTAATGCTAGCTTATTACTAAAGTATTATGTTATTTCGCCTGTCTCACTAAATCTTGCACATTAGGAGGAATAATTGTGTCATTCTAAATTCTCCCAATTATCTCAATTATAACGACAGAATTACGTCTGCTTTTAAGAACCTTGCTTCTGTATGTTACTAAAGAATGTAGTACCACTTTGAGTACAGAGATAACTAATAATTCTAATAATTTCAGCGTTTCTGTTTGCATGATAGGATAAGAGGTGATTGTTAGACACTCAGATCCCTACTAATTTGTTGGAAAACGTGTGGTTGCTTTGGACGTGCTTTGTTATTATCTTAAAGCTAGTATGATCCAGCTACCCATGTTAGTCCATTTTATGCAATCGTATTTATCTCTGCATAAGGCTTGAACTCATTTTAACCTGTTTAATATACCCGATCCATGCCCTCCCACTGTAGGTTTTACCCCGCACATTTCATTCTGTTTCCAGACTCATGATTCCATGTTGACTGAGGATCAGTCATGTCAATGCATCCCCCCTTTCAGTCAAATTGTTCCACTAATTCCTTCTTTCTCAAATTCGATTTACCTCCTCCTCATTAACTTTCCGATCTACACGTCTAGAACATGCATTAAGGGAAACAAGGATCTTAATTATGTAGATCAGACATAAACCCCAAAATGTTCCTCACTTGCATATCTCCGGTTTCTTTAATCAAAGCGAACAAGAAAATGTCTTTCCATTCGCTGCATAAGCACATTGCACTTAATTCTACGGGAAAACAGTAGCGGAAGTTCAAGTATAATTTTTTCAATAACCAGATAAATAACAGCGACGTTTTGTGTTAATGACACCACTGTGTATTACCCATTGTCGGTTACTGCATCGAATATACCAGAAATATCTGGTATGTAGTTGATAAACTGCGTCGCCGAAACTGTCGTCCTTTACACATGTGGATAGGTACTTACCATAAGAAATGACTTTGAAAAATTACGTGTAATGTATGAAACATGTAACCTTCCAGAATCTAATCTACAAACTGCACATCGCAGTTTTTATTGTACAGGGACTGGGCAAAAATATGGAGACACTGCGAGAAATGCATGCTTGAACATAAATGCAGATGCCAGTCAAGCCTGAAGGTGGCGCTTTTCTATTTGACTAAGAGCAGTATCTGGGTATTGCCCTTAGAACCTTGCAGTATCAGTCGCGGTCCGAGCAGCGTCTGTGTAGTATTTAGTGCTGCATGTCGGGGATAAGTGAATCTCAATTTGACAAACGGTTGGTGGTCGTATGATGGGTGTCTTCGTAACCAAGGTTGCTGACGTGTTTGGTTTTTCAGGTGATCGGTGTCTAAAGAGTCACATCGTACATAGGGAAAGTGGAAAACATTGTCCGTAAGTCACAAAGCGGACGGAGGTGTGTGTTGAGTGATCGTGGTAGATAGTCACAGAAGACGATAGTGACAGAGAAATGAGACGACGACAGCTGCAAAAGATTACTGGAGAACTGAATGTCACTCTACCTAACACTCTCAGCACCAAAATAACACGAAGGGAGCTTCATCATTTGAGAACTATAGGAAGAACTGAAATTCCAAAACAAAGCATCAGTGATATAAATGCCTGTAACACGGAAACATGGTGCCAAACCCATAAACCATGGCCAATGGAGCAATAGAAGGGAGTAATTTGGTCGGATAAGCTTTGTTTCAAACAGTTATCAGTTTCTGACAGAGTTTATGTCCAACCCACACCATGCCAAGACTGAAATATAGAACGCTAGCTGCCAAGAGTGGGGCATGATGGGGGCTAAACGACAATTTGGACAGCCATTTCGTGGTCACTCTGCGAGGTTGCATTACTGCCAACGATTATTTGATCTGTTTGGACGATGTTGTCCATCTCATGGTGAGCCAACATTCACCCACATGGACGCCACAGTGCTGTTCCTTGCATAACAATAGCAGAATAATCTCTGAACAAAATTTCATCCTGTGCATATTTTCAGTGGTTAATGGACGTCTAAGAATGCTGGGAATGCTGTAATCACATGCCTAGCTCTACTCTCTAGCAGTGCTGTCCTGTAATTGCAGCTGGGAGAGTTGCAATGGGAGTATTTGAGTTGGAAACTTCGATATTAGATGTAGGTGTCATTGCTCTTTAGTTTCTACTTTTGCACTGAGTGGTGTAGTATTTGGCTTCTTATTCGTTGTACAAAACACTTGCAATTTTTAATGCTAACACAGTAACGAGCATACAAAGAAATGTGCGTGGTCACAGACAGCTTATTTAAAATATTACAACTGCCCATTCTTACTCACTTTGGTGTGTACGTCTACCACGTTCACACGGAATAGTTTTGTAATTATTTCTACTCTGTGGCAGTAATTTATTTTTAACTTATTACTATTCTACAAGAATATTTCTGATACAACTGACCAATAATTATTGTTGTGTTCAGTATTAGAAAGAAACTGTAGATGCAGGATATATCGTTCAGGGAACAGCGTTTATTACAACATCAGTGGGCAGATAAAAATTAGAAAATTAATTACACTGAAGAGCCAAAGCAACTGGTGTACCTGCCTAATATTGTGTAGGGCCCCCGCGATCACGCAGAAGTGCCGCAGCACGACGTGTCATGGTCTCGAGTAACGTCTGAAGTACTGCTGGAGGGTACAGACACCATGAATCCTGCTGGGCTGTCCATAAATCCGTAAGAGTAGATGCAGTCGGAGATTTCTTCTCAATAGCACGTTGCAAGGCATCCCAATTATGCTCAATAATGTTGGTGTCTGAAGAGTCTGGTGCGCAGCGGAAGTGTGTAAACTCAGAAGAGTTTTCCTGGAGCCACTCTGTAGCAATTTTGGACGTGTGAAGTGTCGCATTGTCCTGCTGGAATAGCTGAAGTCCGTCTGAACGCACAATGGACATGAATGGATGTAAGTGATCAGATAGGATGTTTACGTACGTGCCACCTGCCAGAGTCGTATCATTACATATCAGGGGTCCCATATCACTCCAACTCCACACGACCCACACCATTACAGAGCCTACACCAGCATGAACAGTCCCCTGCTGTCATACAGGGTCCATGGATTTATGAGGTTGTCTCCACACCCGTACACGTCCATCCGCTCAATAAAATTTGAAACGAGGCTCTTCCGACCAGGTAACATGTTTCCATTCATCAACAGTCCAATTTCGGCGTTGCGACCCCAGGCGAGGCTTAAAGCTTTCTGTCGTTCTATCATCAGGGGTTCACGAGTGGGCCTTCAGCTCCGAAATCACTAATCGATGAAGTTTCGTTGCATGGTTCGCACACTGACACTTGTTGAAGTCCCAGCATTGAAATCTGCAGCTATCTGCGGAAGGGCTGCACTACTGTCACGGGGAACGATGCTCTTCGGTCGTCGTTGTTCTCGTTCTTGCAGGATATTTTTCCCACAACAGAGATATCGGGGATCTGATGTTTTACCGGATTCCCATCGCTCGTGTGCCAACTACAACACCACGTTCAAACTGACTTATGTCTTGATAACCTGCCATTTTAGTAGCAGCAACCGATGTAACAACTGCACCAGACATTTGTTGTCTTATATAGGCCAGTTTACATATATTTGATTTTGAATACGCATGCCTATACCACTTTCTGTGGCGCTTCAGTGCACAACCAGAATGGGTATCGCAGACCAGTACTCGTGAATAAACAAAGAATTGTTCCCACTAAGCTAACGGGGCAGCACAACCACAAAATATTGAACGGTCATAAATGATGGACTTCTTAAAATAGTATTTGACAGATTGGCTAAATAACACTTGAATACTGCTGATGTATGTGTCAGTATCACTAAAGTGTGATTGAAAGATTTCTTGCTAATTTTCAATAACAAACTAATGGAAAGCTACCACAAAGAGAGAGAGAGAGAGAAACCTGCTACTGTTTTGTCGAAGTAATTCAGTGCTAGACGAATGCTTTGGCTAAATCTTGCACCTCCGCTATTGCCTATGTCAAGTGACTTAGGTAGTTCCACACACACAAAACACATTCACACATAAATATGGTATATTACAAAATCATAATAATACGTATACTGTTATTTAGATAGATGAGTTTCGTCTCAGTTTTAACAGAATCGCTGTGAATCATTGTAATTAACTGGATTTCCTTGAGAAAAATTACCAATGTACAAACTCTTACGAACTGTTTTGTACATTGAGTAATCTGTATTAAAGCAAAGATCAGACGTAAAATGTCTATCGGAAGTTTATTAAAACAGTACAGTATGGAATCGTATTGCTCAAGTTCAGTTTCATTAATGTATGATGACATGAAATTCACAAAACAAACCAAATTTGCCAATAGCTGTTGAAGTAAGTAACTGTGTATTTACTACTTACTGGCATTTGTACGGTAAGTATAGGACAAGTATGTTCGGATATATTGTTCTTGTTCTGAAATCCCTTATTCGGTTTCAGTGCCAGTAATCAGCGGCGATTCTAGTAGTCGGTCGAGGGCGGGGGGGGGGGGGGGGTGGCTAATGGTGTAGGAGTGGTTTTGAGGGACTGGAATATCGCTTAACGAAAGGATAGTTGGGTTCCTCCAACGACTAATTGGTATAATTTGGTGTTGCTTAAAGTAGTTTTTGGTAACTGTTTTGGAATTCATGGTAAAAATTGTGTATTAATAAATAATAAGATGCCCACTTTAAGTTAAATCATATTTATTGGTTTAGATAGTAATCTATTTGCCGCTTTTATTGTTTTGTTAAAATGTGTTTGAAACTCCTTGCAGCCTACATTGCTACATAATTATAAAAAAATGATTGAATCTGTTTGAGTAATATATTCATTGATTTCTGAAGTCATTTTATTCAGTGTAATAAGATATTCAATTGGGGGGGGGGGCTATAACCACCACAGCCCCCCCCCCTTTTGCCACCGCCCCCGCCAATCACTTTCTTTACATGGTCTACTACACAATGTTTTACTCTTAGGTGATTAGTTATTAACGTCTCTAAAGAATGGCTGCTACCTGAGAAACGAACATGACTGCTCACCGGTGATGTATCCTATGCGGTAGCAGACTGTCGCAGGTGCAGTACAGGTAGTACGTCAGACGTTATGCAGTCCACGGACAGACGATGAGATGGCGGCGACAGATCGTGTAAATAAAAATTATCAGTTTACGAAATTACTATTACTTCCCACTGCCAATCTGCTGTTCCGTCTTGTTTATATACTTTTTACAGTTCTGGCATGGGAGCTTAATTACAAAGAAAAAACTAATATTAATGAATAAATGCAATAATTTTACTAACTATGTGACCGGTTACGAAGTCTTGTAGCCGGTTGGCCCTGACTAGTATCAGCACGCAATCTGACTGCATAAAATAAAAATAAAGAATGACAAGGAATTTGCATTAACACAATTGATTAATTAAGTCCCCTGCCACTATAAAAGCTACCAAACAACAAATCACAAGCGTAACTGTTCTGTGTGTGGTAGTGTGACTCAACGTACATGTATCTGGTTCGGTTCTTTCTCAATACGAAAAAATATTTTAAACACCATTTACAATGAACTAATTGAAAAACCAGATATACTATAATTGCATATAGCAACCAGAATTACAAGTCTAATAAATAAACACGAGCCAGATGCCTTGTTGACTGTACTTGTGAGCAAGAGGCATTGTCATTGAAAAAAACTGTAACACCTTTTTACCTCATTATATATTGACGAAAATTTTCCAATACACCAGCATCATAAATCAAAAGCCCATCTCCTCAAATACACTCTGACAATTGCAACTTCTTCCCTCAATACATTACACCAACTGAACAGCAACTACTCTCTCGCCCAACAGAACAACAACTGCCCTCGACATCCTCTGAACTACTACTGCACCAGTGGAGGCGGCGGAATAATAGTCTTTGGCGCAATCTCTGGCGCTGTGACTCAGTGTAGCCACTTTTCATATGCCCCTCCTCCACGGTCTAGAATTTGGTGGTATTTTTGCCAACATTGGTGGTGAAAATACCATCAAATTGTTCCAAAAAACACAGCCAAAAATAAAAGATGATATTAATAAGTAAATATCATACAACTAAATAAATTTTGGCTTTGCACTGACCCTTCAGTAACCTAACATATAAAAATACAGTAAGGAATACAAATGCTTGCATACATGTGATTATACATAATAATTTACGCAAGTATCATTTCTCAGAGAAGTTAAACAGTTCAATCATTGGCTCCAGCAATGACGAATAGATGCAGATAAGAGTCTCATAACATTTCATAAACAGTAAATACCCAATAAATCAGTTTACACAATATTCACATAAAATCTTTTCAATAGTTCAATAAACAAGTAGCACTCATCAGAGTAGTTGACAGTTCCAACAGTAGCACCCATCAATGATCAACAGGTGCAAATAGAATAGTTTACCCCAGTATCATTTCTTAGAGTAGTTCAACAGTTCAGTCAATGGCACCAGCAATGACGAATAGGTGCAGATAAGAGTCTCATAACATTTCATAAACAGTAAATAGACAATAAATCAGTTTACACAAATATTCACATAAAATCTTTTCAATAGTTCAATAAACAAGTAGCACACCTCAGAGTAGTAGACAGTTCCAATAGTAGCACCCATCAATGGTCAACAGGTGCAAATAACAGCCCCATAACATTTCATAAACAGTAATTACACAAAAAATCAGTTTACACAACTATTCACATAAAATCTTTTCAATAGTTCAATAAACAAGTAGCACTCCTCAGAGTAGTTGACAGTTCCAACAGCGGCAACGGTCATCAGGTGCAAATAGCAGTCCCAAAACATTTCATCAGCAGTATTTGAACAGCTCCAACAGTGGCACCCAGCAATGGCGAGCAGGTGCAGATACCAACAAGTGAAATTTCATCAGTGGTTGAGCAGTTCCAACAGTGGCACCCAGCAATGTTGAGCAGGTGCAGGCAGGAATGAGTGTCATCACATCAATAGTAGCACTTCCAACAGTGGCACACAGCAATGGCGAGCAGCTGCAGGCAGGAATGAGTGTCATCACATCAATAATAGCAGTTCCAACAGTGGCAACCAGCAATGGCGAGCAGGTGCAGACACCAACAAGTGACATCTCATCAATGGTTGAGCAGTTCCAACAATGGCACCCAGCAATGTTGAGCAGGTGCAGGCAGGAATGAGTGTCATCACATCAATAGTAGCACTTCCAATAGTGGCACCCAGCAATGGCGAGCAGGTGCTGGCAGGAATGAGTGTCATCACATCAATAGTAGCAGTTCCAACAGTGGCACCCAGCAATGGCGAGCAGTTGTAGACACCAACAAGTGACATCTCATCAGTGGTTGAGCAGTTCCAACAGTGGCACCCAGCAATGTTGAACAAGTGCAGGTAACAGCCCATAATATTCACCAGCAATAATGAAACAGTTCATCAGATTTCATCCACAGAAATTAAACATTTCCAGGTGGCACCCACCAATGTTGATAGGTGTAAGCACGAACAACAGTTTGAATGCACACACAATTGCTTTTACAAAATTATTATTAATGCTCTTACACTAAACATACAAATTATATTAAAAACACAAATGATATCACATAATTGTCATATTAACGATTACAGATACAAGAATGTCAGTAAAACTATAATATTTATGGGTGTTAGTGAAAGCCACAACAAATAAATAAAATAATATTTAGAAGGTAGGTCAGTACCAATTATTTGGGATTAGGAAAGGAAAACACACAAAACTCACTCACTCATCTTTCATCCACGTATTAAGTACTATTGTGTAATTGAATAGTGTTAACTGTGTAAATGCAATTCTGTCAAAATTTGATATTCAACATATGTATCAAATAGTAGTGGCAGCAGTGTATAATAGTCAATAATAGTTCGTCAAAGTCATATTCATCATGTCAAGACCAATGTTTGCCAAGCCAAATCAAACTGTATGGTTGCTGAACAACTGTCAGTTTTCCAAGATACGCAAATACTTCCTCCCCCCCCCAAAGAAGTTTATACTGCTTATTGATTTAACAATGTGTGTGTGTAGACAGTCTTCCTTCCACTGGAGTGTTCTAGTATGCCATCTTCATCCTTCTTGTTCTATATAAACCAACAAAAAAAATGCTCCTCACTTACCTCTTATTCACCAAAACCCCAATAATCATCGGCATCACATAATCCCAATACTTCAATAATACCTCTTCAATAAGTCGTTACATATAAACCTTATCACCATAACAACTCTTTCCTCTAGTCAGTCTCCTCGAACAAGTACAAATAAAATCCTGGTGCAAACTTCAGTTAATCATCCCATATAATCCGAAGACACTATGTCCACACACAACCTCTATGTCATCCACCTGAGCCAAATCTTCTACTCATTATGAATTATAAAATACATTTTGGTTATCTTGTCCATCATAAAATAAAAGAAATGCATACATGATCTCAAACAGCGTTCAGTTTGAATAACTTTCAGTAAGTAGGTGCGAGTACACAGTGTTAATAATCACATAAGAATTTGAATGAAGAAATCGTTATATTTCACAGTGTGTACACCACTTCAAGAATCACGCCAAAACATAAGCAAACATCTGGAGTATTTCTTTGTGTCATTGTCACTTGCTATTTCAATTGCTCACGAAGAATGCAGTGTAATAACCGTCAATGGTCTTTCTATTGTAATGAATATATACAGCTCGCATAAAACTTCAATGAAGTTTCTTGTACCCACGTAGTTCGTAGAATTATAGCAGTTCATTTTCTTATCTTAAAATGTAAAGCATTAGGCGTAAGCAAAACATGCAATAGCGAGTAAATATACCAGTAGAGCACAGAATGTCAACAAGTGGATGCAGCACAATCCCTGCAACGAGGCTCTGCCAAGCAAACAATCTATAATTAACACCATACTGTAACCTAAATTCTATATCTGTACACAGTATATAAGTATTTCTATATACTAAATTAAAGAGTAGTTATGACAACAAAACAGAAATGTGTAAATATACAATCCATACGCAAAGCAGCAAATATACATCTTACATAATAAATAGGACATTAGCATCATATCAGCATAATTAAATAAATGTTCATATGTAATCTTAATAAGTAAACATGAAGGAGCAAGCAGATAAATCACAAAGTATAACTTACATACATAGCCATATCAGCACAACTAATCAGGTGACAAATATAATTTAAACAAATAGGCACAGCAGGCACATAATTAAAAAAAAGACGTCAGTGAAAATGCATAGCAGCCAAGCGATGGATAATATACACAAGTAACAACCCTGTTCATTAATAAAACATTGTCAAAATCAGCAAATGTACGCAAGCATGTCGCTTCACAAGTAAATTCATAGAGCATAAAATTTAAAACAAAGTATAAATCACGTAATCCCAGGCAGCAAATTATGTATAAAGTGCATACCTAAGTAGAAATACGTTACCAGAAAAATAAACTCAATTAATAGTTACCTTTTTAGTTTATTACTTTCTTCCTCGAAATTACATTCTTCGTGAAGTTTTCTCGATAGCAAGTCTTCTTAATGTAGGACACGCACATAATTTAACTGAAGTTCTTAAATATTTTATACAACTGTATCCTGGAAAAACTGAACGTTAATGACATCAGTTATGAAGTCACTATAGCTTAATACTGAATTTAATCGGAGAAATTAGACTGTGTATTTGTATACGGCTGTCAGTGCATTCGCACTGAGCGCTCGATCAGCTGTACGTAAGCGTGACGTAGGAAGTAATTGTTTGCGGTCAACGGCTACCTTGTGAGACGCGCGGACAGACTGTCGCTTTGTGTATGTGCTGCCGCTAGAACACGGCTCGGTATCCCTGTATTCTCTGCGTGTTTACGTGTAACTGTTAATTTCTCAAAAGTATGTCATTCCACAAAAATTTTAACGTTCGATATATGACGTATTCCCTTAGAGCGCCGTGATTTCAGAGTTTCTACTTCGACAGTGTTATCATGAATAATTTTGCGAACTCTATATGGACCGTTATAAAGCAGAAAAAATTTGCGACACAAGCCTTTTCCTTTGTGAGACAAACGATGAGACTTAGTTAACACCTTTTGACCAACTGACAAAGTTTCTAAACGACCAGGACGTTTAGCCGATTTCTCTCTTCTAGCAGCCTCAGATGCAATATTTTGTAGAGCCAGGTTGACAACTTCAGAAAGGCGCAGTTTCCGTGTAGGCGGAAAAGGAGCGATTTCAGAAATACGATTTTTCGGTGCTTTATTTTTTAATATCAGTATTGGCGGTAAAGAAGTTGAATCACTAGGGAGTTCATTCATAATGTTTTGAAAAATATGAAGATACTGATCCCAAGTTCTGTGATTATGATGACAATAAAGACGACACAATTTATTGATGTCCTTCATCCATCTCTCTGACGCGTTAGAATGAGGGTGAAAAAGTGAAATGAAAATTGGTTTAACCTAACGACGCCGTAGAGTACGAAGCCAAATTTTAGAGCGAAACTGTGATCCATTATCTGATAAAACTTTATCAACATGACCCACTTCTTTAAGAAAATGTTTGATGAAAGCATTAGATACAGAACGAGCTGTTGCTTTGTGTAAAGGTGTAAAACACACATATTTTGATGTCAATTCCACTACTACCAAAATGTACGCATAACTATTAGTAAAACGAACCACTGGACTGAACTAATCGACTGCAGCCACCACCTTTAATCTCGCCGGAATGATAGGAGACAACGGTGCTCAGTGAGAAATAATTGGCGGCTTAGTGTTTTGACATAATTTGCATTTAATAATAACAAATCTAATACGTTTTTCCATATTACTAAAGTAGCAGTTTTATCATAATTTATGAAAGCATTTTCTGGGACCAAATTGTGCATAGCTGAAATGTTTATACCAAATCAAATTATTAACCCACTTATCAGGAATGCGAACTAAGAGAGTTGTCAACCGACTTTCGTTCAAAAAGAATATCATTGCGAACTAAATAATACTGTCTAATCGCTACGCTTTCCTTTGTCATAAGTCTGGTATCTATTGTCCTGTCTGTTGCGTCTGTCATTTTCAAAATTACCGCTTTAACGTTCGTTCCGATCATTCTCCCTTTTCTCCGAAAATCTACTGTGATCAACGTTACTGTAAAAATTACAAGAAGTTCCGTCGTCGTTGTCATACTCAAATTCTTGTAGTAAAGTCTTCAAAGTTTCAATGTGTTCTTTAGATCTTCCGGCTAAAACAATGTGTCGTATCGATTGTGGCAGCTTAGTTAAAGAAATACGAATTAATTCATTCGGGCTATAAGGGTTGGAAAGGAAGTGATTCTTTCGAATCATATCTTCAAAGTATTCTGCCGGCGTGCGGAACGCAGACTGTTTAAAATTACGCTGCATAATAAGGCTATGATTCTGTCTTGCGGCTTTTCGGACCAATATGCCGAGAGAAATGCATGATAAAAATCAATTAAATTACTACAATCTCTAATAAATGATTTAGTGGCCAATTTGGCGGAAGTGCGGACATAAATTAAACTAACCATGAACATGGATGTATGTCATTATTAGAATTGCCAATTAAATTTCCGAACAGTTAAAGAGTGTTTATAGTCAAAGTTTTTGCCTCGTGGCGACAAAGACCTACCGCGTCTGTCCCAGTCCGAATCTCGATTATTGTCAAGTTCGCGCGCCAAGCTTTCCTTGTTGCATCTCGTAAATAAAATAAATTATTTTCTTCAAAACCCCCCCGCTATCGGTGATTCTAAATTTCTTCTACTGTCTTTTCCTACGATTTCGCTTTCAATTTGTTTAACTTGCTTTCGTAAAGCCTCAAATTCCCTTTTAACGCATTCATTAAATTTTCCCCGAATTTCAACAGGTTTATTTATATTCTGGTAATCCTCTGTTTCTGCAAATTGCAATGGAGATGTATCATCTGAATTTCTGTCCCCATTTAAACTGAGAGTTGTCAATTTATCTGAAATCTCCTCAACTCCTTCCGATAAGTCAACTATTTGTTCTTTCTGTTTATGTACATCTTCCGTAAGTCTCGCGACTCGGGTTTCAGTATTGACACATTTAGTAGTTAACTGTTCATATTGGTGTTAGGTTATTTATTCTGTCATTTGGTACGGCTTCCTCGATTCTTTCAAATATAACTTCCTTATCGTGTGCACGTTGTAAATTTAACTGTGAAAATTTTTATACTATCACGTGATCACTTTCTTCCTGTTCTCTATCCTGTTCCTTTTGTCTAATTTCTATTGAAGTTAATCTATTATTGTGAGCATTCAAAATCGGTTATACTTCTTCTCTAATTTCTTTCTTTAATTCATCTTTCTGTTTTCAAAACATGTCCCTACTCGTGAGTCTAACCGTGTTGCCATTGTTCCCATCTCTGTTTTTAATTCAAATCCTAACTGTGTTTCCATTGTTCCCATATCAGTTTTAATTGTTCCTATTTGTGATCCCAAATTTAATATTGCATTCATCAACTGCTCCATATTAATTTGTTCGAAATTCTTTTCACCCCTAACATTTCCCGTAAAACTAACTACCTTCGTCATAGCCGTAAAGCTAACTGTGTTCGATACTATTCCAGAATCTTCTATCGTTAATCTCGTATTAAGAAAATTTTCCGATTGTGAAAAAAATTGAACTGGTTCCGGAGTATATTCCCGGCTTATTAAATGGTTTTCTACTCCATTATATAACACTATTCTCCTGTGTTGGTGAGTTCGCCATGTTAACAATTTCGTTATTGTGACTATCCGTCATTCTTGCGTTTTTCATCGATCGCGTAATCATTTACAAAACATACAAAACTCGCCACTATCCGAAAATTACACACAATATAACACTTTATCACCAACAATACCATTCACATGAAATTCTGCCCGACAAACACGATTAACGAACAATTAAAAAACAAAATTGTCAAACCTGCATACGACTCATCAAAAATTAAATTCTGCAAAAATACGATTAGAAGAATGACAAGACGACTACATATGTTTAATTACAAAATCTACACATGCAATACAGACTACAATTACTAAACTACAGATTACTACAACAATGCTACTGTTTACTATTTTTACTATCAAAATAATTCCAAGGGTCGATCCGAAGCAGCGGTCGCCACGTGCATGGGGCCTTAATTAAAAATATTAATGACTAAGGCAATAATTTTAGTAGCTGTGTGACCGGTTACGAAGTCTCTTAACCGGTTCGCCCTGACTAGTATTAGCACGCAATCTGACTGCATAAAATAAAAATAAAGAATGACAAGAAAATTCCATTAACACAATTGATTAATTAAGTCCCCTCGCACTATAAAAGCTACCAAACAACAAATCACAAGTGTAACTGTTCTGTGTGTGGTAGTGTGACTCAACGTACATGTATCTGGCTCGGATCTTTCTCAATACGAAAAAGTATTTTAAACACCATTTACAATGAACTAACTGAAAAACCAGAAATACTATAATTGCACATAGCAACCAGAATTACAAGTCTAATGAATGAACACGAGCCAGATGCCTTGTTGGCTGTACCTGTGAGCGGGAGGCATTGTCATTAAAGAAAACTTTAATACCTTTCTACCTCATTATATATTGACGAAAATTTTCCATTACACCAGCATCGTAAATAAAAATCCCATCTCTTCAAATACACTCTGACAATTGCAACTTCTTCCATCTATACATTACACCAACCGAACAGCATCTACTCTCTCGCCCAACAGAACAACAACTGCCCTCGACATCCTATGAACTACTACTGCACCAGTGGAGGCGGCGGAATAATAATCTTTGGCGCAATCTCTGGCGCTGTGACTCAGTGTAGCCACCTTTCACTATTCAGGTGGACGATGTATGAACACAGGTTCTAAGCACAGAGATTGACATCCATGGAACGATGTATTTGAGTGCTGTGGCTTCACTTTATTTAGTACTTCAGTGTCAAGGTTCAGCCGTGCCCTTTGGGAGGAACCATCCCAGAATTTGCCTGAAGAGATTTAGGGAAATCACGGCAAACCTAAATCGGGATGGCTGGACACTGGTTTCAACCACCGTCCTCCCGAAAGCGAGTCCATTGTGCTAACCACTGCGCCATTTCGCTCGGTTTAAATGCCTTCAACATTAATCGATCAGCTCATTATACACATCAAACACAAAAATTAATAAGTTGTCACTTTTCGTAACAAAGCCTACTCTGCCTTTGAAGTTCACTGTCTCTCCTCTTATACTAGTGAAAATGACGTCTCTGTGTACTAGTACACAGTCTTCGTTAGTGTAGCTTATAGCGTTGTGTGATGACACCTGGACCTTTCTTGTGCTTTGGGCATCTTTATTCTTCGTCCAAATAATCTTCTGTTCTTCTGTGCCGCTCTTCTGCTGAATTTTAAGATCTTGAATTGGCCTCAGGGGCCTTCTTTTTCATCTATCTACTCCTCTCCGACTATAGGTACAAAAAATCGTCTTTTCTTAAATTTCTTTACGTTGCTGCAACAAAGCTACTACAATAATTTGCTGCCTACTTCTTCATCTAGCCCACCCCTGCACGCTCACATTGCTTCCACTGTCTCCACGTTAAAAAATTTTCTTCTCTACATTACACGTTTCGATTATCGCTGTATAGAAACCTTTCTATATTCCGCGAAATTAGCAGCGATTTCCTCTAAAGAATGACGCTTTCCTTCCGTCCGACTTACCTCACCCACGTCCCAGCTTCAACTAATGTGCTCTCATTTCAGATGTTAGATTTTGTAAGTAATTAAAAACTGGTTGTGAATTGGTAATTTTTCTTTGGACGTACTAACCAATTGTACTGACGTTAATCCAGATTACTAAGATCTTAAAATGTTTTGAAACAAATGAGACAAATGGTATAAGAACGGTGCTCAAATGAATCTCAACAAGAAATAAGATTCTTCTTTAAGGTATTAAGAATATAAATTAGAGATGAAATTACTAGTATTGCATCAACAAAAGATAATAGCGTCCCTTTGGCCGCTGTGTACCGCATCACTGTAGGTCCAGAAGACAGTAGCAAACAACTGGTAAAGTACGAAACATTTTTTAGTAAATTTAGCGTATAAAATCCCAGTACAGCGCAGACTTCCGTTCTTGAATAAATATAGTAACGTATATGTGCGGTTGCGTGTATGTGAAACTGGTTTAATATAGCATTCGAATGTGTATCGTAACTTTCCTTTCTTTAACCCTACCGTTTAATACGGAGACATAACTACATACTCTCATTTTAAATAAAATGGTGCATAACATTCCAGTTCACGTATTTTTTTATTTTAATCGCTGTATACACTTTACGTTTTATTCCGAATTATGGCTTCAGATAGCTATTTACAAAACATTTCTAAAATGTTTACATTTAGTAATGGGAACTTGGAACTGGGACTCGCCATAGTTATTAGGAATTAAAAATGTTTCAATGTATGCAGAGATTAATTTCGTATTTGACACTTCTCCAACATCAACATCGACATAGAGGGGTCTCTTGGATAGGGAGCCTTAAAAAATCGTTTATTTGTTCTGATTTTCTCACGTACATTTTTAGTACATTAGGCAGCTGTAAATAACTGTACTGAAGGCTCTCTAGACACCAAGAAAAATGGTACCTGTATCTTCTTCATCATCTTTACGAACACAACATGATGGGTCTCTGTCAGACGATGGTACTGGTAACGAAGTTGATTACCAAAGTGGAGCACTACAGTCTCCATAAAATTCAACCTCTTCGAATATTAAAAAACTGTTCCGTGTTTATGTAAGGCATTGACGCCAGCAAGAAGGGTTTACAGTAATCTTCACGTGCTGTGACATTTCTTATAGATTGTAACACCTTGACATTTTTTTTCGTATCGTGGCGTGTTCTGTTGTTCCAGCGGTTTACAGACATTGTTAGCGGGAAGCAGACAGTCTTTCTGCGTACTATATGCAGGCCCTAATGCCACGGCTTCTGTGCGATCCTCCGCTCACATATTTTGCAGTTTTATTTTTCCGCTTGCGTGTAGTGAAAGAATAGAGAGACAGTGTTGCGGTCTTCCTTCGTGAACAAATTTAGAGATACAGAGTTTAATATCCACACTTTCATTTTATAGTCTTTCGCTTTGTTGCCGCCATAAACCATGAGAATCTTGACGAATTAATATGTTCCAACTATTCATTTTACGTAGAACCGAAACGTTTCAGGCTTTATCGACAGCTCGACAGTTTTATCTTGTGAGTTCAATGATGCCTGTCCATACAGTTGCTGTGACTCCTCTCAGCTTCGTTTTATCATCAAGGATTCCATTTCATATGAATCAGCCATGGAGTTCCCTGTACTTTCGTTGTTTCTAATATTTTTATTTACTCACGGTGCATTATAAATTGGTCACCACTCTGCAATGAACAAACTTACCTACCGTATAGCGGAAAACACGCCTTACTTTATTCTTGTGGTCTTCAGCATTCTCCTTCGAAGAAATTAATTTGGCTACTGAGTGCTCTGTATCTAGAAATTCACATCTTGCATTTTTTAGACTGAAACATGTTTCCGCTATGCTTAATTTTTCGCTCAGTACATAAATACCAGTACAACAGAACTGAGGTCGTTGGTTACCATCACTATTGTAATTTTTGGTGCCGTAACTTTTCTGTCTATCTGGTGTAGCTTTATGCTTGTTGGTGGCTATATGTAATCGTTAGTAGTAATTATGTGAAACTTGAGAATCTCGAGTTCCTATGTGCATAACTGTGTACGCTGTACGCAATCTCAATGAAGTCTTCATATCTGACCTCTTAGATGGGACTGCGTAAACTTTATTCTTATTTTTTATTTTGGACTTCTAATGCAAAATATTTATACCGTCTTTTAGCTGTACAACATGTGTATGTATGTTATCCAAACCCACATTTATATACATAGCTGTGTTAAGATTCTTGCATCATGACAACAAATCACCACGCGCGAAGTCTGTCTACCCATTGCCATGGAAATTCAACAATACAGTATTTCTTAACACATTGCTCTGAGTGCGATAGTACGTTTGGCCTAACAACACTAATTAACGCGCTTTTAGGATAAACATATATAGTAGTTGGAGGTAATCTCAATCACTACAAAATGAATGAGCACTCACTGTCCGTTAATGCACTATATAATCTCTGAGCGTGAGCCTAATAGTGGTGTGACTTACCTGTGCAACAAAGGAAACGTAGTCCTACTACATAACGCAGATGTAGTCATCTGAGACCAGATTAGCTGGAAAAAATCACACTGCTTTAGATATTAAGCAAATAAATCTCGCTAAGTGCAATGCGAGCAAGCTAAGCGCCAACAAATGTCACATTAGTAATGAGATCACGCCAGATGCAAGAAGTGTCTATATAACATTATTTTGGAGACTTTCGGAATACGGAAGGGGGATGTGAAGGGTCAGTAACGAAAACTATTGTGGTTTGGTTGTGTATTAAGTGCCATAATGAAAGAATATGAACATGTATGCATTGCTGATAATTGTTATTAAGAGTTACTGTAAATTTGTACACAGAATATGAAGCTTATGCAATGAACACTTCAGATAAAACTTCAACCTACATTCAGTACTTAAAAAAGGAAATGGTAAGGACTGATATGTCCTTTTCCTGAGTTCATGCATATTATCAATTGCTTACAAGGACACTGTTTTGATAACCACGACAGAAGTTGTTGTTGTTGTTATGTAAGTCTGCAGGCTTTCGTGGCCGTTGTCCCTGAAGTTAAAATCTTCTGGGTTATTAGGCCGCGTCTCGATGTTTGGACCCCTCTGCTGGGATCTTACTGAGGCTCTTCTGGTGTCCATTCCTGTTAGAACACTGAGGAAGATCCCAACAGTGGGGTCGAAACGTCGACCATTTTAGAAGAACCATGACGTGGCCTAATAACCCAGAAGATTTTTACTGTTGTTGTTATTGTTGTTGTTGTTGTGGTCTTCAGTCCAGAGACTGATTTGTTGCGGCAGCTCTCCATGTTACCCTATCCTGTGCAAGTTTCTTCATCTCTGAATAGCTACTGCACCTCACATTCGTCTGAATCTGCTTACTGTTTTCATCTCTTGGTAACCTTCTACGACTTTTACCCCCAACACTTCCAGACAATGCTAAACTAGTAACCCCTTGATGTCTGAGATACCCTTCTTCTAGACAGGCCTTACCACAATTTTCTTTTCTCCGAATTTCTATTCAGTACCTCATCATTAGTTACGTGATCTACCTGTCTAATCTTCAGAATTCATCTGTAGTATCACATTTCAAAAGCTTGTATAAATTGTTTATCGTACATGTTTCACTCCCATACATGGGTACTCGCTTCTCAGAAAATACTTGCAAGCACTTACATCTATACTCGATTTCAACAAATTTCTCTACTTCAGAAACGTTTTTCTTGCCGTTGACAGTCTACATTTTGTATCCTCTCTACTTCGGTCGTTATCAGTTATTCTACTGTCCAAATAAAAAAATTCATCTGCTACTTCAAGCGTTTCGTCTTTTAATCTGATTCTTGCAGCATCGCATTATTCATTCGGCTGCATTCCATTATCCTTATTTTGCTTTTGTTAATGCTCATTTTATATTCTCCTTTCAAGACACTTTCCAAGTCCTTTGCTATCTCTGGCAGAATTATAGTATCATAGCCAAACCTCGAAATTTTTATTTCTTCTCCCTCAACTTAAATTCCTCCTCCAAGACGCAATATTGAAAAATCTAAAACTCAAAATTCTCTACAAACACGACATTCCGTTTCGTGCAACACAAGCACACGTGAATGCGTAGTCAGACATTAGTTTATTCGGTATGTTCCAAGTTACAGCAACCGCATTCCGAAATCAGCACGTGGCAAGACAGCACCTCCGTTTCTACCAACGCTGAAGAAAAAGTGTTCACCAGCGTGGACGAACTACTGGACAACAATACAACCAAAGGCATAGGAGACAGGTGATACGATCTGTACAGAGAGATGTTGCTACAGGCTTACGCTGTACATTGCTTTTTAGCGGGCACCGCCATGTTTGTAGCCCCTAAACATTAGCAGACTACTGTTTACTATTTTAGGAAATGGAAGAATTTTATGGAGTTTTAACAATAAGAGTGTCTTCCGTGTACATTCCAAGATTAGGGCGCTACTCGGTTCTGCGATAGATGATTTGACGCTTAGGAAGCCCTGGCACATGTAAAACTCCATGTCAATGTGGGAAGGCTCACACAGGCAGTTATATTCCCACATTTCAGGACAGGTGCGTGGAATATCGCCCTTATACGAGGCTAAAACAGCCGGAAAACTTGGCTGTAGCAGAACATTGTTTAAACAAAAGACGTGGGGATGAAACTTGACGAATTGTGCTAGTTGCCAACACTTCTGGTTTCTGTAACAGTGTGTACAAACAGACAGCTGAAATTATGTTGGCGGATAATTTGATTAATAGAGACGACAGGTTCCCTCTTAGGAGGACATGGAACACTGTACAATCCCGAATCAGAACAGAACGTTCATGGGTGAGGCCTGTCCGAGTGCTCCAAAATAATCATTGAGTGTGATATATCGTTGCTGTCGATGTTCTACTAAGGGCGGCGACACCTGACCGGTCATCGACAGGAGAACTGTGGTGTATGTATGGTACAGTGGCCTATGTAGGACTTCGATCTGCAGCCTTGGCTTCAGTTCTCAGCGGGACTCAGCAGCCTCCTGAAGATGGCGAACAGATGGATCGGCGAAATATTGAACCGAGATGATTTTACGATCTGGTAGCAAACCTGAAGAGATTTTTCAAGATTTATTACGTAGGGAAAGCCTACGAAGTCACGTACTGACTACAACTACTTCTTATTCTTAATTTCCGTCATGTCCACGCTACCACTTGTTTTAAATAGTAAACATTAATGTGCTTTCCTGAATAAAGAACTGTCAGGAAAACATTTTCGGACTTTTCCTGGCCTTAAAAGCATATGTAATCCACTAATACAACGCATTTGGCCTCGTAAAAGTAAATTTATTTTTCTCACACGTTTCAAAGAATCACGAAGTGAAGCGCGGGATGTGAAAAGCCTGCTTTCGTAACCCGGCATTTTCCTTAATACGGAATGACGAAATTTATGATCAGTTTATGTACTCTTCCCCAAGATACGGAGAAGACGGTTTGCAATATTTCCTTCTCACAGCGTTCAACATGAGCACTACTCGAGTCGTACTGACGGGAAATCTAACAAACTTACAGGAACAAAACCACTGCAGTAAAACTAACCGGCGCATCTAAAATTCATGTATAGGACCACAAAAGAAGAAATCCTCTGAACGTTTCCCCTGACGAATGAGATGTGCTTCCTTAACACTTTACATTGTAATCATAAGGACCAGAGCGCCTGTAAATGATGCCAGCTGACATTTTTTACAAAAAGCGTCCAGCACAAGCTGATATTGGGGGCTACTAACATGACGAACGTCGTCTTATGTTCGTGAAGTCACTAATTTTCTCCTTATTATATCTCGATGCTTCTACATACGTACTCAGAAAATAGGCTTTCCGTGTCATATATCAAAAACAAAATTCCATGTCTCATAATACAGAAGCATTACATATTATTCACTAAGATGTCAGATCTGTTTGTTTCCAGCATATCTAACACGTTTCCTGGAGGTGGTTTGTCTGCTAATACTCTAAATACTTTTTTGAATAGGACATTTAGTACAATGTAACGAAATATTCTGTACTCACCTACAGTTCTTAACTCGTGTGTCTTACAAGCTGTACGTGATAGACTGAAATCTCCTACCACCATTTTGACATGACCTAAGACTTCCCAAATTTTCTCTGCAGCGATTCATGTCTCGGTACTTGATATGGGCACAGCATTGTAAAATCAGAGTACAATTTTATGCTGAATTTTGAGGTTTTTCTAGACACTTATTACCTTGTATTTTTCTCTTCATTTGTCTAATCATACTTGTCAATACTTTTTAGTGCAAAATAAGCATAATCCAGTGGTGTCCCTCCTCTGATTTTTTTTTTACATTCTATCCTTCATTTGCAGTTTCATAAATATTTACTTGCAGGTTATGCCCACATTTTATTACAAGTATGTGCACGTTGTTACCGTCAATCAATGGCGGTAATTTGTGGGCCTGGGAATCTTTTGAGTACATATCTATCATCCGAAGCATAGAGGAACCGAGTTAACTAGCATACCACATGTCACTCTTCATTCCTCTTGGTTTCGTATGACTCTTCACTAGATTCTATGGCTGATGACTAAGAGAGATGTACTTAAAACATGCTACTACGTTTACCGGACTTGAAACTGGGAGGCTTTTATTCGTTGGGGCATTTGAAAGTTCTTGTGTACTGAGCACAATGAAAAACAGAGGCGATGTGCCCGTGTTGTGGAAGGTTGGAGGACCACACACGGAACTCCAGGGGTATAGAGCACACAAGAGATTCAATATGCCGGTGATTTGATTCATTTTTTAATGTTCACGATGTAACATCTGCCGTTTTATCTACGCCTATCTATTTAAGTATGACTTTCATGTATGACGGCGGATTTGCCGGCTACTGCGGCCGAGTGGTTCTAAGGGCTCTAGTCCGAAACCGCGCTGCTGCTACGGTCACAGATTGGAATCCTGCCTCGGGCATGGATTTGTGATGTCCTTAGGTTAGTTAGGTTTAAGTAGTTCTAAGTCTAGGGGACTGATGACCTGAGATGTTAAGTCCCATAGTGCATAGAGCCATTTGAACCATTTGAGCGGCGGACTTGCGCACAAAATTCTCATTTGAAACACAGACGTGCACAGATGTTGATAAAGCTGAGTTTCATAATATTTATCTCAGCAAGGCTCATGTTCGTAAGTGACATGAAGTGAAGAAGAGCGTGTTCATTTCCTTTATTAAAACATTCGACATCCTGCTGTCCGGTCTTTATGGCAAGCAGAGCGCTCATATTGCCTTATTAAAGATAAAAGATGAATTTCTCCAACTTAACAATTCTTGGTACAAGCAAAGCACAGGGAAGAGCATCGTTGCATCGCAAGCTAAACTTTAGAATACGCCATTAGTGAAGGTATCAGCGCACTTAGTTAAAAAAAAGGTTGAAATGGCTCTGAGCACTATGGGACTCAACTTCTGAGGTCATTAGTCCCCTAGAACTTAGAACTAATTAAACCTAACTAATCTAAGGACATCACACACATCCATGCCCGAGGCAGGATTCGAACCTGCGACGGCAGTGGTCTCGCGGTTCCAGACTGCAGCGCCTAGAACCGCACGGCCACTTGGGCGGCTACTTAGTTAAACTTGTGGTATTTTAGTTGAGAGAATTTGTGGATGGTGAGTGATCGAAACATCACTGCAAGGCAGTAGAATTATCTAAAAATCTTACGTTTTCAGAAATTTACTTCTCTCTGACCCCTTTCTGCGATCGGGAAATAATACCGCTGACCTTTGAAAGCTGGCGCTGAAATTTATTACAAATGTTGATTCTCGGTGTCTAAACCTAAATAGATAGCAATATAAACGACACTGGTGAAGTTACAGACACTTAGTTTTATTTTTGAAAAGAGTACACGAGTGGTTTACTTACCATCAACATCAAAGCGCAGGATATATAATTTCTTAATAATAAAACACTCTGTATATCTGCAAACAAAGGTGTTGCCAGTATGTTTCTTGAAAGAGATTCGCATTACAAAAAAACTTTCTCTTTACTGTTTAACTATGAGAATCGGATACAATTGATGTAGACTGTAATACTTACAAACTTCTCAGGATGAACAATGCTTAAACCTTCTGGTAAATAAACAGCAGTTATTTAAGCCCCTTAAAGTGTACCAACAAGAAGTCTTTTAAATAAAGCCTTAACTATAAGCTAAGGTGTCGGAGGTAGTTAGCTTCTTTAACCTGTACCGGTGTGACTCCGGAATTTGCTCGAAACCCATAAACGCAGCTCTCACCATCTCCCTCCTCGCTGCTTTCTTCCGGGGACTACTTGTTTAAGAACAAAGAGGCATACTGCCGAGATAAAGTTGCCTCGCGCTTTAGAATTAACGAGGACATCTATCTTAATTAGGACGTTCCAGAAAGAGATAAATGCACTGCTGCGTATAATTCCTCTTAATTAGGGCGTTATTAGAAATGAGAATAATATGAAATATTAA
The DNA here is from genome assembly GCF_021461385.2 of Schistocerca piceifrons. Lineage (NCBI taxonomy): Eukaryota > Metazoa > Arthropoda > Insecta > Orthoptera > Acrididae > Schistocerca > Schistocerca piceifrons. The sequence continues at coordinate 610,791,072 of NC_060142.1, read as the reverse complement.
TATGCTGAGGTCTTGCAGGTGGAAATGAGGGGGTTATTTACAGCAGCTAGGAAGCACTTACTTCTCTAAGAATTCGTGAGAGAGACAGTAAGTTATTTATGTCGCAAGTGCCTCTTAACTTCCGGAACCATGCCGCACGGGAAACACCGTAAAGTAATGGCGAGAAATGTTTAAAAGGCGTCAGTAGACAACCGCTGCAAGTTTTAATAATTTTAACGCACAGAGAACACCATCTCAGTCTTATGTCCATGGTAATGTGGCTAAAGTTTATCCAGTAGAAAGCAGTACACAAAGTGTTATCACTTTTTCGTTATATATCTACATCTACATCTACATCCATACTCTGCAAGCCACCTGACGGTGTGTGGCGCAGGGTATCTTGAGTACTTCTATCGGTTCTCCCTTCTATTCCAGTCTCGTATTATTGGTGGAAAGAACAATTGTTGGTATGCGTCTGTGTGGTCTCTAATCTCTCTGATTTTATCCTCATGGTCTCTTCGCGAGATATACATAGGCGGGAGCAATATACTGCTCGACTCATCGGTGAAGGTAAGTTCTCGAAACTTCAACAAAAGCCCATACTGAGCTACTGAGCGTCTCTCTGGCAGTCTTCCACGGGAGTTTTATCTATCATCTCCGTAACACTTTCGCGATTACTAAATGATCCTGTAACGAAGCGCGCTGCCCTCCGTTGGAACTTCTCTATCTCTTCTATTAACCCTATCTGGCACGGATCCCAAACCAGTAAGCAGTATTGAAGCAGTGGGTGAATAAGTGTATTGTAACGTACTTCCTTTCTTTTCGGACTGCATTTCCTTAGGATTCTTCCAATGAAACTCAGTCTGGCATCTGCTTTACCGACCGATTAATTTTATATGGTCATTCCACTTTAAATCACTCCTGATGCCTAATTCCAGATTATTTATGGAGTTAACTGCTTCCATATGCTGACCTGCTATATTGTGGTTAAATGATAAAGGATCTTTCTTTCTATGTATTCGCAGCATGTTACACTTGTTTACATTGAGATTCAAATGTCATTCCCTGCATCATGCGTCAATTCGTTGCCGTTCCTCCTGCATTTCAGTACAATTATCTATTGTTACAACCTCTCAATACACTACAGCATCATCCGCAAAAAGCCTCAGTGAATATCCTATGTTATCAACAAGGTCATTTGTATATATTATGAATAGCAATGGTCCTACGACACTCCCCTGCGGCACACCTGAAATCACTCTTACATCGGAAGACTTCTCTCCATTGAGAATGACATGCTGCGTTCTGTTATCAAGGAACTCTTGAATCCAATCACACAATTGGTCTGATAGTCCATATGCTCTTACTTTGTCCATTAAACGACTGTGGGGAACGGTATCAAATGCCTTCCGGAAGTCAAGAAACACGGCATCTATCTGGGAACCCGTGTCTATGGCCCTCTGAGTCTCTTGGACGAATAGCGCCTGCTAGAGTTCACACGATCGTCTTTTTCGAAACTCACACTGATTCCTACACAATAGATTTCTAGTCTCCAGAAAATGTATGGTCATGAGAGAAATCTGAAACTTAACTGACGAGATGAAATATTGTGTAATCTATTTGCAATAAATGTAAATCATAGTGAGTAACATGCTATTGCTGATAGAATATACATTATTTTACACTTGACGAGAGCCACCGATTGTAACATTTCCTAGGCCGTTGTACTACTTTGTAACATCCCGTCTGAAGAATGACAAACCCTAACTTCTGACGTAGTGGACCCCTTGGTCTGACTGGTACGATAAGAGGTAGATATACAGGGGTGCGTGACAGGTCCTCTTTGTGACTTACCTGCGCGGTGGCAGCGTAGTCAGCCTCCGCACTTTCTCGACCTGTAATCTTACCTTCCCTTACCTGCAGTTCAGCCTCTCATACGTTATTTGTCACCCTGTGGGTTCTGGACTTACCAAATACAAGGAACTAAGGTTGTGGAGAGGAATGCCGGTGCTACTAAATAATGCCACGCAGCTCTGATTAAAAGCAGTTATATTCTACAGACTGGCAACGGCCATGCCACAGTGGATACACCGGTTCCCGTCAGATCACCGAAGTTAAGCGCTGTCGGGTGCGGCCGACATTTGGATGGGTGACCATACGGGCCGCCATGTGCTGTTGCCATTTTGCGGGGTGCACTCAGCCTAGTGATGCAAATTGAGGAGTTACTCGACAGAATAGTAGCGGCTCCGGTCGAAGAAAACCATCATAACGACCGGGAGAGCGGTGTGCTGACCACACGCCCCGTCTATCTGCATCATCAGTGAGGATGATACGGCGGTCGGATGGCCCCGATGGGCCACTTGTGGCCTGAAGACGGAGTGCTTTACTCTACAGACTCGATGGCCTCAATATCCTTTGATAAAATATAATACAAACAAGTTTGCACGCCAGGATCCAGCCAGACAGCGGTCAGACGAATATGCCCCTTAAGTGGGTTTAAGACCACTGTGGGATACCGATTGCCTTTGCTTGCTGTCTCAATGACGCTACTCCAAATTTTGATCGTTTTAATATCATTCACTCAGCTGCCACGCAGGTCTTTTAGTGCACAAGACCAGGATCGTGTATTACCTGATGCGATGGAACTTACACTTGATACACCACATAAAAATAAGCATGATCGCAACCAATTGGTTATAATGATCATTGGCAGAAAACGAAACCAGAATTGCAACAGCAGGAGCGAGAACAGCAGCTGACTTACCGAGTACAATGGCTGTCGTGTTGATGCGTGCACTAAGCTTTGCTCAATTAACTATTTGCGTCTATACCTCTGTAATCGTCACATACTAAGATAATCAATCTTTCACAGTCAAAATAAATTCACCACCTACGCGAACGTTACTTTGTCGTGGTCTTACGCAGAATTAGCCAAAGTGCAAAGCTTAGTTGATAATCTTGCGGGAGGGCAACTACCGGCCGGTCTAACCGCTAGTCCTCAACAATGGCGAGCTCTGCGCTCCTTCTCCCCCACTAATCCGCTTGTGGCGTCAGCCACCGTCTGTGCACTTAAAACAGGCACATTTTACCTTATACTTTCGCTGTTGCTTTCTGCGCAAATACACTTTCGATTTACACTCTTCTGCAAATTTTTCTATGGCACTCTGCTCTAATTCAAAGTTTTTTTCTAACAAACTACTTTTTTACCCTTCGGCAGCTTCTGGTCGGACCAGTCCACCTTCTCTATCTCCAAGGGGTGGTCGCCTATGGATGCTGCGTCGTATTTCTAAGGCACCCCTGACTTTTCTGTGTCCTTCCGCCCTCACGTTCTTGCAAGTCGCCGTGCTGGACTATCGCGCCCGACTCGGCTCTTGTCGTAACCCTTCAGCACGCTACCTCTTCTCTGGCCGTCAGCCCGTTTGCCATCCCGCTGCATTCTGATAGGCGCTCGGTTAATTAAAAAGGTCAGCACTTTAGTTTTTATGCCCGTGCAACCACCGGGTTTATTCTCAGATATCACTTTAGTTTTTATGCCCGTGCAACCACCGGGTTTATTCTCAGATATCACATGAAGTTCTTAAAACTATTGCTTATTTGAAGCGTGGTCATTCATGTACAGCACATTGGCACGTTTCACGATGACAACACTCATGCGCTCGCAGATATGCTTGCTGTAACAGCATCACATTTACTTCACGAGCTTTTCCAGAATATAATTCCTCCTTACTGAATATAACGTGTTTTCCCTTGTTGGGTAAGCAACAATATAGCTTGGAACGAAGTACGTTTAGAAAACGAAACAACCTTTTGTTTTAATGCACTGTCAACGAATGCAACTAAAGAGGCGTAATGAAATCTGGGACTGGACAACGCTGGAACTGGAAATCAGATATATCATTGTTAACACGACTGAAAACGTAGCTTGTGACAGTTAGTGACAGTGCACAAGTAACCCAAAGTCTAACACAAAACGTAAATGGTGTATTACTCTACAAAAATCAGCCGGAGGTTTAAACCTGTAACATGCATCGTAAAATAAATACTTTGTAACTGGTAACAGTAAACATGTTTCAATCGAGGCAAACAAAAATCACGGTACAACCAAATCAAAGATGTCCGCATTTAAATGTTTATAAATTGTTTTTAAAATGAGAAGTGAACGGTAATCCACATCTATACCAATAGTCCGTAGGAACAACGATAATTGGTGATTCTGCGAATGAGTTCTAATTACTTTGACTTCCCCATCAGCGACCTTTGAGAGATGTATGGGGAGAAGGTAATACACTATCTGATCAAAAATACTCACGCATATATTAGTGGACATTAATACGGGGTGAGACCACCCTTCGAGTTCATGACGTCTAGATCTCATATACGGACTCTTTCAGGTTTCTGAATGCCTTTAGAGGAATGGCAGCCCATTCCTCCTCAAGAACCGATACCACAGAAGATAGCGGTGAAGGTTAGGATTTGGAGCGAAGTCAAGGTTCTTACGCATCCAAAGGCCGTTCCATTGGGTTCAGGTCTCAAGGCTGGCAGGCCAATCAGATTCACGAATGTTATTTTCCACGATCTATTGCCGCACATATCCTCCTTTATGAAAAAGGTGCACCGACACGCTGACGCAGCCAGCGTCCTCGAACTATTCCTCTACTGTGCGCAAACACAATTATGTAAAATGCCTATCTGCATTTAGTTTTCTTATACACAATGAGTCTACTCACGATAAACACCCCCATACTGTAATACCAGCTCCTGCGTTCTTCACAGTTCACACTACACGTAATGGCAGCTAATATTCTTTGGGCATTCGCCTAATCCAAACCCTTCCGCTGGACATAGTGTGATTCATCATTCCAAACCACTCACTCCCATTCATCCACTGTGTAGTGGTCTCGTCCTCTACACCACTGCAAGACTCGCTTAGCTCTGGGTACAGAAATGAGTGGTTCATGAGGAGAAACTCAAACATTGCACCTCAGTCTTTTCAGCTCTCTACGCACAGTTATCGTGCTAGCTGTAGTAGTCATAGTACTACCCCCACGAGTCATTTCTTCTGCTGGTTTGATGAAATTTCTTACAACCACCTTCCGCTATGCTCAGAGGTCTCTGTTCGTCAGTACATGAGGTGCACCTGGTCTTCATTTAGCCGTGCTCATTATTTCGCAACTGCACGTCACAATCACGTCACCAACAGTCGACTTGGATAGCTTTACATAGGTCGAATGTCCCTGATGGGTTTTCTGCTCAGGTGTCATCCAACGGCTAGTTCACATGAAAAGTAACATAACTCTCGTGGCCGACCGATTTTACTGTTGTAGCTACTCTACTGATAATGCCATGCTCCATGACTCTATTTGTACTAGTGAATCCGCCAGTGGTGACATAAATGTGGTGAATTCTGTATTACATTGGGGTGTGATCAGTTGAAGGACTGCATGATAAACCCTGTGCTGTCTTACAATACATTTATTCACAACCGATTTCGAACATTGATCATGTCCACAGTGCTTAAAAAGCATGACGTCTGAAGTTGTCCCAATATTTTTCCATTGTGAAGATGATCAATGGTGGAAATCAATTGTGAACAAAAATATTTTAAAACAGCACATTGTTTGCCATGCAATTCTCCAAAGGTACTGATATTGTTGACAGTCACGCGAAAAAAAAAATTGCCTTTGATAATTTAGTGTACAGTTCCTCAGGGTAGTGTTTGGGAGACGTAGAGTTCTAGGTGGATCATGTGTCGCGCGTTCTATCAAGGGAAACTTTGTGTTACCTAATCCGCTAAAACATCATTTTAGAGATATTTCGAAAACAGCCTATAACGCAAGATTTAAAGTTTATTTATTACTCATACGCTTCGACCCTTTGGGGTCATGTGTGACTTGTTCAGTAACTATTCTTTCTTCCCAATTCCTCTTCATTCCTGCACTCCCCGTCTTTTTCCCAGATTCCATGTTTTCATGTTGAGTCTGATATCAGCCCTCAAAGGACCAACCACTTTTTCCTTTAACTGAATTATCTAGCACTGTAGCACACCGAATTTTTTCGCTTATTCCAATTGTTTTTTAATCCGCTCGCCACCCTCCCCCGACTTCTTACATCCAGTTGTTCCCTCTTAGACAAGTTGCATTCCTTATCGCCTTGGTCAACGCTTTTTTTTTCTATTGGCGTACCAGCAAAACTTCGTCTTATCTTCCGCATCATGCTTGAAACTGGTCCAACACTCTCATATATCTCCTGCCTTAACCTTTATCTTGTTCTTCCTTGCCCGATTACATCTACATCTACACCTATACTCCGCAAGCCAAATGTCCGTGTGTGGCGGAGGGTACCTTGAGTATCTCTATAGCTTCCTCCTTCTATTCTAGTCTCGTATTGTTCGTGGAAATAAAGATTGTCGGAATACCTCTGTGTGGGCTCTAGTCTCTCTGATTTTATCCTCATGGTCTCTTCGCGAGACATACGTAGAAGGGAGCAATATACTGCTTGACTCTTCGGTGAAGGTATGTTCTCGAAACTTCAACAATAGCCCTTACCGAGCTACTGAGCGTCTCTCTTGCAGAATCTTCCACTGGAGTTTACATGTCATCTCCGTAACGCTTTCGCGATTACTAACTGATCCTGTAACGAAGCGCGCTGCTCTCCGTTGCATCTTGTCTATCGCTTCTATCAACCCAATCTGGTACGGAACCCACACCGGTGAGCAATATTCATTCAGTGGCTGAACAAGTGTACTGTAACCTATTTCCTTTGTTTTCGGACTGCATTTCCTTCGGATTCTTCCAATGAACATCAGTCCGGCATCTGCTTTACCGACGAATAATTTTATATGGTCATTCCATTTTAAATAACTACTAATGCCAGCTCCCACATAATTTATGGATTTAACTGCTTCCAGTTGCAGACCTGCTATATTGTAGCTAAATGATAAAGGATCTTTCTTTCTATGTATTCGCAACACATTACACTTGTCTACATTGAGATTCAATTGCCATTCCCTGGACCATGCGCCAATTCGTTGCAGATCCTCCTGCATTTCAATACGATTTTCCATTGTTACAACCTCTCGATATACAACAGCATCATCCGCAAAAAGCCTCAGTGAACTTCCGATATAATCCACAAGGTCATTTATATATATTGTGAATAGCAACGGTCCTACGACACTGCCCTGCCTCACACCTGAAATCACTCTTACTTCGGAAGACTTCTCTCCACTGAGAATGACATGCTGCGTTGTGTTATCTAGGAACTCTTGAATCCAATCACACAATTGTTCTGATAGTCCATATGCTCTTACTTTGTTCATTAAACGACAGTGGGTAACTGTATCAAACGCCTTCCGGGAGTAAAGAAACACGGCATCTACCTGGAAACCCGTGTCTATGCCCCTTTGAGTTTGGTGGACGAATAGCGCGAGCTGGATTTGACATGGTCGTCTTTTTCGAAACCCATGCTGATTCCTACAGAGTAGATTTCTAGTCTCCAGGAAAATCATTATGCTCAAACGTAATACGTGTTCCAAAATTCTACAACTGATCGACGTTAGGGTTATAGGTCTATAGTTCTGCACATCTGTTCGACGTCCCTTCTTCAAAACGGGGATGACCTGTCCCGTTTTCCAAGCTTTTGGAACGCTACGCTCTTCTAGAGACCTGCGGTACAACGCTGCAAGAAGGGGGCCAAGTTCCTTCGCATACTCTGTATAAAATCGAACTGGTATCTCATCAGGTGCAGCGGCCTTTCCTCTATTGAGCGATTTGAATTGTTTTCCTATCACTCTGTCATCTATTTCGACATCTACCATTTTGACATCTGTGCGACAATCTAGAGAAGGATATACAGTGCAGTCTTCCTCTGTGATACAGCTTTGGAAAAAGACGTTTAGTACTTCGGCCTTTAGTCTGTCCTCCTCTGCTTCAGTACCATTTTGGTCACAGAGTGTCTGGACATTTTGTTTTGATCCATCTACCGCTTTGACATAATATCAAAATTTCTTAGGATTTTCTGCCAAGTCAATACATAGAGCTTAAATTTCGAATTTGTTGAACGCCTCTCTCATAGCCCTCCTCACACTTCATATCGCTTCGCGTAACTTTTGTTTGTCTACAATGCTTTGCCTATGTTTTGTTTGCTGTGATGTTCCCTTGATTCCGTAGCAGTTTTCTAACTCGGTTGTTGCACCATGGTGGCTCCTTTCCATCTTTTACGATCTTGCTTGGCACATGCCCATCTAATGCATATTGTACGACGGTTTTGAAATTTGTCCACTGATCCTCAACAATATCTGTACTTGAGACCAAACTTTTGTTATTTGCCGTCAAATACTCTGAAATCTGCATTTTGTCACTTTTGCCAAACAGAAAAATCTTCGTACCTTTTTTAGTATTTCTATTTACGGCTGAAATCACCGATGCTGTAACCGCTTTATGATTGCTGATTCCCTGTTCTACGTTAACTGTTTCAAATAGTTCGGGTCTGTTTGTCACCAGAAGGTCTAATATGTTATCGCCACGAGTCGGTTCTCTGTTTAACTGCTCAAGGTAGTTTCCAGATAATGCACTTAAAGAAATTTCACTGGTTTGTTTGTCCCGACCACCCGTTATATACGTCTGAGTCTACCAGTCTATATCCGGTAAATTAAAATCTCCACCCAGACCTATAACATGGTCGGGAAATATACTCTACATATTTTCCAAATTTTCCTTCAGGTATTCTACCACCACAGCTGCTGAGCCACGGGGCCTATAGAGACATTTCATTACCATGATTGAGCCTGCTTTAACCGTGACCTTCACCCACATTATTTTACATTTCGAATCTCCTTCAATTTCCTTCGATACTATTGCACTTTTTGTCGCTATAAACACGCCTCCCCCTTCACTGTCCATCCTGTCTCTGCGGTATACATTCCAATCTGAGTTTAGAATTTCATTACTGTTTACGTCTGGTTTCAGCCAACTATCTGTCCCTAGTACTATATGGGCATTGTGACCGTTTATTAATGAGAGCAGTTCTGGGACCTTTCTATAAACGCTTCTGCAGTTTACCATTACCAAATTAATATTGTCATTCCCTGTTTAGTTTTGCCTACTGCCACCTTGTCGCGTCTCAGGAGGCGTCTTGTCGGGCCTAGGGAGGGAATTCTCTAACCTAAAATACCCACATGTGCACTCCACACGTACTCTGCTACTCCAGCTTCCTGCGTGTAGTGCACGCCCGACCTATTCAGGGGGACCCTACATTTCTCCACCCGATAGCGGAGGTCGAGAAATTTGCACCCCAGATCTCCGCAGAATCGTCTGAGCCTCTGGTTTAATCCTTCCACTCGGCTCCAAACCAGAGGACCACTATGTGTTCTGGGAACGACACTACAAGTAATTAGCTCAGATTCTACCCCGCGAGCGAGGATTTCTGCCTTCACCCACTCCGCCAACAGCCTGTTGTCTCTCAAGATGTTTCTTTCCTTCTTCTCCACCCGAATTCTGACTCTCTAGCCCAAGGTGGGCATCTCCGTTCCTACAATGCGAGATTTACATTCCTGGGCAGGTTTATCCTTTCATAGACTGTCTTTGCCGCAGTTAGGCATTAATCCTGCAGCGATTGTGTGAAAACGAATCAAGAAAACGATTTCCTAAACCAACTAATGCATTCAGCGCTCCACTACAGTAACCAAGAGTAGAAACGCTACGTGGAAGAAGATGAGACCTGAAGAACTACTTCCTGATCAAGCATAACAGGTAGAAACATTAAGATCATGCGCCCTGACCATTCTGTCATCATAAGGAATATATATGTTCTTTGAAAGTGTTGTTTCTGTGTGGTCTCAGTGTTTTGTAAATAAGAAACAGAACAGACGCAGCTCACTTATTAGTGTATCGCACATGCTCAACTTCTATCGATACTCAAAGTTTACAATAGACAAATAACACAGCCAACAGGTTGCAAATAACTGTTTAACACAGTTACCTGGGTCCTGACACCTCCAAGGATGTCTTGTGAAAATGAAAATTTTTAAATTCCTATAAAATAGTAAATAGAAAAATAAGTTACATTAACCAACATGAAAAAAGTCGTATCATAAAAAGGCTTCTTACATAACATCACATTGCGAGAAGGCCACATTCAGATTTTACAGCACACGTGCTGAAGTCAAAAATAAAAAATTTGAAACGTTCTAGCCTTAAATATGTACACCTTGCAAGGAACAATATCAGACTGAACGGCACTGTGGCTTTCATTGCTGCTGCGAAATCAATAGAGTTGCGCCTCCTATCAGGTATGCACACTGACATATTCCATTTAAGACATTACAGCAGAAATAATTGACTTAAACAACATTTAATTACAAAAAAGAACAATATGCAAAGGACGAGAGCTTAATTTATTTTTATATCACAAGTGAAACTAGTAAACTGTGTACAGGAGCAACTGTGGACTTCAGATTGTGAATAACAATTTTCTTCAAGTTATTGTTAGTGGACAAACGTCATTTTGCATCCATATTTTCTTAAGTACAAGACAATAAATTCTGTAAAAAAACAGGGCCTCAAAATGGACTGGAAAAACTTTATACTAATTACTGTCAGAAATAGCACTGAGCCCTAAATTAGTATCTTTAGCGTCCGTTTTAACTTTGTAGATGTTTTCAACTAACAAGGGATCATAACCGTTATTAACTGGAAGAAAGGTCACAGACTCGACGTGGTCGAAGAGTTGGTGATTTTCAGCCATATTTCTAAGAACGATGGGCTCATCTTCAACAAACAGTTATAATTACATACCAAAAATTTTTCCAGTGCCTTTCATGCTTTACTCGCAGTCCTTTTATTCCTTTATTTTGTTGGATGTTTTCCTGTCTCTATTTCTGGAATATCTTTTTCCTCAAATTTCAAACAGGTATATACCACTAAAGTTTCCTTCACACAGACCTTTTTGGGATTGCGTAGCTGTTGGTGTAAATACTCTACAATATTCTGTACTTTACGTAGTGGGTACTTCAGTAAAGTCTACTTGACTACTTCGTATTTTCAAAAATAAATTAAACTTTCATCCTTTGAATTTTCTTCTTTTTTATAATTTACTGTTGTTTAATTCGATTATCTCTGTTATAATGACTCAAATGGGCAAACGTCACTGTGCGAGCCGATAGGCGGATTTATCGTAGATCACTTGAGCACGAAGGGTGCCTAGCGACTGAAAGAAAGAGCAGGTTGTTTCCGTTTTTAAGAAGAGCCGTAAGGCAAGTGAACACAATTATAGACCCGCATCGTTGACGTCAATACATTATAGAATTATGCAACATGTTTTAACTCAAGATTTGTGACACTTATGGAGAATGAAAATCTCCTCCATAAAAATCATCAAGGATTTTGCAAACAGAGATCCTGTGAAACTCAGCACAATCTGTTTCTCCATGAGATCCACAGCGCCGTAGATAACGGCAGTCAGGTTGATGCAGTGTTTCTTGACTCCAGGAAGACATCTCACACCATGTTGCACACACTGCCATTTAATCACAAAAGAAACTAGCCTATCGAGAACCGGAGGAGGTTTGCGACTGGATTCAAGACTTGCTTGCAAACAAAACTCAACACATCCCACTTATCCGAACAAAATCGACAGGGGCATATCTAACTTGCGTAGTACGCTAAGGAAGTATGATAGGACCGTTACTGTTTACAATATACGTAATTGATCTAGTGGAAAGCGTCAGATGCTCCTTAAGGCCGTTCGTAGATGATGCGGTTGTCGATAAGACAGTATTTGCAGAATGACCTCCCAAGAATTGATGAATAATGCACGCTCTGGCAATTGGCCCTGAATGTAAGCAAATGTAACATATTAGGCATACATAGAAAAAGAAATCCACTACTGTACAGCTACAATATTCATGACAAACCACTGGGAACAATGTCTACCGTAAAATATCTAGCAGTAACTATCCAGAGCTACCTTAAGTGGAATGACCACATAAAACAGACAGAGGGAAAATCAGATGCCAAACTCAGATTCATAGGAAGAATCTTAAGGAAGTGTAAACTCTTCCACGAAGGAAGTGTTTTATAAGGCTCTTGTTCAACCGATTCTTGAGTATTGTTCATCTATCGGGGATATCTGCTAGGTAGGACTGATACAAGAGAGAGAGAGAGAGAAAATGCAACGAAGAGCGGCGCGTTTCGTCACGGGATCGTTTACTCGGCACGAGGTCGTTGCAGAGATGCCCAACAAACTCTGTCGGCAGACGTTAAAAGAGAGGCATTGTGCATCACGGAGAGATACGGAGAGATTTACTAGTGAAATTTCGAGAGAGCATTTTAGCATTTTCCGGTACTATCCGCCTACCTCACCCCCCCCCCCCCCCCTCTCACCACCTCACAAACGTCTCGCGTAATGACCACGAGGAGAAAATTCGATAAATTAGTGCCAACACAAAGGTTTACCGACAATTATTCTTCCCACCCGCTATTCGCCTGTGGTACAGGGTTGAAAGGCTCAGCTAGTGGTACAAAAGTACCCTCGGCCACACATCATTAGATGGCTTGCGGAGTAAGATGTAGAGGTATATGTTACCGTTTTATGTTATGACATTTTTCATCTTGGTCAAAGTTTCTGTCAACCTTATTTTACTATGTATTATTTCATAGGGCCTTCAGATTTTTCATTCTGATGAAGATATCAAATGGTTCAAATGGCTCTAAGCACTATGGGACGTAACAACTGAGGTCATCAGTCCCCTACACTTAGACCTACGTAAACCTAACTAACCTAAGGACATCACACAAAACCATGCCCCAGGCAGGATTCGAACCTGCGAGCGTAGTAGCTGCGTGGTTCCGGACTGAAGCTCCTAGAACCGCTCGGCCACACCTGCCGGCGATGAGGATATCCTTCACAGGTCTCGAAACCTAGGTAAACGTCGTAAGCTATTATTTGCAACCATCTGAATGTTACTTCTCCGTTGAAATTTATATAGCGCTGATGAAAGAGAGCCATGTTCAAAATTGTAAGCTCGTCCAAGAATATTCCATTTGGCTGTGACTCTCCATCGAAAAATACTGACACATTTGAAATGATGCCGGCCGGTGTGGCCGAGCGGTTCTAGGCACTTCAGTCTGGAACCGCGCGACCGCTTCGGTCGCAGGTTCGAATCCTGTCTCGGGCATGGATGTGTGTGATGTCCTTAGATTAGTTAGGTTTAAGTAGTTCTAAGTTCTAGGGGACTAATGTCCTCAGATGTTAAGTCCCATAGTGCTCAGAGCCATTTGAACCATTTTTTAAAATGTTTTTCGCTTGTGAGTCCTTTTCAAACTTGACGCAACAATTACTTCGTTCTCTACAAATACACCAGACTCATAGAAATAATGTTAACTCTAAATGAGAACTTCCTGACACAAATATTAAATAAACTTGAAATGAAATTCCCCTACTCGGATCAAAAACTCTGATTTCTGCAGCCTGTTCTTTAATAAATTCACATCACCGTTTAATGTGTTGTAAGCTAATGTATAAAAATTCATTACCAGTCAATGTTACACAAGCGCCGCCCATTTTGGTGACAATCCATGGTAGTATGTTTTTATTTTATTTCACGTCCACTTTCCCCAAGAGTTTGCAAGGCACTAGTGCTGATGGCCACCTTGTTTAAGGTTTCTGTGGCATTAGTGTTTCAGATGTCGTTATTCCTGTTTCACTGATTCCATTGTTACTGCTTTGATAACAAACTTTCTCTCTGGCCCCGTAACCTTATCATATCTTCGACAGTTGCACCGCAAATAATTAGCAATGCCCGTATTTCTTCGACCCGACAAGGCTTTCATTTTGCCGGTACTGCTCTCCCATTTTCCAAACTTCTCTGCAATCCTACTGAATACCTCGTGTCACCAGCGAAAGAGTCATTCTGGAAACAGGGCCTAGGCACGAGCTAAGGTTCTTGTGGACGTTCAGAACATTCCTGACAGATAAAAAATTTGAATCAGACCAGCTCTTTTAATTTTGTACAGGCTTCACAGGGCCTTATAATACCATATCAGCAGGGAAGACTAAATGTTACATTTGAGAAAGAACATCTTGAACATTTACAGGGACAACCACCTGAAGCTTGATGATGATGATGATGAGGTCCCATACTCCGAGGAGCGCAGGGGACTGCCAATATTGCGGAACTGGAAAGTGCCGTCGATGTGCGATTTTCACGGAACGAATTAATAGTCAAGAGCTCGTATTGTTTTAAATAAACAGATGTCAGTAATGCTTAGAAAGTATACTTTTTGTTGAAACGTACACGTACACTTTTTAAAATAGAAAACCTACTATTTTATTGACACACTAAAAGAAGGGTAAATTAGAATAGCGTTTGTTGCACGATTCTAGAGCGAGCGTATACGATATATCGTATTTTTTGAATGTTTTTACACCAACCCTTGTTTGCATCATTGAACCTGCATACTTACTAGGTACGACGTTGTCATGTTTGCTTGTGTGTTCCTTGAGTGCATTGGGACTAGCTTGTAAGTTAGTGTGTGACATACCTAGTACTTTGTCGTGAGTGAAAGACAGGATTTACCAATCGAGAAAAAGCCGACCCGTTCATGATGTATGGAGAGAGTAGGAAGAATGCAGCTCGTTCCTGTAATAGCGTATGTGGCAATATATCCCAATAGACGCAAACCATCTCGGATGTTATTTATCAACCGCTCCAACTAGTTACGTGAAAGTAGTAGTGTAACACCTAGACAACGTGACGGAAGGAAACAAGTGACGACAGAAGAGAGCGAAAGTAACCTTCCTTCTGCTGCTGTTGCAGTTCATCCGGACGTTAGACCTCGCGCAATCACGCGAGTGATATGAGTCAACAACTGTCCCAAGCACATTCCATCAACACGGCTTCCATACCTAGGACTTCTTTTCTTTCTCCATCAAGAGGGACATGGAAACAGTTACGAGAATCAGGTTAACTTCTGTACATGGATATCAAGACAGGATACTTCAGATGTATCATGTATCTTGTTTAGTGACTAAGCCATATTTACCAGTCGTAGCCAGGTAAACCGCAAAAACGTGCAGTATTGATCTGTTGACCAACCACCTTGGCTTTGTTAGGTCGAACTTCACCGGCATGGAGTGTAAACGTGTCGTGTGGGCCAGTGAATCATCAGCTTTTAGGCCTGTTTTTCATAAACGAAACACTAAACATGCACAAGTATCGCAGCCTACTAACAGACCGTCTTCCAGAGATAATAGAACACATTCCTCTGCAAACTCGGAGAAACCCCTGCTTCCATCATGATGGCTCTCCTTCTCGTGGTGCACAAAGTATTACAGTATGTTCTCCAAACTGTTTCCAAATCGCTGGATTAAACACAGAGGACCTCTATCTTTGCCAGCCCGATCCCAAGATCTGACGCCTGCAAAAAAAAATGGTTCAAATGGCTCTGAGCACTATGGGACTCAACTGCTGAGGTCATTATTCCCCTAGAACTTAGAACTAGTTAAACCTAACTAACCTAAGGACATCACAAACATCCATGCCCGAGGCAGGATTCGAACCTGCGACCGTAGCGGTCTTGCGGTTCTAGACTGCAGCGCCTTTAACCGCACGGTCACTTAGGCCGGCTGACGCTTGCAGACTTATTCTGCGGGTTAAGCTGAAAGACGCCGTCTACAAGCACATACCAAGTACACCCGATAGTATCCAACGACGTGTGATTGGAGCCTGCTCGGACACCGCTGAAATGCTAGCACGTGTGCAGCAGTCGTTCCGTACCAGACCGGAAGCGTGTACTGCCGCTGCAGGTGGTAATTTTGAACACAAACTGTGATGCCCAGATCTCCCGTTACTGGTTCGAAAACAGCGTCGGTGTGGGAACTTTTCAAAATACTGCATCTCGAAAGGAACCTGAGCTAGAAACCTGTAACTATCACCACCGACATTTTAATTTGCTCTGCTTTTAGTTTGTTAATGTAAGTAGGCATTTTTACATTAAATTTGCACAAAAATACACTTTCGAGGTATATTTACAATCTGTTGATTGGCTAACGATACGAACCCCTCACTACCAATACATTCTGTGAGAAACCGCACACCGGTAGAACTTTTTATGCTCACAATATCTTCGGTGCAGGTTTTATGTGGTTCACCATATATGTACGTATACCCAGCACTTTGAAACAAGGAGAAGGCCGAAGCGGCAAGGCAACGGATAACGTCCTAGAACGTAAAAGAGGTGCGTAGTTCTGAATGCGTTTCAATGTGCTAGAAATACGCAAAGAAACTCGTCAAAGGAACTACAATTTGCGAAAAGCAGCAGAAAGTACATCGATATGCTTGTGATCAGTTCCTTTTGAACTTACACGCATCAGGCTACAATTAATTTCTCGTCTTAAAGAATATTCGATTACACGATTACGACTCTGCTGCTGTGAACTGTACATTTTACATTGCACTTAGGTATTCTTATTATTTGTTGAAATTAAAAAGAGACGAATTATATACTGTAATTACATTTTTCTATTTAGAGTGGAAAAATCGCCATTGCGAACAGTGCATGGAAAATAAGGAAGTAACAGTGTTAAAAAAAGTAAGTTCTCGGTTTATTTATATCATGCCAGTCTTCTGACACTATTTGCATGCCGCTTGGTGCGCTTTCATCGCTTCGTCTGACAAATGGTTG
The DNA here is from genome assembly GCF_021461385.2 of Schistocerca piceifrons. Lineage (NCBI taxonomy): Eukaryota > Metazoa > Arthropoda > Insecta > Orthoptera > Acrididae > Schistocerca > Schistocerca piceifrons. The sequence goes on along the minus strand of NC_060142.1, from coordinate 610,774,411 downwards.
CATATTTTTGTGCTATAGAGCTTCGTAACTATTTGTCTTAGACTGTGGTTTTATAGAAAATTCTCTTGCTTATAGTGCAAATGTCAGAAACGGAAACTTCCCCCTGGTATGCCGCAGCTCGACTTGTGGTGCAACCCTTAGTGGCCTACCTCTATGTTTTCTGTTTTAATATTTTGTGACTAAAGCGTTATCGCTTCATATTTATTTTATACGTGATATACCATTTTTGAATGTTTTATTTCTGATGAAGGCTCTTTTAGAAGTGGACTAAACGTAAGTAAAAAAGTGTTCATTTTCGCGACCGAGAGCTGCAATTGTTTTAATTTTAACTTGTGACGGTCGCTGACAACGCAGCCATGTTTAAACCTTTACTCCTAATTGACATTCGCGTCACCAAATGCCTACCTACTGCTACCGACATATCTTTGCTGAAAACTGCTGAGCTCTACAATAATGTGGATATTAAATGGTCTGCTCTTCTTTAAATACTGTGCTATTAAGAAAGGTCTTCAGTCCAAAGACTGGTATGATTCAGTTCTCCATGCTACTCTATCGTGTGCAAGCCACTTCAGCTCAGAATAACTACTGCAACCTACATCCTTCTGTATCTGCTTACCGTATTCATTTCTTGGTCTCCCTCTACGATTTTACCATCCACGCTTCCCTCCAGTACTAAATTGGTGATCCCTTGATGCCTCATAATGTGTCCTACCAACCAATCCCTACTTCTAGACAAGTTGTGAAACAAATTTCTCTTCTCTCCAATTATGTTCAGAATCTCCTCATTAATTACCTGATCTGCCCATGTAATCCTCAGAATTCATCTGCAGCAACACATTTAGAAAGCTTCTATTCTCGTCTTGTCTAAACTTTTTACTATCCATGTTTCACTTCCATACATGGCTACACTAAAACAAATACTTTCAAAAGAGACTTCCTGACAAATCTATACCCAATATTAACAAAATTCTTTTCTTCAGAAACGCTTTCCTTGCCATAGCCAGTCTACATTTTATATCCTCTCTACATAGACCATCATCCCTTATTTTACTCCCAAAACCACAAAACTGATTTACTACTTTAAGTGTCTCATTTCGTGATCAAATATCCTCAGCATCACTTGATTTAATTCGAGCTCATTCCAATATCCTCGTTTCGATTTTGTTGATGTTCATCTTATATCCGTCTTTTAAGACACTGTCCATTCTGTTCAGCTGCTCTTCCAGGTCATTTACAAAAATGGCTCTGAGCACTACGGGACTCAACATCTGAGGTCATCAGTTCCCTAGAACTTAGAACTACTTAAACTTAACTAACCTACGGACGTCACACACATCCATGCCCGAGGCAGGATTCGAACCTGCGTAACGGTCGCGCGGTTCCAGACTGAAGCGCCTACAACCGATCGGCCACAACGGCCGGCTGGTGATTTACAGTCTCTGACAGAATGACAAGGTCGTCGGCAAACCTCAAAGTTTTTATTTCTTCTACAAGGATTTTAAGTTGTATTCCAAATTTTTTATTTGTTTCCTTTATTGCTTGCTCAGTATACAGAGCTAATAACTTTGGGGATAGACTGCAACACTGTTTCACTCCCTGCTAAACCATTGCTTCCCTTTCATGTCCCTCGACTCTTATAAATCCCATTTGCTTTCTGTAGAAATTGGAAACAATCTTCCGCTTTAGAAGAATGCTGAAGATTAGATGGGTAGATCATGTAACTAATGAGGAGGTATTGAATAGGATTGGGGAGAAGAGAAGTTTGTGGCACAACTTGACTAGAAGAAGGGATCGGTTGGTAGGACATGTTCTGAGGCATCAAGGGATCACTACTTTGGTATTGGAGGGCAGCGTGGAGGGTAAAAATCGTAGAGAAAGACCAAGAGAGGAATACACTAAACAGATACAGAAGGATATAGGTTGCGGTAGGTACTGGGAGATGAAGAAGCTTGCACAGGATAGAGTAGCATGGAGAGCTGCATCACACCAGTCTCAGGACTGAAGACCACAACAACAACAACGACAACAACAACAACAACATTCGCTTCCTGTATCTTACACCTGCCACCTTAAGAATTTGAAAGAGAGTATTCCAGTCAACATTGACAAAAGCTTTCTCTAAGTCTACAAATGCTATAAACTTAGGTTTGCCTTTTCGTACTCTATCTTCTAAGGTAAATCGTAGGGTAAGTATTGCCTCGCGTGTTTCAACGTTTCTACGAAATGCAAACTGATCTTCCCAAGGTCAGCTTCTACCAGTTTTTCTATTCGTCCGTGAAGAGTTCATGTTAGAATTTTGCAACCGTGATTTATGAAACTGATAGTTCGGTAATTTTCACACCTGTCAACATATGCTTTCTTTGTGTTTGGAGTTGTTATATTCTTTTTCTAGTCTGAGGGTATCTCACCTGTCTCATACATATTGCTCACCAGATCGAATAGTTTTCTCATGGTTGGCTATCCCAAGGCTATCAGTAGTTCTAATAGAATGTTGTCTACTCCTGGGACCTTGTTTCGACATTTGTTACCGAAGGTTTTCTACCAACCCTCGTCTTTTTACCTAGTTGATTGTCTGCTGCCTTCACTATTTCATCCCCGAATGCTAACCATTCTTCTTCAGTGTATTTCTTTCTCTTCTTCTTGTCAATCGTTCCATAATACTCTCTCTGAAACTCTATACAACCACTGAATTTCTCAATATATCCAGTTCCCATCTCCTTAAATTCTTACCTTTTTGCAGTTTCTACAGTTTTAATCTAGAGTTCATAACCAATAAATTGTGGTCAGAGTCCACGCCTGCACCTGGAAACGTCTTACAACTTAAAACCCGGTTCCTAAATCTCTGTCACACCATTGTATAATCAATCTGACACATTCCAGCGTCTCCAGGCCTCTTCCATGTATACAACCTCCTTTCATGATTCTGAAACTAAGTGTTAGCTGTCATTAAGATATGCTCTGTGGGAGATTCTACCACGCAGCTCCCCTTTCATTCTTTACGTCCAGTCCATATTCCCCTACAAATTTTCCTTCTCTTCCTTTTCCTATAATCGCATTCCAGTCCCCCTTAACTACTAAGTTTTCGTCTCCCGTAACTATCAGAATAATTTGTTTTATCGCATCATATGAATTTTTTCAATCTCTTCGTCATCTGCAGAGCTGGTTGTCATATAAACTTGTACTACTGTAATAGGCGCAGGTTTCATGTCTTGGCTACTATAATGTGTTCACTATGCCTTTCGTTGTAGCTTACCAGCGTTCCCAATTTTTATTCGATATTAAGCCCCCTCCTGATTTACCGTTACTTGATTTTGTACTATAACCCTTTGTTCACCTGACCAGAGGTCTTGTTCCTCCTGCCACCGAACTTCACTAATTACAACATATCTAACTTTAACCTACCCATTTCCCTTTTTGAATTTTCTAATCCGTCCGCACGATTAAAGGACTTGATATTCCAAGCCCCGATTCGTAGAATGTCAGTTTTGTTTCTCCTGACAACGACGTCCTCTTGAGTAGTCCCCGCCCGGAAATCCAAATTGGAGACTATTTTACTTCCAGAATATTTTACCAAAGAGGACGCGACCATCATATGTCCATACGGTAAAGCTGCATGCTCTCGGGAAATATTACGGCTATGGTTCCCCCTTGCTTTCAGCAGTTCGCAGTACCACCACAGCGAGGTCGTTGTGGTTAAAGTTACAAGGCCAGATCAGTCAATCATCCAGACTCTTGCCCCTGCAACTACTGAAAAGGCTGCTGCCCCTCTTCAGGAACGGCACTTTTATGTGGCCTTTTAATTGATACCCCTCCATTGTGGTTGCACCTACGGTACGGCTATCCGTAACGCCGAGGCACGCAAGCCATCCCCCCCTCCCCCCCCCCCCCCCACACCAAGGGCAAGGTTGATGGTTCTTATTCTAGAACATGAAATTATGTATGATAAAAGAATTTGTCCTCATGGAAAATAGTAGTGCCAGTAATATTGCAAATGAATCTACTATTATTATTATATTATGGTCGAATTCCTTTTAATCAAAACTTCACCTTATGAAGTCCCAAATGCCATAATTTTGTTATTATCACCTGCCAGGATATGTATTACTTTTCTATCACTATCATCAAATGATTACTAGTAAGCTAGCTGGGGGCAATAGAAGCATAGTGATCTAAGTTAAATTTTTTTTTCTTTAATAGAGGTTTTCGAATGGATGCATAGGAGAAAATAAAAATTTTCGTGCCACACTCACCCAACTGCAGTAACCATATTCTTCTCTAAGAAATTCTGAATTTCCCATTTTAGAATTGATATTAATTTGAAAAATATATCCTGCCGTACTAATGCAAGTGGAAAAAAATACTTGGGTCGTTATGGTTCCAAATTATGGCTCTAATTAGAGCGACATCTGAGGTGATCCAAGAGCAAAATATTATTATTGTTGTGACTCACAGTTTGGAGTTCATGTAATTTGTTATATTAAAGTCAAATATGTACTGATTTTTATAAATATGATCGTATACGCATTTCGCAGAACCGACTATAGAGTAAATTTTGAACTGGTTCAAATGGCTCCGAGCACTATGGGACTTAACTTCTGACGTCATCAGTCCCTACACTCAGAACTACTAAACCCTAACTGGCCTAAGGACATCACAGACATCCATTCCCGAGGCAGGAGTCGAACCTGCGACAGTTGTAGCAGCGCGGTCCCGGACTGAAGCGCCAGAACCGCTCGGTCAAGGCGTCCGGCCTTTTGAATCGGTAGCAAAGAAAGTTGTTGCCTTAGTCAAAGTCAGCTGTCTCATGTCCGTTATTTTTTCGGTTTTGACAGTGCTTCTATTCTCTTTGGTTTCGACTAAACACAAAAGTATGTAGCGGTGGAGCTCAAATCTCATGAAACAGATTTTCAGGCACTTGTGCTAAGCCACCAAAAGTACATACGTGCAGAGGCTAGGGCAGCAAAGCCAAAGCCATACAGAAAGATGCTACACATGAAATTATTAAAATAGTTCCATCAGTTCATCATCCATGCTACCTACCAATTCCACATGCACCCAGAAAAAGAAGGGTGAACGGAGGCCCACGACGATCGATGAAAATACGTTGCCTTGCGGATTTCGAGATGATATAGAGTACCTTTTTACATCTTCAGTGTTTCGATGTGATGCGACTGTTATTTCATTATATGTTCCTGTACGCGTTCCCCAAGTTTTCTCGAAATGATGAGAATGCCACTTGAACCATAATTGGCCTACTGTAGCCAGTTGTGCTCTGCACCATTTTACTATAAATTTATCACTGCTACGTTAGAAGCGTAGGAGTCATTATACACAAATCATACTCATTGAATAACTCTAGCCGCGTTATTTAACGTAGAAGTCCTCGTAGCGCCGTTCGTTTGAAGTATTTGTGTCAATACGGGCAGGAACAAGTTTCTCCCCGGTCAAAGCTGCTTGGATCTCGATTCATTATCGACTGCACTCTGGCCAAATAACATTTCACCAATGGGAACGGTAGCGGTTTCCGCATTCCCTGCGCAAACAATAGCTCCTCCTTTTTCCTTTCTGTCACTCCCTCACCCGTTCAACCCCCAATTCCATCTCCGAAACGGGCCGCATTGTGCGCGGTCCAATTAAGGCGCAGAGTGCTTGGATCCTTGGGCCGCCGCACGGCTCCGTGCGAGCTGTCCGTTCAACACAACGGATGTTAGCTGCGAGTTCACTTTCACCGTCTTCCATCTCTATTAGACTATTAAGCACACTCGAGGAACATCAGCGATACACACTAGCAAACAGCCAAGAAAATCAGCTGTCGCTGAACAGTGTCTCGAATTTTGTCGTGTAATGAAGTATGGTGGGACCAATATCGTCGTGCAAGCGACATGTTTCTAGGACAGTGAAATTAAGGAGTCTGTCGAAACAAAGATATCGGAGACTAACAAACAGGAACAGAGGCTTCGCTTTAGACCAGGCTTTGGGTCCAGCATTCTGTTTATTAAGATCCCTTCGGCATGACATCCACCCATCCACCAGAAGAAATAAGTGCTGCGAGATTGCGATTTTAGTGGAATATCAGTATGGGCTTTGAAAAACAAAGGAGAATCAAAGGGCACAGTGTTCGTCGAATTCAGCTGTAAATGGCTTCACGAGAACAGCAATAGCACACAGTCTAATTGAAGTGTAGACTCCGAATACACATAAAAGCAAAACTTGCAACTGAAGGCGGCTGCTGGGTTTTGTAGAAAATGGAAACAACAACTCCGTGGAACAACAAGAGGCTCATCATTAAAATGTTTACTTTCCCTCTCACGAATTCTGAGTTGAACGGAGCCTACTAAACTCCTCTCACCAAATAAGCAGAAATTCGAAATTGTACAGAAAGTATTTAGGTGCCGTTTTGTCGACAAACCGTATTGACTCTAACTAACACAAACTGTTAGTATCGCTGATAAAATGAATTAAGGTTAGAAAGAGACAAGAGAGACGACAGAACTTTAACGTAGCTAATTTTAACCGCTTAAGAAATATTTAACTTCAGCGTTAACCGACAGACCTTGCGTGTTTGGGTTCTCGAGAACTCTCAGAAAACTTTTCATCGACGAAGAGGTTCGCGTCAAGTGAACATTTTGAGTATCATTGCTTACGAAAGTTATACAAGTCATTCTACCTTAAGGACTGCAGCGAGGCTAGAATGAGCTATATTGAAACGGTGGAGACATGATAACAGGATACCAACATTTCTCTATGAGACACTGCTTCAAAGCTGAAAAGGACGCACTGTACCGCGAGACATGGCCTTACATAACGAGTACTTAATGTCTCCAGTCATAATAAATGCGATATTTTATTATGGAGACCGCATGTCGTGACGTGTGTCGTTCACCTCTATAGCTCAGCAAATAAATGAGTTTAAAACTTAATTAATTAATGGTATTTCTAGGCATTGTTTGTTGATATTGTGTTTACTCACTGTGGCAGTGTGTCTTGTTAAAAAAAATTCCTGAAAACAAAGACATACACTGGAAACACAAGAAATGCGAATCGTATCACACTCGGGTACCAGAATGTATGAAATAGTTACTATCTTTTGGGAAAAAAGGAGTATTTAAAATCCCCTTCACCTCAAATAACAAATTAGGTCACTGTCGACCACACATCTGACCCCCAAAATATCTGTAACGAGACACATTACAATCAACATACTACGATGCACTTATTTGGATTCATTTTACATTCGAAAAACTGCGCGACACTTGAAGACATTTTCTCCAAACACAAAATGCCTTTGAATGTAGCCGCCATGAGAATTCCAAAATAACAAGCCACATGCAACTACAAAAGTACATTGATAAACTTAACAGACCGTCTTACCATCTTACACATTGAAAACAACTTGAAAAACGTAGATCTGTCAGAACAACAGGAAATATAACTTACCAAGATGAAATTCAGTGACTACATATTCAACGAGCAAATAGATTTTCGCAGCCACAACAGCTTCAGCAATCCTTACGAGTTATTTATGCCAAAATCCAAAACAATTTATTCCAGCAGCCAGTTCCTCCGATTTTACAAAAATTAGGAATTTTTCTTACTGTATATGTAATGGAACTATGATATAAAATGTGTATCAGATATGTATCTTGTATCATCTCTGATTTCTTATTACACAATTGTTCAGTAAGGGTGCCAGTAATAGTAAGTTCGTTAAGCGGTTATTGAACTCTGCTATAGACGAAAATAGTCTGCGAAAGATAGTAATACAACACAGAACTGTATGTAATATACATTTGTTTATATTCTAACAATGGATATATAATTTACTTTTATGCTTCATTTTGTTTCCTACTGCACGTAAAAGCCCTATTGAGAGTTAATCAACTTGTTCTCAGAATTAACATGTAATCTCCTCTGAAATGTACCTTACGATGAAGTCGCAGGCATCGATATGTATTTTACAACAAATAATGTATTAAAGTGGCTGAAGAAGGATTTCTACACCGAATTATTCTTAAATACAAGCGTCAGAGCCGAAGAGACAACAAAGAACACATTTTGATGTAGCAATAGTGTGGCGACCGATCGTTCCTCACATATCGATTGTTCGAGAAGTCGGCGGGAGTCCTCACTTTTCCAATAGAATGGTTCGACTTTCTTTTCATCAGATAACTGCACTTCAAAAAAATGGTTCTGAGCACTATGGGACTCAACTGCTGAGGTCATTAGTCCACTAGAACTTAGAACTAGTTAAACCTAACTAACCTAAGGACATCACAAACATCCATGCCCGAGGCAGGATTCGAACCTGCGACCGTAGCGGTCTTGCGGTTCCAAACTGCAGCGCCTTTAACCGCACGGCCACTTCAGCCGGCAACTGCACTTCGCTTCGTGACTCTGGAAATATGCGTTTTGCATACGTCTCTCATATAATACGACTCCAATAAAGCGATTTGTGTTGTTACACTTTATCCATCTTTCGTAGGGCTGTAATGTGAGTAAATACAGTCGAGACGACAGATTGTAAAAATTGTTTCTTCCGCTCGCTTGACATACCACACCACCATGATACTGTAACATCAGGCTTAGAAAAAGTTCAGCATTAATACATACCCAGTTCCTCGGTTTTTCCGACGACGAAAGCAATATGCCATTAATGCTACTCTTATGAAAGGAATTTAATTTTAACGGTGGTTGTGCGTTAATTATGAAAGGTATCGCACTACGTTTCGTTACACAAATGATTGCTTCTGGTAGGGATCGGTAGGTGAACTAGTGGAAATCGATCCAATATTATGGCAGTTTTAAGGAAACCTATAATTAAGTAAATGAAAAAAATGTCGCTAGGCTAATGTTGTATGAAGTAATTATTACGTTTTTCAAGGAAAGTAACTACTCTATGTAACCTTACATGGTACTAAAATTAGCTTTTCAAATAATAATGAGACGTTTGTACAACTTAGTAATTCTTGGAACAGTAAATTATCTCGATCTACGCAGACCTAAACTTAAAATGTTGTGGTAACAAACTGCCTCTATTCTGCGTTCTGAAAATGAATGTTAGGTCTTACAGCTTGAAATCAGTTACCGAAGGAGGAGTGAAACTAAATAGGACATGAGGAGCTTTTACCATTTAACCACTGAAAAACAGTTACGTAGAAATGATCTATAAATGGTTCTATTGACTGATCTTATTACTATGTTCTCTTTGGCAGCATCTATTTCTTTGTACTGAGTAGGGCATAAAAGAAACGTGGAGTACACGAATCGGTTTTGGTCTCAATAGTTGTATCCAGAAGTCTTTCAAAAACAAATATGTTGTTAAGTAACAGACACTCCTCGCAAGTACTACTACTGTGATAATGATTGCATTACTGGCTCAACATTTTCTAGCAACTGACGGAGGTCAGAACAAAACACTTCTAGCAAGACACAATATGAAAACACTTTATAACACAAATACATGGATAATGGCACGTCTGAAGCTGGTATTCATCTTGTTGGCCCTCAAACTACACTGACCATTAAGCGGCTTCAGTGATCACTACTATATTCATTCATTTTTAGTACTGAAAGAAGGTTTAGCGAGAATAAAAGTGAAGCAAAGTACAAATACTTAGTTATTTTCCTTGCATCCCCAGTCCGCAAAACTTTTAACTATTCACAATGCAAAGTACGAGTAGGTTGAGTATTTCGGAAACAAAATTATCTGAAAACGTGAGAAATTCAGTGTTCTCGACACGAAATTGAGAGGGAAGAGAATATTATTTGCATCTAAAGCAAATTATTTGTACATGCAAGCAAATACAAAACTAAGCGTTTGCTTCAGATGAAGAGGTGGCTGTGGGGATCTCCTGATCTAAAGTAAAGACTGAAAATGTATTCATGGCTCTCGAAGCATAATTGTACGAAAATTATATACTTGGCAACTGATTTTTAAGGTAGAGGCAACCAGTATACGTCATGAATCAATACCCATTAACTCCCATTAACGAGGCATTCAGTCTTGCTGTTTTCCTTGCCTAATTCATCACACAAGACACGAACAGTTTGAATGATAGCCACCGACTGTCTAGTGTCACAAATACTCCTTGTGATTTTAACACCAAATCCACCTTTTCTATTCAGGATCAACGTGTTTTGCAGCGGAGGAACGTCCCTCCAGGTTTTACATAAATACGAATCAACGTGGCCTACGCATTAAGCAGTTCTACTAATACTATTTCTATATCTTAGCATTTCAAAAGAACATAGTTTTAAAATTACATGCATACAGTATTTCTTGTGAGATAACTTAACGAAAATATGAACAAACGTTTAAGTAGAGGCATAAACAAAGATTATAGTGATACAGATATCACATTAAGCATAAGAAGGCAAAGAAGTTACATGAAATTGGTATATCGATACCAAAAATAAATGTAGCACCATATCCTAGCAATCATATCGGAAGGTTAAAAGTACAGTTATAAAGCGCCTGTCGGTACCTATGGAACGACTTACACAACGCATTCTACATGAAGTGGCAATCGGAAATCGAAACCCATCAGAACTTACACAGGACCTACGTAATTTGGAGCAAAAGGACCTGTCTGCAGAGGACCCATTACGCATTACGTGCCGGCCGAAGTGGCCGTGCGGTTAAAGGCGCTGCAGTCTGGAACCGTAAGACCGCTACGGTCGCAGGTTCGAATCCTGCCTCGGGCATGGATGTTTGTGATGTCCTTAGTTAGGTTTAACTAGTTCTAAGTTCTAGGGGACTAATGACCTCAGCAGTTGAGTCCCATAGTGCTCAGAGCCATTTGAACCAACGCATTACGTACAATATGGCTCAGCCGCTCCCATCGACAGTACGTATGATCATAACTGCTTTAGCAAAGAAGGCGGATGCAATTTAAAATTTTTCCTCAATGACACTTCGTAAATTAAATGCACCATAAGAAACATAGTGCCACACGGTCTGGCTCAAGGCAGTGTTACAGAAAGCAACACATCGGATCTTCAGATTGGCGTCACATGAACTGAAGCAAATCGAGAAAAAGATAAACTTTTCTTCGTCTTAATAGATCTAGAGCATCGTTTCAATATTCCAGAGGAGCAAATTACTGGCTACCGCACCACAAGCGATGTTCAGTCTTCTCAACAGCACAGCAGCAGGTGAGAGGTCAGCAAAAATCACAGTTCCATGTGGTACTCGTTCCACATTAAATCTGCAGAAGTGCGAACAACTGTGCCCTTACTCAAACCACTAAAAACGACCGATAAACATCCCTATCGGCCGTAAACAACTTTCACTTGCACTACATACGCTAAACGAAAGAGTGAATCACAGTTCCACATCCTCGTGGAATATATATCCGCAAGTCTCAAGCGCGTAAGTGAAACGTCATCGAATACTTCATTGACAGCGGTTCAGAAATTGAAATCTTGCTCCTTATTACTTACTTGCTATTTCCTTTTAGTTTATTATCAAGATACGAGAGCAAGCCAAATGTTGCGTATGTAGTGGCGTAAATATAGCACTTAATATTTTAACATAATATCAGGTGTGTTAGTGTAACTGAGCTCCTTTAATGCACTGGTCTAGAATATGATCTGCCGAACTGCACATTAAAAGTTGATAATAATACAGTCATTCACGCTTTTGGATCAAATCGCCGTTCAGTGAACCCCAGCCCACAAATATACGACGAATGGACTTTCGGAGCTGCTATAGTGAACTTTTTAAACCGTTTGAAACAAATATGAGGAAATACTCAAATACAACCACTGCCACAAGTACGGGGGAAGATCATTTCAGTAAGTTCTACGAGATTATCCACACTTATACACACCACCCACACCCCAAAAGTAAGCACAGAATTCAACAGGGTAATACTTGGACCACCTCTCTTCACCCGGTACCAACCTCCGGAAATAAACGTAGCAATCAAATCATATTTCAAGAAGTGGTTGGACGTGGATATTATATGTAGATCGAGCAGCCCTGGTCCTGAACGCTTAATTACCGACCTTATCGGGATCTTAGGGCGTTGAATGTTCTGACTGTCCCAGGTCGTTGCACCATTCTCAGTATCCAAGACTTTACAAGTGCTTCACGTGGTACCTCGTTTTTCAGTGTAACTGATTGTGACAAGACCTATACACATATTGCATTGCCCACTGTGACAACCTCAAGATGTCCGTTATTACCCCTGTGGACTGTTTGAGTTTCAATTTATGCCATACAGTTTACGCAGTGCAGCCCAGGCATGAAATTTGGAGAGCTCTAAATGTCTGTTTTGCTTCTGCAGGTGGCATTCTAGTTTCTTCACATAATGAACAAGAGAACAGAGTGCACTTACAGTTGTTGTCTCAGCTTCGGCGCGAGATCCAATACTGAAAATCGCCTTACGTTTTGACAACGCCAAAGTTCAACAACACCTATACATTACAGTGATGTACTACGAAAACTGATTTTAAGCTCTTCATGATGTGTGCCATCTAGTGTTCACGCTTCAGCATGTGCTGCGGCTCTACGCTTTACATGGCTAGGAGCCAACAAACAGTTTCTCCAGCTGACAAGATCTCATTTACATTGTCAACAAAACAAGGTCAGTCAGCACAAATTCGCACTAATTGGCAATACACAGTAGCTACCCACAACACGATTTGCATCTGTGCACCAGGACACTGTGAGACCAGTTCCCTACTCAAACGCGAGCAAATGCTTGTTAACGATAATAGACGTTTCTACACATATGTCGAAGGCTACGCCAATTACAGAAATATTTGCTAAAACGGTGACTCATGAATTCGTCCGTACAAGGCTCGCCAGCTTCAGAGTTGCGACCACAGTGACCATGGATCGTGGTCGGCCATCAGACTGCTAGCTAATTACCGGGTTCACAAAACTTGAACAATTGTTCAACGCCTCCACAGGATGCAGCGCTCCTTTTCCACGAAAGTATCTGGAGCGACATACGGCCCGTCATTCTATTGGGCTTCAGAAAGGCTGTGAAAACTGACATTGACCTGTCTTAGAGTTAACTCATATCTGGACAACAAATACGAGTTCCTGCAGATCTCATAGAATGCCAGGAAGTAACAACAGTCTCATCTGACGTACTGCAAGAGTTCGCACAAACAGTGTAGCACATAATGCAGCGCTTCATTCCAGCAGCACCAACTCGTCACAGAATCAAGCTAATATTTTTCTGCAAAATCCTCCAAAAGTGTTCGCATGTGTTATTAGGTAGTGATACAGCCAGAACACCCTCAGACTTCAAGAACAATATAATAATTCCCATCCCAAAGAAAGCAGGGGATGACAGGTGTGAAAATTACCGAACTATCAGTTTAATAAGCCACGGCTGCAAAATACTAACAAGAAGTCTTTACAGACGGATGGAAAAACTGGTAGAAACTGACCTCGGGGAAGATCAGTTTGGATTCCGTAGAAATGTTGGAACACGTGAGGCAGTACTGACCCTACAACTTATCTTAGAAAATAGATTAAGAAAGGCAAACCTACGTTTCTAGCGTTTGTAGACTTAGAGAAAGCTTTTGACAATGTTGACTGCAATACTCTCTTTAAAAATATGAAGGTGGCAGGGGTAAATTACAGGGAGCGAAAGGCTATTTACAATTTGTACAGAGACCAGGTGGTAGTTATAAGATTCGAGGGGCATGAAAGGGAAGCAGTGGTTGGGAAGGGAGTGATACAGGGTTCTAGACTATCACCGATGTTATTCAATCTGTATATTGAGCAGGCAGTAAAGGAAACAAAAGAAAAATTCTGAGTAGGCATTAAAATCCATGGAGAAGAAATAAAAACTTTGAGGTTCGCTGATGACATTGTAATTCTGTCAGAGACAGCAAAGGACTTGAAAGAGCAGTTGAACGGAGTGGACAGTGTGTTTCAAGGAGGATATATGATGAACATCAACAAAAGCAAAACGAGGATAATGGAATGTAGCCGAATTAAGTCGGGTGATGCTCAGGGAATTAGATTAGGAAATGTGACACTTAAAGTAGTAAAGGAGTTTTGCTATTTAGGGAGCAAAATAAATGATGATGGTCGAAGTAGAGAGGATATAAAATGTAGACTGGCAATGGCAAGGAAAGCGTTTCTGAAGAAGAGAAATTTGTTAACATCGAGTATAGATTTAAGTGTAAGGAAGTCGTTTCTGAAAGTATTAGTTTGGAGTGTAGCCATGTATGGAAGTGAAACATGGACGATATATAGTTTGGACAAGAAGAGAATAGAAGCTTTTGAAATGTGGTGCTACAGAAGAATGCTGAAGATTAGAAGGGCAGATCGCATAACTAATGAGAAGGTATTGAATAGAATTGGGGAGAAGAGGAGTTTGTGGCACAGCTTGAAATGACCGTGTAAGGTGTCAGGCAAATCCAACACCTTCCATGAAAACCCTGACATGAAAAGCAAATCCAGTAGTATGTCACATAGTTCCGAATGAATCGTCACATTAAATTAACCAAAGTAATACGAGTAACGAGTGAGCCAATGGAATACCACAGACTAACACAAGAATGCCTAAATGCATGTCATACCTTCCCACCGTGAGACAGACGCCGTTCCGAGGGGAGAAACGAGAACAGAAGCAGAGAGCAGAACCGTGTTAAGCTAGAAGGCCCTACAATAAGGTACGGGCACCCACGTCTCCAACTAACCGCTAGGACCAGCCCTCCCCACCCCCCCCCCCCCACCCCCCGAGCCCATGTTAAAAGCTACAGCCCTCCAGAAGAACAGTATAGATCTTACGATAACACTAGAAGGGCCGCAAGTTTTAGCGTGAGACTTTTTAGCGTCTCTGTTACGTTGCAAACTTTAAAAACATTGCCCCACCACGAAAAGTATAACGTTTCTCATTGGATGGACAGAATTTTTGTAGGCGGAGCTTAGGGTTAACATTGAGACCCTGATTGGTCAGATGATAACATAGCCTGATAGTTTTTTTTAAACCAACTTCGGTAAATTGTAGTAAGGAGAAGTTAGGGGAGAGTTGCTTCCGAGACGGCGAGGTGAGCGGAGCTGTGCTGCCTGCCGCCCCCTGACGAACACCGACAAGGTAATGAACGCATGCAATGCCGCATATCAGCGCATAAAGCTTCACTCAGAACTGAAGTCTCATCTGTTACACCCCCTTTTTGCGTAATACTAGTGTCGATCGTCAATTAAAGGTCATGGTGTTTACATTTGCCACTTGAAGTAAAAATCTGAAACGCGATGAGTTTTCTGTTATATAGTTATTGAGAAGCCACATCAGCCACTGTAATTTACAAGTTAGATAAGTAATTAAATGTAATTGAGGGTCACTGTAGACCATTTTCTCTCTTGTGAAACTTAATTTAAACCTAGATTATAGATGTGTGATGGCATAGGTCATCCTTCGATCCATTGTAGAGCTTGGAAGCCCACCCAGGGAATATTCGTTCACATTTTTGTGGAACGCAGTTGGTTTTTATCATCCTGTATTAAAACATTTCCTTTTATCAATAGTGCAATTTATAAACAATGTAGAATAAAATTGCCAATGGTAAACTTAGCTGCTTTTTCGACGTTATTTTACCAGCTAACTATAAATAGGAAAGCCTTGAACCCTTCCACCAAATTTAGTTAGTATTAAGACTCTTTTACAGGGAGGGCAGTGCAGCTGACGCTGAAATCATTAAGTATTTGGTTATCTCACCGTTAGTCTCACTGAGCTCTTCTGAACTCTACATGTCATGTGTGGTCTGGCGTCTCCTTACCAGCAACAGGTCCCAGGTTCAAACTAGTCAATTCCCTAAAAAACACTCTCAGAGCGTCGTTGCGCGAAAGTGGTAGGGAGACACGATATAGAACAAACAGACACCACGCAGAATGTTAGAACCGGTTGGTAGAACATGGTCTGAGGCGTCAAGGGACCACCAATTTAGTGTTGGAGGGCAGCGCGGAGGGTAAAAATTGTAGAGGGAGACCAAGAGATGAATACTCTAAACAGATTCAGAGGGATGTAGGTTGCAGTAGGTACTGGGAGATGAAGAAGCTTGCACAGGATAGAGTAGCATGGAGAGCTTGATCAAACCAGTATCTGGACGGAAGACAACATCAACAACAACAACTACGATACAGCCATGTTGCTGCTATTACCTCATTTTTGGGCCGTATAGAGTATTACAACTCGACTTGCACATCTTCGTAATACTTTGAGACGAGGAAGCCACAACAGTCTCGGAAGAGAGAGTGAAGCCTACGTACATAACAGGTGAAGATCCTTCAGACACGCCACATGCAGCTTCACCGGCGAACACTCCACTGGGCTGTACATATCAACACTTACACCAAGCACCCCACTCATTCGCCCAAGAAGGTCACATTTACAGCGGACACACCCAGAGCAACCACCGCCAGCGTTAGAGAACGGCATCGTCGCTAGCTCTGGCAACCACAAGCCACTACGAAGTTCCAACTATAACATCAGAACCGACAAGTACGCCCCACATTCTCTTTCATTCCCGGACGCCCCCGGATTGCGCCAGCAGACTCTTCAGTCGGAGGTAACAACCCAGCATTAATGTTACCCTGCATTAGCAAAGACCAGTAAATCACTTCCACGAAGAAGTGGTCCAGCTGTATTCTGCCCTGGGCAACGACAGACAGTTGGTCACTCACTGTTTCACACTCAAGAGAAGGGCCACTGTAGTGACATATCGTTCCTCACACGTCGTTCGAGAAGTCGAAGGGAGAGATAGTTCGTTTCGATCTGAGAACTGCCGTTAGGTTCAAGACTCTGTGATAACAACATGCGTTTTGTACATATCTATCATGCAGTGGTGCTTCAGGAGAGGCTTATGTGATGTTGCTGTTTATCCTTGAGTAGCTACAGTAGTACACTAAAGTCGTCGGCACACGGACCGTACTGTCGAACGTCAACGTTGAGCGTGCTTTCAACGTTATGCTGAATGGTCAGGAACGATGCGACTTATGCTTACGGTATGTGGGCCCTAACGTGCTATAGGCGATCACAACGCACTCCAGTGGCAGTTGCAGGATGTTTCTAGGTCGTAAATCACACTTTTTTACTGAAAGGGTGTGCGTAAAATTGCCACATTAACTTTATCAAAACGCACGATTCCTCCATTGCCCATACACTAATCACGTTGTTCTATATGTAATATACGCAAACAAAAACTTTAATATCCATGAACATGTTTTAAGACGAAAAGGAAAGTATCATGTCCAACAAGTAAGGACACAGGCTTATAAAAGTTCTATTACAAACAGTGCGATACAAATTTTCAATAGTCCTCCACAAAAGGTAAGCATTTTTCATCATTACCACATTTTAGTAAAGTCCTAAGGTCATTCTTACTTGATCATTGTTCCTACCCAGAAGCAGAATTTTGGAAACATGTGGATTACGAAACGTAAAAGAAAGAGGAGCAAAATATCGTTATACAAGTAGTGTAAACTGTCCTGTTGATTGAGCCAAACGAACAAACTAACCCTGCCGGCCGGAGTGGCCGAGCGGTCCTAGGCGCTACAGTCTGGAATCGCGCGACCGCTACGGTCGCAGGTTCGAAACCTGCCTCGGGCATGGATGTGTGTGATGTCCTTCGGTTAATTAGGTTTAAGTAGTTCTAAGTTCTAGGGGACTGATAATCTCAGTCCCTTAGTGCTCAGAGCCATTTGAACCAGCCAAACTCACCCACAAAAAAAGGATGAACTTGTTGTGTTGGCAGAAGAGCCAACACCGTGCTACTAGAGGAGGCCGAAATGCACGCGTTTTAGCTCACACAGGCTGGCGTGAGGAGGGAAGGACTATACTGACGTGAGGTCTGGAACAGACAAGGAATTAGAATTCAGAAAGCGGGCGTAATTAGTTTGATACTTAACTTTAATCCATTAATGATGAACGTCGCTCTTGAACGTACATGATTCACAAAATTATCTGTTCAGAACACATAGTAACTGAGTATGGCGCATTGCTAGATCGTAGCAAATGACGTAGCTGAAGGCTATGCTAAACTGTCGTCTCTGCAAATGAGAGCGTATGTAAGCAGTGAACCATTCCATTCCTAGCAAAGTCGGCTGTAAAACTGGGGTGAGTGCTAGGGAGTCTCTCTAGACAAGACCTGCCGTGTGGCGGCGCACGGTCTGCAATCACTGATAGTGGCGACACGCGGATCCGACGTATACTAACGGACCGCTGCCGATTTAAAGGTTACCACATAGCAAGTGTGGTGTCTGGCGGTGACACTACAGGACTTATACTTACATAACATCAAACAGTATGCTATATACTTTAATTAAACTAATAACAATGCGTGAGAACCTACTACGCGAATGGTGGGGGGAAAAAATTAGACGTGGCGAGACGCAAACCATCGGCATTTCATGCAATTCGGTAACGCTACTCACAACTTCTTTTTTTTTGTTCGTTGTTGATCGTTGTGTTTGGTCGTTGCGGACGCCACATGACAGCCGTTCAAGTTCCTTTGTTGATCCTTCCACTTAGCTGTTTATTACAAAGGCCAACCAGCTCTCTGGCCGAACACATTGAGATACCGTGCCGGCTGCGCTTAACTGACAACAAACCTCTTTTAGCCAATCCTAGCATATTCCCACTTGCTAAATGCTACAATCGTAGCTATGTTACTAACTGAAATTTAATTATAACAAATTGTACCAAGAAAAATGCGTTTTTGATGTATTCTCAGTGTCTCTCTGCCTTCAAATGGCATACTCTCATAACACGGAAAGCTACAATAATACTTTTGCCAGTAATAAGACGTTTATTTTTTACAACGAATCACATATTTAACAACGGGTTTTCGAATAATTCTCAATTTGCTAGTGGTCAGAAACGGCACATATACGTATAGGTTGGAAATGAATGCCAATATGGCGTCTCACGACTCTGTACTGAAGGGAGATGGCGTGCTTGTGACGTAGGTGGCGTTGTGTCACCTCATTGGTCAACGCTCAGACGCACGCTCATAATATCTGACCTGCTAGATATCGCCCTGAGCGTTCGGGAAGACTCCCAAACGTACTATTCCATGCTATGACGTCAGAAACTTGGCACGCTCAGCGGTCAGATGCATGGTCCGTGTGCCGACGGCGTAAGTTTATGATGAACGTAGTTACCGTCTAGCTACTGTCTGTGCGGGTGATAGTTATATACAGATCATCTGTAACAACATAGTAAAAGACATAATGATTTTGTGGAAATTTTGCCGTTTGACCCTTTTGTTAACATGCTACCGTCACTGAATATAAAGTGTTAAAATTTTGTAGTTCTGTTTGAAGCATCTCGTATCTCACAACAACATCTTGATTTTCTA
This sequence comes from Schistocerca piceifrons, assembly GCF_021461385.2. Classification (NCBI taxonomy): domain Eukaryota; kingdom Metazoa; phylum Arthropoda; class Insecta; order Orthoptera; family Acrididae; genus Schistocerca; species Schistocerca piceifrons. Next base: position 610,755,082 of record NC_060142.1, on the reverse strand, counting down.
CTGTTAATGATCACGCATCTACAAATAAGTTAAACACTCGCAGTTACAAATCCCCTAACATTAGCTTCATTGCACCACTATTAACAATAAAACAAAACTTTTAAACCTTTTTGTTTACTCTGATATGTAACGACACTTTTGTTGTTTGGATTCATGACAGGAGATTTTGAACGACTAAATGAAGTTAACTCCAATATTTGTTTCACGATGGGCGTGGAAAAGAATTACTGCCCTCCCCTCCTTGATGTGTTTCCAGAGGTATGTTGATGGTACTTCGGGAGCATTTCCACAGTATCCGCAGTAATTTGCGGAATTGTCATATCAAATCTGTTTTTCGACCATAATCTAAGATCAGGGCTCTATTAGGTTCCGTTAACGACGATCTTGGTTTGCTTAAGGCCAATGTCTATCGTATTCCTTGCATATTTGGCATGTCATATATTGACCATACCATCAGGACCGTGGAGGATCGGTGTACTGAACACAAGCGTCCAAACGGTTGCAACAGCCGACCAAATCTGCAGTAGCAGAATAGTGTCTGCACTACGGTCATCCTATGGAATATAACAACACGGAGATTCTGGCAAGCACTTCCAGCTATTGGAATAGTGTTATTAAGAAAGCAGCCGACAGAGATAGGATGGATTTTGTTCAAATTCTCCTGGGAATGGTCCTCTCTCTCAAAAACCAGAAGTACAGTGTTAATTCTGCCTCGCCCGTTGGTTATTAATTTTCGTTAAGGTAACTCCTAATGTCGGTAATCTTCGGTTGTGTGATGGCGCTAGTGCTTACTGACTACACTGTGTGTGTGTGTGTGTGTGTGTGTGTGTGTGTGTGTGTGTGTGTGTTATCTTTTCGAATTCCGTTGCACTGCGCTTACTTGCTGCACTTTTGCGTTGAAAACGGCATGCTATGCAGCTGTCGAAATATCAGCGGTCGTCGACAACGTCACCCGGCATCATTCCCGTATGTTATCTGAACATTTTATACGCCGGGAGAATCTCATCTCTCAAAAAATTACTGTTTCTCTAACAATTCACACGGAAATAGCCCTCGGCAAGAGCCAAATAGCATAAATACTTCTTTATTACCAACAATCGGTTTCGTCAAACTTTACTGTCACCTTCTGGTGATGACCAGAAGATGACAGCAAAGTCTGTCGAAACCGGTTGTCGGTAATAAAGAAGCATTTATGCCACCTTGGCTATAGAAACTTTTTATCATGTAAAACAGACCGCTTTCTCTCATTTCCCAACACGAGAGCACTCAAGAAAATGGACCCCCGTATTCTTTATAGTAGCATAACAGCTTTTCTGTGTATCTGTATGTGGTATTGACTGGCCCTGTTTTTGTTCGACACTGTTGTTAGATTTACATGGAGGAACTGTTAACTTCTTGTTATGTCAGTTGCCTGCAAAGTTTCGCTTCCGAAATATTTCTAAGTGTTTGTTGATGTTGAAGTTGCTGTATTAGAGAGAATACTAGGACTGCAGAAACGTCAATATGTTCTAAACACAGACTTCAGTAATCAAGCATCTTGAAAGATTAAACACATGTGAGATAAGCAGTTAGGCCTGATGAAGTTAGTACTACGAGGGTGAGTCAAATGAAAACCTTAAATTTGTAATAACAAATCGAAATTTCCCACCTTTATCTTGTAAGTTGGTAAGCGCGCTACAAACAGCGAGCAGAATGGCCTGTAGGTGGCAGCATAGTGCAGATGCACACATACCGTCTCAGTATCAGTATAAGGATGGGCGCCCCACTTGCGACTTGCATCATGGAAGAACAGCATTCTGTTATTCTGTTTTTGTGTAGTAAAGGTGTGAAACCTACTGAAATTCATCCATGAATGAAGGTTCAGTACGGTGATGCGTGTTTGTCATAGCAGGAAGTCTACGAATGGAGTAGGAAGTTCGCAAATGGTGTGACTTCAGTGGAAGATGGTCATCGTCAGGCCAAGCACAACGAGTTGAGCCTCCACAGAGCATTGCAGCAGTTGAAGCCTAAAAAACCAACTGCGGCCTGCAATCAAATCAAAGCGACGAGGATTGCTGTCAGCAGGTGTCCTTTTGCAACATGAAAACGCAAGGCCCCACACTGCCCGTACAACAGTTGCAACAATCACAGTTTTGAGTGTCTTCCTCATCCACCATACACACCAGACCTTGCCCCAAGTGATTTCCATATGTTTGGACCACTCAATGACGCAATGGGAGGAAAGAAGTTCCGTTCTGATGAAGGGCTACGCCACACGGTGCATGAGTGGTTGGGTGGACTACGAAAATAATTTTTTTCTAAAGGAATTTATGCACTTTGTAAGCGCTGGAGGACTTGCGTTGAGCATGGGGGAGATTATGTTGAAAAGAGATACAGCTTTGTACCACATCTACACAATAAAAAATACTTTAAAAATATTTAAGGTTTTCATTTCACTCACCGTCGTACTACAGTGAACAGCAAATGAAACCCCACATATGAGATTCAATAAAAGTCTAAATTAAAGCCCTAAAATAATTTAACAGAAAGATCCCATAAATGACTTATGAAAAACGTATAGAGTCAAAAACCGTTAGGAAAAAAAATCCGATTTTTTAACCCCTCCTACGTAGAGTTTCTATTAAAATCGTTCATGGTATAAACATGTGATAGAAGACAATACTCTATTTACCAACAGCACTGAGCCACTGTTAATGGAAAAGTAGCACACGCTTTCTAGATAGCCGTCCTTACTGTTAATCAGCATCATATGAAAACTGAGAGATAACAGTTCAAATCTTGGACTCGATTCTCCTTAATGCAGTACTCAATCAAGTAACGATACAATTACAATTTTGGCCTTGTTTGCCTTTTAACTAATGAACATTTTTGTCCTTTCCATTGCTATATCCGGATGCAAGTGTGCTCTAAAAGGAGATGTGTTTATGCACGTCACTGCTTGATATTTGAAATGATTTTCATGTTAATATTATTTATGCTCAAAACAATATCTCCATGTGTTTCAATATCATATAGCCTATCGACCAGGCTGGAGTTATGCAGCCCGCCACAAGTGTAACAGGATCAGGAGCTGAATCCTAATAACGCATGTGAGGTGTCTGAAACAACCTAGACGTTGACTTCCGTGGGTTACCAAATGATTAACTTTGCTTCATGAGAGCACATACCTTGGATTAACACTGATCACGGCCTCTCTCTACACGAGCCACAGCACTGAGTGAGCCAGGCCGCTTATGTGAACGAAGCTGGGATAGCATCATTAAAATACGAAACATTAACGAACAACAGGTAGAGTCACAATGCAAAGCGCATAGTTTGCCCACACGACACACTCCAAGTAACTACCCTACGACAAGCAATAGTTTTTTGACATCACCAGTATGGAAGGCAGTTAGACCCAGACCTTGCACCTCTGGTACGGCACATTGCTTGTTATGGTGAGCCTTTAAGCATTTAACAACGTACGAAAATTTCATCTTACAGAGTGCACGCCCACATAGTCATACAACACTACGGCACATATCGCTTCTCAAAAATAGAATGCTTTTATCTTCAAATTATAATTTTGGCATCGTCGTCATAGAATATTATGAGTACAGTCAGGAGATGAAACCACACCTGTGTCATTTTCTCAACATTTTTCGATTAGTCCTTCGAGTTATAGTTCAAAATTTCTGGGAGTTCTAGAATCATATTGTACGATTCTTGACTCATAGAAGTGGCTTTGGTATAGGTGCTGAGAGAGTGAGTGAGAGAGAGAGAGAGAGAGACCATCATTTGTTGTTCAGATGGGAGCTGAACGTTGGAAAGAGATTAGCATTTGTTGTTCAGATGGAAACAGAACGTTGGAACTCGTAAACATCAGTTCAGAAAGCAAGGTGTACGAATATTCTTATTTGGGAATAGTTTTCTAAGACATAATTGTTAGTATTCTATGTCAGATTAAGAGTATATACTGAAGTCGTTATTGAATTATGTTAGTACTATTAACGCATTCGTGGCCTGTTGCGAGTTTAATCAGCCCCATCACAAAACACCTATGACGGAGTAAAATAACTATTGCCGAATAACGAACTGAAATGAACTATATACGCTTATAGAAGTGAAATACACACACTTATAGGTGACAATATATTATGGTCTTGTACTGTGCTGGTTCAAGCAGGTTGTTATTTAGTGTACTACGTAAATTATTCAAATCAATGGATTGTATTGTTTGTCGATAGTAAATATTGCATAAAAATGCTGAACGTATTTCATCAACAGCGCGTTGCGCAATATACTGCGAATAGCGTAACTACAAGGCTGTCATTCCCGTCAGAGTACATCGGGCAGGAGGCTACACATTATAAATGCAGTGCACTATTTATGTTACGCTAAGTATCACAGGTTTGGTTAAAACGTCGCACTACAATTCACACAGGATTGTAGGAACAGTAGAGTAGCGCAATGGAACGTTAACTGTGATCAGGTATAACATTGATTATATGTGTAGGTGGGGAACGTAGCTGAACCAGTGGTCAAGCGTATGCTGTATCGTACATTTGTTGTACTGAAAGTCCCCTTTAAAATTTTTTGAACTCATACCGACTCGGATGTTTGGTTGTAACTTTACTGTTGTTTAACCTTGGGTGAATTCATGCATTTCCAACTGCGAGAGAAACCATATACCTCTGCCTGCGAGAATACAACATGAATTTGCCGTGTTTTACAATCTTTCTAAAAATGTGCAAACTGATTAAATGATGAACTTTACTATTAATCTCTTTAATGAAATAAAGTGGTTCCTTTGCATTAATTATCTGCCTAATAATGGTGTTCATGTTGTGTGTTGATAATTTTCCAAGCAAACTGTTCCTGGAATGAAAATTGCTTACCTTCTGATGTAATTACTTGGAAACGCGGTGTTTGCTGCATATTTCTAACGACAGCTGCTGCAAGCTTAGTGCAATGCTCCAGAAAATAAGAAAAATATTTTATTCATATCATTGAGTGAGACGCTCTTTACATAAAAATGTCTAGGGTTGAGGATGTTGACGACGCTATTACGTGAAATATTTCTTTAATTATTTTTTTAAAATTATCTGATATAATACTGTTTGTATGATATTTATGTTCAACACTCATTAACACTGATAAAAAAGGCCGGGGAAATGGAACTCTTCCTCTCACAAATCATAGATAATTATCGGTCATGAAGTATACCATGCAGTGAAAATTGCTAAGTATTTAATTAAAAATCAAAAGTTCACTGATGTGGATGTTTCATTCAACAATGGTTCCAAAATATGCGCGACTGCAATACAACTAAAACACTATTACCTTAATTCCTCTTCATACGCTTTTCTAACCCTATTACATCCCATTTGATTCTAAATCACTAATCGAATCTTTCACCTCTGCTTCACAACATTCAAACAGAAATCATTTTAGTCAAACACAGGTGCATCTTGCCAAGAGTCGTCTGCTCGCCGTCTGTCTCACTCATGGAGGTAAAAAAAGAAGGGAGGTGGCTCTACAGACTTACACTGTAAATTGTTTTGAAGCCAGAGTGGGCGGCGCGTGCCGCCATTTTAAGTAGCGCAAAACATTTGCACATTACTGTTTACGACTGCTTCATGTTCATTATATGTGTCGCGCACGCGTGACAGTTGTTTTAAATACTAAAGATTATAGACCTTACATGAATAACGTAGTGTCAGGAAGCAATATTTTTCTCTTCTTAAATGAGTATTTGCTCTAGTAATACTACACATTTGCCCTCGTGAACATAGCTCGTTTTTTTGCTGCTATATTTTGGATAACCGTAAACAGAGGGAAGTGATGTGAAATGCATGCTTTCTTCATCCTTAATTCCACTTCCACTGAGTTTGTATCAATATCAAATGAAACTAGAACTCTGAAATCAATGCCTGTTAGCGCATTGGTATCGGTACTGCTTGTTTTTCGTTACATTTTCAGCTATCAGCTCGTATGCACAACATTTTTAGTGTTCACGTTTGCAAGAACATTACCTGCGTGTTTTTTTTTTTGTATCAGATAAACGTGTGCAATGAGGAAAGAAACAACGCTCGCTATGGTGTCTGCTGCATTCCAACAAAGTGAATGATTAAATAAGTGTCCAGAGTAGAGTTATCTTTTTTATTAGATTGTCAGTGTATCAATCTCACTGTAGTTTACCCAGCTTCTCTCTGTAACTACCCTTCCTCTGATGGGTTGTCCAGTGTGTGGTCAATAACAGCAACTTACAGGGTAAAATAAACGTATTTGGAACTTAGGTTCGTTAAGTAGATTTTTTTCTGGGCAAATATAGCTCTCGACTGCACACACGGTTGATTAAATGGTGTCTACACTTTTCTAAATGATGATATCGACAAAGAAGACTAAAATGTACGATTGCTTGTGGTTGCTGCTATTGTAAGTAAAACTTAGTTTTTCTTAATTTGGTAAACGTTTGGCAGTAACGTATATTGAGGGTAAACAAAAACCACCAAATACACTGGTATGCAAAACTGAAAGACGAAAATAGCTTTCGTATTGTGTCACTGCCAACAAATATAGCGCGATGAAACTTTGACCATACATACACAAACCAGCTGAATTATAATGCAGAAGGTAACTGAAAGAAATACACAATAAAATGGTCAGAAATGAATCTTTTATTCAAAGACAATAGTTATACGGAAGTCACCACGCTTTATGAAGGTCCTCTGAACGTTACGAAAGGCTACACATTGTCATCAACACGGTGAGCAATTACCACCAATGTACCGTATGCTCTGCACCGGCCTCTCGTGCAGGCCACAGGGCTGGTTCCCGGAGTACAGCATTCTGTTTCTCAACCGGCGTGGCTGACAACTGGTGGATGGCCGTTGATGAATGTGGACAGACTGCAATACGTCTCTCGACCGCCTGTCACACGCGCTCGCCGGGATTAATGTGGGAAATGGTTAGACTAGTCCATTCGCCAAAAATCCCCTTTTGCGAGAAGCTCCACCTCCTGCGCAGTTCGATGGGCTCACACACACAGAGTTACTAAAGTAATTAGATATCACACTACCGCTAATGAAGCTTTCCCATATTAAAGTCGCTATTTGCAGCGCAATGCTGAGTTTGCTCTCGATAGTTTATGTGTATAAAATGGGTTAGCGATACAACGTTCACAAAGCCTCTGTATATCTGTGAGATAGTAGTAGTAGTGGTAGTAGCAGCTTTATTAATCTGTAGATCTTTTTTTACAAGTATACAGGACATGTCAAAGTATTTACAAGTTTGGACCAATTTAAAATAAGCTAATTCGTATACACATACATTTTCAGACTTCTAGTTAGAGACAATCATTAGATTTACTCCTGGTATACTATCCTTTTTTTTATAAATAACTTATTAAGCAATGTAATGCCACACTGTTCATTCAGATCTCACTGGTAGTCACTGCACACTATACACTCATTGTTTCATAACACTTCACTCACTATACACACACACACACACACACACATACGCACACACACACACTCGTGGTCTTTGGGCCATTTTCTGTGCCAAAACATCCCATTGGCTATCCTGAAAAACTGAGTCAACTTCCCTCTATAAAGAGTGAGAAGTTGAGCTCAGAAACACGAAGAGGTGTTAGGATTGTGCTAAGCATAGCTTAGGAGTAAGTATTTGTAGAAATCAAAAAAGAAGGAAAAAAACATAATGTGAAGGTGTTATGTGGAATTTAGGATGTTTTAGAATAATTATTATTGTTTACTTATATAACATATTTTCATCAAATCCGTACTGTGTCTTACCTAAGTAATTCTTCAATGTATAAAATGTAGTGCATAACAGGAACATTTTAGCTGCCTTTTTAAATAAGTGTATTTTTGTAATTTCTTTAATCTCTTTTGGTAATTTATTGTATAGTTTTAATCCTTGGTAGAAAATGCTGTTTTCAGTTTTATGTTTTATTTCTCTTGGTAAATGTAAGTGGAGACTAGCTCTTGTTGTATGGTCATGGACAGAGCTGTTTGTGCAGTGATTACCAATGTTACTTTTTATGTGTACAACTGAATGGTAAATGTATTCACATGGAGCAGCCAAAATCCCCAGTGCTTGGAACAGATCTTAACAATGAGCTCGACTAGTATTTTAGGTTATTATTCTTATGGCTCTTTGCTGGAATTTGAAAACTGTGTTCATATTACGAGCCTTTGTTCCCCAAAAAAATTCCATGGCTAAGAATTGAGTGTACATATAAATAATACGCAACTAATCGACACTGCATGTTACACACTGATGATACGATTATAGGGGCATAACAAGCTGCTGACATTCTGTTTGCAAGTACCTTTGTATGTTCACACCACCTCAACTGGAAATTTTGCATTTGTTACACAGTCTATAAAGGCGCCATCTACATCAGTTTAACATTGTCATTTTTCCTCTTCAAACTGAAATTCGTGGCGTTAGTTTTCTTTATGTTCATTGTCACATTATTGCTTATTGATCAATAATAAACTTCCTTGAGAGTGTCATTTGCTTTCTCTGCATGGAGTTCTCTTGTTTTCTGCTATCATCAGTGAAGAGAATTTTTTCACCTTGGGTAACTGTACTGGGAAAGTCAATGATGTATATCAGGAATAGTATTGATCCTAATATGCTACCTTGCAGAACCCCTATGTTAAGGTATTTTGGTACTGATAAGTGTTTTACTAAATGTTTATATTTACTTGAAGTGTGTGTTATATCTAATCTTTGTACCCCATCTGCTGGGTTTGATAGAAACGAGTCACTAGCTACCCCTCTTATTCATACTGCTTCTAAGTTATTTAACAGAATCTTGTGGTCGACTGTATCAAACGCCTTAGAAAGATCCAAATATTTGCCTGTGTCAATCTCATCTTTATCAAGAGCATTACGTACAACTTTTGTGAATTCTAATATAGCTGGTTCCATATTTTCTCCACTTCTGAAACCAAACTGTGACCCACCTAAAATATTGAATTTATTCAAGTAATTCATTAACATTTTTCGTAATTGCTTCTACTCGTATTATTATTGACAATGGTGACAGCAGAGAATTGGGCTGGTAATTTTCTATGTCTTCTGCATTACTTTTCTTAAACAAGGCTACAACTCTAGCCAGTTTTAACTGCTCTGGAAATATCCCTGATGTGAAGGACTAATTTGTTATGTTTCTTAAGGGGCCTTGTATAAGCCGTATGCAGTGTTTCAGTACACACATTGGTACTTAATCTAAGCCTACTGACATTTTATTTTTTAGTGTTTGAACAGTTTCATCGCCTTCATTCTGTGTGGTTGGAAGTAACATCATTGTATTTAGTGTAATATTATTAACAGGTGTTATATTTGCTTTGGGGAATTTTTGCTGTAACTTCGCTGCAATACTTGAAAAATGCTCGTTTACATAGCTCCATAAGTGTTGTGGATAATTAATTACCTTCCCCCCCCCCCCCTGTCTCCATTAGCAGTATGTTACTCCACGTTTGTTTGCCTCTCCCCATTTCTGTTTTATAACATCCCAGACTGCTTTGCTTTTATTCTCTGCATTATATATTACTTTGTCATTAAATGACTTTTTTGCAGCACTCGGCACCTTCCTATAGATCTTTTTGTATCTATAACATAAATTTAAGAATTCTGGGTCATTGCAAATCTTTTTCATGGAACTGAGATGTTTACATGTTTGGGAGCACTTCTTAATATTTGCTTTTATCCATCTATTTTTTGTGGTATGTTAATATAGAGATGTATACTTTTGGAAATGTCTTTTAAAAGTTCAATGTAAACAATGTACAGAATTTAGACAATTTCATATTCACATTGGTTTCCTTCTGCACTTCAACCCAGCTTTGTTTTACTAGTTCTTCTGAAAAATATTTTATTTTGATTTCTGAGAGATGTCATTTGTAGGTTTTTCGTATAGGGAATGATTCGATGCCTGATTTTACTGTTGTTATTTGACAGAGATGATCTGATAGTTCGAGATCTTTTGCAGCTATGCCACATTTTTCTCTGCACATATTTGTGGCCACATGGTCAGTTACTGCTGCAGTCACTATAGCAACTTTTGTTGCCCTATTGACCAATAGGGACATGCCAAAACTTTGAAGGAATTTATGAAGGTGCTGTTGTATTCCTTTGTAATATTAGTGTTGATGTTAATGTCCCACACATAATTATGTTGACCTTTGTACTTGAGACTTTATCTAGAATTTCTGTTAATTTATTGAAAAAGTATCCACACTACTACTGGGAGATATAGGCAAACAAAAGATGACTAATTTCTTGGTGATATCAAGTCCTGTTAATTCAATAGCAGATATTTCAAAGTGTTTGTCTTCACTTACTGTACTGAGGTCATGTCTTGATTTGAGCTTTATTCCTATTCTGATATAAATGCATGATCCTCTTCCCCTTGATGTAGTTCTGCAGTAATAGTTTGCCCTTTCATACAACGATAATACTACTAGTTGGATTTCTGTCTCTGTAGACAAGTGCTCAGTAACACAACCTACTGTGCAGTTCAAAGATTGGAGCTCAACATCTGAGATTTGTATTTCATTTTTTATTGATTGCATGTTTTGATGGAGGATTGTTAAGTCTGCGAAATGCCCCATGTTACTCTTTCCAAAGGTTTCTTTTTCTTTGTGACATCTGGTATGTGTGATACTTGAAGTATTAAAATCTGTCGTGTGAATATATGTTTCAGTATTTCTTTAAACTTCTGATGATACTGTTTAGGCAGGGGTACCTGTTGTCTGGATTTGACAACAGGTATTTGACCATGTGTCGGCCGAGATCCCCCCCCCCCCCATACTTCTTTGAATCAGCTGTACCAATCATCCTTTCCCAGTCTGGTTACGGTGTAGGCCATGCCTAGTGAAACCACATCTGTTGATGGTCCCAACGGGCACCAGACAAACATGAGCAAAGTTGGCGATCCTCAGAGCCATCCCTAAGTCTACATTGATTCGCCTCATAGCTTCATTAAGGTGTGGTCGATCATGACGCCGGAGCAGCTCAACAAAGTGTATGTTGGTGCCATGAGTTAGGGAAGCTATTTTGTCCAGATCACCACCTATGTCATATGTCCCATCTCTGTCCAAACTGTTTCAGACACCACTCACTACCACTACATGGTCCTCTTTGGTAAAGTCCTTACATAAAAACCCTAAGTCCTCTATCACTTGATTTAGCCCTCTATTTGGCTTGAACATGCTGGTGACCTGGTAGCTGAGGGCCTACACCTCACCCATGGCTACTACCTAGCAGCAGCACTTTCTTCTTCCTAACACTTTTTACACTCCTAGGCTTCTTGCCCTTGGTTGAAGTGTGCTGCTGCGCACTTTCTGCTCCACTCAACTCTGGCAGTGGTAGATACCTGTTTTTGGTGATGATGATTAAACTGTCAGGTCTCATTCTATTTCATCCTGTCCTTCTACCAGCTGCCAGGTCCAAACCACCCTCTTTCCCCTATCTCCCTCGATCCTTATCAGTTCCATCCTTGCTTCCGCCTCGGTGCCTGAAAGGCACAGATTGTCCTTTCCTGTTCCCCATTGAAAATGTTCCTACTGCATACTATGCAGTTCCAGGAGAGAGCCTCTTGTGTTCTTCCAACATTCTCCCCACTGCAACCACCACGGTGAAAATATTCTCTACAAGACTGGCAACAAATCCCTCTTCTCACTACCCTATAACAGCTCCCACATTTCTCACTCACAGTCAGTTTCGAAAGAATAACTAAGTTCACAGAATGTTTTAAATTTGTCAAGGAAGCGAGATTGGCTGTGTGTAAACAAAAGGTCCTATGTGCGGTGGCTGTTGTTTCTGTACTGATTTAGAGAGACAATGACAGAAGAATAAATTTGTAATTGCTTTGATTTTAGAAACTAGCAGTTGTCTTTTTTAAACGAATTTTGCACTATCAAGAAATCTTAAATAGAATTTTTTGTATTTATGTCACGCAAAATTTCGGGTTATGTAGCGATTAAAGAGACTTCAGATAACACGAAGTTTTTCAAGAATAAGCTCTGCTGGGATTCTAATATTCAGTTGTGTGACAAGAACGGGCACTACAGCAAATTTACAAAAGAAAGAAAATTTTAATTTGGCACTATTTCCTCTCAAATAAGTTCTTTTAGCGGACGAAGGAAATAGCAGTGATCTCACTCGGCGGCAATCTTGGACTGTGAAAGTTATACAGTAGATTACTGTAGATTACGGTATTCAGGTCCAAGGCAGCTGAAGTATACATGTTATAAAATTGGGGAAATGAGTGTTCTGGCTGGTAGTTGTGCTGCTGTGGGATTCAATATTTTTATTACCACTCAACTTACCAAGCAAAGACCGATTCAACGAGACAAAAAAAGAACTATTACGAACAAAAGATTCCTTGAGGCTCGAATAAACTTGAACAGAGCTTGAACAACACAGAACTTCTTCTTGAAATAACAACAGTAATTGATACAAAATGATTCAGTCTTGCCCCACGTGGCAAACCAAAATAGTGACGTAACCCTATAGTGGATTGGAGCTTGGCTTCAATAATTGTAACATTATAACTTATTATACAAGAAAACATTCACTTTTCTATAACAGAAAACTGAGTAAAATTGCTACTAGCTATTCCACTGTTAACAGTCAATTACCAGGACACTAACTGTCAATACCAGTATACTACTGAACTATCCACGGTTACGTTAAGTGATCAGTAGGCTATTGAATTTATAAAGAAGTTACTCATGTAAGAGAATATAGCTAATCAGAACAAATGAAGCACAGGTTCAGTAACAATGTTCATATTGAATCAACATAAAAAGCACAGAGTACGGAAGTGCTTGTACATCACTGATGTATCCCTGTCGGGAACCCTGACCGAAACATTGGGCATGTGTAACACATACATCGATTAGAAGTAGGTTCATGCTGTCTAACTGTGTATCTGCAATTGCGGAGTGTGTATACCTTGTTGGTTAAGATTATTGATTCGTGACAGGGAATTTAGAGTTTTGTAATGTATATATGAAAACAGCAAAATGATTTGTTTTAACAATGAACTTTTGTAGTATATGTATGTTTTTAAAAAAAGACAATGGTTACTGAAAACTGGTTTACGCTTAGGGCACCTGTAGTCGTAATATGTAAAAGACATAGGGAAGTCCCTCTGCAACGGAAGTGGCACGGCGCAATGTAAAAGGTGCTTTTGTGCCTTTGGCAGTCGAACTGGAAGGCTCCTTGGTGTGAACGGTATGGAGTAAGTGGCCAGCCGTAGCAAGGTAGACTTCGACGGTGCCATGCGAGGCAATTGGAAGCTGCTTTGCAAGGGATTTTGGCCTCGGATGTGGATCTGGCTATTGTTTGTTATTCTCAGCAAAAAGGAATGGCTCTAATGTGTTGAAAATCCAACGCCAAAAAGAGATTTTATAGAGCATTCGAACCTCAAGAGCCGTGAGTACAGTTACTCGCCATGTTGCTTGCCACCAAAATTTCTCCACTGCTTCACTAACTTCATACATCCAAATATGATTAATGGTATGGACCAGTTAATTTGTGTTGGTTTTAATAATAATCAAAACATTAAAAATCTGTGTCCGGAACCGTACCTTCTATCCTAATCACGAACCAATGCAGGGTCTTACGCACAGCTCAGAGTGCCACAAGTCAGTTTGCATCCTGTGCGATATTCAAAGTGAAATATTAATGAAAGTAGCTTTAATAACCAAAATCCAGTTTTCCTAAACATTTATTTCCAAATTAATGTGCCTAATTGGGCTGAAGACCGCTTATTTTTTGATTCACATATGGCTTTTACCACTTTCATTATCTCCCAAGGTTAAAGTCCGTTTAGGTTTTCTGTTAATTTCACCATATTCAGTGTTGTGGATTGGCTAGAGAGCCAACCCACTATGAGGAAGCCGAAAGGCACGCGTTTTAGCTCACGCAGGCTGGCGTGAGGTCTGGAACAGGTCAAGGAAATGAGACCAGCAAAAATGGACGTAGCTGTGGAATACTTAACTTTAATCCATAAATGGTGAACATCGCTCTTGACGGTACATGTTTTACACCATCAATAGTAACTGGTAATGGCGCCTTGCTAAGTCGTAGCAAATGACGTAGCTGAAGGCTATGCTAACTATCGTCTCGGCAAATGAGAGCGTAATTTGTCAGGGAACCATCGCTAGCAAGGTCGGCTGTACAACTGGGGCGAGTGCTAGGAAGTCTCTCTAGACCTGCAGTGTGGCGGCGCTCGGTCTGCAATCACTGATAGTGGCGACACGTGGGTACAACGTATACTAGCGGACCGCGGCCGATTTAAAGGCTACCACCTAGCAAGTGTGGTGTCTGGCGGTGACACCACATTCAGCATTATAGTCCGACACCTCTATCTATTAGACACATGCACGGTCAAAATTTTCAAAAGACTCTCAGAGGGTAAGGTTTGTTTGTGTCACGATAATTTAGCGTTATACAATAGCTTTTCCCGTCTTAAGAATAGTAGGTTTGGTTGTTAGGAAAGAGTGACGTATGGCAGGCTAGTGTTATAAGCTCCGCAGTTGTAACAGTCTTTTAAACTACATTTAACTTCTGCATAGTCAGGCGCACTGTGCATACTGATATGAACCGATTTGCCTTATGACACAGTATGCACTTCAGCACGCCCCGCCCGCAGTACACAACACTCACTTAGCACTGCCACGTGCTCAATGGCCACAACGATCCATAACTTGCTGCTCACAACTATCGGTCGAAGAGAGCTACAATTGACTCCTCTTAACGCACCTTTGCATATGACACTTTGACTCGACTCGAACACACGAGCACCCGGTTACCAACTGTAACTCGAATCGCTCGGGTTGTGCACTTTCCAATTTGCTGAAGCCGTAGCTCCTCCTCCAGCAATGCCCTGTGTGTGGCAAGTGTAAGCAAACACACATTTCAGCACATAGTTGCTCACAAGCCAGCGCCGCCCGTGCCGACCCTTTACGTCCAGTGATAATGCGCATGCTAACTTGGTGAGAGTCTTCGACTTGACTTGCGGCAGAACTGTTTTCCTTAGTGTCTCTCCAAGCACAGGTGGTGACTACAGGCTCAGCAGCCGCCACAACTTTCCGCGTCCTACAAAAGTGTCGCCGGCGCTCCACCGGCCCCACCACAGACTCGGTACTCGCTACCGGGAGATGTGTCCCGCCTACTGGACTCCAGCGGATCGCCCGCTGCCGCAGCAACGGTGGCGCTCCCGTCGGTCACGTGTCTCGCGGCGGCAACACACTGGCTGCAGCAGCACCAAATACTCAAGCACAAGATTACTGGCACCAGAGAACGTAACCGTGCCGTTCGACAAGGCACAGATTTCATGTGTTCCAAGCGCACTGCACTGTATTTCTGTGAACTAAAGAGGGGATTGTCCAGTCGGACATGTAGAAACCAACTCTCATTTTTCACACAGGAAAAATACGACGAAAGAAACGCACTGTCAAAATTTTAGGTGCTAAGGCGCACTGCAAGTATTGTAAAAAAAAAAAAACTAAAGCTTCTCATTTTTGCCTCACGAAGAGCCGCTTATAATGGCGGTTTGTATAGGTCTTTCTGCCTTTCCAGCGATCGGAGAACAAGCAGACGCAGCCGTGACATGAGAAGGTAGCACCGTGTAGCGCGAAATTTAAAGTACACGCACACACGCGAATTTTAACCACCAAAACATTAACTTTTTTGCTATTAAATTGTTGCAGTTGTATTTGTTACGCAAGTGACTAGCAGAGGAAAGAAAATCAAGGCAGTGTATGCAGTTACATTACAGAAGACTTCCATCAATGGGAACTGTCATTTGTTGAATAGCGTATACTGTACTAACGATGAAACAGTTCCTTATTTATTCCCCACCTTCGCTACAAAAACGCGAAGTTTCTATTAGATGAAGAAAATAAATATTTTCCTTACACCAGGCAGTTAGTAGTACGTCTAATTACTAGTTTTATTTATAAATTGGAATAGAGTAAGAAATGCTCGTGGCCGTTGTTGTGCCTATTCTGCAGCATACCAGAAATACTTGATTAAATTCGTAAAATGTGGTGATGCAAACTGACAATGAAGAAATAATTGAAGAAGTTTAACAACGCTGATGCGAAACTTTAAATGACAAAAAGTTATCGAAAATTATATTTAATTTATATTGTCCAACAATTTTAGAAAAATACTTTTAACTCTTTTTTTTTATTTCTCGAGAGGCTACTTTACACTGTTAGTTCCGGGCGGGATGCGAATAATATTAACAGTCTTACCAGCTGCGACATAGTCGAGTATACTACACGATTAACAGTCTTTTCGCCTTCCTGCTAAAGACAAAGGAATCGTTATGCCCAGTCCAACAAAAGCGATGAATTATTTTCTGACGTTTCGGAAGTAACACGGAAACTCATTCTTTCCCATTAACCAGATTTCACTATGTAGATTACTAGATTTTGCAAGTAAAATGTCGTTTATTATTTATTGTTTGTTCTAATTTCGCTTGTTCTTGCTGAAAACTGAAATACTGCTACAGAAACAGTAATTCACTGATATTCATCACTGGAACTGTTGATTACGAATGTGCCCTACCATTCATCGACTGCACAGGCGGCTTTGTCTCTTTTCGCTCGGAATGATAAATTGCGATTTGCGCACAACCCTCTTTTTCTTTTTGTCATCAGTCTTCTGACTGGTTTGATGCGGCCTACCACGAATTCTTCTCCTGTGTTAACCTCTTCAACTGAGAATAACACTTGCAACCTACGTCCTCAATTATTTGCTCGATGTATTCAAATCTCCCTCTACAGTGTTCACCCTCTGCAGCTCCCTCTAGTACCACGGAAGTCATTCCCTCCTGTCTTTACAGAGATCCTATCATCTTGTCCCTTCTCTGTAGCAGTGTTTTCCACGTATTCCTTTCCTCTCCAATTCCGCGCAGAACCGACTCATTCCTTACCTTATCAGTCTACCTAATTTTCAACATTCGTCTGTAGTACCAAATATCAAATGCTTCGATTCTCTTCTGTTCCGGTTATCCCACAGTCCACGTTTCACTACCATACAATGCTGTACTACAGATGTACATTCTCAGAAATTTCTTCCTCAAGTTAAGGCCGATCTATGACATTAGTATACTTCTCTTGGCCCGGAATACCTTTTTCTCATTGCTAGTGTGCTTTTGATGTCCTCCTTGCTCTGACTGTCATTGGTTATTTTACTGCCTAGGTAGCAGAACTCCTGAACTTCACCTGCTTCGTGACCATTAATCTTGATGTTAAGTTTCTCGCTGTTCTCATTTCTACTGCTTCTCATTACCTTAGTCTTTCTTTGATTTACTCTCAGTCCGTACTGTGTACTCATTAGACTGTTCATTCCGTTCAGCACATCATGTAATTCATCTTCATTTTCTCTCAGGATAGCAATGTCATCAGCGAATCGTATCATAAATATATTTCACCCTGAATTTTAATTCCACTCCTAAACCTTTCTTTTATATCCATCATTGCTTCCTCAATGTACATATTGAACAGTAAGGGCGAAAGGCTACATTCTTGTCTTACACTCTTTTTAGTACTAGCACTTCGTTCTTTGTCGTCCACTCTAAATATTCCCTCTTGGCTGTTGTACGTATTGTGTATGACCCGTCTCTCCCTATAGCATACCCCAAAATTTTTCAGAATTTCGAACATCTTGCACCATTTTACATTGTCGAGCGCTTTTTCCAGTTCGACAAGTGCTATGAACGTGTCTTGATCTTCCTTTAGTCTTGCTTCCATTATTAACCGCACTGTCAGAATTAACTCTCTCGTGCCTTTACTTTTAAAACAGCCAAACTGATCGACATATAGCGCATCCTCAATTTTCTTTTCCATTCTTCTGTATATTATTCTTGTAAGCCATTTGCGATAATTCTCGCACTTGTCACCTCTTGCCGTCTTCGGAATTGTGTGGATGATGCTTTTCCGAAAGTCAGATTGCATGTCGCCCGACTCATGCATTTTACACATCAAAATTAATAGTCGTTTTGTTGCCACTTACCGCCATGATTTCAGAAATTTTGATGGAATGTTATTTACCCCTTCTGCCTTATTTGGCATTAAGCCCTCCAAAGCTCTTTTAAATTCTGATTCTAATACTCGATCCCCCATCTCTTCTAAATCGACTTTCTTCTTGTATCACAACAGACAAATGTTTCGCCTCATACAGGCTTTAAACGTATTCGTTCCACCTATCCTCTCTCTCGTCTTCATTTAACAGCGGAACTCTTTATGTTATCACCCTTGATTTTAATGTCGCCGAAGGTTTTTTGACTTTCCTGTACACTAAGTCTGTCCTTCCGACAATAATTTCTAGTTCGATGTCTTCATATTTTTCCTGCAGCCACTTCGTCCTACCTTCCTTGCACTTGCTATTTATTTCATTCCTCAGCGACTTGTATTTCTGTATTCCTGAGTCTCCCGGACCGTTTTTGTACTTCCTCCTTTCATCAATCAACTGAAGTATTTCTTGAGTTACCCATGGTTTCTTCGCAGTTACCTTCTTTGTACCCAGGTTTTCCTTCCAATTTCTGTGATGGCCCTTTTCAGAGATGTCCTTTCCTCTTCAACTGTACTGCCTAGTGAACTATTCCCTATTGCTGTATCTACAGCCTTAGAGAACTTCAAACGTATCTCGTCATTCCTTAGTACGTCCGTATCCCACTTCTTTGCAGATTGATTCTTCCTGACTAGTGTCTTAAACTTCAGCTTACTCTTCATCAATACTATATTGTGATCAGAGTCTATGTCTGCTCCTGGGTGCGCCTTACAATCCAGTATCTGATTTCGGAATCTCTGTCTGACCATGATGTAATCTAATTGAAATCTTCCCGTATCATCCGGCCTTTTCCAAGTATACCTCCTCCTCTTGTGATACATGAACAGGGTGTTGGCTATTACTAGCTGAAATTGGGTACAGAACTCAATTGGTCATTCTCCTCTCTCAATCCTTGTCCCAAGCCCATATTCTCCTGTCACCTTTTCTTCTGCTCCTTGCCCTTCAACTGAATTACAGTTCCCCATGATTATTAGATTTCCATTCCCTTTTACATACTCTATTACCCTTTCAATATCGTCGTAAACTTTCTTTATCTCTTCATCTTCAGCTTGCGACGTCGGCATGTATACCTGAACTATAGTTGCCGGTGTTGGTTTGCTGTCGATTCTGATAAGAACAACACTGTCACTGAACTGTTCACGGAAACACACTCTCTGCCCTATCTTACTATTCATAAAGAATCCTACTCCTGTTATACCATTTTCTGCTGCTGTTGATATTACCCGATACTCATCTGACCAGAAATCCTTGTCTTCCTTCCACTTCACTGACCCCTACTACATCTAGATTGAGCCTTTACATTTCCCTTTTCAGATTTTCTAGTTTCCCTACGACGTTCAAGCTTCTGACATTCCACGCCCCGACTCGTAGAACGTTATCCTTTCGTTGATTATTCAATCTTTTTCTCATGGTAACCTCCCCCTTGGCAGTCCCCTCCCGGAGATCCGAATGGGGGACTATTCCGGAATCTTTTGCCAATGAAGAGATCGTCACGACACTTCTTCAATACAGGCCACATGTTCTGTGGATATACGTTACGTGTCTTTACTGCAGTTGTGTCCATTGCCTTCTGCACCCTCATGCCGTTGATCATTGCTGATTCTTTCACCTCTAGGGGCAGTTTCCCACCCCTGGGACAAGAGAGTGCCCTAAACTCCTAAACCTCTGTACGCTCCTCCGCCCTCTTTGACAAAGCCGTTGGCGAAATGAGAGTGACTTCTTACGCTGGAAGTCTCTGGCCGTCAATGCTGCTTATTAATCAAAATTTGAGCAAGTTGGGGGGGGGGGGGGGGGTGCGAATCCGAGACCGAAGACGCTTTGATTGCGAATCATATATGCTAGCCCCTGTTTTCAATTCATTTTGTTCTATATTTTTTGTTGAATTTGCTCAGGGTGGACGTCCGAATACACCCGTTCAGTTTATTCGTTGATCCGTTTGCTCAGTTTCTTTGTATTACAAAGGGTGGCCAAACCTCTGATCGAACACGCTGAGCTACCTTGCCGGCTCCCCTAGACCACCGGTAAAGGTACCCTCGAACGGAACACGATTGACAGCATAGAACTCCGTTGGTAAAAGTTCACTAACTGTAAATACACTTTTATTTCACAATTTTGCGAGTTTTATTTCGGCACGTATTTCGTACTTTGTGCAAATCTTTCTTCCATTTACACAACTCATGTTCAGATTTTACGAAGCGAAACCGGCTTTGAACACTGCTTAAGTTTAAGAGTTATCTCCCCCTTGGTTTAACCAAAAAATTTACAGCCTTTTCTTTGCCACCAAAAGCTATTACTGCACATTTTTTGGGTTTGGTAGGTACTCTGTTCTTGTCCTTGACTTTAATTAGAACAAAAACAGTCGTTCGAACTACAATTTACAGAATCGCCAGAGCTATATCCAGGTTCACCTAATACTTGTATCTCCACAATTTCTAACGGAATGTCGACGTCATTCGAACGAATGTCCAAGAAACTGAGTAATAAGTAACACATATGTAGGTCTTCAGGACAAGTAAGTAACTTCATTTGCAGACGACATTCCTCATTATCCATCCTAACAAGGTTTAAAACGGTAATTAGATTCAACATTACTGTGAAACTCAGGAACCTGCATGAAGACAGACCACTGCTAACTTACCATTATTAAATGAGTTGCAAATTCAAGCGAACAGTAACTGAGAAGAACTATGTCAGAAAAACTATCGGCAGAAACTGAATTACGCTTTATGTTACGATCGCGTTGTGAGATGTTATGTGTTTACCTATGTGCCGTCAACGCAAATTATGTGCCCACTGTGTTGCGTATACGCTGTCCGCTACAGATGATGTAGGGGCATATCTCAAGCCTTGGGCTATGAGTTAAGCAATTTTTAACTTTTTGTAAATACTTGCACTATGTCTTTGAGGCTAATATTTTGACAGATTCTTTCTTTATTCTTCCTGTACAAAAAAAAAATCAGGGCAGGTGTTGATACGTCAGACTAGACCATTCCCTTGTAAGACATGCTTTCTTACTGATCATCTTCTCATGGTTGGAACAATGCCTGCCAGACACTACCTGTAGTGGCGTAACAAACTCTCTAAGTGCTTCAAGTGCTGTAGCTCGCCCACAGAGCGTGTCCATCAGGTGGCATCTTCATTGAATTACAGATTGCAGCACCTAGTGCAATCAACTTTTATTGGTCATTATGACGGCTCTGTAATCAGTTATCTGTGAAACAATGGTTGTCTATGCTTTCGGTTAATCTGTTGAACTCGACTTGCCATGCCAAACGAACTCACGGCCTAATTGTATTTTGTTACGACAAATGCGCATAGCCATTCCTCTCTCCGTCATTCTCGTGTTGTTGTTTCTCTTGCAAAATAAAACGTGTTACTACAACCGAACATCGTTTAAGTCCTCTGGAACAGACAGTACATGATATGAGAACAGAATTGCAAGATTTAACTACTATATTGCATCGGCACAATCTACCTACCCACAAATGTGGTTAGGCAACGGAAAAAAACATGACGTATTTGAAGCATGAGTTTTTTGGAATATAAAACATGTACTACTCATTCGGCACGCACTGCCCTTCATCTGTCTCCACAGTTAAAAAAGCTGTAAATGAAAGAAAATTTAATTTTTCATAATGAGAATACGACATCGAACTGCAGTCTTCCCGAGGAAAGTACGTGTTGATTTGAAGTACAAAAACAGTCACCCTTAAAAACACCAAATTGGGTTGAGAGTGTTGCTTCAAATTTGGTTCACTGCTGTATCGGACCTTGGTGTAAGATAAGTGAAGCCTTTTGAAACAAATCTTGTTTCGTCTATGTTCTACGTGCTAAAATTACGTCTTTCTGAGAGGTTTTTGGAGCGCGATTCTTCTACACTTCAAACTTGTACAAATCAGTTAAAACTTTGTTAGACGGTAGATAAATGGATAAAGTCAAAACGAAATCTTCTTATCCAGTAATCTTTATCCGCTGTCGAGGTACGGTGGTGTAAAGTCGACTTCAATGTAGCACGTGAAATTCGTTCTTATGAGCATTGGATGCTCGGAAAAACGTGTAAAAATACGTTTTTGTGAACTTTTTACGCACGCCCCTTCTGTATTACAAATTTGCGCAATTAGGTTAAAATTTTGTAAGAAAACAGAAAAATACAAGTTGTTAATAATCGTCCTGTTGTTTTGTGAATCTTTATCCGCTGTCCAGTAGTGGTTCAAAGATGCATATAAAATCCACGTCAAATATGATATTACGCGAACTTAAGGTTTATTGATTCGTTTTTCATAAGTCAAAGATTTTATTCGGTAGTGGCTTAAATCATCAAAAAGTCTTTGGACGTGCAAAATACTTATGTACCAAAGCATTATTATGCCCAGCCCAGCACAAAATAATATACTGTTTGATCGAGCAATTAAAGTTTTATCAGTAAACACACGTGGAATGAAACTAATCCAAAAACTGATATGAAGATATTTGTCAGGAAGAGGGTCATCTTATCTCTTACCAAAAGAAAATGTTTTACATGCCATGTTTTTCAAAAACTACTATATTAGCAACTAGAAAATTCATTTTCGGATAAAAGAAGCATAAGTTCGCAAGTTTTGTACAGGACTGAAAACTTGATAGTATTTTATCGAGCATACACTGTTTCGCAGTTGTTCTGCTTCTTTCAGTCAATTATAATCTTAATTAATTCTGATTGGTTGTTGCTACATTTCCTGACAAAATTATTCGAGTGAGTTATTCTAGCAGCGTTTTCCTATTTTTCAGTTTTTATTACTCTATACTTTAAGTAGACAATGACAATTTTAAGACAAGAGGTAATAACCAAATGTATGCTTTTCAGTTGTTTAGTGTTTATTCCGTGAAACGTTGAGTGTTCATGAAGTGGATGATTCATTACAGAGCCACTTTTTTCCTAACATTGTTTCAGATGCAACATTTTATTTACAAAATTATTTGGGAAATTTTCAAATGTTTCGAAACAATACGTTCGTTCAACAGATTGGTAAGTTATATTTAACCACAGTACGGCATGGTTTCCAATAAGTACAGTACATTTTATCCCATCTGTTAACTGCTCAACGTATTAAATCCTCAACTAGTTAAATCGTCAAATGAATTGTCAATTAGTAACATTAATTAAATTATCAGTTGGTTCCTTAGAACCCTTATGATGCCTCTTCCTGTTGGTCCTCAAATCATTGGTTGTCGAAGAGCCAGTCTGTCCTAACGCATGACTACGCTCACTTTGGCGATTCATTATAAAGATAGTTTCACATTTTATAATGGTCAATTGTGGTTTCGTCTGTGTAATGTTTAGTACTATTTCGTCGTGTGGTTGGTCACATGGTTTTGTGGATTACTTTCCCACTACTTTTAAAAGGCACAATAGTTTGTCGTCTTATTTTGCTGTTAAATTAGGCGGAAGCCTTTTGCCGTCCAAAGGCCATTTCACAAATAACTTTTTTAACAGCATTATGCCACCACAGAGAGACTACCACTATCTCCTATATTTCTAAGCTTTTAATTCCCATGAAGCATGTGGCAGCGCTTTTTCTTGTAAAACTGTTCTACATTTTTATTTACATTGTAAGTTTATTGCATAACATGGTAGAATCGTAAGTCTACAAAATTTTAACTTTACGTACATTATTATCATAAAATTCGCACAGTATTTAATAATTCGTTCGGCATCGTTTTTATGTTTCCTCTTTTTTTTATCTGTCTTAAGTATTCATAGTTATTATTCATACGTTTGCGTACACTGTCCCATACGGATATATATAAAACGTGTGTAACTATGAAAAACTTAAAAAACAAAAAAAAAAAACACTAAACAAAATTTAAAGGCTAAAAAATGTAAAAGAAAATAACAAAACTTAAGAAATTGAAATAATGAAAACTTTTATAAGTAATGCATAAAACCGCCGTTGTGGTATGTGGCTGTGATGTAATGGTGAGGTTTGTGTGTCTGAGGACACAGTAGGCTGTACTGGACAGGTTGAACCATACATGGCAGGTAACCACAGGAGCCACACCAACGATGCTCAATTCATGCAACATGGTTCGAAGGACAACAAAAACATCTAGACCGTATCAGTCGTTGCCCGAGTCAAAAAAAAAATCCATATCGATTGCCAAGCTATTGCGGTTTAATGTCAAAATAGCGGCAGAGTAAAAGTTGTGAACGAGAATGAAAAACGCTTCTACCACAGCACAAAAAAGTCGAATATGTCCTGGGCAGAGTTAGGTATGTAAAATAAGGAAACTAGCTTTTCGACTTATCTAGCAGCTTCATTGACATTTAAATCAAAACTTTTTGAGATGTTAATGCTTTATACGAGTTATCTCTACTTCCCCAGCGCAGTGAGCTCTCTTAGATGCAACGTGTTGGTGCATATGCTTCTTCCAAGTTGTAATCTAAAATCTCTGATCCTTTGACCAAAATCCAAAAGATTTGTCAGCCATAATTAACAATATATGACATGATATGGCTGAATAGCATACATTTGATTGACAAAATAGCTTCTCAGGGGTAGATTTCTTTCAGGGTGGACACTATAACAATTTTTTGATTTCGGGGTGGAGGGGGTGACTTTTTTCTCTAATGGGACCTCCCTGTAGTATATATGGTGAGGGGTGCTAGAATAAATAGATATTCTACAAATAGACAAAAGCTTATAGGTTTCTAGGCAGTAGCATCCGCAACAAAAAGTGTGCAAGAGTTCGGTGCCTCTGTAATGGGAAGTATCCCAGAGTGGTGATGCACGCATTTTAAATTTTAGTGACATATTGTATCAAAACACACGACATGCCAAATGCCACATTGGATGACATGATGTCATGTGTTACATTAGCAGTACATGACGTTATGTATCATATTACTCTACTTGACACAATGCATTATATTACATGACAGGCTGCCAATATTAACAAATGAAAAAGCGTGATAATGTCAAGGTGTTTTGATATAAATGTCTTTGAAGCAGTCAGATAAGCCGATAAGCTTCTTTTACATCCCTGTCTTTGCCCAGGACTGATTCGCCTTTTCTTGGGATATGATATGAGCATTTCTCCTTCTGGTATACACTAAGGTGCCAAAAGTCATAAAACAGCGGTACACATATAAACAGATGGAGGTAGTATAACGTACACAAGGTGTAAAAGAGCATTCGTACTCATGTGATTCATGTGAAAACGTTTCCGACATGATTATGGGTGCACGACGGGAAATATCACACTTCAAACACTGAATGGTAGTTGGAGCTAGACGCTAGGGACATTCGACTTCGGAAATTGTAGGGAATTTAGTATTCTTAAATCTATAGTGTCAAGAGCGTGCCACCGGTACCAAATTTCAGGCATTACTTTTCACCACCTGTCAACGGCCTTCCCATAGTGGTAACACCGGTTCCCGTCAGATCATCGAAGTTAAGAGCTGTCGGACTAGGCTACCAACCGGATGGGTGACCATCCTTTCTGCCGAGCGCTGTTGGCAAGCAGGATGCGCTCAGCCCTTGTGAGGCAAACTGACGAACTACTTGATTGAGAAGCAGCGGCTCCGGTCTCGTAAACTGACATACGGCCGGGAGAGCGGTGTGCTGAACACATGCCCCTCCACGTCCGCATCCAATGACGCCTGTGAGCTGAGGAAGACACGGCGGCATGTCGGTTCCACTGAGCCTTCATGGCCTGTTCGGGTCTAGTTTAGTTTTTCTGACCCCGGACAATGCAGTGGCCGTCGGGCTCCCTTACTCTGCTACGTTTGCGAAGAGATGTCAGTGCTAACAGTCAAGCAACGCTGCTTAAAATAATCGCAGAAACGATGTGAGACGTACGGCAAATGTATGCTTTAGGTAAGTGCGACGAAATTTGGCGTTAACGGGCTTTGGCAGCACATTAGCGACGCGACTGCCTTTGCTAACTGCACCAAATCGCCTACAGCGCCTCTCCTTCGATCATAAATATATCGGTTGGACCCTAGACGACAGGGAAACCGTCAGATGAGTCCGATGAGTCAGGACTTCAGTTGGTAATAGCTGACGGTATTTTTTGAATGTGGCGCAGACCCCACGAATTCAAGGACCGAAATTATCAGCAGAGCACTGTGCAAGCTACTGGTGGCTCCGTAATTGTATGGGCTGTATCTATATAGAATTGTCTGGCTCCTCTGGTCAAACTGAACCAATCATTGACTGGAAATCGTTTTGTTCTGCTGCCTGGAGCCAATCTGCAGTCATTCATTGGCTTCATATTCACAAACACTGATGTCATGTCGTCGGACCACAATCGTTTGCGACTGGCATAAAGCACTTTCTGAACAGTTCGAGTTAATTATTTGGCCACCAGAACCGCTCGACTTGAATCCCACAGAACACCTGTGAGACATAATCGAGTGGTCCAGTTTGCGCACCGGCAACACTTTGGCAACTATGTACTACTACAGTGGGAGCATGGCTCAATAGTTTTTCAGGGAACTTCCAACGACTTGTTGAGTCCATGCCACGTCGGGCTGCTGCGCAACATGGGCAACAGAAGATTCGACACGATATTAGGAGGTATCCCATGACTTTTTTCTCCTCAGTGTACATCTTGAAATTTATGTCTGTATGTTCCACATCTCCTCCTAAACCTCTTGATCGATTTCAACCAAACCTGGCACTCGTATAACTTACTGTCAGGAAAGAAGAATTGAGGGGGTAAAAACCACCTACCTATCAGAAGTGTGGCGTGAAGTGAAAAAGAAGTGTAGCCCACGACGCGCGAAATAGCTTACTTTATTCACTCAGTAATTAAGAATAAGAGTACTAGGTTACCTGAAAGAAACCTTACACGTAATTTCAACCCTGTACGAAACATTTTCTCGCTGACCACTCTCATAAAAAATTAAAGGAAAAAAAATTTATCGATTGCTACATTTTGGCTATTCATCCTGTAAAACTGCCACATCAGGTATTACGTTTTAATTTATTATTTCTTTACTATTAACTACATTCGCGGCACATTGTACTTACGCTATTCCTGTAAACGACTAAACGTGGTTGCAAAATTATGTCACTGCAAGGCACATAGTTCATAAGATATGAGGTCATAAACACTGAGATTCGCCAAAAACTGCCACATCATGCGGCAACTTCTTTCCCACTAACTCTATTCGCAACATATTTTGCATGCAGTATCGCAGACGACACTGAATACACCTTCAAAACTACATAAGTGAGGCTGACAGAGTTCAGAAGGTCGTACACACTGATCTGCATGGAAACGAAACTGCAGGACGAAATTCGTTAGAGATGAACTATGTGTACAGGTAAGTGTGACGTGCATACTTGGGCAAAACCACAGCTAGAAAGTTCCTGTTAAACCCCTCTATCGATCTCATCCAAACTTCGTAGATATACTACTAACTGTCTGGGGTTAAGAACCAGTTACCTCCTATTGCGTATGAGTAATGTGACAGAGAGAGAAGGATTGAGGAGGGGACGGACATACAAATAGGGGAAAGAAGGAGATAGACACATATAGTGGGAAGGAGGAGATGGACAGTGAGTGGTGGTGTAAATGGAGAAAAAGGTAAGAGAAGGAGGTGGGCAGAGAGAAAGGAGAGGAAGAGCTGGACCAGAATGGAAAGAGGAGGAACAGAGAAGGGAAACAAATGGACACAGACGAGGGATTTAATATACAGCGAGAAGAGAGTCGAAGAATGGGACAGAGAGAAGGACAAAGGAGGAGATGGACTTAGAGAGAGTGAGGAGGAGATGGGGAGGGAGGAGGAGCTGGACTAATAGGAGGTTGGAATAAATACGCATCCGCCTGACGGCGGGCACTCAGATTATATATATATATATATATATATATATATATATATATATATATATATATATATATATATATATATATATATATATATATATATATAACTTTTTCGTTTCATATATGTAAGTGAAACGAAAAATATATGAAAGTATTTCACAAATTTACTATATTTGCTGACGGAAAGAATTGCAGCACCAAAAATAGTTAACGTATAGTGATGAAATTTCTGGAATAGATTTGTCTAGGTAACATAATTAAGTGATCAACATTGTAAGAACACAGGTTAATGTAAGCGCTAGATAAGATGTTGCCAATGTGAAATGCTGGTATATTAATAAGCGCTGTAACCGCAAGACTGTTGTATGCAAGCATGCAAACGTGCATGCGTTTTGTTGTACGGGGGCCTGATGTCAGTTTCTAGAACGGAGTTCCCTGCCTATTCCATTTAGTTGGTCAGTCCAGGTATGGTTAATACTCCTTGTGGACGACGCTGAAGCTGCCCCATATGTGCACGATTGCAGCTCAAGGGAACACGACGAGGCTCTATAGAGCATGTAGGCAGGTAGCGTAATGTAGGCAGGTGTTATCCTGTTGGAAAACAGGCATGGAGTGCTGTTCATGGATGGAAGCACACTAGGTCGAGTTTCCAGATCGACGTACAATTTTTCAGTCATGGTGCGTGTTATACCCACGAGCGTGCTCGTGCTGTCATGCGAAATTGTACCCCAGAAAGTACCAGCGGGTGTAGGTTCTGTGTGCCTAGCGTACAGATGGGCTGGTTGCAGGCCCTCGTCTCCTTCTAGGCAAGATAGGTACACCATTTGCACCGAGACAGAACAAACTCTAATCTGAAGATACATCAGACCTCCTCCATGCCCTTCAATCAGCACTCGCTTGGCATAACTAAAGTCGCAAATGGGGATTGTTTGGGGCCAGTGAAATGCGCGCTACAGGGCACCTGGGTCGAGGCTGTCCTTGACGAAACCAGCTTCTAACCGTTCGCTGTGTCACTGTGGTGCCAAGTGCTAGTCAAATTTCTGTTGCAGATTCAGTACGATGCACTGGAGCCACACACCGAAGATGTTCGTCTTCCCTCGCTGCAGTGCCACGTGGCCATCTACACCCAGGTTTCCTTGCGACCGTACACTCTCGTGCCCTCCGCTGCCAGCAATCATGTACAGTGGTTACATTCCGGCCAAGTCTTCGGCAGTATCATTGACTGAACCACCAGCTTCTCTTAGCGCTGTTACGGAGCCCCGTTGAGGTATTGGTAACGCTATCTTTGTCGCCTTGAAGACAGTTTTTAATAACATCAATACACCTCGTCCTGTCTGAAACTTAAAGTACGGCTCACGACCATTACAGCGTAATATTTAAAGCGAACCTGAATCGAATCTTCAAAGCGGTGTTACTAACGTCACACCTAGGCGACTGGAGCAAAAGTGGAACAGGCATTATCTTTCAGCTGTAGAAACACGGCTACCGTGCATGGGGGCTTAATTAAATATTTTGAAATTATTTTTTAGTTTTTTAGTAGCTGTAAGTCCGATTACGCTGTTTCGTAAACGGTTGGCCCTGACTAATATTATTACGCTATCTGACTGCAAAGAACAACAACAAAGAATGAAATGAAAATTTTCATAAACACAGTTAATTAATTAAGTCCCCAGCAACTATAAAACCTACAAAACCAAAGCCCAAATGTAATTGTTCTGTGTGTGGGAGTGTGACTCAACGTACACATCTGGCACGGTTCTTCTTCAACAAGACAAGAAATTTCAAATACCATTTATACTGGCGTGATAAAAGAAAATTAGAAATACGATAATTGCGTAAGAAAAGCAGAATTACACTTTAATACAAGAACACAAGCCAGATGCTTTGTTGACTGAACCTGTAACGATGCGTTGTTTGAGACACACAAATACTAAAAGAACATAGTGGTTTTTACCTTCACATATATTGACGAAAGGCACTCAGATCATTATAATATCTCCATTGCAATAACATCTGCTATCTCTCCCATCAAATACCTGCATAAACATGGAACAACACTCTCCACTACCACATCTCACTCCAACTTCACGACAAGCAGTGTCCACCACAACTTCTCGGCAAGAACTGCCTGCCGCTACCTCTCAATAATCACTGTCTGCTACAACATCTCAACACAGACTACACCGAGTCCTCGACAGGCACTGACTACTACGAGCTCTAGAAAAGCACTGACTGCTACGAGTTCTTAACAGGCACTGACTACTACGAGCTCTGGACAAGCACTCACTACTACGAGCTCTCGACAAGCACTGTGGAGGCGGCTTAATAATACTCTTTGGCGCAATCTCTGGCGCAGTGGCTCAGTGTAGCCACCTTTCATATGCCCCTCCTCCACAGGCCAGAATTTGATGGTATTTTTGCCAGCATTGGTGGTGAAAATACCACCAAATTCGTCCATAAAAATACAGACAAAAATAAAAGATAATATTAATACCTAAATATCACATAATTAGTTAAAATTTTGGCTTTGCACTGACCTTTCAATAACCTAGTATATAAAATACAGTAGGCAATACAAATTCTTTTTATACATGTGGCTTTACATAATAGTTTACACAATACATAAAAAATCAGTTTATACAAATGTTCACATAAAACACTTTTAATTATTCAAAAAAAAACAAATAGTTGATAATTCCAGCCCAGCAATGGTCAACAGGTGCAAACACCAACAAGTGACATCATTTCAGCAGAAGCAGTCCATCAGTTGCACCCAGCAATGTTGAGCAGGTGCAGACACCAACAAGTGACATCATTTCAGCAGAAGCAGTCCATCAGTTGCACCCAGCAATGTTGAGCAGGTGCAGACACCAACAAGTGACATCATTTCAGTAGAAGCAGTCCATCAGTTGCACCTAGCAATGATGAGCAGGTGCAGACACCAACAAGTGACATCATTTCAGTAGAAGCAGTTCCATCTGTGGCACCAAGTAAAGTTGAAGAGGTACACAGAGCAACAAGTCACATTAGTTCAGTAGAAGCAGTCCATCAGTGGCACCCAGCAATGTTGAGTAGGTGCAGACACCGGCAAGTGACATCATTTCCATAGAATTAGCTTCATCTGTGCACCCAGTAATGTTGAGCAGGTGCAGACACCAACAAGTGACTTCATTTCAGTAGAAGCAGTCCATCAGTTGCACCGAGCAATGATGAGCAGGTACAGACACCAACAAGTGACATTATTTCAGTAGAAGCAGTTCCATCTGTGGCACCCAGTAAAGTTGAAGAGGTACACACAGCAACAAGTCACATTAGTTCAGTAGAAGCAGTCCATCAGTGGCACCCAGCAATGTTAAGTAGGTGCAGACACTGGCAAGTTACATCATTTCCATAGAAGTAGCTTCATCTGAGCACCCAGTAATGTTGAGCAGGTGCAGACACCAACAAGTGACTTCATTTCAGTAGAAGCAGTCCATCAGTTGCTCCGAGCAATGTTGAGTAGGTGCAGACAGCAAGTAGTGACTTCATTTCCATACAAGGAGTCCATCAGTTGCACCTAGCAATGATGAGCAGGTCCAGAGAGCAGCCTATAATATTCACTATCACTAAACACACTGTTCATCAGCAGAAACTAAACATGTCCTAGTGACACCAATCATGTAGATAAAGGACAAGTAACAGTCCATAATATTCACTATCACTGATCACTCAGTTCATCATCAGAAATTAATCATTCCTAAGTGTCATACATTATGTTGAAAAGGTGCAGGTAACAGTTCACAATATTTAACTTCAGTAATCACACAGTTCAAGCATGAACAATAGTTTGAATACACATACAAATGCTTTTACAATGATCTTACACTAAACATACAATTTCTATTAAACACACAAATGATGTCAGATAATTGTCATGTTAACTATTACAAATACACAAATACCAGTAAACCTATAATATTCATGGGTGTCAGTGCAAGCCACTACAACAAATAAAATAATATTCAGGAGATAGTTGGGTAGGATTAGGAAAGGAAAACACACAAAACACACTCACTCATCTTTCTTCCACATTAAGTACTAATGTGTAACTGAATAGTGTTAACTGTGTAAATGCAATTCTGTCAAAATTTGATGTTCATCATGTGTATCAAGTAGTAATGGCAGCAATGTATAACAGTCAGTAATAGTTAAGTCAACGTCATAGTCATCATGTCAAGACCAATGTTTGCCAAGCCAGATCAAATGTACTGTTGTCGAACAACTGTCAGTGAGCCAAGATATGCAAATACTGCCTCTCTTAAAAAAAAGTATATACTGCTTAGTGATTTAACAAGGTGTGTGTATAGACTATCTTCCTTCTACTTTAGTGTTCTAGTCTGCTATCTTCATCCTCCTTGTTCCATAAGACCAACAAAAAAAATATGCATCTCACTTACTTTACCTCTTATCCACCAAAACTCCAATAATCATCAACTTCACACAATCTCAATAATACCTCAATAATACCTCTTCAGTACGTCGATACATATAAACCTTATTATCATTAATAGCATTTACCTTACCTCTTGTCCACAAAAACTCCAATAATCATCAACTTCATATAATCTCAATACCTCAATAATACCTCTTCAATACGTCGATACATATGAACCTTACTGCCAATATCATCTCACTTCCAACACAACTCTTTCCTCTAGTCAGTCTCCTCGAACAAGTACAGATAAAATCCTAGTGCAAACTTCAGTTCATCATCCCATACAATCTGAAGACACATTGTCAACACACAACCTCTGTGTAATCCGTCTGACCCAAATCTTCTACTCATTATGAATTATAAACAAAATAAATGCATACATGACCTCTAACAGACTTAGTTCGAATAATTCTCAGTAATTAAGTACGATTACGGAGTGTGAATGATCATAATATTTCACAGTGTGTACATCACTTCAAGAATTATGGCAGAAGCAAACATGTGGAGTATTTTTTGTGTCAAGTGTCACTTACTATTTCAATTGCTCACGAAAAATGCAGTGTAATGACTGTCAATGGTCTAAACCTAGTGTTGGTATGTCACTTTGTTAGCTTCCTTCCTATTAGCATAAATTTATACAGCTTCCATAAAACCTCCAGCTCATGTGACTTCTATGAAGTTCTTTGTACCAATGTCGTTCGTCGAATTATAGCAGTTCATTTTCTTATCTTAAAATATAAGGCACTGAGCGTAAGCAAAAGATGCAATAGCGAGTAAATATACCAGTAGAGAACAGAATGTCAACCAGTGGATGCAGCACAATCCTTACAACGAGGCTCTGCCAAGCGAACAATCTATAATTAATACAATAGTGTGACCTAAACTCTATGTTTATACACAGTATATCAGCAGTTCTATACACCAAATTAAAGAGTAGTTATGACAACCAACAGAAATGTATAAATATGCAATCCATACGCATAGCAGCAAACAAGTCATTAGCATCATATAAGAATAAGCAAATAAATGTTCATATGTAATCTTAATAAGTAAACATGAAGGCGCAAGCAGATAAATCACAAAGTATAACTTACATACATAACCACATCAGCACAATAAATCAGGTGACAATTATAATTTAAATAAATAAGCACAGCATGCACATAATAGAAAAAAATATGACATCAGTGAAAAAGCAGTGCAGCCAAGCGATGCATAATATACACAAGTTACACCCAGTTCATTAATAATCATTGTCAAAATCAGTTAACGTACGCAAGCACGTCGCTTCACAAGTAATTTCATAGCACATGAAATTTAGCACAAAGAATGAATCACGTAATCGCGAGCAGCAAACTACGTCTAAAGTACGTACCTAAGTGGAAATATGTTACCTGAAAAATGAACTCAATTAATAGTTACCCTTTTTAGTTTATTAGTTTCTTCTTGGAAATTACATTCCTCCTGAAATTTTCTCGATAGCAAGTCGTCTTAACGTCGGACACGCACAGAATTTACCTGAAGGTCTTAAATATTTTATAGAACCGTATCCTGAAAAATACTGAATGTTAATAACATAATTCATCAAGTCACTCTAGCTTTATACTGAATTTAATCGGAGAAATTAAACTGTGTATTTGTTTACGGCTGTCAGTGCATCCGCACTGAGCGCTCGATCAGCTGTAGGCGCGTGACGTAGGAAGCAATTGTTTTCGGTCGACTGCCTTGTGCGACGCGCAGACTTGACTGTTGCTTTGAGTATGTGCCGCCGCCAAAACACAGCGCGGTATCCTTGTACTTTCCGCATGTTTACATGTAGCTGTTAGTTTCTCACAAGTATGTCATTCTACAATTTTTTTTTTTTAAGTATATCATTCCACAAAAATTTTTACGTTAGATATATGATGTATTCCTTTAGAGCGTCGAGATTTAAGAGTTTCTACTTCGACAGTGTTATCATGTATAATTTTGCGAATTCTATAAGGACCGTTATAAAGCAGAAAAAATTTGCAACACAAGCCTTTCCCTTTGTGAGACAAACGGTGGGACTTAATTAACACTTTTTGACCAACTGACAAGATTTTTGAACGACCAGGACGCTTAGCTGATTTCTCTCTTCTCGCAGCCGCAGATGCAATATTTGTAGAGCCATGTTCACAACTTCAGAATGCCGTAGTTTCCGTGAAGGCGGAAAAGGAACGATTTCAGATATTCGATTTGTCGGTGCTTTATTTTTTAATACCAGTACAGGCGGTAAAGAAGTTGAATCATTAGAGAGTTCATTCAGAATGTTTTGAAAAATATGGAGATACCGATCCCAAGTTCTGTGATTCTGATGACAATAAAGACGACACAATTTATTGATTTCCTTCATCCATCTCTCTGAAACGTTAGATTGAGGGTGAAAAAGTGAAATGAAAATTGGTTTAATTTTACGACGCTGTAGAGTACGAACCCAAATTTTAGAACGAAACTGTGATCCATTATGTGATATAACCTTATCAACATGACCAACTTCTTTAAGAAAATGTTTGATGAAAGCGTTAGATACTAAACGAGCTGTTGCTTTGCGTAATGGTGTAAAACACACATATTTTGATGTCAACTCCACCGCTACGAAAATGTACGCAAAACCATTAGTAGATCGAACCACTGGACCGAACAAATCGACTGCTGCCATCTCCTTTAATTTCGCTGGAATGATAGGAAACAACGGTGCTCTGTGAGAAACCGTTGGCGGCTTAGCCTTTTGACATAATTTGCATTTGGCCAGAACAGATCGAATACGTTTCTCCATATTACTGAAGTAGTAATTTTCTCGTAATTTATGAAAGCATTTTCTGGGACCAAAGTGTGCAAAACTGAAATGCGTATACCAAATCAGCTTATTAACCCACTCATCAGGAATACAAACTAACCAAACAGAGCTGTCGACCGATTTTCGTTTAAAAAGTATGTCATTGCGAACTAAATAATGCTGTCTAATCGCTACGCTTTCCTTTCTCCTCCACTTCTCCTTAATGTCCTTCCAGATTGGATCCTTATTTTGCTCCTTAGCAATGTCCTGGAGCGAAGACGAAATAAAGTTCTCAAACGCAACACCTTGTATATACATCAAACAATAATTGTTTTCCTTGCAGTCCTCTTCAGCACTTTGTTTCAAACCCATAGGTGCACGTGATAAAGCATCAACAACAATATTTGAAGAACCCTGTATGTAGACAATACTAAAATCAAACTCCTGTAGATACAACGCCCATCGTGACAATCTGCCATGAGTTAATTTTGTCGACATAAGAAATTCCAGAGCTCGATGATCGGTGTAAACCTTAGTATGTCTGCCAAACAAAAATGTGCGAAATTTTGTGAAAGCCCAAACAACAGCCAAAAAATCAAGTTCCGTAATCGAATAATTCTTTTCTGATTTAGAAAGAACACGACTTCCAAATGCAATAGTTTTCTGTACTACAACGCCGTCTTCTTCTATCTCTTGAAATAAGTGTGCCCCTAGGCCCTTGTATGATGAGTCCGTCGCCAAACAAAATTCTTTAGATAAATCCGGATGTGAAAGAAGTGGAGCAGCAACTAAAGCTTCACGAAGCTGTTCAAATTCTGACTGAGCCTCCTGGCCAAATCGTCCAATTTAACAAAGCGTCGAAGAAAATTACAGACACCAAGGAAACTACGAACATCACGTTTTGTAGTAGGAACAGCATAATTACGAATAGCGTCTAATTTTTTTTTGGATCAGGAAGAATACCGAGAAATTTCACCTGTGAACGACCAAATTCAGATTTTTCTAAGTTCACTGTAGTGCCAACTCTTGCAAAAATACGTAATAATGAATCCAAAATTTTGTTGTGCTCACTCCAAGAACGTTTAGCAATAAGAATATCGGCAACATATGAAGTGATATTGTTACGAAGATAAACAGGTAAAATTTCATTTAAGCTACGAATGAATGCTGCTGAAGATACAGTAAGTCCACACGGTAACTTCCGAAGTCACTTTTGGGTAACATAGTCATATCCGGTTAATGTGTACTTACTCTCTAGATAGATTGATAGTCGAAGAGCTGGTTTGACAGATGCAAAGAATAGTAAAAGAGTAGGCATCGGTACAGAAAACTAAAAGAGAAATAGCACCACTACGAGCTCTGCCCGCGCACTGACTACTACGAGCTCTCAACAAGCACTGTGGAGGCGGCTTAATAATACTCTTTGGCGCAATCTCTGGCGCAGTGGCTCAGTGTAGCCACCTTTCGTGCATGGGGGCTTAATTAAATATGATTGAAAATATTTTTAGTTTTTAGTAGCTGTATGTTCGATTACGCTGTGTGTCGTAATCGGTTGGCCCTGCCTAGTATTAGTACGCAATCTGACTGCATAGAACAACAACAAAGAATGAAATGAAATTTTTCGTTAACACAATTAATTAATTAAGTCCCCAGCAACTATAAAATCTACGAAACCAATAAGCACAAGAGTAACTGTTCTGTGTGTGGGAGTGTGACTCAACGCACATCTGGCACGGTTCTTCTTCAACAAGACAAGAATTTTTAAATACCAATTTTACTGACGTGTTAAAAGAAATTACAAATACTATAATCGCGTAATGAAAGCAGAATTACACTCTAATACAAGAACACAAGCAAGATGCTTTGTTGACTGAACCTGTAATGATGCATTATTTCAGACACACAAATAATAAAGAACATAGTGGTTTTTACCTTCATATATATTGACGAAATGCACTCTGATCATTACAATATCTTCGTTAGAATAACATCTGCTATCTCTCCCATCAAATAACTGCATAAAACATGGAACAAACACTCCCTACTACCACATATCCACTCCGACTTCACGATAAGCAGTGCCCACTAGCACATCTCGGCAAGAACTGGCTGCCGCTACCTCTCAATAATCACTCTCTGCTACAACATCTGAACACAGACTACCACGAGCTCTGGACAAGCACTGACTGCTACGAGTTCTTAACAGGCACTGACTGCTACGAGTTCTTAACAGGCACTGACTTCTACGAGCTCTGCCCACGCACTGACTGCTACGAGTTCTTTCCAAGCATTGTGTAGGCGGCTTAATAATACTCTTTGGCGCAATCTCTGGC
Organism: Schistocerca piceifrons; assembly: GCF_021461385.2. Lineage (NCBI taxonomy): Eukaryota > Metazoa > Arthropoda > Insecta > Orthoptera > Acrididae > Schistocerca > Schistocerca piceifrons. The sequence continues at coordinate 610,717,554 of NC_060142.1, read as the reverse complement.
GCAGTGGCTCAGTGTAGCCACCTTTCATATGCCCCTCCTCCACAGGCCAGAATTTGATGGTATTTTTGCCAGCATTGGTGGTGAAAATACCACCACATTCGACCAGAAAAATACAGACAAAACAAAAGATAATATTAATACCTAAGTATCACATAATTATTTAAAATTTTGGCTTTGCACTGACCTTTCAATAACCTAATACATGAAACACAGTAAGCAATACAACTTCTTTTCATACATGTGACTTTACATAAGAGTTCACACGATACACAAAAAATCAGTTTATACAAATGTACACATAAAACACTTTCAATGATTAGTTTATACAAAAAAAGACACCAACTGGTGACATCTTTCCAGTAGAAGCAGTCCATCAGTGGCACCCAGTAAAGTTTAGCAGGTACACCCAGCAACAAGTCACATTAGTTCAGTAGAAGCAATCCACCAGAGGCACCCAGCAATATTGAGTAGGTGCAGACAGCAACAAGTGACTTCATTTCAGTAGAAACAGTTCATCAGTTGCAACCAGCAATGTTGAGCAGGTGCAGACACCAACAAGTGACATCATTTCAGCAGAAACAGTCCATCAGTTGCACCCAGCAATGTTGAGAGCAGGTGCAGACACCAACAAGTGACATCATTTCAGTAGAAGCAGTCCATCAGTTGCACCCAGCAATGTTGAGCAGGTGCAGACACCGACAAGTGACATCATTTCAGCAGAAGCAGTCCATCAGTTGCACCCAGCAATGTTGAGCAGGTGCAGACACCAACAAGTGACATCATTTCAGTAGAAGCAGTCCATCAGTTGCACCCAGCAATGTTGAGCAGGTGCAGACACCGACAAGTGACATCATTTCCATAGAAGCAGTCCATCAGTTGCACCCAGCAATGTTGAGCAGGTGCAGACACCAACAAGTGACATCATTTCAGTAGAAGCAGTCCATCAGTGGCACCCAGCAATATTGAGCAGGTGCAGACACCAATAAGTGACATCATCTCAGTAGAAACAGTCCATCAGTTGCACCCAGCAATGATGAGCAGGTCCAGAGAGCAGTCCATCATATTCACTATCACCGATCACACTGTTCATCAGCAGAAATTAAACATGTCCTAGTGGCACCAATCATGTAAAAAAAGTACAAATAACAGTCCATATTATTCACTATCACTGATCACACAGTTCATCAGCAGAAATTAATCATTCCTAAGTGTCACACATCATGTTGAAAAGTGCAGGTAACAGTCCATAATATTCACTATCACTGATCACACAGTTCATCAGCAGAAATTAATCATTCCTAAGTGTCACACATTCTGTTGAAAAAGTGCAGATAACAGTTCATAATATTTACCGTCACTAATCAGACAGCTCAAGCATGAACAATAGTTTGAATACACATACAAATGCTTTTACAATGCTCTTACACTAAACATACAAATTCTAATAAACACACAAATGATATCAAATAATTGTCATATTAACTATTACAAATACACAAGTACCAGTAAACCTATAATATTTATGGATGTCAGTGCAAGCCACTACAAACAAATAAAATAATATTCATGAGATAGGTGGGTAGGATTATGAAAGGAAAACACACAAAACACACTCACTCATCTCTCATCCACATTAGGTACTACTGTGTAATTGAATAGTGTTAACTGTGTAAATGCAATTCTGTCAAAATTTGATGTTCATCTTGCGTATCAAGTAGTAATGGCAGCAATGTATAACAGTCAATAATAGTTAAGTCAACGTCATAGTCATCATGTCAAGACCAATGTTTGCCAAGCCAGATCAAATGTACTGTTGTTGAACAACTGTCAGTGAGCCAAGATATGCAATTACTTCCTCTCTCCAAAAAAAAGTTATATACTGCTTAGAGATTTAACAAAGTGTGTGTATAAACTATCTTCCTTCTACTTTAGTGTTCTAGTCTGCTATCTTCATCCTCCTTGTTCCATAAGACCAACAAAAAAAATTAAATGCTCCTCACTTACTTTACCTCTTATATACCAAAACTCCAATAATCATCAGCATCACATAATCTCAATACTTCACTAATACTTCTTACGTCGATACATATAAATCTTATCATCAATATCATTAACCTTACCTCTTGTCGACAAAAACTCAAAAAATCATCAACTTCATATAATCTCTATACCTCAATAATACTTCTTCAATACGTCGATACATGTAAACCTTATTACCAATATCACTTCACTTCCATAACAACTCTTTCGTCTAGTCAGTCTCCTCGAACAAGTACAGATAAAATCCTAATGCAAACCACATATCCACTCCGACTTCACGACAAGCAGTGCCCACCACAACTTCTCGGCAAGAACTGCCTGCCGCTACCTCTCAATAATCACTGTCTGCTACAACATCTCAACACAGACTACACCGAGTCCTCGACAGGCACTGACTACTACATGCTCTGGACAAGCACTGACTGCTACGAGTTCTTAACAGGCACTGACTTCTGCGAGCTCTGGACAAGCACTCACTACTACGAGCTTTCGACAAGCACTGTGGAGGCGGCTTAATAATACTCTTTGGCGCAATCTCTGGCGCAGTGGCTCAGTGTAGCCACCTTTCATACTGTTTCTACTGAAATGAAGTCACTTGTTGCTGTCTGCACCTACTCAACATTGCTGGGTGCCTCTGATGGATTGCTTCTACTGAACTAATGTGACTTGTTGCTGGGTGTACCTACTAAACTTTACTGGGTGCCACTGATGGACTGCTTCTACTGAAAAGATGTCACCTGTTGGTGTATTTTTTTTGTATAAACTAATCATTGAAAGCATTTTATGTGAACATTTGTACAAACAGATTTTTTATGTATTGTGTAAACTATTATGTAAAGCCACATGTATGAAAAGAAGTTGTATTGCCTACTGTATTTCATATATTAGGTTATTGAAAGGTCAGTGCAAAGCCAAAATTTTAACTAATTATGTGATATTTAGGTATTAATATTATCTTTTATTTTTGTCTGTATTTTTATGGACGAATTTGGTGGTATTTTCACCACCAATGCTGGCAAAAATACCATCAAATTCTGGCCTATGGAAGAGGGGCATATGAAAGGTGGCTACACTGATCCACTGCGCCAGAGATTGCGCCAAAGAGTATTATTAAGCCGCCTCCACAGTGCTTGTTCTGAGCTCGTAGTAGTCAGTGCGTGGGCAGACCTCGTAGAAGTCACTGTGTGGGCAGAGCTCGTAGTAGTTAGTGCCTGTTAAGAAGTCGTAGAAGTCAGTGCGAAGACAGTGCCTGTCGAGGACTCGGGGTAGTCTGTGTTGAGATGTTGTAGCAGAGAGTGATTATTGAGACGTAGCGGCAGGCAGTTCTTGCCGAGAAGTTGTGGTGGACACTGCTTGTCGTGAGGTTGGAGTGAGGTGTGGTAGTAGAGAGTGTTGTTCCATGTTTATGCAGTTATTTGGTGGGAGAGATAGCAGATGTTATTCCAATGGAGATATTATAATGATCTGAGTGCCTTTCGTCAATATATATGAAGGTAAAAACCACTATGTTCTTTTATTATTTGTGTGTCTCAAATAACGCATCGTTACAGGTTCAGTCAACAAAGCATCTGGCTTGTGTTCTTGTATTAGAGTGTAATTCTGCTTTCCTTACACAATTATCGTATTTCTAATTTTCTTTTATCACGTCAGTTTAAATGGTATTTGAAATTTCTTGTCTTGTTGAAGAAGAACCGTGCCAGATGTGTACGTTGAGTCACACTCCCACACACAGAACAATTACATTTGGGCTTTGGTTTTGTAGGTTTTATAGTTGCTGGGGACTTAATTAATTAACTGTGTTTATGAAAATTTTCATTTCATTCTTTGTTGTTGTTCTTTGCAGTCATATAGCGTAATAATACTAGTCAGGGCCAACCGTTTTCGAAACAGCGTAATCGGACTTACAGCTACTGAAAAACTAAAAAATTATTTCAAAATATTTCATTAAGCCCCCATGCAACAGATTTTCGTTTATGTTGCACGATTCCTTCTTGGTGTTGTGATTTTTTTCCATCAGTGTATGTAGAGGGTGTTTCGAAACTATTCGTTCAAATTAATACAGGATGTAGACAACATCAAAACAAATATATTTCGGGAGGAACATAAGGTCTCCGAAGTCAACCTCAGTGTTAGGGATCATTTTGTTAATGGTGCTAACGAGAGTTGTGTCGGTGTCGCTGACTGGGAATGTGTACGGACATTGAAAGATCCACAGTCTCCATGTTTGGACACTTGTGAATCCACGAGGGATTGGACCTAATTCTCATTAACAACGATGAAACCTCAAGATACACATTCAGATAGGAAAAGAACTACATGGTAGGGTGGGTCCTCAATTTTTGCATCATTCGTCTTTTAAATGATCATTTTATTCACACCGCACATGACAGCACCAAATAAAATACAGTTATCACCAAATATGTCTGAAAATAAGATGTAGTTAAGTGCAAATATCCTTTTTCAAACCACAGATTGACATGACTGCACTTTCAATTCTTGCTACCCCAAGGAATCAGTGCCAGCAACAAATAAAAAAAGTAAATCGCAATAAAATCCCTCTTAAACAACAAGTAAGTAAACGATAACTCCTGCAGAATCTTCTCAAACAGTCACAATTATTAAGTTAAGAACTGGTAATTTTGAATAAACACCTAATAATGGCAAGTCTGAAAGATTTTCTTACATCCGTACAACGGATACAATCACAAATTAAGTTAAAGAAAAGAATAGTGAGTTATAATTAAAAATTGAAATTTAAGGAGATGGCAGGCAGAACGGAAATTATATTAAAATTTTCCAGAGCATACCAAATATATACAAAGATATCTGGACAGACAACGAAGTACCTCAAAATTTAATTACATCGACGCTCCCATATAGGCCTTTGGACAGAATAGTTACAAGTTAAAGCAAATATATCAGAGACTTTAAGAAGGGAAAATCGAAACTTAACTTAAAGGAGGCAAGTCGCCAAGGTGAACAGATCCACTGCAGCAATAGGGGCCACTCCTCGTACACAGCCAGAAGGCACATACGTGCAGGAACGTAGTAGCAACAGACCCTCCCGTTGGCTGCCACAGAAATGTCGAGCTGGAGCTTCACGAGGCTATGGTGCTGCTAACAAACACCACACAGATGATATATAGGATACAGTAATACAAATTACATGAACAGTAATTGCCATATTGTTAAGAGATTACGGCTTTAAACCCAAAACATCCATAATAAAATAAGGTGGCAAATATTACTCCCAAGAAAACTGCGTACACGAAACAGATATTAGATCACTGGTAAGGGAATCTAAAAATATAACAATTAACATCTACCCAAACAACTTAGGTAAACATTACAATCCAACTGCAAGGCCAGGTGTCTACTTCAATCAAACAGATAGAACACTTAAATGATTAAACTTATCCCTCCAATGGAATCGTGTGACTAGGGCCTCCCATAGGGTAGCTAACCCTCTGACCGAACACGCTGAGCTACCGTGCTGACACCACTCAGCTACCGGGGGTGGAAGGAACACTTACTGACTAGGCGTTACAAACAGTGTTTCCTTGAACAATTCCTCCGGCTCGACAACCGTCTAGAACCCAATTTCAAAACGCACATATTAATACGGAGAATTCTCCTTAAAATAATTAAGCAATTGGCAGTTGATAGTTGGAGTTCTGACACCAAAGTTTACAGACACTCTGCGTAAAACAGTTATGTTGGCCATTGCCATCAACTGCAGCCTGCAGACGGCTCAGTGAATCAGCAAAACTGATAGATACACAATAATTAAGATCATAAGGACAGCTGCAAGCGTTTCATTATCTTGCACAGTGTTTGTGCTTGTAACTCTATGGCGAAGAATGATGGCAGGAACTTAAGCTGTCAGATACTTGACGTAAAAAACTATAAATTTTTTCTTACGTAGCTTCATTTCCTCTTAACCCACACTTCCGGGTTTCTAGTTTTCAGTTACACATGCTATCAATTCCAGGAGCAAGCCGATCCAACTTCAGGAATTTTGCGAGGATCCTCTTGTTTTTCTGGCTTTGCAGTTCATTGTCAACCTTGGCCTCTTCAACCATACTTCGACGGTTATTATGTTACAACGTTCGAGTTTTCCATCTCCTGCAGTCCCTTTTCTGCAGGTCCTTCACGACTCCATCTATCCACGAGGTTCTCGATCTGTCACGTCCTCTTTGACTCCCTGAATATTGTCATGGTTCAGTTAGTTTGTAAATTACCTCGTTGCGGTCTACAGCTCAGAACCGTCTAGTCATTGATAATTCTTCTTATGCCTTCAGAAGAGTTCAGATTCTACTAAAACTCTCACTTTAAGGAACGCTTTTTCTGGGACTTCAGATAAAAAACGTTACGGCTATTACAAATGATTGAGGCGATTTCATAAATTCACTGTAGCTCCATTCATTGACATATGGTCACGACACACTACAGATACGTAGAAAAACTCATAAAGTTTTGTTCGGCTGAAGCCGCACTTCAGGTTTCTGCCGCCAGAGCGCTCGAGACCCCAGTGAGACAAAATGGCGACAGGAGCCGAGAAAGCGTATGTCGTGCTTGAAATGCACTCACATCAGTCAGTCATAACCGTGCAACGACACTTCAGGACGAAGTTCAACAAAGATGCACCAACTGCTAACTCCATTCGGCGATGGTATGCGGAGTTTAAAGCTTCTGGATGCCTCTGTGAGGCGAAATCAACGGGTCGGCCTGCAGTGAGCGATGAAACGGTTGAACGCGTGCGGGCAAGTTTCACGTGTAGTCTGCGGAAGTCGACGAACAAAGCAAGCAGGGAGCTAAACGTACCACAGCCGACGGTTTGGAAAATCTTACGGAAAAGGCTAAAGAAGAAGCCTTACTATTTACAATTGCTACAAGCCCTGACACCCGATGATAAAGTCAAACGCTTTGAATTTTCGGCGCGGTTGCAACAGCTCATGGAAGAGGATGTGTGCAGTGCGAAACTTGTTTTCAGTGATGAAGCAACATTTTTTCTTAATGGTGAAGTGAAGAGACACAACGTACGAATCTGGGTGGTAGAGAATCCTCACGCATTCGTGCAGCAAATTCGCAATTCACCAAAAGTTAACGTGTTTTGTGCAATCTCACGGTTTAAAGTTTACCGCCCCTTTTTCTTCCGCGAAAAAAAACGTTACAGGACACATGTATCTGGACATGCTGGAAAATTGGCTCATGCCACAACTGGAGACCGACAGCGCCGACTTCATCTTTCAACAGGATGGTGCTCCACCGCACTTCCATCATGATGTTCGGCATTTCTTAAACAGGAGTTTGGAAAACCGATGGATCGGTCGTGGTGGAGATCATGATCAGCAATTCATGTCATGGCCTCCACGCTCTCCCGACTTAACCCCATGCGATTTCTTTCTGTGGGGTTATGTGAAATATTCAGTGTTTAAACCTCCTCTACCAAGAAACGTGCCAGAACTGCCAGCTCGCATCAACGATGCTTTCGAACTCATTGATGGGGACATGCTGCGCCGAGTGTGGGAGGAACTTGGTTATCGGCTTGATGTCTGCCGAATCACTAAAGGGGCACATATCGAACATTTGTGAATGCCTAAAATAACTTTCTGAGTTTTTGTATGTGTGTGCAAAGAATTGTGAATATATCTCAAATAATAAAATTATTGTAGAGCTGTGAAATCGCTTCAATCATTTGCAATAACCCTGTATATCAGTACGTACATTAAAGTTATAATTTTCTGGTCTTTGATGTTCCTTGATCCTATGGTTCACTCAGAAGATTCTTCGTAGCCTCCGATTGCTTTACACATCATGGCGCCACGTGCAGCTTTAACGGTCTTGGTACACTATGGAACCTGTATGGAACAGTTAGACAAATAACAGAATATACGAAACAAGACTTCCCCCTTAATAAATCCTCTTACATAATAATTTAACTTCTAATTTATGGACGATTTTCTGGGTAAACAATCGAACAGATCTTCTGCTAATAAAGCTCGTTCATGTATATTCAAAATTAATATGAGGTTTCATCCTCAACAAACGAACTGATTTATTTCCAAAAATTTTGACTGCAACACATCTAGAAAATCTCGTATCCACACAATATCACGTAATATCCTCTTAGATAGTTACCTGCTATTCACGCATATCCACCGCGTATCTCAGTCCGGCTGATTTCGCTATTCTTCTAATAGGTGAATCCGTATAAGTGTTCTGTTTATGGCTTTACTCCTTCCTCCATATTTCTCTTTCACAGGTTGGGCCAGCATTTCATCAATGAACCTTCCTCTCAAAGACATTGTAACGTGTTCTGATGTTAATGACCAACTTTCTGATGCTTATGTTAGCACTGGTCATATAGATATTTTCTAAATGGTTAATTTTGAGGTACTAGCTATTATCTGTGGAAACAGCAAAGAAAAAGGCATGGGAGAGTTTACCAAAATACTTGAAGAAGGTGTGAAGAGCAATAAGAAAATGTTCTATAAAATGATGAAAAACAAAAGGAAGGCTTCTGAAGTACCAGTAAATATGGAAACAGAGGACGGCACCATTATTGAAGGTCCAGGGAATATAAAAGATCTCTGGAAAGAACATTTTAAGAAGCTGTTAAACGCTGAGGAGCAGGTACATGAGGAAACAACATATAATGGAGAAATTGAGAGAAGTTGGGAAGCATAATTAGGACAAATTACACGGAAAGAAATGGAAAAAGCTGTGAAGAAGAGAAAGGGGGGAAAGTCCCAGGACCTGATGAAGTATCAGTGGACATGATAAGAGCAGCAGGTCCAGTGGGAATGCGGTCGCTGTATAGAGTACTATTAAGCATGTGGAGAAATAGTGCAATACCTGACAACTGGAGAACAGGAGACATTGTTCCCATCTTCAAAAAAGCCAATAAAAGGCTTTGTAAAAACTACAGAGGAATAACCCTTACGAGTCATACAGCCAAGATTTTTGAAACAATTTTACTAAATCGAACAAGTGAAAAGATAGAAAAGGAGCTGAGTGAAGAACAGCATGGGTTTGGGAAAGGAAGAAGCACGATCGACCTGATATTTAGTATCCGTCGACTGATGGAAAAACGTTGGGAGTATAACGAAAGGGTGATAATGGCTTTTATAGACATAGAAAAGGCATATGACTCAGTTGACAGGGAAAGACTCTGGGAAGAAATGAAGAGGATAGATATAGAAGATGGATACATTAATGTTATAAAGACAATGTACTGAGGACACAATTGTAGAATTAGAACACCATTGTGGAACTCTGAATACTTCGAAATAAGACAGGGACTTAAAGAAGAAGGTGTTCTATCTCCTGCAATTTTTAATGTTGTGATGGAGGGAATGAATAGGACAGTTAAAGATACAGTAAAAGAAAAAGACAAAAAGATGAGTTTTGCAGATGATATGGTAATATGGGGTGATAAAGAGGTAGATGTACAGTTAAAGCTTGATGCGGAAGGAAATAATGAAGAGTTATGGATTAAAAATAAATAAAGATAAGAGTGGAGTAATGGTATTTGGAAGAGAGAAAGGAATCAACAGAAATATTACCTTGAATGGAGAACCCCTCAAAGTGGTAGAAAGTTTTATTTGTTTAGGGAGTGAAATATCAAGGGATGGAAGAATAACAAACGAAATTAATAGGAGGTTACAGAAGGGAGGCAATTTCTACCTAACAATAAAACACCTGATTTGGAATAATGAAATTTCAGAAAGAGCAAAACTCCTTATGTGTGAGAATTATTACGTCCCTATTGTCACCTATGGGGGAGAGACATGGACAATGACAGAAAGGGACGGGAGCAGACTGCAAGCAGGGGAAATGAAATTTCTCAGAGCAGTTAAAGGAAAAACAAGAATGGACAGAGTAAGGAATGTAGAGATTAGAAAGGACCTCAAACAAGTACGTATGAGAGAAGAAATTGAAAGAAAGAGATTAAGATGGTATGGGCATGTTAATAGGATGCATGGGCAGAGACTCCCCAAAACTATGGAAGAACTAAAGATGGATGGGAAAAGACCTAGAGGCCGCCCAAGAATACAGTGGAAAATGGGAGTGAGAATATCTGTAGAAAGGAGAGGTGTGACCTAGCAGCAAGTGGAGGAAGAAAAGCGGTGGGAGGACCGAGCCAAATGGAGAGGACTCATCAGCACCCAGACCCGGCAGTAGCTGGAGTGGGATTTGGATATAGATAGATAGATAGTTATGATCTGTGAGGAACATACTCCTTTAATACAAAATAGGCTGTGTTGTTTGCTAACAATTTCCGATTAATTGTGTGTGTGTGGGGGGGGGCTTATTTAGATGAGTGTCTGTCGATGCCAGATATTTAAATTGCTCAACTCTCTTAAAGTAAAAATTACCAAAGGCTGATACTTATTTCTACTGACTTGTATAATGACGACAAGCGAGTACCTGTAGTGATTTATAAAATATCATCTGCCTGTATAGCAGGTTTGCATCGCTCACAACCCTCTCCCAGCTAGCATTAAAAAGGAAACGCGCCAGCGCATTTTCATGATGATTAAGGTTGTGAGGTAACGGGCGAGTTGCGGCGCCTTGGAAATATTCGAAGATCAGAGTTGGCGGCCACCGTTCTGGCCACGCGACAAGGCCGAGCTCGTTAGCATCCGCGTGGTGCCACGCATCGTCCAGAGCACGTGGTCAATCGAGCACGTGGCTGGGAATTCCTTGGTGACACTGTGCGTCGGGAGAGCCAAAGATGGAGGACATTGTGAAACCTTAATGGCAGACATTTCACAGTTCGTATAGAAATTAATAGTAGCCAGATGAATCATGACATCTCAAAATGAAATATGTGCATTAGTATTATTTGCACGACGATTCTGATGATGTAATCAGATTTTCAATATCTTTGTTAGTCAAAGTTTAGTATCTGATGGTAAATTATACAAGTAACACCCAGTAACGAATTTCCAAAATATAAACGCTTCATCCGCTTTTGTCAATCGCCGTGTCTTTATAAAGCTATTAGTGTAAACCTAAATTGGTATGAATTACGGGCATGTAACTTGAAGAGTACATAAGTTATTGGTGGTCAAAGTGGCAGATTACTATCGATCGCGCCAGGCCATAGGTACTCCACCGTTACATGAGAAAACGGTAGCAGCATGCTTATAAATATATTTATTCATCTATGTCTTTGTTCATATCCGATATATACTATACATGAGTCCGCAGCTCGTGGTCGTGCGGTAGCGTTCTCGCTTCCCACGCCCGGGTTCCCGGGTTCGATTCCCGGCGGGGTCGGGGATTTTCTGTGCCTCGTGATGATTGGGTGTTGCGTGACGCCCTTAGGTTAGTTAGGTTTACGTAGTTCTAAGTTCTAGGGGACTGATGACCATAGATGTTAAGTCCCATAGTGCTCAGAGCCATTTGAACCACTATTCATGAAGAAATTGGTTAATTATTTATTGTGTTTTAGAAAGCCAACAGACATTAGGCTACTGGCCTACCTTTTGTTTCTATTCCTTTGATATATGTTTATTTAGTTTGTTTATGTATTTAATAAAGTTTGATAGAGCGTGTGCATGGTCCAGCTGTAGCAACATTTATTTAATTTCAAGTTACTTAAATGTAAATCCATTATTGCGTATGTGTTTAGAATAGAATTGGGAGTGTATGTTGAATTGGAGACATGCAGGGAGCTCTCTAGACAATTACAGCGCTCGTGAATGGGGAGACTGGATGGAAGCGAGTTCGGAGGAGAGGGCTGGGAAGCACGGCACAGGACACGGGAGTGAGCGCTCAACGCGGACAGTACAGCGCGACGGACGCTCAGTCGGCGGAAAGAGTTGGACAGTGGATCAGTTTGCGCGTGGTAGCTGAGGATACAATTATTTCGGAGTGCCGAATTGTGCACTTGTGAGGTTTACCTTGCTTCTACAGTGAAGACGTAGTGTGGCTTTAGAAGTGAATATCTCGTGAGCTACGTTGTTGTTCATAGCTACGTGCAGTAGGAATCTATTGGTTCGAATGGTTCAAATGGCTCTGAGCACTATGGGACTTAACATCTGCGGTCATCAGTCCCCTAGTACTTAGAACTACTTAAATCTAACTAACCTAAGGACATCACACAACACGCAGAGGCAGAGAAAATCCCTGACCCCGCCGGAAATCGAACCCGGGAACCCGGTCGTGGGAAGCGAGAACGCTACCGCACGACCACGACCTGCGGACTAGGAATCTATTGTTTCCCTGTTATTCAACTTATATTTTATTTAATTGCAGGGCCATCGACACCAATAGATGTATTGCAGAAATATACTGCATTCTCAAAAATACTTCGACTATCGTATTCATCATTTAGAGTCGTTAAGATAGTACCTGCAGGTTCTATTTAATTGCGGTCTTTCATTTATAAATTTATATGTTCATAATCCGCAATTGACGAGTGATAGAAACCTTCGACCATTCGATTCATGTGCGTATTCTTATCTTATACTGCAGACTCAGCAGTATTTGGCCTCTAATGTTGCAACTACGTATCCCAGCCCCTAGACAACGAAACCAGCCAGAACTTTTAGTACTGCAACTCTGAGTTGGAGCGCGCGTAGTAGTTTTTTTATGTTTATTTTTATTTTTATTTATTTATTTTTTAGTTTTTGAAAGCCCACATGGTCTACATTTTCATACGCAGCATCTATCACCTGCTGGCAAGCATGTCATAGCTACTGTCAATGTTTCAACAATGCCACATACGAGGAGTATAAGAAACCATCGAGACTGAAAACACTGAGAGTGATTTGGCACCGCTCTGTTGTTCTACTGGAGTAGGCCGGTGTGTTCATCCCTTCTATAAGCGCAGTCCGAGTTTCAGCACCGCAATGTAATCACGCGATTTTCGGGCCGAGAAAACACTGAAGATAAACCTCGTTCATAAACACCTTCAAAAAACTGACGAAAACGTCGTATATTGGGTGTGGTCTTGTGACATCAAACAAACGTTTAAAAATAAGGTTCATGGATGACCTGTTAAACTTATGCACTTTCACCCTACATTCAATTGTGACTGAAGATTTGCACATACGAAGGTTTGTGCGAGAATGGTGCTGAAAACCTTACAACTTATGAGAAAGACAATCGAAGATACTGTAAGACGTCATGGTCTCCCGACCTTCATTGCTTACATATTCCGCCCTCACATTCATATTCCGCACATCAAGACGCTTCATTCGAACCCAAACTCGATAAGATAAAGTCAATGTTGTATGAATTCATGCCATCGATATGCCAATAACAAGTAAAGCGCAAATGAGCACCGAGCATGAAATACTCGAGGCTGGCGTACATACACACAAATTCAAAACATGACTGTCACAAAAGCTTTTAGTTCGGGAGATGCAAACCGCATGCCAGGAGGCCAGTCCCTTCAGAGCACGAGTCAACCTATCTACGTTGGCCGGCGACCGCCTGTAGAGCACGCAACGTTTGCCCGAGAGAAAGGGAGAACTACCCCGTGTTCGGCTTAAAAGCAAATTCCGCTTCATTTTGTGCGAGCGCCCAGCCTACGCATTCTTTACAAACATAGCATGCAGTTTCAGAGGCTTTCACAGTGAGACGGGAAACGCAAAACGCCGATGCTACAGATTTCTGAATTGGTCGCCATAAACGAAACGTCATTCTCCAGTTTTAGAAGAGCAATGTTGATTGGCAGACGATAATCCTGACGCCTTGGGCTGAAGGAGTAATGGAAGAGACTGAAAGGTATACCCCTTCTTGTGTGGCGTGGGGAGGGGCCATTCCGTTGTCGCTACGGGAGCGAGAACACGTGATGAGAGCACATGCGCTCGTAATTTTACTCAAAGAGCGAGGAACAAGTCTCTCCTCAGTACTTCACTAAAAGAGCACCTCGGTCGAGAGCGAATCGGAGTGCGACTCTATACTGAGTCCTTGTGATTGAACATTGTTTACTGTGTTGGCCGCCACACTTATTGTGTTGTGTGAACGGACAGAGTTATAGTTAAATGCATGCGAGCGAATTTTTGAGTAGCATCGCAGTGGACTGGTTATCTGACCGGTTTACCACGCCAATAGTTAGACTAGGGGCGAATAGGAGTCCTTGAATTCATCAAGGTGTAGGGAGAGCTTGATTGGCGAAGGTCAATCCGGATAGAACAAGAGTTATCTTATTTGTGAGCAGCGAGCGGCGCAGACAGCAGTAATCGCAGCTTATGGTACTGTGAGCTACAGCTCTTGCGAGCCCCATATTTCCTCCGCAACAGTGCACTTCACTGCATTTCACACGCGACAGCCTCGACCGTACCTAGCAACATTCTAACGGATAATTTTTCAAGTTGAGTAGGCGCAACTGTCAGCCATTCTACCAAGTCAATAACAATCTTAAACTTAGTGTAGAAATTTCATTAGCGTATCCTATCCTGAAGAGGTAACTTCACATTCCAAAAAGAACCTGGAAATAACTTGTTCAGTTCATAACTAAAAGTGACATTGTGATTTCTCAGAATTTTTGCAAAAAAATTAAAATTTTCGTTAGTTTCAAGTTTTTTTACACTAACTAGCACTACTCCAGTACCCAAGTATCCCACTAGTTACGTAATAAACTTTGTGAAATTTTGTGTCATTTCCTTACAGCAGACGACTCCAGAAGATATTGCTGAAAGTTTTTCATGCATTTCTCTTTAGAACGTTAGCAGCGTCTGTCTGACTTCTGTAGTAGTATGGGGTGGAAACTGCATCTTGCAGGAGCCACAGGGTAAAGGGTACATCTCAGATTAATCCGTTGCACAGAATGACAGAATAACACCCACGTTGCTCACAGAAAATGGCGACCCTGCCAGGATAGGTAATATAGGTAAGCTACCAGGATAGAAAAGTGTCAGGATAGTTAGGTACGGCAGATCACAGCAGTAGCACTTTGAAGAACTTTCTTTCGTGTATTAAATAGCTATTTGCAAAGATTGGGATCAGAATAGATACAGGTAGTTAAGAAAGGAGAATTGCAGGGAAAAGGGCGTGTGTTATTGTGTTGGAAAATTTTGCACCTTTTCCCCATTTTTGTGTAGCTGTGAGGACGTAGGACTTTCAGGTGATAGGCACAGACGCAAAGTGACACAGAGATGCAGTGCGACGCAGCACCATATAAGTTAGAATTAAGAAATAACATTTTTCTCCGTTTGCAAGCGCACAGGTGGAGATTGGAGACTGTAGGACAGCAGACAGAACATTAGCCGAGAAGTCACGACGTTGTTGTTTTTGGTTCAACCAGCTGATACGTGGTAGTACAGATTTGTAGATAGGGTTGTGGTGTGTTGAAAGATTTTCCATGTTAATGAGAGCACAAGCGAAAAGTTTACGTGAGAGACAGCAAGTAGACAAGATGGGGGAGAATCAACCAGATAGGCAGCAAGTAAACGAACTTATTGAGAATAGGACAGAAGGTTAACCCGAGAATAGGACAGACGGTGAATCAGAGAATAGGAATGTCGGGGAGCTGCAGAATCAGCAGCCTCAGTTAGACTGGGATAAAATTGAGACAGGTCAGACAGATGGAAATCGAAGGCACGAGAACATCGAATTTCCAGAATATGAAATTCCAGGTAGGGCACATTCTGAGCCAGAAATAGACAGCCCACGTAGGAAATGGTAAAGATTAGAAGCGAAACGAGCAGAGGAAACGAGTTTGTTTGCCGCATATTCAGGGACAGAATACGCGTCAATACAGTCAATGAACCAGCAGTTGGCTAACGCTCAAAGGGAAGTAGACAGTGAGGAAGAGGGGGAACATTTAGAATACGTCGAACCTATCGTACACATTCTAAATATGCCCCAACAACAGACACAGAATTTTGCAGAGTTACGTCGCGCCACGAAAAGGTTCCGTAACACACACAAATGTACCTGCAAATACAAGACATACCCAACAGAAAGGGAAGAATGTGGAGTAGTTTGCGCCACGTAATCGTTGAATGACAAGCGCAACTAGTCCTCAACACAGACAGCACGGGTTATTGCAGTTATCAAACTTAGAAACGCCACAGCATAGCCCAGTAAACTACGTAACTGAACGAGTAGAAAACAATAGATCTAGCAAACATGGTTCAGCAGAAGGTACTGTTACAGGACGGGACACGATCATGGAGATGTTACAAAAAATGAACCCTAGTACGACGAAACAGAATCAGGATATTAAGAAACAATCATGATATTAATACACAGATAACGAAACAGAATACACAGATGACAAAACAATCTCAGGAATTGAAACAGGATAATCAGGCTATTACGACACAGATCCAAGAGGTTAAAATCCAGATGGAAGAAGGAATCGCCAGAATTGATAGTCAGATCACTCAGAAAAACAAATACGCGAAAGATTCAAGAGAAAGAATTCAGGCACTAACACTAGGTCAGCAGCAATTACGCACTGACGTGGACAACGTCCAATTCGACATCGTAAACGTTGACTAAAAGGTGGAACGTTTTATGAAAAAAGCCACTCGAACAGCAACACAAATTTCGGAAGTACAAGCAATTCAAAGCAAGGTCGCAAAGCTTGCAGTGAAAAAATATGATCAGCGATTCAATAAAATAGAACTTAAAAACAAGGATCAGTTTGAAAAGCTTCGAACAGAGTAGATGCAAACTATCGAAGAAAAGATCGACACCGATTACACCTGTAGCGAAACAACTGACACGTCAAGCGTTATTTCAGTACACGAACACGCGCCGTCTAAGAAAGTTCATGTATAACCAAGGCTAGACGTAACACTCGCGCAGAAATCGAAACAGAAAACCCCGATTAAAGCAATACATGACATGCCACAGGACCAGGCACAGTATCTAGAAAAACGGAACACATACACTCAGCCGATACCAGTCGAAAGAAAGGCAACTGTACCAATAAACTCAGTGACACAACATAATAGCAGCACAGGTACTATACCGCGAACGACGAGAGTAGAGACACACGAAGAACACTTTTGTTCACCAATGATACGATATGTCCCGGATATGAGTCAGGAAATTGAGAATAGGCAGACAGGCAGTAGATTACCAGAAAATAAACACGACGACACAAGCAGTGGCAGATAATTTGAGACCCTGAATCAGCCACAAACCGGATTTATGAGTAGATATAATACAGACCACTTCCTTACAGTTAGAAAATTTCAACACTTCAAGGAAGAAGGCGATAGCTTGCATGCACGCACATTCATCGAGCAGTTTCAAGTAGGCTTACCAAACCACTGGAGCGTAGCTCACAAACTTGGCTTCATTTGTGCAGACATGTCAGGGACCGTAGCAGAGGTAATGCAAAACATCACGGTTATCTGTACGTCTTATCTACAGTTCAGACCAGCGTTTCTCGAAAGATGTTGGTCTAAGTAGGCGCAAAACAAAATTAAATACGAGTTACTTCAGATGACACCATATGAAAACTCAGTAGAGATAAGCGTGGTAAAATTCTTTGATAGAATGGACAAAAAGAATCAATGCCTAGACAAACCATACAGTATCTGAGAGTTGATACGTCTATGTAGAATGAAATTACCGGTAAAATATCAACAGGCGACAGTAGGAAAAAATGAAAATACCGAAGAATTCAAAGAGGTTTTAAGGGAACTTGAGTTTATGTTTAAAGAAGACGAGGTGAAAGAAAAAAGAAAGGAAAGGGAACAGCAAAAGGAGAGGACTAGGAACGAGTATTCCAGTAATAATAATTGTAATCCTAACACCAATAATTTCAGGCAATTTAACAGACAAGGACAGTGGCACAATGGAGACACTTGGCACAGAAACGATAACCAAAATTATTGGTACCGAAGTAGGAACGGTAATGGACACTCTTACAGTGGCGGATATGGCTTTAGGAATCAAAATGCCAACGGTAAAGGGTACATTGAAAGAGGTTACGACGTTAGCAAGTGGCGAGACCAGGGCGCGAATAATTACCGAGGAAATTATGGTCCACAGAGACAAGAGCAACACAGCAAAGAGAAACCACAAGTAGAAGTTAGGTCACTGAATACTGCAAAACGTAAAGATTGAAGTTAGAAATGCGGAAGTGGTTAGGCAAATTAATGTCCACCCCATCTTATACTAACCACTAAATAAAAAATTAATTAATAGATCAACAAAATAACACATTAATTAAAAGAAAAAGACACACAATACACACTAACAATCCCTTGTAGTATCAAGTACGCTACAACATGCACACAAACAATAAACAGTACACAACAATTAAAAGAATGAAGAAGTGGTAGGCTATAAAAATGATAGATATATGCTTCAATTAAATTATCATATGTGAAATAAATGATAATTTTCTTCATTTTTATAAACATTGCATTGTTTAGAGTCAAAATCTCTTGTTATTCGTATAAAACAAAACATCGTAAAAAATTTCTCTACACGAAGAAAGGGACATCGCCACCAACACCAATCACCAGTTGCCTTAACACCAGATGCTTCGAGATAGCGACATAGAGGGTACAGACATATTGAGAAAGCACTTAGAACAATAACCACAGCATGAAAACCAACGCCACACTGGAAATGCAGGTTGCAACCAGGTTGGACTTCAGGAGGAGAACGCGCAGCACGGATATTTCATATGTCACGACACTGCTACACAACGGAAGAGCGTGGGGAGAATCATAATATAACGAGACGACAATCAAGGTACAAAATATTACTAAGATCTACAAACCCATCAAGTAACTTTTCGAAAGGCAGTCAGATCCTACACATCCTACATCACTCCTACACCAAAATTCACATATTCCTAGCCCAAGAAGAACAGAAGAATGCTAGAAAGAAGAGAGGAACAGAAGACGCAAGATGAAGAATGGCAGAAGACAGCATGATACCTTTCTCTCCTATCCCACAAAGCAAATTGCTACAAACTTCTTTCCATGAACATTGGGGCATGGTAACTACCACAACCACCTCTCCAAAAATAAGCCTTGAATCGTCAAACAAATACAAGAGAACGGCAAACGGAATATTAAATAGCACCAACTAACATTAACTAGAAATAGATTCAGCAAAATGATTAGTATTCTCCCTACCATATCATCAAATTTCCACATCGAACCAGATGTGAAGTACCAAGCCGTCACAGCACAATAGTGGGTGACGATCGTCGGTAGTCAACTACAATCATCGAACTGCCATACCGTCCCAGGTGTGACAGCAAAGGAGTACCAAGACATCACTGTTATGCAGTAAACCACAGTCATCATCATCGGTTAAAAGTACCACCACACGATGACCATGTCAACAAGTAAGACCCGGCATCGCATGCTAGAGTGCTTCTCTCGTGATTTGTGACACCCATACGAATGGGTCGACGCCTTCTAGTATTTCAGTGGGGATCGTCGTGCACAGAAACTGACGCAGCACAAAACGAAAAGACTGATGTAATGCAAATGTAGAGATAAGAATATGATATACTTGAAAAATACTTTTTTCCTTTTTTGTAAAAGTAATTATTTTATCATATATGTAAAGCCCATAATGTCACAGAGACCTTAAAATATTATTTAAAGAAAATTAATTAGTATAAGTAGATAACCTCAAAAATCCCTGTAAAGCCAAGTTAGTTTTTTATATAAAAAAGGTTTTGGTTAATTATAGGTTGAAAGAGGATAGAATAAAGAAAAAACACTTCTTCACTCTTAAAACAGTGACACAAAAAATAATGCCTAATTAAATAAAACAAAGTCACACAACAGAGCTTTTGTGAACATTCACACGAAGCTTAACTAAAGACCAGACATAACGACACTATAACATGATACACTGTATACTAACGAGTTTAGAAAAATTAATATTGTAAAAACAATTTCTGGAAATGAAAACGAAAAACAGATACACGTACTGGCAACGACAAAGAATAACAACCTTTGTAAAGTCTATATTTGCCTAACCACAACACATAAGTTCTAGAATTAAAAAATAGAAACAATAGCTATAAAGAAATCATAAGAATAAATTGTTATGAATGGCTGAGACAAGTGTATCGAAAAATCTAGAAGAACAGTTTTTCCCCACTTTTTCAATGTTTTCCTCAGCATTGACAAACCCCAGACAAACATATTGCCAGATGGTTAGAGGTATGTAAAACGTCGTTGTATCCTGACCTTCACTGCTTACATATTCCGCCCTCACAATCATATTCCGCACAACAAGACGCTTCATTCGAACCCAAACTCGATAAGATAAAGTCAATGTTGTATGAATTCATGCAAACGATATGCAAATAACAAGTAAATTGCAAATGCGCACCGAGCTTTACATATACGCGGCTGGCGTACACGCACACATTCAAGTCACGACAGACACAAAAGCTTTTAGTTCTTGAGAGGCAAACTGCACAACAGGAGGCCGATCCCTTCAAGGGACGAGTCAACCTATCTACGTTGGCCGGCGGCCACCCGTAGAGCAGACAGCGTTTGCCCGAGTGAAAGGGAGAACGACCCCGTGTTCGGCTTAAAAGCAAATTCTGCTACATCGTGTGCTAGCGCCCAGACTAAGCATTCTTCACATACATAGCACGCAGTTTCAGAGGTTTTCACAGGGAGACAGCACACACCAAACGCCAATGCTACAGATTTCTGGATTGGTCACCTTACACGAAACGTCATTCTCCAGTTTTAGAGGCCATTTCGCTGTCGCTCTTGGAGCGAGAACATGTAACGAGAGCGTGTTCGGTTGTAATTTTACTCAAAGAGCGAGGAACAAGTCTCTCCTCAGTACTTCACTAGGAAACCACCTCGGTCGAGAGCGAATCGGATGGTGACTCTATATTGAGTCCTTGCGATAAAGTGTTGTTCACTGTGTTGGCCGCCACACTTATTGAGCGGTGTGAACGGACAGAGTTATAGTTAAACACCTGCGAGCGAATTTTTGAGTCGTATCGCGGCGGACTGGTTTATCTGATCGGTGTACCACGCCAATAGTTAGACTAGGGGCGAATACGAGTCCTTGACTTCTTCAAGGCGTAGGTAGAGTTTGATTGGCGAAGGTCAATCCAGATAGAGCGAGAGTTATCTTACTTGTCAGCAGCGAGCGGCGCAGACAGCGGTAATCGCAGCTTACGGCATTGTGAGGTACAGCTCTTGCGAGCCCCATATTTCCTCCACAACAGTACACTTCACTGCATTTCACGCGCAACAACCTCGACCGTACCTAGCAACATTCTAACGGATAATTTTTCAAGTTGAGTAGGCGCAGCTCTCAGCCATTCTGCCAAGTCAGTAACAATCTTAAACTTAGTTCAAAATGGTTCAAATGGCTCTGAGCACTATGGGACTTAACATCTGAGGTCATAAGTCCCTTGGAACTTAGAACTACTTAAACCTAACTAACCTAAGGACACCACACACATCCATGCCCGAGGCAGGATTCGAACCTGCTACCGTAGTAGTCGCGCAGTTCGTGACTGAAGCGCCTAGAAGCGCTCGGCCAACGCGGCCGGCTTAAACTTAGTATAGGAATTTCATTAGCGAATCCTATCCTTAAGAGGTAACTTCACATTCCAAAAAGAACCCGGAAATAACTTGTTCAGTTCATAACTAAAAGTGCCATTGTGATTTCTAAGAATTTTTGCAAGAAAATAAAAATTTTCGTTAGGTTTTTTTTTTTTTTCTTGCACTAACTAGCACTACTCCAGTACCCAAGTATCCCACTAGTTACGTAAGAAACTTTGTGAATTTTTGTGTCATTTCCTTACGGCAGACGACTCCAGAAAATATTTATTGGTGAAAGTTTTTCAGACATTTCTCTTTAGAACGTTAGGAGCTTCTGTGTGACATCTGTAGTAGTGCGGGAGTGGTAATTGCATCTTCCAGGAGCCACAGGGTAAAGGGTACATCCCAAATTATTACGTTGCGCAGAATGACAGAATAACACCCACGTCGCTCACAATACGGGTGCATTGATTTTCTCGAGAGAATTGCCAATAACCACGAATGGTTCAGTCATGCAGTTTCGGATGATTGAACCGGAATTTTTGAGTATATTTGTAAGGGAAAGCGAGGATGTGAGGAGTGACCCACAGAGACATCGCCTCGACCGAGAAAAGCTCGAATGAGCAAATTAAAGATTAAAACAATGTTGATTTACTTTTTTGGCAGCAGGGGTATCGGGCATAAAGATTGTGTTCCTCCGCGACTAACACTCAACCAGGTGTTTTACATAGATGTCGTAGATGTTCTTGAAAGGCTCAGGAAAAGGGTGAATCGAGTGAGACACTGCAGAAAATGGACGCTGCATCATGACAGTACCCCATGTTACATGATCACTTCCATCACGGAATTTTCTGCTTCCTCTTGTTCCTTAGCCACACTGTTCACCTAATCTGTGTCCGTGTGACTCTTCTTTTCCCAAAACTGAAAAATATCCTTAAAGCATGTCAGTTTGAGACTCTGAAAAATATTCAGAGGGATGTAACACACATGTTAAGGGCCCTACCAGTTGAAGTCATTCAGCGTCGAGCCATGACTGGAAAGAACAAATAAAAACGTTCAAATGTGTGTGAATCCCTAAAGGGAAAAACTGTTCAGGTCATCGGTCCCTAGACTTACACGCTAATTATACTAACTGTCCCTAGACATACACACTAATAAAACTAAGTTATGCTAAGAACAAACACACAATCATGCCCGAGGGAGAACTCGACTCTCCGGCGGGAGGGGCTGCGCAATCCATGACATAGCGCCTCAAACCGTGCGGCCACTCGGCGCGGCAAGAACAACTCCGCCGTTTTATAGCTGTCGAAGGGAACTACTTTGAAGAGGAACTACTGTTGTTCGAAACAAATAAAAACTTTGGCAAAAAAAAAATTAGTCTCATTATTTTTCTCACACACGTCGTACGCCTCACATGTAAAGACAACTAATGTTAGAAACGCATTTTCGTAATGCACTTGAGCGTTGGTACAGTGTAAGTGATTTCAGAAATTTCCAATTTCTCAATTGTAAAAATATCGGTACGTATTTGTACGAAGTGCACTACTGGCCATTAAAATTGCTACACCGAGAAGAAATGCAGATGATAAATGGGTATTATTTGGACAAATGTATTACACTAGAACTGACATGTGATTACATTTTCACGCAGTTTGGGTGCACAGATCGAGAGAAATCAGTACCCAGAACAACCACCTCTGGCCGTAATAACGGCCTTGATACGCCTGGCCATTGAGTCAAACAGAGCTTGGATGGCGTGTACAGGTACAGCTGCCCATGCATCTTCAACACGATACCACAGTTCATCAAGAGTAGTGACTGGCGTATTGTGACGAGCCAGTTGCTCGGCCACCATTGGCCAGACGTTTTCAATTGGTGAGACATCTGGAGAATGTGCTGGCCAGGGCAGCAGTTGAACATTTTCTGTATCCAGACAAGCCCGTTCAGGACCTGCAACATGCGGTCGAACATTATCCTGCTAAAATGATGGATTTCACAGGATCGAATACATCTGAAATGTAACGTCCACTGTTCAAAGTGCCGTCAGTGTGAACAAGAGGTGACCGAGACGTGTAATCAATGGCACCCCATACCATCATACCGGGTGATACGCCAGTATGGCGATGACGAATACACGCTTCCAATGTGTGTTCACCGCCATGTCGCCAAACACGGCTGCGACCATCATGATGCTGTAAACAGAATTTGGATTCATCCGAAAAAATGACGTTTTGCGATTCGTGCACCCAGGTTCGCCGCTGAGTACAAATACGCTCCTGTCTGTGATGCAGCGTCAAGCGTAACCGCAGCCATGGTCTCCGAGCTGATAGTCCATAGTGCTATCATGATGCTGTAAACAGAACCTAACTTCATCAGAAAAAATGACGTTTGGCCATTCGTGCTCCCAGGTTCGCCGTTATCATCGCAGGCGCTTTTGTGTGTGATGCAGCGTCAAGGGTAGCCGCTGCCATGGTCTCCGAGCGACTGCAAACGTCGTCGAACTGACAGTGCAGATGGTTGTTGTCTTGCAAATGTCCCTATTTGTCGACGCATGAATCGATCTGTTACAGCCATGTGAATAAGATGCCTGTCATCTCGACTGCTAGTGATACGGGGGACGTTGGGATCCAGCACGGCGTTTCGTATTACCCTCCTGAACCTACCGATTCCATATTCTGCTAACAGTCACTGGATTTCGACCAACGCGAGCAGCAATGTTGCGATACGATAAACCGCAATCGCGATAGGCTACAATCCGACCTTTATCAAAGTCGGAAACGTGATGGTACGCATTTCTCCTCCTTACACGAGGCATGACAACAACGTTTCACCAGGCAACGCCGGTCAAGTGCTGTTTGTGTATGAGAAATCGGTTGAAAAATTTCCTCATGTCAGCACGTTGTAGGTGTCGCCACCGGCGCCAATCTTGTGTGAATGCTCTGAACAGGTAATCATTTGCATATCACAGTATCTTCTTCCTGTCGGCTAAATTTCGCGTCTGTAGCACGTCATCTTCGTGGTGTAGCAAGTTTGATGGCCAGTGGTGTATTTACAATTAAAAGAGAGAGGGAGGAAGCACAGTGCCTGACCAGCGCCACTCTGACATCATACGGAGGAAACGAGGTACCGTCACCCGCTCAGCAGAGCAGTCTGGTGGGCTGCCTGCCCGGTGGTTACGTGCAAATGAATGAAAATATCGCCTGCGGTGGCGGGCAGACGCAGCAGCGGACGTTAGCTGTAGCAGCGCTGTGGCAGCAATCAAGCGCGCCGAGCAGCGCCGCTAATGAGCCATCTGGCGGCCATTAGCGCAGACCGCCAATGACGTCCTGCAGCGCAGGACGCGCATCAGCTGGGGCCAGGGAGCACGGCCGCCGCCATTTGCCAGCCCGCCAGAGAGCAGTAGTAGCTCTCTCTCTCTCTCTCTCTCTCTCTCTCTCTCCTTCACTGCCCGCGCGTATCAGTACGGACCGCAGAAGCTATTGTGTGACCTACAAATAAGCAAAGATCGTGCCATGCTTCGATGTCTCGCAAGATCAATTTTAAGGAGTGATATTAAAATTCGACCAAAGATGTATAAAAACAGTACGGTGTAATCACCATTTCTCCTACAGCGATTACAAGTGCATTTCGTAATGTGTCTGTTTCTAAAATGCTCTATAGAAGGCAGAGGCAACAGCCTTGCCGCAGTGGATACACTGTTTCCCATCAGATCACCGAATTTAAGCGCTGTCGGGCGTGGCCGGCACTTGGATGGGTGACCATACGGGCCACCATGCGCTGTTGCCATTTTTCGGGTTGCACTCAGCCTCTTGAAGGCATTTGAGGGACTACTCGACCGAATAGTAGCGGCTCCGGTCAAAGAAAACCATCATAACGACCGGGAGAGCGGCGTGCTGACCACACGCCCCTGCTATCCGCATCCTCATCTGAGGATGACACGGCGGTGGGATGGTCCCGGTGGGCCACTTGTGGCCTGAGGACGGAGTGCTGTAGAAGGCAGACTTATATCACAGTTACTGAATCTGCCCGTGGGTAAACAGTCTTATACTGCTGAAGGCCAAATAAAAATAAATACATAAAATCTATAAAGCTATAGTGTGAATGAATTACGCGACGGTATACAGGGTATCCGGAAATTCCAAATTTTTAGGACATTCAGAGGGAAGTGAGTAGAAAATATTTCGAAGTGGAAACCATGTCCGGAAACGTTCCGTTTCGGTGCTATGACCATTTGAAAACGTGTTAGTAACGCGAACTCTTTTACGAGTAACTGATTTGGCGTGACACAGTACATCATTTGTTTTATATTCCAACTTATTAATAGCCAAAGAAACTGTTCTGGTATTTGTTGATGGATTCTCTGCAACATGGTGCAGTACGGCCTCTTCCAGTTCTCGTGTACCGCATGTCCTTGGAGCAGCACAGTCAAACCTGCTAACGGTGAAGGTACCCTTCGTCGAAACCGTTGCGAAATTGTGGCGAAAAGGGTATGTGACGGTGTCGGACGACGTGGAAATCGATCTTCATAAAGGCGACGAACGACTCCTCATTCCTGTGAGGTTCGCCATTCAAAAGGATCATGCCGGTGTATTCCGCAAACGTGTAAGCACTCACATTGCTCTTACACACACAGACATGTCGGGAAGGCTCTAACCACGTCAGAGAGGTAGGCTAGAAATCAAATTATGTCGGCCGATCCGACGCAACGACCCCCCACTGTGAGAAACGTCGTGTGCCTACTTGGCAAACATGTTTTCAAACGACTGTAGCACGGATACGGTACGTTTGAAGACGTGAGTTACTACTCAAAATATTATGTACTCACTTCCTTCTACACGTCCTCGAAGAGTGTAACGAAGATTTCCGACCACCGTTTAGAAACCGATATAGAGTTTATTGCAATGTTAAAATTTGGGCATCTGAAGATCCGTCGGGTCTCTGTTAGACAAACTGACAGAGCGTAATCCCACATTTGTAACCCATATACCCCTGTCATGAAGCAAGAAGATGGCAGTTCATTCCAAACCGATATCGAGACCTCGACACCGTAAGGATTGTACTTCCGAACGTCAGCGTTGAGTGTGCGTAGATTATCGTCCAGCTGAACGTTCAGAAACGATGCGACTTGTGCATACGGTGATTGTACCTCTATGCAGTGTACGCGATCGCAGTGCACTTCAGCGCCAGTTGTCGGCTGTAACTGGCTCGCAAATCACCCCGTTTACGAAATGGACGGTTTTAAAATTCCTACATTAGCTCAAATAAACGCACTTTCCTCCTTTGTCCATACGCTACTCATGTTGTTCTGTCCGTAGTATACATAAATAAAAGTTTCAATATGCATGAAGAAGACACAAGGCAGAAAGGGAAGTACCATGTCCAGTCAGTAAGGACATCAGCTTATAAAAGTAGTACGATGCAAATTTGCAGTTGTTTTCCACGTAATACGAAAATCAATTCAGTATTATCACATGTTGGCAAATGGCCAACGTCATTCTAATTTAATCATTGTTCTATTCAGTACCAGAACCATTACAATACGTGTAATATAACACTTGAAACAAGAAAGAGCAAAATATCTTACTGCAAGTGGTGCTGACTGTCTTGCGGATAAAACCAATCGAACAGACGTACTTCTCGGAAAGAACGCACTTATATTTACACAACATCGAATGTTGTACACTATTCTTCTGTTGAACTATTAAGGAAGTGTGACAACCTGTTAGAAAATGCGAAGGTTAGAAAAAAGAATTTGATCCATTGCAATGCAAAGCAGCAGTACATCATGTTTCACGTTGCTGATCTACCTCTCATTAGCCGGCCGATGTGGCCGAGCGGTTCTAGGTGCTTCAGTCTGGAACCGCGCGACCGCTACGGTCGCAGGTTCGAAACCTGCCTCGGGCATGGATGGGTGTGATGTTCTTAGTTTAGTTAGGTTTAAGTACTTTTAAGTTCTAGTGGACTGATGACCTCAGATGTTAAGTCCCATAGTGCTCAGAGCCGTTTGAACCATTGGAACTCATTACACTACGCCATTCACAAATGGGTTATGACCGTAGTTTTTTCCTAGGATCCGCTGAAAGCTCCAGACGTAAATATGTTATTAAGTGACACTTCACTATAGCAAAATGTTCAAAAACAATGCGTTTTTGATGGATTCTAAATATTCCGTCGCCTTCATAATTTGCAAGTTACAACAATTCATTAACCACCAATTTAGTTTATCGTCATTTCATTGCGACTAGTCGTACAATTAACTACGGGTTTTCAAGAGATCAGTAATTCTCTGGTGATCAGAAACCGTATTAATGCATAAGGGCTTTATTTTGAAGCCAAAATGGCGTCTCGCTATTCTGTACTGAAGACAGATGGTGTCATCCGACGTAGGTGGCTTTCATCCATCTCACTGGTCCACAATCAAAAGCACGTTCAGAATATCTGACATGGTAGACATTGCCCTGCACGCGGAAAGACTCGCAGACGTGTTTTTCCCCCTCTACGACGTCAGAAACACGGCACGCTCAACAATCGAATGCACGGTCCGTGTGCTGAGGGCTTAAACTCGATCAACTCCATGTCAGAAACCTCTCCCCCTGTGATACGTTCAGACCAAGCCCACCAAAACTTATATAATAATCCTGTAGATAATCATAACTTCCCCTTCTCTACACATATTCTATACTAATCTGTTCACATACAGGTCTCGCTCATCCATTCGTCCACTAAAGTTTTGAATGTATAGTGCGAGAGGACTCATTGGCTGGCTGCAGGCTTCCGCTCGCTGAGGCTCCTCCATGCTACCTGTTGCCCTGAACAAAGGGAAGTATGCTGCAGGTAGGTGTACCCTGCATAGTTACAACAGTTTCCAGTAGGGAGCACATTAGTCTGGCAGGTCAACCTGTTCAGTTTGCAAGGAGCACCACTAGATGCCACTAGGAGTGACAAAGCGAGTAACAGTACTGGACAGTAACCATACCTTCCCTATCTCCCACAGTTCTCATCCTCTATAGTCTCCACCCCTTCACCGGGTCAGCTTCGGACATAAGGCTCTCCATCTTTTCCTGGCCTCCCACCAGGTTTCCCTCTCGACTCTCTGTCAGTCTTCTCCTCTCATTTCCAAACATTCATTCACTCAAACAATCCATCGGTCTTCCTCTAGGACTCTTATCGTCCACACTTATTTTGTAAGCCTGTCAGGAGCCAGTGGTTCTGGCATTACTGGAATGGCCCTCGAGTCCGATTCCCGGAAAAGGGAATTTTAACCACCAGGGACTGGATGTTGGTCTCATCATCATCAGATCATTAACGACGCGCATGTCACCGAAGTGACGTCAAATAAAAAAAAACTTGCATCTGGCGGCTGAACAATCCAGAACCGGTGTCCAGGGCGAAAACGCCACATTCATTTTCATTTCATATCATTAGATTGTTTCGGGAGATGACTAGGTGTTGTGTGTCCTTAGGTTAGTTAGGTTCAAGTCGTTCTAAGTTCTAGGGGACTGATGACCATAGATGTTAAGTCCCATAGTGCTCAGAGCCATTTGAACCATTGTTTCGGTACTCAGCCAATTACCACTCGTTTAACATTCTGATACATTCTTAATCTTGTCTTTTCTATCGTCTTATGGTTATGCTGCTCTTTCACTACCTCTCTCACTGTCTCATTCCCTTATCTATCCATTGTTCTTATTCCTGTCACGCTTCTTTGAACTGGCATTTTCCAAGCCTATATTCTCCTCATTTGCCTTTACTTCATCACCTACGTTGCTCATGTAAACGTGTGTACTGCTCGTTTGCTCGTTGGTGGTACATCCTTGCTCCAGACCAGACTGTTTATTCTCTGCAATATTCCACACGCTTACCTTCCCGTTTCACTAATTAGCATATCAACCCTCCCACCGTCATCTATTATGTTCTCCAGTCACTCGAAACTTTTCACTTTCCATTTTACTATTCAACCTACCACCAAACGCCGGCCGGTGTGGCCGAGCGTTTCTAGGCGCTAGAATCTGGAACCGCACGACCGCTACGGTCGCAGGTTCGAATCCTGCCTCGGGCATGGATGTGAGTGATGTCCTTAGTTAGGTTTACGTAATTCTAAGTTCTAGGGGAGTGGTGTCCTCAGCAGTTAAATCCCATAGTGTTCAGAGCTATTTGAACCACCAAACCAAAATATGTAGGACTGTCTTTAGTGAACGAACTAGTCTATCGACATCATGTAGTAACCATTTAACCAAAAGCCTATAATCGATTTTTCTACTAACAGTGCCCCTATGAAACCTTATGAAGTGTTATCACCGGTGTTCATGGCAGAAGCTAATACTTGGTGCAGTGTAAGGCCAAGTTTAACGATTACGTGTCCACAATGAATTTAAAAGTTTCAGTTAAAAGTTGTTGTGTAAGCTATTGCCAGGTCTTCTGAAACTTGCTCTGTTAGTAGTCATTCAGTTGTAATTCTTTACTGACTTGATCCTCTAAAATTTTTAAACTGATGACGGAACGTATTGAAAATATCAGAAGTGAAATCTGCGTTCAACGCATGACTGTAGTACCACGGAGTTGCCGGAAGGTACAGTTTGGAGGTAAAAAAATACAGTTATTGCTCTAGCGTACTGACTGTTGTATCGGCCTGGTACACAGTGACGGCTGGTGAGAGATAAAGGAGTTCGTTGGAATGTAGGTTGGCCGGACAAACGGCAGATGACATGCACAAAAATTATTGTTCCAGCACAGTTAGAGCTGCTACAGTTGCAAGCCCTCATCATGTAACGCACACTGGCCTCGATCCAGAGTGTCCATGTTCCACAGGGTTGGCCAGGTGTCGACCTCATGGACCTCGGTGGCTTTTGTTGCGAAGATGTCAGTAGCTGCTACGCTTAGGGCGGCTCAAGTGTAGTGCACCCTTGCATGGCAACCATTCCGGTCAACAGGGCGCCATCTGTTGGTGTGGCGGTCTTGAACTGCCATTCCGTTAGAGAGGTGCTCAGGATCTGTCCAGGCCTGATGAATCATGGGGCGTAGACCACACGGGAGGGAACCCCAGTCTGCAAGAACATTTTGGGTTCGAGTATGGATTTCGCTTTCTAAATTTTCTTTTCGGTGTGAAAATTTAGTTCATACAATCAGTAACACAGGACCTGGAACAAACAGACGCATTTTGGGAAGAGACAGAAGATATATTCCCAAAGGTACCTGACAAACACAACTTCATTCAGTTTCGGGATTTCATTATCCAACCTGGCAAGGAAAGAAACTACCAGAATATAATTGGAACGCTCTTACTTCACAGAAGCCAAGTCACAGGAAAGATAGACTTGTGAAGTTATGCAGAACATTCTATTTTATTCTAATCATCACCGCTTTCAAACAGCTCCCCATAAATCAGAAGATCTGGAGTTCTCCAAACTCCAACTTTGGTGAATTTGAAACTGACCCTATCGCCATTTCATGGAAAGCTCAATGAGAGATCCAGAACGTACAAGTTCCAGGACTCAGATAACTACCTATCGAAATTCATATTAAGACTAAGTATAAGAAATGCCAAGAAGGATATACCCAGGAAAATGATAAGTTTGAAAGAGAGAAGCTAAGATTAAAAAAAATATCCAGTCGGTAGGAAACTGAAAATGTCCGTAAGAGCAGAGGTAAAATTTCGGTGACGCTTTTAATTATACCATTATTCCTTATTGATTCAGGTGATAAATTTATGATCCGTTTCCTTAATGTGCCTGTGGGGACATGACATCAGAGAAACGTGACAGAGCTATCATGAAGCTGATAATGTACGACACTTTATCTATTTATTTAGCGTATGTCATCTACAGAGTAAAACTGCACACATACTATTAAATAGTATCATAAACGAATTACAAATATATTATTAAATGATTGATTGCAAACAACAATATGCGAAAGATTAGGAAGACAGCCATTGCAGATATTAAAAGTCCACATCTAAGCAGGTCACCCACTGAACAGCACGTGGAGTAGCATTCATGATTTCCGTCCATTCTCCTTCAAACCTCCAAGCAGGACATTCGAAGATCAGGTGAGGAGCTGTTTGTTCTTCTGCACCACAGTCGCATTTGTGGAGAATGGCCTTACATATGCCGTGGTTAGTCCTCACACGATTAAGTCTCGACCAATTTCTTCTGGGCATTTGCATTCCTTCCACCGGTATCGAAGGATCAAAATCAGTTATGAGAGGATGGTGATTATTCAGCAACCAGTACTGCCTCCATTCCCTTGCTATGTTGTACCTTTCTGGGAATTTGAGGACTTCGTCTTCCCATGTAGGTTTCCTGGATTTTAGGCGGGTAGTTAGTAGATGGCCCAGTATTTTTCGGATAGGTATATCTTCAGAGACAGAGTGATCATTAATTTATGACAATTTAATTCGTGTGAAGGAGTTTCAAATATATCTTTGTATTTCCTGTAGGAATCAGCGCATTCTTTTGCACAGTGCTGCAAAAGTTTACTCGCTCCATACAAAAAACGGGCATGCCTGATTTTGAGGTTTCGCGAATTATGATTGGCTTTGTTCCGTGACTTCGGAATAACTAACAGAGTTCATTTGTTAGATTTCGAATCAATTTGCAGTGTTTCAAGGAACCAGTGTCTGCCTTTGTTCCGTAGTCAGCAATGGAACAGGAAGCTGTCTTCACTTAAACTGAACGATGAGTGGCACGTTTGTCATAAAGTACTGTAATTCTGTGACTGAAATCTCGGAGTTTGCTGTCTTATATCAGTCTCTTCCTTATGTACTAACACGAGAAAAATGTCAGCCTTTGTCATTGTCATGGCGGCTTATCCGTACTTCTTTTCTGTGTTTTATTAGGTGAGATTTTTCTCAGGTGGTCTGCAAGGAGTGCATTAATGTTATCACATCATACAAAGAACGGCCAGTTGCAAAGAAGTCTGTCAGACAAGAGCTGCCCTTCGTTGTTGCTATTTGTATGAGAATGAGGTTGCTTGGCCTCTGATGAGTGGGTTTCAGAGCCATGCAGAGCATCGAGTGAAATAGCGATGATCTCAAAATAGCCGCACTTACCAAGTACCAATATAGCAGCTATTGTCGGCATTCACAGCAAGCAACGAATTTAGCTACGGAATTCGTACAGCCACGCAACGCCCACTCTCACCTGCATATAGGATGTAATAATCCCACTCACAAATACCTGCAACGCCCAGTCGCCAGAACACTTTTACAGTTGCATATGTACAGTCTGTGGAGAGATAGAGGTGACTTTTCGCTGATATACTTTGTAATACTGTTTTGGACTGATAGAGCTTTTACCACATTGGTGAAGAATTCACGAAAATAAATTTCCAAGTAAGTAAAAATTTTAATCAGGTTGGCTTCTTTAGTACTTTTTCGTTTGTTACTGCACGTTTTCTTGATATCGTTTGCTAGAAACTACGACCAGGAATGGGGCCAAATTCAATTTTTCTGGAAATTCTAGGATGCTCCTGAAAAGTGCCTCTGCGGAGATTGATTATGAAATATTATAAGACTACAGTTTTCTAGACAAAGTGAAAAATAAAGTAAATCACAGAAGTATGAACTCAGAGTAGGGTTTCGTGGCAGAACGTGAATATTTTGCTACAATATATAAACCAATGCATCCTTTCACACCGTGACACAATGCCTGTGATCTCTCTTCATATCTTTGTTGTGACCTTCCGTCGGAAGACTGGTTTGATTCAACTCTCCACGCTGGTCTGTCCTGAGAAAGCCTCCTCGTCTAAGAACTACTGCTGCAGCTTTTGTACATCCATTTGAATCTACTTGCTACACCCAAGCATTGGTGTGCTGCTAAAATTTTTTACTTCCATACTTCCCTCCATAATAAGTTGTCGATTTTTTGGATGAGTCTATATGTTCTATCAACTGATCCTTTCTTTAATCAAGTTGAGCTATTGATTTAGTTTAATGCCCAATTTGATTTAATACCTATCCATTAGTTATTCGATCTATCCATCCCATTTTCAGCAGTCTTCTGCACCACCCAAACGTTTTTATTCTCACCTTGTCAAAACTATTGATCGTTTACATCTGATTTCCGTATAAAGCTACTCTCCTGTCAAGTACTTTCAGAAAATACTTCCAAAGGCCACATTTAGGTTAAGTATTTAAAATTTCCATTTTCAGAAACATTTTACCTTCTATTGGTATTCAGAATTTCATATTTTCACCACTTCATCCATCATCCGTTAATTAGGTACCTAAATAGCCAAAATCAACTTCTACTTTTAGTACCTAATTTTATACTCTAAATCTTTCAGCATTATGTACCTTGTGGATTCACAATGTCGTCTATTCTGCTTGCACCTAAACTCTCTTTCCAACTAACTTCTTGGCTTCATTTACTGCTTGCTCAGTATACAGACTGAATACAATAGCATCCGTATAGGCTATGATACCGTCTCACATCCTTCTCAGTTACTGCTTCCTTTCCAATTACTTCTACTCTTGAAAACTGCGGTCTGATTTCTATACAACTTATTGTTTTTTTTCTATTTTTTACAACAATATAGAAATATTGAAATTTGTATTTACATTGCTACATGCTGGTCTTTTACAAGTTGGATTCGTTTTTAGTTACTAACTGCATCAACTCAAGACTTACTCTATGCTAAACAACGAGTTGTGAAAATGCCTTTAACCTACATTTGAAAACATTTATGCTATCTGTCAGACACATTATTTCCATGAATAGCTTTTCAAGGGGATTTAAACAACATATATCCATTTAAGGGTAATGTAGAACAATTTTCTTTCTAGTGCTGTAGTTCCGAAAATCTCTGTTACCACCACACTTAGACGAGCTGTTGATGTCATATATCAGAAGTGAATAAATGTACTATGAGGCTTTGGTTAATATTTCCACTTTCTCGAAGAGATACCAGCAAGATGTTCATGTGCCAATTCCACACATAATCCTAAATACTTTATTTTATGCCATGAGTGAGGTGTTACCGCAGAATATTATCCCTCAAGAAAATAACGAACGAAAATTTGAAAAATATTTTAACTTCCTGACATTGACATTCTCTAAGTAAGGACCATTCTTAAGGCAAAATCCGCCGAACCTAAGCGTTTTAGCAGGCGTACTGTTTGGTTTTTCCAGTTTAGCTTATCGTCAGTATGCACATTTGTGACCTTCCTGTTTTCGACCCTGTTTCTTATTTTCTTTTGGTGATGCGGATTGACCATAATGTGCTGGCTGGCTGTCGTACCAAAATGAATACCTCGCCCACAAACGTTTATTTACCAAATCCTTTGGTGGAAGCCACCAGACCGACCAACGTATACACTGAAACACTTTTCTGTATTTGCCCATAATAAATCAGGCACTAAATAATGGCTAGTGTGTCCTATAACACACTTGTATAAGCAGCTTAAATTCTTCTCTTAATTCATTTGGGTTCTGAATACAATGAAAAATCTGTTTAATGATTTCAGTGCTTGTTCGACTTGTCTTATGCGTTCCTGGAATGCATAAAACAAGTCGAACAAGCACTGAAATCATTGAACAGTTTTCACATTATATTCAGAACCCCAACGAATTAAGAAAATTTTGCATTCACTAAGGGTTAAACACTATTCTAATGAAATACCAAAACGATCAAGGATTTAAGAGGCTTGGGAGCATTTATAGGTAGCTTACAAGTACGGTGGATACTATTTTAACAAAATACAAGGCACTAGTGAACTAAAGAAGGCTGGGAAGCATTTAATAGGTAATAGACGAGGTAGGTTACTTACTGAATGATTTGGCAGACAACGGGGCCTGTACACACAAGACACCCAGTTACGCTGCACAGTAATGTAGCGAGCAGACGACAAAATCGAATGTTAGTACATGTCTAACACAAATCACAAGCATATGTCTAGAAAATTGGCTAAGCACAGCGTGGTAGCATAATGCAAAAGAGCGGTTTTGGGTCACAACAGCAAATCGGATTAACGACCTATAAACACCAGCTAGATTCGAAAGGAACCAGGATGCAGTAGCTCGTACGTTGCTGAAGAACGAAACTACTGCCTGATACAAAACGCCTAACCACATAGTTCACAATATGTGCATACAATTGTTCCCCAAGCACTCCCGCTTCCTCCGACTGTCGAGCAACTGACTGGTAAACTCCAACGAGCGTGATGGCACCAGTAGAAGTCCACAGGCCTGGTCACCGCTTTCAAGCTGTATTCAGCCCAACAGAGTACTTACACGTTCTCGGTAAACCCGGAACACCAAATGTCCACTTTTCTGCCAGCAAGTCACTTTGAATTTAACAGCCGTTGTAAGGCGTCGGATTTGTCTTGGGCTATTCAAATGGTTCAAATGGCTCTGAGCACTATGGGACTCAACTTCTGGGCTCATTAGTCCCCTAGAACTTAAAACTAGTTAGACCTAACTAACCTAAGGACATCACACACATCCATGCGTGAGGCAGGATTCGAACCTGCGGCCGTAGCGGTCCCGCGGTTCCAAACTGCAGCGCCTAGAACCGCACGGCCACTTCGGCCGGCCTTGGGCTATTCCTCACTTGTTTTAGACAACGTAGAACCGCATCAACTGCAAAAAATTTAGTCTTGCATTTTAATTTTGAACTTGACTGGTTCTGAGATTCGATGAATACCGTATTTAGTTCGGGAGTGTATGAAGTAAAATCTCAGGAGATACCTGGGGCAAACGGGACGGAATTTAAAGTTAGATTTAAATAGCACAATAATAGAGAGAGCGGCTCGTCAGCAGTAGCAAAGCAGCTCAAGAATGAGCAGCATTAATTATGGGTACAAGGGAATGCGTGTGGGTTTTATTGTGGAATGCGTCGACGTTTTCAGTGAGAGGACTGAAGAGTCTAAATGGCATTTTTGGGCACACTTTAGCGATATCCTCCTTAAGAAAGAGCCACCAACATATTTTACCTTGTTTCTATCAAATTTAGAGAAGATAGGGTTTTATTGTGGAATGCGTCGACGTTTTCAGTGAGAGGACTGAAGAGTCTAAATGGCATTTTTGGGCACACTTTAGCGATATCCTCCTTAAGAAAGAGCCAGCAACATATTTTACCTAGTGACATAATACTTACGCATTCTATTTCCATTAAAACTGCAGCGTAGAGGTGGTTATAAGTTAAAATGAGCTAGGACCAGACAGAAATTTCTCTAAGATTTTAAGAAAAGGAGAAGTGCCATTGGTTCCGAGCCTTAGGCTTTAAGTAAATATTATCATTGGTAGATGATGGCAGCGGCTTTCGGTTTTCGACTGTACCTCGGGGACTGTAGGTGCACCGGCTTGTGATGTTTTATGATCTACGGTTTGCGTTGACAATGCACGTCTGCAGGTTGTTTTTTAGTCCATTAAATTTCGGGCATGCAGCCGCGCAAATAAAACTTCCTATACCGATATTTCGGCTGTGTATCGTAAAGCCATCCTCAGAGTGAGTCACACGACTGACGACAAGATGCCAAGTGCGGCCTTATATGCTCCACCGGGTCGGTACTGCGCATACGGGCCACAAACGCTGGTCGGCAGCAACGAAATACACTTACACATGCTCCGCCTGTGGCGAAGGCATTCGATTCGCTTATCAATGTATGTTCGGCGGCGGTGACATCATGACGACTTCTCTGCAGTTTAAGTACCCCAAGAGCCGGATTCCATGCTCTGTCCAAACTGAAACCACTATCTCATTTATTAAATTATCAGCTAATCTAATCTCTACAGAATCCCAAAAAGAAGAGGTGGATGTTAAAATCTTCACATCACTGTAAATCATGGAATTCCCTGTATCAATATAATGTTCGGCCACAGATGACTGGTCTGGCTGTGATAAGCGTGTGTATCTTCGATGGTCCACACATCTCTCATGATCGGTGTGAGTTGTTTAACCTATGTATGACTTCTCACAATTTCCGCAAGGAATCTGATAAGCAGCCGCTTTACGAAGCAGTAAATCGTCCATTACAGACCCGAGTAAAGCTGCAATCTTCGTGGGTGGCCGGAAGATCGCCTTAACGCAGTGTTTCCCAAGAATGCGGTCCATCTTCGAGGGAAAGCACACACATAGGGAAAAAATACATTTGGTCTGAAGGAATTACTATCTTCTCCCCTATCACATGCCTGCATTCTAGGTTTTACACTGAATGCTCCACGAATTTGCTGCGGAGAAAATCCATTCGCATTAAAAATGCTCTTGAGGTATGTGAGCTCCTCTTGGAAATTATCTTTATCGGACATACAGTGCAACCTATGCACTAAGGTCTTAAGGACACCTATCTGTGAAGGGTGTTGGCAGTTACTGGCATGTAGATATAAATTTTTATGTGTTGGTTTCCGATATACGGCATGTCCTGGCCTAATATGCCATCATCTTTACGGCGAACGACAAAATCCAAAAAGGGGAGGCAGCCGTCTTTTTCTATTTCCATCGTAAATTTTATACGATCATGGATAGAATTCAAATGTTCAGGAAAACGGTGTAATTCATCCATCCAGTGCGGCCATACCACTAATGCGCCGTCCACGTAACTCCAGAAGACCCCCTTCCAGGGGGGAGAGGGGGATTCCCATTGTAACGCCATCAACCTGCTCATAAAATTCGCCATTAAATTGAAAATAAGACGATAAAAGCGCATGTTCAAATAATATCTTAATGTTCTTATCAGAATGTTGGCTGATAAGAGATAAGAGTCCTTTGAAGGTACCTTGGGGTATAATGAGACCACGTCAAAACTAACAAGTGCTTCCGTACCCTTCAGCCTGACATTGATAATTCTCTGAATGAAATCAATGTGGTGACGACATTCTCCTAACATTGGTTATAATAAGAAAGCGAAATATTTGATAGAAAAATATGTTGGTGAACTAGTAATGCTCGTTGTAGGCCTCATAGACAGATCCTTTAGACACTCATCCTTACCCATGTTGTGAACTTTATGAAGCCCATAAAATCTCGGTGGTACTGTACCTCGCACTTTTAAGCTTCTTATGACTTCCTTAGGTAGTGATGAAGCGTTCAGCAAGGCAGC
This sequence comes from Schistocerca piceifrons, assembly GCF_021461385.2. Taxonomy (NCBI): domain Eukaryota; kingdom Metazoa; phylum Arthropoda; class Insecta; order Orthoptera; family Acrididae; genus Schistocerca; species Schistocerca piceifrons. The sequence goes on along the minus strand of NC_060142.1, from coordinate 610,678,998 downwards.
AGTCCTTATTGTCACCTTGTTGGTACGATCTCGGTTAATCTTCCAGTATGCACCAGAACTAAGTAAACCAAATATCTTTCCCTTGTAGACTTCCTGACGCAAAAGGACAGTAGCTCTACCTTTATCAGCCCGCAGGACGACTGAGTCAGTATGCTCACGCAGCTTTCGTATTGCACATCTTTCTTCCTTGGAAACATTACTTCTTTGTGGACGATGTTTCGTAATTGCTTGGCAGGTTTCACATCTGATTCCTTCAGCAGAATCCTCTGATAGCGGTCGGACAGCTTCTTCAGTGGCACTGATGAAAGATGATATCGGCAGAGTCTTTGGAGTATGGGCAAAATTTATCCCTTTACTTAAGACAGAAAAACGTAGCTCCGTCCAGATCCTCACCCGTCAAATATATGACAGTACGTCGAATAACAGAGTCCACCTGAGAGGGTTGGACCAATCGGGCGTACTTGGAAATCTGTCTTTTTGTAGCCACTTCGTAAACCCAGTCAGACTTAGGTCGGGGCCTAATGGCATAAATATTTGTAAAGGTTGGTTATAGCTCAGGACGTCTGTACTTCTTGTATGTATGTCGGTATAAGAAGGATATTTTATCAGGTTTCCTTTATTTCAGCACTTGCAAATGAGTAGTGTTGTTACGAAAAAATGTTTTGGCAATAATCACACGACTGACAACTGGTCTGAATATCCTAAATATTAAACTTCCTGGCAGATTAAAACTGTATGCCAGACCGAGACTCGAACTCGGGACCTATGCCTTTCACAGGCAAGGGCTCTACCATCTGAGCTACCCGAACACAAATCACGACCACTCAACACAGCTTCAGTTCCGCCAGTACCTCGTCCCCTACCTTCTAGATGGTTCGCACAAGAACTTCTGTGAAATTTGGAAGGTAGGAAGCGATATACTGCCAGAAGTGAAGCTGTGATGAGGTGTTGTTAGTCGCGCTCGGGTAGCTTAGTTGGTAGGGCACTTTCTGTGAAATACAAAGGTCCCGAGGTCGCATCTCGGGCCAGCAAACAGTTTTAATCAGCGAAGCAGTTTCATATCAGCGCACACTTCGCTGCAAAGTGAAAATTTGATACTGGAGCCCTCATTAATGCTCGAAAAACAGATGTATGAGGGCTTCATAACAGTTATCAGTATTTAGTTTTATCTTGATTATAACCGCCTTTTACCTGTTTTCTGTGTTACATTCTTTTTTCTCTCGAATATCTCTGCATGTGGGAACAGTTTGTGGAACTACATGGGGGGCTCCCTGAACTCTTGGTTTTCAAGGATTCTAACACAGATGGACCTCCATAATATTGTTTCAGCAGGAGGCCTCCGGACGAGACATGAAGAGTCCGGCGCTCACCAGACCATGGAATCAACAGCAGAGCTTTGTTCCCATTTTCGGCAAAATGAACCCACGAGAGGATAGTGTGAGACGAGCCGTCCTCGACAGCCACAGGAAAAGGTATAGGGTAATGAAAATGAAGCACATCTGGAATTGTGAGGATTTTGGAAATTTAGGATGTGTGCTTTGCTTGGACCTATGTTAGTGGATGTTTTTTGTGGACGAGAGGATAGTGTGCGACGAGCCGTCCTCGACAGCCACAGGAAAAGGTATAGGGTAATGAAAATGAAGCACATCTGGAATTGTGAGGATTTTGGAAATTTAGGATGTGTGCTTTGCTAGGATCTTAGTTAGTGGATGTTTTTTGTGGACCGCGAGGTTGCGAGAGACTGAAATATTGCCAGTGAGTCGCTAGAATGCTTTCCACAACTTGGAAAATTTAATGGAGGATGTAACATTGAGTCTGCTGCAAATCAGATACCAGTCTCAGCATTTTCTTTACCATTTAATAACTGCCCGGTGTATGTCAATATTTGCTAGTGGCGTGTATCTCAGTCAGAAGTCCATGAGATGGAGCAGTTTAATTACGAGAATCTCGAAGGAGAAGTGGGGCTTGTGTAATAAGATTTGGTAGGATTGTGGACGGATATAGCGTGAGACAAGGTCTACTGCAGGAAGTATGTGGCATCAGGGATATCATCAGGTCGCTGGAAAGTTAGTTGGTGGCTCCCAGTTTTGGTGTTTGTGGATTCCATGTAGCCTTTCCAGTTCGTCGGCGAATAATCAGGAACAACTTTTGGACCTATATGTGGGATGGAGAGCATGAGGAAGAGCTAGTGTGTAGTGGTTTATGAGTAGAACAGGTTGGGGGTCGCTTCCAGTTGGATCGAGGACAGCCACAGTGAGGAGGCCAAAGTTGTTTGGAGGTGCTAAGATGACATCTAGGGAGATGCTATTTTCAGGGCAGGTGTGCTCTGGGTTAGGGGCGATGTCAGCCAGTAGAGAGTCTGAAAACTGACACCAGCGCTGGACTTCTGGAGAGGAGCTATTATACTTTTGAAGATCGGTGCCAATAATGTAGGTGGGTAAGCTACTGTCTATGTGGGTGGTAAAGGTGTAGGTGATGGGGTGATTACGTTGAATGTGTATGGAGGCAAAGGTAAAGGTAAACGTTTTGATGAAACGGATAAAGACAGTATAGATGGAAGATTGTAATAAATCTGCAATGACACTTTATTAATTACAAGACAGTATATTTCTGACTTCTGTCCGTATAAGTGCCCAATTATTTGCAACAAATCTTGTTAAAACATGTCAAAATATGGCAATGCATTGTGTACTGAACATGATATTTCCTGTTGATTTTCATACCTGTGATTCAACATGTTATGTCATGACTGTTTAACGACATCATTGTTTTCAAAGCCAGTGTATGTTTCTGCTACGTTGGTGGTTTACTTCACTGCGTGCTGAGAGAGAAAGATTCGCATCCTGCTGGCGTTTACAGGGCGCACTGGAGTGTGCTGTGGTAATGATTGAGAGTCCATCGCTAAATCTACGTCAAACACGCCCCCTTGCGGATGGGATAACCTTCGCCTGAGTCTGAACTCCCCATACCAGTACCACTGAGTGTTGGGAAGCGGCGTTAAGGTGAATGGCGATCTTACGTTGGGCTCACCATTCTCTGGAGATAAACTGGGTATGAAAATATGGTTTCTCTCCGTCCGCTTCTTGTGCCTTGACACTCCAACACCAGTAGGAGCGTCTAATTTATGGAGCGGTTCCTCTCCAAAAATTAGATTCATTCTATGAGATTCCGTAGGCCCGCCTAGCGCAGTGCGTGGATGGAACGACCAATCGGAATAACAGAGTTTCCGACCAGTGCCAACTACGTGGAGGTAAAATGTGAATCGTGTATGCACAGAGGTGGAGGTTTACTGTCTTTTCCCGGACTTATCGAAGCTTTTGTGACATTTCTCGGCCGTCACGTTCGCACACCAATTGTGATTTGTAATGGGTTGGAAGTTGGGTAGGAGGAATAAACTTCTGGAAAGCTGAGGACGGAGTTTCAAGGAACGCGGTCGGTCATAGAGGACTGTGGTGACTTGGAGTAGAGGTAAGGTATCGCAATCAGTGGCAGTGCAATCCAAGATCTGAGCAGTTAACGTCTCACAGACTTCGGATATGTGAACTGAATTCCGAGACTTATCTCCAGTTCGAATTTGGAGTTTGGCTCTGAGCACTATGGGACTTGACATTTGTGGTCATCAGTCCCCTAGAAGTTAGAACTACTTAAACCTAACTGACATAAGGACATCACACATATCCATGCCCGAGTCAGGATTCGAACCTGCGACCGTAGCATTCACGCGGTTCCAGACTGAAGCGCCTAGAACCGCACGGCCATACCGACCGGCAATTTGGAGTTTCTTAGTCTTGCATCAGCTAGCTGTCACCGATACGATATCTTGGCACTGTAGTCCCCATGCAGTCCACTTTCAATAGGATTCGTTCCTTAGTGAAAACCTCAATATTTTCGTTAACCTAATTCGCAGCTGAAATGAATTTTAATTCATTGAGAACTTTTATTTGACATTTGCTTCATTTAAAAATATACTTGTGACTCATTTTGTTCAATTTTAGAGTAAATAAAATTTTTGTTAAAAGCACAGATCGTCAACTTGTCCTGTAGTTTTCCTGACTGAGGTTAGTTTGTCAGACGAGAGCGTGGCACTCAATCAACTTGTGACTGGCTGTGTCGGTGTTGTCCTTTGCGTGCAGTGACCTGATTACACGTTAGGAGACTGTTGTTCACTAGCTGCAGTAGAAGCAGCTACAGCACATATGCTCTGCCATATACGAGGTGCGACAATAAAATAATGACTCATGTAAAAGAAAATTAGTTTACCGTTTTAATCAAGTTTAGTATTGTTTCGTTCTCATTGCCCACACTTTTTCCTGCGCTTCTGCCATTGATGGTAGCATTTTTGGAACTCATCTTCTGTAAAACCCTCGAAGACCCTCGTCACAGCTTTTTGGACATCTTGTGTTGTTTGAAAATGGTGTCCCTTGACCACCGTTTTGACTCCTGGAAATAGAAAAAAGTCGCACGAAGCTATATTTGGTGAATTAGGTGGCTGTGGTAGTACTTAAATTTGTTTTGAGGTTAAAAATTGCTGTACTGACGGAGCAGTATGGGATGGTGCATTATCGTGATGCAGAATCCGACTATCAGCAATGTTGGCACGGGCACGGAGAACTCTGTTACGAAGTCTTTCTAAAATTTCTTTGTAGTAATATTGGTTAACTGTTTGCCCATGAGGCACCCACTCTTTATGAACAATTCCTTTGGAATCAAGGAAGCACACAAGGACGCACGGTTGTCCACTGCGGTCTTCATCTTCAACATTCGTCCTGCCTTGACTAAACATTTTATGCCAGTGAAAAACTTGAGATCTTGGCATATCCTCCTCTCCAGAAGTCTTCTGAAGCTTACCGTAAGTTATCGTCGCGTTTTCACGCAATTTAATTCAAAAAGAAATGGCATACCGTTGCGCAATATTATGCGGTTCCATTTCCATGACGAGAGACACAAACTCATGTTATCTTATAACAGCACAACTCGCGACTGAGCGTTTGCATCGATGTGTCGCTTGGACTAGAAGCAGCTTATAGACCAAGGTCGAAGATATTGTGCCTAAGCAAGCCTGCAAGGTTGCCACATCTTGGAAAGAAAATTAGTCTCATTACTTTATTGTCGCACGTCGTATTCACAGTAGCCGACACCCCTCCACGAGCTTGTAATGCACTTCATGTCAATTTGGCAATTGTGGCTTAACAGCTAGGTGTGTAATAATGTCAGACTCTGTATTAGTAATATCAGAGATGATCATTCTAAAAATGATTTAGTTTCGTGACAAAATTTTAATAGAAAGCTTTTATGTTTCAAATCATAAGAAAAATTCATTTGCTCCCGGTGGGATAAGTAACATATTGGTCGGTTATCGTTGTCTTATGTAGGCCAGTTTACCATGACTAATATCCTCCATCTTCAAGGAACACGTTAGACGATTGTGTTATCCCATATTGTATCATACGGACAGCGCCTTCAGGTAGCAGCCTGTGGCACGCTTCTTAGCTATCGTTTCTGCTCGTGAGGCAGTGGTACCAGGTGCAGAAGTAGTGGCTAGTTGCGAACTGCGTGGGGGTGACACCCGAGGGCGCGTGGCGGCGCCTCAGCTTCCGCGAAGTAGTTAGCAAGTCTAATGGCGGGCGGATGATGGCGGCAGGTAAACAGCGGCCGCCAAGCGGCTTGTGTGCCGCTGCGGGCTCGGGGCGGGAGCTGCGGACGTTGTTAACGTTGTCGGCGGCATTATTCACCGGCCCTCCCCGTCAGCAGACGCGACCCTAATTGCAATGAATATTTCAGGCCTAGAAAACAGCTGGGCTGTTCACCTGCGGACCGGACCGTAGCTGACCGGGCTCGGGCTGTAAGCGCGCACATAACGCGGCCCTAATTCTGCGGCCGCCACTTAAAGTGCTATCAATCCGGCGCGGCTCCATTATCCAATAGGGCTACGCACCGTACGGTGCGACCGCTGACGACTCGCAAAGCGCTTTACGCCCGCATTAGCCTCGATGACCGATTATCCACTAAATTTCTATTAACACGATTCGGTCCAGATATTTACGACCAGAGAAATTAAGTTTCGCCCTGGCCTTGCCGTTAGGAAACTGCATCCTACGGGGCGTCAGTCCTCATATTATTGCTACAGCAGGTACTACCAACATTTCAAATAAAATGGCCGGGGGGGCGAGTAGTACTCGTTCGCTGAGTAGCAGTATGATATTCTTCCTTACGGCAGGTCTTGTCATGGGTGAAGCCTCTTCCACTTTTGTCTGTTCATAGCCAGTCTTTTCATTTTTGAATATTTGCCTTCTTTGATGTTGTCCAGCATTTGATATCTTCTTTTTCCTCATCCCCTTTTTCCCTCCATCATTCCTTCTATTCCGTCCTTCAATGCACAGTCCCTCCTCAAACACTGTCCAATCCAGTTCCGTTTTCTCTTTCTGATGACTTTCAGCGTGTTTCTTCCTTCTCCAACTCTTCTTAATACTTCTTCATTCCTTACCCGGTCTTCCCATTTCACTTTTTCCATTCTTCTCCATACCCACATCTCTAATGCCTCCAATCTTCTTTCATCTTCCTTTCTCAATGTCCAGGTCTCTGCACCATACAGTGCAACGCTCCAGATGTAACATTTGGCCAGTCTTTTCCTCAGATTTTTGTTTAGTGGTCCACAAAGTAATTGCTGTTTCCTCTTGAATCCTTCTTTCACCATTGCAATTCTTTTCCTAACTTCTGTTGAGCAATATATATCATCCATTACTACACTTCCCAAGTATCTGAAGTTATTCACTTGCTCTATTTCCTCTCCCCCTATTTTCATACAGCATTTTCTCTCCTTTCCTTCAATTACCATGCTTTTCGTTTTCTTCTTGTTAATCTTCATTCCATATTCTTCTAATATTGTGTTTAGGTCATCTAACATTTGTTCCATTTCTTTTGCACTCTCTGCCATCACAAGCATGTCGTCTGCCAATCTTATAGCCGGCCAGTGTGGCCGAGTGGTTCTAGGCGCTTCAGTCTGGAACCGCTCGACCGCTACGGTCGCAGGTTCGAATCCTGCCTCGGGCATGGATGTGTGTGCTGTCCTTAGGTTTAAGTAGTTCTAAGTTCTAGGAGACTGATGACCTTAGATGTTAAGTCCCATAGTGCTCAGAGCCATTTGAACCATTTTGCAAATCTTATACACTCCACTCTCCTACCCCCTATACAAACTCTTCTCCTTCCGTCAAAACTTTCGCTAATAATTTCTTTCCAGATGTATATACCGTAGAACAGTGTTGGTGATGCTATAAGACTGCTGGTTGGCTGTATGCTTGTTCTTTATACACACTCCTGGAAATGGAAAAAAGAACACATTGACACCGGTGTGTCAGACCCACCATACTTGCTCCGGACACTGCGAGAGGGCTGTACAAGCAATGATCACACGCACGGCACAGCGGACACACCAGGAACCGCGGTGTTGGCCGTCGAATGGCGCTTGCTGCGCAGCATTTGTGCACCGCCGCCGTCAGTGTCAGCCAGTTTGCCGTGGCATATGGAGCTCCATCGCAGTCTTTAACACTGGTAGCATGCCGCGACAGCGTGGACGTGAACCGTATGTGCAGTTGACGGACTTTGAGCGAGGGCGTATAGTGGGCATGCGGGAGGCCGGGTGGACGTACCGCCGAATTGCTCAACACGTGCGGCGTAAGGTCTCCACAGTACATCGATGTTGTCGCCAGTGGTCGGCGGAAGGTGCACGTGCCCGTCGACCTCGGACCGGACCGCAGCGACGCACGGATGCACGCCAAGACCGTAGGATCCAACGCAGTGCCGTAGGGGACCGCACCGCCAGTTCCCAGCAAATTAGGGGCACTGTTGCTCCTGGGGTATCGGTGAGGACCATTCGCAACCGTCTCCATGAAGCTGGGCTACGGTCCTGCACACCGTTAGGCCGTCTTCCGCTCACGCCCCAACATCGTGCAGCCCGCCTCCAGTGGTGTCGCGACAGGCGTGAATGGAGGGACGAATGGAGACGTGTCGGCTTCAGCGATGAGAGTCGCTTCTGCCTTGGTGCCAATGATGGTCGTATGCGTGTTTGGCGCTGTGCAGGTGAGCGCCACAATCAGAACTGCATACGACCGAGGCACACAGGGCCAACACCCGGCATCGTGGTGTGGGGAGCGATCTCCTACACTGGCCGTACACCACTGGTGATCGTTGAGGGGACACTGAATAGTGCACGGTACATCCAAACCGTCATCGAACCCATCGTTCTACCATTCCTAGACCGGAAAGGGAACTTGCTGTTCCAACAGGACAATGCACGTCCGCATGTATCCCGTGCCACCCAACGTGCTCTAGAAGGTGTAAGTCAACTACCCTGGCCAGCAAGATCTCCGGATCTGTCCCCCATTGAGCATGTTTGGGACTGGATGAAGCGTCGTCTCACGCGGTCTGCACGTCCAGCACGAACGCTGGTCCAACTGAGGCGCCAGGTGGAAATGGCATGGCAAGCCGTTCCACAGGACTACATCCAGCATCTCTACGATCGTCTCCATGGGAGAATAGCAGCCTGCATTGCTGCGAAAGGTGAATATACACTGTACTAGTGCCGACATTGTGCATGCTCTGTTGCCTGTGTCTATGTGCCTGTGGTTCTGTCAGTGTGATCATGTGATGTATCTGACCCCAAGAATGTGTCAATAAAGTTTCCCCTTCCTGGGACAATGAATTCACGGTGTTCTTATTTAATTTCGAGGAGTGTATTTTTAATTTATATTAAACCTGTGTGACCATCTCCTCGCGTTACCTTAGAGAATTTTTCTCGACTTTGCGTCCTGGCTGCTAATATACAAGGCCCATAGGAAATGGTACCTATATTTTGACCCTTATTTGATTAATTTGGTAAACAAATTAATTATTTTAGAAATGCGCGCAACGGAAACTGGTGAGAGTTTCTCTACGATAGCACGGTCTGGGGTGGTTGTTCTTAAAGCCGTCACTATAGCAGCTGGTAGCCTATCTAAATTCACATTGCAGATTATTTCTGTCTTACATTAACTTTAGAAAATCGAACTGAATAAGATACATCCTACCCATTTCATGTGTCAGGTATCTGGGGGAATATTTCGTAACTGAAATACTGACTCTCATTTAATAGATTTATTTTCTCCTTTGATGAAAACTTTAGAAGCCGACGCATTACAATTTTTCTTTACTTACAAAACTTCAGCGTTACCTCTCATGGGTAGGACAATGACAAAACGAAAACGCTACCCGAATAATTTCGTATATGACACATAATTTCATAATAACACAAAAGATATATGACACATAATTTCATAATAACACAAAAAATATATGACACATAATTTTATAGTAGCACAGAAAATACGTAAGTGGGCCACACCGTCTTTAGCGGGAAAATCGTCATTCATTCTTTAAGACTCACTTATCGTCATGCATGAACTACACCACTAGAAATTTGAGGTAGGCCACTGCTGAAGGTAGATAACCTCTATCAGAGAAAAGATTCTGGGCAAAAATGATGTACTATTGGCGCCAAAATGAAGTGCGAACTGAACTCACAAAGAAAGTACCAAAAATAGTTAAATTTCGCGACAGAAATTTCTCGATCTACCATCCGATACGCAATTTGCACTCATTGAGCTAAAAGTGAAGCTTATAACTCGGGACATAGCTACATGAACTGATGGTTCCTGTTGCATGCTCACCACCACAAAGCAAAATTTCACAAACACATTTCAGAGAAAACTATTGCAAATAAATCAAAACCGTAACCTGTACCGATGAAGGTACGTTGAATGCGTGCTATGAGCATACCCTGTCGTGAATTTTTAGCCATATTACCTCATTTCTATCTCACCAAATCTGCGAGCTGCTGTGCTCCCGCGTCCGGTCCGTCTCATGGCTGGTCTCACCGTGCTCTCCACGCGCCAAAATCCGACCAACGTTCCTATTCAGACGCGGTGGTGGGGAGACTCACCTCACCCCCGCACCAATGTTGTAACCTACCCTCATGCCTGTTTTCATCTTTGCTTGCTGCTCTGGCCTACCTGCCGTTATTCTTCTAATGTTGGCAATGACTGCTATTCCCTTAAACTGTTCCCTTTGGTCCATGCTCCCGATACATTTGACTTCCATTCATACCCATGCACACTCTTACAGGATGGAACAAGGAGTGTACATATAAACGGCGTGTGACCTCTTTGTGAAATGATGAGATGAAATAAACAAATGCGTCAAAGATTCCCTTTACCCAGCGAAGTTTGAAGCTGCTAGCAATCAAAGAAAAACTTATATCTCGATATATGAAACGTAATTACTTCCTACTGTAACCTGAGGCAAAACGAAAGTAACGCCTCAGTGATAAACCACAACCTTGTCTTACACCTCTTCCCACTTCAGTTTCTTCACTCATCACACCCCCTATTCTTACTCTTGCTCTCCAGTTCAAATATAAATTTGTAATTAGCCGTCTATTCCTACAGTCAACTCCATGTTCCCTTAGGATTTCCATCAGTTTGCCCATCTGACACAGTCAAAAGCCTTCTCAAGATCAATGAACACAACATACACCTCCCATTTCTTCTCCATGTTGTAACCTCCCAACAGATAAATTCCGTAACCTTGTAACAATAAAATGTAACTAATCTCCTAATAATAAAAAAAATGTGACTCATAGATAACCTGTCAATATCTGACTGTGAATTTAAACTGGCAAATTTTGGACGTCAGCAGTACTGCGTCATGGCCCTGAAAGATCGTACTGAATAAATTGCGCCGGATGAAGTGGCCGAGCGGTTCTAGGCGCTACAGACCGGAACCGCGCGACCACTATGGTCGCAGGTTCGAATCCTACCTCGGGCATGGATGTTTGTGACGTCCTTAGGTTAGTTAGGTTTAAGTAGTTCTAAGTTCTAGGGGACTGATGACGTCAGAAATGAAGTCCCATAGTGCTCAGAGCCATTTGAACCATTTTTTGAATAAATTGCAATTCTTACCTCAATGAAGTCGCCGGATAACGCATATATATCTGCTCTTATAACAAATTTTTCCGGCACAGCCAAGTGCAATGCTGGTCGATAGATTTGTCATGTATAAAAGGAAACAACTGATTTTTCTTTACAATAATCGGGATGACCATGGATTGGTGAAATTAGTAAATTCTCTAAATTGAGATGAATGATTATCAAAAGTTATTTTTTTATAAAAAAATTATAACTAAGAGATTTTTTATAACATGTACATGGGACTTGATAAAACAATACTACATATGCGCGTGGCTGCTTTTTCCTTATATTATATCGCTCAGGCTCCGCCATCGCTCCCCACGACCAGCCCAGCCAACTCCATACACCAGACTGCTCGCTACTACCTACTCCTACTGCCACACAGTTCCTACTGCAGTCAACACTGCTGTCTGGTCTGAGATTCTCTTATAGCTTACATATAGCAGGCAGCGCGCGAGCAGTCCATCGAAATTACATCTGCTCGAGTGCGCTAGCAATAAATCCCTTAGTCATGGACCTCTTAAATGTACCTCTTCCCTTTCACTCTCAATAGCCCAATGGCATCTCTAGTTGCCACTCCTCGCCTGAAACCAAATTGTTCATCTCCTATTACGCAATTCAGCTTTCCATATAGCCTTCTGTTGAGCGTCCTCAGCAAGACTTTGGCTGCATTCAATATCAGGCTCACTGTTCTGTGTGCGCTGAGTGATCCGTAAAAACTTAATTACGTATGTAGAGAGTTCATCCATTCCGGGAATCAAGAATCTTGTCCAAATTTAGACTGTTACCGAGACTAGTACTGATGGAATATCGGTCCCAGGCATTCCAAAATTTTAGACAGTTCAAAAATGAAATTTTTACTCCTTAGTGGAATATACGCTAATATGAAACGTCCTGTGCCGGACCAAGACTCGGACTCTGGAGCTCTGCCTTTCCCGGTAAGTGCTGTAACGAGTCAGATGTCCTAGCACGACTCCTTGATATGTAAGCCCCTATTCACCACCGCGCAAGCACATCGTATGTACGACAGAATGGATCGAGCTTTTCTTCGTGAGCGAATTCATACAACGCGGAGAGACTTGGCAAGAACGGATCAGGAACTTTTGGACATTTTCTATCAACTAAGTAGCAGAATGCATCGAGACGACTGGGACAAGATCGACAGCATCACTCACATGAGCATGCAGAACGAACTCGAACGCTGCTCCGAGCGACAGAAGAAAAAGTTTGAAAGATGCCGGAAGCAGACCGACAAGGCTATTCCCGACATGTCACACACAGTGGTCAACCTCACTGAACGACAATTGACCGAAGAGGAAGTGTCTGTTCTTCAAAAAGGAGGGAATTTCGCTATAGTCCCGAGTACTATACCTATGGAGGACATCATTTCCAACACCGAAGCGGCCATTCGGACCCTTCCTCGTAAAAGGGCAGAGGAAATACGCTCTGAAACAGCCAGGATACTGCACCAAGCAAACCCACAAGCTTGCAACCTGAAGAAATAAGAGGTACAAACCATTAAGAATCTCATCGCCGACAAGAGTATATTGGTACTTGCCTGCCGGTAAGGGGAATGCGACCGTCGTAATCAAGACCGAAAATTATGAGCTAAAGATTCGAGACCTATCAGATCCGACGACGTACCGAAAACTAAGAGCAGATCCGACGCAGCGTATCACACGGAGTATGAATCGATTAATCAAGGCGTCTTCTCTGCCGGCGGACGTACAGAGAAACCTGCGCAACGCAGAAGCCCTACCACCTCGGCTGTATGGATTACCACCAGATCCATAAGAACAACGTTGCACTCGATTGTTAGCGCTCCTGGCTCACCGACGTATGAACAGGCAAAACACTTGGCCTCTCTGCTCCAGCCACACACCGACACACCAATAAAGGACTCAGGACTTTTCACTGAGACGCTGAAGAAACTGAAACTTGCACCAAACGACATCCTGGTCAGCTTTGATGTTGTTTCTTTGTTTACGAAAGTGCCACTCAGTGACGCTCTGGAGCATATCGGTTCCATTTTCCCGTAAGACATCACAAAGCTCTTCCATGCATGTCTCACAACGAGCTATTTCACGTGGAATGATTATTTCTACGAACAGTCTTAATCCGGAGGTGGCTAACTTCTTCATGGAACAATTTGATGCACAGGCACTGGACTTGGCGATTTGCAAACCTAGAGTGTGGTGCAGATACGTCGACGACACTTTCGTTGTGTGGAGCCATGGTGAAGAACAGCTCAGTGATTTCCTAAGACACCTGAACAGTCTCCATGCCAACATAAAATTTACCATGGAAGTAGAAAAGGACAAAAAACTGCCATTTCTAGATGTGCTGGCCACAAAGGATGGCGAAAACCTGGGACACAGAGTGTATCGAAAACCGACGCACACGGACCGATACCCGCGTCAATTATCGAACCACCATCCGAGGCAGAAAAGAGGTATGATTAATACGCTCGTAACGCGAGCAGGACGAATATGTGAGCCGCAGCACCTCAGAAGTGAAATGCAAGACCTGGAAAGTGTTCTGAGGAGCAATGGGTACTCCACAATTTATATTAGAAGTGTAACAAAGCCAAACACTCGGCGATGTAAGGAATCAGAAAAAGAAATGTCGGGTACGGCCTTTCTGTCATACATTCCCGAAATGACGGAAAGAATCGGTCATATATTGCGCAAACACGGCGTAAAGACGATTTTCAACCGACAAGGAAGATGAAAGCGTGTCTTAGATCGGCAAAGGAGAAAAGGGACCCACTTGCAATGTCGGGAATGTACCGTATACCATGCACATGCGGAAGAGTTTATGTCGGAATGACTGGACGATCAATCAGCACCAGGATCAAAAAACATAAGCGACATTGCAGGTTGGGGCAGGTGGAGAAATCGGCCGTGGCAGAGCACGCACCGAATGAGACCGACCACGTAGTAAAATTCGCCGACACGGAAGTTCTGGCTGTAGAGGAGCATTATCACACGCGCTTGTTCAGAGAAGCTGTAAATATACAAAAACACGTGGTTTCAACAAGAAAGAGGAAAGCCTTAAGGTAAACGGATCCTGGCTTCCCGTACTGCAGCGAACGACCGTCGCAGGTAGCAAGAGGAGAAGCGCACCGGAAGTGACGGCGGAGAAGCCCTCGGACGTTAGCGCGCCAGGTACATATAGTCTGCGGCCGCGAGCTTGGCTCCAGTTCACCACCGGCAATGGAGGATGAAGGTTTGACAATGCCAGCCACTCGTGCTGGTGAAACGTCAGTAAAATCATTAGATGAACGTCGGCCGAAGAACCCGACACAGAAGCCAATGGGCAATTTGTCAACAAGTGGCCACGAAAACCACTTTGTAATACTGCAAGTATAATGTAAAAGTTGTGTTTCCATTTTGTTGTGAACGATTTAACGTGTTTGATATTGACGAATTGCTTGTCAATGATTTCTGTTTGTGAGAAGACGAAGTTAAACGTTTAAATTACGATATTTCAGAGAAATCTATGTACATTAGGCTAAAAGACGATGAAGTGTGTCACTGAATTATGAGAAACCCAAAAGGTTCATCCAATTTTTGTGCATCGAAAGTGGACATGATCAATGTCATCATTAGTTATGCTGGGTTGGGTTTGCGAACAGATCGTATATTTAATTTACTGTTCGAAATGGTGTTTGATCATATCAAACGTACTCAGATCGTAACGGCAATCCAGTATGTGGTGAGCCTCGTCAATTACATCCCAAGACTTGCAAAATGTAGCTCACACTTCAAATAAACGAAACGCGCTGCTATTGCACATCCCGATACGTAAGCGTGAACATGGCGTTGCTCGTAACAACGATGCGGTTAACGTACTTCAATGCAACAGTCGCCGTACTTATAGCTGTTTACACTAAGTGGAGTGGAAATAATACGGATGTCCGGTCACACAACTACGTACTACTACTGTTATCCCCTCTCTTAGATCCCAGGTCAGCCATTAATTATGTTTTTGCTGGCCAGTGATATCAGTTTTGCGTTATCGTTATGTCCATTGTATTGGTACAGTAGAGATCAATAGATCGCCAACGAGTATACCCATTCCTTATTTTTCATTGTGTGTGACTGGACATCTGTATTGTTTCCGGTCCACTTAATAATAGTGTAAATAGCAATGACTACAGCGTTTGTTGCGTCGTAGTACAGCACTCATACCACTATTACGAGCAACGCAGGCTTCACAACTGCATCTCGAGATGTGCAATAGTCAGGCGTTTCTTTTATTTCAAACGTCATCTTCGTTTTGCGATTTCTCGGTATGTAACAGATGTATTGTGATGCAAACAACGGCATTCGTTTCGTGATTCCTCATATCACTGATTGCATGAGAAATAACACGGGCCATCCATTCTATTCTACTTTCACCAGCCCCTGTTTTACATTCATACTCTTGAAAGTCGGTTTTCAATATCTATAGTAGTTCTAGAGATATTCGCGCTAAAGCATTTAAGTGCGCCACCCTGTGTGTGCGCCAACTGGGCCCATTGGTAGACTTGGCCGAAGCCAGTTTCTTAGAGAAATATAACAGGGCTGTTAAGCAATGTCCGAGTTACCATTATCTTAGGAAAGGACTGTAATTGTGTATTGAGTCAAGACAAGAAGAATATAATAATTACAATCCCAAAGAAAGCAGGTGTTGACAGATGTGAAAATTACCGAACTGTCAGTTTAATAAGTCACAGCTGCAAAATACTAACGCGAACTCTTTACAGACGAATGGAAAAACTCGTAGAAGCCGACCTCGGGGAAGATCAGTTTGGATTCCGTAGAAATGTTGGAACACGCAAGGCAATACTGACCTTACGCCTTATCTTAGAAGAAAGATTAAGGAAAGACAAACCAACGTTTCTAGCATTTGTAGACTTAGAGAAACCTTTTGACAATGTTGACCTGAATTCTCTCAATCAAATTCTGAAGGTGACAGGAGTAAAATACAGGGAGCGAAAGGCTATTTACAATTTGTACAGGAAGCAAATGGCAATTATAAGAGTCGAGGGGTATGAAAGGGAAGCAGTGGTTGGGAAGGGAGTGAGACAGGGTTATAGCCTACCCCCGTTGTTATTCAACTGTATATTGAGCAAGCAGTAAAGGAAACAAAATAAAATTTCGGAGTAGGTATTAAAATCCATGGAGAAGAAATAAAAACTTTGAGGTTTGCCGATGACATTGTAATTCTGTCAGAGACAGCAAAGGACTTGGAAGAGCAGTTGAACGGAATGGACAGTGTCTTGAAGGGAGGATATAAGATGAACGTCAACAAAAGCAAAACGAGGATAATGGAATGTAGTCGAATTAAGTGGGGTGATGCTGAGAGAATTATATTAGGAAATGAGACACTTAAAGAAGTAAAGGAGTTTGATATTTGGGGAGCAAAATAACTGATGATGGTCGAAGTAGAGAGGATATACAATGTAGACTGGCAATGGCAAGGAAAGCGTTTCTGAAGAAGAAAAATTTGTTAACATCGAGTATAGATTTAAATGTCAGGAAGTCATTTCTGAAAGTATTTGTATGGAGTGTAGCCATGTATGGAAGTGAAACGTGGACGATAAATAGTTTAGACAAGAAAAGAATAGTAACTTTCGAAATGTGGTGCTACAGAAGAATGCTGAAGATTGGATGGGTAGAACACATAACTAATGAGGAGGTTTGAACAGAATTGGGGAGAAGAGGTGCTTGTGGCACAACTTGACTAGAAGAAGGGATCGGTTGGTAGAACATGTTCTGAGACATCGAGGGATCACCAATTTAGTGCAGTGTGGAGGGTAAAAATCGTAGAGGGAGGCCAAGAGATGAATACACTAAGCAGATTCAGAAGGATGTAGGCTGCAGTAGGTACTGGATGATGAAGGAGCTTGCACAGGATAGAGTAGCATGGAGAGCTGCATCAAACCAGTCTCAGGACTCAAGACCACAACAACAACAACAACAACACTGAGTCAAGAAGGTCAGTGTCCGAATTTTAAATTTTGTGAGGAATTATACGTTTTAACCAAGGGCCTAGAACTGACGGATACTTGTATCTATCGTCGCACGAGGATACACAGATGTGTACAACTTCGCTGGTACACTAGATACGATATACGCTGCCAATACCTTTCTGTTTAAGTTCATTGATTGCAAGGTTCGGCCTGCATGTTTTTCAGATCACTGCGCCTTCCATATAAAGACAAGAACAATAAACACAAAACTTACTTTGGGTTGCGGCGTGTGACATTTCAGCCCGTCACTGTTGGAGGTGATTTGCAACAAGTCATCAGAGATGCTTCATCCAGATCCATGCGTCATCAAGCACGATGCACAGAGTGCGTTATCTGGTGGTCCCAGTGAGCAATGCTACAAGTGAGGTAATGTTTTATACAGTATGCCCGAGAAAGAGGCTACTGGACAAAACGCTCATTAGAATTTTACTTTGCATGTTTTCGCGGCCTGTGTAATGATACGACCTAGATCTTCGGCAACAACCTTAGAATAATGAGCACCAAAACTAAAATTAAAACCCTGTTGCGGCAATCGTTCGACGTACGAAAATAGGGCCACGGACTGGGACGGACATTAGTCATGAGGATATTCCATCTTTTACCAGAGACCAGAGGTGCAAAGCAAAAGAAACTTCGAGAACAGTGACCAAACAGAAATTAAAGGTTATTTTGTCACGTAGTATGATAGTCTTTGCGCAGAACCGGTAACAGATCCATCGACAGCAGAAGTCCTTTTATCTCATACGAACCGACAGTCAGTGCAGACGACAGTAATGACCTCCTAGAAACTATAACAACTGAAGAAATAAAGCAAATAATAGCGAGGGTGACAAGCAACAAAGCAGCTCGTTTAGACGGTCTCCCCGTAGAATACTGTCCTAGATTTGCGGAATTTTTGGCGATGAACTAAATACTATGCACAGTGATCTTACCAAAGGAATTTACCGAAGGTCTAGTAGTACTGATCCCCACAAAACCGCGCAGCACATCTTTGCAGGAGTTTCGACCGATTACTCTTTTGAACGCCAATTTCAAAATATTCACATGCTTGATAAACAGTAGAATTCAACCACTTTTCTCATAAATTCGTGGACTTCTCAGACAAGTACCGGCAGAGGACGATTATGATGACCAATTTATGCGCATACACAGGCATTTTTTATTTATCTTGGATCTGTAAATGTAATCTTGCGTTTTAGACTACATAGCCTTATAAAGGATTAGAAACAAGTTCTTAACAGATGCCATGCACAGAATGGGGCTTAGTAATCAGCTCTAACATCTGACAGAAAAGTGCATTGTTGGAACGACGTCAAGGGCAAAGGCGAATGGTCAGCTAAGCCGTCCAGTGCCGATAAACTAGTCTGTTCGACAATGTTGCCTGTTATCGATTACCATGTTTGTTTGCCCATGTAGTCGAACCGTTGCTGTTAACTATACATGCAAAACTAACAGGTCTCGCGGTGTTAAATGCTCTGATATTAGCGTCAATACTATCAGGAGAAAGAAAACTGGTATTCTACGGGCAGCAGCGTGGAACGTCAAATCCCTTAATCGGGCAGGTAAGTTAGAAAATTTAAAAAGGGAAATGGATAGGTTAAAGTTAGATATAGTGGGAATTAGTGAAGTTCGGTGGCAGGAGGAACAATACTTCTGGTCAGGTGAATACAGGGTCATAAGTATAAAATCAAATAGTGGCAATGCAGGAGTAGGTTTAATAATGAATAAAACAATATGAATACGGTTAAGGTACTACAAACAGCATAGTGAACGCATTATTGTAGCCAATATAGATACGAAGCCCACGCCTACCACAGTAGTACAAATTAATTTGACAACTAACTCCGCAGATGATGAAGAGATAGATGAAATGTATGATGAGATAAAGGAAATTACTCAGATAGTGAAGGGAGACGAAAATTTAATAGTCATGGGTCACTGGAATTCGATAGTAGGAAAAGGAAGAGCAGGAAACGTAGTAGCTGAATATGGAAAGGGGGTAAGGAATGAAATAGGAAGCCGCCTGGTAGAATTTTGCACAGAGCATAACTTAATCATAACCAACACTTGGTTCGAGAATCATGATAGTACGTTGTATGCATGAAAGAAGCCTGGAGATAATGGAAGGTTTCAGATAGATTATATAATGATAAGACAGAGATTTAGGAACCAGGTTTTAAACTGTAAGACATTTCCATGGGCAGATGTGGACTCTGACCACAATCTGTTGGTTAGGAACTGTAGATTAAATATGAAGAAATTGCAAAAAGGTGGGAATTTAAGGAGATGGAACCTGGACAAACTGACAGAACCAGAGGTAGTAGAGAGTTTCAGGGAGAGCATTAGGGAACGATTGACAAGAATGGGGGAAAGAAATACAGTAGAAGAAGAATGGGTTGCATTGAGAGATGAAATAGTGAAGGTAGCAGATAATCAAGCAGGTAAAAAGACAGGGGGCTAATAGAAATCCTTGGGTGACACAAGAGATATTGAATTTAATTGATGAAAGGGGAAAATACAAAAATGCAGTAAATGAAGCAGGGAAAAATGGAATACAAACGACTCAAAAATGAGATCGACAGGAAGAGCAAAATGGCTAAGCAGGGATGACTAGAGGACAAATGTAAGGATGTAGAGGCGTATATCACTAGGGGTAAGATAGATACTGCCTACAGGAAAATTAAGGAGACTTTTGGAGAAAAGAGAACCACTTGCATGAATATCAACAGCTCAGATGGAAACCCATTCCTAAGCAAAGAAGGGAAAGCAGAAAGTTCGAAGGACTATACAGAGGTCCTAGACAAGGGCGATGTTCATGAGGACAATATTATGGAAATGGAAGATGATGTAGATGAAGATGAAATGGGAATTAGGGTATTGCTTGAAGAGTTTGACAGAGCACTGAAAGACCTAACAAACACCTAAACAAGGTCCCGGGAGTAGACAGCATTCCATTAGAACTACTGACAGTATTGGGAAAGCCAGCCCTGACAAAACTCTACCATCTGGTGAGTGAGATGTATGAGACAGGCAAAGTACCCTCAGATTTCAAGAAGAATATAATAATTCCAATCCCAAAGAAAGCAGGTGTTGACAGATGTGAAAATTAACGAACTATCATTTTAATAAGCTGCGACTGCAAAATACTAACCCGAATTCTTGACAGACGAATGGAAAATCTGGTAGAAGCCGACCTCCTGGAAGATCAGTTTGGATTCCATAGAAATGTTGGAACACGTGAGCCAATACTGACCCTACGACTTATATTAGAAAATAGATTAATGAAAGGCAAACCTTTGTTTCTATCATTTGTAGACTTAGAGAAAGCTTTTGACAATGTTGACTGGAATACTCTCTTTCAAATTCTGAAGGTGGTAGACGTAAAATACAGGGAGCGACAGGCTATTTACAATTTCTACAGGAACCAGATGGAAATTACAAGAGTCGGGGTGTATGAAAGGGGAGCAGTGGTTGAGAAGGGAGTGAGACAGGGTTGTAGCCAATCCCCGATGTTATTCAGTCTGTATATTGAGCAAGTTGTAAAGGAAACAAAAGAAAAATTCAGAGTAGGAATTAAAATCCATGCAGAAGAAATAAAAACTTTGAGGTTTGTCAATGACATTATAATTCTGTGGGAGACAGCAAAGGACGTGAATGAGCAGGTGAACGGAATGGACAGTGCCTTGAAAAGAAGATGTAAGATGAACATCAACAAAAGCGAAACGAGGATAATGGAATGTAGTCGAATTAAATCGGGTGATGCTGAGGGAATTAGGTTAGGAAATGAGACGGTTAATGTGGTAAATGAGTTTTTTTATGTGGGGAGCAAAGTAACTGATGATGATCGAAGTAGAGAGGATATTAAATGTAGACTGGCAAGGAAAGCGTTTCTGAAGAAGAGAAATTTGTAGACATCGAGTATAGATTTAAGTGTCAGGAAGTCGTTTCTGAAAGTAATTGTTTGGAGTGTAGCCATGTATGGAAGTGAAACGTGGACGATAAATTGTTTACACAAGAAGAGAATAGAAGCTTTCGAGATGTGGTGCTAGAGAAGAGTGCTGAAGATTAGATGGGTGGACCACATAACTAATGAGGTATTGAATGCAATTGAGGAGGAGAGAAATTTGCGGCACAACTTGACAAGAAGAAGGGACCGCTTGGTAGGACATATTCTGAGCCAGCAAGGGATCACCAATTTGGTATTGGAGGGCAGCGTGAATGGTAAACATCGTAGAGGGACACCAAGATATGAATACACAAAGCATATTCAGAAGGATATATGTTGTAGTAGGTACTGGCAGATGAAGAAGCTTGCACAAGATCGAGTAGCATGGCGAGCTGTATCAAACCAGTCTCTGGACTTAAGACTACAACAACAACAACAACATCAGTACTACAGAAGATGTGGAAAAGGTACGAGGTATAAAAGCCCTGTATGCAAGGTCTTGTGGTGCGAAATGAAATGAATGGATATCAGTATTCATCCCTCTTTGACCTGAGCGCATGGAAACACGCTCAATACAAAAATGCAACAGGACAAAACAAAAAGGAATGGTCTTGCCACAAACCTGTGCGAGATGATAAAGACGAATTGGAAACTTAAACTCCCCAATGTCAGAGCAACGCTTCACGATAGCAAGAACAGGTCGCTCTGTCGTTTCCAGAGGGTGCAATTTATGATCCTCTACCTGGTTAGCAGAGTCTATCACATATCTGTCGTATAACCGATACCCAGTGTTATTGCTCAAAGCATCCTTGTCACACTATTTTGGCAAGTGTGGAGAAGCGGTATCTTCAGAAACTGTCTTCAAACAACAACAATGGCTTTACAGCTTTCCAGATGGCGTATTAAGTATGAAGGATGCCTCGGTGACTTTCTCAATCGAACTTCACTAATAATCCGAAGCAGTCAGATCGGTGTTCCAAGAGCTTATTCGTCGCCTTACAACACCAGGATGTTAGGGTACCAATCAATATCGGCCTCATCAATGCTTCCTTGAGATGTTGTTGTTGTTGTTGTGGTCTTCAGTCCTGAGACTGGTTTGATGCAGCTCTCCATGTTACTCTACCGTGTACAAGCTTCTTCACCTCCAATAACTACTGCACCCTGCATCCTTCTGAATCTCCTTAGTGTATTGGTCTCTTTGTCTCCCCAGCCAGCCAGTGTGACCGAGCAGTTCTAGGCGGTCCAGTCTGGAACCGCGCGATCGCTACGGTCGCAGGTTCGAATCCTGCCCTGGGCATGGATCTGTGTGATGTCCTTAGGTTAGTTAGGTTTAAGTAGTTCTAAGTTCTAGGGGACTGATGACCTCAGACAGTGTTCAGAGCCATTTGAACCAACTTGGTCTCCCTCTACGGTTTTTCAACCTCCACGCTGCCTTCCAACACAAGCTTTGCAATCCCTTAATGTCTCAGAACCTGTCCTACAAACCGATCCCTTCTTCTAGTCAGGTTGTGGCAGAAATTCCTCTTCTCCTCTATTCTATTCAGTACCTCGTCATTAGTTACGTGAACTATCCATCTAATCTTCAGCATTCTTCTCTAGCACCACATTTCGAAAGCTTCTTTTCCCTTCTCGTCTAAACTATTTGTCATCCATGTTTCACATCCATACAGAGCTACACTCCGTACAAATACTGTTAGAAAAGATTTCCTTACACTTAAATCTATACTCGATGTTAACAAATTTCTCTTCTTCAGAAACGCTTTCCTTAACTTTGCCAGTCTACATTTTATATTCTCTCTACTTCGACCATCATCAGCTATTTTGGCCCCTAAATAGCAAAACTCATCTACTACGGTACCTTAAGTGTCTCATTTTCTAATCTAATTCCCTGAGCATCACGTGATTTAATTAGACTATATTCCATACTCCTCGTCTTACTTTTTTATGTTAATCTTACTTCCTCGTTTGAAGACACTGTCCGTTCCGTTCAATTGCTGTTCCAGGTCCTTTGTTGACTCTGACAGAATTACAATGTCATCGGCAAACCCCAAAGATTTTAATTCTTCTCCATGAATTTTAAATCCTGCTCCAAAACTTCCTTCGGTTTCCACTATTGCTTGCTCAATTTATAGACTGAATAATATCGGGAATAGGCTACAAGCCTATCTCACTCCCTTCCCCACCGCTGTTTCCCTTTCATGACCCTAGACTCTTATAAAACTCATTTGGTTTCTGTACAAACTGTAAATAGCATATCGCTCTCTGCATTTGACCCCTGCCACCTCCAGAATTTGAAGAGAGTATACAAATGCTAGAAACTTAAGTTTGCTTTTCCTTAATCTATCTTCTAAGGTAACTCGTAGCGTCAGTATTGCCTCACTTAATGTAACATTACTACGGAATCCAAACTGCTCTTACCCAAGTTCGGCTTCTACCAGTTTTTCCATTCGTTTGTATGGAATTCGCGTTAGTATTTTGCAGCCGTGACCTATTAACTGATTTCTTTGGGATTGGAATTATTATATTCTTCTGGAAGTCTGAGGGTATTTCAACTGTCTCATACATCTTGCTCACCAAACTGAAGAGTTTTGTCTGGGCTGGCTGGCCCAAAGCTATCAGTGGCTCTAATGGAATGTGGTCTACTCTCGGGGCCTTGTTTCGACTCAGGTCTTTCAGTGCTCTGTCAAATTGTCCACACAGTATAATATCTCCCATTTCATCTTCACCTACGTCCTCTTCCATTTCCATAATACTGCCATCGAGGATGTCGCCCTTCTACAGACCCTCTACTCCTTCCACCTCTCTGCTTTCCTTTTTTTGCTTGGAACTTGATTTCCATTTTAACTCTTGATGTTCATACAAGTGGCTCTCTTTTCTGCAAAGGACTCTCCAATTTTCCGGTTGGCAGTATCTATATTACCCTTAGTATTACATTCCTACCCTTAGTACTACATTCCTCTATTTGTCCTCTAGCCATCTCTGATTAGCCATTTATCACTTCCTGTCGATGACATTTTGGAGACGTTTATATTCCTTTTTGCCTGCTTCATGTTATGCATGTTTTTATATTTTCTCATTTCATCAATTACATTCAATACGTCGACTGTTACCCAAGGATTTTTACCAGCCCTCGTCTTGATCCTCTGCTGCCTTCACTATTTCATCTCGCAAAGCTACCCATTCTTCTTCTACAGTATTTCTTTCCCCCTTCTTGTCAATCGTTCACTAATGCTCTCTCTCTGAAACTCTGTACAACCTCTGGTTCTTTCAGTTTATCCAGGTCCCATCTCCTTAAATTCCCACCTTTTTGCTGTTTCTTCGGTTTGAATCTACAGTTCATAACGAATAGCTTGTCGTCAGAGTCCACATCTGCCCCTGGAAATGTCTTACAATTTAAAACCTGTCTCCTAAATCTCTGTCTTATCATTATATAATCTATCTGAAACGTTCCAGGGTTTCTAGGCTCTTCCACGTATACAACATTCTTTCATGATTTTTAAAGCAAGTGTTAGCTATAATTAAATTGTGCTGTGAACAAAATTCTGCAGGGCGACTTCCTCTTTCATTGCTTACCCCCATTCCATATTCGTCCACTACTTTTCCTTTCCTTCCTTTTCCTACTATCGAATTCCAGTCCCCATACGTAATTAAATTTTCGGCTGTTTTAACAATCTAAATAACTTCTTTTATCTCATCATACACTTCTTCAATCTCTTTGTCATCTGCGGAGTTAGTTGTCATATAAACTTGTACTACTGTGGTAGGTGAGGACTTCGTGTCTGTCTTGGCTACAATAATGCGCTCACTACGCTATTCGTAGTAGCTTACCCGCACTCCTGTACTTTTTATTCATTATTGAACCTACTCTTGCATTAACACTATTTGATTTTGTGTTTATAGCCCTGTATTCACCTGACGAGAATTCTTGTTGGTCCAGCCACCGAACATAACTAATATACAGCATATTTTACATTAACCCATTAATATCCCGTTTTAAATTTTCTAACCTGCCCCGTTGAGGGATATGACACTCCACGCTCCGATCCGTAGAACGCCATTTTGTTTCTCCTGACAACGACGTCCTCCTGAGTAGTCCGCGCCCGGAGATCCGAATGGAGATCCACTTTACTTCCTGAATATCATACCGAATAGTACGTCATCATCATTTAATCGTATCGTAAAGATACATGCCCTCAGTAATAATTAAGGCTGTAGTTTCCCCTTGTTTTCAGTCGTTCGCAGTACCAGCACAGCAAGGCCGCTTTGGTTAATGTTACAAGGCCAGCTCAGTCAATCATCCAGACTGTTGCCCCTGCAACTACTGAAAAGGCTGCTGCCACTCTTCAGGAATCACATGTTTGTCTGGCCTCTCAACAGATACCCCTCCGTTGTCGTTGCACCTACGGTACGGCCATCTGTATCGCTGAGGCACGCAAGCCTCCCCAGCAACGGCAAGGTCCATGGTTCAAGAGGGTGGGGGGGGGGGGGTGAGGTAGGGGGAAGTGGAGGGGGCGGGGGTTCCTTGGTATACGTACGCGAATACTGTATGGAAATCACCTACTTGCACCAGCCAAATCAGCAGTTCACAACCTCTTCACTCTGCAATGATAAAACGACAGCAGCGAAATCAACACCACCCTCATGTGATAATGTAGCTTCAGTGTGCTATGATGTTGTTAATGAAAAGATCGTTATTGGCGAGAAGTTATATAAAATTAAACTACTTCCTGATCCATATTGAAACCACTGGCAATTTGTCTAAAACCTGGAGCATACCTTTGTTTGCCGTGAGAGAATAATGATCTGGAACTGCAGAAGATAAACGCAGCAAGTATCAACAGAACGACAGCACATTAAATGTGTGTTACTCCCAGACTGAAACGACTTTCCCACGGCGAAAAAGAATAGTTATGCTTCTCTTCTTCGAAACTGCACTTACTATATAGTCATGCGAGAACCTGCTGACCTACAGGAATTTATCTTGTATATTCAGGAATAACATTATAGTCTAAAGAAACATCCGAAATATAAACAGTTGTTCCAAAACTTCCTTATTTGTACATTGTCACAATATGTCACATCATATTACATTATGATGTGAAAGTTCTTAGTTAAAACGGAAGTGCTTATATAGAACAGTGGGTATTTGTAGTAACTGGAGCCGTCTAAGAAGAAGATTTTATTTCTTTTATATATTCGTCTATTATTATTTTCACACAAGATGAGAAGCTAATACTCAAGAAGGAGCAATTTATTTATGCTCATTAGGTTTTTAATTGTGTTGGTGATCATGACAAGGATTTTAGTTAGAAGAAGAAACGAAGGTATGTAAGCAGTATTTTCAATGTCCTCTGCAGCACACTGCTAGCAGACGGGAACATTCGGCGAGCGTTCACGCTCTGCGTTGAGAGAAGAGAAACACAGCAAACACACATCGGAAAGAAAGCCCGGAACCTTAGCGACACGATACGGAAAATTGGAATTCTTTGAGAAGACGAACTTCGTGGACGTCGTCATGCCGGTTAGTTCCATGTGCTCCGAAGGGCAGGAAATAAACGGTCTGTATGTTCACTTTGTCGCCCCAATGTAATTTAATAAGCGGATGGTTGGAAAGTTCTCGAAACGGAATAGAAAGAAAATACTTACATCACTGAAACATTTTTTATTTTTCAATGTAGTCTCCTTGTAGACTAATGCACTTGGTCCAACGATGTTCCAGTGCCTTGATCCCACCTCGAAAATGAGTTTCCTACACGCCTGCAAAATAGTTATCAACTCCGGCTTTCAGTTCTTCGTTTGAAATGAATCTTCCTTCGTTCACCAAGAGGTGGAAGTCTGACGGAGCCATATCAGGTGAATAAGGTGGGTGTGGCCACAATTCATACCTTAGTTCTTGGCTTAAATGGTTCTGAGCACTATGGGACTTAACATCTATGGTCATCAGTCCCCTAGAACTTAGACCTACTTAAACCTAACTAACCTAAGGACATCACACACATCCTTGCCCGAGGTAGGATTCGAACCTGCGACCGTAGCAGTCGCGCGGTTCCGGACTGAGCGCCTAGAACCGCTAGACCTCCGCGGCCGGCCCTTAGTTCTTGTAATTTTACCATGACGACGGCACATGTGTCCAGCGCTCATTGTCTTGAAGGAACATGACTTCCTTCCTTCCTAATCCTGGCCTTTTTTCCCGTATCTTTTGTTGCAATTAGTCCAGAAGGTTAGCATAGTATTCTCCAGTACTTGTTTGCTCAGTGGGGAGAAAATCTACAGGAAGAATTCCCTTCGCATCCCAAAACATTGGTTCCATGACATTTTCCACCGAACGTATTGTCCTTGCTTTCTTTGGTGGTGGAGAATCAGCTCTGACGGTTTTTTTGGCTCTGGGGTATAGTAGTGGACCTATTTTTCATCTGTGGTCACAAACCAGAGCAAAAATGTTGTTCGTTTCTCCTAAAAAGGCCCAAACATTGTTCCGATATATCCATTTCCATGTGTTTTTGATCCAGCGTCAAGAGTCGCGGCAACCATTTTGCAGACAATGTTTTCATTTCTGATTCTTCAGTTAAAATGTGATATACCCTTTGAAAGACATCTGGCAAGTGTGAACCATTTCACGTACTTTCAATCGGCTATCCTCTATGACCATTTAGTGCACTTTTGCAATGATTTCTGGAGTAGTGGCACATCTTTGTCGACCACTGTGCGGATCATCATCTAAGCTCTCCTGACCAAAATTAATTTCATTAGTCCACTTCGCAACAGCTGAATATGAAGGAGCAGAGGCCCTCAGTGTATTCTGGAAATCTGCATGAATGTCCTTTGCTTTGCCATGCGGTTCTAGGTGCTACAGTCTGGAGCCGAGCGACCACTACGGTCGCAGGTTCGAATCCTGCCTCGGGCATGGATGTGTGTGATGTACTTAGGTTAGTTAGGTTTCATTAGTTCTAAGTTATAGGTGACTGATGACCTCAGTAGTTAAGTCACACAGTGCTCAGAGCCATTTTGTCCTTTGCTCTCATACCTTAATTTACGAATTACTTAATCACTGCCGGCCGCGGTGGCCGGGCTGTTCTAGGCGCTTCAGCCCGGAACAGCGCGAGTGCTATGGTCGCAGGTTCCAATCCTGCCTCGGTCATGGATGGTTGTGATGTCCTTAGGTTAGTTAGGTTTAAGTAGTTCTAGGTCTAGGGGACTGATGACCTCAGATGTCAAATCCCATAGTGCTCAGAGCCATTTTTGGAACTCAATCATTGTTCGAATCTCGATTTTTTCCATCTTCGCAATTCACTACGCGGGAACAACAACAGAGCCACGTCACAGTCACAGCTGTCTTCCAAGAGCACTGACGTGGCACGTGTTTACAGGCAACAGTCCAACGAATATCACGTGAACAACTCGCTGCGCTAGCGCTGACCTCTCGTGGTGATTCCGAGAACTTTTCAAACCATCCTCGTATATACATAAATCAAAACAAATAAATAAAATACAATAAAAAGCAAAAGAAATAAATTAGAAAGGAGCTCCACTGGAATTAAAAGGATATCTGTAAGCAAAAGCAAAGCAATTGGTGGCAGGTATGGTGAAGGCATCGGGACCAGGTCTCAGTTCTTTTACCACTGTTCTCCTTGTCTCCATCTGTCTGGATACTGACAAGCTTGTTCTCCATAAGACAAAAAAAATCTTTCGATTGGGTCGAGCTCGATTAGTAAAACTATTTAAAACAGTGGCAGAGCACAAAAAGAAGGTCGGCTGAGCCGTTGCACGGGGAAGGCGAAGATCTCGAGTTCAAGTCTGGTTCATGCCGACGGTTTTAACCTTCCAGGAAACTTCATTTTCTAGAACGTTTCAAATTCAGTAATATAAATGCGACATAAAGACACGCTTGAAGCAAGTCACCATTATGATAACAGTCAGTAGTTCTCCATTCAGGCTAGCTGGATCGCAATGTCAAGAGTCAAACATCAGGAATGGAATGGCTTTATTGCTCATACGACGCGTTTCGGAATGTATTCATCATCAGATAGGCCTTTCAGGCAGCTATTACTGACGTAGATGTGGCGTTTCAGGTTGTTGTGAAACAAGAACTCGCAAACTAGTCTATCTATATGCAGTAATCGCAGACTAGTCTGCAAATACACTGATGAGCCAAAATATTAAGACAAACTTTTATAGCTTGTTTGTCCATCTTTGGAACAAAATTTATCACTGATTATATGTATCAGGTGTCCGACATCTTGTTGGTAGGTTTTTGGAGGTTTCTACGCAAAGGTCATGTAATTTTCGTAAATAACGGGCCGCTGATTCGCGTACGTGGTGATGGCACCAGATAACGACCCAAATGTTTTCCATAGGATTTACATCAGACGAATTTGGTCGCCGAGACATCGACGTGAGTTTACTGTAATGCTCCTGAAATCACTTTATCACGGTTCTGGCACCGAGACACAGAGACGATTATATTGCTGAAGAATGACGTCGCCGTCGGGAAAGATACCGAGCATGAAGGGATGCAGGCCGTTCACAGCTGTCAGCGTATCTTCGATTACTAGCAAAGGTCCCATGTAAGCGCAGGGTGTTATACTGTCTCCCAAAGCATATTACTGCCCCCATCAGCCTGTGCCCGTGGCGCTGAACGTTTCGAGGCAACGTTCTCCTCGATGACGGCGTTGGGGAAGACGATCAGTAACCTAGCGTAGCAAAAATATGATTCACCCGAAGAGTGGAGACGTTTCCGTTAATCGACGGTCAAATCTCTATGGTCCCGTGCCTACTGCAATCACGATTAACGATGTCGTTGGGTCAACATGTTGAAACCTTCCCGTCGAATAAATAAATCAATTAATGATTGAACATATTGCATTTAGACGATAACCTTCCCGTCTAGGATAATATAATTTAACTTACTTTCCGTCTAAAGAAAGAATGAAAGAGAATTGAACTTTTTGTGCCTTGCAGGTTTCCTGTCTTGACTTGCTTTTGACAACTTGTCTGTTCTGATAGCCTTTAGTGTACACAATGTTGTACGCCTTGTGCCTTTATTGGTAACAATATCAAAGTGACTGATCAAAAGATGATTATTTTGACGTGAACACTCAAGCTTATGCCGTTGCCCTTAGTACTGGTTGTCTATGCAGTGAACCTGAAAACATACATATACATTTTCTTTACCTCTTATTTTACTGGGTCGTCTCTGGATAACGTCAACTGATTGAATGTCTGAATATACTCACTCTGCTCTATTGTTGATAATTATTTGGATTGGCCTTCATTTACTGGGACTGCTAATATGTGAGCTAAAACTGTACTTATTATTCATTTGCTTTTTTGATTGAAGTTACTGGTGAAAAATTCAATGTCATTATTAAATAAAAAAATTGAGAAAACTCAAAAACGGTTAAATCTTGTGGTTACTGGGTACAATGAAAAATAATACTATATTGACTGAGATAAACTGATCTATTCTGAAAATGATTGCATTAAAATTTTTAGCTCTTTATAAAGATTCAATTTATAAAACTTTAGTTTGGGGATCATTTAATAAAACAGATTAAAAATGTAACAACGAACTTACAATATGCAGTTAGCACTTAAATACCTCTGATGTCTTCATAACGTCGATTTTTAATAATGCATATATAATTACCAATTCTATAATTACAGTATACGTCACGTAATACATAGCTGGTGGCGAACAGGCACACCGCTTTGTCTCTACACACAACTTCACTGCACAAAAGTTGACACTAGAGTGTCCTATCGACAACGCTGCGCACTTCTCGCCGTGCTTAGTAAGTATCAATGCGCGGGCTCTCCCGCCAACAAAGAGCTTGGTGCAGATACTTCACTGTCACCATCGACATGCAAATAACTTAAATACGCTTAAAAAACATTTTTCTTTCACACTGTAATTGTTATTTACATATTTTTTAGCTTATAATTGTTTTTCATCAGTTTATTACTATGATTTACTTATGTTTTGGCCTGGTTGATTTTCTATTGACACATTTCAATGTGAATACATACGGGTGGTCTAATGCGCTTTCCTTCGTGCGTTTCTAAACTGTCACCGGACAGAAGTACCGACTAGAAATATCATGTGTTCCTATTTACACGATCTTCTAAATACTCCTCTCTCCCCTATAAATAAGGTAAGACGAGGATGGCTTGCCAAAGAAGGCAACAAAACGGGGCGTAGATTACCGTCGACATAAGGCTGTGCTGTAATTATGCCGTGGATGACATACAAAGGGATTCTGCTGTGAAAGGAAGTGGCAGCCCAGCCATCAACTCACTGGCAAGCCCTCATGGACTAACGTCTCAGCAGAATACTGTACGTCCGCATATGTAGCAGTTTCTACTGCTACCCTGGCCAGCAGTAGCGGCAAATCTCCCACAGTTCCAGAAAGTTTGTAGCATCATAGGAAAGATACTGCCACTAGCTCCAGAGTTTGACGATCTAAGGCATCACTTGACAGAATTTTGCACGGTATTCCTCTGGAGCACATCTAACATCTCTGTCAATCAGTGCCAACCGAATGACTGCTTGCGTAAGGGCCAGAAGGGGACCAACGCGTTATTGATTTGCTGAATTTGTAAAGCTCTTTCTCTTGAATGAATCCTCAAATTTTTCTGAAATTATAATCATTGGTTTGCCTGTACATGTAGATCACGTCTACCTATTTCCGTCCTATTCGCACAATTTCTTCGTTGTGGGTATTTTTTTTTTTTTGTCTGATACGGTACTTTGACTGAAACGGTTCCTATTGGAGGTGGCGTGCACTCGTATTTCTCACAATCTTCAAACTCAATTGGCCTAATACTGGGGATTGAACCAGGTAACTTTGGATTTGTCTTATGATACGTAGTCGCCACGACAAAAACCCCTTATTGTTACATAAAACTAGGATACAGACACATTTCGAGCAGTTAGTTCATGTGCCCGCGAGAATAGTAAGAGGCTGTGAAAATCCAAATGACCTCGTAACAACAAACAATCCTGAGCTAATAACGAGCATCAAAACGGATACAGGGATTAGTGAGCATATGGCTGTCGTAGCGAGACTGAATACGGATGAAAGTTCACTTGACGCCTTCCTGAGAGACAATGTCCACTGTTTCCAAATTAACAACGTAAGTACAGACCATGTGTGGCTTGAGTTCATAGAAATGATATCGATAGCAGCTGGGAGATTTATACCAAATAAATTAACAAATGACAGAGTTGATCCTCCTTGGTACACAATACGGATCAGAACACTGTCACAGGAATAACGAAAAAAGCAGTCCAATTTTAAACGAACCAAAATCTCCAAGGCTGGTGGTCTTTTACAGAAGCTCGAAATTTAGCGCGGACTTCAATGTGAGATGCTTATAATAGTTACCACAACGAAACTTTGTCTCGAAACCTGGCAGAAAATCCAAAGAGATTTTGGTCATATGTAAAGTGTGCTACCGATAAGATACAATCAATGCCGCCTCTGCGCGTTAGCAATGGAAATACTATCGACGACACTGCCGCCAAAGACATTGCTACCAAAGCAGAGTTACTGAACACAGGCTTCCGAAATTCCCTCACAAAAAAAAAACCAAGTAAATATTCCACAATTCGAATCAAGAACAGCCGGCAACATGAGTAATTTAGATATCCTCGGAGTAATGAAGCAGCTTAAATCACTTATTAAAAGCAAGTCTTCTGGTCCAGACCGTATACCAATTAAGTTCCTTTCAGAGCATACAGATAGAATACCTCTATACTTAACAATCATATACAACCGATTGCTCGACGAAAGATCCGTACCGAAAACCTGGAAAGTTGCACAGATCATACTACTATACAAGAAAGGAGCAGTCCACTAAATTACAGTCCCGTATCATTAACATCGATATGCAGCAGGCTTTGGATCATGTATTGTGTTCGAAGATTATGAATTATCTCGAAAAGAACGGTTTATTGACACACATTCAACACGGATTTAGAAAACACCGTTCTTGTGAAACACAACTAGCTCTTTACACACACGAATTGTTGAGTGCTATTGACAAGAGATTTCAAATTTATTCCGTATTTCTAGATTTCCAGAAGACTTTTGACACTGTACCACACAATCGAATTGTAGTGAAATTGCGTGCATGTGGAATATCTTCTGAATTATATGACTGGCTTCGTTATTTCCTGTCAGAGAGTTTACACTTCGTAGTAATTGACTCAAAGTTTTCGAGTAAAACAGAAGTGATTTCTGGCGTTCCCCAAGGCAGTGTTATAGGCAGTCTGCTCTACCTTGTTTATATAAGCGACTCAGGAGATAATCTGAGTATCCG
The DNA here is from genome assembly GCF_021461385.2 of Schistocerca piceifrons. Classification (NCBI taxonomy): domain Eukaryota; kingdom Metazoa; phylum Arthropoda; class Insecta; order Orthoptera; family Acrididae; genus Schistocerca; species Schistocerca piceifrons. The sequence continues at coordinate 610,645,712 of NC_060142.1, read as the reverse complement.
TCTTAGATTGTTTGCAGATGATGCTTCATTCATCGCCCAGTAAAGTCATCAGAAGCTCAAAACAGGTTCCAAAATGATTTAGGAAAGATATCTGTATAGTGCAAAAATTGGCAATTGACCCTAAATAACGAAAAGTGTGAGGCCATCCACATGAGTGCTAAAAGGAATCCGTTGAACTTCAGTTTCACGATAAATCAGTCAAATCTAAAGGCTGTAAATTCAGGTAAATACTACCAATTATAATTACTAACTTAAATTGAAAAAAAAAACACAGAGAATGTTGTGTGGAAGGCAAACCAAAGACTCAATTTTATTGGTATAACGCACTGACACGATAGAGGATTCGGACCGACATCATTAAAACAAAGGCGCATTTCGCTGAAGTGGAATCATCTCATGAAATTTCAATCACCAACTTTCTCCTCCGGAAACGAATATATTTTGTTCATGCCGATTTGCATAGGGTGAAACGATCATCACAATAAAGTAAGGGAAATCAGAGTTCGCACAGAAAGATAAAGCTGTTCCTAAAATGAAAATTACATTCTAGAAACATCCCCCAGGCTGTGGCTAAGCTATGTTTCCGCAATATCCTTTCTTTCAGGAGTACTAGTTCTGCAAGGCTCGCAGGAGGGCTTCTTTAAAGTTTGGAAGGTAGGAGACGAGGTAGTGGCAGAAGTAGAGCTGTGAGGACGGGGCGTGAGCCGTGCTTGGGTAGCTCAGTCGGTAGAGCACTTGCCCGCGAAAGGTAAAGGTCCCGAGTTCGAGTCTCGGTCCGGCACACAGTTTTAATCTGCCAGGAAGTTTGATAAAGCTGTTCATTTTATCATCGTGCTGGTCCAGATTGGAATAATAGAGAATTATTGTGAATGTGGTTCGATGAATCCTCTGCCAGGCACTTAAGTGTGATTTACAGAGTATCCGTGAAGATGCAGATATAGATTGTACTGAGGATTAATGCCGACGAAATTACAGCAGAAAGGAGTTACTGAGGAAAGTGGGTGGCGATTAGTGAATAATTGTCTCTGCATGTTTTCCAAGTAATGAGGCTTCGCCTATAAGAAACAATCATGTCTTCCATTCTTCGTTGTAGAAAAGACAGGGATGCGCACTTAGTTGCGACTACATTTCGCCTTGTTGGGAAGTATGTGGCATAAGTCCAACGGAATTGCAGAGTTTTTGTATTCGACGAGCTAGCTTTCTCTAGTGGAAGGGTAGCAGAGACATCTTTCAGTAACCATAAATACGTCTTTGCAACAAATAATCATGGCAAGCTTTACAACACCAGAAGAAAAGTTGGGTAATTCAACAAGATATCGGAAAACGGGGTTCTTTTCATTTACAACTCCGTTATAATAAATATATTCTATGAATTCAATGTAAGGTAAAAAATTTTTAGCATTACCTTAAACAGAAGTATTCTGAAAAAAAAGTGTATATTTGTCGATTTCATATGCACAGACTATCGCTACGTCTTACATAAACCTAATGTTACACTGTAGACACGTTCATCTGTGAAGTAAATTCCTCTTATTAAATCGCAGATCTTGTTTTCTTAGCCATCAAATACGACCACAGCACAGGTAGTTGCAGTAAATCCTCTGCCACATTCAACGAAAGAAGTCAGTCCCGAAATGCAACAGCCAGTTACACACACCCTCAGGCAGTCTCTGACTTCTAGAAGGCGGATTGCTAAATAGCTTTGATTATGTTAGAAAAGAGCACAGAAACAAACTAAGAAATAACGAAGTGTGGGTGGTTTAACATTGCAATCTTTTCTTTGAAAGGAGTTATATGTTAGCTTCTAACGTACGAGTGAACATGTGCACCTTTTACGCAACATGCTTTTCACTGTTCTCAACCTTGTTAATTTCTAGACTTTCCACTGATTTGAATCTATTTGGCACCGACAGAGGTGGCGTAATGGTTAGCACACTGGACTCAGTGTCGGGAGGCGCCCGCCAGGGTAGCCGAGAGCGCTAACGCGCTGCTTTCTGGGCTCGGGTACTCGCACCGGCCCCGGAACGAATCAGCACGGCAGATTAACGACGAGGGCCGGTGTGCCGGCCTGCGTGGATATGGTTTTTAGGCGGTTTTCCACATCCCACTAGGTGGATACCGGGCCCGCACTATTCCATCGATGACACTCGACGCTGACAGTTGGTGTACACTAATTCTGTCCCAGGGGTACGAGGGGGTGGCAGGAAGGGCATCTGGCCACCCCTTAAACATTAACACGCCAAATCCGATTAATGATGGCTGACCCTGCGTAACTGCAGGACAAGGCTCAAGCGATAGATAGACTCGCAGTCGGGAGGACGACGGCTCTTGATTTAAATTTCCAGGATTTCCCTATATCGCTTCAGGCAAATGCCGGGATGGTTCCTTTGAAAGGGCACAGCCGAGTTCCTTCCTTGTACAGATGAGGACGATGACCTCGTTGTTTGGTCCCCTCCCCTGAATCAACCAAACCACCAGTCCTATCGTTCGTCCGACAAATGCGTAGCTACTATACTCAATATCCCCTGAAAATCTAGTATTTGTCTGCCGCTATTATTATCCAGCTCTACTGTTCCTTACAGCACCAAGTGTGGCTCACAAATTTGTTGTATACAGTCGTTTAATAAGTAATGGAAGACTTTTTTCTGAAAGCAGGTTGGTTTCCTTCGAGACTCAATACTCCATATTATTCGCCACTATCTGGCTACCAAACACTATTTTCCAACACAATCTCTGTTCAGTGCGACACCCTTAAGCCACTTTATTGGGAGGGCCTATTTGCCCGTATGCAGGTCGTTTCTTCAATTTGCTGAGGCTAGTACAATACATTTCCGAGATGATCGTTGCACGAAGAGGGAGGACGAAAAACAGAATAATTCCTTCGGAGTCCCAAAATATCGTCGCCATAACTCTACTGGCTGAGTGTACGGCTTTGAACTTTCGCTCCGGAGGAAAGGTGGCGTGGTGCCACTGCATGGATCACCGTTTTTTTTTTTTCCGGTTCGAGGTATGGAGAGATGACACATCGCCTGTGACGATGTTCGACAAAATATTGCTACGATCATCCTCGTAACGTGCAGGCAATGCCTCACAGATAGTACCTCGCTGCACTTTATGGTTTACTATTAAGTGGTGAGAATCGCAGCGGGTACACAAGTTTGAGTATTGCAGCCAGCGGACCAGTGTGTCAGCACCACCAACAGAGCCGGCCACTTATTCAAAATGATTCAAATTGCTCTGAGCACTATGAGACTTAACATCTGAGGTCATCAGTCCCCTAGAACGTAGAACTACTTAAACCTAACTAACCTAAGGACATCACACACATCCATGCCCGAGGCAGGATTCGAACCTGCGACCGTTGCGGTCGCGCGGATCCAGACTGAAGCGCCTAGAACCGCTCGGCCACAATGGCCGGCCGGCCATTTGTGCGAAAAGGTATTTGATCATATTCCGTCAATCACTTCGAATGAGAGTGTCCACCGGCCGGGGTGGCCGAGCGGTTCTAGGCGCTACAGTCTGGAACAGCGCGACCGTTACGGTCACAGGTTCGACTCGTGCCTCGGCCATGTATATGCGTGATGTCCTTAGGTTGGTTAGGTTTAAGCAGTTCTAAGTTCTAGGCGACTGATGACCTCAGAAGTTAAGTCCCATAGCCCTCAGAGCCATTTTGAACAGTTCTCTGCTTGGAAAGCACCTCCGCTAAAGACGCCATTTTGAAGGCTACTTATTGTACCGCCACCTATTGGAACCTCAAGCAAGTAAAGGGACTGAAACTAGGCAATTCTACGATCCACCAGAACAAAATCCACATTCTTGAACGAAAATTGGCCGAAATTAAGAGTGTAGCATCACTTATTGAAAGTCACTTGAAATGGTAACCTCTCCGTCATTTACGAATTCTCCCTCGTACGATTTGCCATCACAGTTTAAGAATCATAACTGTGTCACTTTCCCGCCTAGTTATAGAAGCATTGGTGAAGCGTCTCGCGGTTCCTTGAGCCTTCTTCTCAGTCTCCCCTGTAAATCCTTCTGAGAAGGGTCTCTGATTGATAAAAAATACTTTAGGATCTATCGAATTAGTGTCACGTAAGCTAACTTTTTCTAGATAAATTAGTATTTTGGATACCTTCCGTGAATTTCAGTTTCGGATCTACCTTTGCTGCAGCTAGTGTTTTGTGATAATTAGCCTTTAGGGTGCTCCGAAGGATACTCCCTGTTGCTCGGCGATTTATACTGTTCCCAGTGGTACGGTAATATAATAGATTAAGGTCTTGTCACATATTTATGTGCAGTACACGATATTTATCTAGGTTGAGAGTAAGCTGTCACTCTCAGCACCATACATCAATCTTCTGCAGGTGCCGTGCACGTTGCTGCAGTTTTCTGGCATTTCATTTTTCTATACGTAACAACATCATTATCTAACTGACTCCTAGAGATTTCTAGGTTAGCCACGAGACCGAGCGTGTAGAGGCACTGAACGGTGACGGACCTATAATACCGCTTACAGTAACTTTTACACTTAAAGATTGAGTCCCTATTCATTCTCATGAAGAGGGCAATACTCTGCTGTCCCAGTTAAGGAATTCTAGTCACTATGTTTGGCCGATCTATTACTGTGATTATAAGGTGCTACCAGACAGGCATACAATCTACTTATTGTGTAGTTACCCGATGGAAGCAAACGTTCGAAATATGCCCGCCTATTTCTCCTTTGTTGTTCTGTTGATGGCAACTACTGTGCTCTACCATAGAGGTATAATCATAATATAAAACTGTTAAAAACGTGGCCGGCCGGAGTGGCCGAACGGACTTAGGCGCTACAGTCTGTAACCGCGCGACCACTACGGTCGCGGGTTCGAATCCTGCCTCGGGCATGGATGTGTGTGATGTCCTTAGGTTAGTTTGGTTTAAGTGGTTCTAAGTTCTTGGGGACTCATGACCTCAGAAGTTAAGTCCCATAGTGTTCAGAGCCATTTTTTGAAAAACGTGTTGGCTGTATGGGTTAAGCGAAAAACGGCACTCAATTACTATAAATTTTGCAGGCAAGTAACGGATGAAATGTTTTCGAAAAGATTTCCATAGTGTAGCAGTGACATACAGAGCTGAGAACTGGTTTGTAAACTAAATCTGTTTGCTCAGTTAACTAGGGAAGGTTTCTTCATTTGTTTGTACACAGACTGCGGCGTCACAATGTTTGTAATCACACACTCAGAGTTATGGAAAAGCTGAAAGCGGCACGGCACTGGTTTTCAGAAAGAGTAATGTTACAAACAGCTCCCAGTTCCAACCTGTAGTCATGAACTGTCAGTGTTATCTTCTTCGAGGGCGTCTATAAGAACTGGTTAAACATAGCAGTAATAACTGTAACAGTATTTCTTCAAAGTGCTTTACAGTGGTTCCACTCGTACCTTATATCTCACCAGCAGTCACAATGGAGGGATGTAGTCTCAGTGTCCAACAAGGATCAGTTAATGTTGTAAAACTATTCTCTCCTATTGAGAATATCACTTAAATGCTGACGACATCCAGTTATACCTACGTGCTAGTCCTACAAAACAGAGCACAGCCATCCAGCAAGTAAATGCCGATTTATTTGCCCTATCATAGTGGGAGCAAAGTATACGTCTGAAATATAACCGATCTGAAATGCAAGTAATTTCAAGAAGTCCCTCATAAAATACTTTACGCCTCAGATCAGAGAATCACTTCCACCATTAATCCTACGACAGAGAAATAGCCTCTTTCTTTTTGCAAAGAACTTGAGGATTGTTTTGAACACACAACTGCAGTCTGTAAGAAGTCGTTAAAGTCACTTCACTAACTATGCAAAGATGAGAACGTATTTCCCTTGAGTTTAAAAACAAACTCTTAGAGACGCTAATACACACTTCACTTGACTGTGGCGATACCATTCTCCAAGGAAATCCGTACGAAAGCTCACGCAGGCTGGAACTAGCTACGAATATTTGTGTACGATACATTTGTGACGCACGCTTTTTTGACCATGTCATACTAGACTACGAACCATTATCATGGCTACCAACTGATAAGCGTAGAGTCTTTCATTATGTTCGCCCTATAGTCCTCTCAATCATTGTCCACCCTCTAATTTGTCTTCAGCTCATTCTGTACTATCTAAAGAGCGTATCAGAAATATTCGTTCTCAGCAAAGTAAAATTCTCTCACATGTAGCACTGCCATGTTCTCGAAATCATTTTCTGTATCAGGAATATGACTATAATAATAATTTTCCTCAAACTATATGTAAATTAAATTGCTTCCAAACTTCAAAATACAGCTGATGGTCTGCTTTGTACCACAATAACCATCTCTCCCACATTCTGTGCAGCTCAATCTCTTCATTCCATCTTCCCCATAACTTTTCCTCATTCTTTGTCGACAGAATTCTATATTTATACTTTGTTATTTCCTAACAGCCACTTTCCCTGTCATTTCAGTCTTCTCCTCTTCCTACATCCGTTTCGCTTCTGGTACTACTGAGCGTGGCTTCAAATTCCCTGAAGTTGTCTATGTTATTTTACATGCCATTTATTATTATTATTATTATTATTTCTTTCCTTTCTCAGATGTTATGTCTGGTTAAAAATGGAAAGTGACGCGGACCTTGATCAAGCGTGACTCCCTTTTAACTGTACGGCATATGTTACATTGCATTTAAGAACTTTCGGGTAATTGAACATTTATCAATAATTACAGATTTCTGTAATTGTATATATACGTTTGGATGTAGCTGTATTGCGTTGATGTACTGGTGGATATTGTGTGGTATGACTCCTGCAGTTGATAGTATAATTGGTATAATGTCAACTTTATCCTGAAGCCACATGTCCTTGACTTCCTCAGCCAGTCGGATGTATTTTTCAATTTTTTCTCCTGTTTTCTTCTGTATATTTGTTGTATTGGGTATGGATATTTCGATTATCTGTGTTAATTTCTTCTTTTTATTGGTGAGTATGATGTCACGTTTGTTATGTGGTGTTGTTTTATCTGTTATAATGGTTCTGTTCCAGTACAATTTGTATTCATCATTTTCCAGTGCATTTTGTGGTGCATACTTGTACGTGGGAGTGTGTTGTTTTAGTAGTTTATGTTGTATGGCAAGTTGTTGATGTATTATTTTTGCTACATTGTCATGTCTTCTGGGGTATTCTGTATTTGCTAGTATTGTACATCCGCTTGCGACGTGATCTACTGTTTCTATTTGTTGTTTGCAAAGCCCGCATTTATCTGTTGTGGTATTGGGATCTTTAATAATATGCTTGTTGTAATATCTGGTGTTTATTGTTTGATCCTGTCTTGCAATCATGAGTCCTTCCGTCTCACTGTACATATTCCTTTTTCTTAGAAATGTGTTGGAAGCATCTTGATCGATGTGTGGCAGTGTTAGATGATACAGGTGCTTGCCATGTAGTGTTTCCTTTTTCCGATTTACTTTCTTCGTATCTGTTGATGTTATGTGATCTCAAGGGTTCTACAAGTGGTTATGAAATTGCAATGGTGTAGCCGATGGATTTAAATGAGTGATTGCTTTGTGTATTTTGCTAGTTTCTGCTCGTTCTATAAAGAATTTTCTTAAATTGTCTACCTGTCCATAATGTAATTTTTTTATGTCAGTAAATCCCCTTCCTCCTCCCTTTCTGCTTAATGTGAATCTTTCTGTTGCAGAAGGTATGTGATGTATTCTATATTTGTGGCATTGTGATCGTGTAAGTGTATTGAGTGTTTCTAGGTCTGTGTTACTCCATTTCACTACTCAAAATTCTTGTTTCTTGCTGTCAATTCTGCTTTCAGTATTTTAGTTAGTCTTTGTCTATATTTTTCTTTTAGTTCTTCTCTAATATTTGTATTATATATCCCTATTTTTTGTCTGTATCCTAGTTATTTACAGGCATCTGTTTCTTCCATCGCTTCTATGCAGTCGCTGTGGTTATCCAATATGTAATCTTCTTGTTTAGAGTGTTTTCCCTTGACTATGCTATTTTTCTTACATGTGTCTGTTCCAAAAGCCATATTTATATCATTACTGAATACTTCTGTTATCTTTAGTAATTGGTTGAGCTGTCGATTTGTTGCTGCCAGTAGTTTTAGGTCATCCATGTATAGCAAATGCGTGATTTTGTGTTGGTATGTTCCAATAATATTGTATCCATAATCAGCATTATTTAGCATGTTGGATAGTGGGTTCAGAGCAAGACAGAACCAGAAAGGACTTAATGAGTCTCCTTGGTACATTCCACGGTTAATCTGTATTGGCTGTGATGTGATACTATCTGAATTTGTTGGGATATTAGGTGTGGTTTTCAATTTTTCATTACTATGTTTAGGAACTGTATCAATTTAGGATCTGCTCTGTATATTTCCGATATATGAGTAGGGCACTCTATCAAAAGCTTTTTCGTAATCAATGTATGTGTAGTGTAGCGACCTTTGTTTAGTTTTCGCTTGATATCTCACCTCTGCGTCTATTATCAGTTGCTCTTTACATCCTCATGCTCCTTTGCAGCAGCCTTTTTGTTCTTCATTTATAATTTTGTTCTGTGTTGTATGTGACATTAATTTCTGTGTAATGACTGAAATTAATATTTTGTACATTGATGGTAGGCATGTTATGGGGAGATATTTTGCTGGATTTGCTGTGTCTGCTTCATCTTTAGGTTTCAGATAAGTTACTCCTTGTGTAAGTGCATCAGGGAATGAGTATGGGTCTGAAATGCAACTCTTAAATAATTTAGTTAGATGCGAATGTGTTGAGGTGAACTTCTTTAGCCAGAAATTTGCTATTTTATCTTTTCCAGGGGCTTTCCAATATTGCGTAGAATTAATTGCTTAGGTGACTTCATGTTGCAAAATTATCACTTCAGGCATTTGTGGTATCATCTTGTATGTGTCTGTTTCTGTTTGTATCCACCGTGAATGCCTGATACGTTTTACTGGGTTTGACCATATGTTGCTCCAGAAGTGTTCCATGTCTGTTATGTTTGGTGGATAGTCTATTTTAATGTGTGTGTTATCTATTGTCTGGTAAAATTTCTTTTGGTTTGTTTTGAATGTTTCGTTTTGTTTCCTTCTATTTTAACTTTTTTTGTATCTTCTAAGTCGTTTGGCCATTACTTGTAATTTCTGCTTCTTTTCATCTAATTGCTCTATCGCTTCTTGTTGTGAGATTTTACCTAACCTTTTTCGTTTTTTGTCTGATATTTCATTTCTTATAAATTGTGTTAGCTGTCCGATGTCTTTTCTCAGTTTTTGTATTGTAATCTGTAGCCTGTGTTGCCATGCTGGTTTTGTGGGTTTCTTCTGTGTAGTTGTTTCTTCTGATCTCTGCCTAGTGTGTATATTTAGTGTAATGAGTGCTCCTATAGAAACCAGTAGTTGTAACTCTTCCATAGTTGTATTTTCATTTATTTTGTTGTGTATGATTGTGTTGATAGTTGTTATTGTTGTTTCGACTTGTGGGTTATTTGGTGGTCTATGCAAGGGTAGTCTAATGTCTGTATTTGTCTCTTTGTATTCTATATATGCCAGCTAAATTTTTTCTTCTATATCTAACATGTGTGTCACTTCACGTTCTATTTGTGCTTGTTCTGGTGGCTGTCTTAAGATATCGTTTTCCTCTGATTGTTTAATTGATGCATGTTGTTCTTTGTTTGTTTGCTCTGGGATGTTTGACTCCATTACATTATTATCTTCTTCTTCTGGTTGCACGTTATTTTGTTCCAGTATTTGTGGCACTTGTTGTTTAATGTCTTCTAATTCTGGCTGGGGTATCCTGTTATTTTTTATTATTACACGGATCTCATCAGCTAGTCGTTGTTCTGTTAAAAATTTTAATTCTGGGTATCTGGTAATAAATTTTGTGTCTGATCTGTATCCAGTTGTGTTGGTTCCTAAGTTTGTTGCTTGATAATAACAGAACATGAGGTGTCGGTTAACTTCATCTGACCACCTCTTTGTTTTCCTTCTAGAGTGGTTCCAGGAAGCATATCCTGCAAAACACCTCTATTTCGATTTAAATCATTTTCCATGTGGCTAGCAGTGTCGTTACCATTGTGGACGGGCATAGGGTTCAAGCGTCGTCCCCGACCATGACAGCGCTTGTCCAAGGCTTCATTAGTTCTGTCCTGAACCAACTAATCACACTAAGAGGGGGGTTAGCCCTATTAGTGGTTTGTTCTCTTCGTCGCCTTTTACGACTGGCAGAACATACCGGAGGCCTATTCCTTTCCCCGGACTCCACGGGATTTATTATTATTATGGTTATTGTTATTATTATTGTTATCATTGGAAAGGTTTTGCAATACCTTTGGTATGTTTTCTCGTAGTGAGAGAGGGGGCCATAAGACGGTAATCTGGTCATGCCGAATGAATAATAAATAAATTAATAAATAATCTTTCTTTCTGATATCTGAGAGGTGTATATCGAAACAAGAGATTATTAACTAAAAATCTAGTGAAAGAAATTGCCAACCCACAGTTTTAAAGAGTAATGGAATTAAAATATCAGGGTTTCTGAATGGGTATTTACATTCCCTGTCAGTCATATAGTTTATGCGTTGCCAGGAAGCTCCTTCGCATCGTTTGCCTTTGTTTCTGTGCTTGAGGAAAGTTAGAAAGAAGGAGAAAAAAGAGATTTTAAGAACCAGTTATCGACGACTTCTCGAGAGACGCAATACTACGAGTAACAATGAAGACGGACGGGGAAGGCAATGGGATTTGCCCCTTTGAAATGAATATTCTTCATCTAGATGAACGGACAATGTTCAGATCTACAGTGCAGTCGAATGTGTTTCCACTGCCTTCTACATCTACATCTACATATATACTTTGCAAGCCACTGTATAATACATACTGGAGGAAACATCTTACCAGTATTATCAGTTTAGTTTTCTTTCCTGTTCCAATTGCATATTGAGCAAGGAAAAAGTATGGTTATCTAAACGTCTCCGTAAGTGCACTAGACTCTCATAATCCCATGATCCCTATGAGAAGCCTTCTTTAGGCACAGGTTTTTTGAATTTAGTCAACATAGTTATAGCTGGAACAACGTCGTTTTCTTTCCAAGGATTCTCGTGCAAGTGAGTCGGGCAATTCCATCACAATTTCGTGTGGGCTACACCGACATGTTACGGTCCTCGTAGAAGGCCTCTGTATTCAATATCATGCCTCTCCGATAAGAGCTTTAAACTAGTCCAATTGCGAGTATGTGAAATTAGTTGCACTAGCGTTTTGTATATGATTGTTTAGATTCTGCCATTCGCCTTCCTTGTAGTTTGAATTTCTCACAAATTTCGTATCGCTTCTTAGTATTACCTCTACTTTTATTACGAGACATTCTGGAAATGCTAACTAGTCATCTTGCAGTCGGTTACTTTAGAACTCTTCCTCTTTGTCATAAGCGTTACCTTATGTTCGCCACGTTTAAAGAGAACTGACATACACTACACTGGATGTTTTGCACAAGTCTTTCGGTATATCCTTACGATCGTCAAACTTGATACCTTCCTGTAGAGAACAGCGTCATCAGAAAACATTTTCTGATCCTGGGTGATGAACCATTTAAGTATACTGAGAAGACTGGACCACTGAAGCCCACACTATTACACACTATGTTTCTGTCTTTTCTGTAGTAACAGTATAATAGTCTCAGAAGCCAATTATTCATCGAGCCACTCACGTATATCCGAAGACTCTACGTACGACTGTATCCTCGTCAGTAGAGTAAGATATGGTACACTTTCCAGGAATCTAAACAGATGGAATCAACCTGTTAATTCAGTTATATTTTTCTGAATGTATAATGTGTTCATCAACGATCAAGTTGATCCGAAAGTAGTTCTTGGTAAAAGTATGTTATGAAAAGGTACATTTTTCTGCTACTACTATGTGGACGTGTGTGGACCCCTTAATTTGCTTCTTGTCCACATACACTCTGTTGGTAGTTATTGCACTGCATTACATATGCCTAGAAGAGAAATACCCCTTAAAATACTCCTTTAAAATAATTTCGTAATTAATTTCTAACTCTCGGTAACCTTTGTATGGGTACATCGAATAGTATAACAGTATCGCAAAGGGAGACCGCGTCTTTAAGGAGCAGAAATTGCATCGTGCCTTGGGGTGTCCTGGGCAGAAAGGGTCCGAAGGACACAGCGCGGACCTTCATCACCCTGAGTGCTCGACGCATCCCCACTCCCCACTGTTCCTCCCCCACTAAAGTGCACACACACACACACATACACACACACACACAAACACACACACATCAAAACGTGAAAGTGAAGCTAGAACTATCTAAATCTCAGTTTCGTTTAGCATTCGTGCAGCATTACGAATTTTGTTTGCTTACACCACTGAAGATGCCTTTCAGAAAGCATTGCTACACATATGACGAGGTCACTGAGTATTATGTTCTCTGTCCAAAAGATGAAAGGAGAATTACACACTGACATAATCCATTATTCACTCAGAGCTTAATTAATGCTGGAGATAGCTGAAAATAATTGTGTCGCCTCGCTTATTTATTGTTAATTATCTCTGATATTTCACACCGCGAAACACTCTTGCTTGTTAACATAATTTCTTTTTCGTAGATGAGAAGGGAGCATTTGCGATCTCTACAAGTCCTCTCCTTTACGTAATAAATAACTTAAACAGATAAGAGATGAAAGCTCGTTTTATCTGTTACAAATGAATCTGGGTATACAGCAAGTTTTAACTCCGCCGTAAACGCCATGAGAACATTCGTCTTACTACGAAAGTTTGTCCTTGAACGAAATACAACGCTAACAAACTACTGTTGATTAAATTTGTGTCAGCAAGAAAACATACATAGCGCTGCGGAACATATAAAGGGGACTTTAACATAAATAGCAAGGCGAATAGCAACCCAGACGTTCAACATCCTAATACAACCTGTCAGTGTAAACAGGTCTCTCCTTGTAGGAAAGATGCACACCAAGCAGGTGTAACGGCGCTCTGTATGTGCTAATGAGTAACGACAAGGAAATGATTTACTGAAGCCGGCCAGGGTGGCCGAGAGGTTTTAGGCGCTAAAGTCTGGAACCGCGCGACCGCTACGGTCGCAGGTTCAAATCCTACCTCGGACACGGATGCGTGTGATGTCCTTAGGTTAGTTAGGTTTAAGTAAGTCTAAGTTCTAGGGGACTGATGACCTCAGAAGTTAAGTCCCATAGTGGTCAGAGCCTTTTACTGAAATTGGAAAACGTAATTTATTCAGTGTTGTAGCAGGCGTCCTGATGTTCTCTGCTACTTGTACTTATCTCGTTTTGGTAAAAATTGTATATACAAGATGAAAATGCTACGTCTCCTGAAATCAATATATTTGAAATATTTTTTCGGACCTGCTATTAATATGAACAAAGGAAACTGAAGACATGTGTTAGTGGCATGAGAATTAGAAGGAATGAAAAATAACTCCAGGAGGTAATTAATTCGTAAGGTTTACGTTATTAACTTCAGTTATTATTCAGAAAAGGGGCATGAAAATTCGTGAACAGCAGATACAGATGACCTCTCATGAAACATGTGGATCTGCACTACTGCACATTCACATAAAACAGAAAAATAATTCCATATTTTTTACACTCCTCGTAATAAATTTTGGGGAGTGAGAAAGTAATGTGAAAGACGGCGCCTGCGTTTTTCAAGCGAGCCAGTGCATATATTGACGAGCAGCTGCAGCAATACTTCCCAGGGCTCCGTCCTCTTTCCTCTCCTAAATCTCCTGTACACGGCTGATATGGCAAAACCACCCCTAACTGCCATCTCCTTCAATATGCTGATAAGATCGCCTTCCTTGTCCTCTATCCTACGTCCTAGCGCTGTCTCCAAACCCACGTAAACTACTTTACTGCTTGGTGCAACCAGTGGCTCCTTTCAATCGGTCCTTCCAAATCCCAGGCAATCATTATAGGACATACCACCCTCTATTTCCGGCTCCATTATTTCTACCTCATCATCTTTGACCATCCTATCCAACTTACCACCACGATGAGTTACCTAGGCCTCACCCTTGGTCGTCATCTTACCTGGATTCCCCATCTCCTTACCATTCAACGAAAAGCCAACAGAAGACTCCACCTCCTAAAACTCCTGTCCAGGTGTACAAGGGGATAGCACCCTTCCACCATCCCTCATACCTACAAATCTTTGATGTGCCCCATCCTTTACTACGTGAGTGCTGCATTGATCTCCACCCTCCAAACACTTGAACGCCATGTGCTCCGCCTCGCTCTGTCTCCCGTCCCCTACAAGGATCCTATATGACCTCATCCCCTTCCCTCGTGTCCATCTTTTTCTTGAACATATCCGCATTCTCTACTCCAACCGTCGCCTCGATATCTCTCACCCCATGATATCTTCATTCATCTCCAATCCCCACCTTCTGCCATGCCTTTACCTATGTGTTCCCCCCTCTCTCCATCACCACATCCTCCATCTCCTCTCCCAAAGGAATTTCCAATGTGTCATGCCAGATGATATGCTTCTCCCGGGTATTTATCTTTCCTTCCATCTCTGACCCTTCTCTCCCCCTCCCTTCTCCCTAGGACTCCCCCTCCTTCCCCTGCCACCTCTGCTGTTCCCCCGCTGCTCCCTCCGTGTCCTTCTCATTTCTCCTTTCCCAGTCCTCGTGTTTGTGCGCTACCAACTCCACCCCTTCCCCTCTATCCTGCCTCCTCCGACAACCCCCATCACTCTTTCCTCTCTCCCTCCTCTCCGACTTCCCCTCCCTTGGCAAGCTCTTCAAATTATAGTGCAGTTACTTTGCTGTGTTTTGGTGCTCACCACGTATGTAACATAAGTGTGTGTTCAGAGTCGTCGTTCACAAGCACCTGTTGTGCCGCTTTCACAATGTTATCCGGAGCTACACACGTGAACCTCTGACGTAGAATAGTGATAGTGCCTTGTCTGGAGACACGATGTCCCACTGAACTGGGAACTGTTTACCCAGCAACCGTACTGGCCAATAAGGCTCTGTCCTAAAAGTACTGGGTGAGACGTGCTTTTCTAAACTCAATCAAAGCAATACTTCTCTGCCAGATGAAAATGTGGACTATAAACTATGAGTCATGCAAGTGTTCTGCAAGTCATGGATTCATGAATATCGTAAAAACGTATATAACACACGGTTTGTAGATTTCAAACTAAAATTTAAGGAAATTGTCATTTCATTTATACACATGTGTTATCTAGCTCAGCAGATCTCAGACTTTTTCTCTGACAGAACACTCCGGGAATCCTCGTACTCTGATGATAACCCTTGTTAATTTGGAAGGTTAATAAAATTTTAAATAGCGCCAAAAACCTGTTTTATTCAGTGAGCACTTCATTTTAAATCATAATTAGTAACACTGAAATAATAAACTATTGAAAATAATTACTTTCGTCAAATGGCGAAAAAAGACGCCAGGGTATTAATAGTATTTCGCAGACCACTTATTCAGCTCCTGCGGAAAACCAGTGTTCCCCAAAACACAGCTTGGTGGTTCTGATCTGGAGATTCACAGCTGTAGGACACACGTATGCACTCGGGTTTTCCCAGCGCCAATGTCATGAGTGGTTCTTTATAGAGAATATGTATTTTTCCTTTGGGACCCTATATATTCGTTTACAAAATTTCTGGAGACAATGCTACTGAAACAGCAGAATGATTTGTAATCCCTGTGGTCTATTGCATGTTTCTCCACTTTAGCGGCACAGGTGCGATAAGGTATACGACAGAAAAATAAATAAAAGCAAAAAAATATATCGTACGGGGTGAATGCTTACGATCCATCCATACTGGAGATGATGCTCGGTGTTAATGTTGACTACTTGCCTATGTCTTCAATGTTACTTTCCTCACAAAGAGATTTTCCATCGAATGCGGATTAAAAAGCCAACCAATTAAACCACCAATACGTAATATTTGCGTATTTTTATGGTTGTATGTATTTGTGTTACATCACAGCTGCTAAGAATACTATAAAGAAAATAATAATTGACCTAGTAGGTGTAAACCTTCAGTTCAAGAAGTTCCGATCGTACAAACACAAGAAGAGCAGCGAAATCCTCCCTGTCTCTAGGACTGAGTCATTTATCATGGTGCTGTTTCTGAGGAAAGATTGTCTACGGGGCGAGAGTGAGAAAACTAGGTTGATTCTCTTTGAATTAATGTTAATGTTAGAAAAATGTGAATGAGGAGGGATTGGAGTGAAATTATTCTTGTCAATCGACATTACGGTTAACTTAACGGCAATGTTAACCTCATAAGCGACGTAGGAGGGACCACAGAGTTGGGACTTTATAAATTATTTCCTTCGACACAACCGACACTACAAATAAAATAACAACACCCATTTGTTTGATGATATTCATTACAATTGGCTTATTACTCCCTAAGGCACAAAGGTCAGACAAACACTAGTTTAGCCACTTCATCCGGTTAAGACGCGACAGGCTGTCAAAGAATTAATAAGAATATAGAACAGTTATACATATCGTAGAATACACACCCAGTGAAGCGGAATTTGATTTTGTTAATACGAGTATGTATGTAAGCTTAGCAGTTCTACCATAATTGAAAAACAAGACGACTAGGGAAGGAAATTACTGTTGCCTAAATACTACTCGGCCAGTAACTTGAAGAAAGAGAATCTAATACCGACGGCAGTACGACTTCATGCACCTTCCGTCGGCCATGCTTCAAAGTTCTATGTGATGGCCAAAGCCAGCCGTGCACTTACCGGAGCAGTGGCCAGTGCTGCGCGTGAGTGTTTAAGCAAAATTTCGGTTTAACTCCGACGATCGTTTCTAACCACACCAGCTGTTTTGGAACATCGGGATGTGCTGTCCAATGCTCTACTTATTTCTCATGTAACGGAAGTTAAGTTCTCTGTGTAGTAGAATTTTCAGTAAGAAAATTACTTGAGTAGGATGTACGTGACGTGCGCAAGGTGCTCTGAGCCACAATGGATCGGGAATCAAAATGGATTCTTCGTTTAACAATCCGAGGGAGGTGACGTGAGAAACCGTCCCCTCTGCGTTGTAACCATGCCAACAGAACACCAGAGACGAAAGAGATGACACTCTTGTTTCTTTCTACAGGGCTGTAAGGCGTGTGTTGCTTTCCGCGGTTCGTCCGCACGAAGAACTCGGGTACAGCGGAAGTACGTGCCTATTTCTTTTTATTGCAAAGCACCTATAGAGAATGACCACCACCTACACAGACTTCCACACAACAGTTGTTTCAGATGCACCCTGACGCGTACAAGCTGAAATCTTCTGAAATGAATTTTTTTCGTCATCTGAGGTAATCTGTAACATAACGATGTTTCCAAGTGGTTAGTTTTTCTTGTATAAAGTACCACGGTCCAAGCTATTTCATGTTTCAAAAGAGGCTTTAGTGGTATACCGTTGCACTCGGTGTGCAACCTTCCCGACGGAGCGTTCCACCACGTTCTTCACCCCCCCCCCCCCCCATCCCCCAAACCCCGTCCCCAAATCTCTGCTGCAGCCTACACGGTTTTCTGAAATACACAATGCTGCTTGGGGTGCTGAGCTGAGAGGGGCACAATGAGCACCCAAGCCCAAAATTTGTTTACAAGATGTAAAATAATTAGTACCGACAATTGACGGGGGTGAAAGTATACGACAGCAATTGTTGTGGCAAAGACGTTCAATGAAATATGTGTCTGTAGAAGAGTCGTTTCCGAGATAATTACGAATATCTAGTTACGGCCTGCCACTTCGGCATTAAATACTATCCCACTTGCTACAATGTACTTGCAAGATTAACTTTTCGATGAATTGTCCATCTAACTGCGATCAAATTTTTCCTAAGGCCTCCTAGCTCATGTAATACAAAAGTCACTCTGCGACGGTTGCAGTCTGAATATTGCTGTAGCTTCTTTCACACGGCTGTCTTTGTGTGCATGTAAGTCGTTACTTTTACACGTCTTGCTTCTGTCGCTGCAACTGTTCTTGGCAACCCACGCTAGTTGCTCTGTTATGATTCTCACATTTACTCATTGTAACATACGACACACCACATACATAATGTTAAGATACTAATCACTGGAATCGTATTGGAACTATCGATGTATGGAGAGTTCTAGATCTTCTTCGGATCACCTGGTACACACTATTCAGCTGTACAATAGGGAATACATTCGAGCGGCGTTCAATAAGTAATGCAACAATTTTTCATTTCCTTCGCCAATTTCGGTTCAAACATGCGGAATATGTTGTGGGACATCATGCAATGTTCGCGCTACACTTGCAGGAAGTTCCGACGGTGCGTTCCAAACTGAGGGCTGACTTTAAGTTAAGCGCTATCAGGCTGGGCTTGGATGGGTGACCATCCGGTCTGCCAAGCGCTGTTGGTAAGTGGGGTGCAATCAGCCCTTGTGAGGCAAACTGAGGAGCTACTTGATTGAGAAGTAGCGGCTCCGGTCTTATAAACTGACAAACGGCTGGTAGGGCACTGTGCTCATCACATGTCCCTCCACATCTGCATCCACTGATGCCTGTTGGTCGAGGATGACACGGCGGTCGGTCGGTATGGATGGGCCTTCACGGCCTGTTCGGCGGAGCTTAATTCACTTATAGTAACTGGAATCGTACAGAAACTACAGTTGTATACAACATCTATACCTTCTTTGGTTTAACCGATAAGTAATATTCAGCTTTGCAGTCGGGTGTACATAGAATGTCTCCCTTTCTAACTCTAATGCTGACAGCTAGGAGCATGAGTGCGTGCACTTACTGGCACAGTTTATGATTCATGTTGTAATCTGTATTACTATAAACTACACACAAACGCGATGTATCTGTGTTTTTATGTATGAGTGACACAGGTGGTTAAACTAATCTCTGTTGCGTACTTCTATTTCCAGAAACGAATTTCTGGCGGCTAAGGTTTTATAACGCCTAACACGACGTTGTAACTGTTTTTATGTCAGTATGCAACATTTCATTAAGTGTGGGTGTTCGTTAACAATGTTATCAGTTAACAGGCTTGTGACAGTTTAATCGTCTAACGCATTTTATATGTAACATGAGTTGGTGGAGAGGAACCTGATGATGGTCTGTGAACCGAAACAACTTGTAAAAACTTCTTATCAGCAGTACTTGGCGGTAATCATGACGTTCTTCAAATATCATACCATTTCAGCACATTGCATGTTATAAATTACTGAACTCTCATGCCCGTTAAAGGACGTATTTTACGTGATGTTTGTGCGTTTGGAAGCAATAATGCGTCCGTCTCAGCTGTGACTTAAGAGTTCTTTGAGAAGCCCCCTCCCATCTCCCTATCCTCGAATCTTCTCGTAAATCGTGACAAGTCTGTAAAATTCTCTGTTCCAGTTCTTCAACTGTATTAACAGCAGCACTGTACAGTTCACTATCGAGATGACCTCTTACAAAAATACAAAGAACTGAGGACACGTGACCTTGGAGGTATACGTATAGGATGCGTCTGCCCCACCTATCTTAGAAAGTATTGGCGCTTCATACACAATCAGCAGCAAAATGTGTCTGCGTCCCATTGCACACGTCCCACATTCGCTAATAGCCATGGGATAAATTTGAGTCCAGTTACATAGAGACTTCATCGAAAAGCTTCTATTTCAAATAAATTTGTAGTAACAAGGATAATATTTCAAACTGAAGTAACGTGCAGGCCGTAAACTGGCTTCTGATTATTACGCCAACAATTTGTTTGTGGATCGATGTTCACTGGAATGATTTTGCTTCTATTGTCGCATAATGTCACAGTTTTACTTATCTCTACTAACACGATCCATCCCATATGCAAAGTATTCTGAAATTCCCGTTACAAACTTCTAGGACCTGTAGAGGGGAGTGATTGCGTAATATATTGATTAGTAACCCACCCCAGAAACTTCATTCAGCAACGTGGTGGGGGGCGAATAATTTGTTAAATATAAATTGCTGTATAAATGCTTGCATGTTGAATCAGTTTCTGGCTTTTAGAATGTTGTTAATGCTGTCTTTCGCCGTTCTCAACACTGGCTC
Organism: Schistocerca piceifrons; assembly: GCF_021461385.2. NCBI lineage: Eukaryota > Metazoa > Arthropoda > Insecta > Orthoptera > Acrididae > Schistocerca > Schistocerca piceifrons. The sequence goes on along the minus strand of NC_060142.1, from coordinate 610,625,645 downwards.
TCTATTTACTTTTTAGCACCCAGAAAGTGATTTAACAAAACGTGAAGCCTGTAATTAGAGTTCCTAGTGCCCACTACATCTGAGAATACCATTATAGCTGCAGCTTATAGCTCTGAGGAATTAGGAGATTGTCTGGGATTTCTAATCAAAAACGATTTTCCAAAATAGTTGAGTATATTCTGAAGTTCACTGATAAAAAACACAAGTATCCTTTCAACCTAACTAACAGAACAGTTCAGAGTCTAATGCGCTGATGCAACTATAAATGTCCGAATTAAATGTTAAAAAGAATGCTCGCCATAATTTGATGAGAGTATTTCATCAAACGCCACGCTAAATAATTGGTAGAATGTCTGTCCCGCGACGGCACGTGAAAATACGACAATACGCAAACTGAAGCTAGATAATGAAAATCATCCCAGAATTAACCCTTCACTTGAATTGATTTCATGGTTCTGCGTATCTCTAGTAACTTAATACGGCACCCGAGGCTGTTTGTAGCAGTGATACCAATGCGACGCGACTCCCGACACAGATGGCGTTTTATTCAGCGTCTGGAGAGAACTGGGGCCTTGCTTCCTCGCGCAGCGTTCTTATATATAAAGCCAAGGTGCGGACGACTAAGGGAACGCCTGATCAAATCGGCTCTCCCGACTAGCCGCTGGGCTAGTAAAGCACCACTTCAAGTTACATAATAATTTATAGCTTCTTTTGCTGATGGCCGATGAAGCTCTTAATTTAAATGTGCATTCAGCACGCAGGTAAGTATTGATAATAAAATTTTGACGTGGCTAAGTTAAATATTTTGGGCGAGAGAATTAATTTAATTACACTGCACGCAGCAGATGAGCTCTGAACTGGCCCTTTTGAGATCCGCTATCGCTATAATTTTATAGGTATTCAAAAGAAACTTTTCACATCTTCATAGTCATAGCGGACCTCCAACCTATTTAAATCTAAACATCCTAGCTTTATTTATTAGCCTACTTAATCTATCTTGCTTCCTTCAGTTTTGAGACAAAAACCACAAAATCATGAATTTCCACTAAAATCTTAATTTGTGAAATCCAAAGTACTGTTTTTATTAAATCATTATGAAAGATAAATTTGAATATAAATTTTGAAGTCTCTAGCTCTTTTCTGTTGCGCCAATGATTTTTTTCAGAAAAACGTCCAAATTTCGAAAGTGGCTGAAGTTATCGAACTGATATTTAACACATATTAATTTAGTATTATTCCTGACATGGTAGAAAAGTTTTACGTTCTTTGCTTGATTTTTAAGGTATTGCGCAACATTTATGATGTTAGTGCTAATTACAGCAGACTGGCTGGCACACAATGGAAACTGAAGTGAATTTACTACAGCGTGAGTAGGCTGCTTCCCTACATCACCCTCTACTTAAATTTTTTTGTTTATGAATGTTAATGAATGAAAAAAAATATAATTACAAAAAGGGAAGCAAGAGTACAGTTTAACTCCCTATGAAAAATCAAAATTGAAATATAAACATGTAGAAACATTAAAGAAAACTGATTACCTACATTAATTATTTAAATTGTGGGCATGTTCACTGCCTTTTAAACAATGTCATTACTCAAAATTTTTAAGCAAAGTCAATGAAATATTTTGGCATACATATTGCCTTAGACAAACAAACACGTACAAATTGAAAAATTATGAAAATCTTAGATCGGTTAAATACATTAAATACATTTTTACATACACAAATTCAAAGAAAATAACATGATACATAAACAGATGATTATGACTTAGCAGTCTTTTCTAAACCTGAAAGAAAAGTTCACAAATAATTTATACACACGTCGTTGTAGCCGCTTTGGCTGGCGTCCTACACTTCCATTCACAAGGGTAGAGGATGGGAAGTTGCTATGGTGTGCGTCCTTCACGTTCACTCTAAATAACATGGGGAAAGGGGAGGGGTCACTGTGAGTAGTGTCCAAGTCACTCCACGCTTTCACGCAGCTACCAGGCTGCCATTATCTGGTTTGTCCTGTAGAACAAACAAAAGAGTGCCTCATACTCTGTTCACTTAAATTCTAAGGGTGTGTTACAATGAAATGGGGATATATATATTTTATCCTTCAATATGTTACTGGAACAAAGTTAACAGAAATTTTCCAATATTACTCTCGTGGTTACTTAACTGTCATAAAATCGGTAAACAAATGGCTCAAAACGCCGTTAGTCACGTACTAGAGAAAATCTATGCTCAAGGCATACAATCATGAATCCTATTTAACATCAATTTATTATTTCTGGGCCGGAACACTGAACCAATGCTCGGTACATTCCTGACAAATCTGCATTTTATTTACTTAACTGACTCATCTTCGATTACCTTATTCTTAGAGATAGTATGAGTATGATTAGTGGTTGTTTTCTCATCTTCTTTGTACATGTGAGTAACTTTTGGTAATAGTACAGTTGTGAGTGTTCAAAACACACTACGTTTAGTTGACTACTAAATCCACTTATTGGTCCTCTGCTGTTGTCAGTTCCACATCTGCAATTAGGTACTTACTTACTTTGAAGTGTATTTATGCTGAGCTAAAATAATGTTTCACGTCTGTCAGTATGTTTTTTATTTATTTTGCTAGTGTATGTACTTATTTAACACTCACTCTATTAATATTTAAAGCATAGGATAGCACATTTATTTCATATTCATAGTGTATTGCAGCTGATCAGTTTGCTCACGTGGCAATCCATTTCCACTCGATCGGACGCTGAAATCTCAGGTAGTCTCTCTCAGACCTACCACTAAAGTGCATCAAGTAATTATGGACGAGCGTACTGCTAAATTCCTTAAACCTATAGGACACCATGAGCTGCTCTAACGTAAGGGTACCTATGGTCGCATTCACGCCTCCAACTCATAACCTCAATACGTGTAGGTGTATCCTGTCACACACTACACTAAAATAATGGCCAGCTCCAACCTTATAAATACTTCAGGGACGTGTCCTTCACGTCTCAACCACAAACACTGCTCAATTATATTACACTGCCTTTCCTTGCTACACCAGGTGAGTTTAATCTTACAACTTATCTGCATATTTTTCCTAACACTAAGCAATCTCTTTTACTATTTCTTAGTTAGCTCCAATGCATACACTAGGTTTCACTACCACTTCAGATCCTGCTTGTACACGAATTCATATATATTTTTAAATTACTGTTGGTGGACCATTTCCAATAAATCAACACTTTGCACTTATTATATTACCAGGGTACTATACATAATTGTTACTCAAATACATTTGTATCTTAATTACGTCATACTTCTCTATTGTTTGTCACTAGTGGGTTTGTCACATTAGGTATTTTTCTTCACTAATCTGTAGATAGAATGGTTACATAACTCATGGCTTGATAGCCATGACAGAAAATTTTCATGTCTGGAAAGAAGAGGTCGAAATTTTTGTGGATAGGAAAGATGAAGAATGAGTGAGACCTGAAATGGAAAGAAGATCTCACACAGCTGGGACTGCACAGCTGTCACACTGTGCAGAGGTTACAGAACAACCTCCTCCCTACAGCATTCATTAGCTTAATGCTGGCTTGATAGTCATAACGGAAAATTTTAGTATTTGGAAAGAAAAGGTCGAAATTTTTGAGGAAAGAAAAGAGGAAGAATCAGTGAGACCTGAAAGGGAAAGAAGATCTCACACAGGTGGGACTGCACAGCTGCCACACTGTGTAGAGGTTACGCCGGTATTACATTATCAAATTTCTTTGTCCAATATCTGTGTCCAATATCTTTGTCAAAGATATTTGATAGTGTAATAGGGACTTTGTCAAATGTCATCCTATATTTGATCAAATCTAGGGCCTCGCTGTATATTTGATCAAAGAAACCGCTTGTCTTCTGTTCACTGCAATGTGACATGTTAGCACGTGGAGCGCTAGCATCGCTGCAGCGTTCTGTCGTCTGTGGTGTTTTTATAACCATTGCCGGTAAATACAATTGGTGTGTGCCGACAACTACAAAATTAATAGAGATGTCTGAAGCTGATGAGGCGCTTTACAACATGAGGCACCCTGAATACAAAAACAGATTAAGAAGATTGGAGACCTAACCTGACCTAACCTAACCCAACCTAACATAACCCTCTCCAGTAGCAAGGAATCGGAGTGTTATAGTGAGCCTGTCTTCTGAAGATGTAGCAGTTCTTAAGTGAATATTGTGCTTTGTGATATGAGGATACACTTCATTGAGCACATACAGAAATGTATGCTCATCCATTCTTAAGTAATTGATGTACGACTTGACGTCTTCCACTGTAAGCTCACGTAACAAGTTTTTTTGACTGCTTTTATCATGTCGTCGTAAAGCCCACGGCTTCACCCAGATTAGATTAGTTTTTCGTTCCATAGATCCGTGCTGAGGAGATCCTCGTGGATGTTGAACATGTCGATTTTTTTAAGCTGAAATAACAATACTAATAGTATGCATAAATACATCATTTGTTTCTATTAAAAATTTCGCCAATGGAGTAGAAGGAGTTGGCCAGTAGTAAGTCTTTCAGGCTCCTTTTAAACTGATCTTTATTTCTAACTAAATTTTTTATGTTTGCTGGCAAATTATTGAAGATGAGTGTTCCTGAGTAGTGGACCCCTTTTTGAACTACAGTAAGTGCTTTTAAGTCCTTGTGCAGATCATTTTTGTTCCTGGTATTGTATGTATGAACTGAGTTGTTTGTTGGAAAAGAGACATATTATTTACGACAAATTTCATTGAGAAGTAAATATACTGAGAGGCAGTAGTTAGTATACCAAGTTCTTTGAAGAGGTTTCTGCAGGAGGTCCATGAATTTACTCCACAAATAATACGTGTTACACGCTTTTGGACCTTGAAAACTTTTGTTTGACTTCAAGATTTACCCCCAAAATATTATCCCATATGACATTATGGAATGAAAGTATGCAAGCTTTTTCATTTTTATGTTGCCTATGTCTGCTAACACTCGAATTGCAAATACAGATTTGTTAAGGCCTTTCTGCAGTTGTGTGGTGTGCTCCTCCCAACTGAATTTATTATCAAGTTGTAATCCCAGGACTTTTAAGACTGTCAACATCGTATGTATGGTTCCATTCTCCCCCCCCCCCACTTCTTTTCCACATGTGCACACAATGCAATTGGAGTACGTAGAACTGCTGCGGTTAATAACAAGTTGGTGTCAGCCATCTTGAACTTTGATGAAAAATTTGATGACAGTGTAATACCCCTTCTAGCGCTCCGTCAAAGATCTTTGTCAAATATATTGGACGGAATATTGGATCACATCTTTGATCAAATCTTTGACAAAGAAATTTGATAGTGTAATACCGGCCTTACAAACCAACCTCCTCCCTACAGCATTCATTGGTTTAATGCTGTATTAATAACCATACCGGAAAATTTAATGTATGAAAGAAGAGGTCGAAATTTTTGAGGACAGGAAAGAGGAAGAATGAGTGAGACCTGAAAGGGAAAGAAGATCTCACACAGCTGGGACTGCACAGCTGCCACACTGTGTAGAGGTTACAGAACAACCTCCTCCCTACAGCATTCATTGGTTTAATGCTGTATTGATAACCATACCGGAAAATTTAATGTATGAAAGAAAAGTTCGAAATTTTTGAGGACAGGAAAGAGGAAGAATGAGTGAGACCTGAAAGGGAAAGAAGATCTCACACAGCTGGGACTGCACAGCTGCCACACTGTGTAGAGGTTACAGAACAACCTCCTCCCTACAGCATTCTCTGTATCTCCTTTCGAACCGCCTCCTTCCTAGCTACATGTATTTGGTATGTCTTCCTGAAACATACTTGGCCGGGTTTCACCTTTAATTGACATTCATAACCTTTGACTATGCCAGGTCGATCCGAAAATACCTTATGATGCCTTTTTAGAACCTGTCTCAGTTCTTCCTTCTGATTGGCCGAAATCTTATCGATTTCCTGCAATTTAGCTTCTATTTTGTCTAAAATAATTGCTTCTTCTTCTTCTTCTGTGTTCAGTTTACTGTTACTAGGATTAACACCTTCGTCCCAATACCTCCTATTTTTCAGAACTCGTATTGGCAGCTCCCAAGTTTCATGATCAGTTACTACATGTTTATCACTAAAAGGTACTATAATTACTCCAGTTATTGGCAAGACCATTTTTAACTGGCTTCTTTCAAAGTCAACAACACTCTGATATCTTGACAAGAAATCTATGCCAATTAAAACTTCAATACTGAGATTGTTTACAATTAAACATGGATGATCAATTAAATTACCATTAATGTTAAAGGGCAGCAAAGCTTCTTGCTTCACCGTTTTCGACACCTTGCCAGTAGCACAAATTATTCTTAGTCCTGATACCCCCATTACTGTAAGCTTGTCCTTACCAGGTAATGCATCAAAGAAGGACTGAGATATTGCACTCACCTCACTTTCGCTGTCTAAGAGACAACGGACATTGATACCCAACATATTCAGTATTATTATAGGGTGGCTTATCCTAGGTTATACAGGTGGTTCCTCAAATTCATCTAATAGTTCCTTTTGGATTTGTCTCCAACTAAAGTGATCAACATCTGTCTTCATTACATTTAGGTCACAGTGTGTAGGGGTTTCCTGAATTACATTTTCAGCTGCCTTTTCCAGTCGGTCTATTAATTTAAAATCGAAACACCGCACGACTTCATTACATTTAGTTTGCTGAACATAACCCAAATTACTGTAGTCTGAGCGATTCTGCGTCTCCAGACCGGGCATAACACTAGTTACAGCTAAACCACTTTTACTATTTTCGTCGGGTCCCTTCTCAAGTGACAACTGGTCACAGCTACTGGGTTCATCGACCCTCAACAGCCTACCCTCTACATTTTCACTTATCTCCTGTCCTAAATCTATTAGTACATTATCAACATCTTGCACAGGCACTTTAGATAAGAGCACATCATCCTCATCGTAAATATAAGCATGAATTTCTTCTGCTTCTTCACCTGTCAATTCAGTATTTTGTAGCTCCTCCCTATCGTTACACTGCTGCGCCTTCTCTTTCTCTTCCCACTTAGAAAGCGTCTCTAACACGGTATCTATCAAATACTGTGAGTGATCTAATATTTCTGTTGTATCCTTAGATGCTACCGACTCTTCATCCACATGTTCAGTTTGAGTATTCTGATCTGTCTTACCAATTCCCTTAACTACTGGCTTAGAAAAAGTAACAGCCTGGTGAGCGCCAATGTCCTCATAGACGGGAACTAGTTTTCCTGCCTCGGCCTACTACTGTTTCCTTTAGTTTCATTATAGTTAACTGGCATAGCATTGCTTTCCGTTCTGTGGTTTACATGCATAATTTTGTTTGGCACCACATTACTGTCATTTGGATGCCATTGTTGGTTCTGATAATTATTTCCCCAATTCCTACCTCTCTTAGGATGGCGAACACCTACTGTTCTGATGTTTACATTGCCATTTTGCTCGTTCCTAAAGTTACTACTATTATTATTAGCATTTCTGTTATTACGTGCTTGCTCCTCATTGGCAGCAACACGTTCTACACGTTCCAGATACTCAATGAAACGATCCAGTTGTCTCTAGGGGCAGATATAATTCTAGTTTGCCAGTACCATGGCAGTTTGGCTTCAAGACCCAGTATTATCATTTCAGGTTTCAGCTTTTCGTCCAAATGTGATAAACGTGAAATCCATGACCTAGCAAACTCTTTAATAGATTCCTTGCCTGCATTGAAGCGTTTTCCACTCCAAAATTCTCTCAACACTTCATTTTGCTTATTACTAGATCAATATTCATTAATGAAAGCTGTTTTAAACTCCGCTAATGTTTTACACTTCAACATAACATCAGCTGACCAACGCATGGCGTCACCTGCTAAATGGCTTTTAATAAATGAGATTTTCTCTCGTTCAGACCAAGTTGGTGGAAACACATCTTCAAAATCGTTCCAGAAATCTAGCGGGTGGATATTTTTATCTGGATCGAACCGCAAGAACTGCCGACACCCGATAAAAGCGGCGTTTGCAGCTACAACTTGTTGTATACTACCATTACCAGAAGTTACTGAAGCTACTTTACTCTCAATGTTAGCAATGTTAGTACTAATATTTTCTACTTTCATTTCAACATTTTCTACTCTTTGTACAATATGAGAAGTATCAGTTTTGATTGCATCTACATCTGCTTGACATATGTTTACTTTTATATTAACATCTTTAAATCTATCTGAGCACAGTTCAGATTCCGCCTCGATCTTTTCTGTTAACTTGTGCTCCAGCTTCGCATCTTCCATTTGGAAGTCTCTGCGAACCTCAGCAACTTCTGATTTAACTGTTTTATACATTTCAGAAAACTGTTGAGCAACCTTTTTCTTAATATCCTCATGATTGTAATCAATTTTATAATTCAAACTGTCTAGATCCTCTTTCAACTTATTGCAACCAGCCTTGAAGGTATCGTCCATTACCTCCAATCGTTTATTAAAACTAGTTTGGCTGGCCACAATCTCATACTTTAATTCAGCATTATTGGATTCTAATTTATTGTCCATCGCCTCAAACCGTTTATTAAAATTTGTTTGGCTGGCCACAATTTCAGACTTTAATTCAGCATTATTGGATTCTATATTTTTTGTCCATTGCCTCAAACCGCATATTAAAATTTGTTTGACTGGCAGCTATTGCTTGTAATATAACATTTAGATCAACAGCCCCAGCATCTTTGGGTTGCTCACTAGCTGGCTTTTTATCACACTAAGTTGATGAAAAACTAGCTCCAACACCAGAATCATCAAAACTAAATGAAACTTCTGATTGATTAATCATATCTAACTGCTCCTTCTTAAACTCTACCATCTCTGATGACTGTTTCATTATTAATTCATCAGAGACACTATCATCCAATAAATTTACAATTTCTGCTTTCTGCTTTACTACAGGGGTCTCTATTATTGAATCATTGCCCCTTCCCACACTACTGTCAGGAGACAATATTTCATATTTCACCTTTACGTTACTACTTCCATGCATATTTACACTTGAACCGTTGTCTGGATTTACAGTTCCCTCAACAGACATAGTTTCTAATTTAAGTTTAAACTCAGTTTCTTTTGGCTGTTCCATCGCCGACAGTCTTTTAGTGCTGGTTAGTAAAATTTTTAACAGCTTTTCACTTAACTTAGTTCCTTCTGCACGACGTTGTCTGCGCGGCGTACCAGGATTACTGATGCGATGTGGCACGTTGAACTGCAGACGGCACTCCGACGGCTGTTGTGTGTTTGCGTGGCCCGTAACTGCAGGCGCGGGTCTGGCTGCTGCGGCGGACGACTGCGGTACGGCAAAACTGGCTTCTCGCGATGCCGGCAGCACCGCTAGACTCAGTGCCACCTCCGTCAATCCAGACGCGTAGTTAATCCAATTGCGTCTTCCACATGCACACGTAACACTTTCACTGTTCTATTACTCAGCTGCGTGTCGCATTCCACTCGCGAATCCGAATAGTAAAAAGAATCACTTTCACTTAGTAGATTCCCGGCCGATGCACCATATGTGGGGCGGCGAATAATTTGTTAAAAATAAATTGCTGTATAAATGCTTGCATGTTGAATCAGTTTCTGGCTTTTAGAATGTTGTTAATGCTGTCTTTCGCCGTTCTCAACACTGGCTCTCTATTTACATTTTAGCACCCAGAAAGTGATTTAACAAAACGTGAAGCCTGTAATTAGAGTTCCTAGTGCCCACTTCATCTGAGAATACCATTATAGCTGCAGCTTATAGCTCTGAGGAATTAGGAGATTGTCCGGGATTTCTAATCAAAAACGATTTTCCAAAATAGTTGAGTATATTCTGAAGTTCACTGATAAAAAACACAAGTAACCTTTCAACCTAACTAACAGAACAGTTCAGAGTCTAATGCGCTGATGCAACTATAAATGTCCGAATTAAATGTTAAAAAGAATGCTCGCCATAATTTGATGAGAGTATTTCATCAAACGCCACGCTAAATAATTGGTAGAATGTCTGTCCCGCGACGGCACGTGAAAATACGACAATACGCAAACTGAAGCTAGATAATGAAAATCATCCCAGAATTAACCCTTCACTTGAAATGATTTCATGGTTCCGCGTATCTCTAGTAACTTAATACGGCACCCGAGGCTGTTTGTAGCAGTGATACCGATGCGACGCGACTCCCGACACAGATGGCGTGTTATTCAGCGTCTGGAGAGAACTGGGGCCTTGCTTCCTCGCACAGCGTTCTTATATATAAAGCCAAGGTGCGGCCGGCTAAGGGAACGCCTGATCAAATCGGCTCTCCCGACTAGCCGCTGGGCTAGTAAAGCACCACTTCAAGTTACATAATAATTTATAGCTTCTTTTGCTGATGGCCGATGAAGCTCTTAATTGAAATGTGCATTCAGCACGCAGGTAAGTATTGATAATAAAAGTTTGACGTGGCTAAGTTAAATATTTTGGGCGAGAGAATTAATTTAATTACACTGCACGCAGCAGATGAGCTCTGAACTGGCCCTTTTGAGATCCGCTATCGCTATTATTTTATAGGTATTCAAAAGAAACTTTTCACATCTTCATAGTCATAGCGGACCTCCAACCTATTTAAATCTAAACATCCTAGCCTTATTTATTAGCCTACTTAATCTATCTTGCTTCCTTCAGTTTTGAGACGAAAACCACAAAATCATGAATTTCCACTAAAATCTTAATTTGTGAAATCCAAAGTACTGTTTTTATTAAATCATTATGAAAGATAAATCTGAATATAAATTTTGAAGTCTCTAGCTCTTTTCTGTTGCGCCAATGATTTTTTGAGAAAAGCGTCCAGATTTCGAAAATGGCTGAAGTTATCGAACTGATATTTAACACATATTAATTTAGTATTATTCCTGACATGCTAGAAGAGTTTTAAGTTCTTTGCTTGATTTTTAAGGTATTGCGCAACATTTATGACGTCAGAGCTAGTTACAGCAGACTGGCTGGCACACAATGGAAACTGATGTGAATTTACTACAGCATGAGTAGGCTGCTTCCCTACAACGTCAAACTTATAGCTGCCAGCACGTGTAAATGTATTTACTTACAAGGAAGTTGCGTGATGATGTTACAAACTTTCTAGGACGTCGGGTTAAGAATTAATGCAGCAGTCGGAGGTAAGCATTCCTATACCGCAAACGAACGAGTCGACAGCTATGAGCTAAAACCGATCTGATGACATTTGCATGCATGTACTGATTATTGCTGAGATTGTAGGATAGGCAACTTTCAGAGGTGTTAGTATGGACCAAAACAAGAAAATTATCTAGTAAACATGGGATCTAAATTGCACACCGTATCTGAGGAGCTATGATTATTTGTTCAATTGAAGAGATGTGTTTCAAAGAGCGTATATGAACAAGTGCTCATAGCTCCTCAAGTATTCAATTTAAAGTGGTTGTTTAGTGGATATTTTATCTTCTTTGGCCGATACTACCTCCTCTTAAGGTTGACCACTCTACAATCTTAGCAACAACAGTACCAGTACACTTATTCCACTGTGAGGTATCAGAACGGTTTTCGTTTATACGTCTCAACTCGATCGTTTCCAGAACAAGGACTGTTATCTCAAAGTGATGCATTTATCCCTCTCCATCATCCTCGACAGTTTCTAACATCATCACAGCATCACCCCTGCATATACGAGGTGTGAAAGTAAAGTAATGAGACTAACTTTCTTTGCAAAATGTGGCAACCCTGCAGGCTTGCGTAGGTACAATATCTTTGACCTTGGTCTATAACTGCTTCTAGACCAAGAGGCACATCAATTCAACTGCTCCATCGTGAGTTGTGCTGTAATAAGTTAACATATGTTTGTGCCTCTCGTCACGGAAATGGAACCGCATAATATTGCGCAATAGTATAGATGAGGTTACGTCAAGAGCTGAAGTCTTCGTTGGCATAAAATGTTTAGTGAAAGCAGAGCGACCATCAACCTCACGGACCGATGTAAATTTGGCCAGGGTGCATGAACGTGTACGATCTGATCGAAGAGTATCCGTGAAAATGATTGCAGAAGAACTGAACATCAATCGAGAAACGGTTCGTCTAGTAATAACTGAAGATCTTGGTATGAGAAAGATGGTGTAAAACGCGCCATCCCATACCGCTCCGTCAGTACAGCAATTTTTAACCTCGAAACAATTTTCAGTACTACCGCAGCCACCTTATTTGCCAGATATCACTCTGTGCGACTTGTTTTTATTTGCAAGGGTCAAAACTGCGGTCAAGGGACACCATTTTCAAACAACACAAGATGTCCAAAAATCTGTGACAAGGGTCTTGGAGAATATTACAGATGATGAATTCCAGAAATGTTACCATCAATGGCAGAAGCACTGGAAAACGTGTGTGCAGTCAGAAGGGAACTACTTTGAAGAAGACAACACTAAATTTGACCAAAACGGTAAGCAACATTTTTTTTTCACTTCAGTCTCATTACTTTATTGTCGCACCTCGTAAATGCATTTATGGTAGCCGGCGCCCATAACTTTGACGCCCTGAATTGTCATTGGATGACGTTTCGCATGTAACCTCCCCATTCCTAATCGGCGTACTGGATTGCGATGTAAGTGACGGTTATCTCATATGCCTAATGAAATTCTACAGGGCGTAATGCTGTTGCTACTGCAGGAAAATAACACAGGTTATTTGGAGGAAAGAGTACAACAGACCCTTCTGAAGGAAGAATCTATTCTAAACGTAAATACTGACGATAATTTTGGAATGTGTGGAATATAGGGCAATCGCTCACGAACCACAGAGGAGAGCTCTCACGTAATATTTACTAAAGAAATTACTCATAATACAAAGAAAACGCTGGTTAGCTAAGAAGGGGATAATTAAACGGTAGCCAGCCCACTAGGGCAATGTATCTCCAGAATCTTAAGAAAGGTAATGCCAAAGAAATTTAAGCAAACACTCACTGGCGTGGCAACAGAAGGTTGTCAGAAGGTTGTCACGCTTTTCCACAGCACAACAGTTCACGAGAAAAGAAATGAGTCAGAAAACACTGCGTTTGGAGTTGATTGTTCTGAAAAACTAAATTTTGAAAATGAAGTTAAATGGAGTTACTGGTTAAATATGTGGCTTAACTACTGTTATGTAAAAAACGACCTTCTGTAACCTCATTGTACCGGAATGCATTTAAAAAAAAAAAAAAAAAAAGGCGAGCAATTTACGTTTGATTACTGAAAGATTGAAGTGAATTTAGTTTAAGCAAATGAGCAACTGATTTTGCGTTTAAAATAAGAACAATAAAATACATACAAGACCAGCAGAAGTCACTCGCTAAGCTAAATACGGAATAAATGAAGTTGTGCACTCTTAATGCGTGCTGTATCTTTAGTTATTAGATTTGCCAGTGAAATTTTACATAACTTTAAGTGAATGAAATTAATAATCAAAACTGCAAATTATTTAGACCTCTATCATGCAATGCAAGAATGAACATTAATAGTTTATCAGTTTTCATATTCTTACGACACTCGGTGACTGCATGGAAAGGAAAGGAACCCTGTCTGGTAATAATGTCTGAGGACAGTGACAACACAGGTGCCCTACAAGTTTCAACTACTGCAAGTTATTATTTAGTCACACATCGTGAAAGAAAATCAACTGGGTAAAGCCTCTGCATTACTATATGTGTCACTTGACAGTCTTACGACGTTGTAGCTGTGCGGACGACGAAGAATGTAGCCAACGACAATGCTGAACTGCCACTGTTGCTGCTGCTACTGTCTGAGAACCCCGAGTCGTCTCCAGAGCCACGGATAATTATGGGGCTGGTAATTGAATTGCTGCTTCCTTCGCCTGTCCACTCCTGCCGTGCTCTGAATACTCGCGGGTTAACGAATCAGGCTCGTGTACACTGGCGCGAGCATGACGGCACACCGCGTCTGCAAGTGCTTCCAACAAACACTTTCGCACTCTTTGTCACTTACTCAAAGTTATCTTAATAAAAGATAATATGACTGTTGTTATCCATTAAAAGTTTTGCTCGCTGGTAGTGAAAGCTTTCTGACAGGCTTTGTAAACTTTCAACATTTCGTAAACTTTGACCGCAAGACTTCAACAGCGAGAATATGTTGCAAAATCTGAAGCGAGAAAGTAAATTGAAAGTGCGTAACTGGTTCCCTGTCTCATTAAATATTCGTAATGGCGACAATATTCTCTGAATTGAACATTCAATTAGTAAAATATTAAAATGAAAAATTGACAGTGGAAAAGTTCCATGTTCCTCTTTTTATTATTTAATTTTGGCTTACCTATTTCACAATGGAAACACCTTGACACTGATCTTGTCTTGAAAGCGCGTTGCATTTGCTGAGCTACAATTAACTAATGAGGTGTGCCCTGTGCAAAGAGCTCTCTTTGAAAAAAAGCGCAAGTTCTTTCCTTATCAGTAAAACAAAATAATCTCAGTAAACAAGCATGGACATACAATGACATCTTCAGTGAAAAACTATGTGTGAAATGTCGGTTACAAAAAAATGTATCTGCCTTATGCAGTCAAGGATTAATGTTTTTCTGCTTAAAAATGTGTTACTTACTGTGAAACACATCTACAATAACTGTATCTAAAAACGGTACTTTCTGCATGATTCTATAAGCTCATCGAACTACTGTGAAGGATAGTAGAGGAAAAGGAAGAAATGGGTTCATTTTGTTGTACATAGCATGTTATTTGTTATTGTTCGAAGAAATATGTTATAACGGACTCAGACGTGAGTGTGTCAAACACAACAAACTTTGTACCCTTAATGGTATCCAAACTACATAGGCACTGACTAGGGATCTTATCTAGGAAATATCTTACCAATTTCGTCCAAATATGTGTCAGGTGGAAGGTAAGCAATAAAGAGCTGCTGTACAGAGATGACTGCTAAACGTCATGGAATAAATAGAAATCATGGGATAGAAAGTGGTGTTGCCTTGCTACGAAAAACAACTGTTAAATTAGGAACATCGACACTGGTAGAACCTAACATAAGCACAGTGAACAAACATTTATCAACAGGCAAAAAAAAAATATATATATATATATATATATATATATATATATATATATATATATATCGTTTGCAACATCTCGACAAATGAATTGTAGCACCTTCTCCACAACCTTAACGACAACCTCCTTTCTCAATGCATACGAAATCCCTTTCTCAGGCAAAAAAATTACTAAATCTGAAAAATAATAAAGTGTGAATAATAAGCAAATCACAAGTTCCCTAACCATGCTCAAATATTCCCACAAATCATCAACACATTGCTTAAAAATTTATCACATAGGGCTACTTTACTGTATCAAAGTGATATACGTCATCATTCATTTTCAAATCAATATAAATGTATCTCAGAAATGTTGTCTTTGCTGTAATACGACTCAGTAGTTCTCTGTGAAAGTAGCGAATTCTTCCAACATTTTAACAACTCATTCAAAGAAATATTACGTGATCTGCTCAAGTGTCCAACCTCATTTACATTTACCTGTAAATTCCGTTACATAACACTTATAAGTAGGCTGTTTAGGTTTTTATGTTGGCAATGCCACGTAGCGCTCTGTATGAAAATCACTGACTGTGATGTGTGCAATCTGTGGCTAGTTTGAATTGTTGGAATATTTGCTATTGTAGTGTTGGCAAGCTGGATGTGAACAGAGCGTAGCGTTGTGCATTTGGAGGTAAGCCGCCAGCAGTGGTGGATGTGGGGAGAGAAATTGCAGAATTTTGTGAGTGGACGATCTGAACGTGTGTCCGTCAGAAAAAGGAAACTTGTAAGACTGGATGTCATGAGCTGCTATACATATATATTATGCCTTTTGGGCACTATTAAGGTAAATACATTGTTTGTTCTCTATCAAAACCTTTCATTTGCTAACTATGCCTATCAGTAGTTACAGCCTTCAGTAGTTAGAATCTTTTATTTAGCTGGCAGTATTGGCGCTCGCTGTATCGCAGTAGTTCGAATAACGAAGATTTTTGTGAGCTTAGTGATTCATGGAAGGTATCTATTATTGTCAGTCAGGGCCATTCTTTTGCGGGGAATATTGAAAGTCAGACTGCGTTGCACTAAAAATATTGTTTGTCAGTTTAGTGTTGATCAGAATGAGTAAAGAGAAAAATGTCTGAATACGTTCAGTTTTGTTCACCTGTTCGAAAATCAGATATCATAGAGGTTTACCTGCACAGTCATTCTAAATTTTTCTATGAGGATGTTTCACACTGTCTCCTTATAAGAAAAATTATTACCTTGTTCTTGTACTTGTTTTACGTGTTCATCATATTTTACAGCTCTGTTTCATTTTATTTTGTTCTCCTGATTATATCTCTAAAAACAAACTGCATGACGCATAATGTTTGGAATATGCAGTAATCAGCAGTAGTGAAGCAAACTGTATCAAGACATGCATCTGAGGCTGAAGTACAAGAAATTGTTCACTTTGCATCATCAAAAAAATCTAAATCTACTCTCTAAGACTCCCACTTACATCTAACAAGATAAATTTTAAGTTGCACATATACAGGTAGATATAAAAATTTGTTATAATTCTACATGCGTACAAATGGTCCAAAATGTCACAGAAAAATACTCTTGCTGGCTACATTCCCTCCCCATCAATGGGTGTGGACAGTATAAATAGTATAAAAGCACACATTATTCGTGAAACTATTTCACACTGGAAATGTGGTGTACGCCAAGGCTAATTAGTCTGTAATGATTCCACCTGAGAAGCGTTGGATTGACAAATTCGGCGAATGTGATAAGGAACACTGCAAGGTAAAAAGAATTTTCTGAAGGTGTGTCTACATTTGTGTGACTTTCGGTGTAGACGATCCAAGTCTCTTTCAGCTATCTGGAAACATCTGCCTCTGCATTTTGTCTTTTGAAGTCGTTTTTTCTTCTCTGTTGCATACCTGATATTTGCTAGTATAGTGTCTGCTATTTGAAGATGTCGTAAGCATCTTGGCTTAGGAATTGCTACAGGTGGTCTAATTCTGTCTGGTGGTAGTTCGTTTTTAACGCTTAATAAGGAGAAAGTAAGGTGGAATCGTTCGGGAAAGAAGTTATGATAGTCCGATAAATATTAAAGTATTTATCCCATTCTCTCTGTTTATTGCGATAATAAAGTCTACATAATTTTCCAATATCCTTAATGATCTTATCAGATGGATAGGATGAGGCATGGTAGTGGGGTATAAAAATTGGTTTGATCTTTTTACTGTCAGATGTACGAACCCAAAAACGTGATCTAAATTGAGGTCAGTTGTCAGAGATTACTTTGTCAATATGTCCCACTTATCCGAAGAAGCTCTTAACAAATGCCACTGACACAGTTCTGACAGTTGCTCTCCTCAATGGTGTGAACGAACGAATTTGGAAGTAAGCACTGTAACCACAAAATTGTACGAATAACCTTGTCTACTAGTCGTACGAGGTCCACACAGGTCAACGGCTGCTAAATGACATAATTTAACAGGATTGATAGATTACAGGGCATAACTGAGCTAAGTATGAAGTAGTTGATGTTTTAGCCTTTGGAGATAATTTACATTCCTCCAGAACTCGTCGAATTCGTTTTTCCACATTGAAAAAGCAAGAAGTTTGTCGAAGAACGTAAAAATATTTTCGTGATTCATAGTGTGCCTAGCCTAGATGAAGGTACCAAGTCTCTTAAATAAGTCTTCAGGAATACAAAAACCGTATGTAGTACTGTCAGGTGTCAAATGTTTGAAAATAATGTTGTTCCGTACAAGGCAAAACAGTCTAACTGAAGCGATGGTTTTGTCACACCACTGTTGCTTGATGATTTTACGTATCGGATCTTTGTTTTGTTCCCTTGCTATGTCACTTAAAGCTGATGAAACTTAATTTTCGAATGCTGTCTGTAGATGAGCCAGTTTATATTCCTCCAAGAGATATTGATAAAGCATTTTCTATATAATATTTTACGCCAGGAATGTATACAATGGTAAACCTAAATTGTTGTAAATAAATTGTCGATCTTATAAATCCATCCTGAGAAAGTTTAGCTGTCATGAGAAATTTTGTGGCTCGGTGGCCAGTGTCAACTTGAGTGTGCTTTCCTCATAAAAAATGTCGAAATTTAGCGAAAGCCCAAATTACTGTCAATCCCTCGAGCTCAGTGATGGAATAATTACGTCCAGTAATAATAACACTCGACTTGCAATTACGATACTTTTTTGAACAATAATCCCATTTTCTTCCACCTCTTGGAATATATATACGCCAATTGCCGTCTCTGAACTTGCCGTAGCCAAACAAAAGTCACGAGATAGGTCAGGATATGAAAGTTATGGTGTGTCCAGCAAAGCGTGTTTTAAAGTGTAAAATTCCTTTTGAGCCTGTTCGTCACAGCGCCAGTTTGTATTTTTACCAATAAGCTGACATAAACGTAAAGTGTTCAGAGCGTTGTAATTAATGAAATGACGAAAGGAACTTATGAGTCCAAGATAATTGTCATTTGGCGTTTAGTTGTTGGAATAACATTATCTCGAACGACCTGAAGTTGGTCTAGATCAGGTCTTATCCCAAAGCTGAAATCGTATGTCCACAAAAAATTGATTGATGTCTTTTCCAATTCCTATTTATTTAGACTGACAAGAATACCGTGCTTTGAAAAAAATTTCTAAGAGTGAGTTTAAAGTGATACTGGGTTTGTGTCACGTTTTTTCTACATTGAGCGTGTCATCCACTTATGTAGTGACTCTGTTCTTCAATTCTCCAGGTAAAATTGAGTTTAATCATCTGTTAAATCTTGCTTAAGAAATACTCGAGCCGAAAGGGACCTTGCAAAATTGCTAACAGGATCCAGTGCAAAGAAACGCTGTGTATTTGTGACAGTTTGGGTGCCGTTCAATTTGCCAAAAACTGGACTTCAAATCGAGAGAGGAAAATACGGTAACACCATGAAATTTCAGTGACAATGCGTCTAAGGTTTGTGGTCTATCGGTTTCTGGTAAATTCGTCTCGAAGTCAGCACAAGTCTGAGAGATCCGTCTTTCTTTTGTACCATGTGGAATGGACTGTTGTAAGGGCTAGCTGCTGTTTCAATTATGCCTTGCTGAAGCGTGGATTCAGTCTTCCGTTTCAATTTATACACGAATGGAATAGTGCAATGTCTTCCTACTAAGTCTACAGACGTTAAAGTAACCTCTGGAGTGCCACAGGGGAGTGTTATGGGACCATTGCTTCACAATATATATATATGACCTAGTAGATAGTGTCGGAAGTTCCATGCGGCTTTTCGCGGATGATGCTGTAGTATACAGAGAAGTTGCAGCATTAGAAAATTGTAGCGAAATGCCGAAAAGATCTGCAGCGGATAGGCACTTGGTGCAGGGAGTGGCAACTGACCCTTAACATAGACAAATGTAATGTATTGAGAATACATAGGAAGAAGGATCCATTATTGTATGATTATATGATAGCGGAACAAACACTGGTAGCAGTTACTTCTGTAAAATATCTGGCAGTGTGCGTGCGGAAGGATTTGAGGTGGAATGATCATATAAAATTAATTGTTGGTATGGCAGGTACCAGGTTGAGATTCATTGGGAGAGTCCTTAGAAAATGTAGTCCATCAACAAAGGAGGTGGCTTACAAAACACTCGTTCGACCTGTACTTGAGTATTGCTCATCGGTGTGGGATCCGTACCATATCGGGTTGACGGAGGAGATAGACAAGCTCCAAAGAAGAGCGGCGCGTTTCGTCACAGGGTTATTTGGTAACCGTGAGGGCGTTACGGAGATGTTTAGCAAACTCAAGTGGCAGACTCTGCAAGAGAGGCGCTCTGCATTGCGGTGTAGCTTGCTGTCCAGGTTTCGAGAGGGTGCGTTTCTGGATGAAGTATCGAATATATTGCTTCCCCCTACTTATACCTCCCGAGGAGATCACGAATGTAAAATTAGAGAGATTCGAGCGCACACGGAGGCTTTCAGACAGTCGTTCTTCCCGCGAACCATACGTGACTGGAACAGAAAACGGGAGGTAATAGTGGCACGTAAAGTGCCCTCCGCCACACACCGTTGGGTGGCTTGCGGAGTATAAATGTAGAATGTAGATGTAGATGTAGTATTGCGCGGTTTCACCTGAAACTCGTAGAGAAATCCCCTAATGGTTCCTGGAATGTTGTCAAAAATATGAGCATGCGCTTAGCCGGCCGCGGTGGTCTCGCGGTTCTGGCGCTGCAGTCCGGAACCGCGGGCCTGCTACGGTCGCAGGTTCGAATCCTGCCTCGGGCATGGGTGTGTGTGATGTCCTTAGGTTAGTTAGGTTTAAGTAGTTCTAAGTTCTAGGGGACTTATGACCTAAGATGTTGAGTCCCATAGCGCTCAGAGCCATTTGAACCATTTTTGAGCATGCGCTTGAAGAATGTGCTGTAATAGTTGTTTGTAGTGCTCAGATACAGCTTTCCAACTGTTTACTTTAGTCTGTATTACCTCTAAAATGTTTATAGGCGATTCGTCATCATCATTTACATCAGAAAAGTCTGTGTTACTTAACTGTTTGACGTACCAATCAGTGATATTGTTTGAACATAAGAAATGTAGTTTATCGCTGTCCGATCCTTCTCTCGATAAGTTTTGTTCAAAGTTTGTCGAATTCGGAGCATCGTTGTATAAATCGACATGCACGAATTGTTGAAATCCAGTAGCGTTTTGTGTTTATACATGAAATCGGTATCCAATATTGCTTCAGTTATAAGTAGAGATACAAACAAAAGTCTGCGGAAAAAGTGTGACCTTGTACCATGAATTCTGTATCTTTTTGTGATTTGATATCAATTCCTTTTCTGCAACAGCACCTTTTATTTTCGTGTTGTGTGAGGGTAAAGTAGGACAAGATTCGTCCGAATTACATTTACTAAATGCTGAATCTTTGCTAAGGTGTCGGTAGAGCCTTAGACTAAAACTTCATTTAAAATATGTTTTCTGTGTTTCTGTGTGTTGGGTGACGAAACTTCAACTATCCGTACTGTTGTCTGTTGTTCCGGATTACTCGGACAACGCTACTGTTGATGGAAACGGTTGGTTCATTTAAAGAAACATTTTGTTGGTTATTAATGTTTTCTCGTTATTCCTGTTCCAGTGAAAGTTATTTTGATTCTGATAATGTTGCCTATTGTCGTGTGCGTTCTGATGGTATGATTGTTTCCTGTGATTGTGTAAATTGCTACTCCTCTGTAGGTAATTATTTCTTGAATTCTTATTTTGTGTGTATGTGTGTGTGTGTGTGTGTGTGTGTGTGTGTGTGTGTGTATGTGTGTGTTTGTGCCTGTGGCAATGACTCTTGTGAGGAACAGTTTTTGTTGCCTCCTGTATTGAATGTCTGCCTTTTGTTGCGACGAAAATTATGATTCTGCCGGTACTCTGGTACTTTCTCTGATATGATCCATTACAGTTCTGGTTATTATAATTTTGGATTCGTTATCGTCTAACATTGCCAAAATGGTTTCGTCTGTTGTTAAATGACGATGACTGACCTCTGTTATGTCTGTCCTCAAAGTTGCGGTTCGTGTGTGAAAAATAGTTATTCTTGCACTGCGTGTGAGACTCCTCAATCTCTAGTAATCGTAAAACATCCAGGAATGCGTGAATATTATCTTTTTGATTTCCTGTCAATAGCTAAATGCGTAATGAGCCAGAAAGTTTAGAAGTGTAAAGCTGGATTAACGGTGATGGGCTCTAGGGATCTAACAAGGGTTGTTTTTGTTGTACTATGTGTTATAAAATTGTGTGGGCTTTTAAGATAGCGAGTTTTTAAAGTTTAATAAATGTAGAAGTTTATTCTTGATACCACACTGTCTCAGGCCGGTATTGCAAGGATTGCGCTTTGAAATTCATCAACTGAAAATCATTGTCGTGCAGTCGGTCTCATTCTCATTCCTGGTCCTCCTTCCAAAAAACTGTAAATAAATTATAATTTGTGTGTGACTGTCCAAGTAGCTGATGAAGAAAAACTAAATTGCTAGACCCAGTCTAGCTGATGTAAGTCGTTTGCTCCCTTTCTAAAAACTATAAATTTCCTTACAGATTAAAGGTATTTGTAGTCAAAGTTGACTTGTCTCTGTGTGTCGTAAGAATTTTATCTACTGGAGTAAGTGCGAGAACGTTCGTGTGTTTGTAGAAAGTCTCTTCCTCTCATTTGCTTAAATGTTCCTGCTGGGTATTTTTCATTTCGCGTTCGTTATAGTTTTCTGTGCAGTTAGGAGTACAATCCAGAGAAATTAAAGTCTTTTCAATTTCTACAAGATGAGCGTGAATTTTATTCACTTTTTGCTTGTGCTCTCTGTGAAGAGCCATCTATGCTTTTTTAAAATTGGCTAACGACTGATACTCCTGTCTCTGTAAAGAGTACCAGTTGGGTTCCATCTGACAGGTTATCTGCGTTTACCTGTGAGTGAGTTACTTTACTTGAAAGGTCATCAACCTGAGCTTTAAGTGTCTCGCGCTGTTCCTTCATTGTAGCATCGTTCGTTTTTGTTCAACATGTGCATAACTTCTTCTGTAATTTGATCGCGACTGCGCTACCAATTACCTTTTTGACCTTAGCAATAATTAAATCATTGTCTTGGTGGTATGTGTCGGTGATTGCTTTAAGCCTCTCGTCTACCTCAGCCTCTCTTTGCGAAAATCGTTGTTCTAACTGTGTCTGCGTGTGTTGCTGCAATTTCTTCGATCCTAGAAGTTAAATTCTAAATTTCCCTTTTAATTTATTTTCTTGGATTCCTTTCAAGTTATTCTGCGTTTTCCTTTATTTGCTGCTTCCTTTTGACCACATCTGAGTAAACTGTCAAATTGTTTTGCCACTGCTTTTTTATTTTTATTTTTTTGTGTTAACTGCTGAAGCAGAAGAAAAGGTTCGTTATTATTCGAGGAGTTCGTAGTGTTTGTTGAGTGATAAACCAGTTGTATGACTGTAGTAATGGAAAAATTTTCCAATGTTTGACTGGCTGTGGTTTTCAACGGAGATGAATTTGCAACATTTAATCTGGAATTCTGACGTTCAAATTTGCGAAAATGTTGTTATGTGGATTTTGTATGTGTCTGATTCATGAGTGTCGGTATTAATTGTACTCTATCTGGACGGGACGTAACAGCGTCCTGCATTTCTGCATCTAAATTAAGCTCACTGTTATCAGTAACTATATGAAACGAAATTACGTTATTGTTCTCTGCTGAATTTGGCAAATCAGTTTTCCGCCAGTTGATTGTGGTAGGCGGCTTACTATTTCCAGTGCAGCGCGGCGTGTTAGCAAAAAAAAATAATAATAATAAATTAATACAATTGTCGGTACCGGTTTGAATTACCGCGGTCGACGGTTTAACATCTGCGTGTGCTTGTAGGCTGAATAAGGAAAGTAGGCTTGACTCGGCTTGATGTAACAATTTATTAACGAAGCCCTGCGGGCAGAACAGACCATAGTGCACTGCAGTCAATAACTCGAGCGAAGGCGGGAAAAAAGTTCAGTACGGTAAATTATTCCGTATCTAACACTTGGATTCACGCTTTTTGTCAAGGAGCAGAACCGAAATCAATAATCAAAGAGTAAAGAGTAAATTCACGCTTTTCGTCAAGGAGTATAGCATGGAACAGATATCAACAATCAAAGAGTAAATCACAGACCAAATGTCGCTTGTGGATAGCGTCTCTCGCATCCAGCGGGAAAGTTTCGTGGCACTGTACTTGCAAACACCCGCGCATGTCACGGCGCTGGACGATGACAGAAGTCGCCACAACAATGTTCAGATCAAATGATCAAAAATACAACTGTTGGTCTGTCTGATAGGTGGAAAGAAATATATTTTTTAGTAAATGGCGTAGAGACAAAGCACAATTATTAATAATGTAAGAACAGAGCGGTGCACTTATCTAACTGCCCAGATTCCCTGACGCCCTATCCTTGCAGGAATGACAACATGTGAAAGATATCTTATAAAATAATATGATTGTCGTTATTCATTAAAAGTTTAGGTTGCTGGCAGTGTAAGATATCTGTAAGGCTACGTAAACTTTAAACATAGGAATTCGTAATCTTGGGACGTAAGAAAAAATGTAGCAAAATCTGACTGCGAGAAACTAACTTGAAATGCCTATCTGGTTCCCCGTCCGCTTAAAACATCGTAGGGGCCAAAATACTGTCTGGATTCAGCACTGAATCATTAATCTTTTAAGCTGATAAATTGACTCTTGAAAAAGTCCATGTTCCCTTTTTTTATCATTCAATTTTGGCTTACTTGTAGCGCAATGGAAACACCTTGACACTGCTCTGTCTCGAAAGCGCGTTGCATTTGCTGAGTCACAATTGAGATGCCTCTCGTGCAATACGCTCTCTTTTTAAGAACAGGGCGAAGCATACTTGGTTCATAACATATATGAATAAGTGAAAAACATTACTCACATTTTGGCATGGACAAAAAGATTAGAAAAGTTATATATTAAAAATTATCTCTTTCTTTGCTTAACAAACATTACTATACAAAAAATAAAATTCTTGAGTGGACAAACGTAGACAGTCTTTAATGTGGAATGGGATACTTCCAGAAACGTAATTCGTGAAAGTGACATTAAATATTAACCAGTTATTCCCACCCACAAAACTATGCATGGCTGTTTATCTCTCCCTCACGAGTTCCCGGGTCAGGGATTGTCATCTGCCTCGAGATGACTGGGTGTTTGTGTTGTCCTCTTCATTTCACCATCATTCATGACAGTGGCGAGACTGGACTGAGCAACGGTTGGGAATTTGTACGGGCACTGATAGCCGCGCAGATGAGCGCCCCACAAACCAATCATGATCATAATCATTATTTCTCTCTATACTCAAGTCTCTGGATGTCTGAACCAAGAATGCGTAACTACAAGCTGCAACAATAAAGTACAAATTCTTGAACCAATTAGCTTGAAGTAAATCCTCTTCTGTTACTCATTAAAATATTCGTCTCAAAATGCTTCAGTCGCTTTCCTCGTCTCAAATGACAAATCAATAAATCAACATGTTTCACATCCTCAGAATATGACTACAACCGTACCTCTCGGCCGGCGCTAACTACTACTGATGACACACCCACATCCTATTACTGCCTCAAAGCATCTTACGATTAACAGTGAGCAACATCTCCCGCGTATCTTGCAAAGCAGATATGACTGAAGCAAGCCTTCACGTGGCACAGCATCTCTGATGAAACGGCGCGCTTGTAATTTCAAGCAGTACTAAGGCGCTTACGCGCTCGTGACATCCAAATATTAGGAAAATGCCCATGGAATTATCTACATCCCCCTATCGACTCCTCTCTACAAATCACAGAAGATTGTAACAGGAATTTCGGAACATCCTGTATAAATAACAACAAATTTTTCATCAAAAGCAGTTAAATATTTCAGAAATTACGTAAAATGGAAATGAACACCTTCTTCTCTTGCAAAGGAAACTCTCCATCACACCCCTCCTCAGATTTAGTGGTGAATTGGCCCAGTGAATAGCCTGCCAGAAATGTACACAGAAGAAGCATAAAAACAGGAAGAAGGTATACTAGAAGAAGCAACTTCGAAACAGCAAATTTTCCAAGGTCAAGCTGTGCACAGGGAGGCGACGAATTTGCAAGAATCACGGTGTCAATGATGTGTGGTCATGGTGTTGGACGTCAAACTGGGAGATCCGTGTTCAAGCACACATCGTGCACATTTTTTTTATTTAACAAAATTATGAACTTCCCTTCCGATCATTGTTGTCTGTTCCGGTCATTGGCGTGTCTGTTCAGTTGTCGTGCTATGCATTGGTTATGGAATAGGAGTGGTAACCTAACGTGACCTAACCTAACGCATGCGATGTCTCAGTTCATTCATCGTTGTTGGTAACGGAGATACGGTCGTGTCGGGTGACCTTGGAGGCCAGTAATGTAACACTGAAACATTTGGTCCAGTGCGACCGATACATCTAGATGGCGCTGCCATAGGTCAAACGGATATGAACTGCGTTTTTTAAAACGCCACACTTCCAGGTGCCAGTTTGGCGGTGCCCCATCCTAATGGTAAATGAAGTCGTTCGAATCAGGCTCCAACTGTGGGAAAAGAAAGTTCAGAAGCGTATCTGCGGGCTCCTTGTGAAACTGTGGCGTATGCGTTCGACTACTGTGTCACACACTCGGGGTCGGGCCGGCCATTTGCCTTTCCACAAACAACCAGTTTCTCGTAATTGTTCATGTCGTTGTCTAATGCTCTATGCTGTAGGAAGATCCACACCATACCTAGTACGAAAGTCACGCTGAACAGTTATTATTGACCCGCACGAAACACAAAACACTCTCTGTTGTCCCGACACCATTTTTACTAGAGCTGAAGTGGGCGCACACCGCTGCTGCCTAGTGGGGACAATGTAAATCTCGGAAGTTTGCTGTTTCCAACAGAATGTTGTTCGGGCACATATCTCAAATAACATAATAGTTACTATTCCTTTAAATCGGGTGATTCCTTTTGATACATACTATTACAGTCGGAAGTACTTGTGACGAATTTTGAGAGGAAGCGAGATGCCGCGTAGACCTCTCACAGAATTGAAAACAACAATAAAGGGTGTGAACTACATTACAACAAAGGAATTCAAGAGTGATAGCTTGCAATAGGGAACGTAAAAGTCGTAGCATCTGGCACTTGTTTAGAACAAGTAGGTGGTACGCACTTCTGGAGGCCCCCCCTTCTTTACACCTCACTGCTGCAAACGGACGTTCAGTACAGCGAACAGACACGTCAATGACCGGACGGACAGCTCATAATTTTGTGAGAAGACAAAAAGTGGAGCAGGAGGGAGATTTTGACACAGATTTTACCTTTCGCAGTTCATCACCGTGACTACATAACCACGACGCCGTGGCTATTTATTTACGTGTTGCACATCTTGGGAGCTTGGACCGTTAACTGTTTCGATTTTGCTAGTTTTTCACCGTTCAGTACACCTTCTTTCTCTTTTCGCGCTTGATCTGTGTTCAGATTTTGAGGGGCTATCTTACCACGGAATCAGAGAGGGAGCGGAGGGGGGTGGGGAGGGGGCTGTGGGGGGTTCGATGAGCGATGATGAGTTACCCTTGTTAGTATTTATCAGTGGAATAGCATTTAGAAATTTGTGTTACATGGCAATGTCAAAGTAGTACATATTTTAAAGAGAAAAAAAACACATCTATGTCCACTATATGTATAATAATAAGCACTCCGCCTTCAGGCCACGAGTGGCCTACCGGGACTATCCGACCGCCGTGTAATCCTCGGTGGAGGATGCGGATAGGAGGGGCGTGGGGTCAGCACACTGCTCTCCCGGTCGTGAGATGGTATTCTTGACCGAAGCCGCTACTATTCGGTCGAGTAGCTCCTCAATTGGCAACAGCGCATGGCGGCCTGGATGGTCACCCATCCAAGTGCCGACCACGCCCGACAGCGCTTAACTTCGGTAATCTCACGGGAACCGGTGTATCCAGTGCGGCAAGGCCGTTGCCCACTATATGTATAATACGTCATATATTTGGATTATGTCATGTCCCGCGTATTGTCTTACATCGGACGGACGCTAACCGTTTCGGTTTCCATCACAGGTCATTTTATTGATATAAGATGGACCGCGGTCTGCGTGGCGAGTGTTACGCAGTGGTAGCACCATCGCTTGCGTCATCGAATTGACTTTTCCGTCTAGTGACGTACCGTGACAGCAAAATTTTACACAAAGCTGCAAGAAATAACCGGCGCCGCAAGTGTTTTCATAGTTTTTGTGATTCTCAATGGTTGTGGACATGAATAGCAAAAACTGCTTTTGTTTTATTAAACTTTCGCCGAATAAAACGGAAGCTACTGTGAGTTCTGTCCCGATACACCTACTTGTATGATTTTGTGGCAACAGATTAATAAATCAATGTCGCCAACATAAGTATTTTCATTGGGCACTGGGCTACGACAAACAGCACCGCTATCTCAGCTGCCTGGGATATTTCATTCCTAATCTGCTCTTTTACTGCGTCGTTTAATTCTGTTTCTCTCTGATCACTTAGGTGAGTCTGAACATTATCTTGCCGTCTAGGCCAACCCTGTGTGAAATTTTATTGTACGAGTCCTAATGCATTTTTAACAGCATATACTGAGCTACTCTGTTTGGAATGTATTTCTGTAATAGTCTGCTTTTTTGCTTCTTTAATTCTGTTCCTAATCTTCCTGTAATCTGATTTCCTTTACCTTTAAAAATTTATCTGTTTTCTTTTAGTGGTCCATGGAAAGATCTTTAACTCGGGTCAATACCCGCTCAAGGGTGGATTTCAAAGTCTCTTGCTGCAGTTGCTAAGGGCTAAGGTTTTCAGTCAGTTTTTCTACAGATTCAGGAATACCTCTATAGGTGTTTTTCAAGCCTGAAATCTATTTAGTTATGGTTTTTAATTTTTCAGGTTTGTGACGTGTCCACTAACCTATGCGACCTCACTGATCAAACTCTCTTGTTGTTTCTTAATAGCACAAAAATCATTCATTAGTCAACTTACTGATCACATTACCCACAGTATACAGTTTCTGTAATGTAAGTGCAATTACATCTGTTGTCGCATTAATAGGCTCAGCAACAGTTCTGTTTGTAGTCGGTGATATAAATTCACTCGTTGCAGCTATAATCATCACTGAAAAAATTAAGTACTCTCTTAAAAACAACTGATGATCAGTAATCCAAGCTGCGTCTCATTAACTGCTTATATCCGCCATGTTGCGGTTCCTTCACAAAATGTACAATAATTACGCAATAATTACCGTATGTTCCAATGACTAATTTTACCTCATTCTACAAGCCTCAAATAAATAAATTTACAGCTACAGGAAGCAGGACTGGACTTTGCTGAGGAATGGGTGATATATTGTCTTATCATGTTCTGTAGCCATTAATTATTATTTATTCTTAGGAGCTGACCATCTCTGATATCTTGTGAATTATTTAGTCTTCCTAGTTTTCGATAAGAGTTTTTTTATTTTTGTCTATTATTTAGTTTTCCTAGTTTTGGGAAAGAGTTTTTTATTTATATTTCATGTTTTCCAGCTTCCAGAAGATAAGTTTTTGACACTCACATTCGCGTTGTTAGATTACATGGAAAATAAACAGACATTTATGAAACAGACATATTTGGAAGTAAAATTACGTATTCACCATAACAATGATCTGTTTTGACGGTCCTACGAGCGGTCGCAAATTTACTTCACCTTTTTTTAGCGAGTTCGTTAAAATTACGAGAAGTGTACAGACTGAAGTTTTACGAGACTCAAAATTGGAATATCTGAAGTGTGCCAATTTTATTCTCACTGAGTAATCGGTCTTCGAAAATTTAAAGACAAGCAGGCTCCAACAGATTACTACAATTCTTAATTATCTCGGTGAGATGGTCGCAGTGGTGGCTAAACAGATACAAGAAGACGCACCCGCACATCCATCTGGAAACCTGTAAATAACACATTAATATGATTTGTGGTATCAAATAATACAACATGAGCCAGCGCTCGAACGAAAATAAGTAATTACTTCCATTTATTGTCTCTTACATTGATACATGTATTTTTAACGCATCAAGGCCAGGAGAAGGAAAAGGTAACGATGGAAGCGATAAAACAAGTGCGAGTATGTCAGACAAAACTTATATTGCATTACAATGATAACTAACTTCATTACTAATTGTAAGGTGATTTAACATTATGACCTTGCGTTTCACATGCATGAGTCTTGTCATTATCACACACAGCTCACTTCATAGTGAGATTATTATAATTGCTGTTGAATAAATAGTTCTACTAAAACAAAGAAAAAAAAAGATTAAGATGTCCTTATACCACTCATTATTTCCTTGACGTCCAATAACACGGCCTGGAAGAATATTTTCATACCATTCTCATGAAACCAGTGCCAAGCGGGCAGGTGCGCCTTCCTGCATGAAGTGCATATTATCCATATTGTCCCACTTTTCAACAGTAAGGAAGTTTGTAGCATCTGCACATACCTCACCACATTTACTGTTTCGCGAACAATGTACGGACCAATAAGAGTGTAATCACATTGTCATCAATGGACATAAGTACAATGTACCAATTGTAGCTTCAGGACAGTTTCTGAAAGGGCTCCATTAATGGGATTTACGGCTATTAACAAACCAATCCACGCACAAGACAGTTTATTCTGGCCTGAGAATGTTACTCAGGATATCTGGTTCCTCTTCCATCCATTGCAAACAGGATTTAGCGAAGTTCATTCTAAGCTCACAGGCTGCCGGTGGCAGTGCTTGGACTAAGTGCAGTTGTAGTAGTCTCCACTCGATCTCCTTCCTTCATTATCTGTCTGACAGAATCATATGATGAACTTGATTCCCTGTGATATTCTCCCAGAGACTTCTTGGAGCGTTGCGCAAACTTCGCAGCAACGTTAGCTTCTTCTTTGGCTGTCTTTGGAGGCCCGGCATCCTTCTGGCGAGTAACCGAACCCGTACAGTCCCTTTATTGTTTTTACATCCTTCTCTCTCCACCATATCTTCAGTATTGTATGCTACTACCAGACTTACACTCAGAGCGGAGTCAGAAACGGTACGCTATGTGCCATATTTACTTGTTCGTGGCGAAACCTGAAACAAACTATTATTACGTAGCAGGTAACAATTACATACAGACAGATTAGAGCAGTGTCTCTCAACCTCCTTGCCGTTACAAATTGGTGTGTCGCGAATACAATTCACATGAATCAAGAGATTTATAATATCTTCTAGTATTTCGCAAATAAAATATCTATAGCATAAAATATTCATCAGATTGGTGGCCCAGCTAGACAAAAAAAAAATTCAATGAACTGTGGATGAATCCCGACCAACAGGCATTACATGCATTGATCACAAATGATAGTGCATTGAGAATGGCTAGTTTGTAGCTGAAATCTAGATCTGCCAATAAAATTAAAAAGGACGACTGATAGCTGAAATCCATTATTTACAATATATAAAATATTTATCGCCAAATCCCTTCTTGGAGTAGTGCAGTTTGCCAGGAATCACCCACCATTATACGTGATAATATGAATTTAAACAAGTATCTTATCGTAATAATTATGTACGTTTTGCATTCAAGTCTAAAATGGGCGACGCCTCATTCCCTGAATAATCTTCGCCAAAGAAGTCCCATTTTTTGCAGCGAGCAGCATCCTTTGATCTATTGTCCTCGCGGCCGCCGTTATCTTTCGCTCTTTGTTAGCAATGTCGGCTGCGCCAGTAAAATATGTCGGTGGATATTCAAAGTGGATCTCTGAAATTCTGTATTGTTCCTCTTTCAGTTCGCTACATATGTATAATACGACCGTCATCAACTTCTCAGTCGTTTTTACTTTGGTAATCAGTTGTCGCGTGTATTTTGTTTCACTGTTGGGTATAATGTTATAGTAATTTCAGTAGTTCCGTGGGTTTCCTAGTTTCTAGAGCGCTCGTTTGATTATGGACGGTTTTGTAATAAGGAAAATCAAAGCTTTAGGTACCAACAATTCTTCCACATCTCAGGAGAGTGGAGATGAATACATAAATCTTCGAAACAGGACAAAAATTGCATCCTATTCGTCATCCTGCCCAGAAAAACTTAAAACCAGCTTCGAGAAATGTTCACCATAATCGTGACTAAGAAGAAAAATATTTGGATTTCGGACTTACACGAACAGGCGAGGAGGACAGAGGTATTCAGAAATGTATGTTGTGAGGCACCGTGTTGTCATATCAGTCTTTGGTACCTAACGAACTGAAAAGGCATTTCGAAGGAAACCACTGCAGTTGCTCTCAGAAATCGCGAGAGTATTTTCAGCGTCTCTATACTGCTATCCGAGCATCTTCTTTCATGGTGGGAAAAGCAACAAGTTAAATTTCTGAAACGATTGCCAAGAAACAGAAACCCCCACAACCTCGGCGAAGAGCTTATTTCGCCAGAAGGTAAAGTAATTGTGGCTACTATGTTGGGTCCGGAAGCAGTTGAACAGATTTTAAAAATACCACTATCAAATGATACATTTCATGGGAATATTATTGACATGTCAGTTGCTTTTCAATGTAATGTTATAGAAAACTTAACAAATACACATTTTACTCTACGGTTAGATGAATGCACTGGCATTTCCGGAAAAGCTCAACGATCGTCTTTGGTGAGATTTGTTTGCGCACCAGAAATTACTGAACAACACCTGTTTTGTCTATAACTGGAAATAACAAACACTGGAGTTGACATATTTACAGTTGTTGACAGTTTATTTCAAGATAACGGACTCGGGTGGACGGATTGAAAATGTACTGATGGCGCTGCTGCAAAGAGAGAAAACATGAGGGGGTTCAAAAATTTGTTCAAATGGCTCTGAGCACTATGGTACTCATCTGCTGTAGTCATAAGTCCCCTAGAACTTAGAACTACTTAAACCTAACTAACCTAAGGACATCACACACATCCATGCCCGAGGCAGGATTCGAAACTGCGACCGTAGCGGTCGTGCGGTTTCAGACTGTAGCGCCTTTAACCACTCGGACACTCCGGCCGGCCAAATGAGGGGGTTTGTGCAGAATAAAAACCCATCAGTAATACCTTCTTACGTACAGAGGCTATAATGGTGAGCACTACGGACGAAAATAGTTTGGGTGACGTTACTATAACGTTTGCTTCAGTGATCAACTATGTAAAAACTCTTCATGTAAAATCGTGAGTGTTTTGAGATGTCTGAGAAGAAATGGATGCAGATCATACAGTGTTGTTGTTTCACAGAAAAATCCGTTAGCTCTCCAAAGGAAACATATTTACCATAGTTCCCGAACTTGAAGGCGAAATATTTGCTTTTTTTATATATTTTTTCAGAGTAATGCTAATAATAAGTTTGATAACTGTGACTTGTTGAGCTTTCCGATATTTTCAGCTTGCTTAATGCTTTGAATTCAAATATACAGAAAGACATGAAGCATTCATATCATCAAGTCATAAAATCAGCCAATTTTCGAAAAAAGCTCACCCTTAGGATCTCGGCCATGAAGAAAAGAATCACAGTCAGATTCCGGTAAAAGGCCTCTTACCTGAGTTGCAGAAGCGATATTCAGATACCTACCATCCAAATCTAAATACGTTGCCTCGATCTGAACTATTGGTTTGTAGCTCACGTGGAAAACGCCAGGAGCAACTTATTGAAATATCATCGACTTCAGTCCTGAGACCGAAATGTAGAGCACGATCTCCCGATTAATTTTGGATCTTAATAAAAGTGATTATCCGAACATCGCGAATAGTGTAAATCTCTTTTACCGCCCTTTTCAGCGTCCTACTTGTGCGAGTCTGGATTCTCTACATTGAAGATTATAAAATGTGACTACGGGATTTCGCTCATTGACGTGGAGGGTGAGATGAGATTGTGCCTGTGAAAAGTTTATCCAAGCAAATACAGGGTGGTCGGAAATTCGCGTTACAAACTTCTAGGATATGTAGAGGGTAGTGAGTACATAACAAATAGGAACCCACGTCAGGAAACGTATCGTTTCCGTTCTACGACAGTTTCAATGCAGATGAGTATCTCATCCACACCCACGTGAGGAATGTACTTAGGCGTGACTCAGTACAATTGTTGCAATCCATCAGAAAGAATACTGATTCGTTCCGTTATTACTTACTCATTTTCATTACAACTTACACGTTATGGTTTACGTCAGTCGATAACGACAAGAACCCAACATCTACTGCACCAGCCGCAACGTACCGATGCATTACAACAGCGGCTCTATGTGGTGACCACCAACGTTGTTACACACATTGTACCTCCAAAGCATGTACTGGTACACTCTCTTCATCCCACTTGCTGTCTCTTCAATGTCTTGTGCAGCGGCCAGAACTAGTGCCATCAGATCTTCCTCTGTCTCTACAGGTGTCTCATAAATTAGGCCCTTCATACAACCCCACAAGAAGTAGTCCATAGTGGTTAAATCCGGCGATCGTGACAGCCACGCGGTTGGACCACCACGGCATATCCATCTTTCACCATACCGTCTGTTGAGATGTCTCCGGACAGCCAGTGAAAACTGAGGTGGTGCTCCATCATGCTGAAACCACATTTCCTGACGGACATTCAAAGGCACAGTGGCTATTTTGAGCATTCACAACACAATCCCTTGTGAACTTACATTCTTCTGTGAAGAGAACTCGACGTCGAAACAGGGGCGCGTTGATGCAACGGTGCAGGAACCATGTGCAGAAGGCCACTCGTTGTGGAAAATCTGCTGGGCCCGTAACGTGCACCCTTTGTAGTGGTACGAATGTAGTTGTTGTCCATGCAGGACGTCCGAGACGCTACTGTGACTAATAGCCAATGCACGCACAACTTTTCGCGACCTCGTTGACGGGCTAGCTTTAGTGCGACGCAGTACACCTTCAAATTCGGGAGTGCGGCGTCGCCGTGGAGGACCACAGAACTGCCTCCTCTCGGTGAAGGTACCCGTTTCTCGTAGCCGTTGTGTAACTTGGGCAAACAGTTTGTGCGATGGAGTGTGACAGTGTGGAAAACGTTCGTGATACAGCCGAGTAGCAGCTCTTCCCCTACCTTCAGCTTCGCCATACACAAGGAGCATGTCTGTGTATTCCGCAAACGTGTACTGCACCACGTTTCCTCTATCGGTGATCACAGGTATTGACTCGGTCTCACAGCAATGCGGACAATAAGTGACATCTGGATATCGTTTCACGCAGCACACGTCATCGTGTCCACCCTGTTGCATACCAGAACAGGGAACTCTGAGACGTTTCTGTTGCCGTAAGCAGACGTGACGAGGTACACATCTGAACTGAAACAGTCGTAGTACGGAAACGATACGATTCCCGACATGGGTTCCTATTCAAAATGTTCTGTACTTACTACCCTCTACATGTCCTAGAAGTTTGTAACGGGAATTTCCGACCACCCTGTATATACTTTGTGACTATCGCCAAGGACAAGTGCCTCGCAAGTATTAAGTTGTACGTCTTTCTATATTTCTGATGTTGATGTTTGTTTGTTTTATTCTTGCTGAGGAGTCGTAAGTTTCTTTTGTGGTCTTATGTGTCTATTCAAGAATCTTACGTATCCAGTTTGTGAGATTTGTATCTCATAGGCGTCCCATAATAACAAAATATGAATTCTATGGACTTCAAATGCGCAGTTTTTTACACTCCTACTTAAGAGTATTAAGTTTCTTTTATTACACGCCTTATGTTTATGTTGATAAGTTCCTATTCAAGAGTCCCACTAAATACATTCGTATCTCATAATCATTCCATAATGTTGTTGTTGTTGTTGTTGTTGTTGTCTTCAGTCCTGAGACTGGTTTGATGCAGCTCTCCATGCTACTCTATCCTGTGCAAGCTTCTTCATCTCCCAGTACCTACTGCAACCTACATCCTTCTGAATCTGCTTAGTGTATTCATCTCTTGGTCTCCCTCTACGATTTTTACCCTCCATGCTGTCCTCCAATGCTAAATTTGTGAGCCCTTGATGCCTCAAAACATGTCCTACCAACCGATCCCTTCTTCTAGTCAAACTGTGCCACAAACTTCTCTTCTCCCCAATCCTATTCAATAACTCCTCATTAGTTACGTGATCTACCCACCTTATCTTCAGCATTCTTCTGTAGCACCACATTTCGAAAGCTTCTATTCTTTTCTTATCCAAACTAGTTATCGTCCATGTTTCACTTCCATACATGGCTACACTCCATACAAATACTTTCAGAAACGACTTCCTGACACTTAAATCTATATTCGATGTTAACAAATTTCTCTTCTTCAGAAACGATTTCCTTGCCATTGCCAGTCTACATTTTATATCCTCTCTACTTCGACCATCATCGGTTATTTTACTACCTAAATAGCAAAACTCCTTTACTACTTTAAGTGTCTCATTTCCTAATCTAATTCCCTCAGCATCACCCGACTTAATTAGACTACATTCCATTATACTCGTTTTGCTTTTGTTGATGTTCATCTTATATCCTCCTTTCAAGACACTGTCCATTCCGTTCAACTGCTCTTTCAAGTCCTTTGCCGTCTCTGACAGAATTACAATGTCATCGGCGAACCTCAAAGTTTTTACTTCTTCTCCACGAATTTTAATACCTACTCCGAATTTTTCTTTTGTTTCCTTTACTGCTTGCTCAATATACTGATTGAATAACATCGGGGAAAGGCTACAACCCTGTCTCACTCCTTTCCCAACCACTACTTCCCTTTCATGCCCCTCGACTCTTATAACTGCCATCTGGTTTCTGTACAAATTGTAAATAGCCTTTCGCTCCCTGTATTTTACCCCTGCCACCTTCAGAATTTGAAAGAGAGTATTCCAGTTAACGTTGTCAAAAGCTTTCTCTAAGTCTACAAATGCTAGAAACGTAGGTTTGCCTTTTCTTAATCTTCCTTCTAAGATAAGTCGTAAGGTCAGTATTGCCTCACGTGTTCCAACATTTCTACGGAATCCAAACTGATCTTCCCCGAGGTCGGCTTCTATCAGTTTTTCCATTCGTCTGTAAAGAATTCGCGTTAGTATTTTGCAGCTGTGACTTATTAAAGAAATGAATTGTATGTGCACTATGTGTTTGTTTGCTTTCTTGCGTCTACGAAAAGAATTACTTGTAGGGATGTCGTATTTTGTTTTGACCCAAAGGGAAAAAAAAGATCAGAAACGCGGCATTGGAGCAAAATGCAACATTAAAATTATTAATGCGCATTGTTTCTGACAGAATAACAGTGAAAGAAAAATAGGTGCATAGTAGTGCATCATACTATACTTAAACTATATAATAATGAGGACGGTATTATAAATATAAGAGTAAAACTAGTTTTTCATAAGTGAGGAGAGAAAGGTAAATTGAAAGAATTAGAAAGCCTTAAAATACTAAAAGGATACCACTGCTGTTCGTGTAGGTTAAGGAGTTAGGATACTGTGTACATGACATGAAGGTAATTTTGTCCTCCTCATATAACAAATCCCTTTCAAACAAACGGTTTACTGGGTCATATAGAATGACATTTTACACATGCTTGTTAGTAGTTACGAAGCCCTTCGGTCATAATAAACAGTATTTGCCTGGTGAAGACATAGGCATACGCTCAACAAATGAATTTGTAATAGCAAATAAGGACTACCATCAGCTGTAGAACAGAATGATGACAATGAAAACTTGTAGCGGACCGGGACTCGAACCCAGGTTTCCCGCGATCGCCTTACCATTTGCCTATCCGTGAACGACTTACGGCCAGACCCAAGCTTCCACATGTCGTCAACCATGCGTCTATGACCTGTACTCGGATATCTGTTATGTATATTTTCGTGAAGGTCAGTCGTTGTACTTGATAGTCGCTTGTGCGGTATCGGCAGATAAATACGATGCTGCAGTGCATGCATGCATGTCCAAAGGAACTTTGAATCGTAGTCAGAATAACACAAGCAATGCAATGTCGTGAATATCGTAGGCATACGCTGTCCGGCAAGTAATAAAATCATTACAAATCACGACCATTACGCCATCGTCGCTTTGGAACGCATATCATTCAATTTCTTTCCAAAAAGTTAGCTCGTCCTTTTAGAATCAACTGCATCTTAGAGTCTCGTATATGTACAATACCGCGTTTATTGTTGTTGTTGTTGTTGTGGTCTTCAGTCCTGAGACTGGTTTGATGCAGCTCTCCATGCTACTCTATCCTGTGCAAGCTTCTTCATCTCCCAGTACCTACTGCAACCTACATCCTTCTGAATCTGCTTAGTGTATTCATCTCTTGGTCTCCCTCTACGATTTTTACCCTCCATGCTGCCCTCCAATGCTAAATTTGTGAGCCCTTGATGCCTCAAAACATGTCCTACCAACCGATCCCTTCTTCTAGTCAAACTGTGCCACAAACTTCTCTTCTCCCCAATCCTATTCAATAACTCCTCATTAGTTACGTGATCTACCCACCTTATCTTCAGCATTCTTCTGTAGCACCACATTTCGAAAGCTTCTATTCTTTTCTTGTCCAAACTAGTTATCGTCCATGTTTCACTTCCATACATGGCTACACTCCATACAAATACTTTCAGAAACGACTTCCTGACACTTAAATCTATATTCGATGTTAACAAATTTCTCTTCTTCAGAAACGATTTCCTTGCCATTGCCAGTCTACATTTTATATCCTCTCTACTTCGACCATCATCAGTTATTTTACTCCCTAAATAGCAAAACTCCTTTACTACTTTAAGTGTCTCATTTCCTAATCTAATTCCCTCAGCATCACCCGATTTAATTTGACTACATTCCATTACCCTCGTTTTGCTTTTGTTGATGTTCATCTTATATCCTCCTTTCAAGACACTATCCATTCCGTTCAACTGCTCTTCCAAGTCCTTTGCTGTCTCTGACAGAATTACAATGTCATCGGCGAACCTCAAAGTTTTTATTTCTTCTCCATGGATTTTAATACCTACTCCAAATTTTTCTTTTGTTTCCTTTACTGCTTGCTCAATATACAGATTGAATAACATCGGGGAGAGGTTACAACCCTGTCTCACTCCTTTCCCAACCACTGCTTCCCTTTCATGCCCCTCGACTCTTATAACTGCCATCTGATTTCTGTACAAATTGTAAATAGCCTTTCGCTCCCTGTATTTTATACCTGCCACCTTCAGAATTTGAAAGAGAGTATTCCAGTTAACATTGTCAAAAGCTTTCTCTAAGTCTACAAATGCTAGAAACGTAGGTTTGCCTTTTCTTAATCTTTGTTCTAAGATAAGTCGTAAGGTTAGTATTGCCTCACGTGTTCCAACATTTCTACGGAATCCAAACTGATCTTCCCCGAGGTCCGTTTCTACCTGTTTTTCCATTCGTCTGTAAAGAATTCGCGTTAGTATTTTGCAGCTGTGACTTATTAAACTGATAGTTCGGTAATTTTCACATCTGTCAACACCTGCTTTCTTTGGGATTGGAATTATTATATTCTTCTTGAAGTCTGAGGGTATTTCACCTGTCTCATACATCTTGCTCACCAGATGGTAGAGTTTTGTCATGACTGGCTCTCCCAAGGCAGTCAGTAGTTCTAATGGAATGTTGTCTACACCCGGGGCCTTGTTTCGACTCAGGTCTTTCAGTGCTCTGTCAAACTCTTCACGCAGTATCTTATCTCCCATTTCATCTTCATCTACATCCTCTTCCATTTCCATAATATTGTCCTCAAGTACATCGCCCTTGTATAAACCCTCTATATACTCCTTCCACCTTTCTGCCTTCCCTTCTTTGCTTAGAACCGGGTTGCCATCTGAGCTCTTGATATTCATACAAGTCGTTCTCTTATCTCCAAAGGTCTCTTTAATTTTCCTGTAGGCAGTATCTATCTTACCCCTAGTGAGACAAGCCTCTACATCCTTACATTTGTCCTCTAGCCATCCCTGCTTAGCCATTTTGCACTTCCTGTCGATCTCATTTTTGAGACGTTTGTATTCCTTTTTGCCTGCTTCATTTACTGCATTTTTATATTTTCTCCTTTCATCAATTAAATTCAATATTTCTTCTGTTACCCAAGGATTTCTATTAGCCCTCGCCTTTTTACCTACTTGATCCTCTGCTGCCTTCACTAATTCATCCCTCAAAGCTACCCATTCTTCTTCTACTGTATTTCTTTCCCCCATTCCTGTCAATTGTTCCCTTATGCTCTCCCTGAAACACTGTACAATCTCTGGTTCTTTCAGTTTATCCAGGTCCCATCTCCTTAAATTCCCACCTTTTTGCAGTTTCTTCAGTTATAATCTACAGGTCATAACCAATAGATTGTGGTCAGAGTCCACATCTGCCCCTGGAAATGTCTTACAATTTAAAACCTGGTTCCTAAATCTCTGTCTTAACATTATATAATCTATCTGATACCTACTAGTATCTCCAGGATTCTTCCAGGTATACAACCTTCTTTTATGATTCTTGAACCAAGTGTTAGCTATGATTAAGTTATGCTCTGTGCAAAATTCTACAAGGCGGCTTCCTCTTTCATTTCTTCCCCCCAATCCATATTCACCTACTATGTTTCCTTCTCTCCCTTTTCCTACTGACGAATTCCAGTCACCCATGACTATTAAATTTTCGTCTCCCTTCACTACCTGAATAATTTCTTTTATCTCGTCATACATTTCATCTATTTCTTTATCATCTACAGAGCTAGTTGGCATATAAACTTGTACTACTGTAGTAGGTATGGGCTTTGTGTCTATCTTGGCCACAATAATGCGTTCACTATGCTGTTTGTAGTAGCTAACCCGCACTCCTATTTTTTTATTCATTATTAAACCTACTCCTGCATTACCCCTATTTGATTTTGTATTTATAACCCTGTAATCACCTGACCAAAAGTCTTGTTCCTCCTGCCACCGAACTTCACTAATTCCCACTATATCTAACTTTAACCTATCCATTTCCCTTTTTAAATTTTCTAACCTACCTGCCCGATTAAGGGATCTGACATTCCACGCTCCGATCCGTAGAACGCCAGTTTTCTTTCTCCAGATAACGACGTCCTCTTGAGTAGTCCCCGCCCGGAGATCCGAATGGGGGACTATTTTACCTCCGGAATATTTTACCCAAGAGGACGCCATCATCATTTAATCATACAGTAAAGCTGCATGTCCTCGGGAAAAATTACGGCTGTAGTTTCCCCTTGCTTTCAGCCGTTCGCAGTACCAGCACAGCAAGGCCGTTTTGGTTAATGTTACAAGGCCAGATCAGTCAATCATCCAGACTGTTGCCCCTGCAACTACTGAAAAGGCTGCTGCCCCTCTTCAGGAACCACATGTTTGTCTGGCTTCTCAACAGATACCTCTCCGTTGTGGTTGCACCTACGGTACGGCCATCTGTATCGTTGAGGCACGCAAGCCTCCCCACCAACGGCAAGGTCCATGGTTCATGGGGGGACCGCGTTTATTATGATGCGCTATTTAGACACCATATTGTTTAAAGGTGATATTGTAGATTATACTGTAATTATGTTACACCATGAGGTAGAGGGACCAACACTTGTATATGGTTTTAAGGGAGTTGACCAGCATCTAACAATGATTCCAGGGGAAGTTAAACGATGATTTAGTCGCATTAAATTTCAGTTGCACAACTGCAGCGCATGTTTTTGCAATGGTTGACAATGGAGATATAAACATAAAAAACTGGCATACTTCGCTTACCTGTACTCTAGTGATATATGCCGTACTGTGTCATGTTTTGAAAAAACTCCACAACCTGAGAGACATTTTTAGAGGTCAAAAGGCTCAGTATACTGCACTACAGTGTAGTAGGTACGATTACAAAAAGGCCAAACGAAACAGTAGATCTCCTGACGACTGATCTGTTCTCGACTGCTGGCAGCTTATACTATCAATCTGTACTGGTTCATTCTAGGAATTGCGAAATGTGTTGTGTTGTGTCAGTCAGTTGAGAAATCAGTAATGGAAGGAGTGTTTTTGGACATGAACGTCTCTACAATCCGATTTCGCAGTTCCTTGTTACTTTCGTGTCTTATTTGTAGAATAGCTGCTGACTGGAAAGGCCGGAGTGGCCAAGCGGTTAAAGGCACTACAGTCTGGAGCCGCGCGACTGCTACGGTCGCAGGTTCGAATCCTGCCTCGAGCGTGGATGTGTGTGATGTCCTTAGGTTAGTTAGGTTTAAGTAGTTCTAAGTTCTAGGGGACTGATGACCTTAGAAGTTAAGACCCATAGTGCTCAGAGCCATTTGAACCATTTGCTGACTGGTAAGAGGAGAGTATTGACAGTTTAACAAATAAATATTTCCCCTCTTAGGATCCCTATAGGCTATGTCATTCTTACCCCGCTACTCGCAAAAGACTACATCTACAATAGCATCTGTTACTACACGCAAGCTTTTCGAAATCTGTCGGTCAGGGACCTTTAATTATAATTCGATAATTATCGGTACAGCTACGCAGTATTAACATTTACAACTTTGATCGCAGCAGAAATATACGGTAGAAGCTGGTGGTCAATAAGGGATCCGGCAGGATTTATAAAGACATTGCTGCAACAGCTGAGATCCCCGGAAATACGTCAGAGTTGGTAACCCTACTGGGAGCGTACCTGGTAACTCGATGCAGTCGTACAGCGCCCATCGGAAGAAGTGGACGGTGGCGCCTCTGACGGCGCCTCGGTGTTAACTGCAGCTTTCTTTGCGCACCGCGTGGGGCGCTCGCCACGCCCACGGCAGTCGCCGTCCGAACTCCGGGCGGTTAGCTTCGCGCGCGTGGTCTCGCGCACGAGGTAATCTAGCCGTCTCTCGCCGTTTGCGAACGGCTCGACGACGTCTACAGCTCCGGCATTCGAGTCGAACAGTTGTAATGTGCTTTGCTTCTCGTGTATTCCTCTTCTCACCATGTTGTATCACGTGAGCTGAATGACAAATTTTCTAAAAAGTTCGTAGTGATACCGGAAATAAAATTCTCTGTTATAATTAACCAGAATTAGAGGCGAAAGTAGGCTATAAAATCTTAGAGGCCCTCCAGTGTTACCTATAAAGCTGTACTAAATTCATCTTATTTTTCCAATTATATGGGCTATTATTATTACATGGTTCAGCATTATCGAGCCGCGTTTGTAACGGATTTGGAGATCCAGGAGTAATAGTGTTGTGTAGATAAAAAGTGCAAGGCTGGAAGAGAAGGAAGAATCTTCCTTGTACATACCTCTATAGATGCGCTGGTCTCACCTGAGCTGCTGCTGTCATTAGGTGCACGCGCGAGCTCTCCTGTGAAATATGTCTCCCCTTCGCCTCTGAACGTATGGCAGCTGGCGTGCCGCAAATGAAAAACATTCGTTAGCACGTGCGTCATTTCCGCTGTCACGCTGCCCGAGAGGATCCTATTCATAAGAGAGCGAAAGGGACTCGGGAAGTGAGGGAGATCGAGGAGGAGGAGGAGGGAGAGGGAGAGGAAAGTGAGTCGGGGAGACGAGGAGGAGAAGAAAAAAAAAGTTTTCCGAGGTGAGCCGAGGTGGCGGTTTCGTGTGGCAACCGATACCAGAAATAACAGTCGGGCGGTCGCGCGTGTGATAGGAGCGGCTGCAGCTGTCGAGCAGTTTATATCCTCAGACACTCTGTCCTCCAGACGCGTCCACTGAGCAGTGGTGGAAGCGGGTGCAGCGCGGATATGTTTTGCCGCGCACTACTGGACTCAGCAGCAGCTTGAGACGGCGTGGCACACACACGTACGAAAATATACACACGTGAGCAGCCGCTTGGGGAGACACGTGGACCGGAGCCAGGCGAGTAGTTGCTGTGCGCCCATCTGAGAGGTTGGACGAGAGGTGCAGATTTCAGGCTTTGAGGTAGTGCGGAAGCGACGTCTTCGCCAGGTTTAGACCGTGTAACAATAACAAGGTGTCAGGGCGTGAATAGGAGAGGCAACATATAAGGGCGGTGACAGACAAGGTGGCCGTGCGCGTTGCTCCTTTCTAATGCGCGGTGGCGAAGTGCTTCTATCCGCAGCGTGGTGTAACTCCTCCGTGTGCGTAGAGGAGGGCGCTAGACAGGAGAGGGAGAGATAAGGAGAGAGTGAGAGAGGCAGAAGGGCTTGAGAGAGAGGGCCTTCCGGATACATAAACAAACGCGCCATCAAGAGCGTGCAGGGTTCCCGGCGACGCGGGGACGGAAATAATAACAGAGGCTGTAAAAAGAGACGTCACGGAGGTTCTCTAGACACTCATCCAAGTGAGGGCTGAATCACCCCGCTCTTGAAGTCACAGTGGTGACAACGGCCAGACAGTTCGCGACGGACACGAGTGAGCCCATCGCGCAGACGGACCCTCGCGTAGTTAGGCGGTTTTGCGGAGTGACTGTCGCGTCGCCAAGTTGGGCGGTCTTCCAATCGCTGCAACTGGCCCGGGCGGCTAAGGGAGAAGTGAGCAGCGGCAGCGGCGGTGACAGTTAGCTAACCTGGGAAGTGGGGAATGCGGCGCTGAGGCGAGGTGATGCAGCATAGTCGAGGAGCCGGGCTGGCGGCGTGCGGTTTCTGCTGCGCGAGCACCATTCTGCAGCAGCGACACCACCAGCACCAGCACCAGTCGCAGCACAGCGGCAGCAGGGCCGTCCGCGCCGCCATGGCGCAGTGGGGGCTCTCCCTGGTCGCCGTCGCAGTGCTCGTGCACGTGCTCGTCATCACCTCAGTGGCGCACCAAGGTAAGCCAAGCGTTGACGCTCGCTGCGCCTCTCTCACTG
The DNA here is from genome assembly GCF_021461385.2 of Schistocerca piceifrons. Lineage (NCBI taxonomy): Eukaryota > Metazoa > Arthropoda > Insecta > Orthoptera > Acrididae > Schistocerca > Schistocerca piceifrons. Next base: position 610,581,304 of record NC_060142.1, on the reverse strand, counting down.
GTCACACCACTACATGTGTGAACGTCGGCCTGTTACAGCTCTTGCCTACTAATTATCCCAGTGCAGACAGCTCCTGCTATGGAAAATTCACGAATCATGAAATGTTTTCGGTAGTTGGGGCCCAACAGTTTGTAAATACTTAAAGATTCGAATTTTTAAGAATCCGCCGATACTAAAACCTTCAGTATAACGAGTTTCAGTCGTTACATATAATCATCAGGAACAGGAAGATTTTCACTAACCCTGTTCGTATGTCTAGATACATAAGGTTCAACTCCCTCTACATAAACTCATAAACTGTAACACATATATAAGTAAACAACGAATCATGCTTCATACATTTAATAGCAACGTGATCTAAAGCTTTACCTTCTTCCAGGCAATGGGAGCATTTGTGCTGCTGTCTTGACTCTTCTGAATAACATTTAGTTGTCTTTTTCTGATGTTCAGACTGTGTTTTGACACTATTGCGTGTGTCAGGTGGTGATGTGTTTGTATCTACACAAATACTTCGCGTGAAAAATTTCCTTTGCCTAATGATGAATTTTGAAAACTGTTCTGAAGGTAACGAGCTTTCTCAAGGCAAATAATGGTTTCTCATGATAAATAATTGTTATAATACGATTTGCGATAAATTTCTGTATTCATTTGGGATCGCTGTTTAAGGCAGTAGGAAGTATTTTGTTTTCATTTGTTACTGATGGTTCTCATTTCGAAATTTCTAAAACGATTCGTAATCGGATCTTTTTCGCGATACACAGTCGGTGACACACATCGTAAATGTCATCTTCCAGTCGTTACACTCACATACGTTTCATTCCACTCGTGTTCGTTCTCTCGTCTGCTCATTGACCGACAAAGCTCTGTATACGATAATATATGCATACGCTAATACAAACTACTCTCTCAGGCTTGGTTAATATTATTTTTTGCATTTTTTGAGCAACTGATATTATTGGTATGCTAACGATATTTGAGTGTAATTTAATTAGTGTTCTTAATTTAAGCAGTTATTTTTGTCAAAGTATGTACGAGACATATAGTATAAGCAGACTAGCGAGGTAGCACAGTGGTTTGCACAATGCACTCGCATTCGGGAGGACGACGGTTCAAACCCTCGTCCCACCATTCTAGTTTAGGTCTCTGGTTTCCCTGAATTGCTTAAGGCAAATGCTGGGATGGTTCCTTCTTCAAGTGAACGTTTGATTTTCTTCCCTCATCCAAGCTTGTACTCTGTCTCTAATGACCTCGCTGTAGGCGAGACGTTAAACACTAATCTCTTCCTCGTCCTCCGTATAAAAATAGTCGTCTTAAATTTTGGTTTCACAGCTACTATGAACTTGAAGCCTTGCTTCCGCAAGAGCTGGAAGCTTCCGTCAAAAATGAAAGGTTTTTTGTTTATCACAATTGGCGGTTTTCGTCCGTGGGGGCCATAGGCCAGTGAAACAAAAAGCAACAACATATATCAATGTATAGGCTTGTTCTCGGGATCACTTCACAATCACTTATGAGACATCCACTGGTCAGCCGTGAAATAAAAATTAATTTTAAATTTCTGGTAAAAGGTTAAAGTCCAGGGGAAACCACAATATTTATCATTACCACGGATAACCCGTATTCATATTCTGTCCAGAGTGTATTTAACGAACGCACTATTAAAATATAATTGCTACATTTGTCAGGAGAGATGTGCCGAGGATGACGCATGGAATCAGTTTGTATTACAAAGCTCATTGAGGCACATCAGAATATCGATTTAATACGGAACTGTAATGTAAGACTGTGTGCCGCCTAGTATATAGTCAGAAGTGACACTGGAACTACATGTATTTCTCAGAAATACAGCATGCTATAAGCTTACTGACTGGCTACCGAATGGGAAAACTTCTTAGTCATTCCCCATCTTACCTACCTCACTACTCCGTTAACTAGCACCCGCGCGTCCACGTAACACCACCTCAGATATGTTATACATAATGTGTAGTAACTAGTGAGTAGTTTGAAAATAATAAGTACCTTTCAAAACATAGCCACTACACTTGTGATGTAAGAGGATGCGGTGTCAGTCTGACACCTAGAAATTTCGGTTTTTCCTCTGGAAACCTTCGTGAGGTCACCACTATTTAAGAAAAGTATTGCCAGCTTGACAGATGGTAAACTAGCGGTTGAGACTTTTGGTAGATAAAGCAAAAGCACTACGATCATAATCAGCGACCGACAGGACGTGGTACGGATAGAAATGAATAGCAGAACGCAATAGCGTAAGGTATTCTTAATGACCTCTTACAGGCCACTACACAACCTCTGTAGCAGGAAATTGCCATTGAGCCACTACCATTCAAATTTTGAAGTATAAATTTCGTAATTATGCAGATGCATATTTTCAAAGCGTGTTTCTCTAGTAGAAGATTGTTTAGGTTTCAACGGAATCTCTTCAATTAAAATTTTCCTTGCCTGAGACCAAGAAGATAAAGGTTTGTGGAAATGAGAACCCGATACGACATAAAGCGGAGGGATCGCTTACGTTTAAATGCGGATAACTGATGTGACAGGAACTCGATTACGGTTTGTTAGTGAGATCCTGACACTGAACTATCGTCAGAAAGGTCGGGAAAATAGTAATAGACACTGAAGGTGATCGTTGATACTATGTACGAAGAAAATGTGTAGAGAATGAAATAAATTTTTTGATAACTGTAGCAATAAGGGGTACCCCCTTGCGATTATGTCTCACTACATAATACTGATAAGCTGTAGCTCGCATGCAAAAAAATTTATAGGTTGAGTATATATTTTTATGTGTATGAAATAATAGCAGACTGTCACGTAATCGTTCACATGCCCATAGAATAATATAAGATTCCCGCATCGCTCCACCTGTGACTATAAGACAGTAGTATCGTAAAACATAACGTCGTTTAATAAGAGATTTTAGACCAAAATCGTCTTTTTTTCGCAGTGATGTCGTAAGTGACGTTTACCACGGTAAAAGAGCCAATTGCGCTTTTTCCCGAATGAAATGTAGCTAACGCATAGTAAGCATATTTTCTCTTTGGGGACCTACGGATAATATCGATGCTACAGATCCAAAGGGCTGTCTTGTAGCCGACAGTGTGAATTGCAATACCGGCGATGTCGCAGGAGTAATTGACAAGAGTCTCTCATGCATGGGGCCGTGTTGTTGGCACTCTCGAGTACATGTCTCGCTCCTTTCTTTGCATTAAAATTTATGTACGCCATACCTACACTACTAATGGCGTGCTGTCACGTGCCACCATCTGAGAAGAGTCATCTTGAGTCGGACATGCTTATGCGATTTCAGAGTCTTCCATTATCTACATGCCACTGCACTGCTATGCATTGTACATACTGAACCAGTCGTGAATGTTAAAATGTTACAGATATGTGGCACCCAGAGTGCATAATAGTGTTCTTTAGCGATCTTGAATGTTGCACAGGGCGAGGTGGCGCAATGGTTAGCATACCGAACTCGCATTCGGGGGAACGACGGTTGAAATTGCAGTCCGGCCATCCTGACTTATGCTTTCTGTGATTTTCCCAATCACTTAAGTCAAATCCCTGATGGTTCCTTTGAAAGGGCACGGCCGATTTCCTTCCCTATCTTTCCCTAATCCGTGCTCTCGCTCAGTCTCTAACAACCTCGGTGTCGACGGGACGTTAAGCATCGATTTTCTACATTCCTCCGAATATGGTGCCGCACGAAGATTCGCTTGGTTGTTCTGCCTTCACTTTCGTATAGTTAGCATTTGTTAGCAGACGTATGTAAAATAGCGAGGAAACTGTCTGAAAACATCTAGCAAAGAATACGTCAAGACTCCGCTTTCTGGAACATTCAGGTAAATACGCGACTGAATAGAGGAACACTAGATTTGTCTACTCGTCGTACGCCATCTCTCTGTGAGAAACATTAACGTGAAAGAGATATATCTACACTAATACTGAAACTATGATACCATCGTGTCTGAACCCTCAAATTTCCATAGCTATTAGGTGAATTTTCACCACGTTTTCGCAGTTAACTGGAGCCTTGCTTGGGACAACATAAAGGCTCCATTTCACCAAAACTAGGTAACGAACTACGCATATTTTGTCCAAACGCGTCGTCTCTGTCTGTTTAAACACGGTAATCTCGAAAACTACTCGATGAATTTTCAAGAGATTTTCGCAGCTAACTTGAGCGTAGCTTGGGGTAACGTATTTGTTTCATTTCATCAAAATCACATAGCTGAAAAAAGAAGAAACATCGTAACTGAAAGTTTTAGGAGTCGTTTCGGCTTAGTACAGTTCGGATGTTTACCGAAGTGACGAAATATTGCACTGTTAATTTCGTAATGCACCGAAGAAGCAATAGATAGCACTACCTTTCTTACTTCCGTGACAGAAGCGTTTCCGGAAGTTTACGTCAGTGACAGAATTACGAGTTCCAGTTATATCTTTACGAATACAAACTAACATTGGGTTTATTTGGTTTGGATATAAGACTTACTGATTTCGCTTTGTGTATTAAAAACTTAACCACACTGCTTTTCTTATTTCGCTAAGTTTCATTTATATTTCACTCCTTGGCCAGATGAAACGAATTTATTAACGAAGTTATTCTACATGGGTTCCGCTTTTTCCGTTTTTCACCTGTTGATGTACGCAACCTTTAAATGCTGTGGCGTGCAAAGGTCATTCTTCAATACATTTACGGAGCATGGGCGTGTAGCTAGTTAATAAACAAAATGCATCATAAAATTTCCTGGCAGATTAAAACTGTGTGCCGGACCGAGCCTCGAAATCGGGACCTTTGCCTTTCGCGGGCAAGTACTCTACCGTCTGAGCTACCCAAGCACACTCACGACCCGCCTTCACAGCTCCAATTCTGCCAGTACTTCGTCTCGGTCCCGAGTTCGAGTCTCGGAGCGGCACACAGTTTTAATTTGCCAGGAAGTTCCATATCAGCACACACTCCGCTGCAGGCTGAAGATTTAATTCTAAAATCATCATAAATATTGGGCAGACTTATTTTAAATAAGGATCTTAATAATGGTGAATAGTAGTTATTAATTACAGTAGTCGCTGTATACTCGCTATTTACTATAATCAAACTCTCCTATCAATTACTGCCTGCAGGTTTTCGTCTCACCGTCTTCGGCCAACATCCGTTTAGTGATTTTTCTGATGTTTATCGAGCACGAGTGGCTGGAATTATCTAATATTCACTCCCCATTGCTGGTGGCATTGGAGAGTTAATCTTTGACAACGCTAGACACCTGTGTTGACGGAACGTCCGAAAAATAATTAACCAAAGATCTCGAATCGAATGCCAATAGGCATTACGTCTACAAATGGCCACGAAAGCTGCAGCAATCTGGTTTTGCTGCTGTTTGTACATAGAGTAGATGGCTTCAAAGGTTTAGACACAGTTACTGCACGGTTAATATTGCATTCAAATAGTAACACAGAATTATGTTTCGAATAGCGTGCGATAGGACAGTCTTATTCATCAAAAAGTTAACTTATACACCTCCACAGCATTTAATAATGGGCGTATAATTTTCGTGTTATAGAGGTATTTCAATTTACAAAATATCAGTTATCACTTATAAAAAATTTCGCCTGTCAGATGGTAGTCGGAATGAGAATCTTAAGAAGCATTCAGCTTTCAAAACTTCTACACCTAGATGCATACCTCGCAAACCACCTTATAGTGCTTGGAGGAGGGTACTTTGAGTGCTACTATACAGGGTGGTCCATTGATCGTGACCGGGCCGAATATCTCACGAAATAAGTGCCAAACGAAAAATCTACAAAGAACGATACTCGTCTAGCTTGAATGGGGAAACCAGAAGGCGCTACGGTTGGCCCGCTAGATGGCGCTGGAATAGGCCAAACGGATATCAACTGTGTTTTTTTTTTAAATAGGAACCCCCTTTTTATTATATATTAGTGTAGTACGTAAAGAAATATAATTGCATTAGTTGGACCACATTTTTCGCTTTGTGACAGATGACGCTGTAATAGTCACAAACATGTGGCTCACAATTTTAGACGAACAGTTGGACAGGTAGGTTTCTTAAATTAAAATACAGAACGTAGGTACGTTTAAACATTTTATTTCGGTTGTTCCAATCTGATACATGTCCCTTTGTGAACTTATCATTTCTAAGAACGCATACTGTTACAGCCTGATTACCTAGAAATACCACATTAATGCAATAAATGCTCAAAATGATGTCCGTCAACCTCAATGCATTTGGCAATACCTGTAACGACATTCCTCTCAAAAGCGAGTAGTTCGCCTTCCGCGATGTTCGCACATGCATTTACATTGCGCTGACGCATGATGTCAGGCGTTGTCGGTGGACCACCATAGCAAATATCCTTCAACTTTCCCCACGGAAAGGAATCAGGGGACGTCAGATCCGGTGAACGTGCGGGCCATGGTATGGTGCTTCGACGACCAGTCCAACTGTCATGAAATATGATATTCAATACCGCTTCAACCGCTATGTGGCGGACATCCATCCTGTTGGAAGTACATCGACATTCTGTCATGTAGTGAAACATCTTGTAGTAACATCAGTAGATCATTACGTAGGAAATCAGCATACATTGCATCATTTAGATTGCCATCGACAAAATGGGGGCCAATTATCCTTCCTCCCATAATGCCAATGTCGCTGATGTTCCACTTGTCGCAGCCATCATGGATTTTCCGTTGCCCAATAGCCGGTTTACGTTACCGCTGTTGGTGAATGTCGCTTCGTCGCTAAATAGAACGCGTGCAAAAAATCGGTCATCGTCCCGTGATTTCTATTGTGCCCAGTGGCAGAACTGTACGCGGCGGCCGGCCGTGGTGGCCGAGCGGCTCTAGGCGCTACAGTCTTGAACCGCGCGACCGCTACGGTCGCAGTTTCGAATCCTGCCTCGGGCGTGGATGTGTGTGATGTCGTTAGGTTAGTTAGGTTTAAGTAGTTCTAAGTTATAGGGGACTGATGACCTCAGAAGTTGAGTCCCACAGTGCTCAGAGCCATTTAATTTTGTACACGAGTTTCAAAGTGGTCGCCATGCAATTCCTGGTGCATAGAAATATGGTTCGGGTGCAATCGATGTTGATGTAGCATTCTCAACAGCTATGTTTTTGAAATTTCCGATTATCACGCAATTTTGTCTGCTACTGATGCATGGATTAACCGCGACAGTAGCTAAGACACCTACTTGTGCATCATCATTTGTTGCAGGTCGTGGTTGAATTTTCACATGTTCCTGAACACTTCCTGTTTCCTTAAATAACGTAACTATCCGGCGAACGGTACGCACACTTGGATGATGTCGTCCAGGATACCGAACAGCATACATAGCACATGCCCGTTGGGCATTTTGATCACAATAGCCATACACCAACACGATATAGACCTTTTCCGCAATTGATAAACGGTCCATTTTAACACGGGTAATGTATCACGGGGCAAATACCGTCCGCCCTTGCGGAATGTTACGTGATATCACGTACTTACACGTTTGTGACTATTACAGCGCCATCTATCACAAAGCGAAAAAACTTGTCCAACTAAAACATTCATATTTCTTTACGTACTACACGAATATGTAATAAAAATGGGGGTTCAAAATTTTTTTTTTTAAACCAGTTGATATCCATTTGACCTATGGCAGCGCCATCTAGCGGGCCAACCGTTCCCCCTTCAAGGTAGACGGGTTTCGTTCTTTGTAGTTTTTTCGTTTGATGCTTATTACGTGAGATATTTGGCCCTGTCACCATCAATGGACCAGCCTGTATATCTCCCATTTTCCTGTTCAAGTCGGGTATGTTTCGCGGGAAGAACGGTTGTAGGCAAGCTTCCGTGTGGACTCGAATATCTCTTATTTTATCTTCATAGTCTTTTCGCGAGATATACGTGAGAGGATGCAAGATATCGACTGACTCGTATCGACTGACTCGTGTTGAAACGTACGCTCTCTGAGACCTCGATGCAGAACGCCTCTCTTGCAGCATCTGCCACTGGAGTCAGGTGAGTGCGACGCTCTCTTGTTTGCTAAATGAACCAGTAACGAAACGTGCTACTCTTCTTTGGAGCTTGTCTATTTCCTCTATGAGTTGTATCTGGTGCTGATCCCACACTGACGAGCAGTTTTCAAGTATCGGTCGAAGCTGCATTGAAATAAACCAACGAAGTAAATTGTTCATAAGCACTTAACAGCGTTATAGCATTTGAAATGTGTAACGTCTCCATACTGGAAACTGTTTAACTGCTTACAAGTAAAGGACAGTTATTATTTGTATAAATTTCAGTCGACCTTCTGTGATGTTTATCTTGTCAATGTCAGTTCCAAAACAATTCGTGCATAATGCAATGAAACCTCGATAAGAACATTTGATAGATGACAAACAAGTTGCATTTACTGTATTAACAATTTTACAACAAGCTGAAATTTTGTGAATTTGCTACTTGTAAAAATTAGTGTCATTGGCACAATATAGAAACTGTGGGCACAGTCACCGTCAACTAGACTCACTGCTATAAAAGCCTTTACTGTCTGAAAGCGGGAGCGACAATAGTACTATCTTAGTTGCCATGTGAAAAGTATTTGTTCATTACATTTTTTCTACCTATTTTAAAATATAGTTATTATAGTTCTGACTTCAGATGTTTATTCTATTAGTGAATGATCAGAAATTCATGAATTAAATGACGTAAGCTGCTATATAGTCATGACGAAATACTTCTGAAACTGAACTTGACGTCGACAGACCAGGAATAGCACCTAGTACTTCTTCGCTTATTTCAGCTTTTGATGTTGCTGTCTCGTCTGACATGAACTGCGATGAAGTGCCATAATTACTAGAAGAACATACAGCGCAAAAATTGCTTGACGTAACTACAATGTGGCTTGATAAGTGCTAAGTGAAAATCGATCTATCGACTGTTAGGCGCGCCTGTTCACGGTATAGAAGCTTGGCGTCAACGCCACGCAGAACCGTAATGGCGAATAGTCCATTTCGTCACCGCTTTGTGTCTTTTGTTGACCTAGTGATTGAGTTACACTCCGCCTTGAGAAGGACTCGGCACATCAGCAGCAGCAGGTGGCAGCAGGAGGCTGAAGAATAGGGCTTTTTCTGGGCAGTAGCGCGTATTTATCACTGTCCCTCCACACACACACACACACACACACACACACCACATACACACAGGAGACTGAGGGAGTGGGAAGCGTAGAATGTCAATTTTTCTACTGCGTTCGCCTGCCCTGCGCACTTTCATTGACGAAGAAAGGAAGGAAGGTGGGAGGGAGAGAGAGACAGAGAGAGTGAGTGAGCCGGGGGGGGGGGGGGGGGGAACTCGGCAGCTCCACTTCCTAAAGGCTCGCTTTATTGATGTATTTTATGCGTGTCTTCGCTTTACATATACGGTTTCAGTAGATCTAAGTACGTAAGTGTATGTACACAATGTGGAAATTGTATTTCACTATTGCTGGTTCTATTTGTTATCGTTAGCTAATAGTGGGCGTTGTTCTTGTGTCTGTTATTTTTAAACTTTTTTGTATACCATTTTACGCAGGAATATATGTCGTAAGTATAATATTTGCCCGCTCGACATTCCCTGCTTACGTAAGATCCAGGAAAAATTGATTCAGACACAGTATATATGCCTCAGAATGATGAAATGCTTTGATAGGACACAGATGGAAATTTGGAAATTTGTGGTTAAGTTACATGGGACCAGGCTGCTGAGGACTTCGGTCCCTAGGCTTACACATTACTTAATCTAACTTAAACTAACTTACGCTAAGGACAACACACACACACACACACACACACACACACACACTCATGCCCAAGGGAGGACTCGAAATTTCGTCTTGGGGAGCCGCGCGAACCGTGGCTAGACGCCCCAGACCGCACGGCTACTCCGCGCTGTGCATACAGATGTCTTGATAAGATTTCAAAGTGGTAAATAGTCGATAACTTACTTTAAACTTTCAAAAGTGTAAAACTGTGCACTTCTCAAAACGAGAAATCATAGCATCCTATGAATATGATATTATTGGGTCACAACTGGAATCTGTACACTCATAAAAATCCGGGGGTGTAACACTAATTAGGGATACGAATGATCACATTGGCTCAGTCGTGGGTAGAGAAGGGAGCAGACTTCTTTTTAATGGTAAAATACTAGGGAAATGCAATCAGTCTACAAAAAAGATTGCTTAGTGTCGTGTCACCGCCAGACACCACACTTGCTAGGTGGTAGCTTTTAAATCGGCCGCGGTCCGCTAGTATACGACGGACCCTCGTGTCGTAATTGCAGACCGAGCGCCGCCACACGGCAGGTCTAGAGAGACTTACTAGCACTCGCCCCAGTTGTACAGCCGACTTTGCTAGGAAAGGTTCACTGAGAATTACGCTCTCATTTGCCGAGACGATAGTTAGCATAGCCTTCAGCTAAGTCAATTGCTACGACCTAGCAAGGCGCCATTTATCCTTTGCTATGTATCTAATGAAGCATGTACAGCAACAAGACCAATGTTCACCAATTGTGGATTAAAGTTAAGTATTCCAACAGCTACGTACTTTTCTTTATAGCATTCATTACGTATCCTGTTTCAGATCTCACGCCAGCCTGCGTGAGGTTAAGCGCCTGCCTTTCGGTTACCCGTCACTGTGGATTGGCAGTTCTGCCAGTCCACAACACTTAGAAATCACTCGTGCGAGCGATCGTCCAATATTGTAGAAGTTTGTAGGACTTGTACCACACAGAACTAACGGGAGATATTGAACGTATACAGAGAAGGGCAGTACAAAAGGTCACGAATGTTGGGCCCCCATGAGATTGACACTGAGGTGTCCAAGGAATTGAAATGGCAGACTGTTTAAAATGGACGGAAACTACTCCGCGAATGTCTATGAAAAAGGTTTGAAAAAATGGCTTTAATAATGACTCTAGGAATATGCTAAAACCCGCTACCTATGGCTCCCATACGGATCGTAAAGATTAATTACAGCACACACAGAGACATTTAAAAAAACATTTTCCCCCGCTCCATACGTGAATATCTGGTACCCTCGGCCAACCATTTCTCAGTGGTTCGCATAGATATAGGTGTAGTTATACAGGGTGGTCCATTGCTAGTGACCGGGCCAAATACCTCACGAAATAAGCATCAAACGAAGAAACAACAAAGAACGAAACTCGTCTAGCTTGAAGGGGGGAACCAGATGGCGCTAAGGTTGGCCGGCTAGATCGCGCTGCCATAGGACAAACGGATATCAACTGCGTTTCTTTAAATAGGAACCCCAATTTTTTATTACATATTCGTGTAGTCCGCAACGAAATATAAATGTTTCAGTTAGACCACTTTTTTGCTTTGTGACTGATGGCGCTGTAAGAGTCCAAACGTGTAAGTACGTGGTGTCACGTAATATTTCGCCAGTGCGGACGGTATTTGCTTCGTGATACATTACCCGTGTTAAAACGGACCGTTTACCAATTGCGGAAAAGGTCGATATCGTTTTTATGTAAGGCTATTGTGCTGAAAAGGCCCAACGAGCGTGTGCTATGTATGCTGATCGGTATCCTGGAGGACATCATCCAAGTGTCCGGACCGTTCGCCGGATAGTTACGATATTTAAGGAAACAGGAAGTGTTCAGCCACATGTGAAACGTCAACCACGACCTGCAAAAAATGATGATGCCCAAGTAGGTGTTGTAGCTGCTGTCGCAGCTAATCCGCACATCAGTAGCAGACAAAGTGCGCGAGAATCTCAAAAACGTCGGTGTTGAGAATGCTACATCAACATCGATTGCACCCGTACCATATTTTTGTGCACCAGGAATTGCATGGCAACGACATTGTACGTCGTGTACAGTTCTGCCACTGGGCACAAGAGAAATTACGGGACGATGACAGATTTTTTGCACGCGTTGTATTTAGCAACGATGCATCATTCACCAACAGCGGTAACGTAAACCGGCATAATATGCACTATTGGGCAACGGAAAATCCACGATGGCTGCGAAAAGTGGAACATCAGCGACCTTGGCGGGTAAATGTATGGTGCAGCATTAAGGGAGGAAGGATAATTGGCCCCCATTTTATCGATGGCAGTATAAATGTTGCAATGTATGCTGGTTTCCTACGTAATGTTTCACCGATGTTATTTCAAGATGTTTCACTGAATCACAGACTGGCGCTGTACTTCCAACATGATCAATGTCCGGCACATAGCTCGTGTGCGGTTGAAGCGGTATTGAATAGCATATTTCATGACAGGTGGATTGGTCGTCGAAGCACCATACCATGGCCCGCACGTTCACCGGACCTGACGTCCCCGGATTTCTATCTGTAGGGAAAGTTGAAGGATATTTGCTATCGTGATCCACCGACAACGCCTGACGACATACGTCAGCACCGAGCGAGGTGGCGCAGTGGTTAGACACTGGACTCGCATTCGGGAGGACGACGGTTCAACCCCGCGTCCGGCCATCCTGATTTAGATTTTTCGTGTTTTCCCTAAATCGCTCCAGGCAAATGCCGGGATGGTTCCTTTCAAAGGACATGGCCGACGTCCTTCCCCGTCCTTCGCTAATCCTATGAGACCGATGACCTCGCTGTCTGGTCTCCTTCCCCGAACCAACCAACCTACCATACGTCAGCACACTGTCAGTGCATGTGCGAACATTACGGAAGGCGAACTACTCCCTTTTGAGAGGAATGTCGTTACACATATTGCCCAATGCACTCAGGTTGACGGACATCATTCTGAGCATTTATTGCATTAATGTAGTATTTACCGGTAATCACGCTGTAACAGCATGCGTTCTCAGAAATGATAAGTTCACAAATGTACATGTATCACATTGGAACAACCGAAATAAAATGTTCAAACTTTCCTACTGTTCGTCTAAAATTGTGAGCCATATGTTTGTGACTATTACAGCGCCATCTATCACAAAGTGAAAAAAGTGGTCCAAGTAAAACATTCATAATTCTTTACGCACTACACGAATATGTAATAAAAAATGGGGGTTCCAATTTAAAAAAGACGCAGTTGATATCAGTTTGACCTATTCCAGCGCCATCTAGCGGGCCAACCATCGCGCAATCCAGTTTCCCCCTTCAAGCTAGAATAGTTTCGTTCTTTGTAGTTTTTTAGTTTGACGCATATTTCGTGAGATATTTGGCCCGATCACTAACAATGGACCACCCTATATATATATATATATATATATATATATATATATATATATATATATATATATATATATATATATATATATATATATATATAGCGTATGCGAAGCTTGCAACTTGAATATCGAGTTACCAAAGTACTTCTCTCCAAGACTCAAAAGTTCTAGAGGATATCAACTTTGACTCTCTAATAGTTCAGGTTATTTTTCACGACTGACTGTGGAACTCACTGTGTACCGTCGGAGAGTGTTAACTGGGTAATCAACAGATCTCTGTTTTCAATCTCACTGTGTCTTTTTCTTTTCGTTTTATCTCTTTCGTTAATTTTAACTCTACATCACTTGAAAATAAAACTTATTATACGGGGTAGACGCAGATGCCGAAAAAATCCTGTTAGTAGAAGACAGGTAACTAATTTAATACGTCTAGTAACATGTTTGTCCATTTCCTACGGGTGTCCCAGGGCTCATCTCGGAACAATGTTGTTGGAAAAGAAGACATTGCCGCTGCGTTCATTGACATCGCGAACGTGAGCCGCAAACACGTAGACCACAACGGCCTGAGCGGTGGAGTCCCTATAATACACCAATTGTCGGCAATTGTAGAGTTACCTGTGCGGAAGTTGTTGCAACTCCGTTAAATGTTAGGATGGAAGGGAGATTTGCTATCACTAAAATATGCGATATTCATTGAATTTATGACGAGGTAAGAGATGTTGCAAGGCCAGCTGTACGACTTTATCGAGAACGCTGCCCACAACGAAGGCTTCCTGCACGCTCGACATTTGTCGCCGTTCACCAAAGGTTTGTATCATCAAAATTCTCTACTTTTACTCGATTGTTTTGCAGTTCATTCGTAACAAAGTACAGTACTGTAGTTATCTTTAATTTTCATACTGTATGCGAAACGTATTGTCTGTTCTGATGTGCTTTCGTTTTACTATTAACTAAATCATGACAGAATACAGTTTACGAGTATGTATTTAATTTGCATAGAATACAAAGCAGAGGTCCACAACGCGAAGAACGTACGTTGGACACTGAGGAACAAATTCTGTATCGCATCCACGAAGATCGTACTCAGAGTACTAGAAGTATCGCCCTCCAAGTGGGTGTATAGCACCCTGTCGTTCAACTCACTTCGAAAGAGGAGCGTCTGCAGCCTTACTACATTCAAAGCGTACAAGCGTTGGAAGAGCATGATTTCCCTGAGAGTGGTTTTCGTTATTAAATGTGCAGCATGATTTTGTAAACAAGATATTCGTCACAGATTGTTGTGTCGGTAGCTGGGCCGACACCGTGAAGTTGAGATGGCTGAAAAGGCAAGCTAGACTAACGCAGACGGGCGTGATGTACTGGAACAGGATACGAAATTAATGTTAGGAAGAAAAGTACGGAGCAGGATTAATACTTATCTTTAATATCATTGTGGTACATCGATCTTGACGATACACAGGAGACTTTAAGTTCAATCACTGTATGGCTAATGCGCCTTGCTAGTTCGTAGCCATTAACTTAGCTGATGGCTATTCCGTCTCTCGGCTAATGAGAGAGAAAGGCTTCGTACAACTGGGCGGTAGCTAGGTTCTCGTACAACTGGGGCGAGTGCTCTCTCGTATCACGAGACCTGCCTTGGTGGTGGCGCTAGGTCTGCGATTACACAGTGGCGACACGCGGGTCCGACATGTACTAAATGGACCGCGGCCGATTTAAGCTACCACCTAGCAAGTGTGGTGTCTGGCGGTGACACCACATTCCTCCCCCGCAAATCGGCGAACGGTCGTGTGATAAAGCTTCCGCCCGCCGTGGGGAGGACCACATGTTGACGTATGCGATGAGGTGGGGAGCCTAACAACAGGCGAGGCTGTGCCACCCGCACCCGGCCATTCGGTCCGAGGGGAGCTAGGAAACGCCGGAAAAACTAGTCCAGGGTGCACGTCAACATGCGGTGTATGCGCCCGTAAAGAGACAGGAGGGACCGAAGGATCGACCTCCATTGCGTCGGGGTAGCCGACGCGCGATGACGTCATGTGGTCCGGAGCGGGCGGAAGTTCCATGGCGGAGGACAGCTGGTCACGGGAAGCGATCGGCGGCGCGTGACCCTGGGAGACGCTTGGCGGCTGCAACGAAGCGTCGAATGCGGGCGGCGCCGGCGGGAGAACAAGCGGCGGCGGCGGCGGCGGCTGCTGCTGCTGCGGCGGCGGCGGCGCGTCGCCATGGGGCAAAATGGAAGGCATCGTCGGTAACACCTGGGGATGAGGCGAGCCAGTAGATGGGTCCCCAGGGCGCTGACCGGACGGCACCGTCGCTGAAAGCAGACGGGGAGCGGCAGAACCCGAGCGACGACAGAGGCGCAGCTGATTGAGATGCCGACGCACCTCACCAGAGGCCCCCAAAACCAAATACATCGCGCGGCCGAGGCAGCGAAGAATGCGCCCTGCGAGCCAACGCCGTGAACCTCGATAGTTGCGATAAAATACAACGCCGCCTGGAGCAAAAGCAGGAGTCTGCCGCTGCACAGGAACCTGATGCGGCGGATGCAGCAAAGACATCAAGGTGCGATGAGGACGACCGTGGAGCAACTCAGCCGGCGAGCGACCATCTCGGGGCTGAGAGCGATACGAAGACAAAAAGAGCAACAATGCGTCCTCCCGAGAATGCGACTCTTTCAATTTCAACATCTGTGAATAATGTCTTTGCGCAGACGAGAGCAATTTGGACGCAAAGGCAATAGGGCGATCATGGGAGCCAACTTTGTGCGCAAGCACAGCACCGATCCCGAAATCCGATGCATCTACCATCAACAAAAGGGGTTTCTGGGGATCGAATGGCGTAAGGCAAGTATTAGAAAGCAACGCCGATTTCAACTGGCGAAAGGCGCGTTCACATTCCGTCGTCCAGACGAACGGAACACCTTTACGGCGTAAGCGATGAAGCGGAGCTGAAATGGAAGAGGCATTGCGCACAAATTTATTGTAGTAATTAATTTTACCCAACACACTCTGTAGCTGTTTCACATTTTGAGGGGAAGGCAATTCTTGTATGGCACGGAGGTGCTCTGGACTCGGATGTATGCCTTGGGCATTAATGACATGTCCCAGGTATGGTAAGTCACGAGCAAAAAACACACATTTGTCCTTCCTCAAGCGAAGACCATTTTGCCGCAAGACCTGAAAGAATGTTCGTAAGTTCGCAAGATGATCTTCTTCTGTCTGTCCGGAGATCACTATATCGTCCAGATAGTTTGCTGCAGTAGGGACCGACGCACAAATAGTTTGTAAATATTGCTGAAACAAGGCAGGGGCGGATGCACACCCGAATGGCAGTCTTTTGAAGCGGTACAATCCAAGATGCGTGTTAACCACCAATACGCGCTGGGATTCGTCGTCCACCGGTATTTGCAAGTACGCATCGGCTAGGTCCAACTTTGAAAAATATTTTCCCGGGCACAGTTTAGCAAAAAGATCTTCCGGGCGGGGCAAAGGAAAAGTAGCAGTCACTAGCTGTGGATTCACTGTGGTCTTGAAGTCCACGCAAAGTCTCAATTTTCGGGAAGGTTTTGGCAAAATTACTAAGGGTGAGGCCCAGAGAGAAGCTTGCACACGTTCAATTACACCCTGTGATTCGAGATCGTGTAACGTTCTTGCGACCTCATCACGCAATGCGTGGGGAACATTGCGCGCCCTGAAAAATTTCGGTTGCGCGTTTACCTTCAGTTCTAAATGTGCTTCATAGTTTTTAGCGCAACCTAAGCCCGGTGCAAAAATGTCTGCAAATTCGTCACACAGCCGAGAAACACTGTCTGTAGGCACAGTCTGATTCACTGATAGGACCTGATTTACAATAGACATGTTAAACAACCGAAATAAATCGAGACCAAACAAGTTCACTGCAGAAGAAGAACGAAGAACGTAAAATGACACAAGTTTTGTTTGTCCCTTGTATGTTGCAAGAAGGCTGCACTGTCCTAACACAGGAATTGTCTGTCCGGAATATGTAGTTAGCTTAACATTTGCGGAACGCAACGGAGGTTTGCCCAGTTGTTTGTACGTGTCGTGATTGAGCAATGAAACGGCAGCTCCGGTATCGAGCTGGAATGGTATCACTTTGCCTTCAAAGTCTAAGTCCACAAAAAGTTTATTGTCCCGCTGACGACAAGAGCGACTGTTTTGTGCAATTGGAACAGACACTGGTACAGAATCACTTGCTAATTGACGTGATTTCCGGCGACGTCGACGCACAGTTTTTGTGGGACGATCACAGTCACTGTTAGAGAAAGTGTCACTGGACGAAGCGGAATTAACGACATGAATGTCCATAGGCGAAGGTCCACGAGCCTGAGTGTCCTTGGTTCGATTCCGGCGCGAAGCAAAGGGCCTGGAATGATTGTGATTGTCTGATCTGAGCTTTTTCTGGCAAACACTTTGAACATGTCCTTTCTTATTGCAGAAAAAGCAAATAGCTCGGCGTGACGGGCAATGTTCACGCGAATGTCTAGTAGCACACCGCGGGCACGATTTCACTACATTTGTGGGCTGGCGCGGCACACGTGGCTTAGCGCGCGGCGGCAGCTGTACGGACGTGCGCGAGGCCCGGTTACCGGGCCGCGCAGCGCGTCCAGCGGGCCGGTTAACGTTACACACGGCAGGCGAAGTGTCAAAAGATTCCTGAGCACAGTCAAGTGTGTCCTGTCTATCCAAGATGTCTATCACTTGTTGAAGGGAGGGATTAACTAGTTTCAAAATTTGCTCCCGTATGCGAACATCAGAAACGTTCTGTGCAATTGCATCACGCACCATTGTATCTGAATAAGAAAGACCACAGTCACATTCAAAGGCACAGTCCCTAGTAAGTCCTTGCAATGTTGCTACCCACTCCCTATTAGTTTGACCGGCCGTACGTTTTGTACGAAAGAACGTATACCGTTTTGCAACCACATTAACTGTTTCTTTGAAATAGGCATCTAATGCAGACAAAATTTCCTCGTAGGACAGAGTTGCTACGTCGCGTCGGGGAAACAATTTCACTATCACACGGTATGTGGACACACCGACACAAGAAAGCAAAAACGGCTGCCGCTCTTTACCTTGAATTCTGTAGGCTGCTAGATGAAAGTTGAACTGGCGAGACCACTCGTGCCAGGTCTCATCGGCTGCCACGTATGGTCGAAAGGGAGGTGCAACAGCGTTTAGTGGCAGCGGTAGCGAAGAAGCGGCTGCGGCCGCATCGGTTTGCAGCGCACGTTGACCCTGGACGAGCTGTCCAAGGGCATCCCATCCTCGGCGCCAATGTTGTGTCGGTAGCTGGGCCGACACCGTGAAGTTGAGATGGCTGAAAAGGCAAGCTAGACTAACGCAGACGGGCGTGATGTACTGGAACAGGATACGAAATTAATGTTAGGAAGAAAAGTACGGAGCAGGATTAATACTTATCTTTAATATCATTGTGGTACATCGATCTTGACGATACACAGGAGACTTTAAGTTCAATCACTGTATGGCTAATGCGCCTTGCTAGTTCGTAGCCATTAACTTAGCTGATGGCTATTCTGTCTCTCGGCTAATGAGAGAGAAAGGCTTCGTACAACTGGGCGGTAGCTAGGTTCTCGTACAACTGGGGCGAGTGCTCTCTCGTATCACGAGATCTGCCTTGGTGGTGGCGCTAGGTCTGCGATTACACAGTGGCGACACGCGGGTCCGACATGTACTAAATGGACCGCGGCCGATTTAAGCTACCACCTAGCAAGTGTGGTGTCTGGCGGTGACACCACACAGATGAAGCGTCTTTACTCGCAACGGAATAACCAATTACCGTAACGTACACGCGTGGAGTATACACAGTCGGTACCAAGTAGTAGCAACACGTTTTCAGTGCCTCGTTTCCGTAAGTGTATGGGCTGGTATAATCGATGATTACAGTATTGGGCCTTACGTTTTACCTGCAAGTTTGGCTAGTAACAAATACCGAACCTTTCAAGAGGAAACATTGCTACCAACTTTATTAGAAAATATTCCGTTAGCCGCACGTCAGAACATGTGGTTCTTCAACGATGGTGCTTCAATCCACATTGGTCACACATTACGAAGATTTCTAAATAGGATGTTTCCAGGGTGACTGATACGACGTTCTTGCCCACGTAGATGGCCAGCAGGTAGTCCAGATTTAAATCCACTGAATTTTTACTTTTGGGCCATATGAAGGAACTTATTCATGTACAGCAAGTAGATGATGTGGATAAACGCAGAGGATTTTCGATGCTGCCAAGACCTTAAAGGTAAATATGCGTGTGTGTGAACGAGTGTGACGAAACTGGGTTCTCCGTAGTGAAGCATGTGTCGCATCGAGTGGTGGGCATTTTGAACACTAATATCTGTATTGGTGTAACAGAAAACAAACTAATGTGGGTTTCATTTTCATTACAGAACTGTTTAAGGAAAACAATCTGAATTTAATTTTCATTGTCATATTTTTGTAAAAACAGGAAATAGTTGATTGCAATTAACGTCCGCAGCTCGTGGTCGTGCGGTAAAGTTCTCGCTTCTCACGCTCGGGTTCCCGGGTTCGATTCCCGGCGAGGTCAGGGATTTTCTCTGCCTCGTGATGACTGGGTGTTGTGTGAAGTCCTTAGGTTACTTAGGTTTAAGTGGTTCTAAGTTCTAGGGGACTGATGACCATAGATGTTAAGTTCCATAGTGCTCAGAGCCATTTGAACCATTTGATTGCAATTAACCCAAATAGAATTACGTGGTAACTTGGAAACATGGTATATTTGATGTTAGCTTTTCTCTACTAGCATGACCTTTGTCATGGTAATGTTGTAAAAGACGAAACGTGTCGTTGTGCTTAATTTATTGTTTACGTAAAACGAATTACTCGTTCATGACGACCAAGTGGCTGTTTACATTGCTTGTTTGGGTAGTAAATAGCCGCCGCGCCACGTAGTTGTACACGTCCAAAGTTTACACAGCTATGGTTCGTCCGTTATTTTTTTTTTTTTGTAAAAAAACTTTCTCTGAGCGGTGCGTCGGTGTTGATAATACACAAGCAAGGTCGTGTGCTGCCAGCTGACAGTGTACACAAGAATGCGTCTACTATCAAACCGACAAATATCTGTCTTTTACAAATGCAAAAATAAAGAACATGATACAACGACATTTCACTAGACTTTCTTGTAAAGCATACCGAGATGTACCGTCTGTATAATTTTGGCAGCTTATATCGTTTACAGCCTGTGCATGTGATAATTAGCATAAATCTAATCATCAACATGCACGTGCTTTTGTTTCAATTTAAAATAACTAATTTATTATTAATCTTTTACAAATGTTGTATATCTGTTGCCTTTGATATGTAATTGGAAACAAGGTGTGAATTTTTCATAAAAACAATGATAAAATGTGTGTTAATCAGCATGCATTAGATGAATTTCATATTTAAATGACGTGGGTATCCGAACTGAACGAAACAAATAAAACGAGAAGGAAGACAACAGCTAGACTCGAACAAGAGATCCATATATTACGTGATCACAGTACTGCAACGCTGTCGAGTAAGCTGCACCACCGGTCGTGGACATTGCCTTAATTTTAGTGACTTAAACATCCGTAGAAAATGTCACAGTCTATTATGCCGAGAATTTTTGAGACTTGCATCGACCTGTTCTGATGTACTGATATTAGACTTTCGAATTTCACGAACCATAAATATAAAATATTACAGAAATCAGATTACCTACCATTAGGAACGTGGGTGCGTTCAGCGACTGTGATATGATTTACAAATGCTAGAGCACAGCACTCATTCGTCCTTTTTGGCTGGATTTGTTTGACGAATCTAGATTTCGGCTAGTGCCGAGCCATTATCAATGCACTATTTCATATATCAATTCATGTCCGTTCCCTATAGTTCGGGCTTCTTTCACAGTTTTCTTTCAAGACTACAAGATTCAGTAGTCTTGAAACAACCGCGTCAGACGCCCGAACAACAGGAATCTGACATGCATTGATACCATGAAATAGTGCCAATGGCTCGGCACTAGCAAGAATCTAGATCTGACAAACAAAGCCTGCAGAAAAGGGCAAGTGTTTGTTGTGCTCTGTCATTTGTAAATTATAAAAATGCTATTCCCGGGTGGTCTCCGCAGTATCGAGGTGTGTACGGTATGCCTAGCGATACAGTCAGCCCAACCCGATAACCATGGGACGAAGACCGCTCGCAACCCAAGATGAAGTGGCTAGCCGTCGCCACCAGAATTTACTGCCGTTATCTGAAGTCAGCATGCAGTCAGCTTGTAGCATTTAGACCGATCAGTGACTTGCTGAAGGTCACCTAGTACCTGGTGAGCCGTGGGTTCCAGTTTAGCCCACGTAGCTGCCCAGCTGCTCACATGCAGTCCGCTGGCCTGTACGGTCAAATCGCTGCTGTACAATGCCCAGGGCACATGCATGCCATCTTATTCGGACATGCCGAAAGCCGCAGGCTAGCACCGCCCGATCAGGTGTGTTGTATGACTTGGGTCTAGGGACAGCGAATGTGGTGCCAGTCAGATGAGCCGATCGTTTGTGCTCAGCCGTCATCGGGTCTTAAGCTCGTAGCGCTTCCTGGTGTCGGGTAGTCAAAGCTTACATTCGTCCGTAGGACAGGGAGATGTTTGATTCATACTGAGTGAAATCCAAAACCGTAAGTTAACTACCGAAGTTTTTAATTCGTGTACATTGTCACAGTCTTCACAATGTGTCGAAATGTCACGCTTATGCAGTTTTTTTAACGAGAAAAGTGTTCCATTTGGCCGGCCGATGTGGCCGTGCGGTTCTAGGCGCTTCTGTCTGGAACCGCGTGACCGCTACGGTCGCAGGTTCGAATCCTGCCTCGGGCATGGATGTGTGTGATGTCCTTAGATTAGTTAGGTTTAAGTAGTTCTAAGTTCTGGGGGACTGATGACCACAGATGTTAAGTCCCAATGTGCTCTGAGCCATTTGTTCCATTTGTTACTATCTTAACTAAATTCTATGCGTTTCTGTCTGAAGAGTGTTAAATCCTGCCTAGTCGTCGAATATGGCGTGTCCAGGAAACCTGCTTTCTCGGTTCGCTAGACAACAATTCAAGCAATTCGTATTAATGAGTTTTGTCATGAAACAGTAAATGGCAATACTTAACTTTGAATATTACACAGATATGTCGCAAGCAAAGGGCAACATGCAAAATAAAGCTAGGTTCTTCAGTATAAAAAATTGTAATACAAGGGAAGTAATAGATCCGATGCTTCTATTCACGTCGCTAGTCTTGAAGCATCTCTTCGATTTGGGGCGGCCAGTCGGGCGCGGCGCTTGTCCTCTTCACACAGAGGCCGCTGCTGTCGCGTTCTGGTCCTGGAGGGAGGTCTGGTCACCGTGCGATTAGCTGACTTCTTCTCACAGCCTTCTCTTCTCTCTCCTTGCCGACTGGCGTGCCGGCGCTTGGCGTTACGCCGTAACAAAGAGGACTGCTCTGAATCCCGAGTTCATAACCGATGGCAACGAAAACGTCATGAACATTGCTTTCTTTCCTTAACCTGTAGCTGAACTGATCTTTAAGCAGCAGACTTTTATGTACGCCCCATTTCGAAACTAGTTGCCACCTATAGCAGTTTAGCAGTAGTTTGTGTTTTTATTTAACTTTACTTTCAGCGAAATGAATTTGCCAGTAACAGAGACTGTTGCAGTTTTATTTCAAAATCCTGGAGGTCCAGAAATATTTATTAATGTATTGGAGTGCGAAATCGGAAGCAGCTGACAGGCTTTGTAATATAAGCTATGTAACCTAATGATTATATTGTTAGAGCTAGTTCTGTATTACACGAGTGTCTAGCGGTTTCTGTCAATGTTTCGAAATATTTTGAAAATTTGTCGAACTGTACATAGTTTCAGCAGTAGTTATATATTAAATTTTCTTTATAAAGACGTTTCGAATGAAGAAATCTACAGTAAGGTGCAAGCTGTATTGCCGAAATTTGTATTCTTCATATTAACACTACTTTAATACTATTAATGTCAGTACAGAATGAAAACTGCCTGTGCAGTCTGAATGATATTAGTGTTTCTACATCTACAACTACATGATTACTTCGCAATTCATATTTAAGTGCTTGGCAGAGGGTTCATCGAACCACAATCATACCATCTCTCTACCATTCCACTCCCGAACAGCGCGCGGGAAAAATGAACACCTAAACCTTTCTGTTCGAGTTCTGATTTCTCTTATTTTATTTTGATGATCATTCCTACCTATGTAGGTTGCGCTCAGCAAAATATTTTCGCATTCTGAAGAGAAAGTTCGTGACTCAAATTTCGTAAATAGATCTCGCCGCATCGAAAAACGTATTTGCTTTCATGACTTCCATCCCAACTCGCGTATCATATCTGCCACACTCTCTCCCCTATTACGTGATAATACAAAACGAGCTGCCCTTTTTTGCACCCTTTCGATGTCCTCCGTCAATCCCACCTGGTAAGGATCCCACACCGCGCAGCAATATTCTAACAGAGGACGAACGAGTGTAGTGTAAGCTGTCTCTTTAGTTGACTAGTTGCATCTTCTAAGTGTCCTGCCAATGGGACGCAACCTTTGGCTCGCCTTCCCCACAATATTATCTTTGTGGTCTTTCCAACTGAAGTTGTTCGTAATTTTATCACCCAGGTACTTAGTTGAATTGACAGCCTCGAGAATTGTACTATTTGTCGAGTAATCGAATTCCAACGAATTTCTTTTGGAACTCATGTGGATCACCTCACACTTTTCGTTATTTAGCGTCAACTGCCACCTGCCACACCATACAGCAATCTTTTCTAAATCGCTTTGCAACTGATACTGGTCTTCGGATGACCTTACTAGACGGTAAATTACAGGATCGTCTGGGAACAACCTAAGAGAACTGCTCAGATTGTCACCCAGGTCATTTATATGGATCAGGATCAGCAGAGGTCCCAGGACGCTTCCCTGGGGAACACCTGATATCACTTCAGTTTTACTCGATGATTTGCCGTCTATTACTACGAACTGTGACCATCCTGACAGGAAATCAATAATCCAGTCGCACAACTGCTGGTAAATGAAAACAAATTGAAAATCATCACTGTTAATGACAGTGAGTTTAATATATAAAGCAAATCGTTTAAGTACATTTTTTTTTGTTAGATCCAAGATAAAGTAAGTGGAAGTATGTGTCTTTGATACGATTTTAAACTGAAAAGCGTCTCGGAAATGTGGTATTTACATTGGGCATACAGCAGATGAGGCATTCTGTATCAGATTTGTCAACTAAATAAATTTATCACTCGCGATTTTCATGAACTTTGTTATAAACAACACACACAGGAGAAGCACAATATGTAATATGTGGTTGGAATAACATTATGGGAACACCAATCTGTCCATAATTTCTGGGATAGCAAGACTTGAAAGTCACGCAGATGACCTGGAGATATAATCTGAAGTAAGGCCAAACGGGTTCAATAGATAGCTGTATTTCTTGGTTTCTCGGCTGATTTTCACTCCCCTGAAGTAAAGAAAACGTTAGCAGTCATTTGCGAGCATTGTTATCTTTTACGAAAATTTTGATCATCGTGCTTCTATCGCTTTTATTACTGCAGTGCACAAAATGGCAACTACTTTTTCTATTTTCCAAACGGGATCTGTATTTACACAACCAAACGTACAAAAAACTAAACGTACGAACAGTATACTCTAGACCACAGTAAGCTTTCACTATCTGCCAACAGAAAGCGCTACGAGCTGCAGACTCGAGGCCTGCCGAGCGCAGCCAACAGTTTGTCCCGATCGGTACCAAGATTTGCTGTCCGTATTATACAGTGAAGCGTCAAGGTCACCTGCCTAATGTCGTGTACGGACTCGGCGTGAACGCATTAAGTGCCGCAGCAAGACGTAGCATAAAGTCTACTAATGTCTGAAGTAGTGGTGGAGGAACTGACAGCATGAATCCGGCAGGGCTGTCCATAATTTGGTAAGAGTACGAGGAGCTGGAGATCTCTTCTGAACAGTATGTTGCAAGGCATCCCAGATATGCTCAATAATGTTCGTGTCTCGGGAGTTTGGTGGCCAGCGGAAGTGTTTAAACTCCGAAGAGCCACTCTGTAGCATTTCTGGACGTGTGGGGTGTCGCATTGTCCTGCTGGAATTGCCCAAGTCCGTCGGAATGCAAAAAGGACATAAATGGATGCAGATGATCAGCAAGGATGCTTATGTATCTAGACGTGTCAGAGAACTCATATCACTCCATCTCCACACTCCCTACACCATTACAGAGCATGAACAGTCGCCTGCTGAGAGGCAGGGTCCGTGGATTCAAGAAATTGTCTCCATACCCGTACATTCAGCTCGTTACAATTTTAAATAAGACTCGTCCAACCTGGCAACATGTTTCCACTTATCAACAGTGAAATGTCGGTGTTGACAGACCCAGGCGAAGCGTAAAACTTTATGTCGTGCAGTTATCAAGTGTACACGATAGGGACTTCAGCTCAGAAAGCCCATGTCTATGTTATTGAATGGTTCGCACGCTTACACTTGTTGGTGGCCCAGCATTGAAATCTGCAGCAATTAGCGGAAGGATTGCACTTCTGTCACGATGAACGATTCTCTTCAGTCGTCGTCGGTCCTGTTCTTGCAAGATCCTTTTCCGGCAGCAGCGATGTCAGAGATTTGATGTTTGCCGGCTTCCAGATATTCGCGGTTCACTCGTGAAATGGTCGTACGGGAAAATCCGCACTTCATCGTTACCTCGGATAAGCTGTGTCCCATCGCAAACTATAATACGACGTCCAAACTCACTTATATCTTGATAACCTGCCATTGTAGCAGCAGTAACCGATCTAACAAGTGTGCCAGATACTTGTATAGTCGTTGCCGACCGCAGCGGCGTATTCTGCCTGTTTACTATCTCTGTATTTGAATTTGCATGCCTACACCAGTTTCTTTGGTGCTTAAATGGAGTTGTTGTTTGCTGCTGCTACGAGAGTGTCCAAGCAGCCACGGCTCTTCACCATCACCCAGGGCTACACCGATGCTGTGGAGCAGCGATAGAGGGGGCGCAGGAACTGACCGGAAAAAAATGAATGGTTTGAAAATTAACCGGGAATGGTTGGTGCGGCGTCCTATCCCCTTGTATTCTGCCTATAAGAAGAAGTTCTTGCCTCGGATCGTAACGATGTTTTGACAGTGTCATTTCTAGAGTATCGTTTCATTTCGCCACGCCACTGTACCATCCCAAAGGTCGGCGATCAAGTGCTGTTGCAAAGATGCTATCTGAGCGAAAGCTTCAAATTTCTACCGCAGCTGGAGATACTGGCTGTTGTCACAGTATCCTTTCTCCAGCTTTATTTCACTTGGCTACGGTATTGCAGGATGCCAAATATCGGCGAGCGGTTGATGTAATAGATGTGTTATTAGACCGAAGACCTCCGATTTCTGCCGACTCACTGGAGCGAGTGGCGTCAGTTAGGTCGGTGAGAAAAGCCGTTGAGTGGGACGTGTAATTTATTTGCCGCTGTAGCGAGTACTTGTCTTACTAAGGTCTAGATCCGTTCAACCTGCTGTGTAAATAGAAAGGAATCAAGATAAACCCTTGTGTGCGTGATTAATATTATGGGAATGTTTTAGATATCTACGTTAATACTACACGTGCGAAAATAACTCTGTTACGGTTTCTCAACTAAACTTCGGAACTAGTTTCGACTAAATTTGTTATAGAGCTAGTTTGAACGCTTAGGAGGAACATAGGTTACTTCATAAACTGTGTTATACGAGTTATTCATTGATTTGAAGACTACTAATCGAATTAGCGAAAAATATATACTGTTTAAAAACGCAGTTTACTCTTGCACTTCAGAATTTTATCATATTTGTGGAAATGCTGTTATTAGTTGATATGTTCTACGTAATACGATTCAACGTGATGAATACAAAGCTTGTACAATCCTTAGTGTGTTCAGTCGATAGTTCTATTAATAATATTTTTTTATGGAAATAGCTTGAACTTAAGGAATAACACAGGCTGCTGCATGTAGTTGTATTATTTCTTTGAGAAATTTTAATATTTTTAAATACGGTATACATGAGCGGACCTTTGCGCTGAGGTCGGCTCCTCGAGTTGTTTGTAGATTATTCCTTGTCAGTGTGACCCCATTGTTCCTTGCGGGTGCGGTTTCTGCAATTTTCCAAACACTTGCCACACCACCTAGGGAAGCCAGACAGTTTTTACCACGAAATATTGTGCAGACGCAATTATAAAATCTGACGGGAAATCCGAGAACCGTTTTTAAAAATGTTACGTCGGATTCCCTTAACAAATGTATTAATATTATTTATTTTACTATAAACCTCGCAATCTTAAGTTTAGCGCTTATCTGTAACAAAGCTCGAGCTGCCCAAGTTATTCGAACCGAACAAAACCACGAAGCAATCTCAGATCCGCCGGAACTTAAATGCCAAACGTCGTGCGGCCTTACGATCTTAAGAGACGACGGAGCGTGGTAACGCAGTGGTTAACATGCTGGACTCACATTCAGGAGGACGACGGTTCAAACCCTAGTCCAGCCATTACGATTTAGGTTTTCCGTGATTGCCCTAAAATCACTTAAGGCAATTCCTAGAATGTTTCCTTCAGAAAGGCACGGTCGCTCTCCTTTTCATCCTTCCCTAATCCGAGCTTGTGCTTCGTTTCTAATGACCTCGTTGTCGATTCAACATTAAACTCTAATTTCCTCCTCCTCCTCCAGTTAAAGAGACGTTAGAACAGCCCGCCGCCTTTCAGACGAGGAGCGTCACGCGCCTCTTTTAGCTTCTGAGACGCTTAAGTCTTACAACGACGGTAACATTTAAATGCTGTACGACATCCAGAGAGACGTCATGGCTTTACATGTAGAGCGTGGGAGGCTTTTAGTTGGGGTGCGTTTCAATGCGATCCACATCTCTACGCCACTATACTCGTATACCAAGGTAGTTATAAATTAGTGGCTTCGTTACTCAGCAGCACTCATCATAACGAAACTAGGGATAAGCGAGCGGAGCTGCGGATAGCAGCCAGTTGTGACGGTAAACAGCTACATTCCATTTGAGATTGAATATGATCAAAGCAAACTGTCCAATTTAGCTGTCTTGTCGATGTAATAGGCCACGATTTCTAAACTTGAGATGACTGAGGCAGTCAAGAACTTTATTTCGCTCAAAGCAAGGGATTGAAAAGTAAAATTATAAAAAAAATAACACAATTCCCGGAAAGTGATATTTTGGCAATTCTTAATTACAGCACCTTTTCTTTTATTTACAATTAATAATTTGTGAGGAGCAACTCGAAACATTTTCTTCAGTAAACATCGTACTAAAAGGAAATTGCGTCAACTCTCATAAACAATAAGATATAGTTCCAGTTTTCCTTTGAGCTTTTTACAAAGGTCATACAATTTGTAATGATATAAGGGGCACTGAAATGCTAACGAGACAGATGGAAAAAAGTAAGTAAACTTTTTATTATTTCGAAAGTTATCGCCATAACAGTATATGAGTACTGGGTGTTTCAGGAGAAATGGCAAATATTTTAGAAAGTGGTGGTCATATAAAATGTGTCCAGTTTTATTGAGTACAGAGATACAGCTAAGTTCAATGCATTTTCGTTTCGTGTGTTGGTACATCGGTTGCTGTGGGCATATTTATCAAATGTCAGCGGTGGGATGTCGATATTCACGTTGTGAAGTTGTGCTTTAGTTTACATGAAGTTTTCAATTTGATTTGTTGGAAAATCTACTGTAATGAAGCGTGTAAACATGTCGCCCGTGTTTGCATATATTGAGTGTGCTAATATGGTATTTGTGTATGGGTTTTGTAATGGAAACTCTGCTGCCGCTTGTAGCGAACACGGCGTACGATTTTCTAACAGCAAACTACCAAATTCAAGAGTTTTTACGCGTGTGTCAATGCACTGCGTGACACTAGTATAATGCTCGGCAGTCATATTGCATCTCAACATGTAAATGAACAAACTGTGGATGAAGCAGAGATACTATTCAGTCGGTAGAACGTAGTCCTTAAACAAGCATTCACGGAATTTCTGCGCTTATCGGTGCAGGGTTTCTATCCGTATCATTTACAGCTCTTTCAGCACCTTCGAGCAGGAGATGAAGGTATACGACTGGAATTTTTCCATTGGATTTTTTGAAAATCCCCAAGTAATCCCGTTCTTACTCTTTACTGACGAAGCCACTTTCACTCGTCACGACATCAGTAACACACGTAATACACATCAGTGGTCTGAAGAAAACCCACATGCTATTGTGGAGACACATTTTCAAGAACGCTACTCTGTAAACGCGTGGTGTGCTTTGACAGACAATCAGTTGACTGGGCCTGTTGTGTTACCGCATCGTCTTATAGGACCCCGTTGTCTACGCTTCCTTGAAATTGAGCTTCCAGCATTATTGGATGAGATTCCTTTGGCTACAAATATGCGTATGTTCATCGAGCATGACGGGGCTCCTGTACATTGTAGCCGTCAGGAAACACATCATCGAAACCTAACATTCTCCGGAAGATGGATCCGTAGATACGGGCACGTTTTTAGGCCACCAAGTTCCCCTGACCTTACCCCTTTGGATGTTTGCCTGTGGGGTTGGTTTATAGGCGAAGTCTATAAAGAAAAAGTAACCACAAAATCCGATTTGATCCTTTGCATTACGAGTTGTGTAGCCCTCATAAAAAAAACAAAAAAAAAAAAAAACGCAAAGACGACCTCGGATGTTATCAAGAGAAGTCAAATGTGCATTGAAGTTAGCGGTGGAATTTTGTAAAATCAACTGTGAACGTCTTCTTTCGCCTTTGCTTTAGGTTTTCTTGGGTTACATACTAACATCTGTATCTCTGTATTGTATAAAAATTGCACACATGGGCTGGTTGGAGTGGCCGAGCGTTTCTAGGCGCTACAGTCTGGAACCGCGCGACCGCTACGGTCGTAGGTACGAATCCTGCCTCGGGCATGGATGTGTGTGACGTCCTTAGGTTAGTTAGGTTTAAGTAGCTCTAAGTTCTAGGGGACTGATGACCACAGCAGTTAAGTCCCATAGTGCTCGGAGCCATTTGAACCATTTTTTGGACACATGGTGCATGGCATTTTCACTGCCGTTCATCTATAATACCATCTCCTAAGATATTTACCTCTTGAAACACCCTGCATATCTCACTGCGAGACAAGATAGTCAGTGCCCTCATGGAAAAATGTTAGCAGTTGCCTACGGAAATCACATGAGGAAAGATCGGGACTGTATGGAGGATCTGTAAGGACTTCCCAGCGAAACATCTGCAGTCCAATCGAAACAACAGCCACGACATTCTTCTTTCACTGCAAGGGCACGTCGCTAATTTCTTTCTGGTACCTGGTGCCACAGTTAACGCAGAGCGGTACGTGGTCACTTTGCACAAATTGAAGCGCACCATTATGTCCACACGCCCAGGAATGTTGATGGAGGGCACCATTCTGTTGCAGGAAATGCCCACACACATTTCGGCTATTTTGCACAAGAATCGCTGGGAAGCCCTTACTCATCCTTTACACAGTCCCGCGCTATTTCCATATGTTTCAGAGCCCTGAGGAAAGACATTCGTGACAGTCTACAACTACATCCATACTCCGCAAGCCACCTGACGGTATGTGACGGAGGGGACTTTGAGCACCTCTATCGGTTCTCCCTTCTATTCCAGTCTCGTATTGTTCGTGGCAAGAAAGATTGTCAGTATGCATCTGTGTGCGCTCTAATCTCTCTGATTTTATCCTCATGGTCTCTTCGCGAGATATACGTAGGAGGGAGCAATATACTGCTTGACTCCTCGGTGAAGGTAGATTCTGGAAACTTCAACAAAAGCCCGTACCGAGCTACTGAGCGTCTCTCTTGCAGAGTCTTCCACTGGAGTTTATCTATCATCTCCGTAACGCTTTCGCGATTACTAAATGATCCTGTAACGAAGCGCGCTGCTCTCCGTTGGATCTTCTCTATCTCTTCTATCAACCCTATCTGGTACGGATCCCACACCGGTGAGCAGTATTCAAGCAGTGGGCGAACAAGTGTACTGTAACGTACTTCCTGTGTTTTCGGATTGCGTTTCCTTGGGATTCTTCCAATAAATCTCAGTCTGGCATCTCCTTTACCGACGATTAATTTTATACGGTCATTCCATTTTAAATCACTCCTAATGCCTACTCCTAGATAATTTATGGAATTAACTGCTTCCAGTTGCTGATCTTCTATATTCTAGCTAAATGATAAAGGATCTTTCTTTCTATGTACTCGCAGCACATTACACTTGTGTATATTGTATTCAGTTGCCATTCCCTGCACCATGCGTCAATTCGTTGCAGATCCTCATGCATTTCAGTACAATTTTCCAATGTCACAACCTCTCGATATACTACAGCATCATCCGCAAAAAGCCTCAGTGAACTTCCGATGTTATCCACAAGGTCATTTACGTATATTGTGAATAGCAATGGTCCTACGACACTACCCTGCGGCACACCTGAAATCACTCTTACGTCGGAAGACTTCTCTCCGGACACATGGATACAATCATTGTTCCGTAGGCAACTGTAAACATTTTTCCACGCAGGCACTGACCATCTTGTCTCAGATTGGGGTAAATGTATTAACATGAACAGCTATTACTCTAATAAAGGGTTCACTTAAATCTTACGCATATGTCTCTTTTACATTTGACTGCCCCTTATTTCTATATTTGAAACCTTAAATACGGATCACTGAAATTTTATGGTAGGAATGCTTTAAAGTAAGATATAAAAACATTTTTAATTAGATTGAGAATATGCAAAATACAAGTAAAGGACAAGAAGTAGCAGAAAAGAGGATGCAGATTGCATAATACTATAAAAGGGTGGAGTAAAGAGCAGAATGCATGTGGGTATTACTCTCACCAGGAAACAGCTGCAGAGTTTCTGAAACAAAGAAAACCTCTGAAACACCCAGGTTCTCATCAACGAACTACAGCAAGAGTTCTCTACTGGTATAAGGTATTTTACCAAAAACAAAAAAATATGTTACAGAAGCATTGCAGTTAAAATGTAGCATTTTGCAGATATGAAAGGTGGTCTGCATAATAAAATGGTAATGAGGAATATAAAAAGTTGGTTTTGTCGTTAATTAGATTTACAATCTGCGTTTCCTCGTTTGCCAGTTTGCGGTACATTCTTCTTTAATTCGGTGTCTCGTCATTTACGGAAATCCCTATCGGCGCTGCAGCGCGACCCACAAACGGTCATGTATCTGTCTAAAGTTCCATGGCGAGGTGCGTATGACACAGAAGCGGTAACAATCATGTCTGTGTGCCGTTAAATCCGTTTTTAGGCTTCTGTATATGAATCGGTAAAAACGGAACCATTGTGGGATAACTTTGCTGTCCGTTTGTCTGTTTGTCTGAGCGTCTGTTACGAAGTCTGTCTCTCAAGAACGGGTAGAGATATCAGTGGAAACTAACGTCAAATACAGAGGTCTATGGTCCCGTCGCGGTGTAAAAAATTTAAGCATTTATGTCAATGCAATGAAAAGATATGGCTATATATGTCGCATACCAGCTGAGCACCCAGAATTGTCCGAGTCTCCACCTTCCCCCTCTCCCTGCCCATCTGCAACCCCTCCCCTTTTTGTCCACGTCTTCTACCTTCCAACACCCCCACTCTCTGTCCCTGCTCCTCTCCCCCCTCTAATTCCATCTCCTCCCCCTCTCTATATCCTCCTCCTCAATCTATCAGTGTCCTCCGCTTAACTTTCTCTGCCCGTTTCCTTCTCTCCCCCTGTCTGTTCATCTCCTCCTGCCTCATGTCTCTGTCTATCTCTTCCTCTCCCTGTCTCTGTCCATTTCCCCCTCCTTCCTTTCTCTTTCCTTTTACTTCTTTCCCCTCTCTCTGCCCATTTCTCCCTCCCCTATCTCTGTCAATCTCCTTCTCCTCCTACATGTGCCTATCCCCCCCTTCCCCTCGCTGTCTGTCCATCTCCTCTTCTCTCCTCACGTTATCGCACTCACCCCAATAAGAGGATGGTGGTTAGCACACCTGTGGTTTTTATTTTCAAATTGTAACTACTGTGCTTCGAAATATGGTTGACATCGTTTCAGAGATTTAGGATGAGCTTTTTATCCATGACTTTGCCCATGTATGCACATATAAAATATGTTTCACTCATATTAAACAAATATATGTCACCTGTAAATGGAGCGAATTTCACCCTCCAGTTTTATTTTCACGCAGCTCATTGTTTATGACGACGTATCCCGTGAACTATGTGGTATACAGCTATATAATTTGCAGGTACATCCATTGTTATATGTTCCTACAGTCTGCAAAATGTATTTTGAACAGAGTTGGTCCTAAAGAATAACAGATTATAACGTCATGCTTGATGGGGCAGTTTCTATTGCGTCTCAGTGTTTATTACGTCATATCTCCTGAACTATCTGCCGCGCAATGATATATTTTTGTAGCTACATTCAGCGGGATATGTGAATACTGTCTGCGAAGCGAGTTGCGAATAGTATGAATAGCAAAGAAGAAGTACATTACGACGTCTTACGTCAGTTTTTTCTCACGATCCTGTATTTGACATCATGTGATGATGTCAAATATCTCTCCTGAACTATGAGTGGTACAATGATATGTTTTTCTAGGTGCATTCAGCGGCAAAAGTGGATATTGTTTGCGAAAAGTGCTGCGAATAGAATTAGTAACAATGAAGTAATAAATCTGAACGTTTTGCATGATGTGGTAGTGTTTCATGCATACAGTGTTTATGAGGTCATCCCTCGTGAACTAAGTGTCGTACAATGATGTATTGTACCTGCTGCATTCGATGGTATAATAACTACTGTTTGGAAAATTTGTCATGCATACAGATTGTAACAAAAAGTTAATAAAAGAAAAGGCGTGCTTAATGATGCATCTTTATTGTACGGAAATGTAGTTAGCAGCAGACTTTTTTCCTTTCGTTTTGTTGAGGTCTTCAGCGAGAGAAGTTTAGTAAACGTTTCAAATTATGTGTAAAGTTTATTGCATGACTCCACGCGCTCTCATTCTCAACTGACTGAAGTGTAGGTATTCTCGCGTCGTGCTCGACGCTGATATTTCACTCCCACCCCTTTAGTTCTTACCCATAGAGTGATTCTTTCCGGACAGCAAAATATACACACATCAAAAAAAGTTTTGCATCACCCCGGTTCCCAGAACTCCTGAAGATAGACGTTGACTGTGGATATGGTATCACAGACGCAGTCCCTTTGACTGTTCAGAGATGTCACTAAACCCACCCAAAGATGTAAACAGCAATGCATGAGCAGTACTGACTGTGGATATGGTATCACAGACGCAGTCCCTTTGACTGTTCAGAGATGTCACTAAACCCACCCAAAGATGTAAACAGCAATGCATGAGCAGTACCTATTAGACGGAGAGGGTCCCACAGCCGATCACTTCCAGTCATTCCACCAGGAAGGAAGTACACGACTCGTGTTGTTCGTAGTTCAACAATGCCTAGACGGTCAATACCGCGGTGCAATCCTGTCCGCTTTGCTATTTTCTGCCAGGAAGGTCACTCAACAAGGGAAGTGTGCAGGCGTCTCGGAGTGAACCAAAGTGGTGTTGTTCTGACATGGAGGAGATAGAGAGAGACAGGAACTGTCGATGACATGCCTCGCCCAGGCCACCCAAGGGATACTGCAGCAGCGGATGACAGCAACCTATGGATTTTGGTTCGGAGGAAACCTGACAGCAACGCCACCATGTTGAATAATGCTTGTCGTGCAGTCACAGGACGTCGTGTTACGATTCAAACTGTGTGCAACATGCTGCATGATGTGCAACTTCACTCCTGACGTCCATGGCAAGGTCGATCTTTGCGGCCACGACGCCATGCAGCGTGGTACATATGGGCCCAACAACATGCCGAATGAACGCAGGATTGGCATCACGTTCTCTTCACCGATGAGTGTCGCATATGCCTTCAACCAAACAATAGTCGGAGATGTGTTTGGGGGGAACCCGGACAGGCTGAACGCCTTAGACACGCTGTCCAGCGAGTGCAGCAAGGTGGAGTTTCCCTGCTGTTTTGGGGTTGGGTTATGTGGGGCCGACGTACGCCGCTGTTGGTATTGGAAGGTGCCGTAACGGCTGTACGATACGTGAATGCCATCCTCCGACCGATAGTGCAACCATGTCGACAGTATATTGGCGAGGCATTCGTCTTCATGGACGACCATTCTCGCCCCCATCGTTCACATCATGTGAATGACTTCCTTCAGCATAACTACATCGCTGGACTAGAGTGGCCAGCATGTTCCTCAGACATGAACCCCATCGAACATGCCTGGGATAGATTGAAAAGAGCTGTTTATGGACGACGTGACCCACCAACCACTGTGAGGGATCTGCGCCGAATCGCCGTTAAGGAGTGTCGACAATCTTGACCAACAGTGCGTTGATGAACTAGGGGATAGTATGCCACGACGAATACAGGCATGCATCAATGTAAGAGGAAGTACTATTGGGTAATAGAGGTACCGGTGTGTACAGCAGTCTGGACCACCAACTCTGTAGGTCGCGCTGTGTGTTGGCACAACATGCAATGTGTGATTTTCATAGGCAATAAATAGAGCAAAAGTGATGTTTATGTTGATCTCTATTGCAATTTTCTGTACAGGTTCCGGAACTCTCGGAACCGAGGTGGTGCAAAACATTTTTGATGTGTGTATGTGTATCAAGTTTGGCTGAAGTCGGTTCACTGGTTTAGACGGAGACGGACGTCCATTTGTATAACTTCTATGGATTCTGATACTCGTAAAACCACTCAATAAAATCTATGAATGAACTATCTGTATACATAACTGAGTTTATACAGAAGCCCCAGAGCGCTACAAATGCTCGTAGTTGTCCAGGGTTTTAATTGCTGTCGTATTTACTGGATGCATAAATTCCGTAAACCGGGGTAAGACGCGGTAGTCTCTACACCGTTGTCGAATGACGAGAAGGCTACAAATCTTAGCTTCTCTGCTTCATAGCTTCTACAGCAGCTTCATTGCCTTGTACCATGTCCCCGTAAAGATGGCCAGGAGGCACCGAGGGGCCGCAAATATTTCTTGACTACATGAACTACGTATTTTTTTCTGATTTTTCATAATGAGTCTAGCTGATCACATCTTGTAGACGTAGTGTATGCCCAGGTCTGTTAGACCATATTCTATCCGTTCATTAGTCAGTTAATAACTTTAAGTATGCTCATTTGAGTAACGAGTTTAGCTGTACTGAAACACGTATTGAGTAAAAGTATAAAAATAGTTTTGATTATAATAACCGCGTGTGATGATATATTGCAGATGAGCTATTCCATAGTGTTGGAAATACTGATACACACCACAAGAAAGCTATTACTTCAGAAGCTAGGCAACATATTGTAATTTTCAAGAAAGTAATTAGCTTCAAAGATAATTAGCACTGAAGTCCAGAGACACTCATTATTTCCGTTACCTTTTATCCCACTATACATTTTATTATCATACTTTGGTTGTCCTAAGCGAGCTAACATACGAGCAACAACTATGTAACAATTTTAAACAATAAAGATGCTTTGTGTTAAATCCTTTGATAGTCTAGGTCGCAATATTTTAACAATAATTGATTATTGGTTTCGGCTGAGCATTAGCCACCTTCAGATCAGTTAATGAAATGAGTCCAATCACCAAACTGCATGATTAGACACTGTACTCATTTCATAAACTGATCTGAAAATGGATGACTGCTCTGCCGAAACCAGTTTCCGGTGAGTGTTTTAAAGTTTTGCGATCAGGACTATTAAGATTGTATGTAAAAAATAAGAAAATAAAAAAGTCTTTAACGTTCAACATTTACAGGAATCACTTGTCTCGAATAACACAACTATGTAATAAGCCTTGCGTACCACAATCATTGTGCTGACAGCTTCTTGTTAGTATTCACTATTATATGGTAAAGTAGGTGGCTACAAAGTACTTTGTGAGCACTTTCCAATGAAATCAATT
Organism: Schistocerca piceifrons; assembly: GCF_021461385.2. Taxonomy (NCBI): domain Eukaryota; kingdom Metazoa; phylum Arthropoda; class Insecta; order Orthoptera; family Acrididae; genus Schistocerca; species Schistocerca piceifrons. The sequence continues at coordinate 610,543,997 of NC_060142.1, read as the reverse complement.
AAACTCTATTAACCGTCATACCTGGAACAGTTCACGTGTCCGCGTCATCTCTCCTGACCTTTCGTTGTTAGGAGCAAAAACTGAGTTTACCGGACTGCATTTTGTAATTGTGGCTTTCGAGCTGTCCAACACTTCATGTTTGCGGTGAGTTCTGTAGAGAATTATCCTCATGTAACTTTGTTGTAAACTGTGACGTGTGGAGAAAAAAGGTTTGTGTTGAGTATTCCCACTGAAACTTTCACTGAATGTTTGCGCTTCTCTGGTTTTTTGCGGTATGTAAACCACAGAATTAAGAAACTGATCATAGTTCCAACAAACAAATTCAATTGTGAATCAGTGGAACTAAAACAGTGGTCAAGACACAAACGAATTAAAGATATTAGCTGCTAGTTGGCAATGAATAAATTTACTTCACGTCTGTGGTCACAGATTTTTATCATCAGACTACCATTTTCGGTCTATAATGATCATCTTCAGATCTGTTTTGTAAAATCGTCTCCTAATATACTGGAGACAATGTGGCATCGTCAAATGTTAAACCAAAAATCAGCTCCAGCATCGTCAAATATATATAAATAATAGTATGTACCAGGTATATACGAGTGTCATGGTGTCAGCAGCAGTGCTGCTGCTTTTGGGTTTATCTTTTGACGATTCCACTTTGGCTCCAGTATATTAGAACATGATTTTGTAAAACAGATCTGAAGATGGTCGTTAGAGAACGGAACCGGTAGACTAATGACAAAAAATATGTGAACATAGACGTGATGTAAAGGAAATTCGTTCTATATTATGTTCACTGTTCAATTCGCGACTATGTAGCAGCTTATGAGTTGGCATTGATTTGTATCAATGGGACAAGTTGAAAATTTGTGCCAAACTGGGATTCGAACCTGGGTCTCTTGCTTACTAGATAGATGCGCTGGCCACTACGACATCTGGACACAGTGGGCACCACAACCTCATGTATAAACCTAGCACAGGAGATGTTATTTGATAATTATTGAAGGCAGACTGAATGTTCACCAATAGGTGGAAAGAATAGTAACACCTGTCGTCATTCCTTTCATGACTAGAGTACCACTTGGCATATACAAGCAGGATAACGCAAGAACCCATACCGCAGTCCATGATACAAACACCCTGATATGGTCATAGATCATTGATTCGCTTGCCATGTCTCCTGATTTGTTTCCCTTAGAGAGTATTTGAGATGTTGCACCAGGATACTGTTGGCGAACATTACAGACTGACAGAGCATTGGTTTCTAGTATGACCAGAAATTCCATTTCCATGAGAGAATTCGGTCAACTCGTAGGGATGAACAAGATGATCATCTAAAATATATGTGCATCCTTGAACATTATGCAGATAAGTTTGAAAAACAACCCATAATGACAAAACCTTTACAATACCTTTAGTCCCATATGAGGTTTAGTGTAAAGAACTAAACACAGTTGAAAACAGCGGCATCCACTGGCAACGACATAATATAATTCTTTGCACAGAAAAGAACAAAATATGTCACCACATAAATATTTAACTCCATGGTTTAAAAACGTATTGAAATAAATAACTTCTGTTGAAGAATTCTATTCAATGTAGTTATGAATACGTTATATCTGCACGTATCGTTATTATATATAACAGAAATTGGGTGAAGTAAATTATCAGAGTTCAGCTATTTTTTCAATTGTAAAATACATAATATTTGGAAGATACTGATATACTTCACAACAAAGCGAGTTCGAGAGTTCCACGAAATATCGTAAGAAATCAATTAAATCACTAAGATGACTACGATATCAAACAGAATTAATTACTGTGTGATAAGACATAACAGAACAACAGTTTCTTACATCTAATCCCTCAGTAAACGGTCCCAAATCACCCATTTGAACTGTACAGTTTGGACATGCCATGTACACATCGTTCATCTGCGCAGTTCCTGTAGAGCAACAAATTTGCTGTTTGCATCAGATGGCAAAACGACCATGCAAGATGTGGTCCAGCCGCGAAAGTATTGGTGTCTTCCCATCTGTGAGGAAACAAGAAAATTGTGCAGTGAGACTGAAATCCTGTAAACCTGGCTGCAAGACCACCGGAGAAGAGGTTGACATTTGTTATACTCCATATGAAGCATGGAGACAAGGAAGGTCTGACAAATCCTACTGGTAATATTACAGCTGCGTATCTCGTGGCAAACTGGCTAATTTCAGTCCTCTTTCGCTCCACATAGACCAAACTTTACTGGGTGCGCTGTGGTGTCTGAAGGAGTTATGTCTCATTAGGGATCATTAAAATATCTCAATTGTAACCGTGGTGAGGTCAGTGAAAATTCACTGGCTGGATGGGAGAGTATCTTTTTATGGTTTTAGATTTTATTTCCTATCCCGAACAGTGCGACATGCCGTGTAGGACCCAGCTCGTTGTTGTAGAGCGCGGATCCGTTCATCTAAGCCCCAGTGAGCTGGGAATAGAACCTGAGAATTTCTCAGATTGAAAGACTGTGGAGGGAATAAGAATTCAGGCATTGTCCTTACAAATAAGGGAACCGTCGCGAAAAGGTTGCTCGGAGCTGGGTAGGTGGAACATTTTATATTTGGTTTCCAGGTACACACGCCTAGTTAAATCTACTAAGGCAGCCACGTTTCTTGTCCCAGTCACCCGAGACTCTCACTTAGTTGTAAAAATGGACAATTCCCTTCAAGTGACTTAGCGACGTAATTCCCCCTTTTTGCTTCATTTAATTTTAATCGTATTTATTTACGGGATAAGCCAGAAATTTACTCACAGAATTTCGAAAGGTGACTAGTGATATTTTCTGCAAGGGAACCGTGGTCTTCCGTGGCTCGTAAGACAGCAGCAGTTGTACTGCTCTTCCATTGCGTTCAGCATACCGAAACACGAAGTGAATTTCGACCAAAAGTTCATCAGGGAACCTGTGCATATTTCAGTTTATCATTGTTAACGTGCAACTAAAACTGCTGGAACATGTAGTTCGAGACATAACCGATAGTACAGTATAGAAATCTGGTAGTGAAGAGTGAAGTATAACATTAAGGCATAACATAATGAACACAAGAGAGCCGGTCGGAGTGGCCGAGCGATTCTAGGCACTATAGTCTGGAACCACGCGACCGCTACGGTCGCAGGTTAGAATCCTGCCTCGGGCATGGATGTGTGTCATGTCCTTAGGTTAGTTAGGTTTAAGTAGTTCTAAGATCTAGGGGCTGATGACCTCAGCAGTTTAGCCCCATAGTGCTCAGAGCCATTTGAACCATTTCAACAATAAGACAACTTCTAAGACTTGAACGCTCGGCAATGAAGACACCGGGCACACGAACTTGAATAACCCAATTGATGCCCGTGCAGGTAGGCACAAATAAAGAAACAAACAATTAATACAAACGGCGCCTCGGTATCTAAACATTCCCTGAGAACATAACGCACATGAAACCCCCCTTTATAAGAATTGAGCTTCAAAATTAGCATACAAGGTACAAATATGATAAAAATGGCTGATAAGGGGATACATAATTAATAATGCGGTGCCTCCAGCAACCTGATCCGGCACTAATTACAGAGTGACCCAATTTTACAAGTTTAAAATCATATTTCGAGCGAAAGGTGCATCCGACAAGGCAGCAGAGGAACAAGCTACAAATCTTAACTACCTGACAGAGCCAGGACAAGGAGAACAGCAATACTCAAGAACGACATCAAGACAGAAGGCCAGGAACATCGAGCCCGGTGTAATGCAACACAGTTCTACTTGCAGCGGCCAGATTTTCAAGCTCCGGTGCCACGTCGCAACGTACCCGAGGAAAGACACTGCGCTGCGCCCAACCGAAAAATAAATCAACTTCAACAGCACACTTACGAGTGTTTCCTTTTTTAACTTAAGGTTCTAGGCGCTTCAGTCTGGAACCGCGTGACCGCTACGGTCGCAGGTTCGAATCCTGCCTCGGGCATGGATTTATGTGATGTCCTTAGGTTAGTTAGGTTTAAGTAGTTCTAAGATCTAGGGGACTGATGACCACTGAAGTTAAGCCCCATTGTGCTCAGATCCATTTTTTTTAATACACGCTTAAATAAGATTGGTCCTTGAAACGTAATAACAACAGCTGAGTATTGCTTTAAACGGGCAAGAGTCCTCCAGAACTACACTTTCATGGAATCCGATGTAGTTTTACAACGCAGTATTTCGTTACACGTTAATTGAGGTGCAAATCACTAAGATTACAACAATTTTAGATACACCATCACTCAATAATGAGGAGCTCACCGGGTTTCCTTACATATAGCTGCAGACCCGTCATCAAGGGGTAGGAGACTGATGGAAAGCCCAAGCTCCGTTACCATATCACGTGTGACATAACTGTGGCATATCAGGCTCGTCACTGAACACAACATTAGTTAACCATTAGCAAATATATATATAAGCACACAATTGCACCTGTTTAAATCCAACACACACCATATGCCCAGGCAAACGGTTAATGCCAGGCTAGCTCTTTTTCTCGACATGCACTGCGTGGCGAGAAAAGCCAAAACATCACGCCTCGAGTCCGAGTCGAAATCTTCTCCGCCGTCTCCGGCGGCAGCTCTCCAGGAATACCACGCGGAATGAGGATGCGCACAAAGTAAGGGCCAATCTCCCGACCCCGTTGTAACCGCAACCGACAGGCTACACTGTGCGAGCTGCTTTCTCAACGCTGCAGATTTAAATAACCGAAGCCGTGGTGAACAGCCGACTCGCGGCTGCCCAAAGCGAAAACGACGGCTAAGTTAGCCCTACAAGAAAAGGGTACTGGCGCCAGCCTCGCGACGTATCAGCGGGTTTGAACCGTCGTCCTCCCGATTGTGACTCCAGGGTGCTAAGCACTGTGCTACTTTGTTCGGTCGTGTTTAGATGGTTCAAATGGCTCTAAGCACTATGGGACTTAACGTCTGAGGTCAACAATCCCCTTGTCTTCGAACTACTTAAATTGACTAACCTAAGGACATCACACACATCCGTGCCCGAGGCAGGAATCGAACCTGCGACCGTAGCAGCGGCGTGGTTCCGGACTGAAGCGCCTAGGACCGCTTGGCCAGAGTGGCCGGCCTCGTGGTTTGAATAAATAATTAGTACAACTACATCGGATCTCTCTAAATGAAATACAAGTAAGAGAGGTAGATGACCTAGGCATGTGACGAGTAGATCCCCAGTTTTCGTTTGTGGACACTCACTAGGTCCGGTGACAGGTGCAGCAGAGAAATGAGCGAAAATAATCTGCCTCTAGGTGGCGACAGTCGGCAGTGTCCGTAACTCAGCACGAAGTGTGTCAACTTGTTCCGGCTGATGGCGTGGCGCTGCTCGCACGCTGGTATCGCAGCCATTGACGGCGGAGGTATCAGTGTTCGTGCGGAGCCCGGAACGATCGGCTTGCAAGCGAAGCGGCGCGGTCTCCAGCCGGCGTTTCCGTGAGGCGCGATCGTTCGCGTGCCGCCCCCAGGCGCGCGCCCCGTCTGCTCATTTAGGGGAACACGCCACGCCACGCCACCCCACGCCACGGCAGGGCAGAGCGCGGCGAGGTGTTCGCGCGGCGGCCAACTTCCGTGACTTGTCGGCCCGCCGGGCAGCGCACCACGTCTCCGCTCCTTTATTTATTACTCCAGGTGGTAGCGTCCCTGGTGGACTGGCATGGGCGACCGATGAAAAAGGGGCGAGCGAGACGAAAGTTGACAGCAGGTGGCGGAAAACGACATACGCCGAAAGTGGAAGGTGGTGGTTAGTGTTTAACGTCCCGTCGACAACGAGGTCATTAGAGACGGAGCGCAAGCTCGGGTTAGGGAAGGATTGGGAAGGAAATCGGCCGTGCCCTTTCAAAGGAACCATCCCGGCATTTGCCTGATACGATTTAGGGAAATCACGGAAAACCTAAATCAGGATGGCCGGAGACGGGATTGAACCGTCGTCCTCCCGAATGCGAGTCCAGTGTGCTAACCACTGCGCCACCTCGTTCGGTGAAAGTGGAAAACCGATTTTGCCATTTAGAATGCAAAATTGCACGATGGCTGAATCAGATACAAAATGCAAACTGGCCATAGCAAGTAAAACCATTCAGAAGAATTATGTTAACATTAGATGTATACAAAAGAGGGATGGACGTATGCTCACCATCTTACTAGACCCTTGGCAGATTCAAGGATATGCCGAGAAAAAGAAAGTTAAGTAGAAGAGGCTTAAATGTAGACTAACCAAACATTTTACAGGAATCAAATTTGTAGAGTCCTGTATCGCAAGGGAGAGAATGTTGTTATGGGTGGCCAATATCCTCTTTCTACAACAAAAATGCACCTGTGGTTTATTACCGTTTTTTATTTACATGAACAGGAAGCTGTTATTTAACTTGAATAGAGTCCATCAGACTCATCAGAAACAGTTCTCGTGCAGACTGATGTCCTCTCAACCTCGGTAATTTTGCTACTACAAACTTTACTTTCTCACTGCTAATCTGAGAACAGTCACTAATGTGATCTCTCTGTACTGTCGTAGCCTGTGACTAAGGAAACCTGCTCTGCGAGTAAACTGACAGACGCCAAGTTGAGTGACTGAATGAGTGAGACCCTCCAGTCAGCTGTGGCGGCCTAACACATGCAGACAACAGGGCGTTGGTGGATTGTTGCTTGTGAGTTTGTCCCTGGCCTCTCTGGTGTTAGGCGTGCTTCATGTGCTGGTGACAGCTTATGCCAGCACAAAAACGAAGTGAAGAAATCTTCTACATATTGCCACAAAAACAAGATTAGACTAAGTACAGTGCACGCAGACGCATTTAAGCAATCTTTCATCCTGCGTGGGATTCGCAACATGAATATGAATCTAACATGAAGGACAGTGGATTCTCGTAATTTGAATAGTGATGTACATACAGATGTAGATGTGAAAAGAAAGATAAATATCGCTTGGCATTATTCGTTGGAAAATCGCAAAGGGTGGTTTCACCCACCTACCAGAAAGGACTATCTTCCTACACAGATACTGGCCTCTTGCCTTGCGGATAGGTGAGAGCTGTGTCATGACTGTATTTGCAAAGAGCAGGTGAGTGTAAAGAATGCGTGTATACTGTAGTGTTATGTCTATGTTGCATGATGATGATGATAGAAGCGAGGGGTGAAAGCAATGTCAGCAGATAGCCAACTCCGATCGAATAGCACCAAGGTCCTGCCAAGCTTAACGTCCCCAAACGGCAAATGGCTCACCATCAGCAGTGTCACCCCCACAGTTCATGACAAAGTGCGGTGGGATTTGGAATTTAATCCAGGTAATTGGCGCAAAGGAGCGTTACACCGCAAACTCTCCTCCTTCTGCCAGCAAAATACTGGCACAGAAACTTCCTTTGAACGAATTATCCTCAGTGACTTCATCAACCTTTTCACATCTACTAGTCGAGAAATGCCTTCCCAAATTCTTCATCCATTATGATGATCTTATGCATGCATCATTGCTCTCGCCCATGTGTTAAAGTGTTACCTCTTCACCTCCAAATAGGATGTCATTTCGGTCTTTAATCATATCTTGAAATTCAGCCAAAAGCTGTCAACTACCTGGAGAGCAGTGTGCTGGGCACATGGCCTTCCACATCCGCCTCTAGTGACACCTATCGCCTGGGGATGACGCGGCGCTCGGTCGGTATCGTAGGGCTTTAGTTTCATAATTACCGCTTCTAATCCAATGTGTTCCTTGATCTGTTTCACAGTTTTTTTTTATCTCTTCTACAAATTACCAACTTGCATTGCCCCACTGTTCACTTGGGCAATGCTGTTTTTGATTGTTTACATATTAACTATTGGTTTCTTATTGCTCCACTCATTGTAAACGTTCAGTACGAAACATATTAGACGCTTGGTATTCAAAACTCCATTAAGTTTTATAAAGCGCTTCAGGACATTATTACTCTTCTGGTTCCTTGTTTTACTATCTGCTTAAATTTTATTTCAACTGCACTAAACTCAATAACTAATGAACTAGATACATTACTTGATTGTTAAATTATACGACATAACTTTGTATACACTATCCGATCAAAAGTGTCCGGATACCCCCATGTAATGCGAAAGTTACCACTAAATACCGCAGGTGGCGAATCTGACGGCTTAAAAGGAGACGGCAGAAGGCGTAATTTGTCGTCGGAGAGAAGCAGTAACGACCGAATTGGTCGGCCAGGAAAGGTAAGTCGTAGCCATTGGTTGTCGCCTGAGTACTACTTACTTCAGGGACATTTATGGTTTTCGAAAGTTGCGACCCGTGGTCTAGGGGTACCGTCTTTCATTAGTAATCAAATTGTCATAGGCTTCGGGTTCGAACCTCGCAACCTCTAAATTTTGAATGAAAATCATCAGCTTTTGCGGCAGAAGACTTCCACATAAGAAGTCATCGTTATTCCGCCCACGGCCTTGTCAAAGAGGCCAGAGGAGCGGACAGAGGTTCATGGCACTCTCTTGCCCCTGAGTTGGGCGACTGCCACTAAAGACGGAAGGATCAGCAATGATCTACGGCATGAAGATGCAGAAAGAAATGGAAGCCCCTGCGTTAAAGACACATACTGTTTATCCACATAACATGTGGCCTCTAATGAAAAAGTGTCCTGACGATCTCTCCATTGTTAAAAGACTCCAGAAAAGTCCCCATTAGGATCTCCAGGAGCGGATTGCCAAGGGGGACGTGACCATGAGAAAGAGACTGATTAAACAACGAATGGGTAATGGTTTACTAATCGGGAGTGAATGGCAGAAGTTGGAGCGTGGTAGGGAGTCTAGGAAATCTGAAAAGTGACACGCTAAGAGTCAGTTAATATAGTAGGGATCAGTGAAGTGAAATGGAAGGAAGACAAGGATTTCTGGTTGTATGAGTACAAGATTATATCAAAAGCAACTGTAAATGGTATAACAGAAGAAGGATTCGTTATGAATAGGAAGGTTGGGCAGAGAGAAGTTACTGTGAACAGTTCAGTGATAAGGTTGTTCTTATCAGAATCGATAGCAAAACAACACCGAAGTTCAGGAATCCATTCCGACGTCGCAAACTGAAGATGAAGATGTAGAGAAAGTATATGACGACATTGAATGAATAATTCAGTACGCAAAATGAGATGAATATCTAATGATCATGGGGGACTGGAATGCGGTCGTAGGGGAGAATATGGGTTTGGTGCTAGGAATGAAAGAGGAGATATACTAATAGCGAATGCTCCGTTGAAGAATCGCAAGAGGAGAAGGTATACTTCGGAAAGGCTGGGGGATATGGGAAGATTTCAGTTGGGTTACATCGTGATCAGACATCAGATACTGGATTGTAAGGTGTACAGAGGACCAGATATACACTCAGATAACAATTTAGTAGTGATGAAGAGGGAGCTGAAGTTTAAGAGACTAGTCAGAAAACATCAATACTCAGAGGAGAGGGATAGGGAAGTATGAGGAATGAATAAGTAGGCTTCAAATTCTCTAAGGCTTTAGATACTGCCTGTAATGGAACATATTAAAGGCTTTACTTTAATGAAGTAAGTGATACCCTCCAAATTCAACCAGTTTAACGAGTATTTATGATTATAGAAGAGTTATTGTGTATGTTAACAATGATTGCACAACATGTCTCCATAAACAGTCAACCCATTAAATTATACTGAATAACTGACCCACACAAAAGTTAATATCACTTGATCACTGATACAGCAAATGTCATCATGTAAAAACACTAAGTTTATCTTAAATAATTAATATGAAGTACGAAAAATAGTGGCCAACTTAGGTATTTTGGATCTCCTTAAATGAAAATCACTCAGTGAAACCTATTTGTTCACTAGGAGCGGTTTCACTCAGTATTCACGAAATCAATCCTGTTTTAGACGAAAACCAATGTAGTTCTTAACAATTCATGTTAATTACTTATTTATGTAAATTAGAGAAGTCAGTTGACAAACTTGTAAAAAATGGCCTTTTTGTAACAAAGAATTATTCTGTCAAGTCAACAAATCTGTCTGTCATTTTCATAACATGTTACATTATGTCACTCAATGCAAATTAATAACTTATCTGCACAAATTATGATAACAGATGTACATGTGACTTATAAACGATATCTCTTTTTAGTAGTTCTTTGACAATGTTATAAATACAAGCAGCAAGAAGGGTCGAAGAGGCAGTCGGAATGTCACTTTGCTAGAGTGTGTTTGTGTGTTATTGTTTGAGGTGGATAAACAATGCAAAGATCATGTAATGGAAGTACTACTTTGTGTTGTGTCATGGTCTTTGGTGGACAGTGGAATTAAGATGGCCACCAGAGTAATAAATATTTGAAGGTTACATATTTGTTGGTTTTGCTCGTTCTTTATCATCAAAAGCACATAAAAAACACGGGACCTCATGTTTTTAACCCTAGACAACCAGATTTAGAGCCAGCATCAGCATCGAGACACAGCAGCGATCCAGCAAGCAGCAGCGATTACTACAACGCATTTTAATGGCGCCAACCAAACATCAAGTGCTAACAAGCTCCGTAAATGGGAGTGAAATAGTGCGATTACAGCAATTAGCAATATCAACGACTAGGCGACCATTACATGCCCTACATCTAAATCTACATTGATACTCTGCAAATCACATTTAAGTGTCTAGCAGAGGGTTCATCGAACCACCTTCACAATTCTCTATTATTCCAATCTCGCATAGCGCGCAGAAAGAACGAACACCTGTATCTTTCAGTAAGATTTCTGATTTCCCTTATTTTATCGTGGTGATCGTTTATCGCTATGTAGGTCGATGTCAACAAAATATTTTCACATTAGGAGGAGAAAGTTGGTGATTGGAATTTCGTGAGAAGATTCTGTTGCAGCGAAAACCGCCTTTCTTTCAATTATGTCCAGCCCAAATCCTGTATCATTTCTGTGACACTCTCTCCCATTTTTCGCGATAATACAAAACGTGCTGACCTTCTTTGAACTTTTTCGATGTACTCCGTCCGTCCTATCTGCTAAGGATCCCACACCGCGCAGCAGTATTCTAAAAGAAGATCGACAAGTGTAGTGAGGCAGTCTCCTTAGTAGATCTGCTACATTTTCTAAGTGTCCTGCCAATCAAACGTAGTCTTTGGTTAGCCTTACCCACAACGTTTTCTATGTGTTCCTTCCAATATAAGTTGTTCGTCACTGTAATACCTAGGTAATTAGTTGAATTTATGGCTTTTAAATTAGACTAATTTATCGTGGAAACGAAGTTTAACGAATTCGTTTTAGCACTCATGTGGATGACCTGACACTTTTAGTTATATAGGGACAACTGCGAATTTTCGCACGATTCAGATATCTTTTCTAAATCATTTTGCAATTTGTTTTGATCTTCTAATGACTTTATTAGCCGCCGCAACCTGACGGCTGCTGAGATTGTCTCCCAAATCGTTTATATAGATAAGGAACAGTAAAGGACCTGTAACACTACCTTGGGGAACGCCAGAAATAACTTCTGTTGTACTCGATGACTTCCGTCAATTACTACGAACTGTGACCTCTCTGACAAGAAATGAACAATCCAGTCACATAACTGAGACGATATTCCACAAGCACACAATTTCATTACAAGCTGCTTGTGTGGTACAATGTCGAAAGCCTTCCGGAAATCCAGAATTAAGGAATCGATCTGAAATGTATTGTCAATAGCATTCAACACTTCACGTGAATAAAGAGATAGTTGTGTTTCGCAGGAACGATGTTTTCTAAACCCATGTTCATGTGTTTCAATAGACGGTTTTTGTTGAGGTAATTCATAATGTTTGAACACAATATCTGTTCCTGAATCCTTCTGTATATCGACGTTAACGATATGGTCCTGTAATTTAGTGGAGTACTCTTACTAAATTTCTTCGCTATTGTTGAGACCTTGCCACATTCCAGTCTTTGGGTACGGATCTTTCGTCGAGCGAACATTTGTATATGATTGTTAAGTATGGAGCTAATGCATCAGCATACTGCGAAAGGAACCTAATTGGTGTACAGTCTGGACCAGAAGACTTGCTTTTATTAAGTGATTTAAGTTGCTTCAGTACTCCGAGGATATTTACTTCTACGTTACTCATGTTGGCAGCTGTTCTCAATTCGAATTCTGGAATGTTTACTTCTTTTTCTTTCGTGAAGGCATTTCGGAAGGTTGTGTTTAGCAACTCTGCTTTGGCAGCACTATCTTCGATAGTATCTCGATTGCTATCGCGCAGAGAAGGCATTGATTGTTTCTTACCGCTAACATACTTCACATACGACAAGAATCTCTTTGGATTTTCTGCCCTAAGGAGTAGTTAAGTAGGCAGCTCAGTTGAAGAAGAATGGACATATCTGGAAAGGCAGTCACAGAAGTTGGAAGGAAAGACGTAGGTACAAAGAAGGTAACTGTGAAGAAACCGTAGGTAACAGAGAAACCCTTCACTTGATCGTTGAAAGAAGGAAATAAAAAAGTGTACAGGCAATTCGGTCAAACAGAAATATAAGTCGCTTAGGAATAAAATAAATTGGAAGTGCGGGGAAGCTAAGGCGAAATAGCTGCATAAAAACTGTGAAGAAATCGTAAAAGAAATGATTGTAGGAAAGACTGACTCAACGTATAGAAAAGACAACACAGCCTTCGGTGACATTAAAATCAAGAGTGCTAACATTAAAAGTGCAATGGGAATTACTCTATTAAATGCAAAGGAGAGAGCGGGTAGATGGAAAGAGTACACTGACGGTCTCAATGAGTTGAAAGATTTGTCTGATGTAATTGAAGAAGAGACAGGAGTCGTTAGAGAAGAGATAGGAGATCCAGAATTAGAATCAAAATTTGAGAGCATTGGAAGACTTAAGATCAAATAAGACGGAAGGGATAGATAACATTTTATCATAGTTTCTAAAATAGCTAGGGGAAGTGAGAACAAAACTACTATTCACTTGGTGTGTAGAATGTATGAGCCTGTCGATATACCATTCGACTTTCGGAAAAATATCATCCACCCAGTTCTGAAGACAAGAGCTGACGAGTGCGAGAATTATCACACAGTCACCTTAAAAGCTCATGCATCCAAGTTGTTGACAAGAATAATACAAAGAAGAATGTGAAAGAAAATTTTTGACGTGTTAGATGACGATCCGTTTGGCTTTAGGAAAGGTAAAAGCATCAAGGAGGCAATTCTCACGTTGAGTTTGATAATGGAAGCAAATTTAAAGAAAAGTACAGACACGTTCATAGGATCTGTCGATCTTGAAAAGGCGTTCGACATTGTCAAATTGTGCAAGATATTCGATGTACTGAGAAAAATAGGGGTAAGGTGTAGGTAAATACGAGTAACATACAACATTTACTAGAGCGAATAATAAGGGTGGGAGAACGAAGTGTTTGGATTAAAAAGAGCGAAAGACAGGGATGTAGCCTTTCACCCCTACTGTTCAGTCCATTCATCGAAGAAGCAATGACGCAAATAAAGGAAAGGTTCAGGAGTGGAATTAAATTGACGGTGAAAGTATATCACTGATAAGATTCACTGATGACATTACTTTGTCATTGAAAGTAAAGAAGAATTACGTGATCTGCTGAATGGAATGAACAGTCTACTGAGTACAGAATATGGATTGAGAGTAAATCCAAAAAAAGACGAAAGTATTGAGAACTTGCAGGAATTAGAACAGCGAGAAGCTTAACATTAGGATTGATGGTCACAAAATAAATGAAGTTAAGCAATTCTGCTACCTAAACAGTAAAATAACCCATGACGAACGGAGTAAGGACGACATCAAAAGCAGAAATGGGGGGAGGGGGGAGGGGATTGCTGGCCAATAGAAATCTGCTAGTTTCAAAGATAGACCTTAATTTGAGGAAGAAATTTCTGAGAATGTACGTTTGGAGCACTGCATTGTATGGTCGTCAAACATGGAATGTGTGAAAACATGAAGAGCAGAGAATTGAAGCACATTAGATATGGTGCTACAGACGAATGATGAAAATTAGGTGGATTGATAAGGCGAGTAACGAGGAGGTTCTGCGCAGAATAGGAGAGGAAAAGAACATATAGAAGACACTGACTAAAAGAAGGAACAGAGAGGTAAGACACATGTTAAAATAGCTGGAACAACTCCGTTGTTACTAGAGGAATCTGTAGGGGATAAAAACTGTAGTCAGTGATGGGAATACATCCAGCAAATAATTGAGAACGTTGGTCGCACGTGCTACTCTGAGATGAAGAGATTGTCACAGTAGAGGAATTCGTGGCTCGCCGCATTCAACCAGTCAGAAGACTAATGACTCAAAAAAAAAAAAAAGTAAAGAACTGCCCACGTCGGCCGTTGGTGACGTGATGGCGAGTCAGAGGCGCGATGGAACATCCACAGCTAAGTAATGACAATGTAGACCTTTAAGTGTTGACGGACAGGGACCGTCATGAGTTGTGGATGGTGTCTGTAAAGGCTCACATGAAGTCGGCAGTCTAGCTGGCACGATGACTGTGCGTGAGGAGTTAAAAAGAATAAGATGCAATGTTACAGGAGCTCCTGAGAAGCAACACATTTCTGTGGTCAATGCTAAGCGACTCTAGAGTTTATGCAATGGGCGACGCCACCGGACAGTGGATTAATGGGAGCGAGTGATGTCGAGTGAAGAATCGCGCTGTATCCGATGGACGCGTTTGGGGCTGGTCAGCGTCTGGAGTATGTCATCTGCCCCTATGTGTAGGGCCACTATTGGAGTACGGAGGGGAAAAAGTTGCGGTATACACGTATTTTTTGGGTACGATGTAGCAGCCATTTTGTGTTTACGAAACAGCTAAATTCGGAGCGAAATGAACATTTTACAGCATTGTCAGTGCGCTGTAGAGGAACAGTTCGGAGAGAATGGGTACATCAGCATGAGAATGCATTCTCTCATAAAAGAACGTCTGTAAGGCAAAGAGTTGTGGACAATAAAGTTTCCAAGCGGACCAGCTTTTCCAGACTCCCAACTCGAACCATGTGGAACACCGATCGAATGAGTTGGAGCATAGATTTCGCTGTTGACGCCAGCATCCAACATCACTCCCTTCTCTGGTTTCGGCTCCTGAAGCAGAATGGGCTGCCATTTCTCCGTGGATAGACGCCTCATCGAAAGTGTCTTCAGCAGTCGAAAAGGCGAAGGGTGGACACAACCTGTATTAACGGCCACTAATAGGTGTCCTAATAAGTTTGAGCACATCATGTTTGTCAACGTGTTACAAGCCTGCATTTAGTTCTGCGTCTTAGAGCAAGGAAGTACCAACTTAATTTCTAACTTTCTGTCTCTTCATGTATGTGTGACTACCAACAAGAACAAGGTGCTTAAACATTCAAACAGGGCAGGCATTTCTTAGCTTTTACCTTCATTCCTTCTCGCACCATTTCTCAGGCCAAAGTTGAAACTCATATTTTTCATAAAGTACAACCCATTTAAGTAACATCACCAGAAGTAGTTAAGGTATTCCTTATAGCACGTTGCGTACGTGCAGTTCAGAAAATTAAAAGAGGCAATTTAAAAGGGAGTATTTTACTGTACTGATTGTGACAGAAATAACGGTCTTCTTGGCACACCTACTATAAAAATCTGTCGTGGTGCAACGTAGCCTCGTAGCTCAGCGGTGTATTGAAATTACCCGGGAAGAAGCATAAACTGTATAAATCTAATTTCTTTGCGGCGGATGGCACATAACAGCGCGGCCAAACGCCGGCTAATGCGCGCACAGCATTAACTGCAGCATCATACCTGCCTTAATGGCCGTGTTACGTGACTCACTGTGCAAATAAGCTGGCCCATAAAGTCCACCCTCATATAGCGACTGTGATGAAACAAGCAATAACTGTATAAATGCCTCACCCAGTTGGGGACCATCTAAGGCGTTATTAGGCGTAAACAAAATGCAGGCGTGTGCATTTAATGAGAATTAGCCGTGCACTCCTCAGTAACGAAACAAATGTCTCTTCAGGAAACTCTACTGGCACTTACTTCTATTAAGCCTGAGATTTAGATATTGTGTAATTCAAACAGTGTAGTGCAAGTCAGTGTTTGTATCAGAAATCAACAATGGTCAAAAAGGCAACATAGCAAGTGTGTTGATGATTTACAGTTACAAAGTTATCGAGGCAATTGGAATTCTGTGGAGCATTTTGTCTTGCATTTCAAGATCAGAAATTTTTCTTAACATACAGGATAGTCATAACTAAACTTTCGCTATCTGCGAGGTTGGGCAACGGCCTTGCCGCAGTGGATACACCGGTTCCCGTCAGATCAACAAAGTTAAGCGCTGTAGGGCGTGGCCGGCAATTGGATGGGTGACCCTCCGAGCCGCCATGCGCTGTTGCCGTTTTTCGGGACGCACTCAGCCTCGTGATGCCGACTGAGGAGCCACTCGACCGAATAGTAGCGGCTTCGGTCAAGAATTACCATCGTAACGACCGGCAGAGCGGTGTGCTGATCACAGCCCCTCGTATCCCCATCGCCATCGCGGATGACACAGTGGTCGGATGGTCCCCATGGGCCACTTGTGGCCTGAAGACGGAGTGCTGCTGTTAATCTGAGAGGTTCTCCATGAAAATATTAGTGATCGTATGACAGCGAAACTTTGTGGAAACACTTGTAAGGACATACTGAAGAGAAATAACAAATAAAGCACTTAATATCCTGAAACCGCACCAACGATTCTATTTTACAGTTTTTCGCAGCACTTTTCGAAAGGGGGACCATGCAATATCTAGCTGCCGTGACACAGCCCGTGCACTGCCTGAAGATAGCACGCTGCGTCCAGCGTTCTCTACTATGACAACAGTAACTTCAACAATTTGTGGCGCTATTGGCAGTCGGCCTGTTCCAGGAGCAACTCCAAAATCGTCAATTAATTCGAACTTCCGAATCGTGTCCCTCAAACCACGTGCGAAAAAAGGACCTGTTCGTATTCCTTTCAGGCGTCGACAGTCACGAAGAACAGCAGTACTATTGCTGTTGCTTTGATGAGTAAAGCCCTGTTCACCTTTTCCGGATCCGTGTTGACTGTCTACAAGTGAAATACACACTAACGCTTATGTTTGAGCCCCATGTTTGCGTACTAGTACCCACACCCAGCGGCAAGTCTTTACACTAACAATATCAACGACGCTAATCCATTAGCGCACAGCCTGAACATCATTACTATAAAGTACGCTAATTGTCACGGTAAATAATTTTCCTTCTGCACTGGCTCAAGTGGAGAAAGGTTAATTATAATCATCCTGTGTGTTCAAGTGCCCTATTTTTATCAGTATTCGCGTACGACTCTGAGAGGTGGTCCGAATATCAAAAGCTATTCCTAAACTCTGGATTTCTCGGAGATGAATGGAAAGAAGTGTACTGGGAGCTGCTAGGAGACATTAGAAAAAAAGCAAAATTAATCAGAGAACTATAGCGCCGCTGGCTGAAACAAACCACAATGTCCGTAACGCCTTGGTTGCAGCAATCAGCTAGCACAGTAGTTTACCATCATGGCTCCCTTCAGTACATTGTTATGACCATCCAGTCATCACCCAACAGTATTGTAGAAATTCGGGATGCTCCTGCACCATTGTGCCAGGGGAACTACGTGAAGCCTGGTGTATACGTACGTGGAACAACAGCCATGGCCCTGGTCTCCCATACGACAAAAGACATCGAGTCGGCTGCTGCTGTTTAGAGAGCTGCTGCCATTCGGCCCAGAGAAGCATCATCGCTGTAATGTCATCCGGTGGCGCAATCATCAGCGTCTTTCTTTATACGGGACCGCCTGCTGTGAGATCCAGCATCAGCTTCCGCAGGCTCAGAGCCCACAATTACATCTACATTTATTTACGTACACAATTCTCAAATCACCGTACGGTCCATTGCAGAAGGAATCACGTAACAATACTAGTCAGCAAGAACGCTGTTTATAGCTATTAGCGCATCCCGTAAGGCCTCAGTGCACTGTCGCCAGTGGTCGTGCGATAGCGTTCTCGCTTCCTACGCCCGGGTTTCCGGGTTCGATTCCCGGCGGGGTCAGGGATTTTCTCTGACTCGTGATGACTGGGTGTTGTGTGAAGTCCTTAGGTTACTTAGGTTTAAGTAGTTCTAAGTTCTAGGGGACTGATGACCATAGATGATAAGTTCCATAGTGCTCAGAGCCATTTGAACCATTTTAGCCACTGTCGCCATGGACCATAGGTTCGATGCCCAGTGCCTGCCTCCAGCACGTGGCCGTATATGCTATACGAGAAACTTTATCAACTACACTGCTCAAAACAATTACAAGATCACACCTATCAATGGCCAGTACGTGAATCTATTTTTGGACAGGCGATATCTATGGTCTGATTACATGGGCTCAGGTCTTCGATTTCAGTGTAGGCAACAATTGCGGCCAATCGCCATCTAATAGCTGTGTTATGGATACAGTGTTAGATGAACACACGGAACGAAATAGTACCGGTGTCCCAGTGTTTTCCAGAGCGGTACAGAGACGGCAGCTGTCATCTGTGGACGTTATACTCAACCAAGCACATGCAGTTCGACACCTCAGTGCAGTGCAATGACTGTTTGAACCAAAAAAGATGGATTTTAGATGGTGGTGCTGCAGATGCCATTGCCTATCCACGTTTCATCCATCTGTTGTGGACATCCTAGAGGGAGACAGATCAGTACACAAGGCGTATCGGACAAGGTCACCGACACATTAAAACACCACATGAAGACCGATACCTGGCCATTGCTGCGTTGCTTCGTCGAACGGATACCACCGGAGCGCAGCAATACTATTTCAGAAGGGCCACTGGAGCCGCTCCATTCCAGCAGAGTGTAACGAACAGATTACGACAGTAGACCTTACGACCCAGACATACATTTCGAGTACCTCTCATGACATGACAACATCTTGTAGCTCACCTTCAGTTCTGCCGTTCCCATGTCAACTGGCAACTTCGTCACTCGTGAAACGTGTTACTCACAGACGATCCCAGTTATCCTCTGGCGCAAGGTGACGGCCGTGTTCGTGGGCGGAGACCCGTGATGAGCGACAAGTGCCAAATTTTGTCCAAGATGTCGACAGGTTTCCAGGTTTCTTTGTTGTTGTCGGGAGGCTGTACTGCTGACAGCCATACGAATCTTGTCGTTGTCCTTGGTCGCCTTACCGCCAGCCAGTACGTCCAATAGATCCCGTGGGATCAGGTGCTGCTGCATACGGAGGTGGCCCCAAGTCCCTTCTAATGCCAGGGCCTAAGTTGCGGGCGTCAGTAGAAGGTCTTGCGAAACATGAACAGTGAAGTAATGGAATGGCCGGCGGTGACTCCCGACCTAAAAGAATCGGGCATTTGTGGAACGTGCTTGGCAGACGTTCGTGGACGTCCTGACCCACCACAGAATCTCCAAGAACTCTCATATGCTCTCACTGAAGAATGGAAACCGATACCCCAGACTGACCTCCACAGACTAATACAGAGCATGCAGTCTAGATGTCAGGCAGTGATAAACGCTCACGAAGGGCATACACGGTATTGAAGCTCTGAAAGTTCAATGAAAAGCACCCAGGATGACGGAATGAATGATTGTTTCCAATTGGTTTTCGACACCTGTCGGACATTGAAGTTATTTTTATGCAAGCGATCGTGGATGTAATGATGTTTCGTTGTGTACTTAATTTCTGAAAGATAAAGGGATCTTTTGGTAAGATACAAAGCCCTCAGTTATTGCCCAATGCAGTATGGCAGCTGCCGAGTTATGTTCCCCAAATTCTTTTTAAGCTGTTTACTTCCAAACTGAGTGTGACCGGACTTTCTCTTGCTCCCACTTGGAAATCCACACACCTGGGATGAGAGGATCGTACCGGGCGTTGTTCCGACACCAGACCTCCCACCCTCCCAGTCAGGTGGACGCTACCACAGACAAAGAGTATGAGATACTACCCAGCACTGTCGTCAGCGCCACAGAACTGAAGAAAAAAATTCATAACTGTGGCTATAATGAAAATGAAACTGGATATCTCGGTCACTTAAACTAGTACCAAGTCACTTGGAACAATGCACTTCTTTTCCAGTTTTCAAGACATGAGAAATGACTAGTGCCGTGACCTAATGTGTGTGTGTGTGTGTGTGTGTGTGTGTTGCTCGTTTCCAGGGGTGTAGACTGAATGAAGTATTACACGAGTGAAAAAAATTAAAGCTGACATTCTACTGCAGAACGGATAAGTCTGGAAACAACGACCTTAGGTGTAGTTACGCAATTACTTTTGCGAAATTCCTTTTTCCATCATTTTCAGTCCAACAAGGAATGCAAGTAAGCTACTGCGAAATTTATAACTTAGTTCGGATATACTGGCGGAAGTCAAGCCATTAAGGCGATTCCTGACTCGTGAGCTGAATTGGTAAGAGGATTACCCACGAAAAGATGGGACCCGGTTGGGCGCCCAATCGTGGACACTGTTTTAATCAGTAAGGCAGTATATTCAACAGAAGAATATTGCAATATAAATCACTCACGTTTGACATAAATAGGAATCCAAGGCGAAATGGCTGCGGAAATAATGTGAATAATTAGGAAAAGGAACGATCGTTGGAAGGACTGACTCAGTTTATATGATAGTCAAAGCTACCTTCCGTGAAATTAAAATCAAGGGCTGCAACGTTAATGGGAATTCCACTGGCACCTGAAGGAAACTTCACAAGCCAAGGTCACTAAATAGTATTTTACTGGAAGAATGGTGTCGACGGAGCAGTGCTGTCATTATGCTTTTGAATTTGTAAGACAACAAGCATAATATTCGACGATGACACCACACCTCTGTCGAAACCGATCATCCAGTAAAATGTTTTTTTAGCAATCTTGGCTTGTGAAGTTTTCTTCAGTTGCCATACCCTGCAGACCGCCCCCTGACTGACCATTTCAGGTATATATTAGAGAATCCACTGTTAAACGCAGAAGAGAGAGCCGATAGGTGGAATGAGTACACTGAATGCCTTTATGAAGAGAAGAAATTGTTTGATGATGTGGTAGAAGGAGAAATTGGAGTCGATATGGAAGTGGTAGGAGATGCAGTACCAGAGTCAGAATTTTAAGTCGCTCTGGAAGACCTGAGTTCTAATACACCATCGGAGTTTCTAAGGTAATTGGGGGAAGTGTCAACCCATCGAATTTTCAAACTGATGTGTAGTATCTGTGAGACTGGCGACATACCATCAGACGTCCAGAAAAACATCATCCACACAATTCCAAAAATAGCGAGGGCAGTTAAATGCGAGAACTATCCCATAATCAGCTGAACAGTTCATGAACCCAAGAAGCTGAGAACGACTATATACAGAAGAATGGAAGAAAATGTGATCATTTGGCTTTAGGAAAGGCAGAGGCGCCAAAGGCATAGTAATAATGAAGCAAGACTGATGAAAAAGCAAGACACCTTCATACCATCTGTCAACTATGTATAATGGAGGAATATGTTCGAAATACTGAGAAAATAGGGGTAAGCTACAGGGAAATGTGGTTAATGTACAATATGTACAAGCTCCAAGAGGGAGCAGTAAGACTGGATGACCAAGAGCGAAGGGCTCGAATTAAAAAGGATGTAAGACAGGCATGCAGTCATTCGTCTCTCCTGTTTAATCTACCCATCGAAGAAGGGATGACGAAAATGAAAGGACCGTTCAAGAGTGGACTTAAAATTCAGAGTGGAAAAATGTCAATGATAAGATTCAGTGACTATTCTCTGTCAAAATGGAGGAGAAGAATTAAAAGCTCTGATGAATGAAGTGACGTAAACCAAAGAAAGAATTAAGTAATCAGTAGTAGCACAAAAGAGTTTAGCGAGAAACTAATTGTCAAAATGGATGATAAAGAAGTAGGTGAACTTCAGGAGCTCTCCTACCTTGGAAGCAAAGCAACCCATGACGGACGAAGCAAAGAAGACATAAAAAGTAGACCAGTACAGGCAAAGAGGGCAGTCTTTGCAAAACGAAGTCTACTAATAACAAACAAGGTCTTAATTAGAGGGAGAAGTTTCTGTGTGTTTACATTTTGAACACGGTATTGTATGGCAGTGAAACATGGACGCAGGAAAACCGTAATAGAAGAGAATGGAGGCATCTGAGAGGTGGTGCTACATAGGAATGTAAAAAATTAGACATAGGGAGTGAGGTGGCAAGGGGATTAGTATACAGAGAAGAATGACAAGAAAAAGGGACAGGATGGTAAGACATGTGTTAAGACATCAGGGAATAACTTTGATGGTACTGTAAGGAGCTGTAGAGGGTAAAATCTGTGGAGAAAAGAGGTTGGAATACATTAAAAAATAATTGAGGCCATAGTTACAAGTGCTCCTCTGAGGTGACAAGGTTGGCACAGGAGAGGAATTCGTGGCGGGCCGCATCAAATCAGTCAGCAGACTGTTGACTGAAAAAAAAGTAAAATAATATAAAGTATAGCGAACTAATGTTGGGTATATGACTGGCGCTAAAACCCTGACATTTACGTTAAAGACGAAGTAGATTCATTTTTTGAATACCTCTCCTGTGCTATCAGAGTAGCACTTGAAACCTACATCCTCAATTATTTGCTGGCTATAGCCCAGTCTCTTTCTACTTCCATAGTTTTTGCTCTCTACAACTCGATCTAGAGCCATGGAAGTCATTCCCACACGACCAGACGTCCAATCATCCCGTCTTTTCTCCATGTGCATCTATTCCTTCCCTCTCCGATTCTGCCCAGAAACTTCTCATTCTTTACCTTATCAGTCCACCTAATATTCAACATTCGTGTGTAGCACCACATCTCAAATGCTTCGATTCTCATCTGTTCCCGTTACCTCACAGTCCATTTTTCACTCCATGTTTCGCCGGCCGAAGTGGCCGGGCGGTTAAAGGCGCTGCAGTCTGGAACCGCAAGACCGCTACGGTCGCAGGTTCGAATCCTGCTTCGGGCATGGATGTTTGTGATGTCCTTAGGTTAGTTAAGTTTAACTAGTTCTAAGTTCTATGGGACTAATGACCTCAGCAGTTGAGTCCCATAGTGCTCAGAGCCATTTGAACCATTTGTCACTCCATGTTTCCCTACCAATGCGATGCTGTGCTCCAGACGTACATTCTCAGAAATTTCTTCCTCAAATTAAGGGCTATATTTGATACTAGTAGACTTCTCTTGGCCAGGAATGCCCATTTTGCCAGGACTAGTCTGCTTTTGACGTCCCCCTTGCTCCGTCGGTCATTGCTTATTTTGCTGCCAATGTAGCAAAATTCCTTAACTTCATCTACTTTCTGATCATCAATTCTGATGTTAAGTTCCTTGTTGTTCTCATTTCTGTTACTTCTCATTACTTTCGTCTTTGTTTGATTTACTCTCAGTCCATATTCTGTACTCATTAGACTTCATTCAGTTGAGCAGATCATGTAATTCTTCTTCACTTTCACGCACGACGGCAATAGCATCAGTGAATGATATAATTGATATACTTTCAACTCGACTCTTAATTCCACTCCTAAACATTTACTTTATAATTGCTTCTTCGATTGAAGAGTTGGGGCCGAAGACTACATCCCTGTCTTTCTAATCTGATCAATTCGTTCTTCCCCTCTTACTATTTCCTCTTGGCTCTTGTACATATTGTACATTACCTGTCTCTCTCCCCATGGTTTACCCCTATTTTCCTCAGAACTTCAATCATCTTGCCCCGCTTTACAGTGTGGAACTCTTTTTCAAGGACGTCAAATCCTATGAACATGTCTTTGTTTTTCTTTTGTCTTGCTTCCATTGCCAACCGTTACTACAGAGTTGCCTGTGTGATGCCTTTACCTTTCCTAAAGCCGAACTGATCGTCATCTAAAACATCCTTAATTTTCTTTTCCATTCTTCTGTATATTATTCGGTCAGTAACTTGGATGCATGAGTTGTTAAGCTCATTGTGCGATAACTCTCGCATTTGTCAGCTCTTGCAGTCAAGTCGCCAGACTCATACATCCTACATACCTACATGAATAGTCGTTTTGTTGCCACTTCTCCCAATTACTTAATTAACTCTGATGGAATGTTATCTGTCCCTTCTGGCTTATTTGATTTTAAGTCCTACAGAGCTCTTAAATTCATATTCTAACACTGGTTCCCCTACCTCTTCTAAATCCACTACTGTTTCTACTATTTCATCAAAAACTTCTTCCCCCTGTAGAGGCCTTCTATGTACTCCTTCCACTTATCCGCTCGCCCCTCTGCATTTAACAGTGGAATTCTCGTTGCACCCTTAATCCCTTAATATTACCAACTGGCATTTCTTTTCACCGAAGGTTATTTTGACTTTCCTGCATGCTCAACCATTCCTTCCGAGAATCAATTATTTTCCGATTTCTTCATATTTTTCATGCAGCCATTTCTTTTTAGCTTCAATGCACTTCCTATTTATTTCATTCCTCAGCGACTTGTATTTCTGTATTCCTGAACTTCCCTGAACATTTGTGTACTTCCTTCTTTCACCGATCAACTGAAGTATTTCTTCTGTTACTCATGATTTCTTCGCAGATTCCTTCTTTGTGTCCAGGTTTTCTTTCGTACTTCTGTGACTGCTATTTTTAGAGATGTCCATTCCTCTTGAACTTTATACCTACTGAGCAATTTCTTACTGCTGTATCTATAGCCTTAGAGAGCTTCAACGGTATGTCGTCATTCCTTAGTACGTGCGTACCCCACTTTTTTGGGTATTGATTTTTCCTGACTAATCTCTTAAACTTCATCCTACTTTTAATCACAACTACATTGTGATCTGAGTCTATATTTGCTCTGTCGCAGGTTCGAATCCTGCCTTCGGCATAGATGTGTGTGATGTCCTTAGGTTAGTTAGGTTTAAGTAGTTAAGGGTTCTAGGGGACAGATGACCTCAGATGTTAAGTCCCATAGTGCTCACAGCCTTTTGAACCTATATTTGCTCCTGGGTAAACGTTACAAACCAATATCTGATCTCGGAATATCTCTCTGATCATAACTGAAATCTTCCTGTATCACTCGGCCTTTTCCAAGTATACCTCCTCCTCTTGTGACTGTTGAACAGAGTATTCTCTATTACTATCTGAAATTTGTTACAGAACTCAATTAGTCTTTCTTCTCTCTCATTCCTTGTTCCTAGCCCTTATTCTCGGGTAACCTTTTCTTCTATTCCTTCCCCTGCAAGTGCATTTCAGTCCACCATGACTATTAGATTCTCATCTCCCTTCGCATATTGTATTACCCTTCCAATATCCTCATATACTTTCTCTATCTCTTCATCTTTAGCTTGCGACGCCGGCATGTATACCGGAACTATCGTTGTCGGTGTTGGTTTGCTGTCGATTCTGATAGGTGTAACCATATCACTGAACTATACACAGTAACACACTCTCTGCCCTTACCCACCGGCCGGAGTGGCCGAGCGGTTCTAAGCGCTGCAGTCTGGAACCACGCGACCTCTACGGTCGCAGGTTCAAATCCTGCCTCGGGCATGGATGTGTGTGATGTCCTTAGGTTAGTTAGGTTGAAGTATTTCTAAGTTCTATGGGACTGATGACCTCAGATGTTAAGTCCCATAGTGCTCAGAGCCATTTGAACCATTTGAACCGTTATACCATTTTCTGCTGCTCTTGATTTACCCTACACTCAGATGACCTGAAATCCTTGTCTTCTTTCCATTTCATTTCATTGACCCCCTACTATATCTTGATTGAGCATTTCCATTTCCCTTTTCAGGTTTTCTAGCTTCGCTAGCGCAGTCAAGCTTCTTACATTCTACGCCCCGACTCGTAGTTCGTTATTCTTTTATCCTTTCTTTCATTATTCAACATTTTTCTCATGATCAGCTCACCCTTGGCAGTTCCTCCCAGAGATACGAATAGGGGACTATTCCGGAGTGTTTTGTCAATGGAGAAAGCATCATGACACTTTTCCTATTACGGGCCACATGTCCACTGGCTACAAGTTGAGCGTCTTTAATGTGGTGGTTTGCATTGCCTTCTGCATTCTTATGTCGCTGATCATATCTGATTCTTCCGTCTTAAGGGGCAGTTTCCAATCACAAGGGCTAGAGTGTACGTTGAACCTCTGTCCGCTCAGCCGCGCGGCATTAGCCGAGCGGTCTTAGGCGCTGCAGTCATGGACTGTGTGGCTGGTCCCGGCAGAGATTCGAGTCCTCCCTCGGGCATGGGTGTGTGTGTTTGTTCTTAGGATAATTTAGGTTAAGTAGTGTGTAATCTTAGGGACTGATGACCTTAGCAGTTAACTCCCATAAGATTTCACAAACATATGAACATTTTTGTCCGCTCATCCGCCCTCTGTGACAAGGCCGTTGGCAGATTGAGGGTGACTCCTTATGCCGAAAGTCCTCGGCCGCCAGTGCCGATTATTAATCAAAATTTATGCGGTGGCGGGTTTCAAATGTGGGACCGAGGACTTTCTGATTACTAATCAAAGACGCTACCCCATTTTTTTTTTTTTTTTTGCATTTTGTTCGTTATTGTTCGGTGTATTTAATCGTAGCGGCCGTCGTATGACATCCGCTGAAGTTCTTTGGTGATCCTTTCACTCAGTTTTTTCATTACACAGGCCAGCCAGCTCTCTGACCGAACAAGCTGAGCTACCGTGCCGGCAATCCCTAGACCACTTATCATATCTCCACGTTCATTGTCCCACTGTTGTTCACGGTCCGAATGAAAGCTTCTAACTGTCACAAGAACCTTCCAGTGAGTGTGGGGAACTAGCACGTAGAATGTCGCCTATTGAGGTTCGAATTTCAGTTTGGCATCCAGTGTCAATATAGTACATGTGGTCAACAGAGTAAACGCTCCCTAAATAGATGACGAACATAATCTATGTAACCACTTGGATACCGTGGAGACAATAATTCACCCCATATGCATTTTTCCATTATTAACTACACTATTTTATCAAATTCTTAAGGAAGTAGTAACCTGCGTTTGCACTGTAGAGTTATTAAACTACACAGTTACATTTTTTGCAGTTTCTTCGTTCTGTGGCTTTCTTATTGATTTGGTCGAAGGCCATGGCGCACTTCCAATTGCGTTAAGCTCATCCTGGTGCAATACCTCAATGAATATCTTTTGAACCGTAA
The DNA here is from genome assembly GCF_021461385.2 of Schistocerca piceifrons. NCBI lineage: Eukaryota > Metazoa > Arthropoda > Insecta > Orthoptera > Acrididae > Schistocerca > Schistocerca piceifrons. The sequence goes on along the minus strand of NC_060142.1, from coordinate 610,516,888 downwards.
TATCTGAATTAAACCTTACCTAAAAAGATGTACAGTGGCTCCACTCACGCCTTACATCTAGTCCACAGTGTGTAATGATCGGAACAAAGAGATCACAGTGGAGAAAAGTACTATTAGTGTCCAATATGGATTAGTATTGGGCCCATTACTTCTCTTATCATATGTTAATGATGTTTCGAGTATTATCTTCAATAACAAATATCATTTTTACGCTGACGACCTTCGGTTATACCTAAGTGCTAGAATAATAGACCTGCGGACATCCATCCGCCTCGTAAAAACTGATTACTTTCTTTATCAGAGTGGGAACACAACGTTAGGTTTGAAATTTAACCCGTCTAAAACTGAAGCACTCACAGTCGCTCACGAAGAATGTATTAGCCCTCAGTTCAGAGGACGTCTTTCCTTACTCCTAAGCAACACATATATAACCATTTATTCTTCTGCAAAGGACTTGGGAATAATTCAGGACAATCACTGTGACGGGACCGAATACACGACTGCAGTCTGTGTCAGCATTGCATTATTCACTTACGGAAATATAAAAAAGTATTTCCTCTCGAGTTTAAAAAGCATCTCGTAGAGTCACTTATACTTTCCAGTGCTGATTATGGGGATCCTGTTGTCCAAGGACTTTCGTATAAGAGCTCACACCGACTGGTATTGGCGATGAATGCTTGTGTGCGATAGATTTGTGACGAACGCTGTTGGTTTCGACCATATAACTCGTGTCTACGAACAATTATTATAGCTAGGAGCCGATAAGCGTGAGATTACCATACCCTGTGTTTGCTCCATCGCTTTCTCAATAACTGTACTCCCTCTTGTTTATCCTCAAACCTCACCCTACTGTCTAAACTACACATCAGAAATACTCGTTGACAACGAAATAAAATCCTCTCTATACCACCAAACAACATAGCCACGTTCTGTAAATTATTTTCTGTATTAAAACCCGACTGTGGAAAAATCTTCCACAAATTATTACAGAAATTAAAATCCTTTGAAATTTAAAAGACAACTGATGGCCCACCTTTCATCACAACCGTTATCTCCTCCATATGACTGCCCGCAACTCACTGTCGGCCCCATCTCTTTCCCCACCCTCTTATCTACAGGGTACTAATCTGGTTAGCTTAAATAAGTAATAAATAAATAAGTAAATAAATTTGTTCCTGGTAACATGCTCATAGTCTTCAGCAACCTACGTTCGCAGTAGTGTAAATATGGCGCAGTGTATACAGAACGTGAATATCCGAAACGTTCCACACGACTACTACTGACCCTAAATGTTGGCGAAATGTACCAGCGCTTCACAGTTAATTATCAATTACATCCGTGCTCTTACGAAAAACAGCTTTTTTTTTCCTCTTTCATTCTCTCATCACATCAAACTTCACTGATGTTATTTAGTCTTCTGTTCATAGCATACAGCTGATGTCTCATTAAAAATATAATAAATCAATTTATTGTTAAAATATAAAAGAAATCAGCATTAATAAAATAGAAATGTGTGATTCTGGTGCTATTGCAGCTATTTTCGTGTATCTGTCAGTACTCTATGTTACACTGAAATTTAGTAAATTCTGTTAAGAGTAGTTTTAGGCCATTATAGAAGACCAATTTACCGACCTCACGGTACGACAATAGGCGTATGGAGTGAGTTTGATGAGTTTTGATGGACTTTCATTTCATTTTCCATGTGACTCGCAACGAAATCCTGAAATGCGATCTAAACTCTAAAATTGGCGCCAGAATTGGGTGAGCTGATCTGCTGTGTTTTGTATTTTTGAAGTGCTTAGCTATCACTAGAAGACGGACACACTCACGATAACGGATTATTTTGACGATTATGATTAACTGACAAGGCTTAAAAACAATAACAATTTCAAAAAATTAATGTGGGTATACAGAAAACCAGAAAAACACTTAGCAAAACGGAGAAACTTCATTGTTCCAAAACCTTCCGGCTGTAATCCTTTTGAAGAAGCCGATTTGGAGTCCTCAGAAAGTGAAAGGTGGAATCTCAACATTTGTGAACCTTGAATGTGCAATGCCGAAGTATTTTTTTATTCCTCCTGCAGGATTATTCGCTTGTGAATAAAGTCAATAAATCTACTGAAACTTTAGATTACGAATTATATGGCAAGACATTAAGATATATATGGCAAAAATATTAGTAATGTTTTACGATTGCCAAATAATGAAATGAGACCTTACGCCACGTCGTTATTTTTGTTGCTGATGTGTTTTCTCTCTGAGACATGACGCCAAAATGAACTTTTACTGTAGAAACTGCTACTCTTCAGTTCATGTTGATGAAACTGGATCGTGAGCCTACAGCTGACGTCATTACTGACGATGTCGTACTCTACATAGAGGGAGTAAAGTGAGTATAGATATTCAGCACGGCAAGGGCGACAACAATGATAAAATTTCAATGGCACATTATGTAACAGAAACGACAGGTAGTCTGCGCAATTTCTCGTCATGTCACGCCTAGAAAGTGAACTTCGGTAATATTCTGTTCTGTCAGTTCCCAATATTCTTCAGCACAACGATGTTGAGAATGGACAAAACGTTAGTATAAGCGCTGGGCAGCGTTTGTGAAAGGCGTTTCGCTGTTGCGTAAATAGGCGACCAATTTTCGTAACACTCTGTAAACAAGCGATTGTCGGTGTTATCTTCTAGAACGATCATCGGGTCAATAATAACAAACGAAATGCACATGATTCCAGAGCATTTCTTTCATTTTCGTCCTCCCTTTTCCCTTTGTGTAACAACTATTATTGCTGATGGCTCGCAGAACTGCTGTGTTTGGATTGCATCAACTACATTGTACTGCTGTTGAGAGTACAAACACGAGTCATTCTGAAACAGACATCGCCAGTAAAAATTATTGATTGAGAATTCCGATGGCGTGTGAATTATTAGGCTTCAGTATAACTCTCAATTCTTCCACTTCGCGCAGATAGTTTGCATTTTGCGTTACTTTCTTAAGGCAGCCTACACCTATATTAGATTTTTCCCAGTGTTAGGTATAAATGCAGAACTCCACGTTTTGAGATATGCTGATTGCATAATTGTTGTCTTACTTTGTAAACACGGTATTAAAGGCCTTCACGTTTGACAAATTACCAAGCATGCAGTAGCACGTGTCAAAAAATATAGCTATATGTAGACATAAGTGTCTTATAATTCCATTCAGCGTAAAATTCATACTGCCGTAGATTTCAAGTCAAACATGTGTCCATCACGGCTTTCAACTAGCACTAACTGCAATATCTCACTTTGGAGATTTCCACGCTTTGTAAGTGCGTTTACACGTGTCTTGAAATATTATGTTGTCTGTGGTCACAACTAGCCTATAGTGCGTTCCATCTGATTTGAGATTGTCACCAACGGGATATAAAACACTAAACCTTTCTACTTTCTTTCTTACATTGCATTTTTACAGGAAAAGATTCAAGAGGATGCCTACTCTGTATAATCAGTCGAGGCACTACAGCGGGGCTAACATAAATACGTAAGCTCTGTATGTCGTAAATGTACTCCAGATAGCTAACTGACTATGTTTTAACGAAAAAATATGTTATGAACAAAGGCACTGTGCTCTTTGGAACTTGGTCTTGCTTGGGCTAATAATTGAGAAACATTTTTCTGAAATCACACTGCCATAAGTCATTCTAATGTGTTTTTACATACAGTAAGAAAGTAGAATCACTGTCTAATATATGCAGTCACGACACACTCTACTGTGAAAGTTGTTACAGTTCGACAGCTGTAGCGACAGTAGAGCTCCAAGCGACGAAAAGCAGTCACATGCATCGTAACTGTGATGCACGTTTTTCATTATTTGCTACTTAATTAATGACATAACTGTTATAAGTGAGCGTTCCATGCATTACTAAATAACCAGGATACATGAAATACATGTGGAAGCAGCCAAATCACTCACATAAGATTCAGTGAAATAAGCTACAGCTTATTGTCGTAGAATTATTTTCGAATGTAGACTGTGTATATTTGCAGCTTACTCCGTTGAAAGCAAGAGAATATAAACGTGTATTTCTCACATGCAAAGCCTATATTTATGTTATCGTCTGTTATTATCATAGGCACTTTCCTTGACACTTAAACATTTTTGGGAGTTTAATGATTCGCCGATTCTTACAATTCACATTTTTATTACACAAATAATTTTGTAAATGTAATTACTTTTGCTCCAAAGGCGATTATTTCCGTTTATGGCTCAAATTTAGCAATAATTGTGGTACTGGTTCTTTTGTGTTGGGAAATGTTTTATTGCTTTTGACGATTTATCATCACGTCTGTGTCGTTTTCTCTACAGCTGTGGCGGCTTATTCCGCACATTAAATATTGTTGGTACTACATTCCATATTCATTGATTTGGCTGGAAGTGTAACAAACAAAACTCCACTTAGTTGGAGAGGTACACAACATTTTTCTGCAAAAGGTCAGATCTTCCGGTGTTTACCAGCAATTTTTTCTTATTAAAGTAAAGGACAGTATTCGGTAAATATCTGAACATCACAAGGGAATCGTAAATGAACTGTCCTTTCTTATACAGTTTCGTACCTTCAGGATACTTAGGATACTAAAGACTGAAAAATGTACTGTTATGTAGTAAATGTTACTGTCTTTTATGGCACTGCGAAGTCTCGCTATTACGAGAAATACATCACAGTTCACTATGAACATACGTATTCGAAGTTATCCGTTATCGTATTCTGAAATATCACATGCTGCACGCTAAGCACGAAATGCCGCGAGTGTTATGTTAGACTATGGTAGAACAATGTGCGAGTGAGAGTGTGGTTCATATTGTAACACACGAATATTTTCTCTGCTGATAAACTGTTTACTAAATTTACACTCTCAGTAATTTTTCTTAACTGAGCTGAAATCTCTATGCAGTTCTATAGCGTTTGTACAACTGTGGACTAGCTGTTTGTTTCTTTTGATGTGAAACCCAACGGCGTGATATCAGAGAATTCTGTACCTTGCGCTGTCGACATTCCGCTGTCTCTAGCCATTAACCAGATGATCTCTGGCTCACAACTCCGTCACTGATTAGCGCAGACGGCTAATATGGCGATGTCTCACCTCAAAAATAAAGTAACTCACTGAAATTTCTTGAAGTCACAATACAGTTTTGTAACACTACTCGGCGGCCATAAATAACTTAAATCACTTCAGCTAGAACTGATGGATGGGATCCAGTGAGTTATTTCATAGAATACACACAGCTGTAATTGGCAACAGTGTGGACCAACACAATTATTAATTTTATCTGCCGGGGTGTCAATTTATTTAAATTTTTTACTATCAGAGTACGTGCTATGCCCTTACTAGCATCAATGGAGCTATAATCACTTCGTAAATTACGACAATCTACACGTAATTTGATTTCCCGCTTTAGAACACAGTCCAAGCATTTATCCATTGTTCATACACACAACTTCGATTAGCCGATCAATAACTGAGTTGACGCCTACGCTTGCTGTTAAACCCAGTCTTCACTCGTCCCGCCCACACATTACCAGTAAGGTACTAATTTTCATCACGACAGTTTAATTGCTGTCCGCTATTAATCTTTCTACAATGTCTTCATTTCTCCTCTTCTCCCTTCTGTATACTTTTGCGACCACAGTAATTTTCTTTCAACTTATCTTCTCTCTCGTTCTGCAGAGAAGTTCCTTGACTCATCATAGCACGATGCAATTACACCGTCTCCGACAGCTTCTTCGTTATTCTAACACATTGTTGAAAAACGTCATCAGTTTATCACTATCCCGTAACAACACCCTTGTCGACACTTTACCGTCCATCCATTGCCACAAAATATTTTTTTCTTCCACAAAACAGAATTCGTTACTCCATTATCATTTTCAATGTCATAATCTCCTTATCCCAATTCAACTGCCTTCGTGTTCGTCCTTAATTGCACAGCTATACCACAGTCTAACATAAACAATCGCGACACTTGCTGCTGTGAAAGTCGGTACCGTTTGACAGCTGGTGCAATACTAGCGCCCCAAGCGGAGAGAAAGAAGCTACAAAATTAAAGTTTGTTTGTAATTATTTTTACAGTTAATTAGCCGAAATAGTCATTACAGTTTTACGCTCCAAGCATAAGTAAACTATCAAGAGACGTGAATGATCACGAAATACACGTAAAAACAGCCGAATCTCACTGATTCAGTGACGTAAGCTACAATGAAGCTCGTAATTAAGAAACACTTGCGAATGTGCATATAATTGCAGCTTACTCCTCTGAAAGTTAGAGAATATAAACAAATATTTCATACATGAGAAGAATATATTTATTTTGTTGTCTTTTCTTATTATGACCCGCACTTTCCTCAACAAATAGTTACTTTGTAGGGAGCCTAATGTTTCACACCGTCTTACACTTCACTCGATTTTCTAATACATAATTATTCTTGTAATTACTTGTGCTTCGAAAGCGAATGTGTTGAAGATTCTTGCTGTTTGTGGCTCATATGCGGCAATAACTGTAGAATTTATTTCTTCTGTGTTTGGAAACAGTGTTATTGTTTTTGTTGTTTTATTTTTACCTCTATGTGGTTTTCCATTCTTCTAGAGTTGTGGTACCATATCTGTTACGTTAAATGATGTAGGTATTGCATTCCATACTCGTTTCCTATGCTGCACGTGCACCGATTTGACGGGGTGTGTAGTGAAGGAAACTTAACATTTTTGAGTAGATACAGGAAGCCTTTCTGCAAAAGATCAAGTCTTCTGCTGTTTACTAGCAATTTTTGTTCTGAAAGAACACGACACTCTTTAGTAAATATCTGTAGGTTACAAGAAAATCATAAATAAACTGTTCTATAATGTAGCGGTTCATCACTCCTAGGGTCTTTTGGAAACCTGAAAAAAGACAAAAGTGGTGTCTTGTTCTGTTTGTGGCTGCAGTTTCTTGCGCTACAGGCCAATACTACAGACCAATATATATAATTACGATTGGCTTTCGCTTTCACAAGATGTCGCCGAACTCAATAGTATAACTTCCTGGTCGATTGGCTCGCTGCAGTCGCAGTGGGCAACAAAAAAAAGAGACGGCTCGTCACTACTGTTATGTTAGACAATGACAATACTTTTTCTCCTAAGCAAAGACCATACGAGTACGTAGACATCATATAAAATTGCTGTAACAGAACGTATGTTTAGAGATGAGATAACATGCAATTAATTATAACTTTCACATTAGGATTTGCGTAGGCAAAAAAGTACATTAAATCAACGTTACAACAATAGACAAATGATGGAAAGTTACCATTCCAATCGATTCCAATCGATCTTAAAGAGAAGCAAATATGCATCACAGCACAAAATATCGTCTCCAATAAAAGTAACCCCCATAACCCCACATTTTCCTTTATAACCAGGCCACGGACAAAACGATATTTAAAGTGGTCATAATGGCTATATATTAAGCTGCACAATATTTCCTAACGTTTTGACAAAAGCAAGTTACGTCACGTTTTGGACACAAGACAAAAATTGTCTTCGCGGCCCTATGAGAGAGGTAGCGTATTGCAAGATTCTTATATTGAAATGTGATTTTAATATTCAATTTTCTTACACGTTACGCTTTCCCCTGCCTCACCCTCACTCCCGTCCATAGTAATGTTATTGACGTACTTCCACAATTATTATTTGTTTTCGGATGCGAAGACATATGTCTATTAAGTCTGACTGAAAATTTCTTAATGTTTTCCAGAGTTGTGATTAAATGACAGTTCGTTTCTTATCCTTCTTTCACCTCCCCTCTAGAAGTGCTGGTAGTGCCATAGACCCACTGTTAACTTTTCCAATCATGTTTTTACGTCATTTCTATCTAGCTTGGTTGAGTTGCTGAGTATTCTACTTCCAGTACCTTGCTCTAAAGTACCGTAAGTTTTTATTGGTATCACCAGTCGTATCAATTTCACGGTGAATCCGTAATAGTTGTCGCCTGCTAAGTCAGATGAGCACCTAGTTTAGAAATTGCTCCATCGGTACGCTGTAAAATGAGCGCGCGCGCGCGTGCACACACACACACACACACACACACACACACACACACACACACACACACGTACACACGTACACACACAAACACACACACACACCGTATTTTTTGCACTTATAGATAAATAGTGATTCTTCCCACACTGTCTCGTTCGGGCACTGTGCTTCCATGTTTCCACCTTAAAGGAGTCATGAGTTCCACTAATTTCCAGTGAATTCAGACAGACAGACAGTCAGAGTATTTCGTTTAAAATTTAGCTGTAGATGTCACCACTAGCCCAGGATGGTATGGCATTTGATATTTGATAGAGGGATCGTTGCTAGTCAATCATCAACGACTGGTTTGGACTAATACAATGCAATCATGATTTTGTGTATCAGTGATGTATTATAAAAGAACAGTTTAAATCCGCCAGCATATTTCAGATACGTACACGCTCCGTTGTAGAGTGAAAATTACCTCTAGAATCGAAGAGATTAATAAAAAACGATTACAAAGCAGCTAGGATAATAAAGATATAAACCAATTTGTGCTCGTATTTCTCACTCACGACAGAACTCTATTCCTACACCTCCGTCCTTGTACTTATAAATTCAGAATCAGCCTCACAATTTTGGGCTTCTCATATAATTCAACGCTCAGCGCTTTAGTTGCCAGGTAGGAAGATGAACCAGACATAATTAATGACCATCGGCCTGTTACACCACCCAACCACCTGAATGTAGCTGTTTTCCCGTCGTCGCCTGATAAATATACTCTACCGTCGAAAAATGATATAATGGAAAACGAGATTTGATTTGTTTCCAGAGAGTCCGTCGAGTATTAGGATAAGTGACTATGCGGGGATAGCAGTGGAATATGGCCAGAGAATATAAGACGCGGGGATCCCAAAAACGGGACTGATGCCACTGTAGCTATTAATTTCCAGAGCATCACAACTTTCTTCCTTTTCCTAGACACATCGTGTACTTAAAATACGTTTACTGGAGCAGTTATCATAGACAGTGGTGGAATGCATACATCAATGCACTTATGTCTATAGATATCTGAGTACACTTACCAAGCGATGTCTGACTGAAAGAAAATGGTGTGTTTGGTGTTTCGTTGACTTTTCACTTGTCTCTTATATGGTATTAACAGAACTATTGGATTTTTTTAATGTTCCACTTTCATTTGCCTGATAACAGGAACAGTATTTCGCAAGTACAACAGTGCATAAAAGTGTTCAATGAAGCCAGAGTAAGTGTATGAGTACGGCGATCATTTCGGTTTCGCACATTTAGGTAAAAAAAAATGTTAAAACTCTATCATTGCGACAAGTACTTAACAATGTTGCATACGTACAAGGGTGAAAGCGTTACGATACCATTCTGTGTTGTTGTTCTGATAGTGCCACCGTACACTCGAAGCTCCCGTCAACAAATGCTTAAGATTGGACGAGTCACGCCTGTACTGATTCACTCGGTTATTATGTGTTACTCAGTACCCAGAACAATACCAATAATACATTGTATAATAATTACCATACACTGAAAAAATGATGTCATACAACGCAAACAATCGGCAATTTATATCCACATGAAATATCAGTTTACGATGTGGAACTGATGTTTACACATCTTTTTTTTTTTTTTTTACTTTCAATTTCCATCGCCGAGCGCACTGTTCGAGCTCTGCCGGAAACAATGAAATGTTTTTAATTAACGCAACTGAAGGTATTACTAAAAATAAATATGAACGATCGTTTATCACGCTCTATGAGGAGTGAGGAGACACCTGTTCGTCGAAGTGGCTAACTTCACTACGCTTCACTCTACCATTGTTGAAATGCGGTTCAAAATCAGTCTGATAGCTTGTAAGTTACGCTTCTTAAACAGTGATATTTTGGTACAAGTATACAGGCAGTGTCTGTATGCACAACTTCCTTCGTCTTTTCTGCAGTAGAGATACATACAGAAATTGCTGTACAAATCATTTGTGGGAATTTGGAATACTGTTATTGTACTCCCGGTTGTCTTAGAAATCAGCTCACATGTTTGCAGGAGCATCAATAAAAAGTAATTCGTTCGTATGTTCATCTATTAAACCTACGACAAGTTTTGCAATACACTTTCGTTCCCCATCAATGTTGTAACTCGACTGACGTGGCCTCCCTCGATTTCCTGTCATGTGCTGAAATAGCATTTACACCCTTAGTCGGCAATTATTTGTTTTGCTTATATCAATCGCTATCTGCAGTTCACGTTAATATGGTGACTAGTACTTCCTCATTTCTTACATCAAGTACAGTCAGCCTATACCATCGTCTAGTTAGTACTGTTCAAGAATGCCCTTCCTTTCCGTTTCTACAATTAACCTCATCTATTATCCACTTACAACACCACACCCCAAACGCTTCGGTCTCTTCATTTTCAGTATTCCTACAGTTCTTAATTAATTTTCAGTACATTGTTGTGATCCACATTACATTCCCGTAAATCTCGTTCGCTGACCAGAAGATGCGGATCAGTACTAAGAGATTGTACAAATACTCTGTAGGACGGAGGTTTAATATCTCATTCGACCATCCAGATTTAGGTTTTCCGTAAGTTCACTAAGATGCTTAACACACTGCGGACGGATTTCTAAATTATTTTGGTTTCCCTCGCCATCCTTTGCGGACGCATCTCGATAAAATTCGGGTTTTCTACATGCTGTCTGTAGATGTCAGCTACTGTAATATTTTTCAACTAACTCGTCTATTTAGGTGTTTACACCATTTGTCAGTGTATCAGACTTAACTGTAATCACGTAATGTTCGCATATTTTGCAATTTGATTGTATTTTGCTATTTCAAAGAATTACTATTTTGGCGTCTTGAAGTTCTTCCTACTTTTAGAAATGGCTCAAATCAGACAACGGTATCAAATGGACGAATCTGTAAAACGTTCGCAGATTTTGGCAATGGTTTTTCAAATGTGTCTTGTGGAAATGAGAGTTCAGATGACAGCGTAATAAATGTAGCTAAGGGTCTAAGGACATTGTTGGACCTGTAAATAAATGTAAGGTGGCATTGTTTACAAGTGATTCTGGCAATAACGATACAGGTGTTTCTGTTCTTGTGAATGATTCTCTTTGTCATAATGTTAACCCTTTCGTGAATGGCGCCCGAGCCTGACTCGGGTACTAGCCTATGCCAGTGCGCGAGTAAGACTCGGGCGCCGCTCGAACGAGTTAAGGGAACTGTTAGGATGGTTTATTTGAACGTGAAGAGACTGGTATCCTTTCACAATCCTCCAATATCATAGATTGTTCTCCGTTGATCCTTGATTTCCTTCTTTCCTATGGCTGTTAGCAGCAGACTACATTTAGTTCAAATGTGTGTGAAATCACATGGGGACTTAACTGCTAAGGCCATCAGTCCCTAAGCTTACACACTACTTAACCTAAATTGTCCTAATGACAAACACACACACACACCTATGCCCGAGGGAGGACTCGAACCTCCGTCGGAACCAGCCTCACAGTCCATGACTGCAGCACCTAAGACCGCTCGGCTAACGTCCGCGGCACTCCATTTGGTGGAGAACGCTTTCCTTGCCCACATCGTCTGATGAGAACTCACTGAAATACTCCTTTGCTATCGGCTGCGGCAAGTTTATTGTCACGTAATTACTGCATCGCAGATTTCGACAACCGATATTTAACAAATAGCAGAGAGCAGGACAGGTTCTACTACGCCAGAAGAAGACAGGTAGGGAACACAGATTTTGTCCCGCCGGCAGTGTTGGCGTTAGGAAACCAATATTATTCGATGCATCTAAGGTGTCCATATATTAGTTTAATATAAATATGGCCTGCACTCACCAAACGTATCTGCTTGCCAACATTGGTTCAGCACCTGATTAACAGAACATCTGTTAAACGGATAGACAAACCAGATCATTCGAGGTACAAGCTATAATGTAGCAGCTGTTGTCCACCGTGATCAGCCCAACTGTTCATAAGTAATCTGATGAAGCAATGTAACGGAAGCCGGCCGCGGTGGTCTCGTGGTTCTAGGCGCGCAGTCCGGAACCGTGCGACTGCTACGGTCGCAGGTTCGAATCCTGCCTCGGGCATGGATGTGTGTGATGTCCTTAGGTTAGTTAGGTTTAAGTAGTTCTAAGTTCTAGGGGACTGATGACCACAGCTGTTAAGTCCCATAGTTCTCAGAGCCATTTGAACCATTTGAATGTAACGGAAGCGCCAGTGTCTAACTGACATCGCCCACGACGTCTGGCAGTGACTAGGTTCACAAAAAGTTTGTTTGACAGTCGTTGCACAGCACTTGGGTGGGGTGAAGGCACATCCTGAATTTGGTCATCACTAGTACTGGTAGCAGGTTTAGGAAAAATTTACGTTCACTAAATGAGAAGGCGCCCCGCGCTTACGAGTGCAAACTTCGGTAGAGTTCTTTTTCAGTCGCACGCAGACAGGTTGTACATGACCTGGTTTCCAACAGGCAAAGCGTCTTTTTCCGTGAATGGCAATTTTTCCTTTTATGCGTGGAAAAAGCAACGGGGATACGATTTCACTGCAGACACCCGCGTTGATTCTTGTTTACTCTGGCCACAGCGTGGTGGCCCGTTTGCACACGGTGATCGGTCATAGGGCAGTACCTGTTTGTAACTTTGCTTTGCACTATAAATCGGAGCTACCTCGGCTACCTCGGCTACCAGGGCACCATCACACGAGTCCTGACGTTCAGTAATTTTTATCTCTTGTCTCAATTTAGTGTTAAAATATTTGAGAATTTGTTCAGAGTTCTACTGTCTGGCTCGTTCTGTGCAATTCCATCAGATGTCTGTGCGTCACTATAGTACTTACTGTCCACAGCTACATTGAAGACGACGCTGTGGTATCAATGTCTGTTCTGGCTTTTTCGGCAGTCGAAAGAATTCGTGGGGAGCTGTAGCAACCTGTACTGAATCTCGCTGTACTTAGCGGGGGTGGAAACTAAATCTTCAAAAAGTAGCAAGTCTGGTCTACCAGCTGGGAATAACTTCCGAGCGAGGTGGTAAACTCCTGCGCCGGCCTTCGACAAGAAATAAGAAAGTTTCACAGCACCTTGCGCTTGATGTGTAGCACAATGAACGTCGATCTGGTATAGTACTCCTTCCATTCCTCTTGTTCATTGAAACGCCGGGACGGTAGAATGCACGAAGGCGGTGCCGTGGAGGTGGCTGTCTGTCGTGGCGGAGTTAATGCAGCAGCGGGTTATGCATCAATGAGCTGCTGGACCGCCGTCAGTAACCGCGATATTTGTTGGTCCTTAATTTATTGCTCTTCTTGAATTTCCTATCAACAGCCTCAAATCCTATACCTCAGTTTCTTGCACAAATCTGCACCGCTAAATGGTTTACTGAGCTTTATCGTTCTATCCGCAATCTCGCGAATTTCTAAAGCATCGTAAACAATTTAAATACGTATATTGTAAGATCTTAAAGGTAATATTCTGACTTCCTTGTTTGTGTTGGTGCTGACTCCCACAATAGTCAACGCAACATCCCCCTTACTTAATTTATCACTTATTTGTATATTTCATTCCTACAGTGGTCCCTGTGACTCTTTCTAAGTTCCAAAAAATCAAGATTTGGGAGAATAACACATGAGCAAAAATTTTCTCGAATTTAAGTTTCCTCCTTTTCTATGGGAATGAGTTACAATAAAGAAGGAATTCAGTGGTTCAAATGGCTCTGAGCACTATGGGACTTTCCTTCTGAGGTCATCAGTCCCCTAGAACTTAGAACTACTTAAACCTAACTAACCTAAGGACATCACACACATACATGCACGAGGCAGGATTCGAGCCTGCGACCGTAGCGGTCGTGCGGTTCCAGACTGTAGCGCCTAGAACCGCTCGGCCACCCTGGGCGGCGAGGAATCATTCACGTGACAGAGTAAGGTAAGAAGCAGTTGCTAGTAATCAGAAGTAAAAATTAAACTCTTCGGTTATTCATTTCGCGATCGGACTCTGTCGCCGACCTTTGCCAATTTCTTCTTCCTGGCATGCTGAAATAAAGCAAAAGACTCTCCTTGTTGTACGCCTGAATTACGATGCGTAAGGCCTGCTTTATCAATTCTATTTCTGGAGTATGAAGCAATCGTGCTAAGAATGCTACTTGAAAACAACTTGTACAATAAAAATTTTTGTGACAAATGCTGCTTTTCTGTAATTGCCGCATTTATGAAAACTTAATCACAGAAAAATTCGCAAAAGCTCTAACATGAAAATCTAAAGTTAGCCGTTAGCCATAGATCCCAACAACAATAGTAAACCATCAACCACAAGAAGCACTCTGGGTACGCAATTATGCCCATGTCCAAGCTACCATCGTCTAGGGCGCATGTACGGATTCACAGAAGTTCAGAACTGCTTTCTTTTTCCGAGTACGGATGCTGTGTGCTAATTAGAGTTTTGAAACTACCGTAGGCTACCGCAGAGTGTCGTAAGTAATCGTAGACAAAAGTAGTTTCCCTGGTAGCTTCCGATAGTTAAGCTTGAAATCGCATTACCTGTACGTTACGTGTGTTGCATACATATCGGGCTTTATCTCACTACATTTACTTTGTAGGCGTATGCGATGACTCTCTTACTAGATTCCACTAGAAAATGGGAGCGGGGCACTGTCTACAAGCTCAATGAGGATATATAGACAGCCACGTAACTTACAGAACATTGTTTTGTGTACCTATCCTCCAGTCTGTTTCTAAAAAATAAATAGTCTTTACAGCAAATTTGAAACTGTCAATATTTAGTTGAGGTTTTATTTGAAATTTGTTGATTTTCTAATGTAAGGAAATATTATCATTATTAAGCACCAGATTGAGAAGGGGAAACAACATATACTTGCGTGGCTCCGTTTCCCGTTTAGAAAGTGCCACGTACCATTGTGGAACAGCGACGCTTTGTGCGAGCGATGTGCGACTTGAGAAGTAAAGTCTGCTAAGAAATTCCCGGACGTCAGTCGCACTGAAAATGTACCTAAGGGCCAGTTTAAAACTGATTTTGAGAAATATTACAAGGGGGAATATAAGTAGTATGCTAAAAACGGCCTCGACTGTTCTGTCCACACAATGACACGTCGGACACGGTTGGTTCTGTGAAAAAAACTTGGCACGTAGAAAGTAAATTATTAAGGTTGTCCAACTACCAAAGCAAACACCAATTTAGAGTAATTGTCACTTCAATTACCATCTTGGATTTAAAACACATATAACATGTTTACACTTATGTCAGTAACAATGACAGAACCTAAGTGGTTTCAAAAGTTTAGAAATCACGTGGAAATGTTCATTCATTAACCGCTCTGCGTTTTTCACACATACTAGTCTCACATGCAACAAAAGAACAGTATATGTCTGTAGGTTTAAACAAATTACAAATCTTATAATGACGCCTATATAATGATGCCTTCGTATTATACAGGAGATAAAAAGAAAGTGATATGGTCTGGCAGTGGACGATGGGTTGCGCGCTCTTTTTATGTAATATTCGAAGGTCTTCAGAGTCTGTACTTAATATCGATATTTTTACGTGCGCGCTGAATTAGTCTATAATTGCTTTGGCACGTCAGTAGCACTGGATTCATTTCTCCTCGTAAATCGTCAAAATACGTCATTACAATGCGTAGTTAAATATGATACACTGAAAAATAAATGGCTCTTGGATTCCTTCATTACTCAGTTCAGTGTTTTATGTGACGAGATGTGGGGGTGTGAAAATACAACATCTCAATTTGTAACGTAAAACAGAGAGATGATGTAGTATTATTTTTAAATACAGATTTATCGTATGGTGCTTTAGAACTCCACATTTTAAAAAAAAAGGTTATATTAGAAAAAATGAAAAACAAGAACATGTCAAATACAGCGTCAGTACTGTGTAGAGCTTGTTTCTGTCATCGCTACACAACATTCGCACTTATCAATATAACAGGAAACTCTTGCTTTTGATCATGACGAAGAACATTACTGAGTACTAAACAACAAAAATTATTGCATACAGTTTTTGTGTTTGTGCATGTAAATTTTACTTGCATCAAAAGTAATCGCGTAGAAGTGAAGCGAGCAACTAATTTTTATTGCTTATAATATGCAATCAATATTTTGTAAGCATATGAAATACACTCTGAACTAACTATAGGCAATGTACAGTTCCAATTATGTGCTAAGCAACCAGACAAATAAACTAAACAAAGAAGTCATCGGCTCTCAGTTCCTGTCTAACACAGTCATTTATGCTTCCTTCCCTAACAGTGCTGCCAGTACCACCGGTTATCCTACCATTTACTACATCATTTATGTACTGTACCAAAACTACCACACCGCAGTTCAGGTAGAGCGCCACTCTAATACTAATTGTCTTAGCTCCACCTGTTGTAACGCCAGATGGCTGTCGCGCTAGACCAGTACCGCACGTAGTGGATCGTCATCTGGTACCCTCTTTACACTGACAAATCCTGTATAGCAATATGTACTCCGTGGAGAAACGTTAAACGCCCAAGAATATGAGGACGAAGGAGAAGAAAAGTTTCAGGCACGCAGTTACGAAGGAAGATGCTGTTTGTTCAAGGTTCCCACTGTACCTTACGTCATTTTTCACTGTTGTGGCATCCAGACTACAAACAGTGCCTTCTTTATGCCAACAATAGCTAGGTGCCTCTTTCGGGGGACGCTCGGAGTGAAGGAGTGCCTTACATTCACACCAACCAGCCCTATCTGGAAGTGCCGACTTAGTGTGCGCATTCAGTACAGTGTTTATTCAGATCGAATTTATCGAATTTGTAGGTCAGGTATGTGCTCTTGGATGTGTACGCGCTTGCTGGTGGGCGATCCATATAAACCTGAACTACTTCAACAGGCCCTAATTTGCCTCCGAAAGCTCGTAGAAACTGGGAAATAGCTTTAATGATCTCAGTACGTCGAGTACAATCAGAAGTGCCTCCCGTTGTTGGCAAGTTGATTTTCTTTCTGAACGTGATGTCATTCGTCTGATGCAATTCTGCGCTTTCTTGGCTCTTGTTTGTTCGTTACCAGCCTCGTTGGTAGCGGTTTGTGAAGTCTCCGAGTGTCTAGTTCGGGCCGCGTGAAAATACGGAGCACATAAGTGACTCTTTCGCAGTCTTACCAGGCAGAAATATGCTGTAGACACTTCGAGAGCGTGTTTTTATTGTGAATACATATTGGAAGGCAGATTCACTTGTTACAACACAACGGGAATTCCGGAGAGTTCAGTGCGTTGATGTTACAACGATGTCAAAAATTTTATCGTTTGTAAGGAATCTGGAGGCAGCTGGTGTACTAAACAATGACGGTGGTAAAGATGTACCATCACTGAGTGCAGAGGTTATTGATAATGTTCAAAGTGCTTGAAAACCTCTCCAAAGAAACTGTGGCGCCGACTGAGCCAGATATAGGCATTACATATGGCACATATCGGACAGCTGAAGATTAATCGTCATTGCTACCATACAGAGTGCACATGATGAATATTGCAAGAAACAGATCATGAGGAAAGAATGTGTTACTGTCGATGGTTTCAACAGTTACTTATTCAACATCTACACTTTCCGAAATTTGGCTTACGGATGATGCATGGTTGCTTCTGTCACAATACGCCAAACAGAAGTTACTGTTGTGAGCGTGTGGGTGCTATTCTGTCATTCTGCGCAACGGATTAATCTGAGATGTACCCTTTACTGTGTGTCTCCTCCAAGATGCAATTTCCACCCCCACACTACTACAGAAGTCAGACAGACGCTCCTAACGTTCTAAAGAGAAATGCCTGAAAAACTTTCAGCAATAAATATCTTCTGGAGTCGCCCGCTGTAAGGAAATGACACAAAAATTCACAAAATTTCTGACGTAACTAGTGGGATTCTTGGGTACTGGAGTAGTGCTAGTTATTGTAAGAAAAACATGAAACTAACGAAAATTATTATTTATTTTGCTAAAATTCTGAGAAATCACAATGGCACTTTTAGTTATGAACTGAACAAGTTATTTGCGTGTTCTTTTCGGAATGTGAAGTTATCTCTTAAGGATAGGATTGGCTAATGAAATTTCTATACAACGTTTAACATTGTTATTGACTTGGCAGAATGGCTGAGGCCGCGCCTCTTCAATTTCAATAATTATTCCTTAGAATGTTGCTAGATAGGTCGAGGCTGTCGCATGTGAAATGCAGTGAAGTGTACTGTTGTGGAGGAAATATGCGGCTCGCAAGAGCTGTAGCGCACAATACCGTAAGCTGCGATGTCTGCTGTCTGCGCCGCTCACTGCTGACACATAAGATAACTCTCGTTCTATCTGGATTGACCTTTGCCAATCAAACTCTCTCTACGCCTTGAAGAAGTTAAGGACTCCTATTCGCCCCTAGTCTAATTATTAGCGTGCTACAGCAGTCAGATAATCGGTCCACCACGATGCTACTCAAAAATGCGCTCGCAGGCGTTTAACTATATCTCTGTACGTTCACACCGCACAATAAGTGTGGCGGCCAACACAGTGAACAACGCTTAATTGCAAGGACTCAATATAGAGCCGCACTCCGATTCGCTCTCGACAGAGGTGATCTCCCAGTGAAGTACTGAGGTGAGACTTGTTCCTCGCTCTTTGAGTACACGTACGAGCGCACACGCTCTCGTTACGTGTTCTCACTCCAAGAGCGACAACGGAACGGGCCCTCTCCACGCCAGACATGAAAGGGTATATCTTTCAGTCTCTTCCATTACTCCTTCAGCTCAAGGCGTCAGAACTATCGTCTGCCAATCAGCATTGCTCTTCTTAATGGGAGAATGACGTTTCGTTTATGGCGACCAATCCGGAAATCTGTAGCATTGGCGTTTGGTGTTTGATGTCTCCCTTTGAAAACCTCTGAAACTGCGTGCTATGTTTGCAAAGAATGCGTAGGCTGGGCGGCTCCCACACAATGTAGCGGAATTTGTTTTTAAGCCAAACATGGGGTCGTTCTTCCTTTCACTTGGGCTAACGCTGTCTGCTCTATGGGCGGTCGCCGGCCGACGTAGATAGGTTAACTCGTCCTCTGAAGGGACCGGCCTCCTGGCACTAGGTGCCGTTTGCCTCTCCTGAACTAAAAGCTTTTGTGACCGTCGTGTCTTTAATGTGCATGTGTGTGTGTGTATGCCAGCCTTGAGTATTTCAACCATGGTGCGCTTACTTGTTATTTGCATATTGTTTACATGAATTCATACAACATTGACTTCATCTTATCGAGTTTGGGTTCGAATGAAGCGTCTTGATGTGCGGAATATGGTTGTCAGGGCGGAATATGTAAGCAATGAAGGTCAGGAGACCACGATGTCTTAAACTGTGTTGGTGTAATCCCCTTATCATCCACTAAACACCACTGCATGATGAAATGATTGGAGTGTGGTGTACGGTGTCAGCTTCCAGGATTTCCTTTGATATGACCGTAGGCACTACAGTTTGTAGGGGCATCTTCATTACATTTGTGGAGCAGCTGGATGATGCTGAACTTGCAGGAGGTTATTGCCAACTAGATAGAGCAATGAGTGACACATTAACACTTCCAAACTGTGGTGTCACCGCAAGGCACCACACTTGCTAGGTTGTAGGCTTCAAATCGGCCACGGTCCGTCAGTACACTTCGGACCCGCGAGTCGCCACTGTCGACGCTAGCAGATCGAACGCCGCCCCTCGGCTGCTCTGACGAGACAAGCTAGCGCACGGCCAGTTATACAGCTAACTTTAATAGGAATGGTTCACATGTTTTAACTTCAGAGATCTCATTTGGAGAGAAGCTAGCTACTATAGCCTTCAGCTAGGTCAGTTGCTACGACCTAGTCAGGTGCCACCTACAGTTACTCATTGACAATTGATCTATATGTCTGAAGCTATCAGCATTGTAAAAAAGTATTCGCAGTTCAGTCTATAACTGCACTTGTAAGTATGATTGTACCAAGTCAAGATCGTTCACCGCTGATGCTGAATTAAAGCTAAGTATTTAATTGTATTCCTATCTACTAATTTTCTAACCACCTAAGATGTTCCAGATACATCCCGTCAAGTATAGTTCATTGATCCTCACGTCAGCCTACGTGATCAACGAGTGCAATTAATGGCCACACCTCTTGATCAGACTAAGAGTCAAACTGCGTGACTCGATCAACGAGTGCAATTAATGGCCACACCTCTTGATCAGACTAAGAGTCAAACTGCGTGACTCAGCCGGGTCACCCTTTCTCCATGAGGCTCTTAGTTCCAACTCATACTCAACACATGCAATTAATAACCAGTTTCTTTGGCGACTGAATAGTTTCAAAAAATTTGTGGCCCCTCCCATCACCTGACCTGACCACCCCCAACCCCGGATTTTGTCTTATGGGGCTGTCTTAAAAGCCGAATATACAAGAACAGACAACGGAGAAAATGTACAAGAATAGACCACAGAGAACAGCAGGACTTCGTGAAACCATTACGCACGAAATAAGCAACATTGCCGAGGGTACGCCTTACTGAATGGCGCCGAACATGGTGGAACGAGCACAGTTTTTCATCGTTGATGGTGTAGAGCACTTCCAACATTTGCTGTGAGGACTTTTGTGTTTGTATGTCGTCTACAATTGTGTTATTATCGTCTCCTGAATTTGCTAATGTGTCCCGTTATTGGTTCAAATGTTATAACTCATTAAAGTAGTTCAGGTTTGTATGGCTCGCACTGTAAGTGGAAAGGGAAAGGTTAGTTAGGGGTTGGAGTGACATATGGAGTTGAAGGGGTTCGAGGTAGAGGTGGCAGACCAGGCTAGCGACGGTCCAGACCAAATCGGGGGCTGCGGCGGTGGGGCGGAGGCGGGGGTGGACAGTCCCAGGGGAACGGCCAATGAAATGTGTTGATTGAAGCGGCCGCACAATGCGCCGGCTGTGCCGGTACCCACAGCGGTTTTCAATTACGTTTGCGGCGAGCGGCCGCCGGGCGACATGGGCGGCGATTCGATGACGGCGTGATGAGCGCTGTGGCCGCGGGGGGCGTGGGGTGGGGTGGAGGGCGTCCACCGTCGCCAGGCCAGGCCGCGGTGGCCGGTGGCGCGCGCTGCCAAGGGATGCGTCGCTCACTGCTACTCCCCCCGCCCAAATCCCCACCATCGCCACTGCACGATGTGCCGCTGCGACGTTTGAGCTGACTTGTGCACACGTCACTGAGGAACAAAGTTCTGCCTTTAAAGCTGCAGTACTTCCGTTGACGCATCCGCTTACTTAATATCCTGCGTGTGTTACTCAGAATACTAAAACAGTCAACATTTAGACTGCACTGCAGTGGCTATTTGAGTTTCATGTCAAATAGGATGACCGACGCTACTATTCTCCTTCGTTCTTCTTATCTCTTCAGGTATTGGACGAAACCATCTATTACGTCAACCACTTTCGACGACATCTTCTGTCTCTTCCTCCGTAGCACTCATAATTTCTACATTTTAAGAGGGAGGTCTCTCACTCTCCATGTTTTTAGGTGTTTGTTCCTCTTCTGTCTAGAATTTTAACAATTACTCTAAAAGCTTTTACTTTTTTTCCAATATATATCGATTATTTAGTCTGTGCAGCCTTTAATTCTTCTCAAGCATTTCATTTCTTGTGCCTAAAAAGGCTTTTCTTCTAAAAATTTCCTCCACTTCATTAGACGGTATGTAGAATATTCGAATTAAAAACAGTCTTGGTGGCAACTTATTCTTTTATTTACAACGAGTTCCACCTTCGCGGGGCATCTTCATATTATCTACAGGCATAACGTAATTCTAAATGTGCTTGAGGATTTGTTCCTGTTAATAAAATTCTCCTTTAACAACATTTTAATAACTCTAAAAACGACTCTGTGCTACATTGAAACAAGCGTCGAACCGAATGAACATCTGGAGACCTAGTCGAAAACAGCTACTATAATATCGTGTAACTGCGGGGCAGAATGTTAAATAAGTAATCAAACTGAACGAGACATACGTTAATAACGTTGCACCAGCAGGCCAGTTTGGTGCAATGGTAGGACCACACTCACAAAGAAGTGTACACATTTAAACGGCGGCAGCACTGTGTAGTGTGTTTAAATGTGTAAATTTCTTCGTGAGTGTGGTCCTACCATTGCACCATACTGGCCTGCTGGTGCAACGTTATTAACGTATGTCTCGTTCAGTTTGATTACTTATTTATCATTCTGCCCCGCAGTTACACGATATTACGTTAGTTATTTATGACTAGGTCTCTGCGAGTTCATCTGATTCGACGCATGCTTCAGTCCAGCAATTAGCCGTTTTATGATATTTAGATGTTATTTAACGGAAACGTCTCTGCGAGTTCATAGCCTTTGGTTCGTACTTCACTCTAGCACAGAGCCGTTTTATAGTTTTTGAAAATTTGTGAAAAGAAAATTTTAAGTTCAGTACCAATTGATTAGGAACATCTAGAATCGTGCAATCTAGGACCATACGAAGGTGAAACGCGTTATTAATAATAAATGAACAGATGGCAAAAACGACTGTTCTTAATTTATAAATCTCTTAATTCATAAAGCTTTATTTCCGATTGATAATCACCTAGGTCCCCATTTCATAGAGCATTGTAAGGATTGCAACAGTTTGTAGAATTTATTTTGAGTATCATTTCTAGTTTTGTTTTCAAGGTTGGTGTTAATTGTTTCACATACCCTGCTCCATTTACTGAGCTTAATTTCGGTATCTTTGCTGTAGCCGTATGTCACATCACATCAAACGTATCTGAAATGGTTTGCTTGTTCTAAAATCGTCTGATCTCTCACTGTTTTGGTTTTTATGTGTTCCCTCCACATGAAGGTAATGGTCTTAGATTCTCTGTTGAGATCTCCATGTAAAATTTTGCACTTAATTGTTTCGGTAAGTAAATTCCTTTCTCAAAGTTCATTTGTTTATCTGCTAGGAGCACAGCATTTCAGGATACTGTAAGCTATTTAAATCATTTCTACATGTAAAACTCTCTGAAATTCTGTTTTTCATATGTACTTTATATCACCCATGTAAATGCTTAATCCAATTGGAGAGAAGCAGCAACCTTTTAGTGCTATCTAGACTCCTGAGTGACAGTCTTGTAGTAATATAAACATTCTACAGCGATTATAAAATGTTTCGGATACCGGCGTTTCGTCATTCCCTTCCAGAATTTCTGTCTATTGACATTGTCAACACCTTTTTTTAAAATCAATGAATGCAATGAGTGATTCCTTATATTGTCTCTGTGTTTTCATATTATTTACTGTAAAAAGACAACTGCATCTATGGTAGAGCATCCTTTCCTAAAGCACATTTCTTCCGCATATGGTACTACTTCCGTTGCGTTTCTAAATCTTTCGTTTACAATCTTAGTATGTATCTTGTATGCTGAGTTTAGTAAACTTATTCCTGTGTAGTGCATAGGCTACCGTTTGGATTTTTGAAAACTGGTATCACTCTAGCAATCTTCCAGTCTTCGCGGGTACTCTTTGACTTCCAGCACGCGTTTAAGAGATGAAGAGTCGTACATGTAGCATGATTCCTTCATATTTTAGCAGTTCACCATTAATACCATCTTTTCGTCTCACTTTTGGTTCTAAAGTGATCTTAAGGCAGATGTTATTTCATCAGAGTGCATTTCATCTAATCCCTTCTCATTTATTGGTTCAATTTCAGTTTCCTGTGCTGGATAATCATACCGTAATCTATCATAACAATTTTCCATTATTTTTCTTCATTTGTATCTTCTCCTTTTCCGTCGTGTTCAAAGTTTTAAAAACCTGTTATGACACGTGCTGTCTCTCTTGAATCTCATTTTCGATATTAGAAATAAACTCATCCCAGTGTTCATTTTGTGCTTTTCTAAAAAGACGTTTAGCGATATTTCTTCTCTCCTTATAGTATTGATACTTCTCAGCTGTGAGGTTGTTAAAATGTTTCATGTATGCATCCGCTTTTTCTATAATATTTTCATTATATCCACATTCTATATTTTGGGATCTTTTATTTTCCTAATTTTTTAGGGTTCTGTGCCTCACTCGGTGGAGACGGTACTCTTATAGGATCACTTCGTTTTCCATCTGTCTGTCAATGCAACAGTTGAAAACATTTTTCTGAGGAACGAGTAGATGTATCAAATTGAAACTTATGTCGCATACTAAACATTGTGGTCTCTTGGTATTGTAAAAGCATTAAGCTCCTAAGTAAATGCAATCAAAATATACGGCCCCGTGGATCACATAACTGTCTTTAGCAGGTAGTTTTACAGCCCACACGCAATGAAAACATCCTAAACCTTGTGGCTATATCGACAACGTCAGTATAGAAACGATGATTATGATGTCATTACAGCATTTATGGTTACGAAAGTTAGCAAGCCACTGAATAAGGCTAGGAGAGTGTTTCTGCTAGAAAACACAGATAAACAGCTGTTAGCGTCTCACGTACTGAACTGACATCTCTTAGCTCCAGCGAGATAGACGGAGAGGAATTATGGCCAAAGTTTAAGCAGATCACAAATCGTTGTCTGTAGAATTATGTGCCTATGTTGTTGTTGTGTTCTTCAGTCCAGAGACTGGTGTGATGCAGCTCTCCATGCTACTCTATCCTGTGCAAGGTTCTTCATCTCCCAGTACCTACTGCAACATACATCCTTCTAAATCTGTTTAGTGTATTCATCACTTGGCTTCCCTCTACGATTTTTACCGTCCACGCTGCCCTCCAATACTAAATTGGTGATCCCCTGATGCCTCAGAACACGCCCTACCAACCGATCCTTTCTTCTAGTCAAGTTGTGCCACAAATTTCTCTTCTCTCCAGTTCTGTTCAATACCTCCTCACTAGTTATGTGATCTACCCATCTAATCATTAGCATTCTTCTGTAGCACCACATATTGACAGCTTCTATTCTCTTCTTGTCTATACTATTTATCGTCCATGTTTCACTTCCATACATGGCTACACTCCATACAAATACTTTCGGAGACGACTTTCTGACACTGAAATCTGTACTCGATGTTAACAAATTTCTCTTCTTCAGAAACGCTTTCCTTGCCATTGCCAGTCTACATTTTATATCCTCTCTACTTCCACCATCATCAGTTATTTTGCTCCCCAAATAGCAAAACTCATATACTACTTTAAGCGTCTGATTTCCTAATCTAATTAACGCAGCATCACCTGATTTAATTCGACTACTTTCCACTATTCTCGTTTTGCTGTTGTTGATGTTCATCTTATATTCTTCTTTCAAGAAACCATCCATTCCGTTCAACTGCTCTTCCAAGTCCTTTTGCTGTCTCTGACAGAATTACAATGTCATGTGCCTAATAAGTGGATTAAGAATAGTTTAATAACGGAATCAGAAAAATTCTGATGGAGCAAAGGCCGTTCAAAAGAGAACGTGCAAATAACGGCAAGCAAAGGTCAGTAGAGATTCTTGCGTCTGTGAAAAGATCTGTGCTCGACGCATAGAACGGATACCACCGTCATACCTTAGTAAAAGGTCTGGGAGAGAACCTGTGAAAATTGTGGTCCTACGTAAATCTGCTAAGCGTGTCTAAGGCCTCCATGCGGTCCCTTGTTGACCTGCGTGGTATGGCAGTTGGAGATAACGAAACGAAAGCCGATGTGTTAAATTGCGCATTCAAGAAATCGCTCACGCAGGAGAATAGTACAAACATACCATCGTTTGACGTTATAACTGACGACATAGTAATACGGATACGTAGCGTAAAGAAACAACTGAAAGAGTGGAAAGTAAAATAAGTCACCAAGTCCGGATAGAATCGCACTTTGGCTTTACAAAGAGTAATCTGTGGCACTGCCGGCCGGTGTGGCCGAGCGGTTCTAGGCGCTCCAGTCTGGAACCACGCAATCGCTACGGTCGAATGTTCGAATCCTGCCTCGGGCATAGATGTGTGTGATGTCCTTATGTTAGTTATGTTTAATTAGTTCTAAGTTCCAGGGGACTGATGACCTCAGATGTTAAGTCTCATAGTGCTCAGAGCCATTTGAACCAATCTGTGGCACTCCTTACTTAGCTTGCATTCATCGTGAATCGCTGGCCCAACGCAAAGTCCCAAGCGGAACTGGAAAAAAGCGCAGGTTACTCCTTTATATAATAAGGGCAATAGAACGGACCCGTAAAATTACAGTCGAATAACTCTAACATCTGCATGGCTTTAGAGAGCATAGCGAGTGCGAAACTCAGCTTACCCTTTTCTCATATGGTATACTGCGAATTATGGATGAAGGGCAACAGGCAAACTCCATATTCCTAAATTTACGGAAGGCATTTGACACTGTGCCCCATTGCAGGCTGTTAAGGAAGATATGAGCATATGGAACAGGAGAATTTAGGAAGTATGTATTATCAGCACAAACACGAATCTTCCCTTCTGGTTTCCCAGTAACTGCAACAATGAGAAGGTGGGGAAGGTCACTGTGCTAACGACAATGTGTCTGGTGTAGGCTCTACACTGTGACAGTGACTAATCAGACCAGTATCAAACCACAAGCACAGAACCAAATCAGTCCACTATGGTAAGCCGCAAAATACGTAACGAGTATCAGAGCCAGCTAATTGCACACTGCAACGCTACTGAAAGCTACCTGGAATAGGGCACAGAGTACTAGACACAACCATGTTTGTGCACTCCAGGCACCTTCTCCCTGGGAACCACCAAAAGAAGTTCTCCGTGCCACTATTCCTGTGTCTGTCTCTGACCCCCCCCCCCCCCCCCCCGGTTGTGGCCTACTGTCAGCTGCCACTTAGCTTTGCAGCGTACGTTTGGAGTCTGCACTGCTGCACCACAATAGAATTACTTCCCGTCACCAATACAACAGCAGCAACACCGCCTTCCTAGCATACTGGGTCGCTCCCTAAGACTCAGCGAGCACTCTGCTGTCCGACGCCAGACAGAGGGAATACCCTCTGGCCACTCATTCACGGCGTCAGCCAATAAGCGCCACTAGACTCCCCAGGTGCACGATCCAACATCTCGGCCACTATTCGCTAGCAGCTCGTGAACCAACCACTTCGGAACAGACACGCCAGACAGCATTCCCTACATACATCCAGCACCGCACTCGATGTGTTGACAATCTGCTGCCACCCACGTCTACACACACAAGAGTTTCTCATGCTGTCGACCTCGCCCCTGGTTGACTCGCTGTGGCACTGCCATCAGCGGCTTTGATGCCCCACAATTCCTCTGCCGCAAATAGAAGTCGCCGCTAGCCATGGTTTCAACTGCCGAGCGATGTGCACAGCGGTGTATAGCGCTCATGAACGAGACGGGAATTTGAGGGTAGCTAAGAGAAAGTAGCAATGCTTAATTCTCTTTTCAAATCTTCCTGTACGAACCAAAATACAGGAGCATTGTCCCAATCTAATCCTTGCACCACTATAGATGTGCAGAATATCGATACTAGTGTCAGCTGTTTTGAGACAGCGCTGAATAGCAAAAATTCTACAAAACTCCAGGGCCCGATGAATAGAAAGTTTAATCGAAGTATCTGATATGTGGTGCTATTGAAGAATGTTGAAACTTATATATTCTCCACAGTAAGGAGTGAGGAATTTCTCCGCAGTATCGGCGAGAAAATAAATATATTGAAAACACTGACAAGAAGAACTGACAGTATGATAGAATATCTGTTAATACATCAGAAAATAACGTCCATGGTTCTGAGCGAGCAGATGAAGGTATCAACTGTATAGGAAGACAGAGACTGGAATAGATCCAGCAAATAATTGAGAACGTTGATTGCAATTGCCACTCTGTGATGAAGAGGTTGTGAAAGGACAGCAATTCGTGGTGGGCTGCGTCAAAAGAGCCCGAAGACTGGATGACTCAAAAAAAGAAAAAAAATGATGCATTGCTTGTCGGTGGCAGTGATTCTTCCACTGGAAGCATCGGTGTCCTTTCACACAAACTTCTCGTCTCGCAGTCTTCCAACAGACGAAGGCTCCCGTGTAACTCAGTATCGGTTGCTGAAGCGTGCCTTAATATTGTGATTAAAATTAATATTTGTCTACTGTTCGTCCATACTGCATTGCCTTCTACCAATTAATTTATCAGATTCATCGAACGCCTTTATGCTGGAATATCGTTACTTTATCTGTTTCCAAGTCCCTTGACGTCCATGCATTGCCTTTAGGACTGGAAATTCGACTTTATACACGAAGTAGTACAGGCCAAACAGTACACATTAACGCTCGTGTGTATTTTCAGCTATCGTCATAAAACAGAAAATCGCTTGTGCTTTCGCGTCTGTAAGAATTGTGCTCCCATCCCTCCTGAAACGCGTATCTGAAGAATATTCCCGAAACTACGTGAAAATTGAACGAAGGGAGATTATGGTTTAGTGTCACGTGGACGCCTATGCCATTTAGACGGAGATCAAGCTAAGACTTGCTAAAAATGGGAAAAGGTCACCGTTACTTCTCCCAGTTACACATAATTACCTGACACTTCCCACGGTGAACAGTTTTTTTTAATATAAGTGTTAAAAATAGAAAAATAAAACTTAATGAAATGACAGACGGTCCTCTGTAGTTGCATTTTTCAGGTCATTTATAAACCCATGCAACCAGTTTCTCAACTGTTTCAGTTGCATCTTGTGGTGCAAATATTTGTACTAAATAGTTTTTAAAAATTAATGTTTCTGAGACATCCTGAAATACTGGATGACTGGACAAACATGGATGAAAATATTACATATGAAGATAGGAAACTGGTGTGGATCACATACGCACCACAGGAACGTGATTATATACACTTAATAAATGCAACTTGTAAATTCGTATCAAAAGAAAGAACTTACAAAGGCTGTGTCATAGGTTCCAGAATGCCACAATGTAACTACTGATGTGGCTCGGTAATGATTTCAGCACTCCTTGATTGATAAAACACCATCGCTAAAAGATAAAAAAAGACCATCGTCACAGATGAAAGTCATGTCTAAGGCGATAGAATGGAATTAAGAATCAAAAGTGATGCCTACGTAAAAAACAGTAACTCAAATGAAAATTTGATGGGGACCATTCACATGTGACGTGGATCGATTCCCAAAAAACGAGACTAACCTAAGACACTAACTGTCCACATGCAGCCTAAAATACGCTCTAGTCGGCGTAAGTCAAGCAACAAATTCCCTCCACAAATGTTATTCAGGGGAGTACTGGGCCCTGTAGTGACTGTAGAATGAAATACGGTCTGTGATGAAAACTAGTAATATAATTTATTGAAATCTGCTGAAATTATTTTTAGCTGTTATTGGGGGAGTGAGCACTAGTGGCCTAAAGGAAGAAGCGTATTCTGCTGGTCAAACTTCCCAAAAGCAAAGTGAACTTGATCAGATATTTAAAGCAGTCGAAACGATTACTTTATCTTGCACACTCTGTCAAAGAATATTAAATTAATAATATAGTTCCATGAATCCCCCCGTCAGTCGAAGGTAGTTGTATGCTTCTCTAAGGGTCACACTGTGGATCTCACTTTAATCAAAATTCAAAATTCGTACGGTTTTTGCGCAGACGAAGCTAGACTACGTACACTAATTAAATAACCCTCCACGTTTGGTATACGGATTTTTTTCAACGCTGCATAGCTTTGACATTTTGTGTCACATAAATCAATTAATTAAACGGGGATTGAAATTTTTTGTACCCGATCAGAACTGACAACGTTTCTGATCGCGAGGTCTCTGTCAATTTACACACGAGTTTTGGCGTCATCCGAGTCTCTTTTGGTGTACTCTCCGAACAATATCTGGGGAATAATTACGCAAATTGGTCAATTATCTCCATCATATTGTATTATTTGAAGTAAGACTTCGTTACACTTTAAACTACAATGTGAATTACCTTTGGTTCGGCTCTTTTACGGTTTTCGAGCTCTTCATCTAAACTGACTCGAATAAAGCTGTACATCACTGACTTATAAAACCTAAAACTTTGCACCTGATTCTTTACGTACATTCCATTCTTTATGTACATTACATATTACATACAATAACACCTGCCACTGCAAACCATTTCTGTCAGAGTATTAATGGTTTGAAGTATATAGGTATTATATTCCCGCTGATGAATGGGTCTTCGTACTTGCGCCCTGTAGAGCCGAGGTCTGGACGGCACATAATGTCTATGGAGCATTTTCCATAAATATCTCTCTGTATAGCTAAAGGTTAACTGCAGTATCGAGTCAACACATTGCAGTACGGGAGAACAAGCTAATTAGCAATAACTGACATTGTTGGCTGGAGACAGTGTACAATGGAATTGTTCTGTTAGCAAGCATAATCGACGAGATTATCATTATCTTGGCTCTGAGCATTATGAGACTTAACATCTATGGTCATCAGTCCCCTTGAACTTAGAACTACTTAAACCTAACTAACCTAAGGACATCACACAACACCCAGTCATCACGAGGCAGAGAAAATCCCTGACCCCGGCGGGAATCGAACCCGGGATTATCATTATCTTGCAAGATCTTACTTGCTCACTATGGTTTATCACGAACATCGTTTGCGAGTGACATGTATGTCAATAAGTTAACAAAGCTAAACAGGTAACATACTTCAAAACCGGTGAATACTAACAAGAGTTGATTAGACCACGAGATTAGAGACTACGCTAATCGATAGTTATGTAAAAGGCTGGGGGAAAAGATTAGGGCAGCATCACAGAAACTTACTAACTGTAACACGAATAATTCATGGAAATTTATTTCCTTCATAGTAACCGAGCGTTGTGACACACAGCATAAGACAGTGGACTCATTTTCACTGGGCCTGGTGTCCAAATCACCCCCAGTCCTTCAGTATATAAGCTAGACCTGAATTTCGTAACTCGCTTAAGTGATTAGACGACATGTTGTCTTTTAAAAGAACTGACAAATACGACTTCGTAGCACATCCCTTCTCAATCAAAGATTAAGATTTTCACTGTCGTCGTTCTTATTTTCTCGTATTTCTTGACAAATCCTCGAGTATCAATTGCTGAGCAGCTCGTTCCCCGACTTCTGCCTTCTTTATCTAATCATTTTAAGCCCGTGCCTAAATAACCGATTCTTGTATCAAAATCTTTACCAACTAAGCCCTCTTTCAGTAGCGTAAAATACCACGAAAATTAGTATTT
Source organism: Schistocerca piceifrons (assembly GCF_021461385.2). Lineage (NCBI taxonomy): Eukaryota > Metazoa > Arthropoda > Insecta > Orthoptera > Acrididae > Schistocerca > Schistocerca piceifrons. Next base: position 610,485,660 of record NC_060142.1, on the reverse strand, counting down.
CGGATATTAAAGTAAATCGTCTGAATAACACCGTCTACATCACAAATATATGTATGTTTCAGCACTATAGGCCATCTTCAAATGGCGTAAGAGCTGCTGCGACTAGTTTTTAGATCTCAGGAAGCGGGTACTGGCAGTAGCCGGTGGTGGAAGGTAAATGTATTTGTAATCTAGAGTGTGTTACTCAGATAGTCTAAATATATCGATTACTGTAGTTCCCCATGACAGCATAATGCCGTCTTTTAGTTAAAGTAAATCGTATATAGTCACACGAAATTTGTATTAAGTTCATGTAATACGAAACTTTACACAGTAATACTACTCTATCACAACACACTGAAAACGCAAGGCACGTTTCCCATGTAGTTTCCATTAGTGAAATCCAGCAGAGCAGTGTGGGAGATTCGAGAGCCTAGTAAAGTGGCGCCAGGAGGAGCAACTGGTAGTCTTCAGCGCAGATGAGCATTTATTACTGCCGGCCTCCAAAGCCGGACACGCAGCAGTGATACGCAGTAATATATTGGGAGACAGAAGAAAAGTATATCTTAGCATTTACAGTAACCAACAACTTTTTCACTCTGCGATTTCGGTAATTGTACACACTTCAAAGTCCGTAAGTCTTAATATCATAACTGCAGTTGGGGAATCTATACAAACTGGTTATTGTTGGCTCTCTTCAGGTATGGTACCGTATCGTATCAGGGTAGATGCTTGCCTACATGTTACGGGAGCTCGAAGCACCAACCAAACGTCCAACGCGATGCTCTCCCTCTAGGACATTCTCGTCCCTACGCTTCATTAATCAAGCACAACACGATCCTCATTGTTGAACAAAGAAGATAGTTGTTTCAAGGGTAGGGATGATATTGCGTGAGAAGTTTATGGTGGTACATAAAACGCAATAGTTTCTATAAACATTCAGTTAGTTGGTTGCAGTCCAGACACCAATATTTTTATCTGATAAGTGCTTAGGATGCCTTGGATATTAACCTCGTTCTGATCCAGCTAAATCGCATGAGAACGCTCCATGGAGCGACACAGAGCAAAAGCTTTTGCCGTCGTGAATGTCTGAATCCTCCGTTCAGCACACTTTATCACTATGTTACGAAAGGCCGAAAGCAGAATTGTCTCTTGTTAGCAACATCCGCAGTTGGTGACTTATACCGCTCTGTTGTGTAAATTATAGCTGGACTGTTAGTGGGAGCACGTGGGTATAGTATAGCTGATTCCATGGGTGGTGGGCTGACTATATTGTCGGGAAGATGAACGACTGAGGACTGACACTGCGTGGCAGGTCGATAAAGGCCCAGACAGAAGCGGCTGTCAAAACCAATAATTTATATGCTGCCTGTACATCAGTACTGCGTCGGTTTGGGAGGCAACCACATCCCTGCCCTTATGCGAAGAGGGGCGGTAGTTGGCTTTTCAGCTGTCAGAAACTGGGCAGCTGCCAGCAACACGTGCTCGCGCCCTACTTTGCTGATGTCTGCACTCGACGCCTGGCACGCGCACGGGCGGACGGAGCATACAGCGAGCAGATGCGTCTACTGCGTTGTTGTAGTTGCTGTTCTCAGGGTAAAACCTGCTGCCTCTGGATATGAGTCCAGCTGCTGCTGGAGTGAGAAAGGAAGGCCCGCTGCACTATGGCACCAGATCTGGAGGGCGGACTTCATACAACTGCGACGGACACTCAACCAGTTGCTCATGCTGGCGGCTCCATGTCTCCTCTTCGTCTGGCGTAGTCCCTTCGTCATGGTAGACTGCCGGGCTGCGTATGATTCCGCCACAAAATCGGCTGCTATTTATTCCGCATACCACTGTACATGGTATGCCAATTTGCTGCTTCTGATCACGCACTCGGCAACATCATCGAAGCTGCAAGTTTGTAGAAATCCCCTGTGCATTACTGGTGTGCTGGCAGGTTACACCGAGGAAAATACGCTCTGTTTCAAGACTGCTTGTCTCGCAGTTATAGTCATATGTTATTGGACACCTTCTTTGATTTGTCAAGGGTGTACGCCTGGTTGGTTAGAGAGGAGTTGAAGTTTGTGGTATGTAACTCATATAACCCGATCTCATTTCCATACCGTTGAGACGAGTTGAGTGTGCTGTTCACTTATGTTTTGTACTTTTTTGTAGCAGATGTTTGAAGATGGGTTCAATCCCGAAACGTGCAACATGTTCTAATAAAAGAGTCAATTGAACATCTCATGAGTTTATTGGGATTGCACAGCATTGGCTTCCAATTGCTAACATAAAAATAATCGCAGGCCTCAGACGGCATTTTATGACCTGTATATCATACATCGAGGCAGCATAGCCTGTCTTGCACTAAATCAAAATCTTTATTCCCTTAGCCCAAATGACGACATACCATGCTCACGAGCTACCAGTGGCTAAGGCAATATTCCACCGCATCATCTTGCAGGTTTTTCCGTTAAAATCGAAGGAGCGCTACACTGTCCCCTTCCTCGGAAAAGACGTGGCCACTTAGGCTTCCTTTAAGCCTGGCCTACACAGTTTTATCGCTTACAGTACACAAGTTTCTATTACACAAATCACAGGCGGCTGACTTTATACAGCTCCGAGTCTGCCTTTAACTTACAAACCTCACTAGTTACATTTCTTCTTACACTACGGTACTTAGTTGCTCATGACTACCCACATAACAGTTCATTAGTTAATCATCAACTCTCCTTATTTCATGCTCTTATACTTCTCATATTCTGTCGGTCATGTTGCTTTGGCAACTTTCTTTGCAAATATTCACGGCTTATTCTGTGGTTTCACACCCTCTTAAAGAGTACGAAATACATTGTTCTCGGACATTTACATTACAGTATTCCTCGTTCATTGACTGTCATACTCGAGGGATCCAGTTTGCCGGGATCTGTATTACCGGTAGATTGTATTTCTGGGCGGCTATCCACCTCAAATAGATAAAGGCTGTGCACAGCAGAATTAGAGCCTCTATAGCGTTAGGTGACACGATGCTCAAGGTCACAGTTACTTATCGTTGCATTTCCCGGTATTGTTTATCATTATGCATCAACTGTTCAGCAGAAACGTCCCCTCCTGTGCGGCTATTAACAGCTTCAGGGAATGGATCAGGTTTGGTATGGTTTAGGAAGATTAGATTCTGCTTGGGGAGTATTCTGGTTCTTCATCTGCCCAGTACAGCTGCAGCTTTGCTATATTCAAGTGACTAACTTCTATCATTGTGGCTGGTAGATGTATGGTCGGCCTTGTTATGTCGCACAATGTCGCATTAATCAACAACTCACCACCTCTCATTATAATCGTCTAACTCTCATGATCCGTTCTTGCTCATAGCAGCTCGCTACCATTACATAGTTGTACACAGAATAAATCCGTGCAGTCCTGATTTCTGGAAGTATTGTATAGATTCTACAAAATCCCTCAGACAATCCAGTCTTCCTGTCCATTAATAGCAGACTCGCATATGCCTTTGCGCCAGTTTGATGCACTTGAGCTGGACACATCCTCTGCCTCAGTTCACACAAGCCTGAGGCCAGGGACCCACATCATCTTCCACTTCTCTCAGAAGCCTGCTGTCACTGCTCAGCACGTCATGTAAAAATAAAAACAAAGAAACCCTTATTGTAACACAAAACTTATTTGTTCGCCTTTAACTTATTATAAACCTCGCTTATAATACCATATATAATCACCAACAAGCACAATACAGAAGTACCACTGTTACTTCATCTTATGCTTTCAGTACTTCTCAGACAAGCTCACCTATTCCTTCAAGTGTACTTTTATGCTTCATCCACTTTGCCTCTTGCTCCGACTCCACTCTGACTGCCCTGGGATCAACTCAGAGCGCCAACTGCTATGAAAGACCAGTATGCATTATTGTCGATATCGTTGGCAACTATAGCCTAACACTGACTAGTGGCGTCGTCTCTGTTTGCTGATGTTGTCCTGTGTAACTCGTGACAAATTACTTTGTCTTATCCTTCAGTGCATAAGGGCTGGATAACATCACCCAATACCATAGTCTATAATGTGGCAAGTTTCCTGTGCATTCCACGTCTTCCTCCTGTTTCTCTAGTGCCGTTGTGTTTGCCTTCTGCACTCGTTTCTGTACCTCTCTCACTGTTCTCATGAACTCTCAAACTGACTCTCATCATATAGACATCAGTGGTATTATTCTTCCTTCCATCAACTAGTGTGGATACAATCCTGTACTGTTGTGGACGTTTAAGCCAAACGAGGCCACAACAAACGAATGATATTATTCCAATAATAACAGAGTGAGTTGCATTCCTTCCGATCGTCTGATGCACCCCTTCTCCTCTACTATTTGTCTGTGGATGGACGATACTAGCTCTCAGTTTCTTCACATGTAATAAACAACATAATTTCTTCATAAAGTCCTACATAAAGTACCTTAATCAATAATCATCATCTCTGGAACCACAGACTTAAGTATCCACTTGTTGACCATTCTTTGTGAGACTGTAACAGCTTGTTGGCAGGGCATAGAAACCATCTCTACAAACCAAGCAAGGTCGTCTGCTGTTGATTTCCACAGGAGTCCAGTTAAATGGTCCCAACACAACCATCCTAATCATTTCAAATGACTTTGACGCTTCTGGCAGTCTCTGTAACAGTATTCATATATGACGCAAGTCTCCTCATTGCGCACACTGCATAGACTTCCTTACGTAACCACATCTGCCATTCTTCCTTTCCACCAGTGTCTCTCAGACCCCCTTCGATTTGTTTGCTCTGCATGCTCAGTGAAAACACAGCACATGATCATATGGCTTTCTAAGAATATCTGCCTTCATCTTAGTTGGAACCACCACCTGCAGCTCTAACTCAGTTACCTCACCACTGGCCACTGACCCACTGCTTGCGCTTCCGCTAATTTCCCACTTGAAGCATCACCACTTCCAGGTTGTTTTCTTGGCTTGTGAACCACTTCATAAACAAACCCACTGAGCCTCAACACCCATGTTATTTGTCTGCTGGATGGATCTTTTAACCCTAAAACCATTTTATAGCAGAATGAGCAGTGACTGTTCAAATTTCTTTCCATAAAGGTAACATCGAAAGTACGTCACTCCATACACATATAAGCCTAACCATTCTTCCTTTGTGGCCGCTAGTTTCTTGAAGCAAATTGACACCAGGTGTAGCTCACTATTAGGGTGATGGTAATCACAGCAGAATCTGTAGACGTTAGAACTGTCTGTGGGCTTATTTGACAAAATCGCAATTCCTAGACCCCCCAACCCCAAGAACTATTACTCTCTTCTGTAATCCCACCAGCCAACTCCTGGCTCATAAACTCCTTCAGAATCAGCTGGAAAAATCGAGGAATTCTGTATGGTATTCAGTACACAGGTGCTTCACTTTCTGTCAGATTTCGGTGCTGTGTAATGATTGTAGCTAGAAGTGGAACCTGAGGAAAACGCGGGCCTCTAAGTCCAACAACAGCTCTTCCATTCAGATTATGTCCAGTCCTTTCGAACGAAATAAAATCTTGGTGGCGTTCTGTGACTACCCCTGGCTTACACTTTCCGTGTGCCATCCCTCTTTCTCCGCAATGTCACAAGTCGGTGTTAACGTCACCTTCGCCAGCTTTACCTCTTTGGCTCAAGAGTTGTTGAGAATGATGTGTACAAACTTCCCGTCATCCTTCTGCTGTACAAGTACGATACACTTTTTAACAAAGCAATTTTCTAAATATAACACATCGTTACGTTCCAGTGGCTCTATTATACACCATGTCGGCCGGCCGCTGTGGCCGAGTGGTTCTAGGCGCTTCAGTCCGGAACCGCGCTGCTGCTACGGTCGCCGGTTCGAATCTTGCCTCGGGCATGGATGTATGTGAGGTCCTTAGGTTAGTTAGGTTTAATTAGTTCTAAGTGTAGGGGAGTGATGACCTCAGAAGTTAAGTCCCATAGTGCTCAGAGCCATTTATACCATACACCAAGTCGACGGGTAAGACAGGCTACACACTTACCTGGGGCAACTTTCCGGTGCCACATCACACGCAATGGTATTAATCAAGCTTTAGAATATCTACGTGCGGTTTAATCGGACTGGATATCATTATAGAAGCAACTCGTGACAGGTTTATACTGGCAGCGGCTTCTCTATCAGGAACGTATTCCCACTAAGTTCCACCACATATCGTCAAAGGCCAATGTAGGCATGATGCTATTGCAAAACATCCAAGCTCTGGCTCACACTGTGACCCTCGCTTACATGAGTGACTTGAATGCCTATCTCCATTGACATTTAAGGCCTTACATCATTATCTTCCACCCACTGAATCTTATTTCGTGCCCCTTAAAACGTTACTACTGCACATTACGTGTCTCCATACGCACTTGTTGCAGCTAATTTGAACAGGAGTGCCTCACAGTGACCTTCAGTTTTCTCTTGTCTGTTAACAGCTACTACCTTCCCCCATGCCCACTTCTATTACCATCACCACAACGCTGTTGCTGATGTAAAACCCCCTTACCCCACCGAAGTTGGCGGAACTGCCTCTCCACATGCCCTGTACACCAACATCCGTAACATCTCACATTCGCAAAGAACGTGCTTCGCCTGTCAACCACACCTTTTGACACAACAGTCTCTTCACATTCCATCACCAGCTTAACAGCCAAATGGACACACCTAGGTGCCCCTGTTCACCCTTCTCGACATATCTGATGACAGGCTTATTAGGAAATGATTTAGCGCTCTTTGCTCAGCCTTCCGTAGAAAATTTCGTTTGCTACATCACTCTGGCGCAACTCATGTGTATGTACGTCCAATTTTCTTATTGTATTGGTAAAATGCTACTACTACTACATTCATTCGCAGTAACACACGATTACAGGGCACCTACAATGCGACAACTGCTAGGATGATGATGTCTCCAGAACCAGAAATCGAAATATAGTATTAACGAAGTCTGTAAATAGCGCTGTATATTGTCGTAGTTGCTTCGCTTACTTTTGAGGATGAATAAGTTTGTGGTCATTTGGCACCATTACCAGAAAATTTGAAATAAGTCCCATTTCCAATTTCTTCATTTTGAATATCTGCAACTTCTGACTCCACTTATTATATGGAAACTACATTTATGCCTCGAAGGAGAATGCTAAAGGGTCGAACTGAAACACAAAGAGCTAGAGAGAGAGAACTTTTGCATCGATGAAGTGATATGAATAATGTTATCATTGATAACGATAATACTATTATTGGCAGATTAAAACTGTGTGCTGGACCGAGACTCGAACTCGGGACCTTTGCCTTTCACGGGCAAGGTACTAGCAGACGTAAAGCTGTGAGGACGGGGCGTGAGTCGTGCTTGGGTAGATCAGATGACAATTTCGAGAAGACGACCCAGTCTTATACCAACGTCAGGAGAACCGGTCGATAGATGGCTCTATTGCTCTATCGAACGTTGGGTCGTGAGCAGATGTCGCCCCTGACACGAATATCATTTCATTGCTAGAGGAGCATGTTTCTGTTGTATTTGTACTAGCCGCGATTTCTTCGTCTTCTTCATTTGGACATTTTCAGTTTCATTAAAAAAAATGGTTCAAATGGTTCTGAGCAGTATGGGACTTAACATCTATGGTCATCCGTCCCCTAGAACTTAGAACTACTTAAACCTAACTAACCTAAGGACATCAGACAACACCCAGTCATCACGAGGCAGAGAAAATCCCTGACCCCGCCGGGAGTCGAACCCGGGAACCCGGGAGTTTTATTCATTTCCTTACTTAATTAATTTTCTAATTAGCCACTACTTGTCAATATTTGGACATTATAGACACTATTTATGCGGTAGTATAACAAAACGTACGTCAGAAAAGGTTGTAAGTCGGACATTGGAGAGAAAAAAAACAAAAAAAAAAAAAAAAGAGTAGCATTGATGTCTCAGTCTGAGCTTCAAACCACCTTTACCCCATTTTTTCTTACTTAAATAAAATGGATAGAGCATACAAAAATAAAAACAAAAAAAGGCGCTGCAGTCATGGACTGTGCGGCTGGTCCCGGCGAAGGTTCGAGTCCATTCATATTATATATAAAAATGGTAGAGCACTTGCTCGCGAAAGGCAAACGTCCCGAGTTCGAGTCTCGGCCCGGCACACAGTTTTATCTGCCAGGAAGTTTCATATCAGTGCACACTCCGCTGCAGAGTGAAAATCTCATTCTGAATACTATTATTGTTTTGGAAGATACATTTAAACATTCACTGAAAGTAAGTGCTAATAAATATGTGAATTATAAATGCAGCCTGATGAATTTACAGTGAAGAATTTGTTAATGCCAAACAATTCACACCTGTGATAACGCGATTCAACGGCATTCACATTCTGTCATCATAGGAGAAAAATCAATTTGCCACCGCTGACGAAAAATTTGTTTTTCAGCGGACTGTATGAAAGACTCACTTGAATTAATCGAACAGTTAAAGAGAAACCAAATAATTATATCAGTAATATTCGTAGTGACAATGCAGCGTTTGCTATGCTCGATTCTGGGGCTAAAATTTCAGATACAGTGTTAGGCGGAGTTTATCACTTTAAGACATACAACGTTTTTTGTCATAGATCAGGTCCGATGACTTCCTGTATGGTCGTTCGCCAGGTCATGGGCAATTACATTTATATGACGCTGACACTGCTTGCTTATCACACTTTCTTACTCGTTTCCTCATAGCATTCAGAACGAAAATCTCCATCTGTTCGGGTAAGAACTGCTAGCGAATAAATTCCATTTAATTAAATAAAGAAATTGGACTTCTGTTACTGAATAAACAGAACTGCTCGAATTTCGACCACAAGCTATACTAGTTTATATAATATTGTTACTGAAACAAATACCATACCTCAAACAGTATACAAATACGTTTGACCTCAATATCAGTTAACAATACAATCAAGTTAGCAATGCAGTCAGCCATATTTCATTTGCCATTGTAGCGCTAAAACCTGATTTTTGATATCAAATATACGATCATAAGAACAAGCTGGGTGTGTATTAAGGAATATGTGTTGTAACTTAATACTACACGTACCTTTATTCGTAAATGTGATCTCTATGTTTGGACGGTACTGACTTTTTTGCTGGAAGTCATAGTTTGCACCAACGTTCCTGATGTCATAGAATATCCTAGATAAATATTTGCTGTCATACTATGTCAACTAGATGATGGAATGTGGACCGAGTGTAGCAGCGAAATAAAATATTACCATCAGTACTCCTGGTCTGGTGATTAAAAGGTGGTTTTACTCAAATACATAAAGTAATAGAGGACTGAAAAAAAATGGCCGGAGGCCAAAGTGAAGAGGTTTTTGACCGAAAACAACACATATTAGCGCCCAGCATGTCTACGATAGCGTTCACGCGTCTAGTAAGCGTTTGTGCTATAAAAGCTAACGCGATGACGTGCATACCATCAGATGACGTCGAACCGTCGAAGTGAAAGATCCATATCCACTACTGTGCACCAACATAGAGTTACCATTACAATAATAGCAGCGCGACGCATTTTGGACGTGGGGTTAAGAAGGCAGTCATGCCGTATTTTGGGCTTCTCGAGTAGGCCAGTACCTGGCATTACCATCTCCGCCTTCTGCCTTCGTACAGGGATCGCGCCCGCAGCAGGATCTGCATACTCCGAAATGTCACCGTAATCCAAATACGTTATTAGACACGGTTTTGATCTCGACATGTTATTTTGTCCTCTGACGCTGAGAATGTTTATTGTCAATTATCTGCTTTCACTTATCACATCGTTTGTTGGCTCTATAGTGAATGACTTAGGCGGAATTTAGAAATTTCAGATTAGGCGAGAATCCGTACTACTGGTCTTCTTAATACGCCATCTCACCGAAATCTTAATCTTTATTTCTTTTGCACTATCAAGTATTCCCCGTGTAGAGATTTGTATCCTTCTTTATAAGCATAGCGTTTTTGAAATCATGTCGACATTCCAGCATAAATTTACCATTATCTTACATTTGACACGAAGCTGAAGTTATTGTTGTTGTTGTTGTGGTCTTCAGTCCGAAGAATGATTTCATTCAGCTCTCTGTGCTACTCTATCCGCTTACCGTCATGTTCCCATGCAGACAATATCTGTCACTGTGACATCCGAATTTTTCACAAATCTGGATATTGAAAGGTACATCCAGGCTACCATATCGAGACCCATAGATAGCGTGACCCATATCGAAACCTGTCAGGTGCAGATAACAATGTCTCAGAAGAATACGCGGCATCACCGTGACCTTCAGAGTAATCACCCAACCCCTGTTCTCGTCCCCTGTATACCCTGCCAAGCCAGGTAAAGCACGAACAACACGAACCTTGTGGCCGTTCTATTTGTTACAGAGAACTTCAACTCTAATCATTCACGCCACTGCCGATTGTGTGTATGTGTACGATGGTACATTGGTCTGACGATGTCTTACGGGTGCTCCGTTTTTTGTCACCTAAGTTGGTGAGACACATGTTAATTTTGGAAACCTAACAGAGCAGCTAACTCGTCACATAATTGGTGTCTAATTCATCTCGAGAAATACCAGCCAGAGAACCTTTCTTCCCGCAGTCACTCATCAAACACTAATATATATTTTAATTCCAAATCGGTTACTGCATAACACTCTGTAACATAACTTTAAAACAAAAATTAATACATCTGTTCAATGACATGTTCTTTTTCTTGCTGAGTTTGCTCCCGGGTTACCTGGGGGTAAACCTCTAATAGTTTTTCGACTCTTTACGTCGCTGGAATGGATTGCTTTCAATTAAACATAAATAGTGCCGACGTAGATTTGTCTAAATTCATTGCACACTACATTTTGAAATGACCAGTTGTTTTTAACATCAGTGAAGATCATTATTAGCACTCAGAAAAGTAGTCTGTCATGAAAATAATGTTTGCTACAGGTCGACAAAGAAAATTTAGTTGGAAACAAAATATTTGTTAGAGTTTGCACTTTATCGATATCAGAAGTACCACTCCAATCACGTATTTGACGCAGCGTTTATTTTTCCTTCGCACATCAGCGTTATGGACCGAAGAAACATGATGAGCTTGCAACAGATAACCGCCGCGTAAATAGTGGAGGAAAAAAGTCGTCCAGGTAAGTTATAGTTTAATTGTAAAAGACACCTTTCACAAAGTACCAGTTGGTACGATACATCCATTTTCACTCATGATTAATTTATTCTGGCGAACGCTGTCAGAGTTCAACTAACAAATTCATTGCAAGTCTGTTAAATCTATGTGATTGTATGGTTAGTGCTTTTTGCGATGCGGATACATTTTACAATAGCACAAGATTTCGTTCAGGTAAATTTCGTAACTTCATTTTGTTTCAGATGACGTTATTCAGCACGTTAACATACCGTAACCGCTACGATTCCACATACATGTGATGAGTATAACTGAAATATCACGCCAGTCCGTCAGGTTACAAAACGACACTATAGTCTTAGTTGATCAGATCTGTATTTTTATTGCTGGCCGGTGTGGCCGTGCGGTTCTAGGCGCTTCAGTCTGGAGCTGTGTGACCGCTACGGTCGCAGGTTCGAATCCTGCCTCGGGCATGAATGTGTGTGATGTCCTTAGGTTAGTTAGGTTTAAGTAGTTCTAAGTTCTAGGGGACTGATGACCACAGATGTTAAGTCCCATAGTGCTCAGAGCCATTTTGTATTTTTATTTGTTCGTTTCGCATCATGAGTTGAAGGCGTTTCTTGATGAATTACTACTACCATACAATTTCAAACATCTTTTAAACAAATCTATAATCCTATGTCGTCAGTTCCATAGGTTAAAGAAAGATAACAAAAAAGATAAAAAGAAGAACAACGAGTAAGGTGAAATGGGCAAAGAGTTTGGAGTGCGGGTAATAAAGAAGCGGAGAGACGTTGAGAGGTTGGAAGTGGAGGATGAAGTGTTAGTATAGAGTGATGGAAGAAAGAAAAGCGGTGAGAGAAGAGTGCGTGGAATATAGATGAAGGGAGAAGAGATAAGAGAAAATAGGGAGCATTCGAGAGTGGGGAAGAATACAGAAAAAGAGAAATCTTCTGGCAACTGGCTTCGATCGTGAATGCACTGTGTAGTAGGGTGTAGAAACGTAGCCAGAGTATTGGAACACTAGGCACCGTTAGCGTGAGGCTGATGGCAGTCACGTAGCGTGGCGTGGAAACAAAACAAGTTGAGCACTCGCATGGCGACAGAGATAGCCAGTAATGTGCTCGCATGTGCACCCTATATTGGAATTCCAGACTCTGTCATCTGATTGTCCACGTTGCTGCTGCGACTGAAAACGACTGGCTTAGAGGAAAACAAATGATTCAGAGAAATAGTATCTTCTCCTCTCTCAGAGACATGTAAGTTCCTCTTCTGTCGACAAGAAATGTGCGGTTGTTACTGAGACTAAAACAAGTACCAATAAAAACGATGTTGCTGTTTAGTAAGACAAAGCGTTACTAACAAATGAGGAACAGGTTACAGGTTTTTTGGAATGATTTTACATCAGTTGATGTCTGCTGCCGATACGAGGTCCGACAAACAGATTCCCAACTAAATGAAAACATTTATGGATATCACTTACAAGCGCATGCGCGTTAGGAATAACGCGAGAACCTTTGTCTATACTACTTAGAATCAGATCTATCTGTCGCGACCAGTAGAACGGAGTTGCCACCAGTAATGAAGGGTGGGTGAACCCTTGATAATCCTAGCAACTAGTGCCGGTGAAATGTCAGAAAAATCGTTTAACAAACGTCGGGCGAATAGCGCGAGACAATTGCCAACTGTCACTACGTCATCAGGTGGCCACGAAAGGCTCAACAATTTTGCGGAACGTAGTGTATTTGAAGTGTCGCCTCACAGTTCAGTGGACCAACATATCAATAACACGTTTGGCTGTAGATCGAAAACGGCGACAGAGACTATAGCACTGGTGAAGTTCATGTCTGAGGGAACAAGAACCGTTCGTGAGGATTACAGTTGCTGTAAATATTATAAATGAATTCGCAGTCTGCGAATAACTGTTAATGCGATATATTTGTGGCACATATCAGACCGTGACTCAACTCCCATATCCAGCTTAAAGCGATCGGTCGCCTTAACCACCTCTGCTAACCATGTACGTCTCCATACGTCCCGAAAAACATGTGCTACAAAACGCTACTGTTTCCTGCTCATGTACCCCGATATCAATATTGGATATGATCACCAGTCACACGTGCACAGGCCGCTCAACGGGTTGGCATACTATGGATCTGGTGGTCCAGCAGCTGCTGGGGTATAGCCTCCCATTAACGCACCAGTACCTGTCGGAGCGTCTGAAGTGTCCTAGGGGTTTGAAGACGTGCAGCGATACGTCCACCGAGAGCATCCCAGACGTGCTCGATGGGGTTTAGGTCTGGAGAACAGGCAGACCACTCCATTCGCCTGATATCTTCTGTTTCAAGATACTCCTCCACGATGCCAGCTCGGTGGGGCCGTCCGTTATCATCCATCAGGAGGAAGGTGACACCCAATGCACCCCTGAAAAGGCGGTCATACTGGTTCAAAATGACGTCCCGATAAACCTGACCTGTTACATTTCCTCTGTCAAAGACATGCAGTGGTGTACGTGCATCAATCATAATCCCACACCACACCATCGAACCACGACGTCCATACATGTCCCTTTAAAGGACATTAAGGGGTTAGCATCTGGTTCCTGGTTCACGCCAGATGAAAACCCCGCGAGAATCACTGTTCAGGCTGTACCTGGACTCGTCCGTGAAAATAGCCTGGGACCACTGTTCCAGTGACTATGTACTGTGTTCTTGACACCGCGATTTACGGGCTCTCCTGTGTCCAGGTGTCAGTGGAATGCACCGTGCAGGTCTCCGGGCAAATAAACCATGTCTGTTCAGTCATCTTTAGACTGTGTGTCTGGAGACAACTGTTCCAGTTGCTGCAGTAAGGTCCCGAGCAAGGCTACCTGCAGCAATCCGTGGCCGTCTGCAGGCACTGATGGTGAGATATCGGTCTTCTTGTGGTGTTGTACACTGTGGACGTCACGTACTGTAGCGCCTGGACACGTTTCCTGTCTGCTGGAATCGTTTCCATAACCTTGAGATCACACTTTGTGGCACACGGAGGCCCCGTGCTAGAACGACCTGCTGTGTTTGACCAGCCTCCAGTCGCCCTAGTATTTTACGCCTCATAACGTCATCAATATGTGTTCTTTGAGCCATTTTCAACACACAGTCACCATTAGCACGTCTGAAAACTACTGCACACTTACTCGCTGCACCGTACTCAGACATGCACCAACACACGTCTGCGTATGTGGACTGCTGCCAGCGCCACCTTGCGACGATCACAGGTCAAATACACGGCATGGTCATATCCCGAGGTTATTTAAACCCGCAAACCGGCCACCAGAGCGTTGTTTCACCATATATCAGCATTATCCTTAATTTATGAGCATGAGTGTATCTTTACATTACAATGTTTTTATGTGAAAGCGGTGTCAGTGACCATCGTGCGGTTGTGCCAACAATAATTACCAAAGTACAAAGGACAACTAAAACGAGAACACTGGCGTCCAAAATTAAAGCAACAAACCTGAATTGTTCAAGGTTGCGTTTATTTCGCCACAAAACGGTATAATCCAGTGGTAATAAAGTAGAAACAACATACAGCATACAGAACGTAAACAACTGCAACAAACATAACGATAGACAAAAATTTTCTTCGTTTTTTCAGACTTAACGTATCTACACATACATTCCGACAACTTGGTAATGCCCTGAGTATGGAGTGTGATCACCTCCGGCAGAAATACAGGCCTGGAAAACGATTGGGCTTGCTGTGAATGATGCCATCAATCTGATGTTGACGCAATAACGCCCATTCTTCCTGCAACGCTGCTCGCAAGACTTGGAGTGCGGTTGGTGGATGCTGACGTGATGCAACCCGTGTCGCTAGTATATTCCAGACGTGCTCTATGGGATTCTAATCGAGAGAGCGAGCAGGCCACTTCATAAGTGCATTATCTTCCGTTTCCACTAAAACACCAACCACCTGTGCTCTATGAGGTCGAGCATTATTGTCCGGCAATACGAAGTCTGGGCCTCACAACAAGATCTCGTTACGATACTTGACAATCGTTAAACCTTTCCGGTTTAACAGTACAATTTCATGAAGAGCTGTTTGAGTGGTCAACATAATCCCTGTCCACTCCATCAGGGACCATTCTCGATATCAGTCTCTTTGCACAATGTTTGGGTCCTGAAATCGTGTTCCACGTTCCAAGCAGATACGAATCCGTCGATGATCACAATCCAGACCAAATTGGGACTGACCTGTGAAAGAACATTGGCCAACTGTTGACCATCCTTGTGGCATCTCGACGACTAAAGGACACTCTGCTGAAGCCTTCTATACACAGTTTGCCTCGCTACCACACGTCTAGTGGATGCTGCGAAGTCATATGCCAGTTGCTGTGTAGTACTAAGGCGGAACCATCGTGCCCTTACAGCCAAATAATGGTTTTCTTCTTTCTGATGCTACACATGGTTTGCCCCGTCCTGGTCTTCTGGATAGTTTCGAACTCTCTAAACTGTCTCCACATCCGAAAAACAGCAGAGCGATTGACTTTAAGCCATCGGGCCACATTAGTTTGCGACTGTCCTACTTCCATTCTTCCCATGACCCTCCACCGCAGAGATCCTGGTAGGCGTCTTCATTGTGCCGCACTTCACAGTCTGTGACTGCGTACAGAGTGACTATGGCTGTGGGACTACCCAGCAAACACTGTCCCGTTTGATAGGTGCCCTGAAGTCATCGTTGGTGTGGTTGTCCGTTCATGGAATTCCATTTTCCGTGCAGGACACGGTCGTACGGAAGTTTGTTGAGAGATTGTACTATTATATCGTCATTTAGATACAGAACGGGGAAATAGTGGTTCGTTGCTTTAATTTTGGACCCCGTGTTGAGAGGTATGTATGTTCGATAAAGCAGATAAAAAAGCATTAATGTCATATCTCAATGAGAAAATTACGGTTTTCACCACAGAGCGGCAGCATATAGAGAAACTATGGCCCAAGTTTACATGAATAGTTGGCAGTGCACTTGATAGATATGTACCCAGTAGAACAGAACATCACGGGAGGGCTCCTCCTGTGTATAAAGTCACTGTAAAACAAAGCATAGGGCTACAGACAGAGAGATGGTGAATGAAATGCTTTTGGCTATCAAGAGAGCAGATCATGAAGCATGCAGTGTTTACTGTAGCAGAATAATGCTAGATGATCTTCCAAAAAACCCAAACAAATACTGGTAGTATGCAATACATGTTAGTAGCAGCAAAGTTAGTATTCAGTCACTCGTGAATGAGACGGCGACTGAAACTAAGGGTAAAAAAGCAAAGGCTGTGGTGAAACGCAAAACTCAGTTTACAAACGTTCCTTTACCAAGGTAAACCTAGGATAATCACCCAAATATAATGCTCGTACCAGTGGAAATACCATTTAAATAAATGTTAGTGTCAACACTGCTGAGAAAACGCTGAAATCGTTGAAACTAAACAGAGCTCTAGGTTCCGATGGAAACTATCAGGTTTTATACTGAATTTGTGGATGAGTTAGCTCCTTTGTTAATTGCATTCTATCGTAGATCCCTCGAGCAATTAACCGTGATCTGTTGTTGAAAAAAAAAAGGCGCACAATTAACCGTGATCTGTTGTTAAAAAAAAAAAAAAAAAAAAAAAAAAAAAAAGGCGCAGGTCACGCCCCTTATGATTCCCGAAAGCATCGATCATGCAAAACTCAACTCACACTTTTCGCACATGATGTTATGAAAGCTTTGGATCAAGGCAGTCATATAGTTGCAATATTTCTTGATATCCGAAAAGCATTTGACTCAATACCACACCTATGCTTATTCTAAAAAATACGATCATACGGCTTATAAAGTAAAATTTGCGACTGAATTGAGAATTTTTGGTAGGAAGGACGCAGCGGGTTAACTCGGATGGAAAGTCAGCATCAGATGTAGAACTAACTTATGGTTTGCCTAGGGCAAGTGTACTGGGACACTTACTGTTCATGTTATATCTTAATGACCTTGCGTACAATATTAATAGTACTCTCAGAATTTTTGCTAATGTTTTAGTTATCTATCATTAAATACTTTCCGAAAGCATAAATATTCAGTCAGGTGTTGATAAAATTTCGGAGTGGTGCAAAGATAGACAACTTGCTTTAAATGTTCATAAATGTGAAACTGTGCATTTCACAAAATGTAAAACGTGGTATTCCGTAATTATAATATCAACATCGCACAGGTGGAATTGTCGAACTCGTACATGTACCTGGGTGTAACACTTTGTTAGCATATGAAATGAAATGATCACATAGTCGTGAGTATTCTTAGGTTTATTGATAGAGTACTGGGGAAATGCTATCCGTCTATGAAGGAGGTTGCTTAAAAAAATACTCTTGAGACTCATTCCAGAATATTGCTCAAGTGTGTGGGACTAACGGGCGATATTGAACGTGTACAGTGAATGGCAGCACGAATGCTCGCAAGTTAGTTCGACCCATACTGGAGTGCCACAAACATTCTGAAGAAACATATACAAACCCGAGAAAGCCTACTCACAACGTTTCAAGAACCGGCTTTAACTGATGGATTTACGAATACGAGGTGTATGAGAAAAGAAATGGCTCAAATGGTTCGAATGGCTCTGAGCACTATGGGACTTAACTTCTGTGGTCATCAGTCCCCTAGAACTTAGAACTACTTAAACCTAACTAACCTAAGGACATCACTCACATCCATGCCCGAGGCAGGATTTGAACCTGCGACCGTAGCAGTCCCGCGGTTCCGGACTGCGCGCCTAGAACCACTAGACCACCGCAGCCGGCAAAAGAAATAAGACTGCTAACACTGCGAGCTACACTTTGTGATCAAAAGTGTCTGGACACCTGGCTAAAAATGACTTACAAGTTCGTCGCGCTCTCCATCGGTAATGCTGGAATTTAATATGGTGTTGGCCTACCCTGAGCCTCGATGACAGTTTCCACTCTCCCAGGCATACGTTCAATCAGGTTCGGGAAGGTTTCTTGGGGGAATGGCAGCCCATTCTACACGGAGTGCTGCACTGAGGAGAGGTATCCATGTCGGTCGGTAAGGCCTGGCACGAAGTCGGCGTTCCAAAACATACCAGAGGTGTTCTATGGGATTCAGGTCAGGACTCTGTGCAGGTCAGCCCATTACAGGGATGTTATTGTTGTGTAACCACTTCGCCACAGGCCGTGCATTATCAACAGGTGCTAGATCGTGTTGAAAGATTCAGTCTCCACCCAGAATTCTTCTTCAACAGTGGGAAGCAGGAAGGTGCTTAAAACATCAGTGTAGGCCTGTGCTGTGATAGTGCGACGCAAAACAACAAGGGGTGCAAGCCCCCTCCATGAAAAACACGACCACTCCATAACACCACCGCCTCCGAATTTTACTGTTAGTATTACACACGCCGGCAGATAAGTTCACCGGGCATTCGCCGTACCCACACCCTGCCATCGGATCGCGCCACATTGTGTACCGTGATCGTCACTCCACACAACGTTTTTCCACTGTTCATTAGTCCAATGTATACGCTAATTACACCAAGCGAGGCGTCGTTTGGCATTTACCGGCGTTATGTGCGGCTTATGAGCACCCGCTCGACCCTGTTCCAAGTTTACTCGCCTCCCGCCTAAATGCCGTAGTACATGTACTGGATACTGATGCAGTTTGGAATTCCTGTGTGATGGTCTGGATACAGGTCTGCCTATTACACATTACGACCCCTTTCAACCGTTGGCGAGCCGGCCGCTGTGGAAGAGCGGTTCTAGGCGCTTCAGTCCAGAAGCGCGCTGCAAGCTACGGTGGCAGGTTCGAATCCTGCCTCGAGCATGGTTGAGTGTGATGTCCTTGCGTTAGTTAGGTTGAATTAGTTCTAAGTCTAGTGGACGGATGACCTCAGATGCTGTCCCATAGTGCTTAGAGCTATTTGAACCATTTGAACTGTCAGTAATTTCTGTCAGTCAACATCACGAGGGCAACCTGTACGCTTTAGTGCTGTACGTGTCCCTTCACGTTTCCACTATCACATCGGAAACAGTGGACCTAGGCATGTTTAGGCATGTTTAGGAGTGTGGAAATCTCGCGTACACACGTATGACCACGTTCGAAGCCCGTGAGTTCCGCGGAGCACCCCATTCTGCTCTCTCACTATGTCTAATGACTACTAAGGTCGCTGATATGGAGTACCTAGCAGTAGATGGCAGCAAAATGCACCTAATATGAAAAACGTATATTTTTGGGAGTGTCCGGATAGTTTTGATCACATAGTGTGTCTGGCAAGCTCTACTGCGCTTCTTGTGTAGACCAGTGTGTTTATTCCTTACAACTTCTCAGTCCGACTTTCAGCTCCGTAAAGCCAGCACATTATTTCTGAGAGCGCCATCAGTGAAGTTGTGTTTTTGTTGAGTGTTATGAAAATGGGAGAGCGGAATTTAGAGCAATGTTATGCCATCGAGTTTTGTGTGAAACGTGGAGAATCCACGAGTGTGACCTTTGAAACACTGAAACGAGGGCTGTGGCCATCAATCCTTATCTAGAGCAGAAGAAGAGAACTCATTGAAGATGTACCTCTCTCAGGGAGACCTTCATCTTCAAAAACCGACGGCACCACCGGACGTGTGCGTGCTCGTGTGAGATCAGACCGACGTTTAACAATAAGGATAGTAGGTGCAATGTTAAACACTTTCCCGTACACCAGTTTATGACTGACGTTTTGCACATGCGAAAGGATTGTGCTAAAATGGTGTTGGAAAACCTCAAACTGTGCAGAAGGGCAATCGAAGAAACGTATGTGTCGATCTTCTTGATCACATGTGATGAGTCATAGGTTTTGAGTACTATCGTGGGACAAAATGGCAAAGTGAAGGCACACTGAGACATGTCATCGACTGAGAAAAGCTCCAATGAGCAAATCAAAGACAAAAAAAGGCGGAGTTGCTTTTTCGACAGTAGGGGTATCGTGCATAAAGAATCCAGGATAAAGTGTCAACCAAGGGTTTTGTAAAGATATCCTTAAAAGGCTCAGGTAAAGGGTGAATCGAGTGAGACGGGACACTGCAGACAAAAGGATGCTGGGCATAATTATATGTCACATGGTCACTTCAATTGAGGAATTTTTGACCTCAAAAGACAATCCTGTCGTTCCAAAGCCTCCCCTATTCACCTGACCCGAGACTTTTTAATTTTCCTGAAATTTAAAAATGTCTTAAGCGGACGTCAATTTGGTACAGAGGAGAACATTCAAAAGAATGTGACCGCCATTTTAAAGGCCCTACTAGTTGAAACCTATAAGCGTTGCTACCAAAGATGTGAACAACAACTTCGCCAGTTGCAACTGCGGAAGGGAACCTCTCTGAAGTGGGCAGTATTGTTGTAAAAAAAAAATTGGTATATAAAAAATCAGTCTAAATCCTTTTCTCACACACCTCGTGAACTGAAACCCAGGTCGCAGTTCGTAGTAATAGACGGCAAATCATCGAGTAAAACTGAAGTGATATCAGGTGTTCCCCAGGAAAGCGTCCTGGGACCTCTGCTGTTCCTGATCTATATAAATGACCTGGGTGACAATCTGAGGAGGTCTCTTAGGTTGTTCGCAGATGATGCTGTAATTTACTGTCTAGTAAGGTCATTTGAAGACCAGTATCAGTTGCAAAGCGATTTAGAAAAGATTGCTGTGTGGTGTGGTAGGTGGCAGTTGACGCTAAATAACGAAAAGTGTGAGGTGATCCACACGAGTTGCAAAAGAAATCCGTTGGAATTCGATTATTCGATAAATAGTGCAAGTCTGATGTCTGTCAATCAACTAAGTACCTGGGTGTTAAAAGTACGAACAACTTCAGTTGGAAAGACCACAAAGTAAATATTGTGGGGCAGGCGAGCCAAAGGATGTGTTTCATTGGCAGGACACTTAGAAGTTGCACCACGTCCACTAAAGAGACAGCTTACACTACACTCGTTCGTCCTCTGTTAGAATATTTCTGCGCGGTGTGGGATCCTGACCAGGTGGGATTGACGGAGGACATCGAAAGGGCGCAAAAAAGGGCAGCTCGTTTTGTATTATCAGTAATAGGGGAGAGAGTGTGGCAGATATGATACGCGAGTTGGGATGGAAGTCATTAAAGCAAAGACGTTTTTCGTCGCGGCGAGATCTATTTACGAAATTTCAGTCACCAACTTTCTCTTCCGAATGCGAAAATATATGTTTGAGCCCAACCTACATAGGTAGGAATGATCATCAAAGTAAAATAAGAGAAATCAGAGCTCGAACAGAACGGTTTAGATGTTCGTTTTTTCCGCGCGCTGTTCGGCAGTGGAAAGGTAGAGAGATAGTATGATTGTGGTTCGATGAACCCTCTGCCAAGCATTTAAATGTGAATTGCAGAGTAATCATGTAGATGTAGATGTAGAATCCCTGTGTATCGCGCACATAGGGATCGTGAGGATGAGACTAATTACAGCAAGCGCTGGGACATTTAAACAATCGATCTTCCCGCGCTTCATACATGAAAGAAACGGCAAGAGACCCTAATAAGCGGTACAGTGGGATATACCGTTTTCCATTAACGTTATAGTGGTTTCCAGAGTATAGCTGTAGCTGTAGACGTCTGAAGGAACAGACATTGGTCTTCACAATTAGAGTGGTTGTAAATAATGAGTAACGAATTCACAATATGGGAGTACGTATTGACGTCAGCTGTTTGTCACAGATGAAAATTTGTGTCGGACAGGGACTCGAACGCGGATATCCCTTTTAACGCAAGCGGTCTTA
Organism: Schistocerca piceifrons; assembly: GCF_021461385.2. Lineage (NCBI taxonomy): Eukaryota > Metazoa > Arthropoda > Insecta > Orthoptera > Acrididae > Schistocerca > Schistocerca piceifrons. The sequence goes on along the minus strand of NC_060142.1, from coordinate 610,463,758 downwards.
AATATTTACAACAGTTGTAATCGTCAAGAACAGTGCCTGCTTTTTCACACATGCGTGCATATCTGAAGGACATTATTATGCAAAGACACATACACTGTATAAAAACAGATATTATAATCATTAATGATAAACGCTTTTAAGTTTTATAGCAGTAGTTTGAATTCAGTAGTAAGAATAGCAGTACTGGTGTACTAAAACGAAAGTCGTAAATTTGTTAGTATAGATGCAAAAATAGAATTTATACTTTTAAATGCTAAAATTTCAAGCTACATAATTTGAACGAATCATAATTATATAAGTTTAGAGTAACGATAAATCGGTATATGAAGATACAAGTGAAAGTTTCTTCATCGATGAAATTCCGGTAAATTCCCGTACATAAATATTCTTAGAACACGGCGTGCGTTTTGAGAATATATATATATATATATATATATATATATATATATATATATATATTTTAATTTAGGCACTTTCATGTGGAAGCAGCGGGTAGCGTTCTATACTTAAGTACTGCAGTAATAGAGCGAGTGTCCCATTGATTTGTGACCTAATCTTGAACGGAACTGCCCTACACCAGCAGCCAGTTAAATGTTGTCTCCGTCCCAATCTTACCGTGAGTAAAGCTCTACGGCCTTGAGTGCCCTCGTCGTAAGATTACATTACGACTATATTCCGCACTGCACATATCATTTCATTTATAGTTTTCCGTAGCATAAAATTGTAAGGCTTGGGAACTGTATCACTACGCGTAAGCAGACCTATTTGTAGCCACGCTTCCTTCGCTTCCTTATCTCTCTCTCTCTCTATCTATCTATCTATCTCTCTATCTATCTATCTATCTATTTCCCCGTCCCCTTCCCCTCTCTCTCTTTTCTCTCTCCCTCTCTTCCTCTTCTCGCTCTGCCCCTGCGTAAAATCGTCTTTTCACATGGCAGACGTTATGGCGTCTATGAAAATGATACGAGACAATTCTTTACCCAGCACTGGAAGCCACAAAGGCGAATTGCATCTAAACCGTGTCTACCTGTTTCAGCAGAACAAAGGGTTTGGTAGCTACTTCCTTTCCACATAGCTACTACAGCACCCATCTGTCGATTAATGGACATTGTCACGCAAAGTGTTGTTCACCGCTGTTCAAAAATGTTCAAATGTGTGTGAAATCTTATGGGACTTAACTGCTAAGGTCAACAGTCCCTAAGCTTACACACTACTTAACCTAAATTATCCTAAGGACAAACACACACACCGATGCCCAAGGGAGGACTCGAACCTCCGCGTGGGACCAGCCTTGCAGTTCACGAATGTGGCGCCCTAGACCGCTCGGCTAATCCCGCGCGGCTTCAGGGCTGTGCTAACCCACCCATCGTTCGTCGCAGTTGCGAACGCAAATGACAGCTTTTAAAGTAACTGATGTGCGCTTTTACTGCGAATTTGCTCAATCTATATTGCATGTTTATCTGTGCAAGAGGCAGATTGACACTAACAATGAATGTGAACGGAAAATAAAGATGTTTCGATACCGAAAAGCCAAGTCACTGCCTCACGTAAACAGACCGCTTGTTATTGTACCTGAGAGCCTCAGAGCCGTTGTAAACCGGAGCCATTCTGCACAAGCGTGTAACGATGGCCCACCTAAGCCGTTCCCTTCTGTGTTCAACTTAGCTCGAATGCCAGTCGCTTTTATTCATTGTGGAAGCAGAGACACGCCAGGTAAATGCAAGGGAAACACAACGTGTTTTACACTGTAATACCGGCATTAATTTCGAGTAGATTGAGACTACATTCAAATTCTTTGCAAATTCTTATCCAACACGCTGCAAGGTGTTCCGCGCTGAAGGCGTAACTAATAATTAAGTATTTAGCTAGTCATAAAGCGTTAACACCACTTACTTGTGGTGTGAATTCCAGAACTTCACACAGAAGACTTGTTAGAAAAATTTCATACACAAGATATGAAGCAGAGTATTGTAAATTCTTAGATGACCTACACTGAGAATCTCATGTTGCAGATACTTACCAACATCTAAGATCAGCAGTTTTTGCTTTAGGATGATATCACATTTATGAATGAAAACGTCAAAATGCTGTCTTATTTTCCCTAGTTTCACTAATGACCGATGGCATCTTATTGCTGGGTACAATGGCAGAAACTTTGTTGCACAAAAGTTAGTACTAAGAGCAATATGTGGTGTTCACTCTACAACCTCTTATAGACAAATCTTCAGACTATCGTGCTTATCGACAACAGCCTCTCAACACACATATTCCCATCTGGAGTTTGTTATTCTTAATTCATTTTGTGTGGCCAGCTATTAGCTTCTCCCCATTGACAATGTATCCTTAATCAGTCTCACTCCCACTCGGGCTCGGCGTAGAAATTTTGATACACTTCTCTCAAAAGAAATATATAATAATTTTTATTTATTTTTTCTTTAGTGTTTCGCAACAGGTTACAAAATTCTTTCTTCTTCCGGCGGATACAAAGACAATATGGAGATGTAGTTTTAAGACGTAGCGCTGTTACTCTTTCATTCATAAAAGTGCACGAATCTGTTCTATTCATTAATGCTCTCCGAACCAAGATGGAAACTCGAGCGGCAGCTCTTTCTCGTATGATACGCCGCTATAAAGTATCACATAATTCAGAAATTGGGTCGATCCCTGTAATTTCTCTTTTGTTTCAGAAATGGTAGCAATACCAAAGCTTGGTTTGCCTGATTCTTGTTCCAATTCATTTCTCTGTGTGCGAGAATTTTCAGATTCCTCGTTACTGTTTTTAACATTTCTGATACATGTGCTTTGCTCTTACTCCTTACTTTATTTCTTTCTTGGGCCGGCATGTAACGATCAGTCAGGCGTGAAATTTTCGTTCGAGTTTTAGCAATTTCAGTACGCCGTGGTGGCGTCGCGAATTCTGCGCAGGATAAGGACATTTGTGGGGCTGCCACCTTTGAACTACCATCCCAGCTGATAAAATTTCAGACTTGATCTGCGCTAGACAGATTGCCTTCTGTACGGCTTGAAGATCTGTACCCCCGCTGAGTATTTTTTCCCCGATAGTCACTACCAGCCGTATGCGGTGACCATTCCCTATTCGCCATACTGAGATACGCCTGATACAAGATTATCTAGCTCAACATTCTGGACTCATCTTCTTGCAAATAAAGTAGCAGTCGTAAGAGTAAAGGATCGAAGAGTCTACAAAAATAAGGTTCAAATGGCTCTGAGCACTATGGGATTTAACATCTGAGGTCATCAGTCCCCTAGAACTTATAACTAATCACACACATCCATGCCCGAGGCAGGATTCGAACCTGCGACCGTAGCAGTTGCGCTGTTCCAGACTGAAGCACCTAGAACCGCTCGGCCAAACCGGCTAGCAGTCTACGAAAGCTTGGATGTATCATCGAGTTACTTTTTAGTAAGAAGTGATACAGATTTTAAACAGATGGAAAAACTATGCATAAACAACCAAATAGACGTAAGAATTTAACACAGTATCAAATTAATACATCAAATCATTCAGAAGAGTGTTCCTGGAGCCAATTCGTAGCAATTCTGGACGGGTGGGGGTCGCATTGTCCTGCTGGAATAGACTAATGCGCAGTGGACATGAATGGATGTCGGTGATCAGACAGGATGCTTACGTAATTGTCACTTGGCAGAATTGTATCTAGACGTACCAGGGGTCCCATATCCCTCAAACTGCGCACGCCCCAAACCATTACAGAGCCTCCACCTGCTTGAACAGTGCCCTGCTGACATGCAGGATCCATGGATTCATGAGATAGTCTCCACACCCGTACAATTCCATCCGCTCGTCCGACCAGGCAACATGTTTTCAGTCATTAACATCCAAGCGAGGCGTAAAGCTTTGTGTCGTGCAGTCTTCAATGCCCACATCGATGTTGTTTCGTTGTTCGCAAGCTGACACATGTTGATGGCCCAGCATTGAAATCTACAGCAATTTACGGAAGGGTTGCGTTTCTGTAACGTTGAAAGATTCTCTTTAATCGTCGTTGGTCCCGTTCTTGCAGGATTTTTTTCCGGCCGCAAGGATGACAGAGATTTTATGTTTTACGGGATTCCTGATATTCACGGTACACTCATGCTATTGTCGTACCGGAGAAACCCACTTCATCGCTACCTCTGAGATGCTGTGCGGCATCGCTAGTGCGCCGACTATAGCACCACGTTCAAACGCACTTAAATCTTGATAACCTGCCATTGTAGCAGCAGTACCCGATCTAACAACTGCGCTGGACACTTATTGTCTTATATATGCGTTGCCGACCGCAGCTCCGTATTCTGCCTATTTAACTGTCAGTTTTTGAATACGTATGCCTATACCATTGTATTTGGCGCTTCAGTGTATATATAACGACCTTATTAGCAAACTAATAAAGAAGCTAAAGAGGCGTATTTAAAAACCCAGTCTCTACTTCGTAATTATAGAGAGAACTGTAAATCTAAACATGCTTTAGTAAAGAAAGAAATATAAAAAAAATTAAACTTGAAGTTGGAATCGATATTTGTTTGAAACAGAATATGATATTCATGCAATACAAAAAGCGTACAAAATTATGAAGTAGCCTACTAGAATAAAGAAGAACGAGATACTTTGCATCTAAATACAATATCAAAAACGAGTTGTTTAAATATTTATGGACAGATAATGAAGTAGAACCAGAAGTAAATACCATTACCAATGATTCTGTACATCTGATAACAACTGAAGTGCTGCTAAAATTGACCCAAAAAAGAAAAAAGTAGCCAGGCACTGGTAATATAAACATGAAGCTGATTAAATATTCGTTCGATCAACTGAAGCACAGACTGTTACATTTTAACAATGTTTGGTGGCTGAACGGACATGTGACAGACGATAAGAATGAAGTTTTCATATATCTGCTTACAAGGAAGGCGATAAACTACAATGCGTAAATTACCGAGAAATAAGTCTCTTAAATTACTGTAACCAACTTTATGCTAAAACTGTAAGCATTAGATTAATACCGATAGTGGAATCACATATGTTGGAGGAACAACATGGTTTTAGAAAAGGTAGATCAAATTCTCATTGTCTTTTCTTTTTCAGACAAGCGACTGAACGGAGAAGATAATTTATGTTTTCAATTTATTATTTTTTTATCGATTACGAAAAGGCATTTGATTGCGTTACACTCAAAATGCTAACGGAATGACTAAAGGAAATGAGGCTTTCAGCACAGTCTGATTACGGCGTTTCAGTTATTATACGAAAACAATAAAGTAAGAATCCGTGCCGGCCGGTGTGGCCGTGCGGTTCTAGGTGCGTCAGTCTGGAACCGCCAGACCGCAACGGTCGCAGGTTCGAATCCTGCCTCGGGCATGGATATGTGTGATGTCCTTAGGTTAGTTAGGTTTAAGTAGTTCTAAGTTCTAGGAGACTGATGAAATGGTTCAAATGGCTCTGAGCACTATGGGACTCAACTGCTGTGGTCATCAGTCCCCTAGAACTTAGAACTACTTAAACCTAACTAACCTAAGGACATCACACACATCCATGCCCGAGGCAGGATTTGAACCTGCGACCGTAGCGGTCGCGCGGTTCCGGACTGCGCGCCTAGAACCGCGAGACCACCGCGGCCGGCGGGGACTGATGACCTCAGCTGTTAAGTCCCATAGTGCTCGGAGCCATTTGAACCATTTTTAAGAATCCGTAGTGTAAGGAGTGGGGCAGAATCTGCCGACATCATTCAATGAGTAACCCAAAGCTGCCCACTGTCCCTGACCCTTTTCAGTGGGTGTACTGACGATACCATTCGTAAATAGTTAACTGTATTAAATGAAACATTGAGAAGAGATAATTTTTATTTCATGACGCTCCTATTTTCTGAAATCAGCTTTTAATAGGAACATATGAAGGAAGATAAGATTAGAACTGGAACATGTAATTTGAATTAAATTGCCGCTTACTACAGAAAGAGAATATCGACAGATAAAGCCCAGTTGCTGACATTTCAAGGATTGGAACCCACAAGAGACAAAATTTTTGAAGATGGACAAATAATAGAAGAAGTAGGGCGGTTTAAATATCTAGGACGCAATTTAAAAATTCACATGTTAGATGACGTAGAGCTAAAATTGGCCAGATTCAGACGTTTCTATGGAGTCGTACAACGCTTATAAAAACAGGCGCAAAGAATCATTAATTGAACATTACAGAGTTGTTAGTTACGGGGAATAGAAAGATTAGAGATAAAGCTCCTCCGCTTAGTAGCGAGATGTTCATTACTAGAGCTTAAAATATATATCGATATCAGATGGGAACTAAATATTGATCCCATTACAGCTATAACTGAAAAATGCAGACTGGACCAGAAAGTTATGTTTCATGTATGTTCGAGAATAGAACAACTCAAGCTGCAATACTATACAACCTAATATGAAAGAGAAAAGTTGGACGTCTCTTAAATAAATGACGTGATCAATTCTGAGACGGGGAATGCCAAAAGGTATAACACGATGATGATGTTTGTTGTCAGAAGTCAACCACAATTCTAGTACAAAGTAATATTTTCAAATACACACGCATGAGTCAGGAATCTAGACATAAAAATGATTGACCACCTAGCCACAAGTGTAAGGTAGTAAAATTAATTTCAAACAAAGTCATATCTTTTTTACAACTTCTTCCACGTCTTATTCAGTAGGTGCAGTTGAAGACTACCAGAGAAAAAGATATAAGTCTGTTTCAATAAATTTTACGCAAGAGCAGTTTAAAAAATTGAAACATAGTGGTTCGTACTCGGATATACAGTTCCTGAGTCTGAAACGATAAGTCACAAGGAAACTGAGAATATTCTTAAAGTAAAGATAAATGTGAGATCTACATTGAACTAACTACAAGTAAAGCAAAAAAACAAATAATTTTTATTGTTAGTAGGACATTTACCCCCTTATAGCCACCGGACTTTAAGCTGTCAATATTTCTGTGCTCAACCTCTTCTTCCATACAGCATGCATAGTTTAAGCTAATCAAGAGGAGCGTAAAACGATTTTCCCATACGGTGGACAAGATATGTGAATAAATAAACTGATCTCATTGTTTACCACAGAGGTAATCTCTACCATACAACCCTCTTGGAATGAACAAGATCTTGATCACTGCTGATTTTTAAAAACATGGTGTCAGATCTCAACAACTAAGCAACATTGAGGAACAGCAATGTTCACTGCGAACTTCCTCATAAGGCACGTAACTCGCATCCGTCATTTATTTACTCAAATTTCCAACCGAACTCATCCCTGAACTTGAAGGTAGGGTATATAACGTACTCACAGAAGAGTGTGAAGAAATATGTTGGCAGAGGAGACGCGAGTACTACAAGGTAGGGCAAATAAAGGTGGCCCGGACGAGTGGAACATTAACGTAGCAAGAAAAGATCTACAGTTACTTACAACATCATGCAGCAACTACCCATACAGCGGGCCAAACCATGGAGCACATTTATGCAGTCGACGCGCCTGACGGAGTTGTTAGCAAATGTCTGTCTGGTCGTGGCACCAACTGGACACCCAGGTCATCTGATCTGCCAGTGTGCGAATACCTCGTGTTGGGGAGCCCTTAGCTCTAAGGTGTATCTCTACAACCCTCATAGTCTTCAAGAACTGCAGCAGAACATTTCCGATTAGCTTGCAGAAATTCCAGCAATCCAGTTTCGATCCGCCTTCAATAACTTGCTGACCGAGGGCCAGAAGCGCCAAGAGATAAATGATGGTCAGTTTCAACATCCGTATAGTCAGGTTAGTACTGTATTGAGTTTCTTCTGCTGTGTTCCCTGAAGCGACTTAGGGAAATCACGGAAAACCTAAATGAGGATGGCCGGACGCGGGATTGAGCCGTCGTCCTCCCGAATGCGTAAATGACAATGCCTTCGTGTGTGTGGTATCGGGATCAGCACGTCAGCACATCTGAGGGTCTACGAAAGACGCAACACCAGTTTCTCCTTATTACTCCTCTAACGTCGCCTCAGAAAATATCATTTACTGCACCCTTGAGGTCTTTTTAACAGTTAGTAAACTGCGCATGTAATTAAGTGTATTTCGACAAACAGTTCTTTATACCATTCTGTAGCTTCCCAGACGATAATACTTTACCCATTTATTACTTAACACTGACCTAATAAACGCCATCATATAAACAGAGGAGTATGTTGCAATACCCGACCGTTAACTTCTAACAGCGAATGTGTAGTTGCGAACCGGCATTAACTTCAGTACGAAACATGGTTCTAGTTAGAGCGAATGTATCTGGAAAGCATACGATTCGATTAAGTCTTCATTTAATTGCGCACGAACTGCAACTTTGACCCACTTTAAAATGAAATGTGCTGTCGCTTCAGCGCGTTAGAAGTTACAATTTATTGTATTCTAATACTTGCAGAAGGAGGTATGTCATATGTCGTCTTGCCATTTGGATGCAATACTGCACTATTCTCTTCAGTTACTTACGAATTCTTTCAAACACCCCGGGATCATTTTGTTAATCTTCATAAGACTGTGCACACAGAGGAATGTGGCTAGGTCACATTGCAGTCTAAGTTACTGGCTCTGTTCGACCTATCCATCTTGGCTATAACGACGGGTAAGATATCGTCTTGCACCGGCAACAAAAAGTATTAGCGCCCCATGTTGCATGTATGACGATCCCAAACCATGATCCATGGGAGATGTTTGAGACCGATTCAGTGGCAACCTGTTAGAAAGGCTTACGTTTCATATATATCTGCGGATGGCGAGTGTATCCCATATCGGTTTCGACTGCGTCACAGAATGTAACTATATCTCAAAGAAAAGAAATTTAACTTTTGCGCGAGCTAAAAGCATATTTCATGCTGACGTCATTGGCAGTTCGTAATCACACATCTGTAATTCCACTGCGTTTGGCACGTTTCTATACTTAGGTTAAATGAAACGATTTTGCTCATCATCGTCTACATTTAGCCACATGAGTTATTACTACTAAATATAATGAAACATGAGTAACGTGTAAAATATTGAAGTATCTACTAAATACTTCGTAAGTTTATAATAGTCATGCTCTGTTAATGTGTTATGTTAGTCATCATTACTGTTTACTCACTCTATGGATTCATTTCAAGCCGGCCCCTGTGGCCGAGCGGTTCTAGGCGCTTCAGTCAGGAACCGCGCTGCTGCTGCGGTCGCAGGTTCGAATCCTGCGTCGGGCATGGATGTGTGTGGTGTCCTTAGGTTAGTTAGGTTTAAGTAGTTCTATGTCTAGGGGACTGATGACCTCAGATGTTAAGCCCCAAAGTACTTAGAACCATTTGAACAATTTTTTTTATTCCTTTCATTATTTCATGTAATCTAACTGCAAAAATGAAGAGTTAGTGAAAAAGTCTGCGACATATTATATTTTATTTTCAATACTGAATTCCATAGCCTTTGTATTCACACGGTGTTACGTTCTGCCTTCTGCATTTGGTGAAGTGTTTTCTGAGCGTGCAGAAATTTACCTTAAAGAGTGCCGTGAGCTGCGGTTGAGCTTCTCGTTCTTTTGTTGCTGATGATGCGTAGGATAATGGAAAAGTGAAAGAAGAGGCCTACAAGCATTCATTTTGAGTTATCGATTATTATTTCTAATTTGTTTGGTGATAACAGTTGTTGATATAACAGACTAGTACCGACTGTCCTTCGTTGATTAGTCATGTACAACACTATATCGAATAAAACTTCTTCGGTTTCTTTTGTCTGCAATGCTTACGCCGTTCCTGCAGTCTGAATATTGTCTCAAAAATATTAACTTTATCGATATTTTTGAAAGCGCTAAGCTCCCATTTGTCGTCACTCTTGACTCGCCCTTTCTACACCGGTCATTCTGTTCACATATTACTACTATATTTTCGCCGTTCTGGCTCGCGTTAGGCCGGCTGCGTCTTAATTTCCGTCGAACCGGTTGACGAAGTCCTCCACAGGAGTTAACAGAGACAAAATACATGCATTTTTCGCGTGATCGTGAGACGACCACAACATTCATCTGGAGAATTCATTTTGCTTACGGTACTATTGTACTCAAATAGATATATAAAGAGAGGTACTGAGTTCAGGTACGAAGTAAAAAAATTCATTACCATATAAAGAATTTAAATCATTTGTAGATTCATTGTAAAGTTAATAAACATAAACATGGTCAACAGCAGGCTGTAATACGACGTTCATTTAATCATGCGATTAGCTAATTTCGACTACGCGTCTGTAAAATCACTCTTAATTGCAAGTAAAAAATAGCCATATTCCGTCCTTGTATGAAAGGATCCACACTACAGTGACAGTTTTGACATCGTATTCCGAACTTTGCTCTATGTAAAACAACATGCTGTTACAAATGTGCTTGACGGTGACACTTGGTCGAAATTAGCTAATCACGGGATGAAATAACCTGCGTGTTACAGCCTCTTACGGACCAAATATGCGTTTATTAAGCATCTCGAGGCTGTGCATCACTACAAATACAAAATTTTAATGGTAAACGGCAGGTGATATCTGAAGTTTCGGAGGATATGGTCATCTTGCGATATCCGTCAATAATCTGGAAGAAGTGTATTTGTTGCCTGTATCGATGATGTGTTATCAAGCTGTGTTATTAAATTCTGTATTCTTTTTATGTACTTACTCAATTTTGTTCAGTTGTCAGGTATACCGCAGAAGTAACTTGGTGCTGGATATAAGCTTTGTCCTGGAAAACATAATTATCTACATTAAAACTAAAAACGGTTTTTCAAGGTACCAGGTTTTAACGTTAGCACCTCAGTACATTTCTTCCTTACTCAAATCTGTTGTTCATATTTCTTCCAAATTAGTAGCCTACAATCAAAGAGGAAAATCTGGGAATAATAACAATACTAATAAGGAGGTACAATCTCCTACATTGTTTAATGAACAAAGTAAGAGCATATGGACTATCAGACCAATTGTGTGATTGGATTGAAGAGTTTCTAGATAACAGAACGCAGCATGTCATTCTCAATGGAGAGAAGTCTTCGCAAGTAAGAGTGATTTCAGGTGTGCCGCAGGGGAGTGTCGTAGGACCGTTGCTATTCACAATATACATAAATGACCTTGTGGATCACATGAAAATTGTACTGAAATGCAGGAGGATCTGCAACGAATTGACGCATGGTGCAGGGAATGGCAATTGAATCTCAATGTAGACAAGTGTAATGTGCTGCAAATACATAGAAAGAAAGATCCTTTATCATTTAGCTACAATATAGCAGGTCAGCAACTGGAAGCAGTTAATTCCGTGAATTATCTGGGAGTAGGCATTAGGAGTGATTTAAAGTGGAATGATCATATAGAGTTGATCGTCGGTAAAGCGGATACCAGACTCAGATTCTTTGGAAGAATCCCAAGGTAATGCAATCGGAAAACAAAGGAAGTAGGTTACAGCCCACTGCTTGAATACTGCTCAGCAGTGTGGGATCCGTACCAGATAGGCTTGACAGAAGAAAAAAATGGTTCAAATGGCTCTGAGCACTATGGGACTCAACTGCTGTGGTCATCAGTCCCCTAGAACTTAGAACTACTTAAAACTAACTAACCTAAGGACAACACACACATCCATGCCCGAGGCAGGATTCGAACCTGCGGCCGTAGCAGCAGCGCGGCTCCGGACTGGAGCGCCTAGAACCGCACGGCCACCGGCGGCCGGTGGTTGACAGAAGAGATAGAGAAGATCCAACGGAGAGCAGTGCGCTTCGTTGCAGAATCATTTAGTAATCACGAAGCGTTACGGAGATGATAGATAAGCTCCAGTGGAAGACTCTGCAGGAGAGACGCTCAGTAGCTCGGCACCGGCTTTTATTGAAGTTTCGAGAACATACCTTCACCGAGGAGTCAAGCAGTATATTGCTCCCTCATACGTATATCTCGCGAAGAGACCATGAGGATAAAATCAGAGAGATTAGAGCGCACACAGATGCATACCGACAATCTTTCTTTCCACGAACAATACGAGACTGGAATAGAAGGGAGAACCGATAGAGGTACTCGTAGTACCCTCCGCCACACACAGTCAAGTGGCTTGTGGAGTATGGATGTAGATGTAGATGTAGATTTTCTATAATTTGCCGTTTCCAGAATGAGATTTTGACTCTGAAGCGGGGTCTACACCTATATAAAACTCCCTGGCAGATTAAAACTGTGTGCCGGACCAAGACTCGAACTCGGGACCTTTGCCTTTCGCGGGCAAGTGCTCTGCCATGGTAAATCCCCCAGGATGTGGCTAAGCCGAGGCTCCGCAATATTCCTTCCTCCACGAGTGCTACTTCTGCAAGGTTCGCAGAAGGGCTTCTGTGAATTTTGGAAGATAAGAGACGAGGTATTGGCAGAATTGAAACTGCGAGGAAGAGTCGTGTGTCGTGCTTGCGTAGATCGGATGGTAGATCATTTGCCCGCGATAAGCTACGGCTCCGAGTTCGAATTTCGGTCCGGCACATAGTTTTAATCTGCCAATTTGCCGTTAACCATAAAAATTAAGATTGATTTTTAACGAATCCATTGACGGAGTCCTTAATAGAGCCATTAGAGATACATATAATTATATACAGGGTGTTTCAAAAATAACCGGTATATTTGAAACGGCAATAAAAACTAAAAGAGCAGCGATAGAAATACACCGTTTGTTGCAATATGCTTGGGACAACAGTACATTTTCAGGCAGACAAACTTTGGAAATTACAGTAGCTACAATTTTCAACAACAGATGGCGCTGCGGTCTGGGAAACTCTATAGTACGATATTTTCCACATATCCACCATGCGTAGCAATAATATGGCGTAGTCTCTGAATGAAATTACCCGAAACCTTTGACAACGTGTCTGGCGGAATGGCTTCATATGCAGATGAGATGTACTGCTTCAGCTGTTCAATTGTTTCTGGATTCTGGCGGTACACCTGGTCTTTCAAGTGTCCCCACAGAAAGAAGTCACAGGGGTTCGCGTCTGGCGAATACGGAGGCCAATCCACGCCGCCTCCTGTATGTTTTGGATAGCCCAAAGCAATCACACGATCATCGAAATATTCATTCAGGAAATTAAAGACGTCGGCCGTGCGATGTGGCCGGGCACCATCTTGCATAAACCACGAGGTGTTCGCAGTGTCGTCTAAGGCAGTTTGTACCGCCACAAATTCACGAAGAATGTCCAGATAGCGTGATGCAGTAATCATTTCGGATCTGAAAAATGGGCCAATGATTCCTTTGGAAGAAATGGCGGCCCAGACCAGTACTTTTTGAGGATGCAGGGACGATGGGACTGCAACATGGGGCTTTTCGGTTCCCCATATGCGCCAGTTCTGTTTATTGACGAATCCGTCCAGGTAAAAATAACCTTCGTCAGTAAACCAAATGCTGCCCACATGCATATCGCCGTCATCAATCCTGTGCACTATATCGTTAGCGAATGTCTCTCGTGCAGCAATGGTAGCGGCGCTGAGGGGTTGCCGCATTTAAATTTTGTATGGATAGAGGTGTAAACTCTGGTGCATGAGACGATACGTGGACGTTGGCGTCATTTGGACCGCAGCTGCAACACGGCGAATGGAAACCCGAGGCCGCTGTTGGATCACCTACTGCACTAGCTGCGCGTTGCCCTCTGTGGTTGCCGTACGCGGTCGCCCTACCTTTCGAGCACGTTCATCCGTCACGTTCCCAGTCCGTTGAAATTTTTCAAACAGATCCTTTATTGTATCGCTTTTCGGTCCTTTGGTTACATTAAACCTCCGTTGAAAACTTCGTCTTGTTGCAACAACACTGTGTTCTAGGCGGTGGAATTCCAACACCAGAAAAATCCTCTGTTCTAAGGAATAAACCATGTTGTCTACAGCACACTTGCACATTGTGAACTGCACACGCTTACAGCAGAAAGACGACGTACAGAATGGCGCACCCACAGACTGCGTTGTCATCTATATCTTACACATCTGTTTGATATCCGACCTCTGTGCATCCTTAGCTCAGCATTGTAAACAATAAACATTTTTTAAAGATGGTTCTGTGTAAAAGTCTATAAATGATACGTATTGATATAATACAAGTTTTTTGTAAGTTTTGATTATTTTATACATAAAATATGTTTAATATCTCCAGTGACTTCCTCACTATGTTTCTAAGGAATGAAAGGTGTATCTATTCTTTCAGACAATTGACAAAAGAGACACCGTTCCCAAAGTTAACTCGAAAATCTTCGAAGAGTTCGAGTTTGTATGAATCCCATTTTTAGTTAATATGTTACTAAGATATACAGACTGTAATAATTGTCGCTCCTTACTGAGCAATACGTCTCTGTATCCGTAGAAATAAGTGCGTGCGAGCCGGAAATACGGAACAAATACTGACTTTATTGATGGTAACCTGCTGCCATGCGGAGTGACTTGCAAAGAATTTACGGAAGGTTTACTTCTTCTCTGTAACAAATTGCATAGCAGCGTCCTCGTTCCCTAAAAGTCGTTCGAATAAATCCATTTTATCTTTCACAGGACTCATAACCTTCTTTAGTTTTATCGAGCGGAGTAACAGAAGTTAAAGGACATCTCTCAGAAATACACTCCTGTACAAAACTTAACGACGAAAGGAACTTTGACATGATGTGTCACTGCCAAGTAAAACTGCTCGATGAAACTTGGACCATACATAGAAAAATCTGCTATAGTATATTGCAGACGGTACTGGAAGAAATACGCTATGAGACTAACAGAAATGACACTTTTAGTCTGAGACAGTAGTTACACTCAAGCATCCGAGGATCATGATGGTCCCCTGGACTTTGCAAACGGCGCAAATGCTTTTTAAAAGTGTGTGTGATCGCCACGGTTGGCAATACATGCTCTGCAACGTTCTCACGTGTTGGCAACAAGGCTTGTAAGCTGTTCTTGTAGTAGGGCGATTCACTCCTCCACCAGCGCTCTTGGTATCTATTCGATGGTCGCTGGTGCGGGTGGAAGTGCTGTAGCACGTCTCCCCAACGTATCCCACACGTGGTCAATGGTATTTAAGCTGGGGGAACGGATTGATCAATCCGTTCGCGGCATATTTTGTACCTACACTTTTATATGAGGTCGCACATTGTCATCCCTAAAGCTTAACTAAAGGCAAAATCCACGCCTGAAAAATTGCACATGCGGAAGGAGTGCAGTGGCACAATAACGCTGACAGACGAGGGTACCGGGTTCAGGGTTTTGGAAGGGAAGAAGGGAAACTGGGATTTAGTATCCCATGGAAAGCTCGTAGACCAGTAAATGTACCATGCTCAGGACTTCGGAGGGTCCCATTGACACTGGTCATTAGAGATGGATCACAATCTCTGTTTCAAAGATGGGTAAGAAAAATTCGGCAGTCTCCTTCCAAATAATCCATCCTAGCATTTGCCTGGAGCGATTTAGGAATATAAAGGAGAAAAATAAATGTGGATGGGCAGACGCGGGTTTGGACCTTAGTCCTCGCGAAACCCACATGTAACGCATGTTCTGCAACATTCTCAAAATCTGACTGTAAGACTGGTAAGGAGTTCTTATGATAGGGCATTCCATTCTCCCACCAACTTTGTTGGTAAATGGTGGATGGTCATTGGTGCATGCGGACGTGCACAGTCAGCATTCCGAATTATAAAGCCAATCAAGACATATATAGTTTATAGTATCACCGGCCATTTTTATAGTAACACTGTGTTACTTCCCCTGGTACGTCTCGCCAACGTACCCATCACTTGCTCGATGTGGTTAATGTCGGCGGAACTGTTAGGTCAGTCCACTCGCCGAATATCTCCCACCTGCGCGGTTCGCTTCAGCCACGCATACTCTTCCACAAAAATTAAGTGAGGGCTGAATTCCCTTCTGGAAAGACGTGCCAGGGGAAGGAACACAGTGTTACTATAACGATGGCAGGTGATGCTATAAACTATGTATGTCTTGATTGCCTTTATAATTCGGATCGCTGAGTGAACACGACCGCAGAGCCAAAGATACTGCCTCGGGCCTTTGGAAGGAAAGAAGGAAGGAAGGAACATTGCAGTTTAACATCCCATAGACAACATCATCAGAGACGGAACACAATGTCGATTTCGACGATGTGGAAGGAAATCGACCGCATCCTTTCTGAAGAAACATCGAGCCATTTGCCTGGAATGATTGACGAAAATCAAGTAAAACCTAAATCTAGATGGGTCAAAATATGGTTCAAATGGCTCTGAGCACTATGGGACTTAACTTCTGAGGCTATCAGCCCCTAGAACTTAGAACTACTCAAACCTAACTAACCTAAGGACACCACACACATCCATGCCTGAAGCAGGATTCGAACCTGCGACCGTAGCGGTCAAGCGGTTCCAGGCTGTAGCGCCTAAATCTAGATGACCGGACGCAAATTAGAACAGTGGTTTTCGCGAACGTGCAGCATACTAAGCAGTGCTACACTGAAAAGAGTCTAATGGCGCACACTTGAATGTGGCACCCGAATATGGTAATAATATTATAGACTAAAATGAGGCTCTGATACTATAAACTGTATATGTCTTGATTGGCTTTATAATGCGGATCGCTGACTGTGCACGACCGCAGAGCCATAGATACTGCCTCTGGTCTGAGTTTGTAGTGTTGGAGTAAGAGAGCGCTTGACGCACAGTTGTAGGTAGCTGTCTGTGAGCGAAAAGAGATGGAGAAGGCAGTTTCTGTGGTGTGCTCTGTGAGGCCACTTAGTGTTAGATTAATGTAGAAATTACAACAATATGTAAGTAGAATTCTTCTCACAAGCAACGTAAAAATGTTACATAATTATGAATTTTGTTAAGCCAGCGAGTTATTATAGATGAGCTGGCTGATATTTGTCAGCCGGCCGGGGTGGCCGAGCGGTTCTAGGCGCTACAGTCTGGAACTGCGCGACCGCTACGGTCGCAGGTTCGAATCCTGCCTCGGTCATGAATTTGTGTGATGTCCTTAGGTTAGTTAGCTTTAAGTAGTTCTAAGTTCTAGGGGACTGATGACCTCAGAAGTTAAGTCCCATAGTGGTCAGAGCCATTTTTTTAATAATTTTCAATTGTTGAGCAACCCCAGGAAGTATGTAACCCGATCTGATAAAAACGGGCTAATTACATGCTTAAATTTTGTTTTGTTTCTAAGATTTGTTAACAGAACTATATGTAAGTGGATGATGTGCATTTATGCGGGTTTAGTGAGGTTAGATAATGCTTGCTGTTTAAACCTCATTGTTCGTGAATCAGTTACTACATACGATGTATTTTTTCGACTAATGTATCATTAATTGTCAGGTGTTTTTTAGAAAACAAACTTAACTTGCGACATAATTTTGCTAAAAAAACTCAGTGTTAGTAATTCACCAGCATCAATACCGCCTCCCTGCACAGGTCTCATGTTTATGAAAAGAAGTTGGATTTTTCTGAAATATTTTCATTTATCAGCGAAAAGAATTTCACGTGCATTTCAAAAACTATGGCCAACATTGCACACTGCTGAGCCTGTAGCCCGATTACTCTGTTTTTTTTCCCATGGGTGACCAGAATATCCCCTTGATGTTTTGGTGGTAAGACAATTTAATTTATTTCTTGTTTGCACAGTTCATCCAAAGTAATATAAAAATATATGTAACGAGCTTAAGGATTTGGAGGCCCGTACACCCATGCAGCATTTTGTGTCTACATCCCCACCACCTGGACCAACAAAACGATCATGTTCGACATGCATGAACTACGTGTACCCACCTCCATCGTATGAGAGTACGCCCAGAATCATTGCTCCGACTGAATCTCATTTAATCCGAAAAGAGTACTAGAACGCACATCTCTTTGGCGCAGTCCCTACTCCCCTGGCACCACCGCAAGCAACTCGTTGATGTACAGGTATCAACGGATCACAACGTTCTGGTCGGTAAAGAGATCACCACCAGCGAGTCGCCGTGTTACTGTGGAGTGTGAGTTTGTGTGACTTACTGTCCGTTATATGTGGTTGCAAATGGATCCGTCGCGTAATATGGGTCCCTTTTTCTCTACTGCACATTGTAGCTGTTACCTGCTGCTGCAGCTGACCGTGTTCAACCACCTCCTCTCCTTCATGCATCAGCGTCCGCGGCTCGGAATGCTCCCCATGCATGTGACACAAATGTGAGCAGTACCAGAATCTTTGACCTGCGGCAGTGCCATCTAAAGGGCCAACCATAGCCCCATCTGGTTTCCCCCCACAAGCTAGACAAGTTTCGTTCTTTATAGTTTTTTCGTTTGATGCTTATTTCATGAGATATTTGGCCCGGTCACTATCAATGGACCACCCTGTATTTCAGAGCAGTGCACCAACGCACTACAGTGATAGTCCTATAGTTGGAGCTGTCTGCATTATTTTACATCATCTACGATGAAAACATTTTTGCCCATTCTCCTCTCTGTTCTTTAATTTTACGAAACCATAGTCTTTAAGCAAATACTTTTGGACGTAAGGGGTATTAAGCGGGCTATTAATTGTAGTGGACGGTCGCGTGCCACAAACGCGATAGCGCCACGGCTGTTTTACCGCTGCAGCAGTAAACTGAACGACGTCGGCCTGAGGCAGAGTAAATGAGACGCCGAGATTACGCCGGTGCTGCGGTGCCCTAGTCCCGCCTCCAGCTGCGAACAGCTGCGGCCGCCAGTATTTTTGGCGCACAGCAGCTGGAGCGTCTGATCATTGCTCGCTGCCTACAGCTGCCAAAAATACGTTAATAACCTGAGAGTGTCCCCATGGCCGCCCGAGCCAACGGACAGGCAGCGGGCAGGAGACCCGGTGTCTGACTTCGAGTAAGAGCCACAGGTCAAGAGCGAGTGCGACGCACAGATTGCCACAGTCACTTGCTAGCGTTGTCTTCTCAGTTGTAACTAAACGCCACTTAACAGTTCACAGCTCGTGAGTTTAATAGAAACAAATAAATTAGAGGAAGTTTAGAAAGTGTCTCAGTTTCGCTTTTGCTGATGTCAGCTCGGGCCTGAGGAAACCGCAATGTCGCTTGTATTTACACCATATCAATTCATGATTGATTTTAAATTGAGTGGGTTGTAATGGTACTTGAATTACGTAACTATTACGGCACCTCACCTCAACCTCTCGATACCAGCAATATTCTACTGTGTTTCTGTAAAATAGTTAACGTATTTCTGTGACAACATTCACATTTGATTTCATTAATCTAGAGGTACTTTGATACATCGATATGTTTATATTGCAATGATATTATTATTATGTGTATTCTTTCTTTTGTCACTATGATCTTTGACGTACTTGTAACTCTGATTTTTGGGCGCGTAAGCGGTTATTAGAGAGTCAAGTCTTGGTCGTCATGTTGAAAAGACGCAAATTGTAGTCAGTTTATGAAATGTGAACTTTAACAGTGAGGAAGATATTTTCAAGTATGTTTTATATTGTGAAGTGACGTTGCAAGAAAAGTAATAAAAAAGAAGTGTAACTTAAATTCGGAGTGCTGATTACTTTTTTTGCGTCACCATTGTGCTAACTTTAATCTTCAAGAATGGTTTATGAAACACATCTATAAAACTTTTGAATATCGCAACAATACACCTGGCCTCTTTGCATCCGAGCTTGGAATCATCACCACTTAGATTTTCGACGATTGAGCCATGAGTGCACAACGAGAGCACCGTGGGAAACACGAAAAGATTAGTGCCTAGTTTATCCATTATTTCATGAAATGACTTTATTAACTGTGCCCTAATGACAGCTGCCACATCATATAACTTTGTTGTTGCCCTGCCGGCCGAAGTGGCCGTGCGGTTCTAGGCGCTGCAGTCTGGATCTGCGAGACCGCTGCGGTCGCGGGTTCGAATCCTGCCTCGGGCATGGATGTGTGTGCTGTCCTTAGGTTAGTTAGGTTTAACTAGTTCTAAGTTCTAGGGGACTTTTGACCCCAGAAGTTGCGTCCCATAGTGCTCAGAGCCATTTTTGTTGTTGTTGCCCGAAAATGCAACACTACAAATTAAATTTTGACCATTATTGTGGTAGGGTTGTTAGAGGGTGAACACAGAAATAATCATTGGCATCTACTCAGCCCCATTCTACGAGAGCTGTTAGGTAACTAATGTGACACATTTTTCTGGAAGCAGGTATTTCTTTTTCCGGATTCGAATACACCATTTTGTTCACCACTCTTTTGGCTAAAAACCCAACACATCATCACAATCTCCGTTCAGTTTGACGGCATTACGGTAGCTTACGGGGAGGGCCTGTATGCTCACATTGTGCCACTCCACTGGGCAACGGCGGAGCCAACGTCTTGTTACATCAATAACCTCCACGTCATCCACGCACTGCTTCCCACAGAGTGCATCCTTCATTGTACCTTACAGATGGAAGAAGAAGTTGCAAGAGCCGGGCTGCAGGCTGGAAGAGGAAGAACAATTCAATAGAGGTTTGTGAGCTGCTCTAGAGGGCGCAGACTTGTGTCAGGCCTTGCGTTGTCTTGGAGAAGGAGTAATTCGTTTGCATTTTTGTGGCTACGAACACGATGAAAACGTTTCTTCAATGTCCTGTGGATTGCACAGTTCAGTTCAAAGTTATTCGTTGCACCAAAAGGGAGGACATCAGTCAGAATAATCCCTCCACAGTCCCAAGCGAGCGTCGCCGTGGTTTTGATCTTCTTCTTTGGGGGTGAGGTGGTGTGAGACCACTCTGTGGATTGCTGTTTTCTTCCTAGTTCTAAGTGATGAATCCATGTTTCATCGCCTGTGATGTTGCGCGACGAAGTACTCTCATTATCAGCCTCGTAACGGGCAAGCAAGTCTACACATGTAATTCTTCGTTCATCCTTAAGGGCTTTTGTTATGCGGAGAGGAACCCACCTGGCACACACCGGTGAGTATTCCAACGGTGGACGAGGGTGCCAGCACTAGCAGCAGACACATCCAGTTGTCATCCGTCTATCGCCTCGAACTTCCAGCATTTCAATAGCCACTGCTTTATGCAAGCGGGAAATCTAACAGGATTGCACGATTTCCTTTACTGCCAGCCGCGGTGGTCTCGCGGTTCTAGGCGCTCTGTCCGGAACCGCGCGACTGCTACGGTCGCAGGTTCGAATCCTGCCTCGGGCATGGGTGTGTGTGATGTCCTTAGGTTAGTTAGGTTTAAGTAGTTCTAAGTTCTAAGGGACTGATGACCTCAGACGTTAAGTCCAATAGTGCTCAGAGCCATTTTAATCAATTTTGTCCTCTAACCATTCCTGCTTATACATTTTGCTCTTTCTCATTTTTTAAACTTTGTATTCCCTTTCGGCTGCTTCATTTGCTACATTTTTAAATTTTCTCCTTTCATCAGTTAAATTCAGTATCTCTTGTGTTACCCAAGGATTCTACCTATTTAATCCCCTGCTATCTTCACTCTTTCATCTCTTAAAGCTACCCATTCACCTTCTACAGCTTTTCTTTTCCCTGTTGCTGTCATCTGTTGCCTAATGTTCCCTCTGAAACTCTCAGCAACCTCTGCTTCCTTCATCTTATCCACGTCCCATCTCCTTAATTTCCTACTTTTTTTGCAGTTTTCTCTTTAATCTACAGTGCATAACTAATAAATTGTGATCAGAGTGCACATCTGTCACGGAAATGTCTTACAATTAAAAATGTGGTTCCTAAATGTCTAAGCTTTGTATAATCAACCTGAAACATTCCAGTGTCTCCAGGCCTCTTCTTTCATTATTCTTAAGCCAACTGTTAGGGATTATTAAACTATGCTTTGTGCAAAATTTTAACAGGCGTCTCTCTCTTTCATTCCTTTCCTCCAGTCCACGTTCACCAACTATTTTCCATTTTCTTCCTTTTCCTAATATCGAATTCCGGGCCCCAAACTCAATTACATTTTCGTCTCCTTTTTAACTGTCTGAATAATTTCTTTTATGTCATCATACACTTCTTCAGTTTCTTGATCTGCGTAGCTAGTTGGCATATAAACCTGTACTACTGTGGTAGGCGTTGGCTTTGTGTCTATCTTGGCTACGATAATGCGTTCTTTATGCTGTTCATAGTAGCTTACGCGCATCCCTATTTTCATATTCATTATTAAAAGTACCCTTGCATTACCTCTATTTGACTTCATATTTATAACCCTGTGTTCACCTGACAAGAAGTCCTATTCCTCCCGTCACTGAGCCGCGCGGTTTAGCTTAGGGACCGATGACCGACAAATTTAGCCGTTTGATCCCATAGGAACTTACCACAAATTTTCAAATTTACCTGTCAGTGAACTTCACTAATTCCCTCACATCCAATTTCAACGCATCCATTTCTCTTTTTAAATTTTCTAACCTACCTGGCCGATTAGGGGATAGAACATTCCACGCCCCGATCTGTCGAACGCAGGTTTTGTTTCTTTTGGTGACGACATCTTCCTGAGTAGACCCCGCCCCGAGATCATGTAGACGTTTAAAAAGTCATAAGAACTGTACTTTTGCATTCCTTAAGAAAATGAACAGACTTTTATGGCCAGTTATTACCAGCACAAAAAAAGTTACTCGCAGCTAGAATGTGTAATTTTATCAAACCATAGAGAGTGTGAAAGTATGTGGTAAAGTGTAAAGCATCAGATTTTGTATCATCTTAGGATAATGAGTAACCTTGAAATTAGTAAGTTTATTTATCTCAATATGTTAACACCTAGTAAAGGAAACTACCAGTACACTTTTGTTGAGGAAGAACAGGATTATAAATAGAACTTAACGTGACACGCAAGCTAAAGATAACTGAATATAAGAATTACTTCACAGTTAATCCTGAATCTCGGACTTTATACAGAAAAGATTTCATTAGTTCTATTGAAGGGTCATTTTATACTACGATATCTCAGATCATTTTAACTTTTACACTTTCATACACGACAGATAATTTAACAGTGTTTATTACAAACTACAGTCAGGATATACTACGGAATAATGACCCACCAGTTAAGTTATTATTCACATTGGTTGACTTCCTTTTAGTTTCACGTAGTGTTGCACATAACCATTACTCTTAACAACAAAGACACTTTCGGGAGCAAATAAATAACCTATTAAGTAGTTATAATTATTCCTGACATGCTAACATAAAGATGTATATATTTGTACCCGTTATTTTGTGAGCGTGAATGAAGGTATGTAAGTGTGTCACTGCCTGTCTCAGACGAAACTGTTTTTATAGGTATATTCACTCAGCACTGAAACATCCTGTGTTAAATTCTTCATTTGTGTGGCCATATTGTCCATATTGCTTTACAATTACGGAACATATTTTCATTCTGTCATTGCAACTACAAGAAATAACTCTTCATTAGTTCACCAGACGCGTTTCCCTTTATTGAAGTAATGCATCATCAGTGGTCTGTAATGAAAGATATTTACAATTTGATTTTTTTAAGATCGATAAACAGTACATTAACAATATGTTGCATTTTACTTAATGTAATTTCTGGTTCTGTGGGCGAGAAACTAAGCAAAACTCACGATAAGTAAAAAGCAATATATTTTGAACGAACTGTTTTTCATCCTTAAAAACAAATGAAAGTGTAAAATCTTTCATTACAGACCACTGATGATACTTTACCTCAACAAAGCGAAATGCGACTGGTGGAAAAGAAACACGTTGTTTCTTGTAGTTGAACGAAAATACCTTCAGGATCTTGTGCTAAGTTGTTTGAAATTAAAGGGGTACGGAACTTCCAGATAAATCTAGTTAGGAGTGGCCCGTTGTGACCTCGCTGCACATTGATTATGTGTGACATTAAGCTGAACTATATTAGTGCATTGTAGACGGTGAGGTAATAGTATTGTGTTTTCTTAGTGCGTTACAGTAGGACATATTCTGGCTTTCACTTAGTGCGTTATAGTAGTACGTATGCTGGCTTTCATCGAAGCGCTTGAAAGCTATAATTTTTTTTGAAATCGTATTAACTAAATTAAGGTGGTTTATAACAAACGATCATCATCAGGTAACATAAAGTTGTATACCTCAGCCTTTATGGTACTGTTCTTACTGCAGTGTCAGAATACGTAGTAAAATTGTTGTGCGGACCTGAAATGCCTCAACGGCTGTATGTATTAGAACAAATAACCTTGATGTATCGGCCTCTCACATCTCGCTTGACTAATGCCCCCATATACTGAACAGGAAGAAAATCGCCTTAGGTAGTGAGTGCACCTCTGCCATTATGTCTGTGGAGCGTTCTTTAAGCTATTCTCACCGAGCGATTTCACATAGTGTGTAGTGAGTAGGAATTATAACTTCCAACGTACCATATTTTGAACAAAAGCTTCAGTAATTACAGTGGAGAAATAGAGAAACGTCAGTACTGGGTTACTATCGATACAATGGCGTAAAGTAACATCGATGAACTTATTGAGCTGCACTGTAATGATGATAGGGTAATCTTAATGTCACTGTAAGGATATATTAATGATGACACTGAAAAACAGTGGTTGCGTTAACTCGGTGGTAGCATTAACAAATGTTTATATCCAGCAGCAGTGTACAGTGCGACAGCCGTCTTCTAAAACACCCAGCAACCATACCTCCGCAGGTGGTAGCGGAATGCTCTGATACTCCTATCAGTTCAGTGCCCTGGGTCGTGAGCTGTTGCTGCTGGAGTGCCGTGTGGCATGCAAGAGGCCTTGTCCGTTGAGGGCCACCGCAGTTTGGCCAGCTATACACCCACGTGATTGTTAATGGTCCCCATATTCAGCACTTGGGTGAGATAGCTGATACTAGACGGTTGATGCTGAGAGGTAGTGGCCCCCTTCATCCTCTAGGGCAGTGGACGATGACGTCTACGTTGCTAGGAAGCAGCGATGGCGGGCCTCCCGCAACCGGACTATAGACAACTTGAAGCCCATTGGCCTCAGTACCTCAGAGAGCGGAGAATGTCCGCTCACGGGTTTCTCGCATCGGTGAATTTTCCAAGTCCAGCAGCTGTCACACCACGAGTGTGGTGCACCTCGGGCCGCTTCTACACAAGCTGATCAGTGGGCAGGTAGTCAGCAGATCTTCATCACCAAAGTGTTATTCGCAGCTTAACTGAAAGTCAACAGGCCGTCATTCCCTCCAGTTGCAACTGTAGACAGAATGGCGGCATCATTGGTATCCCTGAGCCTCTATGCTCGATTATTTATTCACTTATTGCTACAATTCTGACGTAGTCTTACCAAGGGAATGGGGAGGACGAAAGGATATGTTCCACATTAGTTGCCCCGTCAGCTTTTCTTGGCTTGCGCCAGGGCTCCGCAACAAACACTGGTTGCTAGCCGCGGTCACACTTGCAATGTGGAGTTTTTGTAGAACAGAAGGTCCCCAAGTTACACGATGTTACTTCACTCTTGGTCACGCTGTGATGCAGCACTAGTTGCTTCATGCTCTCCGCCCGTGGGCGGCGTCACAAAACCGTGCGGCCTACTTGATTAGCACATCTGGCTGAGCTAGTTTCTTTTTTGTTTGTTTATCGTATGGCAATACGAGAAAGAAACAATCACTAATATAACAAACGTTAATAATTTCAAACAAACATCACTAATATAACAAAGCTTAAGGATTACAAACAAACATCAAGTCTATTAATATAATCTATCGACTCAGGAGTTGCGAGCAGGAAGTCGTCGGGGCTCCCATTAGAGGCTCTTCTGGAACACTCTTCACCAATGTGGATGATTGTCTGATTTTCTCCGCAGTCACACTGAGGGGATGGTATTTTATCCCATTTATACAGGTAGTAAGCACATCTGCCATGACGAGTTCGAATCCTATTTAGAGTGGACCACGTTTTGAATGGTAGGTCAAAACCAGGTGGATTTTGTGTGATGCAAGGCATGTTATGATTTTGCCATGCGTTCCATTTTTCAGACCATTAATTGCCTTGACGCGACCTGAATAAAACTTTAAAATTTTTTTACAATTCCCGAGCCGAATTTTTTCGGGATGTAGCAGCAGAAAGCATTCACATTTTATCTGATGCAATACTCTTCTCGCCTCACACACAGCACAGAATAGGCACACCGTTGAATCTCGAACTGCAATCATAAAACTGGCTGTTTAACTTTTCGCGCTTTCCCCGTTCTATGGATGTACAAAATGTTATCCTAATCAGGTGAGGTTCTACATGTTGCTTGGCAGTCTCACCTTCTTTCAAATGATTCTACGCAGTTTTACCAGGTTTAGCTGAAATTTTTAAAAAGACAAATGATATACAAATGAGAAATGACTGTTCTCTGTCGGTGTGTCATTAGTGTAGTTTCCACCTCACTGTCATGACATTCGTCAGCTTTGAGGGTTAGTTTGGCACTACTACTGTGTTCCTAAACAGCAGTGAATTCGTGTAAGCAAGTGACTAATATTTTCTCCAGTGAGCTTAGAACGCACATAGAAGCTGGTAACAGGTCAGAACATCACGAAAACGGAGAAAAAAGACTGTTTAATTAGATTACTGACGGAAAAATAGACAAGGTACAGTGCAAATTTGTTCTGAAGACGTTGCGAAGTTAACAGGTCGTTACCCGATGACTTAAAATTAATCGCTTCGTAAATGTGGCTTTCTGCAGTAAAAGAATTAAGCAGTCAGTCTATATGTCACTATTATGTGACAAACATTGAGTTATATGGCAGATGTTCTCTCTCATGGATGCGCGACTTACAGTCTCTTGAAATGTCGATGATTATTTAGTGAGACATTTATTTTCTGATGCGAGGTTCATGGTGATATCATTGGGTTAGTGCTGTTTCAGTTTTCTCGGCATCTTGTATAAATTTCCTTACCGATCGCGATTCCTTTCTCATTCCCCAGCATTGCCGACCCCAGTCGACAAGGGCGGATTTTAAGAGAGTAGTGCAACGTGCGCAATAACGTTCCAGAAATCCATTGGTTTATAGCAAGCCAACATACCCAGCAGTGAGTGTAGTATTGCCACATAGTTGACGTATCATTTATACATGCTCCAATTTTGTGATTGACTTGCCACTTGTAATGCCACTTCCTTGGACGAGAAATAAAAATCAAAAATTAACTCCCAATACCCCAAATATTTCCCTCCAAGTCCCAAATTCCCAGAAAAGTGAATAAGCGAACGAAGTTCCATTTATCACTATTATTAGGACAATAACATGTAATTAAATCAGGATCTAAGACTTGACAATTTAGCAGTCTACGAAAGAAAGATTAAATTTCAGTAAAATTAAAATCAAAATCATAATAAATCGCAAAATTAGCATAAATGTTAATACTCCGTGTGAGTACTCTTTGGGAATGGTGAGTAATGGGTAAGTACAATTCAATGCATTGTCACTATGTTACGAGAGTGAGCCGAAGCAGGTCATATATTTGAATGCTCGTACATGTAGGCGCGCTTAGATTGTTTTTGAGATTGAATGATTGCGATCTATTATGACGCAGTAATACGATCTTCTGACTTCAAATATCACGGCATTAGAATTCGAACGGAGGACTTTGACCTACTAGAATAAAGTGAACTTTTAACTAGATAATGGAACTAAACATTACTTAGCCATTGATTTAGGCAACGAACACTGATAGACAATTTTCATTCATAATAGCCAGTGGTTTACTGAACTTCAGTGATAGGTCCGAAGCATATAATTTAAATCCCTCCAACACTGGGGAAGTTTTCTTCTCAAGGCTCGGTTAGGAAGTGACTGATATTGTGCAATAAAACACCCTCTCGTGCCTAGTCGTGCATTTGTGATTCAATATTATATCAAATTATTGACATGAAACTCCTGAGTAATAATTACGCTCAGTGATAATAGTTGAATGTAGCGCTCGGCGCTTGTGTAGAATCTTTGACTCAAATAACAGCCCACTTTTACGATTTCTTAGATACTTGAAATTACGACCAGCTTGTAGGGAATTTGTTGTGGATGTGACTGTATTGGTTTTATTATTAATTTTTCATCATTAATCAGTTAAACATCGATTACAAACGATTAATTACGATTCTTGGTGAAATAAATATCTCACGCGCGTCAAACATTTCGGTTCAGCACTGTTATTTTGTGTAACGTCGTCTTCGTAACTTGATAACGATCTCAACACTCTACCGACTGTCGCGGAGTTTTAGCTGGGGCCAAGTACAAATCAAACCAAATCATCAAGAAGAAGAGGCGTTATACATTGTTTTACATCATTATCATCATCACTATCGTCACCTCCTTCTTCTTCTTCTTCTTGTTTGCATGTTAGGCTTGGCCTATTTTGCCTGCTTAAATGGCTTAGTGTAAGGCCTTCCAACTGATTTGGGGTCTTCCTGCGTTTCTTCGGCGTTTTGGTTAGCATTTATATAGCACTTTTCATCGTCTGCCATCCTCCACCCTAAGGATATGCAGTTTCTGTTTACGTCTGTATTCCATTGTCTTCATTTAGAGACATTAATTAGCTATACTGCTACTCTCATTTCTGAATTTCGCTTTCGTTATTTTGTGCGCTGACATATGTCTAACAAATATCATTTTCATGCCATTCATTTTTAGCACATACATTAAAAAAAAGCGGTTTCGTCGGAGGGACAATTTCAAGTAAAATTTCGGGAATATCCCCCTCCTTAGGTTCCTTAGGTATCAATCATGATGTTAAAGGTCTCTCTTTTATGTTGAAGAATCAATTTCGTCTTCAGGTAAAATTGCATCGTAAGTATTCAAAAGTAGCTGGTTGTTGTACTATTTTTCCCATAACATGTCATTACTTTATCTGTAGTCCATTTTTGATGTTATTTCAATACGTCCGCATATAGGAATTTACAGAACGTCCTGCAAAGAAATTGTTAATGTTTACAGCGCTCGATATAACTATTCTGAATGCTTTACAAACTTATGTATGGAATACAGGTATTAAATTCGCGAATAGGTACAGCTCTTTGTTAAGGTATGCTTTCGCAGTCCTACTTCCTGTTAAATTTTCCCGTGACTGCTTTAAGGTATTAAAATAACAACAGAGATTCCAGGTAGACACCCATGAAGTATTCCATCACGTTCACGAAATTCGGATTCTTACATTATTTCACATCATGAAACAATCAACAATTTGGAAGTATTTTGGGAAACTGTAGTCGCTTTTAGGAGCCAAAATCAGCCACTGTTGCCATCGTTATCACTTTTTTCATAAATTACTTTGCGGGACAACAGTTCCTTCCGTCGTTTGTGTCCAGTTGCTCTAATTATCTTTACCCTGTAACAATGACTTACATGTTGAAAGAAGTACCCAACTGAAGACTCAAGTTTGAGGGAGCCACAGATATCCAGCACTTGAACAAAGTTCCGGGCAGAGTTGTTATCTGGAGCGGGATAGCCGCTGGCAGACTTCCACTAACAGCTCTTCAAGTGACAATGGGAACCAATCCCCACGACCTGGAGATTAGATTTCGGTCGTAAAGGCACAGGCGGGGTTAGCTTGAGGAGAACTCGTGTACTGCCAGGGACTAGATTATACAGTTTTAATTCCCAGTGGAAAGGCAAATGTGAAATGCCGCCAAGTTTTACAGAAGAAGCTTATGAGACCCTTCCATATATTTTAAGGCGTGCATATGATGGTAAATCCATCCCGTTTCCGTCTTATCTGTTATCCACACTAGAGATGCGATGAATTTCAGCTACTACGCATGTATTCCTGGAGTGGCTCTTACAGACGTAGCACAAACAAAGTAAGGCGAAATTCCAACAAATTGCTTTCCTAGCTTATCCAGACCTGATAACGGTAGTGTAATTACGAAATTGTGACTGCAGTAATTCAGCATGAGAGTTATATTCCGCATTCTGAGTTTGTGCTGCTACCCATCGTACGGAGTGCGGCGGAGAACACGCACTGTACAAGAATCTTTGCCCTCCTCTTTCCATTTAATCGGGAAATTGTGTGTGGGTTGAATGATGTTCTACACGTCTCTGTATTAGTCGAAATTTGTCTAATTGCAACGTCGCTCAAATTAATGTGTTTCTCTAATTGGATCGTGGTTTCTGAATCGTGAGGGCACATCTCTGCGTACCGCAACGCGTTTCTAGTATCGCACCTCCACATTACCTGTTGAACATCTCGAGCATATTACATGTAAAATTGTAAATCGCGCAGCTCTTTCTTGAAACGTCTTCCTCCCTCCAATTACATAACCCCTCCCACTAGCCTCTCCTTCTTTCTCTCTCTCTTTCTGTCTCACACACACACACACACACACACACACACACACACACACACACACACACACACACATTTTCAACTTACCGATCGCAGACCAGTGAATCTATCTATAGTTGGTCAAGTAACTACACTTATGTTCAGAAAAAAACGGAACATTGCATGGAGGCTTCATTATTATTAAATTTGAAAATAATTTTTAATTTTGGTAGCTGTATGTCCGATTACGCTGTGTCTCGTTAACGGTTGGCCCTGACTAGTATTATTACGCAATCTGACTGCATAGAACAACAACAAAGAATGAAATGAAAATTTTCGTTAGCACAATTAATTAATTAAGTCCCCAGCAACTATAAAACCTACGAAACCAAAGCACAAGTGTAATTGTTCTGTGTGTGGGAGTGTGACTCAACATACACATCTGGCACGGTTCTTCTTCAACAAGACAAGAAATTTTAAATACCATTTATACTGAAGCAACTAAAAAATAGAAATACTATACTTGCGTAAGGAAAGCAGAATTACACTCTAATACAAGAACACAAGCCAAATGCTTTGTTGACTGAACCTGTAATGGTGCATTATTTAAGACATTGAGATAATAAAAAGAAAAGGAAAAATTTTTTCTTTTACCTTCATGTATTGACGAAAATCACTCTAATCATTACAATATATCTCCACACCGACTCGCTACTACCACATCTCAACAAGAACTGACTACTGCCACATCTCGACAAGCACTCTTCACTACGACATCTCAGCACAGATTACCACGAGTTCTCCCCAAGCACTCTCAACTACGAGTTCTCCCCAAGCACTCTCTACTACGGGTTCTCCCCAAGCACTGCCTGTGGAGGCGGCTGAATAATACTCTTTGGCGCAATCTCTGGCCCAGTGGCTCAGTGTAGCCACCTTTCATATGCCCCTCCTCCACGGGCCAGAATTTGATGGTATTTTTGCCAGCATTGGTGGTGAAAATACCACCAAATTCGTCCACAAAAATACAGACAAAAATAAAAGATAATATTAATACGTAACTATCACATAATTAGATAAAATTTTGGCTTTGCACTGACCTTTCAATAACGTAATATATAAAATACAGTAGGCAATACAAATTCTTTCATACATGTGACATTACATAATAGTTTACACAATACACAAAAAATCAGTTTATACAAATGTTCACATAAAATGCTTTCAATGATTAGTTCCAGCAGTAGCACCCAGCAATGGTCAACAGGTGCAAATACCAACAAGTGACATAATTTTAGTAGAAGCAGTCGATCAGTGGCACCCAGTAATGTTGAACAGGTGCAGACACCAACAAGTGACATCATTCAGCAGAAGCAGTTCCATCTGTGGCACCCAGCAATGTTGAACAGGTGCAGAAACCAACAAGTGACATTATTTCAGTAGAAGCAGTTCCATCTTTAGCAACCATCACAGTTGAGTAGGTACACACAGCAACAAGTCACATTATTTCAGTAAAAAACAGTCCATCAGTGACACCCAGTAATGTTGAGCAGGTACACACACCAACAAGTGACATTATTTCAGTATAAGCAGTTCAATTAGTGGCACCCAGCAATGTTGAACAGGTGCACACAGCAACAGTGACATTATTTCAGTAGAAGCAATCCATCAGTGGCACCCAGCAATGTTGAGTAGGTGCAGACAGCAAGAAGTAACATCATTTCAGTAGAAGCAGTTCCATCTGTGGCACCCAGCAATGTTGAAGAGGTACACACAGCAAGAAGTCACATTTCTCAGCAGAAGCGGCTCATCAGTGGCACCCAGCAAAGATGAGCAGGTCCAGAGAGCAGTCCATAATATTCCCTATCACTGATCACACTGTTCATCAGAGTTTATAAGCAGAAATTAAACATGTCCTAGTGGCACCAATCATGTAGAAAAAGTACAAGTAACAGTCCATAATATTCACTATCTTAATCACACAGTTCATCAGCAGAAATTAATCATTTCTAAGTGGCACCCACTACGTTGAAGAAGTGCAGGTAACAGTTCATAATATTCACCATCACTAATCAGACAGTTCAAGCATGAACAATAGTTTGAATCCACATACAAATGCTTTTACACTAAACATACAAATCATAACAAACACACAAATGATATCAGATAAATGTCATATTGACTATTACAAATACTCAAATATCAGTAAACCTATAATATTTATGGGTGTCAGTGCAAGCCACTACAAACAAATAAAATAATATTTAGGAGATAGGTGGGTAGAATTAGGAAAGGAAAACACACAAAACACACTCACTCATCTTTCATCCACATTAAGTACTATTGTGTAATTGAATAGTGTTAACTGTGTAAATGCAATTCTGTCAAAATTTGATGTTCATCTTGTGTATCAAGTAGTAGTGGCGGCAATGTATAACAGTCAATAATAGTTAAGTCAACATCATAGTCATCATGTCAAGACCAATGTTTGCCAAGCCAGATCAAAATGTACGGTTGCTGAACAACTGTCAGTGAGCCAAGATATGCAATTACTTCCTGTATCCAAAAAAAAGTATATACTGCTTAGTGATTTAACAAAGTGTGTGTATAGACTATCTTCCTTCTACTTTAGTGTTCTAGTCTGCTATCTTCATCCTCCTTGTTCCATATAGACCAACAAAAAAAAATATGCACCTCACTTACTTTACCTCTTATCCACCAAAACTCCAATAATCATCAGCATCACATAATCTCAATACTTCAATAATACCTCTTACGTCGATACATATAAACCTTATCATTAATAGCATTTACCTTACCTCTTGTCCACCAAAACTCCAATAATCATCAACTTCACATAATCTCAATAATACCTCAATAATACCTCTTCAATACGTCGATACATATAAACCTTATTACCAATATCATTTCACTTCCATAACAACTCTTTCCTCTAGTCAGTCTCCTCGAACAAGTGCAGATAAAATCCTAATGCAAACCTCATCATCCCATACAATCCGAAGACACACTGTCAACACACAATCTCTGTGTAATCCATCTGACCCAAATCTTCTATTCATTATGAATTATAAACAAAGAAATGCATACATGACCTCTAACAGTCTTTAGTTCGAATAACTCTCAGTAATTAAGTACGATTACGGAGTGTGAATGATCATAATATTTCACAGTGTGTACACCACTTCAAGAATTATGGCAAACAGAAGCAAACATGTGGAGTATTTCTTGTGTCAAGTGTCACTTCCTATTTCAATTGCTCACGAAAAATGCAGTGTAATAACTGTTAATGGTCTAAACCTAGTTTTGGTATGTCATGTCGTTAGCTTCCTTCCTATTAGCATAAATTTATACAGCTTCCATAAAACCTCCAGCTCATGTGACTTCAATGAAGTTTCTTGCACCAATGTCGTTCGTAGAATTACAGCAGTTCATTTTCTTATCTTAAAATATAAGGCACTGAGCGTAAGCAAAACATGCAATAGCGAGTAAATATACCAGTAGAGAACAGAATGTCAACAAGTGGATGCAGCACAATTCTTACAACGAGGCTCTGCCAAGCGAACAATCTTTAATTAATACAATAATGTGACCTACACTCTATGTTCATTCACAGTATACCAGCATTTCTATATACCAAATTAAAGAGTAGTTATGACAACAAAGCAGAAATGTGTAAATATGCAAACCATAAGCAAGGGAGCAAATATGTTATCTAACATAATAAACAGGTCATTAGCATCATATCAGCATAAGCAAATAAATGTTCATATGTAATCTTAATAAGTAAACATGAAGGCGCAAGCAGATAAATCACAAAGTATAACTTACATACATAATCACAGTCAGCACAATTAATCAGGTTACAATTATAATTTAAATAAATAAGCACAGCAGGCACATAATAGAAAAATATGACATTAGTGAAAAAGCAGCGCAGCCAAGCGATGCATAATATACACAAATTACAACCCTATTCAATCATCAATCATTGTCAAAATCAGTTAATGTACGCAAGCACGTCGCTTCACAAGTAAATTCATAGAACATGAAATTAGCACAAAGTATGAATCACGTAATCGCGAGCAGCAAATTACGTCTAAAGTACGTACCTAAGTGGAAATATGTTACCTGAAAAATGAACTCAATTAATAGTTACCTTTTTTAGTTTATTAGTTTCTTCTTCGAAATTACATTCTTCCTGAAATTTTCTCGATAGCAAGTCCTCTTAACGTCGGAGACACGCACAGAATTTACCTGAAGTTCTTAAATATTTTATACAGCCGTATCCTGAAAAATACTGAACGTTAATAACATAATTCATCAAGTCACTATAGCTTTATACTGAATTTAATCGGAGAAATTAGACTGTGTATTTCTTTACGGCTGTCAGTGCATTCGCACTGAGCGCTCGATCAGCTGTAGGCGCGTGACGTAGGAAGCAATTGTTTGCCGTCAACGACTGCCTTGTGCGGCGCGCAGACTTGACTGTTGCTTTGAGTATATGCCGTCGCCAAAACACAGCGCGGTATCCTTGTATTCTCTGCATGTTTACGTAAACTGTTGGTTTCTCGAAAGTATGTCATTCCACAAAAATTTTAACGTTTGATATATGATGTATTCCCTTAGAGCGTCGCGATTTAAGAGTTTCTACTTCAACAGTGTTTTCATGAATGAATTTGCGAATTCTATATGGACCGTTATAAAGCAGAAAAAATTTGCAACACAAGCCCTTTCCTTTGTGAGACAAAGGATGAGACTTAATTAATACCTTTTGGCCAACTGAAAAAGTTTTTAAACGACCAGGACGTTTTGCTGATTTCTCTCTTTTAGCAGCTGCAGATTCAGTATTTCGTAGAGCCAGGTTGACAACTTCAGAATGCCGCAGTTTCCGTGAAGGCGGTAACGGAACGATTTCAGAAATGCGATTTGTCGGTGCTTTGCTTTTTAATATCAGAATAGGCGGTATAGAAGTTGAATCATTAGGAAGTTCATTCAGAATGTTTTGAAAAATATGAAGATACTGATCCCACGTTCTGTGATTCTGATGACAATAAAGACGACACAATTTATTGATTTCCTTAATCCATCTCTCTGAAGCGTTAGATTGAGAGTGAAAAAGTGAAATGAAAATTGGTTTAATTTTACGACGCCGTAGAGTACGAAGCCAAATTTTAGAACGAAACTGTGATCCATTATCTGATATAACCTTATCAACATGACCCACTTCTTTAAGAAAATGTTTGATGAAAGCGTTAGATACTGAACGAGCTGTTGTTTTGCGTAAAGGTGTAAAACACACATATTTTGATGTCAACTCCACTGCTACAAAAATGTACGCAAAACCATTAGTAGAACGAACCACTGGACCGAATCAACCGACTGCAGCCATCTCCTTTAATTTCGCTGGAATGATAGGAAACAACGGTGCTCTGTGAGAAATTGTTGGCGGCTTAGCCTTTTGACATAATTTGCATTTGGCCAGAACAGATCGAATACGTTTTTCCATATTACTGAAGTAGGAATTTTCTCGTAATTTATGAAAGCATTTTCTGGGACCAAAGTGTGCATAACTGAAATGCGTATACCAAATCAGCATATTTACCCACTCATCAGGAATACAAACTAACCAAACAGAGTTGTCGACCGATTTTCGTTTAAAAAGAATGTCATTGCGAACTGAATAGCATCTAGTTTCTCTGGATCAGGAAGAATACCTTCTGTAGAAATAATGTGACCGAGAAATTTCACCTGAGAACGACCAAATTCAGATTTTTCTAAGTTCACTGTAATGCTAACTCTTGCAAAAATACGTAATGATGAATCCAAAATTTTGTTGTGCTCACTCCAAGAACGTTTAACAATAAGAATATCGTCAACATATGAAGTAATATTGTTACGAAGATAAACAGGTAAAATTTCGTTTAAACTAGGAATGAATGCTGCTGAAGGTACAGTAAGTCGAAACTGTAATTTTCGAAATCTCTTTTGGGTAAAATCGTCATATCCGGTTAATCTTTTACCTACTGTCTAGATAGATTGATAGTCGAAGAGTTGTTTTGACAGATGCAAAGAATAGTAAAAGAATAGGCAGCGGTGCAGAAAACTAAAAGGGAAATAGCACCACTACAGCTCGGGGCCCTATGCACGCTACGGCACATATTCACTTAGTGTAGTGAATCCCCTGAGGACTTTAATAGCCGTACATAATTTCCAGTTTGTGACTTAGTGGCAAATTTGGCGGAAGTGCGTACGTAAATTGATCTAACCATGAACATGGATGTATCTCATTCTTAGAATTACGAAAAATCTTAAATTTCCGAACAGTCAAAAAGTGTTTATAGTCAAAGTTTTCGCCTCGTGGCGACAAAGACCTACCGCGTCTGTCTCAGTCACAATGACGATTATTGTTAAATTCACGCGCCTGGCGCTCTCTTGTTGCATCCCGTAAATGAAACAAATTATTTTCTTCAAACCCCTCTGGTATCTGTGATTCTAAATTTCTTTTGCCGTCTTTTCCTACGATTTCGCCTTCAATTTGTTTGACTTGCTTTTTTAATGCCTCAAATTCCCTTTTCACGCGTTCATTAAATTTTCCTTGATTTTCAACATGCTTATTTATGTTCTGGTACTCTTCGGTTTCTGCAAATGGCAATGGTGCTGTATCATCTGAATCTCTGTCCCCATTTAAACGAAGACTTGTCAATTTATCTGAAATCTCCTCAACTCTTTCCGCTAAGTCACCTATTTTTTCTTTCTGTTTATTTACGTCTTCCGTAAGTGTCACGACTCGGGTTTCAGTATTAACACATTTGGTAGTTAACTGTTCATATTGTTGTGTTAGGTTATTTATTCTATCATTTGGTGCGGATTCCTCGATTCTCTCAAATATTTCTTCCTTATCGTGTGCGCGTTGTAAATTTAACTCTGAAAATTTCTGTACTATCACGCGATCTCTTTCCTCCTGTTCTCTATCCTGTTCCTTTTGTCTGATTTCTACTGCAATTAATCTATTATTGTGAGCATTCAAAATCGGTTGTTCTTCTTCTCTGATTTCCATATTACCCGGTTCGAAATTCTTTTCGCCCCTAACATTTCCCGCAAAACTAACTTCCTTCTGCATAGCCATAAAGCTATCTGTGTTCGATACTATTTCAGAATCTTCTATCGTTAATCTCGTATTCTGTGAATTTTCTGATTGAGAAAAATTTTGAAATGGTTCCGGACTATTTTCCCGACTTACTACATTGTAACCGAGCGAGGTGGCGCAGTGGTTAGCACACTGGACTCGCATTCGGGAGGACGACGGTTCAATCCCGTCTCCGGCCATCCTGATTTAGGTTTTCCGTGATTTCCCTAAATCGCATCAGGCAAATGCCGGGATGCTTCCTTTGAAAGGGCACGGCCGATTTCCTTCCCCATCCTTCCCTCACCCGAGCTTGCGCTCTGTCTCTAATGACCTCGTTGTCGACGGGACGTTAAACACTAATCACCACCACCACCACCTATTACATTGTTTTCCACTTCATTATTCATCATACTGTTCTCCTGTGTTGGCGAGGTCGCCATGTCAACAATTTCGTTATTCTGGCTATTCATCATTTTTGCCTTTTTCATCGATCGCGTAATCATTTACAAATCATACAAAACTCGTCACTGTACGAAAATTACACACAATGACTCTTTATCATCAACAATATCATTCACACGATATGCTTCCCTCAAACACGATTAACGAACAATTGAAATAATTGCACAAAATTATAAAACCCGTAGACAAGTCAACAAAAAAATAAATTTTGAAAAATACCATTAGAAGAATGCCAATTACCAAATCTACACATGCAATATAGACTTAAATGACTAAACTACAAATTACTACAACAATACTACTGTCTACTATTTTTACAATCAGAAGAATTCCAAGGGACGATCCGAAGCAGCGGTCGCCATCGTACATGGGGGCTTAATTATTATTAAATGTGAAAATAATTTTTAATTTTGGTAGCTGTATGTCCGATTACGCTGTGTCTCGTTAACGGTTGGCCTTGACTGCATAGAACAACAACAAAGAATGAAATGAAAATTTTAGTTAACACAATTAATTAATTAAGTCCCCAGCAACTATAAAACCTACGAAACCAAAGCACAAGTGTAATTGTTCTGTGTGTGGGAGTGTGACTCAACGTACACATCTGGCACGGTTCTTCTTCAACAAGACAAGAAATTTTAAATACCATTTATACTGAAGTAACTAAAAAATAGAAATACTATAATTGCGTAAGGAAAGCAGAATTACACTCTAATACAAGAACACAAGCCAGATGCTTTGTTGACTGAACCTGTAATGGTGCATTATTTAAGACATTGAGATAATAAAAAGAAAAGGAAAAATTTTTTCTTTTACCTTCATGTATTGACGAAAATCACTCTAATCATTACAATATATCTCCACACCGACTCGCTACTACCACATCTCAACAAGAACTGACTACTGCCACATCTCGACAAGCACTCTTCACTACGACATCTCAGCACAGACTACCACGAGTTCTCCCCAAGCACTCTCTACTACGAGTTCTCCCCAAGCACTGCCTGTGGAGGCGGCTGAATAATACTCTTTGGCGCAATCTCTGGCGCAGTGGCTCAGTGTAGCCACCTTTCAACATCTTGAACGACTAGATGTAGGAGGTTCTTACTCAGAGCACAAGCACATTAGTATGTTCTCCAGAAATGATTAGCATTTTAATCACGTCGACGCACGGATTCAAGGTCAACAGCGATATCGTGGCGCAACAACTCCTTACACTAAAATGTGCATGCGTCTCTCGTTGTCGGTATAAACCGACGGTAACTGATCAGTGTGACTTGAGCGGACGTGCAGGATGCCTCGCATACGTATGCACTAACTGTACCAACAAATCAGTGAGTCTGAAAGACGGAAATTGCTGCTCGTTGGGACGAAGTGTTTCGGCAGTGCAAGGGGTGTGCGCAGAATGGTTCACAGAAGACTATAGAACATGACGAGACTGACCGAGTCGCACCCACGCACCCTTCCTCTCCTCGATAAGATCGACATCCCTTCTTAATGGCATTGGAGGACAGCTCTACGTCCTCCTCGGCTCTGGGTAACAGTGGAACACATCGTACACTGTCAGGGGGGACAGTCCGACGCCGTTTATTACGGCATGAGTAACGTGCACCTCGTCCATTTCTCCATCTTCCTTTAGCCAATGTGCACAAACATTCTAGACGGCAGTGGTACGTAGTACGAAGTAATTGGGGACAGGAATGGCATCAGACAAAAGCAGTTGAATTTGAAATTCATTCACCTCGGAGGCTTACCGTTTGCTCCCTTTATTTACCCCCTCCGGATGCAATGACCTTAGACGCTCTCACAGATCTTATCGACCAACTCCCCTGCCCATTACTC
The DNA here is from genome assembly GCF_021461385.2 of Schistocerca piceifrons. Classification (NCBI taxonomy): domain Eukaryota; kingdom Metazoa; phylum Arthropoda; class Insecta; order Orthoptera; family Acrididae; genus Schistocerca; species Schistocerca piceifrons. The sequence goes on along the minus strand of NC_060142.1, from coordinate 610,424,136 downwards.
CTCCTGGGAGACTTCAATGCCCATCATGTCCCGTGGGGCTCCACTTCTCTTTGCGCTCGAGGTCGAATTTTGGAGAGCCTCCTAACAACTCAAGTGTTGAGCATCCTCAATACAGGTACTCTGACTCATTTCTTTACTGCTACAGGGTCATTCTCAGCCATTGACCCATCTTTCTGCCCTCCAACCCTCACCGACTCTGTTCACTGGGAGGTCATGGACGACCTTCATTCCAGCGATCACTTCCCTATACGCATTCATCTCCTGGATGGCGTATTGCTGGAGCAGCGTCCACCATCGTGCATGATTGGCAGGGCTAACTGGCCACTGTTCACTCGGTTGGCTGTCTTTGACCGCCACAATAACGTACAGGAATGGGTGGGTCACATCACGCTTGTGGTCCATCATGCTGCTGACCTGTCCATACCACAGTCTTCTGGCACTCTTAAGCGGCGCCTTGTGCCTTGGTGGACAGAAGAGTGCCGTTCAGCCATCCGGGACAGGCGTGCGGCTCTTCGCCGATTTAAATGCCGCCCAACAGCGGTCAATCTTACCGCCTTTCGAATCGCGAGAGCCAGGGCACGCCGTGTCATTAAAGAGAGCAAGAAAAGGTCATGGCAGGAGTTCCTGGACTCCATCAACCGTTCCACGTGTTCCACAAGAGTATGGGAAGCCATCCGGAGGATTTCCGGTAAACATAGCCGATTACCAATAGCTGCTGTCCTGAACCAGGAATGCCTCCAAACGACACCCAGAGCCATTGCTCAGACGCTGGCAGAGCATTTTGCACTAGGTACTGCCACTGCAAATCAGGATCCAGCGTTTCGTCGCTACCGTTCGACTGTCGAAAGAGCGACCTTGGACTTTCGGTCGAACAGTTCTGAGGCCTACAATTCCCCTTTCTCCGTGTGGGAACTTGAATTGGCACTTACTGAGACTTCTGACACTGCACCAGGTTACGACCGCATCCGGTACTCCACGCTTAAACATCTGCCAGCGGCGTCAAAGGAAATCCTCCTCGAATGTTTTAATCTCATATGGCAGACAGGAGTGTTCCCCACCTCGTGGAGGGAGGCAATTCTCATCCCTCTCCTCAAACCAGGAAAGGACCGCACATGTCCCGGTAGTTTTCGTAGTATCGCCTTGACAAACTGTGTCGGAAAGATCCTGGAACGGATGGTTAACCGGCGCCTGGTCTGGCTGTTAGAGACCAGACAGCTCCTTAGCCGCTTTCAGTGTGGATTCCGAAAATTTCGGTCCACCGTCGACAACCTGACCCTCCTAGAGGCGGCTATTCAGCAGGCTTTTCTCCGTCAGCATCACTGTATCGGTATCTTCTTTGATATCAGTAAGGCATATGATACTACTTGGAGACACTGTATTCTTGCACAAATGCATCAATGGGGCTTTCGTGGCCGCCTCTCGATTTTCATTCGGTCTTTCCTGTCTCAGCGGTTTTTTCGGACCCGCGTTGGTAACACACCGTCTGATCGCTTTGAGCAAGAAAACGGTGTCCCCCAGGGCAGTGTTTTAAGCGTTATCCTCTTTGCCATAGCCATCAACAGTATAGCGTCTACAGTGAGGAGTCCAGTACAGTGCTCCTTATTTGTGGACGACTTTGCTGTTTTCTGTTCCTCCTCTAGTGTTGCAACCGTGAGCCGTCAGTTGCAGCTAACAGTGCGGCGGTTAGAGGAGTGGGCTGCAAAGATGGGTTTTCGGTTTTCTGCCGATAAGTGTGTTTGTGTTCATTTTAATCGTTCTCGTCATCTTTTTACTTTGCCTGTCTTGCATATGGGGGATACTGTCCTACATTTTAGAGACACAGTGCGGTTTCTAGGCCTAATTTTTGACTCCAGGTTGTCATGGCTGCCACACGTACGTGACTTGAAAGCCAGAACGCTGAAGGCACTGAACATCCTCAAGTTCCTCAGCCACAGGTCTTGGGGCGCGGACAGGGCGCGTCTCCTACAGTTTTTAGTCCAGATACATTGGGTACACCTGTTCCACCACGTACAACAGCGACTGTCAGCCATCCATTTCCGTGGGTAAAGGAATCATTGATGTCGATGCTGAAATTCAGTCTGCATCCACAAAAGACTGCAGGTCCGTCCAGTAGAGAGTGTGCAGCAACAGATTTGATTGTATTCTTTTTCTTGTCGGCGGCGGATGTGATCATTTCAACGTCTTCAATTGTTTTATATATAGTTTGTCTTGCACGACGACTGCGCCTGTATCTTCTGTATGGCATCTTGGCAGCGTTCAATGCCATACAGAAGATACAGGCGCAGTCGTCGTGCAAGACAAACTATATATAAAACAATTGAAGACGTTGAAATGATCACATCCGCCGCCGACAAGAAAAAGAATACAATCAAATCTGTTGCTGCACACTCTCTACTGGACGGACCTGCAGTCTTTTGTGGATGCAGACTGAATTTCAGCATCGACATCAATGATTCCTTTACCCACGGAAATGGATGGCTGACAGTCGCTGTTGTACGTGGTGGACTATGGGTGCACAGTATATGGGTCAGCGAGGCCATCTTATTTGCGGATCCTTGACGCTGGCCACGGGTGCTTATCGGACCAGTCCCGTACCCAGCCTCTGTGCTGAGTCCGGCGATCCGCCACTTACCATCCGGCGGCAGCTCCTGCTGGTGCGCTAGGCTTGTAAGTTTCTTGCAGCTCCCAGATCGCCTGCTCACCATCTTGTTGCCCATCCACCTCTGGACCGCCTTTTTTCCCGCCGTCCCCGGGCTACGTTGCCGTTTGGGATCCGTGTGCAACGTGTACTAGAGTCCCTCGGTGTGGAATCTGTACAACCCCAAATCCAAGGTTTTAACCGCCTGCCACCCTGGTTACTGAAGAGGCCCGGAGTGATTTTAGATTTATTGCAGTACAAGAGAGATTGCGCTCCTGCCACCGTTTTTAATGCAGCATTTTCTGCCATTTTATCTGAGCACCACGATTATGTAGCTGTTTTTACGGATGGGTCGAAACAAGGGGATTCTGTTGTTTGCTCAGTTGTTTTTCCATATCGTGTCCTCAAGGTCCGACTGCCCCAGAATTTTACTGTCTTTGATGCAGAATTGTTTGCGATCTTGCGGGCACTGGAGCACGTGAGACATTCTTCCTCTCCTAAATTTCTTTCTGTTCCGATTCACTCAGTGCCCTTCACTCATTGCAACGTTTGTATCCGGCAGAAAAAATTTTCCAGACCATCCAGGATTCCCTCCTCCGACTACAGCGACTGGGGAAGGTTGTAGCTTTCTGCTGGGTTCCGGGGCATGTTGCCATTGCTGGGAATGAAAGGGCAGATCTCGCAGCCAAGGAGGCGTGTCTCGCCCCACAAGTATCTCAGTGTGCTATCCCCTTGCACGCACTCACCTCGCTGTTGAGCTCACGGGTCATGCGTCGGTGGGAGGATGAGTGGCTGGAAGTGACTGACAATAAGCTCTGTATAGTCAAGCCCACAACGCGTGTGTGGTGTACTTCCTTTCAGCCCCATCGACGGGACGAGGTTCTCCTCACTCGGCTTCGAATAGGCCACAGCCCTACGACGCACGGCTTCCTGCTCGGGCGAGAGGACCCTCCAATTTGTGGTGCTTGCGGCGTCCAGGTCACTGTGCGCCACGTTTTATTGGATTGCGTTTTATTTTCTGACCAGCGGGTCGCGGCTGACTTGCCAGCAGACCTGCCATCTCTTTTAGGCAACACTCGGACGAATGTGGTTAATATTTTAAAGTTCTGTGCCCTGTCAAATGTTTTTGCAAAGATTTTAGGGAGAGGATTTTAATTTGCTCAATGTGTGACAAGCTCGCCCATATTTTATGTAAGTGGCCAGCCAATAACAATTTCCTGTGACATTCTTGTTGATAGGTTTCCCCTTTCCTTAGGTTTTACTTTCTTATGTAGCATTTTCCTTCTTTTCCTGCTTTCTTTGAGTGTGTGCTTTAGTTTTCTTAGGTCTGTCCACATTCGTTCCTTGTAATATGTGTCAGGGCGCTAATGACTTCGATGTTGAGCGCCCATAAGCCCCAACGCACCACCACCACCAGACTGTGTCTTCAGACGAATCCTGGTTCTGTTTGTTTGAGAATGATGGCTGCATTTAGGATCGACGCAGAGAGGGGTGCGGCACCACACTGACTGTATTTGCACAAGACATACAGTGCCAACTCAGGGCCTAATTGTGTGGGGTGCTGTTGGGTACAACCACAAATCACAGTTGGTATGTGTCCAGTGCTCCGTAGCTAGTGTGACCTACGTGAGTGACATCCTGCATCACGTATCCACGATCTTTCCGAATAATAACTCAAACGCGACTTTTCAGGAAGACAATGTATGACCACATATTGGTACATGAACACGAGCTTTCTTGGTGTCACAATACGTCAGTCTTCTGCCCTGTCCTGCCAGATCAGCACAGTTGTCGCAAATCGAAAATGTTGGGATACAGCGAAACGATGGGTGTAGCTCTGTGACCCAATGCCAACCACCACAGATAAACTACGGAGCCAGATGAACGCAGAATGGGTCGCTATACCACAGAACATCATTTGGGCCTTATACTTGATGATGGAACAAGTTATCTGGGCATATAGCGGACCCTGTGCCTAATAGACAATAGGACACATGCTGAGTCGACGCGACTGAAAATACTGATCACTTCTGCAGAACACGCTAATGTACATATCCTGTGAATATGAACGTCTTATTTCCTGTCGTTCGAGGTGTTTTTTTTCTGAACTTTAGGGTGTTTCCTAAATGATAAGCGACTTAGATGAACTACACTTTCTTCGAGAGAGCTTTATGAAATAAAGTAAACATATCAGCAAGTGGTTGATTGTTGGATTCTTTCGGTATAGTCCACTAACTTTTTTTCTTCTAGATGTTTTTCAGGTGTGGATAGCCAGCACATTTGAAAGGCGAATAATAAAAAAATGGTAATGACGCTCTCTAGCGTAACTTCGTGAAGGAAAAATATTAATGAACGACAGGTAGAAGGGTAAGTATCAACCGGCTGGTGATTTCTATGAACAAAAATCGGTTTGAATAGTTTTGTCAAAATATTCTGACCTTCAGAATTGTTCGATGTCACTAAATGGAGATTGACATTTGAGGTGTTTGGAAAATATCTGTTTTGTCATACAGAAATTTCTTCTAGCTACTGCGATAAAGGATCTGACTTGCTCAAGAAAGTTTCCACTTCCGTGTTTGCTTTTTCGATCAGTTCAGTCCTGTTGAATTATTCTCTTTATATTAACCTATTTAATCTATTTTTTTAAAGAGATGGAGATCCAAAAACGACAGTACTGAGGCACCAAGAACTCTCCACAGAATAGCGTGGGAAATGGGTCGTCCGTCCCTTAACTAGATAACATCAATAACCGCATACTATTTTTAATATTTGCAGATGAGATCTGTTTTGAAGGAAGAGAAAAACTAAAAATTAATAAAAGTTGAAGAAAGGGAAAAATATCAATTCCAAGACTGTATGAAACAAAGAGACTTACATGTAAAGTGGATTATTAGTGTCCCAAATCTCTGTTCTTTGAAGTCATGGCCACAACGTCTAAAGGTTACAAATTTTTGAGTATGTGAATTAGGAATGGAAATCTCAATAGAAACTGAGTACGAAGTTAAGATATACAAGTATATGTCGGGTGCTAGTCAAGAATAGGTAACTGACATGGCACATATTGTAGCAGATAAAATGGTGCAAATGGCTCTGAGCACTATGGGACTTAACTTCTGAGGTCATCAGTCCCCTAGAACTTAGAACTACTTAAACCTAACTAACCTAAAGACAGCACACACATCCATGACCGAGGCAGTAATCGAACCTGCGACCGTAGCGGTCGCGCGGTTCCAGACTGTAGCGCCTAGATCCGCTCGGCCACTCTGGCCGGCTGTAGCAGATAAATGAACTGCTTGTCAAGTAAAAAGAAAGAGGCAGAGCTTGAGCAGAACTATTTGTCACCCACAGACGACGTCTGGAAAGATAAGCTGATAGCTCAACAATACACTTTATAGAGCATCAGCTCACTGAGAATTTTGTATCGTCCTTGAGTCTGCGTCTTTGAACTGATGGGACATTTAATTCGTCAGGAAGGATTGGAGGAACAGGATCGCCCATGACACCAAGTGGCTCCTCAGACGATGAGAATAACAGATTTTTCTTTTTTCTTTTTTTTTCCTTCGTGCGATATGACATCATCAACGTGTCCTGCTTGCTGCATTGTCACGGGAGTCCAGATTTACGAAACACCCGCAGCAGAGTTTACGCTAAAGTCTAATTCTAGCCTGAGACGTCTCCAATTGGGCTTTACAGGTATCTCGTCAAATGAAATGGTCGAAGGCGACCGGCTGCTGAGCAAGGGCTCGTAAACTGAGGGCCTAAGACATCTGTAGAACTGTTCCCATAAATATCACAAATAAAATAATGGGATCAGTCACTACAATAAGAGTTAGATATCTCCTGTTTACTGCTAACACGTTTCTGAACTTATGTGTATTTCACAACTGTTACGCAATGAGGGGTATTTACAAAATAGTCGTGGAAGTTTGACCAAGTGGGGTTAGTGCAAGAAATATCTGTCGCAATTGCTGCTTCGTACACCACGCCGCAGACATACCTTACGCATGCGAAGTTCAGAAGTGGGTGCATACGTTACGTTCTACTAGTGTTGGTGACACTTGATTACACTGCTACTGCTGCCTGGACGGCATTTCTCTCTCCTTCCCTGCGCGCTTAGGATAAGGACGGGCACTACTACCTCAAGCAGCAGATTGTTATAAGAGGTGTTACATCGAAAATTAACTGTTTACTTCCAGAGTTGATCTCTATTTCATTCATAAGCTGCACCTCAGTAGCCTTATAGGGGCTACAGTTATCTCGATATGACAAGCGGCATTTCAAAACCTACTGTATGAAGTCTCTTAACTTATTGTGCCATCATGCATCGAACAAGGCGTATATATTAAAATAAAAATAAACGTTTGGTTTTCAAAGAGGTGTCGCGACATAGAGTTTCTGTATTACAAATTATATTTACACCACAACTATCAATAATTAAGGTAGGTCAGTCATTGTAGTTCAAGTATGGGAGATCAAACTGTATAACCACATTCCTGTGCATTCATCCAGAGCCTCTCCTTTAAATTTTGCATGGCACTTCTTCCGTGCCCAGATGTAAATGCGCCACGAATGACATGTCTACGGTCGTCTAACATACGAGATTTGCGACTGTCAACTTCAGATTTTAGGTGTCCCCGCAACAAGCAACAACGTAGACCTACTTAAGGTGACCGTGTGAGCCAACCAACGTTGCTGAATCACTATGTAGGATGTCGTGGACTAATGAGTAGAATAATTTGTACAGCATTCTATGGGATATAGCCTAAGGCTCTATCTTGTAGGAAGTACATTCCTTTTATGTTGATTGTTTGCCTCAGAAGCAGCAGTCACCAAGGAAGAAAAATTCATTTAAACATATGACTGAGCTCATACAATGTAGTCTCACCTTCTTTTGACTAAAACGATGTGCAGTGACTTCAGTATCGAAACACATAACTATAACGTTTGAAGACATTTCTGGTATATTTCTTGTGTGTCTAAGGCCGGAAGTTGTAATAATAATCACAAAGGATATTGGCTGATCACTCATAATTCACATAATCAAAATTTCTATCATTGTAATTCAAGTGATTCCATATTGGAAAAAGTAACAGTTACGTTGCCGATGAAAGCTCATTTTGTGTGAACGGAACTCGAGTAGCCCAAGATACGTCAAAGCCTGCTCCGTGGCAATCCCAGAGTTTATTAAACATGACACTTTCAAGAGCAATGAAGACTCTGCACAACGCCTGCCAAACTTACGAAATGTTTTTTGAATCTGGACGCTGTGAGGACAATCACCTGGGATTGTCTAAAAAGAGTCCAAGTTTTTTTTTTTATTTCCGATGTAGTGCTATCTTAAGATTAGAGGTCATACTATCTCGTGCTACTCGTTAGTTAAACTTAGTAAAAAGTGTATGGGACATTGTAACACGGGAGTCATTGTCTCTAAAAACTGTTAGCTGAAAAAAACATATACAAAATCCAGATATTCTCGTTTGTAGACCGTCTTAGCATACCATTTTAAATCTGTAACGTATTTTCATTTGCTCTTCACCCTCCGCTATAGACTTAATAATTAACTGTCAAAACTACATCATTGGTTGTACGGTCCAAGCCAGGATTCAAATCAGGCTGTAAAGTTTCCTGTTCACTACTTCCCACAAAGTGTGGGTGATTCACTTATTGTCGCTTTTTGTTAGTAATCGGCAAACTATTATACAGATAGTAGTTGACAAGTCTTCGTGAGAACTATGTGACTTTATTTGCTACTCCAACGTGTAAAAATAAAGTATTAATCACTTAACAAAAAAGGGATCCTAAATGGGTGCAGATGTTGATATTTTTTCTGCTTGTTGTAGTCACCTATGTAACAGTACCTGATAAAGTAAATTTCATGCACATACTTTCGCAAATAACTCGCATTGCTTTGTAATATCACTGCAAACATTCTCTGCAGCAAGGTACCTTACTAAACAAAATTTCATTCATTACTATGAATATATCACAGTGTCAATATTTCAGTTTCCATAACATCTCCTGAATTCAAAGAAAACGGCAAAGGGTTGGAGATATTGCTCAATAATCTACTAAACAATTTCCTTACCTGTAATGAAACGCCGAGTTCTACACTATGAAAGAACTACAAGATGAGTGTTGGACAGAATTTTATTATTCTGGAAGTGAAAGATGTTTTAAATTCTTTGAAACAGAGGAAAACTATCAGTAAAAAAGTAATGTGATATAGTGCTTTCCTGGGTTATTACATGAAACCGTCTCGGTATAAACAGAGCGGCAGCAGAATTTGCGTTTTAATATCGTCCGAAATAATGTTAGAGATGCCTTCCGGCACTGAAACGAAGTTATACAGCAAGATTACCGGCATTATAAATCACAGCCACCAACAATAATTTCTTCCAAATACAGATCCCAGTGTTACATCTCTGAAGAAACCCAAATATTAACAAAAACGTGAAGATATTCGAGAGAGCGCAGGACCCAAACCTTTCGTGGTCAGAGGAGGAACCCAGCTCTCCCATTCACAGTACGTTAATGACGTACATACTTCTAGCTAAAGCTGTAAAGCATTTTAACTTCGTAAGTAACCAGGAAAAACGACTGTGATTATCGTCCATTGCGGATATATGAGTTCGTGGTTTTTGTACCAGCTAGTTTAGTGCTCACAGCGTGCACCACGCGGAGACAAAATGTCTCAGGTTCTGCTTTAAAGGAAACTGATTCCGCATATTTCCTTCTTGTAATCTTCGAAGTTTGCCACCTGTCGTGTCACGAATTTTAAATCCGGACCAGACCTTTCCTTCTTTTTGCTTTTTGTGGAACTGATTGCAGTTTTGCTGTCCAGTCGAATTTGCTTTATTACCTCAAGAAATCTGTATAGATCTGGGCTGCCGGAACAGAACTGACTGTTGTACTTGCTGTGGGAGCTTTAGCGTCTTAGGGTTTTCAGCTTCACGGAATGTTACTACGTTCTTGTGAGCATCATTGTGTAACAACAAATTCGCCCATATGTACTTTTCCCACTCACGACGTTCGGAACAACATGAACCAACTGAATACTTCTAGGTAATTTCAGAAAAATTATCGACCTGGCCCCGTAAATGGACTTACTATAGCTGTCGACATCTTTAATCAGTGTGTATAATTTTGTATAAGTTGATGGTCTCTCACAAATATTTTCTGTAGCTTGCCTCTTCAGATCACAATTTTTTTCTACCTCTGAATTTTATCACCGCCTATTTCTTCGTGGTTCTGGTCGTCATGACCCTTGAGCACATCGGTTCCTTCAATGGAGACAGTTTTAATAAAAATTTTGAAATTGTTAATGTAACACGTGCATCATCTTGCAACAAATTAAAAAAAATTCTGAATTCCGAAGCACAATTTTTCTGGAGTAGCATTTTCTTTCCCGTTCTATTCACAGTAACAACAGCAACATCCGAGGACATGTCCTCTATGAAGCGATCTCCAATAGACAGAAAACTTCGCCTACCGCAGCTTATTGTCCGTTACCACCAGCCATTCCTCATCCCACAACTGCATGCACTTCCTATGTAGTGCAGCAGAAACGACAGGCTCCAAGGGAATAGGACACTGTGCCACATTCTCTGCAGGCAGCCCGATCGGCCTGTTCATTTACCCATATCCCTACATACCCTGTCATCCAGGAGAATGACACCTTCTTTCCCTGCCTTTGGAGCAAATATAGTTGGTCATATATCAGCTGGGCCAACTTCTCAGCTGGTTAGACATTCCGTAACGATTGTAAGGCACTAAGGGAATCGCAGCAGATAAGAAACCATTTGCCCTGAATACGTCACATCTGCTGCCTTCATCATCGCGCGAAGTTCCACTGAGGGAACGATATATTTATCACGATGGCAAATCCTGGTGACACCGTCGGAGACCATGATAGAGCAGCCAAGGGAATTCCCTTGTTTGCAACCATCAGTGTACACCACTCTAAAACCGTGATTCATTTCTAAAATGTTAAAAAACGGAGATTGAAGTGTAAAATCTGACGTACGATCTCTTTTAAACTGGTCACGTCTAAAATACCGGATGGTTATAATTTAACTTTCCCTATTTAACACGTTGTAACTCGGAAATCAATTACCGTACTAGTGCCAGTGCACTTTTCGACGTGTCAACATGAGCTTGGACAAAAGGAGCAGGGCATTATTGGTGAAGCTCTATTATCAAAACAACAGTAATGCGGCAGCTGAAAGGATTACAGAAGGGGTCCTCTTTCTCCACCTGCTGTGCGGAGAATGATGAAGAAGTTCGAATCAACTGGACAACTGGGATTCGCTCCGGGAAGAAGCCGACTACCGGTTACACCACAGGTGGTTGACGAAATCGCTGTTGCTATGGAAGACAACGCTGCACGCAATTCCCGATCATAAGGTAGTGCGCCTGCCGCGTCACGACAGCCGAGCATACCTTGGTCCATTGTACGGAAGGTACTTCGAACGGTTCTCGAATGGTATCCTAACAAGATCCATATCGTACAGCAGTTTGCACCACAGGATACACGACGACGTGTTGACTTCGCTCTGCACTTTCTCGCAATGGCTGAAGTTGACGAAGGCTGACCCTGGACCATCCTACCGACAGAGGAAGCTCATTTTTCTCTGATGGGTGAGGTGAAACACAGAATTGTTGAGTGTGTGGATCTTCACCTCCAATCACTGTGCAAGAAGTTTCTCTGTATGGTGAACATGTCACCATATGGTGGAGCTTCAGGGATACGTTCGTCACTAGCTCATTCGTTTTTGAACAGACTGGCGCTCAAGGACCAAAGACGTGCAGTGTGACTGGCCAGCGCTACTGGGACATGCTTCGCCAGCATGGCATACACGCGCCACAGGAGAGAGACGCAATGAACGGAACAGTTTTCATTCAAGATAGGACACCACCGCACATCGCTCGTGAACTTCATCTGCTTCTCCAAAATGCATTTGGAAACGATCGGATTATCGGTCGATCGTTTCCAAATGCTCGGCCGGCACAGTCACCTGATCTCATTCTCGGTCATTTCTGGTTGTGGGGCAACGTGAAGGACAGGGTTTACCAGGGGAACATTCACACATGTGCTGATCTGAAGCGCAGCACATCAAGAGAAGTAGCCAGCATACGTACGGACATGTTTCGTTCTGCTGTGCAGAATGCAAACTTGCGCTCTCAGACTCTTCTGGACGCCGATGACCGCCATATTGAGCCCTTTTGTAGCAGTTATGGTACCGGTATGTAATAGTATGATGTGCCGCAGCAGCACATTAAAGGTGTTTCAATTGAATTGATTCTGCACAATTTCTCTTCCCCATGTCCTTTGCATTCTACCAAGTTTGGTACTCGTACGGTAATTAGTTTCCGTATTATTACGTGTTAAATAGGAAAAGTTCAATTATAACCACCCGGTAAGTCTCGGCCTTTGGAGGACCCAAGATGGAAATCTGCTTCAGCCACTGTGTAAATCATTAAGACCGGTGACACCAATCTCTAAAAGGCAGTCCTTTGCCCGAATCCCCTAGCGCTTCGTTGCATTGCCGGTTACGATAAAGCTTTTCCATTGGAGGCCGAGCAATGGTGCGCCGGTAGGACGAGGCAGTGACGTCCGCAGTATACCAACAGAGGTGATGAGTTGAAAGTGATCATCTGGCGTATGGCACCGGTCTGGCTTTGATGGTATGCCAGTGTTTATCTGGATGGGAGGCTTAATCTGCGTGATGAGATGTCTTATAATCGTTGAAGAATATTTGACTTTCTCACTCATTTTGTACCAAATGGTAAGTGGAGCGAGAAAAGTGTGCCCAAAAGGTAGATTAACACTTTCAAACATTTATGAAAACTAAACAATAATTACATTTTTCTAAATTTTTACGACGAAGTGGAAACTGAAACAGTTCACGGGAAACATATACTTACACTACACCAAATCCTCTCCTCCATCACAGATTAATTATTTAAACAAAATCAATGAGTGTCACTGGCATCTGGATCACTAATCCATGAAGTATTATTCAGTTTAAATTTAAGACACTATTTACCTAGCATGCAACAAAGGAAATATTGAAAACTTATTGTGCAGTGAAATGCAATGAAAACTTTTTTAAAACAACCATATAAATAAAACGCTTAACAACATGTAACTTAGTTCCCTATGACCAACTCTTGGTCAACACAATGAAGCTGCCCCAGTCCACTGAGGGCCCGGTATTGCTAACACCCATCACTTCCCAGTCGGTCGCAGTAGACATCAGATCATATCAAACTCCAACATTTACTGGAGCTCCAATGCCCATCTAAAATCCTCCCAAGTCAGACATATTTCACAAGCATAATTATTTCTTGGAAAGCAAGACACTTAGAACTCATAGCCACCAGAGGCAACAAGTCACAAGATGACTACAATGACAGCTTTATCGAGAATTTCTTTATTCTCATATTCAGTCGTCATAATAATCACATGGCTGTCTCCGTCATCAGTCAAGCACTCACACAATGTAGAAAAGCCTGAACATACGTAAGTATACAAAATGAAACTCATCAGGTGGTAGCAACGATCTGTCAGTAGTCATACGCTTAATTTAACTAGTGAGAATCTATCTGAATACACTTCATAAATTTCAGTATCTGTATATCGATATGGTAACACGAGGTTTCCACCTCACAGTAATTTTCCCACAAAATTACCAAATGCCCTATATGACGAACAACATGTGGCCTATGGTGTAAAACTGAGAAGACTACTGCCAGATGAGAACAATATCAGGTAGCAGAAAGTGACACCACAGACTTACACTGTCAGTCCCTTGATACCTACCACCACGACCATCGGAGGTAAGTTTCATAGATGGAATAATTTGTCCCCATCTAATCCTCCAGTAATAAAGCGCTCAAAATGCTGGACGTCAGACAGTGGAGTACTGGAAATAGGAATGTACAAGTTAGTGTACCAAAGCAATCCATTGCAGCTCCCGTAAGGAAACCCAGGGTAAGTACTGGCATATCACGAAATCCCAACCGGAGTCATTCGCCAGAAAATCACTTTTAACGCGCCAGCACCATTCGTATACTGCGGAAATCACAAAATCACTTCTACAGTTGCTACCCTCCTCAGCTTCCACTAGTGCCATGGAAGTTATTCCCTGATGTCTTAACAGATGTCCTATCAACCTGTCCCCCCTTCCTGTCAGTGTGTTCCATGTATTCCTTTCCTGTCTGATTACGCAAAAAACTTCCCCATTCCTTTACGTTATCAGTCCACCTTATTTCAAACTTATTTCTGTAGTACCATACCTCAAACGCTTCTGCTCTCTTCTGTCCGGTTTTCCCGTACCGCATCACTTGCTGCCATACAATACTGTACTCCAAATATACATTCTCGTAAATGTCTTCCTGAAATTAAGACCTATGTTTGATATGGGTTATCTTGCTGTGTAGGTTGCAGAATAGCATAACTTCACCTACTTCGTGATCACCAATCATGATGGTAACTCTCTCATGTTCTCATTTCAGCAACTTCTCATCACTTTTGTCTTTCTTCGATTTACTCTCAATCCGCATTATTTACTATTAGACTGTTCGTTCAAGTCAACAAGGCCTACAATTCTTCTTAACTTTTACCGAGGGTAGCAGTTGAATCAGCAATACACTGATATACTTTAACTGTGAATTTTAATCCCAGACGCGTGGGAGAACCGTTCGCTCTAGGACGCTCTGTCACGGTTCGCGTGGTTCATCCAGTCGGAGGTTCGAGTCCTCGTTCGGGCATGAGTATGTATGTTGCCCGTAGCGTAAGTTAGTTTAAGTTAGATTAAGTAGTGTGTAAGCTTAGGGACCGAAGTAGTGTGTAAGCTTCGGGACCGATGACCTCAGCAATTTGGTCCCATAAGATCTTACTACAAATTTCCAAATTTTTAATCCCACTCTTGAACCTTTCTTTTATCTCCATCATTGTTTGTTCGACGTATAGACTGAAGAGCGGGGGCAAAAGGCTGCATTCGTGTCTTACGATGGGCGCCTGAGTGTGGTTTTCAGGCGGTTTTCCTTGGTCGTTTCCGCAAATAATGGTCTGGCCCTTAAATCACACCCCGGAGAATACGATACACAAACAGCTGAAACCGTAGCAACTAACAGAACGTATTTTACGCGATTGACAGACAGACACAACTTCCCATTCCGCCGATGTGTGGCACGTCTCCGAATTTAAAAACTTAGGTGATAACTTTTTAGCTAAAGATTTATCGTAACCCGAACCATTAGGCGTCCTTTAATAAATTATGGTTTCCTTTCATAAAGGCTTTCATTTAATCAGTTAGCTTAGATTTGTTTCGTAAGAATGACAATTTCTAGCCGCTTTGTTTAGCTTTTACTCGGTTTCTGTATGGTGTCGAGCACAGCACTCGGTTTCATGTAAATCTAAGGAGCCACTTTCTGCTTTCCTTTCAGTATACACTCTACTCTGTGACTACCCGCCTGCGCGCTCCTCAGCTTTGCGACTCGCGATGGTACCACCAGCGCGGGTCAAGGAGGCGATAATAATCAGATGTGCCATTCATCGGCACGGAGGGAAGTTGTGTCTGTCTGTCAATCGCATAAAATGTCTTCTGTGAGTTGCTGTATTTCAACTGTTTGTGTATCGTAATTTGAAGACTAGCCCAGCATTTGCTGATGCTAGCCTGGGAAACTGCCTAAAATCCGCACTCAAGCAGCCGGTGTACCAACTCAGACAGTTTGAGTACAGTTTGTGTTCCGAGTTGGTTCGTTCGTGATACACGGGAACGAATTGAACGTTGAGAACTGTTCACAGTAATTCTGGGGAAGCTTATAACAAATGTTGAGAAATAGAGGGGGGTGGTACGGAAGCTCTCTACGACACTTTGTCGTTGTTTGGTCCTTGTTTACCTGACGACCGGCTTGTTAACCGTAACCAACGCTTACTAACACCAGCATACACTCTTGCAAGGTGAGCCGGCAGCGGGCGCGTCGGCCGGTGTTTGCGTGCGCCTGCACCACCTCCATCCACCCCACCGCCGCAGCACCTGCGACCTGCCCAGGCGGTCTGCAGCGGCCTAAATAATGCAGCGCGCCCTGCGCCGCTCTGCTTCACACCTTGGTGGGCAGCCTTACCGGCGACGTCAGCGGTCATCTGTTGACGGCGAAGTCCTTCCACGTGACCTCTATGCGAGGGTTAAATAATACACGGTTAGTCAAAAAGGAATATTCAACTTTAGAATAAAATATAGGGATTTATTGAGGAACTGGTATGTGTGTCATTGTGTAGCAAACAGCCTCAAGTTTGATTCACATAGTGCATCAGTACCCCATTCCGCCACCAGGAATTACTTTCACTGGCGCGGAGCGTGCTCGCTGTGCGTACGGCGCAGGCTCGCGTCTATACAGTCTGGAACCGCGCGACCGCAACGGAAGTTAAGTCCCATAGTACTTACAGCCATTTGAGCCAGGCCCGGATCTAGGGGAGCTTGTGATGGGGGCCGAGGATGGGGGACGCCCGGTTAGCCGAGCGGTCTATCGCACTGCTTTTTGGGCGTGAATGCATGCCGGCAACGGCACGAATCCGTCCTGCAGTTTATTGTCGAGGTCCACTGTCCCGGCCAGTTTGTGGATGGTTTTTAAGGCGGTTTTCCATTTGCCTCGGTGAATGGGAGATGGTTCCCCTTATTCCGCCTCAGTTACACTATGTCGACGATTGCTGTGAAACCACTTTTTCCACGTACGCGTACACCGTAATTACTCTACCACGCAGACATTGGGGTTACACTCATCTGGTGTGTGACGCTGGCAAAGGAGGGAGGGGGGTGTGGAGGGACGGGGTGAGGGGGCGCTGGGGCCCAACCGCACAATAACCCTAGGTTCGGTGTGGGGCGGCGGTGGGGTGAGTGGACTGCTGTAGCCTGTTGTGGGGTTGTGTACCACTGCGCGCTATGGCGGGCTCGAGAAAAGACTGTCAATTTCACCCATTCCACCAAGATTTTGCGAGATTTATTTGTGTGTCTGCAAATAGGTACGTGTAACAGATTAACTTTTTCCATTATTCTCGTTGGCCATGCCAAGGATCCACGTACGACATAAATCAGATCTACATACAAGAGTTGCATTATGCCGATCACACGAATAAAGATTCTAGCTCATTAAAAACGTTACAAAATCAGTCATTGTCTAAACGATCGATATTCCACAATGTCTAATAACAAATGCGCATTGTTTGAAGCGAAATTGGCTGAGAAATCAAAATGCGTTACGTTAATTAATGAACACCAATCGTTGCTGTGAGAGGCTCCATGAAAATAGATCGTTTATTTACCGCAATGTCTGATACATTGTTATATGTACTGATGTACAACTGAGAAGTCATCAAGCTGTCACACATAAAATTAACTAAGAATTGATTATATATATATATATATATATATATATATATATATATATATATATATATATACTGCATCTGATGGAGAAAAATAATGTCCCAATGCACAACGATGCATTTTGAAACTGCGGGAGAAAAATACTATAAAACTTAGGTTTTTCGTATTCAAAAATAAACAAAAAGCGTCAGTTGCCTTGCATGTAGGCTGAAAGACATCTGACTACAATGTGTGTGTGTTTCTGTGTGTGTGTGTGTGTGTGTGTGTGCGTGTGTGTGTGTGTGTGTGTGTGTGCGTGCTTGCGTGAGAGAGAGAGAGAGAGAGAGAGAGAGAGAGAGAGAGAGAGACCCTCCATAGGTAAATTCACTCTCGTGTGTAAATTTTCGCTCATCGTGGAATATATCTGTGTTCACTGTACACAAACGGATATACATTCCATAAAAGAAAAGAATTATGGGAGACGAATTATGGCTTTCAAAATCACCGAAAGAGGATGTCGAACATGGTAATGAGCAGGAAGCTGCAAATGTTCTACCGATACTTTTCCTGGAATTAATATTCATAATATTGGTGTTCTTTCCGCGTGAAATATTAACGATAATGTTCCTGCAGATTTACAAATCACTGCCAATTGAAGCGAACAGTTCATATGATTTGCATAACTGCACAGCAATTTAAATTAACTTACATCATTATTCCAATTTCGCAAACCACTCGTATACGTCAAAGTTGTCGCGAGTGACAGGCGGTGAATGACTGTTCACTCAGCAGAGCAGAATTTAGTGGTCCATTTATTCTATGTAATGAAAGTGGCACTAATGTTCGAAATATTAATTTAAAGACTCGAAGTGATTTACGCGCTCGGATAGACTAGCTCAAAGCAACGCTGCCGTGGATACCAAATCCAGTCAGCCTATTTTGGCTTGAACAAGAAAATTAGCCGCGGTAACATGTGTGCAGTTCTGTCACGAATCTGGAGATGGTCCACATTTCGCGGGGACGCTAGCCCAGATGCGAAGTAACACCTGCCCGGGACTGACGCACTCTTTCATTGGTTCCCAGCAGTCAGAAATACGAAACGTCTTTAACACCTGCCCGGACTACTTCTGGATGTAAGTCGATATTTTTGTTCCACCGGTACGTGAACCAGATTTCGTAATATGTCTTTCTCACTGCTTCATGACTCAACGCATCGTTCAATATTTTCAGACGTACAAGTACGTGAATATTTCTCGTTCCTTGGACGTGTAGTCCATTTTAACGCAGTCTTTAAGAAGGAAGAAAAGTGTATACTGGGTAACTTATTTATTAGTTGAACAGCTGATTTGTGTTCAGGTCCTCTACTGGGACTCGTGCTCTCCATAACATCACAGAATAAGCGAGAAGGTTTTATGGAGTACGAGCCGAAACCAACAATAAAACATACGACTTCGTAAATAAATTATAAGTTTCGTACCTCACGTTAAGGTTTCCAGTCACAAGATTTCCGAAATCCTTATGATCTAAGTTAAATAGATGTTGGAGGATCCCAAAGTGAATATTTTGAGGTAAGGAACCGATGGTTGGAAATGAAAATTTCAGGCGATACGGACGCTTGGAATGACCAACATGTTTGAGGCTCATACAACACCATTACTGTTGCTAACTTGAAACACGCTACACAATAGTCCATGATTTGGCCACATTTCAGGCGACCACTGTTCGCAGGGCATGACTGATTCCCGATAAAGTATCATTACCCTTTGTTCCGACTTAAGACGGGCTTTAGTGTAGTACTAGCTGCGGTAACAGCTTCGCTCTGTGTGTTGATATGAGATAGTGTGGTAGCTGGAATAAAAGGATTATCTTTATAAAAGGTAAAAAAATTAATGAAAACATATTCTATCTCTTTCTAACACTTTTTAAAGAGGTAAATTTTTTTATTGAAAATATATTCTGTTTACAATACATGTCTATAAACAACATTTCTTATTTCGATGTCCGGGGTATGTATATAGGAATTTTTCGAATTTCCTACACGAGGGTGAGCTACGTATTGTTTAGATTGAGAGAAGCAGGAGTCTTTGATGGTGACGATGATTTTTGGTTTGTAGGGCACTCATCTGCGCGGTCATCAGCGCCCGTACAAAGTTCCAATTTTTTACACAGTCCAGATTTTTACTCAGTCCAATCTAGCAACTATCACGAATGATGAGGATGTTAAAATGATGAGGACAACACAAACACCTAGTCCCCGGGCAGAGAAAATCCCAAATCCGGCTGGGAATCGAACCCGGGACCTCGTGATTCAGAGGCAGTAATGCTAGTCACTAGACCACGAGTTGCAGACAGGAGTCGTTGGGGTTGATGCTGCATTATTGTACAGTTTGTCCTTGGGCTTTGCAAAACTGTAGGCTAATCTGACAGGAAATTGCAGTCTTTTAAATTGCTGTGGCAATTCAGTAGAGATCAGTGGTATTCTGGGGATAAATTGGATGTGTCCTTTGTACTTCCCAGTCATAAGTTCGGCGTCGATGATTTTATTCGATAGCTGTTTGACGATTATCTTCGTTCCAATACATACTTCTGGTGAGTTGAGATTTATGAATAGTATGAAACAGGTGCTGCATGCTTTTATATTTTGAAGGAAGTGTTTTGATTCTGGAGTTTCTCGGTCGTGTAATGTACAAACTCCTGCGGAGCTTCTTCCGTTAGTGGTAATCGAATTTTTCCATTCACGCAACAGAATCCTGGTGTTTCTCTACGGAATTTTTTCGCGTTGCAAAATTGGCAGATGGTATCCATTTGTCGGATTACGTTGATTATTTGTCCTCGTCCGCGCTTATTGTAGGGTGAAATTTTCATGGCTGAATTGAGTGTGCAGTCTTTTATTATAAGATTGTGTCGCAATTCTTGATTCTTCTATCCCTTCATTTCCTTGTTCTTCGGTCTCTCTTCTCAGGGTACTAATTCTTGTTCGTAAGGAACTTAAACATGCTTCGCGCTCTTGGCATGTTTAGTTTTTTCGCTGTTCGTTCGTTTCTGGCGTTTCGCTTAAGAACTGTCAAATTCTCCTCCTCCTTTACGTTTAGTGACTGTCTGAAACATACATCAAATCAACTTTTTATTAATAAACTCACTAAGTACACTTTACACACTTATCACACTTTATTTTCGATTTATATTCAGTTACGGTGTCACTTTGACTACTCACACTTCACTGTTTGTTTGCATCCACTCACTGCACTGCTTCTCTCTTGGTCACTGATAAGAAACTGACGTTCGAATGCAAGACGGGTCTTGCACTGTACACCGCTACCAATAGGCTGCCCCACCACTGGCGACAAAAAAGGCTTCGAAGGGCACACAACGTTCCAGAACATTCCACAACATTCCAGTGTGTTCTGGAATGTTCAACAATGGTCTGGGATGTTCCGAACGTTCTGGTATCCTCACGAATGTTCCAGATTATTCCCGAACTTACCAAATCATCCCGGATCATTATGAGACATTCCGGAATGTTGTGGAACGCCCTGGAATACTCTTGAATGTTCTCATACACTCTCGAATGTTCTATAAATTTCTAGAGGGGTAAACTTCCCAGCCCTTATATCTTCAGAAGCACGTGTTTCACGTAAGAACGCGAACCGTCTTCATGGATGTGGGATAGAGGACTACCACACCACATCACTCTCTTGATCGTATCGGGACTCTTTTCTGAGTTTCTACAGCACGCTCATTGTGTACGTACTTTGAGAACATATAATGATTATCCATTGCCAGTTTTTGGGTTTCGTGCTATAATGTCACTAAATATTTTATGGCTTTCCATGCCCTATTTTATTTATTCCCTAACGTGAAAGATTACAGCAACCAGCCACTATTTATTTAGCTTTATTCGTGCCAAAGAGAATTTCTGGAACACAGTCGATTTCCATTGGCCTAGGGCATTTCAGTCTTCATCAGCACGTTTGGTAAGAACTAACGCAGCACCTGCCTTTTAGTTTGCAATGTACTGCTTTTTGTTTTACATTTGTATGAATAATACACACACTCTAGGCTTGATTGTTGCAGTGATGTACCGCAACATTCTCCATGTGACAGAGGTTATACATCAGCCCATCAGAAGAGGTTAAAGTTTGCGTATTGTGCAGCGAAATTTAAGAAAAGAAGCTGCAAATTGTAGAACAAAAGCTGCACAAATACAGCAGACAAATCGTTATATTGATGAAGATACAAATAAATCATACCCGTTAAAGGTGGATGAAAATCCTAAATGCTTCTTGGTACAAATAATACTGTGTCAGAAACGGTAAGTGACTTGCAAGGACAGTTGGACGAAATGCACTGTATCTTGAAAGTCGGTTATAACATTAATAGTAAGAAAGGTAAAACTAGGTTAAAGGCATGCTCTCGAATTAAATACGATGAGGCTCGTAATCTTAGGTAAGTAACTGAGGCACTGTTAAGTGCTCACTGAATTTTGCTCTTTAGGCAGTAAAATAACTGAAGATGGGCGAAGTAGAGAAGATTTTAAAATGAAGATTGGCAATAGCAAGGGAGGCATTTCTGCAGAAGAGAAATTTGTTAACACCGAATATAAATTTAAATGTTATGAAGTCTTTTCTCAAAGTATATGTGTGGGGTGTAGTCTTAGCGGAAAGATAAACGTGGACGATAAACGGTTTAGACGGGATGAGAATGATTTCTGAAGTTTGTTGCTGCGGAAAGTATTGAAAATTAGATGGACAGATAGAAGTAATAAGGATGTACAGAATCGAATTGGTGGTGGAGGTGGTGGTTGTTGTGGTGGTGTGTGGGAGGGGGGGGGGGGAAGGGGGAGAGGAGATAGAAATTAGGGCCTCAGCGTGGCCAAAGAAGGCACCAGTGAACAGATTGCATCAAGAGGCCTGAAGAAATAGTTTGTTTAGTTTTACGGAACACTGTGGGCTACTGAAATTGTAGGGGAACACCTAAGCTTGAAAACAGTTAGAAGGTCTCAATGAATGTAGGTTGCACCGTAAAGAGGTTTTCACAGGATAGTGTAAGATCTGCATCAAACCATTCCTCGAACTGAAGACAACAACAACCACAACCACCAGGAAAACTGTCTGGCTGCTGTAGTTTTTCAACCAAATTAGGCTTCAGCCACGAAGCTGTACCACTGACACCACTGATAAATTAATGTTATAGCTTTCTTAGCATGTAAAGTAAGTATCTAAATATCTGTACTGTATAGAGAATTAGGCTGACGGTTGCCAACCTTCATTAGTGATATATCGTTAACGAACAGCGTTGACATTCCCCCTGAGCACACTTCCCTTGTTGCGCTCGCACAGTGGAGCACCTTTTGACATTTCCACCAACAACATAATCATAGAAACTGTTGGAGTGGTTCTTCTCATTTCGCCTTCGTAATTGGAGCGCGCGTAACAACGTCTGGAAACCCGGTACGGAGGTGTCCACAAATCACTGTCCCTGCTGGAGTGAAAGTGTCGGTGAACTTTTTAACAGTGCGCAGCACTACGGATACGTCTCTGTCATTACTCAGGAGCCGAAGCAGAACAAGATTCAAGAGCTGGGAGGAAACAATGTGGTGAATAGTTCAAGATAAATTATGAACGTAACGGGAGAAGAATATGGAAATTGTAACTACCTTGTAGCCCACTCCAGTATTATTGAATATTGCTCAAACACGTTTCTAATTGAAAATTACCTTATCATTGAACAATCAGTACTCACAAACATTATGGATGAAGTTTATATTTAAGAAGAGATGCGAGTGGAGTAAAAGGGGAAAACTAAATGTAGTAATTAGCACACTCTGATGTGCATCGTCTGTAGATGTACGTTTACATCCATATTCTGCAAATCGCTGTAAAATGTATGGCAGAGAGTACTATCCGTTGTACTAGCTATGAGGGCTTTTTCCCGTTCCATTCTCCTAAGGGGTGGGGGAAGAATGTTTAAATGCCACTGCACCGATGTAATTAATGTAATCCTATTCTCACGATCCCTGCGCGAGTAATACGTAAGCTATTTGTACAGTATTACTAGATTCATCATCTAAAGCTGATTCTAGTAACTTAGTAAGTGGGCTTTCCGGGACTGCTGACATCTATCTTCAATTGTCTGGCTGTTCAGTCTCTTCAGCATCTTTGTAACACTCTCTCACGAATCAAACAAACCTGTGACCACTCGCGTTACGCTTCTCTGTAAGCTCTGTCAGTTCCGTTCGGTAAGGTTCTGTAACAACTGAGCAATATTCGAGGCTAGATCACAAGAATGATTTGCGAGCAATCCCCCTTGCAGAACGATTGCATTTCCCCCGTATTCCACCAATGAACCGCAGTCTGCCACCAGCTTTACTTACGACTGGAACTATGTAATCGTTACATTTCATACCCCTACATATTTTAACATCCAGGGATTTTTAAGAACTGACTGATTCGCTTTCTGACTCTTGATATTGTAGTCAGGATTTTTTAATTTTTTGAAATGCCCAGTTTTAGATTTCTGAACATTTCAAGCAAGTTAGCAATCCTTGGAGAACTTTGAACTCGTTTCAAGATCGAAAAGAATGTTTATGGAGCTTTTTACTGGCACCACTACTTTATGGATAACGGTATCTTCTGCGAAAACTCTCAGGTTACTACTAAAATTATCTGTAAGGTCATTAATATACAAGACACTTCCATAGGGCATACCCTAAGTTATTTCTACGAGTGTCGTTCAATAAGTAATGCCCCACATTTTTTTCTCCGAGCATATGTATTGTAAAGAGTCAGAGTTAAGTGACATCAACATGTCTTGTCAGCGACCTATATTTCTACGTAGTCTCCATCACGTTCTAAGGCCGCACGCCAACATGGTGGAAGAGCATATATTCCATGGTGGTAAAAGCTCTTGTCCTGTAGGCGTAGCCATGTTTCCACTCCATGACTGACACTCTCGTCATCTTCAAAGCGTGTTCCCCATAGAGATTCTTTAGGAGGCCCAAAGAGATGGAAGACCGAGGGTGCCAGGTCTGGACTGTAGGGTGGATGAGGCATTGATGTCCATCCCAATTTCCTCGGTTGTCAGACTTGTGTGTGGGCGTGCATTATCGTGTTGAAGCAAGATTTCTGCTGGATTCTTGTCCAATCCCACACGTCGGAAAGGATTCTTTAGTTTATTCAGAGTGTTCACGTATGCCTCTGAATTGATGGCTGACCCTCTTGGCATCACGTCAATGCGAATGACGCCATCATAATCCGAGAAGACTGTCACCGTGACTTTCCCAGCAGAGGGGGTTGTCTGGAATTTCTTCTTTTGTGGTGAATGAGGGTGATGGCCCACCATTGATTGCGCTTTTGTTTCCGGCGCAAAGTGGTACACCCAGCTTTCGTGCCCCATAACGATTCGTGACAGAAAGGCCAGTCCATCGGTCTCAACACGCTCCAACAATTCAGATGAAATGGCCTTTCTTTGAATCTTGTGGTCCGCTGTGAACATTCGTGGAACCCATCGTAAGTACCTCTTTGAATATCCGAGAGTCTCGATCATTGCAGACGCACTTCCAATGCTCACCGATAGCTGTAGAGTCAATTGTCGAGTCGTGATGCGCTGGTCGGGACGAATAATGGGATCCGCACGATATAGCACGTCTGCAGCAGTGGCTATGACAGGACGTCTCGAGAGTGGCTGGTCATGGAGCTCGGTTTCTGCATTTCCTGAGGCTGTAACATCGTTTATCCATCTCCTAACTGTACTCCTATCAATTGCATCATCGCCATAAATTGCACACAAACGCTTAGGGATGTTCACCACGATTTCTTTTTCTGCACACAATAATTCATTAACAGCATGCTGTTTATAACGTCAGACGTATGTAGACACCATTTTGACGCTGCACTACGGCTGTGCCATCTGCCAGAATGGTTCAAAACTTCACCGGTGCACAGAACAGAAATAAAATGTGAAGCACCACCAAAGACATTTCTCTACGTATGTTAATGCCTTTTTAAAAAAATGTGGAGCATTACCTATTGAAGGACCCTCGTACATGCGTCGACGACTCTCCTTCCAAGATAATATGCTGCATCCCCTTTACCGAGAAACCTTCAGACAAGTCAAAAACATCCCGTGATAGACCCTTATGATTGTACTTTTTATAATAAGCATAGATGTGCTACTGAGTCAAAAGCTTTACTAAAATCAGCACATACTGTGTCTACCTGACTGCCTTGATCCCATGATTCTGTATGACATGTGAGAAAATTTGCAAAATGAGTTTCACATGATTAAGGTTTTCAGAATCCATGGTGGTTCACATGGGCGAAGTCATTCTGTTTGAGATAGCTCATAAAACGAGAGCTCATAATATGTTCTAAGGCTCTTGGGCCACATTGATTCACTGACTCATCCTTTCCCAGTCCAAACCGCTACGGACAGCCACTTGAAATTTTGAAAGAATGTGGAACTTATAATGTAAGCATCGTTTAAGAATGTATTGTTCAAAATTCCACTCCTAAGAGGGTGAAGTAAGGGTTGAAACCTTATTTTAAATATGTCACTATTAGGGCAATTTTCAAGCTAGAACTACGAAAAATGGTACTTGATTTCTCAGTCAGAAATAAAAACTCACATATTTCAACATTTTTGAAAATTCAACTACTAAGAGGTAAAACAATCACAGAATTTATAAATGATCTACTAAAGCATTTTTGAACCTACAGCTATGAAAATTGTTATTTGACCTCTCGTTTGGAAATAAAAGACTTCGTGTTTTCCTAAGAGTGTGAAATTGGAGATGAAAATTGTTAAGAAACAATTCCACTACATTAAAACACCTCTAAAGCTAAATTTATGACAACTGGTATTTCACTTATCTGTTGGATATAAGGAAATTGTGTCAGGGAATGAAAGTTTCTATGGAAATATCACCACAAGAACGCAAAATCTAGATTCCAATTACCAAAAAATGGTTCAAATGGCTCTGAGCACTATGGGACTTAACATCTATGGTCATCAGTCCCCTTCCAGTTACCAGAATCGGTTGTTGGTCACAAGTACATTTGGAAAATAACTTCCTTCTAACACCTTCATTAGAGTGAAAACCTCAGAAGGCGTTGCAGTTTGTGAACAACATAAAAATTCAATTAAAGACAAAGAAAATATTCTGCGGAGACCATGCAGCCTATTTGAGCGAAACAACACTGGGCGCTAAGGGTGTAGAATACAAATGTGAGTGGTATGATGTCCTTCTGAAGGTATTTATCTGGAGAGTAGCCTTATACAGGAGTGAAACGTGGACACTAAGCATTTAAGACAAGAAGGGAATAGAAGCGTTTCATATGTGGTGCTGCACAGGACTGGGTTCAAATGGCTCTGAGCACTATGGGACTTAACATCTGAGGTCATCAGTCCCCTATAACTTAGAACTACTTACACCTAACTACCCTAAGGACAGCACACACATCCATGCCCGAGGCAGAATTCGAACCTGCGACCGTAGCGGTCGCGCGGTTCCAGACTGAAGCGCCTAGAACCGCTCGGCCACACTGGCCAGCGCTACACAAGAATGCTGAAGACCAGACAGACATATCCTATAACTAATGGGGAACTATCTTCACATTTCTGTCCTCTGTTTTCAAACTAGTTGGATGCTGTCCGACACGAATTTCTCTACTGTGCTAATCTCTTCATCTCA
This sequence comes from Schistocerca piceifrons, assembly GCF_021461385.2. NCBI lineage: Eukaryota > Metazoa > Arthropoda > Insecta > Orthoptera > Acrididae > Schistocerca > Schistocerca piceifrons. The sequence continues at coordinate 610,397,438 of NC_060142.1, read as the reverse complement.
GAGCAGCCCTTCAAATCTACGTCCTCAATTATTTGCTGGATGTATTCCAATGTCTGTCTTCCCCTACAGATTTAACACTCTACAGCTTCCTCTAGAATCATGTGGTTAATCTCTGATGTCTTTAACATATATCCTATGATCCTGCCCCTTCTGTTTGTCAGAGTTTTCCATAAGTTCCCTTCTTCAGCGGAGACACTTCTCATTTCGTAACTTAACCGCCCAACAATTTTTCCACATTCTTCTCTGTCACCACATCGCAAATCCTTCGATCTTCTTCTCTTCTGGTTTTCCCACAGTCCACGAGTCACTGCCTTAAAATCTTGTGTACCAAATGTACATCCTCAGAAGTTTCATCCTCAAATTAAGGCCCGTGTTTGATATTACCAGACTTCTCTTACCCAGGAATGCCATTCTCTCCTGTGCTAGACTGCTCTTCATGTTCTAATTGCTTCGTCAGGATTGGGTTATTTTGTCTCCAAGGTAGTAGAATTTCTTAACTTCATCTACCTCGTGTTCGCCAATTTTCATGTCAAGTTCCTCGCTGTTCCCTTTTCTGCTACTTCTCAGTACTTTCTTCTTTCTGCGGTTCACGCTCAAACCATATTCGGCACTCGTCAGATTGTTCATTCCGTTCAACAGCCCCTGAAATTATTCTTCACCATCTCTGAGGATAGTAATGCCATCAGTCTATCTGATCATTGATGTTCTTTCAACCTGAATTTTAATCCTACTGTTGAACCTATCTTGTATTTCCCTCATTGCTCTTCGATCTACAGATTGAACAATAGGGACGAAATACTGTAACCCTACATCAAACCCTTTTTAATCCAAGAACATTGTTCTTGCTCTTCCAATCTTATTATTAACTCTTGGTACTTGTACTACAGCTTACTCCTATTTTTCTCAGGATTTAGAACATGTTCCACCATTTGTTGAACGCTTCTTCCAGACCGACAAATCCTATGAACGTGTCTTGATTTCTCTTCAGTTTGGTTTCCATTACCAACCACAATGGTAGAACTACATCTCTGGTGCCTGTAGCTTATATAAATTCCAAGTGATGGTCATCTAATAGATCCTCAATTTTCTTTTCCATTCGTCTGTGCATTATTCATATCAGAAACGTAGAAGGATGAGCTGTTAAACTTATCGTGTGATACTTTTCGCACTTACCAGCTCTTGCCATTTCGTGGAGGATGTGGATGATGTTTCTCCGGAGGTGTGATGTTTTCTCACCAGTCTCATAGATTCCACACACCAACTCGAATAGTCGTTTGGTTTCCACTTCTCCCAATGATTTTAGAAATTCTGATAGAATATTATCTATCCACTACGCCTTATTTTATTTTAAATCTCAAAATATGGTGCAAAATCCAAAGAGAATCTGGTCGTATGTAAAGTACACCAGTGGCAAGAAACAGTCAATATCGTCACTGCGCGATAGCGATGGAAATGTTACCGATGATGGTGCCTCTAAAGCGGAGTTACTAAATACAGCTTTCGTAATTCCTTCACGGAAGATAACGAAGTAAATATTCCAGAATTCGAAACCAGAACAGGTGTTAGCTTGAGTGACATAAAAGTAGATATTTTAGGTGTTGCGAAACAACTGAAATCACTTAAGAAAGGCAAGTCTTCCGGTCCAGACGGTATACATGTCAGGTTCCTTTCAGAGTATGCAGACACAATAGCGCCTTCCGTAAGCAATCATCTACAACCGCTCACTTGACGAAAGGTCTGTTCCTAAACACTGGAAAGTAGCACAGGTTGCACCAATATTCAAGAAAGGAAATAGGAGTAACCCATTGTATTACAGACCCATATCAATAACCTCAATTTTCAGTAAGATTTCGGAGCATGTACTGTACTCGAACATCATGAATCACCTTGAAGAAAATGACTTATTGATACATAACCAACACGGATTCAGAAAATATCGTTCTTGTGCAACACAGCTAGCTCTTTATTCCCATGAAGTAATGAGTGCTGTCGACAGGGGATCTCAGATCGATATTCCTAGATTTCCAGAAGGCTTTTGATACCGTTCCTCACAGGCGATTATTAGTGAAATTGCGTACATATGGAGTATCGTCTCAGTTGTGTGACTGGATTCGTGAGTTACTCTCAGAGAGGTCACAGTTTGTAGTGATAGACGGTAAATCATTGAGTAGAACGGAAGTGATATCTGGCATTCCGCAAAGTAGAGTCATAGGCCCTCTGCTGTTCCTAATTTACATAAATGATCTAGGTGACGATCTGAGCAGTTCCGTGAGATTGTTGGCAGATGACGCTGTAATTTACCGACTAGTAAAATCATCAGACGATCAACTCCAATTACAAAATGATCTAGAGAGAATTTCTGTATGGTGCGAAAAGTGGAAATTGGCACTAAACAAAGGAAAGTGCGAGGTCTTCCACATGGGTACTAAAAGAAATTTTGGGTATACGATAAATTGCACAAATCTAAGGGCTGTCAATTCGACTAAATGCCTAGGAATTACAATTACGAGCAACTTAAATTAGAAAAACCACATAGATAATATTGTGGGGAAGGCGAAACAAAGACTGCGCTTTGTTGGCAGAACACTTCGAAGATGCGACAAACCTGTTAAAGAGACAGCCTACATTACACTTGCCCGTCCTCTGCTGGAATATTGCTGCGCGGTGTGGGATCCTTACCACGTAGGATTGACGGAGGACATCGAAAAAGTGCAAAGAAGGGCAGCTCGTTTCGTGTTATCGCGTAATAGGTGTGAGAGTATCACTGATATGATACACAAGTGGGGTGGCAGTCACGGAAGCAAAGACGGTTTTCTTTGCGGCGAGATCTATTTACGAAATTTCAGTCACTAACTTTCTCTTCCGAATACGAAAGTATTTCGTTGACACCCACGTAAGTAGGAAGAAAAGATCATCATAACAAAATAAGAGAAATCGGAGCTCGAACGGAAACATTTAGGTGTTCCTATTCGAGAGAGGAATGATAGAGAAGTAGTATGAAAATAGTTCGATGAACCCTCCGCCAGGCACTTAAGTGTGAACTGCAGAGTAACCCTGTGGATGTAGATGAAAGCTCGCTTCAATAGTGACTCTAATACTGGATCCTCTATCTCTTCCATATCGACTCCAACGTTTCCTTCCATCACATCATTGTACACTTCTGCCCCCCATCCCCCATGGGCAGCTTAAGTGCAGTCTTCCCACTGTTACATGACCCATGGATTGTCATCTGTGGAGAGTGAAATGACATATCAGCTCGACAGTAGATTCGTTTAATTAACTTCAACCTCACCCATAGTACATCAGGAACAGCCTGGTGGAGGCGTCCAGTTGCCTCTCGTACGAAACAATAGACGCCCGGCATTACTGACAGTGCAAAGAGCGAATGCCACTGCCAGCGACGTCTCCTGCTGCGACCGTGATGACAGCATAGCAGCGCAGCTGACAATTCCGTGGGGGTGGTTGTCACCTCTCTCCAGTGAGTGGGCCGCTCTGTTCTCTAACGACGACTGCTTTTGTGAATCAGGGCAAGATGCCCTGCCCCAGGGTCGAAGAGCGGACCCTTACTACATTCCAGGATGTCACTCTGGGTGACACAGACTCGTGGCGTAGGCTGCGATACGAAGACGAGAATATTTTAGCACATAAAAATTATGCTAACAATTGGTTTTCTTAACCCTTTCAGTTAATCCTACACATTTATACAGGGCCCTTAGCCCTCTCCTTAACTCAAATACCATGGAACTTCATTACTAGGCTTCTTGCACAATAACTTCTGTCTGTTCCAAAGTTACAAGCTAAATTGGGTCAATCATTCTTGATACAACGCCCTTCTGCGTTCATCTTCTTTCTACTGCTTTTATGATCGAGGTATCCAATCCACTGGAAGCCGAATGACGATGTCCACCCACCTGCTATGCTGAGTGGTAGTGTTTGCCTACCATGCAGTGGTCCTGGTTTCCATGCCCGTCCGGGTTGGAAATTTTCTTCGCTCGTGAACTGGGTTTTTTGTTGTCCTCATCATCGTTTCATCATCACCGACACGCAAGTTGCTCAATGTGTCGTCGCCTGAAATAAGACTTGCAAATCGGCGGCCGATTTTCCCCGGATGGGGCCTCCTGACAGTCAATGACACACAATCATTTAATTTTTGAACGACGGATGAATCCGAACCCAGTCTTGCGCTTCGTCGTCTTCGTACCGTAACTATAATTACGCTCAGCAGAGCAAGTGCCACTGCGGTGGTTAATATGACAATAGTCAATGTTGTCTCATTCCGATAGTGCTTTTCCCGATATATGTGTACAAGCTGAAGGCTCTTCCGCTTGCTTGGTTCACAAGTATGTCTACAGACTGCATTAATTCCAGCGTTAGAGCTCGATTTGAGCTGGTTAGATATGTGGCAGATAGCACATCCATGGCCTCCTCTCGCAAATACAAACGTAGCTGCGAAATGTTAAATTGAGTTATCCCTAAAATCGCGGCGGGCAGATGGAAAGTAGGCGCCATTATCTCTCATACTGTTCCTCTTTAATTCTAGCCTCTTTGCTGAGGTAAGCTTGCCCTGCTCGAAATAAACTAGTACAGTCAATGAGCCTCGACGTACTCAAAGTACAATTCTGGCTCGATCACTTCTTTATTGCATTGTCTTACCTGATTTTGTCCGGTTACCAACGTCACTGTGCAAGGCTCTGCCCCTCTCTTATTACAGCATTTCGACAGACTGTGATATCCCCTCAGGAGCATTTTCGTAACTTTGCTTCCTCCATTCCTACATATCTTCCCTTGTCTTGTGCAATTAACAACAGTCGTTGCGTTTTTAATCACCCAAGTTTCTTCGGTATCCTCCACTTGACAGGATACCCATGAACTATGTAGTAATCGTAACGTGCTTATCTTCATGCTACTGGTACAGAAACAGAAATGTAAACTTCCACTCCAACAGTTCTCACTCATACTGTGGCTACCTTGAAATCAAAAGGTACGTTTTTGTGCTCGGGTTCTAAAACCAACCCCAACTCCGGTGATAGTTTCTTCAGCACTTTCCTTAGACCCTCTAAATACCACTCTGTGGACAGCAAGTTTATCTTTAGCTGACGCCTCACAGCCTGCTGCATAGCCTCTTGTAATTCTGTTACTTTCCCCCACGCTTGTCAAATGCTGTATTCTGAGGACTGCAGCCGTTTTGTCATTAGTGTTTCATTATCTAATACTTGTACTTTGGTTTGAAGTCCCCTGATATTTTTATTAACTGCCTCTCGTGCAGCTCAGGGACACCGCATGATTTGTTCAGTCTGATGTCGTAATAGTTGTGTGTTATTCAATAAGTCTTCTCTAAACTTGTAGTCTGTGTAGTGTGCCAACCTCGGCTTTGTTCCCTTCTGTCCACTGCTTAACCTCTTCTAAGGTGTTGTTCACCATTATTTATGTCTTTCTCATCTGCAGTGCGAAATACTGTTTTCATATGCCGACCTCCAGCGTCGACCCAACCCCTCTTCCTAGGTATATGTGGCATAACCCCCAGTATCTGGACATGTCACTCATTAATTTCTCGTACAGTCCATGTTCTCTCTCACATTCCCCTGCAGTTCCTTTGAGTATCCCATGCGTTTCCGTTTCCTGACGGAATTTGTCGAGTGCTCTTACAGTTTTCTCTTCCATGCATAGAACACCACCTGTATCACCCAGCGCTGACTGTTGATCACTACGTCTTCCTGCTCGGCGATCAGCACTCCCCTTTCCAGGCACTGGTTCCATAACGCTTCCACCCTAACGAAGATCAGTAGTACCAATATGAACCACATCATTTCGCCTTTTCCAGGCCTCATCTATGGGCAGGAATACCTATTACTTTCCTCGACCTTAAATTCATTGCACCTCCGAAGATGCTTGTACGAATTACACTAAACCTCTAAGTAAGGAAAAAAACTTGTCTCCTAGGCCTTAATCGATACAGGGCCTACTCAACGTTTCATTCACAGCATTTTGTTTATTTTTCGATACCTTTCTCCTCACTCGCCATTTCCGGATAGCATCTCCTATGCCTGGATTAATTTCCAGGTTCTCTTGAAAAGGTTTCAACCGCCCTGCTGGCACAATTGTCCTTCCCGTCATCAACTGAATCTTGACATTTACTGGCGACATGCTCTCCTCTCCTTGGCATGGCCCTGATACTTCGCCAAATCTTCTTTGTCTTTCCCTTCAGCTTATACAAAGTTGATAGTATCACCAATTGACCAAAGGTATACCATGAGTTTCTTGACGTGCGGCCCACCGCTTCTTCCTGTCCTCCAGTTCTCATGTATTTGCTCTCCCTACGCTACTCCAAAAATCCGTAATCGCTCTGGCAAATTCCTTAACATATTCTCCAGTCGCCACTTTCTTTGCTATCAATAAGTCCAATGGTGATGGCATTTTTCGACCATGCACTATTTCATATGGTGGTAATCCTGTAGCCTTGTGGATGAAGAGGACGTACTTAATTTCTTCACATTCAATAACTTGCACAATTCCTTGACCGGATCCTACATGAAGTTCATTCACTGGTCTGTTAATATTGCTTCAGACAATCAGAACCTCGGGATACACTTATTCACAAGTGCTTGGGCCACTTTTGCTGCCTGCTGGTTTGTCATCGCGACCATTTCTGAGTATATTGAAAAATGATCCATGATTGTGAGGACGTACCTATTCCCTGCAGGTGTTTTATTGAATGGACCTAAAACATCAATCCCCAGAAATTCGAATGGTGCTAATGCTTCATGTAACCTCTGCAATGGTGTTCTTGTTCGACACAAATTCCGCCCCCTGTACGCAATTCTGCAGGTATTGATTTAGGTCCATCTGCCTATTCCTCCACCAATACCTTTCTGCTACTCTTCTGTTGGTAGATACGCAATCTCCATTACCCACTAATATGTGATCATGAGCTTCTTCTCTATTTTTTAGCTTCGCTGGTCCGGCGGTCCCAATTTGGTTTCTTTGTGTATCAACCCATCCTGCATACAAAACGGTGACTGCTTAAAACACTGCTTACATTCGTCATACGGTCTCTGTGCAGTTCGTATTTCTTTACACTCATTACCCCCAATATACAATACTGCAACTTTCTTATTTAAGCCAGCCTTATTTCTGTGCTTCTTTTCACTCTTATGCAAGACTTCGAAACAAAACTGAGTTTGTCTAACTGTCCATCGCCTCAACCTACAACAAGGATTCTTTAAACCCAACAACCATTTTCATGTCGCTTGACCTGTTATTACTCTAAACTTTTTACCATACAGATAATAATTAAAATATGTGTTTCCATCAATAAGGCTTAACATATCCTCCTCCATTGTGGAGTAATTTCTTTCTGCAGAATTTAGTGGTCTTGATGTATAAGCTACAGAATGTTCTACGCCTTCTACCTCTTGTGGCAACTCACAGGCATGTGCATGGTTTGATGCATCACAATATAAAACAAATTCTCTATTAAAACGCAGAAATACTAACATCGTACTCGACGTTAAACCTTCTTTTAGTTCATCAAAAGTATACTGGCACTGTTCTGACCACACAGGTTTAGTACCCTGTTTTAACAACTGTATCAACTGTCTCGTAGTTTCTGCAAATCCTTTTACGGACCGGCGTCAATAGTTCGTGACTCCTATGAACGATAGCAATTCCTTCACACATTCCATTACAGGAAACTCATGTCTGGCTGTAATCAATCTTGGTTCTTTCTTGACTTCATCTTTACTTATGAGAGGACCTAGGTTTGCTACCAGGACCTTTGTATGCTACCTCTTCCGTCACAAAACTATATTTATCTTCACTTAGTGTTAACTTCACATCTTTTAACTTTAGGAATACTTCCCTAAATCGCAGCATATGCTGTTTCATACCACTTCCATAGACGATTATCTCATCGAGAAACACTAAGCACTGCCGTGGTTTTAAACTTCTGAGTCCTCTGTCTAATTATCTGTAAAACTTTGCAGGTTCTTTTTTTAATTTGAATGGCATTCTTCTGAAGTGGTTGTGTCCCCAGGGTTCCCAAAACACTGCTTTCGTATCAATTTGGCAGAGAAAACCTCTATCTGGTGATAAGCACGCTCCAATTCCACTGTTCAAAACTATTTGAATTACTCTAAATGATCCCACGTTTCTGTGACGTTTGCAAAGGGTAGGCATCCGTTATGGTTTTTGCATTGATATGTCTGTAATCACAACAAAACCTACGTTTTCATGTTCGATACGTTCTTTGTATTTTTTCATGACGGTTATTCCTGCTCCCTGCACCATTACATTCTTCAGTTATTCCGTCTTTCAGCTGTTAATCGATAAATTCCTCCAAAATGGGCTGTAACTACCTAGGTATTCTGTATGGCTTGTGGTAGACTGGTGGTTGTTTTCTCATTGGTATGTGGTGCTGTATAATATGCTTAGCTGGTAATGGCCCTTTTCCGGCCACTGTGGCAGAGCGGTTCTAGGCGTTTCAGTCTGGATCCGCGCGACCGCTACGGTCGCAGGTTCGAATCCTGCCTCGGGCATGGATGTGTGTGATGTCCTTAGGTTAGTTAGGTTTAAGTACTTCTAAGTTCTAGGGGACTGATGACCTCAGATGTTAAGTCCCATAGTGCTGAGAGCCATTTTAACCATTTAATGGCCCTTTTGGAAAAAATGAATCCTTAAATTCCAAAAGTGATTTTTCCATCCGTTCCCTGTCTCTTCTTTCTAGGTGCTTCACTTTTCTTCGTAATGCAATTTCAATGGATTCCGGCAATTGTCCATAGCTGGCACCTCTTATGTTCCATTTTGCTTCCCCCAGGATATCACATTAGCTATTAACAACCCCTTTGTAAATCCTATGTCCTCTGCACTAAGATTATCTATAAAAATAGGTACCTCCTTTTCACCCTTTATTTCTTGTACGTGTACAATACCTCTTTTAACTAAGCAATCCACCTGATATAATGCTTCATTCTCTTGTAACGGTTCCATTAAACACAAAATTCCTACCGAAAAGATAGACTCAACACTGACTCAACGTGTTTTCCCAGTACCCTTAGGCACACAGTCGTGCGATCAAGTCTTATTGTGAACGTTCGCGGTTTAATCGGTCCGTTTTTTGCGACAGATTCCCCCCCCCCCCCCCCCACACACACACAGCGTCGCTACACTGGCAATGGCTTTACATAACTGAAATATTGTTCCGTCAAGTTTCACGCTATGTTGCCGAAGATCGTTTATGGCACAATGCTAATACAAGGAATCTCATCCTAAAGTCATGTCGTGTTCCTCATTCACGTTTGCCACAATCTCTACATACTGCTTGAACTGGACCGTATCCAGGCAAACGTCTATGTTCATCGATCCTACTGTTGTGACATCTTTATCTCTCATTCCACGCAATTTGTACCGTTGTGGGTCCTACTGCTTATGTTTCACATCACTACTGGCGATCGACAGTTATAACCCTGTGTTCAATAACATCCTGCAATCCTTTTTGCCTGCTGATCCTCTTATCACACGCTCCATCTGCATACGATTTCGTAGCATCCAGTCTTACTGGGAATGGTCGTAGCTGGATCTGGGGTGTCCGTTGGCGTTTAACACCTTATTCTTCCCTGGTCCTCTACTTCTAAACTATTGCTTCCTCTTTCGTAATTCACGTCACCCTCAGCCTCACGACACTGCCTTCTTATACGCCCCATTCATCAACACCTAAAACATTTTATACTAGCTGCAAACACTGTCTATTTACCCAACACTGCAGTCCACAAATACATATCCTCACGCTGTAACTAACCTCACTGCTGTGCAAATATCCGTCGGCTTCCCTGTCCACATATGCCCTCACATTTCCGCACCCAGTCCTCTTAAAAAGGCGCCGAGTGCCCTCAGCTCAACATTTTGCAAAATAATGTCGTTGACTGCAGCATTCTGTCCTAATTCATTGCTAAATCCATTAATTTTACTTACCCTATTTTGCGAATTGTTCCATAGCTTCCGTATTTCGATCAGTTGTAGAACTTTGGAACACGAATTATGTTCGAGTATAATGACTTTTCTGGAGACTAGAAATCTACTCTGTAGGAATCAGCATGGGTTGCGAAAAAGACGGTCGTGTGAAACCCAGCTCGCGCTATTCGTCCACGAGACTCAGAGGGCCATAGACACGGGTTCAAAGGTAGATGCCGTGTTTCTTGACTTCCGCAAGGCGTTCGATACAGTTCCCCACAGTCGTTTAACGAACAAAGTAAGAGCATATGGACTATCAGACATGTGGTGCGAATACATAGAAAGAAAGATCCCTTGTCATTTAGCTACAACATAGCAGGTCAGCAACTGGAAGCAGTTAATGCCATAAATTATCTGGGAGTACGCATTAGGAGTGATTTAAAATGGAATGATCATATAAAGTTCATCGTCGGTAAAGCAGATGCCAGACTGAGATTCATTGGAAGAACCCTAAGGAAATGCAATCCGAAAACAAAGGAAGTTGGTTACAGTACGCTTGTTCGCCCGCTGCTTGAATACTGCTCAGCAGTGTGGGATCCGTACCAGATAGGGTTGATAGAAGAGATAGAGAAGATGCAACGGAGAGCAGCGCGCTTTGTTACAGATCATTTAGTAATCGCGAAAGCGTTACGGAGATGATAGATAAACTCCAGTGGAAGACTCTGCAGGAGAGACGCTCAGTAGCTCGGTACCGGCTTTTGTTGAAGTTTCGAGAAGATACGTTCACCGGGGAGTCAAGCAGTATACTGCTCCCTCCTACGTATATCTCGCGAAGAGACCATGACGATAAAATCAGAGAGATTAGAGCCCACACAGAGGCATACCGACAATCCTTCTTTCCACGAACAATACGAGACTGGAATAGAAGGGAGAACCGATATACTCAAGGTACCCTCCGCCACACACCGTCAGGTGGCTTGTGGAGTATGGATGTAGATGTAGATGTAGTTATTACCCCTAATTGTCCCCATAAAGGCTGGCACTATTTCGTTTCGTATATATTTGAATTAATCGTTCTTTAAATCCTTCGACTGCTGTGTCTCCCTTAAGATCTTCTGTATACTCAAAATAAGTATTAACTTCCACTATTAGTCTCAGTTTTGCAAAACTCAATAATTCGTTAAAAGACCAACCTTCCATCACAGCCTCATTTACAAGGTCTTCCAAAGAGACCTGCACATCCTCGGTTGCCTTATCCGAAAAAAGGAGCAATTAATCTTACGACTGACTAATGTACACCCCGTTGTGACGGTCGCGATTCTACCAACCAGCAGAGTCCTCTACTATCTTCTGTTAATTGTGCTAACTTTACTAACGCTATGCTTACTGCTTACAGCTCTGACACACCTTGCGTCTCTGGTCCTATCGAAGATCTGACTTTGACAATACTGATTTTGAGAAGTAAAACTCACAAACCAAGAAAACCAAGTACATTATCTTAATTCTTGTGGCTAATCATGATCCATCTTTATTCACGGCATATCTTAGCCACATGCACCCCAACTACTTCATGTTAACATTTTGCCGGTGCTACTTACATTCTTGGGGTAGAGTGGCCCTCAAGGTTACACCTTGCCCATGTAACAGACACTAACCAGTCGTGACTTCTTAAATCCAAAACCAGACAAATCCACTATCTGTCTACAAGCAATAAAATCTATTTTACAAAATGCACCACCGTCAAACCTTTTATCCATGACCAAAACACAAAATCTCTCGCACTCACCTTACCATGGACTGTATGTACAGACGTTGCTCTGAGAAGGACACGTCAATGACCTGATACCAGTGTTGTTACCAATGTTGGATAACCAATGCATTGTCACCCGTGGAGATGAAATGAGACGTCAGGACAACAGCAGATTCGATTAAATAACTTTTTTGTTGCGGCCCTTGACCGCACTGCATCAGGAACAGCTTGGCGGAGGCGTGCAGCTGCATCTTTATGAAACAGCAGACGGCATTTCTGACAGCGCAAAGATTGGCGCTGATTCCTCGGAGGCGGCTGTGACCTCCTTCCAGTGAGCGGGCGGCTACTTTCATGACTCAGGATACAGGATACGCTGCCCGGCCCCGTGGTCGAACAGCGGACCCTGTACTGCATACCAGGTTGTTACTCCAGTTACCACAGACTCGTAGTGTGGGAAGCGATACTGTGATGCTGGCAAGTGAGGAAACACGTCCTTCCTTCTGCTATCAGTTTTCAGCTTAGCCTGTTGCTGTAACGTGCCCAACTGGCTCTGCTTTGCAATGTCTGTCAGCTGCCCTTTGCTTCGCAAAGCATAATACTCTTGCCCGTCTGCGAGTGGATCTGTGATGGCTTGCTTTTTCGCCGAATACGGTCGACAGGCTACATCCCCATCTGCCCTCTCCTCTGCAATTAACAGGGGACTTCCATTGCATTCATGGCATTGCTGTCATTTCATTTAATTTCACCGAAGATTTCTTTGACTTTTCTCTACATGGGATCAGTCCTCCCAACCATCACTTTTTTTTTTTGTTCCTTCACGTATTTCTAGCAGCCATTTCGCCTTGGTATCCCAGCACTTCGCATTTATTTCATTCCTAAGGGATTCATAATTCTGTGTGTCTGTCATTCCCTGAATTTTTTTTCACTTCCTTCTTTCATCGATAAGATGAAGTATTTCTTCTGTTATAATTTCTTCACAGTTACTTTCGTAGTACCTATGCTTGCCATTCCAACCTCATGATTCCTGTTTTTAGAGGTATTCAGCGATCTTCAACTGACGTATCTACCGTGGTGTTCTTCACTGCAGTATTGAAATATTTAGAAAACGTCATACACGTCCCGTCCATCCTCAGTACATCCCACTTCCTTCCACACTGATTCTTCTGTATGGATCTCTGAAACTTCAGTCTACTCTTCACCATTATGAAACTCTGATATGATTATATATCTACGCGTGGGCCAATATCTGATTCCGGAATCTCTGTCTGACAACGATGTAATCCAGTTGGGATCTTTCTATGTCTCCGAGTCTTTTCCAAGTATACCTCCTCCTCTTGTTATTCTTCAAAAGAGTATTCGCCATTAGTAACTTAAATTTATTGAAGAACTCCTCCTCCTCCCTCATTTCTCTTACCAATCCTTTACTCTCTCACAGTCTTTTCTCCTCCTCCTTCCGTTACAACCCCATTCCAATTCTCCCTGATTTCTCGATTTTCATCTTGCTTCTCATATTGAATTACCCTTTCAGTGTCCTCATATAGTTTCTATGTCTCTACATCTTCGGCTTCCGTAGTCTGCAAGTCTAGCAGAACTGTTATTATAGGCATTTATTGGCTGGTAATGCTAATGAGAACAGCGTTCCCCGAATGCTCCCATCAACGCAATTTCTACCCTGCCTTCTTATTAATAAAGAATCCTCTGATGGTTATATCATTGTCTGCTGCTGTTGACATTAACCTATATTCGTCGATGCATGTTACACCTAGATTGAATTTCCTTTTTCAGATGTCCTAGCTTGTTTGCCACATTCAAACGTCTGATATTCCACCCCACGACCCGTAAAATGTTACCCTTTTGTTCGCCATTACACCTTTTTCTCCTGGTCACTTCCCCTTTGGCATTCCCCTGGTGGAGATTCCCAGCTGGGGACTAATCCGTATATTTCTGCCATAGAGGTCATTATGACATATATCCTGTGGGTATATCTCAAGTGCCTTCGATGCACTGGTTTCAATTGCCTTCTGCATCCTCATTCCGTTGATCATTGTTGATTCATCCGCATTTTACGGGCAGCTTAACATTCCAAGGCAAGATAGTGCTTCTGTCCGCTCCTCTGTCCTCATTGATCAGGCCGTTGTCAGAACGAGGATGACTTCTTATACCTAAAATATTCGGTCGCAGTTGCTGATGACTTTTTCCATAGTTAAGCAGTGATTAGTTCCGAACCTGGGGCCTAGGAGGTTTAGATTACTATTCAAAGGCCCTACCCCTAGATCACTGTACTGAATAGAATTGGGGAGAAAATAAATTTATCGCACAACTTGAATTACAGAAGTAATCTGTTGACGGGACACATGTTGAGACATCAAGTACGGATCAGCGCAACATTGGAGGGAAGCGTGTGGGGATTAAAATTATCAAATGTTTTTTATTCCAGTCTTTGATCACAATATCAATTCTTGAGACGATGACCGGTTTCAGTCTGTAATGACCATCCTCAGATCTACAATATACAAATATTTACACCTAGTGAGCAGTGTGTCTTTCAACATAATATAGCAATACGTGTCAAAATATACTATCATACAACCAGGGAAATGTACAGATAAAATACGTTAAAACGTACCTTTTTTTTACACTATGTCCTAAAGTGATACATCCATAATGGCATCGTCAAAACATATAAATATAATCAGCACAACTTCGTCACATAGATCTAAATAAAATGTAGAATAGGCCACATCGTCAACACAATGATCATTGCAACTGGCTACTGAACTATAGTAGCTACCAGAAATCTGTTTGCCTACATCCTCCCTAGATGTCGCTACTGTTGGCTTAGACGTAGTCATCATTTATACAACAAACATAATCTGATAAAAACGCATTAGGTAAAATACATGTACCAGACCTTTAAAATTGATAACTATCATAGAAACCAATTGTGATACATTGAAAATTATTAAAAGGAAATATATGAAGAGCATGGGTCCGACCCTTTTTTTGGTGAATTTACGATCAACAATTAATATACGCTATAAGTAATATAATACCCAACACAGGGCGCTGATCATTGAGCTGTCATTTTTCAGCTGTCATATAGACATTTTATGTTTCATAGGCAATTTATAGGTTTCTACACGCAATGTATTACGTATATTAACTGTTGACCTTAAATTTACCTTAAAAAGAGGTGGGACCTATTCTCTTCATATATCTCCTTTTAATAATTTTGTATGGGTAACTGTATTCGTCTTTCAGTGTATCACAATTGCTTTCTATGATAGTTATCAAGTTTAGAGGTCTCCTACATGTATTTTACCTAATGTGTTTTTATCAGATTATATTTGTTGCGTAAATGATGACTTCATCTAAGCCCACAGTAGCGACATCTAGGGAGGATCTAGGCAAACAGATTTCTGGTCGCTACTGTACTTCAGCAGCCAGTTGCAATAATGACAGTGTGGACGATGTGGCTATTCTACACCTTATTTTAGATCTGTGTGACGATGCTGTGCTGATGATAGTTATATGTTTTGACGATGCCATTATGGATGTATCACTTTAGGACTTGGTGTAAAAAAGGTACGTTTTACCGTATTTTATCTCCACATTTCCCTGGTTGTTTGATAGTATAATGTGATACGTATTGCTATATTATGGTGAAAGACACACTGCTCACTGGGTGTATATCTTTGTATACTGTAGATCTGAGGATGGTCGTTACAGACTGAAACCGGTCATCGTCTAAAGAATTGATATTGTGATCAAAGACTGGAATAAAAAACATTTGACAGTATTGGATCACTGTTTGTATACGCGACTATGTCGCAGTTGGTGAGATTAAAATTATAATGGAAGACCAACAGATGGATACAGTAAGAGGTTCAAATGATTGTAGATCTCAGTAGTTATTCAGAGCTGAAGAGTCTTGCACAAGATAGAGTACCATGGGAGCTGCATCAAACCAGTCTTCGAACTAAGGACTACACAGCAGCAGTGTAATATATCTCCATTCAACTTGCTACAGTTTTAAAATATTTGCTTTATTGAATAAAAAGCGGTATTGCCAAATAAATATTTTGCAGACGTTTTGAACTGAAAGAACTTCGTTGTTGATGTGTTTAAAAGACGGTCATGAGAATCATGAACAATGTAATCATCATACGCTTCTAGATGTAGACAAGTACGGTCAGAAGGGGGGAAGAATTAAGGCCCTCCGATTAAAAGAAGAGCAAAAATGAGTGCTTAAATGTGAAATAGGCTGAGATCACGAGGTGTAACGAGTTTTAACGAGTTTTGCAATAGCGTTGATTAGCGGTGGCCTTAGTACCGTGGGGTTGGTGCACGGCGGAGATCTGTCATAATGGCAGCCGATACGGGCGCGGAGGAGCCGCCGAATTCATCGGAGCGCGCTCGGCAGCTGTCTGCTGTCACGGCCCATTGTGGCGGGCCACGCAATATAACGGACGCCCTGAATCGCGGAATATCGATTCCCGAGCCCGTCATTCAAACGCCGGTTAAATTACGGAGTATTATGCTGTCGGACAGGCCGTGAAACTAGTTTTATATGTCGCAAAGGCAGCAGAATTAGGACAGATACGTGACGCCGTATTGCGTCGAGGAATGATATGGAACCTGAATGACAATACTTTTGCTGTATTTGTCTGTAAGGTGAACTACAATCACCAGAGGCCGTAATATAAACAGAAGAGATGATGAAGTAAGACGGAATCTTACCTAAAAGGGTAGCCCTCAAGATCATAGGTATTTTCGCTACACGCTTAGCCTACAAAGCTGACATTAGTATTGCATACGAAATACTTTCTCAAATATATTTTATATCGTAACGTACTATTACTAAACGCGTATTTTCGCATATAATGTAACCAAAATAAATACAAAGCACATTACGTAGCAGATTGATGTCAGAAATGCTACGTTTATCACAATTTGAGTCATGAAATCGCATGCTGACCATGCTCGATTATCTACTATCTCTGGTTAGTGAGCACACGTAGCACCTTATGTACTCTTTGCTTTTTTGGGCGTCCTGCGAATCTTATTTTCGCTGAACTGAAAACCACACAGGGTTACTGATTCTTTTACTACATTCCTCTGATTTATCAGTTTACTACTTTCCACAATGCTCGACGGGACAAGTTGGTTCCTAGGACATTTTTGGATTATGTAGTTTCTATTTGACATCTGGCAATTGAAACTGAAAGATGTAGAAATCTTTCAGACATTCTGTATCCAACATGTTGAAGATTACAAAGAGTGGCCATCTGTTTTCTGTAATATTGTAGTATAACTATTATTCATATAGTCAGCACCTTATTTCATTTTAAGTTACTACAATTTTAGGCTTACTTTCCACCACAAGAATTACATATTTAACACGGTGGATAGTAATTAGCATCATTATCACCTTGTTCACAGTTGGTATATGGCTTACCAAAGTAAATTACTTACTGGAGTATTTTACTCTAACGTTTTTAGGCTTAATTATGGAGAAAATATAACACCGGTTCTTCTTTATTGGTCAAACTATGGTTGGTCTTCTTTAAAAAGTTTCTCTACAAGAACCACACTGGAACTTTACATATATCCCATAACCACAATGGTAATTATCTAACTTTACATATATCCCAGAATTTTTCATCCAGGCAGTTAGCTGCAGAAAAAAAATTCTGAAGTTCTTCCTGTTTCTTCCTTGTAGTGCATAAGAAATCCATTCACTTAACATACCTGTTTTGCATCTGTAAGACAGAAGACAATTTTTAGTGGGCTTTTGGCTCGCATTGTTTACAAACAACTTCCGCTAAAGGAAAAAAAAATTCTTTAATAGCCACTAGGATTAAGACAATTTACAGCTGTTCATAAACTGTCCATACATACTGGTGACAGGTGCTAATTTGACAGTTTGAGACGTCTTAGTTTAGTTGTTCTCTAATCAAACGTAACCATCTGACTTATTTCCTGATATACGCTACCTGTGAAGTGAGAGCGATAGTAATTATTTTTTTTTTTCAGGAGACATGAAATGTTCTTGTGTAGCTCCATCTAAAGTATTGTCTGCACCACAGAAGATTAGAATCTCTTGAAATGCTGGCAGTTCTGCCAGATAACGTCTAGCCATAATCTTTCTATCTCAGTAGCCCAACAAATCGACTCTTCGGTTACACAGTTCCACATTTTATCTCAAATTTATCTCGTGAAAGACTAATCGACATAATTTATTCCATTCATTTTTATCCATCTAGAAGGTCCAGGGTTGGGAGGCTTGTCGATTGTGCACGCCCAGTTTTCTGTTCTCTTTCCAACTTAGCGATTTTGTCTTTCATTGTCTTTTGGCAATGAGCTGATTGCTGTAGTGAATATTAACCACACAAAAATGCCGCCCACTATAAGAGAATTTGCCTGAAGATTTTATGTTGTTTGATTGTAAAAGGAAACCTTTAGTGAAGTCTTCCTATCACTTTATTCACTAGTCAACATGTCGCTGGCGTTATAAGGAATCGGTGTTCTCTGTTCTTTATTTCTTTGGGTTTATTGATAGTGCAGCAGCCAAAACATTATAATCTAGTGATTCGATTTATAGTACTACACGAAATGATAATCTATTTTGTCTTGATGTAGTCTCTGCACAATAAATGAGAAAGGCAGGCGAATTATGGTAAAAAACTCAGACGACCACATATTTACCAAAATAAACCAGAATCTCATGAATTACTGCCCCTTATAAAGTCATCTCCACAGGGAGTTGTGCCACAGACAAAAACTATGCAACGTGGTTATCAGTTCATTACCGGAAATGATAAGGAACATGGAGGTGCGAACGGTAAGGTGCTGGACGTATTTGGCACTAGCTTCGCTGAGCGCTCAGTGTGGCTGGTGTGTTGTTACCAGTCGCGGGGCTACCACTAGAATGTGCTGGATAATCTGAACTTCCTTGCTATTATGGAAGCTGAGGTACGTGTCATTTGGCCCCGGTTATATCTCCATTTGACTGATAGTGCCATTTTACCACTGAAGGCTGACTCTGCCTTATTTCATACTTCGATGTCTGTGTTGACTTAGCGTATTTCTGATTTGACACATTATAAATGGTTTTTGAAAGCCTCTCAAAAACCATTCATAATGGATCAAATCCAATTGTTAGTTCCAAGCCAAGCAATGAAAGCTATACAGGGTGGCCCATTGATCGTTACCGGACCAAATATCTCACAAAATATGCGTCAAACGAAAAAACTGCAAAGAACGAAACTTGTATAGCTTGAAGGGGGAAACCAGATGGTGCTATGGTTAGCCCGCTAGATGGCGCTGCCATAGCTCAAACGGATACCAACTATGTTTTTTTAAATAGGAACCCCCATTTTTATTACATATTCGTGTAGTACGTAAACAAATAGAAATGTTTTAGTTGTACCAGTTTTTTCGCTTTGTGATAGATGGCGCTGTTTATAGTCATAAACATATGGCTCTCAATTTTAGACGAATAGTTGGTACCAGGTAGGTTTTTTAAATTAAAATACAGAACGTAGGTACGTTTGAACATTTTATTTCGGTTGTTACAATGTGATACATAAACCTTTGTGAACTTATCATTTCTGAGAACGCATGCTGTTAGAGAGTGATTACCTTTAAATACCACATTAATGCAATAAATGCTCAAAATGATGTCCGTCAACCTCAATGCATTTGGCAATACGTGTAACGATATTCCTCTGAACAGCGAGTAGTTCGCCTTCCGTAATGTTCGCACATGTATTGACAATGCGCTGTCGCATGTTGTCGGGCGTTTTCGGTGGATCACGATAGCAAATATTCAATACCGCTTCAACTTCACGCGAGCTATGTGCCGGACATCCATGATGTTGGAAGTACCTCGCCATTCTGTCATACAGTGAAACATCGTGTAGTAACATCGGTAGAACACTACGTAGGAAATCAGCACACATTGCACCATTTAGATTCCCATCGATAAAATGGGGGCCAGTTATCCTTCCTCCCATAGTGCCGCACCATACATTAACCCTCCAGGGTAGCTGATGTTCCACTTGTCTCAGCCATCGTGGATTTTCCGTTGCCCGTTTACGTTACCGCTGTTGGTGAATAAAGCTTCGTCGTTAAATAGAACGCGTGCAAAAAACCGGTCATCATCCCGTAATTTCTCTTGTGCCCAGTGGCAGAACTGTACACTACGTTCAAAGTCGTCGCCATGCAATTCCTGGTGCATAGAAATATGGTACGGTTGCAATCGATGTTGATGTAGCATTCTCAACACCGACGTTTTTGAGATTCCCAATTTTCGCGCAATTTGTCTGCTACTGATGTGCGGATCAGCCGCGACAGCAGCTACAACACCTACTTGGGCATCATCATTTGTTGCAGGTCGTGGTTGACGTTTGACATGTGGCTGAGCACTTCCTGTTTCCTTCAATAACCTAACAATCCGGCGAACGGTCCGCACACATGGATGATGTCGTCCAGGATACCGAGCAGCATACATAGCACGCGCCCGTTGGTCATTTTGATCAAAATAGCCATACATCAACACCATATCGAACTTTTGCGCAGTTGGTAAATGGTGCATTTTAACACGGGCCGTGTATCACGAAGAAAATACGTCCGCACTTGCGGAATGTTACGTCATACCACGTCCTTATACGTTTGTGGCTATTACAGCGCCATCTATCACAAAGCGAAAGAAGTGGTCCAACTAAAACATTCATATTTCTTTACGTACTACACGAATATGTATTAAAAATGGGGGTTCCTATTTTCAAAAACGCAGTTGATATCAGTTTGACCTATGGCAGCGCCATCTAGCGGACCAACCACAGTACCAACTGGTTTACCCCTTCAAGCTAGGCAAGTTTCGTTCTTTTTAGCTTTTTCGTTTGACGCGTATTTCGTGAGGTATTTGGCCCAGTCTCTGTCAATGGACCACCCTGTATATAAATACTTAGCCGGCCAGTGTGGACACGAGGTTAAAGGCGCTTCAGTCTGGAACCGCGCGACCGCTACGGTCGCCGGTTCGAATCCTGCGTCGGGCATGGATGTGTGTGATGTCCTTAGGTTAGTTAGGTTTAAGTAGTTCTCAGTTCTAGGGGACTCATGACCTCAGATGTTGAGTCCCATAGTGCTCAGAGCCATTTGAAGCATAAATACTTAAAGTACAGGGTGTTTATAATTGAATATCGGGGCATTAACGCTTTATAATACTTATTTCATTAAAGTTACAGTTATAAATGATATGTCAGATGAGAGAGCAACTCGGACAGTTTTGTTTCGCACCAGTGCGCATGGGCAGCAAGACAGCGGTAGCAGCGAAGATGGCGACCAGTGAACAGAAAGCGACTTGTGTTTTGCAGTTGGCAGACACCGAATCTGTGGTTACTGTGCAACGTGCGTGCCGGCTGAAGTTCGGTTGTGATCCTCCAAGTGATAATAACAGTGGTAGATGGTATCATCGATTTGAAGATACTGGCTGCCTTTGTAAAGGGAAGAGCACAGGACGACCAAGAGCTAGTGTGTTGAGTCGATCACTCGTAGCCCAAAGAAATCAGTCCAGAATGTTAGTCATGAATTACACCTTCCCGTGTCGACTGTTCGGAAAGTTTTAAGAAAACGCGAACAACAACGTCCTTGCCGTTTACAGTTACTACAGGCTCCAAAGCCGGCAGACCATGGATTATGTGCCAACTTCGCAACCGAAATGTTGTTTCATGACGATGAAGATTTTCTGGATCATGTTGTCTTCAGTGATGAATCGACCTTTCAATTTATTGGTCATGTTAACACTCACAGTGTGCACATCTGGGGCTCAGAAAATCATCATTAGGTGGTACAAATGCTACATGATTCCCCTAAAGTGACTGTTTTTTGTGCTGTATCCTGGCGGAAAGTTTATGGGTCTTTCTTTTTTGGTGAACCTACTGTAACTGGCACTTCTTACCTTGATACACTAGAGCAATGGCTCTTCCCTCAGTTGGAAGAAGATGAGCCAGAGAACTTCATTTTCCAGCAAGTTAGTGCGCCACCTCACTGGCACAGTGACCTAAGTGACTGGTTGAACTTCACTGTATCCAAGCGCTGGATAGGCCCAGTGGCAGGGTTGGCCTTGCGTGGCCTCTACCTTCACCTGACCTAACGCCATGCGATTTTTTTCCTTTGGGGCTTCATCGAGGATCGTGTGTACGTGCCTCAACTGACAGCAGACCTCCCTCAATTAAGAAACCGGATTGAAGCAGCTGTTGCTACAATCACTGAAGACACACTTATCAACATTTTGGAAGAACTCGGCTACAGACTTGATGTGTGTCCTGTGACAAATGGTGCTCACAGTGAACTTTTGTAAGTTTCTTGGTAAAACTGTTTGAGTTGCTCTTTCATTTGACATACCATTTATAACTCTAAGTTCAATATAATAAATATTATACAGGGTTAAAACCCCTATATTCATTTATAAACATGCTGTATTATTATGTCCACCTGAGGACGTGGCTATATGTCACAAAACCGGTCGTGTCGCTACCCATTGTATTCAGCGACGCATCAGGGTTCAGCACAAACCGCGATAACCACCTTCAAATGGTTCAAAATGGCTCTGAGCACTATGGGACTCAACTGCTGTGGTCATTAGTCCCCTTGAACTTAGAACTACTTAAACCTAACTAACCTAAGGACATCACACACATCAATGCCCGAGGCAGGATTCGGACCTGCAGCCGTAGCAGTCGCACGGTTCCGGACTGCGCGCCTAGAACCGCGAGACCACCGCGGCCGGCGATAACTACCTTAAACGAGTATGGCGGCGACATGGGAAAAGTCCCATTCGTCCATGGTATGTTTTTTTTTCTTTTCTTAGTTTATTTGCTTCCGGAACGTGACCATACAGCCATCTTAACGCTGGAAATGTTACACTACTGTTCGTTTTAACAATTTAGAATATACAGTAGCTTAAGTCGTAACCTGGTTTGAAGGTTAACAAACGACAAATTCTGACGTAAAACATATTGAGCATCTACATCACACTAAAACATGTAAACAGGAATAATATGTGACACAGGATACACAGAGGTAGGGCGCTATTAAAATCCTACGTGTAACACAATAAATCGCCGTTGGTACGCACTTCACATGTTCCCAGCTGAGCCCATTTTCATGACTATGTCACTAAATTAACAAAAATTTTCTTTTGTATATCCTGTAAGAATTATTTCAAAAGCTACGGATAGAGAATTGAATATTTATGCAGTTCTATAAGTATAATCTAGATACTACATCAGAACGGTATGTACTGTTACTAGATTTGGATATTACAGTCATACGCACGATACACCAATATTCAGACTCATACATGTGATGTAGTCACACACATTTACAGACTGAGCGTTCCACATTGTGCTGAGTAGCACGTGGCAGTATAGTAATCTAATTGTGCCTTGGTCTTCCCGTGGTATTCTAATTACCAAGAACATTATATTGGCAGCGCCGAGAGCTATATCGAGATGTTGCTACCGTTGACGAATTCGTGTAGTGGTTTATACGTTGCTACATCGTTGGATGGTAACAAGCATTGGACGCTGCGTAGAAACTGATGATCAGGAGCCCGAAGATTACTTGGAAATACGTTTATGTGATTCGGGTTTCGAGGACATTGTAGGAATATTTAGTTTGAATCCTCTGCGAACATGTAGAGGAGTGGCTATTAAGAGAAGCCATATAGATGTTTGATAGACTTCCACTGTTTAAATTTCAGCTGTGTTGTAACTGTCGCGAAGCTCCCCCGTGTTTGTGACTTATTATAAAATGGTGCACTTGGAATCGTGGGATGAATTAACGTGTAGCGACAGTCTTTAATTTGAGATGTCATCGACCATTCCTCTTGCCTGTCCGATGACAACCTCTTTCACAGCATGGGTATCATATTTGTGAACATTGTAACGCCGGAAATGCATATCCTCGTATTTCCATCTATTGTACTATAATTTTTTTCCTTATTTTGTTACCTGAATATATGACGTTTCTGTGTCTTTGTATATTGTAATTGTTTTACTATTTGTATATATATGTATTTATGTCAGTGTGTAATTGGTTTGTTGTGTAAAGATTATTTGTATTTTTACGCTGGGTCTGGCCTAGGGAAACTATGCTATCGAACCATTACATCGATAGGTCGTGTGGAGAACCAAAGTGTTTAGGATCTTTGGTAGTGTTAACTCTGCCGCGTGGAGCGCGGGCAGAGCAGAGAGAGTCTCGCTGGGGTGGTGCAGTGGAGCAGGTGTGTGGTGTGACGCTCCCGCGAGTTGCCGCGCTTTCGGGGTTGGGCAGCATGTAATTGCGCTCGACTTGCGATGATAGTTTCTGACACGGTGTCGCGGACGGGAAGCATTAGCTGGCGCACATCAAGAGCCCGTTTCGCCTGGTGACGGTGTCGAGAAGAAGGCGCGCCAACATCCAGCTTCTGCCGACAATGAGTGACTGTCGCCACCTCCTCGATCGACGGCTTCAAACCTTCAATCAACCAACAACGAAGACTGGAAGCACGTAAAGTTTTAGAACTGTATGGCAGACCTCAGCTTTTCAACTGATCCATTTTCATAACTAAACCAACACCAATGTAGCATGAACCTTTGTTGCTCATTGTCCCAATTGCATTACCAAGCAGGGTCCCTTCCTTTTCCGGAATGAACCCGAGTGTCGTTGAAATTCAAACGCTAGCATCATTCGATTTCACTGCTTTAATTTCAAAGTTCAGTCAAGGTATTCATAGCTGGCTACAATATTTAGATTACACAGTCACAAATTAAGAGTGCGAGTTTTGTTACCGTATTTTAGCTTACCTGTGACTGCAGCTCAGCTTGGTACGTACTAAATTTTACTATTGTTATTTGTTCAGAATCATTTAATTCAAGTTCAAAGTTAAATCTCTTATTTCTAAATTGCGTAGATTCAAGTGGCTTTTGAAATGATTGTTGAGGTAGTCCAAGACTAACCGTATTTTACTGAATTTCGATGTGCTTCAGAAAGAAAGCTCGCTATTAACTTCAGTCACTAAATTAACTTTCGATTTTGCGATTTTATTAATTCTTTTGCTAAATTGAGTCAGAGTGTAGCGAAATTTATTACTTCTGACAAACTTTCAGTTTTCACACTATACGTGTCATCCTTCAGTTGCCGCGCTTCTAGTGCTAATTATATGTCTAATAACCTTTCTTTTTTCAGTTACTATAGTAATTGTCCTTAGGACTGGCGACCGTAATTTCCCCCCAATCTCAAAAATCTAATTACCGCTAGTTAATTGTTAACGTAACGGCCGCACATTTACTTTCTTTATTGACTTTACCCCATTTCAAAATTAATTTCCACCAGTTTCATTTGCATTTTTCCTTTCATTTAGATGTAACCCTTTCCTCCATCTTAACCGACAAATTGACTTCGGTGACGATTGCTTTTCCCAAATTTCCATTAGGTACACGCGGGTTAATTTTTCACTGTCACTAAGGTCGATATGCGAGGGGGAGGTTACAACGTGAGTTAATCGTATTTAATAGTTCCTTGTCCAAATGCTTGCATTACTAGGACATCTACATCTTCATTTTCAAGTATCCCAAATTGGATAGCAGTACCAGTAAGAGGACAGGTAAACATCGGGCGCCGCATTGGTTCCTGTGAGGGCCTTTTCAAAACCACCTTGACAGGCATTGAGAAAAATTCAAGGTTCTCAGCGGCCTGGAGTCTAGTTGTCAGTACGGGGTTTGATAGCAGTATGTTATCAGTAACAGTGCTGAGAAGACTTTGACCTCGAGTATCAGGTTACACTGATAAGGAAATCCTGTGTCAGATTACTCACTTGGGCTCCTAGGTGTTCCCCACTTCCTCTCCCCAGAAAACCAACGGGAATTGATCGAGGTCACTAGGAGAATCCTCAGCCCCTCCCATCGTCCCCCTCTCCACATCCCTTCAACACTCCTCTGGACCAATGAGGATCAAGCACCTCCCCCTCCTCATCATCATCTTTAATAACTGGGTAGCTTGAGTGGGAGTGATTGATCCTGCAGTTGAGCAGCATAGGGAGAGGATCAGACTGTGCCTATCTGTTAAAAACAAATTACATGAAGTAAAATCACTTGAGTTCTTTTTGTTCATAACAATTTAATATAACGTCGTTCGAGGCATATGCAGAGACCGCACCCTGATAGATACCTAATTACTTTCATTCTTCCACAACTTTGTGTATTTTTCCATATTTTCCACCTTTTTTTATAAATTTCGCCAGCTTAAAATTATTTTCACACATTTTCGTATATTTCTTCGAATGTTCTTCAGTGTTACCAAATTTCCCACATTTCTCGTATTCTATCAACTACGCAAGACCTACCCCACTGGTCTCGAAATCGCATCGACTTCATGGTGCTCTCAGTCAAGCACAGTGCAGCATGGTCCAGACTTACGTATCTTGTGAGCCACTCCTATATTACAAGTGTGGGAGTCGTCATAATTCGTATTAGAAACGAACACATTAGTAGGCATAATGACGTCACATCATATAAATAATGCCACAGCTAATTCTGTAAGCACTGCTGATTTCTAACCAAGTTAAATGTATGTATAAGAAATAACATACCACAATAGATAAACGTCTGCCAAACCGCCACTTAGATTGTGTGGCGTTATCGTAATATTCTGGTGCTACCAGCCAAAAATACTGTATGTGTAGCACAGAACTACAAAATACGCCTCTAGAGAGATGTGTCTGCAACAATTCCAGCGAAAAGCAAGTCTCCGGCAAGACAACCCACCAATCACATTCCAACGTGTTGAGCATTACTGCGAATAACTCACTAGCAGAGGTCTATAAGACTCATAATCTTCTCCGACCTACTGGCTGACACAAAAGGATCACAGATGCTATCTCAGTTCTGACCAACGGATCCCTGTCTGCGGTAACAAAGGCACAGATCCCAAAACGTCAGTGCAAATATGAAAGACTTCTACGACTACACAACTAGATTACGAGGAACTATCCCAGCATTCGCAGTGGACCGAGCCAAATGAGATGCTAGTACAGAATGGATATCCTAAATTGGCTGCCCTTGCCCTTACTAAGAACATAGAGTGCTCCATATGCCTGATCAACACTTGGTAGACCATCTATGCTGGGATGGTAGAGAAAGTTGCATACTTATAGATTTAATCATCTCCGATCTGCTGGCTAGCACGAAACATTCTCAAGCATTCAAGACGGGGGGTAGCATCCTACCTAGGCAAACCAGTCGTAAGTCGCAGACACGTACATGCTCACCAGAGGGAATCTGAGGATGCCTTTGAAGATAATCGTTGCTAACATTTTAAGAGCCAAGCACTCTCATCCCTCCTTATCCCCTATCCCTCTGGACCATCCAGAAAGAAGCTTCACCTTCTTACCCAACAAAAATGATTTACAACTTCCGTGGGCGATCCAAATGTCAGACTGGTAGTACTCACGGGTGGAATGAGCACACGTAATCAAAGCTGCAGTGTCTGAACAAAATAAACCCTGAAATATTCTTCGTATATGTGACTCTTCTATAAGTCTCGTGCACGAACTAAAGGGAAATCCGAATATGGTCAGCACTATCAATATAATTTCGAATGAACCATTGAATTCCAAAGACACACACACTGAACAGCTAGCATACTGCAGTACGTAGAGATGCTGTAAGACTAGTAAATACTATCTGCAAGAACACTGATGGTGGATTATGAGATCCGTCACGATTCCATGGAAAAATATAAAGGCATGTAACTCTCTCAATACGTATTAGTGCGCTACATCACTATAATACTCGTAAACAGAAGTGTAAAAAATCCAGAGTGCATACATCCTCACCGCACAAAAATGAGACTGAGCAACGGCCACAGTGCAGCAAAAGTAAACTCTTCCAGCTCACAGTCATGGACTTATAGAGGTGATGACACTTCTCCCTTTATACGATTAAAAACGAGATCTTAGAACTCGAGCAGCGTCTGTCGATAAGGATATTATTCCAAGATCAATAAACCTACCTCCAATGTGATTCAAATTGTGAACAACACACGGATAGTGTCAGCTGAAAAAATCGGCTGCGCATACGTGGTAACAGCGGAATCACCACCATTTCTTCCCAACTCCTGCGACACCTACAAAGCTTCAGGTGTCTGAGAAATGTAGGAGGAATATTACTCTCAGTGTAAATGAGATGACAAGTCGGGGTCAACTGCCAAAATATTTCGGGCGGCTGCCGCGGGAATCAGCGTGCACAAACCTGCTAAATAATCGACCTATATGTCAGTCGAGTTAAAATACAGTGATTCCTCCTACCACTGCCCAGGAGACTGAGACCGCCCCTTAGACAGGGGCGGAACAGTGCCAACCCCCTGCGAGTAATACCTCCACTCGTCGGAAGTTGTTTCATAGGATTATCATCATGTCACCTGGCTAGAGCATGAAGCAGCCAATGGGAGCTGTATCAATAAAATGCACTAAAATAATTTTTATTACATGTCTGAGCTGCTAGATTTGTCCATGGAGACTTATTAACAAAAAGTACATTATTAAGTAGCAAAAATTCAACTCCCCCAGGTTCAGATATAGCTTACTGCTCTCACGACATCCCGTTTACGACACAGTCATTGATGATAAAGTACGTATCACCTAATATCAAAGTAAAGTTCAGAGCCTGATGCCTCTGGGAGGAACAGCCTGTAGAAAGGATACCAACAAATTTTTCTATCGTTCTCTTCTAAGGTGATAAATGTAACAACTCGTTTAGAAAAAAACTTGTAATCCTTCCTTGGGCCGTTATTCACCAATAGCACATGACTGGAAGGTTTGTTTGGGGACCATACGTTGAAGACACGGTGCGCGATATTTACACTGAAGCGCCAAAGAATCTGGTACAGGCATGCTATTCAAATAGAGAGATAGGCTAACAGGCAGAATACGGCGTTGTGCTCGGCAACGCCTATATAAGAAGAAAAGTGTCTGGCGCAGTTGTTAGAGCGGTTACTGCTGCTACCACGACAGGGTATCAAGATTTAAATACGTTTGAACGTAGTGTTATCGTCGGGGCACGAGCGATGGGACACAGCATCTCCGAGGTAGCGACGAAGTGTGGATTTTCCCGTTCGACCATTTCACGAGTGTTCTGTGAATATCAGGAAATACCTACGACATTGCTGCGGCCGGAAAAAGATCCTGCAAGAAAGGGACGAACGACGACTGAAAAGAATCGATCAACGTGATAGAAGTACAACCGTTCCGCAAATTGCTGCAGATTTCAATGCCGGGCCATCAGCAACTGTCAGCGTGCGAACCATTCAATGATATGGGCTATCGGAAATGAAAGTTCACTTGTGTGCCTGTACGACGCAAAGCTGTACGTCTCGCCTGGGCCTGTCAACACCGACATTGGACTCTTGAGGACTGGAAACATTTTATCTGGTCGGACGAGTCTCGTTTCAAATTGTATGGAGCGGGTGGACGAGTACAGGTTTGGAGACAAGCTGATGAACCCATGAAGCCTGTATGTCAGCAGTGGACTGTTCAGGCTGGTGGACGCTCTGTAATGGTGTGCAGCGAGTGCAGTGGGAGTGATTTGAGACCCTTGATACGTCTAGATACGACTCTGACAGGTGACACTCACATAAGCTTCCTATCTGATCACCCGTATCCAATCATGTCCATCGTGCATTCCGGCGGACTGGCAAAACAACAGCAGGACAACGCAACACGCCACACGTCCAGAATTGCACCAGAGTTGCTCCAGGAACACTGTTCTGCGTTTGAACACTGCCACTAGCCAGCAAACTTCCCAGACATGAATGTTATTTAGCATATTTGGGATGCCTTCCCACTTGCTGTTCAGAGGAGATCTCCACCTCCTCGTACTCTTACGGATTGATGGACAGCCCTGCAGGATTCATTGTGTCAGTTCCCTCCAGCGCTACTTCAGACATTAAGCGAGTACAGGTGTACCAGTTTCTTTGGCTCTTCACAGCATATTTCACATTAGTTGACACAACGCGGTTTGTGTCTCAGTCTGACGAGCAAATCCCTTAATCTTGTTTTATAAGCTTTCTAGTCACTCTTCCCGGCACTCAATCTTCTGCTGCTGTAGCACACACCATACTAAGTAGAGAAATTTTCCTGAAAATTGAATGTTGGTCTTGGTACCAGTAAATTCTTTCAAAAATTCTAAAATTATGTGAACTCTAAAAGGACAAAAACCTTTTTCACGAAAACACTATAGTGAAGTGACATTCGTAACCAGTGTAAAATTTAGGTCAAGATAAGAGAATTTAGGAATCGACAGTCATGTTCCTTCCTAGTAATTTTTTTTTGTGGGTAGCACAGGAGGAGAGATATCATTATCACATGATTCCTTGCGAGGAACTTATTTTTCGGACAAGCATTTAAAAGAACACGATGAAAAAGCGGAAGTGAGATATCATTATCACGTGATCCCCTTACGAGGGACTTATTGTTCGGACAAGCATTTAAATGAACACGATCAACACGATGAAAATGCTGAAGTATATTTATGACAATTATAAAGAGTCTTTGCATGAAACATCTGGTGGTGTTAATTCACATCGTGGGGAATAACTTTTATTAGAGACAAAAGATAGCAGATTGTTCCCAGCTATAATATAAATATTTTATTAATGGTTATGCCCCTGTCAGGCAACAGTGTGTAATCGCACTGGTTGAAAGAGGACAGGCCGACCAAAATAAAAATTCCCGATAGATTCTAAAATATCTTTCTCCGCATGGAGAAATTCTTTCTTTTATTGAAAATGACTCTATTAGTTTACTAGGGTGCTTACTGTACAGAAGAAGCGATCCTGGCTAGAAAACCCTGCTACTTCGGTGACACGTCGTCGTCCATTCGCTGGCGAATACTACAGGAGAACTAGCGTCAGCAGGAAGCGTCAGTGAGGATTTTCCCTGAAACAAAAGTTGTTCTCCATGACTTGATCATTTCCATTTGCAATTGATGCAAAGACCTCGAGACACCCTGTTTGAGTATGTACGTCACGGCAATTTCGCATGTGCCCTATGTAGCTGGAGCAAGCTCAAACAAACACTGTTCATCATCATTCTTCGACACACAGTACGTTAAAACCGTTGGTTTGTTTCCCATTACAAGGAGAATTATTTTTAAAGCCCAATTTTGCGTGCCCATTCAGTAGAGCGGTCGCATATTAGTCCAGTGCGGTACTCGTTTTATCAGTATATCTTAACAGGGATACTGGAACAGGAAGAATAGCGAGTTCTCCAACAGTGAGAGCCCAGCCCTGGCCAGCGTTCACTGCTAGCGCCGAGCAGCAGCGCTGCTTATGAGGGAAATAAGACAACTGCCGTACATAACCTCATTATCCAGAAACTTCGCTCTCTGGAAGAAGGGTCAGAATAAAAGAACACGTGTCATGGCGTCACCATAGATCATAGATAGTCTGAGAAACGACAGTCAGAGTCTTTCAGGTACATTATTGCTGTTTAGTGAATAACAAGTCAAATCGATGCAGTGGAGAATCACTTAGCGTTGAGGCTCCACACTTTTACACCCCTTGTTCGCAACGTGATTAATTTTTTTTTTCCTTTTTTCATCTACCTGTGTCCATAGATTACTAAACGAATTTGCAACACACTAAATGAATGAGGAAATTAATGACATTGTTTTTGGTGATATTCCTGTAGTGTGTCTTGTCAGTAATATTAGTGGTATTGCGGGTGGCTTGATCGACCGGCAGGTATACACAGTTACTAGCACGCTGAATGGAGGGTCTCGTAGTCAACCGATTCTGACCTGACCAGCTGTTTTTGTCCCCTCGAGGGAATCAATAAGACAAATACATCACTTCAGAGTTAATTCTCAAAAGCGAACAGACGACAGCGAAGCCTCATGCAAAATTAATATGCAAAAGTAAGGCAACGGAGCCCATAGCGGTGACCTAGCAAACCGATTATTGGGACGAGTGCACTACGAAAGTATATGTGGATTATCTAAATGAGTATGAGACCAAGAGCGCTGAAACAAGGGAACTGATGTAGTGTAATGTAGTATTCAACTCTTAGAGTAAATTGATGTGATTAATAAAACAACAACAGTAGCATCAAACTGGTCAGAAATTTTGGGTAAAGAGGTGGTGAAAAAAAGCATAGATCTTATCAACTGATGGGGGGGGGGGGGGGGGGGGGGGAGGAGATTGGCTGATGAAACAGAATTCTTGACTGCGAAGGGAATTGTGAGGTTAGTATGTGAGTGCACACTGGAAATGCAATCATCAGATAGAAGCCTTCATCATAAAAAATTAAGACGAGCCAGAAATCAATACAGTTCCACTAGAATAGGAGATAATTTGAAATCTGATCTTTAAAAAATTTCTCATGCTACTTTCATGTAATGTTAAAATTCTGGGCCAGGAATTCATTAGATTAATGAACAGCATTTCATTTTTGAGTGAGCCTTTCAGAACTACATCCAAAATTGACTCTGGAAACGATCGCGCCAAAAAACATGCGCAATCTAAGGTACAGGTTGTCCGAAAAGTCCTACCCTGATTACATAAATTGATAACTCAGGCTAGAAGTAAGATACAAATATGAAACTGTTGTCTAATTGTTAACAAACTATCAAAGTTTTTTTCATACATCAGTAAACTTCCACATGAGCACCCTTGGTAGCACGTAGCACATCTAGACGAAATTCAATTTCCCATTAGCCAACATCACTGGAGGAATCGATTCAACGACTGTGGTTACCCGTTTCCGCAGGGTTTCAAGATCTGGTACACGTGTTCATTAGACCTCGTTATTGACATAATCCCATAAAAACAAGTCTAATGGAGGTCAAACCGTTGGCCCGTCACAACAAATCCATCGCCCTGGAAAGGTCATATCGAGATAGGCACGGACGTCCAAACCCCAATGAGGTGGTGCACCGTGTTGCTGAAACAAAACATCGGGGTGATACTGAAGCAGCTGAGGAACAGCATACGGTTGCAACATGTCCAGATACACTGCAGATATGACGGTAGCCTCAGCTAAGAAGAATGGCCCGATAATTCGATCGTGCAATAGCGCGCACCAAACGTTCACCTTTGGACCGCCTCTGGTGCACTCCATGAACTCGCCAGGGGGTTGTGAACCCCAAATGCGCACATTATGGCGATTCACTACTTCACTGACAAAAAAGGTCGCTTCGTCGGAAAAGGAAATTCGTTTGAGATAACCATCATCGTCCTCAATACGTGATAGTATTTCGACCGCAAAGTCATATCGACGTGTACTGTCATTTGGGCAACAAGGCCTGAACGATTTGCACTTTGTATGTACGAAACAATAGATGTTTGTGTAAAATGTCATGGAGAGAGCTTTTTGGCATCTGTAATTCACGTGAGGGCCTGCGCACCGATTTATTCGGACTTCGCAGAAAAGACTGCCTTACAGCTTCCACCCTGTCTGCTGAGGTTCTTGGTCGACCAGACCTGGGAAGGTCAGAAACCGATCCTGTGTTCTTGAACCTGTCACACCAGCCTTTAATGCTCTTGACATCAGGTGGATTCCTTCCAAATGTTGTCAGGAAGTGTCTCTGCACTGTGGTTGGTGATCGTGTCTCATGGTACCACAAGACACACTGTGCCTTCTCCTGATTGGTTAACATGGGTTCTTGGGCACTGCACTTCATCCACTACTTACGTAGTGCGAACCTAAAACAGAAAAAACTTTGATAGTTGTAAACAATTCGACACAAGTTTCATATTTGTATCTTACTTCTAGCCTGAGTTATCAGTTTGTGTAATCAGGGAAAGACTTTTCGGACACCCTGTATAATAAATAACTATGACGATTGAAGAACCAAGTGAATATGAGTGAAACAAAGCACGAAAAATATAAACTGGTCGATTCGTCGCATACGATCGTGTTGAAGAAGCGAGAACGGATGGACATATAATTACGACCTGAATGTTGAGGGAATGGGTGGTGGCCGCAGCTTCGAAAGTGTGGTGTTATACCTTCAAGGTAAAACAGGATTCGGCAGCGATATGTAACCAAATATATCAGTATAAGGGAGAAATGCCCTTTAAATAATTACCGCAAATAGCCGATACTTTCAATGATTCGGCTCTTCGACTCTGATTGTGTGATCACTACGGATCAACCGAATATCACATCAGTTATAAACGAACATTGTCGCACCGAAGTGAAAAAAGTCACGGAGGTTGCTGTCAACCAGTTACATCACTTGAGGCATCCGTATAACGCCCAATACTGCATAACATTGTCCATAAAACTCCTGCCGACAGTCTTCACCTGTCTTTACTAACTTAGCGGACAATTGTGTCCTCGAGCGCAGCAAGAGTTGATTCAAGTAGTGGAACCACACTAGAACATGTACGCAGTCGACACAAATTTCTGAAAACTGACAAAAGAAATGTACCACCGTATGTTAAAATCGAATCATTATGGTTCATTACTGATTCGTCGGGTGGACAGCGATCTTTCGATTCTACGACTAGAAATTCAGGGATGTAGATAGAATACCAGTCTGTTTATTGAAAGTAATTCTTCCGACGTATACGCTGCTGTGTCTGCCCTGTAATGTATACTTTTATAGGCTAATGAAACATGTCATCCGAAAACTGCAGAATTCCCCTACCGTCAATGTACAGCAAAGTGGTATCTTAACCCGAAGAGAAGTAGCAAACAATCCATGCATTGATACAAATTCAATTACAAGTACCAGTTTTCGGAAAAATGCTCAGTTAAGTGTGATTTGTCGCGAAGTTGTGGCCAAAACGTGAAGTCTTTTGCAATATTAATGTTTCTTTCCCAAGTGAGAGTTACTTTGGTGAAGCTACCATCGCGTGATGTTCGTGATGTTCGGAATTTCTATGTTTCGAATTTTTATGCGATTGGCATCATCCAAGGAAGTGCACCAGATCTTCCCCAAGAATAAACATAAAAATAAAACATAAGATTTAATATGGGAATGAAATACAAGAACATGAGATTTTATGAAAATTATAACGCCTAAAAATAACACTCACATATATATTATACAGGGTGATTCCAAAAGAATACCACAACTTTAGGAATTTAAAACTCTGCAACGACAAAAGGCAGAGCTAAACACTATCTGTCGGCGAATTAAGGGAGCTATAAAGTTTCATTTAGTTGTATATTTGTTCGCCATTTCAGCCAATAAAGTTTTTGGTCCCTTTTTCTTCGAAGGTGCTACTGTAACTGGACTACAGTATCTGGAGATGTTAGAGAATTGGCTGTTGCCTCAGCTCGAACAAGAAGCACAACAATTCATATTTCAGCAGGATGGAGCGCCACCACATTGGCACTTATCTGTCCGTAACTACCTGAACGTCAACTACCCGAGGCGATGGATCGGCCGCCAGGCAGCCCGTGACAGAGCACTTCATCACTGGCCTCCAAGAAGCCCTGATCTTACCCCCTGCGATTTTTTCTTATGGGGGTATGTTAAGGATATGGTGTTTCGGCTACCTCTCCCAGCCACCATTGATGATTTGAAACGAGAAATAACAGCAGCTATCCAAACTGTTACGCCTGATATGCTACAGAGAGTGTGGAACGAGTTGGAGTATCGGGTTGATATTGCTCGTGTGTCTGGAGGGGGCCATATTGAACATCTCTGAACTTGTTTTTGAGTGAAAGAAAACCTTTTTAAATACTCTTTGTAATGACGTATAACAGAAGTTTATATTATGTTTCTTTCATTAAATACACATTTTTAAAGTTGTGGTATTCTTTTTGAATCACCCTGTATAATAAATGTATGACATTTATTGTGATATACAGTTGTAATTTTACAACTAGCGTAACGCGTTTGTATCTACTGCCTTTATATGAAATATTCATGTGGTAGCATTCATTCTACGGACATGAGTAGATAAAGGAAGAAATTAATAAATTATTCACTAAAACTAGAAGAGTAAAAACAGTAACCGAGTTTCGAACGCGGGGCTCAAAAGGTATGAAGCTGCTACACGAGCAATTGTGCCACCACTTCGGTTGACCTTAGTGCGTGCCAAAAGGCATGTAAACTGCGACGAAAACTTTGACCGTCGTTTTTTCTGAAACGGTCAAGTATCTACGCGCAATCGGAGACATACGTTCTCTTATTTTGACCTCTCTTCCACAAAGCGATGTTTCTGGAATATCGGGTGATGCACTCGCCATGTTCCCGTTGTTAGTCGCTGCTAGATTACTGATTATTTCTCACGTTTTAATGTTGTACTCAATACATGTCGATAAACGGAATATCACGCAAGACTAAATTGGACTGCTCTATCATATGGGCACGTAAGAATCCTCTTTAAAAATCGTGTTGTTCGTACCGGGAAAAATTTCGACACTTTCTGTCCACACTGGGCGATGCGTGAAAGATGTGATAAACATTATTTATTTAGGTTAATTCCTGCTACATATTGAAAAAACTAAACTGCAAATATCTACCGCAATACTAGAGAAAAGCCGGCCGGTGTGGCCAAGCGGTTCTAGGCGCTACTGTCAGGAACCACGCGACCGCTACGGTCGCAGGTTCGAATCCTCCTCGGGCATGGATGTGTGTGATGTCCTTAGGTTAGTTAGGTTTAAGTAGTTCTAACTTCTAGGGGACTGATGACCATTGCAGTTAAGTCCCATAGTGCTCAGAGCCATTTGAACTAGAGGAAATGCGCCTGACTACTCTTAGGGCACCCTGTGCATGTACTGCGTTGATTAACCTTTGAACCCAATATAGCACCGATTGTGCCTGAGGTGTATTCGGCAAGTCCTTGGTAAATTACCTAAGGTATTAACAGCCAAAGCCTACACACCTATTACGCAGTTCCGGTAACGTTTCAGCCGGTGGGTCATGGCCATGATGCTGTTGCTAGAAAGCGTGTCGACTGTGTCCCACTTGCGCAGACTAGGCAAATTTGGTGGCTAAGACATCGAAGAGAGATCACTACCGTGCTCCTCAACCCTTGTAACAGGGTTCTGGATTTGTGACAACGACAGTTATCCTGCCGTAGAGGAAGACATCAACTATGAAGAGATGCAGGTGACCCATAATGGTATTCATGAAGTTCGCAGTGGCCATGCTGCTTTCCATATCTGCCACTCGTCTCACGGAAACCATCGTTGATGTCCCACGTAGAGTAATATTCCTCCCAATGCCTTTCATTTGTGAGCGGTGTATGTTTCTATCAGTCATTCGTTGGAATTACGGCGTATCTAGACACCATTCGTCTACCAGGTCTCACGTTTCCGTTGATTCACGGTCCAGTGTCGATGATAACCATAGTCGTAAATGGTGAGGTCGTTGGGTTAACTTCATACCGTGAGTACACCACGTTAATACTCTGTCAGTAGATCTGCAGCAAAGGACAGAGTGGACAAGCCTCCTACCTCCACGAGCTATTACGAGGAACTGACGTCCCACACTTCATTGCCTATTCGTGGTTTTTTTGCCCTTCATCCACTTTCCATCAGCACATTAATAGCCGACTATCTCCACCATTTATGAGATGCTCGTTCCCAGGCGCTAGGTAGTTATAATTTTCCCTTTCTCAAGGTCGTTTATTTCACTGTATTTACCCATTTGTAGCCCGAACCGTCTTTACAATGATTCTCGTTTCGTCTCTGCTCCGATTATGTACGTTATTTACAGCATCATGCCCCGCTACGCTACTAAACGGCAATCAGTCTCACCGTAGGCATATCATTATCTAGTCGTGTAAACACTCTAAGACAAAAAAAAAAAAAAGAAAAAGAAAAAAGGAGACCGACGCATAGCGAACAAATTATCCGAATTGAACAGAAGTCGGTAGATGAGCTATGCATGTACAGACAAACAAGCGATTAAAATTTCAGGCAAATTGCATTACTTATTGAAGAGAAAGAGCTTCAAGCTCTGGAGCTTATGCAAGCAGCTATTCGACTTGCCACTGATTGCCAGAGTAGTTGGTTTTCCTCCTGAGCGATATCATGGCAAATTCTGTCCATTTGTTGAGAAAGATACACTACTGGCCACTGAAATTGCTACAGCACGAAGATGACGTACTACAGACGCGGAATTTAACCGACAGGAAGAAGATGCAGTGACATGCAAATGATTAGCTTTTCGAAACACAAGGTTGGCGCCGGTGGCGACACCTACAACGTGCTGACATGAGGAACGTTTCCAACCGATTTCTCATACACTAACAGCAGTTTACCGGCGTTGCCTGGTGAAACGTTGTTGTGATGCCTCGTGTAAGGAGGAGAAATGCGTACCATCACGTTTCCGACTTTGATAAAGGTCGGATTGTAGCCTATCGCGATTGCGGTTCATGGTATCGCGACATTGCTTCTGGCGTTGGTAGAGATCCAGTGACTGTTAGCAGATTATGGAATCGGTGGTTTCAGGAGGGGAATATGGAACGCCGTGCTGGATCCCAACGGCCTCGTGTCACTAGCAGTCGACATGACAGGCAACTTATCCACATGGCTGTAACGGATCGTGCAGCCACGTCTCGATCCCTGAGTCAACAGATGAGGACGTTTGCAAGACAACAACAATCTGCACCAACAGTTCGACGACGTTTGCAGCAGCATGGACTATCAGCTCGGAGATCATGGCTGCAGTTAGCCTTGACGCTGCATCACAGACGAGAGGGCCTGCGATGGTGTACTCAATGACGAACCGGGGTGCACGAATGGCAAAACGTCATTTCTTCGGATGAATCCAGGTTCTGTTTACAGCATCATGATGGTCGCATCCGTGTTTGGTGACATCGCCATGAACGCACATTGGAAGCGTGTATTCGTCATCGCCATACTGGCGTATCACCCATCGTGATGGTATGGGGTGCCATTGGTTACACGTCTCGGTCACCTCTTGTTCGCATTGACGGCACTTTGAATAGTGGACGTTACATTTCAGATGTTTTACGACCCGTGGCTCTACCCTTCATTCGATCCCTGCGAAACCCTACATTTCAGCAGGATAATGCACCACCGCACGTTGCAGGCCCTTTACGGGCCTTTCTGGATACAGAAAATGTTCGACTGCTGCCCTGGCCAGCACATTCTCCAGATCTCTCACCAACTGAAAACGTCTGGTCAATGGTGGCCGAGCAACTGGCTCGTCACAATACGCCAGTCACTACGCTTGATGAACTGTGGTACCGTGTTGAAACTGCATGGGTAGCTGTACCTCTACACGCCATCCAACCTCTGTTTGGCTCAATGCCCAGACGTATCAAGGCCAGAGGAGTTTGTTCTGTATACTGATTTCACAGGACCTATGCACCCAAAATGCGTGAAAATCTAATCACATGTCAGTCCTAGTATAATATATTTGCCCAAAGAATACCCGTTTATCATTTGCATTTCTTCCTGGTGTAGGGATTTGAATGGCCAGTAGTGTAGTCAAAATCCCGAGATGGGTAGTGGGACCTCCATAATGCTTTAAACGTTCTCTACTGAGGTGAAATCTGGCGTCCTTCCTTGTCAAACTCGTCTTTGGCAAGCACGAAGACAAGCAGTAGAAACACTTGCTGTGTGGGCGGGCATTATCTTGCTGGAATGTAAGCCCAGGATGGCTTAACATGAAGAGCAAGAAAACGAGGACAACGAGGAATACAATATCGTCAACGTATCGCTGTGCTGCAACGCTGACAACCAAAGGAGTCCTACTATGAAATGAATTGCAGCACAGCAGTACGTTGACGATATTCTACACCGTTTTGTTGCCCTTCGTGGTTCTAAGCACTATGGGACTTAACATCTGAGGTCATCAGTCCTCAGTCCCTCAGACTTACAACTACGGAAACCTAACTACCCTAAGGACATCACACACATCCAAGACCAAGGCAGGATTCGAACCTACGACGTAGCAATAGTGCAATTCCGGACTGAAACGCCCAGAACAGCCCGGCCTGCCCTTCATAGCAAGCCAGTCTGGGCTTATATTTCAGCAAGATATTATCCGCCCGCACACACCGAGATTTTCCTCTGCTTGTCTTCGTGCTTGACAATCACTCCTTTGACCAGCAAGATCGTCAGGTGTCTTCCCAATTGAGAATGTTCCTCGCATTATGGGCAGGGCTTCCAATCATCTCGGGATTTTGACAATCTAAGGCGCCATTTGGATAGAATTTGTTACGATATCCCTCAAGAGGACATTCGACCACTCCATCAATTAATGTGAAACCGAATTGCTGCTTCCACAAAGGGCAGAGTTGGACCAATGCATTACGAGCTTGCTCTACTTCTGAAGCTCTTTCTTTTGAATAAATCAATCAATTTTTCTGAAATTATAATCTGTTGTTTGTCTGTTCATGTACATGAGGTCTACAGATTTCCATCCCATTCGGATACTTTCTTCAGGGTGGTTTTCGTTTTGGTCTCTTTTTTTTTGTTTAGGTTGTATATTTATTACGTCTGAGTAACATAGGCTTCAGATCACTAGCTTCCAGAAATGCCAATGAAGTTATCAGCAAGTAAAGTGGTATAGTAACACGCCACCTTAATGTGCTCCTGGGACATCATCATTTCTTTTTCCGATATTCCCATAACAAACTGCGTAATCGTTATAAGAGAGTGATAGTAAACTCACTCCTGGGGGCTGTGTAATGGCTTTTTATGTCTTCAGACTCCGCCAATATCCTAAATTAAATACCATGGAATGAGAGCATGTGAAACTGTTGAGAGTGATACGTCCATCGGATGTGAGTCCGCAGCTCCTGGTCTAGTGGCTAGCGTTTCTGCCTGTGGATCACGGGGTCGCGGGTTCGATTCCCGGTCGGGTTGGGCATTTTCTCTGCCCAGGGACTGGGTGTTTGTATTGTCCTCATCATTTCATCATCATCATTCGTGACAGTGGCTAGACTGGACTGTGTAAAAATTGGGTCTTCGTACGGGCTTCATGACCGCGCAGTTGAGCGCTCCACACACCAAACATCATCATCATCATATGTGAACGTTAAGTTCGGAGACCCATTTGGCGTTTTTCGAAAGGAGATGGTCTTACACTTTCCCTTCTCTCAGTACCTTGCAAATGAAACATGAATTCCATAATATACATACACGTTTGAGTCACCTGTTCTCACCATATACGCTTAATACATACCTCTCATACGCCGCGATGTATGTGGCAATTGGGCTCGGGGGTGAAGACGCATTCCGAATTAAGTTTCTGAGTGTGGCCTTTAAGATCTCCCATCCACAGATATCGTGGTACTCTTTCTTTATTTGTCCTTGAGATTTCAAAACTTGATTATAGACTGCTCGATCCAACAGATGTGGGGTATATTGAGTACCTACGACGGTATCTTACTCTCATTAAATATTGCAAACGAGAACAAACTTTAAGGTCTAGCTGTGATGAACATAATTGTGGATCGGACAATATGATGGTATTGACATCGTATTTTAAATCAATTAACGCCTCCTAGTTAAAATAATTCCTTTGTTTAACTAATTTATAAGTGACACATCCGGAATTACGCTCATATTGACAACATGCGACGCCTCATGTCCGTGAAACGATCTTTTCCACTTGTATTTTGGTTCTCTTATTTCCAAGCCGTATGGTCACTAACATTGACCTCAGATATTCCAACGATATGGGCCAGCGATGAAGAGGTTTATATAACGTTTGCTGAATTTATTTACACAACATAGTTCGCATTAGATCAGTATTCAACAGTTGCACAATCAGATGCACAGCCTTCCTAATTCACTATAAAAATATTCTTGTAATTCGATAAAAAAAAGTCCTGCATGAAATGAGTTAAGCATTGAGCTTACAGTGTCACACCGAGTTAGGGATTCCGACGTTCTTGAACACGGCAGCGACGCAGCCGCGTGGGATAATCGCATAATCCTCTTATCTCAACGGACGGCTTCTTCTCCCTGCAGACCTGTGAAACATTTTAAACACGTAAAGTCCTCTGCAAACATGGTGGCTTTCCAATTTACTTTTTCATTCTTTGAGTAAACTTCGTCGGCTTCTGCGAGAGTTGGTGCCTCACGCATTCGTAACTCGGTAGTGTGGTTTCCGCCATCTCAGGCTTCACTGTTTGATGATAAAGAACTGAAGAGATATTTTTCATCTGGCATTTCTGATAAAGGTAATGGTAATCAACGAATTTCTCAAGAAATCAAGCTTTCTCCTTGACAGTCCCATACCTTAACTGCAGTACCGAATACAGACAACAGTACTATAGATAAAAACTTCTCTGCAGTTGCTGCAAATATGTAAAAAAACAGATTGGTTTGACTTGAAATATAAATCACTCTGCAATGACTAACGTTTATGAAGAATAGTGGAAAGGTGAACACTACTTGTCTAACATTACAATTAGAAAGGACACAGTATTCGCCGGCCGGTGTGGCCGAGGGTTCTAGGCGCTTCAGTCTGGAAAACCGCGCAAACGCTACGGTCGCAGGTTCGAATCCTGTCTCGGGCATGGATGTGTATGAGGTCCTTAGGTTAGTTATGTTTAAGTAGTTCTAAGTTCTAGGGGACTGATGACCTCAGATGTTAAGTCCCATAGTGCTCAAAGCCATTTCAACCATTTGAACACAGCATTCGAAGAAGCGATGGAGATCTGAAATCTCGGCTGGACGAGGCAATGAAGTTACCAGAAGCAGGTTGGCACAGACTGAGAAAGCTATCTTCAATGAAAGAGCGTTGCTTGTGTCAAACATTTCCATGGAAATTAAGAAAGATGTCTTGGAAGAGCAGAATTATACAGCAGTAAAAAAAAAAATGACGCTCTATCTAAATACGCCAATAATTAAATCTCCCGACAAAGTACGAATCAAATACAACGAAAAGGAGGGGGAAAGTTGCGGGAACTACACTATTAAACGCAAATCAGTATGTAGACGAGATTGGATGCAACAGTCTTAACATCAGGTTATCAGAATATGTGAACAGATGAAGGGCAGCTTCAAACCAATCGAAACACTGTTGATTAAAATGAAATGGAAACACTATGAAGGATATACACTGAAGCGCCAATGAAACTGATATAGGCATGTGTATTCAAATACAGAGATATGTAAACAGGCAGCATACGGGGCTGCGGTCGGCAACGCCTGTATAAGGCAAGTGTCTGGTGCAAGATCGGTTACTGCTGCTATAACGGTAGGTTATCGAGATTTAAGTGAGTA
This sequence comes from Schistocerca piceifrons, assembly GCF_021461385.2. Classification (NCBI taxonomy): domain Eukaryota; kingdom Metazoa; phylum Arthropoda; class Insecta; order Orthoptera; family Acrididae; genus Schistocerca; species Schistocerca piceifrons. The sequence goes on along the minus strand of NC_060142.1, from coordinate 610,354,524 downwards.
TGAAAGTTGTGTTATAGTCGGCGCACGAGCGATGAGACACAGCATCTCCGAGGTAAAGATGAAGTGGGGAGTTTCTGTACGATCATCTTACGAGTGTACCGTCAATATCAGCAATCCAGTAAACCATCAAATCTCCGACATCGCTGCGGCCGGAAAACGATCCTGCAAGAATAGGACCGACGACAACTGAACAGAATCGTTCAACGTGACAGAAGTGCAACCCTTCCGTAGATTGTTGCAGATTTCAATGCTGGGTCATCAAAAACCGTCAGCATGCGAACCATCCAACGAAACATCATCGATTTGGACTTTCTGAGCCTACGGCCCGCTCGTGTACCTTTCCATAAAGCTTTACACCTCTCCTGGGCCCGTCAGTACCGACATTGGACTGCTAATGACTGGCAACATGTTGCCTCGTCGGACGAGTCTCGTTTTTTACTGTATCGAGCGGATGTACGTGTACGGGTATGGGGACAACCTCACGAATCCATGGACCCTGCATGTCAGCAGTGGAATGTCCAAGCTGGTGGAGGCTCTGTAATGGCATGGGGCGTGTGTAGTTGGAGTGATATGCGACTCCTGATACGTCTAGATCCGACTCTGACAGGTGACATGTGCGTAAGCGTCCTGTCTGTTCATCTGCATCCATTTGTGGCCATTGTGCCTTCCTACGGACTAGGGTAGCTCCAGCACGACAATGCGATACCCCACGCGTCCAGAATTGCTGTAGAGTGGCTCCAGGAACACTCTTCTAGCGCTGTCCGCGAGTCTCCCCAGACATAAATATTATTGAGCATGTCTGGGTTGCCTTGCAACGTGCCGTTCAGAAGAGACCTCCAGCCCCTCTTACTCTTACGGATTTATGGACAGCCCAGCAGGATTAATGGTGTTAGTTCCCTCTAGCACTACTTCAGACATTAGCAGAAATCGTGCTACTTCGTGTTGCGGCACTTCAGCGTGTTCGCGGGGCTCTACACGACATTAGGTAGGTGTACCAGTTCTTTGGCTCTTCAATGAATATTGGCGTACAACAGATTAGATACACAAAAATAAACGATTTGCTTCGAAAATGACATGTGACTGAGTTTTAGGTATAGTTTTTAGCCCTCGCGTACAGGGATCCTCATCTCCAAAATTCGTAATCAAACATTAAAGGATGTTTTGACGCGTGACAAGCAGTCTTTGTGGGTACACAAAGGATCGATAGCGCTCATTAGAGGATCGCGACGAGGAGGTTTCCTATCTGCCATACCCTAGATGTAATCGATGGATTACTTTTCGGGAGTATTCGCAAGAATCAGAGGGGTTTGTTAACATTTTAAGAATGTTTACACCAGTTTTTGCTACATGCAACCTCGGATGTAGCAGGTAGGACATCGCCGGAGCCGTTTACAATGACACATTATGGGTCTTTTATTGTTGGAAGCTGAGAAAATGGCATTAATGTCACAGGTTCATCTCGCAGATACCGAGGGCTGTGAACTAGCGACATGGAGGCCTTCTTCTCTCGTAATGCTTCATGGTCGAGGATACATTGTACGCGAAGTTTTCCGTAATATTACAGTCACTGGTATAAGACGGCAATCTTACGAACACTTCCGGTGGCCATGTATCGTACACAGTAGACTAGGGAATAAAGAGAGTCGTAACATCCCTGCGTAATCCATAGAATCTTTAATTTCACTGTTGCAGTTCTAGTTGATGTGTCGGCAGCTGGGCCAACACCTTGTAGATCGAGATGGCTGAAAATGCACGCTAGACTAACGCAGACGGGCGTGAAGTACTGGAACAGGCTACGTAATTAATGCTATGAAGAAAAGTACTTAGCTGGATTAATACTTATCTTTAATCAATCATTGTGGTACATCGCTCTTGACGATACACAGGAGACTTTAATTACAATCACTGTAAGGCTAGTGGCACCTTGCTAGTTGGTAGCCATTAACTTAGCTGAAGGCTATTCTGTCTCTCGGCTAATGAGAGAGAAAGGCTTCGTACATCTAGTCGCTAGCTAGGTCGTCCGTACAACTGGGGCGAGTGCTTGTTCGTATCACGAGACCTGCCTAGTGGTGGCGCTAGGTCTGCGATCACACAGTGGCGACACGCGGGTCCGACATGTACTAAATGGACCGCGGCCGATTTAATCTACCACCTAGCAAGTGTGGTGTCTGGCGGTGACACCACATTCCTCCCCCGCAAATCGGCGAACGGTCGTGAGATAAGGCTTCCGCCCGCCGTGGGGAGGACCCCATGTTGACGTATGCGATGAGGTGGGGAGCCTAACAACAGGCGAGGCTGTGCCACCCGCACCCGGCCATTCGGTCCGAGGGGAGCTAGGAAACGCCTGAAAACCTAGTCCAGGGTGCACGTCAACATGCGGGGTATGCGCCCGTAAAGAGACAGGAGGGGCCGAAGGGTCGACCTCCATTGCGTCGGGGTAGCCGACGCGCGATGACGTCTTGTGGTCCGGAGCGGGCGGGAGTTCCATGGCGGAGGACAGCTGGTCACGGGAAGCGATCGGCGGCGCGTGACCCTGGGAGGCGCCTGGCGGCTGCAGCGAAGCGTCCACTGCGGGCGGCGCCGGCCGGAGTACCGGCGGCTGCGGCGACGGCGGCGGCGGCTGCTGCGGCGGCGCGTCGCCATGGGGCAAAATGGAAGGCATCGTCGGTAACACCTGGGGATGAGGCGAGCCAGTAGATGGGTCTCCAGGGCGCTGACCGAACGGCACCGTCGCTGAAAGCAGACGGGGAGCGGCAGAACTCGTGCGACGACAGAGGCGCAGCTGATTGAGATGCCGACGCACCTCACCAGAGGCCCCCAAAACCAAATACATCGCGCGGCCGAGGCAGCGAAGAATGCGCCCTGCGAGCCAACGCCGTGAACCTCGATAGCTGCGATAAAATACAACGTCGCCTGGAGCAAAAGCAGGTGTCTGCCGCTGGAAAGGAACCTGATGCGGCGGATGCAGCAAAGACATCAAGGTGCGATGAGGACGACCATGGAGCAACTCAGCCGGCGAGTGACCATCTCGGGGCTGAGAGCGATATGAAGACAAAAAGAGCAACAATGCGTCCTCCCGAGAATGCGACTCTTTCAATTTCAACATCTGTGACTTGAAAGTCCGGACCAATCGTTCAGCGGTACCGTTTGACTGAGGCGAAAACGGCGCGGATGTCAGATGTTGAATACCATTGGCCTGGCAGAAGGACTGAAATTCTGCGGACATGAATTGTGGGCCATTGTCGGAAACAATAGTCTGCGGAAGACCTTCAATGCAAAAGATAGCAGACAACGCTTGGATGGTGGCGGAGGACGTCGTGGAAGACATCCGGACAACAAAAGGAAAATTACTGAAGGCGTCGACCAGAACCAACCATCGAGCATTCCAGAATGGACCAGCAAAATCAATGTGCAAGCGTTGCCAAGGGGAAGTGGCTTTCGGCCATGCAAAGACTTTCCGCGGCGGTGCGGATTGTTGTTCGGCACACGCCATGCAAGAAGAACACATATTCGTAATCGCAGCATCGATTTCGAACCAAGTACAGTGCCGCGAGCAAGTTGTTTCGTTCGCACTATTCCCCAATGTCCTTGGTGAAGAAGCCGTAAGACAGAGGACTGTAACGAACGTGGGACCACGACTCTGGACTGATCATTATCAGAACGCAACAACAAAACACCACGTCGAACAAAAAGTCTCCCCCTGTGAGCAAAAAATCGGCGAACCAACGGATCCTCGATCCGAGACTTTGACAAAGGCCATTGCGTAGCAGCAAAACGTAAAACAGTAGCAAGGACAGGGTCAGCAGCTGTGGCTGTAGCTACACGACGAAAATCGATCGGAAACGATTCGACCACTTCATCGGTTTCCGAATCAATGAACATGCAAGCAAGTTCGGAAGAATCGAATGCTTTATCCTCAGCAACAGGCAAACGGGACAACGCATCGGCGTTTCCGTGCTTAGCAGTGGACTGATACAAGATATCATAGCGGTACTGCGAGAGGAAAATAGACCAGCGAATGAATTTCTGCGCTGTACGCGGAGGTACAGGCTTGTTCTGTGATGATGGTAAAATGACGACCATACAAGAAATCATGGAACTTAGTAACACCAAACACGAGAGCCAAAGCTTCTTTCTCTATCTGGGAATAATTTCTTTGCGCAGACGAGAGCAATTGGGACGCAAAGGCAATAGGGCGATCATGCAAGCCAACTTTGTGCTCAAGCACAGCACCGATCCCGAAATCCGATGCATCTACCATCAACAAAAGGGGTTTCTGGGGATCGAAAGGCGTGAGGCAAGTATTAGAAAGCAACGCCGATTTCAACTGGCGAAAGGCGAATTCGCATTCCGTCGTCCAGACGAACGGAACACCTTTACGGCGTAAGCGATGAAGCGGAGCTGAAATGGAAGAGGCATTTCGCATATATTTGCGATAATAGTTAATTTTACCCAACACACTCTGTAGCTGTTTCACATTGCGAGGGGAAGGTAAATCTTGTATGGCACGGAGGTGCTCTGGACTCAGATGTATGCCTTGGGCATTGATGACATGGCCCAGGTATGGTAAGTCACGAGCAAAAAACACACATTTGTCCTTCCTCAAACGAAGACCATTTTGTCGCAAGACCTGAAATAATGTTCGTAGGTTCGCAAGATGATCTTCTTCTGTCTGTCCAGAGATCACTATATCGTCCAGATAGTTTGCTGCAGTAGGGACCGACGCACAAATAGTTTGTAAATATTGCTGAAACAATGCAGGGGCGGATGCACACCCGAATGGCAGTCTTTTGAACCTGTACAATCCAAGATGCGTGTTAACCACCAAGACACGCTGGGATTCGTCGTCCACCGGTATTTGCAAGTACGCATCGGCTAGGTCCAACTTCGAAAAATATTTTCCCGGGCACAGTTTAGCAAAAAGATCTTCCGGGCAGGGCAAAGGAAAAGTAGCAGTCACTAGTTGTGGATTCACTGTGGCCTTGAAGTCCACGCAAAGTCTCAATTTTCTGGAAGGTTTTGGCAAAATTACTAAGGGTGAGGCCCAGAGAGAAGCTTGCTCACGCTCAATTACACCCTGTGATTCTAGATCGTTTAATGTTCTTGCGACCTCATCACGCAATGCGTGGGGAACATTGCGCGCTCTGAAAAATTTCGGTTGCGCATTGACCTTCAGTTCCAAATGTGCTTCATAGTTTTTAGCGCAACCTAAGCCCGGTGCAAAAATGTCTGCAAATTCGTCACATAAGCGAGAAACACTGTCTGAAGGCACAGTCTGATTCACTGATAGGACCTGATTTACAATAGACATGTTAAACAACTGAAATAAATCTAAGCCAAACAAGTTCACTGCAGTAGAAGAACGAAGAACATAAAATGACGCAAGTTTTGTTTGTCCTTTATATGTTGCAAAAAGAGTGCACTGTCCTAACACAGGAATTGTCTGTCCGGAATAACTTTTTAACTGAACATTTGCGGCACGCAACGGAGGTGCGCCCAGTTGTTTGTACGTGTCGTGATTGAGCAATGAAACTGCAGCTCCGGTATCGAGCTGGAATGGTATCACTTTGCCTTCAAAGTCTAAGTCCACAAAAAGTTTATTGTTCTGCTGACGACAAGAGCGACTGTTTTGTGCAATTTGAACAGACACTGGTACAGAATCACTTGCTAATTGACGTGATTTCCGGCGACGTCGACGCACAGTTTTTGTGGGACGAACACAGTCACTGTTAGAGAAAGTGTCACTGGACGAATCGGAATTAACTACATGAATGTCCATGGGCGAAAGTCCACGATCCTGAGTGTCCTTGGTTCGATTCCGGCGCGAAGCAAAGGGCCTGGAATGATTGTGATTGTCTGATCGGAGCTTTTTCTGGCAAACACTTTGAACATGTCCTTTCCTATTGCAGAAAAAGCAAATAGCTTGGCGTGATGGGCAATGTTCACGCGAATGTCTAGTAGCACACCGCGGGCATGATTTCACTGCATTTGTGGGCTGGCGCGGCACACGTGGCTTAGAGCGCGGCGTTTGTTTGCGCGAGGGCAGTTGACCGGGCCGCGCAGCTCGCCCGGCGGGCCGGTAAATGTTACACACTGCTGGCGAAGTTTCAAAAGATTCCTGAGCACAGTCAAGTGTGTCTTGTCTATCCAATATGTCTATCACTTGTTGAAGGGAGGGATTAACTAGTTTCAAAATTTGCTCCCGTATGGGAACATCAGAAACGTTCTGTGCAATTGCATCACGTACCATCGTATCTGAATAAGAAAGACCACAGTCACAGTCAAAGGCACAGTCCCTAGTAAGTCCTTGCAATGTTGCTACCCACTCCCTATTAGTTTGACCGGCCGTACGTTTTGTACGAAAAAACGTATACCGTTTTGCAACCACATTAACTGTTTCTTTGAAATAGGCATCTAAAGCAGACAAATTTTCCTCGTAGGACAGAGTTGCTACGTCGCGTCGGGGAAACAATTTCACTATCACACGGTAGGTGGACACACCGACACAAGAAAGCAAAAACGGCTGCCGCTCATTACCTTGAATTGTGTAGGCGGCGAGGTGGAAGGCAAACTGGCGGGACCATTCCTGCCAAGTCTCGTGGTTCGGGTCGTAGTGCCTAAAAGGCGGTGCAACTGCGAGTTGTGGCTGCGGTAGCGGTGAAGCGGCGGCGGCCGCATCGGTTTGAATGGCACGTTGACCCTGGACGAGCTGTCCAAGGGCATCCAATAACGCCTGCGTCTGCTGATTCTGCAAGCGATAGAATTCGGACAGTACATCTGGAGAATGTGGCGAAGCCATGACACAAATAAATTAGGGCAAAGTAAAACACAAGATCCTTTGTAGACTCGTCGCCATGTGATGTGTCGGCAGCTGGGCCAACACCTTGTAGATCGAGATGGCTGAAAATGCACGCTAGACTAACGCAGATGGGCGTGAAGTACTGGAACAGGCTACGTAATTAATGCTATGAAGAAAAGTACGTAGCTGGATTAATACTTATCTTTAATCAATCATTGTGGTACATTGCTCTTGACGATACACAGGAGACTTTAATTACAATCACTGTAAGGCTAATGGCGCCTTGCTAGTTGGTAGCCATTAACTTAGCTGAAGGCTAGTCTCTCGGCTAATGAGAGAGAAAGGCTTCGTACATCTAGTCGCTAGCTAGGTCGTCCATACAACTGGGGCGAGTGCTTGTTCATATCATAAGACCTGCCTTGTGGTGGCGCTAGGTCTGCGATCACACAGTGGCGACACGTGGGTCCGACATGTACTAAATGGACCGCGGCCGATTTAATCTACCACCTAGCAAGTGTGGTGTCTGGCGGTGACACCACACTAGTCGTAGTATTATTGAAGGAATTAATATGCTTTTTGAGACGTTTGTGAATGTACGGAGTCACATATTTCTGAGAAAATATTTCCGCGATGAACGACATATTTCGTTGAAAGTCTCCCTCTGCTACTTACTGAATATTTCTCTGTCACTCACGCTTTCTCGAAACAAATGAGTGACAAAAAGCACAGCTCTTCTTTCAATCGATTCTACTTCTTTCGATAATTCAACTTAGCAACTGTCCAAGATCGTCGAACAATAATCAATAATTAGTAAAACGCCAGTTACTTGCAAAATCCATTTCTTCCTTGTAATAGGCTTGGTCGCCATTTTTCCCTTTAACGTGAGTGTGGCTTCTGCCTTGCCTACGGCGTGATGTACATGGATGTTTCGGTGTAAATCTTTCCGAACAGAACTTGTAGCCTCTTGGCTGTAACAATAGTAGATTGTGTAGTGAAAGAGTGTCGTACGGTTTCATCCGTATATACTAGCCATATCTCACATTTACTTGTTCTGATTATCACCTGTTAATCTTTGCATCAGCCGCTGTAAGTCTACAAGCATTTCATATCACATTAGTAACGGTGTCGTCTTGCTATACACATGTGCATCATAAGCAAACAGCTCACTGTAGCTAACTACAATATTCCGCATTTTCTTACGTCACAGTTTAATACTTATGATCAAATCTACCTCAGAGTGCCCAATATATAATTCATATAGAATAGGGGATGATGCTGCCTACGCCATCATACAGTCCACTGGATAGAATCACCGCTGTTTAGAGAGAGAATAAACGTGACACATGCCAGGAAATAGTAACCACAATGCAGACTCACAGGAAGGGGAGTTTGATTACCTTGCGACAATCTGTGAACGGCCACGTTGTTTCCATCGTGCCTGTCACAAAACAGAAATACTACGCACAGACCGCAGAGGCATCATAAATAATAAACAGATTCCCGTTGCTTCAGGCAGCACCATAATTGGTTCGCCGAGGAAAAAATGAAGCATTCGCTGATGAATATTTAACGAAAACACCGACCACACTCGCAGCATTTTTTCCCTCACTGCGAAGCCTGTCGTGTTCCTGCCTGAAGGATAAACTGTGCTGTGAAATATTGGACAAAGCGTCACTTATCGTGCTTTTACGTGTTTTAATATTACTAAATGGAATGTACTGAAAAAATGATAAAGAACACAAAAGTAAACAAAAACATTCAGACAAACCTTTTCCCACTATTCTCTTGCGTAAAATACTTATACTTGCCGTGACAGGCGATACCGTGCAGTACACTTAAAACTGATTAACATTCACGGCTGTATCACAACTATAACGAAGCAGTAGTTTCTAAACTCTCTCATGAGGCATAAGAGATCACGGCACCACGCGACTGCGGATGTACATGATGTCGTTTGGGGATTTGTCTGCAGTGTATTTCCCGCACAAGTTGTTGTTGAGCGATAGTTTATCGCTCACTGGTAGAACACTATTTAAAGCGTTATCTCCGCGTTCACGTTGTACTCGCTATGTTAGTCTCTAGGGTGACAGCACCTTTTCTAGCTAATCACGATAATTTCTTGAATCTTCATATACCCCTGCTTGAGGAATCGACTTCTGTGTGGAGCACTTCGAGGAAACTGCTGTACAAATTGTGAACCAAGAAACTAAAGTCGCCCAGAAGAAATGCGCCCGGCCGGCAGCTGTGACCGAGTGGTTCTAGGCGTTTCAGTCTGGAACCGCGCGACCGCTACGGTCGCAGGTTCGAATCCTGCCTCGGGTACGGATGTGTGTGATATCTTTAGGTTGGAACCATTTGAAGAAATGCACCTGATACGTTAGCAGCATGAGGAAAACCTGTGGGAATTCTGGAAACATCTCAACAGCATTAACTACAGCACCATGAAGGTTGACGAAAATGATTGCTTCCCTTTCTCTTACATTCTGATAAAGAGTCCGGAAGACACGTCGATGCAATTCCCCTGCAGGAAAAAACTCCCACGCTCCTATATCTAAATGGTAAGTGTTGCCAAAATTCAACGAACTGCTGGACTCTCTTCACGACCCTGGATCACGGAGGTCGACATCGAGCCATCGTCGAAGAGAAAACTTACCTGCCTAGTTATAACACCTATGTGAATGCTACTGAAGAATAGCAAATCTGAGTTGCAAATATAACTAACTCTCTGTACGAACATGAAAGTGCTGAAGAAACTAAGTGAATAAATAAAGTCTATGCGCTCCTGCCGTGTTCCGGACATTCACATATTTCTGCTTAGTTCGATAAGGGACACAGCGTTAGTGAAAATTCGTCCAAACCCTTTTATCGTAGAGTGGCGCAGGCTGCGGGCATAGTGAACAAGCGACATCATGGAAACGTTGCCCAAACTCCGCACTACCACGATAGGATATGCTCTCTCCTCCGACGCACACCATTAGGCTACCCAACATTCCCTCGGCAGAGGCGGCTGCAGTCGAATATTCTTAAAAAGACAAAATCTTAAACGTAGCTGCGAAACAGCAACTGTGTAAATCTGAAGAGGTTGAAAAATCAGCCAACCAGTTGGAAATAAGGGTTTATTAGCCATTGACCTGGGCTCCCATATTTGTAAAATCTTGTGATGTGACCAGGCCCACATCTTCTGAAGAAGTTATTTTTACAAATATATACAATTTTACAAATAAATCTTTATTTGCAACCGGTTGGCTGATTTTTCAACCTTTTCTTAAAAAGTCACATACCACAGGAATCAGACTATTCTTCTGAAGGTGATGAATACGGTTGCTGTAACAGTGTTTCAGGTCGATGCTGTTACTCGCATCGTAACTCCAGAACAATACATTTGTATTACCTGTTTACATTTGATTTGTTAACCACGTTCGGAGACAGGTAGAACTTTCTTAAATTTTGCGCTCAAACTACGTTGTGTATGAAACACATTTGCAAGCCCTGTTCCTCCACCCAGTCCTAGATAAGAAGGGCAGTACAGGCATAACGTAAAATGGAAACCTACACTGATATCGTAATCAGTAATCTAAGAGCAATATCTCTCGTTTTTTCCACTCCTTTCCTTGCCTTCCACCTTTCATCCTCTATTTTCATTCTTTCTACATCTCCTCCTACGTTTTACGTTCGTCTCCTCGTCAAATAGATATGACACTCTCTAAATATAGAATAACCTTACGGAAAAGGCTGGCACATTGCACAGGTTGTATCCCTGTTCTACGGTCATTCCAGTAATGTCCTTGGCAGAGCGATGGAAACCTATTACATTCTAACCAGACCATTATACCGACACGGCCTACCGGTATTTCAAGTGAAACACTCTAGTGTAATAGTACTGTGCTACTTCTATCTACAAATATTGATTAAATAGCAGACAGATACGATGCCCACCATCATTCCTTTTCTTATTTCTTTACAACACTATCAGCGTGCCTGCCGGCAGTTCGGAGTACGTGCCTTAAATTGCCGGTATTGCCAATGACTTTTTGTTGGTGAATGAATGAGTGCATTGGATCGGGTGCACTGGGACTCGAGAGGCAAATTAAGCAGCTACTACGGTGAGAAATAGCGTCTCCAAACTTGGGAAATTTGACAATGGCTAGGAGCGCTATTTACTGACCACATGCTGCGAACTGCGTCTAACTGGTACAGGATGAGATGGAGGCAGGTCAACACTGCGTAGTACTTAGAACCATATTGCGTAGTTGCTATTTTTATTAACATATATTCGGGCAAAGGCAATTATGTAACAGTAGCACAAGCTACATTTCAGGCACAAGTATTGTATTATTGCGTTCAGACGTGGGTTACGCAATGTGCACAAAAATTTAGACACGCATCAATGAGATACAACAACCAGTAAAATTACAAAAACGTTAATTTCAGGCTCCGAAGTTTTACACTGGGCCTACAGCCACTCAGCAGTCGTAATGTGTAGATTTGAAAGAACCAGGAGAGATGAAACACTTCATTTAAACTCGGGCACATGTTGTTTAAAATACTACGATCTTTCACTCTTGTTTTTATGTTCCAAATCTTTTTGTTTGCCAGATTTGATTATTTTATTTAATGTAATTTTTTTTGACAGAAATTCGCAGTTCCCAGAAGATTTTTCGCTGACAAAAAGTCCAAGACAGCTTGAGATTCATAGCACTGCATCCGTTCTTTCCCTTCCCGCAAAGACACGATGTTAAAACAGAAACAGAGATAGGTGCTGCTACTTCGAACCATTGATGTAAACCGTACTAGTTTGCTGGTGTGGCTTCAGTTGACCAGGCTTATGTGTTAAAGGCTGCTAGTAGGAAACCCTATGACTGCTAGTCACACTAAACTAGGTGATTTCAGCTGTTACCCTTATAACTAATAGGTTACAATGAGTTCAAAGGCAACTGAGCATGTCACCAAGGACACACACGCTTTTCCAGGTCCAACTAATCTGCGGTGGCATAGTCATTTCATTTCCGCTGACCATTGTTCTGAACATGGATTGAAATGATCTTGAGAGACTGGATCAAACTTTACTCACTAGTGATCCCCTGGTCGTGGTGACAGTGCAAATACGCCTGGATTTGAACTAGAGCAGCCACGACCACGGCCTCGACTGCAGAATTCAAGGACTGCTTTCATTCACATACTGGCTCACACCGGAGTTGCTGTTCTGAGCGCACTCCACTATGTTTCAGTTTTGACAGCGCTTGGTCACAGCAGTCAGGGTTGTGTTTTTTGTGCATGATAGATTTATTAATAATGCGTAACAATGTAACATTCTGACAGCATATTAATTCTGTAAATATTAGCTGTTCCAGTTTACCGTACTGTATTCACTATTTTGACAATCTCCTGACCAATAGTCAAGGTAGTAAGTATTTTATTCAAATGTTTTATGTTTTCTATATTTGCTGGCATGTTCCACACCCTTGAGAATCATCTCATTTTTGGGTCTTTGGAACGAAAACTAAATCTAACCTAATGTGGTTAGAGACAAGATACAGAAAAGAATGGGTCATAGAGATTGCCCTTTATAACTTGTATAAACTACTGAAAGTCTATATATAGGGACGATAGTAATCTTAGATACAGAAGGAATGTATATACAGAAAATGTAGAATCAAATTAGGAGGTGAGGCGAAATTGTAGTTTCTCCCTACAGTATTCTGTATTTGCATTGAGAATGCTGTTCGTAGATGGAATTCTAGGTTAGCCACTGTGGCACAACTAAACAATTCGGTAAAGCTAAAATCATGTCGGTATGCTGATGATATTACCTTGATGTTTCCAATAGGAGATGATTTACAAAAAGGAATTTAAGAAATACATAAAACATGTACAGAATATTATACAAAAATACCTTCTAGTAAACTTAAGTGTATGGTATTTTGTGAAATATATTCAGTGAGAACTATGATAGTACTTAATGAAGAAACAATTGAGCAGGAAAAATATTTCAACTAGCTTGGATGTAAATATCTGTGGATACGAAGAAGATATGCAGATTAAGTTGAATAGAGTAGGTAGTGTGCGTGTGAAGCCGTTAACAGAACTTTAAAGCGTGAAACACGTAAAAAAACACTACTGAAATTTTATAGATCACTTGCATTGCCAACACTTTTCTATGGAAGTGAACTTTGAGCATTCGGTTTCCTTTAGCAGTGAAGGGATGTAAAAGAATAGATAAAATGTGACATGAAGATATTCGAAAGCTGTTGAAAATTAGGATTGTGAAAGCAACACAGGATTAAAACAAAGTAAATTGGAATAAACATCTAGAACGAATAGCTCCACAGAGACCACTACGACAGATAAAGAGAATGAAATCAAAAAGGGAAAGAAATACTGGCAGACGGCGAGAAAGATGGAAATCGTAACGTTTGGTCTAAAACGGAAGGTGCAGAAGGAGAAGAAGATCCTCCACAATGCGAGGGGCATTTAAAAAGTCTTGCACAACGCGCATGAGCGACCGTTACAGTGGCGTGATAAAGCTGAAATTTATGTCAGCTGTGAGCGAGACTTCATGGACGTGACGGTCCATATATGTGTTTATTGGAGCGTGGGTAATTCAGTTTTAAAATGGAAGCTGAAACTGAGTCGGGTCAGATTACACGTAATGACCAGCTTGTCTATATCAAAATCGAATTCCCATGTGGAAATAACGCGACGGAAATTTACATTGCCTTGAGAGAGGTACGTTGGAATAGTGTAGTGGATCGTAGAACGATGTCACTGTGGCGTGCTATTTTCCGTGATGTTCGTGTAAGCCCTGAGGACAGCCAGAGAAGGGGAAGTACATCAGGTGCCACAGACTACACCACTCAGGATATTGTTGACAACATTTTAAGGGAAGATAGTCAAAAAACATGAGGAAATTGCATAAGATGTCAAAATGTCTGTCACTTCTGTTTACAGAATCATAGCTGAAAAGTTGAAGACGAGGAAAGCTGCTGCCAGATGGGTTCCTCATATTGCACGGTAATGCAAGCTCGCATGTTGCACTACCAGTGAGAGAAACCCTCGACAAATAGGTATGAGAAGTACTTTCCCACCCACCATACAGTCCTGATATGAACTCGCCAGACTTAGATTTGCTTCCCAAATCGAAGGAACAATTCGGTGGAAAACGCTTTGATACACTTGATGAAGCCTCCGGTGTCATGACGTGAGTAATCAGGCACTTGAGAAACGAAGGTGCCCAACTGGGGAAAGAGAAGCTGCCAAAACGTTCGGAAGCTCTCATAAGCAGGAATGGAGATTATATTGAAAGCCTGTAAAGGTGTTTTGTAAAATAAATTATATTCTTCAATCCTATGTTACAGTGTACAGAAATTTTACAATGACGGTCCTATTTTGTTACTATGCTACTGTTGTTCTGTCCTTCCGCCAAGTAATGTTGAACTTCAGTACCATTTTGTGCTCTAGACACCCACATTCAAGAACTATTCCTTATTTCCTGACTTAAATTTCATACCAGTGCCAGTAATCTTCCTTACTTCAGACATCTCGCGTAATCGGACTTCAAACGCAAGATAATGTCTTCAGTTCCTCGGCTAGTGCGTCTCTCCCAGTTTTAAAGCGAAGCAAATCATTGTTCTGCGTTCTGTCACTCGACATACATCGTCGTCTCCGTTTTGTTTGTTCTTAAGTCGTATTGCACACTTAGTACGCTGTGCATTCTTGCCAGCAGTGTTAAGTCTTCCTTGAATGTAGCGGACGTACGCATTACCCCCTTTCCCTCTTTGCAGTTTAGTATGTCTTATGAATTATCCAGTCGCTTCCTCTCAGACTTCTTCGGCGTAAAAGTCGGTCACCGTTGATAGCGCGCTGATAGCTCCCTACTCAATTTCTCCTTCTTAATATTCCACTTTTATACTTCCGTCTGAGATGTCAGGTTATCTGTGTTATTTGCCTGTCTCAGTACAGTAGTCCCAAACTTCTAATATTTGTGATCTTGTTCCATTTACATTGCCAAAGACAGTTTACATATTCACAAATGCTACAAAAATATCCATATCTCTCTTGTCAGCATTCCATCACTCAGCACCCTTTTAACAATTCACATCATTTCTGTTGTGTAGTTAGTTCAATGTAACGTTGAGAGTGATGCTTCAGCGAGTCTAGCTGCAGGAACTAGCTGTCTTTCTCGAATACCACGTGTTAACTTTGTTCCAAACAAGAATCTCATTAGGCTTGGCGGACCACCAGCACCACTGCAATCCTCCCCCCAACACCCTCCTCTTCGCCACGACAATCTGTCAGTCACAGTGTTGTTTTACTCGAAGTGTAATCAAGTGTGCAAGCAGATACTCCTACGTCGGAGGAAAATACAGTGGTGGAAATCGCTACAAAGGCGGGCACCTACGGAGGTAATAGACAAAGTCTAAAGCATACGGTTATCAAATATATCATGAAACTAGTAGGTACACGTAGGACATAACCAGTCCTGACGGAGTTACATAGTTTCTTTCGTAACAAGAAGAGCAACATAATTTGTTTCCATTTCCTACGTGGAAATTAGTATAATGGCACTCGGGGCCTTGTTGTGTTATCGAATTGTTAGTACTTTGTCCAAGCTCCAGTCTTCCTAGTCACCGCAAAAATTCTCTTCGGCATGATTTTGTTAGGTTTTCCAGTTCCTGCAGTGATATTGTCACCCACTCTTCTCGTATCACCATTTTCATCTCACATACGGCCTCAGAATCCCTTCCATTTGTATAAACATGCCTTGCAAGTATTCCGCAATGGTTTTCCACGGAGTTTATGTCCAGGCAACGTGCAGGCCCTAGGAAGACATCGATACCTTTATCTTCAAACCACGTTTTGGTTGCAACAGAAACATGCGCTGATGCATAATCTTGTTGAATCATTAATCTTTCGTCTCTCAGGTCCTCATACATTCTAATCAGTTCCGTATTTAGCATCTCAGTGTACATGTAAGAATTCATTGTTGTTATTTACCTTTGGCGCAGAAGACTCTAAATCTTACCATTTCCATCATCAAGACTTTTGCTCGTTCTTACCTGCTGCTCCGTTCTTAGATCATGCCAATAATACTAATTCCATCTGGCCCTTGTAAATTAGGCTTCTTCTCACCACTGAAGATCACTGTATCCCATTCTGAAATCCATGACACGTATTTTTCAGCAACTTCAACAAAGGCCGTTTATATTTGGATGCTAGAGCTGGAATTTGCATTTGCTTCTTGAATGCAAGATGATTATCATGTGATAAAATTTATCATATGGCCGGTACTGGCAACAGTATATCAGCAAGTTGAGAAGAATAACGGTTTGTGGCTCTTGCTTTGCGGAAAGGTAACCGTTTGGATTCCTCGCATAATTTTTTGCTTTGCTCATATTTTCATTCTGCACATACAGCGCCCATTCAAAAGAAATTATCATTAACTGTACTAGAACGGTTCCATTTGTTTGGCGATTTGACGTTTAGAGCGTGCTGTTTCCTCGTATAAACCGATTTTTGCTTTTTCCTTGTGGCATTGTCACAGTCGTCATTGATGTACACAACACGCACTGTCACTAATGGTTCATGTATCCTGTCTGCAGTAAAGGCATGTTGGCACACACTAACACGGCACAGAGCCAACGGCCTCTGTACCAAGTTGCACCCTCTACGACTTGAATCATTGATGTCTTGTTATGTACTGTACTAATGATACCAAATGGGATACCATTTGATGACTTGTGTCGGTATGCTGGTTCTCATAGTATTGGATATACACTGTGCACGACTATTCCAACCGACAATGTTAATTTTCTACAAATATCTTTGCCTTTGGTCCAAATGGCTCTGAGCACTAAGGGGCTTAACTTCTAAGGTCATCAGTCCCCTAGACCTTAGAACTACTTAAACCTAACTAACCTAATGACATCACACACAACCATGCCCGAGGTAGGATTCGAACCTGCAACCGTAGCGGTCGTGCGGTTCCAGACTGAAGCGCCTAGAGCCGCTCGGCCACATGGGTAGGCTCCAAGAGAGTAGGAACTGGGCCAAAGAGATGTGGGATCTAGTTGTCTTTTCGGATGAAAGCAGATTCAGTCGGAGCAATGATTCTGGGCGTACTTTCATACGATGGAGGTGGGTACACGTAGTTCACGCATGTCGAACACGATCGTTTTGGTGGTCCAGGTGGTGGGGTGTGGAGAAACAAAATGCTGCATGGGAGTGCGGGCGTCCAAATCCTTGAGCGGCAAGAAGTATTGTAAAGCTCTTTGAAAATATTTTTATATTACTTTGGATGAACTGTGCACATAACAAGTAAATTGTCTTACCTCCAAAGCAGCAACGGTGACATTCTGGTCTCCCATGAAAAAAAGAAAACAGAATATGCTGACTACAGGCTCAGCAGTGTGCAGTGCTGGTCATAATATTTTGAAATGCACATTAAATTCTTTTAGCTGATGAGTGAAAACATTTTAAAAAAGTCCAACTTCTTTGAAAAACGTATTACCTGGGGAGGGAGGCGGTATTGATTGTGGTGAATTACTAACACTGAGTTTCTTAGCAACATTATGTTGCAAGTTAAGTTTGATTTCTAAAAAACATCTGATACAGTAGAAAAATACATCATATCTACTAATTGATTCACGAACAATGAGGTTCAAACAGCAAGCATTATCTAACCTCACTAAACCCGCATAAATGCACATTATCAACTTACATAGAGCTCTGTTAACAAATCTTAGAAACAAAACATAATTGAAACATGTAATTAGCCCGTTTTTATCAGATCGGGTTACATACTTTCTGGGGTTACCCAACAATTGACAATTATATATACAAAAAAAGGCTCTGAGCATTATGGGACTTAACTTCTGAGGTCATCAGTACCCTAGAACTTAGAACTATTTAAACCTAACTAACCTAAGGACATCACACACATCCA
Organism: Schistocerca piceifrons; assembly: GCF_021461385.2. Taxonomy (NCBI): domain Eukaryota; kingdom Metazoa; phylum Arthropoda; class Insecta; order Orthoptera; family Acrididae; genus Schistocerca; species Schistocerca piceifrons. The sequence continues at coordinate 610,336,783 of NC_060142.1, read as the reverse complement.
TGCCCGAGGCAGGATTGGAACCTGCGACCGTAGCGGTCTCGCGGTTTCAGACTGTAGCGCCTAGAACCGCTCGGCCACCCCGGCCGGCTAACTTTGCCGTTATACTGATTTCTACTACTGTGTTAACAATTTTGTGAGTAGCCACTGGTAACTAGTAACGACGTAATCATGTAACGCGAAACGGCGTTGTCGTTGTTTTCCATCCAGAAAAAAAAGAGAGAATGGTGCAGGTTGGCCTATTGGAGGGCGTCCGCGGCTTGTCACGGCGCTCTACACTTGTGCGTGGACGGGGCCCGATAACACCGTCGGGCGGGCAACGCTATCGGCACAGTGCCACGGCTGATTTATCGGCCAGCTCCTCGCCGCTATAATTGCCAGTTAAGTGCGGCGGCCGGAGATGGAGTTGGCACACCTGCCGCCGGGTATTCCCGGCGCTGGTGCCGCTGCGCCCGAGGCCGCACGCCAGGGACTCGTGATCCTTCTCGCAGGCCAGCCAACACCGCAATCATCATCAATCATAGGCCGGGCTGGGCCGTGCTAGGCACCCGCCTCCCGCGTTCTCCGCCGCTGCCGCTGCTATTGGCAGCCATCGACCCGCGAGCCGCGGCCAGCGATAAGGCACCCTACCGCCGCAGCTGCAGCCGTCCCAAAGTTGCCGCCACTGGCGCACCACTTCCGCTCTCCCGCGCCGATACGCAGCCACTAAACGACAGGCGTACATGCTTTCTCCCAGAATTGACAGCGACACGTATAAGCGATGTGGGATTACACGACAGCTGAAAGGACTCTCCACCTTTGGGCAACCAGGTCCATTTGACGAGGGAGATGGCGCTGCTCGCATCTTCGTGGTCTTCTAACTCAAGGCCGAAGTCCCTCATACTGTACCTTAGCTGTCATGTGATACCTGAACTGCAAGCCTCGGCTTGATGCTTTAGCACTGGTCAGTTCCGAAATGTTTGCTATATGCTTATGAAGGGGTTGTATTCACAGTTAATGATATCGTTATGAATAAATGTAAGCTTTGGAAGAGTGCTCGGAAATTCCCATTAAAAACTTGCCCGACTTGTAGAGGGGAGTGAGTACACAATATTTTGAATAGGAATCCATGTTCGGAAACGTGCCGTTCCCCATTCCATGGCGGTTTCAATTCAAGTGTATAACACTCCCACGTCTGCTGAGGGAAAGAGGAAAGTCTCAGAGTTGCTTGTCCTGGTATGCAATTGGGTAGACCGGTTCTTGGAAGCTGTGCCACTGAATGTCCGTCAGGAAATATGGTTTTAGCGTGATGGCGCACCAACTCAATCGCCACGTGCGGTTCGGAGACATCTCAGTAGACGATGTGGTGAAAGATGTATACGCCAAGGTTGTCCAAAAGCGTGGCGGCCGCGATTGCTGGATCTAACTCCTACGGACTACTTCTTCTGGAGTCGTATGAAAAGTTGAATTTACGAGACTGTTGTAGAGACAGAGGAAGATTTGCTGACAAGAGCTCTGGCCGCTGCACTAGAAACTGGAGAGACACCAGGTGGGATGGAGAGAGTGTACCAGAATGTGTTTTGCAGATACAACGTATGTAACAACGATGGTGGTCGTCGCATCGAGCCGATATTCTAACGGAGCAGTAGTCTTCTGCACGTGGGGTGTACTGAGTTCGTTTTTGTTTTGTAATATTGTAAATATGTAATGTTTCAGTCTTAATACAGATAAATGTGCTTAAGGGATAAATGAATGTTTCTTTATATTTCCTTTCGAATTCTTACATATTAAGGGTACTGCGTCACGTCACCCCTAACTCAGTTCCTGAAGCAGAAATGAATGAATTTAACATCTGAATGTTCGAATGTGTGTGAATTCCTAAGGGACCAAACTGCTGAGGGCATCGGTCCCTTGACTTACACACTACTAAAACTAACGTATGCTAAGAACAACATCCACACACCCATGCCCGACGGAGGACTCGTACCGCGGCGGGAGGGGCCCCGCAGTCCGTGCATGACACCTCAAATCGCGCAGCCACTCCGAACGTGTAAACATCTGAATTGTAACCATTGTAGAGAGGAAACGGTACGTTTCCGGACATGGGTTCCAATTCAAAATATTGTGTACTCAGTCCTCTCTACGAGTACTAGAAGTTCGTAACAGAAATTTCCGGTCATCCTCTATATTGATAACACTCATTATCTGGCTTGGGAGCTCCCAAAGGCCTACGTGAAACCCTTTGTCTGTATCCTGTGAACTTTTTTTTTCGACTTTCGTCGTGTGACATTGCCATCCATTCGCGAAATTCTGTGGGACTGAAATCGTGTAGTAGTACCATTTTGAGCAAACGCGACACTGTCGGTAAGGAATAGCCGTGACTCGCATGACAACACGAAGTTAGTTATAAATAGAAGGAACACTTTATTACAATTGTTTAAAAACTTACTTTAATTGATTAATTAACATTTACCATGAGCAGACTAGAATAACATTCTTTCAGAAATATATACAAGTACGTCGCCGTAATGTTGAGCATATTGGAACGTCAGAATTGTTCCCACTGCTACATCTGGATCTTCACACACGTTCCGCAAGCCACCATATGGTGTGTGGCAGAGGGTCTCCTGTACCATTACTAGTCATTTACTTTCTTATTTCACTCACATGTAGAAAGGGAGAAGACGGCCATCTATATGCCTACGTACGAGTCGTAATCCATGTAACCTTATCTTCATGGTCCTTACGCGACATGTACGTTCTAAGAAATAGAACCGTTCTGAGTCAGCTTTCAAATGCTGGTTCACAAAATTTTCTGAATGCTGCTCTTGAAAAGATCGTTACCTTCCCTCCAGTCAATCCTATAAGAGTTCCTGAAATATCTCCGTAATACAAGCCTGTTCGAAACTACCGGTAAAAAATCTAGCATCCCCCCGCTAAATTTCTTCGATTTCTTCCTGTAATCCTACCTGACGCGGATCCTGAGCATTCGATCACTCCTCAACAGTGGGTCACCCTAGTGTCCTATGCTCTGTCTTCTCTGCATATGTACCAAACTTTCCTAAAATTCTAGCAATAAAGCCAAGTCGACCATTCTCCTTCCGTACTAAGATTCTTACAAGTTCCTTCCAATACATGTCACTCTGCAGTGTTACGCATCGATATTTAATCGACGTGGTTGTCTCAAACAGCGCACTAGTAATGCTGTACTCGAACATGACGGCTTTGTTCTACCTACACATCTCGATTAGCTTACATTTTTCTACATTTTGAGCTAGCTGCCATTCATCACGCCAGCTAGAAGTTTTGTTTATGTCATTTTATATTATATGAGACGGTACGCGAAGACCACTACCCGAAAAAAGACAAGTGGTACAAATTACGAATGTACACAGAGTTTAACTCTGTATTCACATCTTCGACAATACGGCTCTGCAGATCGAATAATCCACTCTGGAAATAAGGATGGCTAAACCGTTTCTAATTGATAGCCTTTGTCCCGGCAGTTCTTACCCTCACAAGGTATGCGGGAGATGTATGAAAATAAGAAATTAGCTGATTGTACCGGCAGAACTAAAGCTGTGAGAGAGGGTCATGAGTAGTGCATTAAAAGCTAAGTCGCTAAGAGAAATGCCTACGAAAGGTGAGGTTTCGCATTCGAGGGTTATTGTGTCAGATATTTCCTCAGGGGTGTCGACATTCACTGCCGTTAATGATCATCAAAGCTGAACAAATCACCAATATCATATACCAGGCACTGCGACAGTTTTCCATGCCTTTTCCAGAAAAGGTGATAATATTATTGGGAAAGAGAGATCTGTCACCTAAATAAAATTGCTAAAGCCGTCCGCTGTGGCCGAATGGTTCTAGGCGCTTCAGTCCTTAACTGCGCTGCTGCTACGGTCGCAGGTTCGAATCCTGCCTCTGGCATGGATGTGTGTGATGTCCTTAGGTTAGTTAGGTTTAAGTAGTTCTAAGTTTAGGGGACTGATGACCTCAGATGTTAAAAGTTCCATTGTGCTTAGAGCCATTTGAACCGTGTTTTAAAATTGGTAAAAACTGTCTCCATCGCACAGTTATTTATTTAAAAGATGATCGTTTCTGGCCTCTAGTAGTAGGCCATCTTCAAATAATCCACTGTAAAGTTAATAATTAAGGGAAGGCAGATAATATACGAGAAAAATAATATACTATGTATCGCTACCCACCCTGATGACAATGATAATGATGCTGATAATGGTGATGATGATGATGATGATGATGGTGATGATGATGACGCTTGGAACAGCTGTGCTGACCCTAGGCGTGAAACTGCTGCTGATGGCTAAGCAGCCGTGGGTTAAATAGAGGGGAAGTAGACGCGCATGAGCCGCCATGACGTCAGTGTCAGAAAATACGAAGCGACTTAAATGTCGTACGTTGAGATGTTAACTCCCATTTTATGTATTTGCGTATTGTAAACGGCTGAAAAACAGTATTTCATAGCCCTATGGATATCGTATACGTTAAAACCAGCTTTATAAGCGTAAAAATAATAAGCCATCGTGAAAGGTTAAAGTGTAATCCAAGACAGCTGGAGGCAATAGTTAGTACTATGAAGACGCTGCTTTCATAGCAATTACTATTAAATCATCAGTAATACATTCGTAATACAATAAGATTTAAACGTATCTTTGTAATGATTAAACACACCAGTATTCACATTTGTATAATTGGTTTGTTAAGAATACTTCAAAGTAATACAAGAAATTAGAAGCTTTGTGGTATATGAGCGCCATCCCGTGGCATTGTTTAGAATGCCTAAGGACGCGTTTACAGGGAGACATCGTGGTTGAAAGGGCTGTCGAGTGTTGAAGATGAAGTCTATGGCCGCCTTGTGTTGCCTGCTTTTCACACGTACGATGTCCATAGGGTATTGAAATTCCTGGTTTTTTGACGTTCATAGCTAAATCTACGTACATTTTTAAAGTGACGTTCAAATCTTAACATGCGACATGTAAATCGCTTCCCATTGGCTGACATGGACATCATGCGGGTTCATGCGTGCCCTCTTCCCCTCTACTTAATCCCCGGCTGCTCAGCAATCAGCTGCAGTTTTGCCACTGGAGGCAGCACTGCTAGATGGGTGACGTAACATCATTTTAACGTATATTGTTTTTAATGTTTTCTGACCTCCGTGAGTATTTCAGGACTTTTAATCTGTATCTTTATTGTGCATAGTCAGAAGACGGCCTATTACTAGAGGCCAAAACCGCTCATATTATTAGTCGATGACTCTGCAATTGAGACCAAAAAATGGTTCAAATGGCTCTGAACACTATGGGACTTAACTTCTGAGGTCATCAGTCCCCTAGAACTTAGAACTACTTAAACCTAACTAACATAAGGACATCACATACATCGCCGGCCGGAGTGGCCGAGCGGTTCTAGGCGCTACAGTCTGGAACCGCGCAACCGCTACGGTCGCAGGTTCTAATCCTGCCTCGGGCATGGGTGTGTGTAACGTCCTTAGGTTGGTTAGGTTTAAGTAGTTCTAAGTTTTAGGGGACTGATGACCTCAGAGGTTAAGACCCATAGTGCTCAGAGCCATTTTGAACACAACACACATCCATGCCCGAGGCAGGATTCGAACCTGGGACCGTAGCGGTCACGCGATTGCAGACTGTAGGGCCTAGATCCGCTCGGCCTCAGTTGAGACCGTTTCTTCATAATTTTATAGGAAAGAGCACATTGTAAGGTTACGTGCGGTGGAATAGTGAAGAGATGACAAGCAATGGCGAAAATGTATGCAAAGCTACATAACGCACAATTTCTTCCGAGAGCTCATTTCACAATAATTTATTGTTCACAACAAACAATCTTTGTGACCAGGCGACATTACCGGTTGTGGTTACAGTAACATGAACGCAACCAGGTTTCATAAATTAATTAAGGAAACAAATCAACAAATCACATAATGCTTCCTATTTCTCAAATTGTCGTATTGATCAGCTAGAGTCACAATAAAAACTCAATTCCTCTTCAATCTTGTTGTTTTCCGTTTTTCTTCATCTACTCCCATGTTGTCTTTTGATTTTTTTCTGTCCTTGTTGTTCCAGATATCTTACTTCTGCATTGAAAGGATTCCAAATTTAAAATTTTTCTTCAAATGATTCTGTATGTTATTTTCGATTCTGTGATGTTGATTTTTTCTAGATCTTTCCTTATTTCTTTAATCCATACTATTGTCGACTTCTTCTTCCAGAAATACAGGTATCTTTGTTTCGTGAGCCTGTTTACATTCGTTCGATAGAGGTACCCAAAAATATTAATCTTCTTTTAGCGATTACTTGTGATACTTTCTCTACATTTTTGTGGATATCCTCATTACTTCTCGTTTCCTTGCAGTATGTAGTTTGTATAGCACCCATTATTTTTCCAATTATCGGTCTTTCAAGTACATCTATTCTGTCCAGCTTATAGTTCATCGTTAGACATTCTCATCCAAATAAACATTCTAGTCGTACCACTGTGATATACAGTATTAGTTTTGTTTTTCTAGTTATGCATTTCTTGTAAACATTCATTGTCAAACGATATGCTCTCTCCATTTTGTTAACTCTTAAATTTACTGCGAATGTCTAGTCCATTCTGTTGTAAAGTTTCTCCTAGATATTCGGATTTATTTACTCGCTTTTTTTACCTATTTGTGTTTCTATATATTTTGCTGCATTTTTATATTCGTCATTAATTTTGTTTTTTCAGCTGAAATTTTGAGACTAGTTATTCTATTTGCTTATCATCCAGAATCCTTATTTGAATAACTGCGTCTGTCAGATTTTCCGAAAGTATGGCGAAATCGTCTGCAAAAGCGAGGCAGTTTACTTTAACGTCATCTATTTTCCTTCCTAGAATTGTTCGTTCAGTTTTGTGATTCCTTAGCTCCAAATTCCAGATCCTTATACTTTTTTCTTGAACTCAGTTAAACAATGAATGTGATAAATAGTCCCCTTTGTCTAACAAGAGTTTTTATTTCAAATGGCTGAGATAGTTCTCGCATAAAACTACTTTTAGATATGGCCTCTGTTTGAGCTTCATGAAATATGTTTCCCAATTTTATTTTATCTATTGTCTCTCTGTTGAAGAAGGTTTCTCGGGTCTCCAGCCGGGTGGTAGCGTTGATATCTCGCGACGTTTCGGGAAGTGTAGTATGACACTTCCCGAAACGTCGCGAGATATCAACGCTACCACCCGGCTGGAGACCCGAGAAACCTTCATTGATCATTTACGCCGGGAAACCCTACAGTCACATATATTGTCTCTCTGTCTAACGAATCAAATGCTTTTTTGAAATGATTAAATGATACTGTTACAGGATGGCTAGTTAACATTCTGTGGCGAATTATTGATTTGAGGTTACAAATTTGTACTGCGCAGTATCTCCCCTTTCGGCTGGTCGGAGTGGCCGTGCGGTTCTGGGCGCTACAGTCTGGAACCGAGCGACCGCTACGGTCGTAGGTTCGAATCCTGCCTCGGGCATGGATGTGTGTGATGTCCTTAGTTAGGTTCAATTAGTTCTAAGTTCTAGGCGACTGATGACCTCAGAAGTTAAGTCGCATAGTGCTCAGAGCTATTTGACCCATTTTATCTCCCCTTTCGAAAACACCCCGAATATTACCCTAGTTGTTTGCCTAAAGTTTCTGTCTCTCTGTCCAGGAGAATTTTTGATAATATTTTGCATGCCACTGACGGAAGTAAAACACCTCTATAATTGTTACCGTTTTGTTTGACTCCATCTTCATGTAGCTGGTGGATTTACGCTATTTTTCACTCTTATGGAATCTCTTCAGTTTTCCAAATGTTCTCAGAAAGCAGTTGTAGATCATTTATAATATTTGTTCCTCACCATTTCAAGAATTCTGTTGTAATATAGTCTTCACCACTCGCTTCCTACTATTATGTGCCGCTGTGTGTGTGTGTGTGTGTGTGTGTGTGTGTGTGTGTGAGTGTGTGTGTGTGTGTGTGAGAGAGAGAGAGAGAGAGAGAGAGAGAATGCATGCACGTGCTTGCGTGCATGCGCGTGCTTGCATTTGTGTATGCGCACGTGTATGGGTGTACGCTTGTTTGCTTGCTTTGAATGTGTGAAAAGTTTTTTATAGATAAATTTTCCTTTATCCCATTGTAAGGTTAAACGTCTCACACCGCTATAGTATGGCCGCTACACGTAGCACTGGTAAACAGAAAAAACCTTTCCATCTTCATCATCATCGTAACAATCGTCATTAATATTACGGGACATCTGAAATCGATAAAATAAATCTTTCACATCGCGTTATCATCACATTTCATTAATAAAAATCCGTCAACATCTGTATTTCAGATTTTTTTTGACAATTGTGCTCTGATGAGGCAGTTGGTTATAAAGATATACGGAAACAAAGAAAACATAACTACTAGTAAAAATCGGTATTGTTCAGAAATTTTTTTCTTCTTTGTCCATGATGAAATCACTTCTACAAAGTTTCGTCTTTAGCACACACTTATTGTTAAAACACTGTGACATCGAAGAAAAAGAAACTCGTTATTGGCAAACAACTGCGTGTATTGTGTGTGCAGGCAAGCGGTAACAGCAGGGCAAAAACAAGCGCGTGGCTGCCTTAAACTTGTGGTGCAGAACGCTAAAAGTTGCGGAAAATTCTATGAATAGCGAGATGTGGCTTTCTTCTCCGCCTAATTGCACCAAGTGTCATGTCAAACACTTCAAAATATCCTGACAGCTCCTCGGGAATACATTTACTGGGGCTCACTTTAGACGATGCTTCAACTGTCTTTGTCACGGTTATTAGTGAGATGTAAGGATTATGTTATAACGGAACGAAGTAACTCGCCAGGATATGTTTGCAGGCATCATTATTAACACTGGTGCTGGAGCCTGATGAATCATTTCGAAACTACCTTGTCTCTCGTAACAGTAAAGCTTCCCTTCCATTTCGTCTTGAATAATATGCCGAAAACGGTTTCAATTAAAATGTTCAAATGTTTGCCTTAAACTGGTCTGCAGTCCTGTGTTTTCCACTTTTTACCAACTCTACCAGATGTACCAGAGGTACGACGATCTTGGAGCTTGTTATGCCATGGAAATGCTGGACACTTTCATTTTCAGTCTCACTAAATTTATGGACGCTATTGAAGCACAAAGCCAAGTATACCATTCGGGACGGGCAAATGTACTCTTCGAAACTTTTGTTAAGTATCCAGTGCTTTTTCTATCGTTTTTATCTTTCGTTCCATAACCAAGAGAGCGGGCTAAGTTATTCCAAACTCTCCTCTCTACAGCTAAATTCCATCAATCCGTGAGTGGAGCAACTGACTCTAAGAAGTATTTGATGGCGGATCAGATTCCAGCATTCAAAGGAAACAATCACGAAAACTGTGTTTAGACCTGAAGAACAGAATCTGTTTGTACTTTCTTTCTGGGATGTGTTCACTATATGTAGATTGGTAATGAAAAGAAATGTTGATGATCCGGAACGTATTTGAATGAATTATTCAACAAAAGACGTATGACAGCCAAGATCGAATTACTCGTAGGTTTTTGTTATCTCAGAACGTTTCCCTTGTACACAAGTCTCATAGTATGGCATTTTTTTCAGGTTACTGCAAAGTGAGATTTATCTATGTTTTGCTTTCTGTGGTTTATATTACAACCTTGTTGTCCTTGTTGAAAGTCTCCTGATTTGAAATTGTTGCGTACATCGAAAATTTAGTCATAAGGTAAAAATATGTTTTGTATACCGAATATTGCACAAATTTCAGTGTTTATTGTTTGGCTTGCTATTCAAGGTGTATTGTATATCTATGAATTTTGTCCCTTGCTTCTAATTGTAATGTTATTACAATTACAAACGTGCGCTTTTATTGAAGTCTCCCCTGGAGATGACGCATTCAAATCTAGCGTCGGTTGCCTAGCAACACGACAGATGAGTCTTCAGCTAAGTTATTGCTGGTAGTGAGCTGTAAACGGACGACATTGCTATCTCGAGCACAGGACTGATGTTCGTAATGTATTTTGAAAGTGTGTGGAACAGAAAGACTAGAGATGCGAGTGAATCTTCCAGGTTTTATATTTGTGTTCCATGAGACTTCTTGGTTTCTGACTATTCGTCCAGAGCTGTGAAGGGAATCTTCGGGGCTCCTCGTGGATCCGCTGTTTGGAGGACTTAGCGGAATCAGAGCACCTCCAGAGATGTCTAGCGTAGCTCCGGACAAACCGTCAGGAACGAAAAGTCTCATTGACCGCGACCATACAACTCGGAATTGCTCCAGGCTCTAACGCGCTGCTTCCCGAGCGGGAAAGCGTACGAGTCCCCGACACGAATTCTCCCGGCGGATTAATGTCCAGGTCCAGTGTGCCGGCCACCCTGTGGATGGTTTTTAAGGCGGTTTTCCATCTGCCTCTGCGAAATCGGGCTGGTTCCCCTTATTACGCGACAATACGCTATGTCAGCGATTGCTGTGCAAAATTTACCACGCAAACATTTGGGGCTACACTTGTCTGGTGTGAGACGTTCCTGAGAGGGGGGGGGGGGGGGCGTGGGAGGGGGGGGGTGTTCCACTACTGGGGCCGAACCGCACAATAACCCTGGGTTCGGTGTGCGGCGGCGGTGGGGTGGGTGGACTGCTGTGGCCTGTTGTGGGGTTGTGAACCACTGAGGGCTACGGCGGGACATAGCCTCTCCGTTGTTTCTAGGTCCCCGGTTCAATACACAATACACACAATACAAATACTACGTAGAATGTATTGCCCCTGTGTGGCTGGTTATTGTGCCAGGTGCCACGGTAAATCTGGAAACCATTTACCTAGTATTAAGTAAACATGCATAGTAACATATTATAGTAAGCAACTGTACGGGATACTGCACAGGGATGTAGGGCTCGAGGTCATATTTCGAGACCGCCTCTTTGGGCAACGTATATGAAGAAACATCTACCATTCAATCTATCCTAACATGTTTTATCGCTATTCTTAAATAAATTGTTCTCTTTAACAATTTGATAGTATCAATTTTCATGCATAATAATTTAATAAGTATCATACAAGGTTCGCATGAGAGCTTCTGTGAAGTTTGGATAGCAGGAGGCCAGGTCCTGACAGAAGTAAAGTTGTGCGGACGGGGCGTGAGTCGTGTTAGGCTAGCTCAGACGGAAGAGCACTTGCCCGCGAAAGGCAAAGGTCCAGAGTTCGTGTCTCGGTGTGGCTCACCGTTTTAATCTGCCAGGTAGTTTCATATCAGCGCACACTCCGCTGCCGAGTGAAAACCGCATTCTGGGAACATCCACCAGCCTGTGGCTACGCCATGTCTCCGCAATATCCTTTTTTCCAGGAGTGCTAGTTCTGCAAGTTTGGCAGGAGAACTTCTGCGAAGTTTGGAAAGTAGGAGACGAGGCACTGACAGAAGTAAAGCTGTGAGGACGGAGCGTGAATTGTGTGTGGGTAGCCTAGACGGAAGAGCATTTGCCCGCAAAAGGCTAAGGTCTTCAAGTTCGAGTGTCGGTCCGGCACACAGTTTTAATCTGCCAAGAAGTTTAATATTGGTTTTATTTTGGGAAGTGAAATGGGTGCGGTACTGTTTCAGATTCTCATAATGCCCAGAACACCAGTTACGTGATGTATTATATTTATGCTGGAATATGGACCGTCACGCATCGCTATTACATGTCCTTTGTCACTTGAATCACATAATTTAATATCATTACTAAGTCAATCTAAAAGTCTGCTCTGTTGCTATAGCATGCGAACTACATTTTCACAGCAGTTTCTGTATGGCTAATTTTGATTGACGGTGACTTACTAGTTGCATCTATTATGGTGGACGTAATTATGAATGACAGTCTAGATCCATGCTAAGTTCCTCCACTGTTTGCTGTAAAAGTAGGAAAGAAAATAACTTCACGATGCTTATCCTTCCAGCAACTAAACACTAAAACTGCGGAAAACGGTGCTCTACACGAAACTCAGAAATCCTAACGCAGCTTTGTTGAGAAATGGTTTTCTTTCTGTGCAAAATAAATGTTCTATGGTGCGACATGGAATTTTTTAATTTCATAAACTGTTTTTCGCGCTGTACAGGATTATTCCGTGATGGTAAAAAAGGGGAAAATGCATTAGTTTGGAATAAGGGACCCTGGCCCGGAAACGACCTAGTCGAAAGTTATAAGCGAAAATATTTCTGATATCTCTGACAGATGAACCCATATACCGGTGATGTTTTTGCTAAGCTTGTAGAGTAGACAACTTTAATAGGTGGTAATATGGACCGAAACAAAAAAAAGTCTAATAGCCATGGGCTCTAAAATTCATACCTTAAGAGCTATGAGCACTCGTTCATTTTCTCCACTGTGAAACACATCTGTTCTACGCAACAAGTGCCTAGAGCTCTTAAGGAATGCATTTTACAGTCCATCTTTGCTTGATATATATATATATATATATATATATATATATATATATATATATATATATATATATATATATTTTGGTTCACACCACCACCTCCACACACATGGAAACCAAAGAGGTTGCAGTAGAAGAGATGTTCTACACTATCGAAGATGAACAGTCCTGTTAGCTCCTAGGTTATGCATCCTAGGGCTCGCGTTTACTAGATTTTGTGTTTCTTCTTTTGGTCCATACTGAAAGTTCTCTACCCTACAATCTCAACAAGAGCATCGATGTATGTATGGCACAGTCAGAACGATTTACGCTTATAACTTTTGACTCGAGCGTTTTAGGACCAGGATGCCTCAAACTGATACATTTACCCTTCTTCATCGTCCCTGAAAGTTTGTAACAACATCATGGCATCAGCCCGTATATTGTTCAAGAATTTATTAGTGTAGCAGTGCACAGCTATTACGTTGTTCATAGAAAAACAAAAATATTCCTATTTTTATTGCCGTACGGTCATGATCGTATCTTCGTAGTGCAAATATCGTTAAAGTCATTACTGATTTACTGTATTAATACACTGCACATCATTGATAATTAATGCAATCTTCCAAAATAATAATTTACGAAACCATGTTACTACCTATTTTAATGTTGACAAGAGCCTAAAAACTAAACTGGTAAACCTGTCTCTCGTAAGTATTCTACACACTTGACTTTGGAGGTGTATTTGTATGAAACAGAAACACAACTAGGATATTAAGTTTAAGTACTTCGAAACTTCGTAAAGATATGTGTTTTCTTGGATCCCTTAGTACAGCAAGATGTTAGAGGAAAATGTAACAAATATACTGGGCGGAGATTGGAGAGGATTTTCAAAGCTTAGTAGCTACTAACTGCAACGATCAATATCCTAGCAGTACCGGTAACAACTGAAATCGCTTCACTCTGTTTTAAATGAACAGCATTACATGGCGTGTTTTCCAACAGCATAATACTCGCCCCCTTACGCTGTTGTAACCGAACATGCTATACAGTGTGGGATCTTGTTGCCTTGATCTGCTTGATCACCATATTTGTCTCCAGTCGAGCTCATATGATATATCATCGTTCGGCAACTCCAGTCATCCACAACTAGCAATAACTGTCCCTGTACTGACCGACCAAGTGCAACAGGCAAGGAACTCACTCCCACAAATTGACATCTGGCATCTGTTAAAACACAATACATGCACGTTTGCAAGCATGCGTTCAATATTCTGGCGGTTTCTCTCGTTATTAATGTACCAGTATTTCATACTCGCAATGGTTTATCTCGAACCTGTAATTTTGCAATGTTAATAACTTCAAAATTTTACCTAGGTGAATGTATTCCAGAAATTCCATTAGTATACAATAATTATTTTTTGGTGCCGCGATTTTTTTCCCCGTCGGCATGAATATCCGTACTGGAAAGTCTCTTGCATTGATCTGTTGTAAAAAAAAAAAAAAAAAAAAAAAAGATGTTATGCATTGGATTCATTAACAAATTGATGTCCTGTTACAGTTGGTGACTGCATTTCACCTTGGGGCGCTACCTAATTACGTTTTGGCATACCCTCAGGCAAGCTTAAGAGGCCGAGGGACGATATGGTCAATTCCTCTCATTGTTGTCTCCTATTGTTGCTTATTTCTTCTAATACCTATTAATCTTTCCGAGATACAGAAATAACTGGGTTGGTCGTTCTGTTGGGTCTATCGAAAATTGTATATTCCCTCTTCATATACTGAGCAAGGGACCCCGTGATAAAGATACTGGATTCTTATTGTGGTGGCCATCGTTTCCAATCCCCATGTTCGACTAGATTTAGGAATAGTCACAACTGAGTTTCTTCTCAATCTTTCCTCCGAGCTTGTGCCACGTCCTTAATGTCCTCATTGTTACTTGGACGGTTCGTCAGAAATACGCCGCACCCATAATTGATATAAATTTGAATGTGGATATAATACTCGATAAAAGACCCCGCTTCAGGGAAAATGAAGCAAGATACGGTGGAACACAACAGGGAAAAGTAAGATCGTGACACAGACCGTGCAACGAGATCAAAGATAGTTGCAAATGCCATGAAACTCTTGTCAGACCAAGGGAAAGCAACAGGGTAAATCTGCTATGGGCCCTTAGTCACCCGGGTTTTAACCATAACAAAGAAGCTGCTGCGTTAGCCAGACCAGGGCCGATATCTGCCCTTCCTGTACCGGGACCTGTCCGAACTTTCACTAAAGCTGTGGTAGACTCTAAACAACGTAGTATGAAGAACGTTGGACTAAAACCCAAACACAAAAACATGGCAAGCCAATGATGCCGAATCCAGGCTTAAAAGAGGATTATTGTAATCTTGGGCTTAAAAGGAAGCAGATTAAACTGATGATAGGTTTAATGACTCGCCATGGGAATTTCAAGATGTAATTGTAACAAAAAGTCACAGAGGAAGAACGCGACCATATTGCAAATCAATAGGAGTACTGCACAATTGTTGTATTGGGGATGGAATTCGATGTCACCAACTCATACACTAATGACTTAATTTGACTCTTCTCAGTTAGAATCAATCATCAAATTGTCATGAACATCGTGGTCCTCAAATACATAAAGACAGTAAGTAACGAACGAAGCTGTCACGGCAGCTTTGTTTGTTACAAACTGTCTTTATATACATGATCACCAAGATGTTCATGACAATCTTGTGATAGGTTCCACCCGAAATGTGTCGAATGTAATAATTAATTTTTTATATTGTGGCTAATTATTCCTGACAATCGTGCAGTACTCTTAATGACTTCAAGAGGTTCCTATACACAGGGGAAATAGAGAAAGGAATTCATAAGTGCAGACTGTGTGGCATGGACAATAAAACGGCTTCGCATTTAATCTTCCATCGCGACGTCCTGAAGTCCAATGGACATGAAATATTTGGGCCATTATTTACTTAAGAAATGTCGCTGACGGTGACATAGAAAAGGAGCTACTCTTTAAGGGTAGTGGTTAGCTTCACTAGAATGACAGGGAGACATTAGACTTGGTTTCAGCGTGAGTTATAGGGTGTTACGACCGCAATCGTTTTGTCTGTCTGGTTAGAAAAAGTCAGTTAAAAAGACGCTCAGCGGGTGCAGCAGTAGTAGCAGCAGCAGCGATGACAGCCTCGGGGGTAGTTGTTGGATCGCAAGGTGGAGCAGGGGCGCTGCACGATTGACACTTAACACTGTAGCCGCGGAGGGAAGAGAATGCCGAGGGGAACGAAAATCGAACTCGAGTGCGGGCCTGTCACTTCTAGGGTAGGGGGAGGGAGGGGGGGGGGGGAATGGTGGAGGATGGCAGCTTCAGCACGCCAGCTCGCGCCACGCCGCTCTGACAGCTCAAAGCTCAGATCCTCCAATATCCGTTCCGATACGAAATGAGCCGCGAGTATCCCACACGGCTGCCTTTTCTTGCGCGCCGGCTGTATTCTTTGCGGTTGGCGCGACGTATTGTGGAAACGTGCCGTAGCTCGTTCCACATATTGTGAAGCCGACAGTTATCGCCTTTTGGAAGTCTGGAGCACTGGTAAACGCAACTGTGTAACTACCGTGTGATAGGACGTTCTTCGCGTAGGAAAGTTTAATCTTTTTCACATCTTCTGTTCTCACTTTATTGTTCAACATCAATTTAGACGACGTTTAATCATCGTAGTAGGGAGATGTATGAACATCACTGTCTGAGAAACACTGTCCAGACCCTACTCGAAACCGAAATCTTGTCGTCCTCGCGAGACCCCGGCCTCACAGATTACCCAGGTCAGGCCAGTGCTGATTTAGGTTTCCCGTGATTTCTCTAAATCGCTTCAGGCGAATGCCAGGATGGTACCTTTGAAAGGGCACGGCCGACTTCCTTTCTAACCCGTCCCTAATCCGACGGGACCGATGAACTCGCCGTTTGGTTCCTTCCCCCGAGTCAATAAACAAACACACAGATTCACTGTCGTCGTTATATATCTCGTAATGAATAAAAAGTCGAAGAAGAAAATGCAGCTTAATCAGCAGCAAGGGCATTTTCTGCAAAAGGCGTGGTTC
Source organism: Schistocerca piceifrons (assembly GCF_021461385.2). Taxonomy (NCBI): domain Eukaryota; kingdom Metazoa; phylum Arthropoda; class Insecta; order Orthoptera; family Acrididae; genus Schistocerca; species Schistocerca piceifrons. The sequence goes on along the minus strand of NC_060142.1, from coordinate 610,320,294 downwards.
CTGGTTAGAGACCCTGTACTCAATACAGTTTTAATCGACCTACAGCACCTAGAGCACATACTGTCGGTTTGTAGCTATAAATTTCCTCAGCAACATCCTTTCATCCAGAAGTGCAAGTCACCTTAGGTTTGCGGGGGGGACTTCTGTGAAGTTTCGAACGTAGGAGACTGACCGTCGGAAGTGAAGCAAGGAGTGGAGAGAGGAGTGTGCTTAGTGCTAGCTGGATATCTCGACCGGTAAGTTCACTGTCAGCAAAAGGCTAAGTTCCGAGTTCGAGACCCAGTGCGGCACACCGTTTTCGTACGCCAGGGAGTTTCCAAACATTGCACGCTGTAGAATGAAAGAGACCTCAAGGAGCACGAAAATATGCTAAATACCTGGCTTGTTGTACTTGGAACGGTACTATACTACATTTCGAGTGCCAGAACCCGTTACAGACTTTCCTTAGCCCACTTAAATACTAATACCAGAGAAGTATGATCAACGATATAGTGAATAATTAATATAAAACCATTAGTAGCAAGTCGTTTAGGTTAATTGCCGTCAGCTTGAATATGCACAACTGCAGAAAAAGGTGCAGAAAAACAAAGAAGATAACATTTTTGGGAGCTACTTCATTTATTCAAAATAACAGTTTCTTTGTATTCAGTCACAATATCAGATATCACGTGTCTCAGTAAATCGAGCTCCTCGTCGAGGTTGTGAGGGCTCAAGGGATGGGCTGTGTCATCCTCTGCTTTGTGGCGTTGTGTGGATGCGGTATGTAGGGCCATGTGCTCAACACATAGCTGTCCCGGCCGTTTTGTTGACTTTCTAGTCAGTGGAACCGCTACTATTCAGCTAAGTATCTCCTCAAATGGCACCACGAGCCTTGTGTCTGGTTCGGTACTGGCAAGGATTTGTCCCTGGTGGGACTACTGGTACTGAGTGCTCTCAGCCTATAGTATGTGAGACTGCTGATGGCCTCAAACCCGCAACCATCCCAGCAGAAGCAGAAGCTAAGCTCAAAATCACACATCAAAAGAAGTTTTGCGTATGCATGTTTTACCACAATACAGGGAGACCTTCATACGTGGTGGTCCAGACTGTTGTACACGCTGGTACCTCTGGTACCCAGTAGCACGCCCTCTTGCATTGACGCATGCCTGTATTCGTCGTGGCGTACTATCCACAACTAAAAAATCCTCTAGATCATCAAGGCCCTGTTGGTCCAGATTGTCCCACTCCTCAACGGCTATTCGGCGTAGACCCCTAGGAGTGGTTGGTGGGTCACGTCGTCCATAAACAGCCCTTTTCAATCCATCCCAGGCATATTCGATTTCATGTCAGGAGAACACGCTGGTCACCTTCTTCGAGCGATGTCCAGAAGGAAGTCATTCACAAGATGTGCTCGATGGCGGGGCGAATTGTCGTCCATGAAGACCAATGCTTCGCCAATATGCTTTCGATATGGTTGCACTGTCGGTCGGAGGATGGCACTGACGTTTCGTACAGCGATTACGCCGCCTTCCGTGACCACCAGCGGTTTACGGCGGCGCCACAAAATGCCATTCCAAAACAGCAGCGAACCACCACTTTGCTGCACTCGCGGGTCAGTTTGTCTAAGGTGTTGAGCCTGATCGGGTACCCTCCAAACGCGTCTCCGACGATTGTCTGGTTGACCGCATATGCAACACTCATCGGTGAAGATAGCATGATGCCAATCTTGAGCGTTCCATTCGGAATGTGGTTGGGCCCATCAGTACCACGCTGCATGGTGTCCTGGTTGCAAAGATGGACCTCACCATGGACGTCGGGAGTGAAGTTGCGCTTCAAATGGTGCAGATAGCTCTAAGCACTATGGGACTTAACATCTGAGATCATCAGTTCCCTAGACTTAGAACTACTTAAACCTAACTATCCAAAGGACGTCACACACATTCATGCCCGAGGCAGGATTCGAACCTGTGACGGTAGCAGCAGCGCGGTTCCGGAATGAAGCGCCTAGAACATCGACAGTTCCTGTCTCTCTGTCCGAACAACATCGCTTTGGTTCACTCCGAGACGTCTCGACACTTACTTTGTCGAGAGAACTTACTGGCACAAAGTAACAATGCGGATATGGTCAAAACGCGGTATTGACCGTCTGGGCATGGTTGAACTACAGATAACAAGAGCCGTGTACCTCCTTCCTGGTGAAATGACTGGAACTGCTGGTATGTTGGACCCCCTCTGTCTTATAGGCGCTGAACATGTATGGTTGTTTACATCTTTGGGCAGGTTTAGTGACATCTCTGAACAGTCAAAGGGACTTTGTCTGTGGTACAATGTCCTCAGTCAACGTCTATCTTCAGGACTTCTGGGAACCAGGGTGATGCAAAACGTTTTTTGATGTATGTATGAATACGAACCATAGCCTTTTGTAAAGCGATTATGGGAAACGCTAAATCGGTTGTGCATTATGATCCACATAACATCCCATAATGTGTTTGAATACCTGGAATCTGGTCATATTCATGAACAATTGACTATAACAGTGCTGATAATGGAATTACTTATTGTCTTACAGGACTATGTCAGCCACCTATGCAATCTGCTATCTTCAGAATGAACGCACTGACCTTACAGTTTTTTCTGTGATAAAATCTTTGGACAGTGTCAACCAGAAAACAATTACTGAAAGATTTACTACACCAGACCAGATGTATTATTCTGAGAAATGGTCGATGAATCTCAATAATCCATTAGTTCTAAAGATCGACAATGCTACGATGAACATAAAAAAACGGGATGCAGGCTTATATAAAGGTCAGTAAGAAGAAGAAAAAAAAAGGCCGCGTGAAAATGTACTATCAGACATCTGTCGCGGCCACTTCTCTTGCTTGTTTTTATTTGTTTTTATTTAGGTGTATGGATGTATAATTATGTGAATTTATACCGCAATACTGCAACCTGACAGTTGCAAACATAATGTCTTTAACCTACTTGACGTTGGTAGATTTGTTGGCAAGTATGAGGTAAGTCCAAGCTTAAGTTTGAAAACCCTGCTGGTCTGACGACTTTTGTCTCTGACCTGGCGCTTCTTTCACCTTTGTCAGATCAAAAGAGAGAGAAAGCAAGGACATATCACGTTCTTCAGGACCGTTTCTGGCAAGGCACTGTTGTTTTCAAGCCTACCTTCGGGCTGACAAGAATTTTACATTGCTGTACATCTGTGCAAACTCTTGACTGTCAAGACGGTATGCTCTGTCAGTCACCTTGCAACACGTTTGAGCAATAGCTGTGCTATAGTGTGACGCTATACCACGCAAAAGAAGAAAAGTATATGCAGCAACTAAATATAATTCAGAAAATTTAGACATAAATTTTTTATATGTATCTATATACATTTCACGATTTAGAACATGGAATAACATTAAAACTGTGTGAGATGGCGCAAGACTGAATTAAATTGTAGCTGGCATAGGAGGCACTCGTTCATCAAGGCAAACTGTTATATTTCATTAATTCATTCCACAATCCGTTTAGGACATATTCTTTCCTCAGGCAATGAGCGTAATGTTTACTGGAAGCAAATCCCACTGTACCAAAATATCTCCTTAGCAGTAAGTCGGTCTCCTTGGTATCGTATCGTAACAGAGTTGGAATGTTGGTTAGAGGATGTGAGATTTGGTTACTTATTCAGAAATAGTCTGTAAGATCTCACCCTCGAATTGATAACCTGAATTACCCTATCAACAGCAGCCTCTTTGGTAACTTTTATCCTCTTCAGCTCTGCTAACTTTGATCTCATGTCAGGCCGTTGCAAAATCGTATTCTTCCTGTAACTTCAGCACAGTTTGAATGAGGTAATACTTCTTACTGTTTTGTCAGAGGATATAAACACGTTTACATCTCGCAGCCTACGCCCGAAACCTTTGAGCTAAATAGCTTGTGAGTGAACTGTTTGTTATTGAAGTACTTCAAAGGGCGTCTCTGTATTTTCAGCACAGGCGAACAGATAACCAACCCTCTATCGTTTAATTAGGAGTCAAGGGCTACCGATGCCGTCACGTAAGCTACTCAGTGTAAATAAGTGAGAGACGGAGAGCTCGGTGTGACTTCACAAAGCCCAGGAAACAGCCGCTGCAATTCAATGGTGGAAGGAGAGGGGGGGGGGGGGGGAGGGAGGGGAAGGGGTAGCTCAGAGGGCCTGTCGTCGACCGGTAACCCATATCGGCACATCACAGACGGTGGGTTACTGAGTACGGAATAGACCTTTAAATCGGAAATGAATATTTCTTGAAATTCACGTAAAGGAGCGGCAGATGTTCATAGCCCCTTCGCTAAATAAATTTATTCACAAAAACATGCTATTTCAACTTGTGCTGTGCAAGTATTGTACTGCACTTTGTAATATGGACAAAGGCGGTTTAAGAACTTATAATATTTCAAAATTAAAGTCCCCTTCAAATGTTTAGTTACACTATGTCGAAATTTTTTTGTACGTAGTAGTCCTTTCGCACATGCACTTGCGATTTTGTAGCTGTTACCAAATCAAACATTTGTACAAACGTTAATTGCTTTTCCTGTCATCAACTGTAAAGTCTTTAACAACGCATAACTCATCGTTTCAAACGTTGAATTGGTGTACACGTGATAAAATTCTGAATACCTGTTCAAGTCTCAAAAGTTCAGATATGTCGAAGAATTACTATATACAACGATTTCGCTTTTTTTTTTTTTTTTCTTTTTTTGTATTCTGAGAACTGACCATTGATGAGAGGATAGCTTTCTGTATACTTCGGAGATGACTTGCGTACTGTATAAAATTACTTTTGTCAGGTTCTAGACTCTTTCGGATCAAGCTCAGCTACAAAATTACTGGACAGACTATTTCTTCAGTCATATTGTTTTCATAAATTTTTTGTTTGAGGAAAAGCATTTCAAGATGTAACAAGTCTAAAATTTTCCTTCCAGTAGCGTGATGGCCTGGATGTCCATTAACGAGTGTGTGGAGAGATTTAAGTGGCACACCACTGAGCATTCTTTCACAGCGCTTCAGGCAAAAAGCATCAGTTCGTTCTTCGTAACGTATATGGACAGTGTTTCTGTTTTTCTCATGTAGATAGCGGACACATGTGGCTTAGCTGATTGCATAGCCAGTATCTATGTTACAGTCGCGTTTGTGTCTACTGCCTTATGTTATTGAGGACTAAATGTGGCTAGAATTTTTGCAATTGAATTCTTCAATGAACTGACAATGAGGACGGGAATATGGGAACTCAGGACTAGATATACATGAATCTTTTTAATGAAAAGCACGATTTACGAATGTATATCAGATACTGCTCCAACAGCAATCGCAGAACTATAAATTATGATTCCAGAATGAGATTTCCACTCTGCAGGCTGTGGCTGGGCCATGTCTCCGCAATATCCTTTCTTTCAGGAGTGCTAGTTCTGCAGGGTTCGCAGGAGAGCTTCTGTAAAGTTTGGAAGGTGGGAGACGATGTACTGGCAGAAGTAAAGCTGTGAGGACGGGGTGTGAGTCGTGCTTGGGTAGCTCAATTGGTAGAGCAAGTACTCGCGAAAGGCAAAGGTCCCGAGTTCGAGTCTCGGTCCGGCACACAGCTTTAATCTGCCAGGAAGTTTCAGTAAATTGTGAAGTTGTTGTTATACATTTCCAGGCTACTAATACTTATCTAGCCCGTCTTAAATAAAGAAAAACGAATGCCTTTTTATTCACCAGCGGCAATGTTTGACTTTTCAGAAAGCAATAACTCACTACTTATCCAGTATTGGTAAATTTTTCCAGATTAGAGTGTTTTCCAAATGTCATCTAAGTGTATCATGAGTTATTTTGAAGATAAACATTAATAAACGATACAGTGTTCCGTCAGTGTGAGAGGCCAAAACATTTTGAACCCTATGTAAACATGACTACACCTTTGCCTTTAGCTATGTGTAAACTTTAGTTTCTACTACGTAACTATTGTATCTGTAGCGGTTTTTCAAGAGCGACCTAGGTGACGTGAATTTTGTCTTTACAAGATGTGGTGCTTTATCACCTTTTATAATTACTGAAGACGAACAGAACCACTAAAAACTCATTGCGTTATAACTTATTATTGGTGTCGCATAACAGCCTTATGTAAGGCCTTTTGAAATACTTGTCTCAATCTTAGTATGTTATTATAAATATAGATTTCAAATTTGAATTTCTAAATGCGGCATTTGTCGATGTTTAAAAGGTACTCATTCGTCGCCGGAGTTCACTACTAATTGCGTGATTGTTCACTTTCTTTTATTATACTTGTTGCTACAGTCTCCATTAGTTGAACACAAGCACTAAAGCATCTTTATCGAAAAATATTCCACTGTTTTAAAAAGCTTACTTATCCTTCATTCTTGCTGACTCCATACGTCCGACTTATTGGCATGCAGTTGTTATTCAATATCTTCATATATACTTACGTACTAGATTTCATTGTACACCTTACAGTATTTTTTCTTCAACCTTAATGAATAATTTCATGTCCAAACATTCACAGTATAATAAACGTTTAGCAGGCAATTTGACCCTTCCTCACAAGTACTGACAGAAAGATCTTGGTTCTAAAAAGAATACTTCTAAATATCCTGACGATAGTGTGACCATCATGCCTAGAAGGTATTAAAAGGCGTGAAGAAAGCAAACGAGAGAGCATGGCAGCCTGGCTTTCCTGACCCACAAGTTCATTAAAACATACAAACCTAATGCCATTTAAGGTGTCACCACCAGGGTTCTTTCCTGTTTCTGTGTAGAGAGAGAGCGAGAGAGGAAGAGAGAGAGAGAGAGAGAGAGAGAGAGAGAGAGAGAGAGAGGGGATGAATTTCTCTGTTGCAACGAACTCTGGAGGCGAAGTTGTATCATTCCATATTTACCCCAGGCAAATTAATAGAAAAAACGGCAAATGGAGGAAATAATTTATATAATATTGGAAATTCAAAAAAATACTGGGATGAGGAGTAGCAGTAAGAAACAGAATAGTAAGGGAACTTACCATTTACATTTTCGGGCATCTAATCCTGATTTCAACAGTACTGAACATACAAGAAATTCCGTGAAGTGGAAAATATACGAAACATTTCCTTATACTTAATTACATTTTTCATTTATTAGTACATTACTGACTATGCAGCGAAATCTAGAAAAATTATGCAATGACAGAATCCTGTTCCAACTCTCTAGAACTTATCGTCTCACTTAAAAAATGTACAAGACCGTTGTAAGTAAAACTTTACGAGTAATATTTTTCATAATTACAGTTCACTTGTTAAACTGATCATTTTGTACAAAAATGTAAAAAACGGAAGAAATTTACCTTTTAGTGTGTGGGGGTTAGAGAGAGAGAAAACGGAAGGCGCCCTCTCTACAGGAGGGGTCAAGGTTTTTCTGTTTCGTACTTCTTCACCTCATGTGAGTATTTTCCCGTTGTTTCAAAACTTTATACATTATTTTCTCCATACGTTGCTTTATTTTAATAATTTGCCTGGGATATTAATAATGTTTAAGGTAACCCACTGCTTCAACCACGGCGTTTTAAAGCAGTAGATGGACCACTGTGTCTAGATTACTGCACCCAAAACTGTGGGTTGCTTAATTTCGTGTGTTACTTAAAGCATAAATTTTGACACCCGCAATGGATATTACACTAAACTTCCCGTACCATTAGCATATTGCCTCATTCCCGTTTCGTTTTCATTTTCCTTACAAGGGAATGGTCAGACTTGTCATGCCGAAACATGTATTGCTTTTTTTAGCACTGTTATTTATCTGTGCAAAAGGCCCGTATGCAAAATTTTAGCTGCTGACATGAACTGGAAGTCACCTAAAAAAAATCACGAACGTGGCTGTTTTTCCTGCTTGGCGCTTGCAGTGACGGCTGACCACCCCTGGAAATGGCGAGTCGCGAGCGTTGTGCGCATGGTCGGGAAGTGCGGACGTCTTATCGCGGCGTTCACTAAAGAGGAATATCGCTGCACGGTTTTGGTGGAACGGGGAAACGAATATTCGTTTCTGTGGCATGCACGTACTTTTAATTTCTGGTACGTATTTCGAAACATACCGTCCTGAAACTGGTTAGAGATGTGAACGATGTTCTGTTCATGTTCATCTATACTCCGCAAGCCACTTTACGGTGAACATTCAATCTCCCCTCACAGGTGATGGCGGCCCCTGTAAATGTTTTGCTGCTTGCCATGGAGATATGCCACAGACGCCAAATGAAGCAATCAATAGAAAACACGCGTGAAGACTATGTGTTGTGCGACATGGTTGTTAAACTTCTAGACGAGCATGTGGCTAGAAACAACTGAAAAACTCGATATCGCAGACTGTGAATCTACAGACGGCGAAGACACCGACGAAAGTTGCACTCATGAAGACTCTTCGAGTGACAGTGCCACGTACCATCAACAATTATCTCCGAAAGTAACACCAGCAACTACAATTACCTTATCAGACAGAGAAAAAGCGGTGACGTATTGGTTGAACGAAAGTGGCAAGAAACGCCTACGTGTCAGTACTGTTCAAAATAAGTATCTCTTTGTCCGTTCTGAATGTGAATTGTATAGATGGAAAAAGGAAATCGCTGGACGACGTAAGAGTCGACTGGGAATTGCGACGGAGATAAATGCGCGACTTTTTGAGATATTTACAGATGCCAGACAACAGTCATTTAGTGTCAGCGATACAACTTTGCGTGATTGTGCGTTAGAGATTGCCAACGCGATAGGCCCTAAGAATTTACAGCTTCTCAAAGTTGGATTAGTCGCTTCAAAAAATCACATAAAATTGTGGCAAGAAAAATAACAAAATTTGTATCGAGAAACAGGTCGGAAAATGAAGTGACACAAATCGTAATGATAGAAGCTTTTCTTACGAATGCAAAAAATAAGATCGCTAGTTTTAGTGAATCGTACGTGTACAATGCAGATCAGTCAGGTTATCAAAAAGAAATGCGTGCGAAAAGAACACTGTCATTCAAAGGGGATAACGTATTGAGGCGATTGCGCAGTCCACGACTGCACTCACCCATTCATACACTATAATGCCTATAATTAGTTTGGATGGTTCATTGCAGCCTAAACTATATGTGTGTCTTCAAGAACCAACTGTAGGATTTTGGCCCCGTGTTAAAAGGACAATATTCTACGCAAACAATCTTGTGGTAGACGCATCGAAGTCAGGAAAAATGGGAAATGAAAACGTTACACTTTTCATGCGCCATGCTTTTCTTCCGTTCTGCGGAACAAATCCCTTCTCCTTCTAGATTCGTGGTCAGGTCATAAAAGGTCTGATTCATTAAAAGCTGTATTTCGAGCCCACTCTGACAAAGGAGTAGAGATACTTCAGATTCCACCCGGCACGACGAACGTAATTCAACCTTTAGACAGAGAATTTTTCTGTCAGTGGAAGGCATTTTACAGAAAACTAACAGAGAAAATTATTGTGTGCAGATCACTGCAATTTCCTGTCTATCACCGTGACAATATTCTCAAGCTGCAATCAGTAGTACATTATCAATTTCCCTCCCCACGGTTTCAGAATTTGATTAAATATGCGTGGCACTCCTCGAAATATACTGATACTAGGCCTCATTCATTCCTAACACCAGCCCAGTTTTGTCTACGGACATCTAACAACGTCTGTGATTCGCAGGGCTGTCATATGTCGTCATTGCTTGTATGTTCTTGGTGCACTAAAAACCTATGTTTTGAACATTGTATCAATATTTCGCATTTTTGCGGTAATTACAAGAAATAAAATTTGGACGTGTTTTAAACCGTATATTTATTTGTGTCTATTTCATAGCTATTTGGAGAGAATGTTGTAGATAACATATCAGCCATATTTGTCAACGAATGTTTAATTATAATACGATCGCTTTCACTGGGAGGAATCAGGTCTCTCACTGCTGTGACAAGAGAGCGGCGCGTAGCTGACGCCACCTTGTCCCTAGATGGCGTTGGTATAACGCAGTGAGAGAGGTCAGGGTTGTACAAGAGGCAGTTATAAGCGCGGAAACCACGCGACAATAATGTCTTACTTCATAAAATTGTTTACAGACTTCCAGGTCATGTCAGCAGCTAAAATTCTGCATACAGACTTCTTGCAATGTTTACTCACAGTGGTAAAAAAAGCAACACAGGTTTCGAAATGACAAGTCTGACCATTCCCTTGTTAGATCTCCCTCCTTGCCGGCCGCGGTGGTCTAGCGGTTCTAGGCGCTCAGTCCGGAACCGCGCGACTGCTGCGGTCGCAGGTTCGAATCCTGCCTCGGGCATGGATGTGTGTGATGTCCTTAGGTTAGTTAGGTTTAAGTAGTTCTAAGTTCTAGGGGACTGATTACCACAGATGTTAAGTCCCATAGTGTTCAGAGTCATTTGAATCTCCCTCCTTGTTTCGTTCTCTCCTAAGCTTCCCTTCTTTGCCTGTCTCTCATTTACGGTCGCGCATAATGCAGGTAATTCGGGTACCATGAATTCCATGACACGCTCATTCACACACGAACACACACACACACACACACACACACACACACACACACAGAGAGAGAGAGAGAGAGAGAGAGAGAGAGAGAGAGAGAGAGAAAGAGAGGAACAGACAAAGAAAGAAAAGAGACTGACATGGCATGGCACTCTGATGCCCGATAATGTGCAACCGTGACTGATACACCCCAATGCTATGAAAGCAAAACAAGTGAACCTCAAATACACGCCGGCTTTACAGCTGCTGGAACGGTGAATGGCATTGAAACATTCACTTCTCACAGCTAGAGACAGAATAGCACAGCACGTGAAGCTACGAAAATTGATGTGAACTGCAGTACCTTTATTGCGTTAACTGTTGTATCAGAACGTGAATTGGATGGACGATAGGGACTAAATCACCGTAAATGCATGGCATTAAATGATTCAAGCCAAAACTGTGCAACGCAACAGCTGTACAGGTAGTTGGCGTGGTGAGACGCGTATACAATTACTGCATGCAGTTCGTGCGTAGATAACTGACAGCCATCGTATACCTAACGAGCTGCGTCACTTTTGAATATCTGTTCTGTCGTGTAAGAGCATTCTGTTAATATTTATGACACTGTAAATGTTATTTTTTACCTTTATTTGCTCTTTTTATTTTTAAATGATGATCTGACAGCAAAAGGAAATGTTAATGGAGGAGTCTGTGAGATGCAATGTAATTATTTGAGCACTTACTCCCATAGTCTTTATGATAAAATATGTGTCACGATCTGCCTTCATTGTTTGAAAAACTGTTGCCAGAAACATGCCAATAACTTGATCTTAGTTTGAAGATAGTGGCTAGCGCAGAATGAGTGCGTCTTGTGGTATTTTATTGGAAAATGAATAGACAGAAGAAGAAATCCGCAATTATTTATTTTCAGTAGCAATTATTTTTCAGTTTCTTTGTAGCACCAAATGTTAGTATGTAATACAGATGCCGACTGCACCAGTTTGCTTTATACGTAGGTTGGAAATTAAATAGTGGCAACACTGCTGTGGAGACACTATGCAATGAAATCTACTATTGTCGCTGACAGCACAAGTTGTTGAGATACCTACCTTACCTCCGAGCAAATAGACTCGCCCGTCCCATGTCACCGGCGTGCTCGCAATCGAGGGAAACAAAGTCGGTTGTGAGCGAGGAGTCTAATGTAACGGTGTCACTATGTTTTCGAAACAGGAATAAAGGAGTTGGATCAAGATTCAATGTGCCAGAGGTCATATAGCACGACAGTGTCATCAAGAGGCTTGTTGGGAATCGGCATTGCCGTACAGAAGAGTGGAAGGTTGGGTAAAAGCCTTCAGCTGGCGAAATATTGCATCACGATGGGTTCCGCATGACTTGGCGGAAATGCAGAAATGGATGCATTACGACGATGCTCAGACGCACTTCCAGCGCTATGTGCGCGAAGGAGAGGCTTTCTTACGCCGCATCGTATCAGTGGATGAGACATGGCCAAATCGTACGGGCCAAAATGAAACGCCAATCCAACGAATGGCGTCATTATGGGTCGCCGCGAAAGTCGAAAGTGCCTCAGTGCCCAAGTATGGTGAAACTTATGGTGATTCTCGTGGCCGACTGTCAAGGTGTTATCCTAACGCATTACGTTCCTCCACGGCAGACCGTCAGTGCACAGTATTACCGTTCGTTTTTGGAGCGTCACCTGCGACCAGCTTCGGGAATGAAGCGTCGACACTTTACGCGCAACCCTCCCATCATTTTTCACGACGATGCGCGGGCGTACACAGCGCAAGCTGTGGCTGCTCTGTTCAGACCATGGGACTGGGAAGTGATGTACCATCCAACATACTCCCCGAACGTAAGTCCTTGTGACTTTGATTTGATTCCGAAGATGAAGGAACCAGTTCGTGGCATTCGCTTCAGAGCTGTTCCAGCGATTCGACCGCTCCATTCGCGCCATCAACAGAACCAGCTCTGTTAACGGTGTACTGCGCCTTCCACATCGCTGGTAACGGGTTCTACACAACACTGGTGACTACTTTGAAGGACAGTTACAAGTGCAAACATGTAACTCTTTTGTATTGGTTGTGAATGAATAGTGCCACTCTTTAAGTTCCAACCCTCGTATGTGCGACACTAGGTAAAACACAAGCATTCATTGTTTTACTTGCAATACTTTCGTCTTCCCTGCACTGGATATTCTGACCCAAATGTTAATTTTGGCGATGTTTTTGCGCACCCTTCCACGTCATCTGTCGTCAACCCATACACCCTTACCGTCCGACCGACTTGGAGTTGCGACCCCTCGGGTGTGGCCAACTGTGTCACACAGATCAGTGAACAACCCGCAGTAACAAAGCAACGAAGTCTGCTCCTTCTACATGTTCTTCATAGGATCATAAAAATATTCTGGACAGAGCGACTGCTCAACACTGACTCTGCTAACGCAGTTGTTTCCAGATACCCTGTGGTAGAGCCTCTGTTTGCACTGTACCTCTGTTATAAGAGGAAACTTCAGTAGCACTAAGAGTGTGAGTAGCGCCTGGATGTACGCTTGTATTCTGTATTTGTTAACGGTACTGCTTGCTAAAGTCGGAGATCCATATTGTACAAGTTCGGGCAAAGCAACGTGCTTATAAGAATTTTGCACCCTATAGCAGACAGATTCCAAAGGCATGGAATGTATTCGTAGTTGCGAATGCAAAATACCATCAGCTGTATAAGGGAATGAAGACCACTGGAACCTGGATTCCCCGCTTAATGCGAGCTGTCGCCTTTACTGCTTCGGCTATCCGTGCACGACCCACGGCCAGGCTCTGACTTCCATATGTCGTCGTTCCTGCGTCGCAGTCTGTACTCGCACACATTATGTAAGTCGCGAACAGGGGGGGAATATTTTTAATTGATAGTCGCTGCCTGGTACAGACGAATCACTATAACATTCCAGTGTCTGCGTTGTTAAAAAGAACGAACGATGTTCCTTCTAACATGCGTTTTGTTGCCTTTCATGGCAAGCCATCCTGGACTTATATTTCAGCAATGTAATGCCCGCCTGCACATGGCGAGAGTTTCTACTGTTTGTCTTCGTTCTTGCCAAACCCTTCCCTAGCCACCAATCGCGACAGATATCTACCCGTCTGGAGCATTATGTGAAGTGTTCCTCAACCACCTCGGGATTTTGACGATCACCAGCGCCAGTTGGACAGAATTTGGCAAGATATCCCTCGGCAGGATACCCAACAACTCTACCAATCAGTGCCAAGCTGAATAATTGCTTGGATAAGCTCCAAAGGCGGACTAATGCATTGTTCATTTGCTCAATTTCTGAAGCTCTTTCTCCTGAATAAATAATTTAACTTTTCTTATATTGTAATCATTTGTTTGCCTGTACATGTACTTCAGATCTACCGATTTCCATCCCATTCGCATACCTCCATCGTGTCACGTTGTTTTTTCTTTCTTTCTTTTCTTTTGTCTTAGAGTGTATTTCCTGTATTACTTAATACATTGTCAGGTTTACACATGTGCAAATGTACAACTATTTTAAACAGAAACTGGTCTATAAGAACGGAAATACGTTTTTTCGACGATGATGCGTCACAGAAATGTCACATATGTCTTAACTATTCAACATGCACTTAAGTATCGCTACTCAGGCGAAATCTTGTCTGTGGAAAATACATGTATTATTAACAGTTAAATCGCTAAATTTTATAAAAGAAGCCTATACAGCAGTTACTAAACATTACAACATGCGAGGAACTGAAAATTACGTGTTTTTAACGCATTCACCTCCAAACATTACCGTACAGGTGCCATCATAGTTGTTGTACAGTACACAACAAAACATCCTATATCATACCGTCAACGTCAGTGCATTTGTGCACTCTTGGAGGAATACGTTGTGTTGCTTGTCTGAGTGCTTCTGCAAGTTCCTTAATAAGGGATGCATCGTCCACGTTGCGACCGAGCATTTCATTTTGTGTAATCGTCTTTCATTTCTGCATCTCAGACTTCTTCCAACCCCATAAATAAAAATTTAATGGCATCAGCTCTGGCGATCTTGGTGGCGAGTTAACTGTACTACCACGACCAACCCAACGATTAGGGTAAGAGCTGGTGACCTCATCCCTCACTCACCTGGTAAAATATCGAGGGACTCCCATCAAGCTGGAAGTGTATTGCAATCCACATGGCCAAAGAGATGTCCTAAGGATGTTCAGCAAATGCATCTTTAAAAAATGCAAGTAATTCTGTGCCATCATTCGCTCTTTTAAAATGACTGGACCTATCGAAATGCCACCGACCATGCCGCACTAAGCTCTGATCAACTGGAAATAAATTTCCACTGTAGCTTACGTATTTCCCTGCGACCATCTATTACTGTTACTTGTGTTTTTGATACCATTCCGTGTAAAACGTGGCTTCATCAGTGAACGGTATTAACGGAAGCAAATGACTATTGTCCTTCAAACAGCGAAAAATTCAAGTCGTGTGGTACTGTCGCCAATCTGAAGATCTCGGACACGTTGTGCGTTAAGGGGAAGTAGTTTTGCGCACGTAATATACGCTTTACGCCGGCCGGAGTGGCCGAGCGGTTATAGGGGCTACGGTCTGGAACCGCGCGACCGCTACGGTCGCAGGTTCGAATCCTGCCTCGGGCATGGATGTGTGTGATGTCCTTAGGTTAGGTTTAAGTAGTTCTAAGATCTAGGGGACTGATGACCTGAGAAGTCAATTCCCGTACCACTCAGAGCCATTTGAACCATTTTTGTGCGCTTTACTCAAGTTTGTGGGCATTGATATGTCCAGGAAGGCTGATACTAGTAGGACTACGCTGCACTATTTCAACAAAGAGTTTTTGTACCTGCGCACGTCGAGCGCGCAACAAGGAAATAAATAGGAACTTGGAAGAATACCTGTTTGTGTCTAAAACTCTGGTAAACAGTCTAGGTCAGGAATTCGACGTGTCGAAAAGCAACGACACTGTTCTTCGAGAGCAGCAGGGGCACTATCATTGCAGAAGCCGTAAACATATGCCGTGTTCTCATGTTCTTCATTAGTGCAGATGTGTGGCATGTCAGCCAGCGCCTGTACAAACATAGTTAACCGATGCTTCTCTCAGATACCCTTTCGCACTACTTCATTCGCAACATACCGTTAACAACGGTACTTTCAACGTGCTGGTTTAATGGCAGAAAGACATTAGACATTCCGAACAGGGAGGTTGAAAGCTACGAGGTAGGCTGGGCTAGAATAAAGCTTCAAAGAGGTAGGGCAGGTAAGACATAGATAGTAGTAGTGGTAATAGCTTTATTCATCCGTAGATTTCATTTTACGAGGATATACGACATGTCAAAGTATTTACAAATTTAAATCAATTTAAAATAAGCTAATTCGTACACACATATATTTACAGAATTAACTTAGAGATAATCATTAGATTTACTCCTGGTATACAATACTCTTTTTACAAATAACATATTAAATAACGTAATGCCACACTGTTCACTCATATGTCACTGCACACACTATACACACATTGGTTCATAACACTTCAGTCACTACACACACACACACACACACACACACACACACACACACACACACTGGGCAATTTTCTGTACCGCAACTTCCCATTTGCTATCTTGAAAAACTGAGTCAGCATCCCTCCATAATGAGTGAGATGTTGAGCTCAGAAAGTGGAAGAAGTGTTAATATTGTGCCATGCATAGCTTAGGGGTAAGTATTTCTAGAAAGGAAAAATTGAAGGAAAAATGCATAAAGCCAGGTGTTATGTGGAATGTTGGATATTTTATAATAATAATAATAATATCTTTACAAGGAGCTCGACTAGTATTTTTAGTTGTTATTCTTATGGCAGTTTTCTGGAATTGGAAAATTGTGTTCATATTTTGTGCATTTGTTCCCCAAAAAAGAATGCCATAGTTAAGAATTGAGTGTACATATGAATAATATGTAACTAAAGGACACTGATGAGGGTGTTCTAAGAGCCTAACATGCTGATGACATTCTGTTTGCAAGTACCTTTGTGTGTTCACACCACTTCAACTGAGAATCTATATTCATTCCTAGGAATTTTGCATTTGTTACACAGTCTATAGAGGTGTCATCTACATTTAATTTAACGTTGTCATTTTTCCTTTTCAAACTGAAAAAAACTGGCTTTGAGCACTATGGGACTTAACTGCTGAGGCCATCAGTCCCCTAGAACTTAGAACTACTTAAACCTAACTTATAACTTACCTAAGGACATCACACACACACCCATGCCCGAGGCAGGATTCGAACCTGCGACAGTAGCTCAAACTGATATTCATGGCATTAGTTTTATTTATGTTTAGTGTCACTTAATTACTTGTTGACCAATCACAAACTTCGTTGAGAGTTTCAATTGCTTTCTCGGTAAGGAGTTCTCTTTTTTTATTGCTGTCATAAGTGAAGAGGATATTTTCACCATGAGTAACGCTAGTGGGAAAGTCATTGATGTATATCAGGAACAATATTGGTCCTAATATGCTACCTTGCAGAGCCCCTGAAACCTAAGGATGGCACAACCAAGAGATGCAATCTCTGATTATAAGAATTCTGCTAACAATTAGTAGGCTTCGCTTTGCCAGTGCGACACTGACACATAGCAATAACATGCACCAAATTCCAAATGGTTCTTTGATGACCTGTCGTGGGAACTGTATGAGGAGTATCGTTTCAGATCGTATTAAGTGCAGAGATTCTAATTTTACAGGATGCAAAGGGAAATGTTTCAATTCCCAACCAAATGAAATACGTCACAAT
Organism: Schistocerca piceifrons; assembly: GCF_021461385.2. NCBI lineage: Eukaryota > Metazoa > Arthropoda > Insecta > Orthoptera > Acrididae > Schistocerca > Schistocerca piceifrons. The sequence goes on along the minus strand of NC_060142.1, from coordinate 610,302,992 downwards.
TCTCGACGACAGGACCTAGGTTTTCATAATGTTCCAGAATCAATCGTGAATGAAACATTTCTCAAAGCATAAAGGCGCCATTTCAGTATTTAAATTGCACTTAATGCGTTTTGAACCAATTCCCTGAACAAAGTACTTTTTGATCCAATCATGTTTTCATATAACATGACTTTAAAACGTTCATTTTAAAATTTTACTCTTACTTTTGTTTAACTCATCTGTGACGTTCTTTCATTTTATGTGGTAAGCTGTAATCTTAATTTTTCGTTTTTGCGAGGTACAATACTGCTATGCTTCCACACTTAAATCTTCCGTCTTAAATGTGGATGTCAGTTGAAGTTCCTAAAACTAAATGCGTCCCCTCACATAGTAACTGCCGATCGTAAAGCCCAACAAAATATAAAATTGTGCATTTATGCAATCTTTTCTACTCGAATAACACAGCTGTGCACTGACATAGCAGATTTCACTGTAAATGATCACTGGTAAAACATATCAGGTGTTGCTACTTACCGAGCTACCTTTCATTGTCTTTTAGTTTTCGCAGCTCTAATTGTCATTCTACTTCCTTTCGTTGGCTCTCCAACGGGTAAATAGCCCTCCATGGTGATAGGAACTGCAGTCATGCGCCGGTCGCGGTGGCCGAGTGGTTATAGGCGCTTCAGTCCGGAACCGCGCCACTGCTACGGTCGCAGGTTCGAATCCTGCCTCGGGGATGTATGTGTGTGGTGTCCTTAGGTTAGTTAGGTTTAAGTAGTTCTAAGTTCTAGACACTGATGACCTCCTATAGTGCTCAGAGCCATTTTTTTGCAGTCGTCCAAACAACATCACACTGCGGGCTGCAAGTGGGAACAGCCAATAAAAGAGCGCGCTAATAACGCAGGCTGGGAAACATATCTTGAACGTTGTGAACCGTCGGCAGTGGGTACATAATACGATTCGATCAGATTCACTAATTACTATCGGAAAGAATACGAAATGACCACGTTTGACTCAACAGCATTAAAGAGCGTACCACAACTGGCGTGGAAACGCATCGAACTGTATTTTGACCTCGGCTTTATTTAATACGTTACTCCTCATATGTCATTACGAAGTTTTTTGCTTCAAACGAGCGCCCTCCTGTGATATTATATACATTTACTAGTATACAGATGATTTCTATCTAACCAACTAAAAATACGATTCGATAAGATCAGTGTACTCTGCTAGCCTTACGGCTATTACGCGACGAAGTAACTGCAGATACACTAAAATTTCGGTATGTATGTACGTGTGTTGTTTAGTGTTCTGGAACCCGTGAGAGTGCTGCTCTTTCACAAATAGCAGTAAATTCTTAACGTTGCAGTTTACAGTGTGAGCAGAAATTGAAAATCAGAGGGGCCACCTGAACGAGCACAAACGCGAAACTGCGAAGTATCTGGTATCAGCCGGAAGATTTGCAAGTCGTACTGGAGCTACAAACAGCGGAATACGGCGGAGTGGCTGGCGCATGGAACCTCGCGGAACTTTATGCAGCCCGCTGTCGAAAGCACAGTTTCCGCATGTCGCCGCGAGGACGCGTAGAGTGTCGGTAACTCAGGTCGACCAGATAAAGCTTTATGGGCGACGGCCATCTCTGTGGGAACGGCGGAGAGAGCCACACGGCGCCGGGCGCCGCGACGTCCGGACGTCCGGCCCAGCGCCTCGGTGGCGTCGACGGCCGCGTCGTCGGCGTTACATTTTTAATGGCGTCCGCGGCCCCGGATTACTCGTAAACTGCGGCAAGCGACGCTCGGCGCCAGCAGCAAATCCCGGCCAAATAATTCAGCAGGAGCTCCACACAGTGGATGGCGCCGGGTCGGAACGCACACACACACACACACACACACACACACACACACACACACGTATACACAATCTTTCTCTCTATCACACACACACACACACACACACACACACACACACACACGTATACACAATCTTTCTCTCTATCACACACACACACACACACACACACACACACACACACAAACACACACACCTCTGCAGATACTCGTACCGTCGGTAGCTATTCTTCCACTCCACATATCCGACCCACCCTACTTTATCGCAGCAGGTAACTTTCCGACTTCGTAGGAGCTGGTGCCCCCTACTAAGAAGCCGTAGATGTCTTCCGTCGCTTACCGCTTATCGCCTTTCCCTCGGATAACATTATCCCCAGCACCAACATTAACCGAACTCAGTCTGACGGGGGAACAGTTCCCAGAAGAGGAACTCAGTAAACTTTTATGCTCCTGGAAAACTTGTTGCCCTTACAGCTATCGAAAACAGCGCAGTCGGAAAGGGGTAATAACACTTGTAGGGCAGACGTGTTTGTCTCCACGTGTTCCATTAACTTTTCAGCGACTTTCAAATCGTGTTATTATGCTGTACCCATAACAACACATTGCCCGTGTATCAGCACTCCACATGCCCACTTTCCAAGCTGTCCCACAATACGAAAACATCTAAGCTGACATCAGTTCAACGATTTTTATCCCCTCTTTCACGCATAAAACCCACTAGACGATCTACGTGGCCAGCTGAGTAATCCACGGGAATCATGTGTCACAAGAGCAGACTTTAACACCCTGTTCGATCATCATGATTTTAACTTCCGCAGTTTCACAGAACCATTTGAGGCTAATGATTGACTTGTTCCTTATCGACGTTATCACTCTTGCTCTGTCACATCCGAACAAATGAACGGATACTGTCTCTCATGACTTCGTATTTTCTTTAACCGACCATTCTTGGTTCAAACAAAGTTTTCCACATTATTTAACGTCATTCTTCTTTTTGTTTTCCAAGTTTCACATTACCATGGTGAAGGTTCTCTACATAAAATCAATATCTGTCACCGTCATTTTCATTCATCTCAAACATGTCACTTGGAAATATCAGTCTATTTACTCACCTAATATGGCAGTAAGAGAATGTAAGTCTATAATATTTGTGCTTTTAAATTTCTTATATGTTTTCTGTCGTAATAAAATCCTATGTTATTAGAGTATATCCTTCACTTGTGTTGAATGTGGTAGACTCTCGAACTGCAATACATGAGGACTCATTATCGCTGTGGCTATTCGTATTAACACGAACGTGAAAGGGACCGGAACCAACGGTAATTACTTAGGAAGGGCTGTGGAAAGCGCGTAAAAGTCTTTTATCCATTTTCCTTAATGACACGTGCTAATTTAAATTCCATTTGCTGTTTCCATTTCATTTAACTTCTGTTTTTTTCACTGTGAATATTTTTTTCTTTTCCCACACATCACAATCAGTCTCTTATCGTTTTCACCTTAGTATTGTCCGCCAACGGTAGCTGAGTGGTCAGCGCGCCGGAATGTAAATCATAAGGGCCCGCGTTCGATTCCCGGCTGGGTCGGAGATTTTCCCCGCTCAGGGACTGGGTGTTGTGTTGTCCTCCTCCTCATCATCATCATCATCGTTTCATTCCCATCGACGCCGAAGTCGCCGAAGTGGCGTCAAATCGAAAGAGTTGCACCCGGCGAACGGTCTACCCGACGGGAGGCCCTAGTCACACGATATTTACATTTATCGTAGTATCACAATTAATTTTAACATATTCCTTCTGGAAAAAGGGTGCTTCTCCTTTCTCTCCCTTTATGATACGTATCTGCATAACTGTCTTAACGTTTAGAACTCAACTTGTTATCAGTATCTGGACCGAGAAATCAGTTATGTTAGCTTTACGTCTTTCATTGTGTGTAAAGCTCAAAATACATCTTCTTTTTCCTTACTGTTTCTGTTATTCAGTTCAAATGAGTATTCAGAGAAATCGGTTTTATGAAATGGCAGTTATCGACGACTTTTGTAACAGAAAAATAAGAGTGTAACTGCGTTTCCGATACGTTTATGTGTAATGTAGAAATACAAGAAATTTAGAAAACTGAAACCTCAGTTACATGCAGTGATGTTTGGAAATTTGTTTTTCTCTGGTGATACCGACGACACTGGAATTGGTAGAGGAGAGTTCACGTTTTGCATATCGTGCCATCAAAGATTTGTGAAATCATGATATATGCAACCCAAGACACTGGGAGGATGCTGTTTCAAGAAACAGTTGTGACTGAGACCTAGATGTCTCCGTCGTCGATCGTAAAATTAGAAACAGTCTCTGACTGAAAGGTTATAGCTAGCTAGTATCAAAAATAGTTTCGGGACGCTTCGTATCATCCTCCATTTCAGATTTCCTTCCCGGATGAGTGACGAGAAAGTAAAGGGGTTACGATACATTTACACCAAATAAATACCACATCAATAAAGGGGAAGAACAATATGTCGACTTGAAACAAAAAAACCACAAATAGGCACTTAATGAAAATATTATTTAAAAGAAATCAGAGCTGAAGAGAATAATGTGAAGTCTGGAAAAGAAAAATCTCGTTACAGTACTCGTATACGTATCGATTATACTAAAATGTGTGTGTTTTTATAGGAAGAATTCTAACTCTAGGTGTTTGCACTTTGAACTGAAAAATGAGGAAGGCAGACAAACGAACTGATTTGTCCCTCATGAGTCCCTGATAGAAAAGCAAGACGCAGGTCTAATATGTACCCAACGACAGACTCATTTTCTGTTGCTTTAATTTCTGTTGCCTCTGAAGTATTTTTAGTATTTCCTTTGTGGACGTGAAGTTTGTCGGCTAAATTTGCTTCTGTCGCGATGGCGAGTATCCATTTTCTTACTTTTTATACCAGTAACGAAGAAAAACTTCTGTGAATTGTGCAGACCGCAGACCAGCTACCTGTCGTAATTGCTTTCTATCATCCTCTTTCTACAGAATATTCGTCATTGCTTGGCATTGCAGTATCGATAACGGGAGGACCACGTAGTAGAGTAATATTGTCGTCGTTTCTCTAATGTAGTGAGTACTGGTTTTATTTTCACAGACGACAACGAAAGGCTGCGAAACAGCTCACGTTACCTAGACACAGAGAGATGTGAACATATCCTTGGGTTCCACAGTGCGGAGAGAATGCTGCCACTGCAGTCTTATAAATGGATTCGCGGGATATGCAGACTGCACACTGACTCCCACTGTAACAAATGTTTTCATACCTGGGGAAACTACAGTGCTTCTTATGGAATGATACCGCCTCTGCATTTATCGGCGAAGGACGCTATAGCTCGAGAGCAGCGTGCAATTACTGAACTGCCTACAGAAATTATTGCATATTTTCAGTAACATTTCCATAGTGAGCCCGTTGCTTCGTCTTCTACGGCGTAGATACTATAGTCTCAATACCCAGAAATCGAATCACTCCTTCCACCGTTTACTCACCACCAATTTATTCAAATTGCAAAACCTTTCGGTCGCCTTCTCCAATATTGCTGTCGCTATTTTCCGTTGCTACACAGTTCGTGGTAGAGAGTGTCTGGCTCAACAAAAAATAAAAGAGCGACAGTAGTATGGGAGTAAGCGACCTAAAGGGCTTGCAGTATGAATAAATCGATGGCAAGGAAATTGTAGAACAAGCGACTCGATTTTGGAGGGCTCGGACGAGAGCAACGGTGCCACAGAAGAAGAAGTACCTGCGACACTCCGAATATTCCACTGAAAACATCCAAAAATTTATATAGCCAGAAGTTTCTGCGGTTCTGTTCAGTACTCGTAGATAAGGAGATATACTGACGAAAATAACAGACTTTTTGGAGAGGTTCATAATACACCGGTTATTAAATGATAAATATACTTTCATTCCGTTCGGAACTAATATTCATCATCAACATCATTATGAGGTGCTATCCGGAAGAGCACAAATATTGTCTTTTATTCGTTATTGCAAGGAAGACAACAGCCCCCCAGGGATTTCTTGTCGTGCCTGAAACATGCTACGCAAAGTCATAAAAGAATACTGGTAGGATGCTGGTATAACATTTTTTCAGACGAAACATTTAGTTGTTCTTTTCACAGTTAGTCATGAATGATCATTTACTCTGCACTTCACCCAAGATACCTCACATTCGAACGAAAACTTCTGCTTCTGACATTTATTGTCGTGTGTCTTTCATTAATGTGGGATTATTAGTTATCTGTAGTAATTCAGTCCTTTTCTTTTTCAGGTATTGACTGTTGCATGATGTTACTTACTGCAGTTGACAGTGGTAATGAAGTAGTGGAACTAAATGCAGGTAATATAATACAAATTAATAGTAGACTCTAAAGTTTAGTTTGTAAACGTAAGACGCTGAACAATGAAAGAACCCAGCGCAAAGAACGTTTCCTCAAATTTGCCATAAAATTCCGATTATCTCGTGCACAATGTGTGCAAAGTATTTGTCACTGAATACTGGTATGTACCTATACTCAAACGCCTCCGTTCCTAGGTATAGTGGCCGGTACGAGTTCTATGTGTTTGTGGTGGCGGTGGTGGGGGGAAAGCAGTGTTATCAGCTTTCTGACTGGTTTGATGCGACCATCCACGAACCGTTAAGTAGCAGCACTTGAAACACACTGTCTCAATTATTTGCTAGATATATTCAAATCTCTGTCTTCCTCTAAGGTTTTTGCCCTCTAACGCTCCCTTAATGTCATGAAAGTCATTCCCTGATATCTTAACATGCGTCCTGTCATCCCGTTCTGTCTTCTTGTCAGTGTTTTCCATATACTCCTTTTCTCTCCAATTCTGCGTAGAACCTTCTCCTTCCTTATCTTATCAGTCCACCTTATTTTCAGCTATCTTCTGTAGCACGACATCTCAAAAGCTTCGTTTCTCTGCTTTTCTGGTTTTGTCCCTATTCGTGTTTCCATTGCATGCTATATTGTGCTCCAAACGTACATTCTCAGAAATATCATCCTCAAATTAAATTGTGACTGTAGTACATTTCTGTTGACCAGGAATGCTCTTTTTGATAGTGTTACTCTGCCTTTTATGTTCTTGCTCCATCCTTTTTGGATTATTTTCCTGCCTAGGTAGCAAAATTCCGTAATTTCATCTACTTCGTGATAACCATTTATCATGTTCAGTTACTCACTGTTCTCATTTCAGTTATTTACTATCCTCTTCCTTCGATTCACTTTCAGTCCATATTCTGTACTAATCAGACTGTTCATTCCATTCAACAAATCTTGTAATTCTGCTTAACTTGCGCTTTGAATGGCAATGAGATCAGGGAATCTTATCATTGAGAACCATTCGCCTTGAATTTTCATCCCGCTCTTGAACCTTGCTTTTATTGCCGTTACTGCTTCTTCGATGTATAGACTGAACAGTAGTACGAACGTCTACAATCCTGTCTTGCAAGCAGGCCTGTGTGGCCGAGCGGTTCTAGGCGCTACTGTCTGGAAACGCAGGTTCGAAACCTGCCTCGGGCATGGATGTTTGTGATGTCCTTAGGTTAGTTAGGTTATGTTAGTTAGGTTTCAGTTGCTCTAAGTTCTAGGGGACGGATGACCTCAGATGTTAAGTCCCATAGTGCTCAAAGCCATTTGAACCACCTGTCTTGCACCATTTTTAATCGGAGCACTTCGATCTTGGTTTTCCAGTCTTATTGTTCCTTTTTGGTTCTTCTACATATTGAATATTACCCGTCTTTGTCTATAGTTTATCCCTAATTTTCTCAGAATTTCGAGCATTTTGCACCATTTGACGTTGCTAAAGGTTTTTTCGAGGTAGAAAAATCCTATGAACGTATCTTGATTTTTCTTCACTTGTGCTTCCATTATCAACCTCAACGTGAGAGCTGCCTGTTTGATGTCCCAAAGCAAAACTGATCGTCATCTAACTGATCCTCAGTTTTTTTTTAAATTCTCCTGTACGTTATTCTTCTCAGCAACTTGGCTGCACGGGCCGTTAAGGTGACTGTGCAATAATTGTCGCACTCTCTTCGAAATTGAGTGGCTGATATTCTGCCAAAAGTCGGATGATATATCACCAGTCTCATAAATTCTACGCACCAATGTGAATAGACGTTTTGATCCCACTTCCCTCAATGGTTTTAGAAACTCCAACGGAGCGTTACCTATCGCTTTTGCCTTATTTTATCGTAAGTCTCCACATTATGTTTGAATTACTATTCTAACACTGGATCACCTCTTTCTTTCCTATAGACACCTGTTTCTTCTTCTATCACGTCATCAGACAAATCTTCCCCCTCATAGGAGCCTTCAATGTACTCCTTCCACCACTCTCACCTCTGCATTTAAAAGCGTAATTCACTTTGTACTCATAATTTTAGTGCCCTTGTTTTTAATTTCACCACAGGTTGTTTTCAATTTCTGTATGATGAGTCAGTCCTTTCACCAGTCATTTGTTTCCGACATCTTCAGTTTTTTCTGGCAGTCATTTCGCCTTAACTTCCCTGCACTTCCTATTTATTTCATTCCTAAGTGACTCGTATTTCTGTATTCCTGCACTACCCTGAACATATTTGCACTTGCTCCTTTCCTCGATCAACTGAAGTATTTATCTGTTACCCCTGGTTTCCCTGCAGTAATGTTCCTTTGCCTATTTTTTTCTTACTAACTTGTTTCATTTCCCTTTTTAGAAATGTCCATTCCTCTTTGACCGAATTACCTACTAAGACATTTCATTATCGCAGTATCTGTAGCATAGAACTTGAAGTGAATCTCTTCATTCCATACTATTTCCGTATCCAACTTCTTTGCACACTGATTCTTCCTGACTACTCTTCATCATAAATAAATTGTGATCCGAATCAATGTGTACGCCTTACCATCCAGTATCTGATTTTGGTATCGCTGTTACTAGCTGAATTTCATTGTAGAGCTCTGTTAGTCTTTCTCCTCTCACATTCCTAGTACCAAGCCTATATCCTCCCCTAAACCTTTCTTCTACTCCTTCCCTTGCAACCGCATTGCAATCCTCCATGACTACTATATTTCGTCTTCCTTTACGGACTGAATTACCTGTTCAATATCCTCATATACCTTCCCTCTCTGTTCATCTCCTGCTTGCAACATCGGCATGTATACCTGATCTGTCGTTGCCGTTTCTGATTACAGTAATCATATCACTGAACTGAAACTTCCTGGCAGATTAAAACTGTGTGCGCGACCGAGACTCGAACTCGGGACCTTTGCCTTTCGCGAGCAAGTGCTCTACCATCTGAGCTACCGAAGCACGACTCACGCCCGGTACTCACAGCTTTACTTCTGCCAGTATCTCGTCTCCTACCTTCCAAACTTTACAGAAACTCTCCTGCAGGAGAGTGATCCTTTTGCTCACTGTCACCTCCCCCGTTGGCAGACATTCCGGAGATCTGAATGGAGGACTAGTACGGGAACTCTTGCCAATAGTGAGGTCGTCATGACACTTCTTGAATTAAGCGGCCACATGTTCTTTGGGTACACATGATGTAGGCCTAACCTTAATGCAGTGGTTTCCATGGCCTTCTGCATGCCTATGCCTTTGATGATTACTGATGACGGGCAGTTTCCCGTCACAAGGGCAAGATAGTGCCGTGAAACTCAGTCCGCTCCTGCGAACTCTTTGGCAAGGTCCTTGGCAGAACGAGGGTGACTTTCAAGCCGGATGCCTTCGGTCGCCATTGCTTGCGATTTTTAATCGAACCGGGAACCAAAGACGTTTTGATTATTAGTCAAAGACGCTAAGCCTTAGACCACGGGTGTGATTTGTCAGTTCGTTACGGAAGAAAATTAGAAGAAAATATTACAAATACGTAAGTATCCTTGAACTCATTAGTAAAACATGATCTAAAATAAACGAAAATTGTTCCTCATTGTCATTCAGAACATCAACTAACAGAAATAATGGTGAGTAGGTAGAAGGTATAGACGAACAATTCCAGTGACTGATAAATGACATCAAAAATAGGGGAAAAGCTAAAGAACCGATTCAGGCTTCCTTTCCCTTCTCATCTTCTTAAAAATTTCATAAATCATGGGAATCGTTGTCCCGTTTGAACACGCGCCGTTTTCGTCTCCCGAATGGTGGAGCTTGCGTACGGCACGAGTATAAAAACGATATCTGCGCAGTCTGTGACACAGATCCGCAGTTTACGTGGCCACACATAGTGAAGTAACCGACGTTGAATGTGTTACTTTTGCAAGAGGCGTGAGCCGTAGCGTATTGAAGATTACAGAAGAATTCGCATTTCCGAGTTCCACATTATCTTCGATGGGCCTTCTTACCACAAGTTCAATGTTTTCAAACTACGTAAACCACAGCACGCGATGCGCACGAGTGTTTAACGAACGGAAGTTACGTCGCTTCCGCAGATAAATTTGGGATCATCGTGAGTCTGATCTCGTCAATGTGAATGTGGGGCGAAAGGAACCCGTCTCTAGCAGGACTGTATGGGAACAAAAGCAGAAGACAAGTTTCAGCAGAAGACCACCAATAACACATCCGCTGCCTCCTCATGGCTTTTGGTCCTTTGGGTAGATGAGCTCTACTAGGAACATTCGCACATTGCTTTTGTCAACTTATTAGCCATTTCATTTTCACGGTAAGCGAGAGTTAATTGACTGAGAGGATAATATATTGTGTTGGTACGACACATTTATTTTTTCTTTCCTGAAATGAAACACCGGATCGACAGGTCTATTACGTTGCCTGCTTAGGGCGTATATTTCGTGACATTTGCGTCTTCATAAAACGGAAATAAACTGGTAGAGCAGATCCGAATATCTTTGTTCTCCTCCTGACATTTGATTGTTGTGGAAGAATAAATAAAATGAGTGCCTGGATCGTGTATTTACTTTGAAGAAACTGCTAATCTAAGTACAAGCTTCCTAATAACCCGAGATCGTAATTGCACTTAATTTGTAAACCTTTGAGTATACTGAACAACTAAAATCAGCAGCGAGAAAATAAAAAAAAAGGATTTTTATGTATTCTATACCTTGATATTTTACCAAAATGAGGACGCGATGCCACAGAGACTCGGGCAGCACCTCGAAAGAGTTAACCTATCGATTTAACTGACGTATCCCCATGAGTACTTTATTTCACATCACAGCATCAGTGCTGAGCATTTTAAGAGATATTTAATCTACAAACCGAGGCACAATGCGCCAGTCAAGATAAGTCACCATCTCTTGTTTCAGGTATAAATAATTGGTGCTCACAGTTTCTTTTGCTCCCAGTATTCGAAACGCATACGTTACAGATAACGCCACTGCCACTGCAAATAACGGTTCGTTAGTAACCTAGGAAGAGATGTGTGTCGGAAAAAAAGCTTACCTTCTTGAGGTTGGTTTTGCTAACTGCCTGAAGCACGTTCAAGGAATAAACTGTTCTCACTTATCATCATCAGGAGCGTTACCCTAATACTCACACAGCTCACAGAAAATACAAATAAAATTTCCTTGAAATTCCCTTCACTGAAGTAGGCGAATCTCTTGGTTACAAAGAGGAACAAAAATGGAAACTACCCTTTCAGCTGATTGCGGGAGTCCGACTGTGGTCGCTTTCTGAGGGATAATAACGTTGATCAAGCAAGTAATTACATTTCCGTATTCCGTTTCAACAGTGAGAAGCTTATCTGCGCAGAAATCTCTGGCTGTTAGCAGGACTATGGCGTGTTTATCTTTCCAGCTGAGATTAATTCCGTTTGGAGTGGAGAGATTGTAGCACACATACGTTCTGTATAATTCGCAGGTGCAACGCGGTTTCGTTTTCTCGTTTGTGCGCCCTAAAACACTAATAATCATCTTCGTTTTCTCGTCCAACGGACACACTGAAAGCTAGAAGTGGCCTCACTTTGTAAGTAGGCTGTTTAGGTTTTCTTATTGGTAACGCCACGTAGCGCTCTGTATGAAAATCACGGGCTGTGCTGTGTGCAGTCTGTGGCTAGTTTGCATTGTTGTCTGCCATTGTAGTATTGGGCAGCTGGCTGTTAACAGCGCGTAGCGTTGCGCTGTTGGAGGTGAGCCGCCAGCAGTGGTGTATGTGGGGAAGTGAGATGGCAGATTTTTGAGAGCGGATGATCTGGACAGAGACAGTAAATTTGTAAGAATGGATGTCATGAACTGCTATATATATTATGACTCTTGAACACTATTAAGGTAAATACATTATTTGTTCTCTATCAAAATCTTTCTTTTGCTAACTGTGCCTATCAGTAGTTAGTGCCTTCAGTAGTTTCAATCTTTTTTTTAGCTGGCAATAGTGGCGCTCGCTGTATTGCAGTAGTTCGAGTAACGAAGATTTTTGTGAGGTAAGTGATTTGTGAAACGTATAGGTTAATGTTAGTCAGGGCCATTCTTTTGTAGGGATTTTTGAAAGTCAGATTGCGTGGCGCTAAAAATATTGTGTGTCAGTTTAAGCACAGTCATGTATAAATTTTTCAAAAGGGTACGTTTCTACTTGACATCGGTAATGGTGATTCTAGAGCAAACAAGGATGAAATATATCGAAAGGACATCTGTCAGCGATCCAACAGTTTTACTGCTACTCACTTATCACTGGTCATTGCTCTTGTCCTTACATTCGGTGTTATGTAGTAGTATTGACTCACAGTTCAGCAGTATCTCACACGATGATGACAAAACTGCATTGCGTTGGCGTGCACTATTAACTCAAATGTTTGATGAACATAGGTTACTTCCTCACTTCTATCTTCTGAAGTTTTATTCCCTATTTAACAACTCACTAGACAACTGAGTATTTAAAAAGACTGCCCTTTTGTTACGACAGGCGGCTGTAAGTTTATTTCTCATACACATAAATCAGCTGTTTCAGTAACAAAATAATGGTTCTAGTTTCTCTTGTCTGTATTATTTATGTTCTCCTTTCTTTCAGTTCTCTCTAATATTCAGAATGTCGTCAGTATTTTATATGATGATTAGTCGAGAGGCGTAACATCAAGTACTTGTTAATAATTTATTGAAGGTTTTAGGATGCAGAACCGAATGTCAGTATCTGAGGCTCCATTTATATAGCAATATTGGTGTCGATCAACTACACATAGAAATATATTCTACATTAGAGGCAGTTGAACCATGAGGCACGTCTCAATTGCTGGGTTTCGCGCCGAAGTTAGAGGCCTAGCTGTTGGCTTTACATCAACACTGGATTTCGATGTGACTGATTGCAGTAGAAGTTTAAAAAAGGGATAACAGTGCAAACTACACCAAACTCTCTTTTTTGTGGAGTAGAATACGGAATTCCTAACTGTAAAGTGAGTTACATTCAGATATCATATGTTATCCCTGGCGAAGTTTTGACAGAGAACTTTTTATTTCATTGAAGGTACCAACCTCCCCAGACATCAGGTATTATAATGGAAGATGAGATGCTAGAATAAGACCCGCTTACAGTAATCTATTCACCTAGTTTAGTCTCCAGAATTTAGCTGAGTGTGTGTAACAGAAGACGGCAGGTAACGCTCCTTGGAATTCAGTGCAATAATGAAACAGAGGTAAGCTTTATACAGGACGATTCCGTGATGATACTACGCACTTTCAGGTATGATGGTTCAATGTATCAATTTGAGATAAGAGACTATAGCCTGGGAACGACCGAGTCGAAAGGTATAAGCGAAAATCTAGGCAAGTTCCGCCGTAACCTCGTTCATCGCTTAAACTACGGGTCCAGCTTCGGAAACCTACTCTTGACGTTCACAATTCCCTCCCAATACTCCCCATAGCCTCAGGAGATTTCCTCTGGTGATGGACTAGTAACGGCACACTTAACGTGATGTCAGAAAGAGATCTACGGTACAAAAATAATGAATTCCATTCTCTTGCGCAAGTTTCACAAGCTGCTACTTTTACAACATTTGTTCAAAATGGCGTCTCCTCAGGTCAATGCAGCCACGGCATCGTCACAGAAACTTCTTTCGCACACGTTATAACATCCGTGGTGTTGTCTGAACAGTGTTGCAGGCAGCGTGAGTTAACAAGACTTTTCACATAGTCTTACAAGAAGAAATCGAGTAGTGCAAGATAAAGTGAATGTGCTGGCCACGAAGCAGGAACTCCTGCAAATCCACTTTTCAGGGAACGTATGATTCAGGTGTCCACTTACCCACGATCTTATGTGAGATGGGACTCCATCATGTTTCCCACACTACAGTCTTAGCAACAATGGTACTCTCACATGTATTCCACCCTCAGAGATATCTGAGCGTTATCCGGTTATAATATTCGACTCAATCATTTCTCGAGGAGCATCCCCTACTTCAGATGGACACGTTTGCTCTTCTCGATAATCCCTGAATATTTATAACATCTACAGGGAATCACCGTGTATAAGGTATTCGCAATTCAGACATTAGCCTCTGCATTCCTTGTAACTTGCTGCAGAGCAACTAATTTTTCATTCTGTCTCTCCAGAATGCTGCTGCTGAAACAGGTCTGCAACTTTTATGTGATTACCATAACTGCTAGAGGAACCGTCTTAAGTGACGCAGGAAGTTTTATTTGTTTACTGATGACTAGCTTTGGATGGCTTATCCATTATCAGATCATCTATGTACATGTCTCTCTTTACAACCAGATGTACGTTACTGGCCACAAAATATTACGTTTTGACGTACAGCTATGTTCATGTGCGGACGCCACAATTATACGGCCAGGTTTATGTAATTTCTGGCCAGAAACTTTCACACACCTTTGGTTGTAATTACAGCCTTAAGCAACTTAAGACGGTTCCTCTAACAGCTCTTGTAATTGTTCTTTATAAACGAATTTGACGGTCTGAAGCCTTCTGACAGAGTGAAGCTGTGTGACACATGCGAGCGGAACCATAGCTTCTGCATGGCAGAATCGAATGTACGAGAACGAACTGAGAGTCGTCCCTGAATAGCTCTGTTGGCAACGGCATTGCTCACCAAAGAAAATTTCTAAAACGTCACTCCTTCCTGCACAATGAAAGACGCATTCTGCGTTGTGTGTATTATTCGAAGTGACAATGTGACGTTTCAAGAAAGAGAAGTGTTAGTTATTTGTAATACTAGTTTCCCTGAAGAAACAACTTGATTGAAATAATGTTAGCTGTTCTACGTTACACACATTGCTCAGACGAGAACCAACGCAAAGTTGTTGTAACATCGAAACTACTGGGTAACTAAAATAAAGAAAATTATTTCGGTTGTATTGATATGATGGAATTAATTTTTCCTTGAGACATATAACTATAAACCATATGTTCGATAATGATAGACGCTGAAAAAATCAATCAAAATTTAAGAAACTTTGATTCCATCAGGAACCGTTGTGCACAGCTGCTATAAGGAAGGAGAGCCACGCAGCAGTCAGTGGCAGTCCCGTTAGCTTTTATTATTCTCGCAAATCTAAATTTCTGTTATAAATAGCCACCATCTTCAGTGCTAACATACAAGGAAAAATTACAAACTGGAAATTAATTTACTTTACATAGAATTATAACTAAACACTTTGTTATCCAATAGCAGCAATCCACTATGGTCAACATACCATTTTCGTTACATTTCAACAGACTCGCAGCAGTTCATGTCACTATACTTTCTTACACGTGTCTCGGCAGGAGGATACTGAGGCGGTTGTTTACAGAAAGTACAACAGCTTTAGTTTATGCCCTCTGTCTCACGAATTGACTAACAAGTTTTGTTTCAGTACCGTAGTCAAAAATCTTTTTATATAATACCGAAAATAAAAAAGCCTATTTGTATATCACTTCGAAATATTCAAGAAATGCTAACATGCAACGTACTTTGTCCTATTTATTGATGGAGCGACCCATCATAATCGATGCAAAGTAGCATTAATAGGTGCACGTAACTATCTTGTACAAAATTATTAAATGACTTTAGAAAAAAAAATGACAAATTAAAAAGATTTTTTTGAAGTTCGTCTTCATAAATATAGTCACATACCTAACTGAAATTGGTCAGAAGCTAAAACGTAGAGTAGTTACTTTTAGTGTTTATGCCATCCACTAAATGTTTAGTATCAACAAAGTAATGTTCTTACAAACAATTTTTTATCAACATCTGTAAAATATGGAAGATGAAAATGATAAGGCACACATAACGAGGCACGTTTAGTAATACGTACAAACACCCTCTATTGACATAAAACTTCATGCATAAACGTGTTGCGTGGATGCAACTGCTTTGCGCTGTTTGCAGAAAGACGATAAAGCAAAATGCTATTGTACCTATCCTTTAGGCTAAAACTGAAAAGTGATTTACTTGTTTGGTGGTAAAATAGTTATAGGGTTGGACAGAACTAACAAGATGGAAGACAAAATGATCCTTTAATAATAACAAATTATGTTCTCACATACTATCATGCGAAGTGCTGTATTCTTAAAGTAAGGCCGAAAATCCGATTTCATCCGCGCGCCGGAGATCATCGCCGTCAGTGTCTAGTGTGTGTGCTTCGTTTTGTGTTTCGTGCAGTTACAACTCCACTGTTCACATGTGCCGTCGCAGCTCTCCGTGTTTTGTGCGCCGTGTCAACAAGTGTTAGTGTTTTTTCGTCCAACGTGAACGGCTTCTTGTTTTTTTGTTTTTTTGTAACTACTTTCTTTGCCCGCCATTTTTTGTATTTTCTGTGTCACCTATCTCATATAATTGTACCCCATACGGCTGAAGAGCGGCGTATTAAGCTGCTGCCAGCCCGCCTTGTATGAGGTGCTGAAAATTACAATAAAGGAAAAAAAAAAAAATCCGATTTCATCTTCCACCTGAGTAGAGAACTATCTAAATTTGTGCCACGTTCGCGACCTCCAGAAGAGACCAGGGTTCTATCGTTACTTCAGTTGTGTTTGCACCTTCGATTCAGTTTTGTTTTCCATATTATTATTAAAAACAGTCCGAAATGAAAATTCCTTTGCTACGAGAAAATATCTACATTGCATCTGCTTTTACACTCCGCAAACCACCATGTGGTCCTGGTGGAGGGTACGCTGTACCCCTCGACAATAGAGGGAGGAGAAAACGACTGTGTTTTTGGCTCTGTAGTACCCTTCGGCACCGACCACTTTGGCGCCGTTCTCTGCCAATGACGTCACTGGCTGTGGTACGGAGGGGCGTGCGTGAGGTGCAGCACACTGCTCTCCCAGCCGCTGTAAATTTTTCGTAACCTGGAGCCTCTTCTGCTAAGCCAGGTAGCTCATTAACTGACACCATGAGGTTGAGTACATCCCGTTTCAGTCCTCCCACCAAAGGCCTCTTCGTCGTGCTTTGGCGGCTGAAGAACCGTCCTGCTGTCATTTGCCGATTCTCCGAATTTTTTCAATAGTGTTTCGCGAAAAGAACGTCTTTCTTCCCTACAGGGATTACCATTTGAGTTCTTGTAGTATCTCGGTAGCAACCGCGTGTCGATCGGAAGTACTGGTAACAAATTTAGCAGCACGCCCGTGAATTGTTTCGATGTCTTCATTTAATCCGGCCTGGTGGACATCTCAAACACTCAAGCAGCACTAGTATTCTATACGCTGTCTACTTTATAGATGAGTTACTCTTCCGTAAAATCCCCCTGCGAAAGGAAGTCGCCCATTCGCCTTTCCTAGTTCCGTCCTTACATATTTGTTCCACTTCCGTTACCGCTTTGCAGCATTACACCTTGACATTTAATCCATGTTACCGTGTCAAGTAAAACACTACTAAAGCTTCATTTGAACACCTAGTTATTTTTTCTACGACTTATCTGCATTAACTCACTTTTTTTTCACATTTAGATTGTGTAGCCATTCATCTCACCAACTATTTCGCCCGTGTCATCTTAAATTCTCCTAAAGTCACTGAACAGTGACAGCTTCACGTATACCACAGCCTTATCAGCAAACATCCAAAGCTTGCTGCTCACGTTGTCAGTCAGATCATATATGTATGTAGGGACAAAGGGCAGTCCTACTCTCCTCCCGGGGCTCTCCTGACGACGCCCTTGTCTGTGATGAAAGCTCGCGCCGTCGAGGGCAACGTACTGCCTTCTGTTACTTACGAACACTTCGAGCAGCTCTCATATCTAGGAAATTAATTCGTACGCTTAGAACCTTCATTAACAGTCTATAGTAGAGCACCGCGTAAAACGCTTTCCGGAAATGCAGGAAACTGCCTGTTACCCTGGATGCACTGTTCACGGGACATCTTACGAGAAAACGTCAAGCTGCCCTATTCTACTGAATGTTGTGTGTTATTTGTGCCATTTTGTATGAGAATGATGCTCCTACAAAGTCTTAAGTTCGTTGATCAACGGGAATAATGATTTAGCGCAGAAGACTACATTATTATTGATCAAATATGTGTGTATTCCACGAATTTACAAGTACAGATCGTATTATACTCTTACGCGGATGAAAACAATCTTTTAATAATTTTGTCATCTTTATCATTTAGGTTTCTGTGATACGGACTTGCTAACAGGGGGCTGTGATTTCAGACCACTTTAATTATTAATTAATACCGGCCTAAATCCCTATTTACTTATGAGCATAGTTTCTAGAAGGGTACGTAGTTCCAAAGCTTTTGCTTGACCATGATAAAATCTAGCTATTACGTTTTTGTGTGTGCCAACTTTTGTGAAATGTAAGCTTTTTACTTTTGATTTTCGAAGAATGTGTTTTACTAATTAAAAACTATCGGATAACTTCAGAATTCAAACCCAATTTGAAAGCATTTTCCGAGGCCCTAATTCTCGATAGTTCTGTCTTCTTTGTGCTTCGTATACAAGCTGTTTCACAACGATTTCATTTCTATTTCTTTTTACCGTTTTAATTCCTCAACTATTTATCATTGTTTTGATAGGTATAATAATAGAACATTGCAACGGGTTTCTCGTCAATTTAAATTTAACCAATGGTAGCAGGAAACATACCCACTTCCGTAGCCAACGTCACTACTGCATATATGTGCTGTGGAGCTCGACCCGGAGGTAAGCCGGTTCGAGCCCTGCTGGTGGATGAAATTTTCACTGCCAGTATTTGCCCGATGAAAGAAGGAGAGGTGGTGTCATAAATTCCCTGATCACCAGTCTTTGGACCAATGAGCTGGATGAAATTCCAAACCTCCCTGCAGTGTCTCATGCAGTGAAGGCACGTGACACTGTTGTTGGTGATCGTCCGTCGGATGGGAATGTTAAGCTCGGCGGCCCCTGTGTACTATTCGAGAGGAGTAAGCTATGTGCCAACACCTGGTTTACCCTGTCTCTTCCTTCCATCCATTACAACACAAACTCAACATTGCACTGTACAAGCACTCATAACAGTCAGCCACACGACACAGATACATGTTTGACACTTCATCAGAGGTCGGAGGAATGCAACGGCAAACCACCTCCACTAGGATCTTGCCGTGAGCGGCGATGTTGTGTTCTTGCATCTATTCCCTTACGCTCATATCCTGAGTGTGGGACTATTTATTATATTATAACAGAACATATATCATTGGCGTTTTAGAGACACGGGTAAAATTTCGTTGTGCATAAGAAGTGAAAATCGTTGCTTCTCATATTTCCATGGAAGTTTAATAGATAAAATACTGAAACCACGTTAGCATCCAGAAACTGAATTGGTAAATGGGTGTTAAGTTAAAATACGTTTCACCTGGCAGCCGACATTCTATTTTAGCCGTATGACTGTATTCCATACTTTTATCAGCAATGGAAGACCGTATACTTTTGTTAGTAATAATCGTGTAAGACAATTTAGCGCCGATTTAATGTGATGATATACATGTTATCGCTAACAATATCAACGCATTTGCCGTATCGCATATTACCAACGGAAGGGGTCGTAATTTATGCTCACCCTAAAAAATGTAAAAAAAATATTACCTTTTAAAGAGGCACTGGTGGGTACTAATGTGTAAGGTAGGCCCAGAACCTGCAAATATCTTTCAGAACATTCTATGTACTAACAAGGTGTTGGTACTTTACGACGGCCACAGAAGTTTCTTAAAAATGCAAATGTCGCCAATTGTTGTTGAATATTACTTGAAACATACTTTTCAAAGAGAGCTTGAAAATATTGTGACCTACATTGTGGAAAGTGACACACTACTAACACTTACATTTTTGGGTTAAGTTTTACCAGAAAGTAAAAAAAAATGGAACCTGAGAGAATAACTCATTATCAACAACAATACATTTTTTCAGAATTAAAAAATATAGAATAACTGACTGAATTTGTTGTATAATTAGAGACTGATCGTGGTAGGTCGAGTTCGTTCTTGGAGAGTCTTCAGGTTCACGAGTTGTGCTCAAGTCATGATATATATGATCTACAGGGTCGGGCAAATAAAAGTGGCCCTGACGAGTGGATACGATAGGACCTGAGTGTATGTATATAAATAACCCTACCACGTGACGCCCACACCACATGTACGCCTGCCACCTGATCACCCTGAAGTACGTTTACACAATCTTCACATCTGACTGAGTTTTTAGCAGAAGTCAATCTGGTCTCGACCCTAGCTGGACACCCAGGTCACCTGATCTGTCAGTGTAAGATTACTTTGTGTCGGCTGCACTCAACTCTAAGTTGTATCGCAAGAACCCGCATCGCCTTCAAGAGCTACATCAAAACATTTCGGATGAGACTGCAGAAATTTCAGCAGTCCAGTTTCGGTCCGCCTTTGGCTGACCAGGGGCCAAAAGTCACTTTCAACATCTGCCTTCGTGAGGTTACCCTGGAAGTCTCCAGAATGAGATTTTCGCTCTGCAACGGAATGCGTGCTGATATGAAACTTCCTGGCACATTAAAACTGTGTGCCGGACCGAGACTCGAACTCGGGACCTTTGCCTTTCGCGGGCAGGTACTCTACCATCTGAGCTACCCAAGCACACTCACGCCCCGTCCTCACTGGAGCACTTGCCCGCGAAAAGCAAAGGTCCCGAGTTCGAGTGTCGGTCCGGCACACAGTATTAATCTGCCAGGAAGTTCAATACCCCGGAAGTCTGTTCTCAGGGTCACTTTTATTTGGCACACCCTGTTGTCGTACGCAGCATGCCGTGCCTGCTCGCCACACTTCGAAAAAGTTACTGATATCATGTCGCGACTATTGCTTCCAGGCTTCGGAGTTAACATGATACAGCCAGACCGTTTATAACATGACATTTCCGCATCTCAACAACCTGAAGGTATTCTAAGAACGAAACCGCCCGTAGCACAACAAAATGGTTCAAAGGGCTCTAAGCACTATGGAACTTAACATCTGAGGTAATCAGTCCCCTAGACTTAGAACTACTTAAACCTAACTAACCTAAGGATATCACACACATCCATGCCCAAGGCAGGATTCGAACCTGCGACGGTAGCAGCAGGGCGGTTCCGGACTGAAGCGCCTAGAACCGCTCGGTCACAGCGGCCGGCCGTAGCACAACAAACATGTAATTTTACAGCAGTGGTGGTTTCCATTAATCATTAAAACACCTATGTATTTGGCTCGTAGGTGAGGGCATACAACCATTTTCGTATGCTCCAACACGGCTGTGAACAAAAGAAAGATCTTCTTTAGTGTCAGTCTAGCCTCTCGCGGTATTACTGCGCTGGACTGCGTTAAGCCCGTCATGTAGGGATATCCTCGTTGTCTCTAATTTATGGCGAATACTGGTGCGAGACCGCTCCATCCAGCTGGCGAGGGTTTTCTTCCCCGACCACCGCCAGATGTCGCCCCCCAACCCCCCATCCACCATGTCGACGGCGCTCTTAAATTATTTCCCCCAATGCGTGGCGCGTCCCCAGATAATCCCCAGGAAATACGGGTGCACGCGTTGCGCACTGCATGGGCGAGGCAAGGTAGAGACGGGAAGCATTTTCAAGTTTCTGGCAACTCGGGCTGCCAGGCGGGAAGAATTAATAACCCGCGCCACAGCGCACCGCGCGGCTGGATGCAGCCCCTTGCCCGCCGACAGCTCCTCCCCTACTCTGGCTGGTCCTTTCCCCCTCCCCTTTCACCCCCCCCCCCCCCTTCCACCTTCCGTGGTGCTTTACTAGCAGCATGCCGGTTTCCCTGGCGCGTGTGACCTGGGCACTGCTTCTGCTGCTACTGCCGCCCCCACTCTACCGAGCTAGGCCGGTAGGTCGCCGGGCTTTCCGGCCTCTCGCGGCTGCCGTGATGAATGGCTGGACCACCAGCCGCGCCGCCCCCCCCCCCACCCCATCCCTCTCCGTAGAGGCTGCAAAACTTGGCCTGCTGCGCTGGTAAAAGTCTCTCGACTTCTGCGTGACGGTCGGCTGCCTACGACGTCGATGTCAGCTTCGAGGACTTTTAGCCTGGTGTGTTTACGCTGCACTGGCTCTTGCAGCCGGTTCTCTATCACATGATGGCCTTTTGCTGTCATGCATGCCCGAGGTTGGAATAGGTGGCGGGTGGAATCATAAACACCACTTGACCCAAAAATCAGCATTTTATCAGAAGCATTCACATTTCTACGTACAGGAAGTTTCAGATACAGTGCATGCTTCCACAACTTGCAAAACATAGGACAGGAATATTTGTTGATATAGGTCCACATTCGAAACTGTACACTTTCTGTGGTATTATGAACATAGTTTATTGAGTTATTTTCCAGTGCGTTACAGCAACGGGATACCAATTTTTAAATAGAAAATTACTTCTTTTCTATAACGTAGCTGGTGTATTTGATCCAGCATTGTACAACCAGTTTAAATCATATTTGTATCACGTTTCGTTTGGGATCTAGAAACCTTCAAAGCCGCAAGGAGTGACCGTGCGGTTTTAGGCGCCACGTCACGGATTGCGCGACCCCTCCCGCCGGAGGTTGGAGTCCTCCCTCTGACATGGGTGTGTGTGTTGTTCTTAGCATAAGTTAATTTAAGTTATGTGTAAGTCTAGTGACCGATGACCTCAACAGTTTGGTCCCTTAGGAATTCACACACATTTGAACATTTGAAAGGGGTGGATGCTACATGTTGTACCTAATACTTTGCTAAGTGCAGACGGATGTTATCGTGGCGGAACGTTGACGTAAGTGAGATGTTCAAACGTGCGCCGATGTTCCTAAGTGGCCGGCCGAAGTGGCCGTGCGGTTAAAGGCGCTGCAGTCTGGAACCGCAAGACCGCTACGGTCGCAGGTTCGAATCCTGCCTCGGGCATGGATGTTTGTGATGTCCTTAGGTTGGTTAGGTTTAACTAGTTCTAAGTTCTAGGGGACTAATGATCTGAGCTGTTGAGTCCCATAGTGCTCAGAGCCATTTTTTTGTTCCTAAGTGGACAACGCAATGCGCCATCTAAACTACGTGTCGGTGTTACGGAGCGACAAGCTTTCTTGATTCGCCGTTTGAACTCATGATGGTTTGTGGGGCCTTCAGCTATATCAATGAAAAGAAGTCTGCTGGTGTTAAATCGGGCGACCGAGCGAACTGTTCCTGAGGACCAAGGTGATCGATCCAAACATCTTCCAGGCAATCAGTTGTTCACTGAAAATAATTATAACAGTCTAGATTGCAAAGCATATTTATTGAAAGGAGGCCGGTTTCGATCATCACATGATCATCTTCAGACCTACAGAGATATTGATGGATAATGACTGTGCAAGGAGCAAAAACCTTTGAAAGACTGCTTTGCAGGTACAGTGACGGGTGGCATATACAGGGTGGTCCATTGATAGTGACCGGGCCAAATATCTCACGAAATAAGCATCAAACGAAAAACACTGCAAAGAACGAAACTTATCTGGCTTGAAGGGGAAATCAGATGGCCCTATGGTTGGCCCGCTAGATGTCGCTGCCACAGATCAAACGGATATCAAATGATTTTTTTTTATTTTTTTTAAATAGGAACCCCCATTTTATATTACATATTCGTGTAGTACGTAAAGAAATATAAATGTTTCAGTTGGACCACTTTTTTTCTCTTTGTGATAGATGGCGCTGTAATAGTCACAAACGTATTAGTGCGTGGTATCACGTAACATTCCGCCTGTGCGGACGGTATTTGCTTCGTGATACATTACCCGTGTTAAAATGGACCGTTTACCAATTGCGGAAAAGGTCGATATGGTGTTGATGTATGGCTATCGTGATCAAAATGCTCAACGGGCGTGTGCTATGTATACTGCTCGGTATCTTGGATGACATCATCCAAATGTCCCGACCGTTGTCCGGATAGTTACGTTGTTTAAGGAAACAGGAAGTGTTCAGCCACATGTGAGACGTCAACGACGACCTGCAACAAATGATGATGCCCAAGTAGGTGTTATAGCTGCTTTCGCGGCTAATCCGCACTTCAGTAGCAGACAAATTGCACGAGAATCGGGAATCTCAAAGACGTCGGTGTTGTGAATGCTACATCAACTTCGACTGCACCCGTACCATATTTCCATGCATCAGGAATTGCAAAGCGACGACTTTGAACGTCGTGTACAGTTCTGCCACTGGGCACATGAGAAATTACGGGACTATGACAGATTTTTTGCACGCGTTCTATTCAGTGACGAAGCGTCATTCACCAACAGCGGTAACGTAAACTGGCATAATATGCACTATTGGGCAACGAAAAATTCACGATGGCTGCGACAGGTGGAAGAACAGCAACCTTGGCGGGTTAATGTATGGTGCGGCATTGTGAGAGGAAGGATAATTGGCCCCATTTTATCGATAGCAATCTAAATGGTGCAATGAATGCTGATTTCCTACATAAATTTCTACCGATGTTACTATAAGATGTTTAACTGCATGACAGAATGGCCATGTACTTCCAACGTGATGGAAGTCCGGCACATAGCTCGCGTGCGCTTCAAGCGGTATTGAATAGCATATTTCATGACTGGTGGATTGGTCGTCGAAGCACCATACCATGGGCCGCACGTTCACCGAATCTGACGTCCCAGGATTTCTTTCTGTGGGGAAAGTTGAAGGATATTTGCTATCGTGGTCCACTGACAACGCCTGACAACATGCGTCAGTGCATTGTCAAAGCATGTGCGAACATTACGGAACGCGAACTACTCGCTGTTGAGAGGAATGTCGTTACACGTATTGCCAAATGCATTGAGGTTAACGGACATCATTTTGAGCATTTAATGCATTAATGTGGTATTTACACGTAATCACGTTGTAACAGCATGCGTTCTCAGAAATGATAAGTTCAGAAAGGTACATGTATCACATTGGAACAACCGAAATAAATGTTCGAACGTACCTACGTTCTGTATTTTGACTGTTACCAACTGTTCGCCTAAAATTGTGAGTCATATGTTTCTGACTATTAGAGCTCCATCTATCACAAAGCGAAAAAATTGGTCCAACTAAAACATTCATATTTCTTTACGCACTACACGAATATGTAATAAAAATGGTGGTTCCTATTTTTTAAAAAACGCAGCTGATATCCGTTTGACTTACGACAGCGCCATCTAGCGGTCCAACCATAGCGCCATCTGGTTTCCCCCTTCAAGCTAGACAAGTTTCGTTGTACGTAGTTTTTTCGTTTGACGCTTATTTCGTGAGATATTTGGCCCTGTCACTATCAATGGACCACCCTGTATATGCCACCTGTCACTGTACCTGCAAAGCAGTGTGTACCGACGATTTCATGCACAAGGATTCCACCGTTTGACGATCGACAGGACGTACGCACTTACGAACTTCTGTTTCCCACTAAAGTATGTTATGACGGTTCACTGCGCCATAATTTGTGAACAAGGATTCAGTGGAGAGCATATTCAGGCGTTCAGAGTGAAACTGCGCGCTGCTCATTTACAGAAAGTAACTCTCAGATTGAAATCGTTCCCATACATCTCCTGTCTCATTGACAGGCCTTACAGGTGAAAACTGCATCCCTGTACTATACACCAAACAGATGTAAAGTTGATAACCAGTGACTGTACCAACGTCTCGTAAGCTGACACGAGGATCATCTTCTATTGCAGCTATAACAAACGCCTCCATCCCTTCACTTCTTGCTCGTCTTCGTCTATTGCTGCTGAGCCGTCTCAAACTGCTTCTTTTCCGAAGTCGTTGCTTACCACGCAAGAACGAATCTCACGGCATAAACACTCACATCGTGGCGGCATTCGCCGAACATCAGCAACATATCAACATACTCCTTGGATATGAATGCCATGTTTATTCGATGTCAGCATCCATAGTACTGTGAACCCCGTTTGTTTGTGTGGTCTGACCTGCCATGTATAAGGTCATGTAAGGCGACGGTCGGCTGTGTAACCGAAAACGACTTCTAACGGCGTTCCATCACTCCGGTGACGTTACATGCCGCTAGACGGTGCATTGCGTTATGCGTTCAGGAACATTGGCACAGTTTTTAACATCTCACTTGTTCAAAAATGTTCAAATGCGTCTGAGATCTTATGCGACTTAATTGCTAAGGTCATCAGTCCCTAAGCTTACACACTACTTAACCTAAATTATCCTAAGGACAAACACACACACCCATGCTCGAGGGAGGACTCGAAACTCCGCCGGGACCAGCCGCACAGTCCATGACTGCAGCGCCGCAGACCACTCGGCCAATCCCGCGCGGCTAACAGCTCACTTACATCAACATTCTGCCAACAGAACACCCATCTGCACATAGCCACGTGTTATGTAAAACATGTTGCATCCATCTCTAACTAAAGTAAACTAAACGTGACAGAAATGTGATTTAAACTGATTTGCACACAGCTGATACGAAGACATCGGCTACGTGACAGAAAAAAGTAATTGACTATTTAAAAATGGTATCTCGTTGCTGCAACAATCTGCAAATTAACTCAAAAAACTATTATATAAGAAACTATCAGCCTCGACTGCGGTAATGTAACCAACCTTTACCTAGGTTTCAGCCCAAGTATTAGATTATCACGATTGATGAATGGACTGCAATGTTGAAAGTACTCAATGAACTATCTTCATAACCCTGCAGAAAGCGTAACCTTTCGTTTGTGGACCTATTTCAATAAATATTCCTGTCGTAAGTTACAGAGGCATTTTATTTGAAATTTCCTGTGCACTAAACTTCATGAATACCGTAGCATGAGAACTAAGAACTACAGTTTCCAACAACATGTAGCTTGCTAGTTACTTACGTGAGCGCCTACGCATGTAATTGATGTTGCGGCCTGCCAGGTAATATTCCAGCCAGATAAGGAGGAACAATCAATGGCTAACCGTCTCTGCTGTCAACTACAAACATGGCACAGCTCGTGAGTTCATAACCAAAACCGGCAGACAACAGCCAATTAAGTAATGAGAGACAGAAAGGGAAAACCATACACTAACAAAAACAAAATACCAGAAAGAATGTTCGGAACGTATGTGGAAACGACTCCAAAAGAAAGCAGTCGCCTCATTTACATGTTCGAGTAGCACAGTCTGAGGACCTGTATTTACTACCGTTGTGCGTAATGGCTTAGTAAAAATGGGGAGTGCCCAAATCGAAATTTAATCGTGAGTATCACGTTTTTATTGCTGTCGAATTCGTCTTCGTTCCGAAAGCCGGTATGATTCATCTCTCCACTCTAGTATATCCCATGCAACCATTACCCTCTCTGCGTAACTACAGCAGCCATCATCCATTTCAAACCCGCTTACTATATTCGAGCCTAACACCCTCTATAAATCACGCCACTGCCCACACAAACACTTCTTTTCAGTACCAAATTAACGAATGCATGATGCCTCAGGCTGTGACCCGTCAGTCGATCGCTTCTTTTAGCTAGGTTCTGCCAAAAAATTATGTTCTACTCATTTACTAACGCTTAAATTTACGTTCAATGTTAACATCTCTCTCTTCCGCAGAATTACTTACTGTTTCCGATCTTTATTTTGTATCCTATCTATTTCGGCTATCATCTGTTACTTTACTGCTCAAACAGATAAACACATTTATAAGGGGCAGTCAGATGACTATTAGATAGTTGAAGGAATGTAATTAAATTGTTTATTATTTCAAACGTAATCGCCATAATTGTTGATACATTTATCCTATTATAAGACAAGACATGCCCTCATAGAAAATGTTTACGGTTGTGTAAGGAAACTAAGATGGAATACAGGTGTGCAGCTCTTCGTCCGAGGCAAATCGACGGCATATGTCTTTCTTCAGGACTCAAAAAATATGGAAATCGCATGGGGAGAGATCGGACTGTGTGGAGGATGTGTAAAAGGATCCAAGCAAAACGTGTGCAGCGTTCTCGAAACAACCTTGGTAACAAATAAGCCAGCGTACAACCACGGCTCGTAGGCAAATTTTATTCCATGCATAAACAGTTATGGTGATTACATCTAAAATAATAAAA
This sequence comes from Schistocerca piceifrons, assembly GCF_021461385.2. Taxonomy (NCBI): domain Eukaryota; kingdom Metazoa; phylum Arthropoda; class Insecta; order Orthoptera; family Acrididae; genus Schistocerca; species Schistocerca piceifrons. Next base: position 610,274,826 of record NC_060142.1, on the reverse strand, counting down.
AGCTTACTTTCTTTCTTCTATCCGTCTCGTTTTCATTTGCCTGTCCCTCATACTACTTTTATTTCTGAGAGCCTAATGTAATTCCCTCAGTATCACTTGATCTGATTCGTCTACTTTCCATTAGCCTAGGTTTCACATTTATTGATGTTCATCATGTGACCTATTTTCAAAACGCTGTCCGCTCAGTTGAGCTGTTCTACCAAGTCCTTTGCGGTCTCTGACAGAATTACAATGCCACCGTCAAAACACAAAGTATTTTTTTCCTCGCCCTGAACTTCAATATCTCTTTATAATTTCTCCCTGGTTTCTTTTACTGCTTCCTCACTGATGACGTTGACCACATTGTGAGAATTCGTTGTTATTATAGATCGTAATTTACTTGCATTTCTCAAATATTCTAACAAGTGCAGGAACTGTAGTTCTCTGAATTGGAACTTGCTGGGCGTTAACTAAAAGTGATTTACCACGTGCTAACGTAAACAAGTTGTTGTGTTGTGGTCTTCAGACCGAAGACTGTAAATCTCCATGCTACTCTACCCTGTACAAGGCTCTTCATCTCTGAATAACTACTGCAACATATATCCCTCTGAATTTGCTTACTATGTTCATCACTTGGTCGCCTTCTGAGATTTTTACAACCCACGCTTGGTCGCCTTCTGCGAGTTTTACACCCCACGCATCCCTCCAATACTTAACCTATGATCCTCTAATGTCTCAGAACGTGTCCTATCAACGGATCCCTTCTTTCAGTGCCAAAGACTTCTGTTCTCCCCAGCTCTATTCAGTACTTGCTTTATTACTTTCGCGACATACCCATCTAATTTTGTTCCATACGTGAATACGCGTCATAGAAATACCTTCAGAAAAGACTTCCTAACACTTAAATGTATTTTACATGTTAACAAATTTCTCTTCTTCGGATACGCTTTTACTGACATTGCCAGGCTACATTTTATATCCTCTCCTCTATGGCCATCATCAGTTACTTTGCTGCTCAAATAGCAAAACTCATTTACTACTTTAAGTGTCTCGTTGCGTAATCTAATTTCCTTAGCTCACCTGATAATTAGACTCCATTCCATTATTATTGTTTTGCTTTTGTTGATATTTATCTTATATCCTCCTTTCAAGACACTGTCCGTTCTTTCAACTGCTCTCCTAAGTCCTTTTCTGTCTCTGACAGAATTACAAAGTCGTACGCAAACATCGACTTTTTATTTCTTCTCCCTGAAGTTTAAATCTTACTCCAGATCATTATTTGGTTTCCTTTACTACTTGCTCAGTGTTCAGAGTGAATAACATCAGGGATCGGCAACAACCACAGCTTCCCTCTCATGCCCTTAGGCTCATGTAATTGCCTTCCGGTTTCTCTACAAGTTGCAAATACACTTTCACTTCCTGCTACCATTAGAATTTCAGCCGGCCGGGTTGGCCGAGCGGTTCTAGGCGCTACAGTCTACAAATGCTATAAACTTAGGATCGCCTTTATTTAACCTATCTTATAACGTAGGTTCAGTATTGCCTCGCGTGTTCCTACGTTTCTCCAGAATCCAAACTCATCTTTCCGGAAGTCGACTTGTCACAGGCTTTCCAGTCTTCCGTTAAAATTTCGTGTTAGTGTTTTGCAACCACAACTTATTAAAGTGATGGTTCGCTGATACACCTCACAAGACCTGCTTTCTTTGAAATTGGAGTTATTGAATTCTTCCTGAAGGCTGTCTCAAAGATTTTGTACACCAGATGGCATAGTTTCGCCATGGCTGGCTCTCCTAAAGCAATAGATTGTTTTGGCAGAATGTCGTCTACGTCAGGGGCCTTGTTTCGACTTATGTCTTTCAGTACTCTATGAAATTTTTATCGCAGTATCGTATCTTCCATCTCATCTTCATCTATGTCCTATTCCTCTTCTACAGTATTGCATTCATCTCCTTTGTATGGACACTCTGCATACTCCTTCCACTTTTCAAATTTCACCTCCTTACTTAGTTGATATTCATACAGCTACTTCTCTTTTCGCGGTGTCTATATTTTCCTTAATGATATCTGCACCCAAATCCTTACACTTGCCCCCTAACCATTCCAGCGTAGCCATTTTGCGTTTGATGTCATTTTTAGACGTGTGTATTTCCCCTCACCTGCTTCATTTGGTGTATTTTCTCCTTTCATTGATTAAATTCAATATCTCCTGTAATTATCATCTGCTGTCTTGACTGTTTAATCTCTCAAAGCTACCTATTCGTCTTCACCTGTCTTCCTTCTCCGTTTCATTCAACCGTTCCCCCTCTGAAACTTTCGACAATGTGTGGTTCATTCAACTTATCAAGGTCTCATCTCTTTAATTTCTTACCATTCTGCAATTTCTTCATTTTTAATCTACATTTCATTACGTGTAAATTGTGGTCAGAGTCCACATCTACCCCTGAAAACGTCTTACAATTTAAATTTTAGTTCCAAAATCTCTGGCTTAGCAGTACGTAATCAGTCTGAAACCTCCCGGTGTCTCCAGGTCTCCTCCACGTAGACAACATTCTTTACGATTTTTAAAATAAGTGTTAACGACGATTAAATTAAGTTCTGTGCAAAATTCTAACAGTAGGCGTGCTGTTTCACTCCTTCCCCCAGTCCATCTTCACCTACTGTTTTTGTTTCCGTTCATTTTCCTACCCTACAATTCCCGTCCGCTTCACAATTAAATTTTCGTCTCCCTTAACAGTCTCAATAATGTATTGCACCATACAAGTCTCCAGCTTCTTCTTCATCTGCGGAGCTAGTTGGAATATAAACTGTGATGGGTGTGGGATTCGTGTCTACCTTGATTACGATAACGTGTTCACTTTGCTGATCGTGGTAGATTATAACTTATGTTAAAATACTTTAAATATTTTATTTAATCAAGCAATTTCTTGTTATTTACTGTTATTCAAGCTGTAAGCGTAAACGGCAAATTAAAAATGTGGGTGACGGTAAGTTATGTACTGTATGTGTGTGTAGGGGATGGGGTGAAAGCCAGAGAGATAGCAACATACTGTGAGACCATATTCTCCCCACACCACCAGAATCAAATCGTGATCCTCGCGTGGCTTATAGTGATTTATATAAGCAATGGTGTCTACGACGTGAGCGAGGTGGCACGGTTCTCAGAAAGTGTACCCATATTCTCACCCTGTCCAGCCATCCGGATATAAGTTTCCTGTTATTTCCCTGTAGTGCGTAAGGTGTATTCCAGGACTGATGCTTTCAAACGATCTCCCTCCTCATCTTTCCCGAACCCGACATAAAGCTCTCTATTTAATGACTTTAGCATAGAGGGGACGTTAAACCCCAATACTCATTCCTTCCTCCCTTGATGTGGTTTCACCATTGGCAATGTTGATGAATATGTTACAGATTTTTTGCCAGTTGTATCCAGCACCATTATAGAAGAAATAATGAATTTAATTAAGAAAGTAGATGAAGTAATAATACAAGTGTAGAGAAGCTGTCCTCGACACGAACCTGTTTTGAAAGCAGTGGCACTTCACTAGCCTTACTCCTGCAGGAGGTGGAGTGCCCTTGTCTTTCTTCGATCTTCGAAATGTTTTGCCGAGCGACTACCTATAGTTGAGAGTTACGAACCGTGGTGAAATTTAACATTCATTATTGTAACAACAGGAGAAGGAACGACAAATGACGGGAAAAGCCTTAAGACCCACAATGGCTGTGTCTTTAGGTAAGAGGCTTGCCGCTTACTCACTTTGCTTCTGACCAACACAATACTGTAATACGGAACGATAATGAAACTTGGCTTCTGACCAACACAATGATGTAATACGGGACGATAATGAAACTGAAGTACGATAGGAACTGAAAGAGTGGTTTGCTGTATTCGATTAATTTTCTCTGAAACAGGGAGTTCCAAAACTGGAGTTTTATATAGCAGATGGTGGAGGTTCTACAGTGTGCCCCGGGAGAAATGGTCAATTTTAAGGTATATAGAAGCCACCGCTTTCATTCTAAGGAAAAAAAGTCCAGTAAACATCTGCCTAAAATGCATACCTTAAGAAATATAAGCACGATTCTGAAGAAAAAATAAGTTTCACAGGATCGGAGATGTACAATTGCACATACACTACTGGCCAATAAAATTGCTACACTAAGAAGAAATGCATATGATAAACGGGTATTCATTGGACAAATATATTATACTAGCACTGACATGTGATTACATTTTCACGCAATTTGTGTGCATAGATCCTGAGAAATTAGTACCCAGAACAACCACCTCTGGCCGTAATAACGGCCTTGATACGCCTGAGCATTGAGTCAGAGCTTTGATGGCGTGTACAGGTACAGCTGCCCATGCAGCTTCAACAGTTCATCAAGAGTAGTGACTGGCGTATTGTGACGAACCAGTTGCTCGGCCACCATTGACCATACGTTTTAAATTGGTGAGAGATCTGGAGAATGTGCTGGCCAGGGCAGCAGTCGAACATTTTCTGTATCCAGAAAGGCCCGTACTGGACCTGCAACATGCGGTCGTGCATTATCCCGCTGAAAATTAGGGTTTCGCAGGGATCGAATGAAGGGTAGAGACACGGGTCGTAACACATCTGAAACGTAACGTCCACTGTTGAAAGTGCCGTTATGCGAACAAGAGGTGACCGAGACGTGTAACCAATGGCGTGCCCATACCATTACGCCGACTGATACGCCAGTATGGCGATGACGAATACACGCTTCCAGTGAGCGTTCATCGCGATGTCGCCAAACACGGATGCGACCATCATGATGCTGTAAACAGAACCTGGATTCATCCGAAAAAATTAAGTTTTGCCATTCGTGCACCCAGGTTCGTCGTTGAGTGCACCATCGCAGGCGCTCCTCTCTGTGATGCAGCGTCAAGGCTAACTGCAGCCATGGTCTCCGAGCTGATAGTCCATGCTGCTGCAAACGTCATCGAACTGTTGTTTTGCAAACGTCCCCATCTGTCAACTCAGGGATCGAGACGTGGCGGCACGATCCGTTACAGCCATGCGGATAAGGTGCCTGTCATCTCGACTGCCTGTGATACGAGGCCGTTGGGATCCAGCTCTGCGTTCCGTATTACCCTCCTGAACCTACCGATTCCTTATTCTGCAAACAGTCATTGGATCTCGACCAATGCGAGCAGCAATGTCACGATACGATAAACCGCAATCGCAATAGGCTACAATCCGACCTATATCAAAGTCGGAAACGTGATGGTACGCATTTCTTCTCCTTGCACGTGGCATCACAACAACGTTTCACCAGGCAACGCCGGTAAACTGCTGTTTGTGTATGAGAAATCGGTTGGAAACTTTCCTCATGTCAGCACGTTGTAGGTGTCGCTACTGGCGCCAACCTTGTGTGAATACTCTGAAAAGCTAATCATTTGCATGTCACTGCATCTTCTTCCTGTCTGTTAAATTTCGCGTCTGTAGCACGTCGTCTTCGTGGTGTAGCAATTTTAATGGCCAGTAGTGTAATTCTTAACGTACGTATTTTAGAGCCCATGTATATGGACTCTTTCCCTTCGAATGATTGTTCCTGCTATATACTAAGTACGTGGATATTAAGCGTTTCTACTGTAGCAGCCTGTACACCAACATCACACTTGGCAAAAAAATATTAGATAGGCACATAAATTTCGTTGTCCTGACAGCATAGTAACAACCGATAATCAATCATTTGCAGCAATCGCTAGAAGAGTACACAGTGAACCATAATTTTTTCAGCTAATGAGGCAGCTTTATGGTTACGGTAGGTCACTTCAGATCAATATTAAAGCTCTACGGGACGTTTTTTGTTCACAGTCGTGAAACCTTCCCCCAAAAAAACAAAAATGTGAGCGAGCTATAAGCAGTAAAGACGTTCAGAAGATATGGTGGAAGGATGTAACTACGAGATATCTCATATTTACCGTGAACCGAATTCCTATAGATTTTCAGTTACTGTATGTGTAGCGTTTGATTAATGAATATAAAAAGATTTGGTCATCTCAAAATAATGATTCCACAGGTAATGTTCGTGTAACAAATGGCCCCAAATCAAAAAACAAAGAGGACGGGCAAAGACGACGCAAAATTAAAATTAGCATCGATCTAGTAGGTTGAATACCGCAGTTGTGGCAAATTAATAACTAATACATCTACTCGGGTTAAAGTGAGTGGAGAGGGCTCATGCACCTTAACGGAGAACCAGGAGTCGGTCCAATAAGAAGAGAGAAATTCTGAAAATATAACTTTGTTTTCCCTTTGCTAGAGGCCTGTCAATTTATTACCGGAATTTCATATTAATTTTATAACAATACTTAACGCTACAACCAGAAGTATTTTGCGTTACTTTTACTTTATTTGCGTACTGAGTGACAGAACATCAGTTCATTCTGTTACTTTGTCGTCCCCAGTATATTTTCATCATCTCCTATATTTTCATCATCTCCCCATATTTTTGTAATTTTTTCGTACTGTACTGATGCAGATTATTTTCTGCAGCGTGTGTAAGTTATCGTCGTACACTGGTAAATCGGTCCAGAGAACATCAACCATAGCTTATACATACCTAACTGTATTGCCTGTATACATCGAAAGATCTCCTATTTCCTTTTTATTTTCCTACCACCTTTTGCTTCTCTGTGTCCCAAGGCTTTTTTACAGTTCTTCTTTTGAAGGTTAATGCTACTTTTGTCTAACAGTTTCTAATTATTCCTGCAAATTCAAGATGCCCGTTTGTTAATTATTGCTGGTCATTCCATGGAATAGTGAGTGAATATGACAGGAATATTTGTGTCCTCCTTAGTTATATAGTTTTATATCCTGTCTTCAAGTTACGGACGATCTACATTTCACTTTACTTAAAACTTAAACCTCTCAGTGAAAGAAAACTACGTATATTCGAATGTTTTATAGTTTTTGTTATTATATTTGTGCTTTCTATTAATATGATGCTACCTTTCAGTTCTTGAAATCAGACCACGCTTGCTACATTCAGCGTATTAGATTTTGTATACTGCGCATACAATTATTCAGTCTTTTAATAACCATGGTCTTGGAAAAAGTTCTGCGTGCCTTAGGATAACCCTACCACCCTTGGACCAGTTCGTAATATATCCTCATCTCTCGCACTCATTTCTATTAGACCATTAGTGGTTCAGTACCCGTCTATGGCTACACACGTCGGGCCTGTTCACGACCTTTTACACTGCATATCTTTCAGTTTCATACATTACCATTGTAGTAACGTGCAATGAGACATATGATTTTAGACGCTTCTTGTGGTGTCAACGCCAGACACCACACTTGCTAGGTGGTAGCCTTTAAATCGGCCGCGGTCCGTTAGTATACGTCGGACCCGCGTGTCGCCACTATCAGTGATTGCAGACCGAGCGCCGCCACACGGCAGGTCTAGTCTAGAGAGACTCCCTAGCACTCGCCTCAGCTACGTCATTTGCTACGACCTAGCAAGGCGCCATATTCACTTACTGCAACTAATTACTTCAAGAATGTATTCTGAACAAATAATATTGCGAATCATGTACCGTCAATAACAACGTTCATCATTAATGGATTAAAATTAAGTATGAAACTAATTAGTCCGCTTTCTGAATTCTGATTCTTTGTCATGTTCAAGACCTCACGTCAGTAAGCTAAAACGCGTCCATTTCGGCCTCGATTCGTAACACTGTGTTGGCGCTTCTGCCAACACAACACTTCTTGCACATTTCCAATATCTGATCAGCATTCTTTGACTGTACCCATTTCTCACCCTTCATAAAGGTACAGCTGAGCTGCTATTTTTGATACTTCCAATTCTCTGATCAGGAGAGCATCCTCAACCAAAGAGTACTTTTATGAAATGAACATCCACTTAGTGGTAGGCAATTTGTCTCTTTTATTGCACGGTATCTACCGAATGCTTAAAGCACAATAACCAGGTGCCAATGACGAATGTGTGGCGCAATGTCATCAATATGTTGGAGGTGTCAGGCATTGTCAGGACTGTATTCTGTGTAGTTGTGAGTGCATAATATCGGGACTAAGTTAGTTCGAACGCGTGAAAATACTGCTGGTGCTCGTTTGATGGGTGCTTCAGCGTTTGGTGTTTCACGAGGGAACGCATCGAAGATTTGTACTACATACAGGAAATCGGAAAAAAACATCGTCCTCTAAGCCATAAAGCGGTCGAAAGTGTTTGTTGAGTTATCGTGATGGACGGTCATTCAAGAGTATTGTGGCGAAAAATAAGAAGCCGACAGCTCCAAAAGTCACTGCAGAACTAAATGCCGCACTTGCGAACCCTGTCATCACCAAATTAACATAAAGAGAGCACCCAAATAGGCAATGGCAGGGCGAGTGGAATTCCAAAGCCAGTCAACTGTGATGCAAATGCTCGTATTGGGAAAATGTTGTCCCGAGGCCATAATACATGCACTATGGAGCAATGAAACAAAGTAATTTGTTTGAACAAATCTTTTTTCACACTGTTTCCAACATCTGGCCGAGTTCACTTCCCGGGGTTGCGGCTATGATCTGGACGACAGTGTCGTGGCATTTCATGAACCGAATCGTTACTCTTGAAAGGTCACAATACTGCCAAGGATTCTGTGACCGTTTTGGCTGATCAGGTCTATCCTGCAGTGCAGTGTTCCTTTCCCAGAGCTGATACTGTTTTCCAAGACGACAAAGTCCAATTCAGACAGCTCGCATTGTCGAGGACTGGTAGTCTGAGGACGGGGATGAATTGTCGCATCTACCCTGGCCACCAGAGTCATCAGATGATAATATTATCTAGGTTTTATGGTATACTTTGACGAGAAGAGTACTTGATCGTTATCCACCATCATCATGTCCGGAACGTGCCACTATTTTGCATGAAGAATTGTACAAGATTCCCGTGAAAACCAAACAGGACATCTATATCTATTCATTCCGGAGCGACAGGAAGCTGTTTTGAATGTCAGCTGTTCTCTTATAGCGTATTAGGCATGGTGTTGTGTTGTGCTTCCGTAAGTCCACGTCCTGGATATATGTTTCTTCACCGTTTAATGAGCGCATCATGGAGTTTGTTTCGCGTCCAATACAGCTGCAGTTTTTAGTACAGAATTATTCAGGAATACCACATTTTGTGCTCATATTTGTAATAAAAATATGACAGCTAACAAGAACAGGTATAAGCACTTTCGTTCTAATTGCCAGACTATCTGCGAACAGACTCCTTTTTCTCTATTTCAACGTTCTTTTGTTGAATTACTTATGCGCTAATAATTTCAGTTATTTACTTCTCAGACAGTGCGTATAATGTTGTTAGGCTGCAGCAGTGATTGTAGGTTGCATTCTCTAATTTTTTCTCTTTATCTTCGTGTTGTTCTGTACTGCATTTTCTTGGCATGCGATACGCTTCTCCGTCATAGTGGAACATTATTATCGTAGCGCCATAACCAAAGGTTACAGAATGCGACTGCAGTTATAGCAGACAGCCTGTACATGAATACAGTTTTTTTTTTAACCCAACACCAAAACGCTTTTTTCACGATAGTAATGCAAAAAGTGCATCTAACATTCTGTAGCACGTGTTCTTACAGTTTCGTGATCAGAATTTATGTAAGCTCTAATTTCGTTTCTGAGGTGCTGTTTGAGCGATCGCTATCACGAGGACCTTTCTGCAGCTTTCTCTCGAGTAATCTGGCCGGTAATTTTAGATGTAAGGGTGAAAAAAGAGAAAATGTGCATGTTCGATAAAAGCAACATGCGGGGGCCCTTCCTCGTTCTCTCCTAGAATCACGCACTGCAAAACTGAAGGAATTGCGAAATGTGTGATATCGATTACGATCTGTTTCAAATGGTTCAAATGGCTCTGAGCGCTATGCGACTTAACTTCTGAGGTCATCAGTCGCCTAGAACTTAGAACTAATTAAACCTAACTAACCTAAGGACATCACACACATCCATGCCCGAGGCAGGATTCGAACCTGCGACTGTAGCGGACGCTCGGCTCCAGACTGTAGCTTCTAGAACCGAACGGCCACTCCGGCCTCTGTTTCCATTTAGATGATGTGGATGAATCTCTTTACGATGTGATGTCTACAGAGTTACATGCACCATATGTTCTGCGCCAGTATTATTCGTCATCCATTACAAATCTATGTGCAAAGTTTATTTGTTCTCTTCATGAGACCATAGTGTCGGCAGACACCTGTGTACCAAACCACAGCAGTTAGCCTAAAAGCGCTGTTCTCGGATAGGAGTGCCCAAATGCCGTGGTATTTCGCCTGAGAAACTTCCCGCTGTCTTAACTGGCCCCTCGATGAAGCGACAGAGTTCGTCTCTGAAATATCGCGACATTTCGAGACAAGGGTTCAGGGACACCCGCTTTCTCCCCTGACGCTTGGGAGGGATATCTTGGCTAATTGTGATCGTGAGTAAATAGTTGAAGCTACAACTTCAAAGATAAATTAAACTATTCGAGAAGTAATTCTTAAGATACCACAAATATCATCAGCGGAATCATTCATTTCACTCTCCGCATTTTATTATAACATTGGTTACATGAACAAGCTGATAAAGATGAATTTTAGGTGGCAAGTGAATGTTCAGAAATATTGTTACTTTACTGGAGCAGAAAAAAATCCAAAATTAAACGATTAAATGAGACATGTAGACGTAGCGTTATAAGCTACGGTACGTATCATGTGCCTCAGGCTATACACATAACAAGATAAAACCTGTTTGCCAGACGGAGAGTCAACCCCAGGTTGCCGACGATCTTACCCATTGAGCTGTCTGAGATCTGATAAGTCGTACTTCTTCCTAAGGTTGACCGCCGACACTTTAAAATTTAGAGGAGTGGGAAACTGACCCTGAAAGGGTAAAGAATCACTATTAACCAAAGGCGTGAGGGTGCAGAAGGCCTTGAAAACCATTGAATTAATGACATGTGTATGAACAAGACATGTGCTTATACTTGGAAACGTATCAATCTGATCTTTCTGATTCTCCAATTGACAAAAGATTCCGTATTACTCCCCCATTCGTATCTACGGGAGTGACTGCCGGGTGTGTGTGTGTGTGTGTGGAGGGGGGGGGGGGAGACCATGAGAAGAAGATTTAAGGCCCCAAAAACATGTAACATCCTACGAGATCGAGCGTGTAATTTCAGAACACTGAATGTGGGAAGTTAGAAAAGGAAAATGCAAACACGCTAATCGGGATATCGTCGGAGTCACTGAAGAAAATCGAAGTATTTTAGGATGTCAGATGAATATCAACTGCACCAGGAAATAGTAGAATGGAAGTGAGAGTCGTGATATGAATATGCAAACCACTAAGAATTGCTCCATAAAGATCGTGACGACAAAGACTATATTAATTACAGAGTGCTCAGAGACATTTATGCAGTCATCTTCCTCCGGTCCATACGTCAATCGAACGGGGAAGACCCCCAATAACTGGTACGGTGGGACGTACATTCTGCCATGCACTTCACAGTGATTTGCGGGGTATAGGTCTAGGTGAGAGACGTAGATGAATATGATGGTAGGTCAGAGAGTGAGTTGCTGTGAACACTTCCTGACAGGGTTACTATCATGAAAATCTACACAAAACCAACGGAACCAAGAATACAGGTATTTCACTTATAACGGGTCGGAAAAGTAGAAATGGCCAGGAGAACAGAGTTCCTGGATATAAAGAAACACAGCAAAGAAAATATAGTACTAATATGACTATAGCAGAAGCTGAAAGTGAGCACTATTCATCTGCTGGCACTTTTAGGCCCTGGTTACCAAGTTTCCGAGGGGGGAAGCCGCGAGGTTTGGGCGCTTTGTCACGGTTCGCGCGACTCCCCCCGTCGGAGGTTCAAGTCTTCCCGTGGTCAGGGGTGCGTGTGTTGTTCTCAGCGTAAGTTATATTAAGCTAGATTAAGTAGTGTGTAAGCTTAGGGACCAATAACCTCAGAAATTTGGTGCCATAAGAACCTACCCCAAATTTTCAAATTTCACCGAGTTTTTTGAAGGCGGGTCGAAGCTGTACTGTTGTAATTGCTCACCCGAGTTGTTCTACTGAAGCTCTTGAAGACTATGACGGTTGTTGAGATACACCTTAATCTTGAGAGCTCGCAACACAAAGTAAACTCACAGTGACAGATTAGGTAACCGGGTTGACAAGCTGGGCCGCGACCAGACTGCAGGTCCAGGTGGAGTATCTTGCGACAGGCCTCGGGTTGATATGGTAGCACTTGAAACACATCCTAGTGAACTGCGGCCACATCTTTTGGTGTGCGGGCACATTTAGGAATATTTTTCGAGTCGCTCAAAACAGATTCTGTCTGACACCATTTTTGACTAAGCATTGCACGGCAGTCTTTGCTGACACTTTTACACCATTAAGTTTCTCAGCAAACAACTGACTTTGTTATAACGCAACTTTCCACAGTGAACATCCGCTGCTCTACTGTATGTACCATCGTCCCTTTGCACTGCTCCACTCACACTGACACAGCCCGCACTACGCTATGAAAAGAGCGTGAGTCACGTTGCGGACGTACGTGTGGTGTGCGCGTCACGGATTCACGTCCAGGCGTATCCACTCTTCCGGGCCACTTTTATTTGCCACGCTATGTACGTACCGAAGTCACAGGGAGAAGCTACGAGGTAGAGAAAGGAGATGAAGAAGCTGAACGGGCAATTCAGTATGTAAAGACGGATGATAATTCAATAATCCCTCTTTTTTTATTCATCATTCTTCTAACTGACGTTGCCCGCCAGGAATTCCTCTCCTGTGGCCAACCTCCTCATCTCAGAGTAGCACTTGCAACCTACGTCCTGAATTATTTTCTGGATGTATTCCATTCTTTGTCTTCTCTACAGTTTCTGCCCTCTACAGCTAGTACCAATAACCCTAAGGGATCGAACGTGGAAGTAGGGGGTAGAATAGGTAAAAAGCTACGGTAGAATATGGGGTTGGTAGCAGGAATGAGAGAGGAGACAATTTAATTAAGTTCTACTATAAATTTCAGCTAGTTACAGGATATACACTGTTCAAAATTCGCGAGGAGCGGAAGTATATTTCGGAAAGGCCTGATGACATGCGATGACTCCAACTGTTATACATCAAAGACAGACCAGATTCAGAAATCATACCCAGGAGCAGCTATAGACTCAGATCACAATTTGGTAATGATGGAATGTAGACTGAACTTTAAGAGAATCATCTACAAGAATGAATGTGGAAAGATGTGGGCCTCTGAAGTATTGAGGAACAATAAGGTGTGTTGAAATTCCCAAAGGTTGCAGAGACTGCGGCGGGGGATACCACAACACGGAGTTCAGCCGATGAGCGATGAACATCTGTAAAACGGGCAGTTTTTGTAGTTTGGCAGACAAACATAGGTAAAAGGAAAGTAACAACGAAGAAACCTTGTGTAACAGATGAAATACTACAAAAGACATACAAAAGAAGGAAGTACCAAAGTATTCAGGGAAAGACAAGAATACAGCAACAGAAGTCACTTAGGTATGAAGTAAATAGAATCTGCAGTGAATTTAACGCAAAATGGTCGCAGAAAGTGTATGGACATCGAAAAAAAATGTTCGTCCAAAATCAACTTTATTGAAATTAGAAGCGGGAGCGTAAGCATTAAGAGTATAGTTGGAGTTACACTTGCTAGATGCAGAGGAGAGGACGCCTGGGTTGGAAGAGTACATTGAAAGCGTCTGAAAAGGTGGACTTGTGTGATGAATTGTTAGAAGAAGTTATGAGAGTCAACACGGATAACATTGGGGATCCATTATTAGAGTCTAAAAGTACTCTCGGTGGCTTGCAGTTAAATAATGTAACATTCCTTCGGAATTTATGAAATCGTCGAAGGAAGTCGCAAACGAACGACTAATAAAGTAGATCTGTAGAATCTATGAGACTGGAGACAAATCAAACAAACTTTCCGAAAAATATCATGTAAACAATTCCGAAGACGGTTGTCGCAAAGTTAGCTTAACAGGTTATGTATCCACGCTCCTGACAAGAATAACATACAGAACAAGGGGGCAAAGAGGCTGAGGATCTGTTAGATGGAAGTCAGTTTGGCTTTCGGAAAGATGAAGGCTACAGTGATGCTGTTTTGACGTTGCGATTCGTAGTAAACGGTATTTGTAAAAATTATGAACTCTATCTATTAAAATCACTCGAACAACAAATTATTTTAATTTAAATTAAAAGGAAGGTCAGCATTGGCCATAATATTGATGTTTTATTGATAGCAGAATCGATTTTCGATCACATAGTGATCATCTTCAGTGCTGTGGTGTACAAATTAAACTCTGACACTGGTATCAAATTATCAATAACCAAAACTGAGAAGCGATCACAATCTTCTAATTTAAAACTTGGAGATTAAGCCTCTCTCATCTAATGGGAGAGTGCTTTCTGTTCTTAGCCAGAGAGTAGATGTGTTCATAGGAGATGTACTTTATGATGTTGTTGTTGTAGTCTTCAGTCCTGAGACTGGTTTGATGCAGCTCTCCATGCTATTCTATCCTGCGCAAGCTTCTTCATCTCCCAGTACCTACTACAACCTACATCCTTCTGAATCTGCTTAGTGTATTCATTTCTTGGTCTTCCCCTACGATTTGTACCCTCCACGCTGCCCTCCAATACTAAATTGGTGATCCCTTGATGCCTCAGAACATGTCCTACCAACCGATCCCTTCTCCTGGTCAAGTTGTGCCACAAACTCCTCTTCTCCCCAATCCCATTTGGTACCTCCTCATTAGTTATGTGATCTACCCATCTAATCTTCAGCATTCTTCTGTAGCACCACATTTCGAAAGCTTCTATTCTCTTCTTGTCCAAACTATTTACCGTCTATGTTTCACTTCCATACATGGCTACACTCCATACAAATATTTTCAGAAATGACTTCCTGACACTTAAATGTATACTCGATGTTAACAAATTTCTCTTCTTCAGAAACGCTTTCCTTGCCATTGCCAGTCTACATTTTATATCCTCTCTACTTCGACCATCATCAGTTATTTTGCTCCCCAAATAGCGAAACTCCTTTACTACTTTAAGTGTCTCATTTCCTAATCTAATATCCTCAACATCACCCGACTTAATTCGACTACATTCCATTATCCTCGTTTTGCCTTTGTTGATGTTCATCTTATATCCTCCCTTCAAGACACCATCCATTCCGTTCAACTGCTCTTCCAAGTCCTTTGCTGTCTCTGACAGAATTACAATGTCATCGGCGAACCTCAAAGTTTTTATTTCTTCTCCATGGATTTTAATACCTACTCCGAATTTTTCTTTTGTTTCCTTTATTGCTTGCTCAATATACTGATTGAATAACATCGGGGAGAGGCTACAACCCTGTCTTACTCCCTTCCCAACCACTGCTTCCCTTTCATCTCCCTCGACTCTTATAACTGCCATCTGGTTTCTGTACAAATTGTAAATAGCCTTTCGCTCCCTGTATTTTACCCCTGCCACCTTTAGAATTTGAAAGAGAGTATTCCAGTCAACATTGTCAAAAGGTTTCTCTAAGTCTACAAATGCTAGAAACGTAGGTTTGCCTTTCCTTAATCTTTCTTCTAAGATAAGTCGTAAGGTCAGTATTGCCTCACGTGTTCCAGTATTTCTACGGAATCCAAACTGATCTTCCCCGAGGTCGGCTTCTACTAGTTTTTCCATTCGTCTGTAAAGAATTCGTGTTAGTATTTTGCAGCTGTGGCTTATTAAACTGATTTTTCGGTAATTCTCACACCTGTCAACACCTGCTTTCTTTGGGATTGGAATTATTTTATTCTTCTTGAAGTCTGAGGGTATTTCGCCTGTTTCATACATCTTGCTCACCAGATGGTAGACTTTTGTCACGACTGGCTCTCCCAAGGCCGTCAGTAGTTCCAATGGAATGTTGTCTACTCCGGGGACCTTGTTTCGACTCAGGTCTTTCAGTGCTCTGTCAAACTCTTCACGCAGTATCGTATCTCCCATTTCATCTTTATCTACATCCTCTTCCATTTCCATAATATTGTCCTCAAGTACATCGCCCTTGTATAGACCCTCTATATACTCCTTCCACCTTTCAGCTTTCCCTTCTTTGCTTAGAACTGGGTTTCCATCAGAGCTCTTGATGTTCATACAAGTGGTTCTCTTATCTCCAAAGGTCTCTTTTATTTTCCTGTAGGCAGTATCTATCTTACCCCTAGTGAGATAAGCCTCTACATCCTTACATTTGTCCTCTAGCCATCCCTGCTTAGCCATTTTGCACTTCCTGTCGATCTCATTTTTGAGCCGTTTGTATTCCTTTTTGCCTGCTTCATTTACTGCATTTTTATATTTTCTCCTTTCATCAATTGAATTCAATATTTCTTCTGTTACCCAAGGATTTCTACTAGCCCTTGTCTTTTTACCTACTTGATCCTCATCTGCCTTCACTACTTCATCCCTCAAAGCTACCTATTCTTCTTCTTCTGTATTTCTTTCCCCCATTCCTGTCAATTGTTCCCTTATGCTCTCCCTGAAACTCTGTACAACCTCTGGTTCTTTCAGTTTATCCAGGTCCCATCTCCTTAAATTCCCACCTTTTTGCAGTTTCTTCAGTTTTAATCTACAGGTCATAACCAATAGATTTTGGTCAGAGTCCGCATCTGCCCCTGGAAATGTCTTACAATTTAAAACCTGGTTCCTAAATCTCTGTCTTACCATTATATAATCTATCTGATACCTTTTAGTATCTCCAGGGTTCTTCCATGTATACAACCTTCTATCATGATTCTTAAACCAAGTGTTAACTATGATTAAGTTGTGCTCTGTGCAAAATTCTACCAGGCGGCTTCCTCTTTCATTTCTTAGCCCCAATCCATATTCACCTACTACATTTCCTTCTCTCCCTTTTCCTACACTCGAATTCCAGTCACCCACGACTATTAAATTTTCGTCTCCCTTCACTATCTGAATAATTTCTTTTATTTCATCATACATTTCTTCAATTTCTTCGTCATCTGCAGAGCTAGTTGGCATATAAACTTGTACTACTGTAGTAGGTGTGGGCTTCGTATCTATCTTGGCCACAATAATGCGTTCACTAAGCTGTTTGTAGTAGCTTACCCGCGTTCCTATTTTCCTATTCATTATTAAACCTACTCCTGCATTACCCCTCTTTGACTTTGTGTTTATAACCCTGTAGTCACCTGACCAGAAGTCTTGTTCCTCCTGCCTCCGAACTTCACTAATTCCCACTATATCTAACTTTAACCTATCCATTTCCCTTTTCAAATTTTCTAACCTACCTACCCAATTAAGGGACCTGACATTCCACGCTCCGATCCGTAGAACGCCAGTGTTCTTTCTCCTGATAACGACATCCTCTTGAGTAGTCCCCGCCCGGAGATCCGAATGGGGGACTATTTTACCTCCGGAATATTTTACCCAAGAGGACGCCATCATCATTTAATCAGACAGTAAAGCTGCATGCCCTCGGGAAAAATTACGGCCGTAGTTTCCCCTTGCTTTCAGCCGTTCGCAGTACCAGCACAGCAAGCCCGTTTTGGTTATTGTTACAAGGCCAGATCAGTCAATCATCCAGACTGTTGCCCTTGCAACTACTGATAAGGCTGCTGCCCCTGTTCAGGAACCACACGTTTGTCTGGCCTCTCAACAGATACCCCTCCGTTGTGGTTGTACCTACGGTACGGCTATCTGTATCGCTGAGGCACGCAAGCCTCCCCACCAACGGCAAGGTCCATGGTTTATGATATTGAAACTTTATTTAACAAACTAATAAATAGGCCTGCGTGAATTGCACAAGGGACAAACACGATTTAATGTATCCTGAGAAACAGAGATTGGATGTATGGGACAAGACAGTAACAGTGAAATTTAATTTATACTGGACTGCACATTTATTTTATGTAATCATATTAAATGGAAACATAACACATTTACATGAAACGTAAAGACTACTGGTGTTTAGCTTGGGTGGTTAAGTAACAAAACTAAATCAAGAATCCCGCCTGATAGGCTTGAAAATCATTGAAGAAGTGTAAAGAAAAGGAGTAGAGTGTTAACGGAAACACGTACACCTCCGGCATCCACACGAACACGATTACAGCAAAGAAAAAAGGAAACCGAAGAATATAACACGCTTTACAACACGCGCAGAGATGGGAGAAGTTTATTCAGCCGGCTTAACGCTATCTTGGAAATTCATTCGTAGAATTAAATAGAGAAATTTAGTAGTAGAAGCAAAACTTAAGGAAAATCAAAATACCTTAATAGTACTTGTCGACCTAGAAACAGCGTTCGACAATGAAAAATGGAGGTAGATATCGAGATTCTGAGAAAAACAATAGTAAGCTACAGGGAAGACAGTGTAAGACGTCGTGGTCACCTGACCTTCATTGCTTACATATTCCGACCTCACAATTATGTTCCGCACATCAAGACGCTTCATTCGAATCCAAACTCGATAAGCTAAAGCCAATGTTGTCTAAATTCATGTAAACGATATGCAATTGACAAGTGAGCGCAAAGTGGTTGAAATACTCGAGGCTGGCGTGCACACATACAATCCAGACACGACGGCCACAGGGGCTTTTAGTTCAGGAGAGAGGCTGCACAACGGGACGCCAGGCCCTTCAGAGGACGACCCAGCCCATGTCGGCCGGTGACCGCCCCTAGCAGACAGCATGGGCCCAAGTGGAAAGGGGGGAACAACCCCATGTTTGGCTTAAAAGCAAATTCCGCTATGTTGTGTGGGAGCGGCCAGCCTACGCATTCTTTACACATAGCATGCAGTTTCAGAGATATTCACAGGGAGACAGCAAACACCAAACGCCAAAGCTACAAGCTTCCGAATTGGTCTCCTTAAATGAAATGTCGTTCTCCCGTTTTAGAAGAGCAATGCTGATTGGCAGATGATATTTCTGACGCCTTTAGCTGAAGGAATATACCCCTTCACGTCTGGTGTGGAGAGAGGCCGTTCCGTTGTCGCTCTTGGAGCGAGAACATGTAACGAGAGCGTGCGCGCTCGTACGTGTACTCGAAAGAGCGAGGAACAAGTCTCTCCTCAGCACTTCACTGGGAGAGCACCTCTGTCGAGAGCGAATCGAAGGGCGACTCTATATTGAGTCCTTGCAATTAAACGTTGTTCACTGTGTTGGCCGACACACTTATTGTGCGGTGTGAACGGACAGGGTTATAATTAAACACCTGCAAGCGAATTTTGAGTGGCATTGTGGTGGACTGGTTATCTGACCGGTGTACCACGCCAATAGCTAGACTAGGGGCGAATAGGAATCATTGACTTCATCAAGGCATAGGGAGAGTTTGATTGGTGAAGGTCAATCCAGATCGAACGAGAGTTATCTTATTTGTCAGCAGTGAGCGGCGCAAACAGCAGTCATCGCAGCTTACAGTATTGTGCGCTACAGCTATTGCGAGCCCCATATTTCCTCCACAACAGTACACTTCACTGCATTTCACACGCGACAGCCTCGACCATACCTAACAATATTCTAAAGGATAATTATTGAAGTTGAGTAGGTGCACCTCTCAGCCATTCTGCCAAGGCAACAACATCTTAAACTTTGTATAGAAATTTCATTATCGAATCCTATCCTTGAAAGGTGACTTCACATTCTGAAAAGAACCAGGATATAACTTGTTCAATTCATAACTAAAAGTGTGATTGTGATTTTTCTGAATTTTCGCAGAATAAATAATAACTTTCGTTAATTTCATGTTTTTCTTACACTAACTAGCACTACTAAAGTACCCAAGTATCCTACTAGTTACATATGAAATTTTGTGAATTTTTGTGTCATTTCCTTACAGCGGATGACTCCAGAAGATATTTATTGCTGAAAGTTTTTCAGGCATTTCTCTTTAGAACGTTAGGAGCATCTGTCAGACTTCTGTAGTAGTGTAGGGGTGGAAGCTGCATCTTGCAGGAGCCACAGGGTAAAGGATACATCTCAGATTATTCCATTGCCTAGAATAACAGAATAATGATCAACCCCATACATGCTCATAAAATGGCGACCCTGCCAGGATAGATCAAATAGGTAAACTGCCAGGATAGGTTAACTGCCAGGATAGGTTGAATAGGTAACCTGCCAGGATAGGTAAAATAGGTAAGCTGCCAGGATAGGTAAAATAGGTAAACTGCCAGGATAAGTGAAATTGGTAAGCTACCAGGATAGGCAGGTCGCAGCAGTAGCACTTTGAAGAACTTTCTTTCATGTATTAAATAGCTATTTGCAAAGATTGGGATCAGAATAGATACAGGTAGTGAAGAAAGCAGAATTGTAGGGAAAAGAGCGTGTGTTATTGTGTTGGACAAATTTGTGTTTTTTTACTATTTCTGTGTAGCTGTTGGGGCATAGAATTTTCAGGTGATAGGCACAGACGCAGAGTGACGCAGAGACGCAGTGTGACGCAGCATCATATAAGTTACAATTAAGAAATAACATTTTTCTCCCTTTGCAAGTGCACAGGTAGAGATTGGAGACTGTAGCAGAGCAGGCAGAACATTAGCCGAGAAGTCACGAGTGTTGTTGTTGTTGTTGGGTCTACCAACTGATCGTATAGTTTTGTAGATAGGGTTGTGGTGTGTTGAAAGAATTTCCATGTTAACGAGAGCACAAACCAAAAAGTTACGTGAGAGAAAGCATGTAGACAAGATGAGGGAGAATTAACCAGATAGACAGCAAGTAAAAAAGCTTATTGAGAATAGTACAGAAGGTGAACCTGAAAATAGGAAAGACGGTGAATCAGAGAATAGAATAGTCGCGCAGCGGCAGAATCAGCAGGCTCAGTTAGACTGGGATAAAATTGAGACAGATCAGGCAGATGGGAATCGAAGGGATGAGAACATCGAATTTCCAGAATATGAAATTCCAGGTAGGGCACATTCTGAGCCAGAAATAGATAGCCCACGTAGAACTGACAAAGATTAGAAGCGAAACGAGCACAGGAAACGCTTTTGTTTGCCGCATATTCAGGTACAGAATACGCGTCAATACAGTCAATGAACCGGCAGTTAGCTAACGTTGAAAGAGAAGTAGACGGTGAGGAAGAGGGGGAACTTTTAGAATACGTCGAACCTATCGTACACATTCTAAATATGCCCCTACAGCAGACAAAGAATTTTGTGGAGTTACGAGCGTCACGAAAAGGTTCCGTAACAGACGCAACTGTACCTCCAGACACTAGACATACACAACAGAGAGGGCAGAACGCGGAGTTGTTTGCACCACGTAATGGTTCAATGACAAACGCTACTAGTGCCCAACACAGACAGCACGGGTTATTGCAATTATCAAACTTAGAAACGCCTCAGCATAGCCCAGTAAACGACGTAACTGACCGAGTAGAAAACAATAGATCGAGAATATATAGTTCAGCAGAAGGTAGTGTTACAGGACAGGACGCGATCATGGAGATGTTACAAAAATTAACACTAGTATTATAAAACAGTATCAGGAATTGAAACAGGATAATCAGAAATTGAAACAGGGTAATCAGGAATTGAAACAGGATAATCAGGAATTGAAACAGGATAATCAGGCTATTAAGACACATATCCAACAGGATAATCAAAACTTGAGACAAGAGATTAAGACACAGATCCAACAGGTCAAAATTCAGGTGGAAGAAGGGATCGCTAGAATTGATAGTCAGATCACTCAGATAAACAAAGACGCGAAAGAATCTAGAGAATGAATACATGTACTAACACAAGGTCAGCTGCAATTACGCACTGACGTGGACAAGGTCCAATTAGACATCGTAAACGTTGACAAAAAGGTGGAAAGTTTTACAAAAAAGCCACTAGAACAGCAATACAAATTTTGAAAGAACAAGCAATACAAAGCAAGTTCGCAAAGGTTGCACTGAAAAAGTATGATCAGCGGATTAATAAAATAGAACTTAGAAACAAAGATCAGTTTGAAAAGCTTCGAACAGAGTTGATACAAACAATCGAAGAAAAGAAACTAGCTCTGCAGTTGGTAAAGAAATTGATGAACTGTATGATGAGATAAAAGAAATTATTCAGGTAGTGAATGGAGACGAAAATTTACTAGTCATGGGTGACTGGAATTCGACAGTAGCAAAAGGAAGAGAAGGAAATGTAGTAGGTGAATATGGATTGGGGCTAAGAAATGAAAGAGGAAGCCGCCTTGTAGAAAGTTGCACAGAGCATAAATTAATCATAGCTAACACTTGGTTCAAGAATCATGAAAGAGATTGTATACATGGAAGAACACTGGAGATACTAGGAAGTTTCAGATAGATTATATAATGGTTAGACAGAGATTTAGGAACCAGATTTTAAATTGTAAGACATTTCCAGGGGACGATGTGGACTCTGACCACAATCTATTGGTTATGAACTATAGATTAAAACTAAAGAAACTGCAAAAAGGTGGAAAATTAAGGAGATTGAACCTCGATAAACTGAAAGAACCAGAGGTTGTACAGAGTTTCAGGAAGGGCATAAGGGAACAATTGACAGGAATGGGGGAAAGAAATACAGTAGAAGGAGAATGGGTAGCTTTGAGGATTGAAATAGTGAAGGCAGCAGAGGATCAAGTAGGTAAAAAGACGAGGGCTAGTAGAAATCCTTGGGTAACAGAAGAGATACTGAATTTAATTAATGAAAGGAGAAAATACAAAAATGCAGCAAGTGAAGCAGGCAAAAAGGAATATAAACGACTCAAAAATGAGATCGACAGGAAGTGCTAAATGGCTAAGTAGGGATGGCTAGAGGACAAATGTAAGGATGTAGAGGCTTATCTCACTAGGGGTAAGATAGATACTGCCAACAGTAAAATTAAACAGACCTTTGGAGAAAAGGAAACCACATGCATCAATATCAAGTCCTAAGCAAAGAAGGGAAAGCAGAAAGGTGGAAGGAGTATATAGAGGGTCTATACAGGGGTTGTGTTCTTGAGGACAATATTATGGAAATGGAAGAGGATGTAGATGAAGATGATATGGGAGATACGATACAGCGTGAAGAGTTTGACAGAGCACTGAAAGACCTAAGTCGAAATAAGGTACCGGGAGTGGACAACATTCCATTAGAACGACTGACAGCCTTGGGAGAGCCAGTCCTGACAAAACTCTACCATCTGATGAACAAGATGAATGAGACAGGCGAAATTCCCTCAGACTTCAAGAGGAATATAATAATTCGAATCCCAAAGAAAGCATGTGTTGACAGATGAGAAAATTACCGAACTACCAGTTTAATAAGTCACAGCTGCAAAATACTAACACGAATTCTTTACAGAGGAATGAAAAACTGGCAGAAGCCGACCTCGGGGAAGATCAGTTTGGATTCCGTAGAAAGTTTGGAACACGTGAGGCAATACTGACCCTACGACTTATCTTAGAAGAAAGATTAAGGAAAGGCAAACCTAGGTTTCTAACATTTGTAAACTTAGAGGAAGCTTTTGACAATGTTGTCTGGAATACTCTCTTTCAAATTCTGAAGGTGGCGGGGGTAAAATACAGGGAGGGGAAGGCTATTTACAATTTGTACAGAAAGCAGATGGCAGTTATAAGAGCCGAGGTATATGAAAGGGAAGCAGTGGTGGGGAAGGGAGTGAGACAGGATTGTAGCCTCTCCCCGATGCTATTCTATCTGTATATTGAGTAAGCAATAAAGGAAACAAAAGAAAAGTTCGGAGTAGGTATTAAAATCCATGGAGAAGAAATAAAAAATTTGAGGTAGTACTGTCAGAGACAGCAAAGGACTTGGAAGAGTTGTTGAACTGAATGGACAGTGTCTTGAAAGGAGGATATAAGGTGAACAATAACAAAAGCAAACCGAGGAAAATGGAATGTAGTCGAATTAAGTCGGATGATGCTGAGGGAATTAGATTAGGAAATGAGACACTTAAAGTAGAAAAGGAATCTTGTTATTTGAGGAGTAAAATAACTGATGATGGTCGAAGTAGAGAGGATATAAAATGTAGACTGGCAATGGCAAGGAAAGCGTTTCTGAAGAAGAAAAATTGATTTAAGTGTCAGGAAGTCGTTTCTGAAACTATTTGTATGGAGAGTAGCCATGTATGGAAGTGAAACATGGACGATAAATAGTTTAGACAAGAAGAGAATAGAAGCTTTCGAAATGTAGCGCTACAGAAGAATTCTGAAGATTAGATGGGTAGATCACATAACTAATAAGGAGGTATTGAATTGAATTGGGGGGAAGAGGAGTTTGTGGCACAACTTGACTGGAAGAAGGAATCGGTTGGTAGGGCATGTTCTTAGGAATCAAGGGATCACCAATTTAGTACAGGAGGGCAGCGTGGAGGGTAAAAATCGTAGCGGGAGACCTAGAGATGAATACACTAAGGAGATTCAGAAGGATGTAGGCTGCAGTAGGTACTGGGAGATGAAGAAGCTTGCACAGGATAGAGTAGCATGGAGAGCTGCATCAAACCAGTCTCAGAACTGAAGACCACAACAACAACAACAACGGTTTCGTTCATAAATCTTGTCCGTTCCGCCTTGTTAACATTACTTTGGGCGATATTTCCCCTGTTACCTTTAAATCTATCTTTGTTCCCTTACGCATGGTTCGGCTGGCTACGATCATGTGTAGTTGTTTTCTTCTTTTCCCATAATATTCTATATTTTTCCTCCGGGCACGTTATCAAAAGTTTTAATATCGTCTGTAATGACCATGTAGGTTTTCAAATTGTATTCTTTTGCTTATTCTATTTTTTATTTTAAGGAGAAAATGTTTTGTCAGTACGACCTGTATGGAACATTGTACTGAAATGCAGGAGGATCTGCAACGAATTGTCGCATGGTGCAGGGAATGGCAATTGAATCTCAATATAGACAAGTGTAATGTGCTTTGACTACATGGAAAAAAGATCCTTTATCATTTAGCTGCAGTATAGCAGGACAGTACCTGGAAGCACTTAATCCCATGAATTATCTGAGAATAGGCATTAGGAGTGATCTAAATTGGAATGACCACATAAAATTAATCGTCGGTAAAGCAGATGCCAGACTGACATTCATTGGAAGAATCCTAAGGAAATGCATTCCGAAAACAAAGGAAGTAGGTTACAGTACACTTGTTCGTCCACTGCTTGAATACTGCTCACCTGTGTGGGATCCGTACCAGATAGGATTGATAGAAGAGATAGAGAAGATCCAACGGAGAGCAGCGCGCTTCGTTACAGGATCATTTAGTAATCGCGAAAGCGTTACGGAGATGATAGACTCCAGTGGAAGACTCTGCAAGAGAGACGCTCAGCAGCTCGGTACTAGCTTTTGTTGAAATTTCGAGAACATACCTTCACCGAGAAGTCAAGCAGTATATTGCTCCCTCGTACGTGTATCTCGCGAAGAGACCATGAGGATAAAATTAGAGAGATTAGAGCCCACACAGAGGCATACCGACACTCTTTCTTCCCACGAACAATACGAGCTGGAATAGAAGGGAGACCGATAGAGGTACTCAAGGTACCCTCCGCCACACACCGTCAGGTGGCTTGCAGAGTATAGACGTAGATGTAGACCTTCCTTTCCGTAAAAGTGCTTGTTCTTCGACTACGATATTTCTCATTCTGTTTGTTATTATATTCACATGTATTTTGTAGGCTTTATTTAAAAGATTAATATCCGCGTAATTTTCGCAGTCTGTTCTTAATTCACTTTCAAAAGCTTTTATTACCACCACATTTTCTACTCCATTGGTATTTTCCTTTGCCGTCAACATCGATACAACAAATCTAAAAGCCTATCCCTAGCTTGATGTAGTAGGCATTTAAAAAAAATCTATATTTAAGATTATCCGTTCCCGTAGCTTCTCTGCATTTACAGCACTATATGACCCCTCGAAGTTCCTTAAGTTCTATTTGATTAGTGTCCGAAAGACATCTGTTCACCTCTTCCCCTTTCTCTTTCTCCTCTTCTTCCGGCCATTGATTTCTATAGAACCTCATCCGTTCTTCTTAATTTAGATGATCTAAATTTCTTATGTATACATTTTTCTTTGTTTATTTGTTTCATTGTCTTGAATGCGGTAGTTTTATGGCCGTTTACATTTCTTTCTGTAATAGGTAAATATATTTCCCAGCTTTCTTTATGTGCAGCACTTTCTAATTGCTTTGTTTAATAGGCCTCTAATGTCTGAGGAGTTTCGTCATTAAGTAGGAAGTTACACAGACAGGTTAGAAGGAGAAACGCACATTTGCTCACACCTCATAGACTAACTCCAAGACTATAGCTCTCACTGGATACTAATTTGTAGCGTGGATCTTTATGAGGCTCATAAGACGAGTAAAGGGAATTTGTGTGGAAAATTTTCCCTCTTTCGATAGCCCTGGTTGGCTGATATGGGTTTATCGTAGAATTGTTGTTGATGAGCTGCCAGAATTAGAGAAACGAAAAGACGAGAGGATGTAATTTTTCGGGAGCGGTACAGAGATGATTCCGTTCTGGAGAACGGTGGAGAGAACATGTGATGCTGGAGATCAGTGGAGAACATCACTTGCTGGCTCCGAGATCGAAGGAGAGTAGTTGGCGATCGTTAGAGACCCGAGTTGGCCGCCAGGATGGTGAATGTTAATGCTGCGGTGTTGGGATTTAACTGAGATCAGCGTTGTGTGAACTGTAGGAACCCTGCGATCAAGTCAGAGTCGTCCGCAGCTGTAGTCCTGACTCTTGGTTTTATCATATCAGTTCTTTCGCGATTTGGGACACAAAATTTGTTACAGCGAAACTTGAGTTACCACGACTTGATCGTTAACTTCCCCTACGCACGTAGTAATTCTGGTGGATGTCTAACTTCTCCTCAATACCACGGGTAATGCAGATATTTCTGACACATTATTTAAAGTCGATACGGTCACTATCATTGGAAGAAATGTTTCTTTTACTCTGTGTTCTCCAGTAACTTGCGGACCCACCACACAGGTATTACGTCTGAGACACCTCCATGTATTTCTTGATTTTTTTGGATGAACGCCTTCTTCCTAGGCTAATTGGCTTTTCCCATGTGTGTAGATCTTTGTAAAATAAATGTGTAGTAATCAGTTTTTATTGGTATTTTGGTAGTTAATTAATCCCTTACTTTTTAAATATAGATTAGTCAAGCTGTCATCCATACTGATATGGGAGTGTTTTCTTTTGACAGTTGTGTGATGCAAAACCTCTTTTAAATAACAGGTAGCTTCTGATCAGCCTTAAGGCCATAGAATGTATTCCTTTATTTGGTATTACCAATAATGGCCAGGCATCTGGCAACTCTTATGTTGACCTATCAGCAGAAACAAACAACAACAGCTTACCTAGTTCCTCCACACAGGGATAGATAGTTTTCAACAGCATTCAAATCATTCCCCTATGGGAACCGCCGCCTCTTAAATACCGTACTTTTTTAATCATTTTCTGTTTTACCAATGTAATATGACCAGTTATGTCTAAAACGATGTATTTGTATTTATATTCGTTTCCTTGTAGATAAAATGAGACACAGATAATGTATATTGGCAGTTATTCCATTTCTTTTGTTAAGGCATATTTTCAGGTTTTGTTCAAAAATTAAAACAGATAATGACCATCAACGGTTCTCTTCGCTTACATATTCTTTCCTGTAATCATAAAGTAATGATAAGCCGTTTTATAAACTGGGAGAGAAGCAGTTCTCTTAGTTACAGGTTATTGACAAACATTTTCCTCCAGGAAGTATATTCTGAGCGTATTTCGCTCTCATGGACCTATAGAATTAAGTAACCAAGTGTACTCGGACGGCTAAAAGCTGCTCCTAAGGTATCTGGCAGAGTCTTGTAGCACAAAGTTTTTAAAACGCATTTAATAAACCCCTCACTTTATTCATAAAGCATCCTTATGAAAATTCTTGGAGAAAACGCGAGTGCCCATAGCGCCTGAAAAAAACTCGTTATTAAAGTTACCAGAAGAGACTGCAACTTCGTTAGACTCCGCTTTACGCTACAGTCAGCCATAGATTAAGAACAGCATATATCGCTTGCAAATAGCTGGCAGATAAACATCTCCGTCTTTCAGAAATAAAACTATGTAGTTATGAAATGTAAACATTCACGACCCGCATTGTACGACAGAAAAATTCCGAGATATAATGCCGTGGTCAGATGAATTTCTCGTTGAAACCCAACGCTTCGTCTCTTTTTGGGAAGGATGTCTTCAAGTTGTTTTGTAGATCTTACGAAGGTCCGATGCTCACCCTGGATCACTACTAACTAGTTAGCATGACGAAAGATGCGCTTTCTTTCCGCCACAGCCGTCTGATTTTTTTCTAATTCTGTTGCTCTCGAGTGCATACCAAATCATCTCTTCACTCTCATACAGCCGATTTTCAACGCGCAGGGTGAAGTCATTGCGCAAGTAGATTGTACCGTAAAAGGCAACCCGAAACAAGACCTACATTGAAGATTCCCATCGGCAGACCAGAGGATTACTCGATGGAGTTGCAGATGGTTTCATAAAATGAGACTTTTCGTAGTAATTTACGTTGATTAACAATTGAATAGTGAACTAGTATTTTTGTTGGTTACACAGGGTGTAAAAACGCTACGGATACAAAATTTTAAAGTGTTGGAGGCGATGAAAACTAAAACAATTTTTAAGAGATAAAAATGACCAAAGAAAACTAGTTCAAATGGCTCTGAGCACTATGGGACTTAACATCTGTGGTCATCAGTCCCCTAGAACTTAGAACTACTTAAACCTAACTAACTTAAGGACACCACACACATCCATACCCGAGGCTGCATCCGAACCTGCGACCGTAGCGGTCTCGCGGTTCCAGACTGTAGCGCCTGGAACCGCTCGGCCACTCCGTCCAGTAAAAATGACACAAGTGCACCTTATCCCCACTAGGGCTCTATGAATGTTTTGGCGCCAGATGGGATAGGGTGTTCGAACTGTCGCATGAAAAATACTGTTTTAGTTATGTTGCAGAAAATGTCCTGCACTTACATTAATAAACTACAACTGATATCTGATTCCTGATAATTGTACCCTGCTCAAAACCGTCATGTATTCCATGAATAATGATTGCAGATTCAGCCAAATTAGTAACCAACTCTTCAGGAGCGGTCTCCGTGTCGCGTACACCGAAGGCTTCATCTCCTCCCCCCACCCCCCCCCCCCCACCACCACAAAACGGATAACACAGGTAGCAGCAACTCTAAAACATGATTCATCACATCTACATCTACATCATACTCTGCAAGCCACCTAATGGTGTGTGGCGGAGCGTACTTTCGGTACCACTATCTGATCCCTCAACCCTGTTCCACTCGCGAATAGTGCATGCGAAGACTGATTGTCGATAAGCCTCTGTATTGGCTCTAATCTCTCGAATTTTCTCCTCGAGGTCAATACGCGAGATGTATGTGGGGGGAAGTAAAATGCTGTCCGAATCCTCCTGAAAAGTGCTGTCCCGAAATTTCAATAGGAAATCGCTCCGTGATGCACAACGCCTTTCTTGTAACGTCTGTCAGTGGAATTTGTTTAGCTACATAAATGTTTCAAGCAAGATTTTAAGGGATATGAGGGACCCATCGTCTTTTACTAATTGTGTTAGAAAGTCGTTATGAAAAACGAGAAAGATGTATCACAAAAGCAACGTCGAAATCTAGCTGTCAAACAAAAGCTGCACGAAGGGGTAATGAACATAAGGAGAGTAATGAGAAAAGCGTACGCTGAATTTGAAAATAAAATATTGCTATCCGATTTGATTAAAAAAACTAAGACATTATGGTCTTGTGTAAAATTTATAAGCGTATCGAAATCGTATACGCAGTGGCTCATTGACCATACTGGCACTGATGCGGCAGGTGACACAAGGCAAAATACCGATCGTTTTACAAAAGGAAGCGCCGAAGAAACTGGTATAGGCATGAGTACTGAAATACAGAGATATGTAAGCAGACAGAATACGGCACTGCTGTTGACAACGCCTATAAGAAAAGCGTCTGGTGCACTTGTTCGATCGGTTACTGCTGCTACAGTGCCAGGTTGGCAAGATTTAAGCGAGCTTGAACATGGTACTATAGCCGGCGCACGAGCATTTCCGAGGTAGCGATAAAGTGGGACTTTTCCAGTACAACCATTTCACGAGTGTACCGTGAGTATCAGGAATCCGGTAAAACATGAAATCTCCGACATCGCTGCGACCGGAAAAAGATCCTGCAAGAACGGGACCAAAGACGACTGAAGAGAATCGGTCGATTTGACAGAAGTGCAACCTTTCCGCAGACTGTTGCAGATTTCAATACTGGGCCATCATCAAGTGTCAGCTTGCGAACCATTCAGCGAAACGTATTCGACATACGCTTTCGGAGCCGAAAGCCCATTCGTGTACACGTGATGAGTGCACGAAGAAAGCTGTACGCCTCACCTGGGCCTGTCGACACCGAAACTGCACTGTTGTTGACTGAAAACATGTTGTCTGGTCGGGCGAGTGAGGCTTCAAATTGTATCGCGCGGATGGACGTGTACGGGCATGGAGACAAACCCATGAATCCATGGACCCTGCATGTCAGCAGGGGACTGTTCAAGCCAGTGGAGGCTCTGTATCAGTGTGGAGCGTGTGCGGCTGGAGTGATACGGGACACCTGATACCTCTAGATACGACTCTGACAGGTGATACGTACGACAGCATCCTGTCCGATCACCTGCATCCATTCATGTCCATTGTGCATTCCGGCATACTTCGGCAATTCCAGCAGGACGATTCGACACCCCACACGTCCAGAATTTCTGCGGAGTGGCTTCAGGAACACTCGTCTGAGTTTAAACACTCCCGCTGGCCACCAGATTCCACAGACATGAATGTTATTGAGCATATCTGGGATGCCTTGTAACGTGTTGTTCACAAGAGATCTCCATCCCCTCGTACTCTTACGGATTTATGGACAACCCTGCTGAATTCATGGTGTCAGTTCCCTCCATCATTACTTCAGGCATTAGTCGAGTCGAAGCAACGTCGTGTTGCGGTACTTCTAGGTGCTCGCGGGGGTCCTACGCCATATTAAGCAGGTGTATCAGTGTCTTTGGCTCTTCAGTGTACATCCCCAGATGTTAAAAATCACACGAACGTCCAAAACGCATCAATGGAGAGAACTGGTTAAGGAATAGAACAGCAACTAGAGCCTCTAAATAGTAGAAAGGTACCTGGACCAGATGAGTGACATGAGACATAATTAAAGATTCTACAGTGAAAGAACTTGTTCCTCGTCGAGCACTAGTTTATTTGCTCGCTGGAGCAAGGTAGGATATCTGGTGACTGGGATAAAGACAGCTCTCTCTCGTTTTCTAGAAGGCTCTTAGGACAAACAGATATAACCAAAGGCTATAACTCTGGCGTCAATCTTTTAGAATTATGTTCTATGGTCACATATTATGACGTTTTTGGAGAACGTAATTCTCCTCTGTAAATGTCACCAGAGATCTCGCGAAACTCAGCTCTCTCTATTCCTCCATGAGTTCAGTAGCGATAAGGTTGGTGCCGTGTTTCTTGAGTCACTCAGTTCCGCACTGCTTCTTTAGTAGACTCGAACTGTGAGTCCCTCCCGCGAAGGTCACGCACTTTAATCCCGGTGACACACCGACGTGAATACTTGACTTGGGTTGGGATGATCAAGTGCGACAGACCGATAAGCTGCACGTGCAGCGAGGTACGTCGTCTGGTGACGTCACACGTTCGATGTTTTTCGCCTTCTTTTGAGGAATTCCCCGACATTTGCTGTCCAATGTGTCTGATATTAAATTATCTGTCTCAGAGTAATCTACCTCGCATGCGGTTTTTTTTTAATGTTAATAAGATACGATGAGTTTGGCTTTAGGGAAAATGAACGCTTCAAAGAGGCAATTCTGATGTTGTGGTTGATAGTGGAAGCAACAATGACAAAAAAGCAAGACACGGTCATAGGATTTATCGACTTAGAAAAAGTGTTCAACAATGTAAAATGGCACAAGATGTTCCAAATGGTTCAAATGTCTCTGAGCACTATGGGACTTAACATCTTAGGTCATCAGTCCCCTAGAACTTAGAATTACTTAAACCTAGCGAACCTAAGGACATCATACACATCCATGCCCAAGGCAGGATTCGAACCTGCGACCGTAGCGGTCGCGGGGTTCCAGACGGTAGCGCCTAGAACCGCCCGGAAACACCGGCCGGTCAAGATGTTTCAGATTATGAGAGAGATATGTGGAAGCTATAGGGAGAGACTGGTATTATACATTATGAACAAGAGCCAGGAGAGAATAACAAGCGTGGACGACCAAGAACGAAGTGCTCTGATTAAAATGGGTGTAAGAGAGCGACATAATCTTTCGCCCTTACTGTTCAGTCTGTACATCAATGAGGTATATACGGGAATAAAAGAAAGCGTCAACAATGGAATTTAAAAAAAATTCGACGTGGAAGGATATCAATGACAAGACTCGCTAATGACACTGCTATCATAGATGAGCCGGCCGTTGTGGCCGAGCTGTTCTAGGCACTTCGGTCCGGAACCACGCTGCTGCTAAGGTCGCAGGTTCGAATCCTGCCTCGGGCATGGATGTGTGTGATGTCCTTAGGCTAGTTAGGTTTGAGTAGTTCTAAGTCTAGGGGACTGATGACCTCAGATGTTAAGTCCCATAGTGCTCAGAGCCATTTGAACCGTTTTATCATGGGTGAAAGTGAAGAAGAACAACAGGACCTTACGAATGGAATGAACAGTCCGAGGAGTACAGAATATGAATTGAGAATAACTCGAAGAATGGCGAAAGTAATTAGAAGTGTCAGAAACGATAACAGTGAGAAATTTAACTTCGGAATTGGGGATCACGAAGTAATGAAATTAAGGAATTGTGTAAGCTCGACAGCAAAACAACTCATGGCAGGAGGAGCAAGGAGGAATAAAGAGCAGACCGACACTACAAATAGGACATTCCTGGCCAAGAGAAGTCTACTAGTGCCAAACATACGCCTTATCGTGTGGAAGAAATTTCTGAGAATGTGCATTTGGAGCACGGAATCGTGTGGCAGTGAAAAATGGACTGTGGGAAAACCGGAATGGAAGATAAGCGAGGCGTTTGAGATGTGGCGCTACAGAGCAGTCATACATCTTAGGTGGACTTGTATGCCACGTATATTGATATCCATTTGTAATTACATCACATAGAAATGTCTTTTGTCATTTTAACATGCATTGTGTTCATCATGCATCAAAAGCGTAGTATACGAACATTATTGCATGCTAACATAAAATGGAAGGTGTAGTCATGTTTCAGTAAACAAATGAAATTTATTTTATTAAATCATCCCTCTGTATATACGTATAGTGAAGTCCACTGCTCGCTTCTTTTGTATGTGCGGGATAGTCTGAGGAACTGCTGCGGAGATTTTGAGATGGTCTTGGAATTCCTGGGATCAATATCCTGCCGGTATAGAATCGATAACAGCAAAAACCGTTAAGATTCTCTATTCCCAGGATATACAGACACATAATTACGTTTGTGCGGAACCTGCAGTGAGCGAGTCGTACTCGCCCTTGCTTTTTTTTTATTGTGGTAGGAGTACGTTTATCGAAATTTTTTAAATTAACCTCTATAAAAGTACAAAAGCTCGAGAATTCGACTGCCCTTCGATATGCGGTTCACAGGTAACACAAATAAGTTCAGCAAAGCTAGGGTGTGGCGAGGGACGTAAGCTACACTTTGGCAGCGCCAGTCTTGGAATATTGCTAAGTAACTGGAGATGCAGTTAGCAATCAAACTTTGTCAAATGAGCTTCACTTCTGTCACTACTGTTAATTTGTACACGACTTATTTTACCCAAATATTGTTAATTTCTGCCTCAAAGCTATGAAAAATGTCACTTTCTTTGCATTGGTGAGTTGCTTCTATTTTCTTTGCCTCGTCTTTCGGAGACAGCAGGCGCAGGGGGAGAAAGATGTTAACGTCCAATTTTTCTTGACAAACAGTGGGAATACGATCGGTACATGAGACCACAGGTTTTAATGACACCAGATTCCCTGACCAACTAATCATATCCATGGCTGTGCCCAAAAATTAATTCAAGTCAGGTAAATTTAACATTGGCGGATGCCAGTCTCTTACGCAATTAGTATCTTTAAAATGTCTTTCCTACACCATTTCTACAGCCATATATTTTGAAAACCTGCATCGTAGGAAAAGGATGAAGTACTACACCTCAGGGTCTTTCGTATAACAATTTATTTAACAGTAGCACAATCTGGCACTGATTTCACGCACAACAAACACTTTTAGTAGCAGATTAGTCACTGAGCAAACGTAAGTAAGTGAAAACGGAAAACGGTAACACTCACGAAATCACAGAGCCACCAACGACCAAGAGTTCCTCAGTGATGTCATATGCAAAACAGCAGAAACGCGATCAAGACTTCTTCAGTGACATCATGCGTAAAGCAGCAGAAACGAGTTTACTTCTGATTATTGAAGACTGCGGCCCACTAGATGTAGGTAGGTTGAAGGGGACCGTCAATGCTATCATCATGAAGATAAATCCTTATTCGTAAGCGACGCAGGTCAGACATGAATTTGGACGAAAAGTAAATTTTCATTTCACATTGTGGCAGTTCAGAGATGTTCAATGGCAAGGCACAGTCTTCTATTTGTAAGTCGAGGGAGGTTAGTATCAAACATACAGTTAAATGTCTCTTGCTAATTACTTTTGAGAGTAAGTATTAATTTAATATTGTGAGCAACCGATTCTTAGCTCTAAGTAACGCGACATCGTTGTGTTTAGTTTTTGTTTGTTTTGTAAATCTCTATATAACCGCTCAACTACATTCAGATGTTCTTTTTGTATAGGCTAAATGAAACACGAATGTCTAATGCTAGCATCGCTTCGCAATTGTAAAGCAGTACTACTGTTGTGAAAACTGACATCCTGTTAACGTCGACGTACTGTTTGTAATCTACGTAATTACTAGTGAGATAATTAGTGGCGCTCTGTAGAAAGAGTTCTATTGTGTTTTTTACACATGTAAATTTTGAGTTCTATCTTAAGTTACTTGTATAATCAATCTCTTATCAGCTGAACATTTCCAGGATGGCTAAATAATGCTGAAGCTAAGCCTCTTTACCAGAAGGATCACGAAGAGATACCGTGAAACTATCGAGCAATTTCACTTTTAGCGGCTTCTTCAAAAATATTTGATAAGATTGTTTTCAAGCGTCTCCTTAAATATCGGAATGCTAGTAATATATTATCCAAGTCACAGTTTTGGTTTCTTAAGGGTTCTGGCATAGAGAAAGGCATTTACACGTGCATTGAGGATGTACGTAATACATTACATGACAAATTAGAGGCTACTGGCATTTTCTGTGACCTGTTGACTGTATGAATCATAGCATTTTCTTATGTAAATTAGAATATTATGGTGTCACCGGCAATGCTGCGAAATGGTTTAAGTCTTATCTAACTAACAGGAAACAAAGGACGTCATGCGGAATACCTGTGCAGTAAGAAGTCAGTCTTCATCCTATTGCGAAATAATTACATGTGGTGTCCCTCAAAGTTCCATCTTGGGTACATTGCTTTTTCTTATGAACGTTGATGACCTCTCGTACGTTACATTGGCAGATGCTAAGTTTGTTTTGTTTGCAAAAAAGTAGCAAGTCAAATACAGATTTAGAAATGGCTGCTAATGAAGCTGACATTGCTAAATCGTTTAAAGCTAATTCATTATCATGAAGCTTTGATAAGATACACTATATGCAGTTCAGAACCTGTAAGAGATTTCCTTCCAGCATGTGTATAACAGTGAAGACATGCAGATCGAAGAGGTTGACAGTGTTAAATTTCTGAGATTAGAAGTCGGTAATAAATTCAGTTGCGAAGGGCATACCACAGAATTGCTGAAGTGCCTAAAGAAGTCTGCATTTGCAGTGAGAATGATGTCAGATGTAAGAGATATTAATATAAAAAAGGCTTGCATGCTTAGTTTACTTTGATTCTATTATGTCGCACCTGATCAAATGCTGGGGTAGCTTATCAAACCAAACAAAAGTTTTTGCATGCAAAAGCGAGTAATAGAATCATTTGTGGTATAAATTCAAGAACAACACGTAGAAACCTGTTCTAGGAACTAGGTATTTAACCGCTGCTTCTGAGTATATTTATTCCTTAATGAAATTTGTTGCAAGTAATACATCCCTATTTCTAACCAATAGCTCAATACATAGTATCAGTACTTGGAATAAGAACAATCGTTTACCTTGGTCCAAAATGGGGTCCGGTATTCAGGAATGCATTGTTTCAGTAAGTTACCAGCAACCATTGAAAACTTGGTATTAGGTAAAGCACAGTTGAAACAGAATTTGGATGACTTTTAGATAGACAAGTTCTTCTCCTCACTAGATGAATATCTTAAAAGGCATTCTTAGACCAGCTTAAGTAAAAATGTGTGTTAGATTTTTAGTTCTGACAGCATTTGGTTACAACAGTCAAGATTAGGTGTTTTATGTATGATAAATTTATTAAAACTGCATAGCTACGTTTCATACTGACAGTGTATTAATTCTAAAAATATTAGCTGTTCTAGTTTGCTGTAATACATTCACCTATTTTGATTGTCTCCGATGAATGATCGGGGTAGCGAGTATCGTATTCATATGTTTTACATTTTTAAGGTTATAGTTTCTGACATGTTCTGCACCCACGAGGGTCATATCATTTTCGGGTCAATGGAACGAAAACTGAATCAAATCTAATCCACATTTTGTTTTACATACAAATGGTGTGCTGGAACTTAAACATAAAATCATGATCAGGTGCTGTGGCCTGTCATATGTGCTGGGAAATTCCAAATGAGCAGCCACGTCATAAACATATAGAGGATGATTAACGAATATATGCATATATTTAAATATGTTATTCTTCAAGTAAAGTTCATATAATCATAGGTCCGCAAATGTTTAGTTACGGCTAATAAATGATGTTGCCTGAAATTTAGCAACTTCACTAACATGAAGCCTTCGCAAAACTGTACAAGGTTAAAGTAAAGCACGATTTCCATTTATTTTGTTGTTATTGGTCTGGTGATTATAATAAAACATGTCCCTGGAGTGTATCTGCAGTAGTTTTCCAGAACGTCCAGAGAAACAAAGATTATTATGTAAGTAAATTTGTATACTTTCATTAAGAAAATATAAACCTTCATGTCATTGTTGACAACCGTTAGTGAGTTATTTCAGTTGTTTCATAACCCTGAAACGAGTTAGTTTTCTGTATTTTTCAGTGAAAGAACAACATTCTATTTAAGTGAAACCATGTAGTAACTGTTGTTTTTTCCTGTTTAACATGAATTCATGTTTACTATGGTATGAATAAAAGCAGATAACCTGACACGTTCATAAAGTTTCAGTTTATGTTGTTACCATCATTTTTTCCAAACTTAAATTCTTTACAACTTCTGCTGAAAATTTCGTGCAGTTGTCTGGAATTTAAAAAACAAATTGGGCCAACTAGTTGATAAATTAAAACTTTTACGAACTTACTTCTTTGTTTCTCTAGATGTCCTGGAAAACTACTGGACATATTATTAGGTTCACCAGATCAATAACAACAAAATAAACGGAAATCGTGCTTTACTTTAACCTTGTACGGTTTTGCGATGGCTTCAAATTAGCGAAGTTGCTACATTTCGGGCAAAATCTTTTATTAGCCGTAACTCCGTAACTAAACCTGACCTTTTTTCTGTGCTTTTACTGGTAGAATAACATATTAAAATATTTGCATATCTTCGCGAATCACCCTGAATTTGCATTTCTTCGTGAATCACCTTGTATAACATCAAGAAAGTTCGCAGTTTTATGAGGATGGCTCATCCATTTTAGTTGTGAGCGTTATCAACTTATTTATACATCCTTTCTTGTAACAGTCGAAGGGAAACGTATTTGGTAAAACTTTTTCTTACTTTCGCCAAACATCTTTGATACCAGATCCTTCCAGAGCTTGAATGCTTTGCAGATTGGATCTCGAGTATTAACTATTTATAATATACACCATTCAATATGCCTTTCAGATTGAACACAGAGACGGTGCACGAAACATTTGTGGGTTCATGACGAACTGCAGTCAGCGGCCACACATCCGAAAGTTACCAGCTTCAGAGAACAAACAAAAAAACAGCCACCTACTGAAAGGCGTGTAAACAGTGGCTTACGTACCCGCAACAGGAGAGGGAATTCCCTGAAAACAAAGAGAATCAGGCACTATTGTGACGAGAGTTACTTTGTACCGGGTGATGAGCGGGGGATGGAGATGGGGGAGAAAATTAAGTGCACGTGTGTAAAAGGTACGCGAAAATAAAGAGGGGGATGGCGAAAAACAGGTGACTGAGAGGGAATGAGGGAGAGGGGAAAAGAGACGCAGACGCGAGACAATGTGACAGCGTTATGGAAGCACTTCTTGCGGCATGATCCCCGAGGCCTCCGTGAATCAAGACAAGGCCTTAATGGATTGCGTCCATCAGTGCTAATGAGCTGCTTCCTCACCCGGTGGCTAACGGAATATCTCCGCCGGTGGGTCGAAAGCAGTTTTGCGTGCGAGCACCGAGCCCTGCGAAACACAGCCTGAGGCGCGGCGCACCACCGTTAAGCTGGGCTGCTTCTCTGTAGAGCTGCCTGCGCTCACAAATAATAATTACACTCACTGTGCGACCGCAGTCGGTTTCGTGGAAAGTCAAACAACGGCCGTCGTCTATATACATTTCGGAAACTGTGTTGCTTTGTGTCGTTTTAATAACGTGTTGCATGACTTTGAGGATGGGCGCGCTATAGAGACAGGAGTCGACTACACGTGTCAGGGATATGATGTCAAGTATTACTATCGCATGAAGAAGAATTGCATTACGAGTAGCACGCACAAATTTAACGACACATTTGCGCTCGCAGTTCGGACATCATTTATACAGGGTGTTACAAAAAGGTACAGCCAAACTTTCGGGAAACATTCCTCACACACAAATAAAGAAAATATTTTATGTGGACATGTGTGCGGAAACGCTTAATTTCCATGTTAGAGCTCATTTTAGTTTCGTCAGTACGTTCTTCCACCTACGCTCAATGGAGCACGTTATCATGATTTCATGTGGGATACTCTACCTGTGCTGCTAGAACATGTGCCTTTACAAGTGCGACAGAACTTGTGGTTCATGCACAATGGAGCTCCTGCACATTTCGGTCGAAGTGTTCGTACGCTTCTCAACAACAGATTCGGTGACCGATGGATTGGTAGAGGCGGACCAATTCCATGGCCTCCACGCTCTCCTAACCTCAACCCTCTTGATTTTCATTTATGGGGGCATTTGAAAGCTCTTGTCTACGCAACCCCGGTACCAAATGTAGAGACTCTTCGTGCTCGTATTGTGGACGGCTGTGATACAATACGCCATTCTCCAGGGTTTCATCAGCGCATCAGGGATTCCATGCGACTGAGGGTGGATGCATGTATCCTCGCTAACGGAGGACATTTTGAACATTTCCTGTAACAAAGTGTTTGAAGTCACGCTGGTACGTTCTGTTGCTGTGTATTTCCATTCCGTGATTAATGTGATCTGAAGAGAAGTAATAAAATGAGCTCTAGCATGGAAAGTAAGCGTTTCCGGACACATTTTCGCATAACATATTTTCTTTCTTTGTGTGTGAGGAATGTTTCCTGAAAGTTTGGCCGTACCTTTTTGTAACACCCTGTATTTCGAAAGTTGAATTTGTACTTTTACTCAATATTTCGCATCTGTTTCAATTTCCATTGCATATACTATTATTGAATGACATTCTGGCCGTTTGAAAATGAAACTGTATAATTTGGAAACAGATAGTGTGAATGAAGTAACACCATTAAAACTACTGAGTGCATTATCCAATAACAGTATAATAAAGAAATACACCCTTAAAATTCCGTCTATGAAGGTGAATGTAACAAACAAGCATTTCTTTTATAGTTCGCTTGGAATTCTACATTTATTTCGGATCAAACAAAAAGAAGAACATCACTCGTAAGATTTTTAAACAATAACTCTTGCCAAAAACAAAACATCCTTTTTAATAATTTCAAATCTCTCTCAAGTAATTTTGTTCGCTTAAAGCGAGAATCAGCATAAAATGTGTGTAACACGAACCGTTTGTTGATAGTTTTTAAATTGTGGGTTATGGTTTATAGAGGTTATAGGAATTACTAGAGTACATTCTTTGTTGTTGTATTTGTTGCTGTGGCAGGTTGTTGTACGTTAAGCTGTGCGTCATTGAAATAAATTAGTGATTAATCAATAACACGATATCGACAAGTGGCAGTATCAAATAGGAAGTGTTACAAAGTTTGAAAAAGGCTCACTTTGTGTTGTGCAGTATGGCAGCTCGTGTTTGTCCGAATCTCCTAATTCAGTCTGTATGTTTGTAGTGAAAATGTGATACGTAAGTATCAAAGAAGCATAACAGACTTCGTTAAAAAGGTGCACTTCTCACATTCTGGCGTTCAACTGGCCGACCACGATAATCGTGATACGTCCGCTAAACCCGCTGGGAAGGACAGGTGATTTAGCATTCTGGGAGGGGCCAAATAAGGTTGAAGTCAGTTACACCTTAAATTGTAGTTTATTGTAATTTAATAACACATTTACAATCAAAGGGGCTCATAGCCGAAATTTTACAGCTACGCATTTCAAACGCCAAACCTTTCACGGCTGAAGGCCTCCAAACAAGAAATCTGAAAAATCAACAAGGTAAATTTCAAGCGACTGAAAATACGCTGTTACAATTACAAATAAAATAATTAAAATAAATATATATCACAGCTAGGCTGAAAGCCTCTAGGCAAGGGTGGATAGACAAGCATAAACAAGATGCAATACGGCTGAAGGTCTACAATAAAATTTTCAAGATTTTAAAATAAATTACTATAACCTCTCAAAGGCAGAAGGCCGCAATGTTTAAGCTTGAAAGGTAATTTTAACAATAAGGCTCTAAGCCGCAATGTTTAAGCTTGAAAGGTAATTTTAAGAATAATGTTGCAAGGCTGAAGCCCAACAATTAATTTTACAAAATTTTAAAAAATACAACCATAAGCCTTAAGTTTTAAATAGCTGAAATCGGACTAAAAGAAAAGACAACACAGCTTCAGTAACCTCTCAGAAAATATCCACTTGCCGGAATTCAAACTTACTTACATGAATCACAGTAAAAGCAAGAATTTTTTCTTCATTGGCTATGGTAGATTGTATACAGATAATTAAACAGCGGTGAGAAAGGCAGTATAGAGGACAGGACTCAGCAGCCTCCGGGGGTCTGTCTGCCCTCGTCACTTAGGTGAGACAGGTGGTGAGCCCAACTACACTTGATGTGTAGGAACCCAACCAAGGGACAGCCATGGGCCGACCGACAAACGACTTGTTTGCCACCAATCGGTACATGAGAATTCAAATACAAAATGTTACGTGTGTGATTACCCACAATCAAATATGTCTATGTATTAAGCTGTCTTAACTACACACCGTGTCTGTCAGCGACAACAGGTGAGGAAAGGACACTGCCTGAAATTACGCTAGTGCCCAGGGCAGGTAACCGGAACACTAATGGCCAAAAGGCAGAAAATTCCGCTGGTACACCTGAATTGTAGTCAAACAATGTAGTTAATTCCGCCGCATGGCGGCTAAATATTAGCAATACAAACACGCGGTGTTGCTCACTGGAAAACCTCCCCAACAGCGAACCACTGAAACGAGCCACACAACACGAATCGACGCGGCTTGGGTACTTGAAACCGCTACTCAACTTTGACGACCTGGGTCGGTGAACCACGAAGCTCGTAGCGATCGGACAGCTCCACACACGCTCTGACGCTGTGCAGGAACCGCCAGCGGACCCAGCCGACTGCACCGCGCAGAGATATCGTCCCTGGTCCGCACCAACCGACCGACTCCTCTCAGAATGCCGACAAGATCTAAAATAGTCGTGAGTGGAAATAACGCCAAGTACACACACACACCGAGCGATGTGGCGCAGTGGATAGACACTGGACTCGCATTCGGGAGGACGACGGTTCAATCCCGCGTCCGGCCATCCTGATTTAGGTTTTCCTTGATTTCCCTAAATCACTCCAGGCAAATGCCGGGATGGTTCCTCTGAAAGGGCACGGCCGACTTCCTTCCCCAACCTTCCCTAATCCGATGAGACCGATGACC
This sequence comes from Schistocerca piceifrons, assembly GCF_021461385.2. Classification (NCBI taxonomy): domain Eukaryota; kingdom Metazoa; phylum Arthropoda; class Insecta; order Orthoptera; family Acrididae; genus Schistocerca; species Schistocerca piceifrons. The sequence continues at coordinate 610,232,591 of NC_060142.1, read as the reverse complement.
TCGCTGTCTGGTCTCCTTCCCCGAAACCAACCAACCAACCAAGCACACACACAACCTAACAAACACTTGCACGAAGACCGACCTGAACGATACCCAACAGTAACTAAGCACGTACGAAGACAAATCGAGAGTCGATGCACACACACACACACACACACACACACACACACACACACACACACACACAGCCGACTCATGAACGATCTGTGAGCCAAAACGCGTCGTTCAGTAAGACGACCGGCCGACGATCCACCAAGACCGTGGCCCGGCTCAAGTGATGCGCGCCGGCAATGCCTTCCACTGACTGGCAGCTCGAAGTCGTGACCCGAACTCGCCTACGACAGACAACGACCAGGAAGAAATAGCAGTCGAGCAAAGACACTACGAGAGGAAAATGATCCACGCACTGCTCAACGTGCCTGAGTGCATGGAATAGTTTCAGATTTTGCGTTCGACTCGGTGTGCTATGTGCAAACGAACCACTGTAGCAACTGGTATTTTGTTGCGCTGATGCTAGTTGTTACTATTCAGAAAAAAATGAAACATTGTATACCCAAACCTGTCATCTGCTATCCCTCCCATTCCTCGTGGTTGAGATGGTCGAGGCATGGCAATAAATCTCCAGAGGTACTACAAGAAACTGTACTTCGTAAATCTTGTCAAGTGATAGTGGTCCGGCGGGTTCAAACGATGAAGTAGACTCTACATTAGAATGCATTAGACACCCGCAGTCAGTGACCTTGCGAGAAACGTAGCTCTGACGGAAGAAAACGCAGAACTCCTTTCATCTAAATTGAAAGAGAAATGTTTGCATGCTGATGGTGCGTTTGTACGGCGCCATATAAGTTAGAGCTACAGATTACACATTACTTTGAAACAGAAGGTCACTTCCTTTTCTGTTCCGAAATGCTTGGATTAATCCATGAACTTGGAATAGAGTATGAGAAAGAAGCGTCGAGACTATTTATTGATTACTCTATAAAAGGCTTAACAATTGTTCCTGTACATTACACTGCGGTGACAAAAGTAATGGGACATCTCCTAATATCGTGTCAGTCCTCCTTTTGCCCTGCGAAGTGCGGCAACTCGACGTGGCACGGACTCGACGACTCAGTGGGAAGCCCCTACAGAAATATTGAGCCATGCTGCCTCTAAAGCCGTTCGTAATTGCTGCACTGTTGCCGGTGCTGGATTTTGTGCACTAACTGACCTCTCACTTATGTCACACAAATTTTCGATTGGATCCATGTGAGGTGATATGGGTGGCCAACCCATTGCTCGTCTTGTCCAGAATGTTCTTCAGACCAATCTGTTCGAGAACTTGGACGGTACAGAAATACGCTGAAAGTGGTTCAATGAACCCTATGCCAAGCTCTTTTGTGTGATTTGCAGGGTAAAGATGTAGATGCAGATAACTACTGCGACTCGTGTTACTTACGCCAATTTATTAGTCCACGTGTAACATGTTTTTAACATATCACAGGGGACTGCACAGGGAGGTCCATCATTCCATCTACTGTGCACTGCAGAGCCGATTTCCGGTATCCAATGAAAGCGGGCTATATCCAGCCTGGACATAACTCACCAGACCGTCTGTATACCTTCGATAGGAGTCGCGGTGGGGGGTTACTACAGAGACTTGCAGATGTGCGATTTATTCTTGGTGGCAAGTGTTTTGCAGATACTGTTAGAACAAAACTTGTGGGTAGCCGTGGCAGGAAGCAGCACTTCACAGAGGAATAATACTAGCGTGAGTAGAAACGAACGACAAAACTGCGTGAGTTTAGCTGCTGAATGTCATTGCTTGAAACCTGCCTGGTGACTCCAAGATCAAGGAAGTCATTGGCTATGGGGTGGAGGTGATATGTTGTTATATTTATGAAGGCACGGATGAGTAAGTCTCAGACGATAGTTTCTACTGTCACGAAAGCCAACAAATATTTCTACATCTCCATCTACATGCATACTCCACAAGTCACCGTACCGTCAATCGCGGAGGGTGTCCTGTATCACAAGTAGTCGTTAGTTTCCCAGTTACACGTGTAGACAGTGCGACGGGAAAAGACCGTCTATACCCCACCGTACAAACCCTAATTTCTCGTATCTTATCTTCGTGGTCCCTGCGCGAAATGTATGTTGGTGGCAGTAGGATCGTTCTGCAGTCAGCTTCAAATGCCGGTTCTCTAAACTTTCTCAGAAGAAATGAATGTCTTCTGCCCTGCAGTGCCCTTGAGCCTCCGAAGCATATCAGTAACACTTGGGTGCTGATCGAACCTACAGGTAACAAATACAGCAGTTCGCCTCTGAACTGCTTCGATGTCTTCTTTCAATACGACCTGATGCGGATCTCAAACTCTCGAGCAGTACTCAAGAATAGGAGCCACTACCGGCCTATATGCGATCTCCGTTACAGATGTATCACACTTCCCTAAAACTCTTACAATAAACCGAAGTCGACCATTCACCTTACCTACCACAATCCTTACATGCTCGTTCCATTCGATATCGTTTCACAACGTTACACCCAGATATTTAAAAGACGTGACTGTGTCAAGCACGACACTGCTAGTCCTGTAGCCGAACATTGTGGGTTTCTTTTTCCTACTCATCCACATTAACTCACATTTTTCTGCATTAAGAGCAAGCTGCCATTTATCACACCAATTAAATTTTTATACATGGAGATGGTATCTGTTCTTTCCGACATGTCTGAAAGAACAGATACCATCTCCATATATAGTTAAGGCTAACCGGCCATTGACCTTCTTCTTCTGTGCGGATGAGGACGCATTGCCCGAACTCTTACGGGATTCGGTCAGATTATATATACGAAGACAGTAACTGTTCTCGAAAGAACAGGATACTGTTGATGACCGTGCAGCTTTTCCCTGGAATAAATTATGACTAACTGAAACCCTCAGCTGCCGACAGGTGTTGTTGATATACCTCGATGTTGACAGGTGAAAATGTGTGCCCCGACCGGGACTCGAACCTGGGATCTCCTGCTTACATGGCAGACGCTCTATCCATCTGAGCCACCGAGTACACAGAGAATAGGGCGACTGCATGGATGTATCTCTGGCGCGCCTCCCGCGAAACCCACACTCTCAACGTATTGTCCCGTACTGCATTTTAGTGCCCCCGCCCATTATACTCATTACTACCCAGCCGTTGTCCTTCGTCTGTGCGAATGCGCACAGGTTGCTCAAATTTTTACGGGAATCGCCAAAGCGCGCGCGAGTAATTAGTGGATGGGCAAATGTCTATAAGGTACATTACATATGTAGAATTGTGGGCAGTTGGGAATGTGAGTCTCACGGGAAGCGTGCAAGGGATAAGTCCCTGCAGTCGCATTATCCTCTGTGCCCTCAGTGATTCAGATGGATAGAGCGTCTGCCACGTAAGCAGGAGATCACGCGTTCGAGTCCCGGTCGTGGCTCACATTTTCAATTGTCCCCGTTGATATATATCAACGCCTGTCGGCAGCTTAGGGTCTTGATTTGATTATCATTTCAATTAAATTTTTGTCTAAATCAACTTGTATCAACCTACTGTCACTTATCTCCGACATCTTCCTGTGCACCACAGCATCCTCAGTGAACAACCGCTGACTACTGACCTTTCTGCTTGTCAGATCGTTTATGAATATAGAAAATACCAACGGTCCTATCACACTCTCTGATGTTACCCCTGTCTCCGATGAGTACTCGCTGTCGAGAGCAACGAACTGGGTTCTGTTATTTAAGAAGTCTTCGAGCCAGCCACGCATCTGGAAGCCCATTCCGTATGCGCGTAACTTCGTTAACGGTCTGCAGTGGGGTACCATATCGAGTGCTTTTCAGAAATCTTGAAATATGGAATCAGTCTGTTGCCCCTCATTGTTCCAGTGTGTCAGAAAAGAGAAAGCTGGGCTTCGCAGGAGCTATGCTTTCTAAGCCGGTGCTGATTCGTGGACATGAGCTTCTCTGTCTCTAGGAAACGTTGAAACGTCCCCTTTGAACAATTTATACAAGTGACTGTGCTTAAACTGACATACAATATTTTTAGCGCAACGCAATCTGACTTTCAAAAATCCCTATAAAAGAATGGCCCTGACTAACATTAATCTATACGTTTCACAAATCACTTACCTCACAAAAATCTTCATTACTCGAACTACTGCAATACAGCAAGCGCCACTACTGCCAGCTAAATAAAAGATTCAAACTATGGAAGGCACTAACTACTGATGGGGATAGTTAGCAAATGAAAGATATTAATAGAGAACAAACAATGTATTTACCTTAATAGTCATAATATATATAGCAGTTCATGACAAATTACAAAACTCCGCCATCTCTCTCCCCACATCCACCACTGCTGGCGGCTCACCTCCAACTGCGCAACACTACGTGCTGTTCACATCCAGCTGCCGCTGCCCCACACTACAATGGCAGACAACAATGCAAACTAGCCACAGACTTCACACAGCACAGCCAGTGATTTTTATACAGAGATGGCGATACCAATAAAAAAACCTAAACAGCCTACTTACATAGCCCCCATGCTCCCCACAAAAAATTTTACACATTGTTTTGGGCAGTGGCCAATAATGATTTGATAAAATTTTTCATAATTACAATAACAAAGATATCAATTGCACACACTTACTGGTCAAAAGCTAAACTTTCTCACAATCCATAAAGACAGTCCTAATCGGAAATCACAGTAAAATAGCAGTGTTTTTCTCAAAGTCTGAGCACTAAAAGAAAATGCACATGGAAGTAGTGGATTTCCATGCAGTCTTGAAGAAGTAGTGTTGTCCTTCCAACGGAAAGACAGTGCTGACTCTCGACATGCAGACAGGTAATGCGCCACAACAGAGCAAACCCACAGCAGAGTCAGTCGAAGTTTTGAAGAATATTGGTAGTTAGGTCATCACAGAGTAGACCCACTGTAGTCCTAGTAGAGAGTATGGTATTGGTGGGCCACCAGAGGTGCAGACCCACTGCAGTCCTTGTAGAAATAATGGTGTTGGTGGATTACCAAAGGTGTAGACCCACTGTAGTCCTTGTAGAGATGGCCAGCAGCCATCTGTTGTGACTGTGCAGGTACACAATCACCATTGAAGAGTCTTGCAGATAATATAGCAAGTCCATGAACCACCACTTGTGCACTCACAAAATTTTTTTCAAATGTCCTTCGAACCAGCAATGCTGTTATCCAGTCCCTTGCTGAATTATTAACACACGTGCAAACACTATCAGTCCCTACTTCTCACATATTATCCATATACTATGACCAACAGAAACGTGTGCAGTGAAATGTAACTTACAAGGTACTTAATTTGATGAACTGGTGTCAATTACAATTTTATAACATGAGAATACAATTACAAAGGTACAAAATACATCATTAAAGAACATAACAATACAGATAACATTTGTAGTAAAACAGGCTTTACAAAAGAATAGAAATAAATAGATACATCAGTGTTACAGGAATTATGAGATAAGTAAATACATAAAAGATCAGAATAACTTTTGAAATATCAACTTCACACATGAGAATTAAAACAAAACTGAATAAATAATGTCTAAACATCTTTGCAAAGTAAATAACATATTATTAATGCAAATTATATTTGACTATAACAGTATTCGTCATCATAGTTCATGTAGCTGAGTATGAGAAAAATTCTACAACATAAGTCTTATGAGGTAAACATATAAAGACAGGACGAACATAAATATACAAGAGTACACAAACACAGCAGAATAACAGAAAGGGAAAGGACAGGGTTTATTTTACTGCAGTATCTTGCAAACAAAACTTTCTTTACTTCTTGGAGATCTCCCTTCGTTTTTCATTATTTCAAAAAGTGCTATCTATGCCTGCTTTCTGTATTCTATTCATATTTCTTTCAAAATAATTATTTCTCAGTGTACAATACTCATTTTGGCCCAAATCTTTCTCATATACTTCTCAATGCATTTTTTCCCTATTGTCCATAATCAGTTTCTTATATAGTCTACCCCCTCTTAAGCTAACTTAAATCTACTGAGCTCAAATGCTAAACTAAGGGACGAGGCAATGCAGCAGCACAAAACAATTAACACAAACAGCAATGACAAAAGAATGGAAATTTGCAAAGCAAGCTACAGTAAATCTAAATTACCAAGCAATTCAACATTGCAACTAATATGGGGCAATGCGCAGCAAACAAGAAAAATAAATCTGGCTTAGCAGAGTAACACAAATTAAAATTCAGTAGCACTATGCCTGGCAAACAGCAGGAGAAAATGAAATAACTTATACATAAACATGACATAGCTCAAGCAGAAAAAATAGTACACTAAAAATGGCCATGTCTAATACCTATGTCACATCTTATTACTAGAGTGATGCATCACAATTTATTCTAGAAAAGAAATTACCAAGTCATTAAAAATAGTATTTATGCAATTCCTGTGAAGGAAATGTCTATTTGTGCTCTCTTTTCTAAGAAAGTTTATCAGAAACGTATTCTTTACTGGGTCTGTAGACAGAAAATAGTGATATTAGTACATCTATAATATTTTATAATAAGCAATGCTGCAGTGCAGCTAGAAACTAGATATTAAAGAAAATGAGCAAATATGTACAAAGAAAGGCATGAAACATCATGGCATTTCACAAGGTAGTAAAAAATTCTCTCAATTCTCGAGAAAGATGCTTGTCATAATCAGGTGTGCACATGTAAGTATCTTTCCAAGTAATGAGCGTGTTGTAATTTGTGGTGCTTTCTACAAAGGAATGTCAATAGTGAGGATAATGGCCTCCTTTTTTTTTGTCTTTTCTACCTGTGCTCTGAAAAGGCACGCACTAATGGCTTTTTTCAAGGCGACTGTCGCCCATCTGGGTGCCCATGACGCATTAGGTGCAGGTGGTCACTTAACTTTCTTACCGAAATATTTACGACACCAGTTTCCGCTACAGTGACAGTCTCATATAAAAATATTTCACAGGTCGAGAATTTGCGTTCAAATGTCTAGAAACAAAATCCTATGAATATAACAGTGATCAAAAAGTTTTCGTCGGCATTGTGATACATTCACGCATTTACACACATTTCATAACTCTTAAAGTACGATTCTTGGTTTCCAACATCCTTCTCCACAAATCAGAGTCCCTAACCACTACTCATTATTCCTTACCTTATTACACATATACATATTCGTCGACACGTCAATCTTGCGACGACACTTCAATATTTCATTGTAATAAATACATAACATAATCAAATTCCTCATATGCGGTAGCATCATCTTATTGATCATAAATATACCTCAACAGCATAATACACATCGTCGTCGTAATAATATCGTAACATCTCAGTCAAATCTCAAAATCGTCGTAGCTTCCTCCAATAATTTCAAAACCTAAAAAAAATTCTCTGCTCATTTCAATAGTGTCATCTACCTCAAATGTACTTTAAAAATTATGATCCCATACCAAATACATCATTCAAAGCTCTCATAGTATCACAATGGTTCTGAAAAAATATGAACAGTTCACCAAGTACAAACAACATACAATTTCGTAAGTGTGAAGTTATCCAACTGTGTAATTACGTAAACGTCTGTCACTGATGTAGTAAAAAAGTTTGTCTCTCTCAGTTAAATGATCAGATAGCTATGTAATTTATGTGTTAGAGGAATATGGTACCGATGTGTAAAGTTGTATAAGCAAATACCATATTAGCTAGGGCTCCTTGTGCTTGCCAACACGTGGTACACAAAGTAGGCGTGTACCCCCCCTGAGGATTAATGTAATTATACCCTTAGGTGTTACAGGTTATTGCAATGGAATAAAATGTATCACGGAAAACTTTCTTTGAGGTTCAAAAACCTTTAAAAATAAATGTTTTAAGTATAAAATTAATCACTCAAATACATGTACTGTAGCGCTAAACTGTGCGTCTTGTTGTAAGACAATCTCTGTGGAAGTGTCGTAGCCGTCGTCCTCTGAAAGCTAAGTTCTGCAGAAGTCAGTGTACTTACCTCATGATAAACAAAAGTGAAATGGTTTGCGTATAGATATCTTAGTTATTACGCTTATTGTTGTGATGAAGGAAATACTGTGCTGTAACGTATTGTTGTGCTACGGAAAAGGCTGTCTCATTGTAGCTATACCACAAAAGTTACTACTAAAACATGTTTTACTTTCCAGAATACATAAAACTCTGCAGATATAAAACAGATACACCGCAAAAGCAACAAGGTAAATTGTGTCACACATTAGTAGCGTCGTGATATAGTCGTGTAGCTGTCAAATAAACTAACCACTGTGTCATCTGGTATCTCTCAGAAAGCACCTTGAATCCATAATGTATTTTCAAGTAAACCAAAATGTTGCACTAAAATCTCATTAGCAGTACCAGTACATGTTCTATGTATGTAAGCCTGATAGTCATTACATAATCGTGCAACTAACAAGCAAGAATTACAAATAACAACACTGTGCCGTCTGTTCACTATAACAATGCATTCATAATTTCTGTTTAAATAAGTTCTCTTGGTTCTTGACTGGATATTTAACTTCAAACGTTGTTGCATGTTAACATATTCTAAGTCTGACAAAGCATACTAGCAATGTGAAGTGAAAGGTTATATGGCAAAGACAAAGTTAAAAAGCAGATTATCTTTCAATAAACGGTTTTACATGTGAAATGTGGTGTAAACCTTTACTCTTCCTAGTGCACAGAGTTTCAACTTCAAAGCAATTATCGTGTTGTATACATCGGTAAAGAATGCTAAAATTTTTCTCAAGGCTAACGTCTTATGTTATTTTTCTCGGAGTCAGCGGGCGCACGCGGCTGCCTGCTGTGCGAGTCATTGTCTGTCTCTTTGTTGGCGCGCATCGTTATTGGGATTTGGAGACCTAACCTCTACAAATTCACAGTGACGAGAAGGCCCTGCCCTGTTTGAATCCCGCCAGTTCTGATGCAATTCAGGTCTGTCGTTGCGATCACATCGTCTGTCGTCATGTCGGTAGTTCCTGTAGTTTCTTTCTTGTCGGTTAAGTGGTGGAGAATTTCTCCCTGAATCGTAACTGCGCGCTGGACCGTTGCATCTAAAGTTATTCTGTCTCCCGTAATAATAATTATTTTGGTTCCCATATTGTCTGTTTCTATGATTGTCTCTGTCATATTCATTACTACGGAAATGCGATTTTTCTCTGTAACTATTATTACTCTGCCAGTGGTTGTCATATGGGTGTTGTCTGTTTTGGTCACGATTTGTGTTGTGAGAATAGCCTTGTTGTGTCCAGCTATTGTTTCTGTCGTCACAGAATTGTGACGGATGTGACCTGTAGTGATTGTTTTCCAGTTTTCGCATCCCATGACTGTCTGTGTCAATTTCTAATTCTTGCAACAGTCCCTGAAAAACTTCAATGTCGTCCTTGCAACGTCCTGCTAAAATAATACGTCGTAAGTGTTCAGGCAATTTGATTAAGCAAATGCAGATGAGTTCTGAGGGGCTGTATGGGTTTGAAAGATACTGATTCTTATGCAACATGTCTTCAAAATATTTGACAAGACTGGAAAATTCAGATTGTTCAAAGTGTTTCATCATCATGATGCGATGTTTTACTCGGTCTTGTGTAGCTTGACACCAATATGCTGAGAGGAAGGCATGATAAAATTCTCCTTCACTGTGACAATCGTGAATGACCGATCGCATTCTTACAGCTGCTTCATTCTCCAAGTACCCACACATAAATTCTAACCTGTGCTCCAATGACCAGTTGGGAGGAAAACAATGAGAAAATTGATGAAGCCATGCTTGTGGATGAATGTCGTTGTCAGAATTCTTAAACGTTTTGAATTTACGTGTAGTAATGAACAGCATATAGTCAAAATCATCATGTCGGCGAGTCGCATGTCGGTCATTGTTACGTCGTTTCGGCGGTTCCATCTCAAAATTCGGTGTACCTTGCCAATTTCTTTCATAATTTCCGAAGTGTCCTGTGTTATTATTTTGTGGTTGTTCCGTATTTCTATGTCCCTCTTCCCGTATTGGAGCACGAGTGTCCTCTGAAATACGTAATTCTTGTATTACCTGTGTCAGCTGATCTTGTACTTCCCGGATTTCTCTTTGGTGTTGCGTATTAATTTGATTGAGATTTTGTTTCAGTTTCCTAATTTGTTCGCACTCTTCTGTGTCATTAAAGACTACCGGTTTTGTGTCACTCAGATTATCATCTACCTTCGTAGATAAATTATTTAGCTGATCCGAAAGTTCAACTACTTTCTCTGATAATGAACTAATTTCCTCCATGTGTCTTTCTGAACCAATTTTCAGAGTATCTACTGTGTCCTTTAAGTTTTCTTGAGATTTTGCAAGTTGCGTAACCGAATCGGTAGATGCAACTGAGTCAATTTTAGCTTGCAGGTTCTCATGGTTTTGATGAACAATAGTTGCAGTTCTTTTATGGCTGCTTCGTGATTCTGTAATGCATTTTCATGCCGCAAAAAAGTAGGTTGAAAATGCTCACAAATTTGTGTTTTTACGGCATTACAGACTTTTTTACATTTCGATTCAATGTTATGTAACTCAGTAGTTAAATCTTCACGTGTTTGCTCAAGTGTGGTGTGAAGATTTTGTTCCATTGCGTCTAACTGTTGCTGTGTTTGTCTCTGGTGTTGTTTCATTGTGTCTAACTTTTTAAGATTTTGTTCCACTGTGTCTAACGTTTTAAGATTTTGTCCCATTTGTCTCTGATTTTGTTCCATTTGTTGCATTAATTGCAAAAATAATGTATTAGTGTCTGGAATCTGTTTCTCTACGCTTTTCGGCAGTGCATTTGCACCGGCAACGTTCACATTTTCATAAGCAGAAAATGTGTCTTGACTTATTTGAGAAAACGGTGATGACCCAAAACCTGAATCTACAGTATTTGCGAAATTGTGTCCTGTTATATCGGATTCCTGAGGCGAGCTGTTGCCGACCGATCGATCGATAATGATTCCCTGTTCACTACCTGTTTCACTGTCTACACCATTGTTTGCAGCCCGCTCCATTTCCCTATGCACAATTACCAAATTACTACTTTGAACATCAGTTAAGTCATTACTCGGTGGCGCTAACACACTGCTTTCGTCTTCACTGTCATTTCTCAGTTTACTTTGGAGCCTAGTATTACGTTTTTCACACGCCATAATTGTCACAATATTTCACACGATAACACAGAAAAGCACAATTTGAAGAGCAAAATAAAATAACATAGCAATGGATATAATGTCTACTTAATTGCAAGCGCAGCTGCGAAATACTTGGTGCAAATCTACATGCATGCCACACCTGTTTTACTGTACAACAATGAAAGACTGTAACTACAAAGGAGATTCTCTCTACAATTACGCGCCAGCAATAAACAAAATCTACACTAATTACACAAACTACAAGAAAAAATCAGAAGATTCCAGTGAGGTATCCTCGGCTAAGGGTAGACGTATGAAACGTCCCCTTTGAACAATTGATACAAGTTACTGTGCTTAAACTGACATACAATATTTTTATTGCAACGCAATCTGACTTTCAAAAATCCCTATAAAAGAATGGCCCTGACTAACATTAATCTATACGTTTCACAAATCACTTATCTCACAAAAATCTTCATTACTCGAACTACTGCAATACAGCGAGCGCCACTACTGCCAGCTAAATAAAAGATTCAAACTACGGAAGGCACTAACTACTGATAGGGATAGTTAGCAAATGAAGGATATTAATAGAGAACAAACAATGTATTTACCTTAATAGTCATATATAGCAGTTCATGACAAATTACAAAACTTCGCCATCTCTCTCCCCACATCCACCACTGCTGGCGGCTCACCTCCAACTGCGCAATGCTACGCGCTGTTCACATCCAGCTGCCGCTGCCCAACACTACAATGTCAGACAACAATGCAAACTAGCCACAGACTTCACACAGCACAGCCAGTGATTTTTATACAGAGGTGGCGTTACCAATAAAAAAACCTAAACAGCCTACTTACAACGTGTCACATATGAACTCACAATATGCTCTAGAATTCTGCAGCAGACCGATGTTGCAGATATTGGTCTGTAATATTACGGGTCTGTTCCTTTACCCTTCTTTTATACAAGGGTCACCTGCGGTTTTTTCCAGTCGCTTGGCACATTGCTCTGGTCTTGAAAGGCACTATAAATGCAGGGTACGTAAGGGCCAATGGCGTACAGTTCTCTTTGCAAAACCGAATTTGGATTCCATCCGAACCTGGCTACTTTTTTTTTAAGTCTTTTAGTGGTTACTCTGCTCCAGGGATGCTTATTACTATGCCATCTATACGGGACCCTGTAGATTGGTCAAACGGCCACACGTTTGTGCGATTGTCCTGTGTGAACGATTTCACAAACTTGGAATTTAAGACTTAGGCCTTATTTTGGCTATCTTCTGTTTCCAAGCCAAACTGGTCGAAGAGTAACTGAATGGACGCCTTAGACCTGCTAACCAAACTGGTCAACGAGTGACTAAATGGAAACCTTAGACCTGCTTATCGATTTTACATTGGACCAGAATTTTTTTCGGTTTTCCGATAGAGCTTCAGCCAAGGTATAACGATAGCAACTATTGAATGCTTCCTGCCTAGATCGTTTCATAGACGCACGAATCTCTACTAACAATGTCTGTCATCATTTGCGCGTCCTCTTTTAAACTGAGAGTGCAACAGCCTTTGCTTCGTCAGAATTTTCCAAATTTCGTTATTAAACCTAGTGTGTCTTTCCTGTCGTTAATCCACTAACGAGGCGCACACTTGTCCATAGTACGATTTACAATCTGTTTCAAATTTGGCCCATAATTCCTCTTGGCCTTCATTCAGGGACCAAATGATGCTTATCTGCTCTTTCTACGACGGTAATCCTAGAAGTAAGGTCTCCAATCTTTTTATAAGTACATAGACCTGTTTATTTCTACAATGGTTTACATCAGTTTACAGCTTGAACGTTTAGCTATTTTTTGATATCATCATCATTTCTGTGTATGCATTTTTGTAGACACTGTGGCAGTTTTTGTATATCCATGTCATACCAGCTTGCCGCAATGCTGTTCAGAAAGTTATGAACCTCAACTTTCACCTGGTCTTCGGAGCTGAATCGCTTTCCGACCAGACGTTCTTTTAACCTAGGGAACAGGTGATAGTCACTTGGAGTCAAGTCAGGACAATAGGGTGGGTGGGTGATTATGTTGCACTGGAACTATTGCAGGAGAGCAACGGTTTGCCGAGCAATGTGTGGGCGAGAGTTGTCATAGAGAATGTGTTCGCCCTTGGTCAACATTCCTCTTCTCCGGTTCTGAACTGCCGTCTCACAGTACCTGTCAGCGTTAATTGTCGTCCCAGCGATTCATCTTCGACTACGAGTCGAAAAAGAGGTTCATAACTTCCTGAACAGCATGGTGGCGAGATGGTATGATATGGGCAGACAAAAACTGCCACAGCGTCTACAAAAATGCTTCGACAGAAATGGTGATTATGTTGAAAAATAGCTAAATGTTCAAGCTGTAAACTGATGGAAACCATTGTAGAAATAAACAGGTCTATGTACTTACAAAAATTGGAGACCTTACTTTTGGGATTACCCTCGTAACAGAAACGCTCTCCCAGCCGTCTTTACTGAGTTACTAACTTTCGTAACCATAATCGCTCTGATGACATCATGATCACTTATCCACGTCTCTATACTGATGCCATCAATAAGGTCCAGCTTACTTGTAGATACAAGGCCCAAGATACTTCCATTGCGTGTGCTGTCGAACTAGCTGCTCAAGACAGTTTTCGGAGAACATATTCAAAAGTATATCACAAGATTGTCTGTCTGTACCCCCTGCAATGGGTCCATACAAGTCCCAGTCTATACTCGGTAAGTTGGAGTCACCATCAACTAGTATTCCATGAGCTGGGTATTTATGCATAACTGACAATAGGTTTTCTTTGAATGAGTTTAGAACTGCCACAGCGGGATCGGGTAGTCGGTAAAAACATCGAATAATTAACGTGGTTTCAAGCAGGTAACTTCACTACCAAAATTTCATCCTCAGTCGTAAATTTTTAGTGCATTTCCGTTTGCTTGCGCGGTTGTCGGCTTATACTTGTTCTAGTGTTCTGATCGAGTGTTAGGATGTGGGGAGCGAGCATTTCGCCATAACGTAGAGGCGATGTATCTAGAGCTACATCTGTGATGTCTGTGCTTTCCTGTCCACTTTGTTGTCTTTGACGAAAATTACATTGTACGTCACAGTCACTTCCCCGCCGCCGCCCTCCCTTTCCTGTTCCAGTCGTAAACAATATGTGGAAAAAAACGATCGTTGGTAATCCTCCGTACAAGATCAAATTTCTGTGACTTGGGCGGCATGGTATTTTTGCGTTACACCAGTAAGAAGAAGCACTGTATTAGTTGGCTCTGCTAGGAAAGTTTGTTTTCGAAACTTTTACCACATCGCAATAAACAACACCTTTCTTGTAGCGTCTGCCAGCTGGGCTTGGATGATCATCACTGTGACGTTTACCCATATACTACACAAACATATTACGAAGTGCGATGCTATATTGTGGATATTCCTTGTTACCCAGGTTGAGGAGCAATGCCTCGGTAAAGGTCGACTCTTCATCCACGAACAGCCTGTACGTTACTACTGGTAATGATATTATAACACCTCCTTCAGGTTGAAAGGTGGCTACACTGAGTCACAGTGCCAGAGATTGCGCCAAAGAGTATTATTCAGCCGCCTCCACTGGCAGTGTTTGTTGAGATGTGGTAGTGGGGAGTGCTTATTGAGAAGTAGCAGGAGGCAGTGCTTGTTGAGATGTGGCAGTAGCGAGTCGTAGTTGAGAAGTTGCGGTAGTGAGTGCTTGTTCAGACCTTGTAGTATTTTTTTGATGGGCTAGACTCCAGATGTTGTAGGATTGGGGATGCTGTAATGATCAGAGTGTGCTTTTCGTCAATATATATGAAGGTAAAAAATTCCTTTTTTTTCATTATTTCAATGTCTTAAACAATAATGCCTCTTGGTCACAGGTTCAGTCAACAAAGCATCTGGCTCGTGTTCTTGTATTAGACTGTATTTCTGGTTTCTATGTGCAATTATAGTATTTCTGTTTTTTTAATTACTTCAGTATAAATGGTGTTTAAAATATCTGGTCTTATTGAGGAAGAACCGTGCCAGATGTATACGTTGAATCACACTTCCACACAGAGAACAGCTACACTTGTACCTTGTTGTTTCGTAGCTTTCATATTTGCTGGGGACTTAATTAATTAATTGTGTTAACGGAAATTTCTTTCATTCTTTATTGTTATTCTATGCAGTCAGATTGCGGAGTATTACTAGTCAGGGCCAACCGGCTACGAGACTGCGTAACCGGAAAGACAGCTACTAAGATTAAAATTATTTGCATTTTTATTTAATTAAGTCCCCATGCACGTGGCGACCGCTGCTTCGGATCGTCCCTTGGAATTCTTCTCATAGTAAAAATAGCAGACAGTAGTATTGTTGAAGTAATTTGTAGTTTAGTAATTGTAGTCTATATTGCATGTGTAGATTTGGTAATTGTCATTCTTCTAATGGTATTTTTTGCAGAATTAAATTTTTTTTGTCTTGTATACGGGTTTGACAATTTTGTGCAATTATGAAGATTTCAATTGTTCGTTAATCGTGTTTGAGGGAACCATTTCGTGTGAATGATATTGTTGGTGATAAAGTGTCATTGTGTGTAATTTTCCTATGGTGACGAGTTTTGTATGTTTTGTAAATGATTATGCGATCGATGAAAAAGGCAAAAATGATGAATAGTGAGAATGACGAAATTGTTACCATGGCGAACTCGCCAACACAGGAGAACAGTATGATGAATAATGGAGTTGAAAATAATTTAATAAGTCGGGAAAATAGTCCGGAAACAGTTCAAAATTTTTCACGATCAAAAAATTTTCAGAATACGAGATTAACGACAGAAGATTCTGGAATAGTATCGAACACAGATAGCTTTACGGCTATGACGAAGGAAGTTAGTTTTGTGGGAAATGTTAGGGGCGAAAAGAATTTTGAACCAGTTAGTATGGAGCAGTTGATGGGTGCTATATTAAATTTGGGATCACAGATGGAAGCAATGGTAACACGGTTAGGCTCACAAATGGGAACAATTAAAACCGAGATGGAAACATTGGAAACACAGTTAGGCTCACGAATAGAGACATGTTTCAAAAACATGAAAGATGAATCAAAGAAAGAAATTAGAGCAGAAGTACAACCGATTTTGAATGCTCACAATAATAGTTTAATGTCAATAGAAATTAGACAAGAGGAGCAGGACAGAGAACAGGAAGAAAGAGATCATGTGATAGTACAAAAATTTTCAGAGTTAAATTTACAACGTCCATGCGATAAGGAAGAAATACTTGAAAGAATCGAGGAGTCTGTACCAAATGACAGGATAAATAACTTAACACAACAGTATGAACATTTAACTACTAAATGTCACAATACCTAAACCCGAGTCGTGAGACTTATGGAAGGTGTAAATAAACAGAAAGAAAAAATAGGTGACTCATCGGAAAGAGTTCAGGAGATTTCAGATAAACTGACAAGTCTTAGTTCAAATGGGGACAGAGATTCAAATGATACAGCTCCATTGCCATTTGCAGAAACCGAAGAGTACCAGAACATAAATAAGCATGTTGAAAATCAAGGAAAATTTAATGAACACGTTAAAAAGGAATATGAGGCATTACAAAAGCAAGTCAAACAAATTGAAGGCGAAATCGTAGGAAAAGACAGCAGAAGAAATTTAGAATCACAGATAGTAGAGGGGTTTGAAGAAAACAATTTGTTTCATTTACGGGATGCAACAAGAGAGCGCCAGGCGCGCGAACTTGACAATAATCGACATTCAGACTGGGACCGACGCGGTAGGTCTTTGTCGCCACGAGGCGAAAACTTTGACTATAAACACTTTTTAACTGTTCGGAAATTTAAGATCTTTCGCAATTCTAAGAACGACATACATCCATGTTCATGGTTAGATCAATTTATGTACTCACTTCCACCAAATTGGCCACTAAGTCACAAACTGGAATTTATGTGCAGCTATTAAAGTCCTCAGGGGATTCATTACACTAAGTGAATATGTGCCGTAGCGTGCACAGGGATCCGAGCTGTAGTGATGCTATTTCCCTTTTAGTTTTCTGCACCGTTGCCTACTCTTTTACTATTCTTTGTATCTATCAAAACTACTCTTCGACTATCAATCTATCTAGAGAGTCGGTAAAGAATAACTGGATATGACTATTTTACCCAAAAGTGATTTCGGAAATTACCGTTTGGACTTACTATATCTTATGCAGCATTCATTCGTAATTTAAACGAAATTTTACCTGTTTATCTTTGTGACAATATTACTTCATATGTTGACGATATTCTTATTGCTAAACGTTCTTGGAGTCAGCACAACAAAATTTTGGATTCATTATTACGTATTTTTGCAAGAGTTGGCATTACAGTGAACTTGGAAAAATATGAATTTGGTCGTTCTCAGGTGATATTTCTTGGTCATACTATTTCTACAGAAGGTATTCTTCCTGATCCTGAGAAACTAGATGCTATTCGTAATTATGCTGTTCCTACCACAAAACGTGATGTTTGTAGTTTCCTTGGTGTCTCTAATTTTCTTAGACGCTTTGTTAGATTGGACAATTTCGCCACACCTCGTTTTCGCGAACTATCTGGAAAGTTCTTTTTAAACGAAAATCGGTTGACAACTCTTTTTGGTTAGTTTGTATTCCTGATGAGTGGGTTAATAAATTGATTTAGTATATACATTTCAGTTATGCGCACTTTGGTCCCAGAAAATGCTTTCATAAATTACGAGAAAATTCCTACTTCAGTAATATGGAAAAACGTATTCGATCTGTTCTTGCCAAGTGCAAATTATGTCAAAAGGCTAAGCCGCCAACTATTTCTCACAGAGCACCGTTGTTTCCTATCATTCCAGCGAAATTAAAGGAGATGCCTGCGGTCGATTTGTTCGGTCCAGTGGTTCGTTCCACTAATAGTTTTGCGTACATTTTGGTAGCAGTTGAATTGACATCAAAATATGTGTGTTTTACACCTTTACGCAAAGAAACAGCTCGTTCAGTATCTAAAGATTTCATGAAACATTTTCTTAAAGAAGTGGGTCATGTTGATAAGGTTATATCAGATAATGGATCACAGTTTCGCTCTAAAATTTGGCTTCGTACTCTACGGCGTCGTAAGATTAAACCAATTTTCATTTCACTTTTCACCCTCAATCTAATGCTTGAGAGAGATGGATGAAGGAAATCAATAAATTGTGTCGACTTAATTGTCATCAGAATCACAGAACTTGGGATCAGTATCCTCATATTTTTCAAAACATTCTGAATGAACTCCGTAATGATTCAACTTCTTTACCGCCAATATTGATATTAAAAAATAAAGCACCGACAAATCGCATTTCTGAAATCGTTCCTTTTCCGCCTTCACGGAAACTGCGGCATTCTAAAGTTGTCAACCTGGCTCTACAAAATATTGCGTCTGCGGCTGCTAGAAGAGAGAAATCAGCTAAACGTCCTGGTCGTTTAAAAACCTTGTCAGTTGGTCAAAAGGCGCTAATTAAGGCTCACCGGTTGTCTCACAAAGGAAAAGGCTTATGTCCAAATTTTTTCTGCTTTATAACGGTCCATATAGAGTTCGCAAAATTATTCATGATAACACTGTAGAAGTAGAAACTCTTAAATCTCGGCGCTCTAAGGGAATACATCACATATCGAACGTTAAAATTTTTGTGGAATGACATACTTTCGAGAAACCAACAGTTATACGTAAACATGCAGAGAATACAAGGATACCGCGCCGTGTTCCGGCGGCGGCACATACTCAAAGCAACAGTCAAGTCTGCGCGCCGCACAAGGCAGTCGTTGACCGCAAACAATTACTTCCTACGTCACGCGTACCTACAGCTGATCGAGCGCTCAGTGCGTATGTACTGACAGCCGTAAACAAATACACAGTGTAATTTCTCCGAATAAATTCAGTATAAAGCTATAGTGATTTGATAAATTATGTTATTAACGTTCAGTATTTTTCAGGATACGGTTGTATAAAATATTTAAGAACTTCAGGTAAATTCTGTGTGTGTCCGACGTTAAGAGGACTTGCTATCGAGAAATTTTCAGGAAGAATGTAATTTCGAAGAAAAAACTAATAAACTAAAAAGGTAACTATTAATTGAGTTTATTTTTCAGGTAACATATTTCCACTTAGGTACGTACTTTAGACGTAATTTGCTGCTCGCGATTACGTGATTTATACTTGTTGTTTACTGATTTTCACAATGATTGATTAATGAACAGGGTTGTTACTTACGTAATTATGCATCGCTTGGCTGCACTGCTTTTTCACTGATGTCATATTTTTCTGTTATGTGCCTGCTGTGCCTATTTATTTAAATTATAATTGTCACATGATTAATTGTGCTGATATGGTTATGTATGTAAGTTATACTTTGTGATTTTCTGCTTGCGTCTTCATGTTTACTTATTAAGATTACATATGAACATTTATTTGCTTATGCTGATATGATGCTAATGACCTGTTTATTATGTAAGATGCATATTTGCTGCTTGCGTATGGATTGCATATTTACACATTTCTGTTTTGTTGTCATAACTACTCTTTAATTTGGTATATAGAAATGCTGATATACTGTGTACGAACATAGAGTTTAGGTTACACTGTGTTATTAATTATAGATTGTTTGCTTGGCAGAGCCTCGTTGTAGGGATTGTGCTTCATACACTTGTTGACATTCTGTTCTCTACTGGTATATTTACTCGCTATTGCATCTTTTGCTTACGCTCAGTGCCTTATATTTTAAGATAAGAAAATGAACTGCTGTAATTCTACGAACGACATTGGTACAAGAAACTTCATTGAAGTCACATGAGCTGGAGGTTTTATGGAAGCTGTATAAATTTATGCTAATAGGAAGGAAGCTAATGACATGACATACCAACACCAAGTTTAGACCATTGACAGTTATTACACTGCATTCTTCGTGAGCAATTGAAATAGCAAGTGACAGTTGACACAAGAAATACTCCACATGTTTGCTTCTGTTTTGCCATCATTCTTGAAGTGGTGTACACACTGTAAAATATTACGATTTATTCATTCAAAATCTTATGTGATCTTTCATACTACGTACTCGCACCTGCTTACTGAAAGTTATTCAAACTGAAGGCTGTTAGAGGTCGTGTATGCATTCCTTTTATTTTATGATGGACAAAGTAACCAAAATGTATTTTATAATTCATAATGAGTAGAAGATTTGGCTCAGGTGGACTACACAGAGGTTGTGTGTGGACATTGTGTCTTCGGATTGCATGGGATAATGAACTGAAGTTTGCACTAGGATTTTATCTGTACTTGTTCGAGGAGACTGACTAGAGGAAAGAGTTGTTATGGAAGTGAAATGATATTGGTAATAAGGTTTATATGTATCGACGTATTGAAGAGGTATTATTGAGGTATTGAGATTGTGTGAAGTTGATGATTATTGGAGTTTTGGTGGACAAGAGGAAAGGTAAATGATATTGATGATAAAGTTTATATGTATCGACGTAAGAGGTATTATTGAAGTATTAAGTTTATGTGATGCTGATGATTATTGGAGTTTTGGTGGATAAGAGGTAAAGTAAGCGAGGAGCATACTTTTTTGTTGGTCTGTATGGAACAAGGAGGATGAAGATGGCAGACTAGATCACTCAAGTAGAAAGAAGATTGTCTACACACACACTTTGTTATATCAATAAGCAGTATATACTTTTTTTGGAGAGAGGAAGTTATTGCATATCTTGGCACACTGACAGTTGTTCAGCAACTGTACATTTTGATTTGGCTTGGCAAACATTGGTCTTGACATGATGACTATGTCGCTTACTGACTGTTATACACTGTGCCACTACTACTTGATACACATGTTGAATATAAAATTTTGCACAGAATTGCATTTACACAGTTAACACTATTCAATTACACAGTAGCACTCAATGTGGATGAAAGATGAGTGAGTGTGTTTTGTGTGTTTTCCTTTCCTAATCCCAAATAATTGGTACCGACCTATCTCCTAAATATTATTTTACTTGTTTGTTGTGGCTTGCACTGACACCCATAAATATTAAAGGTTTACTGATATTTGTGTATTTGTAATAGCTAATATGACAATTATCTGATATCATTTGTGTGTTTATTGTAATTTGTATGTTTAGTGTAAGAGCACTGAAATAATTTTGTAAAAGCAAATGTGTGTGCATTCAAACAGTTGTTCGTGTTTGAACCTATTCAGCATTGCTGGGTGCCACTTGGAAATGTTTAATTTCTACTGATAAACTCTGATGAACTGTCTGATTAGTGATAGTGAATATTATGGACTGTTACCTGCACCAGTTCAACATTGCTGGGTGCCACTGATGGACTGCTTCTACTGAAATAATGTCACTTGTTGGTGTCTGCACCTGCTCAACATTACTGGGTGCCACTGATGGACTGCTTCTACTGAAATAATGTCACTTGTTGGTGTCTGCACCTGTTCAACATTACTCTGTTCCACTGATGGAACTGCTTCCACTGAAATAATGTGACTCGTTGCTGTCTGCACCTGTTTAACATTACTGGGTGCCACTGATGGACTGCTTCTACTGAAATGATGTCATTTTTTGGTGTCTGCACCTGCTCAACATTGCTGGGTGCCACTGATGGAACTGCTTCTACTTCAATGTCACTTAATGGTGTCTGCACCTGTTCAACATTACTGGGTGCCACTGATGGAACTGCTTCTACTGAAATAATGTCACTTGTTGGTGTCTGCACCTGCTCAACATTGCTGGGTGCCACTGATGGACTGCTTCTACTGAGATAATGTCACTTGTTGGTGTCTGCACCTGTTCAACAATGCTGGGTGCCACTGATGGAACTGCTTCTACTGAAATGTCACTTGTTGGTATCTGCACCTGCTCAACATTACTGGGTGCCACTGTTGGTGCTGCTTCTACTGACATGACGTCACTTGTTGGTGTCTGCACCTGTTCAACATTGCTGGGTGCCACTGATGGACTGCATCTATTGAAATAATGTCACTTGTTGGTGTCTGCACCTGCTCAACATTACTGGGTGCCACTGATGGACTGCTTCTGCTGAAATGATGTCACTTGTTGGTGTCTGCACCAGCTCAACATTTTTGGGTGCCACTGTTGAAGCTGTTTAAATACTGCTGATGAAATGTTATGAGTCTGCTATTTGCACCTGTTGATCATTGCTGGGTGCTACTGTTGGAACTGTCAACTAATCTGAGGGGTTGTACTTGTTTATTGAACTATTGACAAGAGTTTATGTGAATATTTGTATAAACTGATTTTTTGTGTGTTTACTGTATATGAAATGTTATGAAACTCTTACCTATACTTATTCGTCATTGCTGACGCTATTGATTGAATTGTTTAACCACATGATACTTGTGTAAACTATGATGAAAAATCACATGTATGCAAGCATTTGTATTCCTTACTGTATTTTATATATTAAGTTATTGAAGGGTCATTGCAAAGCCAAAATTTATCTAGTTATGTGACATTAACTTATTAATATTATCTTTTATTTTTGTCTGTATTTTTTTGGACGAATTTGGTGGTATTTTCACCACCAATGCTGGCAAAAATACCATCAAATTCTAGCCCGTGGAGGAGGGGCATATGAAAGGTGGCTAAACTGAGTCACAGTGTCAGCGACTGCGCCAAAGAGTATTATTCAGCCGCCTCCACTGGCAGTGTTTGTTGAGATGTGGTAGTGGAGAGTGCTTATTGAGAAGTAGCAGGAGGCAGTGCTTGTTGAGATGTGGCAGTAGCAAGTCGTAGTTGAGAAGTTGCGCTAGTGAGTGCTTGTTCAGAACTTGTAGTATTGTTTTGATGGGCTAGACTCCAGATGTTGTTGGATTGAGGATGCTGTAATGATCAGAGTGTGCTTTTCGTCAATATATATGAAGGTAAAAAATTCCTTTTTTTTCATTATTTCAATGTCTTAAACAATAATGCCTCTTGGTCACAGGTTCAGTCAACAAAGCATCTGGCTCGTGTTCTTGTATTAGACTGTATTTCTGGTTTCTATGTGCAATTATAGTATTTCTGTTTTTTTAATTACTTCAGTATAAATGGTGTTTAAAGTATCTGGTCTTATTGAGGAAGAACCGTGCCAGATGTGTACGTTGAATCACACTTCCACACAGAGAACAGCTACACTTGTGCCTTGTTGTTTCGTAGCTTTCATATTTGCTGGGGACTTAATTAATTAATTGTGTTAACGGAAATTTCTTTCTTTCTTTGTTGTTATTCTATGCAGTCAGATTGCGGAGTGTTACTAGTCAGGGCCAACCGGTTACGAGACTGCGTAATCGGACAGACAGCTACTAAGATTAAAATTATTTGCATTTTTATTTAATGAAGCCCCCATGCAAGGTACGCGCTAAGCCACATTTTTGCTTGATTAAAATCTTTCTGTTAAGGATGACATGATATGTTCTGCTTGCAATGAAAACATGAATCCAGTCACAAAGGTGTTGTGAATTTTCGTGAGCACATATTCCGTTCATTAGGCGACAGTAAGTTACTGAGAACAGTTGAGTGATAGGGTCATTCTCATCAGAATTGACAGCAAATCAACACCGACATCAGTAGTTGCGGTCTGCATGTCGACGCCGCAAGGAGAAGATGAAAAGATAGAGAAAGTGTATGAGGATATTGAACGGGTAATGCACAACTTAAAGGGTGATGACCCTAATAGTCATGAGGGAATGGAATGCTGTTTTTGGGGAAGGAGTAGAAAGAATGGTTACGGGAGAATATGGGCTTTGTGTTAGGAATGATAGAGGAATAAATATTAATTAAGCTATTAAGTCAATTTCAGCTAATAATAGCAAATACTCAGTTCAAGAACACAAGAGGAGGAGATATCTTGGAAAAAGCCTAGATGTAAGGGAAGATATCAGTCGATTACATCATGGTCAGATGCAGATTCCAGAAACAGATATTGGATGGTAAAGTGTACCCAGGAGCAGAAATATATACTCGGATCACAATTTAGTAATGATGAGGCATAGGCTGAGGTTTAAGAGATTCGCTAGAAAGTATCAGTGCGCTGAGGAATGGGATACGGAAATACTAACGAATGAGAAGATACGCTAGTTCTCAGCGGCGATAGATGCTGTGGTCAGGAATAGGTCAGTAGGTAGTACGGTTTTGGTAGAAATGTAGATATCTAAAAAGGACAATTCAGAGGAGCCTGAAAGAAAAATGTGGGTACAAGGAAGTTAACTGCGAAGAAATAATGGGTAACAAAAAATATTTCAATCGATAGGTAAAAGAAGAAAGTAGAAAACTGTTCAGAAAATTCAGGAAGCGATACAAGTCTGAGAAATGAGATAAAGAAGATATGCTGCAAAGCTAAGGCGAAATGACTGCATGAAAAATGTGAAAAAATAGAAAAAGAAATGGTTGTCGGAAGGACTGACTGAGCATATAGAAAAGATGAAATAATCTTCGGTAGAATTGAAAACAGTGGTGGTAACATTAAGTGGAAATTTCGCTGTTAAACGCAGAAGTAAGAATCGATAGATGGAAGAGTACATTGAAAGCGTGTATGAGGGGGAGGACTTGTCTGATCGTAGCAGACGAAACTGCAGCCGATGAAAAAAGACAAGGGAGATCCAGTATTTAGAGACAGAATTTAAAAGAACTTAAGATCGAATAAGGCAGAGGGGATAGATGGAATTTCTAAGATCGTTGGGGGTACTGGCTACAAAATGACAATTCACTTTAGTGTGTAGAATGTATGAGATTGGCAATATACCACCAGACATTGAAAAGCGTCACCCACGTAATGCCTAAGATATTAAGAGCAAACAAGTGCGAGAATTATCGCACTGTCAGATTAACAACTCGTGCTTCCAAGTTATTAATAATATGCCGATGAATGGAACAGGAAGTTGATGTTTTGTTAGGTGAAGACCAGTTTGATTTTAGGAAAGGTAAAGAGTAATGAGAAATAACAAAGATGAGAACAGCGAGAAATTTAGCGAGAAACCTAACACCAAAGTTCTATTTCACGAAGTAGACGAAGTCAAGGAATTCTGAAGACTAGGCAGCAAAATAACCCATCACGGAAGGAGCATGGTGGACATAAAAAGTAGACTACCATTGGCAAAAAGAGTTTCCCACACCAAGACAGGTCTACTAATATCAAACGTACGTCTTAACTTCAGAAGAAAATTCTGTGAATTTACGTTTGGAGCACAGCATTCTATGCTAGTGAAACATGTACTGCGGGAAAACCGGAACAGCAGAGAATCGAAGAAATTGAGACATGGTGTTACAGAAGAATGTTGAACGTTAGTCGGACTGATAAGTTACGGAATGCGGAGGTTATCCACAGAATCGGCGAGAAAAAGAATTACACTAACGGAAAAAAGGAATATTATATTAGGGCATCTGTTAGGACATCAGGGAAACCTTACTTGGTACTATAGGAAACTGTAGAAGGTAAAAACCGTAGGGGAAGACACAGATTCTAATAGACCGAGCAAATAATTGGAGCCGGGTGGGGTGTCCGAGCGGTCCTAGGCGCTACATTCTGGAACCGCGCTACTGCTACCGTCGCAGGTTCGAATCCTACCTCGGGCATGGAAGTGTGTGATGTCCTTAGGTTAGTTAGGTTTAAGCAGTTCTAAGTTCTAGGGGACTGATGACCTTAGAAGTTAAGGCCCATAGTGTTCAGAGCCATTTTTGAAAATAATCGGAGATGAAAAGGTTGGCACACTACAAGAGTTAGTGGTGGATAGCGTCAAACAAGACAGACCAGACAAGTCGGAAGACTGATAACTCAAAATAAAAAAAAAAAAAAGAAAAGAAAAGAAAGAAATCAGAAATGTTAGATTTCATGCTGTTGTTGATTTCAGTAACTACAATGATTTTTGTAGAGGAAATTTTCGGTGTCTAGAAAGCTCACAATGAACGAGCACAAAACGAGTTCCAAATGCTACGAGATATAGGAGTCAGCTAAATAGGCCGACAGTTGTGTGCGTACGTTCTACGGTTATTCTTAATGTTAGGAATTGCTTGCATACTTTCTTCAGCAGTTTGATTCACATGGTTCACATGGCTCCCTAGAACTTAGAACTACTTAAATCTAACTAACCTAAGGACATCACACACATCCATGCCCGAGGGAGGATTCGAACCTGCGACAGCAGCGGTCGCGTGGTTCCAGACTGAAGCGCCTAGAAACGCTCGGCCATGGGCACCGGCAGCAGCTTGGAACACTTAGTTTTTCAGGGACCTATTTTCTTGTTTCAGTCTCCGTTTCTGTAATTCCATACTCTTTTGCACGTTTTGTAAACAGAATTACTTTCGAGCCTTTCCAATCTCGTCGAACAGTTAAATGCGCTAGGAACTATCGATAACTATGGACGAGGAATGGAGCCAGTTCCGCTGCTCGAAGCAAAGCTGGCGTAAAGTAACCCGTGAACGGGCTTCTGGCCTGATTGCAACCTTTCGTTCTCCGCAACACTAGGAGAGGGAGACTTCCGAGCGCAAATTCCCGAGCGCCCTTTACCCATATGAAAAATCCACTGCAATTTCATATCTGGCGGAGTGTGCCTGGGGCGGTACTGGAGGAAAAAATGTGCGATCGTATCCACAACTGAACCTGGACCATCGACGGCTGGAGTCTAGCACTCTACCAGCTACTCCACCAGCGTCACAGTGACAGTTATAATAAATTTTGTTTATATTACTATTTTCACAATAAAAACAATCTTAGTTGTAGAGTTCTTTAACATCAATAACGTGTTTCACACTTTTTGGTTATCATCAGATAGCTGGATATGTATCCAACTCGTTATAAAACCACATAAAATAGACGCGGATGTAAGTGCATTTGTGTCCATTTTGAATTTTATGTGGTTTTATGGTGAGCGAATCACATATACAGCTACATTCACACAATCTGATGATGACCCAAAAGGGAGAAACGCGTTACCGATACATGTAAGCAAGACTGTTTTCATTCTGAAGTAATTCAAAACCGGATGCTGTACCACCCTGTCACAATGGAATGAAAGAATTTGATATTATTTTTACCAACACACCCTGTTAACATTGCACCGTTGAAACGCAAACCAGTTATGTATTAAATGACTCATCAACTGCGGACAGTTATATACTAAATTACTCATTCATTGCGTAACTTCTCGAACATGGTGAAACTTGTAACAACTTGATGACACTATTTCATATCGAAACGCAGCAGCTAGCTTTCACGTCCTGAGGGAAACTTTCTTACCAGTGCGATCTGTCTCGGATATTTAAGCCTTGTTTGTCTACTAGAGTTAGTCATACGCTTTTCATTACACTCTCGCGAAAATGAAGTTACGCATTTCATTTTTTGTTTATTTGCTGGTAAATGTCTGTGGGCCCGTTAGTTGAAATCCTCGCGGTACTCTACCGCAGCACGCTGCTAATTGAGACAAAACAAAATGACCCGGTCCTTTGATAAAACGATCGTTTTCTGCTTCTCTAGGGAAACAACACTGCAGCAATCCATGTTGGAAGGGAATGGAACATCACAATGATTAGTTGGCGCTGACGTTTACTATACGGTGAAACAAATCTGAATAACGAACAACCGAAGCAGGTGACCATCTCTCTGTGAAGAACCTAGAATCGCAATAGCTGTCCAGGTGCTCTAAGATCAGCGAATCTCAGTCGACGAGATAACCGGCGGGGTAGCCGAGCGGTTCTAGGCGCTACAGTCTGGAACGGCGTGACCGCTACGGTCGCAGGTTCGAATCCTGTCTAGGGCGTGGATGTGTGTGATGTTCTTAGGTTAGTTAGGTTTAAGTAGTTCTAAGTTCTAGGGGACTGATGACCTCAGAAGTTTAGTCTCATAGTGCTCAGAGCCATTTGAACCGTTTGAGCCAGTCGAGAAGATAGTGCAAAAAGTGAAAATCTCTCACGGATAAATTTTAATAGTCGTGCACAATATTTTTGACATGACAAAATACGGTGCCACGTTGGGTTCTGTGACTGCTCACACTCGTACAAACACCTCTTCGATGGGTAGAAGGAGAGAGAAAAAAAATGGCTCTGAGCACTGCTAACGTGATCTGTCCCCTAGAACTTAGAACTACTTAAACCTAACTAGCCTAAGGACATCAAACACATCCATGCCCGAGGCAGGATTCGAACCTGCGACCGTAGCGGTCGCGCGGTTCCAGACTATAGCGCCTAGAACCGCTCGGCCACTCCGGCCGCAAGGAGAGAGAAATTGTGGAGTCTGTGCTATGTGACAGTGCCAAAGTTCATCGTGTTCAGGACCCTGTCGCACGTGCTGCCTCTTTAGGCTACCAAAATTTTGCTTCTCTCCCCGTAGTCTCCTGAGATGTCACCCAGTAATGTCTTCCTGGTTCCTCGTATGAAGAAACCTTTGGTTGGCAAACATTTCCAGAAAAACGACGGGGTGATATTCGATGTTTAGAATTTCCTGGACAGCACATATACTGACCCCTTCAAACAAGACATCAACTGTAACACACATCATTGGGGAGAAAGTGTCGCATTTGAGGGTGAATGTGTAGGGAGAGGGACTGGCCTCATCACCATATTTCATACTCGCATCTGCATTCTAGGTGACAGTTAAGACCTAATGACTAACCACATTAAGTAGCTCGATAAGCGCTTGTAAACTTTCTTTCGCGAGTGAGAGCTCTTCTGCACTGGAATAGCTCCCGATTATCGACACGCGGAAGTCACGAAAGACAAACGTGCTCCAGAAGGAGAAGGTAACGGACAAGGCTGCTCTAGAAAGACACAGCACGAAATGGCGGCCGTCTTCGTGCTACGCTGGCTGACGGCCGCTCGCCGGATAGCCATCGCTGCTCAATTATGTAACGCCGCACTGTACGTGCGTGTGTCGCGTGCACGGGCGGGCCTGACGGGGAGTGCGAGAGGGCAGGGAGCGGCCGCAGTCCTGAGTAATGGCATTAGGAGGAGGCCGCTTAAACCCAGAAACCGCGTCCCCAGGTGGCGCAGCTCCCCTGAGGATTATTATGTCGCCTGTTGCCTGCTGGCTTTGCGTCACCGAAAATTATACTGGGAAGTAGGTGTAACCTTGAGTACCAATTCCCTAATGAAATCTGTGTACCTCACAAAGCTGCGTCCAGTACGTGTCACGGAATTTGTTGCAGTCTCGCACTCACACTCTGATTTTGAGTCACAGTTATGCTGTCACCTATGTCACCTAATGCACACTTTATCCCTCCTATAAACTCTGATCTTCACCCCCCCCCTCCTTTTCTCCGTCCTTTCCCTTAGCTCCCTCTTCCCCCCTTCCATCCAGTGTTTCTCCCCGCCTAACCTCTCCGTACCTCCCTTCTCCCCCCCCCCCCTTGAGTCCTTCTGACTTCCCGTCCTCTGCCTTCCCCACTCCCTGTCACATCTGTCCAGCACCCCCCACGGGTCCTCATCCTCCATTGGATCCTTTCCCCCCTCCCCCCCCCTTCGCTTTTCCTCACCTTCTCCCCTTTTTTATTTTCCCATCATCTGACCAGTTGCAATCCCCCCCCCCCCCCCCCCTCTGCTCTCGCCTGTGGTATGTCATATTTTAGTGCAGTGTTTCCAGTGACTGTTCAGTGTTGTTTCGTCTTTTCCCGTGATGCGAACAGAAACCATGCTGCCACTGGGTGTGAATTTTATGTCTTTTTGCGAACAGAAACCAGACTGCCGCCCTGTTCTTTTTAATTGTCTGTCTATTATTTTACGTGTCTGCTTCATATTAGCATCATCATCCCTTTGTTCTCTGTTTTAAGTTCCACGTTATTTTCGCCATGTTATCCTTTGTCACCGATTTTGTTGCATGTTTTTATTTTAAATTATATATTATCTTCTCCTTTTTTTTAAACAAAGTCTGTAGGCTGCAGAGCGGCATACTAAGCTGCTGCCAGCCCGTCCCCTTCGGGGGGAATCGAAATTCAATAAAGAAAAAGAAAATAATTCATACTGAAAATAAAAAAAGGAGAGGCTTTATTGTAACCATGAACCCCATTACCATCGTTGATTTGCATGGTGGCTACGATCAAAGTTCCAGATTGAAAGCGCTCTGCAAAAAGAACCACTGCTCAATATGACGTCAAATTTTAACAGCTTATTATTGAGGCAGGAGGAAACATCATGGAACAAAAAACAATTAACGACAATTTTATAACTAGATCGCGCTGTAAGCGTCTTAACATAAATGTGGTCGACTACGTATGACTGGTGAATCTAAATACGACGGCTATGATTTGAATTCCATATTACACCATCCGTTCCATGAGTGACTGCACAGTTTCGGCAGGCAACTGTGGTATTGTTAACTAGGTAAGCCCATCTTCAACAGCAAGGCCGTACGACATCGTTTTTCAACATTGACCTGATGTCAAAAACCATGTAAGAAACAAAGTAATATCGGTTTTTGTGGCATCGATACTTACGATGCCACAACGTAGGTGCACGCCCTCGCAAGTTGTCACTACGAGAGAAGACTGGCTACGCCGACCACAGCGCCCTCTGGCCGACGCTGTGGAGCTCAGGGAATGCAGTCTTGATTTCTTCCCCATTTCGTCAAGAGCAGACGGGCTGGAAACATCGCTTCTACTACCGAGCGGGCTAGCTTGTTATCGAGACTTTGAATTGGTTACGTTCAGTTAAAGTTTGGACTGCAACGAGTATATGTTACTTTTGAGATTATACAGAACAGTCATCCTAACTTCACAGGATTAGACGTGGACTACGGCTTCACACCTACGTGCTCATCCTAACCAAAGGTATGCATGCATTTGATAATTACTTGCCTGTTTTGACCCTATTAAAAGTGTTAAAGTGACATGCAGTACCGAAGTGCTTCACCTCTTCTGCTCCTACTCGCTTCCTTCACTCTAGGCCTATATTACAGAAACAGTACACAGGAGCAGACCCAGGTACCGCCCATCCAGGCGGGATACAAAAGCTTTTGATTTTCGCGGGGACGAGAACCTCACAAAATAGCGAAATGACATCAGGATGTAATTGTGATGATACTAGCGCATCACAAATTCAATATGCTGTCCTTCGTTTCTGCCACAAGTTGAAGTCAAGAAACAGCATTTTTCGCAACAGAGCGGAGTGTCTGTGGAGTCAAGTTCATAACAAGTCACGCAACACGTGCCTTCAGTACAGCTACGTTCGTAATTGTAGCACTGAACACATTATCTTTCACGTAACCCCACAGGCAAAGGTCAGACGAATTAAGATCGGCTTGTCAGGACGGCCAGTCTCTGAGGAAAATACGTCTGATCAAGTCGCCTAAGTGGCGTCAAATCCGAAGACATGCACCCGACGAACGGTCTACCCGACGAGAGGCCCTAGAAACACGACATTTTTATTTATCCTATCATTTCCTAACAGTCTCTGCAGCAGCAGCTTCACTGCCCGTGCAATGTGCGGAGGAGCGCCGTCTTCCATAAAAACATCCACGCTGTTGAAGGGTTAGAATGACGTTGGTGCGCAAAACACTCACAGAGCGTTTACGAGTGACGGAGCAGGTAACAGAAACCGCAGGACTCATCTACGACAAACAATGCCGTCAACCCGCACCACACTGTTATCTTTGCAGAATGAAGTGGTACTCGTTGATGCACTTGCAGATTTTCCGCGTCCATATTCTGCAAATCTGCTTATTCAGACGTCCGTGGACATAGAAATGGACTTCGTCTGTCCACAGAATGTTACACGGCCATTAATTGCCAACTGCCGTGCGAACAAGACATTCCACAGCAAACGTTTGTCTTGCTGCAGGTCAGCAGGAAACAGCTCCCGAACGTGTATGGACAGCAATGCAGGATGTTTCGTAGGGTTTTATGTACATGCTCGCAGGCACGCCAGTGTTCGGGCAATTCCCCGTACACTGTTTTCTCCCTTTTC